>NW_024543986.1:4830000-7816973 GCF_018167655.1 Microtus oregoni
TGTTGTGTTATTTTACTATTAGCTGGTTTAAAGACACTGCTTTTAATTTTCATCACGTGTGTGTGATATATGAACAAGATTTTCTCATAAACAGAGTTTAGACATTTCTTCTGGAGCGCTAACCATAGTTTTATTGCATTGTTCCCATTATAACATGCATTCCATGTTGCAGATTGCGTTCTTTTGGAAATATGTCACTCGTGAACTGTGATCATGGTGTATATAGTTCGTATGTTGTTGGTGAAAAACACACTTTTCTGAAAAGTTTATTATGTCATAGAATCTTGTGTATCAGAATCTCAGTTGATGAGGAAGGTTTAGGTATTCAAGTGGTCAAGTATTCTGCTAATTTGAACTTTCAAAATTAATCCAAAAATCGGTATTTTTCTTTCAAGCCTTATCTTAGTTTTATGCTCTGTCTTCTTACTAATCAAAGAATGTACTTGTTTTCACTTCTTGCCTTAGTACTGTCAAGACTTGTGGATATATTTGAATGTTTGTGGTTGGAGTAACTTACACAGAGTTTCAGTGCCATCATTCGATGCAGGGATATTAAGTATAAGTGTAGAATGTATAGGCGAGAGGGCAGAAAACACACTGCTCTAAGGTATAGACTGGATATTTTTGCTGTTGCTATTTTTCCTCACAAATGTTATATTTGAGCATGTATAAACTTTCAAAAATCTGCCTATAATTTAAGTTAAAAGAAAAAAAATGCAAAGAAAGAAAATGAGCCCATCTAGCTCACTGTGAAAGAAACGCCCCTCTTTATAAGCTCCAAATTAATTAGATTTCATTTTGTGAACTTCAAACTTTCTTACTTAAAAGTGGAATATGTGCGTTACCAAAGCCTCTCATTCTGTGCCTCTAAAGGTAATACTATGTGATTGTGACAATGCTGTATGATTTTCCAATAGAGGAGCTGGGGATTAAAAAAGATAGGTCTGAGTGAAGAACTTTGCCATTCACATTAACAGAGGTAGTGGGATGCTCTACAGGTGCATTGGACTTGTTCTTAGGTGAGAATACTGAGAATGATAAAGCAGCCAGGCCTTCCTCAAAACTGGCCAGGATAGGTTAGCCCAGGATTGGTATTGAGCCACGTTTCCTTTTCCCTAAACATCTGACATGTATTTTGGATTGGTGTTGACAAACTACATGCTGTTCAGTACCAAACCTAAATTGCTGAAAAGAATTACTTGTGAGTTAGATATACAAAATAGTCAAATTTTTGTTTATAGAGATTATGCAGGTTCATTCCGCAAATTATAGTTTTGCTACACATCTGTGTAGTTCTTTTGCTTGCATGTATGGTTCCAACTCTCTTATAAGTGATTTGAGAGCAGAGATTGTAAACTGCCATCTTTTATTTCTTTATTTGTGTACCAAGGCCAAACAAAGGCAATCAGTTATTATTTACTGATTTTTTTTTGCCAATGGAAAACTGCACTTCAAATTGTAATAAATATTTGCTGTTGCATAGTAAAGAACCTTGCTGGGTGATTCCCTCTCCTGTTTTTCTTTAAAATTTCCCTAATACATTTTCAGGGCATGTTGTAGAACTTCATCCATTCATAAATAAAGTAATATGTGATACTTAGAAGATGAACAAAATTTTACTTTTCATTTATAACTGGACATTAATCCTTTAAAATAAAAATATTGAGATTTGAAGATTTCTTTAAAACGATTGGTTTGTTTTACCAGAAATGTATTTGAAAATTTTAGAATATAGGTTTTTAATTTAGAAATAATTTATATGGGTAATTAACTTGAAAAAAAATTTTCAAACTATAAGCTGCCTATTGTCTTATAAGTAGTAGGGTATTGGGGTGTTCAAGAGAAATAAGTTTGGAAATACAGAAAAGGAATCCTTCCACACTGGATGAGATTTAAAATAAACAATAGAAGGTAAAGATTTAATCTGAATTCTTCTCTGACTTGATTCCTTTTTTTCGTGTAGGGGGGGTTGTTTATTAGGGGAAATGGAATGGTAAAAGGGTGAAAGGTCTGAGTGACCAATTCTGGGGACAGGGGTAGCAGAGGAGAAGAGAGAGTCAGAGGCAGGATGGGAAAGAGAAAGAGAAAGAGAGAGAGAGAGAGAGAGAGAGAGGGGGAGAAAGTGAATGTGAACTGAAGATGCTCTATGTGCCTGTAGCTGAGGACATGTCCTGTCAAGATGCTGAGAGCAGGCCAGTACAGATGCATGAATACTAACAGCCTAGCCTGGGACTAGCTCCTAGGCAATCCTTAACCTCAATGTCGGTCTCTACCTCCAGAGTCCATCTTCACTGGGCCAAAGTACCTTTCATCTGAAAGATCTCAAACTGAAGATCAAACTGAAGATCTCCTGACATGAACAGAATTACTGGAATCAACAGCCTAGCTGATCAGGTCAATGTAGGCTTGTCTTCCTACAGATTTCTCAACCCACAGGATCTTCTGAAGCCTGGCAGGCCCTGCGCTAAATAGCAAAAGGCAAATTCAACCTTCTGCAACCACGGAGGACCCTGAGGTTGCTCTGGGTGCCAGCCAAGTAAATTCTTTGCCATTTTCTAATCAGTAATTCAAGTAAAGTGTTATCCTTCTCAAAGATCTCTGATGCAGTTTCATTGCTGAGAGGTTTTGTCAGTTTAAAAAAATACAACCCCATCAAACAAATTTCAGCTCAAATTTCTCTCACATGATGCTTTGTATAATCGTGAAAATACTTTTCATTGTGCAAAAATACCTGTCACAGTCATTTAGACATAAATATGCTACTGTTTATGCAATGTATATGTCTAAAACTAGTTCCAGGGAGCCGAATGGAAGGGTCCACCTTAAACAGGTTAAATATACCCCCCTCAATTCCCTGATCCTAATTTATTTTTCTTAATTTAACTTTGTCCTCTGTTCTGCCAATACCTTAACCAGGTGTAAGAGATACCAGACATTTCCATGCCACAAACACCAGACAGGTGCAAAGAGACCAGCTATGCCAGGACGTGGCCAGCACTCAGCCTTCTCAGATTCCCCTGCCCCAAAGATGAAAACCACAAATAAGCAGTCTTGAGAATCTGCTGCCCCAATTTCTTTAACCTTTGGTGCTAATCTCCTGCATTTTGTTATAAAAAAGAGATGGGAATATAATGTTCTGTCTCTTTAAGAGACAAGCCACACTGATTCCCTTCCTTCTTGCAGCCTCTGCCCCATTCTCTCTTCCTGTCCTCTCTCTCGGAGAGGCTGCCAACTTTCTCCCCCTCTCGCTCTCCCTCTTTTACACTCGTTCGTTTCTCTCTCCCCCCCCTTTCTCTCTCTCTCTCCCCCCTTTCTCCTCTTTTCCTTCCCCTTCATAATCCCCTGAATAAATATTCAACCTCACTTGGTATGACGTACCTATCCATGTCTCTGTCTCTTGCCCACCTGCCACGTGTATCCATACCTGGGGACAGCCACTGCTTGAGGACCAGCAACCTCTGCCTGGGACTGGCTGATCTCAGGATCCTCTGCCTAACACCACATGGCCTGATACCACCGCGTTGGGACCTACAGCATTTCTGCTGCCTACCTGCCTACTGCAACCGGGGATCCTGTAATATTTTTAATTTTTCCATTACACTTATATTATGAATAAACACAAAAGTTTGTAGGTAGACAAACAATCAGAAGATGGATGACATGAATCTAGAAATCAGCGATTTAGAAGAAAAGGAAATAGTAGGAGAGCAAAGGGCAGCATTCTGCCTTATGCTCCGGAAACACGCGAACACTCACCGAGCACACACTGGGCACAGTGTGGCTGGCCTGTCCCAGCTCACTCAGGTTTCCCAGACAAGGAAAAACATGCAGGAAATCTCCTGCTCGGCAGGCTTCTGTAATGCCTCCCATATCCACCAATTCCGGTCCACATAAGCCGTCCCATGATGCATCAGTTTGTAGTCCAGTGATGAGCCCACACCCTCTCAGATCTTCTGCAATTTAGTAAACTTCAGCTTTTGGGACTTGGGCTCTCAAAATAGGTAACCCTGCTTTGCTTATCTCTCCATTATCTCTTTAACAAACAAAACTAGTTAGTTCCTTGGGCCTGTTCTTTATTTGTTTCCCTGGAGATACCTTTGCTAAGCATTTTTTTTTGTTTGTTTTGAAACCAGGTCTCATTTTGTGGTCGTGGCTCACTGACTTTGAATTAACTCAATAAATACCTGCCTGCCCCTGCCTTCTGAGTACCAGGATTAAAGGCATGGGCCACAACACTGAGACAGGATTTTCTAGGCACAGCTTACTCAGCTCAATTGGTACAATGTTAACTCAACCACAGATAGTTTAAGCAAACGGTCTTGGTTATGTTCTGAGTCTCTTTATTCACACACATTTAAAATTGATTAATTGGTCAAAGAATCCTTTTCCTTTCAACCAACCGTTAACCCAAAAAAACAAAAAAAGCAAATATCAAAAAAAAAAAAAAGGAAAAAAAACCCTCATATCTTGACAGTCTTACAAAGAAAGACAGTGGGCCAGGTCTGGTGCAGACTACAGGCTGCAGACCCTGGGTCTACGTGGGTGAACTGACAGATTTGTGGCCCAGATGCCACTCACATAAAGCAGAGACAGGCAGGACCAGAAGTTCAAGTCTGAGTCCAAGGAGGCAGGCAGGTCAGAGCTGTGAAGTCTTAGGTTTTCTCATACTTGATCCAGTTAATACTGATAAGGTCTGTGGGTAACAAGAGCAGGGGAAAAACGACCGTGTCCCAAGGAAAGGAGCAGAGGAGGCTGGCAGTGCAGGAATTGACATCCAAGGAAGGGTCCCCATCAAGGCAAGTGTGCTTGGAGGGTCTCCGCCCGTTTCAGGCACTCAGCTGCCTTCTTCTTCACACCATCCTGACAGGCAGTGGACAGGTTACTTCAAAGAGCAGAAGGTCCAGTCCCTTCAAAATCCCTGGCCAGAATGTGCCTCCCCCTGCCCTAGTATTTCCCAATTTATAGGTGTATTAAAAAGAGAAAGAAAATTCTGTCCAAGGTCTCTGTGAGAAAAGGAGGCTCCTGAGCCTTCTTTGTTTCCTTAAAATACATTGTAGATGTGTGAGGTCAGTGTGGAGGTCAGTGGTCAACCTCAGATGTAGTATCCCCCTTCCATCATGACTGTTCTCTGCTACACATGCCTGGCTCACCAGTCCTGTTTCTGTCTCTGCCCGACATTGCCATAGGAACACTTGGTCCCTGAGCATGCTGCAGCATACCTCTGTGTGGGTTCTGGGCACTCTAATTCAGTCCCTCATGCTGACACGACAAGCACTTTACACACCGAGCTATCTTCCCTTCTGTCCCCGTCTTCCTTACTGCCATACTCACTGAGACACCCTGGAAAAGGATGGGCACCCTATCTTGTTAGTCTTGAGCGCAGCGCCATAGGCACCGGCCATCCCTTTCTGCAGCGCTTGAGTGATGAGCTCTGTGGCCTAGATCAGATAAGCTGGGGCAGGTTCTCCATCTTCAGCCTCTCTCTTCTCCTGTCCTCCTGGCTCCCAGGATTCCTGGTTCAGCCATTTGGACTCTACCTCCATGGCTGCTAGCTCACTGGTTTGGGTGGGGCTGGTGCCTGTACTTTCTTTAATAAAGCAGGAGGATTCAAGCCAGACTGGCCTTCTTTCCCCGGGTCCAGCCCAAGCTTAGTTTGTTCATTAGTTTACCAAACTGCCCCCACTGGAGAGGACCAGAACCTGAAAATACAAAATTCACTTCAATAGAGAAAACAGTGGTGTTCTGTTTGATTGGTTTGGCTGAGGAACTTTTTGGAAAGGCTTGGTTTATGATTGCCGTTGCGTACACAAGCAAGCTCAGGCATTGGTGTGCTGTTGGTGCACAGGTTTTGGGAGGGTTTTTTTTCCACGCTACATGGATTCTGTGATGGAACTCAGGTTGCTAGGCTCACAAGACAAGTGCTTTTAACACCTGAGCCATCTTCCTGACCCATGGCCATAAACTTCTGGTCTTTCTGCCTCTGTCTGTCAATGCAAGGATACAGCCATGTGCCACTTCACCTTTTGTTTGTCTTTTTGTTTTATTAAAGATGGGATCTCACTATGTGGTGTTGTAATTGGAGCGGAGGGTTGCGTCCCCAGCACCCCGGCCACCTGGCTTGCTTATGCCCCGAAATAACACTCACACTGTATTCATTTAAACACTGCTTGGCCCATTATCTCTAGCACTCACAGACTAATTCTTATATCCTGATCAACCCATCTCTAGTAATCTGTGTAGCATCATTCTTACTGGGAAAGATTCAGCATGTATGACCTGGCAGCTTGTTTCATGGCGTCTGTCCCATCGAGAGAGGAAGCACAGAGTCTCTGAGCTCACTTACTCTTCCTCCAAGAAATCAGTTCTGTTTACTCCTCCCACCTATGTTTTAACCTATCAGGGCCAAGCAGTTTCTTTATTGCTTAACAAATGAAATCAACAGATTGATATATGACACTCCCACATCACTTCCTGCTTTTCGTATACCTCAGCCTGCCCACACTTCCTGGCCATCCTACAGGGGCTATACTGCCCAAACCCCCTCTCTCTTCCTATCCCACTCAGCTTACATCCAGATCCCCACACCCCCTGTCTCCCTCCCTCTTTGGGGGCATAGCGCCTCACTGCCCAGCCTGCTAGGGCGCTGGGACCGAATCTGAACCGGGAGGACATAGGGGTGGCCGGTAGCTCCTTTGTTCCCATAGCCTGCCCACAGCGAGCGGGGTGGGCCCTTTGTTCGCGAGCTAACCAAGCAGCGCAGAGTTTCGATCTGGGCACCGAGTGAAACATCATTGTGGTGAGTGAGTGCTGCGGCAGCTGGGATCATACCTCAGCCCGCCCACACTTCCTGGCCATCCTACAGGGGCTATACTGCCCAAACCCCCTCTCTCTTCCTATCCCACTCAGCTTACATCCAGATCCCCACACCCCCTGTCTCCCTCCCTCCTTTGGGGCATAGCGCCTCCCTGCCCAGCCTGCTAGGGCGCTGGGACTGAATCTGAACCGGGAGGACATAGGGGTGGCCGGTAGCTCCTTTGTTCCCATAGCCTGCCCGCAGCGAGCGGGGTGGGCCCTTTGTTTGCGAGCTAACCAAGCAGCGTGGAGTTTCGTTCTGGGCACCGAGTGAAACATCATTGTGGAGAAACATCTCTGGGGAGTGACATCACTGGGAAGGTACAACAGTGGGCAAGAAGACCTGATCCTATAAAAGAAGATCCAAAGGGGAGTATTGGGAGGAAGAGATGGGCAGACGCCAATGCAGGAATTCTCCCAACAATCTGAAAAACAACACGAAACCACCAGAAGCCAGTGACCCCACAACAGGAGGACATGAACACCTTAATCAAGAAGAAGTAGAAAAAACTGACTTCATGAAAGTGATTGACACCCTTAAACAGCATATAAAAAACGCCCTTATAGAAATGGATGAGAAGTATAATAGAAAGTTCGAGGAATTGAGTAAATCAGTGAATGATACCCTAGGAAACCAAGGAAAAACAATCAAGCAGATAAAGGAAACAGTTCATGACTTGAAAACTGAAATGGAGGCAAAGAACAAAACACAAACAGAGGGCCGGCTGGACATGGAAAATCTAGGTAAACGAATAGAGACTACAGAATCAAGTATAACCAGCAGAATACAAGAGATAGAAGAAAGAATCTCAGATTCTGAGGATAACATAGAGAAAATAAACACTCTGATCAAAGAAAACAGCAAGTCCAACAAACTCTCATCACAAAACATTCAGGAAATATGGGACACAATAAAAAGACCAAACCTAAGAATAATTGGAGTAGAAGAAGGAGAAGAAGTGCAGCTCAACGGTACAGAAAATATACTTAATAAAATTATAGCAGAAAACTTTCCCAACCTGAAGACAGATGTACCTATAAAGGTTCAAGAAGCATACAGAACACCAAATAGGCTGGATCAAAAGAAAACATCCCCTCGCCATATAATAATCAAAACACAAAATATACAGAATAAAGAAAGAATATTAAGAGCCGCAAAGGAAAAAGGCCAAGTTACTTATAACGGTAAACCTATCAGACTTACACCTGACTTCTCTATGGAAACCATGAAAGCCAGAAGGTCCTGGATAGATGTTCTCCAAAAACTAAGAGACCATAGATGGAAGCCCAGACTACTATATCCAGCCAAACGTTCATTCACTATAAATGGAGAAAACAAAATTTTCCAGGATAAAAACAAATTTAAATAATACGTAGCCACAAATCCAGCCTTACAGAAAATAATAGAAGGAAAATCACTAACCAAGGAGTCCAATAATGACCACAAAAACTCAGACATCTAGAGACTATTCACCAGCGCAAATCAAAGAAGGAAAACACACAAACCATACTACTAAAAAAGTGACCGGAGTTAACAACCACTGGTCATTAATATCACTTAATATCAATGGGCTCAACTCACCTATAAAAAGGCACAGGCTAAGAGATTGGATAAGAAAACAGGATCCAACATTCTGCTGTCTACAAGAAACACACCTCAACCACAAAGACAGGCACCTACTCAGAGTAAAGGGCTGGGAAAAGGCTTATCAAGCAAATGGACCTAAGAAACAAGCAGGTGTGGCCATACTAATTTCTAACAAAGTTAACTTCAAACTTAAATCAATCAGAAGAGATGGAGAGGGACATTTTATACTCATAACAGGAACAATTCATCAGGAAGAAGTCTCAATCCTGAATATCTATGCCCCTAATATAAAAGCACCCACGTACGTAAAAGAAACATTACTAAAACTCAAGGCAGCCATCAAACCACACACACTAATAGTAGGAGACTTCAACACTCCTCTCTCACCAATGGACAGGTCAATCAGACAGAAACCTAACAGAGAAATTAAAGAATTAATGGAGGTAATGAAGCAAATGGACTTAACAGACATCTATAGATTATTCCACCCAAAGAGGAAAGAATATACCTTCTTCTCTGCAGCTCATGGACCCTTCTCGAAAATTGACCACATACTTGGTAACAAAGCTAACTTACACAGTTACAAAAAATATTAGTAACCACCTGTGTCTTATCAGATCAGGGAGGCGGAGTAGGCACTGTTTGGAGAGCGCAGGAGAAGGTGTGGGCTTGGGTGCTCAGAGGGAAAGCTATACCATCCATGCAGTGCAGATGCCAAAGGTGCAGGACAGGGTGAGGGTGCGGTCCCAGGTAGACTTCTGACACAGTGACGAGGGAGGCAGAGTGAGAGCAGTCCCTGTGGCTGTGGCAGAGCAGGTGGAGGCTTAGCGTTCAGAGGTAGCTAAGTGTTCATGGACACAGAGTAGTGCTGTCTTTGAGGAGTCTTTCGTCCTGATGGATGACAGGGCGGTACTCCCAAAGATGCTGACTTCCAAAAGTAGTGAAGCAGAACCTGGAATCTGAGGGAGATGGAGACAGATTCCAGTCTGGCGGTGAGGAGCATGTTCTCCGGACCCCACTGATTGCCATGCAGCCATAGTCCTGCTGCTTGCTCCTTATGAAAGCTCAGAAAATGAGTCACCTCCCTGCCTCAGTTTCCTAGGAGGGTGAAAGCAGAGCCATGAAGAATCCCCGCCTTTCTAGACTTTGTGTATCGAGTGCTTGCAGTTTTTGACATGTTGCTGTGGAATGTTTGACCACAGGAGCTGCAGTATGTTTGCTATTCGTCTTCCCTGCCCTTCTTATTAGGTCGATAATACAGCTGATGGGATGATGTCACACTCCGGGGAATGACTGATTGATGAAGAACTTTGGCGGGGGGGGGGGTTGGGAGAAGGGATTCCTTGGAAGCTAGTCCGTGCCCTCGGTGTCTTAAAAATACTTTATGAATAAACAAAGGAACGTTTTGTGCTTAATTTTGGCAAGTGAGGTGGGAATCCACAGATGAGGTGGGGCTTATGTTAATTTCAAACTGAATAACGATTTTATAGTATTTTTGCACCAGCTAGACGGACTATCTCCCTCTGTGACAGGTCAGGTCTTGTTATGTTGCTTTTGGCACTGAAGGGCATGTCTCAAACGCGTTCTTGAAATGTCAGCACACAAAACATCACGGGAAGCGATTTCTGTGACTGGCAGCAGGGTTGGATGTTCAGTTGTACTGACATTTTGTCATTATTCTCCTACGTTTCAGCTTATAACTTTGAAGCAGATGAAGATTTTACAGAAAGCTATAGGCGATCACGAAACCACGATTGGAAACGCTAAAGATTTATGTGACACATTTTTGAAGGTCTGGTAGATTGCACTTGTCAACAGAACACACCCCTATGCCATGCCACGTGTCTATAAAAGGAGAAGACAGATTGGCCCTTTCTCAGCTTGTGGGAGAAGTAATTAGTTTTGCAGAGCATGATCACACTCTCTTGGGAAAATTTTCCCCACACCTAGGAGCGATGCTAAGGTTTGTTTGACCTGGGAAGCCGATGACAGTGTCGGGGGCAGCTTTCTAGCACAGGAGCTGGTGACGAGAGCTCTGCTTAGAGAGGATCACAATGCATCGCAGTGATGAGTTATGGACCTCCGGTGACATTGCGATGGAGATTGGCACGTCTGGGGATCCTTCTGGTTTTCTCTGACTGTTTGGATTGGACAGATCAGTGAAATACACAATGGGCAAGGGTAGCTTTTATTTTCTTTCATACATTTATAGTCTTCCGACATTAGCATTGTTCTCCAGTGTTGGTGGTCATGCGTTTCAGCATCTCCCCAAGAGATGTGGGAAATGAAAAAACTGGTAGAGGGTTAATCCTCTTTGAACTGCGAGCTGGCAGTTCTACCCTTGCTGAAGCTCCAGGTCCTAAGTGACCTCTGTATATCCAGGGATTGAAGCAGCGCTTCAATGGGAATTCTTTTTGATGCTCTCATTAAAATGCTCTGTGAAAGATCTCTCCTCAGACCCGACTCAGATGCCCTATCTAAAGTGCTCCATGTGTCATAGTAAATTGAATGTTTTCAGGATGCTGGTGAGGAGCTAGGTCTGTCTTCTCTGAGCAAGTGTGAGTACCCCTGTTGGTACCCTAGTGAATATTCCTAGCACCCCCGTGTACTCCAGGAATGTGCCTATAAGCCCAGAGTGGTGAGGATAGAGACAAAAGGATCCCTGGGGCTTGTGGGACCACCAGAACAGTCAAACTGTAAAGCCTCATGTTTCGTGAGAGACCCTGCCTCAAAACTTGATGTGGTGAGGAGTTCTGGAAGGTGCAGGTATTCCCGAGTGCACACGTATGCTTGCAGACATGTACACGTGAAGGAAATCACTTTGAATATTTATGACCTCTGGTCGCCATACTCAAACACACGTACATGCACACTCTCCTGCACCCCCATGCACGCAGAAATATAAGTTAGTATTCAAGACCTTGAGAGCCACCTACATACATCTAGGCCTTTAGGAAGAGCTTAAGAAAGGGAACATGCAGCTCTAATGCAGCTGAATATTGCCTGGGAGTCTGTTGGAAGAGCCACCCAGAAAGGCTCACTTCTCACTGTGGGTGCTCAGTGTGAGCAGCAGCAGTAGCTCAGAGGGAGCCTTGTGACTGGGTTTCTCTGGCTTCCCAGGTGGTCCCTTCTGCCCTATGCTCTTCTGCCTCTCTCGCTCTCCCTCTGCTTCTCCACCCAGGATTCCCTCCTTTCCAAGTCCTCAGTTCTGCCTCTGAGAGACTGTTGTCCTGAAACACGGCCTTTCCCTCTCCCAGATTTCCCGGTGGCCTTCTTGCTTTGTTCTCTCTGTTTCCTGTCTCCTCTGCACAACACCCTCTGCCACACACACACACACACACACGCACACACACACACACACACACCCCCCACACACAGACCTTCTTGATAGCTTCACTGGATGCTTGCTTCTGTCTCTCTGTCTTCACTCCCAGAGTACCAACTTCCCCTGAAGTGACTCCCATTCCCTGCCCATGCTTTGCTTCTGTTTTGTGCCCAGAAAGCACCATGTGCACTGTCTTCCCTAATGTTTTTACTGCTTTCAGTCGCCATCTGTGTCCTTTTCAGCCGCCAGCCCAGCAAGCTCCCCTTCCATACCTGTGTTCAGCTAGTGTGCAGGTCATCTGTTCCTAAGCTGCTCTGGACCCTGGGAATAGGGCAGGGACTGGACAGGCATTTTGCCCTTTTCTGGACAGAGGGCGACACACTTCTTTCTCCTCTGTGTCCACCCCTACAGTGTCCTTTGAGAGAACAGAGGGATTTGAGTCCTGGCTTGAGCTTTCCTTAGACCGAAGGGTCGTGGGATTGCACACTGTGTGTTCTTCGGTGAAAATCACATTCTATGGGCATGGCAAATGGCTCCTTCCTCTGAGCAGCCTTGGGGGTGTCCAGTGTGGGAATCCTTGGGGAATCTCCAATGTGGGCCCATGCCTGGCCTCCCAGGTCTGCCCCACGTGAGGCCTTTAACATATCTCCACCCATTTTGCAGATAAGTCCCTTTGCTCTTCTTGTCCCACAATGATACCACCTTAAAATGGGGGACTGGAAGGTTTCCTGAAGTGGAGTAACTCTTTATGTGCTGAAGTAGCCACTGTTCTTACTCTGCATTCCTAACAAGCATCCGTTGGATATGCAAAGTCGGTTCTTTTAAAATTACATGAGGTGAGGTGTCAAGCCAGACTCAAGTGGAGATTTGTTCGTTTGTTTGTTTCAGAAAGCCAAGGACTTGCATGAACATGGCAAAGCTTTCATTGGTGGCGAAGAAAGTGAAGTGAAGAAAGAAATCTCCAAGGCGCAGGACAGAGTTATCATGGAAAGTGTAAGTCGTGGGTCTGTAATGCTGTGTGCCTCGGGATGGCTTCCTAAGGGCAGAGATGGAACAATGATCCCCTAACTCTCCGTTTTCCCACAGCAAGAGCAGGATGTGTCCGTAGTTGAAACGTACCTTCAGTCCCTGGTCCTTACAGCTGTGAAGAAACCTTCTGAAGCTCACCTGGAGGAGGCACAGGGAGCAATAGCCGTGCCCAGAGGGTGTTAGTAGTAGTCAGTGCAGCTCCTTTCTCTTTACTTTGTTGGTTAGAAATCAGACTGAGACTCTGTTGACCATGAAGTGAACCCCAACAGTTCTGTGAGTAGCAACATTTAAGTGTGGACCCTCCTGACCCTGACATTCTCCCCAGCAGGGCCAGTTACATTCAGGAAGCAAATGTCATTTGATTTTACGACAGGCTGCTTTGGTTCTCTGTCACCTGCCCAAAGTGAATGTTACCTTGCTTATTTCAGGAAGAAATAAATAACGGTGGGATCCGCCTTTCCGTGCTTGCTTTCATTCATTCATGAGGTCACAGAGCCAACTGCATTGCAAATGGGCCTTTACAGGAAAACCAGCCCCACCTGCTCACTCAGACGTACAGTAGAGCACAACTCGTAGTTTCGTGCTCAGATGCACTAGACTGTTAACATGGTTCCCGAGGCAGAGCCAGATCTTCACGTGTTGGCTTAGAGCTTGCAGTGGGGCTCTGGCTTTTCCCAAAGACATCCAGACTCATTTCTGGCATTATTCAACACTGGCTGGAAGATCCCTGCCCTTCCCTTTGGTCAAAAATATTTTATCTGTGAGTGTGTGCATAGGCACTTACAGTTTCAGTATTTTAGGTGGGTGTTCCACGAGCATTTTCTAGTGTTCTCTTTAGAGTTTAATTTTACTCACGTAGTTCTGCGTGTGCGTGCTTGTGTGTTTGTCTGACTCTTGTGTCATTCTCTTACTCTTGTCCTGTGCTGTATCTTTTGAAGGAATCCCGAGAATCTGTGTTCAGTACATTTGACATTTATCTTCCTGGGTGTGTACTTGTTGAGTCTTTGCGAGCATATTCCGAGTGTGTGTCGGTACCAGGAAGGTCAGACTTTAGGCTCAGTTCCCCTAGGGCTTGAGTTACAGGGGGTTGTGAGCTACCCAAAGTCGGCGGTGGCTAGCTGAATCCCAGTCTTCTGGAACCACAGATGGAGCTCTCAACCATGGAGCCATCTCTCCAGCCCTGTTCAGCACACTTGAAATTGCTTGACCTTTTACCCCGGAGTTTGTGAGCTAAGCCTATTCTTTGTGTAGATTACAGAAATGAATCTATGATGGAGAACAAAAGCCTTCTGGGAGGGGAGAGAGGAAGGATGATCACATTCTCCTGTCCTTTCCGTCCTGTGGCTCTGCCTACCACTCTTTGTCCCAAATTTTCATGGTGAATTCTTTTCGAGTCTTCTTTTGAAGGCCAACCTGATGGATTTTTTATTTACAAAAATGTTACGTGTGTGTGCACGTGCACACGTACACAGATAGGACAGAGGATAGACCTTGGGAGTGAGTCCTGAAGGTGTCGGACCTGGAGATTGGACCCAACTCATCAGGCCTGGAGGAACGTGCCTGTTCAGCCATCTTACTAGCCCATTGACTTTACTACCACATACATCCCTCCATCCCTCCTCCCTCCATCCCTCCTCCCTCCCTCCATCCCTCCTCTCCCTCCCTAGTATTCCCTTCCTCCTCTTGTGTTTCACCCTCACCCCTGCCGTGTGTGTGAGTGTGTAGGGCAAAGGTTGACACTGCGTATCATCTGTAACCCCTCTTTTCCCAGACAGGATGTGATATTTATTACTGAACATGATTTAGTAGGGTAGAGGGTAGCACCGCAGTAGAAGCCCTGAGGAGTGTGGGGCCCGCCAATGACCATGGGACCAGGATTGGTGATGCAGCTGACCCCTCGGCCATCAGGAACGAGTCACTTCTCAGCGACTGTGTCCTTCAGATCAATCTACATTCGGTTTAGTGAAGCTTCACCTCTTTGAGAGAGACAGACAAAGAAGAACTCAGTGAGGAGAACCAGGGCAAGAAAGTGGGAGGAAGGGGCTTAATAACACCATTTGCCTCTGGCAGCACGGAGAGCTTGAACTTGGCTTTATGTAGGGCCTCCATCCGATGTTCCTTATTCTGAGGCATGATTCAGGTGGACGTGATGGCCTGGACAGTGAGACCCCTGGCCGTGGTGACCTGAGGCTTCCTTCCCTAGGGCACAGCGAATACCTGTCTGGGGCCAAGATTGGAGGCGACATTGAGGTCAGAGCTCGAAGAGCCTTCAGAAGATTGTTTCCAAGGTCCCTTTCGGGGAGCCCATACAGGCAACAGGGTGAGGTCACTCCAAACGAGTGTGCTGTTGGCAAGCATTGCACACCAGGCCCCAGTGAGAAGCTGCTGGCAACCATTGCACAGTGGGCCCCGCTGAGAAAGGGGACCTCCCGTGCAGCTTAGTTGGCTGAAGATTTACCTTATCTTTTAAGACACAGTCTCTCAGTGAACATGAAACTCACTGATTTTGTCAGGCGGAGTGGCCAGAGAGTTTTGCGGATGGATCCAGCACTCTGTCCTCCACGCCAGACATGCTGGCTCTAGGGTTTAAGAGTATTGCTGTGCCTGGATTTTCCGTGGGCGCTGGTGATCTGAACTCAGGTTCTCATGCTTGCATGGGAAAACCTAACCCACTGAGCCATGATCCTTGCCCATCTTTAATTTTATGGTCAGTAACATTAGTGTTAGAAATGAATGACATCTGCGGTGCCATTTCGTCCCACGTACACATGTGCATGGATGGTGTGCAGCCTCACCATACTGCTACCTTCTCCCTGCTCTCAGATGCTACATCTCACAAACCTTTCTCTCTTCTCAAGGGCTGGTATTACAGACACTCACCGTTGGCCGGAGATGTGGTATGTGTATGTAACTGTGCGTGTGTGTATGTGTCCGTGTATGTATGTGCAAATGTGTTCATTCAGGTTCCCGTGGAGGGTGTCCGACACCCCAGAGGGGGAGTTATCAGTCAGTCTTGGGACACCAGACAGGGTTCCTGGGATTTGATCTCGGGTCTTCTGGAAGAGCAACAAATGCTCTTAAACTGAGTCGTCTCCACAGCACCCTGTGCTGAGGTTTTCAAAGGTTCTGGGGATCTGAACTCAGGTCTTCATGCTAATTCAGCAAGCATTTTACCCGCTGAGCCATCTCCCCAGCTCCATGTACATATTTGTTTCATAGGCTTTGAACTCAGAAATTTTATCCGTTCCTTGTCCACACTGATGATGCATACAGAACACATTCTGTGACAGTTCTCATTATTTCACTGTGTGGCATCTACACTTTGCAAATGTGGGTCTGCCTCCGGGGGCACATTTCAGCTCCTATCACAGTGTCCCAGTCTGTGGGGAGCAGGAAGATCCTTGTGCTCACAGATCTCCTGGGAAACCAGGAACGTTAAGCATGCAGTAATGTCTTCTCAATGGAAAAGATGTGAGACCTGTTCTTCCATCCAGAAGGCTGGGGATTGGAGGTGATTAATAGCCTGGTGATCTTCACTATCTGTCGGACCAGGCCATATCAAGCTCCTACAACCAGGACCGGAAGGCAGATAGTAATCTAAATGGCTCCTATGAGCAGGGGCTTCCTATACTCCACAACCAGGACCGGGGATACCTAAGAGTCTAAATGACTCTAACATACTTTGTACAGCCAGTGGCTCCCCCAAGCTCCCACAACAATTACCAAAGATACCAAATAGCCCAGATGATGAGTTCAGGTCCCCAGAACCTTTGGAAACCTCAGCACAGGGTGGTGTAGAGACAGCTCGGTGTTTAAGAGCACTTGTTGCTCTTCCAGAAGACCCGAGTTCAAATCCCAGGAACCCTGTCAGGTGACTGATAACTCCCCCTCTGGGGGGTTTGACACCCTCCTTGGGAACCTGAACGAACATATTTGCACATACATACATATACACATACATACACATGCACAGATACATACACATACCACATCTAAGGCCAATGGTGAATGTCTATAACACCAGCACTGAAGAAGAGAGACAGGATAGAATCCTGGCACTCAATGGCCTAACGCTCTAGACCAATCAATGAGCCCCATGGTCACAGCGTTACCCTGTGTCAAAATAAGTTAGGTGCCTGGAGTATGTCTGGCTTCCACATGCAAAATCACATCTGCCGGCATATGCACATGCAGTTGTGAACACACGCACACATGCATGCACATGCATTCACGCACATGAGTTCTACATACATGTGATGTGGGAATCCCCTCTGTATGCTCTGAATAGGTTTAATACCGTTGGTTAATAAAGAAGCTTCTTTGGTCAATGACAGGGCAGAATAAAGTTAGGTGAATGCAGGGAGAAAGACGGCAGAGTCAGGCAGATGCCATGCACCTGCCGAAGGAGAAAGACACCGGAAACTTACCTGTAAGCCACAGCCTCGTGGTGATAAACAGATGAGTAGAAATGGGTTAATTTAGGATGTAAGACATAGCTAGGAATGTGCCTGGGCTGTCGGCAAAACTGTGTTGTAATTAATAAAGTTTTTGTTGTGAATATTTGGGTCTGATTGGCCAGGAAATGAACATGAAGTCTCCACTTACACATATGATCACATAAACATACGTAACACATACCAAAAGATCTGCACACTCTCACACACACATATCCACACATGTGTGCTACACATATGAACACATATATATGAACCACATATCAAAAGATTTACATTTGCAAACATACACAGAGGTGGACACATGCATTCAAAAGCAAGTGTGTCTACACATAGAACACATATATATGAAGCACATACCAAATGATTTACACACATCTGCAAACACGCAGAGATGCACACATGCACTCACACACAGGTGTGCCTACACATATGAACACATTTACACATGTACTGCATACTAAAAGATTTATGCATAAACCTGCATACACCATACACGTGTATTCACACACACATGTGCTACACATAGGAACACATTTACACATGTACCACATACCAAAATATTCTCTCTCTCTCCCTCTCCATCCCTCTCTGTCTCTTTCTGTTTCTCTGTCTCTCTCTTTCTCTCATACACACAGGAGTACACACTAGAATAATACAAGATTCAATGATAGGGTAATAGATTTTTCATCTACTACTGATAGAATATCTCAAGTAGGAGATACTCAGTGCTGGAAGCATTACTGAAGGTCCATACAATCACAGATATTTTGAACAAAGGGGGAAGTTCCCCTAGATGATTCACAGTTTAGGAAGTACCATGATTCTGGCCAGAGGGGAAGTTCTCTCATTGACTGTGGAGAAATGAATTCTGCTTGTAGAAAATGAGAGATGCCGAACGCACACTTGTTTTTAATGCTTCTGCACCACAGGACACAATGAGACAAGTGGTCAGGACGAGGAGAGGCCCCATGCAGAAATGTGAGTTAGCATAGGACCATTTTTGTTTAAAAAGGCATGAAACGTTGGGAAGGGAGCGCAATTACATGACTCATACCAGCAAGTCTGAAACAATTCCATATTTATGAAACCAAATGTTTCCAAGTAATGATTTCCCATGGAATATTTATATATATATATATATATATATATATATATATATATATATATATGTGTGTTTGTGTGTGTGTGTGTGTGTGTGTGTGTGTGTGTGTGTGTGTATGAAGGAAACCACAGGATAAGAGTCTTAAGTGTACAGAAGACCTTGTCTATCACTGATGTTCACATACTACGTGAACAATAATTTTGAAACACAAAACATTCTCAGTTCCCGCTATCCATACAAAGGAGGAAATACATAAACCACGAGGAAGTGAGCTTAGGCATACTAAGGATCAACTCTTAATGTGACAGGCAGTTGACATCAGGTAGCAGACCACATTGCATTGAAAGACCTTATAAATTTTGTCGGGAAGTGACATTTTCACATACTCGTCACAATACTTACATCTTTTTTTCTTCAGGAGTTTTAATGAATTCTACCAATTTCACTACTTCTGGGGCACAGTCTTTTCAAGTCTACAGGACGCATTCTCTTTGCAGGGTTATCGTCATTCCCATAGGCTCCATGACTGAACAAATGTAACAGCAGTATGCAATGGCAAGAGTGTGCCTCCTTTAACTATTTCTCTGAAGATGACGAGGATGGACCACTCTTGTGCCTTCTAATTTGGTCAAGTTATACTGAGGTACAAGACCCCACTGTATCGACACCAATGCACTGCTAACCATTAATTACGACGCTACCAAGAAAAACTTGCCATTACGACCCGTGGGCTGGAGGATGCTATAGACATTTCTGGACTGCTGTCACACAAATCCTTCGGTTTACTTGGGTTTTAGCAGAAAGGGGTATCTTTAGGAACAGGAGAACACAAGAAGACGTAGTCACTGAAGCCGCAAACCACAAGCAGCTTCTCTCAGAGAATTTCCATGAGAGAATCGCTCCCCTTGTATCGACTTTCATTTCTTCAGAGTATTATGAGAATAACAGATCCAGGAGAGACAGTTGACCAGCAGCATTCTCTTTCTGGCACTGTGAAGCACAAGGACATATTAAACGGACATAATAAACAGTGTTCATCAAGCCTCAGTTTGCCCTGAAAGGCTCAGTACTTACATTCAGCATCAGAAGTTTTATTTTCAAGGTGGCTATTAGACGTCTCAGCTCTTCAATGAGGGAATCTCCCCGAGAATCCCTCAGTATTACAAGTTTCTAAAGTGAAAGAGACATGGGCAGAAATCAGCCCTGGTCATTTTGTTTACAAATGCGAACAGCAATATTTAAAAGGGACTAGATGTGGTGAAAAGACATGGTTTCATTATTCCAAAACAAGCATACAGCATGTGCGACATGGAGATCCATCACCCACCAAAGAAACACAGGCGTTACCACTCCACAACCCACTGCTGAAAGTTCAACCTTGTGGCATTAGTGGGGGGGGGGGCTCAGGGGAAGGGTGCTTTGCCTACCTAGCATGTGGGAGAGCCCAGGGTCCCACTCCCCGCAAATCAAGAATGAAACCCAATGAAAACAGAGAGCACGAGGCATGAGCTCATTGACTGCCACTCACTCATTTCTTTGGGAGCTGGAGTAGCTTGTCGTGTACCACTGAACACCATGAAATTAAAACTCAAGGTTTCCACCCCCACAGTGCCTTCAGTAGTGTGTGAAATAGCACATGCCACATCTAAATGCTTGTGTGAAATGCTGTGGGGGGGGGCTTATAAAACTTCCCAAGACCTCTTCCCTTGGGCACGCCACCCCTGTGACCTGGTGAACAGCCAGCCTAGCCACAGGGGCAAGCGAGTTGCAGGTTCAGTGAGCCATCCTGTCTCAAAAAGATACGAAGGAGAGTTACTGAAGATACACACGGCTGGCTTATGACCTTCACACACACACCCAGAGGAACGTACACGTGCGTGTGCCTCAGTGCACATACACACCCAAGGGAAAATGCACTGTGAGACAAGAACAGACAGTCTGAAAGGCATCAATGCCCTGTACAATACGAACAACTCTGGATGAAATCGCCAAGACAGCAATTCCTCCTTCAAAGGACTCTACCCACCGTAATGTGAACTCTAAAAGTAAAAACTTATTTTGTACTTAGGTTTACATGGAACCTTGACACCATGAGGAAAATGCTGGAAGATGCTCTGGTACCATGGTCTTGCACTGTTTCAGTAAAACCCTGACTGGCCAGTAGCCAGGCAGGAAGTAGAGGCAGGGCCAAGAGAACAGGAGAATTCCAGGAAGAGAAAAGGGTCAATCTTCAGTTGTAACCCAGTCCAAAAGGAAACAAGATGAGAATGCCTCGCTGATAAAAGGTCCCAAGCCATGTGGCTAACACAGACAAGAATTGTGGGTTGAGATGTAAGATATGAGAGTTAATGAGAAGACTGAGCCAATAGGCCAAACAGTTTATAAATAAAATGTAGGCCTCTGTGTGCTTCTTTGGGAATGAATGACTGCGGGACCAGGCGGGACAGAAACCTCTGTTGACAGGAAGATGTTTACAGCTAACTTTCCTAAGGAATAATCCAAAGCTTGGAAGGAACGCCAGAGTATTCAATGTCCGTGTGTGTGGATTGCTTTCAGAATGTACAACAGACCTCCAAATACTGTTCACACAGATCTTTAAATTCTTCCATCCTCTTCTTCTGAATACCCAGAAACTGACGAATAAATTTTTGCTGCTCCTTGAAGATATTCTGTGACACAGACAGTAAAAGATGTAAGAACAATACAGGAAAACTCAGAAATATTACAAAAACGCGACTCTGTATCATATTTATGCAAAACATATACAAGGAAATCACTAGTAATTTTTCAAGCACAATGACCACTTCACACGAGTTATCTAATACTAAAAAATTACCATAGTGATGAGAATCTCATTCATTTAATGGAACGTTTTCCTATGTAACTGTAGCGGCGTAAATAAATGCAGGCAGATTGTAAAGAATATATACAGCTTTAATGAAGAAATAAACTTACAGGACCAAGGTTCCCACGGAGCACAGGAAGCAGAAGGGGCGCACGGATTCCCGAGCGCCCGATTTATAAGTAAACATTCGCCCGAGGCAAGCCCGCCCCCTAAGGGGCTGGCTTAACACTACATCTCCCCCTTTTGTCTAAATAAGACAGAACTAAACCAAATACAACTATAAACAATAATAACAAATGATAAATATAACAAACAATATTGAGAACAAAAGTTTTGCTATACATTCTATCTCAAGGAGTCTAAATAATGTAGAGAGTAACTAAAATTATATAATCTTCAACTGCATCAAAGATCTGAGAAGGGAATTAATATTACTTAAAAAATGAGAGATATCCGAAATGTGCAACAAATGACAGAGACAACTGACTACCTGGGCAAACACCCAAAGTCTCGTTTGCAATGTTGAGTCAACCAACTTTGGCTAATGCCTAACATAGCTAACATACCATTATTAAAGGCAAGGAACTTTCTTAGAACCATCTTACCCTGTCTTGGCAGGATAAGACAATCCTGTTTCATCCACTTAGGGATATTCTATATCTTTGTCAGTAGATGAGGTATGGGCTTTTCTTAACCCAAAGGCCAGTTCTGCCAAGAAGACAAGCTCCCAGTGGAGTGTCTTTGATGCTCAACGTTCTCTCGGGAGTAGAGTGGCATTACAAGGAGTAATTGTGTCTCATTGGCACAGAATTCTCGGTTAGATTAAAGGCCATTTTCTACAGCTCTTCGAAGAGGCTGAAGATTATACTATCTATACTAAATATAATCTCTATGTATCTAAAATACCTGATTAACCTAAAAATAAATATGGCAAGCATATAATTCTCAATACCTATCTAACTTGAAGACTAAAATAATAAACAACTGTGCAATATATGAAGACAATGATCTTCAACTGTAAACAATGTCATTACATATCAAATGTAAACAATGTTATTACATAAATAGGATCAGAGGTAGAAATGTACATTGTGATATGGTAGATGTATCAATACAATATAAGCATACTCTTATACAAAAATAGAGGTAGGCACCCTCACATTCAATATTCAATATAACAATGTACAAGAAACAGTACCAATATAATTTTCTAAAAACAGTAAATCACAAATACCAATCATCCCATTAAACCAGTTAATCCCCCCCCTTTTTTTGAAAATACCCCTAATTCCATAAAGTATCTCCCCATCCCCTCAACCCTAAATCAACCACTAAAAGATGTCCCTAATCCTGCGGGCAAACTCTGTTGGTAGGGGGGACGTCGTCCTCTTAGATTGCTTCTAGCTGACATGGGGGCGACGTTCTCCTTAGGGGACCCTGTGAAAGAAAATGATGGTAAAATTCCCCAAATAACCTTTGACCTAAGAAAATTATAACTAGTCTCTGAGCGTTTTGAGAAGGTCCAGCCAGAGTGTTGTCAAAAATGTGCACCATTCAAAATTGTCTCATGCAGTTGGCACCAAAAAACAGGTCTAATATTAGTGCTTAAAGATATTCATGACGTCATAAAAACCAGATTGAGTTGATGTTGTGGGGCCCCATCTTCATCCTGGAAACTTCAAATATTACTGTAGAAAAATTTGTTGCTTGTTATGGGAAGTTTAAACATTAACAATAAAGACATATACTGACATATAAAGAAAGACACAGATATGAGGAAAGGCAAAGAAAGTTTATCAAGTATACAATTATTCTTATTCTGTCCCATTTCATGGCTCCTGAACTGAGACAGAAACTCTGAAATATCTCTTATCAACAGGCTTGGAATTGAAGAGGGACTGAGCCATAGTACAACTCCAGAACCAGCTCTACATATTCATAAAGAAGTGTTCGATAAAACATATATAAATACAAAAATCAATACTTACAGAATATGTAGAATTTTACTGTTGATCCTTAGTGGGTCATAACTAGTTTCCATCCATCAGTAATTAAATATTCAGGGTCCCTTAAAGTCTTTGAAGATGAGTATTTTCCTGTGGAGATAAGAAAAGGACCCTGCCCCCAACCTAACTGTATTTCTTACCATCAACATGTTCGCCATCCTTGTGAATGAATTGTTATTTATCTTTTCCACGTAGCTTCTCTTCTTCAAACCGAACCTTTATTAATTTTGACGGTATCCACAATTTTTCCTCACCTGTTGAGATAAGGGCAAAACCCCTTTCCCAACGCAGCACATCTCCTGGCTTCCATTGTGAGGTCAGCACATCCTTGAAATAAACTGGTTGATTTAGTTCAGTAGACTTTTCCATTATCCAATGTCTTTCTGCAGCCGTTGTTCCCTTCTCATTAGCATTGAGAAAATTCAAGGTTAAAAAAGCATTATGTAACCTATTTCTGGGGGTGTTTTCCAGCCCTTTCTGTTTGTTCAACATATCCTTTATAGTTCAATTTGATCTTTCTATGACTGCTTGACCTGTAGGATTGTATGGTATACCTGTAACATGTTGATATTGTAATAATCAAAAAACCGTTTCATTTTCCTAGAGACATAAGCAGGACCATTATCTGTCTTTATTTGTGTAGGTATACCCATGATAGTCATGACTTCTAATAAATGAGTGATTACTGAATCAGCTTTTTCTGAACTTAAAGCAGTTGCCCACTGAAAGACTGAATAAGTGTCAATGGTGTGATGAACAATGAACATACTTCATTTGCCAAATTCTGCAAAGTGGAACACATCCATCTGCCAGATTTCATTCCTATGGGTGCCCTTCGGATTATCCCCTGCTGGCAGTGGCATTTGGTTATAGAAAGAGCAAGTAGGGCATTTCTTTACAATCTCCTTAGCTTGTTGCCATGTAATAGAAAACTCTTTCTTCAAACCTTTGCTATTAACATGATGTTTTTTATGAAATTCAGAGGCTTGTAGCACACTACCAATCAATAATTGATCAATTTCTGCATTGCCTTGTGCTAGAGGACCTGGCAAACACATATGGGATAGGATGTGTGTTATGTCCATAGGGCAAAGCCTGTTCCTGATCAAATCTTGTACCTGGATAAACAATGAGGGTAGTTCTGTATCATCAGGTATAAATTCAGCAGTTTCAATATGTAAAATAACTCTTTCTGTGTATTGTGAATCATTTATTATATTAATAGGTTCTTTAAAATCTCTTAGTACCATAAGAATGGCATATAATTCTGCCTTCTGGACAGAATCATAAGGACTTTGTTCCACCTTACCTAAGTCTTCTGATTTGTAATCTGCCTTCCCTGATTTATTGGCATCAGTATAGAATGTACAGGCTCCTGTTATTGGAGCATCACGGACGATTCGAGGAAGGATCCAAGAAGTTCTCTTTATGAAGTTAAGCCTCTTGCTTTTTGGATAGTTGCTATTAATGTCTCCCAAAAAATTAGCACAAGCTCTTTGCCATGGTTCATTATCTTCCCATAATTTCTTTAGTTCATCAGCAGTGAAAGGCACTATAATTTCTTCTGGGTCTATGCCTGCTCATTGACGAAGTCTCAGCTTGCCATTTATAATTAACTCAGAGACTTTTTCCACATAAGTTTTCAGTTTCTTACTTGGTTTATGTGGTAAAAAGAACCATTCCAAGATAATATCATCTCTCTGCATTAAAATTCCTGTAGGAGAAATTTTTATGGTAATATGAAGAGAATATAATCGAGCTCTGGATTCACTCTGTCCACATGTGCCTGTTGTAATTTCTCCTCAATCATTGTCAGTTCCTTTTCTGCTTCAGCTGGTAATTATCTGGGACAGTTTCAATCTTTATCACCATCCAAGGTTGTGTTCAAATAAATTTTTAGATCATGTGCTATCCCAATAGCTGGTCGTAGACTGGAATTGTCTCCTAACAGTCTTTGAAAGTCATTAAGAGTCTGTAGGCAATCTCTCCTAATTTGTGCCTTTTGTGCCTTAATTTTTTGCAAACCTATTCTGTAACCTAGATAATTAACAGAATCTCCCTTCTGAATCTTTTCAGGAGCAATTTGCAATCCCCATTTAGGTAAAAGTATCTTTATTTCTTCAAACAATCTGTTCAAGGTATCCATGTTTGAGTCGGATAACAAAATGTTGTCCATGTAATGATATATTATCGATTTGGGAAATTTCTTGCAGATCATTTGCAATGGTTGATTCACAAAATATTGGCATAAGGAGGGGCTATTTAAAATACCCTGGGGGAGGACGGCCCAGTGGTACCTCCTGGAAGGTGGAGAATTGTTGTAAGTATGCACCGTGAAGGCAAATTTTTCTCTATCTTCTTTATGTAAAGGTATAGTGAAAAAACAATCCTTTAAATCAATAACTATGAGAGGCCATCCTTTTGGTAATAAAGAAGGCAAAGGGATTCCAGATTGCAGATGGCCCATAGGTTAAATAACCATGTCGATAGCTCTGAGATCTGTCACCATTTTCCATTTACCTGATTTTTTCTTAACCACAAATACAGGAGAATTCCAAGGGCTGGTAGATTCTATATGTCCAGCATCTAATTGCTCTTGTATCCGCTGTTCTTTATATATATATATATATATATATATATATATATATATATATATACATACATACATATATATATATATTTTTTATTGAGAAAAGGAAGAAAAAAAACAAGTTTCCACCTCCTCCCAGGCTCCCATTTCCCTCCCCCTCCTCCCACCCTTCTCCCCCTCCTCCCATCCGTCTCTCCCTCCTCCCACTCCTCTCCCCCTCCCTCTCCAGTCCAAAGAGCAGTCAGGGTTCCCTGCCCTGTGGTAACAGAAGCACAATTCTTAGTTAAGGGAGCCACCTTAGGGTTGGCAAGAGACTTGAACCTAGAGTGGCTCCCAGGAGCCCAAGCCGAGGTCCCCAGTTAGTTCCTTGGGCAGCTGAGGATAGGGAACCAGAAATGACCCTAGCCTATAGCAATACCGACGAATATCTTGCATATCATCATAGAACCTTCATCTGGTGATGGATGGAGATAGAGACAGAGACCCACACTGGAGCACTGGACTGAGCTCCCAAGGTCCCAATGAGGAGCAGAAGGAGAGAGAACATGGGCAAAGAAGTCAGGATCACGAGGGGTGCACCCACTCACTGAGACAGTGGAGCTGATCTACTGGGAGCTCACCAAGGCCAGCTGGACTGTGACTGAAAAAGCATGGGATAAAACTGGACTCTCTGTATCAGCTGTTCTAAAGCCATTAACTTTTCCTCAGCTAGAGGCCATTGCTTTGTCCATATTGGTTTCTCAGTCAACCATTTTGGAGGCAAGGCTGTTGGTATCTCTGAAGGGACATCAATTGCTTGTTCTTGTACAGCCTGAATGGCCGGTTTTCTCCGTTTGTAATATCTTTTAATATTATTCTCAGAAATATAGGCTCTAGAAGTAGCAGGAATGCTAATTTCAGTATTCCATTGTTGTAATAGGTCACGACCCCATAAATTCATTGCGATACTGGCTACATATGGCCTTAATTTTCCTATTTGTCCCTCTGTCCCTATACATTCAACCCATCTCGTACTCTGCCTTTCTCGACATAGGGTTCCAATTCCCAGGAGCTGAATATTTACATTCTGAAGAGGCCAATATGGATGCCAAGATTCTGGGGTAATGATACTTACATCAGCACCATTGTCCAGCAGGCCAGTAATAAAAATGCCATTCACGCACACTCTCAGCTTAGGTCTTTGATCATTTATAGAAGTATGCCATAACACACATAACTCAGCTTTTTGATCATTATTTTTTGTAACAGCCGGCATGGGGCTTCCTAATTGTCCTGACGAGGCACGTTCTCTGTAGAAACTGGAAATGACTGAACCATGTTTGCCATGGGGGACTGTGAGGCCGGTCTCTCACGTCTCCCGTCTGTATCAGGTTGCCTTGTCTATCTCTTGTAGACCTGCATTCATTCGTCCAATGTCTGCCTTTTCCACATCTTCTACATAAACCTGAAGGCTGAGTCCTCCTATTTCTGTTATTTCTAGAAGATGCATTATTATTATTTCTGAAAATCGTTGTTTACAATTCCTTTTCAAATGACACATTTTGCCACAATTAAAACATTTGGTATTCTGGTGTCTCCTTTTACCATTGGAAATTGCTTCTTCTACCCATGCTTCAGTGCCATAGTCAAATGTACCAACATTCAGTGTATGCAAGACCCATTCTTCTAAGGGTGCTTATTTGAGCTTTAAATGCCCCAAAATCTTTTTGCATTCCACATTTGCATTTTCATAAGCCAAAGACTCAATCATTATACATCTTGCTTCTGGGTCAGATATCCCTATTTGTACAACCTTAGTTAGTCTTTGTAAAAAGTCACTAAAGGGTTCTCTCTGACCCTGTTTAACTCTGACAAATGATTCCATTCTCAGTCCTGGGTCTTGTACCCTGTCCCAAGCCCCGAAGGCTGCTGTAGTACACACTGAGAGTGTGTTTTCATCCAAATTAGCTTGTTCCTGAGGGTCGGAATAAAGCCTTCCACCTAGAATTTTATTTAGGGAAATGTCAATTCCCTTCACTTTTCCTGCTGTTCTAAAAGTCTAGCCTCTTGACTGAATAAACATTTCCATTTCAATTGTGGGCCACTCTCAAGGACCGCAGAGCTCAGCTGAAGCCAATCCGAGGGGGTTGCTCTGCTTGTTGTGGCCCAAGATTTTAGCCTCTCTTTAACAAAAGAGGCGTTCATCCCAAAAGTCATGACAGCATGTTTAATTTCTTTGAGATCACTCATACAGACAGGCTCCCATGTATCTTCCTTGATGACCCTAGAGTTTCTGGAACCAATCACCTTCTCTGTTGTTATTACTGGAAAGGCAGGTAGATCTGTAGGTAGAGCTTTGTGGAAATTGTCCCGGAGGGATTTACCCACAGATGTAGTTAAAATTTGCCTTTTTACCCTTTGCTCTTCTTCATCAGAATTTAAAAATTCCTCAATCTTTTCAATTCTATTCACCATTGCCTTCTGCAATGTCTGAATCTCCTGTCCAGAATTATGTTCCAAAGCCTTCATTGAGGCTTCTAAAGTATGAAGTTTGTCCATTAGTGATAACTTCTCATCTTTGGACATAATTTTTATGTCATAAACCGTGCCTTCTTTTATTGACAATCTTGCCGCCAATCTGTCATAAGCTTTAGACAAAATTCGATTGTCACATTCAGCAGTTTTGATTCTCTCAGTTAATGTTTCAGTTCCTACAGAAAGGGACTGCTGAAGTTTACGATACAAATCAGCTGTACCTTCTTCCATAGTAATGAATTTCTCCTTAACATCAGCCTGTACCTTTTCTAAATTTTGCTCAGTTAACTGAGTCATGTTAAACAAAGATCTGTTCTCTTCCTGGAGAACTTCAAACTGATTCTTGAGAAGATTGTTGTCGTTCTCAATAGTTTTTAAACATTCAACCTCTGCCTGGATTCGTCTCTTAAAGACTTTATCACATTTATATTATCAAACCTTATAGTACCAAGGAAAACTACGAATCCCAGAAATATCCATAGATGCGGGGTGATAGATACCTCTTGTAAAATCTCCCACATGGTACACTCAAAAAGGCTGTTAAAATCTTGAATAGTAACGTTCTCAGACATTTTATTTATAAAAGAAAAAATTTTTTTTTTACCTGCAATGACCGGTTCCTGCCAGTGGTGGCGAAAGAGTCCACTTGAGTCCACGTGGCCTAAGTCTGAAATAAGTGACTCAAAAACAAAAGTTGGAGCAGACACCAGGCTGAGAAAGAGCAATTGGGGTGGAAGGGGAAGAGAGAGAAAGCCGCCAAAGTGAACAAGTCAAAGGGACGCATGGCGCAGCGCCGGCTTGCAGGGACTGCAGGGCCTCCCTGCTGCCATCAAGTGACAGGAGCGCTGGGCAGAGGTGGGAGGGGAACAGAGCAGCACTGTGTACTGATGACGCTGTTACAGATGCACTTGTACCACTGTCGGGCAGGGTGGGGCGCACAGACTCGTGGTGCGAGGCCAAATCCAAAGCTGGGGCTAAGTCTCCCGTCCTGTTTGCCAACCTGTGATTCAGAATCTCAGCTGCTTCTAGGAGCAGTGCTGAGAGGGTACAATCTGCGTGAAGAGAGAGACCTCCAGAGGGGATGGTGCTGCTGGCTACCTGCGGTTGCCCCCAGGTGCCCCCGATTCAGAGCGGGTATTCGTAAAGCCTCACTGGGCTCCACAAATGTAGCGGCATAAATAAATGCAGGCAGATTGTAAAGAATATATACAGCTTTAATGAAGAAATAAACTTACAGGACCAAGGTATGCGAGGAGCACAGGAAGCAGAAGGGGTGCGACGGGTCCCCATGCGCCCGATTTATAAGTAAACATTCGCCCGAGGCAAGCCCGCCTCCTAAGGGGCTGGCTTAACCCTACGCGTAACAGTATCTAAAACATTGCTGTTAGTTTCTGAAGACTTGAAAACCCATCCATTAGAGGCTGTCATAGCTGGTGAACCCTCTGTGTTTATAGAAATCTCCCTGAGATGGCCCCAGTGTCTCTCACTCCCTACATAGGAACCCACTCCCTTTTGTTCTTGCCAGTAAGAGTAGAGTCCAAAGCTGGCCTGCTTAACAGGCAAGGATTCTGTAAGACTTACGTCGGATACTGTCCTGGACCAATATAAGAATGCACATCTAAGAGTCTTTTGAAACCAATTCTGTGAGATGGGGACCTTAAGTATCTCTCCTCTCACACCTAGCAATCTGAGACACAGAGGTAAATTATTTTCCCCAGTGAGCGTGACTAGCAAGGGACTGAACCATGACTGCGTTCCAACTGGTGGGATTACAGAATGCAGGGGCCATACTTCTGCCCACTGGACTGGACGGGGGTAGGGGTCCCCTCCATCTCCCTCCACATCCCAGCCTCGGCCTCCCCACCTTTGGACGTCAGAATCTCCAGGGGGGCAGCTCCATCCTACACCAGGAAGGAAGATTCCCTCAAAGATGGCACTGTTCGGTGTCAGGCATTTATTTGTGCCCCAAAACTCATAAAAACCTCACTCAAATCTCCAGGTTAAAGGAGAGTCAGTCATCCCATGGCCATCACAAATTGAAGCCTTGCCTTCCTCACCTCTGGGAGTGGGCTGGTCTGAACTCCAAGCACTGAAGACTAAGCCTCCACCTGCTCTGCCACAGCCACAGGGACTGCTCTCACTCTGCCTGCCTCTTCACTGTGTCAGAAGGCTCTGGTGGGCCTCCTGCTCCTGGTGTCTGCACTTCTTGGGTGGATCAGAAAGGGCTCCCTCTTAAGATACAATCCCATACCTTCTCCTGCACTCTCCAGGCAGTGCCTGCTCACCCGCCCACCCCACCCCCCACCTTGATGGCTGCTAACCATCACTGACCTTGTCATCTCTCTGCGTGTAAAGGAACAAACCAGGGGGAAACAGTCAGTGGGCAGTCTCTTGTCACCACATCTACCACCCTGCTTGCCTCCCTAAGTCCTTGTCTCGTTCCTTCCCTCCAGACTTGCTGCAGGAAGCCCTGCTACTTCTGATGCTGACACAATGGATTCCTTGAAAGCTAAGCTGCTTGACACTCACAGTGAGGTTTTTTTTTTTTTTTTTTTTTGCATGTTTCTTGACTTCAGCTGCATCCTCGGATATCTTTCTTTTCAAAGTCTTCATCTGAAGAGAATATTAATGATAAAGTTTCTGCCTGTGAATGATATAGCAAGGAACAGTGTGATACTCCATCCCAATAGGAAGAAAGTACATTCGAAGCACGACTGACTTGCCCTCACTAACGCTATTGGTGGAGGATGGGGAAATGGCCTCTAAACTATGCAGACAGGGAAAAGGAAGCTGATTGGATTATTTCATTCTACATCACAGCATTTGCTCCTCCCTGCTGAGAGAGAAGTACCTTCCCACGCCTTTGTGCCAGAAAGCTCAGGAAGAACTATTGTTTTACTATCATTCCACAAATATTCATCTGTCTGACAGACACAACTTGTGGTTAGTTCTCTCTTTCTGAAGAACAGGTCCAAATAGCATGCACATTCGCTCCCATCAGAGAATTCTGTGGTGGCCTACCCGCTTGCTCTTCCTCACGCTGTGCCAGTGTGAATCTCGGTACAGTAGCATAGAGAACACTGCTCCTGATAGCTATACGGCTTTGGACGCATGGGATTTTCATTTCTATGGCACCGAACAGAGGCTCAACTGACTGTGGGATGAATGCTTTGAGGATTTCAAGCTCCAGGTGCCCAGCACGTTCACGTGATGCATCCTGTTCCACTGACTCAACAGCAATGTGTCAAAACGGTCATCGTAATTCATGCCTAGGAAATGCAGCTGACTTCGGTGATGATGTGAGGCTATAACATGCCTAAAGAAGTCTACCCTATACACAAATGCCAAGCCAAACACGTTATCCAACTGAGCTTCTGGCCCGTGGGGGTCACGGCTATTCCTCAACCTCTAGCCATCGTGCTTACTAACCAAATGTCAAAGCGTCTGGGATAACAGCACCAAGAAGCAACAACCGTACCTATGCTCGCCCTGGATTTTTAGAATATCCTCAAATTTCAGCTCCAAGGTTTGGAAAGACTCCGTGATGATCGCTGTGAATCTTTCGCTGTTGCCCTGAAGACAGTTCTTATTGGGCTCTGTATAGAAACACATTCTTGAAACCATTACTGTAAAGTTCCGTCAACTTTAGTTTTCTACTTAGAAAACCACTTGCTATTAATAGAGGGAAACAATCTGTCAATGGCAAGAATATCTGCCTCCTTTCTTTCAGTCAAGAATTTCAGTATTTATGACCTTGATGTGAGATTGGAGAGCTGGACTTCAGTGTCTATATATTACAGACAAAACACAGTGAAGGGAACTTAGCAAAACTGGCAAGAAAGGGTTTCAAATCGCTGTGTAATTTCCTCATGGGGCATCATTAAAAGGTAAAATTCAATCAATGTACATATTTATGCTCCAGTTCAAGGACACATTCTGAGGGACTGTTGGGCCGCTTTGTGCAAAACACAACAGTAGTCCGTTTACAAAGATCTCCAAAGGCTCAGAGATTATTGCACAGTCAGATGAAAATACTGTAACTATTGTAGCCATTGGAGCTTTTAGGCAAATTTGACAGGGTAGACACCCTGAATATTCTAACGGGGGAACCACACTGATCGATAAGTCTGTGGTACTGGGGATGGAACCCAGAGCCTTAAGCATAGAAGGTGAGTGCTCTCCCACTCAGCTACCTCCCTATCCTGATTCCTGAAGTTTCCAGAATCGATTCTCTGTCAGAAACCTCTACAGAGCTCCTAGAACGTTCTCAGATTGTAATGTTTTTTTTTAACTGTTTGTGTGACTGACTTCTGACAGAGAAATTTAAAGCAGGACTCAGTCTGCGCATACAATGGTCCCAGTGCTGACTTCAGCTCCCCACTGCATGTGCCATTCTTTACACATTAAACAGTGGTCAGGTATTTAAGGGAGGCTAGCCACCACCCCTACTCACACACACGCAATGCACACGCACATACGTACAAACACACAGGGAGAGAGAGAGAGAGAGAGAGAGAGAGAAAGAGAGAGAGAGAGAGAGAGAGAGAGAGAGAGAGGAGACAGAGAGCTGGACTAAAATACAAACAAGTAAAGTAATATGTGGTATTTTGTTTGGATTGTTTTTCGAGACAGGATTTCTCTGTGTAGCTTTGGTGCCTGTCATGGAACTAGCTCTTGTAGACCAGGCTGGGCTCGAATTCACCGAGATCTGCCTCCCTCTGCCTCCCAAGTGCTGGAATTAAAGGCATGTGCCACCACTGGCTGGCTTCAAATGTGATATTAGAAACAGACATATCACTTGTGCGAATCAAAACCTTGAAGACAGATAATTACATCTAATTTTCAAAGATCCCACTGTTAGTAAGTAACAGCATCCACACCACAGGTGTCATGTTCTCAATATTGGCAATTAACGTGAAGTAGAGAGTTGGTAATCTAATAAATACTATTTGACACTGTTTGAGAACAAGGCAGTAAACACACTCTCTTGTCTGCCAAGCGATACCTCCCTCGCCTTGCACTTCTTTGGTTGAAACAATTTTCTCAAATTCCTGATATCTCCTAGAATGTACCTTCAAATTCTTCAAATAAATTCTGTATTTTCTTCCTGCAAAGAAATTACCTTTTTACTTCGATGTACATAAAAGGCCATTCTTGTAGTGAGTGGAAGAAGTGGAGGGTGCCACACAGCCTACATACAATTCACATTTCAAGAACAGGCCACCTTATTCCTGTCAGACAGGCTCTATGACAGGACCCGTACTTTGTTGGAGGCATGAGATTTTCATTCCTTACCACATTGAACATCTGATCTACTGTAGGATGCTGCTTTGAGATCCTTAAGCTCAATGCACCCAAGTACATCCACGTGGTGCATGCGCCTTAGTTGCTGCATTTACTTACTTACTTACTATCTCCGTTTATTCTGTTAGTCTGGCAATCAGCAAGGACCCGCAATATCCCCCAGGTTCTTCCATGCCTCAGCCCTCACTTCTGGGCTTAAAAGCTGGGCGTGGCCACGCATGGCTTTATCTGTGGGTGCTGAGGGCCTGAACTCAGGCTCCTGTGTTTGCACCTTAAGCACTCTTCCACTGAGCCCTCTCTCCAGCCAGACTTTTCTAAATTTATTTCGTGAAAACATGAAAACGTATCACCTGGCCTCTTGCCCTTCTGTTCCAGAGGAAGTACCGTCCTCACCACTGACATCAATGACTTCTCTTCCTGGTGTTTTAAAACAAAAGAGGAAAACTATTTTGAAACAAAGTGTGCTGTTCTCATCATCCCCCACGGAAAGCAGTGTCATTATAGTGTTTCTAGATTCCATAGCCAGCATCTGTTCCTTACACTTTTTCAATAGTCATCCGTGAAATCATGAACACACACACATACATGTCACATATACATCACACACAGAGACACAGACATACAGACACACAGACACACACATACATATCACATATACATCACACACAGAGACACAGACACACAGAGATACAGAGATACGCGCACACACACACACACACACACACATACACACACACCACTTTAGGCTTGACTCTCAGACCAGTTGGTCCAGGCACCTGTACAGGCCTTCCAGAGAGTCACTGTGACCCATGTGCTCCCGGAGAGGCATGTTGACTAGGCATGTGGCAGGTTTCCTGTGTGGCAGAAATTTCAGGTGGGGGAACCTAAAGGCCCCAAGAAGCTTGAACAAGAGTTATTAGCATCTGAAACCTCCTGCTATTCCAATAAAAGTTCATGCACATAATCCACTCAGTGCTCCACCCACCAAGAGATTTTAGGATGTCCCCCGGGGTGGACACAGCCCTACAGGGCCCTTCTGTTTTTGTTGTTGTTGTTTGATTTTTTTTTAACCTTGGGTGATGAAATCTGGGGTCTTGGTGTCATGCAATATGATATGCATGAGCCTTGGATGTGTGCCAGCACTGGCAGGAACTTTCCCACCCACCAAGAGATTTTAGGATGTCCCCTGTGGTGGACACAGCCATATGGCAGCCCATCTTGTTTCTTCAAACCTGGAGTGATTGAATCGGGGTTCCGGGTGTCATCTGACATGAGAATCAGACCTGCCTCGGATGCGTTTCAGAACTCTCAGGGGCTTTCCCACCCACCAAAAGACTTTAGGACGTTACCCAGGTGGACAGAGACCTACAAGGGCCTATCTGGCTTGTTGTTGTTGTTGTTATTGTTTCTGGTTTTGTTTTTTACCTGGGGTGACTGCATCTGGGTTCTTGGTGTCATCCCACGTGGGATTCGGATCCAGCCTTGGACGAGCACCAGCACTCTCACGGGCTTTCTTCTCCCCGCTTGACATGGCTAGAATCTTCTTGGGCTAGACAGGACTCCGGTCACTACAGATACCAGGAGGAATTACAGGATGGCAATGGGAACAGTGACTTGGACTCCACAGGATGTGGCCAGATGCCCTGGCACGTGTACTGCAGCAAGGAGAAGGCAAGAGGATGTCACCACAGTTCAGTTCTGCACCATATCTCTATCTGAACGTGGAGCTCTCAGACAAACTACCTCTCAAGATTGGTCCTCTGCTACCTTCCCGACCCTTGGGTAGGAAAATCCTGGGCACTGCCGGTGTAGGAGGGTCATCTGTCTATGTGTTACTTTCATTGATTAATAAAGAAACTGCCTTGGCCTTTTGATAGGCCATCCCTTAGGTGGGTGGAGTAGACAGAACAGAATGCTGGGAGAAAGAAAGCAGAGTCAGGCAGATGCCATGAAGCTCCGGCCCGAAATGGACTTAGGTTAGAATCTTCCCAGTAAGCCACCACCTCATGGTGCTACACAGATTATTAGAAATGGGTTAATCAAGAAGTGAGAATTAGTCAATAAGAGGCTGGAACTACTGGGACAGGCCGTGTTTAAATGAATACGATTTGTGTGTTGTTATTTCGGGTGTAAAGCTAGCCATGTGGGAGCCGGGCGGGACAAAAGCAGGCCAGCTTGCCTCATCATTACACACTGCCTCCCGCCTGCAAAGCAAGGCACGAAATGCCCGTGTCTGGTTGGGAACGCCAATGCATTGAGGGCCTTCTCAGTCACCTGGGTCACGTCTCCCAGCTCATAAGCTGTCCCACTCAGCCTGCCCAATCCCTGTAGCCCTCTTGACCCCTCCCCAACCTTGCACTCTGGGGCCTTGCTCAGTCCCATTTAGAAGCAAAGCTCCTGAGATCACCCCACAGGTTTCCCTCGGTCCTGCCTCTTTGAGATCCCACTGTCCTGGTGCATGAGCAAAGGAAGGTTCCTCTCGGATCCCTATCACAACTGGGGAGACTCATAGCAGAGTTACTCAATGGCAAATCATCCATGCAGGTATTCTCCCACCCTGGCTGGATCCGAATCCCACCCGAGGCTGGATCCGAATCCCACGTGGGATGACACCAAGAACCCAGATGCAGTCACCCCAGGTAAAAAACAAAACCAGAAACAATAACAACAACAACAACAAGCCAGATAGGCCCTTGTAGGTCTCTGTCCACCTGGGTAACGTCCTAAAGTCTTTTGGTGGGTGGGAAAGCCCCTGAGAGTTCTGAAACGCATCCGAGGCAGGTCTGATTCTCATGTCAGATGACACCCGGAACCCCGATTCAATCACTCCAGGTTTGAAGAAACAAGATGGGCTGCCATATGGCTGTGTCCACCACAGGGGACATCCTAAAATCTCTTGGTGGGTGGGAAAGTTCCTGCCAGTGCTGGCACACATCCAAGGCTCATGCATATCATATTGCATGACACCAAGACCCCAGATTTCATCACCCAAGGTTAAAAAAAAATCAAACAACAACAACAAAAACAGAAGGGCCCTGTAGGGCTGTGTCCACCCCGGGGGACATCCTAAAATCTCTTGGTGGGTGGAGCACTGAGTGGATTATGTGCATGAACTTTTATTGGAATAGCAGGAGGTTTCAGATGCTAATAACTCTTGTTCAAGCTTCTTGGGGCCTTTAGGTTCCCCCACCTGAAATTTCTGCCACACAGGAAACCTGCCACATGCCTAGTCAACATGCCTCTCCGGGAGCACATGGGTCACAGTGACTCTCTGGAAGGCCTGTACAGGTGCCTGGACCAACTGGTCTGAGAGTCAAGCCTAAAGTGGTGTGTGTGTATGTGTGTGTGTGTGTGTGTGTGTGTGCGCGTATCTCTGTATCTCTGTGTGTCTGTGTCTCTGTGTGTGATGTATATGTGATATGTATGTGTGTGTCTGTGTGTCTGTATGTCTGTGTCTCTGTGTGTGATGTATATGTGACATGTATGTGTGTGTGTTCATGATTTCACGGATGACTATTGAAAAAGTGTAAGGAACAGATGCTGGCTATGGAATCTAGAAACACTATAATGACACTGCTTTCCGTGGGGGATGATGAGAACAGCACACTTTGTTTCAAAATAGTTTTCCTCTTTTGTTTTAAAACACCAGGAAGAGAAGTCATTGATGTCAGTGGTGAGGACGGTACTTCCTCTGGAACAGAAGGGCAAGAGGCCAGGTGATACGTTTTCATGTTTTCACGAAATAAATTTAGAAAAGTCTGGCTGGAGAGAGGGCTCAGTGGAAGAGTGCTTAAGGTGCAAACACAGGAGCCTGAGTTCAGGCCCTCAGCACCCACAGATAAAGCCATGCGTGGCCACGCCCAGCTTTTAAGCCCAGAAGTGAGGGCTGAGGCATGGAAGAACCTGGGGGATATTGCGGGTCCTTGCTGATTGCCAGACTAACAGAATAAACGGAGATAGTAAGTAAGTAAGTAAATGCAGCAACTAAGGCGCATGCACCACGTGGATGTACTTGGGTGCATTGAGCTTAAGGATCTCAAAGCAGCATCCTACAGTAGATCAGATGTTCAATGTGGTAAGGAATGAAAATCTCATGCCTCCAACAAAGTACGGGTCCTGTCATAGAGCCTGTCTGACAGGAATAAGGTGGCCTGTTCTTGAAATGTGAATTGTATGTAGGCTGTGTGGCACCCTCCACTTCTTCCACTCACTACAAGAATGGCCTTTTATGTACATCGAAGTAAAAAGGTAATTTCTTTGCAGGAAGAAAATACAGAATTTATTTGAAGAATTTGAAGGTACATTCTAGGAGATATCAGGAATTTGAGAAAATTGTTTCAACCAAAGAAGTGCAAGGCGAGGGAGGTATCGCTTGGCAGACAAGAGAGTGTGTTTACTGCCTTGTTCTCAAACAGTGTCAAATAGTATTTATTAGATTACCAACTCTCTACTTCACGTTAATTGCCAATATTGAGAACATGACACCTGTGGTGTGGATGCTGTTACTTACTAACAGTGGGATCTTTGAAAATTAGATGTAATTATCTGTCTTCAAGGTTTTGATTCGCACAAGTGATATGTCTGTTTCTAATATCACATTTGAAGCCAGCCAGTGGTGGCACATGCCTTTAATTCCAGCACTTGGGAGGCAGAGGGAGGCAGATCTCGGTGAATTCGAGCCCAGCCTGGTCTACAAGAGCTAGTTCCATGACAGGCACCAAAGCTACACAGAGAAATCCTGTCTCGAAAAACAATCCAAACAAAATACCACATATTACTTTACTTGTTTGTATTTTAGTCCAGCTCTCTGTCTCCTCTCTCTCTCTCTCTCTCTCTCTCTCTCTCTCTTTCTCTCTCTCTCTCTCTCTCTCTCTCTCCCTGTGTGTTTGTACGTATGTGCGTGTGCATTGCGTGTGTGTGAGTAGGGGTGGTGGCTAGCCTCCCTTAAATACCTGACCACTGTTTAATGTGTAAAGAATGGCACATGCAGTGGGGAGCTGAAGTCAGCACTGGGACCATTGTATGCGCAGACTGAGTCCTGCTTTAAATTTCTCTGTCAGAAGTCAGTCACACAAACAGTTAAAAAAAAACATTACAATCTGAGAACGTTCTAGGAGCTCTGTAGAGGTTTCTGACAGAGAATCGATTCTGGAAACTTCAGGAATCAGGATAGGGAGGTAGCTGAGTGGGAGAGCACTCACCTTCTATGCTTAAGGCTCTGGGTTCCATCCCCAGTACCACAGACTTATCGATCAGTGTGGTTCCCCCGTTAGAATATTCAGGGTGTCTACCCTGTCAAATTTGCCTAAAAGCTCCAATGGCTACAATAGTTACAGTATTTTCATCTGACTGTGCAATAATCTCTGAGCCTTTGGAGATCTTTGTAAACGGACTACTGTTGTGTTTTGCACAAAGCGGCCCAACAGTCCCTCAGAATGTGTCCTTGAACTGGAGCATAAATATGTACATTGATTGAATTTTACCTTTTAATGATGCCCCATGAGGAAATTACACAGCGATTTGAAACCCTTTCTTGCCAGTTTTGCTAAGTTCCCTTCACTGTGTTTTGTCTGTAATATATAGACACTGAAGTCCAGCTCTCCAATCTCACATCAAGGTCATAAATACTGAAATTCTTGACTGAAAGAAAGGAGGCAGATATTCTTGCCATTGACAGATTGTTTCCCTCTATTAATAGCAAGTGGTTTTCTAAGTAGAAAACTAAAGTTGACGGAACTTTACAGTAATGGTTTCAAGAATGTGTTTCTATACAGAGCCCAATAAGAACTGTCTTCAGGGCAACAGCGAAAGATTCACAGCGATCATCACGGAGTCTTTCCAAACCTTGGAGCTGAAATTTGAGGATATTCTAAAAATCCAGGGCGAGCATAGGTACGGTTGTTGCTTCTTGGTGCTGTTATCCCAGACGCTTTGACATTTGGTTAGTAAGCACGATGGCTAGAGGTTGAGGAATAGCCGTGACCCCCACGGGCCAGAAGCTCAGTTGGATAACGTGTTTGGCTTGGCATTTGTGTATAGGGTAGACTTCTTTAGGCATGTTATAGCCTCACATCATCACCGAAGTCAGCTGCATTTCCTAGGCATGAATTACGATGACCGTTTTGACACATTGCTGTTGAGTCAGTGGAACAGGATGCATCACGTGAACGTGCTGGGCACCTGGAGCTTGAAATCCTCAAAGCATTCATCCCACAGTCAGTTGAGCCTCTGTTCGGTGCCATAGAAATGAAAATCCCATGCGTCCAAAGCCGTATAGCTATCAGGAGCAGTGTTCTCTATGCTACTGTACCGAGATTCACACTGGCACAGCGTGAGGAAGAGCAAGCAGGTAGGCCACCACAGAATTCTCTGATGGGAGCGAATGTGCATGCTATTTGGACCTGTTCTTCAGAAAGAGAGAACTAACCACAAGTTGTGTCTGTCAGACAGATGAATATTTGTGGAATGATAGTAAAACAATAGTTCTTCCTGAGCTTTCTGGCACAAAGGCGTGGGAAGGTACTTCTCTCTCAGCAGGGAGGAGCAAATGCTGTGATGTAGAATGAAATAATCCAATCAGCTTCCTTTTCCCTGTCTGCATAGTTTAGAGGCCATTTCCCCATCCTCCACCAATAGCGTTAGTGAGGGCAAGTCAGTCGTGCTTCGAATGTACTTTCTTCCTATTGGGATGGAGTATCACACTGTTCCTTGCTATATCATTCACAGGCAGAAACTTTATCATTAATATTCTCTTCAGATGAAGACTTTGAAAAGAAAGATATCCGAGGATGCAGCTGAAGTCAAGAAACATGCAAAAAAAAAAAAAAAAAAAACCTCACTGTGAGTGTCAAGCAGCTTAGCTTTCAAGGAATCCATTGTGTCAGCATCAGAAGTAGCAGGGCTTCCTGCAGCAAGTCTGGAGGGAAGGAACGAGACAAGGACTTAGGGAGGCAAGCAGGGTGGTAGATGTGGTGACAAGAGACTGCCCACTGACTGTTTCCCCCTGGTTTGTTCCTTTACACGCAGAGAGATGACAAGGTCAGTGATGGTTAGCAGCCATCAAGGTGGGGGGTGGGGTGGGCGGGTGAGCAGGCACTGCCTGGAGAGTGCAGGAGAAGGTATGGGATTGTATCTTAAGAGGGAGCCCTTTCTGATCCACCCAAGAAGTGCAGACACCAGGAGCAGGAGGCCCACCAGAGCCTTCTGACACAGTGAAGAGGCAGGCAGAGTGAGAGCAGTCCCTGTGGCTGTGGCAGAGCAGGTGGAGGCTTAGTCTTCAGTGCTTGGAGTTCAGACCAGCCCACTCCCAGAGGTGAGGAAGGCAAGGCTTCAATTTGTGATGGCCATGGGATGACTGACTCTCCTTTAACCTGGAGATTTGAGTGAGGTTTTTATGAGTTTTGGGGCACAAATAAATGCCTGACACCGAACAGTGCCATCTTTGAGGGAATCTTCCTTCCTGGTGTAGGATGGAGCTGCCCCCCTGGAGATTCTGACGTCCAAAGGTGGGGAGGCCGAGGCTGGGATGTGGAGGGAGATGGAGGGGACCCCTACCCCCGTCCAGTCCAGTGGGCAGAAGTATGGCCCCTGCATTCTGTAATCCCACCAGTTGGAACGCAGTCATGGTTCAGTCCCTTGCTAGTCACGCTCACTGGGGAAAATAATTTACCTCTGTGTCTCAGATTGCTAGGTGTGAGAGGAGAGATACTTAAGGTCCCCATCTCACAGAATTGGTTTCAAAAGACTCTTAGATGTGCATTCTTATATTGGTCCAGGACAGTATCCGACGTAAGTCTTACAGAATCCTTGCCTGTTAAGCAGGCCAGCTTTGGACTCTACTCTTACTGGCAAGAACAAAAGGGAGTGGGTTCCTATGTAGGGAGTGAGAGACACTGGGGCCATCTCAGGGAGATTTCTATAAACACAGAGGGTTCACCAGCTATGACAGCCTCTAATGGATGGGTTTTCAAGTCTTCAGAAACTAACAGCAATGTTTTAGATACTGTTACGCGTAGGGTTAAGCCAGCCCCTTAGGAGGCGGGCTTGCCTCGGGCGAATGTTTACTTATAAATCGGGCGCATGGGGACCCGTCGCACCCCTTCTGCTTCCTGTGCTCCTCGCATACCTTGGTCCTGTAAGTTTATTTCTTCATTAAAGCTGTATATATTCTTTACAATCTGCCTGCATTTATTTATGCCGCTACATTTGTGGAGCCCAGTGAGGCTTTACGAATACCCGCTCTGAATCGGGGGCACCTGGGGGCAACCGCAGGTAGCCAGCAGCACCATCCCCTCTGGAGGTCTCTCTCTTCACGCAGATTGTACCCTCTCAGCACTGCTCCTAGAAGCAGCTGAGATTCTGAATCACAGGTTGGCAAACAGGACGGGAGACTTAGCCCCAGCTTTGGATTTGGCCTCGCACCACGAGTCTGTGCGCCCCACCCTGCCCGACAGTGGTACAAGTGCATCTGTAACAGCGTCATCAGTACACAGTGCTGCTCTGTTCCCCTCCCACCTCTGCCCAGCGCTCCTGTCACTTGATGGCAGCAGGGAGGCCCTGCAGTCCCTGCAAGCCGGCGCTGCGCCATGCGTCCCTTTGACTTGTTCACTTTGGCGGCTTTCTCTCTCTTCCCCTTCCACCCCAATTGCTCTTTCTCAGCCTGGTGTCTGCTCCAACTTTTGTTTTTGAGTCACTTATTTCAGACTTAGGCCACGTGGACTCAAGTGGACTCTTTCGCCACCACTGGCAGGAACCGGTCATTGCAGGTAAAAAAAAAATTTTTTCTTTTATAAATAAAATGTCTGAGAACGTTACTATTCAAGATTTTAACAGCCTTTTTGAGTGTACCATGTGGGAGATTTTACAAGAGGTATCTATCACCCCGCATCTATGGATATTTCTGGGATTCGTAGTTTTCCTTGGTACTATAAGGTTTGATAATATAAATGTGATAAAGTCTTTAAGAGACGAATCCAGGCAGAGGTTGAATGTTTAAAAACTATTGAGAACGACAACAATCTTCTCAAGAATCAGTTTGAAGTTCTCCAGGAAGAGAACAGATCTTTGTTTAACATGACTCAGTTAACTGAGCAAAATTTAGAAAAGGTACAGGCTGATGTTAAGGAGAAATTCATTACTATGGAAGAAGGTACAGCTGATTTGTATCGTAAACTTCAGCAGTCCCTTTCTGTAGGAACTGAAACATTAACTGAGAGAATCAAAACTGCTGAATGTGACAATCGAATTTTGTCTAAAGCTTATGACAGATTGGCGGCAAGATTGTCAATAAAAGAAGGCACGGTTTATGACATAAAAATTATGTCCAAAGATGAGAAGTTATCACTAATGGACAAACTTCATACTTTAGAAGCCTCAATGAAGGCTTTGGAACATAATTCTGGACAGGAGATTCAGACATTGCAGAAGGCAATGGTGAATAGAATTGAAAAGATTGAGGAATTTTTAAATTCTGATGAAGAAGAGCAAAGGGTAAAAAGGCAAATTTTAACTACATCTGTGGGTAAATCCCTCCGGGACAATTTCCACAAAGCTCTACCTACAGATCTACCTGCCTTTCCAGTAATAACAACAGAGAAGGTGATTGGTTCCAGAAACTCTAGGGTCATCAAGGAAGATACATGGGAGCCTGTCTGTATGAGTGATCTCAAAGAAATTAAACATGCTGTCATGACTTTTGGGATGAACGCCTCTTTTGTTAAAGAGAGGCTAAAATCTTGGGCCACAACAAGCAGAGCAACCCCCTCGGATTGGCTTCAGCTGAGCTCTGCGGTCCTTGAGAGTGGCCCACAATTGAAATGGAAATGTTTATTCAGTCAAGAGGCTAGACTTTTAGAACAGCAGGAAAAGTGAAGGGAATTGACATTTCCCTAAATAAAATTCTAGGTGGAAGGCTTTATTCCGACCCTCAGGAACAAGCTAATTTGGATGAAAACACACTCTCAGTGTGTACTACAGCAGCCTTCGGGGCTTGGGACAGGGTACAAGACCCAGGACTGAGAATGGAATCATTTGTCAGAGTTAAACAGGGTCAGAGAGAACCCTTTAGTGACTTTTTACAAAGACTAACTAAGGTTGTACAAATAGGGATATCTGACCCAGAAGCAAGATGTATAATGATTGAGTCTTTGGCTTATGAAAATGCAAATGTGGAATGCAAAAAGATTTTGGGGCATTTAAAGCTCAAATAAGCACCCTTAGAAGAATGGGTCTTGCATACACTGAATGTTGGTACATTTGACTATGGCACTGAAGCATGGGTAGAAGAAGCAATTTCCAATGGTAAAAGGAGACACCAGAATACCAAATGTTTTAATTGTGGCAAAATGTGTCATTTGAAAAGGAATTGTAAACAACGATTTTCAGAAATAATAATAATGCATCTTCTAGAAATAACAGAAATAGGAGGACTCAGCCTTCAGGTTTATGTAGAAGATGTGGAAAAGGCAGACATTGGACGAATGAATGCAGGTCTACAAGAGATAGACAAGGCAACCTGATACAGACGGGAGACGTGAGAGACCGGCCTCACAGTCCCCCATGGCAAACATGGTTCAGTCATTTCCAGTTTCTACAGAGAACGTGCCTCGTCAGGACAATTAGGAAGCCCCATGCCGGCTGTTACAAAAAATAATGATCAAAAAGCTGAGTTATGTGTGTTATGGCATACTTCTATAAATGATCAAAGACCTAAGCTGAGAGTGTGCGTGAATGGCATTTTTATTACTGGCCTGCTGGACAATGGTGCTGATGTAAGTATCATTACCCCAGAATCTTGGCATCCATATTGGCCTCTTCAGAATGTAAATATTCAGCTCCTGGGAATTGGAACCCTATGTCGAGAAAGGCAGAGTACGAGATGGGTTGAATGTATAGGGACAGAGGGACAAATAGGAAAATTAAGGCCATATGTAGCCAGTATCGCAATGAATTTATGGGGTCGTGACCTATTACAACAATGGAATACTGAAATTAGCATTCCTGCTACTTCTAGAGCCTATATTTCTGAGAATAATATTAAAAGATATTACAAACGGAGAAAACCGGCCATTCAGGCTGTACAAGAACAAGCAATTGATGTCCCTTCAGAGATACCAACAGCCTTGCCTCCAAAATGGTTGACTGAGAAACCAATATGGACAAAGCAATGGCCTCTAGCTGAGGAAAAGTTAATGGCTTTAGAACAGCTGATACAGAGAGTCCAGTTTTATCCCATGCTTTTTCAGTCACAGTCCAGCTGGCCTTGGTGAGCTCCCAGTAGATCAGCTCCACTGTCTCAGTGAGTGGGTGCACCCCTCGTGATCCTGACTTCTTTGCCCATGTTCTCTCTCCTTCTGCTCCTCATTGGGACCTTGGGAGCTCAGTCCAGTGCTCCAGTGTGGGTCTCTGTCTCTATCTCCATCCATCACCAGATGAAGGTTCTATGATGATATGCAAGATATTCGTCGGTATTGCTATAGGCTAGGGTCATTTCTGGTTCCCTATCCTCAGCTGCCCAAGGAACTAACTGGGGACCTCGGCTTGGGCTCCTGGGAGCCACTCTAGGTTCAAGTCTCTTGCCAACCCTAAGGTGGCTCCCTTAACTAAGAATTGTGCTTCTGTTACCACAGGGCAGGGAACCCTGACTGCTCTTTGGACTGGAGAGGGAGGGGGAGAGGAGTGGGAGGAGGGAGAGACGGATGGGAGGAGGGGGAGAAGGGTGGGAGGAGGGGGAGGGAAATGGGAGCCTGGGAGGAGGTGGAAACTTGTTTTTTTTCTTCCTTTTCTCAATAAAAAATATATATATATATGTATGTATGTATATATATATATATATATATATATATATATATATATAAAGAACAGCGGATACAAGAGCAATTAGATGCTGGACATATAGAATCTACCAGCCCTTGGAATTCTCCTGTATTTGTGGTTAAGAAAAAATCAGGTAAATGGAAAATGGTGACAGATCTCAGAGCTATCGACATGGTTATTTAACCTATGGGCCATCTGCAATCTGGAATCCCTTTGCCTTCTTTATTACCAAAAGGATGGCCTCTCATAGTTATTGATTTAAAGGATTGTTTTTTCACTATACCTTTACATAAAGAAGATAGAGAAAAATTTGCCTTCACGGTGCATACTTACAACAATTCTCCACCTTCCAGGAGGTACCACTGGGCCGTCCTCCCCCAGGGTATTTTAAATAGCCCCTCCTTATGCCAATATTTTGTGAATCAACCATTGCAAATGATCTGCAAGAAATTTCCCAAATCGATAATATATCATTACATGGACAACATTTTGTTATCCGACTCAAACATGGATACCTTGAACAGATTGTTTGAAGAAATAAAGATACTTTTACCTAAATGGGGATTGCAAATTGCTCCTGAAAAGATTCAGAAGGGAGATTCTGTTAATTATCTAGGTTACAGAATAGGTTTGCAAAAAATTAAGGCACAAAAGGCACAAATTAGGAGAGATTGCCTACAGACTCTTAATGACTTTCAAAGACTGTTAGGAGACAATTCCAGTCTACGACCAGCTATTGGGATAGCACATGATCTAAAAATTTATTTGAACACAACCTTGGATGGTGATAAAGATTGAAACTGTCCCAGATAATTACCAGCTGAAGCAGAAAAGGAACTGACAATGATTGAGGAGAAATTACAACAGGCACATGTGGACAGAGTGAATCCAGAGCTCGATTATATTCTCTTCATATTACCATAAAAATTTCTCCTACAGGAATTTTAATGCAGAGAGATGATATTATCTTGGAATGGTTCTTTTTACCACATAAACCAAGTAAGAAACTGAAAACTTATGTGGAAAAAGTCTCTGAGTTAATTATAAATGGCAAGCTGAGACTTCGTCAATGAGCAGGCATAGACCCAGAAGAAATTATAGTGCCTTTCACTGCTGATGAACTAAAGAAATTATGGGAAGATAATGAACCATGGCAAAGAGCTTGTGCTAATTTTTTGGGAGACATTAATAGCAACTATCCAAAAAGCAAGAGGCTTAACTTCATAAAGAGAACTTCTTGGATCCTTCCTCGAATCGTCCGTGATGCTCCAATAACAGGAGCCTGTACATTCTATACTGATGCCAATAAATCAGGGAAGGCAGATTACAAATCAGAAGACTTAGGTAAGGTGGAACAAAGTCCTTATGATTCTGTCCAGAAGGCAGAATTATATGCCATTCTTATGGTACTAAGAGATTTTAAAGAACCTATTAATATAATAAATGATTCACAATACACAGAAAGAGTTATTTTACATATTGAAACTGCTGAATTTATACCTGATGATACAGAACTACCCTCATTGTTTATCCAGGTACAAGATTTGATCAGGAACAGGCTTTGCCCTATGGACATAACACACATCCTATCCCATATGTGTTTGCCAGGTCCTCTAGCACAAGGCAATGCAGAAATTGATCAATTATTGATTGGTAGTGTGCTACAAGCCTCTGAATTTCATAAAAAACATCATGTTAATAGCAAAGGTTTGAAGAAAGAGTTTTCTATTACATGGCAACAAGCTAAGGAGATTGTAAAGAAATGCCCTACTTGCTCTTTCTATAACCAAACGCCACTGCCAGCAGGGGATAATCCGAAGGGCACCCATAGGAATGAAATCTGGCAGATGGATGTGTTCCACTTTGCAGAATTTGGCAAATGAAGTATGTTCATTGTTCATCACACCATTGACACTTATTCAGTCTTTCAGTGGGCAACTGCTTTAAGTTCAGAAAAAGCTGATTCAGTAATCACTCATTTATTAGAAGTCATGACTATCATGGGTATACCTACACAAATAAAGACAGATAATGGTCCTGCTTATGTCTCTAGGAAAATGAAACGGTTTTTTGATTATTACAATATCAACATGTTACAGGTATACCATACAATCCTACAGGTCAAGCAGTCATAGAAAGATCAAATTGAACTATAAAGGATATGTTGAACAAACAGAAAGGGCTGGAAAACACCCCCAGAAATAGGTTACATAATGCTTTTTTAACCTTGAATTTTCTCAATGCTAATGAGAAGGGAACAACGGCTGCAGAAAGACATTGGATAATGGAAAAGTCTACTGAACTAAATCAACCAGTTTATTTCAAGGATGTGCTGACCTCACAATGGAAGCCAGGAGATGTGCTGCGTTGGGAAAGGGGTTTTGCCCTTATCTCAACAGGTGAGGAAAAATTGTGGATACCGTCAAAATTAATAAAGGTTCGGTTTGAAGAAGAGAAGCTACGTGGAAAAGATAAATAACAATTCATTCACAAGGATGGCGAACATGTTGATGGTAAGAAATACAGTTAGGTTGGGGGCAGGGTCCTTTTCTTATCTCCACAGGAAAATACTCATCTTCAAAGACTTTAAGGGACCCTGAATATTTAATTACTGATGGATGGAAACTAGTTATGACCCACTAAGGATCAACAGTAAAATTCTACATATTCTGTAAGTATTGATTTTTGTATTTATATATGTTTTATCGAACACTTCTTTATGAATATGTAGAGCTGGTTCTGGAGTTGTACTATGGCTCAGTCCCTCTTCAATTCCAAGCCTGTTGATAAGAGATATTTCAGAGTTTCTGTCTCAGTTCAGGAGCCATGAAATGGGACAGAATAAGAATAATTGTATACTTGATAAACTTTCTTTGCCTTTCCTCATATCTGTGTCTTTCTTTATATGTCAGTATATGTCTTTATTGTTAATGTTTAAACTTCCCATAACAAGCAACAAATTTTTCTACAGTAATATTTGAAGTTTCCAGGATGAAGATGGGGCCCCACAACATCAACTCAATCTGGTTTTTATGACGTCATGAATATCTTTAAGCACTAATATTAGACCTGTTTTTTGGTGCCAACTGCATGAGACAATTTTGAATGGTGCACATTTTTGACAACACTCTGGCTGGACCTTCTCAAAACGCTCAGAGACTAGTTATAATTTTCTTAGGTCAAAGGTTATTTGGGGAATTTTACCATCATTTTCTTTCACAGGGTCCCCTAAGGAGAACGTCGCCCCCATGTCAGCTAGAAGCAATCTAAGAGGACGACGTCCCCCCTACCAACAGAGTTTGCCCGCAGGATTAGGGACATCTTTTAGTGGTTGATTTAGGGTTGAGGGGATGGGGAGATACTTTATGGAATTAGGGGTATTTTCAAAAAAAGGGGGGGGGATTAACTGGTTTAATGGGATGATTGGTATTTGTGATTTACTGTTTTTAGAAAATTATATTGGTACTGTTTCTTGTACATTGTTATATTGAATATTGAATGTGAGGGTGCCTACCTCTATTTTTGTATAAGAGTATGCTTATATTGTATTGATACATCTACCATATCACAATGTACATTTCTACCTCTGATCCTATTTATGTAATAACATTGTTTACATTTGATATGTAATGACATTGTTTACAGTTGAAGATCATTGTCTTCATATATTGCACAGTTGTTTATTATTTTAGTCTTCAAGTTAGATAGGTATTGAGAATTATATGCTTGCCATATTTATTTTTAGGTTAATCAGGTATTTTAGATACATAGAGATTATATTTAGTATAGATAGTATAATCTTCAGCCTCTTCGAAGAGCTGTAGAAAATGGCCTTTAATCTAACCGAGAATTCTGTGCCAATGAGACACAATTACTCCTTGTAATGCCACTCTACTCCCGAGAGAACGTTGAGCATCAAAGACACTCCACTGGGAGCTTGTCTTCTTGGCAGAACTGGCCTTTGGGTTAAGAAAAGCCCATACCTCATCTACTGACAAAGATATAGAATATCCCTAAGTGGATGAAACAGGATTGTCTTATCCTGCCAAGACAGGGTAAGATGGTTCTAAGAAAGTTCCTTGCCTTTAATAATGGTATGTTAGCTATGTTAGGCATTAGCCAAAGTTGGTTGACTCAACATTGCAAACGAGACTTTGGGTGTTTGCCCAGGTAGTCAGTTGTCTCTGTCATTTGTTGCACATTTCGGATATCTCTCATTTTTTAAGTAATATTAATTCCCTTCTCAGATCTTTGATGCAGTTGAAGATTATATAATTTTAGTTACTCTCTACATTATTTAGACTCCTTGAGATAGAATGTATAGCAAAACTTTTGTTCTCAATATTGTTTGTTATATTTATCATTTGTTATTATTGTTTATAGTTGTATTTGGTTTAGTTCTGTCTTATTTAGACAAAAGGGGGAGATGTAGTGTTAAGCCAGCCCCTTAGGGGGCGGGCTTGCCTCGGGCGAATGTTTACTTATAAATCGGGCGCTCGGGAATCCGTGCGCCCCTTCTGCTTCCTGTGCTCCGTGGGAACCTTGGTCCTGTAAGTTTATTTCTTCATTAAAGCTGTATATATTCTTTACAATCTGCCTGCATTTATTTACGCCGCTACAGTTACATAGGAAAACGTTCCATTAAATGAATGAGATTCTCATCACTATGGTAATTTTTTAGTATTAGATAACTCGTGTGAAGTGGTCATTGTGCTTGAAAAATTACTAGTGATTTCCTTGTATATGTTTTGCATAAATATGATACAGAGTCGCGTTTTTGTAATATTTCTGAGTTTTCCTGTATTGTTCTTACATCTTTTACTGTCTGTGTCACAGAATATCTTCAAGGAGCAGCAAAAATTTATTCGTCAGTTTCTGGGTATTCAGAAGAAGAGGATGGAAGAATTTAAAGATCTGTGTGAACAGTATTTGGAGGTCTGTTGTACATTCTGAAAGCAATCCACACACACGGACATTGAATACTCTGGCGTTCCTTCCAAGCTTTGGATTATTCCTTAGGAAAGTTAGCTGTAAACATCTTCCTGTCAACAGAGGTTTCTGTCCCGCCTGGTCCCGCAGTCATTCATTCCCAAAGAAGCACACAGAGGCCTACATTTTATTTATAAACTGTTTGGCCTATTGGCTCAGTCTTCTCATTAACTCTCATATCTTACATCTCAACCCACAATTCTTGTCTGTGTTAGCCACATGGCTTGGGACCTTTTATCAGCGAGGCATTCTCATCTTGTTTCCTTTTGGACTGGGTTACAACTGAAGATTGACCCTTTTCTCTTCCTGGAATTCTCCTGTTCTCTTGGCCCTGCCTCTACTTCCTGCCTGGCTACTGGCCAGTCAGGGTTTTACTGAAACAGTGCAAGACCATGGTACCAGAGCATCTTCCAGCATTTTCCTCATGGTGTCAAGGTTCCATGTAAACCTAAGTACAAAATAAGTTTTTACTTTTAGAGTTCACATTACGGTGGGTAGAGTCCTTTGAAGGAGGAATTGCTGTCTTGGCGATTTCATCCAGAGTTGTTCGTATTGTACAGGGCATTGATGCCTTTCAGACTGTCTGTTCTTGTCTCACAGTGCATTTTCCCTTGGGTGTGTATGTGCACTGAGGCACACGCACGTGTACGTTCCTCTGGGTGTGTGTGTGAAGGTCATAAGCCAGCCGTGTGTATCTTCAGTAACTCTCCTTCGTATCTTTTTGAGACAGGATGGCTCACTGAACCTGCAACTCGCTTGCCCCTGTGGCTAGGCTGGCTGTTCACCAGGTCACAGGGGTGGCGTGCCCAAGGGAAGAGGTCTTGGGAAGTTTTATAAGCCCCCCCCCACAGCATTTCACACAAGCATTTAGATGTGGCATGTGCTATTTCACACACTACTGAAGGCACTGTGGGGGTGGAAACCTTGAGTTTTAATTTCATGGTGTTCAGTGGTACACGACAAGCTACTCCAGCTCCCAAAGAAATGAGTGAGTGGCAGTCAATGAGCTCATGCCTCGTGCTCTCTGTTTTCATTGGGTTTCATTCTTGATTTGCGGGGAGTGGGACCCTGGGCTCTCCCACATGCTAGGTAGGCAAAGCACCCTTCCCCTGAGCCCCCCCCCCCACTAATGCCACAAGGTTGAACTTTCAGCAGTGGGTTGTGGAGTGGTAACGCCTGTGTTTCTTTGGTGGGTGATGGATCTCCATGTCGCACATGCTGTATGCTTGTTTTGGAATAATGAAACCATGTCTTTTCACCACATCTAGTCCCTTTTAAATATTGCTGTTCGCATTTGTAAACAAAATGACCAGGGCTGATTTCTGCCCATGTCTCTTTCACTTTAGAAACTTGTAATACTGAGGGATTCTCGGGGAGATTCCCTCATTGAAGAGCTGAGACGTCTAATAGCCACCTTGAAAATAAAACTTCTGATGCTGAATGTAAGTACTGAGCCTTTCAGGGCAAACTGAGGCTTGATGAACACTGTTTATTATGTCCGTTTAATATGTCCTTGTGCTTCACAGTGCCAGAAAGAGAATGCTGCTGGTCAACTGTCTCTCCTGGATCTGTTATTCTCATAATACTCTGAAGAAATGAAAGTCGATACAAGGGGAGCGATTCTCTCATGGAAATTCTCTGAGAGAAGCTGCTTGTGGTTTGCGGCTTCAGTGACTACGTCTTCTTGTGTTCTCCTGTTCCTAAAGATACCCCTTTCTGCTAAAACCCAAGTAAACCGAAGGATTTGTGTGACAGCAGTCCAGAAATGTCTATAGCATCCTCCAGCCCACGGGTCGTAATGGCAAGTTTTTCTTGGTAGCGTCGTAATTAATGGTTAGCAGTGCATTGGTGTCGATACAGTGGGGTCTTGTACCTCAGTATAACTTGACCAAATTAGAAGGCACAAGAGTGGTCCATCCTCGTCATCTTCAGAGAAATAGTTAAAGGAGGCACACTCTTGCCATTGCATACTGCTGTTACATTTGTTCAGTCATGGAGCCTATGGGAATGACGATAACCCTGCAAAGAGAATGCGTCCTGTAGACTTGAAAAGACTGTGCCCCAGAAGTAGTGAAATTGGTAGAATTCATTAAAACTCCTGAAGAAAAAAAGATGTAAGTATTGTGACGAGTATGTGAAAATGTCACTTCCCGACAAAATTTATAAGGTCTTTCAATGCAATGTGGTCTGCTACCTGATGTCAACTGCCTGTCACATTAAGAGTTGATCCTTAGTATGCCTAAGCTCACTTCCTCGTGGTTTATGTATTTCCTCCTTTGTATGGATAGCGGGAACTGAGAATGTTTTGTGTTTCAAAATTATTGTTCACGTAGTATGTGAACATCAGTGATAGACAAGGTCTTCTGTACACTTAAGACTCTTATCCTGTGGTTTCCTTCATACACACACACACACACACACACACACACACAAACACACATATATATATATATATATATATATATATATATATATATATAAATATTCCATGGGAAATCATTACTTGGAAACATTTGGTTTCATAAATATGGAATTGTTTCAGACTTGCTGGTATGAGTCATGTAATTGCGCTCCCTTCCCAACGTTTCATGCCTTTTTAAACAAAAATGGTCCTATGCTAACTCACGTTTCTGCATGGGGCCTCTCCTCGTCCTGACCACTTGTCTCATTGTGTCCTGTGGTGCAGAAGCATTAAAAACAAGTGTGCGTTCGGCATCTCTCATTTTCTACAAGCAGAATTCATTTCTCCACAGTCAATGAGAGAACTTCCCCTCTGGCCAGAATCATGGTACTTCCTAAACTGTGAATCATCTAGGGGAACTTCCCCCTTTGTTCAAAATATCTGTGATTGTATGGACCTTCAGTAATGCTTCCAGCACTGAGTATCTCCTACTTGAGATATTCTATCAGTAGTAGATGAAAAATCTATTACCCTATCATTGAATCTTGTATTATTCTAGTGTGTACTCCTGTGTGTATGAGAGAAAGAGAGAGACAGAGAAACAGAAAGAGACAGAGAGGGATGGAGAGGGAGAGAGAGAGAATATTTTGGTATGTGGTACATGTGTAAATGTGTTCCTATGTGTAGCACATGTGTGTGTGAATACACGTGTATGGTGTATGCAGGTTTATGCATAAATCTTTTAGTATGCAGTACATGTGTAAATGTGTTCATATGTGTAGGCACACCTGTGTGTGAGTGCATGTGTGCATCTCTGCGTGTTTGCAGATGTGTGTAAATCATTTGGTATGTGCTTCATATATATGTGTTCTATGTGTAGACACACTTGCTTTTGAATGCATGTGTCCACCTCTGTGTATGTTTGCAAATGTAAATCTTTTGATATGTGGTTCATATATATGTGTTCATATGTGTAGCACACATGTGTGGATATGTGTGTGTGAGAGTGTGCAGATCTTTTGGTATGTGTTACGTATGTTTATGTGATCATATGTGTAAGTGGAGACTTCATGTTCATTTCCTGGCCAATCAGACCCAAATATTCACAACAAAAACTTTATTAATTACAACACAGTTTTGCCGACAGCCCAGGCACATTCCTAGCTATGTCTTACATCCTAAATTAACCCATTTCTACTCATCTGTTTATCACCACGAGGCTGTGGCTTACAGGTAAGTTTCCGGTGTCTTTCTCCTTCGGCAGGTGCATGGCATCTGCCTGACTCTGCCGTCTTTCTCCCTGCATTCACCTAACTTTATTCTGCCCTGTCATTGACCAAAGAAGCTTCTTTATTAACCAACGGTATTAAACCTATTCAGAGCATACAGAGGGGATTCCCACATCACATGTATGTAGAACTCATGTGCGTGAATGCATGTGCATGCATGTGTGCGTGTGTTCACAACTGCATGTGCATATGCCGGCAGATGTGATTTTGCATGTGGAAGCCAGACATACTCCAGGCACCTAACTTATTTTGACACAGGGTAACGCTGTGACCATGGGGCTCATTGATTGGTCTAGAGCGTTAGGCCATTGAGTGCCAGGATTCTATCCTGTCTCTCTTCTTCAGTGCTGGTGTTATAGACATTCACCATTGGCCTTAGATGTGGTATGTGTATGTATCTGTGCATGTGTATGTATGTGTATATGTATGTATGTGCAAATATGTTCGTTCAGGTTCCCAAGGAGGGTGTCAAACCCCCCAGAGGGGGAGTTATCAGTCACCTGACAGGGTTCCTGGGATTTGAACTCGGGTCTTCTGGAAGAGCAACAAGTGCTCTTAAACACCGAGCTGTCTCTACACCACCCTGTGCTGAGGTTTCCAAAGGTTCTGGGGACCTGAACTCATCATCTGGGCTATTTGGTATCTTTGGTAATTGTTGTGGGAGCTTGGGGGAGCCACTGGCTGTACAAAGTATGTTAGAGTCATTTAGACTCTTAGGTATCCCCGGTCCTGGTTGTGGAGTATAGGAAGCCCCTGCTCATAGGAGCCATTTAGATTACTATCTGCCTTCCGGTCCTGGTTGTAGGAGCTTGATATGGCCTGGTCCGACAGATAGTGAAGATCACCAGGCTATTAATCACCTCCAATCCCCAGCCTTCTGGATGGAAGAACAGGTCTCACATCTTTTCCATTGAGAAGACATTACTGCATGCTTAACGTTCCTGGTTTCCCAGGAGATCTGTGAGCACAAGGATCTTCCTGCTCCCCACAGACTGGGACACTGTGATAGGAGCTGAAATGTGCCCCCGGAGGCAGACCCACATTTGCAAAGTGTAGATGCCACACAGTGAAATAATGAGAACTGTCACAGAATGTGTTCTGTATGCATCATCAGTGTGGACAAGGAACGGATAAAATTTCTGAGTTCAAAGCCTATGAAACAAATATGTACATGGAGCTGGGGAGATGGCTCAGCGGGTAAAATGCTTGCTGAATTAGCATGAAGACCTGAGTTCAGATCCCCAGAACCTTTGAAAACCTCAGCACAGGGTGCTGTGGAGACGACTCAGTTTAAGAGCATTTGTTGCTCTTCCAGAAGACCCGAGATCAAATCCCAGGAACCCTGTCTGGTGTCCCAAGACTGACTGATAACTCCCCCTCTGGGGTGTCGGACACCCTCCACGGGAACCTGAATGAACACATTTGCACATACATACACGGACACATACACACACGCACAGTTACATACACATACCACATCTCCGGCCAACGGTGAGTGTCTGTAATACCAGCCCTTGAGAAGAGAGAAAGGTTTGTGAGATGTAGCATCTGAGAGCAGGGAGAAGGTAGCAGTATGGTGAGGCTGCACACCATCCATGCACATGTGTACGTGGGACGAAATGGCACCGCAGATGTCATTCATTTCTAACACTAATGTTACTGACCATAAAATTAAAGATGGGCAAGGATCATGGCTCAGTGGGTTAGGTTTTCCCATGCAAGCATGAGAACCTGAGTTCAGATCACCAGCGCCCACGGAAAATCCAGGCACAGCAATACTCTTAAACCCTAGAGCCAGCATGTCTGGCGTGGAGGACAGAGTGCTGGATCCATCCGCAAAACTCTCTGGCCACTCCGCCTGACAAAATCAGTGAGTTTCATGTTCACTGAGAGACTGTGTCTTAAAAGATAAGGTAAATCTTCAGCCAACTAAGCTGCACGGGAGGTCCCCTTTCTCAGCGGGGCCCACTGTGCAATGGTTGCCAGCAGCTTCTCACTGGGGCCTGGTGTGCAATGCTTGCCAACAGCACACTCGTTTGGAGTGACCTCACCCTGTTGCCTGTATGGGCTCCCCGAAAGGGACCTTGGAAACAATCTTCTGAAGGCTCTTCGAGCTCTGACCTCAATGTCGCCTCCAATCTTGGCCCCAGACAGGTATTCGCTGTGCCCTAGGGAAGGAAGCCTCAGGTCACCACGGCCAGGGGTCTCACTGTCCAGGCCATCACGTCCACCTGAATCATGCCTCAGAATAAGGAACATCGGATGGAGGCCCTACATAAAGCCAAGTTCAAGCTCTCCGTGCTGCCAGAGGCAAATGGTGTTATTAAGCCCCTTCCTCCCACTTTCTTGCCCTGGTTCTCCTCACTGAGTTCTTCTTTGTCTGTCTCTCTCAAAGAGGTGAAGCTTCACTAAACCGAATGTAGATTGATCTGAAGGACACAGTCGCTGAGAAGTGACTCGTTCCTGATGGCCGAGGGGTCAGCTGCATCACCAATCCTGGTCCCATGGTCATTGGCGGGCCCCACACTCCTCAGGGCTTCTACTGCGGTGCTACCCTCTACCCTACTAAATCATGTTCAGTAATAAATATCACATCCTGTCTGGGAAAAGAGGGGTTACAGATGATACGCAGTGTCAAACTTTGCCCTACACACTCACACACACGGCAGGGGTGAGGGTGAAACACAAGAGGAGGAAGGGAATACTAGGGAGGGAGAGGAGGGATGGAGGGAGGGAGGAGGGATGGAGGGAGGAGGGATGGAGGGATGTATGTGGTAGTAAAGTCAATGGGCTAGTAAGATGGCTGAACAGGCACGTTCCTCCAGGCCTGATGAGTTGGGTCCAATCTCCAGGTCCGACACCTTCAGGACTCACTCCCAAGGTCTATCCTCTGTCCTATCTGTGTACGTGTGCACGTGCACACACACGTAACATTTTTGTAAATAAAAAATCCATCAGGTTGGCCTTCAAAAGAAGACTCGAAAAGAATTCACCATGAAAATTTGGGACAAAGAGTGGTAGGCAGAGCCACAGGACGGAAAGGACAGGAGAATGTGATCATCCTTCCTCTCTCCCCTCCCAGAAGGCTTTTGTTCTCCATCATAGATTCATTTCTGTAATCTACACAAAGAATAGGCTTAGCTCACAAACTCCGGGGTAAAAGGTCAAGCAATTTCAAGTGTGCTGAACAGGGCTGGAGAGATGGCTCCATGGTTGAGAGCTCCATCTGTGGTTCCAGAAGACTGGGATTCAGCTAGCCACCGCCGACTTTGGGTAGCTCACAACCCCCTGTAACTCAAGCCCTAGGGGAACTGAGCCTAAAGTCTGACCTTCCTGGTACCGACACACACTCGGAATATGCTCGCAAAGACTCAACAAGTACACACCCAGGAAGATAAATGTCAAATGTACTGAACACAGATTCTCGGGATTCCTTCAAAAGATACAGCACAGGACAAGAGTAAGAGAATGACACAAGAGTCAGACAAACACACAAGCACGCACACGCAGAACTACGTGAGTAAAATTAAACTCTAAAGAGAACACTAGAAAATGCTCGTGGAACACCCACCTAAAATACTGAAACTGTAAGTGCCTATGCACACACTCACAGATAAAATATTTTTGACCAAAGGGAAGGGCAGGGATCTTCCAGCCAGTGTTGAATAATGCCAGAAATGAGTCTGGATGTCTTTGGGAAAAGCCAGAGCCCCACTGCAAGCTCTAAGCCAACACGTGAAGATCTGGCTCTGCCTCGGGAACCATGTTAACAGTCTAGTGCATCTGAGCACGAAACTACGAGTTGTGCTCTACTGTACGTCTGAGTGAGCAGGTGGGGCTGGTTTTCCTGTAAAGGCCCATTTGCAATGCAGTTGGCTCTGTGACCTCATGAATGAATGAAAGCAAGCACGGAAAGGCGGATCCCACCGTTATTTATTTCTTCCTGAAATAAGCAAGGTAACATTCACTTTGGGCAGGTGACAGAGAACCAAAGCAGCCTGTCGTAAAATCAAATGACATTTGCTTCCTGAATGTAACTGGCCCTGCTGGGGAGAATGTCAGGGTCAGGAGGGTCCACACTTAAATGTTGCTACTCACAGAACTGTTGGGGTTCACTTCATGGTCAACAGAGTCTCAGTCTGATTTCTAACCAACAAAGTAAAGAGAAAGGAGCTGCACTGACTACTACTAACACCCTCTGGGCACGGCTATTGCTCCCTGTGCCTCCTCCAGGTGAGCTTCAGAAGGTTTCTTCACAGCTGTAAGGACCAGGGACTGAAGGTACGTTTCAACTACGGACACATCCTGCTCTTGCTGTGGGAAAACGGAGAGTTAGGGGATCATTGTTCCATCTCTGCCCTTAGGAAGCCATCCCGAGGCACACAGCATTACAGACCCACGACTTACACTTTCCATGATAACTCTGTCCTGCGCCTTGGAGATTTCTTTCTTCACTTCACTTTCTTCGCCACCAATGAAAGCTTTGCCATGTTCATGCAAGTCCTTGGCTTTCTGAAACAAACAAACGAACAAATCTCCACTTGAGTCTGGCTTGACACCTCACCTCATGTAATTTTAAAAGAACCGACTTTGCATATCCAACGGATGCTTGTTAGGAATGCAGAGTAAGAACAGTGGCTACTTCAGCACATAAAGAGTTACTCCACTTCAGGAAACCTTCCAGTCCCCCATTTTAAGGTGGTATCATTGTGGGACAAGAAGAGCAAAGGGACTTATCTGCAAAATGGGTGGAGATATGTTAAAGGCCTCACGTGGGGCAGACCTGGGAGGCCAGGCATGGGCCCACATTGGAGATTCCCCAAGGATTCCCACACTGGACACCCCCAAGGCTGCTCAGAGGAAGGAGCCATTTGCCATGCCCATAGAATGTGATTTTCACCGAAGAACACACAGTGTGCAATCCCACGACCCTTCGGTCTAAGGAAAGCTCAAGCCAGGACTCAAATCCCTCTGTTCTCTCAAAGGACACTGTAGGGGTGGACACAGAGGAGAAAGAAGTGTGTCGCCCTCTGTCCAGAAAAGGGCAAAATGCCTGTCCAGTCCCTGCCCTATTCCCAGGGTCCAGAGCAGCTTAGGAACAGATGACCTGCACACTAGCTGAACACAGGTATGGAAGGGGAGCTTGCTGGGCTGGCGGCTGAAAAGGACACAGATGGCGACTGAAAGCAGTAAAAACATTAGGGAAGACAGTGCACATGGTGCTTTCTGGGCACAAAACAGAAGCAAAGCATGGGCAGGGAATGGGAGTCACTTCAGGGGAAGTTGGTACTCTGGGAGTGAAGACAGAGAGACAGAAGCAAGCATCCAGTGAAGCTATCAAGAAGGTCTGTGTGTGGGGGGTGTGTGTGTGTGTGTGTGTGCGTGTGTGTGTGTGTGTGTGTGGCAGAGGGTGTTGTGCAGAGGAGACAGGAAACAGAGAGAACAAAGCAAGAAGGCCACCGGGAAATCTGGGAGAGGGAAAGGCCGTGTTTCAGGACAACAGTCTCTCAGAGGCAGAACTGAGGACTTGGAAAGGAGGGAATCCTGGGTGGAGAAGCAGAGGGAGAGCGAGAGAGGCAGAAGAGCATAGGGCAGAAGGGACCACCTGGGAAGCCAGAGAAACCCAGTCACAAGGCTCCCTCTGAGCTACTGCTGCTGCTCACACTGAGCACCCACAGTGAGAAGTGAGCCTTTCTGGGTGGCTCTTCCAACAGACTCCCAGGCAATATTCAGCTGCATTAGAGCTGCATGTTCCCTTTCTTAAGCTCTTCCTAAAGGCCTAGATGTATGTAGGTGGCTCTCAAGGTCTTGAATACTAACTTATATTTCTGCGTGCATGGGGGTGCAGGAGAGTGTGCATGTACGTGTGTTTGAGTATGGCGACCAGAGGTCATAAATATTCAAAGTGATTTCCTTCACGTGTACATGTCTGCAAGCATACGTGTGCACTCGGGAATACCTGCACCTTCCAGAACTCCTCACCACATCAAGTTTTGAGGCAGGGTCTCTCACGAAACATGAGGCTTTACAGTTTGACTGTTCTGGTGGTCCCACAAGCCCCAGGGATCCTTTTGTCTCTATCCTCACCACTCTGGGCTTATAGGCACATTCCTGGAGTACACGGGGGTGCTAGGAATATTCACTAGGGTACCAACAGGGGTACTCACACTTGCTCAGAGAAGACAGACCTAGCTCCTCACCAGCATCCTGAAAACATTCAATTTACTATGACACATGGAGCACTTTAGATAGGGCATCTGAGTCGGGTCTGAGGAGAGATCTTTCACAGAGCATTTTAATGAGAGCATCAAAAAGAATTCCCATTGAAGCGCTGCTTCAATCCCTGGATATACAGAGGTCACTTAGGACCTGGAGCTTCAGCAAGGGTAGAACTGCCAGCTCGCAGTTCAAAGAGGATTAACCCTCTACCAGTTTTTTCATTTCCCACATCTCTTGGGGAGATGCTGAAACGCATGACCACCAACACTGGAGAACAATGCTAATGTCGGAAGACTATAAATGTATGAAAGAAAATAAAAGCTACCCTTGCCCATTGTGTATTTCACTGATCTGTCCAATCCAAACAGTCAGAGAAAACCAGAAGGATCCCCAGACGTGCCAATCTCCATCGCAATGTCACCGGAGGTCCATAACTCATCACTGCGATGCATTGTGATCCTCTCTAAGCAGAGCTCTCGTCACCAGCTCCTGTGCTAGAAAGCTGCCCCCGACACTGTCATCGGCTTCCCAGGTCAAACAAACCTTAGCATCGCTCCTAGGTGTGGGGAAAATTTTCCCAAGAGAGTGTGATCATGCTCTGCAAAACTAATTACTTCTCCCACAAGCTGAGAAAGGGCCAATCTGTCTTCTCCTTTTATAGACACGTGGCATGGCATAGGGGTGTGTTCTGTTGACAAGTGCAATCTACCAGACCTTCAAAAATGTGTCACATAAATCTTTAGCGTTTCCAATCGTGGTTTCGTGATCGCCTATAGCTTTCTGTAAAATCTTCATCTGCTTCAAAGTTATAAGCTGAAACGTAGGAGAATAATGACAAAATGTCAGTACAACTGAACATCCAACCCTGCTGCCAGTCACAGAAATCGCTTCCCGTGATGTTTTGTGTGCTGACATTTCAAGAACGCGTTTGAGACATGCCCTTCAGTGCCAAAAGCAACATAACAAGACCTGACCTGTCACAGAGGGAGATAGTCCGTCTAGCTGGTGCAAAAATACTATAAAATCGTTATTCAGTTTGAAATTAACATAAGCCCCACCTCATCTGTGGATTCCCACCTCACTTGCCAAAATTAAGCACAAAACGTTCCTTTGTTTATTCATAAAGTATTTTTAAGACACCGAGGGCACGGACTAGCTTCCAAGGAATCCCTTCTCCCAACCCCCCCCCCGCCAAAGTTCTTCATCAATCAGTCATTCCCCGGAGTGTGACATCATCCCATCAACTGTATTATCGACCTAATAAGAAGGGCAGGGAAGACGAATAGCAAACATACTGCAGCTCCTGTGGTCAAACATTCCACAGCAACATGTCAAAAACTGCAAGCACTCGATACACAAAGTCTAGAAAGGCAGGGATTCTTCATGGCTCTGCTTTCACCCTCCTAGGAAACTGAGGCAGGGAGGTGACTCATTTTCTGAGCTTTCATAAGGAGCAAGCAGCAGGACTATGGCTGCATGGCAATCAGTGGGGTCCGGAGAACATGATCCTCACCGCCAGACTGGAATCTGTCTCCATCTCCCTCAGATTCTAGGTTCTGCTTCACTACTTTTGGAAGTCAGCATCTTTGGGAGTACCGCCCTGTCATCCATCAGGACGAAAGACTCCTCAAAGACAGCACTACTCTGTGTCCATGAACACTTAGCTACCTCTGAACGCTAAGCCTCCACCTGCTCTGCCACAGCCACAGGGACTGCTCTCACTCTGCCTCCCTCGTCACTGTGTCAGAAGTCTACCTGGGACCGCACCCTCACCCTGTCCTGCACCTTTGGCATCTGCACTGCATGGATGGTATAGCTTTCCCTCTGAGCACCCAAGCCCACACCTTCTCCTGCGCTCTCCAAACAGTGCCTACTCCGCCTCCCTCCTATGCTGGCTCCTAAGCCATGACCACACCACCCCTCCACAGAAAAAGAAGCAAGCTGGAGAGGACGGCCAGTCTCTCGGGGACACAAGCACCACCCTCCCTGTCTCCCGATGCTCATGTCCTGTCCTGTCCTGTCGGGTCCCTTTCCGTGGCGATATGCAGCATCAAAGCATCAAAGCCCTGCCACTTCGGAAACAGACAAGGTGGCTCTATTCCAAGCTAAGAGCGACACTCACAGCGAGGTGATCTTCTTGCTTCCTTGAACTCTCCACATCGTCCAGCCACCCCTGATGCAGCGACTCAAACATCTGGGAGTGCATGGCGTGAAGCTCTTGCCTGTGAAACACAGTCACAATTACTGAGCACTGCCACGCTGTGTGAGGCTACGGCAAGGACGCACACACTTCACATTTTGAGACAAGAGCCAGGCGCAAAAGAGAAAGGGGACATGAATTAAATTGTCTCCTGAGAGGCGGAAATATCACTCTCGTCCCAGAAGAACTTGTCTTAATTTGCTACCAGTGTCATCACTTTGTGCGTCTTCCCTCTCGCACGCCGAGGATGCTCGGAGGCATACGTTTCCCAAGATTGCATTTCCGGCTTAAAATTAGATTCATCTTCCCTTCCCCTTATGGAGTAACCTAGAGATCCTGAAAGCCCAAGTCCATGTACTGAAGGCAACATACCCTTCATCTTCTCGGAGTCACATACACAAAGAGTGCACAGAACCATTTCCCCACGCGGGGACGACGATTTACCAAAGAGAGCGCCGATGGCACATCCTAAAAGGTACAGTTTTGAGGACCACAGAGGCCTGGCCTTCCTCACAGGACATTATCTGTATTGTCATCTGACAGGTGAGGAACTGTTCTCTTACCAGTCCTGCTGCAGCTAACACACCTGAGCGGCATAAACGAGGGGGGCGGTCTTCCAGCTATGGACAGGACTAGCTCACAGAGAAAATGCAGTGCTACCTAGGTCCCATTAGCGACTCCACTCAGCACAGTGTCACAATGGCAGGCGGGAGTGACTTTGGAAGGAAGAGCGAAAGCGGTACAGGTTTCCTTTACAGAGGGTCGGTCACAACTTTACCATGACTTCTGCTGCGCTTTGAAAATACTGTGGAGGTTTGCATTCAGGATTCTGAAAGAGGCATGTATATCCTTTTCAAACTGCTTCCTCTTTGCCAGGAAGGACCGGGTAATGTCCCCTAGTCGACAAAGGAAATGGTATCACTTTAAATCAAGTATCCACAGGAAGAGGCGCTCTTTCATCCCTGACATACCACCTACACGGTAACAGGAAGGAGTATGTACAGATCTGGTGTTCATTTTGTTCTTTGTTCTATTTTTCTTTTCTTAAATTTTAGACCGCCTCTTGCGTAGCCCAGGCCGGTCTCAAACCTGAGAGGTAAGCGAGCACGACCTCCAGTTCTGGATTCTCCCGCCTCTACCTCCTCTGTGCTAGCAATACAGAAACGGGGGCATCGTGCTTTGACGAGTGACCACCACTGACAAACCGTTTTCTGGAAACCTCAAAAACCAACCAGTTCATTTGTACCACAAAGAAGGAATGCTGTCGGACATCCTTGCTTGCATGAACTGACTCTATACACCGGCAAAGAATTGACGATGTCTCTCTTGTAATGCTGTTTTAGGGTCACCTACACAAGTAATAAAAAAAAGCTGTCTCAGCTTGAGGGGCGTGTGGTACTCTGACTTGGTTACCGTGGACGACAGACCATAAGCTAGTGTGGCATGCGTGATGCTGATGTTCGTTCGCACGCCATGACACTCTTCTTGCCGGGCCACGGCCTGGCTGCCTTCACCATTCCCTGACAGGCTCACAGGTGTGTACGGCCTAAATGCTGCTCTCCAAGCCCTTCTTGGGCAGGGGTTCCTGGAGGAGGGCAACTTTGGAAAGCCAGAAAAGTGACTTAATTCAGAAGGTGAAAAACAGCTGCCGAAATGCCACATACCATTCGTGCAGTAAGATAAAAAGCAGAGATCAACCTGCTTGCCCATCATCTCCAGTGCAATGCAGGAAGCAGGACACTCTCCCCCCCCCCCTCCCCGCCTCAGTGACAGCTGCAACATCCCCCTGTTCAGAGCAGCTAGTGAAAAGTTAAGCTAAAGGTAGCCCCTAGACGACAATGGCAATTTACTCTTCCAAAAATTAATAATAATGATGATAAAAATCCATCCCCTGAGCGACAGAACTGTTAACAGACTCCTGTTGTCCTGTTGACAGGCGACCACGTTCTCACCACGCTTGAGTTGTAGGGTCGGAAAGAAAGCTCCTGGACTAGCAAGACCTGCTCAAACACACCTTTGAAATCCCGTATCCTCTTCTGAACAGGCTCCCTGTGGAAAAATGCACACAAGAATCCTTAACTGAGGACAAACATCCTAACTTCGCTCTGAAGGAAAGGCAGGCGAGGCACGCGATTTCGGAGAGACCAGCGCTCATGTGAGGCAAAGTCGGATTTGCCTCTCCCGGGTCATTGGTCTTACTCCTTTATTCAGGTTTTCACAGTGAACCAAAGAGCTCACTGCAGATACATATGGGCACACGGTTAAGGGTTACTTACTGGAGCGTGGGTGACTCAAAGTCAGCCATATCCCCAGGAAACCAACCTCAGGCTGGGTGCTGGATGACTCAGGAAAACTGCATCCCTGGCCTTCCCAGCCCAACTGCACTGGGCTCCACAAAGAGTCTCCTCTCCGCAAGCAGCGGCTTTGTGTTATGTTGTGACAGCCTAGGGGTTGGTATACTACATGCTGACCGGAGCCCATTCACTGTACAGCACTGATGGGTTTCATAAAGGTGTGCCCAGCCGTCTTTCGTGAACTACAGCCGTATTCACTCTCCTCCATCCTCAATCCCCTCCCGCTACTTACTCCTCCTCTATTACCCAGCAGTGTCTCTTCAACCTTCATGCCACGTGACCACACTCCACCTCCAGAGTCGGCCTCCACTCCTCAAACCTTCCCCTCTATTGGCCATTGCCTGCCTCTCCCCAGTCTCCCTTCTGAGTTCGGGTGATATCATTTTATGGACCTATTTATAATCTGGGATCCTCAAATGAGAGAAAACAGCTGACTGTCGTCTCTGGTGCTGGCTTATTTCACGAAACACCAAACTCTCCGTTTGTAGCCGTCTCCCAGAAAAGGGCAGAAGTTTCTGCACAAAACCACACTGAAACTACCTCCTGGGTCAGGCCAAAGTTGCTTTAAGACATCACCTGGCCTCCTGCACGTTTGATCCTGAGGAACAGCTGCCCATCTCACTGGTATCAGCCGCCGGATTGTTTGCTGCACCGAGAAGAAAGGATAAACCTTTGTGAATGAAGTGTGCTGTTCTCATGGTCCCACGTGGGAAACAGCTTCAGTCTGGGGTCCACAGAGTCCATCGCCGAGGGCAGTTTTAAAGTACTCTTCCAGGAACTCATGACCCACCCCAGTCCCACCCAGGTGAAATTCAACTAGGCCTGAGTCTGGGGACAGCAGGTACTTGTGTTTGTACAAGCCTTGCAAGGAAAACCACCATGGCCCACGGGTTCTTCAGAGGCCTGTTGGCCAAGGCCAACTCCCTTGCACCCCAGCCACGGGGAAGAACATCGGGTGGGGACAGAAACCCAGAGCGTGCTTGAGAATCACTTCTCAGCACGCGAATCCCCACACCCACACCTGGAACTCCGTGGAAAGACCCGGTGAGTACTAGGCCACCCCGGTGCTCCACCCGTCGAGGAGTAGCAGAATGTCCCCCCTCGGTTAGGATCCCCCCACCCATATGCCCCATATCAGTTGTTACCGGGGGTGACTCGACCTGGGTTCTGAAAGTCATCTGGTGGGAGATTCTGATCAACCCTAGGGCGCTTGGCACTTCTCTCTGTATGTTTCTGCTCCTTGCTTGACATGGCTGGGGCTCTGCGGGGCTGGGGACGACTCCTGAAATGTTGGTGCACACAGACAGTAAAGACACCGAGAAGAATGTCGTGGTCGCAATGGAAACAGGGACCCGGACTGCACAGGCTGTGGCCATGAGTCCTGGCACTCTCTGTGCTGCAGCCAAGAGGAGATAGGAGGATGACACCGATATCCCGCAACATCCAATCACATTCTGTCCCAATTTTCTGTCTGAATGCAGAGCTCTCCACAGCCCTGTAGCCCTCAGTCTCGGCCCTTTCTGCTGACTTCTTGCCCCCAGGATAGGACTGCTTGGGCTGGCCCCCAAACCAAGTGGCCATTAACCCAGACACCAGCCCACTGACGGCCAATGGGGTCACTGGAGCCAAGTCCCTGCACTTCACGCTTGAGTCCTGCTGAACACTCAGCTGAAATCCCTACCCACTCTGAGTCTGCATGTCTCAGAAGCAACACATGGACTCCAACATCCTTGAAGGACCCAATGGAGGCAAATGCAGAGGTTCGCCAATATACCCACGCACAGGGAGTGACACACAGCCTGTAAGCGGGCATGAGGCCCCTGCGCTCACAGACAAGCACTATGGGAACTAGGAACGGTAAGCACCCAGGCTTGTCTCGTCAACAGAAGGGATGCCTACGTCTGTTTTCCAACCAGAAGACCTGGAGAGGATGCTGTTAACAGCCTGGTGATCTGTGCTGCCTGCAGAGCCAGGCCACACCCGGATCTCCCAGATTATTATGTTTGACTCTCCCTCCCTAGTCCTTCACCTTTAGTTTGGTTTCTCGGTCAACAGAGCCCATCCTTAGGGGAGATGGCCCATGGACGTTACGGCCTGGTGACCTCAACGCTATCCGCGTGACTGAGCCACACCAGACCCCAGGTCCCTAAGCTATAGAACCCATCTTCGTGGTAGAGGTCACATGTACGTTGCAAGATGTCATTTTCCTAACTAAGAGAAACCGGCAGATCTGCGCTGACCCCAAAGAAACCTGGGTGCAAGAATACATGACTGACCTGGAGCTGAATGCCTGAGAGGCTTGGAAGTAGTGAGGAACCATGAAACATTCGTGGGCCCTGTGTGGAGCAGTTTCCTGAGTTTCAGAAAATCCCAGCCACCTCCACAGCTCCATCTCCTGTAAACTGTTTGCTGCCAAGTAGCTACACTCAGGGACTTTCAACTTGAATTCTAATTTAATTCAATATTATTTAATTTTGTAATTTATTTTATTGTCACACTGTGTTTGTGAGTCTTAGTTCTGAACGATCTCAGGGTACTTTCCAACATCCCCTCCCCCTCCCCTTGCTCACACTGTGTTTGGTGACAGTGGGAGTGGCTGTCACCAGCCTGTTCTAGGTAGATACAGTGACAAGATCACATGCTGACAAAGAAACAATGGATGCTTTGTTTACACCAGAGAAATAATAAATATGGTCTTATAAAAGTGAAAAAAAAGAGAGTTTCTATGTAGTCAGGCCTCCATATTCATCCTGCACATGTTACTGAGATCATCGTTACCAGGATTTTTTTCCCCCAAATTGTGCTTTATTTAATCGTGTCAAAAACAACCCACCTGGGGTCAGTCTCTAGAAGTTTGAACCAACATCTGCTAAATAACTAAGGTATTTGCAGACAGATTTCATTTTGATCTCTTGGGGATCGTTACACTTTTCACCGTGGCATTTGTAGGGAGCCCCATGACGATCCACACCCCTCTGTGATGAAGTGCAGCCCCCGGGGGCCCTTCTATCTGCCCCTCGACAAGTCACCTCACAGGCCAAGTTTGGATCTTCCAGGCACAAGCCTGATCACCTCCGCACACTCTGACACAGTTTCTCTTTGAATAAGCAGTCACCCACCAAGAGGAGCCTACTCCAAGACCTTTCCCTCAGAAACCTCTTTCTCTTTAGAGGAAGGTAACACCTAGACATTGCCTGCCTCCACAAGCATGCTTTCCTACTGGCTGGAACAACTCCTATGCATGAGAGATGCCTCGCATGTGGGCCCAGCTGGTGCACAGACATGAGGAGAGTGTGTGTGTTTGTCTGTGTGTGTGCGTGTGTGTGTGTGTGTGTGTGTGTGTGTGTGTGTGGCAGAATGGGGGTGGGGTAGTGCCTGGCGTGTGTGGTAGGTGATACAGCACCAAGTACTGTGGATCCAGGCTGACTCTGATTTTGGAACCACCAGATCTTCAGAAGAGGGACCCACCCAGATAACGTGACCACACTTCAGCCACATTTCCCTGAGAGTTCTCTTCCCTTGGGAAGCTTGTCCCACCTGAGTGGGCCCCACATCCCCGAATGGGATGATGTGTGATCAGGTGGAGAAGCATGCAGGCATGCATGGATGAGCCTGCTGCAAGGAGCTAAAGGACTAGACCCATGCAAGTAAGGAAGCTTGTGTGTTGACCTCGACTTGAAGGTGCACACGACTGGTCCGGGAACTGCAGTAACGGGGGCTCGAAGGGACAGGACTTCCTTCACCAGAACACATGCTGTCCTGCCCACTCCTTCAGGGCCCTGCGGTCCTGACAGAGCTTTCTGAGATCTCCCCTCTGTCCTTGATTGCAGTCTGATGCAGAAGGGAGGCTCCAGACATCACATGGCGGGCCCTAGTGACCAGTCACTCGCCAAGGTGGACCTGCTTCACCACCATCCTCTGAGACTGTCCTTTCACTCGAGGGGGATCACACCTAGTTCGTCCTCACTTCCTGAACCTAAGAATCCCTGATTCTGGAAGAGCGGAAAGGAGGGTAGGCAAGGGTCTAACCAAGGCTCTTCCACTTCCATGGTAAGATTCACCTAGAAATCATGTCTAGGGACTCTGGGCTTGCAGTCACACATGGCTGAAACGGGACCCCACTATCGAGGGTGGGAAAGGCCCAGAGCACCTCCTCTTCTCGGTGTGCCCGCCCGTCTAGCTCTCTGCCCTGGACCAATCTGGAAAATGCCCAAGAGGTACAAAAGGTGCCTCCTGGAAGGTCCCTAGTCCCTCCAGCAGCAGGCAAAACTGCCCTGCCCAGTGCCCTCGGGCCCTGGGGCCCCAGCACAGCTTTCTCAGACTGCTCAATCTGGCCTCCTCCAGTCACATTCAGAAGCAAGGCTCTGGACATCACGGGCTCTCCTGGGGCCCCATACCTCGTCACAAACCTAGGAGGACAGGATTCACGTTGATCCCCACAGACCCTCCTCACCCACGAAGGTGCGTCACACCTAGCTAGGCCCACGGGGCAATGACACATACGTGACTTGAGTGTTGGGGTGGCACACGCGTGTCCCGGAATAGAGCGGATTAAGGCTTGCGAGGACCTGAACACCCACCGCCCCTTTCACCTAGGCCCGCCCTCCACGGATGTCCCGGAAAGTGCCCAGAAACCTCGGAACGGGCCATGGGGAGGTCCCTAAGTCTTTCCCCAAGCACCCCTGTTTCTGGTCCGCTCTTCTCAGTCCCGCGTCCCTCACAAAGCATTCCTAGACTTTCCTCCGGGAACCTGGGCCATGAGGAGAGGAGATGTGGTGTGGAATTCAGGAGCCAGGCACCAACCACCTCAGGGAAGATCCTGGGTCCTAACACCTGGTCACTCACCTAGAGGAATGGCCTCGGGAGGGCGACCCGAAACCCGGCTTCCCTTCGGCAGTGGTCACAGCCAGTTAGTTCTCACTTCCGGTAAATCGTCGGCCTCTGTGGAAAAGCGTGGGCGCGTGAGCATGCGTGCTCCTGTCCAATGTCTTTAGGCCCGCCCACAACCACGCACAAGCACGTATGCACGCAGGCATGCACACACGTATGCACACGTCGAGGGGAAATTTCCCTTTAAGGCTCGGGAGGACCTTAAACACCCACACTCGTGTTTTGACTCAGCACAACTGTGGACCTGTGGACCCGGATGAATGTCTCACTGGCCCAGACATCAGAAAGGGCCATGTGGTAGGTCCCTGGTCCTTTGTGAGCACACATATCGTCCCGCCCACTCTTCTCAGTCCCTGCTTCCTATCAGAGCTTTCCACACAGCCCTTCCAGGCCTCCTCCACTCCACTGGGGAATTTGGGCTCAGGACGTCATCTCAGAGACTAACCTGGGTTTCAGTAACTACTCACTCACCCAGAGGGACGCAGCTCTCCACAATCCTCAGACTCCCTTAGCTCTTTGTCCTCCGGGTGGGCGAGGGAGGGGGCGGCATCCCAGGTCGGCCTCACTATGGGGAAGTGTTCTACCTCTATAGAAAACCATGTCAGCATATGTGAGCCAGGCTGGCGCTGGTCCATCTTGAGACCGACCCTGCAATGAAGCATACTTGACTTGGAGCTTTCGGTTGTGCATGCACAAAGTGGAAACTCACCTAGGAAGGGCTGAAAGTGCCTGGAACACCTCTGCTCCCTGTTTGCAATGCTCCCACATGTGGAAGTAAGGACCTGTGCGGAATGGTGGGAATGCTCAAAGGGTACTGAACGAGCCATGTGGAAGGCCCCGAGTCTCTGCAGGGGCATACAAGCGGTCCTGCTCATGCCTCGGGGTCCCTAGCACCTTCAGGAAGCTTTCCCAGGCAGCCCTTCTGGGCCTTGTCCACTCCAGGGTGGAAGCGAGGCCCATGATCACCTCGCGGGCCCTGAAGCGTAGTCACCCGCCTTTAGATGGGAGATGTCCCCCTATAGGCCTTGTGGCGTCACCATTTTCACAGGCTTTCATCCATGTCCGTCAATCCAGCCATTCCCTGGGATGAGTGCCTTTTAGAGGCCCTCAGACCCCAGGCCTTAATGTCCTAATTCTTCAGCTCCTTCCCTCACTCCGCCAGTGTCCCCCAGGCTCCACTTTTATGGGAGCTTTCTAACTACTGTCAACATACAAACAAACGGAAGGAGATTCCTCAAACTGTCCCTGCCACCGCTACTGCTGCCAACAAGATTGGTCGGATCCATGAGGCGGCTGTTCTCAATTCCAGCCTTTTGCTACCACCACGGCTCGTGGTATGGTGGTTCAGTACAGGGCGGATCACGCCTCTGGGTCTCTCTTTTTATTAAACTTAAAATCCCTGCAGCTCAAATTTCATGGCTTTTCCATACACTATATGTCCCGCTGCCATTTTGACTGAGGTCAGGTGAACTTACCATCATCTTAACTGAGATCAGATGATTTCACTGCCATCTTAACTGAGAGCCAGGTAGATGACCAAGTCCTGTCATCTTTACTGAAGTTTTCCCTGTCTGCTCGCCCAGTGCTGACTCTGTTGCTTGTGTGTTTTGTGCAGTGGCACACCTTAGGTTGGCCACACCAAGAACATCCACTTTGCCCAATTCCTGTTCCCTCTATGTGTATGTTCATACATGTAACTTAGGTGCACCTATGTTTACCGTTAAATGTTATAATTGTCTGTTCATTGCATCTCATTTCAGACTACAGAAACAATAAGTCTTATGTTTTATGCTGGCATGTACTTTTAAGTTTCTTACAAAAACACTTTATATTTGATCCAAACCTCACTTAAAATGCATTAAGATGTTCTCTACTATTGTCAGTTCTGCCGTTAACTTTCTATTGCAAGCAGTTTTTTTTTTCTTTCTGTCCTTTTACAAATTTAAATCTTGCCTGATAAATTAAGAGCCGGTACAGTCAAGCTCAGGCCCGGCTCTCCAGGCAGATTCTATACTGTAGTTCCACCTGATAAACGGCCCACAACTGCTCCGAGATCGGGGAGACATGGCATTTAAATATTTAATTATTAAAAAAACTTTTCATAACAGAAAGAGACAGGTTGGCTCCTAGCAGCAGCACTCTACTTCCTTCAAAGAAGACAGAAAGCAAATGGGTACAGAACAACGTCCATCCACACTTTGCTTCGACTGCCGAGCGCTGACCACTGAGAAAAACTGCTTTTCATCTGAACTGAGGATCTCCAGACATGAAAAGAATCTCTGGAATCGACAGCCTAGCTGCTCAGGTCAAGGTAGGCTTGTCTGCCTACATATTTCGTAGCCCACAGGATCTTCTGGAGCCTGCCAGGCCCTGCTCTAAACATCAAAAGGCAAATGCGACCTTCAGTGACCACGGAGAACCCTGAGGTCTAGGTGCTAAACAAGTAAGTTCTCTGTTCGTTTTTTAATCAGTAATTTAAGTAAACTTTCATCCTTCTCAAAGATCTCTGATGTAGTTTGACAGCTGAGAGATTTTGTCAGTTTAAAAGGACAACCTCACCAAACAAATTCCAGTAAAATACAAATACAAGATCTGCAGGTTATAAAGGTGTGAACTTTTATAAACACAAGTTATCAAATTTCTCTCACACGCTGTCTTCCACAGTCGTAACACTTTTCATTGTGCAATAATATCTGTCACAGCCATTCTGACATAAATATGCTACTGTTTATACAATGTATATGTCTGAAACTTCTTTTTTCACAAACCCTAAGAATTCTTGTGAGTTCCAGGAAAAAACAGTCAGAAATACCCCCTTCAATTCCCTGGTCCTAATTTTTTTTTCCCTAAACTTAACTTTGTCCTCTGTTCTGCCATTACCTTAAACAGGTGTAAGAGGTGTGGTGTGGTGTGTGTGTGTGTGTGTGTGTGTGTGTGTGTGTGTATTGTTTGGTGTCTGTGTGAGAGTGTGTCTGTGTATGAGTGTGTTTGTGTGGTGTGTGGTATGTGTGTGTGTGATTTAAATGAGATAGCCTCCACCACATGGGGATATTGAATACTTCTTTTCTCCTAGATGGCTGATGTTTGGGTTTGTTTTGGGGTGTGCCACTGCTGCAGGAAATATGTCACTGTGCATGGCTTTGAGGTTTCCAAAGCTTCCTGCCATTTGAAGTGGGTTCTCTCTCCTTTCTGCTTGAGAGTCACCATGTATTTTTTTTTTGTGAGGACAGGGGTGGGGGGAATGATGCTGCCACCTGATTTCCTGGAGGTTCACGGTCCTCCATATTTGTTGCAAAGTGACCTAGAACACTTATTTCCAGCTGGAGAGACAAAGTGCCTGCCTTCCAAATTCTGTCAGGTGAAAAGGTGTCCATCTCAGACCTGGCCCCTGCCCGATCTTATTATAGTAGAAGGTAGAACGGAGCCTGTCAGCTCTTGTCTTGCCTTGTCCCGGCCCCTTGTCAAAGCCCAGCGCCAAGGCCCCTGCACCCTGGAATGGCAGGCAGCATCTTCTTCTGTTGTTGTGTGCATGCTTACTCTTTTTCATGCGTGCAGCTGCAGGGGATGGCGGGGGAACTAGGTGACAGAGATGTAAGTGAACAGTCAGGCAGCCTCCTTCCTGATTTCTACAGAGAACTGGCTACTTACTAGGGGAGAACGTTTTTCCGATGACACTGTGGTTGCCATGACAATGGGGACAAGCCATTCTTTCCTGGTTACAGATACATTAGCGAAAGATACTCACAGAGTGGAGAAGTGGGATCACTAGACAGACACGCGAGGCACACAGGTAGGTACCTGCAGCCATCCTGAGTGAATGTGAGCTGGGCCCGTGAGTGTGCCGTGGGTATGTGCTGGCTCTTTCGTGGGACAGGAAAGGTTCTGGCTATTACTGTTTGACGCGAAGCCCCAAGGACTGGTGCTCAGCCAGCCCTGTCTCTTTGTCCTCGGGTGACACCTCACCGCGTTGGTGCCAGCTTTATCCTTTCAGGCCCTGAAAGGATAGCTCGGCAACCTACGTAAATGGCTGCCTCGTCGCTGTTTGGCAATGATTGTCACATGTGCTCTTGACAGAATGGCCGTGTTGGTGCGATGGCACCTTACCCGAGAGAGTTGTAGCTTGTGTTGTCTGAGAGAGAGAAGCTAGAAGGCATTTAAGGAGGAGGTAAACGTGGATGAGGACTGGCAGTTCCCTTGGAGGATAGAAGCCGAGGTCTCCAGATCTCTTGGCCTGGAGACCTGACACAAGAAGGGAAGAAATGCCTCCAAAAGACAGCCGCCTCTAAAGTGGCCACTAATCGCAGCTAGGCAGACTGAGGCAAAAAAAGAAGAAAAAAGAAAAAAAAGTCAGTGCGGTATGAGAGCACCTGAAGAAGGGGCAGCGTTTGTTCCCTCGACGGCTGTTAGTTTGTGCCCGGGTCGGAGTCTTTGCTCTGCTCACAGATGGGTTAAGCATCAGCTGGGCTGTGTTACAGGGTGTACAGCTGGGGTTTCCCTCTGACCCAGCAGCCCATCATCGGCATCTCTCCCTGTATCTCGGCCCCTGCGTGTGAACAATATGCTCTGTGCCCTTCTCGCACCCTCTCGTCAGACTGGGCCCCGTCTGTTTGTCTCACCACAGGGAGGGAAGCCATCTGGAAGTTCCCATCTGGACAAAACGTGAATGGACGTCGCACACGGAGACCGTGTGCGAGTTCTTGACAGAAGGCCTAGGGCACGGGGCCAAAGCATGTGTTGAGACAGGGATTTCAGGATTCCATCTTGCACCCTTCTCCGTGCACCTCTGGGGAAGACTTTGCTGCTTTCATTGCAAAGGTAACTGTCGAAGGTAGTGCACTAGAGGTGATGCCTGAATCGATGGAGCCGGGTGGCAAAACTGACAATATTTAAGCAGGCTGTAGAAGACGGAGGGCTTTTCTAACGCATGGCACAGTAGGCCTGCACAGATGGACTACACATGCCGGGGAGAGCGTGGCCTGATATGGGTGCAGACGCTTTTCTCTGTGACTGAGTTACAGATGCTGCCTGGATGTCCTGGCATGTGGGCTTGAACACAAACTTGATATTCCCGGGTATGTTTTCTAACTCAGGAAGTGTGTGAGGCTGAGAACATCACGCCTGAGGGAAGCAGAAGCTCCTGCAGGCACCCCAGCCTGGGGTGGAAAGCTTGCATTCTATAACTATAACGCGGGCCTCCGTGATTGCTAAGGGCACCGAGTGAGCAGTGGGCTCTCTCGTGCCCGAGGTGTGGTACCCGCATATGGATGGTGGCATGGTTCCTTGGGCTAGATGGTGCTCAGTCAGCCTTGCTGGTGAGCATGTGCTCAGACGGTCCAGCAGAGGGCAGCCGGAAGTAACTGAGGTGCCTGTGTTTTCCTCTGTGTCCTCAGCAGATAGATACCTGTGGCCAAGGACTCCAAGGAGGCTGGATCACAGCAGGCCAACCCTGTGAGGTCACACAGATTTCTCGGAGGAAGAACTACTGCGGGTGATCCCTAAATTGAGCCCCAGATTGCACAGTCCACATTTACTATTGCATCACCCAGCAGGTGTGGCCTGGGCCAGACCTAGACTCCTGCGTGTTGAGAGCCACTTTATGCACTGTGAGATCAGATTGGAAGTCGGTAAGACTTGAACGGGAATACAGCAGAGGGGACACTGCACATTTGAGCAGTGAATAGGGATCTGGTGCTAGAATTACCGACGGGTGTTTATGGATACAGAGGGTGGGAAGGGGAGGGCTGAGGGACTGAAGCGAATATCATTTGCCTCCCATATTTCTGTCCGGTCGGGAATTCCCATGGGTAAGGCAAGGCCTGGAGTCCCTAAGGGAGAGGTCGGGGTGCCCACACTCACCGAAGGGGTCGTGGGCTAACAGGAGTCCCCAAAATGACCAGGGTCCTCAGGGAACTGCGTCAGGAGCCCCGGGTCCACAGTGCTCTGAGGCGCTGTGCCTGGTGCTGGCCCGGTAATGACAGAAGCCGCCTGCGTCTTGGCAGGAACAGTGAGCTACTGTGGCTTGTGAGCCATCCGTGGTTCTTCCGTGTGTGGTCATCGGCACCCTCAGTGGGCCACTCCTGAGGATCAGACAGATGTGGGCTTTGTTTCCAGAGTGCATGCACGACATGCATGGCATGCTCACTGCTGATAGGAAAGCGCGGACCCAAGGCAAGAGCAGTCAGGAAAGGAGTAGACCCCTGACACACACCCACTCACAGTAAGCAGAAAGGGACGAGACTCCACGGAGAAGCACGGGGGAGGCCCTGTGTGGAGAGGCAGAGAATGGAGGGACATGGACGGGAGAGCTACGCTACAGATGAGATTGGACACCACTTAAGATTCAAAGCATGCCTTCTGGACTTAGGGGATGGGCAAGTGACCATCCAGGGCTTCAAACAGCCGCTTTGATTTCCTGTCTGTCTAAGACGACCCTGTGGATTGACATTATGGCACAGAGGTTGTGGGCAGGAGAGTTCTGTGGCCTGGGATCTGATGGTAGAACAGTGCCCATCGCCAGCAGATATGGGTGTGCAGGGCCCATGGACTTGAGGCAGCAGCAGGAGAGTGGGCAATACCAATGGCGACACTTACCCTGTTGCTCTCATCTGACACTACTGAGTCTGCCAATGAAGGTGTAAGTCATAAACAATGCCACACCAGTTTGGAATTATGATTAATAGCGTGGTATTTATTTAAAGGGGAAAATATTTACAGATCACCCTCAGCCCTCTGCACAACCAGGAAGGGAGTCTAGTTGCCACCGGAGCAGGAAGTGAAGAGAGAGAGGAGAGGGAAGTGGCCGCTTTTTTAAAGGGAGAGAGACCACGCCCCAATGGGCTGGTATCTCAGCGGCGATAGGCTGGAGGAGTGGGAGGACCTCCCTTAACATGCCATTTAGAAAGCATTTCTCCACGGTGAAGTGCTTTCCTTGGGGGGGCGGGGGGCTCTCCTTTGTGCCAAGCGTGCACTTGATCCCATAGCGAGGTCCAGCACGGAGTTGGGAGCAAAAGAGGTCAGAACCAAACTATGAGGGGGCGGGGGAAGGGGAGGGAGGCCAGAAGCTATGACAGTGACAGCAACCATCCTTACCTGCCATGTTATGCAAATCGCCATGAAGATTTCCACACACACACACACACACACACACACACACACACACACCGTTCCTCAACCTGGTATCATACTGGTGCAGAAGACAAGGTGCACTAGGTGTGCACAGGCTTCCTGGGGTGGAGCACAGGGGGGGTTAGCTCCCTAGGAAAGAAAGCAATGAGGCTCCCCCCACTCGGACGGAATCCCAGGGAGCCCCCAAGGCATTGGATGGGCAGGAAAATACACAAGCCAAGTAAAGACACTCACCTCTCCGGGAGGAAGTTCACCACCCCAGCCTTAGGGTGGGCGACCGTGTGTCACACATCTGCTCTGGATCCTTCCATATCTTATCAGGCACACACCCTCATCCCTGTGGAACGACAGACTTTGGGCACCCCCTTGCTTTCTCTCTCCTCACCTCACTGAGCTCTTGCTTCAGTATCCACTAAAGGCTAATTCCGTCCTAAGGCAGCTCTGCTTCCCTCTCTCATACTTACAGGGCAGGCCCACATCACCCTGAGAGAGGCCCTCAGGTTGAGCTTGTCTACCAGATTCTGGAGGGAGGACAGCACCGCAGGCAGGGGAGCCAGGCCAGACAGAGACGACCAGCAGGGAGCAGTGCCCACCACAACGCAGGGGGTCACCCTGCCCTGATCAGAACAGCCCCAGAGTTCCATCGCCATGGACTCTGCAGAGTATGTGCTCTGTGGCTGGAAGGGCCAGCTGTGGCCTGCAAGAGTGTTGACCAGACCCAGGACCTCGGCCCATAGTAAGAGGAGAGGGGCCTCTTTCCTGGAGGTCCAAATTCTCTCTGTTGGTGAGAAGACCAGAGTGAGGAGCACAGAGGCGAGGCCCCTAACCAAGTCTGAAATCGTAACCATCGCCTCCTTGGCCGGAAAGGAGTCACAGGGCAGTGGCCCACCAGGTCAGACCAGGGCATACAGAAGAGCCCTCAAGGTGGCCCTGGATGTTCTGGGCGAGGGAACCCGCTTGTATCAGGGAGAAAGGGCAGGTGGCCGAAGAACCAGCGCAGTGGCTCCCAAGGTTCCAAAAGAGGAGACCAGCTCCAGCCCATGCCAGCGCCCGCGCTCCCAAGGGCGCAACCAGAAAGGCCAAGGGCTCTCCCACAGGAGTCCTGGGAAGCGAGGCCGCCCAGGACCTGTGTTGATGGGCTCAGGGAATGAGCCTGCAGTGCAAGGGGGGGAAGCCCAGGCCCACGCCGCTGTAGAGTCCCCTTACTCTGAAATGCAAGGGAACACATTAAGGGGCACCAGAGCGCGGCCAAGTTCCTGCAAGACGCCAACAGGAAATGCTGGTGATAATCCTGGCAAGAGAAAGTTGAGCACCCGGGCCTCTAGGGAGGGTGCCCGTGCTAATGAGCATAGACCTGCCTCTGGGCCACCGAGGAGGCACGCCTCTACCTCGCCCAAAGCTCTCAAGCAGCAAGTACGGTGTGGCGGCCTAGAGATCCGGGCCATTTTAGCCCAAAGGAAGACCACCCTCCCGGAGAACAAGGAGGATCCCGGCCCGCCGACCCCGAGGCCACACTCAGAGGGGGCATCGGCAGCCTGCGCGCCTCCACTCCCGATCCTGCGAAGATCAGTCCGCATTGCTGGCAGGAAAAGGAAGATCCATGTGCTGTGTGCACATTGCGGGCTCTCGGGACTGCAAACTCGAGTGCACTCGAAGGTGACTAAGGCCAGGGTCAAGGGGAGAGCCCCTGGAGTTCAGGAAGACTGCCAAGCCACCAGTGTGGCTTCTGCCCAGGAGACGGATACCATCGAACGAGGGATGCTGGTCTGGTTCAAATTCCAGGACCACCCTTTCTGGCCGGCGGTGGTCAAGAGTGTCAGCAAGAACGACAAGACGGCCAGGGTGCTGCTGATCGAGGGCAACATGCAGTTTGAGCGCAGGGGTGTCCGCGTCCCTCTCCGCAAGCTAAAGCTCCTGGACTGTGGGGAGAGATTCTCCCTCCTGCGGAGAGCCAGCAAAGTGTACGGCCAGGGCATCAACTGGTGCCTCTCGGTGATCGACCGCTACAGAGAGGACCTCGCCTGTGGCTCCTTCCAGGGCTCCTTTATGGACTACTACACCGCCCGAGCCAGTTACCCGCTGAGGAGAGCCATTCAAGAGGGCGACCTGCGCATTGATTTCCCCAAGGTGAGCTATGCCGACTTGGAAGACTGGGAGGAGGAGACCGCCCCCAGTGGGAAGAGGCCCCACAAGAAACTCCTGCCTGACCGCATGAGAGCCGCTTGGGACAGAGCCAACCAGAAGCTCGTAGACTTCATCGTGAAGAGAAAGGGTGCCGACCTGCACCTGCTGGACATCGTGAAGGGCAGGAAACCGTCCCGGTGGCTGGACGACCTCTGGAAGTCAAAGAGGGAAGTCTTCTGCATTGAGACCTATCTGGAGGATGAGGACCAGTTGTATCTCATGACCAGACATTTGCAAGAAATATCCAAGGAAGCAGACCAGGCCCTGCTCTCGCTGGCAAGAGGAGACCAAGTCCGGCTCACCATGGAGGTTCTTCTTCCAGAGGCAATCATCTGCTCCATCGCTGCCCTGGATGACCTCAGCTACAAGGAGGCAGAAGAGAAGTACCTGCGTGGCCCACCTGTGCACTATCGTGAAAAAGAGCTTTTTGAGAAGACCATCCTAAAGGCAGCCCGGAAGAGGTCAGCAGCCAGGATTGGGGCTGGCAGGGACCCTCCTGCGCCCACTCCTTAGAAGGGAGCCTCCTCCTTTCTGCCATCACCCCCTGCAGCTCCACCTCCAAAAGAGAACCATCTGGGAGACTGTGGGGCTTGCTATGACCGCTCCTCACTGCATACGTGTTTCTCCACACACAGAACCCCCCCCCCCCAATTAAACGTTCACGAACGTGCTTGACGTTTCAGATTGTCTACATGGATTCGGCAATTCCTGTTAGCTTCAGGCCGGGCCTAGCCCTCTGTGGCCTGTGCCCAAGCGTGGAGAAGTCCCGTGGGGTCTCCTCTCTGGACCAGCTATGGGTGGAGTATTAGCTAGCTATGTGCAGACTTGCCCTCTCTGCATGGACCCCACACACCCAGACAGCACACCAGGTTCCTGATGACACTGTGTCTCTCTGTGTGTCTCCGACTCTTCCCCATACTCCCTGTCCTCTCTAGGGTGCCTTGGATGTGGCAGGTCCCATTGCTATCTCCATTACCTCCCTCTTTGCTCACTCACGTTGAAGGAGAGGAACACATGTGTGCTTTGAGGCTGTGCTTTGAAGCCAAAGAAGGGGTTGGAAATGTTGTGACCCTAGGGATAGCCTGATTTCAAAGGACCCTCCCCCTCTCTTTGTGTGTGTCTCTCTGCGTGTGTCTCTCTCTGTCTCTCTATTTATCTCTCTGTGTGTGAGCACGCTTGAACACGTGCATGTTTGTGAGTGTGTGTGTGTGTGCTCCTTTTGATCCTCCTGTCTCTGTCTCCCTGGTGCTGAGATTAAACATACCTGTCCACATACCTTTTTTTCAAATGAGTACTGGATGATGAAGGCAGATTTTACATTATTAATTTCTTTCTGTTATTGAAATATAGTTTTTAATTCTTTGCCTATAAGTTCTTGCAAATTGTTCTTAATGAGAAACTTTACTCTGAGATCAGCAATTTTTGGAGAAAGTATATTATTTTTGTTGTTGTTATTTATTTGGTTTTGTGCTGGACTTGGTTTGTTTCCTGAGTTTCTCTCTTTTCTTTTTTAAATTCTCATTTCCTTTCTTCTTTCACTGGGAATAATTACAATGTTTACAAGAGGACTAAAGTCATAATAACTTTGCAGTGTTGTTTTCCTCTATGACACGGGGATTTAGACCAGAGGCTCTATGTCTAGCCTTTCTCTGAACACTCCCGTAGGTTTTAGAATCTATGTTCCTTTGGGTCTTGCCCTGTGTCAAATCTGGTCCCTCCTGTGGGTCCGCAGCTTCCTTTGAAGCAGCAACAAGATGTGCATTCCCCTCACGTAGGGTTTTCCTGTCCTTATTCTGGGTCAACAGCTGCCTCTGCTGCTGTGAGGTGTCAAGACCAAAATTCCTATCTGCTCTGGTACCCATCTTCTTCCAGTAGGACCGCATCTAAACTATCTAAACTAAATTAAGTGTCCAGCAACCCTCTCCCAATAAGGTTACATCCTGAGGTAACAAGAGCCAGAGCCTTCCTCTTATGAGTGTGGATTTGTGGAAAATTGAATCTACATCACCCAGGAATCCAGGTCCCTGGAGTCTCCATGAGGTGACTAGCACAGAAGTGCATTTGAATAAAGACCTCTTTCTTGCAAGATGTTGACTTGTTCATGAATGTTGGTTGACTCCTAAAGTAGCTATCACCGAACCCCACAAGACAAAAGGGCAAGCCAGGCAGACCATGTAGGCTGGTAATTTGAGCTAGAAGGAACAAGTGCCCTTGGGTTACATATTCATAACTCCAGGCTGGACAATCAGGCTGCTGTGTCCATCTGTGCTGCTGTAACAAAATACCTAACGCAGATTTAACTTACATGAAAACTGTAAATTTACCTCTCCCATCTCTGGGTGTTGGGTCACTCACCCCTGTTTAGGCTGAGAAACTAGCCAGATGGTCTTCAAGGCAAGATCAATCCACCACTGATTTCCAGTGAGCTTGAAGCTAGCTAAATTGTATCATCATTTTATCTCTCACATGTCTTCATTTCCCACTGTTCCCACACACACACCATAGCACCTGCACTTAGAACTGCAGTCGGGCAAGTGTCTGGGGAGTAAAGAACACATGGAGATGTAGGTCACTCTTGAAACAAGAATGCTAATTTATTGTGTTCCAGGGCAGCTTATATAGTGCTCTCCTTGATTAGTGATTATGTCCTAGCTCTCAGGATTTTCTACTGCAAGCCCACCAGAAACCACTTCCTTGTTCTTAGAAACTCATGAGGGTCCCATGCTCAGAGCAACTCTCTCTCTCTCTCTCTCTCTCTCTCTCTCTCTCTCTCTCTCTGTGTGTGTGTGTGTGTCTGTGTGTTTGTTTGTTTGTTTGTTTGCCACTGGCTCTTACAACCCAGAAGACAGACTCACTTGCCATCTAAGGCAATGTGATCCTGAAAATGTCAGGGCACACATAGATGTCAGCCCATTCCACTTTTTCTGAAGGCCAGAGAGTTTGAGCTTATTTTTGCTTTCTCAAAGTTGTTGACAGCAGGTGTGTCCACAAAGGAGACATGCTGACCTGTGGTATGGTTAATTAGTATTTTGAGTGTTGAAGTAGATACCTCTACCAAAGTCAGAAAATTCAAGTCTATTCCTTGTGTCATGCTAATATAGTCTGTTATCTCCCCTCTCCACCTTTGGACTAAATTATAAGCCTGTAGAAAATAAGTGAGGTGGATTCAGTATTCCCTGACTGTTCCTCCCGATGCTGTTCTATTTCTGTCTCTTATTTCTCCTATATCTCTGTTCCTTTTGCCTAATAATTTTAATCCTCATGCTCCTACCCTGGAATGTACAAGTTTTCTTGAAGCTGATTTTTGACTGGAAAGGCTCCTTTTAGTAAGGGCACCTGCTTGCTTTCCAGGAGGGAGTTCTCAATGCTCAAAAGCAGAGAGCTCTCCATAATTTATCTGGTGATGACATGGAAATAAGTGCTACTAAGAAGGATGAGCAGGTAGAGGGGTCAGAGTACAGGCATGAAGAGTAGGACACCAGGCTAGGAACTATGGAAAAGAAGGGCTGTCCTTGTTCGTAAAATTGATAACCTTTGGTAGTGAGAGAAATAGTATTTGGAGGGGAAAAACAAAGGAAAGGAAAGGAGAGGAGAGGAGAGGAGAGGAGAGAAAAGGAAAGGAATATGTTTGCCACCTTTGTTGAAGTAACCTGATAGACGGCATCTGTAAAGGTGGGTGAAGCACAGGGAAAGAGCAGGTATGCAAAGGTGCTTGAAGCACCCTAGTTGAAACATCTCAATTGTTAAATGCCTGAGGGGCATCCAAATGGACATTCTGATCCACATGGGAAGATCTGGAGGAGGGATCACTACCAGCATAGAACATCTCTGAACTACAGTTAGGAAATCACCCACTATACTGAGCTCCAACAAAGGAACAGGAAGGGAAAAAAAAGAGGTGGAGAGGTGGAAGAATAACTTCAGCTGAGAAGCAGGAAAAGAGGCAGAAGGTCAGTTCAAAGGCAGGAAGGGGTGTCCCAGAAACCAAGAAAGGAAAGATTAGAGAAGGAAAAGCTACTAACTGCTGAGACATAGAGACATTGTGTACAAAGAAGAAACAAAGGAAGACAACTGAGGTGTCACTACCAATGTCCTAGAGCAGAGGGAGAAAAATGACCCTATAAAGAAGCAAAGTCCTCTCTCAGAGAGAAGGAAAGAGGGAAAGGAGTGACCAGCCTAAAAACTGGGAAATGTGTTGATTATCTGTTTGTAAGCCCACTGGGCCAGCTGGTAACACTAGACCATCCTGAATATTTATGTTCCCAAGGGAGAGCCTTCTCTGAGGAAAGACCACAGGAAAATTACCTCCAAACCAAGAAAGAAGACAAGGTATTCATTGTATGATCCATGACAGGTCAAACAGGGAATTTCATTAGACGGAAATTCTCATATCAGACATTAACAGCAGTAACTGGCCTGTATGAGAACAGACAGTGCGGGCTCTGGAGGCTGAGTAAGGGAGTGATTAGGTACTTTAGGCCAATTGACAAAGTTGGGTTGTAACAGAAAACTTAAAATTTTTTCTTGTTCCCAAAGCACTTGACTTCAGGCTGTATATAATCAAAGAAGAGATTCCAGGGGCAAGAAAGAGAACCACACACGACAAACTGAAGGCCAAGTGTGAGATCAAGTAACCTGTTTGGGCATTGGTTGCATGTACACAATGAGAGTACCGTCAGGTTTGACACTAGAAACTTTCTCCTGAAAACAAGCCAAAGACCCGTCTGTAGGACAGAGCTGGGCATGAGGAAGGGGCAAAGGAGATTCACAGAAGCTGAACCAGGAGTGGAAGATGAAATTGTAAAAGGATGCACAATATCATAACCTATTAAGGAAATATCAAACACTTGTCAATGCATGAGATAGTAATTCTCCCCTTGGGGTGTTCAATGGTCAAGGCTGAAAGGCTGCTTGGGATGTAGGATACAGATGAGCACGCCCACACTGCTAATGGGAGAGGTCATGGGTTGCCCCCCTCATGGCAGTAATAGATTAATGGATGTCTACTTGGATACAGCTCAAGTTTCAGCAACGCCATGTTTGGTCAAATGCCCCAAAGCCTTCCTCCATGCCAGAGGTTCAGGAAGGCAGGTAGAATGCTGGTGGCAGTACTGAGGGGCATCCAAATGGGCACTCTGATGCATACAGATATGTCCAACATGACAAAAGCCTAAATAGAGTCCCCGATAATAAGCCAAGTCAGTATGAGTGAGATGGACACCATTGGGGAAACCTTTACAGTAGTGAAAGTCAAGTGGCCGGAGTATGATGCCCAAAGAAAGAAAATGGGGCCAAGAAAGAATACACAGAGGCATAATAACCTTCTGTGAACCTGCTTGCCCTCTCTCTCACTGGCAGAAATGTTGTGCATGTGGCCCTGGACTCTTGGTGACTGCAGAGAGTCAGAGTGATGAGACTGGCAGGGTCTGAAACTGTTTTGAGCCAGGATAGCACAGCTCTGAGTGGATGTCTAGCCCAGGCAGCAGAAGATATGGAGGGTGGGGGTGGGGACTAACTGATGTTAAAACCATAGGGAGGCTTCTGGGATCTCGGCCACCTATGCCACCCTCACACTGAAAGAGTCATGCCCCAGAGCCCGGAAGGCTATCAACACAGGAAGCAGGGAAAAGTTGAACACCTCACCACCATCACAGTGCTTCCTATATGAATTTAGGCAGAATTCCTGGAAACTCTAAACTCTTCTGCCACAAGAAGCAGTAGGGACTGGCCCAAAGACAGCCAGTAAGATACAAGTCTAAGGGTTTGGGCTTCAAATCTCAAAAGCAGCTTTTCAAGAAGCTGGATATACAGCATGCAGAGCAGGAAAGGCCTGCCAGTGCTGGACCCTCCTATGAGCTGGCCACTGGCACCAAGGGCAGGAAGGCATGCAGGCCCCACAGTGGTGAAAGTGCCTGCAGCCCCTTCCACTGGGATGGGCATCACCCAGATGGTGCACGCTTCATGGGGAGTGGTGGGATGGGGTGTGTGGGCTTATGTGCTATCTATCTATTCCAGGGACTCTACCTAGAATAGGTGTTGCTTGCCCAGCTCTGTCACTAGACTAGGTCCAGATAGGGACTCACCAGGGCAAAACCCCTCAGAGTCCCTGCTCCCTGGCCTTGATCAGGAAACAGAGCTGGAGGGGGCAACACAGATTTTTTGGTGCCCTTCTGTGGAGACCCCTGAGCACTCTGTCCCCTCTGCCAGGGGCACAGATGTATGTGTGGGGGGGGTGGGGTCAGTAGACGATGACGTCACCAGTGACCTGACTGGTAATGTCACCTGAGGTCCCAGGCAGAGACAGCCCTGTCACGTGACCCTCCTGCACCAATGGCCTGGCTAGTCCACTTCTGGAGGACTAGGAGGTAGAGGATCCACGCTCCAGCGTCACCACACCCCCGCGCTAAATCTACACTGCAGAGAGCAGCATTAATCTTGCATCTGCACACTGGTCTGCGTGAGTGTGCAGCTATAAGGCTAGAGAGAGCAAGGGAGCTGGCTGGTGGGAGAACCTGGAGAACAGCCCGGGGAATCCTTGCTGTGCGATTGAAGGAGAAAGGATTCTGCTCCTAGAAGGTACCAAATTCTGGGAGGGTATTACTGGCCCTGACAAACCCCCTCTCTGTTGTATTTGGAGCGGCGGGCTGCATCCCCAGCACCCGGCCGCCCGCACGGCTAGCTTTACCCGAAATAATTACACGGAAACTGTATTCTTTTAAACACTGCTTGGCCCATTAATATCTAGCCTTTTCTCGGCTAACTCTCGCACCTGGACTAGCCCATTTCTTATAATCTGTGTAGCCCACGAGCTTGCTTACCAGGAATGATCTTAACCTGCGTCTGCCTGGAGTGGGAGAATCATGGTGACTCCTTGACTCAGCTTCTTTCTCCCAGCACTCTGTTCTGTTTACTCCACCCACCTATGTTTTAACCTATGAGGGCCAAAGCAGTTTCTTTATTGCTTAACCAATGAAATCAACAGATTGATATATGACACTCCCACATCACCTCTCAACCCACAAGCCTGCCTGGGTTGGACTGCAGGGAGGTGCTGGGGAAGGCCTGTGTCTGGAGGCATGGGGTAGGATACAGAAGCATCATGTAAGGCAGTGGTTCTCAATACCCCTAATGCTACGACACTTTAATACAGTTCTTTGTGTTGTGGTGACCCCCTCACACAACCATAAAACTTAATTCCATGGCCACTTCATACCTGTAATTTTGCTACTGTTGCAAATCATAAGGTAAATACCTGTGTTTCCCAGCGGTCTTTGGAGATCCCCGTGAAAAGGTCGCTTGACCCTGAAGGTTCACGAAGCACAGGTTGAGAACCTCTGCTCTAGGTCTAGTGGATGAGAAGGGGCTGGGGTGGGGAAGACATTAACCTCCTCTTTCCGTTTTTTGTTTCCTGGCTGTGGAGAGCTAGGCTGATCTTCCTGAGTCCTAGCCTAGGCTCCTATCCCAACCTGACGTGCTTCTGGGGAAACTGTTTCCGGCCCCTAGTGTGAGCTTTGCTAAATTTTCAGATTATGGCGGTGGAGATGCTCCAGGACTGGTGCAGGTGGATGGGTGTCAGCGCTCATAGGGGCTTGCTTATCCTGGGCATCCTGGAGGACTGCAGTGAAGCTGAATTCCAAGGGTCCCTGCAGGCTGCCCTGTGGCCCATGGGCCACTTTGCTGTGCTTGGCAAAGTGTTTCGTGAGAGGATAATGCCACTGCAGCCCTGGTTGAGCTCGACCCGGAAGTCAACTATGCTTTGGTCCCAAGGGAAATCCTAGGCACTGGGGGGCCCTGGAACGTGGTCTTTGTGCCCAGTTGCTCCAGCGAGGAGCTTCTTGATCGTGTTTTCCACTTCTTGGAGCAACAGGGGGAGACAGTGGACAGTGTACCTGGAGACCCAGGTCTGGAGCTGGACAGAGTGTGCAGGCTCCAGTCAATTCGTCAGGCAATCCAGCCCTGGGTGGATACCTTGCGGTATCAGCGTTTGGGTATGTTTTCTGGGAGCGTTCAGCCAGCCCCTGGGGAGGAATCCTTTGAGGCCTGGCTAGACCACAACACTGACATGTTTCGGGTATGGCAAAGGGTCCCAGAAAGGGAGAAGAGGAGACGGTTGCTGGAGGGCTTGCGGGGAACTGCTTTGTACCTTGTACAGGGGCTGTTAGCAGAGAATCCGGCAAAGACTGCAGAGGAGTGCCTAGAGGCTCTGACCCGAGTATTTGGAGACAATGAGTCTCAGGCCACCATCTGAATCAAGTGTCTGACTGCAAAACAGCAGCCAGATGAGCAGCTCTCTTCCTTTGTGTTGAGGCTAGAAGTCCTGCTGCAGAAAGCCATCCAGAAAGGGGCTCTCGAGAGAACCTCCACGGATGATTTGCGCCTGAGGCAGATGCTCACCAGGACTAACCTGACTGAGCCTCTGGAGGAAGCTCTGAGGAGGCTAAGAACGATCGGGAGATCTCCAACTTTCCTGGAGTTGTTGGGCCTCATACAGGAATCTGAGGAATGGGAGGCAAGACTAGCCAGCAACATGGTAGCCCAGGTGGAGGATGAAGCTGGAGATCTGGTTTCTGTCCAGGCTGATGGCAGAGCCAGTGCTAAGGCAGAAGATGAGGTGGAGGAGCAGGCAAAGGACAAGGTTGAGGAGGAGATAGAAGACCATAACCCAGACCACGGCCCTGTAGACCCAAGCCAGACAGGACCCTATGAGCCCCCTGGGACTCCCACCCCAGCACAGATGGGCAGTAATCTTAGGGAGTGTCCAAGAGGGCCCGGCTGGGTGCTGGGCAGCCTTGCTTGGGCAGGAGAACATAAGGCAGAGGACCCCATCCTGTACCAGCCTAGAAGTATTGCTGAAGGGTCAGCCCCAAAGTAAAGGAGCGGGCCTGCAGATATCTGCTATACCCCCTGGCCTGGGAGAGATTAGGGAGAAATAGTCTCTTATAAGGGTCCTGACTGCCTGGCTCTTCTACCCAGTTAGCATCTCCAGGCAGGTTTATGACACTGCCTTGGGAATCTCATCCTTATCTGTTCTACTCACAGTGACCCAGGTATTCAGTGAATACACACTTTAATACTAGCTCTCCCATCCATCACACCCTAGGCAAAGTATATCAGTCCCTGACTTACCCTGCTAGCCACTACCGTAGCCCAGCTTGTGTTGTGAACTTCCATGCCAGCCAAGGCCCTATTTGCTCTGCTCCTATCTCGTGTTGTGTATTCCTGGGCAGCTTTCTTGATATACTTACAGGCCAGCAACTTGCTGCTTGTTCCCTGCAGATGTGTGTGTTCTTACCTGAGAAGGTGGTCTACAGAGATGCCAAGACAAGCCATTGGAACCAGCAAAAAAGTATGGGTGATGGCAATCAGTGACTGGCTGATGCTCATCTTGTGACTGATTACAATCTGGGGTGGGCACGAAGACATGGACTAAGGTTGGATGGGTTTGGAGAACCAAGATTCAATGTTCCACTCTTGTTGTTACTTTTGTTATTACTTGTGACAACAGTTCTTCAGTTTGGCAAGATGTTCCTTTCAGTGCTTTCCAGTGTCCAGAATAATTCAGGATCACCCTACAGTGGGTGATTCTTCTAGAGAGTTACCCCAAAAGAAAGAACACTTCTAGATGCCATCATTCTGTAGAGACGGTGTATCAGGGGTCCCTGGGAAGGAAGAAGCTGAGGCAAGTAGGCCTCAGTATGGCCAGTACATGAGATCCTTTCTAATGAATCCCAGAGTAGGAAAAGGTGGGGCCTGTGGCCTCTAACAGCTGGGGGAAGTTCTGTGCTGTTATCCCCCTGCCTTCAATGACTTCAGTAAATGTATTTGTTCAATAAATTTTATGGATGTTACAATTGCATCCTGCTTTTTCTTGGCTTGGACTGGACTGGAGCAAGATAGATTTACGTACAAGGCAAGAACATGAAGGGCTGTGGGGGTGGCAGGGGGGGGCTTGAATTGGTAAAAGCAGGCTGACCATATGTATGGGGGCAGTGGCTATCTGGTTTCAGTGGGGAGGCACTTCAGGATAACAAGAGTTAGGGATACGTCAGTTATGTGCTCAAGTGAAGCTATGGAGCAGTAAGCAAGGCCCTTGGACCTAATATTCATGACTGATGAGTGTTTCAGTTAGGAAAGCGTTCTCACAGAGTTTAAATGCCAATTTTGATTACTAAAATATAGAAAAAAGAAAACCAAAAAAAAATTCCATGGGGCCACAAATTGACAAAACCCTCCCCTGAGACAGAAAACCAAAATTGGAGGCATTATATTTTCTGATTTCATAATATATTACACAGATATAATGATCAAAAGAGTACCACACATAGTGGAGCACGCTTTTAATCACAGCGTTGGGAGGCAGAGGCAGGAGATCTCTGAGTTAAAGGCATAGCTGGTCTACATGTTGAATTCCAAGACAGTCAGGACTACATAGAATGACTCTGTCTCAAACAAACAAACAAAAGTATGGCATTGGCATCAAGGTGTGTATCAATGGGATGGGGAAAACATATAAGAAACCAGTCCCCACACCCACAAAAAACTGGGGAAAGTATGGTCTTTTCAGCAAATAGCACTCAGAAAGCTATGCATCTATGTGTAGAAGTAAGAATTTTGACCCTCACTTTGTTCTTGGAGCACTTTTAGTTATCACATCAAAACTTTAGACAGAAAAAGCATAAAAGATTTCCTCAAACGATAAATGTTATGCATAGCAAAAGGAAATATTCAAACAAACAAAATCACCATCTTTGGATTGGGGGAAAACATTTGTGAATTATAAACTTCAAGGGGGTTAATATCTCAAATATCAATGAATTAGCACAACTAAATAGCAAAAAGCAAGCAAACAAACAAAAACTCCCAAATAATTTGATTTAAAAATGGACAAAAGAGCTCCATAGACAACAAGTATATGAAAATGTACTCAACATCACCAGTCAATAAGGAAATGCAAAGCAAAACCACAATGTGATACTTCCCCAGATGGATTGAATGGCTACTCTTAAAAACCACAACAGAGCCGGGCGGTGGTGGCACACACCTTTAATCCCAGCACTCGGGAGGCAGAGGCAGTGGCAGAGGCAGGCGGATCTCTGTGAGTTCGAGACCAGCCTGGTCTAGAAAAGCTAGTTCCAGGACAGGAACCAAAAGCTACCGAGAAACCCCTGTCTTGAAAATCAAAAATAGATAATAAATAAATAAATATAAAAACCACAACAGAGCAGAGCTGATGCACATATGAATTCACAGGGATTGTGACAGCATGCACAAGGCCTGCACAAATTCAAGCCAGACAAAATTCTAGGATGGAGACGGTGAAGAGTGCACAAATTCCCACCCCTAACTATAAAGCTGTTTGCAATTTATAGCTGCTGGGAAAAACAAATCAGTTTTCATTAATGGTGTGACAGTGAGTGTATTAATCACACTGCAGGGCAGGCCCCATGCTCAAGAGTAAATGGCCAACACAAAACAGACTGTGTGGTCTTTGTTTATGGGTTTTTGTTTTGTTTTGTTTGGGTTTGGGTTTTGTTTTCTTTTTAAGGGGGGGCATGAGACACCTCTGGGAAGAGTTGGGGGAGGGGAAGAATATGATAAAATATATGAAAAAGCTTTAAAGTAAAAATTAAAAAAAATCACAGGAAATAGCAAGTGCTGGACATGCTATGGAGAAAACCAAGGTGTTTTTTTTACCTCTTCTGTGGATATTATATGCTATAGAGAAATAATATGAACATCCTTCAGACAGTTAAAACAAGATATATCATATGACCCAGCAATCCTCTCTTGAGTCTATGAGCAAAGCATGTAACATCAGTACCACATTCAAATTACCGTGTTCCCATGTGCACTTGCATAGTATTCACAATAACCAGGCCATGGAATCAATCCAAGTATCCATCAAACAGTAATGTAATGGCTCTCTCTCTCTCTCTCTCTCTCTCTCTCTCTCTCTCTCTCTCTCTGTGTGTGTGTGTGTGTGTGTGTGTGTGTGTACCTAAGAGAGACAGAAACAGACACAAAAAAAGACAGAATGGAAAATTGATACTCTCATTTTTAGAATATAGAACTAAGCTCTTATTTTGGAAATTTCACATACAAAATTTAACTCAGTGTATTCATTTGTCTCTCTTCTCTCATATGTATTTTTCAAAAAATGCTTTGTTTTATCTTGAAAGACTCAAGACCCCATTGTATATAAGCAATGCTCTTCTGTGTATGTGTTACTCTTATTGGTTAATGAGGAAAACTGCTTTGGCCTATGTCAGGACAGAATATAGCCAGGATGGAAGAGATATATAGAGAGAACAGACTTGGTCAAGGAGACACCATGTAGCTGCCAAAGGGAAAAGATGCCAGAATGCCCAGAACCTTACCCAGTAAGCCACAGCCTCATGGTGATACACAGATTAATAGAAATTGGTTAATTTAAGATATAAGAGCTATCTAGAAATACGCTTGAGCCATTGACCAAACAGTGTTGTAATTAATATAGCTTCTGTGTAATTATTAGGGTCTGGGTGGCCAGGAAACAAACAGTCTCCACTTACAAAATGGCACCCACCATCTGGGGCATGAATTCATATAAGACATTTAAAAACTTAAGAAAAAAAGAGGGCTTCTAGATCCACAAAAACAAGAGTCAAGTGCAGCTTCTTGGTAGCTGCATTTTTTTTTCCAGATAGGCTGTGTTAGCTGGCTGCAAGCAGAGGCACAGCTTCTTTTAAAAGCCAGCATCCTGCCGGGCGGTGGTGGCACATGCCTTTAATCCCAGCACTCGGGAGGCAGAGGCAGGTGGATCTCTGTGAGTTCGAGGTCAGCCTGGTCTACAAGAGCTAGTTCCAGGACAGGAACCAAAAAGCTACAGAGAAACAACCGTCTCGAAAAAATAAAAAAAAAAAAACATAGCCATCTTCCTGGTTTGTGCTGGTTGTACAAATGTCTCTGGCTCTTTTGGGAGGTCCGGCTATGGAACACTTAAATGGGGTTTGTGAACAGAGTGCTACAAGTTACTTAATGGCAACATAAACCTGTTGCATCCCTGGAGCTGGGGTAGAGAGCATGGCTTGCAGAGGCAGTGAACATCGCTCCACCATGTTGTATGGGGCAGAGCCAATGGGTAGTGCCATGGAGTTGGTCCTAGCCATGCCCACTTACCATTTTTTTAAAAAGGTACTCCTTGTCAAAAATGATTACAGCTATGCAATAAAGACAGACTCAGACAAAAGTGAACCTCTGAATGGGCCACAGCATGTTTAACAACATACACAGGCTTGGGAAAGAGAGGGAAAAGAGTATAGATAGTTAAATAATATAAATAGTACATACAGACAGTCATAGATTTAAGGAGAAAAGATAATAAAATAAATATTAAAAACTAAGAGTAAAAAAGCCACACGAGGTTGGAAAATACACAGAGAGTCTGAATTATGTATACTATTGTGTTTTCTTTAAATTTTTTGACTGTGAATAAACTAACAACAGAGAGATATTTCATTGTATGGCTACTAAGCTAAAGCAACATATATATCTTAAAGGTATTTTGACCTCAAAATTTGAGTCTGAGGATACGTTACTTTGGAAAAGAGATTCTACATTTGTTCCCACAGAAGATGAGAACCTTAAGTTCCTTCCATGCTAATGTAGTATGATGGAACATAGATCCCCTGAAAGGTCTCCATAAACCCTAAAAATACTTTGCACAACAAACAGCAGGAAGCAGTTTGGAGAAAACAACTCCCAAATTCCCAAAATGATTGTTTATAAATGTTTGTTTTCATTTGAAGGGGGATATGATATAGAGATGAATACTTTGCATTGGTAGGGACCTTGGTCTATTGATACAAATTTAAGGTCAACTTTGTTACAGTGTATATATGTATTTCTGCTCTTGTTTAAGGTATTGTGTTTGTGCAGCTCATTTAAAAAAGTAATGTATAATTAAAAATTACAGATTATTAGCCATTTATAATAGTTAGACTGGTAGTCATGTTATTCAGATTTTCTAGATATATAGAGATATAATTCAGTTAAATAGATAATCTTCAACACTTTAAAGACTACAGAATATGACATTTAAAATGTTTTAAGAACTTAGACTTTTCTCAATAGTGAGACATGTCTGCTTCTGGCAGCACCAATTGCTTCAGAGACATTGATAGGCATTGAAGAAACTCGTCATGGAATTTGCCTTCAATGTGACAAGGATAGCCATTTGGGCAAGAAACTGCTCTTGCCTGGACTGCTTGATGGGATGCTGTATGAACTGGACATGCAGGACCCATAGAAAAATGATTGCTGAACTTGACTAAAGAAGGTGAGGCAGTCCTTCAGGGTTTCTGCTTCATGAAAGAGTCTGCCAGACATTCTACAGGACACAGAATAAACCAACTGATGCTCTTTGCCATTACAAGACAGAACAGATATTCAAATTTCTTGCTTCATGGAAAAGTCTGTACTATGGGCCTGTAGACTGAATATGGATGCCCCAATTACGGTACAGAAGAACTTTGGGTGACTGTCCAGGCAGCGAGATATCTCTGTCAGCTCTAGAGTATTGCAAGTTGCTTACAATGCACTTCCTGTTCACTTATATCCTCCTGGGGTCTTTGCTGGAATTGAAGACAAATAGGAATATAGTTTTCCTCAATTATAATAAAAGATAAATTAGATATAAAACTTTAGATTCACAAAGAAATATTGTCACTATAATTCTTGCTTGATATTTGTTTTGTTATATGTAATTTTACTGTGTTAAAGTTAAAACTTTCTTTTTTGTTTAGATAGAAAAGGGGAGGTGATGTGGGATTTCCTTGATATATGTTGCTTTTATTGGCTAATGAATAAAGCTGCTTTGGCCTATGACAGGGCAGAATATAGCCAGACTGGAAGAGATATCTAGAGAGAGTAGGCGGAGTCAGAGAGACACCATGTAGCTGCTAAAGAAGACAGATGCCATGTAGTTGCCTAAGAAGCAAGCAACTAACAAACCACTAGCCATGAGGTAAAATATAAAATAAAAGAAATGGGTTAATTTAAGATATAAGAGATAGATAAGAATACACGTAAGCTTTTGGCCAAACAGTGTTGTAATTAATATAGTTTCTGTGTGATTATTCGGGTCGGGGCAGTCAGGAAACATAAGAACAAACTCTGCTTGGAATTGTGGGTAGGCCTTTTTGTTTTTCAAGTCCTGGGCTGATGCAATATGATGATGTACATATTAGACAGTGAGTGAGGAGTATGCTTTTCTTTCGGAACTATGAGGAACAGGAGCTGCAGAAGGAATCAGAAGTCCACAGCATGTAGAATCAGAATATGAAACGCCAGGAACATATTTGCACATGAGGCACATGGCCCACACTTTTGATAGTGGTAGGACAGGAGCCAAGGCCTTCTTACATGCTTGACAAGAACCATACCACTGATCGCTGTAGCGGCTTACTCTGTGGGGGCAGTGATGAATATGGAATTTCACAGTTTGAAAGAGACCTGGAAAGTAGAAGTTGTTAAGTTTTTCAGCAGCACAATAAGAGTCTCTACCGACACAATAATCCAAATTAGAGCAAATCAGATCGAATTAAAAATAAAAATAACCAGGTTTAATGGATGCCAGGTTTCCTGGGTGGACCCAGGAAAAACATGGAGAGGGAGAAAAGATAACCGGAATAAACACCAGAGAGGGAAAAGGGAAGACCAGGTGTTCCTTGGGGGTGGGGGTAAATAGATTGTCGGAGTGGCCTCGAGCATCTCTGGGGAAGGGTCACTGTTTGGTGGGTTGTCTTGGAGGTGGAATTTGGATTGAGGCAACTCCCAGGGAAGGTGACTTGAAATGGAGTTTTCTCCTCAACATTCCAAAATGAATACCAGGGAGCTGGGGTGAAGTCCCCAGCTAAACATTCCAGTCTTTTTGGTTAAAGGGCTTCTGGTTCAAGTTTAGCTACTTCCTGCGGGCATTGTTGATGTGGGAGAGGGGAGAGTTGAGAGTTGGTGGGCTCACATTCAGAGAGAGGTGTGGCTGGAGAGGCTTCCAGTATACTGCCTTAATGGAGACCTCCAGCAGCTGTTTCTTGAGGGAGGTAAGAAGGCAGGTGGCTAGGAGAAAAAATACTGTTATTACCTGTCTTGTTTGTACCAACAGCGATGTGTGTACCAGGACAAGGAGCAGATAGGCCCTTTATTATGGCATCTTGGAAAACCAGAGGGTGGAAGTTCCTAACTTCTAGACAGATCAAGTATCCACAATAGGTGCCCGTTTGGGTCTGGAGAGATGGTACCAGCATGGGTGTCTCAAAAGCTTGGCAGCCAAGGGGGTCGTGAGGATTACCATGCGATGTCCTGTCCATCCAAGAGAACTGGGAGCTATGTAGAAGGAGCTGCGGGCCTGCTTTTCATCCCACCCGGCTCCCGCATGGCTAGCTTTACCCCCGAAATAACAGCACACTAATTGTATTCATTTAAACACTGCCTGGCCCGTTAGCTCTAGCCTCTTATTGGCGAATTCTCACATCTTGAATAACCCATTCCTATTAATGTTTGTAGCACCACGAGCTGGTGGCTTACCAGGAAAGATTCAGCATGTCTGACCTGGCAGCGGGCTCCATGGCGTCTGGCTCACTTCCCTTCTTCCCAACATTCTGTTCTGTCTACTCCACCCATCCATGTTCTCACCTATCAGGCCAAGCAGTTTCTTTATTAATTAACCAATGAAAGCAACAGATAGACAGAAGACCCTCCTCCATCAGAGCTAGATGTTTGAGGAATACTCTGCCCCTGGAGAGAACAGGGCATATTTAGAGGCATTAGGGTCCACTGGTGTAGGGCAGGGAGACAACTGTCAGCATGTGAAAGGAGGAGGGAACTCAGAAGGGAGAGGTAGGGTAGGTGCAACGCCAGTGGAAGAGTATGGACTGGGAGGTGGTGATTAACAAGAAAGGGCCTGCCATAAAGGAGCTCAAATGGCAGGTAAGGGCATTGGAGAGAAGTGAGGTCCAAGATGGCCTGACTTCAATGGAGAGTTTGGTTTGTGGTTGTTTGATGAGTCCATTGGCCCTCTCCACCTTTCCCGAGGATTGTGGTAGGGGGTGTAGAATTTCCAGGAGATGTTGAGAGCTTCTGACCCAAGCTCCATGACCCTGGAAGTGAAGGCTGGCCCATTGTCCATCTGGATGCTCCACGGGGTTGCCAAACCAAGGAATGATGTGGTCCAGGAGTACCTCCGTCACCACATCTGCTGTTTCCACAGAGGCTGGAAACATTTCTATCCACCCTGTAAAAGTGTCTACAAGTGTTAAGAGATAAAAAAGTTTTTTTTATTAGTAGGCATATGGGACAAATCAACCTGTCAATATGTACTACAGTGTTAATCAGTGAATATTTGGAATGCAAATGTATATGAACACTTTGTATTCTAACTACTGATACTAATTGACTTATATACGTTATGGGAATCATTATGAGAATTTATATGAGTTACTGGGCTGACATTTAACTCAGTTTGTAGAGCATTCCCATGGCATTCAGGAGCTCTGAATTCCATCCCCATCATGATAAAACTAGGAGTGGTGATGCACATCTATATCACATGACCTGTAAAACTGAGGCAGGACGGTTAGAATTTAAAGGCCATCCTCAGCCACATAGTGAGTTTGAGGTTAGCCTGGGGTACATGAGACCACTTCTCAATAAACAAAACAAAATTTGTGTCCTTTGTGCTGATTCAAGGAAACTCAATACAATGTATTGCTTACCAGGGACTCTATTAAGCTACTTAGTATTAAAAGTAAAAATAATTTTGCCAATATTCAACTAACAGATACACCATTACACTAGATCTCAATGTCAGTTTTGTATATAGGTAGAGAAGAATCCATAAAACAAATGGGCTATCTTATTGCATTATAAGGCTGTTTTGACCCACTGCAATTCACTTAATATTGCTTTTTCGGGGGTTGAATTTATATAAGATATTTGCAGTATTTATATTTACAAAAATAATCTTTCCAAATTTGATGACCTACCATTTAGTGTCAATAATACATTGATACACTTAAAAATTCCAATATAAAATTACAAAATATGTGTGATTAATTTCAGCATTGGAAATTTACTGGCAATTGATAAATTTATCACCGTAAACGAACTAGATAGTTTTCAATCAAAGGGTCGAATCTATTCTCTCCTCATATAATTTTGTCCTGAATAATAAAGTTTATAGAGTGCAGAAGTAAAAGTATAAGCCTCAGAGAAAATGTTCCATGTTTTCTTTCAGTTATGGATCCTTATTGTAATGTTCTGTCTCTTTAAGAGACAAGCCACGCTGATTCCCTTCCTGCTTGCACCCTCTGGCCCACTCTCTCTTCCTGTTCCCTCTCTTGGGTAGGCTTCAAACTTTCTTTCCCCTCCCTCTCTCTTTCTCTCTCTCTTTTATCTCTCTTTCCCCCTCTTTCTATTTATCTATCTCTCTCCCCCTTCTCCCCTTTTGCTTCCCCTCCATAATTCCCTGAATAAATGTTTAACCTCACTCTGCATGTTGTGCCTATCCATGTCTCTGTCTCTTACCTGCCTGCCATGTGTCTCCCTGCCCGAGACCAGCCACGGTGCAGGGACCGGCAGCCTTCTCTGCTTGAGACTGGATGCTCTCAGGGCCCACTGCCTGCCACCGCATGGCCTGCTACCACTGCTTGGGGACCTACAGCATTTCTGCTCCCTGCTGCCGCTGAGAATCCTGCAGCATTTTTAATTTTTCCATTACATTTGGTGTCGTAACTCTCCTACTCCAGTTGCTCTCCAGAGATTGGGGTACTGAACCAGTTTATTTTTCCTGTTCCCACCACCAGCTTCCCTGCTTCCATTGGTGAGTCTCCCCGTTTCTGCTATGGGTGTTTCCCTTAACTAAAATTGTGTTTGGACTGACCTGGGCTCAGTCAGCCCGCTCTAGCACTGCAAACTCTGTGAAGTACATTCAACTAGGGACCCAGGATCTCTCAGATTCTTTGTCTTTTTTCCCATTTCTTCTCTTTCTTTCTTTTTCTTTGCCGTAAAAGGCCGCCGAGAATGGCTTCTGACCTCTCTGGCTTCCAGTCACTACTGGATCCAGCCAGGCCTTACCTTACCACTCATGGCCTGGAGGGATGCTCCCCCATGAGTCTTGAATGTCACATGCTGATTCACATCCTGCCCACAGTCGAGAGATGTCTCAGAGTGTGCCTAGTGGTGTTTTGCGGGTTTTCACAATTTCAGCTGTGGGTAGCAGCCACCCATCTCTGTCCCCCGGATTTTTGTAATTCCAGCTGTGGCATGGTGCATCTTTTTCGGTTCTAGCCCTTTGCTCCACTCTGCGGTTTGTGGCATGGTAGCTCAGCAAAAGTGCAGATTGCACCTTTTTGTCTCTCTTATTAAGCTTAAAATCCCTGCAGCTCAAAAGTTGTGGCTTTTTCATACAATATGTGACTGCTGCCATTTTGATTGGTGTCAGGTGACTTTGCCACCATCATGGCTGAGAGCTAGGTCAGGAGACCAAGTTCCGGACTCTTTACTGAGGTATTCCCTGCCTAGTTCTCCAGTGTTAACTCTGTTACCTTACTGCCAATTTAGGTCAGGTGACCATGATCTCCCACCTTAACTGAAGTATACCCTGCCTTGACCCCAGTTTTCACTAAATCCCTCTTGTTGACTCTTTCACATGATGTTTTTTGCATTGGCATGCCTTTGGTAGGGCCTACAAAGAGCATCTACTTTGCACAATTCCTGTTCACTCTATGTGTGTGTTTCATACATGTAACTTAAATAACCCATGTTTCTATTAAATGTTATAATTGTTCATTTCATCTCATTTCAGAAAAAAAAAGTCTTATGTTTTAAACTGGTATGTACTTTTAAGTCTCTCAGAAAATACCTTATATTTATTCCAACCCTCATTTAAAATATATTAAGCTATTCTCTTTCTATTGTCAGTTCTGCCATTAACCTTATATTGCAAGCAGCTTTTTCTTCTTTCTGCCTTTTTATGAGTGCAAATCTTACCTGTTAAAAGCCAGTACAGTCAAGCATAGACCCAACCTTCCAGGCAGATTCTTTACTGTATTTAAACTTAATAAAATGCCCTAAACTGCTAAGAGATTGGGGAGTATGATATTTAAATATTTAATCATTAAAAACTTTTCATAACAAAAAGAGACACGTTGGCTCCTAGTAGAAGCAGCAGCACTCAACTTCCACAAAAAAAAAAGACTGAAGACAAATGGGCACACAACAATGTCCATCTTCACTGGGCCAAACTGCCTTTCATCTGAAAGATCTCAAACTGAAGATCAAACTGAAGATCTCCTGACATGAACAGAATTACTGGAATCAACAGCCTATCTGCTCAGGTCAATGTAGGCTTGTCTTCCTACAGATTTCTCAACCCATAGGATCTTCTGAAGCCCGGCAGGCCTTGCGCTAAATAGCAAAAGGCAAATGCAACCTTCTGCAACCACGGAGGACCCTGAGGGTGCTCTGGGTGCCAACGAAGTAAATTCTTTGCCATTTTCTAATCAGTAATTCAAGTAAAGTATTATCTTTTTCAAAGATCTCTGATGCAGTTTCATTGCTGAGAGGTTTTGTCAGTTTAAAAAAATACAACCTCATCAAACAAATTTCAGCTCAAATTTCTATCATGATGCTTTGTATAATCGTGAAAATACTTTTCATTGTGCAAAAATACCTGTCACAGTCATTCAGACATAAATTTGCTACTGTTTATGCAATGTATATGTCTAAAACTAGTTCCAGGGAGCCGAATGGAAGGGCCCACCTTAAAGAGGTTAAATATACCCCCCTCAATTCCCTGATCCTAATTTATTTTTCTTAATTTAACTTTGTCCTCCGCTCTGACAATACCTTTATTAGGTGGAAGAGAAACCAGACATTTCCATGCCACAAACACCAGAGAGGTGCAAAAGAGACCAGCTATGCCAGGATGTGGCCAGCACTCAGCCTTCTCAGGTTCCCCTGCCCCAAAGATGAAAACCACAAATAAGCAGACTTGAGAAACTGCTGCCCCAATTTCTTTAACCTTTGGTGCTAATCTCCTGCATTTTGTTATAAAAAAGAGATGGGATTATAATGTTCTGTCTCTTTAAGAGACAAGCCACACTGATTCCCTTCCTTCTTGCAGCCTCTGCCCCACTCTCTCTTCCTGTCCCCTCTCTCAGAGAGGCTGCCAACTTTCTCCCCCTCTCGCTCTCCCTCTTTTACTCTCAAACTTTTCTCTGTCTTCCCCCTCTTTCAACTCTCTCTTCCCCTTTCTCCCCTTTTCCTTCCCCTCCAGAACCTCCTGAATAAATATTCAACCTCACTTGGCATGGCGTACCTATCCATGTCTCTGTCTCTTGCCCGCCCACCACGTGTCTCCATGCCTGGGAACAGCCACTGCTCGAAGACCAGCAGCGGTCTCTGCCTGGGACTAGCTGTTCTCAGGACCCTCTGCCTGCCACCACATGGCCTGATACCACTGCTTCGGTACCTACAGCATTTCTTCTGCCTTCCTGCCTACTGCAACCAGGGATCCTGTAAGATTTTTAATTTTTCCATTACACTTATATTATGAATAAACACAAAAGTTTGTAGGTAAACAAACAATCAGAAGATGGATGACATGAATCCAGAAAGCGGCTATTTAGAAGAAAAGGAAATAGTAGGAGAGCAAAGGGCAGCATTCTGCCTATTGCTCAGGGAATATGCGAACACTCACCTGGTACACACTGGGTACAGTGGGGCTGGCCTGTCCCAGCTCACTCAGGTTTCCAAGAGCCGGCAAAGCATGCAGGAAATCTCCTGTTTCGGCGGGCTTCTGTAATGCCTCCCATATCCACCAATTCCAGTCCACGTAAGCCGTCCCATGATGCACCAGTTTGTAGTCCAGTGATGAGCCCACACCCTCTTGGATCTTCTGCAATTTAGTAAACTTCAGGTTTTTGGACTTGGGCTCTCAAAATAGGTAACCCTGCTTTGTTTATCTCTCATTATCATTTAACAAACAAAACTAGTTAGTTCCTTGCTCCTGTTCTTTATTTGTTTCCCTGGAGATACCTTTGCTAAGCATTGTGTTTTGTTTGAAACCAGGTCTCATTTTGTAGTCCTGGCTCACTAACTTTGAATTAACTCAATAGAGATCTGCCTGCCCCTGTCTTCTGGGTACCAGGATTAAAGGCATGGGCCACAACACTCAGACAGGATTTTCCAGGCACAACTTACTCAACTCAGTTGGTACAATGTAAACTCAACCATAGACAGTATAAGCAAACGGTATTGGTTATGTTCTGACTCGCTTTATTCACACACATTAAAATTTATAAATTGGTCAAAGAATCCATTTCCTTTTAACTAACAATTAACCCAAAAACAAAAAAAAAACACAAAAAAAGGAAAAAAACCCTCGTATCTTGACAGTCTTACAAAGAAAGACAGTGGGCCAGGTCTGGTGCAGACTACAGGCTGCAGACCTTGGGTCTAGGTGGGTGAACTGACAGATTTGTGGCCCAGATGCCACTCACATAAAGCAGAGACAGGCAGGACCAGAAGTTCAAGTCTGATTCCAAGGAGGCAGGCAGGTCAGAGCTGCGAAGTCTTAGGTTTTCTCATACTTGATCCAGTTAATACTGATAAGGTCTGTGGGTAACAAGAGCAGGGGGAAAACGACCGTGTCCCAAGGAAAGGAGCAGAGGAGGCTGGCAGTGCAGGAATTGACATCCAAGGAAGGGTCCCCATCAAGGCAAGTGTGCTTGGAGGGTCTCCGCCCGTTTCAGGCACTCAGCTGCCTTCTTCTTCACACCATCCTGACAGGCAGTGGACAGGTTACTTCAAAGAGCAGAAGGTCCAGTCCCTTCAAAATCCCTGGCCAAAATGTGCCTCCCCCTTCCCTGAGTATTTCCCAATTTATTGGTGTATTAAAAAGAGAAAGAAGAGACGCGCAGAGGCGGAGCGGCGCGGCGGCCAGACGTGCAGAGGCGGAGCGGCGCGGTGGCCAGACGCGGCGGAGCGGCGCGGCGGCCAGATGCGGCCGAGCAACACCACATACAGGAAGAGGCTTTCGGGGACCAGCACAGCGGCAGACCCAAGCGGCGGGGACAGGCATGCAATAAGGAGAGCAGTTCGCCCTACTACAATTGAATCAAAGAGGTAGGCTTTTGGTTGGCCAGGTCACTGGCACAAGGGGAGCCTGGTCCTGTCCTGAAGGTCCTTCGGAGGGGTGAGAGTGTTCTTGGCCTGCAGCAGGAACCACGAAAGAGAGTGAGGGCATTTTGTAAGCGGAGCCCTTGGCCAGCAGGGAAACCTGATCCGGTTTTTAAAGGACCCATTGGATAGGATCAATAGGAGGAAATGGGCAGGCGCCAAGGCAAGAATTCACCCAATAATCCGAAAAACAACATGAAAACATCAGAACCCAATGATCTTACAACAGAAGTATTTGAACAACCTAACACAGAAGAAGTGGAAAAAATCGACTTTATGAAGATAATAGAGTCCCTTAAACAACATGTAAAAAATGCCCTTATAGAAATGGATGAGAAGTATAACAAAAAGTTTGAAGAAATGAGTAAATACGTACATGATACCCTGGGAAACCAAGAAAAAACCATCAAGCAGGTAAAGGAAACAGTTCAAGAATTGAAAACTGAAATGAAGGCAAAGAAGAAAATACAAACTGAGGACCAGCTGGATATGGAAAATCTAGGCCAACGAGCAGAGTCTACAGAAACAAGCATAATCAATAGAATACAAGAGCTAGAAGAAAGACTCTCAGATGCTGAGGACACCATAGAGAAAATAAACGAACAGATCAAAGAAAACAGCAAAGCCAACAAATTCTCAACACAAAACATTCAGGAACTATGGGACACAATAAAAAAACCAAACCTAAGAATAATAGGAATAGAAGAAGGAGAAGAGTCACAGCTCAAAGGCCCAGAAAATATTTTCAACAAAATTATGGAAGAAAACTTTCCCAACTTAAAGAAAGATATTCATTTAAATATTCAAGAAGCATACAGAACACCAAACAGACTGGATCAAAGAAAAACATCTCCTCGCCATATAATAATCAAAACACAAAATATACAGGTTAAAGAAAGAATATTAAGAGCTGCAAAAGAAAAAGGGCAAGTAACTTATAAAGGTAAACCGATCAGACTTACACCTGACTTCTCGATGGAAACTATGAAAGCCAGAAGGTCCTGGATAGAGGTTCTGCAGAAGCTAAGAGACCATGGATGCAAACCCAAACTACTATACCCAGCCAAGCTATCGTTCATTATCAATGGAGAAAACAAGACATTCCAGGATAAGAACAAATTTAAACAATACGTAGCCACAAATCCAGCACTACAGAAAGTAATAGAAGGAAAATCGCAACCCAAGGAATCCAACACTGCCAAAACTGCCTACAATAACCCAGGCATCTAATGACCCTTCACGAGCACATCTCAAAGAAGGGAGACACACAATCTCTACTACCAAAAGCAATAAGAATAACCGGAGTAAACAACCACTGGTCATTAATATCACTTAATATTAATGGGCTCAATTCACCTATAAAAAGGCACAGGCTAAAAGATTGGATACGAAAACAGGATCCAACATTCTGCTGTTTGCAAGAAACACATCTCAACCACAAAGACAGGCACCTACTCAGAGTAAAGGGTTGGGAAAAGGTCTTTCAAGCAAATGGTCCTAAGAAAAAAGCAGGTGTGGCCATACTAATTTCTAACAAAAATGACTTCAAACTAAAATCAATCAGAAGAGACCGAGACGGTCACTTTATACTCATAACAGGAACAATTCATCAGGAGGACGTCTCAATCCTGAATATATACGCCCCCAATATAAAAGCACCTACTTATGTAAAAGAAATATTACTAGAACTCAAGGCAGACATCAAACCACACACACTAGTAGTAGGAGACTTCAACACACCTCTCTCTCCAAGGGACAGGTCAATCAGACAGAAACCTAATAGAGAATTAAGAGAATTATTGGAGGTAATGAAGCAAATGGACTTAACAGACATCTATAGAACATTCCACCCAAATAGGAAAGAATATACCTTCTTCTCTGCAGCTCATGGAACCTTCTCAAAAATTGACCACATACTCGGAAACAAAGGAAACCTCCACAGATACAAAAAAATATCAGTGTCCACCTGTGTCTTATCAGATCATCACGGATTAAAGTTAGAAGGCAACAACCACGCTGCCCCCAAAAAACCGACAAACTCATGGAAACTGAACAGTCAACTACTGAACCACACCTGGGTCAAGGAAGAAATCAAGAAAGAAATTAAAGTCTTCCTTGAATTTAATGAAAATAAAGGGACAACATACTCAAACCTATGGGACACAATGAAAGCAGTGCTAAGAGGAAAGTTCATAGCACTAAGTGCCCACTTAAAGAAAACGGAGAATGCATACATTGGGGACTTAAAAACACACCTGAAAGCTCTAGAAAAAAAAGAAGCAGACGCGCCCAGGAGAAGTAGAAGACTGGAAATAATAAAACTGAGGGCTGAAATCAACAAAATAGAAACACAGAAAACAGTCCAAAGAATCAATGAAACAAAAAGCTGGTTCTTGGAGAAAATCAACAAGATCGACAAACCCCTATCCAAACTAATTAAACGACAGAGAGAGAACACGCAAATAAATAAGATCAGAAATGAAAAGGGGGACATAACCACAGACACAGAGGAAATTCAGAGAATCATTAGATCTTACTACAAAAGCCTGTATGCCACAAAACTGGAAAATACAAAAGAAATGGACATTTTTTTAAATAAGTATCATATACCAAAGCTAAACCAAGACCAGGTGAATGATCTAAATAGACCGGTTTCTCGCGAAGAATTAGAAATGGTTATCAAAAATCTCCCTTCGAAAAAAAGCCCAGGACCAGATGGTTTCAATGCAGAATTCTACCAGAACTTCCAAGAAGAATTAATACCTATACTCCTTAAGGTATTTCACAATATAGAATCAGAAGAGTCATTGCCAAATTCCTTTTATGAAGCTACAGTTACCCTGATACCAAAACCACAAAAAGACCCAACCAAGAAAGAGAATTACAGACCGATCTCACTCATGAACATCGATGCAAAAATCTTCAATAAAATACTGGCAAACCGAATCCAAGAACACATAAGAAAAATTATCCATTATGATCAAGTAGGCTTCATCCCAGAGATGCAGGGCTGGTTCAACATACGCAAATCTATCAATGTAATCCACCATATAAATAAACTGAAAGAAAAAAACCATATGATCATTTCACTAGATGCTGAAAAAGCATTCGACAAAATTCAACACCCCTTTATGATAAAGGTCTTGGAGAGAATAGGGATACAAGGGTCCTACCTAAATATAATAAAAGCTATTTACAGCAAGCCAACAGCTAACATTAAATTAAACGGAGAAAAACTCAAAGCCATCCCACTAAAATCAGGAACACGACAAGGATGTCCACTCTCTCCATACCTCTTCAATATAGTGCTTGAAATTCTAGCAATAGCAATAAGACAACATAAGGAGATCAAGGGGATTCGTATTGGAAAGGAAGAAGTTAAGCTTTCATTATTTGCAGATGATATGATAGTGTACATAAGCGACCCCAAAAATTCTACCAAAGAACTCCTACAGCTGATAAACAGCTTTAGTAATGTGGCAGGATACAAGATCAACTCCAAAAAATCAGTTGCATTCCTATACACTAAGGATAAGGAAGCAGAGAGGGAAATCAGAGAAGCATCACCTTTCACGATAGCCACAAATAGCATAAAATACCTTGGGGTAACCCTGACCAAGGAAGTGAAAGATCTACTTGACAAGAACTATAAGTCTTTGAAGAAAGAAATTGAAGAAGACACCAGAAAATGGAAAGACCTCCCTTGCTCTTGGATTGGGAGGATCAACATAGTAAAAATGGCAATTCTACCAAAAGCAATCTATAGATTCAATGCAATCCCCATCAAAATCCCATCAAAATTCTTCACAGATCTGGAGAAGACAATAATTAACTTTATATGGAAAAACAAAAAACCCAGGATAGCCAAAACAATCTTATACAATAAAGGATTGTCTGGAGGCATTACCATCCCTGACTTCAAACTCTACTACAGAGCTACAGTATTGAAAGCAGCTTGGTATTGGCATAAAAACAGAGAAGTCGACCAATGGAATCGAATAGAAGACCCTGACATTAACCCACAAACCTATGAACACCTGATCTTCGATAAAGGAGCTAAAAGTATACAATGGAAAAAAGAGAGCATCTTCAACAAATGGTGCTGGCAAAACTGGATGTCAATCTGTGGACGAATGAAAATAGATCCATATCTATCACCATGCACAAAACTCAAATCCAAATGGATTAAAGAACTCAATATCAGTCCGAACACACTGAACCTGATAGAGGAGAAAGTGGGAAGTACTCTACAGCAAATGGGCACAGGAGACCACTTCCTATGTATAACCCCAGCAGCACAGACACTAAGGGCATCATTGAATAAATGGGACTTCCTGAGGCTGAGAAGCTTCTGTAAAGCAAAGGACACTGTCACTAAGACAAAAAGACAACCCACTGACTGGGAGAAGATCTTCACCAACCCTGCAACTGACAAAGGTTTGATCTCCAAAATATATAAAGACCTCAAGAAACTAGACCGTAAAAGGCTAATCAACCCAATTATAAAATGGGGCACTGAGCTGAACAGAGAATTCTCAACAGAAGAAGTTCAAATGGCCAAAAGATACTTAAGGTCATGCTCAACTTCCTTAGCGATCAGGGAAATGCAAATCAAGACAACTTTAAGATACCACCTTACACCTGTCAGAATGGCTAAAATAAAAAACACCAATGATAGCCTTTGCTGGAGAGGTTGTGGAGAAAGGGGTACAATCACCCATTGCTGGTGGGAATGCAAACTTGTGCAACCACTCTGGAAAGCAGTGTTTCGGTTTCTCAGGAAATTCGGGATCAACCTACCCCTGGATCCAGCAATACCACTCTTGGGAATATACCCAAGAGAGGCCCTATCATACAACAAAAGTATATGCTCAACTATGTTCATGGCAGCATTGTTTGTAATAGCCAGAACCTGGAAACAACCTAGATGCCCTTCAACGGAAGAATGGATGAAGAAAGTATGGAATATATACATATTAGAATATTACTCAGCAGTAAAAAACAAGGACTTCTTGAATTTTGCATACAAATGGATGGAAATAGAAAACACTATCCTGAGTGAGGTAAGCCAGACCCAAAAAGAGGAACATGGGATGTACTCACTCATATTTGGTTTCTAGCAATAAATAAAGGACATTGAGCTTATAATTCATGTTCCTAGAGAAGCTAAATAAGGCGAATCCAAAGACAAACACATAGGCATCCTCAGGAATATTAACCTTCATCAGGCGATGAAAGGAGACAGAGACAGAGACCCACACGGGAGCACCAGACAGAAATCTCAAGGTCCAAATCAGGAGCAGAAGGAGACGGAGCACGAGCAAGGAACTCAGGACCACAAGGGGTGCACCCACACACTAAGACAATGGGGATGTTCTATTGGGATCTCACCAAGGCCAGCTGGCCTAGGTCTGAAAAAGCATGGGATAAATCCGGACTAGCTGAACATAGCGGACAATGAGGAATACTGAGAATTCAAGAACAATTGCAGTGGGTTTTTGATCCTACTGCACGTACTGGCTTTGTGGGAGCCTAGGCAGTTTGAATGCTCACCTTACGAGACCTGGATAGAGGTGGGCAGTCCTTGGGCTTCCCACAGGTCAGGGAACCCTGATTGCTCTTCGAGCAGATGAGGGAGGGGGACTTGATCGGGGGGAGGGGGAGGGAAATGGGAAGCGGTTGTGGGGACGAGGCAGAAATCCTTAATAAATAAATAAATAAATTTAAAAAAGAAAAAAAAAAAAAAAAGAAGCATAGCATTTTCCTCATACATATGGTTTGAATCCAGAGTGGGGGTTTTTCTATAAAGAACCATCAAGTTATTAGTTCAGATTTCATGTGACTGTTGACTCTTTTGCAAATGTGATGACTTGAATAAAAATGACTCCCATAGGCTCACAGGAAGGGGCACTGTTAATGACGCTTGGAATAAGTATATTTATTACTGGGGCTGGGCTTTGAGGTTTCAGATGTTCAAGCCAGGGCCAGTGTCACTCTCTCTCCCCAGTGCCTGCTGATACGTATGTAGAACGCTCAGCAACCTATCCAGCACCATGTCTGCCTGCATGCCACCATGCTTCCTGCTGTGATAATGAACTAAACCTCTAAAACATACTAGCCCAATTAAATGTTTTCTTTTATAAGAAAAAAAAAAGAGAAAGAAAATTCTGTCCAAGGTCTCTGTGAGAAAAGAAGGCTCCTGGGCGTTCTTTGTTTCCTTAAAATACATTGTAGATGTGTGAGGTCAGTGTGGAGGTCAGTGGTCAACCTCAGATGTAGTATCCCCCTTCCATCATGACTGTTCTCTGCTACACATGCCTGGCTCACCAGTCCTGTTTCTGTCTCTGCCCGACATTGCCATAGGAACACTTGGTCCCTGAGCATGCTGCAGCATACCTCTGTGTGGGTTCTGGGCACTCTAATTCAGTCCCTCATGCTGACACGACAAGCACTTTACACACCGAGCTATCTTCCCTTCTGTCCCCGTCTTCCTTACTGCCATACTCACTGAGACACCCTGGAAAAGGATGGGCACCCTATCTTGTTAGTCTTGAGCGCAGCGCCATAGGCACCGGCCATCCCTTTCTGCAGCGCTTGAGTGATGAGCTCTGTGGCCTAGATCAGATAAGCTGGGGCAGGTTCTCCATCTTCAGCCTCTCTTTTCTCCTGTCCTCCTGGCTCCCAGGATTCCTGTTTCAGCCTTTTGGACTCTACCTCCATGGCTGCTAGCTCACTGGTTTGGGTGGGGCTGGTGCCTGTACTTTCTTTAATAAAGCAGGAGGATTCAAGCCAGACTGGCCTTCTTTCCCCGGGTCCAGCCCAAGCTTAGTTTGTTCATTAGTTTACCAAACTGACCCCACTTGAGGGGACCAGAACCTGAAAATACAAAATTCACTTCAATAGAGAAAACAGTGGTGTTCTGTTTGATTGGTTTGGCTGAGGAACTTTTTGGAAGGGCTTGGTTTATGATTGCCGTTGCGTACACAAGCAAGCTCAGGCATTGGTGTGCTGTTGGTGCACAAGTTTTGGGAGGGTTTTTTTTCCACGCTACATGGATTCTGTGATGGAACTCAGGTTGCTAGGCTTACAAGACAAGTGCTTTTAACACCTGAGCCATCTTCATGACCCATGGCCATGAACTTCTGGTCTTTCTGCCTCTGTCTGTCTTATGCAAGGATACAGCCATGTGCCACTTCACCTTTTGTTTGTCTTTTTGTTTTATTAAAGATGGGATCTCACTATGTGGTGTTGTAATTGGAGCGGAGGGTTGCGTCCCCAGCACCCCGGCCACCTGGCTTGCTTATGCCCCGAAATAACACTCAAACTGTATTCATTTAAACACTGCTTGGCCCATTATCTCTAGCACTCACAGGCTAATTCTTATATCCTGATCAACCCATCTCTAGTAATCTGTGTAGCATCATTCTTACTGGGAAAGATTCAGCATGTATGACCTGGCAGCTTGTTTCATGGTGTCTGTCCCATCGAGAGAGGAAGCATAGAGTCTCTGAGCTCACTTACTCTTCCTCCAAGAAATCAGTTCTGTTTACTCCTCCCACCTATGTTTTAACCTATCAGGGCCAAGCAGTTTCTTTATTGCTTAACAAATGAAATCAACAGATTGATATATGACACTCCCACATCACTTCCTGCTTTTCGTAAGTGATGTGGGAGTGTCACATATCAATCTGTCGATTTCATTGGTTTAGCAATAAAGAAACGCCCTTGGCCCATTTGATTGGTTAGAACATAGGTGGGTTGAGTTAACAGAACAGAATGCTGGGAGAAAGAAGCTGAGTCAGGGAGTGACCATGGTTCTCCCTCTCCAGACAGAAACAGGTTAGGATCTTTCCTGGTAAACACACCTCGTGGTGCTACATAGATTATTAGAAATGGGTTAAGAGGCTGGAAGAACTGGGCCAGGCAGTGTTTAAAAGAATACAATTTCCGTGTAATTATTTCAGGTAAAGCTAGCTGTGTGGGCGGCCGGGTGCCAGGAACATAGCCCTCCGCTCCAATCACATCAATGTGGGCCTGGCTATTCTGTAATTTGCTATGTAGACTAGGCTGATCTTGAATTCACATATCTGCCTGCCTTTAACTCCCTGAATGCTGGGATCAGAAATGTGTGCCACCATAGACAGCTTTTCCATTGTCAAAAGGTATTACATGGTGCTGGAGTGTTAGCTCAAAAGTTAAGAGCACAGGCTGCTCTTCCAGATGTCCTGAGTTTAATTCCCAGAAACAACATGGTGGCTCCCAACCACCTATAATGGAATCTGATCTCTTCTGGAATAAAGTCAATAGAACACTCACAAACATAAAATACATTAATAAATGTAAAAGAGAAATGTTTAAAAAATTAAAAAAGAGAATATCTGTGTAATAATATAACAACATGAAACCCATCCCTTTGAATGATGAATATATGCTAACAATTATAATGTAAACTGTCACATGAACAAAACATCATTGGAACCTTTATTTCAAGCATATTTCAAAATCTATCTAAATAAGGAACCTCAAAATATAACAACTTCTTTGTAGAAGTGCAAATTGCCAAGTATAATGAAAATGTTCAAAGAAGTAGAAAATTCACTAACTATAGTTTTACTTAAAATGCCAGAAGCTACAACTGTAAAGCCATACCAATATGAATCCCTAAAACATGAGCCAGAATGGGAAAAATTTATGGAAAGAAAAAGAGCTATGAGAAACTAAGGAATGCAGAGAATTGGAGAAATATTCTGCTCAAGTAAATATCACGCCAATTGGCTTCGAATACCAAGCAGTCACCCCTGAAACATAAGAAACACTTATACAGACCGATAAAGTTGTAAAGTTGTACTTCTGCATTCAGAAAAATCACACACACACACACACACACACACACACACACCTACTTCAGATGCAACAATTAATGGAAAAAAAGAGACCATAAGATTGAAAGCAACGAAGAAGGGATATATGGGAAAGTTTGAAGAAAAGAAAAGGGGGAGAGAGAGAGTAAAATTACATTATAATATGAAAATAAAAGAGAAGTTATACCTGCAGTTTTTGACTGGGATTAAATATGCATGATTTAAGAAACTCAAACATAATAGGCTGTTTCTAATTAAATCTTTGAAACTTTGTGAAATATCTTTGAGTTGTGACTGCCTTTCAACTCATAAACTGAAACACCGTTTTAAAATAAAGATAAATGAACAGAAAACCAAATCCTTAAATGGCTACATCACCAAGTATTATGCAATTTTAATGGCACTAAAATATTTAAAATAAATCAGTATTCTTTCAGGGTAAGTGTATTATGTGTACTATAAATTTAAAGTCATATTTTAGAATGTTATTTTATAAATTTATTACATTTAATATTCTTAATAAGATTGTTCCAAGTCACTTGCACCAAAATATCTAGAGAGCCATGTAAGGTGGGGTGCCAACTTGTGAAGTTACTCCTGTCATCTTGATGAACATTAAAACAAAAAAAAGCAAATATCAAAAAAAAAAGGAAAAAAACCCTCATATCTTGACAGTCTTACAAAGAAAGACAGTGTGCCAGGTCTGGTGCAGACTACAGGCTGCAGACCCTGGGTCTACGTGGGTGAACTGACAGATTTGTGGCCCAGATGCCACTCACATAAAGCAGAGACAGGCAGGACCAGAAGTTCAAGTCTGATTCCAAGGAGGCAGGCAGGTCAGAGCTGTGAAGTCTTAGGTTTTCTCATACTTGATCCAGTTAATACTGATAAGGTCTGTGGGTAACAAGAGCAGGGGAAAAACGACCGTGTCCCAAGGAAAGGAGCAGAGGAGGCTGGCAGTGCAGGAATTGACATCCAAGGAAGGGTCCCCATCAAGGCAAGTGTGCTTGGAGGGTCTCCGCCCGTTTCAGGCACTCAGCTGCCTTCTTCTTCACACCATCCTGACAGGCAGTGGACAGGTTACTTCAAAGAGCAGAAGGTCCAGTCCCTTCAAAATCCCTGGCCAGAATGTGCCTCCCCCTGCCCTAGTATTTCCCAATTTATAGGTGTATTAAAAAGAGAAAGAAAATTCTGTCCAAGGTCTCTGTGAGAAAAGGAGGCTCCTGGGCGTTCTTTGTTTCCTTAAAATACATTGTAGATGTGTGAGGTCAGTGTGGAGGTCAGTGGTCAACCTCAGATGTAGTATCCCCCTTCCATCATGACTGTTCTCTGCTACACATGCCTGGCTCACCAGTCCTGTTTCTGTCTCTGCCCGACATTGCCATAGGAACACTTGGTCCCTGAGCATGCTGCAGCATACCTCTGTGTGGGTTCTGGGCACTCTAATTCAGTCCCTCATGCTGACACGACAAGCACTTTACACACCGAGCTATCTTCCCTTCTGTCCCCATCTTCCTTACTGCCATACTCACTGAGACACCCTGGAAAAGGATGGGCACCCTATCTTGTTAGTCTTGAGCGCAGCGCCATAGGCACCGGCCATCCCTTTCTGCAGCGCTTGAGTGATGAGCTCTGTGGCCTAGATCAGATAAGCTGGGGCAGGTTCTCCATCTTCAGCCTCTCTTTTCTCCTGTCCTCCTGGCTCCCAGGATTCCTGTTTCAGCCTTTTGGACTCTACTTCCATGGCTGCTAGCTCACTGGTTTGGGTGGGGCTGGTGCCTGTACTTTCTTTAATAAAGCAGGAGGATTCAAGCCAGACTGGCCTTCTTTCCCCGGGTCCAGCCCAAGCTTAGTTTGTTCATTAGTTTACCAAACTGCCCCCACTGGAGAGGACCAGAACCTGAAAATACAAAATTCACTTCAATAGAGAAAACAGTGGTGTTCTGTTTGATTGGTTTGGCTGAGGAACTTTTTGGAAGGGCTTGGTTTATGATTGCCGTTGCGTACACAAGCAAGCTCAGGCATTGGTGTGCTGTTGGTGCACAAGTTTTGGGAGGGTTTTTTTTCCACGCTACATGGATTCTGTGATGGAACTCAGGTTGCTAGGCTTACAAGACAAGTGCTTTTAACACCTGAGCCATCTTCCTGACCCATGGCCATGAACTTCTGGTCTTTCTGCCTCTGTCTGTCTTATGCAAGGATACAGCCATGTGCCACTTCACCTTTTGTTTGTCTTTTTGTTTTATTAAAGATGGGATCTCACTATGTGGTGTTGTAATTGGAGCAGAGGGTTGCGTCCCCAGCACCCCGGCCACCTGGCTTGCTTATGCCCCGAAATAACACTCAAACTGTATTCATTTAAACACTGCTTGGCCCATTATCTCTAGCACTCACAGGCTAATTCTTATATCCTGATCAACCCATCTCTAGTAATCTGTGTAGCATCATTCTTACTGGGAAAGATTCAGCATGTATGACCTGGCAGCTTGTTTCATGGTGTCTGTCCCATCGAGAGAGGAAGCATAGAGTCTCTGAGCTCACTTACTCTTCCTCCAAGAAATCAGTTCTGTTTACTCCTCCCACCTATGTTTTAACCTATCAGGGCCAAGCAGTTTCTTTATTGCTTAACAAATGAAATCAACAGATTGATATATGACACTCCCACATCACTTCCTGCTTTTCGTAAGTGATGTGGGAGTGTCACATATCAATCTGTCGATTTCATTGGTTTAGCAATAAAGAAACGCCCTTGGCCCATTTGATTGGTTAGAACATAGGTGGGTTGAGTTAACAGAACAGAATGCTGGGAGAAAGAAGCTGAGTCAGGGAGTGACCATGGTTCTCCCTCTCCAGACAGAAACAGGTTAGGATCTTTCCTGGTAAACACACCTCGTGGTGCTACATAGATTATTAGAAATGGGTTAAGAGGCTGGAAGAACTGGGCCAGGCAGTGTTTAAAAGAATACAATTTCCGTGTAATTATTTCAGGTAAAGCTAGCTGTGTGGGCGGCCGGGTGCCAGGAACATAGCCCTCCGCTCCAATCACATCAATGTGGGCCTGGCTATTCTGTAATTTGCTATGTAGACTAGGCTGATCTTGAATTCACATATCTGCCTGCCTTTAACTCCCTGAATGCTGGGATCAGAAATGTGTGCCACCATAGACAGCTTTTCCATTGTCAAAAGGTATTACATGGTGCTGGAGTGTTAGCTCAAAAGTTAAGAGCACAGGCTGCTCTTCCAGATGTCCTGAGTTTAATTCCCAGAAACAACATGGTGGCTCCCAACCACCTATAATGGAATCTGATCTCTTCTGGAATAAAGTCAATAGAACACTCACAAACATAAAATACATTAATAAATGTAAAAGAGAAATGTTTAAAAAATTAAAAAAGAGAATATCTGTGTAATAATATAACAACATGAAACCCATCTCTTTGAATGATGAATATATGCTAACAATTATAATGTAAACTGTCACATGAACAAAACATCATTGGAACCTTTATTTCAAGCATATTTCAAAATCTATCTAAATAAGGAACCTCAAAATATAACAACTTCTTTGTAGAAGTGCAAATTGCCAAGTATAATGAAAATGTTCAAAGAAGTAGAAAATTCACTAACTATAGTTTTACTTAAAATGCCAGAAGCTACAACTGTAAAGCCATACCAATATGAATCCCTAAATCTTGAGACAGAATGGGAATAATTTATGGAAAGAAAAAGAGCTATGAGAAACTAAGGAATGCAGAGAATTGGAGAAATATTCTGCTCAAGTAAATATCACGCCAATTGGCTTCTAATACCAAGCAGTCACCCCTGAAACATAAGAAACACTTATACAGACCGATAAAGTTGTAAAGTTGTACTTCTGCATTCAGAAAAATCACACACACACACACACACACACACACACACACCTACTTCAGATGCAACAATTAATGGAAAAAAAGAGACCATAAGATTGAAAGCAACGAAGAAGGGATATATGGGAAAGTTTGAAGAAAAGAAAAGGGGGAGAGAGAGAGTATAATTACATTATAATATGAAAATAAAAGAGAAGTTATACCTGCAGTTTTTGACTGGGATTAAATATGCATGATTTAAGAAATTCAAACATAATAGGCTGTTTCTAATTAAATCTTTGAAACTTTGTGAAATATCTTTGAGTTGTGACTGCCTTTCAACTCATAAACTGAAACACCGTTTTAAAATAAAGATAAATGAACAGAAAACCAAATCCTAAAATGGCTACATCACCAAGTATTATGCAATTTTAATGGCACTAAAATATTTAAAATAAATCAGTATTCTTTCAGGGTAAGTGTATTATGTGTACTATAAATTTAAAGTCATATTTTAGAATGTTATTTTATAAATTTATTACATTTAATATTCTTAATAAGCTTGTTCCAAGTCACTTGCACCAAAATATCTAGAGAGCCATGTAAGGTGGGGTGCCAACTTGTGAAGTTACTCCTGTCATCTTGATGAACATTAAAACAAAAAAAAGCAAATATCAAAAAAAAGAGGAAAAAAACCCTCATATCTTGACAGTCTTACAAAGAAAGACAGTGGGCCAGGTCTGGTGCAGACTACAGGCTGCAGACCCTGGGTCTACGTGGGTGAACTGACAGATTTGTGGCCCAGATGCCACTCACATAAAGCAGAGACAGGCAGGACCAGAAGTTCAAGTCTGAGTCCAAGGAGGCAGGCAGGTCAGAGCTGTGAAGTCTTAGGTTTTCTCATACTTGATCCAGTTAATACTGATAAGGTCTGTGGGTAACAAGAGCAGGGGAAAAACGACCGTGTCCCAAGGAAAGGAGCAGAGGAGGCTGGCAGTGCAGGAATTGACATCCAAGGAAGGGTCCCCATCAAGGCAAGTGTGCTTGGAGGGTCTCCGCCCGTTTCAGGCACTCAGCTGCCTTCTTCTTCACACCATCCTGACAGGCAGTGGACAGGTTACTTCAAAGAGCAGAAGGTCCAGTCCCTTCAAAATCCCTGGCCAGAATGTGCCTCCCCCTGCCCTAGTATTTCCCAATTTATAGGTGTATTAAAAAGAGAAAGAAAATTCTGTCCAAGGTCTCTGTGAGAAAAGGAGGCTCCTGAGCCTTCTTTGTTTCCTTAAAATACATTGTAGATGTGTGAGGTCAGTGTGGAGGTCAGTGGTCAACCTCAGATGTAGTATCCCCCTTCCATCATGACTGTTCTCTGCTACACATGCCTGGCTCACCAGTCCTGTTTCTGTCTCTGCCCGACATTGCCATAGGAACACTTGGTCCCTGAGCATGCTGCAGCATACCTCTGTGTGGGTTCTGGGCACTCTAATTCAGTCCCTCATGCTGACACGACAAGCACTTTACACACCGAGCTATCTTCCCTTCTGTCCCCGTCTTCCTTACTGCCATACTCACTGAGACACCCTGGAAAAGGATGGGCACCCTATCTTGTTAGTCTTGAGCGCAGCGCCATAGGCACCGGCCATCCCTTTCTGCAGCGCTTGAGTGATGAGCTCTGTGGCCTAGATCAGATAAGCTGGGGCAGGTTCTCCATCTTCAGCCTCTCTCTTCTCCTGTCCTCCTGGCTCCCAGGATTCCTGGTTCAGCCATTTGGACTCTACCTCCATGGCTGCTAGCTCACTGGTTTGGGTGGGGCTGGTGCCTGTACTTTCTTTAATAAAGCAGGAGGATTCAAGCCAGACTGGCCTTCTTTCCCCGGGTCCAGCCCAAGCTTAGTTTGTTCATTAGTTTACCAAACTGCCCCCACTGGAGAGGACCAGAACCTGGAAATACAAAATTCACTTGCATAGGGAAATCAGTGTTGTGCTGTTTGCTTGATTCGGCTGAGGAACTTTTTGGAAAGGCTTGGTTTATCATTTCCGTTGCATACACAAGCAAGCACAGGCATTGTTGTGTTGTTGGTGCACAAGTTTTGGGAAGGTTTTTTTTTTCATCCTACTGGATTCTGTGATGGAACTCAAGTTGCCAGGCTCACGAGACAAGTGCTTTCAACTCTTGAGCCATCTTACTGACACATGGCCTTGAACTTCTGGTCATTCTGACTCTGTCTGTCTAGTGCGAGGATACAGCCATGTGCAACTTCAACTTTTCTTTGTCTGTTTGTTTTATTATAGATGGGATCTCACTATGTGGGCCTGGCTATTCTGTAATATGCTATGTAGACTAGGCTGATCTTGAATTCACATATCTGCCTGCCTTTAACTCCCTGAATGCTGGGATCAGAAATGTGTGCCACCATAGCCAGCTTTTCCATTGTCAAAAGGTATTACATGGTGCTGGAGTGTTTGCTCAAAATTTAAGAGCACAGGCTGCTCTTCCAGATGTCCTGAGTTTAATTCCCAAAAAATATGTTTGCTCCCAACCACCTATAATGGAATCTGATCTCTTCTGGAATAAAGTCAATAGATCATTCACAAACATAAAATACATAAATAAATGTAAAAGAGAAATGTTTAAAAAATTAAAAAAGAGAATATCTGTGAAATAGTATAACAACATGAAATCCATCGCTTTGCATGATGAATATATGCTAACAATTATAATGTAAACTGTCACATGAACAAAACATCATTGGAACCTTTATTTCAAGCATATTTCAAAATCTATCTAAATAAGGAACCTCAAAATATAACAACTTCTTTGTAGAAGTGCAAATTGCCAAGTATAATGAAAATGTTCAAAGAAGTAGAAAATTCACTAACTATAGTTTTATTTAAAATTCCAGAAGCTACAACTGTAAAGCCATACCAATATGAATCCCTAAAACATGAGCCAGAATGGGAAAAATTTATGGAAAGAAAAAGAGCTATGAGAAACTAAGGAATGCAGAGAATTGGAGAAATATTCTGCTCAAGTAAATATCACGCCAATTGGCTTCGAATACCAAGCAGTCACCCCTGAAACATAAGAAACACTATGCAGACAGATAAAGTTGTAAAGTTGTACTTCTGCATTCAGAAAAATCACACACACACACACACACACACACACACACACACACCTACTTCAGAAGCAACAATTAATGGAAAAAAAGAGACCATAAGATTGAAAGCAACGAAGAAGGGATATATGGGAAAGTTTGAAGAAAAGAAAAGGGGGAGAGAGAGAGTATAATTACATTATAATATGAAAATAAAAGAGAAGTTATACCTGCAGTTTTTGACTGGGATTAAATATGCATGATTTAAGAAACTCAAACATAATAGGCTGTTTCTAATTAAATCTTTGAAACTTTGTGAAATATCTTTGAGTTGTGACTGCCTTTCAACTCATAAACTGAAACACCGTTTTAAAATAAAGATAAATGAACAGAAAACCAAATCCTTAAATGGCTACATCACCAAGTATTATGCAATTTTAATGGCACTAAAATATTTAAAATAAATCAGTATTCTTTCAGGGTAAGTGTATTATGTGTACTATAAATTTAAAGTCATATTTTAGAATGTTATTTTATAAATTTATTACATTTAATATTCTTAATAAGATTGTTCCAAGTCACTTGCACCAAAATATCTAGAGAGCCATGTAAGGTGGGGTGCCAACTTGTGAAGTTACTCCTGTCATCTTGATGAACATTAAAATCCAGGAGTTACTCATATACACCACTTGAACCTGTTCACATAGCTTACTTATTTCTGAAATGTTTGTTCATCGCATAGGTAACAATGGAACAAACGGAGTCTCTGTGTTTCCTCCATGAGGCACTATCTATAGTTTCTCACTGAACAGAGCAACCTATTTCACCTTTTCCTTTGCCATAAAAAGGATAACGTAGAAAAGGGTCAGAACTCTGAGACTGGAGCATGTTAGGGAGTACAAAGATGAGACAGATTAACTGAGATGGTGGGAAAGAACAACACATGGCTTGTACATGGAATTTACCCTTGAAGCGAAAGTGCAAAAAGTAGTAGAAATAAAATTAGCAAACTGTTTTGGGGCATTTGGGAGTGGGAACACTATAAAATAGTTCTTTTTTTCTATTCTTAAATGTCTTATTTATTTATTTATTTATTTATTTTTCAGGTTTTCTAATTTATTTTCCATTCAAAAAAATTACACTTCCTCAACGTGCCTGTTGGAATGGGAGCTCACCAAATCCAGTTGGACCGGGACTGAAGGAGCATGCGATCAAACCAGACTCTCTGAATTTGTCTGACAATGGGTGCTGACTGAGCAGCCATTGATAAAGGCACTGGGACTAGTTTCTACTGCATGTACTGGCTATCTGGGACCCTAGTCTATTTGGACAAAATAGTTCTTAAACTGCATGATTAATCAGAAAAGTGAAATCATGGCTCCCATTCTCAATAAACTACATTTTGTGGAGGGGAAATAAGATATTTAGAGTCCGTATTATGCAAGAGCGTCTATGGAATGCATCCCTAATTAATTAAAGTCACACTTGACTAAACTACCAAGTATATGTCGGTCATGGGATGTGAGATCTTGAAGCAAAAAGAAATAAAATAAAATAAACGATATAAAATTTTCCTCTCTGACTCCTGAGCTTCTATGAGCTAGAAGACCATAGTTCTTTCCACTGTGTTCACATGCTCATTTTCCTCTGGAATATTCTCTGTCTCCGCATGTCCTTAAAATCATGACCATCCTTCGTATTCCTAACTCAGAGATTCAGTGTTCTCTAAGGCCATGGACCTCTTAAACTAATGATGGGAACTTGTATCCCCAGGTCCTCACTTGCAGTTTTCTACCCCCACTTCCTTAGTTCTCATAGCTAAAAGAGATGATGGTATCTCCAAAATACCCAACTTCACTTCTTCCTAGCCAATTCGCACAATCCACTTGACGTTAAAGACTGTGGTCAGTCATCAAGGCCTGGGCATCATCATAGGCTGGCAGGATGTGAGGCGCAATGTTCTGTCATTTGACACAGTCTGCTCCGATGATTGTGTTGCAGAAGGACAGAACATTTGAGGAGGGGGAAAGTGATTCGTGGAAAATAAATTACCAACAGCAGAAGGGCTGTTAAAAGGAACAGGGACTGCTAGTTTCAAACACTTTTATTTTCTGTCAAGTTCAATATAAGACCTTAGTAAAGACTCCTATGAGCACACTTTTGTGTTCTTCCACAGACAGGAAAGATCACGGCTCTGTCTATCCCATGATTGACGACATATTGGGTTTCAGATTATATTGCAGTAGAGATTTAAAGGATTTTGGCTGCCGAAGAGAAGGTGACTGAGTTTGACTTGTTGGATCCGGAAGGTGCTGGACTACTGGCCCTAGAGTGATGTCTCCCTGTTCCTCCAAGCTCCTTTCTAGCTTTTGTATCGCTTTCCTATCTTCTTGGCTTTACTACTCTACTACCTACCATCCCCTTGTGGCTGGGAACGAGCAACTCCCTATTGCCATGATCTCCCAACCCTTCAACACCTCCCATCACTTCTGCCATTGATAGTCAGCCCATACCGCCCGCCAGCTCTTCCAACACCACCCTCAGAACCTGCCCCTCCTGGCCTGCTGTCCTTATCCTCCAGAGACTTGTTGCTCAAGACCCAGAAGTCCACAAGCTGAGCTGGCTGGAATCTGCTGCTCCCTCTAGCTCCTGCGGCACCGCACCCTCGGCTCTAGCAGCTCAGTCTTGGCTCTTTCCGCCAGACCGCGCAATGCCTGCTGGGTCACGCAGCTTTCGCCTCCATTGCTGCCCAGGAGCTCTGGACTCCAGAGGCTCTCTGAGGCTCGGTTGCCTAGCCTCAGGCTCCCAGCGATTCGCTGTTTCAGGCCAACACCGCGGCACTGCCTTCTCCAGCGGCACAGGAGATGCCAAAGCCCGCAGCAGGACCCTCCAACCGCTCGCCAACCACCATGGCCCCTCAGCAAATAGGTAGCAGTACGCTGAAAGCCTCCAAGGAGGGCGCGGGGAGCTCTTCGTCTCCAGTCCCCTCCGTGGTGGCGATGGCTGCAGCCGAAGCAGGCCAAGCCGAGGGGTCGCTGCTGCTGGTCAAGAGGCCACAGCGGCCCATGGCTCGCCATTCCTTGGTGCACTACCTGAAGGGCCGGGCCCTGGGCTACGAGGGCCACCCGAGGCTGGCGGGCTTCGAGGGCGACCTGAGCAGCTACAGGGCCCTCAGGCTGCCGGAGCTGCTGAGGGAGCGCCAGCTGGCACTTGGCCCCCTCAACAAAGTGTTCGCATCGCAGTGGCTAAATGCCAGGCAGGTGGTGTGTGGCACCAAGTGCAACACGCTTTTTGTGGTCGACGTCAAGACCGACCATATCAGGTGCATTCCTCTGATTAGTGACAGGGGGCCCGACCGATTCCGTGGCTCGCCGTCCTGTGGCATTCATGCTGTGGAGCTGAATCCCTCCAAGACCCTCATGGCCACTGGAGGGGAAAACCCCAACAGCCTGGCCGTCTACCAGTTGCCCAAGCTGGACCCCATGTGCCTAGGAGATTGCCAAGGCCACAGGGACTGGATCTTTGCCATAGCTTGGATGAGTGACACTGTGGCTGTGAGTGGTTCCCGCGATGGCACCTTGGCACTCTGGCTGGTGGATCCGAACATGTTCAATAGCAGCATTGCTGGGCACGAGGATGCGGGCCTTCCAGTATATGCTCACATCCGTCCTACAGATATAGAGGCCATCCCTAAAGTCACTACCAATCCTGGTAACCGCAAAGTTCGAGCCCTTGCTTACAGCAACCAAAACCAGGAGCTGGGAGCAGTGTCTCTGGATGGCTACTTCCACCTGTGGAAAGCCAGGAGCTCCCTGTACAGGCTGATGTCCCTAAAGCTGCCCTACTCCAGGGAGAACATGTGTCTCACCTACTGTGATGAGTTGTGCCTCTATGCTGTCGGATCCCAGTGTCATGTTTCATTCCTGGATACTCGCCAAAGCCAGCAGAACATCCGGCCATTCTGCTCCCGAGAAGGAGGCATTGGTGTGCATTCCTTGAGTGTCCACCAGCATATTGTCACCGTGGGAACAGGTCACGGTTCTCTGCTCTTCTATGACATCCGTGCCCAGAAGTTCCTCGAGCAAAGATCTGTAGCCAGTCCAGACATGTTTCCTGTGCCCTCTGGAAGGAAGCTCAAGCTCACCTGTGGCAGCGGCTGGATCAACCAGAATGATTTCTTAGAGAATTACGCTGCTGGTGTAGATTTCCCCAACGCACTCTACACTCACTGCTACAACTGGCCAGAGATGAAGCTCTTCGTGGGTGGGGGCCCACTGGCCTCAGGCCTCCATGGCAACTATGCAGGCCTCTGGAGCTAAGGTTAGCTGAACTCACAGTATGCATTTATCTTTCTGGTCAATCTAACTGAACGCTGCCGTTTTCGTTTTCCACGTGCTGTTTTAACTCTGTTTCTCTCTCTTTTTTTCTTTCAGGCAGAGCGGGCCCTGATTAACCGGTGTATTTCTTAGCAGAAAGAGAGGAGAAGACAGATGGAGCTGACAGAAGTCGCTTTGAGAAATTTTCTGCACCTCTCCACCATTCTTTGAACTGTTCATACAAATACTTTCCACTAATTATTAGCTGTGCCGTCTCTGAGTGAGTGATCCATATAGTCTCTATGTGGAAGAAAACCCCTGTTATAATGTTAGACGCTTGTATGTGTTGTGTTATTTTACTATTAGCTGGTTTAAAGACACTGCTTTTAATTTTCATCACGTGTGTGTGATATATGAACAAGATTTTCTCATAAACAGAGTTTAGACATTTCTTCTGGAGCGCTAACCATAGTTTTATTGCATTGTTCCCATTATAACATGCATTCCATGTTGCAGATTGCGTTCTTTTGGAAATATGTCACTCGTGAACTGTGATCATGGTGTATATAGTTCGTATGTTGTTGGTGAAAAACACACTTTTCTGAAAAGTTTATTATGTCATAGAATCTTGTGTATCAGAATCTCAGTTGATGAGGAAGGTTTAGGTATTCAAGTGGTCAAGTATTCTGCTAATTTGAACTTTCAAAATTAATCCAAAAATCGGTATTTTTCTTTCAAGCCTTATCTTAGTTTTATGCTCTGTCTTCTTACTAATCAAAGAATGTACTTGTTTTCACTTCTTGCCTTAGTACTGTCAAGACTTGTGGATATATTTGAATGTTTGTGGTTGGAGTAACTTACACAGAGTTTCAGTGCCATCATTCAATGCAGGGATATTAAGTATAAGTGTAGAATGTATAGGCGAGAGGGCAGAAAACACACTGCTCTAAGGTATAGACTGGATATTTTTGCTGTTGCTATTTTTCCTCACAAATGTTATATTTGAGCATGTATAAACTTTCAAAAATCTGCCTATAATTTAAGTTAAAAGAAAAAAATGCAAAGAAAGAAAATGAGCCCATCTAGCTCACTGTGAAAGAAACGCCCCTCTTTATAAGCTCCAAATTAATTAGATTTCATTTTGTGAACTTCAAACTTTCTTACTTAAAAGTGGAATATGTGCGTTACCAAAGCCTCTCATTCTGTGCCTCTAAAGGTAATAATAGGTGATTGTGACAATGCTGTATGATTTTCCAATAGAGGAGCTGGGGATTAAAAAAGATAGGTCTGAGTGAAGAACTTTGCCATTCACATTAACAGAGGTAGTGGGATGCTCTACAGGTGCATTGGACTTGTTCTTAGGTGAGAATACTGAGAATGATAAAGCAGCCAGGCCTTCCTCAAAACTGGCCAGGATAGGTTAGCCCAGGATTGGTATTGAGCCACGTTTCCTTTTCCCTAAACATCTGACATGTATTTTGGATTGGTGTTGACAAACTACATGCTGTTCAGTACCAAACCTAAATTGCTGAAAAGAATTACTTGTGAGTTGGATATACAAAATAGTCAAATTTTTGTTTATAGAGATTATGCAGGTTCATTCCGCAAATTATAGTTTTACTACACATCTGTGTAGTTCTTTTGCTTGCATGTATGGTTCCAACTCTCTTATAAGTGATTTGAGAGCAGAGATTGTAAACTGCCATCTTTTATTTCTTTATTTGTGTACCAAGGCCAAACAAAGGCAATCAGTTATTATTTACTGATTTTTTTTTTTGCCAATGGAAACCTGCACTTCAAATTGTAATAAATATTTGCTGTTGCATAGTAAAGAACCTTGCTGGGTGATTCCCTCTCCTGTTTTTCTTTAAAATTTCCCTAATACATTTTCAGGGCATGTTGTAGAACTTCATCCATTCATAAATAAAGTAATATGTGATACTTAGAAGATGAACAAAATTTTACTTTTCATTTATAACTGGACATTAATCCTTTAAAATAAAAATATTGAGATTTGAAGATTTCTTTAAAACGATTGGTTTGTTTTACCAGAAATGTATTTGAAAATTTTAGAATATAGGTTTTTAATTTAGAAATAATTTATATAGGTAATTAACTTGAAAAAAAATTTTCAAACTATAAGCTGCCTATTGTCTTATAAGTAGTAGGGTATTGGGGTGTTCAAGAGAAATAAGTTTGGAAATACAGAAAAGGAATCCTTCCACACTGGATGAGATTTAAAATAAACAATAGAAGGTAAAGATTTAATCTGAATTCTTCTCTGACTTGATTCCTTTTTTTCGTGTAGGGGGGGTTGTTTATTAGGGGAAATGGAATGGTAAAAGGGTGAAAGGTCTGAGTGACCAATTCTGGGGACAGGGGTAGCAGAGGAGAAGAGAGAGTCAGAGGCAGGAGGGGAAAGAGAGAGAGAAAGAGAGAGAGAGAGAGAGAGAGAGAGAGGGAGAAAGTGAATGTGAACTGAAGATGCTCTATGTGCCTGTAGCTGAGGACATTCCTGTCAAGATGCTGAGAGCAGGCCAGTACAGATGCATGAATACTAACAGCCTAGCCTGGGACTAGCTCCTAGGCAATCCTTAACCTCAATGTCGGTCTCTACCTCCAGAGTCCATCTTCACTGGGCCAAAGTACCTTTCATCTGAAAGATCTCAAACTGAAGATCAAACTGAAGATCTCCTGACATGAACAGAATTACTGGAATCAACAGCCTAGCTGATCAGGTCAATGTAGGCTTGTCTTCCTACAGATTTCTCAACCCACAGGATCTTCTGAAGCCTGGCAGGCCCTGCGCTAAATAGCAAAAGGCAAATTCAACCTTCTGCAACCACGGAGGACCCTGAGGTTGCTCTGGGTGCCAGCCAAGTAAATTCTTTGCCATTTTCTAATCAGTAATTCAAGTAAAGTGTTATCCTTCTCAAAGATCTCTGATGCAGTTTCATTGCTGAGAGGTTTTGTCAGTTTAAAAAAATACAACCCCATCAAACAAATTTCAGCTCAAATTTCTCTCACATGATGCTTTGTATAATCGTGAAAATACTTTTCATTGTGCAAAAATACCTGTCACAGTCATTTAGACATAAATATGCTACTGTTTATGCAATGTATATGTCTAAAACTAGTTCCAGGGAGCCGAATGGAAGGGTCCACCTTAAACAGGTTAAATATACCCCCCTCAATTCCCTGATCCTAATTTATTTTTCTTAATTTAACTTTGTCCTCTGTTCTGCCAATACCTTAACCAGGTGTAAGAGATACCAGACATTTCCATGCCACAAACACCAGACAGGTGCAAAGAGACCAGCTATGCCAGGATGTGGCCAGCACTCAGCCTTCTCAGATTCCCCTGCCCCAAAGATGAAAACCACAAATAAGCAGTCTTGAGAATCTGCTGCCCCAATTTCTTTAACCTTTGGTGCTAATCTCCTGCATTTTGTTATAAAAAAGAGATGGGAATATAATGTTCTGTCTCTTTAAGAGACAAGCCACACTGATTCCCTTCCTTCTTGCAGCCTCTGCCCCATTCTCTCTTCCTGTCCTCTCTCTCGGAGAGGCTGCCAACTTTCTCCCCCTCTCGCTCTCCCTCTTTTACACTCGTTCGTTTCTCTCTCCCCCCCTCTTTCTCTCTCTCTCTCCCCCCTTTCTCCTCTTTTCCTTCCCCTTCATAATCCCCTGAATAAATATTCAACCTCACTTGGTATGACGTACCTATCCATGTCTCTGTCTCTTGCCCACCTGCCACGTGTATCCATACCTGGGAACAGCCACTGCTTGAGGACCAGCAACCTCTGCCTGGGACTGGCTGATCTCAGGATCCTCTGCCTAACACCACATGGCCTGATACCACCGCGTTGGGACCTACAGCATTTCTGCTGCCTACCTGCCTACTGCAACCGGGGATCCTGTAATATTTTTAATTTTTCCATTACACTTATATTATGAATAAACACAAAAGTTTGTAGGTAGACAAACAATCAGAAGATGGATGACATGAATCTAGAAATCAGCGATTTAGAAGAAAAGGAAATAGTAGGAGAGCAAAGGGCAGCATTCTGCCTTATGCTCCGGGAACACGCGAACACTCACCGAGCACACACTGGGCACAGTGTGGCTGGCCTGTCCCAGCTCACTCAGGTTTCCCAGACAAGGAAAAACATGCAGGAAATCTCCTGCTCGGCAGGCTTCTGTAATGCCTCCCATATCCACCAATTCCGGTCCACATAAGCCGTCCCATGATGCATCAGTTTGTAGTCCAGTGATGAGCCCACACCCTCTCAGATCTTCTGCAATTTAGTAAACTTCAGCTTTTGGGACTTGGGCTCTCAAAATAGGTAACCCTGCTTTGCTTATCTCTCCATTATCTCTTTAACAAACAAAACTAGTTAGTTCCTTGGGCCTGTTCTTTATTTGTTTCCCTGGAGATACCTTTGCTAAGCATTTTTTTTGTTTGTTTTGAAACCAGGTCTCATTTTGTGGTCGTGGCTCACTGACTTTGAATTAACTCAATAAATACCTGCCTGCCCCTGCCTTCTGAGTACCAGGATTAAAGGCATGGGCCACAACACTGAGACAGGATTTTCTAGGCACAGCTTACTCAGCTCAATTGGTACAATGTTAACTCAACCACAGATAGTTTAAGCAAACGGTCTTGGTTATGTTCTGAGTCTCTTTATTCACACATATTTAAAATTGCTTAATTGGTCAAAGAATCCTTTTCCTTTCAACCAACCGTTAACCCAAAAAAACAAAAAAAGCAAATATCAAAAAAAAAAAGGAAAAAAAAACCCTCATATCTTGACAGTCTTACAAAGAAAGACAGTGGGCCAGGTCTGGTGCAGACTACAGGCTGCAGACCCTGGGTCTACGTGGGTGAACTGACAGATTTGTGGCCCAGATGCCACTCACATAAAGCAGAGACAGGCAGGACCAGAAGTTCAAGTCTGAGTCCAAGGAGGCAGGCAGGTCAGAGCTGTGAAGTCTTAGGTTTTCTCATACTTGATCCAGTTAATACTGATAAGGTCTGTGGGTAACAAGAGCAGGGGAAAAACGACCGTGTCCCAAGGAAAGGAGCAGAGGAGGCTGGCAGTGCAGGAATTGACATCCAAGGAAGGGTCCCCATCAAGGCAAGTGTGCTTGGAGGGTCTCCGCCCGTTTCAGGCACTCAGCTGCCTTCTTCTTCACACCATCCTGACAGGCAGTGGACAGGTTACTTCAAAGAGCAGAAGGTCCAGTCCCTTCAAAATCCCTGGCCAGAATGTGCCTCCCCCTGCCCTAGTATTTCCCAATTTATAGGTGTATTAAAAAGAGAAAGAAAATTCTGTCCAAGGTCTCTGTGAGAAAAGGAGGCTCCTGAGCCTTCTTTGTTTCCTTAAAATACATTGTAGATGTGTGAGGTCAGTGTGGAGGTCAGTGGTCAACCTCAGATGTAGTATCCCCCTTCCATCATGACTGTTCTCTGCTACACATGCCTGGCTCACCAGTCCTGTTTCTGTCTCTGCCCGACATTGCCATAGGAACACTTGGTCCCTGAGCATGCTGCAGCATACCTCTGTGTGGGTTCTGGGCACTCTAATTCAGTCCCTCATGCTGACACGACAAGCACTTTACACACCGAGCTATCTTCCCTTCTGTCCCCGTCTTCCTTACTGCCATACTCACTGAGACACCCTGGAAAAGGATGGGCACCCTATCTTGTTAGTCTTGAGCGCAGCGCCATAGGCACCGGCCATCCCTTTCTGCAGCGCTTGAGTGATGAGCTCTGTGGCCTAGATCAGATAAGCTGGGGCAGGTTCTCCATCTTCAGCCTCTCTCTTCTCCTGTCCTCCTGGCTCCCAGGATTCCTGGTTCAGCCATTTGGACTCTACCTCCATGGCTGCTAGCTCACTGGTTTGGGTGGGGCTGGTGCCTGTACTTTCTTTAATAAAGCAGAAGGATTCAAGCCAGACTGGCCTTCTTTCCCTGGGTCCATACCAAGCTTATTTTGTTCATTAGTTTACCAAACTGCCCCCACTGGAGAGGACCAGAACCTGGAAATACAAAATTCACTTGCATAGGGAAATCAGTGTTGTGCTGTTTGCTTGATTCGGCTGAGGAACTTTTTGGAAAGGCTTGGTTTATCATTTCCGTTGCATACACAAGCAAGCACAGGCATTGTTGTGTTGTTGGTGCACAAGTTTTGGGAAGGTTTTTTTTTCACCCTACAGGGATTCTGTGATGGAACTCAAGTTGCCAGGCTCACGAGACAAGTGCTTTCAACTCTTGAGCCATCTTACTGACACATGGCCTTGAACTTCTGGTCATTCTGACTCTGTCTGTCTAGTGCGAGGATACAGCCATGTGCAACTTCAACTTTTCTTTGTCTGTTTGTTTTATTAAAGATGGGATCTCACTATGTGGGCCTGGCTATTCTGTAATATGCTATGTAGACTAGGCTGATCTTGAATTCACATATCTGCCTGCCTTTAACTCCCTGAATGCTGGGATCAGAAATGTGTGCCACCATAGCCAGCTTTTCCATTGTCAAAAGGTATTACATGGTGCTGGAGTGTTTGCTCAAAATTTAAGAGCACAGGCTGCTCTTCCAGATGTCCTGAGTTTAATTCCCAAAAAATATGTTTGCTCCCAACCACCTATAATGGAATCTGATCTCTTCTGGAATAAAGTCAATAGATCATTCACAAACATAAAATGCATAAATAAATGTAAAAGAGAAATGTTTAAAAAATTAAAAAAGAGAATATCTTTGAAATAGTATAACAACATGAAATCCATCGCTTTGCATGATGAATATATGCTAACAATTATAATGTAAACTGTCACATGAACAAAACATCATTGGAACCTTTATTTCAAGCATATTTCAAAATCTATCTAAATAAGGAACCTCAAAATATAACAACTTCTTTGTAGAAGTGCAAATTGCCAAGTATAATGAAAATGTTCAAAGAAGTAGAAAATTCACTAACTATAGTTTTATTTAAAATGCCAGAAGCTACAACTGTAAAGCCATACCAATATGAATCCCTAAAACATGAGCCAGAATGGGAAAAATTTATGGAAAGAAAAAGAGCTATGAGAAACTAAGGAATGCAGAGAATTGGAGAAATATTCTGCTCAAGTAAATATCACGCCAATTGGCTTCGAATACCAAGCAGTCACCCCTGAAACATAAGAAACACTATGCAGACAGATAAAGTTGTAAAGTTGTACTTCTGTATTCAGAAAAATCACACACACACACACACACACACACACACACCTACTTCAGAAGCAACAATTAATGGAAAAAAGAGACCATAAGATTGAAAGCAACGAAGAAGGGATATATGGGAAAGTTTGAAGAAAAGAAAAGGGGGAGAGAGAGAGTATAATTACATTATAATATGAAAATAAAAGAGAAGTTATACCTGCAGTTTTTGACTGGGATTAAATATGCATGATTTAAGAAACTCAAACATAATAGGCTGTTTCTAATTAAATCTTTGAAACTTTGTGAAATATCTTTGAGTTGTGACTGCCTTTCAACTCATAAACTGAAACACCGTTTTAAAATAAAGATAAATGAACAGAAAACCAAATCCTTAAATGGCTACATCACCAAGTATTATGCAATTTTAATGGCACTAAAATATTTAAAATAAATCAGTATTCTTTCAGGGTAAGTGTATTATGTGTACTATAAATTTAAAGTCATATTTTAGAATGTTATTTTATAAATTTATTACATTTAATATTCTTAATAAGATTGTTCCAAGTCACTTGCACCAAAATATCTAGAGAGCCATGTAAGGTGGGGTGCCAACTTGTGAAGTTACTCCTGTCATCTTGATGAACATTAAAATCCAGGAGTTACTCATATACACCACTTGAACCTGTTCACATAGCTTACTTATTTCTGAAATGTTTGTTCATCGCATAGGTAACAATGGAACAAACGGAGTCTCTGTGTTTCTTCCATGAGGCACTATCTATAGTTTCTCACTGAACAGAGCAACCTATTTCACCTTTTCCTTTGCCATAAAAAGGATAACGTAGAAAAGGGTCAGAACTCTGAGACTGGAGCATGTTAGGGAGTACAAAGATGAGACAGATTAACTGAGATGGTGGGAAAGAACAACACATGGCTTGTACATGGAATTTACCCTTGAAGCGAAAGTGCAAAAAGTAGTAGAAATAAAATTAGCAAACTGTTTTGGGGCATTTGGGAGTGGGAACACTATAAAATAGTTCTTTTTTTCTATTCTTAAATGTCTTATTTATTTATTTATTTATTTTTCAGGTTTTCTAATTTATTTTCCATTCAAAAAAATTACACTTCCTCAACGTGTTCGAATGGGAGCTCACCAAATCCAGTTGGACCGGGACTGAAGGAGCATGCGATCAAACCAGACTCTCTGAATTTGTCTGACAATGGGTGCTGACTGAGCAGCCATTGATAAAGGCACTGGGACTAGTTTCTACTGCATGTACTGGCTATCTGGGACCCTAGTCTATTTGGACAAAATAGTTCTTAAACTGCATGATTAATCAGAAAAGTGAATTCATGGCTCCCATTCTCAATAAACTACATTTTGTGGAGGGGAAATAAGATATTTAGAGTCCGTATTATGCAAGAGCGTCTATGGAATGCATCCCTAATTAATTAAAGTCACACTTGACTAAACTACCAAGTATATGTCGGTCATGGGATGTGAGATCTTGAAGCAAAAAGAAATAAAATAAAATAAACGATATAAAATTTTCCTCTCTGACTCCTGAGCTTCTATGAGCTAGAAGACCATAGTTCTTTCCACTGTGTTCACATGCTCATTTTCCTCTGGAATATTCTCTGTCTCCGCATGTCCTTAAAATCATGACCATCCTTCGTATTCCTAACTCAGAGATTCAGTGTTCTCTAAGGCCATGGACCTCTTAAACTAATGATGGGAACTTGTATCCCCAGGTCCTCACTTGCAGTTTTCTACCCCCACTTCCTTAGTTCTCATAGCTAAAAGAGATGATGGTATCTCCAAAATACCCAACTTCACTTCTTCCTAGCCAATTCGCACAATCCACTTGACGTTAAAGACTGTGGTCAGTCATCAAGGCCTGGGCATCATCATAGGCTGGCAGGATGTGAGGCGCAATGTTCTGTCATTTGACACAGTCTGCTCCGATGATTGTGTTGCAGAAGGACAGAACATTTGAGGAGGGGGAAAGTGATTCGTGGAAAATAAATTACCAACAGCAGAAGGGCTGTTAAAAGGAACAGGGACTGCTAGTTTCAAACACTTTTATTTTCTGTCAAGTTCAATATAAGACCTTAGTAAAGACTCCTATGAGCACACTTTTGTGTTCTTCCACAGACAGGAAAGATCACGGCTCTGTCTATCCCATGATTGACGACATATTGGGTTTCAGATTATATTGCAGTAGAGATTTAAAGGATTTTGGCTGCCGAAGAGAAGGTGACTGAGTTTGACTTGTTGGATCCGGAAGGTGCTGGACTACTGGCCCTAGAGTGATGTCTCCCTGTTCCTCCAAGCTCCTTTCTAGCTTTTGTATCGCTTTCCTATCTTCTTGGCTTTACTACTCTACTACCTACCATCCCCTTGTGGCTGGGAACGAGCAACTCCCTATTGCCATGATCTCCCAACCCTTCAACACCTCCCATCACTTCTGCCATTGATAGTCAGCCCATACCGCCCGCCAGCTCTTCCAACACCACCCTCAGAACCTGCCCCTCCTGGCCTGCTGTCCTTATCCTCCAGAGACTTGTTGCTCAAGACCCAGAAGTCCACAAGCTGAGCTGGCTGGAATCTGCTGCTCCCTCTAGCTCCTGCGGCACCGCACCCTCGGCTCTAGCAGCTCAGTCTTGGCTCTTTCCGCCAGACCGCGCAATGCCTGCTGGGTCACGCAGCTTTCGCCTCCATTGCTGCCCAGGAGCTCTGGACTCCAGAGGCTCTCTGAGGCTCGGTTGCCTAGCCTCAGGCTCCCAGCGATTCGCTGTTTCAGGCCAACACCGCGGCACTGCCTTCTCCAGCGGCACAGGAGATGCCAAAGCCCGCAGCAGGACCCTCCAACCGCTCGCCAACCACCATGGCCCCTCAGCAAATAGGTAGCAGTACGCTGAAAGCCTCCAAGGAGGGCGCGGGGAGCTCTTCGTCTCCAGTCCCCTCCGTGGTGGCGATGGCTGCAGCCGAAGCAGGCCAAGCCGAGGGGTCGCTGCTGCTGGTCAAGAGGCCACAGCGGCCCATGGCTCGCCATTCCTTGGTGCACTACCTGAAGGGCCGGGCCCTGGGCTACGAGGGCCACCCGAGGCTGGCGGGCTTCGAGGGCGACCTGAGCAGCTACAGGGCCCTCAGGCTGCCGGAGCTGCTGAGGGAGCGCCAGCTGGCACTTGGCCCCCTCAACAAAGTGTTCGCATCGCAGTGGCTAAATGCCAGGCAGGTGGTGTGTGGCACCAAGTGCAACACGCTTTTTGTGGTCGACGTCAAGACCGACCATATCAGGTGCATTCCTCTGATTAGTGACAGGGGGCCCGACCGATTCCGTGGCTCGCCGTCCTGTGGCATTCATGCTGTGGAGCTGAATCCCTCCAAGACCCTCATGGCCACTGGAGGGGAAAACCCCAACAGCCTGGCCGTCTACCAGTTGCCCAAGCTGGACCCCATGTGCCTAGGAGATTGCCAAGGCCACAGGGACTGGATCTTTGCCATAGCTTGGATGAGTGACACTGTGGCTGTGAGTGGTTCCCGCGATGGCACCTTGGCACTCTGGCTGGTGGATCCGAACATGTTCAATAGCAGCATTGCTGGGCACGAGGATGCGGGCCTTCCAGTATATGCTCACATCCGTCCTACAGATATAGAGGCCATCCCTAAAGTCACTACCAATCCTGGTAACCGCAAAGTTCGAGCCCTTGCTTACAGCAACCAAAACCAGGAGCTGGGAGCAGTGTCTCTGGATGGCTACTTCCACCTGTGGAAAGCCAGGAGCTCCCTGTACAGGCTGATGTCCCTAAAGCTGCCCTACTCCAGGGAGAACATGTGTCTCACCTACTGTGATGAGTTGTGCCTCTATGCTGTCGGATCCCAGTGTCATGTTTCATTCCTGGATACTCGCCAAAGCCAGCAGAACATCCGGCCATTCTGCTCCCGAGAAGGAGGCATTGGTGTGCATTCCTTGAGTGTCCACCAGCATATTGTCACCGTGGGAACAGGTCACGGTTCTCTGCTCTTCTATGACATCCGTGCCCAGAAGTTCCTCGAGCAAAGATCTGTAGCCAGTCCAGACATGTTTCCTGTGCCCTCTGGAAGGAAGCTCAAGCTCACCTGTGGCAGCGGCTGGATCAACCAGAATGATTTCTTAGAGAATTACGCTGCTGGTGTAGATTTCCCCAACGCACTCTACACTCACTGCTACAACTGGCCAGAGATGAAGCTCTTCGTGGGTGGGGGCCCACTGGCCTCAGGCCTCCATGGCAACTATGCAGGCCTCTGGAGCTAAGGTTAGCTGAACTCACAGTATGCATTTATCTTTCTGGTCAATCTAACTGAACGCTGCCGTTTTCGTTTTCCACATGCTGTTTTAACTCTGTTTCTCTCTCTTTTTTTCTTTCAGGCAGAGCGGGCCCTGATTAACCGGTGTATTTCGTAGCAGAAAGAGAGGAGAAGACAGATGGAGCTGACAGAAGTCGCTTTGAGAAATTTTCTGCACCTCTCCACCATTCTTTGAACTGTTCATACAAATACTTTCCACTAATTATTAGCTGTGCCGTCTCTGAGTGAGTGATCCATATAGTCTCTATGTGGAAGAAAACCCCTGTTATAATGTTAGACGCTTGTATGTGTTGTGTTATTTTACTATTAGCTGGTTTAAAGACACTGCTTTTAATTTTCATCACGTGTGTGTGATATATGAACAAGATTTTCTCATAAACAGAGTTTAGACATTTCTTCTGGAGCGCTAACCATAGTTTTATTGCATTGTTCCGATTATAACATGCATTCCATGTTGCAGATTGCGTTCTTTTGGAAATATGTCACTCGTGAACTGTGATCATGGTGTATATAGTTCGTATGTTGTTGGTGAAAAACACACTTTTCTGAAAAGTTTATTATGTCATAGAATCTTGTGTATCAGAATCTCAGTTGATGAGGAAGGTTTAGGTATTCAAGTGGTCAAGTATTCTGCTAATTTGAACTTTCAAAATTAATCCAAAAATCGGTATTTTTCTTTCAAGCCTTATCTTAGTTTTATGCTCTGTCTTCTTACTAATCAAAGAATGTACTTGTTTTCACTTCTTGCCTTAGTACTGTCAAGACTTGTGGATATATTTGAATGTTTGTGGTTGGAGTAACTTACACAGAGTTTCAGTGCCATCATTCGATGCAGGGATATTAAGTATAAGTGTAGAATGTATAGGCGAGAGGGCAGAAAACAAACTGCTCTAAGGTATAGACTGGATATTTTTGCTGTTGCTATTTTTCCTCACAAATGTTATATTTGAGCATGTATAAACTTTCAAAAATCTGCCTATAATTTAAGTTAAAAGAAAAAAATGCAAAGAAAGAAAATGAGCCCATCTAGCTCACTGTGAAAGAAACGCCCCTCTTTATAAGCTCCAAATTAATTAGATTTCATTTTGTGAACTTCAAACTTTCTTACTTAAAAGTGGAATATGTGCGTTACCAAAGCCTCTCATTCTGTGCCTCTAAAGGTAATAATAGGTGATTGTGACAATGCTGTATGATTTTCCAATAGAGGAGCTGGGGATTAAAAAAGATAGGTCTGAGTGAAGAACTTTGCCATTCACATTAACAGAGGTAGTGGGATGCTCTACAGGTGCATTGGACTTGTTCTTAGGTGAGAATACTGAGAATGATAAAGCAGCCAGGCCTTCCTCAAAACTGGCCAGGATAGGTTAGCCCAGGATTGGTATTGAGCCACGTTTCCTTTTCCCTAAACATCTGACATGTATTTTGGATTGGTGTTGACAAACTACATGCTGTTCAGTACCAAACCTAAATTGCTGAAAAGAATTACTTGTGAGTTGGATATACAAAATAGTCAAATTTTTGTTTATAGAGATTATGCAGGTTCATTCCGCAAATTATAGTTTTACTACACATCTGTGTAGTTCTTTTGCTTGCATGTATGGTTCCAACTCTCTTATAAGTGATTTGAGAGCAGAGATTGTAAACTGCCATCTTTTATTTCTTTATTTGTGTACCAAGGCCAAACAAAGGCAATCAGTTATTATTTACTGATTTTTTTTTTGCCAATGGAAACCTGCACTTCAAATTGTAATAAATATTTGCTGTTGCATAGTAAAGAACCTTGCTGGGTGATTCCCTCTCCTGTTTTTCTTTAAAATTTCCCTAATACATTTTCAGGGCATGTTGTAGAACTTCATCCATTCATAAATAAAGTAATATGTGATACTTAGAAGATGAACAAAATTTTACTTTTCATTTATAACTGGACATTAATCCTTTAAAATAAAAATATTGAGATTTGAAGATTTCTTTAAAACGATTGGTTTGTTTTACCAGAAATGTATTTGAAAATTTTAGAATATAGGTTTTTAATTTAGAAATAATTTATATAGGTAATTAACTTGAAAAAAAATTTTCAAACTATAAGCTGCCTATTGTCTTATAAGTAGTAGGGTATTGGGGTGTTCAAGTGAAATAAGTTTGGAAATACAGAAAAGGAATCCTTCCACACTGGATGAGATTTAAAATAAACAATAGAAGGTAAAGATTTAATCTGAATTCTTCTCTGACTTGATTCCTTTTTTTCGTGTAGGGGGGGTTGTTTATTAGGGGAAATGGAATGGTAAAAGGGTGAAAGGTCTGAGTGACCAATTCTGGGGACAGGGGTAGCAGAGTAGAAGAGAGAGTCAGAGGCAGGAGGGGAAAGAGAGAGAGAAAGAGAGAGAGAGAGAGAGAGAGAGGGAGAAAGTGAATGTGAACTGAAGATGCTCTATGTGCCTGTAGCTGAGGACATTCCTGTCAAGATGCTGAGAGCAGGCCAGTACAGATGCATGAATACTAACAGCCTAGCCTGGGACTAGCTCCTAGGCAATCCTTAACCTCAATGTCGGTCTCTACCTCCAGAGTCCATCTTCACTGGGCCAAAGTACCTTTCATCTGAAAGATCTCAAACTGAAGATCAAACTGAAGATCTCCTGACATGAACAGAATTACTGGAATCAACAGCCTAGCTGATCAGGTCAATGTAGGCTTGTCTTCCTACAGATTTCTCAACCCACAGGATCTTCTGAAGCCTGGCAGGCCCTGCGCTAAATAGCAAAAGGCAAATTCAACCTTCTGCAACCACGGAGGACACTGAGGTTGCTCTGGGTGCCAGCCAAGTAAATTCTTTGCCATTTTCTAATCAGTAATTCAAGTAAAGTGTTATCCTTCTCAAAGATCTCTGATGCAGTTTCATTGCTGAGAGGTTTTGTCAGTTTAAAAAAATACAACCCCATCAAACAAATTTCAGCTCAAATTTCTCTCACATGATGCTTTGTATAATCGTGAAAATACTTTTCATTGTGCAAAAATACCTGTCACAGTCATTTAGACATAAATATGCTACTGTTTATGCAATGTATATGTCTAAAACTAGTTCCAGGGAGCCGAATGGAAGGGTCCACCTTAAACAGGTTAAATATACCCCCCTCAATTCCCTGATCCTAATTTATTTTTCTTAATTTAACTTTGTCCTCTGTTCTGCCAATACCTTAACCAGGTGTAAGAGATACCAGACATTTCCATGCCACAAACACCAGACAGGTGCAAAGAGACCAGCTATGCCAGGACGTGGCCAGCACTCAGCCTTCTCAGATTCCCCTGCCCCAAAGATGAAAACCACAAATAAGCAGTCTTGAGAATCTGCTGCCCCAATTTCTTTAACCTTTGGTGCTAATCTCCTGCATTTTGTTATAAAAAAGAGATGGGAATATAATGTTCTGTCTCTTTAAGAGACAAGCCACACTGATTCCCTTCCTTCTTGCAGCCTCTGCCCCATTCTCTCTTCCTGTCCTCTCTCTCGGAGAGGCTGCCAACTTTCTCCCCCTCTCGCTCTCCCTCTTTTACACTCGTTCGTTTCTCTCTCCCCCCCTCTTTCTCTCTCTCTCTCCCCCCTTTCTCCTCTTTTCCTTCCCCTTCATAATCCCCTGAATAAATATTCAACCTCACTTGGTATGACGTACCTATCCATGTCTCTGTCTCTTGCCCACCTGCCACGTGTATCCATACCTGGGAACAGCCACTGCTTGAGGACCAGCAACCTCTGCCTGGGACTGGCTGATCTCAGGATCCTCTGCCTAACACCACATGGCCTGATACCACCGCGTTGGGACCTACAGCATTTCTGCTGCCTACCTGCCTACTGCAACCAGGGATCCTGTAATATTTTTAATTTTTCCATTACACTTATATTATGAATAAACACAAAAGTTTGTAGGTAGACAAACAATCAGAAGATGGATGACATGAATCTAGAAATCAGCGATTTAGAAGAAAAGGAAATAGTAGGAGAGCAAAGGGCAGCATTCTGCCTTATGCTCCGGGAACACGCGAACACTCACCGAGCACACACTGGGCACAGTGTGGCTGGCCTGTCCCAGCTCACTCAGGTTTCCCAGACAAGGAAAAACATGCAGGAAATCTCCTGCTCGGCAGGCTTCTGTAATGCCTCCCATATCCACCAATTCCGGTCCACATAAGCCGTCCCATGATGCATCAGTTTGTAGTCCAGTGATGAGCCCACACCCTCTCAGATCTTCTGCAATTTAGTAAACTTCAGCTTTTGGGACTTGGGCTCTCAAAATAGGTAACCCTGCTTTGCTTATCTCTCCATTATCTCTTTAACAAACAAAACTAGTTAGTTCCTTGGGCCTGTTCTTTATTTGTTTCCCTGGAGATACCTTTGCTAAGCATTTTTTTTTGTTTGTTTTGAAACCAGGTCTCATTTTGTGGTCGTGGCTCACTGACTTTGAATTAACTCAATAAATACCTGCCTGCCCCTGCCTTCTGAGTACCAGGATTAAAGGCATGGGCCACAACACTGAGACAGGATTTTCTAGGCACAGCTTACTCAGCTCAATTGGTACAATGTTAACTCAACCACAGATAGTTTAAGCAAACGGTCTTGGTTATGTTCTGAGTCTCTTTATTCACACACATTTAAAATTGCTTAATTGGTCAAAGAATCCTTTTCCTTTCAACCAACCGTTAACCCAAAAAAACAAAAAAAGCAAATATCAAAAAAAAAAAAGGAAAAAAAACCCTCATATCTTGACAGTCTTACAAAGAAAGACAGTGGGCCAGGTCTGGTGCAGACTACAGGCAGCAGACCCTGGGTCTACGTGGGTGAACTGACAGATTTGTGGCCCAGATGCCACTCACATAAAGCAGAGACAGGCAGGACCAGAAGTTCAAGTCTGAGTCCAAGGAGGCAGGCAGGTCAGAGCTGTGAAGTCTTAGGTTTTCTCATACTTGATCCAGTTAATACTGATAAGGTCTGTGGGTAACAAGAGCAGGGGAAAAACGACCGTGTCCCAAGGAAAGGAGCAGAGGAGGCTGGCAGTGCAGGAATTGACATCCAAGGAAGGGTCCCCATCAAGGCAAGTGTGCTTGGAGGGTCTCCGCCCGTTTCAGGCACTCAGCTGCCTTCTTCTTCACACCATCCTGACAGGCAGTGGACAGGTTACTTCAAAGAGCAGAAGGTCCAGTCCCTTCAAAATCCCTGGCCAGAATGTGCCTCCCCCTGCCCTAGTATTTCCCAATTTATAGGTGTATTAAAAAGAGAAAGAAAATTCTGTCCAAGGTCTCTGTGAGAAAAGGAGGCTCCTGAGCCTTCTTTGTTTCCTTAAAATACATTGTAGATGTGTGAGGTCAGTGTGGAGGTCAGTGGTCAACCTCAGATGTAGTATCCCCCTTCCATCATGACTGTTCTCTGCTACACATGCCTGGCTCACCAGTCCTGTTTCTGTCTCTGCCCGACATTGCCATAGGAACACTTGGTCCCTGAGCATGCTGCAGCATACCTCTGTGTGGGTTCTGGGCACTCTAATTCAGTCCCTCATGCTGACACGACAAGCACTTTACACACCGAGCTATCTTCCCTTCTGTCCCCGTCTTCCTTACTGCCATACTCACTGAGACACCCTGGAAAAGGATGGGCACCCTATCTTGTTAGTCTTGAGCGCAGCGCCATAGGCACCGGCCATCCCTTTCTGCAGCGCTTGAGTGATGAGCTCTGTGGCCTAGATCAGATAAGCTGGGGCAGGTTCTCCATCTTCAGCCTCTCTCTTCTCCTGTCCTCCTGGCTCCCAGGATTCCTGGTTCAGCCATTTGGACTCTACCTCCATGGCTGCTAGCTCACTGGTTTGGGTGGGGCTGGTGCCTGTACTTTCTTTAATAAAGCAGGAGGATTCAAGCCAGACTGGCCTTCTTTCCCTGGGTCCATACCAAGCTTATTTTGTTCATTAGTTTACCAAACTGCCCCCACTGGAGAGGACCAGAACCTGGAAATACAAAATTCACTTGCATAGGGAAATCAGTGTTGTGCTGTTTGCTTGATTCGGCTGAGGAACTTTTTGGAAAGGCTTGGTTTATCATTTCCGTTGCATACACAAGCAAGCACAGGCATTGTTGTGTTGTTGGTGCACAAGTTTTGGGAAGGTTTTTTTTTCACCCTACAGGGATTCTGTGATGGAACTCAAGTTGCCAGGCTCACGAGACAAGTGCTTTCAACTCTTGAGCCATCTTACTGACACATGGCCTTGAACTTCTGGTCATTCTGACTCTGTCTGTCTAGTGCGAGGATACAGCCATGTGCAACTTCAACTTTTCTTTGTCTGTTTGTTTTATTAAAGATGGGATCTCACTATGTGGGCCTGGCTATTCTGTAATATGCTATGTAGACTAGGCTGATCTTGAATTCACATATCTGCCTGCCTTTAACTCCCTGAATGCTGGGATCAGAAATGTGTGCCACCATAGCCAGCTTTTCCATTGTCAAAAGGTATTACATGGTGCTGGAGTGTTTGCTCAAAATTTAAGAGCACAGGCTGCTCTTCCAGATGTCCTGAGTTTAATTCCCAAAAAATATGTTTGCTCCCAACCACCTATAATGGAATCTGATCTCTTCTGGAATAAAGTCAATAGATCATTCACAAACATAAAATACATAAATAAATGTAAAAGAGAAATGTTTAAAAAATTAAAAAAGAGAATATCTGTGAAATAGTATAACAACATGAAATCCATCGCTTTGCATGATGAATATATGCTAACAATTATAATGTAAACTGTCACATGAACAAAACATCATTGGAACCTTTATTTCAAGCATATTTCAAAATCTATCTAAATAAGGAACCTCAAAATATAACAACTTCTTTGTAGAAGTGCAAATTGCCAAGTATAATGAAAATGTTCAAAGAAGTAGAAAATTCACTAACTATAGTTTTATTTAAAATGCCAGAAGCTACAACTGTAAAGCCATACCAATATGAATCCCTAAAACATGAGCCAGAATGGGAAAAATTTATGGAAAGAAAAAGAGCTATGAGAAACTAAGGAATGCAGAGAATTGGAGAAATATTCTGCTCAAGTAAATATCACGCCAATTGGCTTCTAATACCAAGAAGTCACCCCTGAAACATAAGAAACACTATGCAGACAGATAAAGTTGTAAAGTTGTACTTCTGCATTCAGAAAAATCACACACACACACACACACACACACACACACCTACTTCAGAAGCAACAATTAATGGAAAAAAAGAGACCATAAGATTGAAAGCAACGAAGAAGGGATATATGGGAAAGTTTGAAGAAAAGAAAAGGGGGAGAGAGAGAGTATAATTACATTATAATATGAAAATAAAAGAGAAGTTATACCTGCAGTTTTTGACTGGGATTAAATATGCATGATTTAAGAAACTCAAACATAATAGGCTGTTTCTAATTAAATCTTTGAATCTTTGTGAAATATCTTTGAGTTGTGACTGCCTTTCAACTCATAAACTGAAACACCGTTTTAAAATAAAGATAAATGAACAGAAAAGCAAATCCTTAAATGGCTACATCACCAAGTATTATGCAATTTTAATGGCACTAAAATATTTAAAATAAATCAGTATTCTTTCAGGGTAAGTGTATTATGTGTACTATAAATTTAAAGTCATATTTTAGAATGTTATTTTATAAATTTATTACATTTAATATTCTTAATAAGATTGTTCCAAGTCACTTGCACCAAAATATCTAGAGAGCCATGTAAGGTGGGGTGCCAACTTGTGAAGTTACTCCTGTCATCTTGATGAACATTAAAATCCAGGAGTTACTCATATACACCACTTGAACCTGTTCACATAGCTTACTTATTTCTGAAATGTTTGTTCATCGCATAGGTAACAATGGAACAAACGGAGTCTCTGTGTTTCCTCCATGAGGCACTATCTATAGTTTCTCACTGAACAGAGCAACCTATTTCACCTTTTGCTTTGCCATAAAAAGGATAACGTAGAAAAGGGTCAGAACTCTGAGACTGGAGCATGTTAGGGAGTACAAAGATGAGACAGATTAACTGAGATGGTGGGAAAGAACAACACATGGCTTGTACATGGAATTTACCCTTGAAGCGAAAGTGCAAAAAGTAGTAGAAATAAAATTAGCAAACTGTTTTGGGGCATTTGGGAGTGGGAACACTATAAAATAGTTCTTTTTTTCTATTCTTAAATGTCTTATTTATTTATTTATTTTTCACGTTTTCTAATTTATTTTCCATTCAAAAAAATTACACTTCCTCAACGTGTTCGAATGGGAGCTCACCAAATCCAGTTGGACCGGGACTGAAGGAGCATGCGATCAAACCAGACTCTCTGAATTTGTCTGACAATGGGTGCTGACTGAGCAGCCATTGATAAAGGCACTGGGACTAGTTTCTACTGCATGTACTGACTATCTGGGACCCTAGTCTATTTGGACAAAATAGTTCTTAAACTGCATGATTAATCAGAAAAGTGAATTCATGGCTCCCATTCTCAATAAACTACATTTTGTGGAGGGGAAATAAGATATTTAGAGTCCGTATTATGCAAGAGCGTCTATGGAATGCATCCCTAATTAATTAAAGTCACACTTGACTAAACTACCAAGTATATGTCGGTCATGGGATGTGAGATCTTGAAGCAAAAAGAAATAAAATAAAATAAACGATATAAAATTTTCCTCTCTGACTCCTGAGCTTCTATGAGCTAGAAGACCATAGTTCTTTCCACTGTGTTCACATGCTCATTTTCCTCTGGAATATTCTCTGTCTCCGCATGTCCTTAAAATCATGACCATCCTTCGTATTCCTAACTCAGAGATTCAGTGTTCTCTAAGGCCATGGACCTCTTAAACTAATGATGGGAACTTGTGTCCCCAGGCCCTCACTTGCAGTTTTCTACCCCCACTTCCTTAGTTCTCATAGCTAAAAGAGATGATGGTATCTCCAAAATACCCAACTTCACTTCTTCCTAGCCAATTCGCACAATCCACTTGACGTTAAAGACTGTGGTCAGTCATCAAGGCCTGGGCATCATCATAGGCTGGCAGGATGTGAGGCGCAATGTTCTGTCATTTGACACAGTCTGCTCCGATGATTGTGTTGCAGAAGGACAGAACATTTGAGGAGGGGGAAAGTGATTCGTGGAAAATAAATTACCAACAGCAGAAGGGCTGTTAAAAGGAACAGGGACTGCTAGTTTCAAACACTTTTATTTTCTGTCAAGTTCAATATAAGACCTTAGTAAAGACTCTTATGAGCACACTTTTGTGTTCTTCCACAGACAGGAAAGATCACGGCTCTGTCTATCCCATGATTGACGACATATTGGGTTTCAGATTATATTGCAGTAGAGATTTAAAGGATTTTGGCTGCCGAAGAGAAGGTGACTGAGTTTGACTTGTTGGATCCGGAAGGTGCTGGACTACTGGCCCTAGAGTGATGTCTCCCTGTTCCTCCAAGCTCCTTTCTAGCTTTTGTATCGCTTTCCTATCTTCTTGGCTTTACTACTCTACTACCAACCATCCCCTTGTGGCTGGGAACGAGCAACTCCCTATTGCCATGATCTCCCAACCCTTCAACACCTCCCATCACTTCTGCCATTGATAGTCAGCCCATACCGCCCGCCAGCTCTTCCAACACCACCCTCAGAACCTGCCCCTCCTGGCCTGCTGTCCTTATCCTCCAGAGACTTGTTGCTCAAGACCCAGAAGTCCACAAGCTGAGCTGGCTGGAATCTGCTGCTCCCTCTAGCTCCTGCGGCACCGCACCCTCGGCTCTAGCAGCTCAGTCTTGGCTCTTTCCGCCAGACCGCGCAATGCCTGCTGGGTCACGCAGCTTTCGCCTCCATTGCTGCCCAGGAGCTCTGGACTCCAGAGGCTCTCTGAGGCTCGGTTGCCTAGCCTCAGGCTCCCAGCGATTCGCTGTTTCAGGCCAACACCGCGGCACTGCCTTCTCCAGCGGCACAGGAGATGCCAAAGCCCGCAGGACCCTCCAACCGCTCGCCAACCACCATGGCCCCTCAGCAAATAGGTAGCAGTACGCTGAAAGCCTCCAAGGAGGGCGCGGGGAGCTCTTCGTCTCCAGTCCCCTCCGTGGTGGCGATGGCTGCAGCCGAAGCAGGCCAAGCCGAGGGGTCGCTGCTGCTGGTCAAGAGGCCACAGCGGCCCATGGCTCGCCATTCCTTGGTGCACTACCTGAAGGGCCGGGCCCTGGGCTACGAGGGCCACCCGAGGCTGGCGGGCTTCGAGGGCGACCTGAGCAGCTACAGGGCCCTCAGGCTGCCGGAGCTGCTGAGGGAGCGCCAGCTGGCACTTGGCCCCCTCAACAAAGTGTTCGCATCGCAGTGGCTAAATGCCAGGCAGGTGGTGTGTGGCACCAAGTGCAACACGCTTTTTGTGGTCGACGTCAAGACCGACCATATCAGGTGCATTCCTCTGATTAGTGACAGGGGGCCCGACCAATTCCGTGGCTCGCCGTCCTGTGGCATTCATGCTGTGGAGCTGAATCCCTCCAAGACCCTCATGGCCACTGGAGGGGAAAACCCCAACAGCCTGGCCGTCTACCAGTTGCCCAAGCTGGACCCCATGTGCCTAGGAGATTGCCAAGGCCACAGGGACTGGATCTTTGCCATAGCTTGGATGAGTGACACTGTGGCTGTGAGTGGTTCCCGCGATGGCACCTTGGCACTCTGGCTGGTGGATCCGAACATGTTCAATAGCAGCATTGCTGGGCATGAGGATGCGGGCCTTCCAGTATATGCTCACATCCGTCCTACAGACATAGAGGCCATCCCTAAAGTCACTACCAATCCTGGTAACCGCAAAGTTCGAGCCCTTGCTTACAGCAACCAAAACCAGGAGCTGGGAGCAGTGTCTCTGGATGGCTACTTCCACCTGTGGAAAGCCAGGAGCTCCCTGTACAGGCTGATGTCCCTAAAGCTGCCCTACTCCAGGGAGAACATGTGTCTCACCTACTGTGATGAGTTGTGCCTCTATGCTGTCGGATCCCAGTGTCATGTTTCATTCCTGGATACTCGCCAAAGCCAGCAGAACATCCGGCCATTCTGCTCCCGAGAAGGAGGCATTGGTGTGCATTCCTTGAGTGTCCACCAGCATATTGTCACCGTGGGAACAGGTCACGGTTCTCTGCTCTTCTATGACATCCGTGCCCAGAAGTTCCTCGAGCAAAGATCTGTAGCCAGTCCAGACATGTTTCCTGTGCCCTCTGGAAGGAAGCTCAAGCTCACCTGTGGCAGCGGCTGGATCAACCAGAATGATTTCTTAGAGAATTACGCTGCTGGTGTAGATTTCCCCAACGCACTCTACACTCACTGCTACAACTGGCCAGAGATGAAGCTCTTCGTGGGTGGGGGCCCACTGGCCTCAGGCCTCCATGGCAACTATGCAGGCCTCTGGAGCTAAGGTTAGCTGAACTCACAGTATGCATTTATCTTTCTGGTCAATCTAACTGAACGCTGCCGTTTTCGTTTTCCACATGCTGTTTTAACTCTGTTTCTCTCTCTTTTTTTCTTTCAGGCAGAGCGGGCCCTGATTAACCGGTGTATTTCTTAGCAGAAAGAGAGGAGAAGACAGATGGAGCTGACAGAAGTCGCTTTGAGAAATTTTCTGCACCTCTCCACCATTCTTTGAACTGTTCATACAAATACTTTCCACTAATTATTAGCTGTGCCGTCTCTGAGTGAGTGATCCATATAGTCTCTATGTGGAAGAAAACCCCTGTTATAATGTTAGACGCTTGTATGTGTTGTGTTATTTTACTATTAGCTGGTTTAAAGACACTGCTTTTAATTTTCATCACGTGTGTGTGATATATGAACAAGATTTTCTCATAAACAGAGTTTAGACATTTCTTCTGGAGCGCTAACCATAGTTTTATTGCATTGTTCCGATTATAACATGCATTCCATGTTGCAGATTGCGTTCTTTTGGAAATATGTCACTCGTGAACTGTGATCATGGTGTATATAGTTCGTATGTTGTTGGTGAAAAACACACTTTTCTGAAAAGTTTATTATGTCATAGAATCTTGTGTATCAGAATCTCAGTTGATGAGGAAGGTTTAGGTATTCAAGTGGTCAAGTATTCTGCTAATTTGAACTTTCAAAATTAATCCAAAAATCGGTATTTTTCTTTCAAGCCTTATCTTAGTTTTATGCTCTGTCTTCTTACTAATCAAAGAATGTACTTGTTTTCACTTCTTGCCTTAGTACTGTCAAGACTTGTGGATATATTTGAATGTTTGTGGTTGGAGTAACTTACACAGAGTTTCAGTGCCATCATTCGATGCAGGGATATTAAGTATAAGTGTAGAATGTATAGGCGAGAGGGCAGAAAACACACTGCTCTAAGGTATAGACTGGATATTTTTGCTGTTGCTATTTTTCCTCACAAATGTTATATTTGAGCATGTATAAACTTTCAAAAATCTGCCTATAATTTAAGTTAAAAGAAAAAAATGCAAAGAAAGAAAATGAGCCCATCTAGCTCACTGTGAAAGAAACGCCCCTCTTTATAAGCTCCAAATTAATTAGATTTCATTTTGTGAACTTCAAACTTTCTTACTTAAAAGTGGAATATGTGCGTTACCAAAGCCTCTCATTCTGTGCCTCTAAAGGTAATAATAGGTGATTGTGACAATGCTGTATGATTTTCCAATAGAGGAGCTGGGGATTAAAAAAGATAGGTCTGAGTGAAGAACTTTGCCATTCACATTAACAGAGGTAGTGGGATGCTCTACAGGTGCATTGGACTTGTTCTTAGGTGAGAATACTGAGAATGATAAAGCAGCCAGGCCTTCCTCAAAACTGGCCAGGATAGGTTAGCCCAGGATTGGTATTGAGCCACGTTTCCTTTTCCCTAAACATCTGACATGTATTTTGGATTGGTGTTGACAAACTACATGCTGTTCAGTACCAAACCTAAATTGCTGAAAAGAATTACTTGTGAGTTAGATATACAAAATAGTCAAATTTTTGTTTATAGAGATTATGCAGGTTCATTCCGCAAATTATAGTTTTGCTACACATCTGTGTAGTTCTTTTGCTTGCATGTATGGTTCCAACTCTCTTATAAGTGATTTGAGAGCAGAGATTGTAAACTGCCATCTTTTATTTTTTATTTGTGTACCAAGGCCAAACAAAGGCAATCAGTTATTATTTACTGATTTTTTTTTTTGCCAATGGAAACCTGCACTTCAAATTGTAATAAATATTTGCTGTTGCATAGTAAAGAACCTTGCTGGGTGATTCCCTCTCCTGTTTTTCTTTAAAATTTCCCTAATACATTTTCAGGGCATGTTGTAGAACTTCATCCATTCATAAATAAAGTAATATGTGATACTTAGAAGATGAACAAAATTTTACTTTTCATTTATAACTGGACATTAATCCTTTAAAATAAAAATATTGAGATTTGAAGACTTCTTTAAAACGATTGGTTTGTTTTACCAGAAATGTATTTGAAAATTTTAGAATATAGGTTTTTAATTTAGAAATAATTTATATAGGTAATTAACTTGAAAAAAAATTTTCAAACTATAAGCTGCCTATTGTCTTATAAGTAGTAGGGTATTGGGGTGTTCAAGAGAAATAAGATTGGAAATACAGAAAAGGAATCCTTCCACACTGGATGAGATTTAAAATAAACAATAGAAGGTAAAGATTTAATCTGAATTCTTCTCTGACTTGATTCCTTTTTTTCGTGTAGGGGGGGTTGTTTATTAGGGGAAATGGAATGGTAAAAGGGTGAAAGGTCTGAGTGACCAATTCTGGGGACAGGGGTAGCAGAGGAGAAGAGAGAGTCAGAGGCAGGAGGGGAAAGAGAGAGAGAAAGAGAGAGAGAGAGAGAGAGAGAGAGAGAGAGAGAGAAAGTGAATGTGAACTGAAGATGCTCTATGTGCCTGTAGCTGAGGACATGTCCTGTCAAGATGCTGAGAGCAGGCCAGTACAGATGCATGAATACTAACAGCCTAGCCTGGGACTAGCTCCTAGGCAATCCTTAACCTCAATGTCGGTCTCTACCTCCAGAGTCCATCTTCACTGGGCCAAAGTACCTTTCATCTGAAAGATCTCAAACTGAAGATCAAACTGAAGATCTCCTGACATGAACAGAATTACTGGAATCAACAGCCTAGCTGATCAGGTCAATGTAGGCTTGTCTTCCTACAGATTTCTCAACCCACAGGATCTTCTGAAGCCTGGCAGGCCCTGCGCTAAATAGCAAAAGGCAAATTCAACCTTCTGCAACCACGGAGGACCCTGAGGTTGCTCTGGGTGCCAGCCAAGTAAATTCTTTGCCATTTTCTAATCAGTAATTCAAGTAAAGTGTTATCCTTCTCAAAGATCTCTGATGCAGTTTCATTGCTGAGAGGTTTTGTCAGTTTAAAAAAATACAACCCCATCAAACAAATTTCAGCTCAAATTTCTCTCACATGATGCTTTGTATAATCGTGAAAATACTTTTCATTGTGCAAAAATACCTGTCACAGTCATTTAGACATAAATATGCTACTGTTTATGCAATGTATATGTCTAAAACTAGTTCCAGGGAGCCGAATGGAAGGGTCCACCTTAAACAGGTTAAATATACCCCCCTCAATTCCCTGATCCTAATTTATTTTTCTTAATTTAACTTTGTCCTCTGTTCTGCCAATACCTTAACCAGGTGTAAGAGATACCAGACATTTCCATGCCACAAACACCAGACAGGTGCAAAGAGACCAGCTATGCCAGGACGTGGCCAGCACTCAGCCTTCTCAGATTCCCCTGCCCCAAAGATGAAAACCACAAATAAGCAGTCTTGAGAATCTGCTGCCCCAATTTCTTTAACCTTTGGTGCTAATCTCCTGCATTTTGTTATAAAAAAGAGATGGGAATATAATGTTCTGTCTCTTTAAGAGACAAGCCACACTGATTCCCTTCCTTCTTGCAGCCTCTGCCCCATTCTCTCTTCCTGTCCTCTCTCTCGGAGAGGCTGCCAACTTTCTCCCCCTCTCGCTCTCCCTCTTTTACACTCGTTCGTTTCTCTCTCCCCCCCTCTTTCTCTCTCTCTCTCCCCCCTTTCTCCTCTTTTCCTTCCCCTTCATAATCCCCTGAATAAATATTCAACCTCACTTGGTATGACGTACCTATCCATGTCTCTGTCTCTTGCCCACCTGCCACGTGTATCCATACCTGGGAACAGCCACTGCTTGAGGACCAGCAACCTCTGCCTGGGACTGGCTGATCTCAGGATCCTCTGCCTAACACCACATGGCCTGATACCACCGCGTTGGGACCTACAGCATTTCTGCTGCCTACCTGCCTACTGCAACCGGGGATCCTGTAATATTTTTAATTTTTCCATTACACTTATATTATGAATAAACACAAAAGTTTGTAGGTAGACAAACAATCAGAAGATGGATGACATGAATCTAGAAATCAGCGATTTAGAAGAAAAGGAAATAGTAGGAGAGCAAAGGGCAGCATTCTGCCTTATGCTCCGGGAACACGCGAACACTCACCGAGCACACACTGGGCACAGTGGGGCTGGCCTGTCCCAGCTCACTCAGGTTTCCCAGACAAGGAAAAACATGCAGGAAATCTCCTGCTCGGCAGGCTTCTGTAATGCCTCCCATATCCACCAATTCCGGTCCACATAAGCCGTCCCATGATGCATCAGTTTGTAGTCCAGTGATGAGCCCACACCCTCTCAGATCTTCTGCAATTTAGTAAACTTCAGCTTTTGGGACTTGGGCTCTCAAAATAGGTAACCCTGCTTTGCTTATCTCTCCATTATCTCTTTAACAAACAAAACTAGTTAGTTCCTTGGGCCTGTTCTTTATTTGTTTCCCTGGAGATACCTTTGCTAAGCATTTTTTTTGTTTGTTTTGAAACCAGGTCTCATTTTGTGGTCGTGGCTCACTGACTTTGAATTAACTCAATAAATACCTGCCTGCCCCTGCCTTCTGAGTACCAGGATTAAAGGCATGGGCCACAACACTGAGACAGGATTTTCTAGGCACAGCTTACTCAGCTCAATTGGTACAATGTTAACTCAACCACAGATAGTTTAAGCAAACGGTCTTGGTTATGTTCTGAGTCTCTTTATTCACACACATTTAAAATTGCTTAATTGGTCAAAGAATCCTTTTCCTTTCAACCAACCGTTAACCCAAAAAAACAAAAAAAAGCAAATATCAAAAAAAAAGGAAAAAAAACCCTCATATCTTGACAGTCTTACAAAGAAAGACAGTGGGCCAGGTCTGGTGCAGACTACAGGCTGCAGACCCTGGGTCTACGTGGGTGAACTGACAGATTTGTGGCCCAGATGCCACTCACATAAAGCAGAGACAGGCAGGACCAGAAGTTCAAGTCTGAGTCCAAGGAGGCAGGCAGGTCAGAGCTGTGAAGTCTTAGGTTTTCTCATACTTGATCCAGTTAATACTGATAAGGTCTGTGGGTAACAAGAGCAGGGGAAAAACGACCGTGTCCCAAGGAAAGGAGCAGAGGAGGCTGGCAGTGCAGGAATAGACATCCAAGGAAGGGTCCCCATCAAGGCAAGTGTGCTTGGAGGGTCTCCGCCCGTTTCAGGCACTCAGCTGCCTTCTTCTTCACACCATCCTGACAGGCAGTGGACAGGTTACTTCAAAGAGCAGAAGGTCCAGTCCCTTCAAAATCCCTGGCCAGAATGTGCCTCCCCCTGCCCTAGTATTTCCCAATTTATAGGTGTATTAAAAAGAGAAAGAAAATTCTGTCCAAGGTCTCTGTGAGAAAAGGAGGCTCCTGAGCCTTCTTTGTTTCCTTAAAATACATTGTAGATGTGTGAGGTCAGTGTGGAGGTCAGTGGTCAACCTCAGATGTAGTATCCCCCTTCCATCATGACTGTTCTCTGCTACACATGCCTGGCTCACCAGTCCTGTTTCTGTCTCTGCCCGACATTGCCATAGGAACACTTGGTCCCTGAGCATGCTGCAGCATACCTCTGTGTGGGTTCTGGGCACTCTAATTCAGTCCCTCATGCTGACACGACAAGCACTTTACACACCGAGCTATCTTCCCTTCTGTCCCCGTCTTCCTTACTGCCATACTCACTGAGACACCCTGGAAAAGGATGGGCACCCTATCTTGTTAGTCTTGAGCGCAGCGCCATAGGCACCGGCCATCCCTTTCTGCAGCGCTTGAGTGATGAGCTCTGTGGCCTAGATCAGATAAGCTGGGGCAGGTTCTCCATCTTCAGCCTCTCTCTTCTCCTGTCCTCCTGGCTCCCAGGATTCCTGGTTCAGCCATTTGGACTCTACCTCCATGGCTGCTAGCTCACTGGTTTGGGTGGGGCTGGTGCCTGTACTTTCTTTAATAAAGCAGGAGGATTCAAGCCAGACTGGCCTTCTTTCCCCGGGTCCATACCAAGCTTAGTTTGTTCATTAGTTTACCAAACTGCCCCCACTGGAGAGGACCAGAACCTGGAAATACAAAATTCACTTGCATAGGGAAATCAGTGTTGTGCTGTTTGCTTGATTCGGCTGAGGAACTTTTTGGAAAGGCTTGGTTTATCATTTCCGTTGCATACACAAGCAAGCACAGGCATTGTTGTGTTGTTGGTGCACAAGTTTTGGGAAGGTTTTTTTTTCACCCTACATGGATTCTGTGATGGAACTCAAGTTGCCAGGCTCACGAGACAAGTGCTTTCAACTCTTGAGCCATCTTACTGACACATGGCCTTGAACTTCTGGTCATTCTGACTCTGTCTGTCTAGTGCGAGCATACAGCCATGTGCAACTTCAACTTTTCTTTGTCTGTTTGTTTTATTAAAGATGGGATCTCACTATGTGGGCCTGGCTATTCTGTAATATGCTATGTAGACTAGGCTGATCTTGAATTCACATATCTGCCTGCCTTTAACTCCCTGAATGCTGGGATCAGAAATGTGTGCCACCATAGCCAGCTTTTCCATTGTCAAAAGGTATTACATGGTGCTGGAGTGTTTGCTCAAAATTTAAGAGCACAGGCTGCTCTTCCAGATGTCCTGAGTTTAATTCCCAAAAAATATGTTTGCTCCCAACCACCTATAATGGAATCTGATCTCTTCTGGAATAAAGTCAATAGATCATTCACAAACATAAAATACATAAATAAATGTAAAAGAGAAATGTTTAAAAAATTAAAAAAGAGAATATCTGTGAAATAGTATAACAACATGAAATCCATCGCTTTGCATGATGAATATATGCTAACAATTATAATGTAAACTGTCACATGAACAAAACATCATTGGAACCTTTATTTCAAGCATATTTCAAAATCTATCTAAATAAGGAACCTCAAAATATAACAACTTCTTTGTAGAAGTGCAAATTGCCAAGTATAATGAAAATGTTCAAAGAAGTAGAAAATTCACTAACTATAGTTTTATTTAAAATGCCAGAAGCTACAACTGTAAAGCCATACCAATATGAATCCCTAAAACATGAGCCAGAATGGGAAAAATTTATGGAAAGAAAAAGAGCTATGAGAAACTAAGGAATGCAGAGAATTGGAGAAATATTCTGCTCAAGTAAATATCACGCCAATTGGCTTCTAATACCAAGAAGTCACCCCTGAAACATAAGAAACACTATGCAGACAGATAAAGTTGTAAAGTTGTACTTCTGCATTCAGAAAAATCACACACACACACACACACACACACACACCTACTTCAGAAGCAACAATTAATGGAAAAAAAGAGACCATAAGATTGAAAGCAACGAAGAAGGGATATATGGGAAAGTTTGAAGAAAAGAAAAGGGGGAGAGAGAGAGTATAATTACATTATAATATGAAAATAAAAGAGAAGTTATACCTGCAGTTTTTGACTGGGATTAAATATGCATGATTTAAGAAACTCAAACATAATAGGCTGTTTCTAATTAAATCTTTGAAACTTTGTGAAATATCTTTGAGTTGTGACTGCCTTTCAACTCATAAACTGAAACACCGTTTTAAAATAAAGATAAATGAACAGAAAACCAAATCCTTAAATGGCTACATCACCAAGTATTATGCAATTTTAATGGCACTAAAATATTTAAAATAAATCAGTATTCTTTCAGGGTAAGTGTATTATGTGTACTATAAATTTAAAGTCATATTTTAGAATGTTATTTTATAAATTTATTACATTTAATATTCTTAATAAGATTGTTCCAAGTCACTTGCACCAAAATATCTAGAGAGCCATGTAAGGTGGGGTGCCAACTTGTGAAGTTACTCCTGTCATCTTGATGAACATTAAAATCCAGGAGTTACTCATATACACCACTTGAACCTGTTCACATAGCTTACTTATTTCTGAAATGTTTGTTCATCGCATAGGTAACAATGGAACAAACGGAGTCTCTGTGTTTCCTCCATGAGGCACTATCTATAGTTTCTCACTGAACAGAGCAACCTATTTCACCTTTTGCTTTGCCATAAAAAGGATAACGTAGAAAAGGGTCAGAACTCTGAGACTGGAGCATGTTAGGGAGTACAAAGATGAGACAGATTAACTGAGATGGTGGGAAAGAACAACACATGGCTTGTACATGGAATTTACCCTTGAAGCGAAAGTGCAAAAAGTAGTAGAAATAAAATTAGCAAACTGTTTTGGGGCATTTGGGAGTGGGAACACTATAAAATAGTTCTTTTTTTCTATTCTTAAATGTCTTATTTATTTATTTATTTTTCACGTTTTCTAATTTATTTTCCATTCAAAAAAATTACACTTCCTCAACGTGTTCGAATGGGAGCTCACCAAATCCAGTTGGACCGGGACTGAAGGAGCATGCGATCAAACCAGACTCTCTGAATTTGTCTGACAATGGGTGCTGACTGAGCAGCCATTGATAAAGGCACTGGGACTAGTTTCTACTGCATGTACTGGCTATCTGGGACCCTAGTCTATTTGGACAAAATAGTTCTTAAACTGCATGATTAATCAGAAAAGTGAATTCATGGCTCCCATTCTCAATAAACTACATTTTGTGGAGGGGAAATAAGATATTTAGAGTCCGTATTATGCAAGAGCGTCTATGGAATGCATCCCTAATTAATTAAAGTCACACTTGACTAAACTACCAAGTATATGTCGGTCATGGGATGTGAGATCTTGAAGCAAAAAGAAATAAAATAAAATAAACGATATAAAATTTTCCTCTCTGACTCCTGAGCTTCTATGAGCTAGAAGACCATAGTTCTTTCCACTGTGTTCACATGCTCATTTTCCTCTGGAATATTCTCTGTCTCCGCATGTCCTTAAAATCATGACCATCCTTCGTATTCCTAACTCAGAGATTCAGTGTTCTCTAAGGCCATGGACCTCTTAAACTAATGATGGGAACTTGTGTCCCCAGGCCCTCACTTGCAGTTTTCTACCCCCACTTCCTTAGTTCTCATAGCTAAAAGAGATGATGGTATCTCCAAAATACCCAACTTCACTTCTTCCTAGCCAATTCGCACAATCCACTTGACGTTAAAGACTGTGGTCAGTCATCAAGGCCTGGGCATCATCATAGGCTGGCAGGATGTGAGGCGCAATGTTCTGTCATTTGACACAGTCTGCTCCGATGATTGTGTTGCAGAAGGACAGAACATTTGAGGAGGGGGAAAGTGATTCGTGGAAAATAAATTACCAACAGCAGAAGGGCTGTTAAAAGGAACAGGGACTGCTAGTTTCAAACACTTTTATTTTCTGTCAAGTTCAATATAAGACCTTAGTAAAGACTCTTATGAGCACACTTTTGTGTTCTTCCACAGACAGGAAAGATCACGGCTCTGTCTATCCCATGATTGACGACATATTGGGTTTCAGATTATATTGCAGTAGAGATTTAAAGGATTTTGGCTGCCGAAGAGAAGGTGACTGAGTTTGACTTGTTGGATCCGGAAGGTGCTGGACTACTGGCCCTAGAGTGATGTCTCCCTGTTCCTCCAAGCTCCTTTCTAGCTTTTGTATCGCTTTCCTATCTTCTTGGCTTTACTACTCTACTACCAACCATCCCCTTGTGGCTGGGAACGAGCAACTCCCTATTGCCATGATCTCCCAACCCTTCAACACCTCCCATCACTTCTGCCATTGATAGTCAGCCCATACCGCCCGCCAGCTCTTCCAACACCACCCTCAGAACCTGCCCCTCCTGGCCTGCTGTCCTTATCCTCCAGAGACTTGTTGCTCAAGACCCAGAAGTCCACAAGCTGAGCTGGCTGGAATCTGCTGCTCCCTCTAGCTCCTGCGGCACCGCACCCTCGGCTCTAGCAGCTCAGTCTTGGCTCTTTCCGCCAGACCGCGCAATGCCTGCTGGGTCACGCAGCTTTCGCCTCCATTGCTGCCCAGGAGCTCTGGACTCCAGAGGCTCTCTGAGGCTCGGTTGCCTAGCCTCAGGCTCCCAGCGATTCGCTGTTTCAGGCCAACACCGCGGCACTGCCTTCTCCAGCGGCACAGGAGATGCCAAAGCCCGCAGGACCCTCCAACCGCTCGCCAACCACCATGGCCCCTCAGCAAATAGGTAGCAGTACGCTGAAAGCCTCCAAGGAGGGCGCGGGGAGCTCTTCGTCTCCAGTCCCCTCCGTGGTGGCGATGGCTGCAGCCGAAGCAGGCCAAGCCGAGGGGTCGCTGCTGCTGGTCAAGAGGCCACAGCGGCCCATGGCTCGCCATTCCTTGGTGCACTACCTGAAGGGCCGGGCCCTGGGCTACGAGGGCCACCCGAGGCTGGCGGGCTTCGAGGGCGACCTGAGCAGCTACAGGGCCCTCAGGCTGCCGGAGCTGCTGAGGGAGCGCCAGCTGGCACTTGGCCCCCTCAACAAAGTGTTCGCATCGCAGTGGCTAAATGCCAGGCAGGTGGTGTGTGGCACCAAGTGCAACACGCTTTTTGTGGTCGACGTCAAGACCGACCATATCAGGTGCATTCCTCTGATTAGTGACAGGGGGCCCGACCAATTCCGTGGCTCGCCGTCCTGTGGCATTCATGCTGTGGAGCTGAATCCCTCCAAGACCCTCATGGCCACTGGAGGGGAAAACCCCAACAGCCTGGCCGTCTACCAGTTGCCCAAGCTGGACCCCATGTGCCTAGGAGATTGCCAAGGCCACAGGGACTGGATCTTTGCCATAGCTTGGATGAGTGACACTGTGGCTGTGAGTGGTTCCCGCGATGGCACCTTGGCACTCTGGCTGGTGGATCCGAACATGTTCAATAGCAGCATTGCTGGGCACGAGGATGCGGGCCTTCCAGTATATGCTCACATCCGTCCTACAGACATAGAGGCCATCCCTAAAGTCACTACCAATCCTGGTAACCGCAAAGTTCGAGCCCTTGCTTACAGCAACCAAAACCAGGAGCTGGGAGCAGTGTCTCTGGATGGCTACTTCCACCTGTGGAAAGCCAGGAGCTCCCTGTACAGGCTGATGTCCCTAAAGCTGCCCTACTCCAGGGAGAACATGTGTCTCACCTACTGTGATGAGTTGTGCCTCTATGCTGTCGGATCCCAGTGTCATGTTTCATTCCTGGATACTCGCCAAAGCCAGCAGAACATCCGGCCATTCTGCTCCCGAGAAGGAGGCATTGGTGTGCATTCCTTGAGTGTCCACCAGCATATTGTCACCGTGGGAACAGGTCACGGTTCTCTGCTCTTCTATGACATCCGTGCCCAGAAGTTCCTCGAGCAAAGATCTGTAGCCAGTCCAGACATGTTTCCTGTGCCCTCTGGAAGGAAGCTCAAGCTCACCTGTGGCAGCGGCTGGATCAACCAGAATGATTTCTTAGAGAATTACGCTGCTGGTGTAGATTTCCCCAACGCACTCTACACTCACTGCTACAACTGGCCAGAGATGAAGCTCTTCGTGGGTGGGGGCCCACTGGCCTCAGGCCTCCATGGCAACTATGCAGGCCTCTGGAGCTAAGGTTAGCTGAACTCACAGTATGCATTTATCTTTCTGGTCAATCTAACTGAACGCTGCCGTTTTCGTTTTCCACATGCTGTTTTAACTCTGTTTCTCTCTCTTTTTTTCTTTCAGGCAGAGCGGGCCCTGATTAACCGGTGTATTTCGTAGCAGAAAGAGAGGAGAAGACAGATGGAGCTGACAGAAGTCGCTTTGAGAAATTTTCTGCACCTCTCCACCATTCTTTGAACTGTTCATACAAATACTTTCCACTAATTATTAGCTGTGCCGTCTCTGAGTGAGTGATCCATATAGTCTCTATGTGGAAGAAAACCCCTGTTATAATGTTAGACGCTTGTATGTGTTGTGTTATTTTACTATTAGCTGGTTTAAAGACACTGCTTTTAATTTTCATCACGTGTGTGTGATATATGAACAAGATTTTCTCATAAACAGAGTTTAGACATTTCTTCTGGAGCGCTAACCATAGTTTTATTGCATTGTTCCCATTATAACATGCATTCCATGTTGCAGATTGCGTTCTTTTGGAAATATGTCACTCGTGAACTGTGATCATGGTGTATATAGTTCGTATGTTGTTGGTGAAAAACACACTTTTCTGAAAAGTTTATTATGTCATAGAATCTTGTGTATCAGAATCTCAGTTGATGAGGAAGGTTTAGGTATTCAAGTGGTCAAGTATTCTGCTAATTTGAACTTTCAAAATTAATCCAAAAATCGGTATTTTTCTTTCAAGCCTTATCTTAGTTTTATGCTCTGTCTTCTTACTAATCAAAGAATGTACTTGTTTTCACTTCTTGCCTTAGTACAGTCAAGACTTGTGGATATATTTGAATGTTTGTGGTTGGAGTAACTTACACAGAGTTTCAGTGCCATCATTCGATGCAGGGATATTAAGTATAAGTGTAGAATGTATAGGCGAGAGGGCAGAAAACACACTGCTCTAAGGTATAGACTGGATATTTTTGCTGTTGCTATTTTTCCTCACAAATGTTATATTTGAGCATGTATAAACTTTCAAAAATCTGCCTATAATTTAAGTTAAAAGAAAAAAAATGCAAAGAAAGAAAATGAGCCCATCTAGCTCACTGTGAAAGAAACGCCCCTCTTTATAAGCTCCAAATTAATTAGATTTCATTTTGTGAACTTCAAACTTTCTTACTTAAAAGTGGAATATGTGCGTTACCAAAGCCTCTCATTCTGTGCCTCTAAAGGTAATAATAGGTGATTGTGACAATGCTGTATGATTTTCCAATAGAGGAGCTGGGGATTAAAAAAGATAGGTCTGAGTGAAGAACTTTGCCATTCACATTAACAGAGGTAGTGGGATGCTCTACAGGTGCATTGGACTTGTTCTTAGGTGAGAATACTGAGAATGATAAAGCAGCCAGGCCTTCCTCAAAACTGGCCAGGATAGGTTAGCCCAGGATTGGTATTGAGCCACGTTTCCTTTTCCCTAAACATCTGACATGTATTTTGGATTGGTGTTGACAAACTACATGCTGTTCAGTACCAAACCTAAATTGCTGAAAAGAATTACTTGTGAGTTAGATATACAAAATAGTCAAATTTTTGTTTATAGAGATTATGCAGGTTCATTCCGCAAATTATAGTTTTGCTACACATCTGTGTAGTTCTTTTGCTTGCATGTATGGTTCCAACTCTCTTATAAGTGATTTGAGAGCAGAGATTGTAAACTGCCATCTTTTATTTTTTATTTGTGTACCAAGGCCAAACAAAGGCAATCAGTTATTATTTACTGATTTTTTTTTTTGCCAATGGAAACCTGCACTTCAAATTGTAATAAATATTTGCTGTTGCATAGTAAAGAACCTTGCTGGGTGATTCCCTCTCCTGTTTTTCTTTAAAATTTCCCTAATACATTTTCAGGGCATGTTGTAGAACTTCATCCATTCATAAATAAAGTAATATGTGATACTTAGAAGATGAACAAAATTTTACTTTTCATTTATAACTGGACATTAATCCTTTAAAATAAAAATATTGAGATTTGAAGATTTCTTTAAAACGATTGGTTTGTTTTACCAGAAATGTATTTGAAAATTTTAGAATATAGGTTTTTAATTTAGAAATAATTTATATAGGTAATTAACTTGAAAAAAAATTTTCAAACTATAAGCTGCCTATTGTCTTATAAGTAGTAGGGTATTGGGGTGTTCAAGAGAAATAAGATTGGAAATACAGAAAAGGAATCCTTCCACACTGGATGAGATTTAAAATAAACAATAGAAGGTAAAGATTTAATCTGAATTCTTCTCTGACTTGATTCCTTTTTTTCATGTAGGGGGGGTTGTTTATTAGGGGAAATGGAATGGTAAAAGGGTGAAAGGTCTGAGTGACCAATTCTGGGGACAGGGGTAGCAGAGGAGAAGAGAGAGTCAGAGGCAGGAGGGGAAAGAGAGAGAGAAAGAGAGAGAGAGAGAGAGAGAGAGAGAAAGTGAATGTGAACTGAAGATGCTCTATGTGCCTGTAGCTGAGGACATGTCCTGTCAAGATGCTGAGAGCAGGCCAGTACAGATGCATGAATACTAACAGCCTAGCCTGGGACTAGCTCCTAGGCAATCCTTAACCTCAATGTCGGTCTCTACCTCCAGAGTCCATCTTCACTGGGCCAAAGTACCTTTCATCTGAAAGATCTCAAACTGAAGATCAAACTGAAGATCTCCTGACATGAACAGAATTACTGGAATCAACAGCCTAGCTGATCAGGTCAATGTAGGCTTGTCTTCCTACAGATTTCTCAACCCACAGGATCTTCTGAAGCCTGGCAGGCCCTGCGCTAAATAGCAAAAGGCAAATTCAACCTTCTGCAACCACGGAGGACCCTGAGGTTGCTCTGGGTGCCAGCCAAGTAAATTCTTTGCCATTTTCAAATCAGTAATTCAAGTAAAGTGTTATCCTTCTCAAAGATCTCTGATGCAGTTTCATTGCTGAGAGGTTTTGTCAGTTTAAAAAAATACAACCTCATCAAACAAATTTCAGCTCAAATTTCTCTCACATGATGCTTTGTATAATCGTGAAAATACTTTTCATTGTGCAAAAATACCTGTCACAGTCATTTAGACATAAATATGCTACTGTTTATGCAATGTATATGTCTAAAACTAGTTCCAGGGAGCCGAATGGAAGGGTCCACCTTAAACAGGTTAAATATACCCCCCTCAATTCCCTGATCCTAATTTATTTTTCTTAATTTAACTTTGTCCTCTGTTCTGCCAATACCTTAACCAGGTGTAAGAGATACCAGACATTTCCATGCCACAAACACCAGACAGGTGCAAAGAGACCAGCTATGCCAGGACGTGGCCAGCACTCAGCCTTCTCAGATTCCCCTGCCCCAAAGATGAAAACCACAAATAAGCAGTCTTGAGAATCTGCTGCCCCAATTTCTTTAACCTTTGGTGCTAATCTCCTGCATTTTGTTATAAAAAAGAGATGGGAATATAATGTTCTGTCTCTTTAAGAGACAAGCCACACTGATTCCCTTCCTTCTTGCAGCCTCTGCCCCATTCTCTCTTCCTGTCCTCTCTCTCGGAGAGGCTGCCAACTTTCTCCCCCTCTCGCTCTCCCTCTTTTACACTCGTTCGTTTCTCTCTCCCCCCCTCTTTCTCTCTCTCTCTCCCCCCTTTCTCCTCTTTTCCTTCCCCTTCATAATCCCCTGAATAAATATTCAACCTCACTTGGTATGACGTACCTATCCATGTCTCTGTCTCTTGCCCACCTGCCACGTGTATCCATACCTGGGAACAGCCACTGCTTGAGGACCAGCAACCTCTGCCTGGGACTGGCTGATCTCAGGATCCTCTGCCTAACACCACATGGCCTGATACCACCGCGTTGGGACCTACAGCATTTCTGCTGCCTACCTGCCTACTGCAACCGGGGATCCTGTAATATTTTTAATTTTTCCATTACACTTATATTATGAATAAACACAAAAGTTTGTAGGTAGACAAACAATCAGAAGATGGATGACATGAATCTAGAAATCAGCGATTTAGAAGAAAAGGAAATAGTAGGAGAGCAAAGGGCAGCATTCTGCCTTATGCTCCGGGAACACGCGAACACTCACCGAGCACACACTGGGCACAGTGGGGCTGGCCTGTCCCAGCTCACTCAGGTTTCCCAGACAAGGAAAAACATGCAGGAAATCTCCTGCTCGGCAGGCTTCTGTAATGCCTCCCATATCCACCAATTCCGGTCCACATAAGCCGTCCCATGATGCATCAGTTTGTAGTCCAGTGATGAGCCCACACCCTCTCAGATCTTCTGCAATTTAGTAAACTTCAGCTTTTGGGACTTGGGCTCTCAAAATAGGTAACCCTGCTTTGCTTATCTCTCCATTATCTCTTTAACAAACAAAACTAGTTAGTTCCTTGGGCCTGTTCTTTATTTGTTTCCCTGGAGATACCTTTGCTAAGCATTTTTTTTGTTTGTTTTGAAACCAGGTCTCATTTTGTGGTCGTGGCTCACTGACTTTGAATTAACTCAATAAATACCTGCCTGCCCCTGCCTTCTGAGTACCAGGATTAAAGGCATGGGCCACAACACTGAGACAGGATTTTCTAGGCACAGCTTACTCAGCTCAATTGGTACAATGTTAACTCAACCACAGATAGTTTAAGCAAACGGTCTTGGTTATGTTCTGAGTCTCTTTATTCACACACATTTAAAATTGCTTAATTGGTCAAAGAATCCTTTTCCTTTCAACCAACCGTTAACCCAAAAAAACAAAAAAAAGCAAATATCAAAAAAAAAGGAAAAAAAACCCTCATATCTTGACAGTCTTACAAAGAAAGACAGTGTGCCAGGTCTGGTGCAGACTACAGGCTGCAGACCTTGGGTCTACGTGGGTGAACTGACAGATTTGTGGCCCAGATGCCACTCACATAAAGCAGAGACAGGCAGGACCAGAAGTTCAAGTCTGATTCCAAGGAGGCAGGCAGGTCAGAGCTGTGAAGTCTTAGGTTTTCTCATACTTGATCCAGTTAATACTGATAAGGTCTGTGGGTAACAAGAGCAGGGGAAAAACGACCGTGTCCCAAGGAAAGGAGCAGAGGAGGCTGGCAGTGCAGGAATTGACATCCAAGGAAGGGTCCCCATCAAGGCAAGTGTGCTTGGAGGGTCTCCGCCCGTTTCAGGCACTCAGCTGCCTTCTTCTTCACACCATCCTGACAGGCAGTGGACAGGTTACTTCAAAGAGCAGAAGGTCCAGTCCCTTCAAAATCCCTGGCCAGAATGTGCCTCCCCCTGCCCTAGTATTTCCCAATTTATAGGTGTATTAAAAAGAGAAAGAAAATTCTGTCCAAGGTCTCTGTGAGAAAAGGAGGCTCCTGAGCCTTCTTTGTTTCCTTAAAATACAATGTAGATGTGTGAGGTCAGTGTGGAGGTCAGTGGCCAACCTCAGATGTAGTATCCCCCTTCCATCATGACTGTTCTCTGCTACACATGCCTGGCTCACCAGTCCTGTTTCTGTCTCTGCCCGACATTGCCATAGGAACACTTGGTCCCTGAGCATGCTGCAGCATACCTCTGTGTGGGTTCTGGGCACTCTAATTCAGTCCCTCATGATGACACGACAAGCACTTTACACACCGAGCTATCTTCCCTTCTGTCCCCATCTTCTTTACTGCCATACTCACTGAGACACCCTGGAAAAGGATGGGCACCCTATCTTGTTAGTCTTGAGCGCAGCGCCATAGGCACCGGCCATCCCTTTCTGCAGCGCTTGAGTGATGAGCTCTGTGGCCTAGATCAGATAAGCTGGGGCAGGTTCTCTATCTTCAGCCTCTCTCTTCTCCTGTCCTCCTGGCTCCCAGGATTCCTGGTTCAGCCATTTGGACTCTACCTCCATGGCTGCTAGCTCACTGGTTTGGGTGGGGCTGGTGCCTGTACTTTCTTTAATAAAGCAGGAGGATTCAAGCCAGACTGGCCTTCTTTCCCCGGGTCCAGCCCAAGCTTAGTTTTTTCATTAGTTTACCAAACTGACCCCACTTGAGGGGACCAGAACCTGAAAATACAAAATTCACTTCAATAGAGAAAACAGTTTTGTTCTGTTTGCTTGATTCGGCTGAGGAACTTTTTGGAAAGGCTTGGTTTATGATTGCTGTTGCATACACAAGCAAGCTCAGGCATTGGTGTGCTGTTGGTGCACAAGTTTTGGGAGGGTTTTTTTTCCATGATACATGGATTCTGTGATGGAACTCAGGTTGCTAGGCTCACAAGACAAGTGCTTTTAACACCTGAGCCATCTTCCTGACCCATGGCCATGAACTTCTGGTCTTTCTGCCTCTGTCTGTCTAGTGCAAGGATACAGCCATGTGCCACTTCACCTTTTGTTTGTCTTTTTGTTTTATTAAAGATGGGATCTCACTATATGGTGTTGTATTTGGAGCGGAGGCTTGCGTCCCCAGCACCCCGGGCACCTGGCTTGCTTATGCCCCGAAATAACACTCACACTGTATTCATTTAAACACTGCTTGGCCCATTATCTCTAGCACTCACAGGCTAATTCTTATATCCTGATCAACCCATCTCTAGTAATCTGTGTAGCATCATTCTTACTGGGAAAGATTCAGCATGTATGACCTGGCAGCTTGTTTCATGGCGTCTGTCCCATCGAGAGAGGAAGCACAGAGTCTCTGAGCTCACTTACTCTTCCTCCGAGAAATCAGTTCTGTTTACTCCTCCCACCTATGTTTTAACCTATCAGGGCCAAGCAGTTTCTTTATTGCTTAACAAATGAAATCAACAGATTGATATATGACACTCCCACATCACTTCCTGCTTTTCGTAAGTGATGTGGGAGTGTCACATATCAATTTGTCGATTTCATTGGTTTAGCAATAAAGAAACGGCCTTGGCCCATTTGATTGGTTAGAACATAGGTGGGTTGAGTTAACAGAACAGAATGCTGGGAGAAAGAAGCTGAGTCAGGGAGTGACCATGGTTCTCCCTCTCCAGACAGAAACAGGTTAGGATCTTTCCTGGTAAACACACCTCGTGGTGCTACATAGATTATTAGAAATGGGTTAAGAGGCTGGAAGAACTGGGCCAGGCAGTGTTTAAAAGAATACAATTTCCGTGTAATTATTTCAGGTAAAGCTAGCTGTGTGGGCGGCCGGGTGCCAGGAACATAGCCCTCCGCTCCAATCACATCAATGTGGGCCTGGCTATTCTGTAATTTGCTATGTAGACTAGGCTGATCTTGAATTCACATATCTGCCTGCCTTTAACTCCCTGAATGCTGGGATCAGAAATGTGTGCCACCATAGACAGCTTTTCCATTGTCAAAAGGTATTACATGGTGCTGGAGTGTTAGCTCAAAAGTTAAGAGCACAGGCTGCTCTTCCAGATGTCCTGAGTTTAATTCCCAGAAACAACATGGTGGCTCCCAACCACCTATAATGGAATCTGATCTCTTCTGGAATAAAGTCAATAGAACACTCACAAACATAAAATACATTAATAAATGTAAAAGAGAAATGTTTAAAAAATTAAAAAAGAGAATATCTGTGTAATAATATAACAACATGAAACCCATCCCTTTGAATGATGAATATATGCTAACAATTATAATGTAAACTGTCACATGAACAAAACATCATTGGAACCTTTATTTCAAGCATATTTCAAAATCTATCTAAATAAGGAACCTCAAAATATAACAACTTCTTTGTAGAAGTGCAAATTGCCAAGTATAATGAAAATGTTCAAAGAAGTAGAAAATTCACTAACTATAGTTTTACTTAAAATGCCAGAAGCTACAACTGTAAAGCCATACCAATATGAATCCCTAAAACATGAGCCAGAATGGGAAAATTTATGGAAAGAAAAAGAGCTATGAGAAACTAAGGAATGCAGAGAATTGGAGAAATATTCTGCTCAAGTAAATATCACGCCAATTGGCTTCTAATACCAAGCAGTCACCCCTGAAACATAAGAAACACTATGCAGACAGATAAAGTTGTAAAGTTGTACTTCTGCATTCAGAAAAATCACACACACACACACACACACACACACACACACCTACTTCAGATGCAACAATTAATGGAAAAAAAGAGACCATAAGATTGAAAGCAACGAAGAAGGGATATATGGGAAAGTTTGAAGAAAAGAAAAGGGGGAGAGAGAGAGTATAATTACATTATAATATGAAAATAAAAGAGAAGTTATACCTGCAGTTTTTGACTGGGATTAAATATGCATGATTTAAGAAACTCAAACATAATAGGCTGTTTCTAATTAAATCTTTGAAACTTTGTGAAATATCTTTGAGTTGTGACTGCCTTTCAACTCATAAACTGAAACACCGTTTTAAAATAAAGATAAATGAACAGAAAACCAAATCCTTAAATGGCTACATCACAAGTATTATGCAATTTTAATGGCACTAAAATATATAAAATAAATCAGTATTCTTTCAGGGTAAGTGTATTATGTGTACTATAAATTTAAAGTCATATTTTAGAATGTTATTTTATAAATTTATTACATTTAATATTCTTAATAAGATTGTTCCAAGTCACTTGCACCAAAATATCTAGAGAGCCATGTAAGGTGGGGTGCCAACTTGGGAATTTACTCCTGTGATCTTGATGAACATTAAAAAAAAAAAAAGCAAATATCAAAAAAAAAAGGAAAAAAACCCTCATATCTTGACAGTCTTACAAAGAAAGACAGTGTGCCAGGTCTGGTGCAGACTACAGGCTGCAGACCCTGGGTCTACGTTGGTGAACTGACAGATTTGTGGCCCAGATGCCACTCACATAAAGCAGAGACAGGCAGGACCAGAAGTTTAAGTCTGATTCCAAGGAGGCAGGCAGGTCAGAGCTGTGAAGTCTTAGGTTTTCTCATACTTGATCCAGTTAATACTGATAAGGTCTGTGGGTAACAAGAGCAGGGGAAAAACGACCGTGTCCCAAGGAAAGGAGCAGAGGAGGCTGGCAGTGCAGGAATTGACATCCAAGGAAGGGTCCCCATCAAGGCAAGTGTGCTTGGAGGGTCTCCGCCCGTTTCAGGCACTCAGCTGCCTTCTTCTTCACACCATCCTGACAGGCAGTGGACAGGTTACTTCAAAGAGCAGAAGGTCCAGTCCCTTCAAAATCCCTGGCCAGAATGTGCCTCCCCCTGCCCTAGTATTTCCCAATTTATAGGTGTATTAAAAAGAGAAAGAAAATTCTGTCCAAGGTCTCTGTGAGAAAAGGAGGCTCCTGAGCCTTCTTTGTTTCCTTAAAATACATTGTAGATGTGTGAGGTCAGTGTGGAGGTCAGTGGTCAACCTCAGATGTAGTATCCCCCTTCCATCATGACTGTTCTCTGCTACACATGCCTGGCTCACCAGTCCTGTTTCTGTTTCTGCCCGATATTGCCATAGGAACACTTGGTCCCTGAGCATGCTGCAGCATACCTCTGTGTGGGTTCTGGGCACTCTAATTCAGTCCCTCATGCTGACACGACAAGCACTTTACACACCGAGCTATCTTCCCTTCTGTCCCCGTCTTCCTTACTGCCATACTCACTGAGACACCCTGGAAAAGGATGGGCACCCTATCTTGTTAGTCTTGAGCGCAGCGCCATAGGCCCCGGCCATCCCTTTCTGCAGTGCTTGAGTGATGAGCTCTGTGGCCTAGATCAGATAAGCTGGGGCAGGTTCTCCATCTTCAGCCTCTCTCTTCTCCTGTCCTCCTGGCTCCCAGGATTCCTGGTTCAGCCATTTGGACTCTACCTCCATGGCTGCTAGCTCACTGGTTTGGGTGGGGCTGGTGCCTGTACTTTCTTTAATAAAGCAGGAGGATTCAAGCCAGACTGGCCTTCTTTCCCCGGGTCCAGCCCAAGCTTAGTTTGTTCATTAGTTTACCAAACTGCCCCCACTGGAGAGGACCAGAACCTGGAAATACAAAATTCACTTGCATAGGGAAATCAGTGTTGTGCTGTTTGCTTGATTCGGCTGAGGAACTTTTTGGAAAGGCTTGGTTTATCATTTCCGTTGCATACACAAGCAAGCACAGGCATTGTTGTGTTGTTGGTGCACAAGTTTTGGGAAGGTTTTTTTTTCACCCTACATGGATTCTGTGATGGAACTCAAGTTGCCAGGCTCACGAGACAAGTGCTTTCAACTCTTGAGCCATCTTACTGACACATGGCCTTGAACTTCTGGTCATTCTGACTCTGTCTGTCTAGTGCGAGGATACAGCCATGTGCAACTTCAACTTTTCTTTGTCTGTTTGTTTTATTAAAGATGGGATCTCACTATGTGGGCCTGGCTATTCTGTAATATGCTATGTAGACTAGGCTGATCTTGAATTCACATATCTGCCTGCCTTTAACTCCCTGAATGCTGGGATCAGAAATGTGTGCCACCATAGCCAGCTTTTCCATTGTCAAAAGGTATTACATGGTGCTGGAGTGTTTGCTCAAAATTTAAGAGCACAGGCTGCTCTTCCAGATGTCCTGAGTTTAATTCCCAAAAAATATGTTTGCTCCCAACCACCTATAATGGAATCTGATCTCTTCTGGAATAAAGTCAATAGATCATTCACAAACATAAAATACATAAATAAATGTAAAAGAGAAATGTTTAAAAAATTAAAAAAGAGAATATCTGTGAAATAGTATAACAACATGAAATCCATCGCTTTGCATGATGAATATATGCTAACAATTATAATGTAAACTGTCACATGAACAAAACATCATTGGAACCTTTATTTCAAGCATATTTCAAAATCTATCTAAATAAGGAACCTCAAAATATAACAACTTCTTTGTAGAAGTGCAAATTGCCAAGTATAATGAAAATGTTCAAAGAAGTAGAAAATTCACTAACTATAGTTTTATTTAAAATGCCAGAAGCTACAACTGTAAAGCCATACCAATATGAATCCCTAAAACATGAGCCAGAATGGGAAAAATTTATGGAAAGAAAAAGAGCTATGAGAAACTAAGGAATGCAGAGAATTGGAGAAATATTCTGCTCAAGTAAATATCACGCCAATTGGCTTCTAATACCAAGCAGTCACCCCTGAAACATAAGAAACACTATGCAGACAGATAAAGTTGTAAAGTTGTACTTCTGCATTCAGAAAAATCACACACACACACACACACACACACACACCTACTTCAGAAGCAACAATTAATGGAAAAAAAGAGACCATAAGATTGAAAGCAACGAAGAAGGGATATATGGGAAAGTTTGAAGAAAAGAAAAGGGGGAGAGAGAGAGTATAATTACATTATAATATGAAAATAAAAGAGAAGTTATACCTGCAGTTTTTGACTGGGATTAAATATGCATGATTTAAGAAACTCAAACATAATAGGCTGTTTCTAATTAAATCTTTGAAACTTTGTGAAATATCTTTGAGTTGTGACTGCCTTTCAACTCATAAACTGAAACACTGTTTTAAAATAAAGATAAATGAACAGAAAACCAAATCCTTAAATGGCTACATCACCAAGTATTATGCAATTTTAATGGCACTAAAATATTTAAAATAAATCAGTATTCTTTCAGGGTAAGTGTATTATGTGTACTATAAATTTAAAGTCATATTTTAGAATGTTATTTTATAAATTTATTACATTTAATATTCTTAATAAGATTGTTCCAAGTCACTTGCACCAAAATATCTAGAGAGCCATGTAAGGTGGGGTGCCAACTTGTGAAGTTACTCCTGTCATCTTGATGAACATTAAAATCCAGGAGTTACTCATATACACCACTTGAACCTGTTCACATAGCTTACTTATTTCTGAAATGTTTGTTCATCGCATAGGTAACAATGGAACAAACGGAGTCTCTGTGTTTCTTCCATGAGGCACTATCTATAGTTTCTCACTGAACAGAGCAACCTATTTCACCTTTTCCTTTGCCATAAAAAGGATAACGTAGAAAAGGGTCAGAACTCTGAGACTGGAGCATGTTAGGGAGTACAAAGATGAGACAGATTAACTGAGATGGTGGGAAAGAACAACACATGGCTTGTACATGGAATTTACCCTTGAAGCGAAAGTGCAAAAAGTAGTAGAAATAAAATTAGCAAACTGTTTTGGGGCATTTGGGAGTGGGAACACTATAAAATAGTTCTTTTTTTCTATTCTTAAATGTCTTATTTATTTATTTATTTATTTTTCAGGTTTTCTAATTTATTTTCCATTCAAAAAAATTACACTTCCTCAACGTGTTCGAATGGGAGCTCACCAAATCCAGTTGGACCGGGACTGAAGGAGCATGCGATCAAACCAGACTCTCTGAATTTGTCTGACAATGGGTGCTGACTGAGCAGCCATTGATAAAGGCACTGGGACTAGTTTCTACTGCATGTACTGGCTATCTGGGACCCTAGTCTATTTGGACAAAATAGTTCTTAAACTGCATGATTAATCAGAAAAGTGAATTCATGGCTCCCATTCTCAATAAACTACATTTTGTGGAGGGGAAATAAGATATTTAGAGTCCGTATTATGCAAGAGCGTCTATGGAATGCATCCCTAATTAATTAAAGTCACACTTGACTAAACTACCAAGTATATGTCGGTCATGGGATGTGAGATCTTGAAGCAAAAAGAAATAAAATAAAATAAACGATATAAAATTTTCCTCTCTGACTCCTGAGCTTCTATGAGCTAGAAGACCATAGTTCTTTCCACTGTGTTCACATGCTCATTTTCCTCTGGAATATTCTCTGTCTCCGCATGTCCTTAAAATCATGACCATCCTTCGTATTCCTAACTCAGAGATTCAGTGTTCTCTAAGGCCATGGACCTCTTAAACTAATGATGGGAACTTGTGTCCCCAGGTCCTCACTTGCAGTTTTCTACCCCCACTTCCTTAGTTCTCATAGCTAAAAGAGATGATGGTATCTCCAAAATACCCAACTTCACTTCTTCCTAGCCAATTCGCACAATCCACTTGACGTTAAAGACTGTGGTCAGTCATCAAGGCCTGGGCATCATCATAGGCTGGCAGGATGTGAGGCGCAATGTTCTGTCATTTGACACAGTCTGCTCCGATGATTGTGTTGCAGAAGGACAGAACATTTGAGGAGGGGGAAAGTGATTCGTGGAAAATAAATTACCAACAGCAGAAGGGCTGTTAAAAGGAACAGGGACTGCTAGTTTCAAACACTTTTATTTTCTGTCAAGTTCAATATAAGACCTTAGTAAAGACTCCTATGAGCACACTTTTGTGTTCTTCCACAGACAGGAAAGATCACGGCTCTGTCTATCCCATGATTGACGACATATTGGGTTTCAGATTATATTGCAGTAGAGATTTAAAGGATTTTGGCTGCCGAAGAGAAGGTGACTGAGTTTGACTTGTTGGATCCGGAAGGTGCTGGACTACTGGCCCTAGAGTGATGTCTCCCTGTTCCTCCAAGCTCCTTTCTAGCTTTTGTATCGCTTTCCTATCTTCTTGGCTTTACTACTCTACTACCTACCATCCCCTTGTGGCTGGGAACGAGCAACTCCCTATTGCCATGATCTCCCAACCCTTCAACACCTCCCATCACTTCTGCCATTGATAGTCAGCCCATACCGCCCGCCAGCTCTTCCAACACCACCCTCAGAACCTGCCCCTCCTGGCCTGCTGTCCTTATCCTCCAGAGACTTGTTGCTCAAGACCCAGAAGTCCACAAGCTGAGCTGGCTGGAATCTGCTGCTCCCTCTAGCTCCTGCGGCACCGCACCCTCGGCTCTAGCAGCTCAGTCTTGGCTCTTTCCGCCAGACCGCGCAATGCCTGCTGGGTCACGCAGCTTTCGCCTCCATTGCTGCCCAGGAGCTCTGGACTCCAGAGGCTCTCTGAGGCTCGGTTGCCTAGCCTCAGGCTCCCAGCGATTCGCTGTTTCAGGCCAACACCGCGGCACTGCCTTCTCCAGCGGCACAGGAGATGCCAAAGCCCGCAGCAGGACCCTCCAACCGCTCGCCAACCACCATGGCCCCTCAGCAAATAGGTAGCAGTACGCTGAAAGCCTCCAAGGAGGGCGCGGGGAGCTCTTCGTCTCCAGTCCCCTCCGTGGTGGCGATGGCTGCAGCCGAAGCAGGCCAAGCCGAGGGGTCGCTGCTGCTGGTCAAGAGGCCACAGCGGCCCATGGCTCGCCATTCCTTGGTGCACTACCTGAAGGGCCGGGCCCTGGGCTACGAGGGCCACCCGAGGCTGGCGGGCTTCGAGGGCGACCTGAGCAGCTACAGGGCCCTCAGGCTGCCGGAGCTGCTGAGGGAGCGCCAGCTGGCACTTGGCCCCCTCAACAAAGTGTTCGCATCGCAGTGGCTAAATGCCAGGCAGGTGGTGTGTGGCACCAAGTGCAACACGCTTTTTGTGGTCGACGTCAAGACCGACCATATCAGGTGCATTCCTCTGATTAGTGACAGGGGGCCCGACCGATTCCGTGGCTCGCCGTCCTGTGGCATTCATGCTGTGGAGCTGAATCCCTCCAAGACCCTCATGGCCACTGGAGGGGAAAACCCCAACAGCCTGGCCGTCTACCAGTTGCCCAAGCTGGACCCCATGTGCCTAGGAGATTGCCAAGGCCACAGGGACTGGATCTTTGCCATAGCTTGGATGAGTGACACTGTGGCTGTGAGTGGTTCCCGCGATGGCACCTTGGCACTCTGGCTGGTGGATCCGAACATGTTCAATAGCAGCATTGCTGGGCACGAGGATGCGGGCCTTCCAGTATATGCTCACATCCGTCCTACAGATATAGAGGCCATCCCTAAAGTCACTACCAATCCTGGTAACCGCAAAGTTCGAGCCCTTGCTTACAGCAACCAAAACCAGGAGCTGGGAGCAGTGTCTCTGGATGGCTACTTCCACCTGTGGAAAGCCAGGAGCTCCCTGTACAGGCTGATGTCCCTAAAGCTGCCCTACTCCAGGGAGAACATGTGTCTCACCTACTGTGATGAGTTGTGCCTCTATGCTGTCGGATCCCAGTGTCATGTTTCATTCCTGGATACTCGCCAAAGCCAGCAGAACATCCGGCCATTCTGCTCCCGAGAAGGAGGCATTGGTGTGCATTCCTTGAGTGTCCACCAGCATATTGTCACCGTGGGAACAGGTCACGGTTCTCTGCTCTTCTATGACATCCGTGCCCAGAAGTTCCTCGAGCAAAGATCTGTAGCCAGTCCAGACATGTTTCCTGTGCCCTCTGGAAGGAAGCTCAAGCTCACCTGTGGCAGCGGCTGGATCAACCAGAATGATTTCTTAGAGAATTACGCTGCTGGTGTAGATTTCCCCAACGCACTCTACACTCACTGCTACAACTGGCCAGAGATGAAGCTCTTCGTGGGTGGGGGCCCACTGGCCTCAGGCCTCCATGGCAACTATGCAGGCCTCTGGAGCTAAGGTTAGCTGAACTCACAGTATGCATTTATCTTTCTGGTCAATCTAACTGAACGCTGCCGTTTTCGTTTTCCACATGCTGTTTTAACTCTGTTTCTCTCTCTTTTTTTCTTTCAGGCAGAGCGGGCCCTGATTAACCGGTGTATTTCGTAGCAGAAAGAGAGGAGAAGACAGATGGAGCTGACAGAAGTCGCTTTGAGAAATTTTCTGCACCTCTCCACCATTCTTTGAACTGTTCATACAAATACTTTCCACTAATTATTAGCTGTGCCGTCTCTGAGTGAGTGATCCATATAGTCTCTATGTGGAAGAAAACCCCTGTTATAATGTTAGACGCTTGTATGTGTTGTGTTATTTTACTATTAGCTGGTTTAAAGACACTGCTTTTAATTTTCATCACGTGTGTGTGATATATGAACAAGATTTTCTCATAAACAGAGTTTAGACATTTCTTCTGGAGCGCTAACCATAGTTTTATTGCATTGTTCCCATTATAACATGCATTCCATGTTGCAGATTGCGTTCTTTTGGAAATATGTCACTCGTGAACTGTGATCATGGTGTATATAGTTCGTATGTTGTTGGTGAAAAACACACTTTTCTGAAAAGTTTATTATGTCATAGAATCTTGTGTATCAGAATCTCAGTTGATGAGGAAGGTTTAGGTATTCAAGTGGTCAAGTATTCTGCTAATTTGAACTTTCAAAATTAATCCAAAAATCGGTATTTTTCTTTCAAGCCTTATCTTAGTTTTATGCTCTGTCTTCTTACTAATCAAAGAATGTACTTGTTTTCACTTCTTGCCTTAGTACTGTCAAGACTTGTGGATATATTTGAATGTTTGTGGTTGGAGTAACTTACACAGAGTTTCAGTGCCATCATTCGATGCAGGGATATTAAGTATAAGTGTAGAATGTATAGGCGAGAGGGCAGAAAACACACTGCTCTAAGGTATAGACTGGATATTTTTGCTGTTGCTATTTTTCCTCACAAATGTTATATTTGAGCATGTATAAACTTTCAAAAATCTGCCTATAATTTAAGTTAAAAGAAAAAAAATGCAAAGAAAGAAAATGAGCCCATCTAGCTCACTGTGAAAGAAACGCCCCTCTTTATAAGCTCCAAATTAATTAGATTTCATTTTGTGAACTTCAAACTTTCTTACTTAAAAGTGGAATATGTGCGTTACCAAAGCCTCTCATTCTGTGCCTCTAAAGGTAATACTATGTGATTGTGACAATGCTGTATGATTTTCCAATAGAGGAGCTGGGGATTAAAAAAGATAGGTCTGAGTGAAGAACTTTGCCATTCACATTAACAGAGGTAGTGGGATGCTCTACAGGTGCATTGGACTTGTTCTTAGGTGAGAATACTGAGAATGATAAAGCAGCCAGGCCTTCCTCAAAACTGGCCAGGATAGGTTAGCCCAGGATTGGTATTGAGCCACGTTTCCTTTTCCCTAAACATCTGACATGTATTTTGGATTGGTGTTGACAAACTACATGCTGTTCAGTACCAAACCTAAATTGCTGAAAAGAATTACTTGTGAGTTAGATATACAAAATAGTCAAATTTTTGTTTATAGAGATTATGCAGGTTCATTCCGCAAATTATAGTTTTGCTACACATCTGTGTAGTTCTTTTGCTTGCATGTATGGTTCCAACTCTCTTATAAGTGATTTGAGAGCAGAGATTGTAAACTGCCATCTTTTATTTCTTTATTTGTGTACCAAGGCCAAACAAAGGCAATCAGTTATTATTTACTGATTTTTTTTTGCCAATGGAAACCTGCACTTCAAATTGTAATAAATATTTGCTGTTGCATAGTAAAGAACCTTGCTGGGTGATTCCCTCTCCTGTTTTTCTTTAAAATTTCCCTAATACATTTTCAGGGCATGTTGTAGAACTTCATCCATTCATAAATAAAGTAATATGTGATACTTAGAAGATGAACAAAATTTTACTTTTCATTTATAACTGGACATTAATCCTTTAAAATAAAAATATTGAGATTTGAAGATTTCTTTAAAACGATTGGTTTGTTTTACCAGAAATGTATTTGAAAATTTTAGAATATAGGTTTTTAATTTAGAAATAATTTATATAGGTAATTAACTTGAAAAAAAATTTTCAAACTATAAGCTGCCTATTGTCTTATAAGTAGTAGGGTATTGGGGTGTTCAAGAGAAATAAGTTTGGAAATACAGAAAAGGAATCCTTCCACACTGGATGAGATTTAAAATAAACAATAGAAGGTAAAGATTTAATCTGAATTCTTCTCTGACTTGATTCCTTTTTTTCGTGTAGGGGGGGTTGTTTATTAGGGGAAATGGAATGGTAAAAGGGTGAAAGGTCTGAGTGACCAATTCTGGGGACAGGGGTAGCAGAGGAGAAGAGAGAGTCAGAGGCAGGAGGGGAAAGAGAGAGAGAAAGAGAGAGAGAGAGAGAGAGAGAGAGAGAGAAAGTGAATGTGAACTGAAGATGCTCTATGTGCCTGTAGCTGAGGACATGTCCTGTCAAGATGCTGAGAGCAGGCCAGTACAGATGCATGAATACTAACAGCCTAGCCTGGGACTAGCTCCTAGGCAATCCTTAACCTCAATGTCGGTCTCTACCTCCAGAGTCCATCTTCACTGGGCCAAAGTACCTTTCATCTGAAAGATCTCAAACTGAAGATCAAACTAAAGATCTCCTGACATGAACAGAATTACTGGAATCAACAGCCTAGCTGATCAGGTCAATGTAGGCTTGTCTTCCTACAGATTTCTCAACCCACAGGATCTTCTGAAGCCTGGCAGGCCCTGCGCTAAATAGCAAAAGGCAAATTCAACCTTCTGCAACCACGGAGGACACTGAGGTTGCTCTGGGTGCCAGCCAAGTAAATTCTTTGCCATTTTCTAATCAGTAATTCAAGTAAAGTGTTATCCTTCTCAAAGATCTCTGATGCAGTTTCATTGCTGAGAGGTTTTGTCAGTTTAAAAAAATACAACCCCATCAAACAAATTTCAGCTCAAATTTCTCTCACATGATGCTTTGTATAATCGTGAAAATACTTTTCATTGTGCAAAAATACCTGTCACAGTCATTTAGACATAAATATGCTACTGTTTATGCAATGTATATGTCTAAAACTAGTTCCAGGGAGCCGAATGGAAGGGTCCACCTTAAACAGGTTAAATATACCCCCCTCAATTCCCTGATCCTAATTTATTTTTCTTAATTTAACTTTGTCCTCTGTTCTGCCAATACCTTAACCAGGTGTAAGAGATACCAGACATTTCCATGCCACAAACACCAGACAGGTGCAAAGAGACCAGCTATGCCAGGACGTGGCCAGCACTCAGCCTTCTCAGATTCCCCTGCCCCAAAGATGAAAACCACAAATAAGCAGTCTTGAGAATCTGCTGCCCCAATTTCTTTAACCTTTGGTGCTAATCTCCTGCATTTTGTTATAAAAAAGAGATGGGAATATAATGTTCTGTCTCTTTAAGAGACAAGCCACACTGATTCCCTTCCTTCTTGCAGCCTCTGCCCCATTCTCTCTTCCTGTCCTCTCTCTCGGAGAGGCTGCCAACTTTCTCCCCCTCTCGCTCTCCCTCTTTTACACTCGTTCGTTTCTCTCTCCCCCCCTCTTTCTCTCTCTCTCTCCCCCCTTTCTCCTCTTTTCCTTCCCCTTCATAATCCCCTGAATAAATATTCAACCTCACTTGGTATGACGTACCTATCCATGTCTCTGTCTCTTGCCCACCTGCCACGTGTATCCATACCTGGGGACAGCCACTGCTTGAGGACCAGCAACCTCTGCCTGGGACTGGCTGATCTCAGGATCCTCTGCCTAACACCACATGGCCTGATACCACCGCGTTGGGACCTACAGCATTTCTGCTGCCTACCTGCCTACTGCAACCGGGGATCCTGTAATATTTTTAATTTTTCCATTACACTTATATTATGAATAAACACAAAAGTTTGTAGGTAGACAAACAATCAGAAGATGGATGACATGAATCTAGAAATCAGCTATTTAGAAGAAAAGGAAATAGTAGGAGAGCAAAGGGCAGCATTCTGCCTTATGCTCCGGGAACACGCGAACACTCACCGAGCACACACTGGGCACAGTGTGGCTGGCCTGTCCCAGCTCACTCAGGTTTCCCAGACAAGGAAAAACATGCAGGAAATCTCCTGCTCGGCAGGCTTCTGTAATGCCTCCCATATCCACCAATTCCGGTCCACGTAAGCCGTCCCATGATGCATCAGTTTGTAGTCCAGTGATGAGCCCACACCCTCTCAGATCTTCTGCAATTTAGTAAACTTCAGCTTTTGGGACTTGGGCTCTCAAAATAGGTAACCCTGCTTTGCTTATCTCTCCATTATCTCTTTAACAAACAAAACTAGTTAGTTCCTTGGGCCTGTTCTTTATTTGATTCCCTGGAGATACTTTTGCTAAGCATTTTTTTTGTTTGTTTTGAAACCAGGTCTCATTTTGTGGTCGTGGCTCACTGACTTTGAATTATCTCAATAAATACCTGCCTGCCCCTGCCTTCTGAGTACCAGGATTAAAGGCATGGGCCACAACACTGAGACAGGATTTTCTAGGCACAGCTTACTCAGCTCAATTTGTACAATGTTAACTCAACCACAGATAATTTAAGCAAACGGTCTTGGTTATGTTCTGAGTCTCTTTATTCACACACATTTAAAATTGATTAATTGGTCAAAGAATCCTTTTCCTTTCAACCAACCGTTAACCCAAAAAAAAAAAAAAAGAAAATATCAAAAAAAAAGGAAAAAAACCCTCATATCTTGACAGTCTTACAAAGAAAGACAGTGTGCCAGGTTTGGTGTAGACTACAGGCTGCAGACCCTGGGTCTACGTAGGTGAACTGACAGATTTGTGGCCCAGATGCCACTCACATAAAGCAGAGACAGGCAGGACCAGAAGTTCAAGTCTGATTCCAAGGAGGCAGGCAGGTCAGAGCTGTGAAGTCTTAGGTTTTCTCATACTTGATCCAGTTAATACTGATAAGGTCTGTGGGTAACAAGAGCAGGGGAAAAACGACCGTGTCCCAAGGAAAGGAGCAGAGGAGGCTGGCAGTGCAGGAATTGACATCCAAAGAAGGGTCCCCATCAAGGCAAGTGTGCTTGGAGGGTCTCCGCCCGTTTCAGGCACTCAGCTGCCTTCTTCTTCACACCATCCGGACAGGCAGTGGACAGGTTACTTCAAAGAGCAGAAGGTCCAGTCCCTTCAAAATCCCTGGCCAGAATGTGCCTCCCCCTGCCCTAGTATTTCCCAATTTATAGGTGTATTAAAAAGAGAAAGAAAATTCTGTCCAAGGTCTCTGTGAGAAAAGGAGGCTCCTGAGCCTTCTTTGTTTCCTTAAAATACATTGTAGATGTGTGAGGTCAGTGTGGAGGTCAGTGGTCAACCTCAGATGTAGTATCCCCCTTCCATCATGACTGTTCTCTGCTACACATGCCTGGCTCACCAGTCCTGTTTCTGTCTCTGCCCGACATTGCCATAGGAACACTTGGTCCCTGAGCATGCTGCAGCATACCTCTGTGTGGGTTCTGGGCACTCTAATTCAGTCCCTCATGCTGACACGACAAGCACTTTACACACCGAGCTATCTTCCCTTCTGTCCCCGTCTTCCTTACTGCCATACTCACTGAGACACCCTGGAAAAGGATGGGCACCCTATCTTGTTAGTCTTGAGCGCAGCGCCATAGGCACCGGCCATCCCTTTCTGCAGCGCTTGAGTGATGAGCTCTGTGGCCTAGATCAGATAAGCTGGGGCAGGTTCTCCATCTTCAGCCTCTCTCTTCTCCTGTCCTCCTGGCTCCCAGGATTCCTGGTTCAGCCATTTGGACTCTACCTCCATGGCTGCTAGCTCACTGGTTTGGGTGGGGCTGGTGCCTGTACTTTCTTTAATAAAGCAGGAGGATTCAAGCCAGACTGGCCTTCTTTCCCTGGGTCCATACCAAGCTTATTTTGTTCATTAGTTTACCAAACTGCCCCCACTGGAGAGGACCAGAACCTGGAAATACAAAATTCACTTGCATAGGGAAATCAGTGTTGTGCTGTTTGCTTGATTCGGCTGAGGAACTTTTTGGAAAGGCTTGGTTTATCATTTCCGTTGCATACACAAGCAAGCACAGGCATTGTTGTGTTGTTGGTGCACAAGTTTTGGGAAGGTTTTTTTTTCACCCTACAGGGATTCTGTGATGGAACTCAAGTTGCCAGGCTCACGAGACAAGTGCTTTCAACTCTTGAGCCATCTTACTGACACATGGCCTTGAACTTCTGGTCATTCTGACTCTGTCTGTCTAGTGCGAGGATACAGCCATGTGCAACTTCAACTTTTCTTTGTCTGTTTGTTTTATTAAAGATGGGATCTCACTATGTGGGCCTGGCTATTCTGTAATATGCTATGTAGACTAGGCTGATCTTGAATTCACATATCTGCCTGCCTTTAACTCCCTGAATGCTGGGATCAGAAATGTGTGCCACCATAGCCAGCTTTTCCATTGTCAAAAGGTATTACATGGTGCTGGAGTGTTTGCTCAAAATTTAAGAGCACAGGCTGCTCTTCCAGATGTCCTGAGTTTAATTCCCAAAAAATATGTTTGCTCCCAACCACCTATAATGGAATCTGATCTCTTCTGGAATAAAGTCAATAGATCATTCACAAACATAAAATACATAAATAAATGTAAAAGAGAAATGTTTAAAAAATTAAAAAAGAGAATATCTGTGAAATAGTATAACAACATGAAATCCATCGCTTTGCATGATGAATATATGCTAACAATTATAATGTAAACTGTCACATGAACAAAACATCATTGGAACCTTTATTTCAAGCATATTTCAAAATCTATCTAAATAAGGAACCTCAAAATATAACAACTTCTTTGTAGAAGTGCAAATTGCCAAGTATAATGAAAATGTTCAAAGAAGTAGAAAATTCACTAACTATAGTTTTATTTAAAATGCCAGAAGCTACAACTGTAAAGCCATACCAATATGAATCCCTAAAACATGAGCCAGAATGGGAAAAATTTATGGAAAGAAAAAGAGCTATGAGAAACTAAGGAATGCAGAGAATTGGAGAAATATTCTGCTCAAGTAAATATCACGCCAATTGGCTTCTAATACCAAGCAGTCACCCCTGAAACATAAGAAACACTATGCAGACAGATAAAGTTGTAAAGTTGTACTTCTGTATTCAGAAAAATCACACACACACACACACACACACACACACACACCTACTTCAGAAGCAACAATTAATGGAAAAAAGAGACCATAAGATTGAAAGCAACGAAGAAGGGATATATGGGAAAGTTTGAAGAAAAGAAAAGGGGGAGAGAGAGAGTATAATTACATTATAATATGAAAATAAAAGAGAAGTTATACCTGCAGTTTTTGACTGGGATTAAATATGCATGATTTAAGAAATTCAAACATAATAGGCTGTTTCTAATTAAATCTTTGAAACTTTGTGAAATATCTTTGAGTTGTGACTGCCTTTCAACTCATAAACTGAAACACCGTTTTAAAATAAAGATAAATGAACAGAAAACCAAATCCTTAAATGGCTACATCACCAAGTATTATGCAATTTTAATGGCACTAAAATATTTAAAATAAATCAGTATTCTTTCAGGGTAAGTGTATTATGTGTACTATAAATTTAAAGTCATATTTTAGAATGTTATTTTATAAATTTATTACATTTAATATTCTTAATAAGATTGTTCCAAGTCACTTGCACCAAAATATCTAGAGAGCCATGTAAGGTGGGGTGCCAACTTGTGAAGTTACTCCTGTCATCTTGATGAACATTAAAATCCAGGAGTTACTCATATACACCACTTGAACCTGTTCACATAGCTTACTTATTTCTGAAATGTTTGTTCATCGCATAGGTAACAATGGAACAAACGGAGTCTCTGTGTTTCCTCCATGAGGCACTATCTATAGTTTCTCACTGAACAGAGCAACCTATTTCACCTTTTGCTTTGCCATAAAAAGGATAACGTAGAAAAGGGTCAGAACTCTGAGACTGGAGCATGTTAGGGAGTACAAAGATGAGACAGATTAACTGAGATGGTGGGAAAGAACAACACATGGCTTGTACATGGAATTTACCCTTGAAGCGAAAGTGCAAAAAGTAGTAGAAATAAAATTAGCAAACTGTTTTGGGGCATTTGGGAGTGGGAACACTATAAAATAGTTCTTTTTTTCTATTCTTAAATGTCTTATTTATTTATTTATTTATTTATTTATTTTTCAGGTTTTCTAATTTATTTTCCATTCAAAAAAATTACACTTCCTCAACGTGCCTGTTGGAATGGGAGCTCACCAAATCCAGTTGGACCGGGACTGAAGGAGCATGCGATCAAACCAGACTCTCTGAATTTGTCTGACAATGGGTGCTGACTGAGCAGCCATTGATAAAGGCACTGGGACTAGTTTCTACTGCATGTACTGGCTATCTGGGACCCTAGTCTATTTGGACAAAATAGTTCTTAAACTGCATGATTAATCAGAAAAGTGAATTCATGGCTCCCATTCTCAATAAACTACATTTTGTGGAGGGGAAATAAGATATTTAGAGTCCGTATTATGCAAGAGCGTCTATGGAATGCATCCCTAATTAATTAAAGTCACACTTGACTAAACTACCAAGTATATGTCGGTCATGGGATGTGAGATCTTGAAGCAAAAAGAAATAAAATAAAATAAACGATATAAAATTTTCCTCTCTGACTCCTGAGCTTCTATGAGCTAGAAGACCATAGTTCTTTCCACTGTGTTCACATGCTCATTTTCCTCTGGAATATTCTCTGTCTCCGCATGTCCTTAAAATCATGACCATCCTTCGTATTCCTAACTCAGAGATTCAGTGTTCTCTAAGGCCATGGACCTCTTAAACTAATGATGGGAACTTGTATCCCCAGGTCCTCACTTGCAGTTTTCTACCCCCACTTCCTTAGTTCTCATAGCTAAAAGAGATGATGGTATCTCCAAAATACCCAACTTCACTTCTTCCTAGCCAATTCGCACAATCCACTTGACGTTAAAGACTGTGGTCAGTCATCAAGGCCTGGGCATCATCATAGGCTGGCAGGATGTGAGGCGCAATGTTCTGTCATTTGACACAGTCTGCTCCGATGATTGTGTTGCAGAAGGACAGAACATTTGAGGAGGGGGAAAGTGATTCGTGGAAAATAAATTACCAACAGCAGAAGGGCTGTTAAAAGGAACAGGGACTGCTAGTTTCAAACACTTTTATTTTCTGTCAAGTTCAATATAAGACCTTAGTAAAGACTCCTATGAGCACACTTTTGTGTTCTTCCACAGACAGGAAAGATCACGGCTCTGTCTATCCCATGATTGACGACATATTGGGTTTCAGATTATATTGCAGTAGAGATTTAAAGGATTTTGGCTGCCGAAGAGAAGGTGACTGAGTTTGACTTGTTGGATCCGGAAGGTGCTGGACTACTGGCCCTAGAGTGATGTCTCCCTGTTCCTCCAAGCTCCTTTCTAGCTTTTGTATCGCTTTCCTATCTTCTTGGCTTTACTACTCTACTACCTACCATCCCCTTGTGGCTGGGAACGAGCAACTCCCTATTGCCATGATCTCCCAACCCTTCAACACCTCCCATCACTTCTGCCATTGATAGTCAGCCCATACCGCCCGCCAGCTCTTCCAACACCACCCTCAGAACCTGCCCCTCCTGGCCTGCTGTCCTTATCCTCCAGAGACTTGTTGCTCAAGACCCAGAAGTCCACAAGCTGAGCTGGCTGGAATCTGCTGCTCCCTCTAGCTCCTGCGGCACCGCACCCTCGGCTCTAGCAGCTCAGTCTTGGCTCTTTCCGCCAGACCGCGCAATGCCTGCTGGGTCACGCAGCTTTCGCCTCCATTGCTGCCCAGGAGCTCTGGACTCCAGAGGCTCTCTGAGGCTCGGTTGCCTAGCCTCAGGCTCCCAGCGATTCGCTGTTTCAGGCCAACACCGCGGCACTGCCTTCTCCAGCGGCACAGGAGATGCCAAAGCCCGCAGGACCCTCCAACCGCTTGCCAACCACCATGGCCCCTCAGCAAATAGGTAGCAGTACGCTGAAAGCCTCCAAGGAGGGCGCGGGGAGCTCTTCGTCTCCAGTCCCCTCCGTGGTGGCGATGGCTGCAGCCGAAGCAGGCCAAGCCGAGGGGTCGCTGCTGCTGGTCAAGAGGCCACAGCGGCCCATGGCTCGCCATTCCTTGGTGCACTACCTGAAGGGCCGGGCCCTGGGCTACGAGGGCCACCCGAGGCTGGCGGGCTTCGAGGGCGACCTGAGCAGCTACAGGGCCCTCAGGCTGCCGGAGCTGCTGAGGGAGCGCCAGCTGGCACTTGGCCCCCTCAACAAAGTGTTCGCATCGCAGTGGCTAAATGCCAGGCAGGTGGTGTGTGGCACCAAGTGCAACACGCTTTTTGTGGTCGACGTCAAGACCGACCATATCAGGTGCATTCCTCTGATTAGTGACAAGGGGCCCGACCAATTCCGTGGCTCGCCGTCCTGTGGCATTCATGCTGTGGAGCTGAATCCCTCCAAGACCCTCATGGCCACTGGAGGGGAAAACCCCAACAGCCTGGCCGTCTACCAGTTGCCCAAGCTGGACCCCATGTGCCTAGGAGATTGCCAAGGCCACAGGGACTGGATCTTTGCCATAGCTTGGATGAGTGACACTGTGGCTGTGAGTGGTTCCCGCGATGGCACCTTGGCACTCTGGCTGGTGGATCCGAACATGTTCAATAGCAGCATTGCTGGGCACGAGGATGCGGGCCTTCCAGTATATGCTCACATCCGTCCTACAGACATAGAGGCCATCCCTAAAGTCACTACCAATCCTGGTAACCGCAAAGTTCGAGCCCTTGCTTACAGCAACCAAAACCAGGAGCTGGGAGCAGTGTCTCTGGATGGCTACTTCCACCTGTGGAAAGCCAGGAGCTCCCTGTACAGGCTGATGTCCCTAAAGCTGCCCTACTCCAGGGAGAACATGTGTCTCACCTACTGTGATGAGTTGTGCCTCTATGCTGTCGGATCCCAGTGTCATGTTTCATTCCTGGATACTCGCCAAAGCCAGCAGAACATCCGGCCATTCTGCTCCCGAGAAGGAGGCATTGGTGTGCATTCCTTGAGTGTCCACCAGCATATTGTCACCGTGGGAACAGGTCACGGTTCTCTGCTCTTCTATGACATCCGTGCCCAGAAGTTCCTCGAGCAAAGATCTGTAGCCAGTCCAGACATGTTTCCTGTGCCCTCTGGAAGGAAGCTCAAGCTCACCTGTGGCAGCGGCTGGATCAACCAGAATGATTTCTTAGAGAATTACGCTGCTGGTGTAGATTTCCCCAACGCACTCTACACTCACTGCTACAACTGGCCAGAGATGAAGCTCTTCGTGGGTGGGGGCCCACTGGCCTCAGGCCTCCATGGCAACTATGCAGGCCTCTGGAGCTAAGGTTAGCTGAACTCACAGTATGCATTTATCTTTCTGGTCAATCTAACTGAACGCTGCCGTTTTCGTTTTCCACATGCTGTTTTAACTCTGTTTCTCTCTCTTTTTTTCTTTCAGGCAGAGCGGGCCCTGATTAACCGGTGTATTTCGTAGCAGAAAGAGAGTAGAAGACAGATGGAGCTGACAGAAGTCGCTTTGAGAAATTTTCTGCACCTCTCCACCATTCTTTGAACTGTTCATACAAATACTTTCCACTAATTATTAGCTGTGCCGTCTCTGAGTGAGTGATCCATATAGTCTCTATGTGGAAGAAAACCCCTGTTATAATGTTAGACGCTTGTATGTGTTGTGTTATTTTACTATTAGCTGGTTTAAAGACACTGCTTTTAATTTTCATCACGTGTGTGTGATATATGAACAAGATTTTCTCATAAACAGAGTTTAGACATTTCTTCTGGAGCGCTAACCATAGTTTTATTGCATTGTTCCCATTATAACATGCATTCCATGTTGCAGATTGCGTTCTTTTGGAAATATGTCACTCGTGAACTGTGATCATGGTGTATATAGTTCGTATGTTGTTGGTGAAAAACACACTTTTCTGAAAAGTTTATTATGTCATAGAATCTTGTGTATCAGAATCTCAGTTGATGAGGAAGGTTTAGGTATTCAAGTGGTCAAGTATTCTGCTAATTTGAACTTTCAAAATTAATCCAAAAATCGGTATTTTTCTTTCAAGCCTTATCTTAGTTTTATGCTCTGTCTTCTTACTAATCAAAGAATGTACTTGTTTTCACTTCTTGCCTTAGTACAGTCAAGACTTGTGGATATATTTGAATGTTTGTGGTTGGAGTAACTTACACAGAGTTTCAGTGCCATCATTCGATGCAGGGATATTAAGTATAAGTGTAGAATGTATAGGCGAGAGGGCAGAAAACACACTGCTCTAAGGTATAGACTGGATATTTTTGCTGTTGCTATTTTTCCTCACAAATGTTATATTTGAGCATGTATAAACTTTCAAAAATCTGCCTATAATTTAAGTTAAAAGAAAAAAAATGCAAAGAAAGAAAATGAGCCCATCTAGCTCACTGTGAAAGAAACGCCCCTCTTTATAAGCTCCAAATTAATTAGATTTCATTTTGTGAACTTCAAACTTTCTTACTTAAAAGTGGAATATGTGCGTTACCAAAGCCTCTCATTCTGTGCCTCTAAAGGTAATACTATGTGATTGTGACAATGCTGTATGATTTTCCAATAGAGGAGCTGGGGATTAAAAAAGATAGGTCTGAGTGAAGAACTTTGCCATTCACATTAACAGAGGTAGTGGGATGCTCTACAGGTGCATTGGACTTGTTCTTAGGTGAGAATACTGAGAATGATAAAGCAGCCAGGCCTTCCTCAAAACTGGCCAGGATAGGTTAGCCCAGGATTGGTATTGAGCCACGTTTCCTTTTCCCTAAACATCTGACATGTATTTTGGATTGGTGTTGACAAACTACATGCTGTTCAGTACCAAACCTAAATTGCTGAAAAGAATTACTTGTGAGTTAGATATACAAAATAGTCAAATTTTTGTTTATAGAGATTATGCAGGTTCATTCCGCAAATTATAGTTTTGCTACACATCTGTGTAGTTCTTTTGCTTGCATGTATGGTTCCAACTCTCTTATAAGTGATTTGAGAGCAGAGATTGTAAACTGCCATCTTTTATTTCTTTATTTGTGTACCAAGGCCAAACAAAGGCAATCAGTTATTATTTACTGATTTTTTTTTGCCAATGGAAACCTGCACTTCAAATTGTAATAAATATTTGCTGTTGCATAGTAAAGAACCTTGCTGGGTGATTCCCTCTCCTGTTTTTCTTTAAAATTTCCCTAATACATTTTCAGGGCATGTTGTAGAACTTCATCCATTCATAAATAAAGTAATATGTGATACTTAGAAGATGAACAAAATTTTACTTTTCATTTATAACTGGACATTAATCCTTTAAAATAAAAATATTGAGATTTGAAGATTTCTTTAAAACGATTGGTTTGTTTTACCAGAAATGTATTTGAAAATTTTAGAATATAGGTTTTTAATTTAGAAATAATTTATATGGGTAATTAACTTGAAAAAAAATTTTCAAACTATAAGCTGCCTATTGTCTTATAAGTAGTAGGGTATTGGGGTGTTCAAGAGAAATAAGTTTGGAAATACAGAAAAGGAATCCTTCCACACTGGATGAGATTTAAAATAAACAATAGAAGGTAAAGATTTAATCTGAATTCTTCTCTGACTTGATTCCTTTTTTTCGTGTAGGGGGGGTTGTTTATTAGGGGAAATGGAATGGTAAAAGGGTGAAAGGTCTGAGTGACCAATTCTGGGGACAGGGGTAGCAGAGGAGAAGAGAGAGTCAGAGGCAGGAGGGGAAAGAGAGAGAGAAAGAGAGAGAGAGAGAGAGAGAGAGAGAGAAAGTGAATGTGAACTGAAGATGCTCTATGTGCCTGTAGCTGAGGACATGTCCTGTCAAGATGCTGAGAGCAGGCCAGTACAGATGCATGAATACTAACAGCCTAGCCTGGGACTAGCTCCTAGGCAATCCTTAACCTCAATGTCGGTCTCTACCTCCAGAGTCCATCTTCACTGGGCCAAAGTACCTTTCATCTGAAAGATCTCAAACTGAAGATCAAACTAAAGATCTCCTGACATGAACAGAATTACTGGAATCAACAGCCTAGCTGATCAGGTCAATGTAGGCTTGTCTTCCTACAGATTTCTCAACCCACAGGATCTTCTGAAGCCTGGCAGGCCCTGCGCTAAATAGCAAAAGGCAAATTCAACCTTCTGCAACCACGGAGGACACTGAGGTTGCTCTGGGTGCCAGCCAAGTAAATTCTTTGCCATTTTCTAATCAGTAATTCAAGTAAAGTGTTATCCTTCTCAAAGATCTCTGATGCAGTTTCATTGCTGAGAGGTTTTGTCAGTTTAAAAAAATACAACCCCATCAAACAAATTTCAGCTCAAATTTCTCTCACATGATGCTTTGTATAATCGTGAAAATACTTTTCATTGTGCAAAAATACCTGTCACAGTCATTTAGACATAAATATGCTACTGTTTATGCAATGTATATGTCTAAAACTAGTTCCAGGGAGCCGAATGGAAGGGTCCACCTTAAACAGGTTAAATATACCCCCCTCAATTCCCTGATCCTAATTTATTTTTCTTAATTTAACTTTGTCCTCTGTTCTGCCAATACCTTAACCAGGTGTAAGAGATACCAGACATTTCCATGCCACAAACACCAGACAGGTGCAAAGAGACCAGCTATGCCAGGACGTGGCCAGCACTCAGCCTTCTCAGATTCCCCTGCCCCAAAGATGAAAACCACAAATAAGCAGTCTTGAGAATCTGCTGCCCCAATTTCTTTAACCTTTGGTGCTAATCTCCTGCATTTTGTTATAAAAAAGAGATGGGAATATAATGTTCTGTCTCTTTAAGAGACAAGCCACACTGATTCCCTTCCTTCTTGCAGCCTCTGCCCCATTCTCTCTTCCTGTCCTCTCTCTCGGAGAGGCTGCCAACTTTCTCCCCCTCTCGCTCTCCCTCTTTTACACTCGTTCGTTTCTCTCTCCCCCCCTCTTTCTCTCTCTCTCTCCCCCCTTTCTCCTCTTTTCCTTCCCCTTCATAATCCCCTGAATAAATATTCAACCTCACTTGGTATGACGTACCTATCCATGTCTCTGTCTCTTGCCCACCTGCCACGTGTATCCATACCTGGGGACAGCCACTGCTTGAGGACCAGCAACCTCTGCCTGGGACTGGCTGATCTCAGGATCCTCTGCCTAACACCACATGGCCTGATACCACCGCGTTGGGACCTACAGCATTTCTGCTGCCTACCTGCCTACTGCAACCGGGGATCCTGTAATATTTTTAATTTTTCCATTACACTTATATTATGAATAAACACAAAAGTTTGTAGGTAGACAAACAATCAGAAGATGGATGACATGAATCTAGAAATCAGCTATTTAGAAGAAAAGGAAATAGTAGGAGAGCAAAGGGCAGCATTCTGCCTTATGCTCCGGGAACACGCGAACACTCACCGAGCACACACTGGGCACAGTGTGGCTGGCCTGTCCCAGCTCACTCAGGTTTCCCAGACAAGGAAAAACATGCAGGAAATCTCCTGCTCGGCAGGCTTCTGTAATGCCTCCCATATCCACCAATTCCGGTCCACGTAAGCCGTCCCATGATGCATCAGTTTGTAGTCCAGTGATGAGCCCACACCCTCTCAGATCTTCTGCAATTTAGTAAACTTCAGCTTTTGGGACTTGGGCTCTCAAAATAGGTAACCCTGCTTTGCTTATCTCTCCATTATCTCTTTAACAAACAAAACTAGTTAGTTCCTTGGGCCTGTTCTTTATTTGATTCCCTGGAGATACTTTTGCTAAGCATTTTTTTTGTTTGTTTTGAAACCAGGTCTCATTTTGTGGTCGTGGCTCACTGACTTTGAATTATCTCAATAAATACCTGCCTGCCCCTGCCTTCTGAGTACCAGGATTAAAGGCATGGGCCACAACACTGAGACAGGATTTTCTAGGCACAGCTTACTCAGCTCAATTTGTACAATGTTAACTCAACCACAGATAATTTAAGCAAACGGTCTTGGTTATGTTCTGAGTCTCTTTATTCACACACATTTAAAATTGATTAATTGGTCAAAGAATCCTTTTCCTTTCAACCAACCGTTAACCCAAAAAAAAAAAAAAGAAAATATCAAAAAAAAAGGAAAAAAACCCTCATATCTTGACAGTCTTACAAAGAAAGACAGTGTGCCAGGTTTGGTGTAGACTACAGGCTGCAGACCCTGGGTCTACGTAGGTGAACTGACAGATTTGTGGCCCAGATGCCACTCACATAAAGCAGAGACAGGCAGGACCAGAAGTTCAAGTCTGATTCCAAGGAGGCAGGCAGGTCAGAGCTGTGAAGTCTTAGGTTTTCTCATACTTGATCCAGTTAATACTGATAAGGTCTGTGGGTAACAAGAGCAAGGGAAAAACGACCGTGTCCCAAGGAAAGGAGCAGAGGAGGCTGGCAGTGCAGGAATTGACATCCAAAGAAGGGTCCCCATCAAGGCAAGTGTGCTTGGAGGGTCTCCGCCCGTTTCAGGCACTCAGCTGCCTTCTTCTTCACACCATCCGGACAGGCAGTGGACAGGTTACTTCAAAGAGCAGAAGGTCCAGTCCCTTCAAAATCCCTGGCCAGAATGTGCCTCCCCCTGCCCTAGTATTTCCCAATTTATAGGTGTATTAAAAAGAGAAAGAAAATTCTGTCCAAGGTCTCTGTGAGAAAAGGAGGCTCCTGAGCCTTCTTTGTTTCCTTAAAATACATTGTAGATGTGTGAGGTCAGTGTGGAGGTCAGTGGTCAACCTCAGATGTAGTATCCCCCTTCCATCATGACTGTTCTCTGCTACACATGCCTGGCTCACCAGTCCTGTTTCTGTCTCTGCCCGACATTGCCATAGGAACACTTGGTCCCTGAGCATGCTGCAGCATACCTCTGTGTGGGTTCTGGGCACTCTAATTCAGTCCCTCATGCTGACACGACAAGCACTTTACACACCGAGCTATCTTCCCTTCTGTCCCCGTCTTCCTTACTGCCATACTCACTGAGACACCCTGGAAAAGGATGGGCACCCTATCTTGTTAGTCTTGAGCGCAGCGCCATAGGCACCGGCCATCCCTTTCTGCAGCGCTTGAGTGATGAGCTCTGTGGCCTAGATCAGATAAGCTGGGGCAGGTTCTCCATCTTCAGCCTCTCTCTTCTCCTGTCCTCCTGGCTCCCAGGATTCCTGGTTCAGCCATTTGGACTCTACCTCCATGGCTGCTAGCTCACTGGTTTGGGTGGGGCTGGTGCCTGTACTTTCTTTAATAAAGCAGGAGGATTCAAGCCAGACTGGCCTTCTTTCCCCGGGTCCAGCCCAAGCTTAGTTTGTTCATTAGTTTACCAAACTGCCCCCACTGGAGAGGACCAGAACCTGGAAATACAAAATTCACTTGCATAGGGAAATCAGTGTTGTGCTGTTTGCTTGATTCGGCTGAGGAACTTTTTGGAAAGGCTTGGTTTATCATTTCCGTTGCATACACAAGCAAGCACAGGCATTGTTGTGTTGTTGGTGCACAAGTTTTGGGAAGGTTTTTTTTTTCACCCTACATGGATTCTGTGATGGAACTCAAGTTGCCAGGCTCACGAGACAAGTGCTTTCAACTCTTGAGCCATCTTACTGACACATGGCCTTGAACTTCTGGTCATTCTGACTCTGTCTGTCTAGTGCGAGGATACAGCCATGTGCAACTTCAACTTTTCTTTGTCTGTTTGTTTTATTATAGATGGGATCTCACTATGTGGGCCTGGCTATTCTGTAATATGCTATGTAGACTAGGCTGATCTTGAATTCACATATCTGCCTGCCTTTAACTCCCTGAATGCTGGGATCAGAAATGTGTGCCACCATAGCCAGCTTTTCCATTGTCAAAAGGTATTACATGGTGCTGGAGTGTTTGCTCAAAATTTAAGAGCACAGGCTGCTCTTCCAGATGTCCTGAGTTTAATTCCCAAAAAATATGTTTGCTCCCAACCACCTATAATGGAATCTGATCTCTTCTGGAATAAAGTCAATAGATCATTCACAAACATAAAATACATAAATAAATGTAAAAGAGAAATGTTTAAAAAATTAAAAAAGAGAATATCTGTGAAATAGTATAACAACATGAAATCCATCGCTTTGCATGATGAATATATGCTAACAATTATAATGTAAACTGTCACATGAACAAAACATCATTGGAACCTTTATTTCAAGCATATTTCAAAATCTATCTAAATAAGGAACCTCAAAATATAACAACTTCTTTGTAGAAGTGCAAATTGCCAAGTATAATGAAAATGTTCAAAGAAGTAGAAAATTCACTAACTATAGTTTTATTTAAAATGCCAGAAGCTACAACTGTAAAGCCATACCAATATGAATCCCTAAAACATGAGCCAGAATGGGAAAAATTTATGGAAAGAAAAAGAGCTATGAGAAACTAAGGAATGCAGAGAATTGGAGAAATATTCTGCTCAAGTAAATATCACGCCAATTGGCTTCTAATACCAAGCAGTCACCCCTGAAACATAAGAAACACTATGCAGACAGATAAAGTTGTAAAGTTGTACTTCTGTATTCAGAAAAATCACACACACACACACACACACACCTACTTCAGAAGCAACAATTAATGGAAAAAAGAGACCATAAGATTGAAAGCAACGAAGAAGGGATATATGGGAAAGTTTGAAGAAAAGAAAAGGGGGAGAGAGAGAGTATAATTACATTATAATATGAAAATAAAAGAGAAGTTATACCTGCAGTTTTTGACTGGGATTAAATATGCATGATTTAAGAAATTCAAACATAATAGGCTGTTTCTAATTAAATCTTTGAAACTTTGTGAAATATCTTTGAGTTGTGACTGCCTTTCAACTCATAAACTGAAACACCGTTTTAAAATAAAGATAAATGAACAGAAAACCAAATCCTTAAATGGCTACATCACCAAGTATTATGCAATTTTAATGGCACTAAAATATTTAAAATAAATCAGTATTCTTTCAGGGTAAGTGTATTATGTGTACTATAAATTTAAAGTCATATTTTAGAATGTTATTTTATAAATTTATTACATTTAATATTCTTAATAAGCTTGTTCCAAGTCACTTGCACCAAAATATCTAGAGAGCCATGTAAGGTGGGGTGCCAACTTGTGAAGTTACTCCTGTCATCTTGATGAACATTAAAATCCAGGAGTTACTCATATACACCACTTGAACCTGTTCACATAGCTTACTTATTTCTGAAATGTTTGTTCATCGCATAGGTAACAATGGAACAAACGGAGTCTCTGTGTTTCCTCCATGAGGCACTATCTATAGTTTCTCACTGAACAGAGCAACCTATTTCACCTTTTCCTTTGCCATAAAAAGGATAACGTAGAAAAGGGTCAGAACTCTGAGACTGGAGCATGTTAGGGAGTACAAAGATGAGACAGATTAACTGAGATGGTGGGAAAGAACAACACATGGCTTGTACATGGAATTTACCCTTGAAGCGAAAGTGCAAAAAGTAGTAGAAATAAAATTAGCAAACTGTTTTGGGGCATTTGGGAGTGGGAACACTATAAAATAGTTCTTTTTTTCTATTCTTAAATGTCTTATTTATTTATTTATTTATTTATTTTTCAGGTTTTCTAATTTATTTTCCATTCAAAAAAATTACACTTCCTCAACGTGCCTGTTGGAATGGGAGCTCACCAAATCCAGTTGGACCGGGACTGAAGGAGCATGCGATCAAACCAGACTCTCTGAATTTGTCTGACAATGGGTGCTGACTGAGCAGCCATTGATAAAGGCACTGGGACTAGTTTCTACTGCATGTACTGGCTATCTGGGACCCTAGTCTATTTGGACAAAATAGTTCTTAAACTGCATGATTAATCAGAAAAGTGAATTCATGGCTCCCATTCTCAATAAACTACATTTTGTGGAGGGGAAATAAGATATTTAGAGTCCGTATTATGCAAGAGCGTCTATGGAATGCATCCCTAATTAATTAAAGTCACACTTGCCTAAACTACCAAGTATATGTCGGTCATGGGATGTGAGATCTTGAAGCAAAAAGAAATAAAATAAAATAAACGATATAAAATTTTCCTCTCTGACTCCTGAGCTTCTATGAGCTAGAAGACCATAGTTCTTTCCACTGTGTTCACATGCTCATTTTCCTCTGGAATATTCTCTGTCTCCGCATGTCCTTAAAATCATGACCATCCTTCGTATTCCTAACTCAGAGATTCAGTGTTCTCTAAGGCCATGGACCTCTTAAACTAATGATGGGAACTTGTATCCCCAGGTCCTCACTTGCAGTTTTCTACCCCCACTTCCTTAGTTCTCATAGCTAAAAGAGATGATGGTATCTCCAAAATACCCAACTTCACTTCTTCCTAGCCAATTCGCACAATCCACTTGACGTTAAAGACTGTGGTCAGTCATCAAGGCCTGGGCATCATCATAGGCTGGCAGGATGTGAGGCGCAATGTTCTGTCATTTGACACAGTCTGCTCCGATGATTGTGTTGCAGAAGGACAGAACATTTGAGGAGGGGGAAAGTGATTCGTGGAAAATAAATTACCAACAGCAGAAGGGCTGTTAAAAGGAACAGGGACTGCTAGTTTCAAACACTTTTATTTTCTGTCAAGTTCAATATAAGACCTTAGTAAAGACTCCTATGAGCACACTTTTGTGTTCTTCCACAGACAGGAAAGATCACGGCTCTGTCTATCCCATGATTGACGACATATTGGGTTTCAGATTATATTGCAGTAGAGATTTAAAGGATTTTGGCTGCCGAAGAGAAGGTGACTGAGTTTGACTTGTTGGATCCGGAAGGTGCTGGACTACTGGCCCTAGAGTGATGTCTCCCTGTTCCTCCAAGCTCCTTTCTAGCTTTTGTATCGCTTTCCTATCTTCTTGGCTTTACTACTCTACTACCTACCATCCCCTTGTGGCTGGGAACGAGCAACTCCCTATTGCCATGATCTCCCAACCCTTCAACACCTCCCATCACTTCTGCCATTGATAGTCAGCCCATACCGCCCGCCAGCTCTTCCAACACCACCCTCAGAACCTGCCCCTCCTGGCCTGCTGTCCTTATCCTCCAGAGACTTGTTGCTCAAGACCCAGAAGTCCACAAGCTGAGCTGGCTGGAATCTGCTGCTCCCTCTAGCTCCTGCGGCACCGCACCCTCGGCTCTAGCAGCTCAGTCTTGGCTCTTTCCGCCAGACCGCGCAATGCCTGCTGGGTCACGCAGCTTTCGCCTCCATTGCTGCCCAGGAGCTCTGGACTCCAGAGGCTCTCTGAGGCTCGGTTGCCTAGCCTCAGGCTCCCAGCGATTCGCTGTTTCAGGCCAACACCGCGGCACTGCCTTCTCCAGCGGCACAGGAGATGCCAAAGCCCGCAGCAGGACCCTCCAACCGCTCGCCAACCACCATGGCCCCTCAGCAAATAGGTAGCAGTACGCTGAAAGCCTCCAAGGAGGGCGCGGGGAGCTCTTCGTCTCCAGTCCCCTCCGTGGTGGCGATGGCTGCAGCCGAAGCAGGCCAAGCCGAGGGGTCGCTGCTGCTGGTCAAGAGGCCACAGCGGCCCATGGCTCGCCATTCCTTGGTGCACTACCTGAAGGGCCGGGCCCTGGGCTACGAGGGCCACCCGAGGCTGGCGGGCTTCGAGGGCGACCTGAGCAGCTACAGGGCCCTCAGGCTGCCGGAGCTGCTGAGGGAGCGCCAGCTGGCACTTGGCCCCCTCAACAAAGTGTTCGCATCGCAGTGGCTAAATGCCAGGCAGGTGGTGTGTGGCACCAAGTGCAACACGCTTTTTGTGGTCGACGTCAAGACCGACCATATCAGGTGCATTCCTCTGATTAGTGACAGGGGGCCCGACCAATTCCGTGGCTCGCCGTCCTGTGGCATTCATGCTGTGGAGCTGAATCCCTCCAAGACCCTCATGGCCACTGGAGGGGAAAACCCCAACAGCCTGGCCGTCTACCAGTTGCCCAAGCTGGACCCCATGTGCCTAGGAGATTGCCAAGGCCACAGGGACTGGATCTTTGCCATAGCTTGGATGAGTGACACTGTGGCTGTGAGTGGTTCCCGCGATGGCACCTTGGCACTCTGGCTGGTGGATCCGAACATGTTCAATAGCAGCATTGCTGGGCACGAGGATGCGGGCCTTCCAGTATATGCTCACATCCGTCCTACAGACATAGAGGCCATCCCTAAAGTCACTACCAATCCTGGTAACCGCAAAGTTCGAGCCCTTGCTTACAGCAACCAAAACCAGGAGCTGGGAGCAGTGTCTCTGGATGGCTACTTCCACCTGTGGAAAGCCAGGAGCTCCCTGTACAGGCTGATGTCCCTAAAGCTGCCCTACTCCAGGGAGAACATGTGTCTCACCTACTGTGATGAGTTGTGCCTCTATGCTGTCGGATCCCAGTGTCATGTTTCATTCCTGGATACTCGCCAAAGCCAGCAGAACATCCGGCCATTCTGCTCCCGAGAAGGAGGCATTGGTGTGCATTCCTTGAGTGTCCACCAGCATATTGTCACCGTGGGAACAGGTCACGGTTCTCTGCTCTTCTATGACATCCGTGCCCAGAAGTTCCTCGAGCAAAGATCTGTAGCCAGTCCAGACATGTTTCCTGTGCCCTCTGGAAGGAAGCTCAAGCTCACCTGTGGCAGCGGCTGGATCAACCAGAATGATTTCTTAGAGAATTACGCTGCTGGTGTAGATTTCCCCAACGCACTCTACACTCACTGCTACAACTGGCCAGAGATGAAGCTCTTCGTGGGTGGGGGCCCACTGGCCTCAGGCCTCCATGGCAACTATGCAGGCCTCTGGAGCTAAGGTTAGCTGAACTCACAGTATGCATTTATCTTTCTGGTCAATCTAACTGAACGCTGCCGTTTTCGTTTTCCACATGCTGTTTTAACTCTGTTTCTCTCTCTTTTTTTCTTTCAGGCAGAGCGGGCCCTGATTAACCGGTGTATTTCTTAGCAGAAAGAGAGGAGAAGACAGATGGAGCTGACAGAAGTCGCTTTGAGAAATTTTCTGCACCTCTCCACCATTCTTTGAACTGTTCATACAAATACTTTCCACTAATTATTAGCTGTGCCGTCTCTGAGTGAGTGATCCATATAGTCTCTATGTGGAAGAAAACCCCTGTTATAATGTTAGACGCTTGTATGTGTTGTGTTATTTTACTATTAGCTGGTTTAAAGACACTGCTTTTAATTTTCATCACGTGTGTGTGATATATGAACAAGATTTTCTCATAAACAGAGTTTAGACATTTCTTCTGGAGCGCTAACCATAGTTTTATTGCATTGTTCCCATTATAACATGCATTCCATGTTGCAGATTGCGTTCTTTTGGAAATATGTCACTCGTGAACTGTGATCATGGTGTATATAGTTCGTATGTTGTTGGTGAAAAACACACTTTTCTGAAAAGTTTATTATGTCATAGAATCTTGTGTATCAGAATCTCAGTTGATGAGGAAGGTTTAGGTATTCAAGTGGTCAAGTATTCTGCTAATTTGAACTTTCAAAATTAATCCAAAAATCGGTATTTTTCTTTCAAGCCTTATCTTAGTTTTATGCTCTGTCTTCTTACTAATCAAAGAATGTACTTGTTTTCACTTCTTGCCTTAGTACAGTCAAGACTTGTGGATATATTTGAATGTTTGTGGTTGGAGTAACTTACACAGAGTTTCAGTGCCATCATTCGATGCAGGGATATTAAGTATAAGTGTAGAATGTATAGGCGAGAGGGCAGAAAACACACTGCTCTAAGGTATAGACTGGATATTTTTGCTGTTGCTATTTTTCCTCACAAATGTTATATTTGAGCATGTATAAACTTTCAAAAATCTGCCTATAATTTAAGTTAAAAGAAAAAAAATGCAAAGAAAGAAAATGAGCCCATCTAGCTCACTGTGAAAGAAACGCCCCTCTTTATAAGCTCCAAATTAATTAGATTTCATTTTGTGAACTTCAAACTTTCTTACTTAAAAGTGGAATATGTGCGTTACCAAAGCCTCTCATTCTGTGCCTCTAAAGGTAATAATAGGTGATTGTGACAATGCTGTATGATTTTCCAATAGAGGAGCTGGGGATTAAAAAAGATAGGTCTGAGTGAAGAACTTTGCCATTCACATTAACAGAGGTAGTGGGATGCTCTACAGGTGCATTGGACTTGTTCTTAGGTGAGAATACTGAGAATGATAAAGCAGCCAGGCCTTCCTCAAAACTGGCCAGGATAGGTTAGCCCAGGATTGGTATTGAGCCACGTTTCCTTTTCCCTAAACATCTGACATGTATTTTGGATTGGTGTTGACAAACTACATGCTGTTCAGTACCAAACCTAAATTGCTGAAAAGAATTACTTGTGAGTTAGATATACAAAATAGTCAAATTTTTGTTTATAGAGATTATGCAGGTTCATTCCGCAAATTATAGTTTTGCTACACATCTGTGTAGTTCTTTTGCTTGCATGTATGGTTCCAACTCTCTTATAAGTGATTTGAGAGCAGAGATTGTAAACTGCCATCTTTTATTTTTTATTTGTGTACCAAGGCCAAACAAAGGCAATCAGTTATTATTTACTGATTTTTTTTTTTGCCAATGGAAACCTGCACTTCAAATTGTAATAAATATTTGCTGTTGCATAGTAAAGAACCTTGCTGGGTGATTCCCTCTCCTGTTTTTCTTTAAAATTTCCCTAATACATTTTCAGGGCATGTTGTAGAACTTCATCCATTCATAAATAAAGTAATATGTGATACTTAGAAGATGAACAAAATTTTACTTTTCATTTATAACTGGACATTAATCCTTTAAAATAAAAATATTGAGATTTGAAGATTTCTTTAAAACGATTGGTTTGTTTTACCAGAAATGTATTTGAAAATTTTAGAATATAGGTTTTTAATTTAGAAATAATTTATATAGGTAATTAACTTGAAAAAAAATTTTCAAACTATAAGCTGCCTATTGTCTTATAAGTAGTAGGGTATTGGGGTGTTCAAGAGAAATAAGTTTGGAAATACAGAAAAGGAATCCTTCCACACTGGATGAGATTTAAAATAAACAATAGAAGGTAAAGATTTAATCTGAATTCTTCTCTGACTTGATTCCTTTTTTTCGTGTAGGGGGGGTTGTTTATTAGGGGAAATGGAATGGTAAAAGGGTGAAAGGTCTGAGTGACCAATTCTGGGGACAGGGGTAGCAGAGGAGAAGAGAGAGTCAGAGGCAGGAGGGGAAAGAGAGAGAGAAAGAGAGAGAGAGAGAGAGAGAGAGAGAGAGAAAGTGAATGTGAACTGAAGATGCTCTATGTGCCTGTAGCTGAGGACATGTCCTGTCAAGATGCTGAGAGCAGGCCAGTACAGATGCATGAATACTAACAGCCTAGCCTGGGACTAGCTCCTAGGCAATCCTTAACCTCAATGTCGGTCTCTACCTCCAGAGTCCATCTTCACTGGGCCAAAGTACCTTTCCTCTGAAAGATCTCAAACTGAAGATCAAACTGAAGATCTCCTGACATGAACAGAATTACTGGAATCAACAGCCTAGCTGATCAGGTCAATGTAGGCTTGTCTTCCTACAGATTTCTCAACCCACAGGATCTTCTGAAGCCTGGCAGGCCCTGCGCTAAATAGCAAAAGGCAAATTCAACCTTCTGCAACCACGGAGGACACTGAGGTTGCTCTGGGTGCCAGCCAAGTAAATTCTTTGCCATTTTCTAATCAGTAATTCAAGTAAAGTGTTATCCTTCTCAAAGATCTCTGATGCAGTTTCATTGCTGAGAGGTTTTGTCAGTTTAAAAAAATACAACCCCATCAAACAAATTTCAGCTCAAATTTCTCTCACATGATGCTTTGTATAATCGTGAAAATACTTTTCATTGTGCAAAAATACCTGTCACAGTCATTTAGACATAAATATGCTACTGTTTATGCAATGTATATGTCTAAAACTAGTTCCAGGGAGCCGAATGGAAGGGTCCACCTTAAACAGGTTAAATATACCCCCCTCAATTCCCTGATCCTAATTTATTTTTCTTAATTTAACTTTGTCCTCTGTTCTGCCAATACCTTAACCAGGTGTAAGAGATACCAGACATTTCCATGCCACAAACACCAGACAGGTGCAAAGAGACCAGCTATGCCAGGACGTGGCCAGCACTCAGCCTTCTCAGATTCCCCTGCCCCAAAGATGAAAACCACAAATAAGCAGTCTTGAGAATCTGCTGCCCCAATTTCTTTAACCTTTGGTGCTAATCTCCTGCATTTTGTTATAAAAAAGAGATGGGAATATAATGTTCTGTCTCTTTAAGAGACAAGCCACACTGATTCCCTTCCTTCTTGCAGCCTCTGCCCCATTCTCTCTTCCTGTCCTCTCTCTCGGAGAGGCTGCCAACTTTCTCCCCCTCTCGCTCTCCCTCTTTTACACTCGTTCGTTTCTCTCTCCCCCCCTCTTTCTCTCTCTCTCTCCCCCCTTTCTCCTCTTTTCCTTCCCCTTCATAATCCCCTGAATAAATATTCAACCTCACTTGGTATGACGTACCTATCCATGTCTCTGTCTCTTGCCCACCTGCCACGTGTATCCATACCTGGGGACAGCCACTGCTTGAGGACCAGCAACCTCTGCCTGGGACTGGCTGATCTCAGGATCCTCTGCCTAACACCACATGGCCTGATACCACCGCGTTGGGACCTACAGCATTTCTGCTGCCTACCTGCCTACTGCAACCGGGGATCCTGTAATATTTTTAATTTTTCCATTACACTTATATTATGAATAAACACAAAAGTTTGTAGGTAGACAAACAATCAGAAGATGGATGACATGAATCTAGAAATCAGCTATTTAGAAGAAAAGGAAATAGTAGGAGAGCAAAGGGCAGCATTCTGCCTTATGCTCCGGGAACACGCGAACACTCACCGAGCACACACTGGGCACAGTGGGGCTGGCCTGTCCCAGCTCACTCAGGTTTCCCAGACAAGGAAAAACATGCAGGAAATCTCCTGCTCGGCAGGCTTCTGTAATGCCTCCCATATCCACCAATTCCGGTCCACGTAAGCCGTCCCATGATGCATCAGTTTGTAGTCCAGTGATGAGCCCACACCCTCTCAGATCTTCTGCAATTTAGTAAACTTCAGCTTTTGGGACTTGGGCTCTCAAAATAGGTAACCCTGCTTTGCTTATCTCTCCATTATCTCTTTAACAAACAAAACTAGTTAGTTCCTTGGGCCTGTTCTTTATTTGTTTCCCTGGAGATACTTTTGCTAAGCATTTTTTTTTTTGTTTGTTTTGAAACCAGGTCTCATTTTGTGGTCGTGGCTCACTGACTTTGAATTAACTCAATAAATACCTGCCTGCCCCTGCCTTCTGAGTACCAGGATTAAAGGCATGGGCCACAACACTGAGACAGGATTTTCTAGGCACAGCTTACTCAGCTCAATTGGTACAATGTTAACTCAACCACAGATAATTTAAGCAAACGGTCTTGGTTATGTTCTGAGTCTCTTTATTCACACACATTTAAAATTGATTAATTGGTCAAAGAATCCTTTTCCTTTCACCAACCGTTAACCCAAAAAAAAAAAAAAGAAAATATCAAAAAAAAAGGAAAAAAACCCTCATATCTTGACAGTCTTACAAAGAAAGACAGTGTGCCAGGTTTGGTGTAGACTACAGGCTGCAGACCCTGGGTCTACGTAGGTGAACTGACAGATTTGTGGCCCAGATGCCACTCACATAAAGCAGAGACAGGCAGGACCAGAAGTTCAAGTCTGATTCCAAGGAGGCAGGCAGGTCAGAGCTGTGAAGTCTTAGGTTTTCTCATACTTGATCCAGTTAATACTGATAAGGTCTGTGGGTAACAAGAGCAGGGGAAAAACGACCGTGTCCCAAGGAAAGGAGCAGAGGAGGCTGGCAGTGCAGGAATTGACATCCAAAGAAGGGTCCCCATCAAGGCAAGTGTGCTTGGAGGGTCTCCGCCCGTTTCAGGCACTCAGCTGCCTTCTTCTTCACACCATCCGGACAGGCAGTGGACAGGTTACTTCAAAGAGCAGAAGGTCCAGTCCCTTCAAAATCCCTGGCCAGAATGTGCCTCCCCCTGCCCTAGTATTTCCCAATTTATAGGTGTATTAAAAAGAGAAAGAAAATTCTGTCCAAGGTCTCTGTGAGAAAAGGAGGCTCCTGAGCCTTCTTTGTTTCCTTAAAATACATTGTAGATGTGTGAGGTCAGTGTGGAGGTCAGTGGTCAACCTCAGATGTAGTATCCCCCTTCCATCATGACTGTTCTCTGCTACACATGCCTGGCTCACCAGTCCTGTTTCTGTCTCTGCCCGACATTGCCATAGGAACACTTGGTCCCTGAGCATGCTGCAGCATACCTCTGTGTGGGTTCTGGGCACTCTAATTCAGTCCCTCATGCTGACACGACAAGCACTTTACACACCGAGCTATCTTCCCTTCTGTCCCCGTCTTCCTTACTGCCATACTCACTGAGACACCCTGGAAAAGGATGGGCACCCTATCTTGTTAGTCTTGAGCGCAGCGCCATAGGCACCGGCCATCCCTTTCTGCAGCGCTTGAGTGATGAGCTCTGTGGCCTAGATCAGATAAGCTGGGGCAGGTTCTCCATCTTCAGCCTCTCTCTTCTCCTGTCCTCCTGGCTCCCAGGATTCCTGGTTCAGCCATTTGGACTCTACCTCCATGGCTGCTAGCTCACTGGTTTGGGTGGGGCTGGTGCCTGTACTTTCTTTAATAAAGCAGGAGGATTCAAGCCAGACTGGCCTTCTTTCCCCGGGTCCAGCCCAAGCTTAGTTTGTTCATTAGTTTACCAAACTGCCCCCACTGGAGAGGACCAGAACCTGGAAATACAAAATTCACTTGCATAGGGAAATCAGTGTTGTGCTGTTTGCTTGATTCGGCTGAGGAACTTTTTGGAAAGGCTTGGTTTATCATTTCCGTTGCATACACAAGCAAGCACAGGCATTGTTGTGTTGTTGGTGCACAAGTTTTGGGAAGGTTTTTTTTTTCACCCTACATGGATTCTGTGATGGAACTCAAGTTGCCAGGCTCACGAGACAAGTGCTTTCAACTCTTGAGCCATCTTACTGACACATGGCCTTGAACTTCTGGTCATTCTGACTCTGTCTGTCTAGTGCGAGGATACAGCCATGTGCAACTTCAACTTTTCTTTGTCTGTTTGTTTTATTATAGATGGGATCTCACTATGTGGGCCTGGCTATTCTGTAATATGCTATGTAGACTAGGCTGATCTTGAATTCACATATCTGCCTGCCTTTAACTCCCTGAATGCTGGGATCAGAAATGTGTGCCACCATAGCCAGCTTTTCCATTGTCAAAAGGTATTACATGGTGCTGGAGTGTTTGCTCAAAATTTAAGAGCACAGGCTGCTCTTCCAGATGTCCTGAGTTTAATTCCCAAAAAATATGTTTGCTCCCAACCACCTATAATGGAATCTGATCTCTTCTGGAATAAAGTCAATAGATCATTCACAAACATAAAATACATAAATAAATGTAAAAGAGAAATGTTTAAAAAATTAAAAAAGAGAATATCTGTGAAATAGTATAACAACATGAAATCCATCGCTTTGCATGATGAATATATGCTAACAATTATAATGTAAACTGTCACATGAACAAAACATCATTGGAACCTTTATTTCAAGCATATTTCAAAATCTATCTAAATAAGGAACCTCAAAATATAACAACTTCTTTGTAGAAGTGCAAATTGCCAAGTATAATGAAAATGTTCAAAGAAGTAGAAAATTCACTAACTATAGTTTTATTTAAAATGCCAGAAGCTACAACTGTAAAGCCATACCAATATGAATCCCTAAAACATGAGCCAGAATGGGAAAAATTTATGGAAAGAAAAAGAGCTATGAGAAACTAAGGAATGCAGAGAATTGGAGAAATATTCTGCTCAAGTAAATATCACGCCAATTGGCTTCTAATACCAAGCAGTCACCCCTGAAACATAAGAAACACTATGCAGACAGATAAAGTTGTAAAGTTGTACTTCTGTATTCAGAAAAATCACACACACACACACACACACACCTACTTCAGAAGCAACAATTAATGGAAAAAAGAGACCATAAGATTGAAAGCAACGAAGAAGGGATATATGGGAAAGTTTGAAGAAAAGAAAAGGGGGAGAGAGAGAGTATAATTACATTATAATATGAAAATAAAAGAGAAGTTATACCTGCAGTTTTTGACTGGGATTAAATATGCATGATTTAAGAAATTCAAACATAATAGGCTGTTTCTAATTAAATCTTTGAAACTTTGTGAAATATCTTTGAGTTGTGACTGCCTTTCAACTCATAAACTGAAACACCGTTTTAAAATAAAGATAAATGAACAGAAAACCAAATCCTTAAATGGCTACATCACCAAGTATTATGCAATTTTAATGGCACTAAAATATTTAAAATAAATCAGTATTCTTTCAGGGTAAGTGTATTATGTGTACTATAAATTTAAAGTCATATTTTAGAATGTTATTTTATAAATTTATTACATTTAATATTCTTAATAAGCTTGTTCCAAGTCACTTGCACCAAAATATCTAGAGAGCCATGTAAGGTGGGGTGCCAACTTGTGAAGTTACTCCTGTCATCTTGATGAACATTAAAATCCAGGAGTTACTCATATACACCACTTGAACCTGTTCACATAGCTTACTTATTTCTGAAATGTTTGTTCATCGCATAGGTAACAATGGAACAAACGGAGTCTCTGTGTTTCCTCCATGAGGCACTATCTATAGTTTCTCACTGAACAGAGCAACCTATTTCACCTTTTCCTTTGCCATAAAAAGGATAACGTAGAAAAGGGTCAGAACTCTGAGACTGGAGCATGTTAGGGAGTACAAAGATGAGACAGATTAACTGAGATGGTGGGAAAGAACAACACATGGCTTGTACATGGAATTTACCCTTGAAGCGAAAGTGCAAAAAGTAGTAGAAATAAAATTAGCAAACTGTTTTGGGGCATTTGGGAGTGGGAACACTATAAAATAGTTCTTTTTTTCTATTCTTAAATGTCTTATTTATTTATTTATTTATTTATTTTTCAGGTTTTCTAATTTATTTTCCATTCAAAAAAATTACACTTCCTCAACGTGCCTGTTGGAATGGGAGCTCACCAAATCCAGTTGGACCGGGACTGAAGGAGCATGCGATCAAACCAGACTCTCTGAATTTGTCTGACAATGGGTGCTGACTGAGCAGCCATTGATAAAGGCACTGGGACTAGTTTCTACTGCATGTACTGGCTATCTGGGACCCTAGTCTATTTGGACAAAATAGTTCTTAAACTGCATGATTAATCAGAAAAGTGAATTCATGGCTCCCATTCTCAATAAACTACATTTTGTGGAGGGGAAATAAGATATTTAGAGTCCGTATTATGCAAGAGCGTCTATGGAATGCATCCCTAATTAATTAAAGTCACACTTGACTAAACTACCAAGTATATGTCGGTCATGGGATGTGAGATCTTGAAGCAAAAAGAAATAAAATAAAATAAACGATATAAAATTTTCCTCTCTGACTCCTGAGCTTCTATGAGCTAGAAGACCATAGTTCTTTCCACTGTGTTCACATGCTCATTTTCCTCTGGAATATTCTCTGTCTCCGCATGTCCTTAAAATCATGACCATCCTTCGTATTCCTAACTCAGAGATTCAGTGTTCTCTAAGGCCATGGACCTCTTAAACTAATGATGGGAACTTGTATCCCCAGGTCCTCACTTGCAGTTTTCTACCCCCACTTCCTTAGTTCTCATAGCTAAAAGAGATGATGGTATCTCCAAAATACCCAACTTCACTTCTTCCTAGCCAATTCGCACAATCCACTTGACGTTAAAGACTGTGGTCAGTCATCAAGGCCTGGGCATCATCATAGGCTGGCAGGATGTGAGGCGCAATGTTCTGTCATTTGACACAGTCTGCTCCGATGATTGTGTTGCAGAAGGACAGAACATTTGAGGAGGGGGAAAGTGATTCGTGGAAAATAAATTACCAACAGCAGAAGGGCTGTTAAAAGGAACAGGGACTGCTAGTTTCAAACACTTTTATTTTCTGTCAAGTTCAATATAAGACCTTAGTAAAGACTCCTATGAGCACACTTTTGTGTTCTTCCACAGACAGGAAAGATCACGGCTCTGTCTATCCCATGATTGACGACATATTGGGTTTCAGATTATATTGCAGTAGAGATTTAAAGGATTTTGGCTGCCGAAGAGAAGGTGACTGAGTTTGACTTGTTGGATCCGGAAGGTGCTGGACTACTGGCCCTAGAGTGATGTCTCCCTGTTCCTCCAAGCTCCTTTCTAGCTTTTGTATCGCTTTCCTATCTTCTTGGCTTTACTACTCTACTACCTACCATCCCCTTGTGGCTGGGAACGAGCAACTCCCTATTGCCATGATCTCCCAACCCTTCAACACCTCCCATCACTTCTGCCATTGATAGTCAGCCCATACCGCCCGCCAGCTCTTCCAACACCACCCTCAGAACCTGCCCCTCCTGGCCTGCTGTCCTTATCCTCCAGAGACTTGTTGCTCAAGACCCAGAAGTCCACAAGCTGAGCTGGCTGGAATCTGCTGCTCCCTCTAGCTCCTGCGGCACCGCACCCTCGGCTCTAGCAGCTCAGTCTTGGCTCTTTCCGCCAGACCGCGCAATGCCTGCTGGGTCACGCAGCTTTCGCCTCCATTGCTGCCCAGGAGCTCTGGACTCCAGAGGCTCTCTGAGGCTCGGTTGCCTAGCCTCAGGCTCCCAGCGATTCGCTGTTTCAGGCCAACACCGCGGCACTGCCTTCTCCAGCGGCACAGGAGATGCCAAAGCCCGCAGCAGGACCCTCCAACCGCTCGCCAACCACCATGGCCCCTCAGCAAATAGGTAGCAGTACGCTGAAAGCCTCCAAGGAGGGCGCGGGGAGCTCTTCGTCTCCAGTCCCCTCCGTGGTGGCGATGGCTGCAGCCGAAGCAGGCCAAGCCGAGGGGTCGCTGCTGCTGGTCAAGAGGCCACAGCGGCCCATGGCTCGCCATTCCTTGGTGCACTACCTGAAGGGCCGGGCCCTGGGCTACGAGGGCCACCCGAGGCTGGCGGGCTTCGAGGGCGACCTGAGCAGCTACAGGGCCCTCAGCCTGCCGGAGCTGCTGAGGGAGCGCCAGCTGGCACTTGGCCCCCTCAACAAAGTGTTCGCATCGCAGTGGCTAAATGCCAGGCAGGTGGTGTGTGGCACCAAGTGCAACACGCTTTTTGTGGTCGACGTCAAGACCGACCATATCAGGTGCATTCCTCTGATTAGTGACAGGGGGCCCGACCAATTCCGTGGCTCGCCGTCCTGTGGCATTCATGCTGTGGAGCTGAATCCCTCCAAGACCCTCATGGCCACTGGAGGGGAAAACCCCAACAGCCTGGCCGTCTACCAGTTGCCCAAGCTGGACCCCATGTGCCTAGGAGATTGCCAAGGCCACAGGGACTGGATCTTTGCCATAGCTTGGATGAGTGACACTGTGGCTGTGAGTGGTTCCCGCGATGGCACCTTGGCACTCTGGCTGGTGGATCCGAACATGTTCAATAGCAGCATTGCTGGGCACGAGGATGCGGGCCTTCCAGTATATGCTCACATCCGTCCTACAGACATAGAGGCCATCCCTAAAGTCACTACCAATCCTGGTAACCGCAAAGTTCGAGCCCTTGCTTACAGCAACCAAAACCAGGAGCTGGGAGCAGTGTCTCTGGATGGCTACTTCCACCTGTGGAAAGCCAGGAGCTCCCTGTACAGGCTGATGTCCCTAAAGCTGCCCTACTCCAGGGAGAACATGTGTCTCACCTACTGTGATGAGTTGTGCCTCTATGCTGTCGGATCCCAGTGTCATGTTTCATTCCTGGATACTCGCCAAAGCCAGCAGAACATCCGGCCATTCTGCTCCCGAGAAGGAGGCATTGGTGTGCATTCCTTGAGTGTCCACCAGCATATTGTCACCGTGGGAACAGGTCACGGTTCTCTGCTCTTCTATGACATCCGTGCCCAGAAGTTCCTCGAGCAAAGATCTGTAGCCAGTCCAGACATGTTTCCTGTGCCCTCTGGAAGGAAGCTCAAGCTCACCTGTGGCAGCGGCTGGATCAACCAGAATGATTTCTTAGAGAATTACGCTGCTGGTGTAGATTTCCCCAACGCACTCTACACTCACTGCTACAACTGGCCAGAGATGAAGCTCTTCGTGGGTGGGGGCCCACTGGCCTCAGGCCTCCATGGCAACTATGCAGGCCTCTGGAGCTAAGGTTAGCTGAACTCACAGTATGCATTTATCTTTCTGGTCAATCTAACTGAACGCTGCCGTTTTCGTTTTCCACATGCTGTTTTAACTCTGTTTCTCTCTCTTTTTTTCTTTCAGGCAGAGCGGGCCCTGATTAACCGGTGTATTTCTTAGCAGAAAGAGAGGAGAAGACAGATGGAGCTGACAGAAGTCGCTTTGAGAAATTTTCTGCACCTCTCCACCATTCTTTGAACTGTTCATACAAATACTTTCCACTAATTATTAGCTGTGCCGTCTCTGAGTGAGTGATCCATATAGTCTCTATGTGGAAGAAAACCCCTGTTATAATGTTAGACGCTTGTATGTGTTGTGTTATTTTACTATTAGCTGGTTTAAAGACACTGCTTTTAATTTTCATCACGTGTGTGTGATATATGAACAAGATTTTCTCATAAACAGAGTTTAGACATTTCTTCTGGAGCGCTAACCATAGTTTTATTGCATTGTTCCGATTATAACATGCATTCCATGTTGCAGATTGCGTTCTTTTGGAAATATGTCACTCGTGAACTGTGATCATGGTGTATATAGTTCGTATGTTGTTGGTGAAAAACACACTTTTCTGAAAAGTTTATTATGTCATAGAATCTTGTGTATCAGAATCTCAGTTGATGAGGAAGGTTTAGGTATTCAAGTGGTCAAGTATTCTGCTAATTTGAACTTTCAAAATTAATCCAAAAATCGGTATTTTTCTTTCAAGCCTTATCTTAGTTTTATGCTCTGTCTTCTTACTAATCAAAGAATGTACTTGTTTTCACTTCTTGCCTTAGTACTGTCAAGACTTGTGGATATATTTGAATGTTTGTGGTTGGAGTAACTTACACAGAGTTTCAGTGCCATCATTCGATGCAGGGATATTAAGTATAAGTGTAGAATGTATAGGCGAGAGGGCAGAAAACACACTGCTCTAAGGTATAGACTGGATATTTTTGCTGTTGCTATTTTTCCTCACAAATGTTATATTTGAGCATGTATAAACTTTCAAAAATCTGCCTATAATTTAAGTTAAAAGAAAAAAAATGCAAAGAAAGAAAATGAGCCCATCTAGCTCACTGTGAAAGAAACGCCCCTCTTTATAAGCTCCAAATTAATTAGATTTCATTTTGTGAACTTCAAACTTTCTTACTTAAAAGTGGAATATGTGCGTTACCAAAGCCTCTCATTCTGTGCCTCTAAAGGTAATACTATGTGATTGTGACAATGCTGTATGATTTTCCAATAGAGGAGCTGGGGATTAAAAAAGATAGGTCTGAGTGAAGAACTTTGCCATTCACATTAACAGAGGTAGTGGGATGCTCTACAGGTGCATTGGACTTGTTCTTAGGTGAGAATACTGAGAATGATAAAGCAGCCAGGCCTTCCTCAAAACTGGCCAGGATAGGTTAGCCCAGGATTGGTATTGAGCCACGTTTCCTTTTCCCTAAACATCTGACATGTATTTTGGATTGGTGTTGACAAACTACATGCTGTTCAGTACCAAACCTAAATTGCTGAAAAGAATTACTTGTGAGTTAGATATACAAAATAGTCAAATTTTTGTTTATAGAGATTATGCAGGTTCATTCCGCAAATTATAGTTTTGCTACACATCTGTGTAGTTCTTTTGCTTGCATGTATGGTTCCAACTCTCTTATAAGTGATTTGAGAGCAGAGATTGTAAACTGCCATCTTTTATTTCTTTATTTGTGTACCAAGGCCAAACAAAGGCAATCAGTTATTATTTACTGATTTTTTTTTTGCCAATGGAAACCTGCATTTCAAATTGTAATAAATATTTGCTGTTGCATAGTAAAGAACCTTGCTGGGTGATTCCCTCTCCTGTTTTTCTTTAAAATTTCCCTAATACATTTTCAGGGCATGTTGTAGAACTTCATCCATTCATAAATAAAGTAATATGTGATACTTAGAAGATGAACAAAATTTTACTTTTCATTTATAACTGGACATTAATCCTTTAAAATAAAAATATTGAGATTTGAAGATTTCTTTAAAACGATTGGTTTGTTTTACCAGAAATGTATTTGAAAATTTTAGAATATAGGTTTTTAATTTAGAAATAATTTATATAGGTAATTAACTTGAAAAAAAATTTTCAAACTATAAGCTGCCTATTGTCTTATAAGTAGTAGGGTATTGGGGTGTTCAAGAGAAATAAGTTTGGAAATACAGAAAAGGAATCCTTCCACACTGGATGAGATTTAAAATAAACAATAGAAGGTAAAGATTTAATCTGAATTCTTCTCTGACTTGATTCCTTTTTTTCGTGTAGGGGGGGTTGTTTATTAGGGGAAATGGAATGGTAAAAGGGTGAAAGGTCTGAGTGACCAATTCTGGGGACAGGGGTAGCAGAGGAGAAGAGAGAGTCAGAGGCAGGAGGGGAAAGAGAGAGAGAAAGAGAGAGAGAGAGAGAGAGAGAGAGAGAAAGTGAATGTGAACTGAAGATGCTCTATGTGCCTGTAGCTGAGGACATGTCCTGTCAAGATGCTGAGAGCAGGCCAGTACAGATGCATGAATACTAACAGCCTAGCCTGGGACTAGCTCCTAGGCAATCCTTAACCTCAATGTCGGTCTCTACCTCCAGAGTCCATCTTCACTGGGCCAAAGTACCTTTCATCTGAAAGATCTCAAACTGAAGATCAAACTAAAGATCTCCTGACATGAACAGAATTACTGGAATCAACAGCCTAGCTGATCAGGTCAATGTAGGCTTGTCTTCCTACAGATTTCTCAACCCACAGGATCTTCTGAAGCCTGGCAGGCCCTGCGCTAAATAGCAAAAGGCAAATTCAACCTTCTGCAACCACGGAGGACACTGAGGTTGCTCTGGGTGCCAGCCAAGTAAATTCTTTGCCATTTTCTAATCAGTAATTCAAGTAAAGTGTTATCCTTCTCAAAGATCTCTGATGCAGTTTCATTGCTGAGAGGTTTTGTCAGTTTAAAAAAATACAACCCCATCAAACAAATTTCAGCTCAAATTTCTCTCACATGATGCTTTGTATAATCGTGAAAATACTTTTCATTGTGCAAAAATACCTGTCACAGTCATTTAGACATAAATATGCTACTGTTTATGCAATGTATATGTCTAAAACTAGTTCCAGGGAGCCGAATGGAAGGGTCCACCTTAAACAGGTTAAATATACCCCCCTCAATTCCCTGATCCTAATTTATTTTTCTTAATTTAACTTTGTCCTCTGTTCTGCCAATACCTTAACCAGGTGTAAGAGATACCAGACATTTCCATGCCACAAACACCAGACAGGTGCAAAGAGACCAGCTATGCCAGGACGTGGCCAGCACTCAGCCTTCTCAGATTCCCCTGCCCCAAAGATGAAAACCACAAATAAGCAGTCTTGAGAATCTGCTGCCCCAATTTCTTTAACCTTTGGTGCTAATCTCCTGCATTTTGTTATAAAAAAGAGATGGGAATATAATGTTCTGTCTCTTTAAGAGACAAGCCACACTGATTCCCTTCCTTCTTGCAGCCTCTGCCCCATTCTCTCTTCCTGTCCTCTCTCTCGGAGAGGCTGCCAACTTTCTCCCCCTCTCGCTCTCCCTCTTTTACACTCGTTCGTTTCTCTCTCCCCCCTCTTTCTCTCCTTCTCTCCCCCCTTTCTCCTCTTTTCCTTCCCCTTCATAATCCCCTGAATAAATATTCAACCTCACTTGGTATGACGTACCTATCCATGTCTCTGTCTCTTGCCCACCTGCCACGTGTATCCATACCTGGGAACAGCCACTGCTTGAGGACCAGCAACCTCTGCCTGGGACTGGCTGATCTCAGGATCCTCTGCCTAACACCACATGGCCTGATACCACCGCGTTGGGACCTACAGCATTTCTGCTGCCTACCTGCCTACTGCAACCGGGGATCCTGTAATATTTTTAATTTTTCCATTACACTTATATTATGAATAAACACAAAAGTTTGTAGGTAGACAAACAATCAGAAGATGGATGACATGAATCTAGAAATCAGCGATTTAGAAGAAAAGGAAATAGTAGGAGAGCAAAGGGCAGCATTCTGCCTTATGCTCCGGGAACACGCGAACACTCACCGAGCACACACTGGGCACAGTGGGGCTGGCCTGTCCCAGCTCACTCAGGTTTCCCAGACAAGGAAAAACATGCAGGAAATCTCCTGCTCGGCAGGCTTCTGTAATGCCTCCCATATCCACCAATTCCGGTCCACATAAGCCGTCCCATGATGCATCAGTTTGTAGTCCAGTGATGAGCCCACACCCTCTCAGATCTTCTGCAATTTAGTAAACTTCAGCTTTTGGGACTTGGGCTCTCAAAATAGGTAACCCTGCTTTGCTTATCTCTCCATTATCTCTTTAACAAACAAAACTAGTTAGTTCCTTGGGCCTGTTCTTTATTTGTTTCCCTGGAGATACCTTTGCTAAGCATTTTTTTTGTTTGTTTTGAAACCAGGTCTCATTTTGTGGTCGTGGCTCACTGACTTTGAATTAACTCAATAAATACCTGCCTGCCCCTGCCTTCTGAGTACCAGGATTAAAGGCATGGGCCACAACACTGAGACAGGATTTTCTAGGCACAGCTTACTCAGCTCAATTGGTACAATGTTAACTCAACCACAGATAGTTTAAGCAAACGGTCTTGGTTATGTTCTGAGTCTCTTTATTCACACACATTTAAAATTGATTAATTGGTCAAAGAATCCTTTTCCTTTCAACCAACCGTTAACCCAAAAGAAACAAAAAAAGCAAATATCAAAAAAAAAAGGAAAAAAACCCTCATATCTTGACAGTCTTACAAAGAAAGACAGTGTGCCAGGTCTGGTGCAGACTACAGGCTGCAGACCCTGGGTCTACGTGGGTGAACTGACAAGATTTGTGGCCCAGATGCCACTCACATAAAGCAGAGACAGGCAGGACCAGAAGTTCAAGTCTGATTCCAAGGAGGCAGGCAGGTCAGAGCTGTGAAGTCTTAGGTTTTCTCATACTTGATCCAGTTAATACTGATAAGGTCTGTGGGTAACAAGAGCAGGGGAAAAACGACCGTGTCCCAAGGAAAGGAGCAGAGGAGGCTGGCAGTGCAGGAATTGACATCCAAGGAAGGGTCCCCATCAAGGCAAGTGTGCTTGGAGGGTCTCCGCCCGTTTCAGGCACTCAGCTGCCTTCTTCTTCACACCATCCGGACAGGCAGTGGACAGGTTACTTCAAAGAGCAGAAGGTCCAGTCCCTTCAAAATCCCTGGCCAGAATGTGCCTCCCCCTGCCCTAGTATTTCCCAATATATAGGTGTATTAAAAAGAGAAAGAAAATTCTGTCCAAGGTCTCTGTGAGAAAAGGAGGCTCCTGAGCCTTCTTTGTTTCCTTAAAATACATTGTAGATGTGTGAGGTCAGTGTGGAGGTCAGTGGTCAACCTCAGATGTAGTATCCCCCTTCCATCATGACTGTTCTCTGCTACACATGCCTGGCTCACCAGTCCTGTTTCTGTCTCTGCCCGACATTGCCATAGGAACACTTGGTCCCTGAGCATGCTGCAGCATACCTCTGTGTGGGTTCTGGGCACTCTAATTCAGTCCCTCATGCTGACACGACAAGCACTTTACACACCGAGCTATCTTCCCTTCTGTCCCCGTCTTCCTTACTGCCATACTCACTGAGACACCCTGGAAAAGGATGGGCACCCTATCTTGTTAGTCTTGAGCGCAGCGCCATAGGCACCGGCCATCCCTTTCTGCAGCGCTTGAGTGATGAGCTCTGTGGCCTAGATCAGATAAGCTGGGGCAGGTTCTCCATCTTCAGCCTCTCTCTTCTCCTGTCCTCCTGGCTCCCAGGATTCCTGGTTCAGCCATTTGGACTCTACCTCCATGGCTGCTAGCTCACTGGTTTGGGTGGGGCTGGTGCCTGTACTTTCTTTAATAAAGCAGGAGGATTCAAGCCAGACTGGCCTTCTTTCCCCGGGTCCAGCCCAAGCTTAGTTTGTTCATTAGTTTACCAAACTGCCCCCACTGGAGAGGACCAGAACCTGGAAATACAAAATTCACTTGCATAGGGAAATCTGTGTTGTGCTGTTTGCTTGATTCGGCTGAGGAACTTTTTGGAAAGGCTTGGTTTATCATTTCCGTTGCATACACAAGCAAGCACAGGCATTGTTGTGTTGTTGGTGCACAAGTTTTGGGAAGGTTTTTTTTTTCACCCTACATGGATTCTGTGATGGAACTCAAGTTGCCAGGCTCACGAGACAAGTGCTTTCAACTCTTGAGCCATCTTACTGACACATGGCCTTGAACTTCTGGTCATTCTGACTCTGTCTGTCTAGTGCGAGCATACAGCCATGTGCAACTTCAACTTTTCTTTGTCTGTTTGTTTTATTATAGATGGGATCTCACTATGTGGGCCTGGCTATTCTGTAATATGCTATGTAGACTAGGCTGATCTTGAATTCACATATCTGCCTGCCTTTAACTCCCTGAATGCTGGGATCAGAAATGTGTGCCACCATAGCCAGCTTTTCCATTGTCAAAAGGTATTACATGGTGCTGGAGTGTTTGCTCAAAATTTAAGAGCACAGGCTGCTCTTCCAGATGTCCTGAGTTTAATTCCCAAAAAATATGTTTGCTCCCAACCACCTATAATGGAATCTGATCTCTTCTGGAATAAAGTCAATAGATCATTCACAAACATAAAATACATAAATAAATGTAAAAGAGAAATGTTTAAAAAATTAAAAAAGAGAATATCTGTGAAATAGTATAACAACATGAAATCCATCGCTTTGCATGATGAATATATGCTAACAATTATAATGTAAACTGTCACATGAACAAAACATCATTGGAACCTTTATTTCAAGCATATTTCAAAATCTATCTAAATAAGGAACCTCAAAATATAACAACTTCTTTGTAGAAGTGCAAATTGCCAAGTATAATGAAAATGTTCAAAGAAGTAGAAAATTCACTAACTATAGTTTTATTTAAAATGCCAGAAGCTACAACTGTAAAGCCATACCAATATGAATCCCTAAAACATGAGCCAGAATGGGAAAAATTTATGGAAAGAAAAAGAGCTATGAGAAACTAAGGAATGCAGAGAATTGGAGAAATATTCTGCTCAAGTAAATATCACGCCAATTGGCTTCGAATACCAAGCAGTCACCCCTGAAACATAAGAAACACTATGCAGACAGATAAAGTTGTAAAGTTGTACTTCTGTATTCAGAAAAATCACACACACACACACACACACACACACACACACACACCTACTTCAGAAGCAACAATTAATGGAAAAAAGAGACCATAAGATTGAAAGCAACGAAGAAGGGATATATGGGAAAGTTTGAAGAAAAGAAAAGGGGGAGAGAGAGAGTATAATTACATTATAATATGAAAATAAAAGAGAAGTTATACCTGCAGTTTTTGACTGGGATTAAATATGCATGATTTAAGAAACTCAAACATAATAGGCTGTTTCTAATTAAATCTTTGAAACTTTGTGAAATATCTTTGAGTTGTGACTGCCTTTCAACTCATAAACTGAAACACCGTTTTAAAATAAAGATAAATGAACAGAAAACCAAATCCTTAAATGGCTACATCACCAAGTATTATGCAATTTTAATGGCACTAAAATATTTAAAATAAATCAGTATTCTTTCAGGGTAAGTGTATTATGTGTACTATAAATTTAAAGTCATATTTTAGAATGTTATTTTATAAATTTATTACATTTAATATTCTTAATAAGATTGTTCCAAGTCACTTGCACCAAAATATCTAGAGAGCCATGTAAGGTGGGGTGCCAACTTGTGAAGTTACTCCTGTCATCTTGATGAACATTAAAATCCAGGAGTTACTCATATACACCACTTGAACCTGTTCACATAGCTTACTTATTTCTGAAATGTTTGTTCATCGCATAGGTAACAATGGAACAAACGGAGTCTCTGTGTTTCCTCCATGAGGCACTATCTATAGTTTCTCACTGAACAGAGCAACCTATTTCACCTTTTCCTTTGCCATAAAAAGGATAACGTAGAAAAGGGTCAGAACTCTGAGACTGGAGCATGTTAGGGAGTACAAAGATGAGACAGATTAACTGAGATGGTGGGAAAGAACAACACATGGCTTGTACATGGAATTTACCCTTGAAGCGAAAGTGCAAAAAGTAGTAGAAATAAAATTAGCAAACTGTTTTGGGGCATTTGGGAGTGGGAACACTATAAAATAGTTCTTTTTTTCTATTCTTAAATGTCTTATTTATTTATTTATTTATTTATTTTTCAGGTTTTCTAATTTATTTTCCATTCAAAAAAATTACACTTCCTCAACGTGCCTGTTCGAATGGGAGCTCACCAAATCCAGTTGGACCGGGACTGAAGGAGCATGCGATCAAACCAGACTCTCTGAATTTGTCTGACAATGGGTGCTGACTGAGCAGCCATTGATAAAGGCACTGGGACTAGTTTCTACTGCATGTACTGACTATCTGGGACCCTAGTCTATTTGGACAAAATAGTTCTTAAACTGCATGATTAATCAGAAAAGTGAATTCATGGCTCCCATTCTCAATAAACTACATTTTGTGGAGGTGAAAAAAGATATTTAGAGTCCGTATTATGCAAGAGCGTCTATGGAATGCATCCCTAATTAATTAAAGTCACACTTGACTAAACTACCAAGTATATGTCGGTCATGGGATGTGAGATCTTGAAGCAAAAAGAAATAAAATAAAATAAACGATATAAAATTTTCCTCTCTGACTCCTGAGCTTCTATGAGCTAGAAGACCATAGTTCTTTCCACTGTGTTCACATGCTCATTTTCCTCTGGAATATTCTCTGTCTCCGCATGTCCTTAAAATCATGACCATCCTTCGTTTTCCTAACTCAGAGATTCAGTGTTCTCTAAGGCCATGGACCTCTTAAACTAATGATGGGAACTTGTATCCCCAGGTCCTCACTTGCAGTTTTCTACCCCCACTTCCTTAGTTCTCATAGCTAAAAGAGATGATGGTATCTCCAAAATACCCAACTTCACTTCTTCCTAGCCAATTCGCACAATCCACTTGACGTTAAAGACTGTGGTCAGTCATCAAGGCCTGGGCATCATCATAGGCTGGCAGGATGTGAGGCGCAATGTTCTGTCATTTGACACAGTCTGCTCCGATGATTGTGTTGCAGAAGGACAGAACATTTGAGGAGGGGGAAAGTGATTCGTGGAAAATAAATTACCAACAGCAGAAGGGCTGTTAAAAGGAACAGGGACTGCTAGTTTCAAACACTTTTATTTTCTGTCAAGTTCAATATAAGACCTTAGTAAAGACTCCTATGAGCACACTTTTGTGTTCTTCCACAGACAGGAAAGATCACGGCTCTGTCTATCCCATGATTGACGACATATTGGGTTTCAGATTATATTGCAGTAGAGATTTAAAGGATTTTGGCTGCCGAAGAGAAGGTGACTGAGTTTGACTTGTTGGATCCGGAAGGTGCTGGACTACTGGCCCTAGAGTGATGTCTCCCTGTTCCTCCAAGCTCCTTTCTAGCTTTTGTATCGCTTTCCTATCTTCTTGGCTTTACTACTCTACTACCTACCATCCCCTTGTGGCTGGGAACGAGCAACTCCCTATTGCCATGATCTCCCAACCCTTCAACACCTCCCATCACTTCTGCCATTGATAGTCAGCCCATACCGCCCGCCAGCTCTTCCAACACCACCCTCAGAACCTGCCCCTCCTGGCCTGCTGTCCTTATCCTCCAGAGACTTGTTGCTCAAGACCCAGAAGTCCACAAGCTGAGCTGGCTGGAATCTGCTGCTCCCTCTAGCTCCTGCGGCACCGCACCCTCGGCTCTAGCAGCTCAGTCTTGGCTCTTTCCGCCAGACCACGCAATGCCTGCTGGGTCACGCAGCTTTCGCCTCCATTGCTGCCCAGGAGCTCTGGACTCCAGAGGCTCTCTGAGGCTCGGTTGCCTAGCCTCAGGCTCCCAGCGATTCGCTGTTTCAGGCCAACACCGCGACACTGCCTTCTCCAGCGGCACAGGAGATGCCAAAGCCCGCAGAAGGACCCTCCAACCGCTTGCCAACCACCATGGCCCCTCAGCAAATAGGTAGCAGTACGCTGAAAGCCTCCAAGGAGGGCGCGGGGAGCTCTTCGTCTCCAGTCCCCTCCGTGGTGGCGATGGCTGCAGCCGAAGCAGGCCAAGCCGAGGGGTCGCTGCTGCTGGTCAAGACGCCACAGCGGCCCATGGCTCGCCATTCCTTGGTGCACTACCTGAAGGGCCGGGCCCTGGGCTACGAGGGCCACCCGAGGCTGGCGGGCTTCGAGGGCGACCTGAGCAGCTACAGGGCCCTCAGGCTGCCGGAGCTGCTGAGGGAGCGCCAGCTGGCACTTGGCCCCCTCAACAAAGTGTTCGCATCGCAGTGGCTAAATGCCAGGCAGGTGGTGTGTGGCACCAAGTGCAACACGCTTTTTGTGGTCGACGTCAAGACCGACCATATCAGGTGCATTCCTCTGATTAGTGACAGGGGGCCCGACCAATTCCGTGGCTCGCCGTCCTGTGGCATTTATGCTGTGGAGCTGAATCCCTCCAAGACCCTCATGGCCACTGGAGGGGAAAACCCCAACAGCCTGGCCGTCTACCAGTTGCCCAAGCTGGACCCCATGTGCCTAGGAGATTGCCAAGGCCACAGGGACTGGATCTTTGCCATAGCTTGGATGAGTGACACTGTGGCTGTGAGTGGTTCCCGCGATGGCACCTTGGCACTCTGGCTGGTGGATCCGAACATGTTCAATAGCAGCATTGCTGGGCACGAGGATGCGGGCCTTCCAGTATATGCTCACATCCGTCCTACAGACATAGAGGCCATCCCTAAAGTCACTACCAATCCTGGTAACCGCAAAGTTCGAGCCCTTGCTTACAGCAACCAAAACCAGGAGCTGGGAGCAGTGTCTCTGGATGGCTACTTCCACCTGTGGAAAGCCAGGAGCTCCCTGTACAGGCTGATGTCCCTAAAGCTGCCCTACTCCAGGGAGAACATGTGTCTCACCTACTGTGATGAGTTGTGCCTCTATGCTGTCGGATCCCAGTGTCATGTTTCATTCCTGGATACTCGCCAAAGCCAGCAGAACATCCGGCCATTCTGCTCCCGAGAAGGAGGCATTGGTGTGCATTCCTTGAGTGTCCACCAGCATATTGTCACCGTGGGAACAGGTCACGGTTCTCTGCTCTTCTATGACATCCGTGCCCAGAAGTTCCTCGAGCAAAGATCTGTAGCCAGTCCAGACATGTTTCCTGTGCCCTCTGGAAGGAAGCTCAAGCTCACCTGTGGCAGCGGCTGGATCAACCAGAATGATTTCTTAGAGAATTACGCTGCTGGTGTAGATTTCCCCAACGCACTCTACACTCACTGCTACAACTGGCCAGAGATGAAGCTCTTCGTGGGTGGGGGCCCACTGGCCTCAGGCCTCCATGGCAACTATGCAGGCCTCTGGAGCTAAGGTTAGCTGAACTCACAGTATGCATTTATCTTTCTGGTCAATCTAACTGAACGCTGCCGTTTTCGTTTTCCACATGCTGTTTTAACTCTGTTTCTCTCTCTTTTTTTCTTTCAGGCAGAGCGGGCCCTGATTAACCGGTGTATTTCGTAGCAGAAAGAGAGGAGAAGACAGATGGAGCTGACAGAAGTCGCTTTGAGAAATTTTCTGCACCTCTCCACCATTCTTTGAACTGTTCATACAAATACTTTCCACTAATTATTAGCTGTGCCGTCTCTGAGTGAGTGATCCATATAGTCTCTATGTGGAAGAAAACCCCTGTTATAATGTTAGACGCTTGTATGTGTTGTGTTATTTTACTATTAGCTGGTTTAAAGACACTGCTTTTAATTTTCATCACGTGTGTGTGATATATGAACAAGATTTTCTCATAAACAGAGTTTAGACATTTCTTCTGGAGCGCTAACCATAGTTTTATTGCATTGTTCCCATTATAACATGCATTCCATGTTGCAGATTGCGTTCTTTTGGAAATATGTCACTCGTGAACTGTGATCATGGTGTATATAGTTCGTATGTTGTTGGTGAAAAACACACTTTTCTGAAAAGTTTATTATGTCATAGAATCTTGTGTATCAGAATCTCAGTTGATGAGGAAGGTTTAGGTATTCAAGTGGTCAAGTATTCTGCTAATTTGAACTTTCAAAATTAATCCAAAAATCGGTATTTTTCTTTCAAGCCTTATCTTAGTTTTATGCTCTGTCTTCTTACTAATCAAAGAATGTACTTGTTTTCACTTCTTGCCTTAGTACTGTCAAGACTTGTGGATATATTTGAATGTTTGTGGTTGGAGTAACTTACACAGAGTTTCAGTGCCATCATTCGATGCAGGGATATTAAGTATAAGTGTAGAATGTATAGGCGAGAGGGCAGAAAACACACTGCTCTAAGGTATAGACTGGATATTTTTGCTGTTGCTATTTTTCCTCACAAATGTTATATTTGAGCATGTATAAACTTTCAAAAATCTGCCTATAATTTAAGTTAAAAGAAAAAAAATGCAAAGAAAGAAAATGAGCCCATCTAGCTCACTGTGAAAGAAACGCCCCTCTTTATAAGCTCCAAATTAATTAGATTTCATTTTGTGAACTTCAAACTTTCTTACTTAAAAGTGGAATATGTGCGTTACCAAAGCCTCTCATTCTGTGCCTCTAAAGGTAATACTATGTGATTGTGACAATGCTGTATGATTTTCCAATAGAGGAGCTGGGGATTAAAAAAGATAGGTCTGAGTGAAGAACTTTGCCATTCACATTAACAGAGGTAGTGGGATGCTCTACAGGTGCATTGGACTTGTTCTTAGGTGAGAATACTGAGAATGATAAAGCAGCCAGGCCTTCCTCAAAACTGGCCAGGATAGGTTAGCCCAGGATTGGTATTGAGCCACGTTTCCTTTTCCCTAAACATCTGACATGTATTTTGGATTGGTGTTGACAAACTACATGCTGTTCAGTACCAAACCTAAATTGCTGAAAAGAATTACTTGTGAGTTAGATATACAAAATAGTCAAATTTTTGTTTATAGAGATTATGCAGGTTCATTCCGCAAATTATAGTTTTGCTACACATCTGTGTAGTTCTTTTGCTTGCATGTATGGTTCCAACTCTCTTATAAGTGATTTGAGAGCAGAGATTGTAAACTGCCATCTTTTATTTCTTTATTTGTGTACCAAGGCCAAACAAAGGCAATCAGTTATTATTTACTGATTTTTTTTTGCCAATGGAAACCTGCACTTCAAATTGTAATAAATATTTGCTGTTGCATAGTAAAGAACCTTGCTGGGTGATTCCCTCTCCTGTTTTTCTTTAAAATTTCCCTAATACATTTTCAGGGCATGTTGTAGAACTTCATCCATTCATAAATAAAGTAATATGTGATACTTAGAAGATGAACAAAATTTTACTTTTCATTTATAACTGGACATTAATCCTTTAAAATAAAAATATTGAGATTTGAAGATTTCTTTAAAACGATTGGTTTGTTTTACCAGAAATGTATTTGAAAATTTTAGAATATAGGTTTTTAATTTAGAAATAATTTATATAGGTAATTAACTTGAAAAAAAATTTTCAAACTATAAGCTGCCTATTGTCTTATAAGTAGTAGGGTATTGGGGTGTTCAAGAGAAATAAGTTTGGAAATACAGAAAAGGAATCCTTCCACACTGGATGAGATTTAAAATAAACAATAGAAGGTAAAGATTTAATCTGAATTCTTCTCTGACTTGATTCCTTTTTTTCGTGTAGGGGGGGTTGTTTATTAGGGGAAATGGAATGGTAAAAGGGTGAAAGGTCTGAGTGACCAATTCTGGGGACAGGGGTAGCAGAGGAGAAGAGAGAGTCAGAGGCAGGAGGGGAAAGAGAGAGAGAAAGAGAGAGAGAGAGAGAGAGAGAGAGAGAGAGAAAGTGAATGTGAACTGAAGATGCTCTATGTGCCTGTAGCTGAGGACATGTCCTGTCAAGATGCTGAGAGCAGGCCAGTACAGATGCATGAATACTAACAGCCTAGCCTGGGACTAGCTCCTAGGCAATCCTTAACCTCAATGTCGGTCTCTACCTCCAGAGTCCATCTTCACTGGGCCAAAGTACCTTTCCTCTGAAAGATCTCAAACTGAAGATCAAACTGAAGATCTCCTGACATGAACAGAATTACTGGAATCAACAGCCTAGCTGATCAGGTCAATGTAGGCTTGTCTTCCTACAGATTTCTCAACCCACAGGATCTTCTGAAGCCTGGCAGGCCCTGCGCTAAATAGCAAAAGGCAAATTCAACCTTCTGCAACCACGGAGGACACTGAGGTTGCTCTGGGTGCCAGCCAAGTAAATTCTTTGCCATTTTCTAATCAGTAATTCAAGTAAAGTGTTATCCTTCTCAAAGATCTCTGATGCAGTTTCATTGCTGAGAGGTTTTGTCAGTTTAAAAAAATACAACCCCATCAAACAAATTTCAGCTCAAATTTCTCTCACATGATGCTTTGTATAATCGTGAAAATACTTTTCATTGTGCAAAAATACCTGTCACAGTCATTTAGACATAAATATGCTACTGTTTATGCAATGTATATGTCTAAAACTAGTTCCAGGGAGCCGAATGGAAGGGTCCACCTTAAACAGGTTAAATATACCCCCCTCAATTCCCTGATCCTAATTTATTTTTCTTAATTTAACTTTGTCCTCTGTTCTGCCAATACCTTAACCAGGTGTAAGAGATACCAGACATTTCCATGCCACAAACACCAGACAGGTGCAAAGAGACCAGCTATGCCAGGACGTGGCCAGCACTCAGCCTTCTCAGATTCCCCTGCCCCAAAGATGAAAACCACAAATAAGCAGTCTTGAGAATCTGCTGCCCCAATTTCTTTAACCTTTGGTGCTAATCTCCTGCATTTTGTTATAAAAAAGAGATGGGAATATAATGTTCTGTCTCTTTAAGAGACAAGCCACACTGATTCCCTTCCTTCTTGCAGCCTCTGCCCCATTCTCTCTTCCTGTCCTCTCTCTCGGAGAGGCTGCCAACTTTCTCCCCCTCTCGCTCTCCCTCTTTTACACTCGTTCGTTTCTCTCTCCCCCCCTCTTTCTCTCTCTCTCTCCCCCCTTTCTCCTCTTTTCCTTCCCCTTCATAATCCCCTGAATAAATATTCAACCTCACTTGGTATGACGTACCTATCCATGTCTCTGTCTCTTGCCCACCTGCCACGTGTATCCATACCTGGGGACAGCCACTGCTTGAGGACCAGCAACCTCTGCCTGGGACTGGCTGATCTCAGGATCCTCTGCCTAACACCACATGGCCTGATACCACCGCGTTGGGACCTACAGCATTTCTGCTGCCTACCTGCCTACTGCAACCGGGGATCCTGTAATATTTTTAATTTTTCCATTACACTTATATTATGAATAAACACAAAAGTTTGTAGGTAGACAAACAATCAGAAGATAGATGACATGAATCTAGAAATCAGCTATTTAGAAGAAAAGGAAATAGTAGGAGAGGAAAGGGCAGCATTCTGCCTTATGCTCCGGGAACACGCGAACACTCACCGAGCACACACTGGGCACAGTGTGGCTGGCCTGTCCCAGCTCACTCAGGTTTCCCAGACAAGGAAAAACATGCAGGAAATCTCCTGCTCGGCAGGCTTCTGTAATGCCTCCCATATCCACCAATTCCGGTCCACGTAAGCCGTCCCATGATGCATCAGTTTGTAGTCCAGTGATGAGCCCACACCCTCTCAGATCTTCTGCAATTTAGTAAACTTCAGCTTTTGGGACTTGGGCTCTCAAAATAGGTAACCCTGCTTTGCTTATCTCTCCATTATCTCTTTAACAAACAAAACTAGTTAGTTCCTTGGGCCTGTTCTTTATTTGTTTCCCTGGAGATACTTTTGCTAAGCATTTTTTTTGTTTGTTTTGAAACCAGGTCTCATTTTGTGGTCGTGGCTCACTGACTTTGAATTAACTCAATAAATACCTGCCTGCCCCTGCCTTCTGAGTACCAGGATTAAAGGCATGGGCCACAACACTGAGACAGGATTTTCTAGGCACAGCTTACTCAGCTCAATTGGTACAATGTTAACTCAACCACAGATAATTTAAGCAAACGGTCTTGGTTATGTTCTGAGTCTCTTTATTCACACACATTTAAAATTGATTAATTGGTCAAAGAATCCTTTTCCTTTCAACCAACCGTTAACCCAAAAAAAAAAAAAAAAGAAAATATCAAAAAAAAAGGAAAAAAACCCTCATATCTTGACAGTCTTACAAAGAAAGACAGTGTGCCAGGTTTGGTGTAGACTACAGGCTGCAGACCCTGGGTCTACGTAGGTGAACTGACAGATTTGTGGCCCAGATGCCACTCACATAAAGCAGAGACAGGCAGGACCAGAAGTTCAAGTCTGATTCCAAGGAGGCAGGCAGGTCAGAGCTGTGAAGTCTTAGGTTTTCTCATACTTGATCCAGTTAATACTGATAAGGTCTGTGGGTAACAAGAGCAGGGGAAAAACGACCGTGTCCCAAGGAAAGGAGCAGAGGAGGCTGGCAGTGCAGGAATTGACATCCAAAGAAGGGTCCCCATCAAGGCAAGTGTGCTTGGAGGGTCTCCGCCCGTTTCAGGCACTCAGCTGCCTTCTTCTTCACACCATCCTGACAGGCAGTGGACAGGTTACTTCAAAGAGCAGAAGGTCCAGTCCCTTCAAAATCCCTGGCCAGAATGTGCCTCCCCCTGCCCTAGTATTTCCCAATTTATAGGTGTATTAAAAAGAGAAAGAAAATTCTGTCCAAGGTCTCTGTGAGAAAAGGAGGCTCCTGAGCCTTCTTTGTTTCCTTAAAATACATTGTAGATGTGTGAGGTCAGTGTGGAGGTCAGTGGTCAACCTCAGATGTAGTATCCCCCTTCCATCATGACTGTTCTCTGCTACACATGCCTGGCTCACCAGTCCTGTTTCTGTCTCTGCCCAACATTGCCATAGGAACACTTGGTCCCTGAGCATGCTGCAGCATACCTCTGTGTGGGTTCTGGGCACTCTAATTCAGTCCCTCATGCTGACATGACAAGCACTTTACACACCAAGCTATCTTCCCTTCTGTCCCCGTCTTCTTTACTGCCATACTCACTGAGACACCCTGGAAAAGGATGGGCACCCTTTCTTGTTAGTCTTGAGCGCAGCGCCATAGGCACCGGCCATCCCTTTCTGCAGCGCTTGAGTGATGAGCTCTGTGGCCTAGATCAGATAAGCTGGGGCAGGTTCTCCATCTTCAGCCTCTCTCTTCTCCTGTCCTCCTGGCTCCCAGGATTCCTGGTTCAGCCATTTGGACTCTACCTCCATGGCTGCTAGCTCACTGGTTTGGGTGGGACTGGTGCCTGTGCTTTCTTTAATAAAGCAGGAGGATTCAAGCCAGACTGGCCTTCTTTCCCCGGGTCCAGCCCAAGCTTAGTTTGTTCATTAGTTTACCAAACTGCCCCCACTGGAGAGGACCAGAACCTGGAAATACAAAATTCACTTGCATAGGGAAATCAGTGTTGTGCTGTTTGCTTGATTCGGCTGAGGAACTTTTTGGAAAGGCTTGGTTTATCATTTCCGTTGCATACACAAGCAAGCACAGGCATTGTTGTGTTGTTGGTGCACAAGTTTTGGGAAGGTTTTTTTTTTCACCCTACATGGATTCTGTGATGGAACTCAAGTTGCCAGGCTCACGAGACAAGTGCTTTCAACTCTTGAGCCATCTTACTGACACATGGCCTTGAACTTCTGGTCATTCTGACTCTGTCTGTCTAGTGCGAGGATACAGCCATGTGCAACTTCAACTTTTCTTTGTCTGTTTGTTTTATTAAAGATGGGATCTCACTATGTGGGCCTGGCTATTCTGTAATATGCTATGTAGACTAGGCTGATCTTGAATTCACATATCTGCCTGCCTTTAACTCCCTGAATGCTGGGATCAGAAATGTGTGCCACCATAGCCAGCTTTTCCATTGTCAAAAGGTATTACATGGTGCTGGAGTGTTTGCTCAAAATTTAAGAGCACAGGCTGCTCTTCCAGATGTCCTGAGTTTAATTCCCAAAAAATATGTTTGCTCCCAACCACCTATAATGGAATCTGATCTCTTCTGGAATAAAGTCAATAGATCATTCACAAACATAAAATACATAAATAAATGTAAAAGAGAAATGTTTAAAAAATTAAAAAAGAGAATATCTGTGAAATAGTATAACAACATGAAATCCATCGCTTTGCATGATGAATATATGCTAACAATTATAATGTAAACTGTCACATGAACAAAACATCATTGGAACCTTTATTTCAAGCATATTTCAAAATCTATCTAAATAAGGAACCTCAAAATATAACAACTTCTTTGTAGAAGTGCAAATTGCCAAGTATAATGAAAATGTTCAAAGAAGTAGAAAATTCACTAACTATAGTTTTATTTAAAATTCCAGAAGCTACAACTGTAAAGCCATACCAATATGAATCCCTAAAACATGAGCCAGAATGGGAAAAATTTATGGAAAGAAAAAGAGCTATGAGAAACTAAGGAATGCAGAGAATTGGAGAAATATTCTGCTCAAGTAAATATCACGCCAATTGGCTTCTAATACCAAGCAGTCACCCCTGAAACATAAGAAACACTATGCAGACAGATAAAGTTGTAAAGTTGTACTTCTGCATTCAGAAAAATCACACACACACACACACACACACACACACCTACTTCAGAAGCAACAATTAATGGAAAAAAAGAGACCATAAGATTGAAAGCAACGAAGAAGGGATATATGGGAAAGTTTGAAGAAAAGAAAAGGGGGAGAGAGAGAGTATAATTACATTATAATATGAAAATAAAAGAGAAGTTATACCTGCAGTTTTTGACTGGGATAAATATGCATGATTTAAGAAACTCAAACATAATAGGCTGTTTCTAATTAAATCTTTGAAACTTTGTGAAATATCTTTGAGTTGTGACTGCCTTTCAACTCATAAACTGAAACACCGTTTTAAAATAAAGATAAATGAACAGAAAACCAAATCCTTAAATGGCTACATCACCAAGTATTATGCAATTTTAATGGCACTAAAATATTTAAAATAAATCAGTATTCTTTCAGGGTAAGTGTATTATGTGTACTATAAATTTAAAGTCATATTTTAGAATGTTATTTTATAAATTTATTACATTTAATATTCTTAATAAGATTGTTCCAAGTCACTTGCACCAAAATATCTAGAGAGCCATGTAAGGTGGGGTGCCAACTTGTGAAGTTACTCCTGTCATCTTGATGAACATTAAAATCCAGGAGTTACTCATATACACCACTTGAACCTGTTCACATAGCTTACTTATTTCTGAAATGTTTGTTCATCGCATAGGTAACAATGGAACAAACGGAGTCTCTGTGTTTCCTCCATGAGGCACTATCTATAGTTTCTCACTGAACAGAGCAACCTATTTCACCTTTTCCTTTGCCATAAAAAGGATAACGTAGAAAAGGGTCAGAACTCTGAGACTGGAGCATGTTAGGGAGTACAAAGATGAGACAGATTAACTGAGATGGTGGGAAAGAACAACACATGGCTTGTACATGGAATTTACCCTTGAAGCGAAAGTGCAAAAAGTAGTAGAAATAAAATTAGCAAACTGTTTTGGGGCATTTGGGAGTGGGAACACTATAAAATAGTTCTTTTTTTCTATTCTTAAATGTCTTATTTATTTATTTATTTATTTATTTTTCAGGTTTTCTAATTTATTTTCCATTCAAAAAAATTACACTTCCTCAACGTGCCTGTTCGAATGGGAGCTCACCAAATCCAGTTGGACCGGGACTGAAGGAGCATGCGATCAAACCAGACTCTCTGAATTTGTCTGACAATGGGTGCTGACTGAGCAGCCATTGATAAAGGCACTGGGACTAGTTTCTACTGCATGTACTGGCTATCTGGGACCCTAGTCTATTTGGACAAAATAGTTCTTAAACTGCATGATTAATCAGAAAAGTGAATTCATGGCTCCCATTCTCAATAAACTACATTTTGTGGAGGTGAAAAAAGATATTTAGAGTCCGTATTATGCAAGAGCGTCTATGGAATGCATCCCTAATTAATTAAAGTCACACTTGACTAAACTACCAAGTATATGTCGGTCATGGGATGTGAGATCTTGAAGCAAAAAGAAATAAAATAAAATAAACGATATAAAATTTTCCTCTCTGACTCCTGAGCTTCTATGAGCTAGAAGACCATAGTTCTTTCCACTGTGTTCACATGCTCATTTTCCTCTGGAATATTCTCTGTCTCCGCATGTCCTTAAAATCATGACCATCCTTCGTTTTCCTAACTCAGAGATTCAGTGTTCTCTAAGGCCATGGACCTCTTAAACTAATGATGGGAACTTGTATCCCCAGGTCCTCACTTGCAGTTTTCTACCCCCACTTCCTTAGTTCTCATAGCTAAAAGAGATGATGGTATCTCCAAAATACCCAACTTCACTTCTTCCTAGCCAATTCGCACAATCCACTTGACGTTAAAGACTGTGGTCAGTCATCAAGGCCTGGGCATCATCATAGGCTGGCAGGATGTGAGGCGCAATGTTCTGTCATTTGACACAGTCTGCTCCGATGATTGTGTTGCAGAAGGACAGAACATTTGAGGAGGGGGAAAGTGATTCGTGGAAAATAAATTACCAACAGCAGAAGGGCTGTTAAAAGGAACAGGGACTGCTAGTTTCAAACACTTTTATTTTCTGTCAAGTTCAATATAAGACCTTAGTAAAGACTCCTATGAGCACACTTTTGTGTTCTTCCACAGACAGGAAAGATCACGGCTCTGTCTATCCCATGATTGACGACATATTGGGTTTCAGATTATATTGCAGTAGAGATTTAAAGGATTTTGGCTGCCGAAGAGAAGGTGACTGAGTTTGACTTGTTGGATCCGGAAGGTGCTGGACTACTGGCCCTAGAGTGATGTCTCCCTGTTCCTCCAAGCTCCTTTCTAGCTTTTGTATCGCTTTCCTATCTTCTTGGCTTTACTACTCTACTACCTACCATCCCCTTGTGGCTGGGAACGAGCAACTCCCTATTGCCATGATCTCCCAACCCTTCAACACCTCCCATCACTTCTGCCATTGATAGTCAGCCCATACCGCCCGCCAGCTCTTCCAACACCACCCTCAGAACCTGCCCCTCCTGGCCTGCTGTCCTTATCCTCCAGAGACTTGTTGCTCAAGACCCAGAAGTCCACAAGCTGAGCTGGCTGGAATCTGCTGCTCCCTCTAGCTCCTGCGGCACCGCACCCTCGGCTCTAGCAGCTCAGTCTTGGCTCTTTCCGCCAGACCGCGCAATGCCTGCTGGGTCACGCAGCTTTCGCCTCCATTGCTGCCCAGGAGCTCTGGACTCCAGAGGCTCTCTGAGGCTCGGTTGCCTAGCCTCAGGCTCCCAGCGATTCGCTGTTTCAGGCCAACACCGCGACACTGCCTTCTCCAGCGGCACAGGAGATGCCAAAGCCCGCAGCAGGACCCTCCAACCGCTTGCCAACCACCATGGCCCCTCAGCAAATAGGTAGCAGTACGCTGAAAGCCTCCAAGGAGGGCGCGGGGAGCTCTTCGTCTCCAGTCCCCTCCGTGGTGGCGATGGCTGCAGCCGAAGCAGGCCAAGCCGAGGGGTCGCTGCTGCTGGTCAAGAGGCCACAGCGGCCCATGGCTCGCCATTCCTTGGTGCACTACCTGAAGGGCCGGGCCCTGGGCTACGAGGGCCACCCGAGGCTGGCGGGCTTCGAGGGCGACCTGAGCAGCTACAGGGCCCTCAGGCTGCCGGAGCTGCTGAGGGAGCGCCAGCTGGCACTTGGCCCCCTCAACAAAGTGTTCGCATCGCAGTGGCTAAATGCCAGGCAGGTGGTGTGTGGCACCAAGTGCAACACGCTTTTTGTGGTCGACGTCAAGACCGACCATATCAGGTGCATTCCTCTGATTAGTGACAGGGGGCCCGACCAATTCCGTGGCTCGCCGTCCTGTGGCATTCATGCTGTGGAGCTGAATCCCTCCAAGACCCTCATGGCCACTGGAGGGGAAAACCCCAACAGCCTGGCCGTCTACCAGTTGCCCAAGCTGGACCCCATGTGCCTAGGAGATTGCCAAGGCCACAGGGACTGGATCTTTGCCATAGCTTGGATGAGTGACACTGTGGCTGTGAGTGGTTCCCGCGATGGCACCTTGGCACTCTGGCTGGTGGATCCGAACATGTTCAATAGCAGCATTGCTGGGCACGAGGATGCGGGCCTTCCAGTATATGCTCACATCCGTCCTACAGACATAGAGGCCATCCCTAAAGTCACTACCAATCCTGGTAACCGCAAAGTTCGAGCCCTTGCTTACAGCAACCAAAACCAGGAGCTGGGAGCAGTGTCTCTGGATGGCTACTTCCACCTGTGGAAAGCCAGGAGCTCCCTGTACAGGCTGATGTCCCTAAAGCTGCCCTACTCCAGGGAGAACATGTGTCTCACCTACTGTGATGAGTTGTGCCTCTATGCTGTCGGATCCCAGTGTCATGTTTCATTCCTGGATACTCGCCAAAGCCAGCAGAACATCCGGCCATTCTGCTCCCGAGAAGGAGGCATTGGTGTGCATTCCTTGAGTGTCCACCAGCATATTGTCACCGTGGGAACAGGTCACGGTTCTCTGCTCTTCTATGACATCCGTGCCCAGAAGTTCCTCGAGCAAAGATCTGTAGCCAGTCCAGACATGTTTCCTGTGCCCTCTGGAAGGAAGCTCAAGCTCACCTGTGGCAGCGGCTGGATCAACCAGAATGATTTCTTAGAGAATTACGCTGCTGGTGTAGATTTCCCCAACGCACTCTACACTCACTGCTACAACTGGCCAGAGATGAAGCTCTTCGTGGGTGGGGGCCCACTGGCCTCAGGCCTCCATGGCAACTATGCAGGCCTCTGGAGCTAAGGTTAGCTGAACTCACAGTATGCATTTATCTTTCTGGTCAATCTAACTGAACGCTGCCGTTTTCGTTTTCCACATGCTGTTTTAACTCTGTTTCTCTCTCTTTTTTTCTTTCAGGCAGAGCGGGCCCTGATTAACCGGTGTATTTCGTAGCAGAAAGAGAGGAGAAGACAGATGGAGCTGACAGAAGTCGCTTTGAGAAATTTTCTGCACCTCTCCACCATTCTTTGAACTGTTCATACAAATACTTTCCACTAATTATTAGCTGTGCCGTCTCTGAGTGAGTGATCCATATAGTCTCTATGTGGAAGAAAACCCCTGTTATAATGTTAGACGCTTGTATGTGTTGTGTTATTTTACTATTAGCTGGTTTAAAGACACTGCTTTTAATTTTCATCACGTGTGTGTGATATATGAACAAGATTTTCTCATAAACAGAGTTTAGACATTTCTTCTGGAGCGCTAACCATAGTTTTATTGCATTGTTCCCATTATAACATGCATTCCATGTTGCAGATTGCGTTCTTTTGGAAATATGTCACTCGTGAACTGTGATCATGGTGTATATAGTTCGTATGTTGTTGGTGAAAAACACACTTTTCTGAAAAGTTTATTATGTCATAGAATCTTGTGTATCAGAATCTCAGTTGATGAGGAAGGTTTAGGTATTCAAGTGGTCAAGTATTCTGCTAATTTGAACTTTCAAAATTAATCCAAAAATCGGTATTTTTCTTTCAAGCCTTATCTTAGTTTTATGCTCTGTCTTCTTACTAATCAAAGAATGTACTTGTTTTCACTTCTTGCCTTAGTACTGTCAAGACTTGTGGATATATTTGAATGTTTGTGGTTGGAGTAACTTACACAGAGTTTCAGTGCCATCATTCGATGCAGGGATATTAAGTATAAGTGTAGAATGTATAGGCGAGAGGGCAGAAAACACACTGCTCTAAGGTATAGACTGGATATTTTTGCTGTTGCTATTTTTCCTCACAAATGTTATATTTGAGCATGTATAAACTTTCAAAAATCTGCCTATAATTTAAGTTAAAAGAAAAAAAATGCAAAGAAAGAAAATGAGCCCATCTAGCTCACTGTGAAAGAAACGCCCCTCTTTATAAGCTCCAAATTAATTAGATTTCATTTTGTGAACTTCAAACTTTCTTACTTAAAAGTGGAATATGTGTGTTACCAAAGCCTCTCATTCTGTGCCTCTAAAGGTAATACTATGTGATTGTGACAATGCTGTATGATTTTCCAATAGAGGAGCTGGGGATTAAAAAAGATAGGTCTGAGTGAAGAACTTTGCCATTCACATTAACAGAGGTAGTGGGATGCTCTACAGGTGCATTGGACTTGTTCTTAGGTGAGAATACTGAGAATGATAAAGCAGCCAGGCCTTCCTCAAAACTGGCCAGGATAGGTTAGCCCAGGATTGGTATTGAGCCACGTTTCCTTTTCCCTAAACATCTGACATGTATTTTGGATTGGTGTTGACAAACTACATGCTGTTCAGTACCAAACCTAAATTGCTGAAAAGAATTACTTGTGAGTTAGATATACAAAATAGTCAAATTTTTGTTTATAGAGATTATGCAGGTTCATTCCGCAAATTATAGTTTTGCTACACATCTGTGTAGTTCTTTTGCTTGCATGTATGGTTCCAACTCTCTTATAAGTGATTTGAGAGCAGAGATTGTAAACTGCCATCTTTTATTTCTTTATTTGTGTACCAAGGCCAAACAAAGGCAATCAGTTATTATTTACTGATTTTTTTTTGCCAATGGAAACCTGCACTTCAAATTGTAATAAATATTTGCTGTTGCATAGTAAAGAACCTTGCTGGGTGATTCCCTCTCCTGTTTTTCTTTAAAATTTCCCTAATACATTTTCAGGGCATGTTGTAGAACTTCATCCATTCATAAATAAAGTAATATGTGATACTTAGAAGATGAACAAAATTTTACTTTTCATTTATAACTGGACATTAATCCTTTAAAATAAAAATATTGAGATTTGAAGATTTCTTTAAAACGATTGGTTTGTTTTACCAGAAATGTATTTGAAAATTTTAGAATATAGGTTTTTAATTTAGAAATAATTTATATAGGTAATTAACTTGAAAAAAAATTTTCAAACTATAAGCTGCCTATTGTCTTATAAGTAGTAGGGTATTGGGGTGTTCAAGAGAAATAAGTTTGGAAATACAGAAAAGGAATCCTTCCACACTGGATGAGATTTAAAATAAACAATAGAAGGTAAAGATTTAATCTGAATTCTTCTCTGACTTGATTCCTTTTTTTCGTGTAGGGGGGGTTGTTTATTAGGGGAAATGGAATGGTAAAAGGGTGAAAGGTCTGAGTGACCAATTCTGGGGACAGGGGTAGCAGAGGAGAAGAGAGAGTCAGAGGCAGGAGGGGAAAGAGAGAGAGAAAGAGAGAGAGAGAGAGAGAGAGAGAGAGAAAGTGAATGTGAACTGAAGATGCTCTATGTGCCTGTAGCTGAGGACATGTCCTGTCAAGATGCTGAGAGCAGGCCAGTACAGATGCATGAATACTAACAGCCTAGCCTGGGACTAGCTCCTAGGCAATCCTTAACCTCAATGTCGGTCTCTACCTCCAGAGTCCATCTTCACTGGGCCAAAGTACCTTTCATCTGAAAGATCTCAAACTGAAGATCAAACTAAAGATCTCCTGACATGAACAGAATTACTGGAATCAACAGCCTAGCTGATCAGGTCAATGTAGGCTTGTCTTCCTACAGATTTCTCAACCCACAGGATCTTCTGAAGCCTGGCAGGCCCTGCGCTAAATAGCAAAAGGCAAATTCAACCTTCTGCAACCACGGAGGACACTGAGGTTGCTCTGGGTGCCAGCCAAGTAAATTCTTTGCCATTTTCTAATCAGTAATTCAAGTAAAGTGTTATCCTTCTCAAAGATCTCTGATGCAGTTTCATTGCTGAGAGGTTTTGTCAGTTTAAAAAAATACAACCCCATCAAACAAATTTCAGCTCAAATTTCTCTCACATGATGCTTTGTATAATCGTGAAAATACTTTTCATTGTGCAAAAATACCTGTCACAGTCATTTAGACATAAATATGCTACTGTTTATGCAATGTATATGTCTAAAACTAGTTCCAGGGAGCCGAATGGAAGGGTCCACCTTAAACAGGTTAAATATACCCCCCTCAATTCCCTGATCCTAATTTATTTTTCTTAATTTAACTTTGTCCTCTGTTCTGCCAATACCTTAACCAGGTGTAAGAGATACCAGACATTTCCATGCCACAAACACCAGACAGGTGCAAAGAGACCAGCTATGCCAGGACGTGGCCAGCACTCAGCCTTCTCAGATTCCCCTGCCCCAAAGATGAAAACCACAAATAAGCAGTCTTGAGAATCTGCTGCCCCAATTTCTTTAACCTTTGGTGCTAATCTCCTGCATTTTGTTATAAAAAAGAGATGGGAATATAATGTTCTGTCTCTTTAAGAGACAAGCCACACTGATTCCCTTCCTTCTTGCAGCCTCTGCCCCATTCTCTCTTCCTGTCCTCTCTCTCGGAGAGGCTGCCAACTTTCTCCCCCTCTCGCTCTCCCTCTTTTACACTCGTTCGTTTCTCTCTCCCCCCCTCTTTCTCTCTCTCTCTCCCCCCTTTCTCCTCTTTTCCTTCCCCTTCATAATCCCCTGAATAAATATTCAACCTCACTTGGTATGACGTACCTATCCATGTCTCTGTCTCTTGCCCACCTGCCACGTGTATCCATACCTGGGGACAGCCACTGCTTGAGGACCAGCAACCTCTGCCTGGGACTGGCTGATCTCAGGATCCTCTGCCTAACACCACATGGCCTGATACCACCGCGTTGGGACCTACAGCATTTCTGCTGCCTACTTGCCTACTGCAACCGGGGATCCTGTAATATTTTTAATTTTTCCATTACACTTATATTATGAATAAACACAAAAGTTTGTAGGTAGACAAACAATCAGAAGATGGATGACATGAATCTAGAAATCAGCTATTTAGAAGAAAAGGAAATAGTAGGAGAGCAAAGGGCAGCATTCTGCCTTATGCTCCGGGAACACGCGAACACTCACCGAGCACACACTGGGCACAGTGTGGCTGGCCTGTCCCAGCTCACTCAGGTTTCCCAGACAAGGAAAAACATGCAGGAAATCTCCTGCTCGGCAGGCTTCTGTAATGCCTCCCATATCCACCAATTCCGGTCCACGTAAGCCGTCCCATGATGCATCAGTTTGTAGTCCAGTGATGAGCCCACACCCTCTCAGATCTTCTGCAATTTAGTAAACTTCAGCTTTTGGGACTTGGGCTCTCAAAATAGGTAACCCTGCTTTGCTTATCTCTCCATTATCTCTTTAACAAACAAAACTAGTTAGTTCCTTGGGCCTGTTCTTTATTTGTTTCCCTGGAGATACTTTTGCTAAGCATTTTTTTTGTTTGTTTTGAAACCAGGTCTCATTTTGTGGTCGTGGCTCACTGACTTTGAATTAACTCAATAAATACCTGCCTGCCCCTGCCTTCTGAGTACCAGGATTAAAGGCATGGGCCACAACACTGAGACAGGATTTTCTAGGCACAGCTTACTCAGCTCAATTGGTACAATGTTAACTCAACCACAGATAATTTAAGCAAACGGTCTTGGTTATGTTCTGAGTCTCTTTATTCACACACATTTAAAATTGATTAATTGGTCAAAGAATCCTTTTCCTTTCACCAACCGTTAACCCAAAAAAAAAAAAAAGAAAATATCAAAAAAAAAGGAAAAAAACCCTCATATCTTGACAGTCTTACAAAGAAAGACAGTGTGCCAGGTTTGGTGTAGACTACAGGCTGCAGACCCTGGGTCTACGTAGGTGAACTGACAGATTTGTGGCCCAGATGCCACTCACATAAAGCAGAGACAGGCAGGACCAGAAGTTCAAGTCTGATTCCAAGGAGGCAGGCAGGTCAGAGCTGTGAAGTCTTAGGTTTTCTCATACTTGATCCAGTTAATACTGATAAGGTCTGTGGGTAACAAGAGCAGGGGAAAAACGACCGTGTCCCAAGGAAAGGAGCAGAGGAGGCTGGCAGTGCAGGAATTGACATCCAAAGAAGGGTCCCCATCAAGGCAAGTGTGCTCGGAGGGTCTCCGCCCGTTTCAGGCACTCAGCTGCCTTCTTCTTCACACCATCCGGACAGGCAGTGGACAGGTTACTTCAAAGAGCAGAAGGTCCAGTCCCTTCAAAATCCCTGGCCAGAATGTGCCTCCCCCTGCCCTAGTATTTCCCAATTTATAGGTGTATTAAAAAGAGAAAGAAAATTCTGTCCAAGGTCTCTGTGAGAAAAGGAGGCTCCTGAGCCTTCTTTGTTTCCTTAAAATACATTGTAGATGTGTGAGGTCAGTGTGGAGGTCAGTGGTCAACCTCAGATGTAGTATCCCCCTTCCATCATGACTGTTCTCTGCTACACATGCCTGGCTCACCAGTCCTGTTTCTGTCTCTGCCCGACATTGCCATAGGAACACTTGGTCCCTGAGCATGCTGCAGCATACCTCTGTGTGGGTTCTGGGCACTCTAATTCAGTCCCTCATGCTGACACGACAAGCACTTTACACACCGAGCTATCTTCCCTTCTGTCCCCGTCTTCCTTACTGCCATACTCACTGAGACACCCTGGAAAAGGATGGGCACCCTATCTTGTTAGTCTTGAGCGCAGCGCCATAGGCACCGGCCATCCCTTTCTGCAGCGCTTGAGTGATGAGCTCTGTGGCCTAGATCAGATAAGCTGGGGCAGGTTCTCCATCTTCAGCCTCTCTCTTCTCCTGTCCTCCTGGCTCCCAGGATTCCTGGTTCAGCCATTTGGACTCTACCTCCATGGCTGCTAGCTCACTGGTTTGGGTGGGGCTGGTGCCTGTACTTTCTTTAATAAAGCAGGAGGATTCAAGCCAGACTGGCCTTCTTTCCCCGGGTCCAGCCCAAGCTTAGTTTGTTCATTAGTTTACCAAACTGCCCCCACTGGAGAGGACCAGAACCTGGAAATACAAAATTCACTTGCATAGGGAAATCAGTGTTGTGCTGTTTGCTTGATTCGGCTGAGGAACTTTTTGGAAAGGCTTGGTTTATCATTTCCGTTGCATACACAAGCAAGCACAGGCATTGTTGTGTTGTTGGTGCACAAGTTTTGGGAAGGTTTTTTTTTTCACCCTACATGGATTCTGTGATGGAACTCAAGTTGCCAGGCTCACGAGACAAGTGCTTTCAACTCTTGAGCCATCTTACTGACACATGGCCTTGAACTTCTGGTCATTCTGACTCTGTCTGTCTAGTGCGAGGATACAGCCATGTGCAACTTCAACTTTTCTTTGTCTGTTTGTTTTATTATAGATGGGATCTCACTATGTGGGCCTGGCTATTCTGTAATATGCTATGTAGACTAGGCTGATCTTGAATTCACATATCTGCCTGCCTTTAACTCCCTGAATGCTGGGATCAGAAATGTGTGCCACCATAGCCAGCTTTTCCATTGTCAAAAGGTATTACATGGTGCTGGAGTGTTTGCTCAAAATTTAAGAGCACAGGCTGCTCTTCCAGATGTCCTGAGTTTAATTCCCAAAAAATATGTTTGCTCCCAACCACCTATAATGGAATCTGATCTCTTCTGGAATAAAGTCAATAGATCATTCACAAACATAAAATACATAAATAAATGTAAAAGAGAAATGTTTAAAAAATTAAAAAAGAGAATATCTGTGAAATAGTATAACAACATGAAATCCATCGCTTTGCATGATGAATATATGCTAACAATTATAATGTAAACTGTCACATGAACAAAACATCATTGGAACCTTTATTTCAAGCATATTTCAAAATCTATCTAAATAAGGAACCTCAAAATATAACAACTTCTTTGTAGAAGTGCAAATTGCCAAGTATAATGAAAATGTTCAAAGAAGTAGAAAATTCACTAACTATAGTTTTATTTAAAATGCCAGAAGCTACAACTGTAAAGCCATACCAATATGAATCCCTAAAACATGAGCCAGAATGGGAAAAATTTATGGAAAGAAAAAGAGCTATGAGAAACTAAGGAATGCAGAGAATTGGAGAAATATTCTGCTCAAGTAAATATCACGCCAATTGGCTTCGAATACCAAGCAGTCACCCCTGAAACATAAGAAACACTATGCAGACAGATAAAGTTGTAAAGTTGTACTTCTGTATTCAGAAAAATCACACACACACACACACACACACACACACACCTACTTCAGAAGCAACAATTAATGGAAAAAAGAGACCATAAGATTGAAAGCAACGAAGAAGGGATATATGGGAAAGTTTGAAGAAAAGAAAAGGGGGAGAGAGAGAGTATAATTACATTATAATATGAAAATAAAAGAGAAGTTATACCTGCAGTTTTTGACTGGGATTAAATATGCATGATTTAAGAAACTCAAACATAATAGGCTGTTTCTAATTAAATCTTTGAAACTTTGTGAAATATCTTTGAGTTGTGACTGCCTTTCAACTCATAAACTGAAACACCGTTTTAAAATAAAGATAAATGAACAGAAAACCAAATCCTTAAATGGCTACATCACCAAGTATTATGCAATTTTAATGGCACTAAAATATTTAAAATAAATCAGTATTCTTTCAGGGTAAGTGTATTATGTGTACTATAAATTTAAAGTCATATTTTAGAATGTTATTTTATAAATTTATTACATTTAATATTCTTAATAAGATTGTTCCAAGTCACTTGCACCAAAATATCTAGAGAGCCATGTAAGGTGGGGTGCCAACTTGTGAAGTTACTCCTGTCATCTTGATGAACATTAAAATCCAGGAGTTACTCATATACACCACTTGAACCTGTTCACATAGCTTACTTATTTCTGAAATGTTTGTTCATCGCATAGGTAACAATGGAACAAACGGAGTCTCTGTGTTTCCTCCATGAGGCACTATCTATAGTTTCTCACTGAACAGAGCAACCTATTTCACCTTTTCCTTTGCCATAAAAAGGATAACGTAGAAAAGGGTCAGAACTCTGAGACTGGAGCATGTTAGGGAGTACAAAGATGAGACAGATTAACTGAGATGGTGGGAAAGAACAACACATGGCTTGTACATGGAATTTACCCTTGAAGCGAAAGTGCAAAAAGTAGTAGAAATAAAATTAGCAAACTGTTTTGGGGCATTTGGGAGTGGGAACACTATAAAATAGTTCTTTTTTTCTATTCTTAAATGTCTTATTTATTTATTTATTTATTTATTTTTCAGGTTTTTAATTTATTTTCCATTCAAAAAAATTACACTTCCTCAACGTGCCTGTTGGAATGGGAGCTCACCAAATCCAGTTGGACCGGGACTGAAGGAGCATGCGATCAAACCAGACTCTCTGAATTTGTCTGACAATGGGTGCTGACTGAGCAGCCATTGATAAAGGCACTGGGACTAGTTTCTACTGCATGTACTGACTATCTGGGACCCTAGTCTATTTGGACAAAATAGTTCTTAAACTGCATGATTAATCAGAAAAGTGAATTCATGGCTCCCATTCTCAATAAACTACATTTTGTGGAGGGGAAAAAAGATATTTAGAGTCCGTATTATGCAAGAGCGTCTATGGAATGCATCCCTAATTAATTAAAGTCACACTTGACTAAACTACCAAGTATATGTCGGTCATGGGATGTGAGATCTTGAAGCAAAAAGAAATAAAATAAAATAAACGATATAAAATTTTCCTCTCTGACTCCTGAGCTTCTATGAGCTAGAAGACCATAGTTCTTTCCACTGTGTTCACATGCTCATTTTCCTCTGGAATATTCTCTGTCTCCGCATGTCCTTAAAATCATGACCATCCTTCGTATTCCTAACTCAGAGATTCAGTGTTCTCTAAGGCCATGGACCTCTTAAACTAATGATGGGAACTTGTATCCCCAGGTCCTCACTTGCAGTTTTCTACCCCCACTTCCTTAGTTCTCATAGCTAAAAGAGATGATGGTATCTCCAAAATACCCAACTTCACTTCTTCCTAGCCAATTCGCACAATCCACTTGACGTTAAAGACTGTGGTCAGTCATCAAGGCCTGGGCATCATCATAGGCTGGCAGGATGTGAGGCGCAATGTTCTGTCATTTGACACAGTCTGCTCCGATGATTGTGTTGCAGAAGGACAGAACATTTGAGGAGGGGGAAAGTGATTCGTGGAAAATAAATTACCAACAGCAGAAGGGCTGTTAAAAGGAACAGGGACTGCTAGTTTCAAACACTTTTATTTTCTGTCAAGTTCAATATAAGACCTTAGTAAAGACTCCTATGAGCACACTTTTGTGTTCTTCCACAGACAGGAAAGATCACGGCTCTGTCTATCCCATGATTGACGACATATTGGGTTTCAGATTATATTGCAGTAGAGATTTAAAGGATTTTGGCTGCCGAAGAGAAGGTGACTGAGTTTGACTTGTTGGATCCGGAAGGTGCTGGACTACTGGCCCTAGAGTGATGTCTCCCTGTTCCTCCAAGCTCCTTTCTAGCTTTTGTATCGCTTTCCTATCTTCTTGGCTTTACTACTCTACTACCTACCATCCCCTTGTGGCTGGGAACGAGCAACTCCCTATTGCCATGATCTCCCAACCCTTCAACACCTCCCATCACTTCTGCCATTGATAGTCAGCCCATACCGCCCGCCAGCTCTTCCAACACCACCCTCAGAACCTGCCCCTCCTGGCCTGCTGTCCTTATCCTCCAGAGACTTGTTGCTCAAGACCCAGAAGTCCACAAGCTGAGCTGGCTGGAATCTGCTGCTCCCTCTAGCTCCTGCGGCACCGCACCCTCGGCTCTAGCAGCTCAGTCTTGGCTCTTTCCGCCAGACCGCGCAATGCCTGCTGGGTCACGCAGCTTTCGCCTCCATTGCTGCCCAGGAGCTCTGGACTCCAGAGGCTCTCTGAGGCTCGGTTGCCTAGCCTCAGGCTCCCAGCGATTCGCTGTTTCAGGCCAACACCGCGACACTGCCTTCTCCAGCGGCACAGGAGATGCCAAAGCCCGCAGCAGGACCCTCCAACCGCTTGCCAACCACCATGGCCCCTCAGCAAATAGGTAGCAGTACGCTGAAAGCCTCCAAGGAGGGCGCGGGGAGCTCTTCGTCTCCAGTCCCCTCCGTGGTGGCGATGGCTGCAGCCGAAGCAGGCCAAGCCGAGGGGTCGCTGCTGCTGGTCAAGAGGCCACAGCGGCCCATGGCTCGCCATTCCTTGGTGCACTACCTGAAGGGCCGGGCCCTGGGCTACGAGGGCCACCCGAGGCTGGCGGGCTTCGAGGGCGACCTGAGCAGCTACAGGGCCCTCAGGCTGCCGGAGCTGCTGAGGGAGCGCCAGCTGGCACTTGGCCCCCTCAACAAAGTGTTCGCATCGCAGTGGCTAAATGCCAGGCAGGTGGTGTGTGGCACCAAGTGCAACACGCTTTTTGTGGTCGACGTCAAGACCGACCATATCAGGTGCATTCCTCTGATTAGTGACAGGGGGCCCGACCAATTCCGTGGCTCGCCGTCCTGTGGCATTCATGCTGTGGAGCTGAATCCCTCCAAGACCCTCATGGCCACTGGAGGGGAAAACCCCAACAGCCTGGCCGTCTACCAGTTGCCCAAGCTGGACCCCATGTGCCTAGGAGATTGCCAAGGCCACAGGGACTGGATCTTTGCCATAGCTTGGATGAGTGACACTGTGGCTGTGAGTGGTTCCCGCGATGGCACCTTGGCACTCTGGCTGGTGGATCCGAACATGTTCAATAGCAGCATTGCTGGGCACGAGGATGCGGGCCTTCCAGTATATGCTCACATCCGTCCTACAGACATAGAGGCCATCCCTAAAGTCACTACCAATCCTGGTAACCGCAAAGTTCGAGCCCTTGCTTACAGCAACCAAAACCAGGAGCTGGGAGCAGTGTCTCTGGATGGCTACTTCCACCTGTGGAAAGCCAGGAGCTCCCTGTACAGGCTGATGTCCCTAAAGCTGCCCTACTCCAGGGAGAACATGTGTCTCACCTACTGTGATGAGTTGTGCCTCTATGCTGTCGGATCCCAGTGTCATGTTTCATTCCTGGATACTCGCCAAAGCCAGCAGAACATCCGGCCATTCTGCTCCCGAGAAGGAGGCATTGGTGTGCATTCCTTGAGTGTCCACCAGCATATTGTCACCGTGGGAACAGGTCACGGTTCTCTGCTCTTCTATGACATCCGTGCCCAGAAGTTCCTCGAGCAAAGATCTGTAGCCAGTCCAGACATGTTTCCTGTGCCCTCTGGAAGGAAGCTCAAGCTCACCTGTGGCAGCGGCTGGATCAACCAGAATGATTTCTTAGAGAATTACGCTGCTGGTGTAGATTTCCCCAACGCACTCTACACTCACTGCTACAACTGGCCAGAGATGAAGCTCTTCGTGGGTGGGGGCCCACTGGCCTCAGGCCTCCATGGCAACTATGCAGGCCTCTGGAGCTAAGGTTAGCTGAACTCACAGTATGCATTTATCTTTCTGGTCAATCTAACTGAACGCTGCCGTTTTCGTTTTCCACATGCTGTTTTAACTCTGTTTCTCTCTCTTTTTTTCTTTCAGGCAGAGCGGGCCCTGATTAACCGGTGTATTTCTTAGCAGAAAGAGAGGAGAAGACAGATGGAGCTGACAGAAGTCGCTTTGAGAAATTTTCTGCACCTCTCCACCATTCTTTGAACTGTTCATACAAATACTTTCCACTAATTATTAGCTGTGCCGTCTCTGAGTGAGTGATCCATATAGTCTCTATGTGGAAGAAAACCCCTGTTATAATGTTAGACGCTTGTATGTGTTGTGTTATTTTACTATTAGCTGGTTTAAAGACACTGCTTTTAATTTTCATCACGTGTGTGTGATATATGAACAAGATTTTCTCATAAACAGAGTTTAGACATTTCTTCTGGAGCGCTAACCATAGTTTTATTGCATTGTTCCCATTATAACATGCATTCCATGTTGCAGATTGCGTTCTTTTGGAAATATGTCACTCGTGAACTGTGATCATGGTGTATATAGTTCGTATGTTGTTGGTGAAAAACACACTTTTCTGAAAAGTTTATTATGTCATAGAATCTTGTGTATCAGAATCTCAGTTGATGAGGAAGGTTTAGGTATTCAAGTGGTCAAGTATTCTGCTAATTTGAACTTTCAAAATTAATCCAAAAATCGGTATTTTTCTTTCAAGCCTTATCTTAGTTTTATGCTCTGTCTTCTTACTAATCAAAGAATGTACTTGTTTTCACTTCTTGCCTTAGTACAGTCAAGACTTGTGGATATATTTGAATGTTTGTGGTTGGAGTAACTTACACAGAGTTTCAGTGCCATCATTCGATGCAGGGATATTAAGTATAAGTGTAGAATGTATAGGCGAGAGGGCAGAAAACACACTGCTCTAAGGTATAGACTGGATATTTTTGCTGTTGCTATTTTTCCTCACAAATGTTATATTTGAGCATGTATAAACTTTCAAAAATCTGCCTATAATTTAAGTTAAAAGAAAAAAAATGCAAAGAAAGAAAATGAGCCCATCTAGCTCACTGTGAAAGAAACGCCCCTCTTTATAAGCTCCAAATTAATTAGATTTCATTTTGTGAACTTCAAACTTTCTTACTTAAAAGTGGAATATGTGCGTTACCAAAGCCTCTCATTCTGTGCCTCTAAAGGTAATACTATGTGATTGTGACAATGCTGTATGATTTTCCAATAGAGGAGCTGGGGATTAAAAAAGATAGGTCTGAGTGAAGAACTTTGCCATTCACATTAACAGAGGTATTGGGATGCTCTACAGGTGCATTGGACTTGTTCTTAGGTGAGAATACTGAGAATGATAAAGCAGCCAGGCCTTCCTCAAAACTGGCCAGGATAGGTTAGCCCAGGATTGGTATTGAGCCACGTTTCCTTTTCCCTAAACATCTGACATGTATTTTGGATTGGTGTTGACAAACTACATGCTGTTCAGTACCAAACCTAAATTGCTGAAAAGAATTACTTGTGAGTTAGATATACAAAATAGTCAAATTTTTGTTTATAGAGATTATGCAGGTTCATTCCGCAAATTATAGTTTTGCTACACATCTGTGTAGTTCTTTTGCTTGCATGTATGGTTCCAACTCTCTTATAAGTGATTTGAGAGCAGAGATTGTAAACTGCCATCTTTTATTTCTTTATTTGTGTACCAAGGCCAAACAAAGGCAATCAGTTATTATTTACTGATTTTTTTTTGCCAATGGAAACCTGCACTTCAAATTGTAATAAATATTTGCTGTTGCATAGTAAAGAACCTTGCTGGGTGATTCCCTCTCCTGTTTTTCTTTAAAATTTCCCTAATACATTTTCAGGGCATGTTGTAGAACTTCATCCATTCATAAATAAAGTAATATGTGATACTTAGAAGATGAACAAAATTTTACTTTTCATTTATAACTGGACATTAATCCTTTAAAATAAAAATATTGAGATTTGAAGATTTCTTTAAAACGATTGGTTTGTTTTACCAGAAATGTATTTGAAAATTTTAGAATATAGGTTTTTAATTTAGAAATAATTTATATGGGTAATTAACTTGAAAAAAAATTTTCAAACTATAAGCTGCCTATTGTCTTATAAGTAGTAGGGTATTGGGGTGTTCAAGAGAAATAAGTTTGGAAATACAGAAAAGGAATCCTTCCACACTGGATGAGATTTAAAATAAACAATAGAAGGTAAAGATTTAATCTGAATTCTTCTCTGACTTGATTCCTTTTTTTCGTGTAGGGGGGGTTGTTTATTAGGGGAAATGGAATGGTAAAAGGGTGAAAGGTCTGAGTGACCAATTCTGGGGACAGGGGTAGCAGAGGAGAAGAGAGAGTCAGAGGCAGGAGGGGAAAGAGAGAGAGAAAGAGAGAGAGAGAGAGAGAGAGAGAGAGAGAAAGTGAATGTGAACTGAAGATGCTCTATGTGCCTGTAGCTGAGGACATGTCCTGTCAAGATGCTGAGAGCAGGCCAGTACAGATGCATGAATACTAACAGCCTAGCCTGGGACTAGCTCCTAGGCAATCCTTAACCTCAATGTCGGTCTCTACCTCCAGAGTCCATCTTCACTGGGCCAAAGTACCTTTCATCTGAAAGATCTCAAACTGAAGATCAAACTAAAGATCTCCTGACATGAACAGAATTACTGGAATCAACAGCCTAGCTGATCAGGTCAATGTAGGCTTGTCTTCCTACAGATTTCTCAACCCACAGGATCTTCTGAAGCCTGGCAGGCCCTGCGCTAAATAGCAAAAGGCAAATTCAACCTTCTGCAACCACGGAGGACACTGAGGTTGCTCTGGGTGCCAGCCAAGTAAATTCTTTGCCATTTTCTAATCAGTAATTCAAGTAAAGTGTTATCCTTCTCAAAGATCTCTGATGCAGTTTCATTGCTGAGAGGTTTTGTCAGTTTAAAAAAATACAACCCCATCAAACAAATTTCAGCTCAAATTTCTCTCACATGATGCTTTGTATAATCGTGAAAATACTTTTCATTGTGCAAAAATACCTGTCACAGTCATTTAGACATAAATATGCTACTGTTTATGCAATGTATATGTCTAAAACTAGTTCCAGGGAGCCGAATGGAAGGGTCCACCTTAAACAGGTTAAATATACCCCCCTCAATTCCCTGATCCTAATTTATTTTTCTTAATTTAACTTTGTCCTCTGTTCTGCCAATACCTTAACCAGGTGTAAGAGATACCAGACATTTCCATGCCACAAACACCAGACAGGTGCAAAGAGACCAGCTATGCCAGGACGTGGCCAGCACTCAGCCTTCTCAGATTCCCCTGCCCCAAAGATGAAAACCACAAATAAGCAGTCTTGAGAATCTGCTGCCCCAATTTCTTTAACCTTTGGTGCTAATCTCCTGCATTTTGTTATAAAAAAGAGATGGGAATATAATGTTCTGTCTCTTTAAGAGACAAGCCACACTGATTCCCTTCCTTCTTGCAGCCTCTGCCCCATTCTCTCTTCCTGTCCTCTCTCTCGGAGAGGCTGCCAACTTTCTCCCCCTCTCGCTCTCCCTCTTTTACACTCGTTCGTTTCTCTCTCCCCCCCTCTTTCTCTCTCTCTCTCCCCCCTTTCTCCTCTTTTCCTTCCCCTTCATAATCCCCTGAATAAATATTCAACCTCACTTGGTATGACGTACCTATCCATGTCTCTGTCTCTTGCCCACCTGCCACGTGTATCCATACCTGGGGACAGCCACTGCTTGAGGACCAGCAACCTCTGCCTGGGACTGGCTGATCTCAGGATCCTCTGCCTAACACCACATGGCCTGATACCACCGCGTTGGGACCTACAGCATTTCTGCTGCCTACCTGCCTACTGCAACCGGGGATCCTGTAATATTTTTAATTTTTCCATTACACTTATATTATGAATAAACACAAAAGTTTGTAGGTAGACAAACAATCAGAAGATGGATGACATGAATCTAGAAATCAGCTATTTAGAAGAAAAGGAAATAGTAGGAGAGCAAAGGGCAGCATTCTGCCTTATGCTCCGGGAACACGCGAACACTCACCGAGCACACACTGGGCACAGTGGGGCTGGCCTGTCCCAGCTCACTCAGGTTTCCCAGACAAGGAAAAACATGCAGGAAATCTCCTGCTCGGCAGGCTTCTGTAATGCCTCCCATATCCACCAATTCCGGTCCACATAAGCCGTCCCATGATGCATCAGTTTGTAGTCCAGTGATGAGCCCACACCCTCTCAGATCTTCTGCAATTTAGTAAACTTCAGCTTTTGGGACTTGGGCTCTCAAAATAGGTAACCCTGCTTTGCTTATCTCTCCATTATCTCTTTAACAAACAAAACTAGTTAGTTCCTAGGGCCTGTTCTTTATTTGTTTCCCTGGAGATACCTTTGCTAAGCATTTTTTTTTTGTTTGTTTTGAAACCAGGTCTCATTTTGTGGTCGTGGCTCACTGACTTTGAATTAACTCAATAAATACCTGCCTGCCCCTGCCTTCTGAGTACCAGGATTAAAGGCATGGGCCACAACACTGAGACAGGATTTTCTAGGCACAGCTTACTCAGCTCAATTGGTACAATGTTAACTCAACCACAGATAGTTTAAGCAAACGGTCTTGGTTATGTTCTGAGTCTCTTTATTCACACACATTTAAAATTGATTAATTGGTCAAAGAATCCTTTTCCTTTCAACCAACCGTTAACCCAAAAAAACAAAAAAAGCAAATATCAAAAAAAAAAAAAGGAAAAAAAACCCTCATATCTTGACTGTCTTACAAAGAAAGACAGTGGGCCAGGTCTGGTGCAGACTACAGGCTGCAGACCCTGGGTCTACGTGGGTGAACTGACAGATTTGTGGCCCAGATGCCACTCACATAAAGCAGAGACAGGCAGGACCAGAAGTTCAAGTCTGATTCCAAGGAGGCAGGCAGGTCAGAGCTGTGAAGTCTTAGGTTTTCTCATACTTGATCCAGTTAATACTGATAAGGTCTGTGGGTAACAAGAGCAGGGGAAAAACGACCGTGTCCCAAGGAAAGGAGCAGAGGAGGCTGGCAGTGCAGGAATTGACATCCAAGGAAGGGTCCCCATCAAGGCAAGTGTGCTTGGAGGGTCTCCGCCCGTTTCAGGCACTCAGCTGCCTTCTTCTTCACACCATCCTGACAGGCAGTGGACAGGTTACTTCAAAGAGCAGAAGGTCCAGTCCCTTCAAAATCCCTGGCCAGAATGTGCCTCCCCCTGCCCTAGTATTTCCCAATTTATAGGTGTATTAAAAAGAGAAAGAAAATTCTGTCCAAGGTCTCTGTGAGAAAAGGAGGCTCCTGAGCCTTCTTTGTTTCCTTAAAATACATTGTAGATGTGTGAGGTCAGTGTGGAGGTCAGTGGTCAACCTCAGATGTAGTATCCCCCTTCCATCATGACTGTTCTCTGCTACACATGCCTGGCTCACCAGTCCTGTTTCTGTCTCTGCCCAACATTGCCATAGGAACACTTGGTCCCTGAGCATGCTGCAGCATACCTCTGTGTGGGTTCTGGGCACTCTAATTCAGTCCCTCATGCTGACACGACAAGCACTTTACACACCGAGCTATCTTCCCTTCTGTCCCCGTCTTCTTTACTGCCATACTCACTGAGACACCCTGGAAAAGGATGAGCACCCTATCTTGTTAGTCTTGAGCGCAGCGCCATAGGCACCGGCCATCCCTTTCTGCAGCGCTTGAGTGATGAGCTCTGTGGCCTAGATCAGATAAGCTGGGGCAGGTTCTCCATCTTCAGCCTCTCTCTTCTCCTGTCCTCCTGGCTCCCAGGATTCCTGGTTCAGCCATTTGGACTCTACCTCCATGGCTGCTAGCTCACTGGTTTGGGTGGGACTGGTGCCTGTGCTTTCTTTAATAAAGCAGGAGGATTCAAGCCAGACTGGCCTTCTTTCCCCGGGTCCAGCCCAAGCTTAGTTTGTTCATTAGTTTACCAAACTGCCCCCACTGGAGAGGACCAGAACCTGGAAATACAAAATTCACTTGCATAGGGAAATCAGTGTTGTGCTGTTTGCTTGATTCGGCTGAGGAACTTTTTGGAAAGGCTTGGTTTATCATTTCCGTTGCATACACAAGCAAGCACAGGCATTGTTGTGTTGTTGGTGCACAAGTTTTGGGAAGGTTTTTTTTTTCACCCTACATGGATTCTGTGATGGAACTCAAGTTGCCAGGCTCACGAGACAAGTGCTTTCAACTCTTGAGCCATCTTACTGACACATGGCCTTGAACTTCTGGTCATTCTGACTCTGTCTGTCTAGTGCGAGCATACAGCCATGTGCAACTTCAACTTTTCTTTGTCTGTTTGTTTTATTAAAGATGGGATCTCACTATGTGGGCCTGGCTATTCTGTAATATGCTATGTAGACTAGGCTGATCTTGAATTCACATATCTGCCTGCCTTTAACTCCCTGAATGCTGGGATCAGAAATGTGTGCCACCATAGCCAGCTTTTCCATTGTCAAAAGGTATTACATGGTGCTGGAGTGTTTGCTCAAAATTTAAGAGCACAGGCTGCTCTTCCAGATGTCCTGAGTTTAATTCCCAAAAAATATGTTTGCTCCCAACCACCTATAATGGAATCTGATCTCTTCTGGAATAAAGTCAATAGATCATTCACAAACATAAAATACATAAATAAATGTAAAAGAGAAATGTTTAAAAAATTAAAAAAGAGAATATCTGTGAAATAGTATAACAACATGAAATCCATCGCTTTGCATGATGAATATATGCTAACAATTATAATGTAAACTGTCACATGAACAAAACATCATTGGAACCTTTATTTCAAGCATATTTCAAAATCTATCTAAATAAGGAACCTCAAAATATAACAACTTCTTTGTAGAAGTGCAAATTGCCAAGTATAATGAAAATGTTCAAAGAAGTAGAAAATTCACTAACTATAGTTTTATTTAAAATGCCAGAAGCTACAACTGTAAAGCCATACCAATATGAATCCCTAAAACATGAGCCAGAATGGGAAAAATTTATGGAAAGAAAAAGAGCTATGAGAAACTAAGGAATGCAGAGAATTGGAGAAATATTCTGCTCAAGTAAATATCACGCCAATTGGCTTCGAATACCAAGCAGTCACCCCTGAAACATAAGAAACACTATGCAGACAGATAAAGTTGTAAAGTTGTACTTCTGCATTCAGAAAAATCACACACACACACACACACACACACACACACACACACCTACTTCAGAAGCAACAATTAATGGAAAAAAAGAGACCATAAGATTGAAAGCAACGAAGAAGGGATATATGGGAAAGTTTGAAGAAAAGAAAAGGGGGAGAGAGAGAGTATAATTACATTATAATATGAAAATAAAAGAGAAGTTATACCTGCAGTTTTTGACTGGGATAAATATGCATGATTTAAGAAACTCAAACATAATAGGCTGTTTCTAATTAAATCTTTGAAACTTTGTGAAATATCTTTGAGTTGTGACTGCCTTTCAACTCATAAACTGAAACACCGTTTTAAAATAAAGATAAATGAACAGAAAACCAAATCCTTAAATGGCTACATCACCAAGTATTATGCAATTTTAATGGCACTAAAATATTTAAAATAAATCAGTATTCTTTCAGGGTAAGTGTATTATGTGTACTATAAATTTAAAGTCATATTTTAGAATGTTATTTTATAAATTTATTACATTTAATATTCTTAATAAGATTGTTCCAAGTCACTTGCACCAAAATATCTAGAGAGCCATGTAAGGTGGGGTGCCAACTTGTGAAGTTACTCCTGTCATCTTGATGAACATTAAAATCCAGGAGTTACTCATATACACCACTTGAACCTGTTCACATAGCTTACTTATTTCTGAAATGTTTGTTCATCGCATAGGTAACAATGGAACAAACGGAGTCTCTGTGTTTCCTCCATGAGGCACTATCTATAGTTTCTCACTGAACAGAGCAACCTATTTCACCTTTTCCTTTGCCATAAAAAGGATAACGTAGAAAAGGGTCAGAACTCTGAGACTGGAGCATGTTAGGGAGTACAAAGATGAGACAGATTAACTGAGATGGTGGGAAAGAACAACACATGGCTTGTACATGGAATTTACCCTTGAAGCGAAAGTGCAAAAAGTAGTAGAAATAAAATTAGCAAACTGTTTTGGGGCATTTGGGAGTGGGAACACTATAAAATAGTTCTTTTTTTCTATTCTCAAATGTCTTATTTATTTATTTATTTATTTATTTATTTTTCAGGTTTTCTAATTTATTTTCCATTCAAAGAAATTACACTTCCTCAACGTGCCTGTTCGAATGGGAGCTCACCAAATCCAGTTGGACCGGGACTGAAGGAGCATGCGATCAAACCAGACTCTCTGAATTTGTCTGACAATGGGTGCTGACTGAGCAGCCATTGATAAAGGCACTGGGACTAGTTTCTACTGCATGTACTGGCTATCTGGGACCCTAGTCTATTTGGACAAAATAGTTCTTAAACTGCATGATTAATCAGAAAAGTGAATTCATGGCTCCCATTCTCACTAAACTACATTTTGTGGAGGGGAAAAAAGATATTTAGAGTCCATATTATGCAAGAGCGTCTATGGAATGCATCCCTAATTAATTAAAGTCACACTTGACTAAACTACTAAGTATATGTCGGTCATGGGATGTGAGATCTTGAAGCAAAAAGAAATAAAATAAAATAAACGATATAAAATTTTCCTCTCTGACTCCTGAGCTTCTATGAGCTAGAAGACCATAGTTCTTTCCACTGTGTTCACATGCTCATTTTCCTCTGGAATATTCTCTGTCTCCGCATGTCCTTAAAATCATGACCATCCTTCGTTTTCCTAACTCAGAGATTCAGTGTTCTCTAAGGCCATGGACCTCTTAAACTAATGATGGGAACTTGTATCCCCAGGTCCTCACTTGCAGTTTTCTACCCCCACTTCCTTAGTTCTCATAGCTAAAAGAGATGATGGTATCTCCAAAATACCCAACTTCACTTCTTCCTAGCCAATTCGCACAATCCACTTGACGTTAAAGACTGTGGTCAGTCATCAAGGCCTGGGCATCATCATAGGCTGGCAGGATGTGAGGCGCAATGTTCTGTCATTTGACACAGTCTGCTCCGATGATTGTGTTGCAGAAGGACAGAACATTTGAGGAGGGGGAAAGTGATTCGTGGAAAATAAATTACCAACAGCAGAAGGGCTGTTAAAAGGAACAGGGACTGCTAGTTTCAAACACTTTTATTTTCTGTCAAGTTCAATATAAGACCTTAGTAAAGACTCCTATGAGCACACTTTTGTGTTCTTCCACAGACAGGAAAGATCACGGCTCTGTCTATCCCATGATTGACGACATATTGGGTTTCAGATTATATTGCAGTAGAGATTTAAAGGATTTTGGCTGCCGAAGAGAAGGTGACTGAGTTTGACTTGTTGGATCCGGAAGGTGCTGGACTACTGGCCCTAGAGTGATGTCTCCCTGTTCCTCCAAGCTCCTTTCTAGCTTTTGTATCGCTTTCCTATCTTCTTGGCTTTACTACTCTACTACCTACCATCCCCTTGTGGCTGGGAACGAGCAACTCCCTATTGCCATGATCTCCCAACCCTTCAACACCTCCCATCACTTCTGCCATTGATAGTCAGCCCATACCGCCCGCCAGCTCTTCCAACACCACCCTCAGAACCTGCCCCTCCTGGCCTGCTGTCCTTATCCTCCAGAGACTTGTTGCTCAAGACCCAGAAGTCCACAAGCTGAGCTGGCTGGAATCTGCTGCTCCCTCTAGCTCCTGCGGCACCGCACCCTCGGCTCTAGCAGCTCAGTCTTGGCTCTTTCCGCCAGACCGCGCAATGCCTGCTGGGTCACGCAGCTTTCGCCTCCATTGCTGCCCAGGAGCTCTGGACTCCAGAGGCTCTCTGAGGCTCGGTTGCCTAGCCTCAGGCTCCCAGCGATTCGCTGTTTCAGGCCAACACCGCGACACTGCCTTCTCCAGCGGCACAGGAGATGCCAAAGCCCGCAGCAGGACCCTCCAACCGCTTGCCAACCACCATGGCCCCTCAGCAAATAGGTAGCAGTACGCTGAAAGCCTCCAAGGAGGGCGCGGGGAGCTCTTCGTCTCCAGTCCCCTCCGTGGTGGCGATGGCTGCAGCCGAAGCAGGCCAAGCCGAGGGGTCGCTGCTGCTGGTCAAGAGGCCACAGCGGCCCATGGCTCGCCATTCCTTGGTGCACTACCTGAAGGGCCGGGCCCTGGGCTACGAGGGCCACCCGAGGCTGGCGGGCTTCGAGGGCGACCTGAGCAGCTACAGGGCCCTCAGGCTGCCGGAGCTGCTGAGGGAGCGCCAGCTGGCACTTGGCCCCCTCAACAAAGTGTTCGCATCGCAGTGGCTAAATGCCAGGCAGGTGGTGTGTGGCACCAAGTGCAACACGCTTTTTGTGGTCGACGTCAAGACCGACCATATCAGGTGCATTCCTCTGATTAGTGACAGGGGGCCCGACCAATTCCGTGGCTCGCCGTCCTGTGGCATTCATGCTGTGGAGCTGAATCCCTCCAAGACCCTCATGGCCACTGGAGGGGAAAACCCCAACAGCCTGGCCGTCTACCAGTTGCCCAAGCTGGACCCCATGTGCCTAGGAGATTGCCAAGGCCACAGGGACTGGATCTTTGCCATAGCTTGGATGAGTGACACTGTGGCTGTGAGTGGTTCCCGCGATGGCACCTTGGCACTCTGGCTGGTGGATCCGAACATGTTCAATAGCAGCATTGCTGGGCACGAGGATGCGGGCCTTCCAGTATATGCTCACATCCGTCCTACAGACATAGAGGCCATCCCTAAAGTCACTACCAATCCTGGTAACCGCAAAGTTCGAGCCCTTGCTTACAGCAACCAAAACCAGGAGCTGGGAGCAGTGTCTCTGGATGGCTACTTCCACCTGTGGAAAGCCAGGAGCTCCCTGTACAGGCTGATGTCCCTAAAGCTGCCCTACTCCAGGGAGAACATGTGTCTCACCTACTGTGATGAGTTGTGCCTCTATGCTGTCGGATCCCAGTGTCATGTTTCATTCCTGGATACTCGCCAAAGCCAGCAGAACATCCGGCCATTCTGCTCCCGAGAAGGAGGCATTGGTGTGCATTCCTTGAGTGTCCACCAGCATATTGTCACCGTGGGAACAGGTCACGGTTCTCTGCTCTTCTATGACATCCGTGCCCAGAAGTTCCTCGAGCAAAGATCTGTAGCCAGTCCAGACATGTTTCCTGTGCCCTCTGGAAGGAAGCTCAAGCTCACCTGTGGCAGCGGCTGGATCAACCAGAATGATTTCTTAGAGAATTACGCTGCTGGTGTAGATTTCCCCAACGCACTCTACACTCACTGCTACAACTGGCCAGAGATGAAGCTCTTCGTGGGTGGGGGCCCACTGGCCTCAGGCCTCCATGGCAACTATGCAGGCCTCTGGAGCTAAGGTTAGCTGAACTCACAGTATGCATTTATCTTTCTGGTCAATCTAACTGAACGCTGCCGTTTTCGTTTTCCACATGCTGTTTTAACTCTGTTTCTCTCTCTTTTTTTCTTTCAGGCAGAGCGGGCCCTGATTAACCGGTGTATTTCTTAGCAGAAAGAGAGGAGAAGACAGATGGAGCTGACAGAAGTCGCTTTGAGAAATTTTCTGCACCTCTCCACCATTCTTTGAACTGTTCATACAAATACTTTCCACTAATTATTAGCTGTGCCGTCTCTGAGTGAGTGATCCATATAGTCTCTATGTGGAAGAAAACCCCTGTTATAATGTTAGACGCTTGTATGTGTTGTGTTATTTTACTATTAGCTGGTTTAAAGACACTGCTTTTAATTTTCATCACGTGTGTGTGATATATGAACAAGATTTTCTCATAAACAGAGTTTAGACATTTCTTCTGGAGCGCTAACCATAGTTTTATTGCATTGTTCCCATTATAACATGCATTCCATGTTGCAGATTGCGTTCTTTTGGAAATATGTCACTCGTGAACTGTGATCATGGTGTATATAGTTCGTATGTTGTTGGTGAAAAACACACTTTTCTGAAAAGTTTATTATGTCATAGAATCTTGTGTATCAGAATCTCAGTTGATGAGGAAGGTTTAGGTATTCAAGTGGTCAAGTATTCTGCTAATTTGAACTTTCAAAATTAATCCAAAAATCGGTATTTTTCTTTCAAGCCTTATCTTAGTTTTATGCTCTGTCTTCTTACTAATCAAAGAATGTACTTGTTTTCACTTCTTGCCTTAGTACAGTCAAGACTTGTGGATATATTTGAATGTTTGTGGTTGGAGTAACTTACACAGAGTTTCAGTGCCATCATTCGATGCAGGGATATTAAGTATAAGTGTAGAATGTATAGGCGAGAGGGCAGAAAACACACTGCTCTAAGGTATAGACTGGATATTTTTGCTGTTGCTATTTTTCCTCACAAATGTTATATTTGAGCATGTATAAACTTTCAAAAATCTGCCTATAATTTAAGTTAAAAGAAAAAAAATGCAAAGAAAGAAAATGAGCCCATCTAGCTCACTGTGAAAGAAACGCCCCTCTTTATAAGCTCCAAATTAATTAGATTTCATTTTGTGAACTTCAAACTTTCTTACTTAAAAGTGGAATATGTGCGTTACCAAAGCCTCTCATTCTGTGCCTCTAAAGGTAATACTATGTGATTGTGACAATGCTGTATGATTTTCCAATAGAGGAGCTGGGGATTAAAAAAGATAGGTCTGAGTGAAGAACTTTGCCATTCACATTAACAGAGGTAGTGGGATGCTCTACAGGTGCATTGGACTTGTTCTTAGGTGAGAATACTGAGAATGATAAAGCAGCCAGGCCTTCCTCAAAACTGGCCAGGATAGGTTAGCCCAGGATTGGTATTGAGCCACGTTTCCTTTTCCCTAAACATCTGACATGTATTTTGGATTGGTGTTGACAAACTACATGCTGTTCAGTACCAAACCTAAATTGCTGAAAAGAATTACTTGTGAGTTAGATATACAAAATAGTCAAATTTTTGTTTATAGAGATTATGCAGGTTCATTCCGCAAATTATAGTTTTGCTACACATCTGTGTAGTTCTTTTGCTTGCATGTATGGTTCCAACTCTCTTATAAGTGATTTGAGAGCAGAGATTGTAAACTGCCATCTTTTATTTCTTTATTTGTGTACCAAGGCCAAACAAAGGCAATCAGTTATTATTTACTGATTTTTTTTTGCCAATGGAAACCTGCACTTCAAATTGTAATAAATATTTGCTGTTGCATAGTAAAGAACCTTGCTGGGTGATTCCCTCTCCTGTTTTTCTTTAAAATTTCCCTAATACATTTTCAGGGCATGTTGTAGAACTTCATCCATTCATAAATAAAGTAATATGTGATACTTAGAAGATGAACAAAATTTTACTTTTCATTTATAACTGGACATTAATCCTTTAAAATAAAAATATTGAGATTTGAAGATTTCTTTAAAACGATTGGTTTGTTTTACCAGAAATGTATTTGAAAATTTTAGAATATAGGTTTTTAATTTAGAAATAATTTATATGGGTAATTAACTTGAAAAAAAATTTTCAAACTATAAGCTGCCTATTGTCTTATAAGTAGTAGGGTATTGGGGTGTTCAAGAGAAATAAGTTTGGAAATACAGAAAAGGAATCCTTCCACACTGGATGAGATTTAAAATAAACAATAGAAGGTAAAGATTTAATCTGAATTCTTCTCTGACTTGATTCCTTTTTTTCGTGTAGGGGGGGTTGTTTATTAGGGGAAATGGAATGGTAAAAGGGTGAAAGGTCTGAGTGACCAATTCTGGGGACAGGGGTAGCAGAGGAGAAGAGAGAGTCAGAGGCAGGAGGGGAAAGAGAGAGAGAAAGAGAGAGAGAGAGAGAGAGAGAGAGAGAGAAAGTGAATGTGAACTGAAGATGCTCTATGTGCCTGTAGCTGAGGACATGTCCTGTCAAGATGCTGAGAGCAGGCCAGTACAGATGCATGAATACTAACAGCCTAGCCTGGGACTAGCTCCTAGGCAATCCTTAACCTCAATGTCGGTCTCTACCTCCAGAGTCCATCTTCACTGGGCCAAAGTACCTTTCCTCTGAAAGATCTCAAACTGAAGATCAAACTGAAGATCTCCTGACATGAACAGAATTACTGGAATCAACAGCCTAGCTGATCAGGTCAATGTAGGCTTGTCTTCCTACAGATTTCTCAACCCACAGGATCTTCTGAAGCCTGGCAGGCCCTGCGCTAAATAGCAAAAGGCAAATTCAACCTTCTGCAACCACGGAGGACACTGAGGTTGCTCTGGGTGCCAGCCAAGTAAATTCTTTGCCATTTTCTAATCAGTAATTCAAGTAAAGTGTTATCCTTCTCAAAGATCTCTGATGCAGTTTCATTGCTGAGAGGTTTTGTCAGTTTAAAAAAATACAACCCCATCAAACAAATTTCAGCTCAAATTTCTCTCACATGATGCTTTGTATAATCGTGAAAATACTTTTCATTGTGCAAAAATACCTGTCACAGTCATTTAGACATAAATATGCTACTGTTTATGCAATGTATATGTCTAAAACTAGTTCCAGGGAGCCGAATGGAAGGGTCCACCTTAAACAGGTTAAATATACCCCCCTCAATTCCCTGATCCTAATTTATTTTTCTTAATTTAACTTTGTCCTCTGTTCTGCCAATACCTTAACCAGGTGTAAGAGATACCAGACATTTCCATGCCACAAACACCAGACAGGTGCAAAGAGACCAGCTATGCCAGGACGTGGCCAGCACTCAGCCTTCTCAGATTCCCCTGCCCCAAAGATGAAAACCACAAATAAGCAGTCTTGAGAATCTGCTGCCCCAATTTCTTTAACCTTTGGTGCTAATCTCCTGCATTTTGTTATAAAAAAGAGATGGGAATATAATGTTCTGTCTCTTTAAGAGACAAGCCACACTGATTCCCTTCCTTCTTGCAGCCTCTGCCCCATTCTCTCTTCCTGTCCTCTCTCTCGGAGAGGCTGCCAACTTTCTCCCCCTCTCGCTCTCCCTCTTTTACACTCGTTCGTTTCTCTCTCCCCCCCCTTTCTCTCTCTCTCTCCCCCCTTTCTCCTCTTTTCCTTCCCCTTCATAATCCCCTGAATAAATATTCAACCTCACTTGGTATGACGTACCTATCCATGTCTCTGTCTCTTGCCCACCTGCCACGTGTATCCATACCTGGGGACAGCCACTGCTTGAGGACCAGCAACCTCTGCCTGGGACTGGCTGATCTCAGGATCCTCTGCCTAACACCACATGGCCTGATACCACCGCGTTGGGACCTACAGCATTTCTGCTGCCTACCTGCCTACTGCAACCGGGGATCCTGTAATATTTTTAATTTTTCCATTACACTTATATTATGAATAAACACAAAAGTTTGTAGGTAGACAAACAATCAGAAGATGGATGACATGAATCTAGAAATCAGCAATTTAGAAGAAAAGGAAATAGTAGGAGAGCAAAGGGCAGCATTCTGCCTTATGCTCCGGGAACACGCGAACACTCACCGAGCACACACTGGGCACAGTGGGGCTGGCCTGTCCCAGCTCACTCAGGTTTCCCAGACAAGGAAAAACATGCAGGAAATCTCCTGCTCGGCAGGCTTCTGTAATGCCTCCCATATCCACCAATTCCGGTCCACATAAGCCGTCCCATGATGCATCAGTTTGTAGTCCAGTGATGAGCCCACACCCTCTCAGATCTTCTGCAGTTTAGTAAACTTCAGCTTTTGGGACTTGGGCTCTCAAAATAGGTAACCCTGCTTTGCTTATCTCTCCATTATCTCTTTAACAAACAAAACTAGTTAGTTCCTTGGGCCTGTTCTTTATTTGTTTCCCTGGAGATACCTTTGCTAAGCATTTTTTTTTGTTTGTTTTGAAACCAGGTCTCATTTTGTGGTCGTGGCTCACTGACTTTGAATTAACTCAATAAATACCTGCCTGCCCCTGCCTTCTGAGTACCAGGATTAAAGGCATGGGCCACAACACTGAGACAGGATTTTCTAGGCACAGCTTACTCAGCTCAATTGGTACAATGTTAACTCAACCACAGATAGTTTAAGCAAACGGTCTTGGTTATGTTCTGAGTCTCTTTATTCACACACATTTAAAATTGATTAATTGGTCAAAGAATCCTTTTCCTTTCAACCAACCGTTAACCCAAAAAAACAAAAAAAGCAAATATCAAAAAAAAAAAAGGAAAAAAAACCCTCATATCTTGACTGTCTTACAAAGAAAGACAGTGGGCCAGGTCTGGTGCAGACTACAGGCTGCAGACCCTGGGTCTACGTGGGTGAACTGACAGATTTGTGGCCCAGATGCCACTCACATAAAGCAGAGACAGGCAGGACCAGAAGTTCAAGTCTGATTCCAAGGAGGCAGGCAGGTCAGAGCTGTGAAGTCTTAGGTTTTCTCATACTTGATCCAGTTAATACTGATAAGGTCTGTGGGTAACAAGAGCAGGGGAAAAACGACCGTGTCCCAAGGAAAGGAGCAGAGGAGGCTGGCAGTGCAGGAATTGACATCCAAGGAAGGGTCCCCATCAAGGCAAGTGTGCTTGGAGGGTCTCCGCCCGTTTCAGGCACTCAGCTGCCTTCTTCTTCACACCATCCTGACAGGCAGTGGACAGGTTACTTCAAAGAGCAGAAGGTCCAGTCCCTTCAAAATCCCTGGCCAGAATGTGCCTCCCCCTGCCCTAGTATTTCCCAATTTATAGGTGTATTAAAAAGAGAAAGAAAATTCTGTCCAAGGTCTCTGTGAGAAAAGGAGGCTCCTGAGCCTTCTTTGTTTCCTTAAAATACATTGTAGATGTGTGAGGTCAGTGTGGAGGTCAGTGGTCAACCTCAGATGTAGTATCCCCCTTCCATCATGACTGTTCTCTGCTACACATGCCTGGCTCACCAGTCCTGTTTCTGTCTCTGCCCGATATTGCCATAGGAACACTTGGTCCCTGAGCATGCTGCAGCATACCTCTGTGTGGGTTCTGGGCACTCTAATTCAGTCCCTCATGCTGACACGACAAGCACTTTACACACCGAGCTATCTTCCCTTCTGTCCCCGTCTTCCTTACTGCCATACTCACTGAGACACCCTGGAAAAGGATGGGCACCCTATCTTGTTAGTCTTGAGCGCAGCGCCATAGGCCCCGGCCATCCCTTTCTGCAGCGCTTGAGTGATGAGCTCTGTGGCCTAGATCAGATAAGCTGGGGCAGGTTCTCCATCTTCAGCCTCTCTCTTCTCCTGTCCTCCTGGCTCCCAGGATTCCTGGTTCAGCCATTTGGACTCTACCTCCATGGCTGCTAGCTCACTGGTTTGGGTGGGGCTGGTGCCTGTACTTTCTTTAATAAAGCAGGAGGATTCAAGCCAGACTGGCCTTCTTTCCCCGGGTCCAGCCCAAGCTTAGTTTGTTCATTAGTTTACCAAACTGCCCCCACTGGAGAGGACCAGAACCTGGAAATACAAAATTCACTTGCATAGGGAAATCAGTGTTGTGCTGTTTGCTTGATTCGGCTGAGGAACTTTTTGGAAAGGCTTGGTTTATCATTTCCGTTGCATACACAAGCAAGCACAGGCATTGTTGTGTTGTTGGTGCACAAGTTTTGGGAAGGTTTTTTTTTCACCCTACATGGATTCTGTGATGGAACTCAAGTTGCCAGGCTCACGAGACAAGTGCTTTCAACTCTTGAGCCATCTTACTGACACATGGCCTTGAACTTCTGGTCATTCTGACTCTGTCTGTCTAGTGCGAGGATACAGCCATGTGCAACTTCAACTTTTCTTTGTCTGTTTGTTTTATTAAAGATGGGATCTCACTATGTGGGCCTGGCTATTCTGTAATATGCTATGTAGACTAGGCTGATCTTGAATTCACATATCTGCCTGCCTTTAACTCCCTGAATGCTGGGATCAGAAATGTGTGCCACCATAGCCAGCTTTTCCATTGTCAAAAGGTATTACATGGTGCTGGAGTGTTTGCTCAAAATTTAAGAGCACAGGCTGCTCTTCCAGATGTCCTGAGTTTAATTCCCAAAAAATATGTTTGCTCCCAACCACCTATAATGGAATCTGATCTCTTCTGGAATAAAGTCAATAGATCATTCACAAACATAAAATACATAAATAAATGTAAAAGAGAAATGTTTAAAAAATTAAAAAAGAGAATATCTGTGAAATAGTATAACAACATGAAATCCATCGCTTTGCATGATGAATATATGCTAACAATTATAATGTAAACTGTCACATGAACAAAACATCATTGGAACCTTTATTTCAAGCATATTTCAAAATCTATCTAAATAAGGAACCTCAAAATATAACAACTTCTTTGTAGAAGTGCAAATTGCCAAGTATAATGAAAATGTTCAAAGAAGTAGAAAATTCACTAACTATAGTTTTATTTAAAATTCCAGAAGCTACAACTGTAAAGCCATACCAATATGAATCCCTAAAACATGAGCCAGAATGGGAAAAATTTATGGAAAGAAAAAGAGCTATGAGAAACTAAGGAATGCAGAGAATTGGAGAAATATTCTGCTCAAGTAAATATCACGCCAATTGGCTTCGAATACCAAGCAGTCACCCCTGAAACATAAGAAACACTATGCAGACAGATAAAGTTGTAAAGTTGTACTTCTGCATTCAGAAAAATCACACACACACACACACACACACACACACACACCTACTTCAGAAGCAACAATTAATGGAAAAAAAGAGACCATAAGATTGAAAGCAACGAAGAAGGGATATATGGGAAAGTTTGAAGAAAAGAAAAGGGGGAGAGAGAGAGTATAATTACATTATAATATGAAAATAAAAGAGAAGTTATACCTGCAGTTTTTGACTGGGATTAAATATGCATGATTTAAGAAACTCAAACATAATAGGCTGTTTCTAATTAAATCTTTGAAACTTTGTGAAATATCTTTGAGTTGTGACTGCCTTTCAACTCATAAACTGAAACACCGTTTTAAAATAAAGATAAATGAACAGAAAACCAAATCCTTAAATGGCTACATCACCAAGTATTATGCAATTTTAATGGCACTAAAATATTTAAAATAAATCAGTATTCTTTCAGGGTAAGTGTATTATGTGTACTATAAATTTAAAGTCATATTTTAGAATGTTATTTTATAAATTTATTACATTTAATATTCTTAATAAGATTGTTCCAAGTCACTTGCACCAAAATATCTAGAGAGCCATGTAAGGTGGGGTGCCAACTTGTGAAGTTACTCCTGTCATCTTGATGAACATTAAAATCCAGGAGTTACTCATATACACCACTTGAACCTGTTCACATAGCTTACTTATTTCTGAAATGTTTGTTCATCGCATAGGTAACAATGGAACAAACGGAGTCTCTGTGTTTCCTCCATGAGGCACTATCTATAGTTTCTCACTGAACAGAGCAACCTATTTCACCTTTTCCTTTGCCATAAAAAGGATAACGTAGAAAAGGGTCAGAACTCTGAGACTGGAGCATGTTAGGGAGTACAAAGATGAGACAGATTAACTGAGATGGTGGGAAAGAACAACACATGGCTTGTACATGGAATTTACCCTTGAAGCGAAAGTGCAAAAAGTAGTAGAAATAAAATTAGCAAACTGTTTTGGGGCATTTGGGAGTGGGAACACTATAAAATAGTTCTTTTTTTCTATTCTTAAATGTCTTATTTATTTATTTATTTATTTATTTTTCAGGTTTTCTAATTTATTTTCCATTCAAAAAAATTACACTTCCTCAACGTGCCTGTTGGAATGGGAGCTCACCAAATCCAGTTGGACCGGGACTGAAGGAGCATGCGATCAAACCAGACTCTCTGAATTTGTCTGACAATGGGTGCTGACTGAGCAGCCATTGATAAAGGCACTGGGACTAGTTTCTACTGCATGTACTGGCTATCTGGGACCCTAGTCTATTTGGACAAAATAGTTCTTAAACTGCATGATTAATCAGAAAAGTGAAATCATGGCTCCCATTCTCAATAAACTACATTTTGTGGAGGGGAAATAAGATATTTAGAGTCCGTATTATGCAAGAGCGTCTATGGAATGCATCCCTAATTAATTAAAGTCACACTTGACTAAACTACCAAGTATATGTCGGTCATGGGATGTGAGATCTTGAAGCAAAAAGAAATAAAATAAAATAAACGATATAAAATTTTCCTCTCTGACTCCTGAGCTTCTATGAGCTAGAAGACCATAGTTCTTTCCACTGTGTTCACATGCTCATTTTCCTCTGGAATATTCTCTGTCTCCGCATGTCCTTAAAATCATGACCATCCTTCGTATTCCTAACTCAGAGATTCAGTGTTCTCTAAGGCCATGGACCTCTTAAACTAATGATGGGAACTTGTATCCCCAGGTCCTCACTTGCAGTTTTCTACCCCCACTTCCTTAGTTCTCATAGCTAAAAGAGATGATGGTATCTCCAAAATACCCAACTTCACTTCTTCCTAGCCAATTCGCACAATCCACTTGACGTTAAAGACTGTGGTCAGTCATCAAGGCCTGGGCATCATCATAGGCTGGCAGGATGTGAGGCGCAATGTTCTGTCATTTGACACAGTCTGCTCCGATGATTGTGTTGCAGAAGGACAGAACATTTGAGGAGGGGGAAAGTGATTCGTGGAAAATAAATTACCAACAGCAGAAGGGCTGTTAAAAGGAACAGGGACTGCTAGTTTCAAACACTTTTATTTTCTGTCAAGTTCAATATAAGACCTTAGTAAAGACTCCTATGAGCACACTTTTGTGTTCTTCCACAGACAGGAAAGATCACGGCTCTGTCTATCCCATGATTGACGACATATTGGGTTTCAGATTATATTGCAGTAGAGATTTAAAGGATTTTGGCTGCCGAAGAGAAGGTGACTGAGTTTGACTTGTTGGATCCGGAAGGTGCTGGACTACTGGCCCTAGAGTGATGTCTCCCTGTTCCTCCAAGCTCCTTTCTAGCTTTTGTATCGCTTTCCTATCTTCTTGGCTTTACTACTCTACTACCTACCATCCCCTTGTGGCTGGGAACGAGCAACTCCCTATTGCCATGATCTCCCAACCCTTCAACACCTCCCATCACTTCTGCCATTGATAGTCAGCCCATACCGCCCGCCAGCTCTTCCAACACCACCCTCAGAACCTGCCCCTCCTGGCCTGCTGTCCTTATCCTCCAGAGACTTGTTGCTCAAGACCCAGAAGTCCACAAGCTGAGCTGGCTGGAATCTGCTGCTCCCTCTAGCTCCTGCGGCACCGCACCCTCGGCTCTAGCAGCTCAGTCTTGGCTCTTTCCGCCAGACCGCGCAATGCCTGCTGGGTCACGCAGCTTTCGCCTCCATTGCTGCCCAGGAGCTCTGGACTCCAGAGGCTCTCTGAGGCTCGGTTGCCTAGCCTCAGGCTCCCAGCGATTCGCTGTTTCAGGCCAACACCGCGGCACTGCCTTCTCCAGCGGCACAGGAGATGCCAAAGCCCGCAGCAGGACCCTCCAACCGCTCGCCAACCACCATGGCCCCTCAGCAAATAGGTAGCAGTACGCTGAAAGCCTCCAAGGAGGGCGCGGGGAGCTCTTCGTCTCCAGTCCCCTCCGTGGTGGCGATGGCTGCAGCCGAAGCAGGCCAAGCCGAGGGGTCGCTGCTGCTGGTCAAGAGGCCACAGCGGCCCATGGCTCGCCATTCCTTGGTGCACTACCTGAAGGGCCGGGCCCTGGGCTACGAGGGCCACCCGAGGCTGGCGGGCTTCGAGGGCGACCTGAGCAGCTACAGGGCCCTCAGGCTGCCGGAGCTGCTGAGGGAGCGCCAGCTGGCACTTGGCCCCCTCAACAAAGTGTTCGCATCGCAGTGGCTAAATGCCAGGCAGGTGGTGTGTGGCACCAAGTGCAACACGCTTTTTGTGGTCGACGTCAAGACCGACCATATCAGGTGCATTCCTCTGATTAGTGACAGGGGGCCCGACCGATTCCGTGGCTCGCCGTCCTGTGGCATTCATGCTGTGGAGCTGAATCCCTCCAAGACCCTCATGGCCACTGGAGGGGAAAACCCCAACAGCCTGGCCGTCTACCAGTTGCCCAAGCTGGACCCCATGTGCCTAGGAGATTGCCAAGGCCACAGGGACTGGATCTTTGCCATAGCTTGGATGAGTGACACTGTGGCTGTGAGTGGTTCCCGCGATGGCACCTTGGCACTCTGGCTGGTGGATCCGAACATGTTCAATAGCAGCATTGCTGGGCACGAGGATGCGGGCCTTCCAGTATATGCTCACATCCGTCCTACAGATATAGAGGCCATCCCTAAAGTCACTACCAATCCTGGTAACCGCAAAGTTCGAGCCCTTGCTTACAGCAACCAAAACCAGGAGCTGGGAGCAGTGTCTCTGGATGGCTACTTCCACCTGTGGAAAGCCAGGAGCTCCCTGTACAGGCTGATGTCCCTAAAGCTGCCCTACTCCAGGGAGAACATGTGTCTCACCTACTGTGATGAGTTGTGCCTCTATGCTGTCGGATCCCAGTGTCATGTTTCATTCCTGGATACTCGCCAAAGCCAGCAGAACATCCGGCCATTCTGCTCCCGAGAAGGAGGCATTGGTGTGCATTCCTTGAGTGTCCACCAGCATATTGTCACCGTGGGAACAGGTCACGGTTCTCTGCTCTTCTATGACATCCGTGCCCAGAAGTTCCTCGAGCAAAGATCTGTAGCCAGTCCAGACATGTTTCCTGTGCCCTCTGGAAGGAAGCTCAAGCTCACCTGTGGCAGCGGCTGGATCAACCAGAATGATTTCTTAGAGAATTACGCTGCTGGTGTAGATTTCCCCAACGCACTCTACACTCACTGCTACAACTGGCCAGAGATGAAGCTCTTCGTGGGTGGGGGCCCACTGGCCTCAGGCCTCCATGGCAACTATGCAGGCCTCTGGAGCTAAGGTTAGCTGAACTCACAGTATGCATTTATCTTTCTGGTCAATCTAACTGAACGCTGCCGTTTTCGTTTTCCACATGCTGTTTTAACTCTGTTTCTCTCTCTTTTTTTCTTTCAGGCAGAGCGGGCCCTGATTAACCGGTGTATTTCTTAGCAGAAAGAGAGGAGAAGACAGATGGAGCTGACAGAAGTCGCTTTGAGAAATTTTCTGCACCTCTCCACCATTCTTTGAACTGTTCATACAAATACTTTCCACTAATTATTAGCTGTGCCGTCTCTGAGTGAGTGATCCATATAGTCTCTATGTGGAAGAAAACCCCTGTTATAATGTTAGACGCTTGTATGTGTTGTGTTATTTTACTATTAGCTGGTTTAAAGACACTGCTTTTAATTTTCATCACGTGTGTGTGATATATGAACAAGATTTTCTCATAAACAGAGTTTAGACATTTCTTCTGGAGCGCTAACCATAGTTTTATTGCATTGTTCCGATTATAACATGCATTCCATGTTGCAGATTGCGTTCTTTTGGAAATATGTCACTCGTGAACTGTGATCATGGTGTATATAGTTCGTATGTTGTTGGTGAAAAACACACTTTTCTGAAAAGTTTATTATGTCATAGAATCTTGTGTATCAGAATCTCAGTTGATGAGGAAGGTTTAGGTATTCAAGTGGTCAAGTATTCTGCTAATTTGAACTTTCAAAATTAATCCAAAAATCGGTATTTTTCTTTCAAGCCTTATCTTAGTTTTATGCTCTGTCTTCTTACTAATCAAAGAATGTACTTGTTTTCACTTCTTGCCTTAGTACTGTCAAGACTTGTGGATATATTTGAATGTTTGTGGTTGGAGTAACTTACACAGAGTTTCAGTGCCATCATTCGATGCAGGGATATTAAGTATAAGTGTAGAATGTATAGGCGAGAGGGCAGAAAACACACTGCTCTAAGGTATAGACTGGATATTTTTGCTGTTGCTATTTTTCCTCACAAATGTTATATTTGAGCATGTATAAACTTTCAAAAATCTGCCTATGATTTAAGTTAAAAGAAAAAAATGCAAAGAAAGAAAATGAGCCCATCTAGCTCACTGTGAAAGAAACGCCCCTCTTTATAAGCTCCAAATTAATTAGATTTCATTTTGTGAACTTCAAACTTTCTTACTTAAAAGTGGAATATGTGCGTTACCAAAGCCTCTCATTCTGTGCCTCTAAAGGTAATACTATGTGATTGTGACAATGCTGTATGATTTTCCAATAGAGGAGCTGGGGATTAAAAAAGATAGGTCTGAGTGAAGAACTTTGCCATTCACATTAACAGAGGTAGTGGGATGCTCTACAGGTGCATTGGACTTGTTCTTAGGTGAGAATACTGAGAATGATAAAGCAGCCAGGCCTTCCTCAAAACTGGCCAGGATAGGTTAGCCCAGGATTGGTATTGAGCCACGTTTCCTTTTCCCTAAACATCTGACATGTATTTTGGATTGGTGTTGACAAACTACATGCTGTTCAGTACCAAACCTAAATTGCTGAAAAGAATTACTTGTGAGTTGGATATACAAAATAGTCAAATTTTTGTTTATAGAGATTATGCAGGTTCATTCCGCAAATTATAGTTTTACTACATATCTGTGTAGTTCTTTTGCTTGCATGTATGGTTCCAACTCTCTTATAAGTGATTTGAGAGCAGAGATTGTAAACTGCCATCTTTTATTTCTTTATTTGTGTACCAAGGCCAAACAAAGGCAATCAGTTATTATTTACTGATTTTTTTTTTGCCAATGGAAACCTGCACTTCAAATTGTAATAAATATTTGCTGTTGCATAGTAAAGAACCTTGCTGGGTGATTCCCTCTCCTGTTTTTCTTTAAAATTTCCCTAATACATTTTCAGGGCATGTTGTAGAACTTCATCCATTCATAAATAAAGTAATATGTGATACTTAGAAGATGAACAAAATTTTACTTTTCATTTATAACTGGACATTAATCCTTTAAAATAAAAATATTGAGATTTGAAGATTTCTTTAAAACGATTGGTTTGTTTTACCAGAAATGTATTTGAAAATTTTAGAATATAGGTTTTTAATTTAGAAATAATTTATATAGGTAATTAACTTGAAAAAATATTTTCAAACTATAAGCTGCCTATTGTCTTATAAGTAGTAGGGTATTGGGGTGTTCAAGAGAAATAAGTTTGGAAATACAGAAAAGGAATCCTTCCACACTGGATGAGATTTAAAATAAACAATAGAAGGTAAAGATTTAATCTGAATTCTTCTCTGACTTGATTCCTTTTTTTCGTGTAGGGGGGGTTGTTTATTAGGGGAAATGGAATGGTAAAAGGGTGAAAGGTCTGAGTGACCAATTCTGGGGACAGGGGTAGCAGAGGAGAAGAGAGAGTCAGAGGCAGGAGGGGAAAGAGAGAGAGAAAGAGAGAGAGAGAGAGAGAGAGAGAGAGAGAGGGAGAAAGTGAATGTGAACTGAAGATGCTCTATGTGCCTGTAGCTGAGGACATTCCTGTCAAGATGCTGAGAGCAGGCCAGTACAGATGCATGAATACTAACAGCCTAGCCTGGGACTAGCTCCTAGGCAATCCTTAACCTCAATGTCGGTCTCTACCTCCAGAGTCCATCTTCACTGGGCCAAAGTACCTTTCATCTGAAAGATCTCAAACTGAAGATCAAACTGAAGATCTCCTGACATGAACAGAATTACTGGAATCAACAGCCTAGCTGATCAGGTCAATGTAGGCTTGTCTTCCTACAGATTTCTCAACCCACAGGATCTTCTGAAGCCTGGCAGGCCCTGCGCTAAATAGCAAAAGGCAAATTCAACCTTCTGCAACCACGGAGGACCCTGAGGTTGCTCTGGGTGCCAGCCAAGTAAATTCTTTGCCATTTTCTAATCAGTAATTCAAGTAAAGTGTTATCCTTCTCAAAGATCTCTGATGCAGTTTCATTGCTGAGAGGTTTTGTCAGTTTAAAAAAATACAACCCCATCAAACAAATTTCAGCTCAAATTTCTCTCACATGATGCTTTGTATAATCGTGAAAATACTTTTCATTGTGCAAAAATACCTGTCACAGTCATTTAGACATAAATATGCTACTGTTTATGCAATGTATATGTCTAAAACTAGTTCCAGGGAGCCGAATGGAAGGGTCCACCTTAAACAGGTTAAATATACCCCCCTCAATTCCCTGATCCTAATTTATTTTTCTTAATTTAACTTTGTCCTCTGTTCTGCCAATACCTTAACCAGGTGTAAGAGATACCAGACATTTCCATGCCACAAACACCAGACAGGTGCAAAGAGACCAGCTATGCCAGGACGTGGCCAGCACTCAGCCTTCTCAGATTCCCCTGCCCCAAAGATGAAAACCACAAATAAGCAGTCTTGAGAATCTGCTGCCCCAATTTCTTTAACCTTTGGTGCTAATCTCCTGCATTTTGTTATAAAAAAGAGATGGGAATATAATGTTCTGTCTCTTTAAGAGACAAGCCACACTGATTCCCTTCCTTCTTGCAGCCTCTGCCCCATTCTCTCTTCCTGTCCTCTCTCTCGGAGAGGCTGCCAACTTTCTCCCCCTCTCGCTCTCCCTCTTTTACACTCGTTCGTTTCTCTCTCCCCCCCCTTTCTCTCTCTCTCTCCCCCCTTTCTCCTCTTTTCCTTCCCCTTCATAATCCCCTGAATAAATATTCAACCTCACTTGGTATGACGTACCTATCCATGTCTCTGTCTCTTGCCCACCTGCCACGTGTATCCATACCTGGGGACAGCCACTGCTTGAGGACCAGCAACCTCTGCCTGGGACTGGCTGATCTCAGGATCCTCTGCCTAACACCACATGGCCTGATACCACCGCGTTGGGACCTACAGCATTTCTGCTGCCTACCTGCCTACTGCAACCGGGGATCCTGTAATATTTTTAATTTTTCCATTACACTTATATTATGAATAAACACAAAAGTTTGTAGGTAGACAAACAATCAGAAGATGGATGACATGAATCTAGAAATCAGCGATTTAGAAGAAAAGGAAATAGTAGGAGAGCAAAGGGCAGCATTCTGCCTTATGCTCCGGGAACACGCGAACACTCACCGAGCACACACTGGGCACAGTGTGGCTGGCCTGTCCCAGCTCACTCAGGTTTCCCAGACAAGGAAAAACATGCAGGAAATCTCCTGCTCGGCAGGCTTCTGTAATGCCTCCCATATCCACCAATTCCGGTCCACATAAGCCGTCCCATGATGCATCAGTTTGTAGTCCAGTGATGAGCCCACACCCTCTCAGATCTTCTGCAGTTTAGTAAACTTCAGCTTTTGGGACTTGGGCTCTCAAAATAGGTAACCCTGCTTTGCTTATCTCTCCATTATCTCTTTAACAAACAAAACTAGTTAGTTCCTTGGGCCTGTTCTTTATTTGTTTCCCTGGAGATACCTTTGCTAAGCATTTTTTTTTGTTTGTTTTGAAACCAGGTCTCATTTTGTGGTCGTGGCTCACTGACTTTGAATTAACTCAATAAATACCTGCCTGCCCCTGCCTTCTGAGTACCAGGATTAAAGGCATGGGCCACAACACTGAGACAGGATTTTCTAGGCACAGCTTACTCAGCTCAATTGGTACAATGTTAACTCAACCACAGATAGTTTAAGCAAACGGTCTTGGTTATGTTCTGAGTCTCTTTATTCACACACATTTAAAATTGATTAATTGGTCAAAGAATCCTTTTCCTTTCAACCAACCGTTAACCCAAAAAAACAAAAAAAGCAAATATCAAAAAAAAAAAAAAGGAAAAAAAACCCTCATATCTTGACTGTCTTACAAAGAAAGACAGTGGGCCAGGTCTGGTGCAGACTACAGGCTGCAGACCCTGGGTCTACGTGGGTGAACTGACAGATTTGTGGCCCAGATGCCACTCACATAAAGCAGAGACAGGCAGGACCAGAAGTTCAAGTCTGATTCCAAGGAGGCAGGCAGGTCAGAGCTGTGAAGTCTTAGGTTTTCTCATACTTGATCCAGTTAATACTGATAAGGTCTGTGGGTAACAAGAGCAGGGGAAAAACGACCGTGTCCCAAGGAAAGGAGCAGAGGAGGCTGGCAGTGCAGGAATTGACATCCAAGGAAGGGTCCCCATCAAGGCAAGTGTGCTTGGAGGGTCTCCGCCCGTTTCAGGCACTCAGCTGCCTTCTTCTTCACACCATCCTGACAGGCAGTGGACAGGTTACTTCAAAGAGCAGAAGGTCCAGTCCCTTCAAAATCCCTGGCCAGAATGTGCCTCCCCCTGCCCTAGTATTTCCCAATTTATAGGTGTATTAAAAAGAGAAAGAAAATTCTGTCCAAGGTCTCTGTGAGAAAAGGAGGCTCCTGAGCCTTCTTTGTTTCCTTAAAATACATTGTAGATGTGTGAGGTCAGTGTGGAGGTCAGTGGTCAACCTCAGATGTAGTATCCCCCTTCCATCATGACTGTTCTCTGCTACACATGCCTGGCTCACCAGTCCTGTTTCTGTCTCTGCCCGACATTGCCATAGGAACACTTGGTCCCTGAGCATGCTGCAGCATACCTCTGTGTGGGTTCTGGGCACTCTAATTCAGTCCCTCATGCTGACACGACAAGCACTTTACACACCGAGCTATCTTCCCTTCTGTCCCCGTCTTCCTTACTGCCATACTCACTGAGACACCCTGGAAAAGGATGGGCACCCTATCTTGTTAGTCTTGAGCGCAGCGCCATAGGCACCGGCCATCCCTTTCTGCAGCGCTTGAGTGATGAGCTCTGTGGCCTAGATCAGATAAGCTGGGGCAGGTTCTCCATCTTCAGCCTCTCTCTTCTCCTGTCCTCCTGGCTCCCAGGATTCCTGGTTCAGCCATTTGGACTCTACCTCCATGGCTGCTAGCTCACTGGTTTGGGTGGGGCTGGTGCCTGTACTTTCTTTAATAAAGCAGGAGGATTCAAGCCAGACTGGCCTTCTTTCCCCGGGTCCAGCCCAAGCTTAGTTTGTTCATTAGTTTACCAAACTGCCCCCACTGGAGAGGACCAGAACCTGAAAATACAAAATTCACTTCAATAGAGAAAACAGTGGTGTTCTGTTTGATTGGTTTGGCTGAGGAACTTTTTGGAAAGGCTTGGTTTATGATTGCCGTTGCGTACACAAGCAAGCTCAGGCATTGGTGTGCTGTTGGTGCACAGGTTTTGGGAGGGTTTTTTTTCCACGCTACATGGATTCTGTGATGGAACTCAGGTTGCTAGGCTCACAAGACAAGTGCTTTTAACACCTGAGCCATCTTCCTGACCCATGGCCATAAACTTCTGGTCTTTCTGCCTCTGTCTGTCTAGTGCAAGGATACAGCCATGTGCCACTTCACCTTTTGTTTGTCTTTTTGTTTTATTAAAGATGGGATCTCACTATGTGGTGTTGTAATTGGAGCGGAGGGTTGCGTCCCCAGCACCCCGGCCACCTGGCTTGCTTATGCCCCGAAATAACACTCACACTGTATTCATTTAAACACTGCTTGGCCCATTATCTCTAGCACTCACAGACTAATTCTTATATCCTGATCAACCCATCTCTAGTAATCTGTGTAGCATCATTCTTACTGGGAAAGATTCAGCATGTATGACCTGGCAGCTTGTTTCATGGCGTCTGTCCCATCGAGAGAGGAAGCACAGAGTCTCTGAGCTCACTTACTCTTCCTCCAAGAAATCAGTTCTGTTTACTCCTCCCACCTATGTTTTAACCTATCAGGGCCAAGCAGTTTCTTTATTGCTTAACAAATGAAATCAACAGATTGATATATGACACTCCCACATCACTTCCTGCTTTTCGTATACCTCAGCCTGCCCACACTTCCTGGCCATCCTACAGGGGCTATACTGCCCAAACCCCCTCTCTCTTCCTATCCCACTCAGCTTACATCCAGATCCCCACACCCCCTGTCTCCCTCCCTCTTTGGGGGCATAGCGCCTCACTGCCCAGCCTGCTAGGGCGCTGGGACCGAATCTGAACCGGGAGGACATAGGGGTGGCCGGTAGCTCCTTTGTTCCCATAGCCTGCCCACAGCGAGCGGGGTGGGCCCTTTGTTCGCGAGCTAACCAAGCAGCGCAGAGTTTCGATCTGGGCACCGAGTGAAACATCATTGTGGTGAGTGAGTGCTGCGGCAGCTGGGATCATACCTCAGCCCGCCCACACTTCCTGGCCATCCTACAGGGGCTATACTGCCCAAACCCCCTCTCTCTTCCTATCCCACTCAGCTTACATCCAGATCCCCACACCCCCTGTCTCCCTCCCTCCTTTGGGGCATAGCGCCTCCCTGCCCAGCCTGCTAGGGCGCTGGGACTGAATCTGAACCGGGAGGACATAGGGGTGGCCGGTAGCTCCTTTGTTCCCATAGCCTGCCCGCAGCGAGCGGGGTGGGCCCTTTGTTTGCGAGCTAACCAAGCAGCGTGGAGTTTCGTTCTGGGCACCGAGTGAAACATCATTGTGGAGAAACATCTCTGGGGAGTGACATCACTGGGAAGGTACAACAGTGGGCAAGAAGACCTGATCCTATAAAAGAAGATCCAAAGGGGAGTATTGGGAGGAAGAGATGGGCAGACGCCAATGCAGGAATTCTCCCAACAATCTGAAAAACAACACGAAACCACCAGAAGCCAGTGACCCCACAACAGGAGGACATGAACACCTTAATCAAGAAGAAGTAGAAAAAACTGACTTCATGAAAGTGATTGACACCCTTAAACAGCATATAAAAAACGCCCTTATAGAAATGGATGAGAAGTATAATAGAAAGTTCGAGGAATTGAGTAAATCAGTGAATGATACCCTAGGAAACCAAGGAAAAACAATCAAGCAGATAAAGGAAACAGTTCATGACTTGAAAACTGAAATGGAGGCAAAGAACAAAACACAAACAGAGGGCCGGCTGGACATGGAAAATCTAGGTAAACGAATAGAGACTACAGAATCAAGTATAACCAGCAGAATACAAGAGATAGAAGAAAGAATCTCAGATTCTGAGGATAACATAGAGAAAATAAACACTCTGATCAAAGAAAACAGCAAGTCCAACAAACTCTCATCACAAAACATTCAGGAAATATGGGACACAATAAAAAGACCAAACCTAAGAATAATTGGAGTAGAAGAAGGAGAAGAAGTGCAGCTCAACGGTACAGAAAATATACTTAATAAAATTATAGCAGAAAACTTTCCCAACCTGAAGACAGATGTACCTATAAAGGTTCAAGAAGCATACAGAACACCAAATAGGCTGGATCAAAAGAAAACATCCCCTCGCCATATAATAATCAAAACACAAAATATACAGAATAAAGAAAGAATATTAAGAGCCGCAAAGGAAAAAGGCCAAGTTACTTATAACGGTAAACCTATCAGACTTACACCTGACTTCTCTATGGAAACCATGAAAGCCAGAAGGTCCTGGATAGATGTTCTCCAAAAACTAAGAGACCATAGATGGAAGCCCAGACTACTATATCCAGCCAAACGTTCATTCACTATAAATGGAGAAAACAAAATTTTCCAGGATAAAAACAAATTTAAATAATACGTAGCCACAAATCCAGCCTTACAGAAAATAATAGAAGGAAAATCACTAACCAAGGAGTCCAATAATGACCACAAAAACTCAGACATCTAGAGACTATTCACCAGCGCAAATCAAAGAAGGAAAACACACAAACCATACTACTAAAAAAGTGACCGGAGTTAACAACCACTGGTCATTAATATCACTTAATATCAATGGGCTCAACTCACCTATAAAAAGGCACAGGCTAAGAGATTGGATAAGAAAACAGGATCCAACATTCTGCTGTCTACAAGACACACACCTCAACCACAAAGACAGGCACCTACTCAGAGTAAAGGACTGGGAAACGGCTTATCAAGCAAATGGACCTAAGGAACAAGCAGGTGTGGCCATACTAATTTCTAACAAAGGTGACTTCAAACTTAAATCAATCAGAAGAGTTGGAGAGGGATATTTTATACTCATAACAGGAACAATTCATCAGGAAGAAGTCTCAATCCTGAATATCTACGCCCCTAATATAAAAGCACCCACGTACGTAAAAGAATCATTACTAAAACTCAAGGCAGCCATCAAAAGGCAGACACTAATAGTAGGAGACTTCAACACTCCTCCCTCACCAATGGACAGGTCAATCAGACAGAAACCTAACAGAGAAATTAAAGAATTAATGGAGGTAATGAAGCAAATGGACTTAACAGACATCTATAGATTATTCCACCCAAAGAGGAAAGAATATACCTTCTTCTCTGCAGCTCATGGACCCTTCTCGAAAATTGACCACATACTTGGTAACAAAGCTAACTTACACAGTTACAAAAAATATTAGTAACCACCTGTGTCTTATCAGATCACCATGGATTAAAGTTAGAATTCAACAACAATGCTACCCCCAGAAAGCCTACAAACTCGTGGAAACTGAACAGTCAACTACTGAACCATACCTGGATTAAGGAAGAAATAAAGAAAGAAATTAAAGTCTTCCTTGAATTCAATGAAAATAAAGAAAAAACATACTCGAACTTATGGGACACTATGAAAGCAGTCCTAAGAGGAAAGTTCATAGCACTAAGTGCCCACCTAAAGAAAACAGAGAAAGCACATATTGGAGACTTAACAGCCCACTTGAAAGCTCTAGAAAAAAAAGAAGCAGACTCACCTAGGAGTAGTAGAAGACTGGAAACAATCAAATTGAGGGCTGAAATCAACAAAATAGAAACACAGAAAACAATACAAAGAATCAATGAAACAAAAAGCTGGTTCCTGGAGAAAATCAACAAGATTGATAAACCCCTATTCAAATTAATTAAACGACAGAGAGAGAACACGCAAATTAATAAGATCAGAAATGAAAAGGGGGACATAACCACAGACACAGAGGAAATTCAGAGAGTCATTAGAGCTTACTACAAAAGCCTGTATGCCACAAAACTGGAAAATGTAAAAGAAATGGACGCATTTTTAGATAAATACCATTTACCAAAAATAAACCAGGACCAGGTGAACAATCTAAACAGACCTGTAAGTCGCGAAGAATTAGAAGCTGTTATCAAAAACCTCCCTACCAAAAAAAGCCCAGGACCAGATGGTTTCAATGCAGAATTCTACCAGAACTTCCAAGAAGACCTAATACCTATACTCCTTAATGTATTCCACAATATAGAAACAGAAGGGTCATTACCAAATTCCTTTTATGAAGCCACAATTACTCTGATACCAAAACCACTCAAAGACTCAACCAGGAAAGAGAACTACTGGCCAATCTCACTCATGAATATGGACGCAAAAATCCTCAACAAAATACTGGCAAATCGAATCCAAGAACACATCCGAAAAATTATCCATTATGATCAAGTAGGCTTCATTCCTGAGATGCAGGGCTGGTTCAACATACGAAAATCTATCAATGTAATCCAGCATATAAATAAACTGAAAGAAAAAAACCATATGATCATTTCATTAGATGCTGAAAAAGCATTTGACAAAATTCAACATCCATTTATGTTAAAAGTCTTGGAGAGATTAGGGATACAAGGGTCATACCTAAATATAATAAAAGCTATATACAGCAAGCTGACAGCTAACATCAAATTAAATGGAGAGAAACTCAAAGCCATCCCACTTAACTCAGGAACACGGCCAGGCTGTCCACTCTCGCCATACCTCTTCAATATAGTGCTTGAAGTTCTAGCAATAGCAATAAGACAACATAATGGGATCAAGGGGATTCGAATTGGAAAGGAAGAAGTTGAACTTTCATTATTTGCAGATGATATGATAGTGTACATAAGCGACCCCCAAAACTCCACCAAAGAATTTATACAGCTGATAAACAGCTTTAGTAATGTGGCAGGATACAAGATCAACTCCAAAAAATCAGTCGCCCTCTTATACACAAAGGATATGGAAGCAGAGAGGGACATCAGAGAAGCTACCATTCACGATAGCCACAAACTGCATAAAATATCTTGGGGTAAATCTAACCAAGGAAGTGAAAGATCTATTTGACAAGAACTTTAAGGCATTGAGGAAAGAAATTGAAGAGGATACCAAAAAATGGATGGACCTCCCTTGCTCTTGGATTGGGAGGATCAACATAGTAAAAATGGCAATTCTACCAAAGGCAATTTATAGATTCAATGCAATCCCCATTTAGATCCCATCAAAATTCTTCACAGATCTGGAGAAGACAATAATCAACTTTATATGGAAAAACAAAAAAACCCAGGATAGCCAAAACAATCCTATACAATAAAGGATCTTCTGGAGGCATTACCATCCCTGACTTCAAACTCTATTACAGAGCTACAGTAATGAAAACAGTGTGGTACTGGCATAAAAACAGAGAAGTCGACCAATGGAATCTTATAGAAGACCCGGATTTTATCCCACAAACCTATGAACACCTCATTTTCGATAAAGGAGCTAAAAGTATACAATGGAAGAAAGAAAGCATCTTCAACAAATGGTGCTGGCACAACTGGATGTCAACCTGTAGAAGAATGAAAATAGACCCATATCTATCACCATGCACAAAACTCAAGTCCAAATGGATTAAAGACCTCAATATCAGCCCGAACACACTGAACCTGATAGAAGAGAAAGTGGGAAGTACCCTACAACAGATGGGCACAGGAGATCGCTTCCTATGTATAACCCCAGAAGCACAGACATTAAGGGAAACATTGAATAAATGGGACCTACTTAAACAGAGAAGCTTCTGTAAAGCAAAGGACATGGTCACTAAGACACAAAGGCAACCTACTGACTGGGAGAAGATCTTCACCAACCCCGCAACAGACAAAGGTCTGATCTCCAAAATATATAGAGAACTCCAGAAACTAGACTTTAAAATGCTAATTAACCCAATTAAATAATGGGGCACTGAACTGAACAGAGAATCCTCAACAGAAGTTCAAATGGCCAAAAGACACTTAAGGTCGTGCTCAACTTCCTTAGCAATCAGGGAAATGCAAATCAAAACAACTTTGAGATATCATCTTACACCTGTCAGAATGGCTAAAGTCAAAAACACCAAGGATAACCATTGCTGGAGAGGCTGTGGAAGAACGGGTACCCTCATCCATTGCTGGTGGGAATGCAATCTTGTGCAACCACTGTGGAAATCAGTGTTTCGGTTTCTCAGGAAATTCGGGATCAACTTACCCCTGGACCCAGCAATACCACTCTTGGGAATATACCCAAGAGATGCTCTATCAAATGACAAAAGCATTTGTTCAACTTTGTTCATAGCAGTAATATTTGTAATAGCCAGAACCTGGAAACAACCTAGATGCCCTTCAATGGAATAATGGATGAAGAAAATATGGAATATATACATGCTAGAGTACTACGCTGCGGTAAAAAACAATAACTTCTCGAATTTTGCATGCAAATGGATGGAAATAGAAAACACTATCCTGAGTGAGGTGTCCCAGACCCAAAAAGATGAATATGGGATGTACTCACTCATAATTGGTTTCTAGCCATAAATAAGGACCAAGGAGTCTACAATAGGTGAACCTAAAGAAGCTAAGGAAAAAGGTGAACTGAAGGAAAAACATATAGTTGTCCTCTTCGCTAAGGGAAGTAGACCAAATTTCCGGGGAGAAAATGGGATCTTGGGGGCGGGATGGGGGTAAGGGGAGATGGGGAGAGAAAAGGTAGAAGGTAAGGAGGGGGGACCTGGGAAACGGGAGAATTGGGATAAAGGAAAGGTGGATAGGGGAGCACAGAACCACAATTCTTAGTTAAGGGAGCCACTTTAGGGTGGGCAAGCGACTTGACCCTAGAGGGGCTCCCTAGTGCCCAAGATGAGGTTCCCAGTTAGTTCCTTGGGCAGCTGAGGATTGGGAACCTGAAATGACCCTATCCTAGAGCAATACTGACGAATATCTTGCATATCATCATAGAATCTTCATCTGGTGATGGATAGAGATCGAGACAGTGACCCACACAGGAGCACTGGACTGAGCTCCCAAGGTCCCAAGGAGGAGCAGAAGGAGGGAGAACATGAGCAAAGAATTCGGGACCACAAGGCGTGCATCCACCCACTGAGACAGTGGAGCTGATCTACGGGGAGCTCACCAAGGCCAGCTGGACTGTGACCGAAAAAGCATGGGATAAACCCGGACTCTCTGAACATGGCGAACAATGAGGGCTGATGAGACACCAAGGACAATGGCAGGGGGTTTTGATCCTACTTAATGTGCTGGCTTTGTGGGAGCCTATCCAGTTTGGATGTTCACCTTCCTAGATATGGACCGAGGGGGGAGGACCTAGGACTTAACACAGGGCAGGGAACCCGGACTGCTCTGTGGACTGGAGAGGGAGGGGGAGAGGAGTGGGGGGAGGGGGAGAAGGGTGGGAGGAGGGGGAGAAGGGTGGGAGGAGGGGAAGGGATATGGGAGGCTGGGAGGAGGTGGAAACTTGTTTTTTGTTTATGTTTTTTTTCTTCTTTTCACAATAAAAAAAAACTATAGTTAAAAGTTGCAGAATTTTGTTCATAGTTCCCACATATTATGATGCTATTTAATGTTATTTTTGAGATATAAAATATGAAAATGCACCTAAAAAACTAAAGTTTGTATGATTACATTTATATGGTAAAAGATTGCCAATATCAAGAGGATATTAGAAAATACTACATGCACTTTTCAGGTATGTTAATCAATAACATTGTCAAGAAACATATCATGGCTCATAAAGACCAGTAATAAGCTCTTGTGCCCTCTTCTGGTCTGTAGGCAGACATCAAGGCAGAAAACTAATGGCTTTGCTCCCCAAAATTACTGGTAAGGGCTTTTAATTTGGTGGATCTTTGGGGGAGGTAGCAAAATAGCTGCATTTCTGCAAGTGCATTGGCATATTCTCAAGAAATTTCAGAGCCATTCACTTTAATTGTAGTTTTCCCAGACATGGTTGCATTTGTATAGCCCTGGCCATACTGGAACTCATTTGTTCTGTAGACCAGGCTGTCCTCCAACTCAGAGATCTGTCTTTCTAAGTCTCTCAACTACTGGGATGTAAAAAACACACCAAAGGCATTCACACTTTCAATGATCCAGACTCCAGAAACTAGAGGTTTATGAACTAGAGAAGAAATGAAATTATATTCATGAATATTTTCCAGCACTCATTGTGGATACCAGCACCATGTATGTACAAATAAAACTACCCTGTCATAGAGTTACATGTTGCCAGGGATCTTTTTATTTTATTTTTAAAATTTTTTACTTTATTTATTTATTTTTCCATTCAAAAAATTTACACTTCCTCCCCTCCTCCCATTCCCTTCCCGCTCCCCAACTTACCCTCCACCATCCCCGTCCCTGCATTGAACCCTGCCCTGTGGTAAGAAAAAGATAATGAAGCTTAAATTTTAAATTTTTATGGAAGAAATAATTTCAGTTACCAAACTCTATAAGAATGCATAACACTGCTTGAAGTGCAAGTTGTATTTAAAAACTAGGCTAAATGCTAATTATTTGAAAATGACAGCTTTGTCTGTATTTGTATGCATTCCTGTATATCCTTGTATTTCCTGTTAATCATCATGAAACAGTACTCTTTAAAGCAAAATTATTGAAAATTTATAATTTCCTAACAGATAAATATCATATAGTTCCCACTTTATTTACTATGATGAATAATATGTTCACATATGGCCATGGCTTTTATTTTTTTGCACTTTGTTTTCACTCATCCATAGTAGTACTAAAGCTTCATCTATGGTCTAGAATGATAAAGGAAAGAACTAATGTAAAAAAATAGAAAACAAAATAGTTCTCCTTTCAGTTTTTTTTTTAATTTATTTATTTATTAAGGATTTCTGCCTCGTCCCCAAAACCGCTTCCCATTTCCCTCCCCCTCCCCCAATCAAGTCCCCCCCCCTCATCTGCTCGAAGAGCAATCAGGGTTCCCTGACCTGTGGGAAGCCCAAGGAACTGCCCACCTCTATCCAGGTCTCGTAAGGTGAGCATTCAAACTGCCTAGGCTCCCACAAAGTCAGTACGTGCAGTAGGATCAAAAACCCACTGCAATTGTTCTTGAATTCTCAGTATTCCTCATTGTCCGCTATGTTCAGCTAGTCCGGATTTATCCCATGCTTTTTCAGACCTAGGCCAGCTGGCCTTGGTGAGATCCCAATAGAACATCCCCATTGTCTTAGTGTGTGGGAGTTTATTCAGGTTTAGTCTTTGAACTAAACTAAACAAGGAACTAGAGAGCTTTGACATACAACTGTCTCTTATGTTGATGTATACTACAAGAAAATGTGATGCCCGAGTAGTTTTAGGTACTCTTCGTCCAATTTTTTTCTTTCTTACACTAAGTATCTTGTCCCCAGCTTTAATCACAGGAATGCTGAGATTACAGGCATCTTCTAATGCATTCAAAATTCTAAAATTCTTTTTGAAGGTTATTATTAAAATTTGTGTATATGTGTATAATGTGTGTGTGTTCACAAAGTCTATGTAAATGGAGTGACTAAGTCACAGTATACACAGAGTACAGAGGACAGCATTTGGGAGTTGTTTTTAATTTTTATCCTTTTCAGAAACAGGGTTTCTCTTATGTCTGTGTTTGCATTGCACATACCAAACTTGTCAATCTAATTATTTTCTTACATAATTCTAACCCATTCCTGGATTCCTATTACATAAAAAATGTAGAAACGACACATGGGCACTACTGTCTCTGGCTATTTATTTCTGAAATCTAGTCCTGGGAGAGTCCATAAGCAGTGCCAGAAAGGGCACAGTGTATCTGTCATTCACATATCTCCCTACCTGCCATCCTCCCTCCTCTCTGTCTGTAGGGCCCTCCCTTGTTTTCTCTGAGAAATGGCTTTCTCCTTGACCTGTTCAGGGACTGGGACCTACCAGAAGAGGTTTCTGATCAACACCTACATCCCAAGAACTATACAAAGAGTCTGAAAGGCACCTGCCACCAACATCATCTTGAACCTCCTGCTTGTGTGTACCTAGTGGGCACTGAGCTCAATTTCGTCTGGTGCTTCAGAGTGAATCTGAAGATCCAGAGCAGGGTGTGGATTGGAAGGTGCCCAAAAGAGGCCAGGCAGGCCTGTGGGTACCATTCAGACCAGGTTTCACTGCCCTTGCCCTCCCTGGTAATCCCCCTCACTCTAATAAGGGCACCCATATAGGCTGTTTACACATGATTTCTCCTGCCTAACTTACACTTCCCAATGTACGGGAAGAAGTCACAGGGTCAAGGGTCGAAGAGCCCCTTCTCCTTCTCTGTGCTGTCCAGGCATCATTTTGGCTACAAGAATACATAAAAAAGGGTCTGAAAGAACAGAGGGTGATATCTGGCCCCATGCACTGTGATATCTGTCCCCATGCACTGCTTTGTTAGTGTGTGTATGTGCAAGTGTGTGTCTGTGTGTGTTTGGTTTTTACTTTGTAGAGACAAAAGACTAATTATGGGAGAGGCCATAAGAAGTGCTAGAGAGGTCACAGTGTGTAACAGTTATGGTGGTCAGCTCAGAGTTAAAATGGTAGGGTAGGTTGGCATGTAGCTGAAGGCTTTTCAGGCTCCATCCTTCAGTTCTACCTCATGCGGGCATAAGTATGGAGTGATTTAGTTAATAGCGTGCATTTGTGGAGTGGGCAGCATCTGAATGTGTTGCTTGATGGATGAGAGAATTTTGTGGGAATCATACAGAAGTGGAAGTACCCTTATTAAGAGTGGCCCACATGGCATTTCTAGGAACTCAATGCCCACTGCCCAACACAAACATATGCCCACCTAACACTCCCTGGGAGCTTCATTTCTAGTCTCAGACCAGATGCCTCCAGAAGTCTTGGTAGAGAGGGAAAGTTGGAAGAGCATAGACAGGGTTGTCTACAGGATGCAGGGAGAGTAGTCTTCTTTTAGGGTCCATCATTCTCTGCACTGTACAAGTGTGGAGGTCAGCCTCTGAGTACCCACAAGGTTAGGATTCCTGTTGGGCAGTGAAAAGCATTTCCCAAATGAACATCTTATACCTGCACAGCCTTGTTTCTGTAGATATCAAGGATGGGTCTGTCTAGGTGCCAGAGATGGAGACTGTAAGAGATAATCGAGGAACTGTGCTGTGGTAGGTCCTTTTATGTGTTGCTTTTATTGAATTGCATCTCAGGCCGAGGAAACTGGAGCCCTCATGAGGACACACAGCTGCCTGAACTTTTCTGAATGGAGACTTAGCTAGATGGGGAAGGATTAGCTGAGACTCTGAGGAGGGTATGGAAGGGGAAAAGTGAAGTCAAACTGGTCAGCATAAAAAGTAATTTAAATAATGTTGATAAAGTAAATAAACCTTGGGAAAGTCCCACACCAGCTTAATCTTCTCTAGCCAGCCATCATGTATGCTCCCTGCAAGTAGGCCGCTCCAATACTCACACCCAAATGATTTGGGCCCTGTAATCTGTCAGTCCCATTAGGCACCTTAACCCTCCTACCATCCTACAAACATAGAGGAACTTTGAATCACAAGCTGCAACTACACAGAGAAGACCAATTGAGAGGACCAAGAGCTGCAAATATACAATGAAGATCAGGCTTTGACTGCACATAGAAGACCAAGAGAGCAATCTAATAGAGTGGACCAAGAGAGCAAGCTGAGAGAGACGTCAATATCTTCCAGAGACACAGACAATGACATTACAGAGCAGAACAAAAACAGTCCCCAAAGACACAAACAGCCACTGCAAGGAACGGACTAAGAGACAAAGACATTTCTGGGACCAATTGGAAGAAGATATGGGTAGGTGACAATGCAAGAATTCATTAACATCCTAAAACAGAACAAGGTAAATCAGAAACTAGTGGTCATACAACAGGATGACTTGATCATCCTAACTCAGAAGTAACACAAGGAAACAATTTTAAATGGAACTTTACAAGGATGATGAAGACCTTTAAAGATGAAATGAAACATTCCCTTAAAGAACTGGAGAAAAAGACAAACAGAAAACAGAAAATTAAAAAATCTCTAGAAGAACTCCAAGAAAGCAGAGAAAAAAAATAACCAAACAGGTGAAGCAAAGAGTTCAAAAAGTTCAAGAATAAAATCCTGAAATAGAGGCAATTAGGAAAACACAAATCAAGGGAATTCTGGATATGGAATATCTGGGTAAAGAAATGGGAACTACAGAGGCAAGCATAATCAACAGAAATCAAGAGATGGAAAGAGAGTCTCAGGTGCTGAAGATACTATAGATGAAACATTTTCTACAGTAAAAGAAAACATTGAATCCAACAAAATTTTATCACAAACATTCAGTAATCTGGGAAACCATGAAAAGATGCAGGCAGCGGCAGACGCAGATCACAGGCAGTGGGGACCAGCGCAGCGGCAGATGCAGGCGGCGGGGACAGGCATGCAACACTGAGAGCAGATTGCTCCACTACAATTAAATCAAAGAGGTATGCCTTTTCTTGGCAAGGTCCCAGAAAAATGGGGAGCCTTTTTCTTTTCCTGAAGACCCTTCTGAGGGGTGAGAAGTAACTTGGCCCCTGGCAGGAGCCAGGAAGCAGAGCGAGGGCATTTTGTAAGAGGAGCCCCTGGCCAGCAGGGAAACCTGATCCTGTTTAAAAAGACCCATTATATAGCATCGATAGGAGGAGATGGGCAGGCGCCAAGGAAAGAATTCACCCAATGATCTGAAAAACAACATGAAAACACCAGAATCCAATGATCTTAAAACAGAAGTAATTGAACACCCTAACACAGAAGAAGTGGAAAAAATTGACTTTATGAAAGCAACAGAGTCCCTTAAACAACATGTAAAAAACGCCCTTATAGAAATGGATGGGAAGTATAACAAAAAGTTTCAAGAAATGAGTAAATACGTACATGATACCATGGGAAACCAAGAAAAAAAAACGATCAAACAGGTAATGAAAACAGTTCAAGAATTGAAAACTGAAATGGAAGCAAGGAAGAACACATAATCTGAGAACCAACTGGATATGGTAAATCTAGGTCAACGAGCAGAGTCTACAGAAACAAGCATAATCAATAGAATACAAGAGATAGAAGAAAGAATCTCAGATTCTGGGGACACCATAGAGAAAATAAATGCACTGATCAAAGAAAACAGCAAAGCCAACAAATTCTCATCACAAAACATTCAGGAAATATGGGACACAATAAAAAGACCAAACCTAAGAATAATAGGAATAGAAGAAGGAGAAGAGTCACAGCTAAAGTCCCAGAAAATATTTTTATCAAAATTATGGAAGAAAACTTTCCCAACATAAAGAAAGATATTCCTCTGAATATTCAAGAAGCATACAAAACACCAAACATACTGGATCAAAGAAAAACATCCCCTCGCCATATAATAATCAAAACACAAAATATACAGGTTAAAGAAAGAATATTAAGAGCTGCAAAGGAAAAAGGCCAAGTAACTTATAAAGGTAAGCTGATCAGACTTACCCCTGACTTCTCTATGGAAACCATGAAAGCCAGAAGGTCCTGGATAGAGGTACTGCAGTATCTAAGAGACCGTGGATGCAAACACAAACTACTAAACCCAGCCTGGAGAAAACAAGACATTCCCGGATAAGAACAAATTTAAAGAATAGTGGGATGGCTTTAAGTTTCTCTACACTTAATTTGATGTTAGCTGTTGGCTTGCTGTTTATAGCTTTTATTATATTTAGGTATGACCCTTGTATCCCTAATCTCTCCAATACTTTTATCATAAAGGTATGTTGAATTTTGTCAAATGCTTTTTCAGCATCTAATGAAATGATCATATGTTTTTTTTCTTTCACTTTATTTATATGATGGATTACATTGATAGATTTTCGTATGTTGAACCAGCCCTGCATCCCTGGGATGAAGCCTACTTGATCATAATGGATAATTTTTCTAATGTATTCTTGGATTCAGTTTGCCAGTATTTTGTTGAGAATTTTTGCATCGATGTTCATGAGTGAGATTGGCCTGTAATTTTCTTTCTTGGTTGAGTCTTTGTGTGGTTTTGGTATCAGAGTAACTGTAGCTTCATAAAAGGAATTTGGCAATGCCTCTTCTGTTTCTATATTGTGAAATACATTAAGGAGTATAGGTATTAGGTCTTCTTGGAAGTTCTGGTAGAATTCCGCATTGAAACCATCTGGTCCTGGGCTCTTTTTGGTAGGGAGGTTTTTGATAACCTCTTCTAATTCTTCGCGACTAACAGGTCTATTTAGATTGTTCACCTGGTCCTCGTTTAACTTTGGTATATGGTATTTATCTAAAAAAGTGTCCATTTCCTTTACATTTTCCAGTTTTGTGGCATATAGGCTTTTGTAGAAAGATCTAATGATTCTCTGAATTTCCTCTGTGTCTGTGGTTATGTCCCTTTTTTCATTTCTGATCTTTTTAATTTGCAAATTCTCTCTCTGCCGTTTGATTAGTTTGGATAGGGGTTTGGCAATCTTGTTGATTTTCTCCAGGAACCCACTAAACTCAGGACCACGACAAGGCTGTCCACTCTCTCCATACCTCTTCAATATAGTACTTGAAGTTCTAGCAATAGCAATAAGACAACATAAGGGGATCAACGGGATTGGAATTGGAAAGGAAGAAGTGAAACTTTCGTTATTTGCAGATGATATTATAGTGTACATAAGCGACCCCCAAAACTCCACCAAAGAACTTTTACAGCTGATAAACACCTTTAGTAATGTGACAGGATACAAGATCAACTCCAAAAAATCAGTTGCCCTCTTATACACAAAGTATATGGAAGCAGAGAGGGAAATCAGAGAAGCTTCACCTTTCAGGATTGCCACAAACAGCATAAAATATCTTGGGGTAACTCTAACCAAGGAAGTGAAAGATCTATTTGACAAGAACTTTAAGGCATTGAAGAAAGAAACTGAGGAGTACACCAGAAAATGGAAGGACCTCCCTTGATCTTGGATTGGGAGGATCAACATTGTAAAAATGGCAATTCTACCAAAGGCAATTTATAGATTCAATGCAATCCCCATCAGGGTTCCATCAAAATTGTTCACATATCTTGAGAGGACAATAACCAACTTTATATGCAAAAACAAAAAACCCAGGATAGCCAAAACAATCCTATACAATAAAGGATTGTCTGGAGGCATTACCATCCCTGACTTCAAACTCTATTACAGAGCTACAGTGATGAAAACAGTGTGGTACTGGCATAAAAACAGAGAAGTCGACCAATGGAATCATATAGAAGACCCGAATTTTAACCCTCAAACCTATGAACACCTCATTTTTGATAACGGAGCCAAAAGTACACAATGGAAGAAAGAAAGCATCCTTAACAAATGGTGCTGGCATAACTGGATGCCAACCTGTAGAAGAATGAAAATAGACCCATATCTATCACTATGCACAAAACTCACGTCCAAATGGATTAAAGACCTCACTATCAGTCAGAACACATTGAATCTGATAGAAGAGAAAGTGGGAAGTACCCTACAGGAGATGGGCACAGGAGATCGCTTCCTATGAGTAACCCCAGAAGCACAGACATTAAGGGCAACATTGAATAAATGGGACCTACTTAAACAGAGAAGCTTCTGTAAAGCAAAGGACACTGTCAACAAGACACAAAGGCAACCTACTGACTGGGAGAAGATCTTCACCAACCCCGAAACAGACAAAGGTCTGATCTCCAAAATATATAGAGAACTCAGGAAACTAGACTTTAAAATGCTAATTGAACCAATTAAAAAATGGGGCACTGAACTGAACAGAGAATTCTCAGCAGAGGAAGTTCAAATAGCCAAAAGACCCTCAAGGTCATGCTCCACCTCCTTAGCAATCAGGGAAATGCAAATCAAAACAACTTTGAGATATCATCTTACACTTGTCAGAATGGCTAAAATAAAAAACTCCAATGATAGCCTTTGCTGGAGAGGCTGTGGAGGAAGGGGTACCCTCATCCATTGCTGGTGGGAATGCAATCTTGTGCAACCATTTTGCAAATCGGTGTTTCGGTTTCTCAGGAAATTCAGGATCAACTTACCCCTGGACCCAGCAATACCACTCTTGGAAATATACACAAGAGATGCCCTATCATATGACAAGAGCATTTGTTCAACTATGTTCATAGCAGTATTATTTGTAATAGCCAGAACCTGGAAACAACCTAGATGCCCTTCATGGGAAGAATGGATGAAGAAAGTGTGGAATATCTACACATTAGAGTACTATGCTGCATAAAAAACAATGACTTCTCAAATTTTGCATGCAAATGTATGGAAATAGAAAACACTATCCTGAGTGAGGTAACCCAGACCCAAAAAGATGAATATGGGATGTACTCACTCATAATTGGTTTCTAGCCATAAACAAGGGTCACGGAGGCTAAGATTGGTGATCCCAAAGAAGCTAAGTAAGAAGGTGAACCAAAGGAAAAGCATATAGTTGTCCTCTTGGCTATGGGAATTAGACAAAATTGCCGGGGAGAAAATCGAGAGCTTGGGGGTAGGGTGGGATGGGGGTAAGTGGAGATGGGGAGAAAAAAGGGAGAAGGGGAGGATGGGTGGAACTTGGGGATAAAGGAGGATTGGGATAAAGGAATGTTGGATAGGGGAGCATGGAAGCACAATTCTTAATTAAGGGAGCCACTTTAGGATTGGCAAGAGACTTGAACCTAGAGTGGCTCCCAGATGCCCAAACCGAGGTCCCCAGTTAGTTCCTTGGGCAGCTGAGGATAGGGAACCTGAAATGACCCTAACCTATAGCAATACTGACGAATATCTTGCATATCATCATAGAACCTTCATATGGGGATGGATGGAGACAGAGACAGAGACCCACATTGGAGCACTGGACTGAGCTCACAAGGTCCCAATGAGGAGCAGAAGGAGGGAGAACATGAGCAAAGAAGTCGGGACCCCGAGGGGAGCATCCACCCACTGAAACAGTGGAGCTGATCTATTGGGAGCTCACCAAGGCCAGCTGGACTGTGGCTGAAAAAGCATGGGACGAAACTGGACTCTCTGAGCATGGCGAGCAATGAGGGCTGATGAGAACCCAAGGACAATGGCACGGGGTTTTGAACCTACGTAATGTACTGGCTTTGTGGGAGCCTAGCCAGATTGGATGTTCACCTTCCTATAAATGGACGGAGGGGGGAGTACCTAGGACTTACCACAGGGCAGGGAACCCTGACTGCTCTTTCGGCTGGAGAGGGAGGGGGAGAGGAGTGGGGGGAGGGGAAGAAGGGTGGGAGGAGGGGGAGAAGGGTGGGAGGAGGGTAAGGGAAATGGGAGGCTGGGAGGAGGAGGAAATTTGTGGGTTTTTTTCTCTTTTTCTCAATAAAAAAATGTTAAAAAGAAAAAATATTTAAACAATAGGTAGCCACAAAACTGGAAAATGTAAAAGAAATGGACCCTTTTTTAGATAAATACCATATACCAAAGTTAAACCAGGACCAGGTGAACGACCTAAATAGACCTGTTAGTCGAGAAGAATTAGGGTTGGCAAGAGACTTTGACCTGTAGGGGCTCCCAGGTGCCCAGGGCGATGTCCCCAATTAGTTCCTGGAGCAGCTGAGGATAGGGAATCTGAAATGACCCTATCCTATAGCCATACTGATGAATATCTTGCATATCACCATAGAACCTTCATCTGGAGATGGATGAAGATAGAGACAGAGACCCACACTGGAGCACCGGACTGAGCTCCCAATGTCCCAATGAGGAGCAGAAGGAGGGAGAACAGGAGAAGAGAAGTCAGGACCACAAGGGGTGCACCCACCCACGGAGACAGTGGGGTTGATCTGTTGGGAGCTCACCAAGGCCAGCTGGACTGTGACTGAAAAAGCATGGGATAAACCCGGACTCTCTGCATATGGCGGACAATGAGGGTTGCTGAGAAGCCAAAGATAATGGCACTGGGTGTTAATCCTACTTCATGTTCTGGCTTTGTGAGAGCCTAGCCAGTTTGGATGTTCACCTTCCTAGACCAGGATGGGGAGGGGGAGGACTTTGGACTTTCCACAGGGCAGGGAACTCTGACTGCTCTTCAGACTGGAGAGGGAGGGGGAGAGGAGTGTGGTATGGCGGAGGAGGGGGAGGAGGGGGAGGTAAATGGGAGACTGGGAGGAGACGGAAATTTTTTTTCAATAAAAAAAAATTAATATAAAAAATAAAAAAAAACCCTCACAAATGAAGCACAGGGCTGGATCGTTTTAGTGCAGACTTCTACGAGAACTTCTAAGAATAGCTAATACCTATACTCCTCAATGTGTTCCACATAAAAGAAACAGAAGGGTGATTGCCAAACTCTTTTTTATGAAGCTACAGTTACCCTGATACAAAACCACAAAAAACTAAACCAAGAAAGAGAATTGAAGGCCAACCTCACTCATGAATATCGATGCAAAAATTCTCAATAAAATACTGGCAAAGCAAATTCAAGAATACAACAAAAAAGTCATCCGTTATGATCAAGTAGGCTTCATTCCAGAGATAAAGGCCTGGTTCAACATATGAAAATCTATCAATGTAATCCATCATACAAATAAACTGAAAGAAAAAAAATATATGATCATTTCCTTATGCCAAAAAAATTTGACAAAATTCAACACCCCTTTATGATAAAAATATTGGAGAGATTGGGGATACAGGGATCATGTCTTTATGTAATAAAAGCAATATAACTCAAGGAGATAGCTAATAATAAATTAAATGGAGAGAAAATCAAAGTGATTCCACTGAAATCAGGAACAAGACAAGGCTGTCCACTCTCTCCATATCCCTTCCACATGGTGCTTGAAGTTCTAGCAATAGCAATAAGACAACATAAGGAGATCAAGGGGATTCAAACTGGAAAGGGAAAATGTCAGTCTTTTGTTATTTGAAGATGATATGATAGTGTACATAAGTCACCCCAAACCTCTACCAGAAAACTCCTACATCTTATAAATACCTTCAGTGATGTGGCAGGATACAAGATCAACTTAAAAAATCATCTGCAATATATTTAAACACTAAGGCTACAGCTTGAAGCTAAACAATTTGAGCTAAAGCTGGTTCTGTCTGGATGGCATATCCTTTACCATTAACCACATATGCAACCCTCCCATTAGATGAGCCATCAGTGGAAGTTAAGAAAGAATCTTTTATGGGATCTTTTGCCACTGTTTTATGCAAAAAGAATAAATGTACTTGTAAACTGCAGTAACTGATCAGCTGGGAAAAGTTTATTAATGTGACCTTAAAATTGAGCAAACACAATTGCCCGGCATGGAGGTGTGGGAATAATTGAGACACAGTCCACATAGCAACATAAGAAAACAGTCTCAGGGTTCATTCAAATCTACAAGATTACCTGCTTTTATTCTCAAAACAGCTTTTATCTCCCAAGGTAAACTGAAGGGGAAGTTCATTAGCATTCTGTTTCTGGGGTAGCAGGACTAAAGTCACATCTGCAGCTCTATCATTAGCTTGGAATTAACATTTCTTCCCAAGCTTTCCTCATAATTACAAAGAAGGAACAGAACAATATCAGCATATCCTGACCTCAGGAGACAGCCAGTCTGAAAATTCTTTCAGCACCTCATCTGCTGTTGTGGTTTGAGATCCTGGTTGCCAATACAGTACATAAATGTGGCCTGTATAATATTGTCCTACACTGGTCCAGCCTCAATGTGATGATTTTTCTTTTTTCTTATTATAGTTTATTTTGTCATATTTGGTTGTTAACTCTTAGATGCCTATTCTTTTCAAATAGGAGACAGAAATAGAGTGGAGCCTGAGGGGAGAGCAGTTGGAGGTAGAACTGGGAGGAATGAAGGGAGAGGAAACTGTAATTAGGATGTTTTATATTAGAAAAGAATCTATTTTAAACTTTAAAAGAAAAAATAAGTTGTTTTCTTTATCAGAAGAGTCCCAAGGGTCCAGAGCTTATCCCTAAACTATTTGACTTTCATGGACTCTGGAAGAGAGCAGCAACATACAAATTAAGATATCAGATTTAATGGGTAGCTCAAATAATAGTGATGATGTAATGTGTACCTGGTTATAACAGTTTACATAATCCTTTAGGGAAGATTTACAACACAGCTTTGGGACTGGTTAGATAAGTAAGTGTTAATCGCAGCTATGCCAGATTAATTATGCTCCTGCCTTAAGATGTCCATAGTAAAAGGGAATACCAGATAACCAATATTCTAATGCCAAGGCATGCATGGTAGGAGGAAAGAGAAGACATTTACAACATGCAATTCTGATTTCCATATATATGCATATATACATACACACAATTCTGATTTCCATACATACACATACACATACACACACACACACACACACACACACACACATATATATTGCTCTGTTCACAAACTAGATAGAAGGATATTAAGATAGATAAATACATCAATAGATGAATGAATGGATCATTGCATACCTAGCTAACTACATATATACATGCATGCATGAATATATGGTAGATAGATGTACATACACATAGTTAGATATAATAAAAAACTAAACACAAAAATATGGTGTTCTTTACACAACCACACTGAACATAATTTACTACTCCCATTTGACCCACAGAGAATGAGGATTCAAACAAAAAAGTCTTCTAAACACATACAAAAAACAAACACTGTCCATTTGATGCACAAATATATTATTAGTAACTGGGCTTTCTTTAGGTTCTGACTGTTCAGAAATTACACCCTTGATATCTTCCTCAGACCCAGAAAGACAAACGTGGTATGTACACACTTCTAAGTGGATATCTGCAGCACAGTAAAGGATAATCCTGCTAAGGTATGTCTTTTTAAAACATATCAGTAAGAAAAATATTATTATAGTACTGTTTTTGAAAAATCACCTCTTTTGTAATTTATTCAAATAAGTTCCGTTGTATTTTTGTGAGGTAAATTTAGCCTGGTACCTATCTGCACCTTGCAGCACCTTGCATCTCTTTTGTCTGTGACTCTTCCCTGACTCTCTCACAGGCACTGACTGTTTTTTATTAATTGTGCATGAATAGAGTCATCTTTTGAATATAAATTTGACGTATTCTCATCCTTCCATTAGCGTTATTTTTCTAATCCTTCTTATGTATCATCTGCTTCCTTCTTTTTCTTTTCTTTTTTTTAAATTTATTTATTTATTAAAGATTTCTGATATGTTTCCAAATTGCATGAAATTAACCTAGCATAGGGTGGAAAAATTAACATCATACAGGAAATAGTTTTGCAAGTAAAGTTTATGTTTTTTGGAATATTGGTTAAAATGACTGCATTTGTAAAATAGAATTACATAATGGTATGTCTTTGAAACAGTAAGGTAGAAGATATTAATGCATTGTGTTTTCCAAATAAAGTAGAACATGTGAAGCATTTAAGCAATTGACTGCTGGATGTTAATGCCAGTGGATGACTAATATACAAAGAAAATATCAGTATTTCATCCTCTAAACTTAAAAGAAACAATAACACCAAGAAGTGAACAACATTCAAAGAAAAAACAACAAAGTAACCAGATCATCTCTGGTATCTTCAAGAGGATATGTAGTAATCTGAATATTGTTCCAAGAGCGTGGGTTGTATCTGTTTCATTTTCAGCCATCCAGTTCAAGACACAAATGATAGAACCACTCCATTTCTGATGCACTAATGAATGCCCTAAAGACTGATGGCTGTATTCCAACCTCTCCTTGCTACTCTGGAGCTCTAAGACATCGAGCCTGAAAGTAGAAATATTACATTGATTAGCAGGAATGTGTCCAAGACTTCTGTCCAATTAATGTGCATGAGATGTGTCTTTGAGCATAGTGTAAATGTCAGACATCTGCTTGATCAGAAGAAAAAACCAGAGGCCCTTTGGATAAAATGTTAGTATAGACACCTTACATAACAGAAAAGGAAGATCTGAAGTTCTCTTGAACAGATATGGAGTCTGAATACGCCATTAAAGAAAAGAGTATGTGTGAGACATCCTTGGTCAATGAGAGCACTATTGAAGACCTCATATTCAGAATTTGAATGCCCCCCACATAAGTCAGAAATGTACTAATAGGGATCAACGGGTCATAAGTGAGAAGTCAGAGGCTTGCCAAGGTGCATGGGGAAGGGGCGGGGGGGAGCAAGAGCCCTGGAGAAAACACAAGGAACACAGAGACAGGGGGGAAATGTTTGAGAGCATCTTGTGTGGAGTATGGAAATCTGGGGGCTATTGTAAATATAGACTAACATGTTGGGTTGGGTAAAGGTCAAATCAGCATACCCACTGCTTGACATGAGAACAAGGTCTCAGCCCACCTCATGTAGTGGAAAACATTCCAGGAATGGCATTATCAGCTTCCAGCTCTTCATCTGAGGTTGAACATCTGTCCACTGTAGAGAATGTGTGGTATGTGAGGCAGCAGTCTGAGTGGTCATCCAATAGTCTGCATGAGAGTCCCAAGCTGGTTCTCCTTCTCAAGCGCATGCTCATCTGCTCAGATCTAGGTTTAAATGATGAGGGCCACATTATATTGGTTTCTGCCTTGAGGTAGTGGAATCAGTTCTAGACATTACTTTCTATAATTTGGTCCCCATACTTTAAGACTGGGTGTTCTGAAGAAGTCATCAGTGAAGAATAAAAAATACTCTTTGACCTCATGTTTGGGTGTGGGAGGTCCCTGAATCAGAAGACAACAATATAAGGCATTCATTGGGCAGAAAGGTATATCTGAAGAAATCCTTGGCTGTGTGAGAAGATCTCAGGCCCACAGGTAAATCAGAGTCAGTAGACTGGAACTCCTTTTCTAATGGAATGGTCTAAAACCCAATTACATGGACCTAGTAAGTCACTCCCACAGGGTCATATTCAGAGACCCCTTTGCATGTTGGTTGACTGTACCTCTCTATTAGAACAGGCAGGTCTGAGAACATTTTGGTCAGAAAACAAAGAGTTGGTGTATACTTGGGAAAGGAGATAATTGAAAAGTCACTTCAGCAAGAGAAAGAATACTCTCAGAATTCTTGTGATACATTGGGCACATCCAGGTTCCCAGTGGGCAGAAGAATTCTTGCTATCACTTTGGGAGCAGGTGAAAGATCCAAGACCCTCTTACTTAAAAGGAGGAGAGAGGAGATCTTAAGGAGTGGATGGAATACTTTCAGTCTCTCTTGGTTATATGTCTGTGGCTCTATTGGGCAAAATGTGAAGGTCAAATGGTACCCTGAGAAAGAGAGGAAGTCCCAGGCACTCACTTCTTCATCAGCACCAAACTTGAAATCACAATCTAGAATACACATCTTCTGAATGTTCATGTCAGGCATGTCAGCAGTCATAGAAATCTTCTAAGAGACTGCATGAAAGTAGTCTCTGGCTCAGTATCCTTGTCTAGTTCATCCACACATTCCTCTTCATGCATGATGGAATTCTTTGTCTAATAAGCCAGAATGAAGGTAGTAGACTCAGTTACCCCCATCTTACTGTTCTTGTATTCAAGTACCTTAGTTCAGAGTGCCCTGATATCTCCTTAGTCAGGGCATAACTTTCCAGGCCTCGCAAATTATAAGTTGCAAGTGTAAAATGAACTGTAGACTTTCTGTGATCACACAAGGCAGGTTACAAGCATTCTTTATTGATGTGGATGTCTCAGTTTCACTTGTAAGACTGAGAACATCCTTGACCTTTGGACATAAATTGAAGAGTTATTATGCCCTTCATCAAAGAAGTAATATGGCAGACTACTTGGGAATCAGGAAAAATGTTGATGTACCCTAGGTCATAACTGGAATTTCAGAGACATTTTGTGCACAGCTGAAAATCTACACCTATTTGTCAGAAGTATAAAGTCTATGGCAATGTTAAATGGAGTAGGAAACGCAATATCACATTGAGAAAAAAGTAAATACCTTGTGTAACAGAGGAAGGTCCAGTACTGCTTGATCAGCTTCCAAGTCTTTTTTCAGTATTTAGAATATCCATACCTATTTTTGCTGTGGACAGTACTTTCCAGGTATCGCAAATTATAAGTTGCAGGTGTGAAATCAATTGTGGACTTTCCTTGATCACACAAGGCAGGTTAGAAGTTTGGCAGTAATTGTTGCACATTTTACAAGTGGTTGAATGGTTAACCTGAGTCTTAGAAGCCATTAGTGAGGTAAAATGTGCCCAAGGCTCCTTTGCTCAGAGGGTAATATATTAGATTATACATAGCAGGAAGAAATTTAGAAGCATTCCTAGACATTTTGGAATAAGACAGACATACATAGTCAATAGAACAAGATTTATGGGTCTCACAGAAGAGATTGTAGCCCTGAGTCCCCCTTGGGCCAAAGAGGATATATTTCAAGTCACCATGGTCTTTAGGAGAAAGTATTGTTTTACCCCCATATAGAGGGGAAGACCAAGTAGTTATAAATAGATGTGGAGTCTTGGTGGCTATGATAGGCAGAGTGAGAGGCTCTGAATCACCTTTAGGAAGGAAAGACATTTTCAGACATATGGACCAGAAGGCAGGAATTTGAGGGCCCTTGAACATAAGGAACATAAAGAAGTCCCTCTAAGATGATGTTTTGGAAGTGAAACATATTTAAGTAGAAGTGAAAGGTCTGAACATAAACGGAAATATTTAATCCTTCATAAGAGAGAGTTACTTTTGAAGGCTTTTTTGACTGGAATTGGAAAGTCATGGGGCCTTGGACATGAAGATATACTCTCTAGCCTCCTCAATCATTCAGGTTAGATAGCAGGCCCTCTTGGTTACAGAGTGTGCATTTGAGGTCTAATAGACAGAAACTGATGGTGTTTAAGAGTGGAAGACTTCAGTAGACTTAGAGAGAGTAGCAAAGTCACAAACCATTTAGTGGAAAGAGAGTGTCCCAGTCTACCTTGTAGAGTGGAAGGAGAACTTCATCCCAGTTTAGAAGATTCACATCTTTGGGCATACTCTGTCAGGCCTGGCAGGAATCTGGGCATCATCCATCAGTCATGATTGGCAGTCTCAGGTTCTAAGTCCTCTTAAAGCTTATCATCAGCTACATTGGTGTGTGCATGAAGGATGAGGCCTTTTTATTCTGATGACTATAATGAAGGAAAGATGACCTAAGCCTTAGGTTCTGTGAACTCAAAGCAGAACTCAGCGAAGTCCCTTGGGTCACACATGTATTTTCCCAGTGGTCATTGTTAGAGGGGAAATATATAAGGTCCTCCATTAGTGGGATAATTCTGAGGTGCACAAGCACATGGGTGGTACTCTGAGGGACCCTTTGATCCTTGTCCCCTTGAGCAAAATGGAAATTCTGAGATGACTTTATTAAAAATCCGTCATTCTTTTGCATCTCCTTGAACAGAGATTGATATCCTTCGCTGTTGTTTTTAATAGCAGAAAGGCCTGATGACTACTTTAACCCATGGGAAGTTCTGATAACCCATCATCAAAAGGGCATGGTGTGAGATGCCTTGAGAATAGGGACATTTTGGGGAGTCCTATTCAGAAGGGAAGCTACTGAGGTCATTCAGAAATGCATTGATTAGATAGAAAGTGCCAGGCCCTGTTTAACCAAATAGCAAAATCCATTCATCCAATTGTGCAGAAGGGAAAGGCCTTGCTTACCTTGGGTGATGGGATGATGGTTTGGTTCTGCATCATTTGCTTCCAACTATATACTACATCTCCTGTTGAGAAGAATGCAAGAAGCAATACAACACTCTTCCAAGATGATGAGTGGTTGTGTGGACTTTGATGCTTTCTCAAGGTTGTATTGTTCTGTTTATCCATCATGAAGATGTAAACATTTCATTCCTGACAACTACCTTCTCGGCAGGTGGCATGACTATTACTTTTAGCTTTCTATATTTTGACCTCTGATCTATACCTAGTATCTTCAGAGGTTCCATTATTTGCAACCAAGCAAACTTGGTTGTCAGGATTGGCATAAAGGTAAGGTGAGTCCAAGGGCCCAGTGAAAGTTTCCTATGAAAGAAGAGGATGCTCTTGGGCCTCCCAGTGTCAGAGTCTAGATCTGAATATAGAGTGAAGAAATGATACCTGATTGGCCGGCCACAGGAGTGAATTCTGAGGTCATATCCATCATTGTGGCATAGGCCAGACATCCTTGGGCAAACAATTGGACCTCTGTAGTCTTTTTGGTTAAACAGTATAACCATAAACCCGGTTTGCTTTACACTGGAGTAAATGTGGGCAGATCTGATTCCCACTTATAAAGTGGGAGTGGTATAAGGAATATGTGGTCTGAGGACTCCTTAATCTTTTAGAAAAGACTTGGATCAAACTTGCAATAAAGGAAATTTGAGGGTATTTTCCACAAAATGAGTACTTGAAACCAACTTGGGCAAATGGGGAAGGTCTAGAGTAGGTTCTGTCCTAGGAGGAAAGTCTGATATTATCTTACATGACAAAAGAGTGAGGTAACTTGAGAAGAAAAGAAACACTGAGGCCTTTGTGTAAAAGGGAAAATTTTGAGACATGGTTGGCTAAGGGTGAGAGTTGGAAACCCCTTTGGGCAGAGGGGGTAAGTGCCATGCACCATTCTGTTGCAGGTGAATGTCACTGCTACCTCATTCAGTGAAGGAAGGTCCCATCACTGCACTTCAACTTCCGGCTGTTCTTTAGAGTTTCCACTTCACCTGTTGAGTCTTGCATAGTTCGGGAGCAACCAAAGCCTTCTTCAATGAACCTACATGGCTGTCCCTGGCTATTTTGCCTCTTCTTTCAGGTTGTATTCATAGTTCATATGCAGGCAGCAACGGTTGGACACGTTGACATCTAGTGATTAGATTGAAGTGCATAGCTTAGGATCCAGTCTCAAATTCTAGACTTTGGGCCTGGGCCCTCAAACCAGAGTGAAGCAATTCCTTTCCTTATCCACCAATGTCAAAGGTGAAAGGTTCAAATCTCTCTTATTTAGAGTAGCACATGTTCGAGTTGCTTCTAAAACAGGAGGGGATGCATGAGGATTGGTGAAATAAATGACAAGACATGATGCAGCATTATTCAAAAGAACATCTCTTATGTCACCTTGAAAATAAAAGGAATACATGGGTGTCTTAGGGTCTACGACACTGGTTGCTATTCCCATTTGTACAGGTGGATAACATCTAAAGCCACATTGCTAATGGAGGGAAGGACCAAAGAACAGTCTGGCCCAGGGTAATTCTCATGACAACTTCCCTAAGTTAGGAAAGTGTAAGGTTTCCTGGAACCACGGGAGTTCTGAGAACCTTTTCTCAGAATGGGAAGTTATGAGACCATCTTCAGCAAATGAGAAATCAGGAACATATTCATTCACGGGGAGGAAGTCCCAAGATGTATTTGGTAGAATAGGTATATGCAGTTCACCCAGGGTTATTAGGGGAAGATCCCAGGCTATCTTCGGTAACAGGCTATCCTGGCTCTGTCTTACTAGCATTCAACTATTTTTCCTCCTGCAAACATACATACCCTGTGTGAAATCTTTGAGAATCTAAGGCAAATCTCATATCAATCTTCCAAAAGGATAAATGTTTATGCAAGCATTGATGTTTTCTTAATGTTGTCTTCAACTGTACATATCTATGAATAAAAGAAACAGTGCATTTTTGATAACCAACTTTTGAGGCAGATGACTTGATTTCCTTCTTCTATCTTTCTGCTCTATGATCTAAAAGAAGAAAGGTGTAAGATTCTCTTGGTTGCATATGTGTCTGTATGGCTAAGTTGGTCATTGGGATCAGCTCTAAAAGCAATCTTAGTTAATAGGGCAATGTGTGAAGTCAAAATGCACAGAAGGGAAGCTTGATGGTTCTTTAGCCTTAGGGTGGACTAAAGTGATGAAGAGCAGAGGGTGGAGGTCTGAGACATCCCGTGCATATGGGGGTCATTTCGAGAGCCCTTTCAGTAGAGTTCGATTTCCCAGATTTCCTTTTGCAGAAACTGAATGTCTGACAACCTCTTGTTGTTTGGACATGGATAATTGGACCAGTGATCCCTTGCAAAAATTGGAAATGCCTGATACTTGCTTGTACAGTGTGGTAAAATATCCCCTTGGTCTGACACCCCTCAATGAGAAAACATTAAGAGCAAACTGGTAAAAAAGGGAATACATGAGAATCATGTAACACAAAATAAATGTTTTAGGTCCCATTAAGCAAGTGGGATTGAGGGCAACCTTAGTCTTAGGAGAGTTCTGACATCCTGTTCCATATGCAAAGAAGGAATAAATTAATAATAATGACAATAATAATAACAGAAAAAGCTCTGAGTCCCACAAAAGAAAATAAACCTCTGAGACCCCATTGAAAGAAATGGGAAGGACAGAATTTTCTTTCAGCAGAGTGTGAAAGTGTAGTACACATGTCTTTTGAAGGTGAATATCCTTGGTACATTATACAGTGGAGAATGTTCCCAGCACTGATCATGAGCTTCCAACTCTTATTCATAGCTTCTGTTCATTCTTTGAGAGACAAGGCAACAACAGCCTAGGTCTTCTTCCAGAGGCCTAGATAATTGTCCCTGACTGGGGTTCTTCATCTATTTTGTATTCAGCTGCTCATATATAGGCAGAGATGTTGAAGTTGAAGTCATTCCATTTCTATGGACTGGTCTGAAGGCAGATGTCATGGGATTTTATGCTCAGATTGCTAAACTTGACCTATGGGACATCTAAACAGAGAAGACTGGCGTCTCTTGTTTATGGTGTCTTTCATGGGCCTACACATTGTTGGTTTGATGTAAGACCATCGAACTGACCACTATTGGCCATTCATGGGATGTTTCAGACCTCATTCCTTTTTTAAAAGTTTTTTTAATTTTGTTTTTTATGTATATGGGTGTTGTTCCTGCATGTGCCTCTATGTGAGGGTGTCAGATCCCCTCGAACTGGAGATTCAGACAAACAGTTGTGAGCTGATGTGTGGGTGCTGAGAATTGAACCCAGGTCTTTTGGGACAGCAGTCAGTGCTCTTAAGCGCTGAGCCATCTCTCCAGTATTTCAGGCCCCAATCTTGAAAGATAAAAAGTTTTGGGAGGATAGAAAAGCCAGAATATCCAGAATCCCTCAGGCAGAAGATAAATCTCACAGCTTACCTTGGGATTTGGTCAATGGTACAAGCAATACCTTCTCAGATACCAATGTCCTCACACTACAGAATACCCGTGTTTTCTAAGACTCTGAGACATCCATGACAGTAATCAGAGCGGATATTTTCCTACTCTTTGGTTGATAATCCCTGGTTTTGTGTCATCCACAAGCTTTTCATCAGCAGCACAGGCATAGGAGAAAAGATGGAACTGACTCATTTCTGGTGAGAATCTTAAAAGTAGAAGAATCAGATTTTTACTGTTTTGTCCTAGGATACTAGCTCAGTGTGATCTGACATCCTTTTGGTCATCCGGGTATGCCTGAACACACAGATAAGAATGGAAAGATTGAGACCTTCTCAGTTAGAGGAATAGAGTTGAGGTTTCCACATATAGAAGTGGCTGCTCTGGTGAGTTCCGGGTAGAACATCCCCATTGTCACAGTGTGTGGGTGCACCCCTCGCGGTCCTGAGTTCCTTGCTCGAGCTCTCTCTCCTTCTGCTCCTGATTTGGACCATGGGGTTTCAGTCCGGTGCTCCAATGTTGGACTCTGTCTCTGTCTCCTTTCATTGCCTGATGAAGGTTAATATCCAGGAGGATGACTATATGTTTTTCTTTGGGTTCACCTTCTTATTTAGCTTCTCTAGGATCACGAATTATAGGCTCAATGTCCTTTATTTATGGCTAGAAACCAATTGTGAGTGAGTACATCCCATGTTCCTCTTTTTGTGTCTGGCTTACCTCTGGGTCTAAAAAAGCATGGGATAAAACCTGACTTGCTGAACACAGCGGACAATGAGGACTACTGAGAACTCAAGAACAATGGCACTGGGTTTTCTATTCTACTGCACGTACTGGCTTTGTGGGAGCCTAGGGTGTTTGGATGCTCACCTTACTAGACCTGGAAGGAAGTGGGAGTTCTTTGGACTCCCCACAGGACAGGGAACCCTGACTGCTCTTCGGGCTGACAAGAGAGAAGGACTTGAGTGGGGGAGGGGGGGAATGGGAGGCGGTGGCAGGGAAGAGACAGAAATCTTTAATAAATAAATAATAATATTCTAGAACCATCATGCAACCCCTTGGTAGAAACTATGTTAGAAGAGGGTTGTGCATAAGCAAACAAATAAATAAATAAAACAAACAAAAAAGAAGTGGCTGCTCTGAGGAGGTCAAGGTCAGGGAGTATTTATTGGAAGCATAAATGAGATATTGCTGAACATTTGGCTAAATTTTCATGTCACTGATCTGATCTGTATCCTCTTTATCAGAAGAGTTTGTATTAGTCCCCTTGAAGTGAAATGGTGTGTCTAAAGTCATCTTGTCCAATATAAGTAGAATGTATCCAATTTCCTTGACAGGTACTTTATTGTCAGAGGTTCTTTGTAGATAAGTTTTGGGCCTAGAGTTTATCTTGGACTGAAGGGAGAATCCGGGACTCATTTGTTAAGAAGAATGTCTGAAGCCTACCCTGTAATATCAGGAAGTGTGTGTCTTCCTCACACAAAATGAATATATAAGCCCCCTTAAGACAAACTGAAAAGATGCAGGGCTCCCTTTGCTTCAGGGGAAGATATGATGTCTCCACAATCAAAGGGAGAATGAGTGAGTACCCCTGGGGAGAAAGGAGTTTCTGAGGCCCATGTGACAAGGAAGATATGGTCAGAGTATAAAAATCCCATATAATTCCAAGCATAAATTCAATTGACTACCATACCTCATATGGTCCTAGCATTGCCTTATCATCTAACTCTTCTTTCTTTTTAGGATGTCCATATCTTTAGCGGAATTTGCAAGAAATTGAGCATTAGATCTGGATTAATTAAGAGCTTCTGTGGGATTCTCAGATCTAACGGGGACTGAGGAGGTCACACAGTAATGGGTGATTTTACTCAAGGAATTGACATGGATTCCAGGATTTGCTCACACTTCTTGACTCTTGTGAACTCTAAGTGGAATGACCTTTTGTCAGAGATGAAATATTACATGTGCCTTTGCTCAGAATGGAAATTTCTGAGGGCCATTTGGGCTAAAGGGGGTATTTTAGTTCAAAAACACAATAATGTATGGGAAAGAAGACAGGTGCAAGACCTTGTTGGGTGAAGCGGAATACCACTGCTTACCTTCCAGAGAGGAGGAGGTCCAGGCACTCTCTAGTCCTTCTCCAAATCTTCAGTGAACTCTAGAAAATCCTTATCTCTGAGGACTCCTTTTGAGGTTAGAGAGCAATCAGCGGGTTTCTCTGAAAAATTGAGTCACAGTCCCTAGGTGTGTTCCCTGTTTAAACTCATAATAACCTGCACAGGTGTGGACATGGAGGACAGGCACCTTTCTGATGAGTAGCTTGAAAATAGATGGCCTTGGATTCAGGGTGACGATTATATTTTTGTGCCATGTCACTCCCATCTAGAGTTTCTTGAGGTTACTATAGTGGTCAAAAGTGTATTTTCTAGCCACTTTGGTTTGGGGGAGAAGCTCCAGTCTCTCTTAGTTGTTTGATAGATATGAGTTGGCTATGAACACAAAGAGACTCAGTCTCAAGTACCTGTTAGTCAGGTATCAATATCTGAGACACACTCTTCAGTCACAGGGTCAGTTCTGTAGTTTGCTTCATCAAAGAGGTGTGTCTCAGACCCCTCCAACACAGACAGAGGAAGGCTAAAGTTGTATTATTCAAAAAAATGTATGTTATTGTAGCCCCCATTTGGCATATGATGAAAGTCAGGGGCTACTGTGGTTTGGGGAAATAAGTCCAAGTCTCTCTTCAGAAGAAATTTCAGAGAGGTGTCAGCTCCCTGAATTAGTGAGTTAGTTTACTTCTGAGGGGGATATCGAAGACCTGATGGAGTTTTTAACTAATACATGGACTATTCCAGTTCTGAAAGGATAAGTCTGAAGCCACATTGTGACTTTGCCAAAATTCTATGGCTCATTGTTTCAAAGGGGGTTGTATTTATGAACTTCTTGAGACATTGAAGATGTCTGAGTCCACTTGCTTCTCAAGCTGTATGTCCCACGTCCCCTTCAGTCATTGAGGATGTGTGTGACTCCCTTTTCTGAAGTTGTACAAATGAGGTTGTTTAGCAATTATTACGGGTCTGAGATCTCCTGGATCTCAAAGGAAAATGGTGTCAAGGTACCCCTGAACAATGTGAAATGGCTGAAGGACAGTTTTGGTATTCAGGGGACACTAGTTTAAAACTCCCTTTGCCTAGAACCAAACCAAGCCCCCTTGATTCTAGACAGATAAGATTGTAGCCACCTGGGACATTGGGGAAGATCTGGGAGTCTCTGGTTCTGAAGGACAGGTCAGAAGCCCTCTCCATCCTTGTAAGAGTTTGGAATATCTGTGGATATGTAGTGGTAGGGCTATAGCCTCCTTGGGAATTAATGGATTGCATTCTGCTTCCTTGTTCAAAAGAAATGTGACTTAGCACCCTCAGAGTCCTTGACAACAGTTTGAGCTCCTCTTCAGTCACCAGGGAAAGGATGAGTAATCTTGTGTCTGAAGGAATAAGTTTGAGGCCTATTTGTTAGAAACCCAATTTTCAGAACATTAGTATATGGTGAGGATATTTGAGGCATCTACAGAAAAATAGGAAATTTGAGAACATCTTTCTTTGGAGACAGAACGTCTCATGCTGTGTTTGGGAAAACAGAAAAGTCAAAGGGTCTGGGGGGAACAGGGGAACATCAAGAGTCAATTTGGAGATTAGAGAATACCTGCATATTTCCTTTTCTAATCTTAATGAGAATCTAGGGCAACCATGTCATGTAGGGCAGGCAGTGGTGTGATCAATCTCCAAGAAGCTAGGAGGCAGTTTTCAGCTGGGTCTCTGGACCAATTCAGCTAACTACTTCTGGACATGAAGAGTTTAGCTTCTTTATTTCTGCTGATCAAGTTGAGGCACATATCCTGGGTTTAAGGCACTGCCAGATGCTCTAATGTTCTAGGACTTCAGGTACCAGGGTCATTTTTTTGGACAGAGGTCATGCAGTCAGATGATTAGAACTGGAAACACTCTGAGGATCTTAGACAGTGAGAGTTGTTCTGTGACCTTTTAGGTTAGATGATGTCAGTCTTGGACCACATTAGTCAAAAGGAGCGTATGCAATCAGTGGGTCACAGATTGTATCGCATGTTCTAGGAGAAGCTATGTCCTATTCTTAATTAAAAGGGAAATACCTACCTTCTGAGACCTATGTGATACATTAGTGTGCATCTGAGGTATCCAGGAATGGAAGTCAAAGGTTTCATATATGTTTGATGACAAGGAAAAGTTCTAAACTCCCATTGTTCATGTGGACACAGAGTGGGGAAAGATGAACTAACTTTGTAGATAAGAAGATCTAGAGATGCCATGATAAAAGAGAGTAGGGCCCACACTCCCCTCTTGAGATGAGCATCTTTAGAACTTCAGTTTGACAGACTTGTAAGTTCTGAAGCTTTCATGGGCACAGTGAGTCTGTTGAGAGTTTCCTGGGGCAGAAAATGATGATTTGGCCCATTCTTGAGTAGAAGGTACATTTCTGAATTCCATTTGGTCACAAGGAGCATTCCTGGGGCTCAGTGGTGTGGATAGGCTATGTATGATGCTCACTCATTCAGATTTAAACATTCCAAAGCTGCTTTGAACAGCATAGTCATTGGAAAGTCTGAGGCCCCTTTAATTACATTGAGATGGTCTGATACCTCCTTGAGAAGAGAGGCTAGAATACCAGTTCTGTTTTTGCAGAAGGATTCTTTGCAGGCTAAACGGGACTGACCATGAATGTCTGTGGTCTCCATGGACAGAAGGGTCAAATATGGGTGCCCCATATTTATACTGGAAGGGTGTACCTCCTCCATGGTAAGAGAAGGAGGATCCCTGGACCTCTGGCTCAGATAGGTATTTCCAGATACTTTTGGAAAACAGGGAATGTTGTGGGACTCTCTTTTTGACCTGGTGAATATATGAGTCCCAACTGAACAGGTAGCAAAGCCCCCAGTTCCTCTCTGAACTAGTGGAAGTTTTTTAGTCCCTCTTGGACAGAAAGAGCATGTCTAAAGAACTCCTTCATAAACATCAATGCTTTGTGGTGATGAGAAATGTTTGGCATTCCCATTGGGGCTGTCTCTATCCAGAGATAAGTTGAAGCTTTATTTAGTTAGTGGGGAAGTTTTGATTGCTTCTTGAGTATAAGGAGAATGTCTGAGACTTGTCCTGGTAGAAGTAGTAGAAATAAGGCTGGAAGGCTCATGGGGAAAGGTGGAATGTTTAAAGAGAGGGAGTAGTTTCCATGTCCCTCTTCTGTAGATATGGAACATTCTATGTTTCCTTCAAGATTAGCTTTTTGTGTCTGGTCCATTTTAATGGATGGAAAATGTCTGAGCCTTCTTTCTGACAAAGGAAAAATTTTTCAGCCCTCTTGTTTTGAATGGGAAGTATTTTGAACATCTGCTTGGCCAAAAGGGACCTTTTTGATTAAGTTTTGGTAGATTTGGAATGTCTTGAGATGCCTTGGGAAGAAGGATGCCTTCTGCAGCCATTCAGAGATCGTGAGGATCTGCAGGCTCCCTTGGAGATGGCAGGTCCTATTTTTCTCTTGCAGAGTGAATTTTGGTTTTTTTCTCCCTTTTGGAAGAAGAATGTCTGGACCCTTTTTTTGTCAAAGAGGGTTGTTTGAGGTCCTCATCTTCATAGGGGGAAGCATGAACATGTCCTTTGTTAGAGGGAACCTGTTCCTATTTGGTTTCGATAGACTTGGAATGTTTATGGCTGCCTTGGGGAGATGCAGAACTTCTGCCACCCTCCTCATGAGATAGTGAGCATCTGCAGCCTCCTTTAGAGATGGAAGGTTCTCTGCACTCTTGAGGAGTAGGTTTCAGTTTCTGGTCCCTTTTGGAGGATGAATGCCTGGACCCTGTTTTTGACAAAGAGCATAGTTTGTAGCCCTTGTGTTTTGAATGGGAAACATGAACATCTGCTTTATTAGAGGGGACCTGTTCCAATTTGGTTTTTGTAGGTCTGGAATTTCTAGGGCTGCCTTGGGGAGATGGAGAACATCTTTGGCCATCCTCATGAGATCATGAGGAAATGCAGCCTCCCTTCGAGATGGAAGGTTCTATGCTCTCTTGCAGAGTAACTTGTTTTCTGGTCCCTTTTGGAAGATGAATGTCTGGATCCTATTTTTGACAGAGAAGATTGTTCGCATTGCTCATATTCTGAAAGAGAAACATGAACATCTGCTTTGGTAGAGGGGACATGTTCTAATTTAGTTTTTGTAGATTTGGAGTGCCTAAGGATGCCATCAGGAGACAAATTCTGGGGCCTTTCTCATGAGATTGTGAGGATCTGCAGACTCCCTTGGTAGTGAGGTAGTGAGGGTCTCTTTGGACTCAATTTTAAGACTCACCATACCTTTGTCAGAATTGGAACCTTTGCCCCCCTTTTTGGAAGAATGGTGAAGTTTCAAGTCTTCATCTTCTGATGGGACAGATTTGAAGACTGCTTCTTTTGAAGCATGTCTCGATTTTGTTTTCTTCATTTTAGAATGTGTGGAGCCATTTCCTGGTGAAGGATAAATTCTGAGATCCCCTGTATCAGGGGAACTAGATAGACTCAATTCTGATGATGTTGGGAGTTGGACACTCCTTTGAGGAATAAAGGTACAATTTGAGTTCTTTTTGACATATACAGAAGATTTGAGACTATGTTTGAAAGAAGGAAAAGATGTTAAGCTATCAAGATCTGAAAGTCTAAAAGTCTGAATATCTGATATCCTCTTCAGGAAACTGGACATATCTTGATATTTTTTGTTGCATTGAAATTTCTAGAGCTTATTTTGAGATAAGAGGAATGTCTCACGGAGTCTTCATGAGAAGGAATAGGAATAAAATTGCTAGAGGCACAAATAAACATTCTTGAAAAGTTTTGAAAAGCAATGTCCCACCTATTCCTGGGGAGATGGCACAGGTTTGATGGCCCCTTTAGGATGTTCCTAAATATGGTAGAGAGATGTTGGTGGTCCCAGATTCCCTTGGTCAGATACCAAAGAGCCCAGAACACCCTGGTTATATTTGAAAAGTCCCAGAGCACAGATGGAAAAGATTTTATAGTGCCTGATACAGACCTTGAAGGTTTCCAAACCTCTTTTGTAGATGGCAATGGTTCTGATTCCTTTGGAGTAAATCAGGAAGGTTGCAGAGTCTGTACTGAAGGAGGTGGAAATCGTAGATCATCTTGGGAAGTTGGAGAAGCTTCTATAATCCAATGGGTAGAATAAGGTCTTTCTAGAGTACTTTGGGTAAATGGTGCTATTTTTGGTGTTCCATGGGGAAAGTCAGAAATTCCAACTTCTCCTGAATCAGCTGATGAAAGTCCTAAAGGCTCTTGATCCAGACAAGTGCATGGAGCATGTTGGGATGACAAGGAAGTATCTGGAGACCTTTGAGCAGATGATGAAAGTCCAAGAGATTTTTGCACTGATATGGACAGTCACAGAGCCTATTGTGAATGGAATGAAATTCCTACATAACCATGCTGTGATTGTGAAGCTCTTTGTACACTTGAAGATATTGTCTGACAACCATGACTTGAGGTAGTGTATTTCATAGTCCCATGTGCAGGTGGAATGGGCCTCAGAGAGCCTTGTTCAGGGGGAGAAAGTTCCAGAGTTTCCTTGGGAAATATTGATGGTCCTAAAATTTCATTTTGAGGTACAGAAGGTCCCACAAAATACTGGGCAGATCCTGAATGTCCAAGAGACCTTTGAGAAAATTATGAATGTCCAAGAGAATCCTGTGATGATGTGGTTATTCCCAGGGCACTTGGTGTAGAAAATGCATTTCCTAAATAGATTTGCTGAGGTGCTGAATCTTGCAAAGTTACTTTTCCACCCAAAGACATTTCCTTTAAACCCTGATCTGTTAGTGAAGGTCTTATAAGTCCCATTTGAGATGGGGCAGGTTTCCCAGATCCATGTTCAGATGGAGAACATTCCAGAGTTTCCTGGGAAAATGTTTGTGATCCCAGTATCCCTTGGTCAGGGATAGAAGAGCCTGAAGCACATTGGGCAAATGATGAAAGTCTCAGTGCCTCTAGGGCAGAGACCAAAGTTTTTAAATACCTTGAGACAGATTTCAAAGTCTTATATAGCTCTTGGTAAGATGGCAAAGGTTTTGATGCCTTTAGTGTATATTCAGAGGGACCAGGAGGTCCCTCCAAAGGAGCCTGGATTCCTGGAACACTTTTAGAGGATGTAGCTGGTTCTACAGACTTATGGACAGATGATGATGTCTGTCTAGCACCTTGGGTAGATGGTGATGTTCCGAGAGAATATTCTAAAGTTTGAGAAAATCTACAATCTCTGGGAGAAAATGGTGAATGTGCTAAAAATCTCTTGGGCTAAAGAAAGGCCAAGATCCTCTTGGGAAGATGGAGAAGTTTCTGGAGTCCCTTGATCAGGGTTTGAATGTTGTACATGCTCTTGTACTGATATGGAAGATCCCAGAAACCCTTGGGTAAACAGTGAATCTCCTAAACAGCCTTGCTGAGATAGTGAAGATCCTAGAGACCCCTGGGTAGTTATATACAATTCTGGATACAGTTGGTCTGACAATAAAGATTCCAAAGTCTCTGGTACAGATGAAGGAGTTCCCAGTGAACATTTAGATGATGGAGAAAATTGAAGAGCTTCCTGGAGAGATGATGATGATTCCTGAATCTGTTGATTAGAATCACAAGAGCACAAAGCACCATGAACAGATATCGAATTTCCCAGAGTTTCTGGGAGAGTTTCTGATAAAGATTCTAAAAATTTCAAGACCTTTTGGTGAGATGTCAAAGGTTCTGTTGTCTTTGGAGTATATTGGGACGGTCCCAGATACCCTTGGAAATGAGGCTGAAGGGATAGAGTACCCTGTACATCTAAAGGAGCTTCTACAGCTCTCTGGACAGAAGATGATGTTTCTAGAGTATCTTTGGAAGATGATAAATTTTGCAGTATCTCATGGCAAGAGAAAGAATAAACAGCTACTGGGAGAGATGGGAAATGTGCTACAGCCCCTTGGTCATAAGAAGGGCCTAGCACTTTGTCGCAAGATGTGGATGATTCTGGAGACCATTGGGAAAATGAGGAATATCCAAGAAACTCTTGTGATGGAGACAATTCCACAGTTCCTTGGGTAGATGAAATAGTTCTTTCATAACCCTCCTGATTTGGTGACTGTCCTAGAGTCACTTTGGTGGGAGCAGACAATTTCTGCCACAATTGGTCTTGTGGGGAGTATACAAGAGTACCTTGTAAAGAAGATCCAGATTTCAAAGATCCTAATAGCACCTGGGTATTTTATATAGACCTCAGGGGTCCTGTCATTGATGGAAAAAGTCCTAGAGTCTGTTTTGCAGATGTCAAATTTCCAATTGTGCCTCTGGCAGATAAAAGAAACTCTCTAGTGTCCTGGAAAGCAGAAGAAGACTCTAGAGTTCCTTGTGCAGATTTGGAATATTTTAGAGTCCCCTGACCTGAAAGACAGGGTTCCATAGCCCCTTTATCAGAATGAGTAAACTGAGTTGTTTGTAATGGCAATACAGAGAGGCCCATATGCCCTGCAACAGATAGGGAATTTCCAGCAGTCCTTTGAGCAGATGGAGAATTTATGTATGGTTCAGGAAGTTCTGAGAAAGTTGCAGAAGATTGTAGAGCCCCTTTAGCATATCGTGATCCCTTTAGCATTGCCTGGGCTGAAATGGAAAGTTTCAGAGACCCTTGGGCAGGTTTCAAATTTTCTAAATACCCTTGATCAGGGAGAAAAGATGCTGCAGCTTTTTGGAAGGAGTTGAATGTTCTACAGGCACTACAGGTGATGGTAAAACTCCTATAATCCCTGGAGCAGATTGAGAAGAAACTACATCCTTTTTCACAGGAGGCAAATGCTCCAATGTATGGTGGGAGTTGTTGGTATTGTCCCCAAATCCCTGAAGCCTGGATGGATGACAAAGAACTTTGCACAGGTAACGTTCTCTCTGGTGCTTTGGAGAGTTTCTGATATCCTTCAGAAGATAGCAAAGGTTCTGTCCCTGGAACAGATAGAGGTTGTTCCTCAGGATGTGGTAGAGATGGTGAATGTTCTATGTCCTCTGGGAAAGACAAAAAAGATCCTCCACAATTTTGTCTAGATAAGAAAGATCTTGTAGTCCTTGGGGAAGATACTGAATCTTGGACAGTATTTTGGGCCAATGGATAAAATCTTGGAGCTACTTGGGATGAAGTGGGATGTGTCAATGTACTTTGCACAGACAGCACAGTTCCTACAATTCCTTGTGTGGGAGTAGATTGTTTTAGAGACCCTTGGACAGATAGAGAAGTCCCCAGAGCCCCTTGGTCAGATGAACAAGATCCTAGAATTCCTTGTGTAGATGAGGAAATTATCAGTGGATTTGGGCAGGTGGAGAATATCCTAGTTCCTTCTGGGTACTTTGATTTGTCCCTGACTTAGAAGCTGGATGTCCATCAGTACCCTGTGCCCATGTGGGCTTTACCAAAGTGGGTTTTGCATAAAGAGAAGCTTTCCCAGGAACCTGAGTAGTTGATGAATGTTTTAGACCATCCTGCCCTGGTGTGTTCACTTCCAGAGTTGCTTGTGTAGATAGGCAAAATTCATCATCTTTTTGCAAAAATGGGGAAGGAATTAGACTTGATTGTGTTAGTGAGGAAAGTCCTGGAGACACTGGGGTTTGTGGAAATGTGCCTTTAACCACTAGGACAAATGGAGACATTCCAAAATCATCTGGGACAGGAGACAAATAGCTATGTGTCAACTGGTCAAACTTGGATGGTCCCAAAATCTCTTGGGAAGATGCTGACTGTTGTAGCGCTTGTTGGCTATATGGTGAAGAACTACGAGTTCCCTGAGTAGATACATAAAGTTGGTCAGATAGAAAGTGTGATAGATCTTTGGATGCTGATAAAGAAGATTCCTCAGATCTTGTGCCATGTTGCAAATGTCCTGTAGTCCTAGAAGGAAATGACAAAGGTCCTGTAGTCTCTTGGAAACATGGTGATGTATCTGTGCAATACAATTGTCCTAGCTTATTTTGGAAAGATGTTGATGGTCCCAGAATCAATGGCGAAGGTTCTGAATGTTCTAGAGACCCTGATCTGGATGAAAAAGAACCCAGTGTACACTGGACAGACATAGAATTTTCAAGATGCCCTTGATTAGATAGGCGAGTTGGTCAATTCTGTAGAGTAGTTTGGAGAGGTTTATTGGCATCTGGTGCAGATGATGAAGATTTCACTGCGCCTGGAGAAGACAACAAAGACTTTTTTGTTCCCTGGTTAGAAGGTTGTCTCAGAGTCTCTGAAACAGATGTTGAATCTTGCAGAGGATCTTGGACAAACAGTGAATATCTAGAAGCTTCATGAACAGAATTGGAATGTTTTGTAAATTCATGATCAGATTGCATATTTTCAAGTTTCATATTTGCAGATATGGGCAGTACCAGAGATCCTTTAGGAGGCAGGGAAAACTTTTGGGTATATGGCACTATTCCTGGGTTTTCATGATCATATGGAGTAGATTATAGAACTCCTGTTGTACATGGTGATGATCCTAAAATGCCCTTTACTGAAAAAGACTGTTCCACAGTATCTTTTTCTAACTGAGAATTTCTCCCATTCCCTTGGGAAGATGCCAATGGTTCTAGAGTCCCTTGTGCCAATGACAACACTTCTATAGCTCTTTGTGAAGGGGGTCTATTTCCCACTACCTTTTGGTCAGTTAAAGAAATTTCTGAAATCACATGTATTAATGAAGAAAGTTCCAGAGGTGGTGGAGAAGATGATGAAATTACTGTAGTCCCTGAAACTGATGTAAAAGTTTCCACAGGCTTTTCTTCAGGTAAAAAAAAATCCATGAATCCACTGGGAGGATTCATGAGTTCTCACAATATCTTGGGAAGATGCCGAAGGTTCTTGAGACTCTTGGGCAAATGCTGAAGGATGTACCATCCCATGAGTCAATTTAAAGGGTTTCTGAGGCCCTTGGGAAGAAAACAAAGTTGCTCTATACACTGGGCCAGATTGGAAAGGTTCTTGAATACTTGGGGCAGAAGATAAATACTCTCCACAACCTTGGCATGAGGACAATTTTCTTGTAGTTTGTGAGGGTATTGAAGAATGTTCTCTGCCCTGTCCTACAGGGAACAAGTGGAAAGTTTTGTAGGTCCTAGAGCAACTGATAAATTTTCTAGAGCCTCTTCTGCAAACTTAGTCATTTCCAGAGTCCTTTCAGCAGACCAAGAAACTTCAGTATCTCCATGGAGAGATGACAAAAATCCCACCTTCATCTGGTCATAATATTTAGATGTCGGCGGCCCAAGGGAAGATGGTAAATGTGCTTTGGTCACTGGTACAGATGCAGATAGCTGTATAGTATCTGATTCAGATAGGGAAGGTCCTCCAGCTTCTAATGTAGATGCCAATGGTTCCAGAGAACCATTAGATGATGGAGACATTTCCAAAGAATCTTTTTCAGATATCAAAGATCTCACCACCTCTTGAGGACAAGGGGAAGTGGCTCGAGTTGCATTTTGTAGGGAGGAATGTTCTAAAGGCCGTGGAGCAAATAAGGAAATGTTTTTAGTTCCTGGAGCAGAAAGAGAAAATTTCTCTGTCTCTGTCTCCTTTCATCGCCTGATGAAGGTTAATATTCAGGTCAAATCAGGAGCAGAAGGAGATAGAGCACGAGCAAGGAACTCAGGACCACGAGGGGTGCACCCACACACTGAGACAATGGGGATGTTCTATCGGGAACTCACCAAGGCCAGCTGGCCTAGGTCTGAAAAAGCATGGGATAAATCCGGACTTGCTGAACATAGCGGACAATGAGGAATACTGAGAACTCAAGAACAATCGCAGTGGGTTTTTGATCCTACAGCACGTACTGGCTTTGTGGGAGCCTAGGCAGTTTGGATGCTCACCTTACAAGACATGGATAGAGGGGGGCAGTCCTTGGGTGATGTGGGAGTGATTTCTTATTAATAAAGAAACTGCCTAGACCCATTTGATAGGCCAACCCTTAGGTAGGCGGAGTAAACAGAATGGAATGCTGGGAGAAAGAAGCTGAGTCAGGGAGTCGCCATGATTCTCCCACTCCAGACAGACGCAGGTTAAGATTATTCCTGGTAAGCCAGCTCGTGGGCTACACAGATTAATAGAAATGGGTTAGATCAATATGTAAAAGCTAGCCAATAAGAAACTGAAACTAATGGGTCAGGCAGTGTTTAAAAGAATACAGTTTCCGTGTAATTATTTTTGGGTAAAGCTAGCTGGGTGCCGGGACGCAGCCCGCCGCTCCGTATTTCAACAGAGTGGCGCCCAACGTGGGGCTCGAACCCACGACCCTGAGATTAAGAGTCTCATGCTCTACCGACTGAGCTTCTTTCTCGCAGCAGCAAGAGACTCCACAGCTCTCTCGGGAGCAGACACCTCAGAGAGAGACGCCATGCTCCTGGCTCCTGGGCAGACGCACGCTATGAAGCTCCGACCCAGGATGGACTAGGCTAGAATCTGGTTCTCACAGATTATTAGAAATGGGTTGATCGGGATAACAGGATTAGCCAGTAAGGGCTAGGGCTAAAGGGCCAAGCAGTGATTAAAAGAATACAGTGTCTGTGTAATTATTTTGGGCATAAGCTAGCTGGGCAGGCGGCCGGTGTGCTGAGAAGGTAGCCGTGCTGCCCCTATTACTACACTTGGGCTTCCCACAGGTCAGGGAACCCTGATTGCTCTTTGAGCAGATGAGCGAGGGGGACTTGATTGGGGGACGGGGAGGGAAATGGGAAGCAGATGCGGGGAGGAGGTAGAAATCCTTAATAAATAAATACATTTAAAAAAAAAAGAGAAAATTTCTCAGACTCTTCTCTACTAGAAAGATGGTCAAGAACATTTGGGAGTACTTGGGATCCTCTTGGAAACCCTCTAGAAAAAGTGGAATATTCTACATCCTCTAGTGTAGATGGCAAAGGGCACATAGTCTGTTTGGCAGGTGTGTAAATATGCAGAGGCTCTTGAGTAGTTGCAAAATGTTCTAGTGCTGGTTGGGGTGAGTTTCTGGCCCCGTGGCTCCAGCCTGGGATGGGGAGCTCAGAGGTTCCTTGGCCCCCTATCCTTCTTGGGCTCTCTGCAGGGCCTCTGCTCCCTGCAGGCTGCCTCTTTCTTCCTAGCCCACCCAGCTTCCATCCAGAACCCTCCCCACTTTGGCCCCACTGCCCTCTTTTGGCACATAACATCACCCATCCCAGCCTGTCTGGGCACTGGGTCGAATCCTTGTGGCACCCAAGCAGGCGGGATTTCCTTTGTTTCTATGGCCTGCCTGCACCAAGCAGGGTAGGCGCTTTGTTTGCAAGCTGCCCAACCAACACAGAGGCCTGTTCTCTCGGCGACAGGAGAGCCAACGTTGGAGAGAGCCAGCGTTGGGTAGGCAAGGAGACCTGATCCGGTAAAAGAAGATCCATAAGGGAACATTTGGAAGAAGAGATGGACAGACGCCAAGGCAAGAATTCACCCAACAAGCTGAAAAGCATCATGAAGCCACCAGAAACCAGCAACCTCACAACGGGAGGACATGAACACCTTAATCAAGAAGGAGTCAAAAAGATTGACTTCATGAAAGTGATTGACGCCCTTAAACAGCATGGAAAAAACGCCCTTATAGAAATGGATGAGAAATATAACAGAAAGTTTGAAGAATTGAATAAATCAGTGAATGATACCCTAGAAAACCAAGGAAAAACAATCAAACAGATAATGGAAACAGTTCAAGACTTGAAAACTGAAATGGAGGCAAAGAAGAAAACACAAACAGAGGGCCGGCTGGACATGGAAAATTTAAGTAAACAAACAGAGTCTACAGAAACAATCATAACCAACAGAATACAAGAGTTAGAAGAAAGAATCTCAGATTCTGAAGATACCATAGAGAAAATAAACACACTTATCAAAGAAAACAGCAAGTCCAACAAACTCTCATAACAAAACATTCAGGAAATATGGGACACAATAAAAAGACCAAACCTAAGAATAATAGGAGTAGAAGAAGGAGAAGAAGTGCAGCTCAACGGTACAGAAAATATATTTAATAAAATTATAGAAGAAAACTTTCCCAACCTAAAGAAAGATATACCTATGAAGGTTCAAGAAGCATACAGAACACCAAATAGTCTGGATCAAAAAAAAAAACATCCCCTCACCATATAATTATCAAACCACAAAGCATACAGAATAAGGAAAGAATATTAAGAGCTGCAAAGGAAAAAGGCCAAATTACTTATAAAGGTAAACCTATCAGACTTACACCTGACTTCTCCATGGAAACCATGAAAGCCAGAAGGTCCTGGATAGATGTACGGCAGAAACTGAGAGACCACGGATGCACGCCCAGATTACTATACCCAGCCAAGCTTTCGTTCACTATAAATGGAGAAAACAAAATTTTCCAGGATAAAAACAAATTTAAACAATACATAGCCACAAATCCAGCCTTACAGAAAGTAATAGAAGGAAAATCACTAACCAAGGAGTCCAACAATGACCACAATAACTCAGACATCTAGAGACCCTTCACCAACACAAATCAAAGAAGGGATGCACACAAACTCTACGACTAAAAAAGTGACCGGAGTTAACAACCACTGGTCATTAATATCACTTAATGTCAATGGACTCAACTCACCTTTAAAAAGGCACAGGCTAAGGGATTGGATAAGAAAACAGGATCCAACATTCTGCTGTCTACAAGAAACACACTTCAACCACAAAGACAGGCACCTACTCAGAGTAAAGGGCTGGGAAAAGGCTTATCAAACAAATGGACCTAAGAAACAAGCAGGTGTGGACATACTAATCTCTAACAAAGTTGACTTCAAACTTAAATCAATCAGAAGAGATGGAGAGGGGCATTTTTTACTCATAACAGGAACAATTCATCAGGATGAAGTCTCAATCCTGAACATCTATGCACCTAATATAAAAGCACGCACGTACGTAAAAGAAACATTGAAAAAATTCAAGGCAGCCATTAAACCGCACACACTAATAGTAGGAGACTTCAACACTCCTCTCTCACCAATGGACAGGTCAACCAGACAGAAACCTAACAGAGAAATAAGAGAATTAATGGAGGTAATGAATCAAATGGACTTAACAGACATCTATAGAACATTACACCCAAATAGGAAAGAATATACCTTCTTCTCTGCAGCTCATGGAACCTTCTCAAAAATCGACCACATAGTCGGTAACAAAGCAAACATCCACAGTTACAAAAAAATATTAGTAACTACCTGTGTCTTTTCAGATCACCATGGATTAAAGTTAGAATTCAACAACAATGCTACCCCCAGAAAGCCTACAAACACACGGAAACTGAACAGTCAACTACTGAACCATAACTGGATTAAGGAAGAAATTAAGAAGAAATTAAATTCTTCCTGGAAATCAATGAAAATAAAGAAACAACATACTTAAACTTATGGGACACTATGAAAGCAGTCCTAAGAGGAAAGTTCATAGCACTAAGTGCCCACTTAAAGAAAACAGAGAAAGCTCACATTGGAGACTTAACAGCCCACCTGAAAGATCTAGAAAAAAAGAAGCAGACTCACCTAGGAGGAGTAGAAGACTGGAAATAATCAAACTGAGGGCTGAAATCAACAAAATAGAAACACAGAAAACAATTCAAAGAATCAATGAAACAAAAAGCTGGTTCCTGGAGAAAAACAACAAGATTGACAAACCCCTCTCCAAACTAATCAAACGGCAGAGAGTGAATTTGCAAATTAATAAGATCTGAAATGAAAAGGGGGACATAACCACAGACACAGAGGAAATTCAGAGAATCATTAGATCTTACTACATATATGCCACATAACTGAAAAATGTAGAGGAAATGGACACTTTTTTAGATAAATACCATATACCAAAGTTAGACCAGGACCAGGTGAACAATCTAAATAGACCTGTTAGTCGTGAAGAATTAGAAGAGGTTATCAAAAACCTCCCTACCAAAAAAATCCCAGGACAAGATGGTTTCAATGCGGAATTCTTCCAGAACTTCCAAGAAGACCTAATACCAATACTCCTTAATGTATTTCACAATATAGAAACAGAAGAGGTATTGCCAAATTCCTTTTATGAAGCTACAGTTACTCTGATACCAACACCGCACAAAGACTCAACCAAGAAAGAGAATTATAGACCAATCTCACTTATGAACATCGATGCAAAAATCCTCAACAAAATTCTGGCAAACCGAATCCAAGAACACATTAGAAAAATTATCCATTATGATCAAGTAGGCTTCATCCCAGGGATGCAGGGCTGGTTCAACATACGAAAATCTATCAATGTAATCCATCATATAAATAAACTGAAAGAAAAAAATCATATGATCATTTCATTAGATGCTGAAAAAGCATTTGACAAAATTCAACATCCCTTAATGATAAAAGTATTGGAGAGATTAGGGATACAATGGTCATACCTAAATATAATAAAAGCTATATACAACAAGCCGACAGCTAACATCAAATTAAATGGAGAGAAACTCAAAGCCATCCCACTTAACTCAGGAACACGACAAGGCTGTCCACTCTTGCCATACCTCTTTAATATAGTATTTGAAGTTCTAGCAATAGCAATAAGACAACATAAGGGGATCAAGGGGATTCAAATTGGAAAGGAAGAAGTGAAACTTTCGTAATTTGCAGATGATATGATAGTGTACATAAGAGTACATAAGTGTACATACCAAAACTCAACCAAAGAACTTTGACAGCTGATAAACCCCTTTAGTAATGTGGCAGGATACAAGATCAACTCCAAAAAATCAGTCGCCCTCTTATACACAAAGGATAGAGAAGCAGAGAGGGAAATCAGAGAAGCTTCACCTTTCACGATAGCCACAAACAGCATAAAATATCTTGGGGTAACTCTAATCAAGGAAGTGAATGATCTATTTTACAAGAACTTTAAGGCAGTGAAGAAAGAAACTGAGGAGTATACCAGAAAATGGAAGAACCTCCCTTGCTCTTGGATTGGGAGGATCAACATAGTAATAATGGCAATTCTACCAAAGGCAATTTATAGATTCAATGCAATCCCCATCAAGGTCCCATCAAAATTTTTCACAGATCTTGAGAAGACAATAATCAACTTTATATGGAAAAGCAAAAAACCCAGGATAGCCAAAACAATCTTATACAATAAAGGATCATCTGGAGGCATTACCATCCCTGACTTCAAACTCTATTACAGAGCTACAGTGATGAAAACAGTGTGGTACTGAAATAAAAACAGAGAAGTCGACCAATGGAATCGTATAGAAGACCCGAATTTTACCCAAAAAACCTATGAACACCTCATTTTTGATAAAGGAGCCAAAAGTATACAATGGAAGAAAGAAAGCATCTTCAACAAATGGTGCTGGCATAAATGGATGTCAACCTGTAGAAGAATGTATATAGACCCATATCTATCACCATGCACAAAACTCAAGTCCAAATGGATTAAAGACCTCACTATCAGTCATAACACATTGAACCTGATAGAAGAGAAAGTGGGAAGTACCCTACAACAGATGGACACAGGAGATCGCTTCCTTTGTGTAACGACAACAGCACAGACATTAAGGGCAACATTGAATAAATGGGACCGACTCAAACTGAGAAGCTTCTGTAAAGCAAAGGACACTATCACTAAGACAAAAAGGCAACCTACTGACTGGAAGAAGATCTTCACCAACCCCGCAACAGACAAAAGTCTGATCTCCAAAATATATAGAGAACTCAGGACACTAGACTTTAAAATGCTAATTAACCCAATTAAAAAATTGGGCACTGAACTGAACAGAGAATTCTCAGCAGAGGAAGTTCAAATGCCAAAAGACACTTAAGGTTATGCTCAACCTCCTTAGCAATCAGGGAAATGCAAATCAAAACAACTTTGTGATATCATCTTACACTTGTCAGAATGGCTAAAATAAAAAACTCCAATGATAACCTTTGCTGGAGAGGCTGTGGAGGAAGGGGTACCCTCATCCATTGCTGGTGGGAATGCAATCTTGTGCAACCACTTTGCAAATCGCTGTTTCGGTTTCTCAGGAAATTCGGGATCAACCTACCCCTGGACCCAGAAATACCACTCTTGGGAATATACCCAAGAGATGCCCTATCATATGACAAGAGCATTTCTTCAACTATGTTCATAGCAGTATTATTTGTAATAGGCAGAACCTGGAAACAACCTAGATGCCCTTTAATGGAAGAATGGATGAAGAAAGTGTGGAATATCTACACATTAGAGTACTATGCTGCGGTAAAAAACAATGACTTCTCGAATTTTGCATGCAAATGGATGGAAATAGAAAACACTATCCTGAGTGAGGTAACCCAGACCCAAAAAGATGAATATGGGATGTACTCACTCATAATTGGTTTCGAGCCTTAAAAAGGGTCACGGAGTCTACAATTGGTCATCCTCAAGAAGCTAAGGAAGAAGGTGAATCAAAGGAAAAACATATGGTTGTCCTCTTGGCTTTGGGAAGTAGACAAAATTGTCGGGGAGAAAATTGGGATCTTGGGGGTGGGGTGGGATGGAGGTAAGGGGAGATGGGGAGAGAAAAGGGAGAAGGGGAGGATGGAGGGAACTTGGGGAAAAGGAGGATTTGGATAAAGGAAGGTTGGATAGGGGAGCACGGAAGCACAATTCTTAGTTATGGGAGCCACCTTAGGGTTGGCAAGAGACTTGAACCTAGAGTGGCTCCCAGGTGCCCAAGCCGAAGTCTCGAATTAGTTCCTTGGGCAGCTGAGGATAGGGAACCTGAAATGACCCTGACGAATATCTTGCATATCATCATAGAAACTTCATCTGGTGATGGATGGAGATAGAGACAGAGACCCACACTGGAGCACCGGACTGAGCTCCCAAGGTCCCAATGAGGAGCAGAAGGAGGGAGAACATGAGCAAAGAAGTCGGGACCACGAGGGGTGCACCCACCCACTGAAACAGTGGAGCTGATCTATTGGGAGCTCACCAAGGCCAGCTGGACTGTGACCGAAAAAGCATGGGATAAAACTGGACTCTCTGAACATGGCGAACAATGAGGGCTGATGGGAAACCAAGGACAATGGCATGGGGTTTTGATCCTACTTAATGTGCTGGCTTTGTGGGAGCCTAGCCAGTTTGGATGTTCACCTTCCTAGAAATGTATGGAGAGGGGAGGACCTAGGACTTAACACAGGGCAGTGAACCCTGACTGCTCTTTGGACTGGAGAGTGAGGGGGAGAGGAGTGGGGGGAGGGGGAGAAGGGTGGGAGGAGGGGGAGAAGGGTGGGAGGAGGGGGAGGGAAATGGGAGGCTGGGAAAAGGTGGAAACTTTTTTTTCTCCTTTTCTCAAATAAAAAAAATGTTCTAGTGCCTGGGAAGTAGACGAAGATGGTTCCTGTGCATGCAGTGTAGAGGGAGTGCCTTTTGCATCTTTTCTGGAAGATAACAAAGACCCCTGAAATCCCAGGCCACATGAGGAAGATTCAAAAACTTCTGAGATGAAATGTGAATGTGGAGACAAGGGGGAAGTTGATTTGGCTGGTTTCTCAAATGGAGAAATTTCTCCATCTTTTCCCACATTTGATATATGCCCAAGTTTCCTATGTTCTGATTCTGAAGGTTCCTTGATCCCTGGGGAATATACCAAAAGTCCTAAATTCCTTTGGTTATATGGTAAAGGATCAAATATTCCGTGTTCTGTTATGGGCAAAATATTGGGTCCTTCAGGAGATTGCAAATGGTCTAGTGTTGGTAGAATTAATGGGCAAGATTGCCAAGAACCTTGTGCCCTTGATAAATATCCTCCAGCCTCTGGAGGTGACAAAGGTCCTTGAATGGCAGAGCCAGTTTGGGTAGGTCCTAAAGTCCCTTGGGCATTTAGTGGATGTTGTTGAAGGCCTTGGATCAATGGGCAAGGTGGAGAAGGTCATGAAGTATCCTGTAAAGAAGTAGGAGGTTTCACTGACATTTCAGGTGATGATATATTTTCCACTCTCCCTTTTGTGGATGAGAATATTTCCAAAGCCCCCTGGGAAGAAGGTAATGTTTCCCTAATCCCTTTCCCATATAAGGAATTTTCCAAAGACTTTTGGGGAAATAATATAGACCCTAGAGCTCCTGTGGCAGCAGACGAAGACTAAGCAACCAGTGAGTGTTCTGGTGACTCATTTGCTGATGAGGAAAGTCTCATATGCTCTAGAGCAGATGATAAAGCTTCTAGATCCTCTGAAATACTTGGAGCACTTTCCAGAACAATTTGTGAATGTATCAAAGTTTTTAGTCCCTCCTTGGCAGATTGGCAAGGTTTCAAATTTCCTATTAAAGGTGCTAAGTTCTCTTGAGCCTTTGGGTAGACAATGAATTACCCAGAGACCACTGTGCATATATAGAAAGTTGTTCAGGCTGTTTGTCAGCTAGCATATGTCCAAGAAGCCTTGGACCAGATAGAGAGGATTCCAGACCACCTGTGGCAGAAAGAGAATTTTTGACATGTTCAGAGTTGGACGACAAAATTTCAAGAGACTCTTGGGAAGATTTCAAACTTTCTTGAGTCCCCTGGTGGGGTGAAGAATGTTCAAGAGCTCCTTTACTAGGTGGCAAATGTTCTAAAGCGTATTGGGCACACTGAAAATATATGGTAGCCCCTTTGGAAGATGATGGGTTTACCGGAGCCTCTTTCGCTGTTTCCACATGTTGTATAGACCCTTGTTCCAATGTGGAGAGTTCTGCAGCTTGTTGGGAAGACAGGGAAAGTTCCACAACCCCTTGAGCAGATGGCAAATGTCTGAAAGTTCCTTGTGCAGGTAAAGAAATTACAATATTATTATGGTCAGTTATCATAGGTCTTGGAAATCCTGAAATGTTTTTCAATTGTCCTTGAGATCCTGTGTTGTGTGAATAAGTCCCCACATCTTCTTCTACAAAGGACAATAGTCCCAGGGTTCCCTGGGAAGACAGGAAAGGTATCGTATCATTTAGAGCAGACACAGAATGCCCTGGAGTTCCTTTTGTAGATGTGGAAATTTCTACAGGCACTTGTGGAGATAGGGAATGTCCCACAGAACCCTGGGCTGAGGGCACAGATGCTATGCTAACTTCTGAGGATGAGAGACTTCCCTTAAGCCCTTGTGTAGATGCTATTGATGGTAGGGCCACTGAACCATATTGAGGTAATTCTAGAATTCCATGAACAGGCAAAAATGGTGAAGGAGCTTCCTGAGACAGAGTTGAAAGTCCCCCAGACTTTGGAGCCACTGGTAAGTGCTCAAGAGGTGCAAAGTCTGAAGATCCTAGAGCCTTTTGGGTAGATAGGGAAGTACCAGCACTCCCCTGAGTAGATATTGAAATATCCAAATGCCTTTGCAAGGACACCAAGGGCTGTTGCAAAGACACCCCAGGTTAGCATGAAGTTTCCAGAGAGCCCTGAGCAGGGGGGAAATATTCTAAAATCCCTTGATCTAATGAAGAAACTCCCTGATCTCCTGGGAGGTGAGGCAAATGTCCTGAATAGCTTGATAAATGTGGAAAATTTTGCCAAATCCCTTGGGCAGGTGACAAAAGTTTTCTTGCTCCATGGGCAGTCTGGAAACAACATGGGGCTCCTGGGGCAGATGATGAATGTCCTAGAAACTCTTGGCCAGATGATGAAGTTCCTAGATACCACTGTTTAGATGTTGATGGTCCTGGAGACCCTCGGGGATATGGAAAGTGTTCTGCAGCAAGAAGGCAGGAGGAGGCAGAGGGATCTTTAGATGGTTTGGAGGACATAGGAGATGTCCGGTCTTCTTGTGCTAATAACAAAAGTTCAAGATATCTTTGTTTAGATTTGAACTTTCGCTTAGACCCTTTGGCCAATAAGAAAGATTTCAAGGCTCCCAGGTCAAATTTAGAAATTGACAAAGCCTCTTGGGTATAGGTAGAATTTTCTGGAGCTTTTGACAGGGATGGAGAATGTCCCTGGAGGCCTGGGACAGATGGTAAATGACATAGACCCTTTGGGACAGACAAAGAAGGCCCTTGGGCCTCGTGGGAAGATATGGGATGTTCACGAGGCCCTTGGTTAGAATGGCAAGGTTGCACAGTCTTTTGTTTAGGTAAGGAACATTGCAGGGCTTTTTGGACAGATATAGAATGCATAGGAATCACATGAGGAGTACTTGTAGTAATTGATCTTTGTTTCAGAGGAGTAGAAGATGCACATACCCTTTCTGAGGAAGGGAGGAGTATGAAACTGCCTTCCTCAGATAAGGAAGTTCCAAAGTCCCATTCATCAGAAGGAACAACTCTCAACCTCTTTTTGGTAGAAATGGAATATCCAGAGTCCACTTGGGTAGAGGGAACATGTTTAATATTCCCTTCCTGAGAAGAGATATGCATGAAACTTGCTAGTTTAGACAGGGAAGATGGTAAAGTGCCTTCTTCAGATATGCTAGGTCCTATGGCCTCTTGCTCAAAAGGGGAAGGTGCTGGTTTGTCAGGTGTACATGTGTGTATTTTTACTACAGCTTCAGAAAGAGAGGAAGTTTCCAGAACCTGTATAGGTGTGGTCTCCCCTAGAGTTTCCTGTGCATATGTAGTTGATGTGGGAGTGTCATATATCAATCTGTTGATTTCATTGGTTAAGCAATAAAGAAACTGCTTGGCCCTCATAGGTTAAAACATAGGTGGGAGGAGTAAACAGAACAGAATGCTGGGAGAAAGAAGCTGTGTCAAGGAGGTACCATGATTCTCCCACTCCAGGCAGACGCAGGTTAAGATCATTCCTGGTAAGCCAGCTCGTGGGCTACACAGATTATAAGAAATGGGCTAGTCCAGGTGCGAGAGTTAGCCAAGAAAAGGCTAGATATAATGGGCCAAGCAGTGTTTACAGTTTCCGTGTAATTATTTCGGGTAAAGCTAGCCGTGAGGGCGGCCGGGTGCCGGAACATAGCCAGCCGCTCCTACTACTACATGTAGTAGCTCTAAAATCCTCATGGGCAGCTAAGGGTGTTACTAGAGCTCCTTGTGTAAATGTGGAAGTTTCAGGAACATGATAAAGACTTTTGTATAGGGACATTATGTTTTAGAGACAGTTGGATGGACAAAACAGGTTCCAAGGGCCCTGGGGAAGATGAGGTAGAATTTAGAAACTTTGGGGCATTTCTTGGACGTTCTGGAGTCGCTTGTGGGCATGTGGAAATACTAACATCCCTTTGTGATGATGGAGAATGGTCTATAGCCTTTTGTGTAGTTGTGACATATTGTTGATACTCTTGAGGAGATGGAGAAATTCCCACAGCCTCCTGTGAAGAGTGGGGAGGTCTTGTGGGTGTTTGTGTACAGGTAGAATTTAAAGAATCCCCTTCTCTCAATGTGAAATTTGCTACAGAATCTTGTGTACATGTGTCACATCTGAGAGCCATTTCTAAGAATGGGGATGAGGCTGGAACCCCTTCTGCAAATACAGTCCCTTTATCACATATGGTAGAACCCAGAGAGTTCTGGACACATTGGAAATGACCTTATACTTTTTGTGTATATGTAGAAAATCCAAGAGCCTCTCCTACACATGTGGAAAGTCCTAGAGTCTCCTGAGGAAGAAGGGAAGGCTGTATTATCTTAGCATCCTGGGTAGTTGTGGAACTTGCATGGCTCACTTGAACTGTCTTGGCATATCTTTGGCTATTTTGTCTCCCATGATGAATCAGAAGGGCCTTTTTGGCTGGCATGGAATATTTAAAGCTCTCTTCATCTGATAGGGACACTGGGAATCTACCTTGCTCAGAGGGAGGATCTCTCCTTCTCCTTTTGCTACAGTGGGAATATAAAGAATCCATTTTCATATCTGGATTAGGTTTGGATCTCCTTTTGTGAGAAAAAATAGGTCTTTGACCCTCTTCTCTAGATGTAGACAATTCTAGAATCCCCTTCACAGATACAGAAGGACTCAGAACCCCAAGGGATGTTGATGCAGGTGCTAGAGACATTTGTGTACGTTGAGAAGGTACAAGGGTCCCTTGGGTAGACTTGGGAGATCCTAGCATCTCTTGTAGATATGTGGACCTTTCTAGGGCCCCTTCTGGAGATGGCAAAGGTTCTTGAATCCCTGATGTAGATGTAGATAGTTTTGTTTCTACTTGGGTAGGCATGAGTGGTGTGAGGCTCATTTGGGGAATAGTGATAGGGCTTGGTCCTCCCTGTGCTATAAGAGAAGACCTGAGCCCATCTTCTTGTGGAGGACATTTAAAGCCCTCTTGCTTTAATGGGGAAGTTATGAAATTCCCTTAGTCAGAGGAAGCAGGATTCAAGCTCACTTCAGCATATATGGATTGCTTCGGAATCTTTTGGAGAGAGGGAAAACAGGCTTGGCTCTTTTCATGAGAGGGTATAGCTCTCCAGTCATCTTTGGCAGCCATCAAAGGTGTTAAACTCCCCTGGAGAGTGGTGGTAAGACTCATTTCAGTTTGGGGAAATGAGAAATCACTGAATACCCCTTTTGGAGGAAAAGATTTGGAGCTCTCTTTGACTAATGGGGCCTGCTTTAGGTCCCCTTGAATAGAAGGGACTTGTCTAAAATTCTTTGGTGGAAAATTGGAATGATTGGTTACCCCTTGGCTAGAGGATGCACTTCTGAAAACCTTTCTTAAAAAGGAGACATGCTTGATTTTCCTTTCAGCACAAGGGAGAGGTATCTGTGATGCCTGGGTAGATATGTAGTGCTCCACAAACCCTTGATCACATTGGGTTCCTCCCAGAGCTTCTCCGGTGGATAGGGATAGTCCCTGAGCATCTTGGGAAGAAGTGGAAGATCCCAGAGCTCCTGGGATAGGGGAGGAAGGTTGCAAGGACCCTTGAAATTGTGGGGAAATTACCAGTCCACGTTGGTCAGTGGGAGAGTCAGGAGAAGACAGCCCAGGCACTGTGTCATCTTCGTTGACCTTTTCACTGGCATCCCCAGCACAGTGTCTTAGAGATGTTGCAGGCACTCTGGTGACTAAATGATCGAAATCCATAATTTCTTCAAGCACAGTAGACATATCCAGCCTTCTTTGCACCTTCCCAGGTCTGTGCACAGAAGTTGAGGCCACTCTTTTCCTGGTGGCAGGAGGTAAGGCAGATGGTCTGGGTTCCCTGCTCCATGGGTTACTCCTGCAGTCAGGAACCCCTGGAGGAAGTGGAACTTGTCCTTCCTTGATCTCTTTCAGCTCCTTTAAGGGGTCCAGAGTCTTCTTACTGGATGTAGTCTTTATAATAGCTCTAAGACTCTGCAGTCTATCTGCAGTACCAGTGTTGGGGATTTTCAATGTTTTGTCCTCATAAGGCTTTTGGCACCTGAACTTGTGCCGAGCCAGTCGAAGCCCCTCCAGTGGTGCAAAGTCCCTACGGAATTTGGTGCTGGTCAAGTATGTCTCCCATTGGGTTGTGCTGTCATCAATCACTTGGGGGACACTGAAGGAGGTCCCAGGCCGGCGGCCTCTGAAAGGGGTCCCAGGCCGATGAGGCAAGCACCTCACCCATTGGGTTAGGATGTCTTCATCCCATTGGGGGACACTGAAGGGGGACCCAGGACGGGGAGGCTGGGGAAAACGGGGTCTCTGGTCAGAGTGTGACGGACCAGCTGAGGATCTCTGGCCTCTCTCCACAGGTTTGGTCATTTAGCCAATAAAGCAGTTGAAAAGTAAAAAAGGAAAATTACCCCTCGCAAGTAGCAGCGATTGTACTTGCCAATGATAACTCGCGGCGAGCAGCATCTAAGCAATATCGTTGGAAAGATGCTCTCATTCCCGAGAACTGTAGACACGTCCCTTAGGCGGTAGCCAAAGCGCACAGTACTCGAGTGACAGTTGGCCTCAGAAATCGAACAAAGCATGAGAGCTACACTTGGAATGAATGTCCTCGGGCCTGCACGGGCCACTCTCGAGCAGTCTCAGCTGGCGATTCTGCATGCACTAGCCAGGCAAAAAACCAAACTTTCTGAATGAGGAGGGCACCTAGGACCTTCTCCTCTTCATTCGGGTCGAGAGTGCTAGGTATTCTGGTGCCCACTGTCAAAGACTGTTGAAAAGTCAACATGATTGGGAAGGCAAGGGGTGCTTGGAAGACTTTGCTTTTGGTTCCTCTTACCGCTTTTGGTTCCTGGACCCACTCTCAGGTGATTGTCAGTGTTGCATTTAGGTCTGTTTGAGCCTCGTAACTGAATGAGAAAGTGTGATCCAGACATTTGCTTCTCAAAGACTTTGGGGGCCAGACAATCACTGGTTGTGCTAGGGAAAAAAAAAAAAACAAGTAATAGTGCTTGAATAGAGCAGAGGATGTCTGGAACTGATATTGCAAATTGTATTCTGTATTTTAAGGATGACCTATTCTATGATTTTCTAGTAAATTAGTGACAACTTCTGTGAACAACTTCGGGTATGCTAAAATACATCTCTAGACTGCTTAATAGTACTTACTGCAGTGCTATTATTATGTAAATATTAATATATATGTATGCATATACATATATATGTATATATCAGGGAACAAGAATAAGAAAAATAATCTTCTTATAGTACAGAAGCAAGTTGGTTTTCAAATACTTTTATCTGCTTTTGGTTAAGTTCACCAATTGAGAACACAGACACAGTTGGACTCCTGAATGTAGCCCTTAGGGCCTTAAACAATTGCTTTGTGTTGGTTTACATGTTGGATGCTATAACATTTACATATTTGTTGTTTGGGAAGGTCATATAATTTTCCTGAAGGCATAATATGGCTAATAGCTCATATTAGTGGCTCTGCATGGGCCATTCACTTCCATTCTAATGATGAAGCTGAAGTATAGTTACACAGAATGATTTTGGAAACCCTTAGACAAGTTGATTCCTTGAAAGGTCATGTTTATTTAGCAAGTGATGTTATCTCACTGATAGAGAAATTTACTTTGCTTGTTGCACACATTTTTTCAATTTTACTTTGAGCACTTTTTGTTCTTGCTGGATAAAAGGCTTTTGTTTATTTATTTTGGTGCTATGTCGGATTTTTGTCAAGGATTTCTGTCTCCCTTTGACCACACAGACAAGAGGGATTCACAGGCATTGGGGGCACTTTTCTATCTTCCAGAGGCAGGAAATTTTTCAAAACCATCTTATCCTGTTTTTGCAAGATTTGACAGTCTTTTTTCTTGTACCCTGTTTGTTCAGTACAGACATCATGCACTTTCTCAGTGGTCAAGGCATGGGAATTTTCTTGCCCAAAGTCTAGTTGTGCCAAGAAGAAGACAAACTCCAAGTGTAGTTTCTTTGATGCTAAAGACTCTCTTGGGAATAGATCAGTGCTGCCAGGGGCAATCGTGTCTCATGTCAACAGAATCCTAAGTTATTTAAATGTAATACTCTACAGTTCTTTGAAGTGGTTAAAGGTTACCTATCTATGCAGACTACACTCTCTATGTACCTAAAAAGCCTAATTAATCTGACTAAAAGTATAACAAACATGAATGACTATTGACCTATAGTACTTAATACCTATATAACTTAAAGATTAAGACTTTATATCAGAATATTAAACAATCTTTAAACAACTGTGCAATAAAGGAGGAAAATGACCTCAAAATGTGAACAATGTATATGTATCTTGATCAGAGGTAAAAATATATAATGCAATATAATAAATATATCCTAAAATTGTATCCATATACAAAATGTCTTAGAGGTAGAAACATGTATGCCTAAAATATGACAAAATAATTTTGCATAGGTGGACAAATATTGTAAACAGAAATAACAAATATAATTTGAATTTGTATCAATATACAAGAAACTATACCAGTGTTAATTGTCCATAAATAATAGCTCACAAGAATTCATTCTGTTACTCACTATTATTACTATTATTAGTGTGATAAGTTCACACTAAATTACCTATTATCCCATTCAATTATCCCTTTTTGTTGAGATCTCTAGGCCTACATAATTTCCACCCCATCTCCCAACCCCATACAGGAAATAATCAACCCTTAAATAGTGTCTATAACTGTGAGGACAAACTTTGGTGGGTGAGGGGATATTGCTTTCTAGAATTGCTCCTTGCTCTCATGGGGATGATGTTTTTTCTATGGGATCCTATTAAAGTAAAATGATGCTTAAGATTGCTGTTTTATACAATTACAAATGGTCTCTGAGTAGTCAATGGGGTCTGTTTGTTGTTTGTTTGTTTTGAAATTCTTGTTCGGACTTCTGGCCAGAACTTTGTAAGAAATGTGCACCATTCCCGCAGCTAGTACCCAAAAGCCAGTCTCATAGTATCACTATCAGCATCATTATGTCATATCAACCAGGTGGAGTTGTTGTTGTGAGGCCCCAACTTATTCCTGGAAGCTTCAAAGATTACTGCAGGAAAATCTACTGTTCATTATGGAAAGCTTAAGCATCATTCATATAAACATATATTCAGTGAAAGATACAATGTAAACAAAATGGGCATGGAGAAAAGTAAATTATTCCCTTAAAATCTATCTTATTTCTATCCCATACCAGATGGCACCTGACATGAGACAGAAAATCTGAATTTTTTTAACAGCATACATAGATTTAAAGAAGGATAGTCATTGTCCAGCTCCAAAGTCAGCCCTTGTTTTTAATAGAGATGCATATACATGTCCAAATAATCAAATTTTACCATGCAGATAATACAGCATCATAAGGTAGATTTCTCTTTGCTTGTTGATTCTTTTTGGATAGCTATCTTTTTATTTTTAGGCATCTAGATGTCCAAGGTCTCTCTAATCTTTGAAGATAAATATTTTCCTGCAAAGACAAGAACAGAAACCTGCCCCAATCTTTATGAAGTTTTCTTACCATCTGTATCATTGTCACCTCTGTGAATAAGCTGTCATATTTGCTTCTCAAGAGGTTTATCTTTTTCAAACTGAATGTTTATCAATTTTGATGGTATCCATAGATTTTCTTCTCCTTTGGAAACAAGCATAAAATCCCTTCTCCAATGTATCACATTTCCTGTTTTCCATTTTGAGGTTAGCACATCCTTGAAATATCCTGACTGATTTAATTCAGAAGTTTTTTTTCTGAATAGTAATCCAATGTCTCTCTGCTGATGTTGTTCCTTTTTCATTACCATTAAGAAAATCTGAGGTTAATAAAACATTATGCAATCTATTTCTGGTGGTATTTTCCATCTCTTTCTGTTTGTTTAACATATCCTTTATAGTTCAATTTGATCTTTCTATAACTGCCTGACCTGTAGGATTGTTTGGTATACCTGTAATATGTTTTATATGATAATAAACAAAAAACTATTTCATTTTCTTAGACACATATGTTGGACTACTCTCTGTCTTTATTTGTGTAAGTATACCCATGATGGCCAAAACTTCTAATAAATGCATGATTACTAAATCAACCTTTTCTAAGCTCAAGGTAGTTGCCCACTGAAAACTGCAATAAGTTTCAAAGGTGTGGTGTACATATTTTAATTTCCCAAATTCTGTAAAGTGGAACACATCCATCTTCCAGATTTCATTCCTTTGAGTACCCTTAGGGTTACTCCCTGCTGGTAATAGTGTCTAGTTATAGAAAGAGCAAGTAGAACATCACTTTATTATCTCCTTAGCTTGTTGCCATATAATAGAAAACTTTCTTTGAACCTTTGCTATTGACATGATGTTTCTTATGAAATTCTGAGGCCTTCAGCACATTTTCAATCAATAATCAATCTGTTCCTGCATTATTTTGTGCTAGAGGACCAGGTATGGGATTGGATGTGTGTTATGTATATGTGGCAAAGCCTATTTCTGATTATATCGTGAACCTGTATGAATAATGAATTCTGTATCATGTGGTATAAATATGCAAGACAACTCTTTCTGCAAAGGCTTGTCTGGATACCAGGTGATATACCTTGTTCATTTGGGAAATGCTTCTCACTGCCCAACAGGAATCCTACCCTTGCAGGCACTCAGAGGTCCACCTCCACACTTCCACACTGCTGAGAACATCAAAGATGGCTGTAGTATCAGGGCGGCGGGGCTGCGTCCCCAGCACCCCAGCCGCCCGCATGGCTAGCTTATGCCCGAAATAACAACACACAAACTGTATTCATTTAAACACTGCTTGGCCCATTCTCTTCTAGGCTAATTCTCACATATTAATTTAGCCCATTTCTAACCATCTGTGTATGGTACCCCAAGGTGCGCTTACCAGGGAGATTCTGGCCTATGTCCATCCTGGGTCGGAGCTTCATCCCGGGAGCGGGGCATGGCCAAAATAATTTGCATTAGTATAGATTTTGTTTTATTGATAGAGATTTAAGGTCAATTTTGTTATATGTATTTCTGATCTTTATTAAGGTATTGTGATTGTGTAGTTCATTTAAAAATGTAATGTATATAAGTAGTTAATAGATAATCATAATAGTCAAGTTTGTAGTCATGTTAGTTAAGATTTTCTAGATGTGCATATATTTTAGATAGGCATTCTTCATATTTTTCAAAGATTATAGAATATGGCATTTTAAATTTATAATAACTTAGGACTTTTCATGACAATGAGACACTCTGCTCCTGGCAGCACCAATCTACTTCAAGAGGAAGATGGGCATCAAAGAGGCACCTTATGGAGTTTGATAGCCATTTGGGCAAGAAACTGCTCTTGCCTGGACTAATGCATAAACTGGACACAGAGAACCCACAGAGAGAGGACTACTGAACTTTCCAAAGGTGAGATGATCTTTCGGGGTTCCTGATTCATGAAAGAGTCTGCGAGATACTCTGCAGGACACAACAGATAGTGACTGAACTGACTTTGAATTTTCCTGCTTTATGGAAATGTCTGCTGGATACCATGGGCCTGAAGGCTGAAGATGGATGCCCCAACAGTACAGAGGAACTTTGGGTGACTGTCCAGGTAGCGAGATGTCTCTGTCATTTCTAGAGTTTTAAATGTTGCTTTTTTCTTGTCTGCTTAGTAGTATTGTATCTTTCTGGAGTCTTTGATGGAGTTAAGAATAGTTAGTTATAGTTATAGTTTTCCTTAGTTATGATAAAGATTATTGTAACTTTACTTGATAACTTTTGTTATATGTAATTTTGCTATGTTAAAGTTAAAGCCTTTTTTTTTTTGTTTGTTTAAACCGAAAAAGGGGAAATGATGGAGGAAGGTCATTGGTTAAATAAAAAGAAACTGCTTGGCTCTCATTGGTTAGAGATAGGTGGGAGGAGTAAACAGAACAGAACGCTGGGAGGAAGAGGAAGTGAGCTCAGACTCCACAGTTCTCCTCTCGGGAGCAGACGCCTAGGAGAGATGCCATGCCCCGCTCCCGGGCAGAAGCACGCGATGAAGCAATGAAGCAAGCCACCAGGTTAGCCATGCTGAACCTTTCCCGGTAAGACCGGTAAGACCGGTACTCACAGATTATTAGAGATGGGTTGATCGGGATGTGTGAATTAGCCTGTAAGGGCTAGAGCTAAAGGGCCAAGCAGTGTTTAAAAGAATACAGTGTCCGAGTAATTATTTCGGGGCATAAGCTAGCCGAGCAGGCGGCCGGGGTGCTGGGAACACAGCCCCGCCGCTCTTATTACTACAGATGGCCCCTAAAAGAAGACCACTCTCGTGGCCTCCTGGAGACAACCCTGTCTATGCTCTTCCTACTCTCCCTCTCTACCAAGACTCCTGGAGGCATCTGCTCTGAAGCTAGAAATGCAGCTCCCAGGAGTGTGGGGGGGCATATGCTTGTATTGGGCAGTGGGCACTGAGTTCCTAGAAATGCCATGTGGGCCACTCTTAATAAGGGTACTGCCACTTCCATATGGCATGCAAAGTGCTCTCATCCACCAAGCTGCATTTACATATACCACCCCCCCTGCAAATACACAGGGTGTAATGGTCCACTCCATACTTATGTCCACATGAGCTGGAACTGAAGGATGGAGCCTTAAAATTCTTCAGCCACATGCCAATGTGCCATACCCCTTTAACCCTGAGCTGACAACCATAACTGTTACACACTGTGACCTCTGTGGCACTTCTTATGGCCTATCCCAGGACTAGTCTCCTGGCCAGGGGCAATGTAAAACCAAACACGAACACACACACACACACACACACCAGAATGAAAAGTTCAAGGAGGCCAGGTGACACCCTCTGTTAATTTCAGAGCCTTCTCTGAGTAGTTGATAGGGAACCTCAGCCAATCACATCTGGCATGGGTGTCTGGAGCCAGGTAGATAAACAGGGGAGATAGGTGCATGGGAACTCTGAGCACATGGTGATCACCTGGTCCGTTTGGACTTTAGACTTTCTCCGATAGCATGAGTTTTCCGTTTTATCGATTATTAAATTATATCTGTTGTTTTGAGCTGGTCTGGTTATTTTAGCATACCGGTCGGATATGCCTTCATTTACACTTGGTGCCCAATGTGGGTCTTTTTAGAGCCCTTTAAGGCTCTGGCCAGTTGGGGCCTCACCACATTCATTTGGGCATAGATACCCACATCTTTGCACAGCCCCATTCCCTGTACCCCGTTGTTGTGCACTTCGGCCCTCCCACAGGCCCTGGCTCCCCTCTGGCTGGCCTGCATGCTTGCATCAGATTAAAAACATCACATCAATAGGAAAGGCTTGAAGAAAGAGTTTTCTATTACGTGGTAACAAGCTAAGGAGATTATAAAGAAATGCCCTTCTTGTTCTTTCTATAACCAAGCACCACTACCTGCGGGGACTAATCCAAAGGGTACTCAAAGGAATAAAATCTGGCAAATGGATGTGTTCCACTTTGTGGAATTTGGCAAATTAAAATATGTGCACCACACCACTGACACTTATTCAGATTTTCAATGGGCAACTGCTTTATGTTCAGAAAAAGCTGATTCAGTAATCACTCATTTATTAGAAGTCATGGTCATCATGGGTATACCTGCACAAATAAAGACGGATTATGGTCCAGCTTATGTCCCTAGGAAAATGAAACGATTTTTTACTTATTATAATATTAAGCATGTTACAGGTATACCATACAATCCTACAGGTCAAGCAGTCATAGAAAGATTAAATTGAACTATAAAGGATATGTTAAACAAACAGAAAGGGACATAATATTTATTAACCTTGAATTTTCGCAACGCTAATGAGAAAGGGACAAGGGCTGCACAAAGACATTGGACAATGTAAAAGTCTGATGAATTAAATCAACAAGTTTATTTTAAGTATGTGCTGACCTCACAATGGAAGCCAGGAGATGTGCTGCATTGGGGAAGGGGTTTTGTTCTTGTTTCCACAGGAGAAGAAAAATTCTGGATACCATCAAAATTAATAAAGGTTCGGTTTGAAGAGGAGGAACCTCTTGGAAAGGAGAAATGACAATTCATCCACAATGATGACAATCATACCAGTGGTAAGAAAAACATATAGGATGGGGGCAGTGTTCTGTTCTTATCTCTGTAGGTAAACACTCATCTTCAAAGAATTCAAGGGACCCTGGATGTTTGAATACTGACAGATGGAAACTATTTACAACCTAATAAGGATTACCAAAAAAATTGATAGGTTCCGTATGTTAAATTATTCTAAACATATTTTTAAATTTGTATTAATGTGTATTTATTTATAAATATATAGAGCTGGTTTTGGAGTTGGACTCTGGCTCAGTCCCTCTCCAATTCCAAACCTGTTAGTAAGAGATAGCCCAGAGTTTCTGTCTCATGTCAAGAGCCATGATATGGGAAATAATAATAATAATAATAATAATAATAATAATAATAATAATATATAAACTTTCTTTGCCTTTCCTCATATCTGTTTCTGTCTTTATCATACCTTTCGTTGAATATATATGCTTGTATATGTCTTTATACATAATGCTTAAGTTTCCTATAAGAAACAATAAATTATTCTGTAATAATCTTTGATGTTTCCAGGAAGAAGATGGGGCCACACAACATCGAATCCACCTAGTTAATATGGCATCATGATGTTGATGGCACTACTACAAGACCTGTTTTTGGTACCAGCTACAAAATACAGTTCCAACTTGGTTAGCAGAAATGGTGCACATCTTTTACAACATTCTGGCCAGACCTCCACAAAATATTCAGACACTATTTGCAATTTTACCAGACCAAATATTAATCTTGCAATTTAACCATCATTTACTTTCACAGGACCCCCTAGGAAAAGCGTCATCCCCATGACAGCTGGAAGCAATTTTAGAGGAAAACGTCCCCTCTCCCAGCAGAGTTTGTCCTCAGGTTTAGGGACATCATTTAGGGGTTGGTTATAATTGGTTTGTGTTTGAGGCATGGGGGAGGTATTTTATAGGCTCAGGGGTGTTCTTGAAGAAAAAAAAGAGGGATAATTGGTGATGGGATAACAGATTGGTATTTGTGAGTTATTGTTTTTAGTATTGGTTATATTGGTATCGATTCTTGTATATTGATACAAAGTTAAATGATATTGAATATTGTATGTGAATATGCTTCTACCTCTGTTTAAAATATTTTTATGTATTGATATATATATATATAGTATTGATATATATGTATATTTACCATATTGCAGTGTACATTTCTACCTCTGATCAAGATATTTATACATTGTTTACATTTGAACGTCATTGTTCTTATTTATTGCACAGTTGTTTATTATCTTAGTCTTTAAGTTAGATAGGTATTGAGAATTGTAGATCAACAGTCATCTATGTCTGTCATATTTATAGTTAGGCTAACCAGGTTCTTTAGATACATAGAGATTATATTCATTGTAGATAGTATAATCTTCAACCTCTCAAAGAGCTGTAAAAAAATGGCATTTAAGTTAATTTAGAGTTCTGTGGTAGTGAGACACAATCGCTCCTGGCAACACCAATCTATTCCCGAGAGATTGTTGAGCACCAAAGACGCTCCACTTGGAGCTCGTCTTTTTCTTGGCAGAACTGGCCTTTGGGCAAAGAAAAGCTCATACCTCGACCACTGACAGAGATACAGAGTATGCGAAAATAGATAAAAAATGACTGTCATATCCTGCCAAGACAGGGTAAGATAGTTCTGAAGTTTCTTGCCTTTGAAAATGGTATGTCAGTTACATTAGGCCTTAGCCAAAGTTGGTTGCTTCAACATTGCAAATGACCTTGGGTGATTGCCCAGGTAGTCAGTTGTCTCTGTCATTTGTTGCACATTTTGGAAGTTTCTTGATTGTACTTCCTGTTTACTCAAGTAATATTACTTCCCTTCTCAGATCAGTGATGGAGTTGAAGATCAGATAAATGTAGTTACCCTCCTCATGATTTAGCTAAACTTAATTTCAATACATTATTTAGACTCCTTGAAATAGAATGCTTAGTAAAACTTTTGTTATGTGTTTCTTGCTTATTATTATTTATTGCTTGTAATTGCATATTTGGTATCTATTCCTATTGTATATAGTTGATTGGGTTTGGTTCAATCTTGTTTAGACAAAAGGGGAGATGAGGAGGAAGCTCAGCCAATCACATCTGGCTTGGTTGTGGCCACCTAGAGGCAGGTAGATAAACAGGGGAGATAGGTGCATGGGGAATCTGTAGGGGTGGTGATCGCCTGGCCCATTTGGACTTTAGACTTTCTCCTGTAGAGTGAGTTTTCCATTTTTTTTTTTCAATTATTAAATTACATCTGTTGTTTTGACCTGGTCTGGTTCTTTTAGCGGCCGAATACACCTTCACTTACAAGTAGTCTTGTAGCTGAGATGATGCCTAGACAGCGCAGAGCAGGAGAAGAGACTTTTTAACCCTTGACCCTGTCACTTCTCCCTGGGTATTATGCAGGGTGGCCGAGGCAGGAGAATGCAGGTATATGCTGCCTGCATTGGTGCCCCTTATCAAAGAGAGGGGGTTTGTCAGGGGCGGCAAAAACAGTGAAACCTGGTCTGGATGATACCCACAGGCCTGCCTGGACTCTTTTGTGCTCCCTGCATCCCACACTCTACTCTGGCTGCTTCTACTCGGATTCACCCTGAGCCACCACTTCAAATTGAGCTCAGTGCCCACTACGTACACACAAGCAGGTGGTACATGATGATGTTGGTGGCAGGTGCATTCCAGACCCCTTGTAGGGTTTAGGGGAAGTAGTTGTTGATCAGAAATCTCTTCTGGCAGGTCCGGGTCCCTGAACTGTGAGCCCAGCACAGCTCAAGGAGAAAGCCATTTCTAAAAGAAAGCAAAAGAAAATCCAGACAGAGAAGAGAGAGGATTGCAGGGACAGAGTTATGTGGATGACAGACATTGTGTCACAATGGTTACCTGGCCCTGAGCACCTGGCCAGTTTCCGGAAGGGCGTTGTGTGTGCTGCTGTGGAGGCTCAGCCAAAAGATAGGGGTTCCCTGAGCGGGCTTGTGCACACAATGTGGGCTGGCAGGCTGGCGGGCACCACAAGGTCGCCAAAGGAACTCAGAGGCAGCCCAGGATGCAGAATCCCCTGAAGAGTGATTCTCTGATCCTGCCAGACAGGGCAGCCTCGGGACCCAGGAGAATGTGATTCCCGTGGAGAGCAAACCAAGGGCCTTATGCTTGAGCAGTTGACCTAGGTCCAGCTTGCTCCAACACTTCTCATGGGTCATGAAGATTCAGAAGATTGGCTTAGGCACACTGGGCACACTATGGGAGCTATGCTTTAGCCAGTCCACAGTCATGTTCACAGAAGCACTGGAGAGCTGCTGGCGGGATCAGCATAAATAATTCCGCTTCATGGCAGTGGTGCACCGAGAATGCCAACTGTCCCAGGGCAAGGGTACACTCCCTTAGCCTTTTCCAAAGCAAAAAAGAAAAAAAAAAAAGAAAAAAATGCAGTCCATTGCACTGGGAATGTTCCAGAAAAAAAAAAAAAAGAAAAAAAAGAGAAATGGTAGCCATAGTAAACCTGACTTCTTTCATGCTAGATGAAACTAATTTGGCTAGATCTTCATTATTATGGGAGCAGGTCAAGATAATTTTCATTGGGCACCATATTTTAGCCTCATAACACCAGTGAAAATAGGGTTTTTAAATTTAAAATATCATAGATTTTGTGACATTTTTTTCCTAGGGTTTATACATGGATATAGTGTTAAGGATTCAGAAAACTGTCTGATATTTCCTATACATGCTGAGGTACACAAAGTTTAAATTACTGGTTTTAAATATAAAATATTACCTGGAGAAGAAAATTTTATGAATTTATGTTTCATCATAGTTCTTTAAGATTTATTGTAGAAGTAACACCGACTTGATTTAAAAGGTTTATTTAATTATGTACGTGTGTGTGTGCATAAAATGACTGCCTATGGAGTCCAGTGTTGTCTGACTTGGACACTAGAGACTGACCTCAGGTTCTCCACAACTATGTACTCTTAACTACTGAATGATCTCTCCAGCCCTATGTCATTACACTTAAACAAAAATATATATTATCTGGCATACAAAAAAATGCCAACCCCAGCTAGCCACACTCCAAGATGTCATTGCGAACACACACACCTTCTGCACATACATATAAGTTTCAAAATACAATAGCTTACAAAAAGAATTTTGCTGTTCTTGCTGTATTAGAAATACCTGTAATCTCAGCAGTGGGCCGATGAAAGCAGGAGGGTGTTAGGAACAAGGAACTCCTCCCACTATAAGGGAAGTTTGCTGCACTCTACGGCCACTGCTTGGAGACTCCTGCAGTTGATTTGTGAACTAGCTTGCTGTCCACATTGAATGTCAACCCATATGAGTATGCAAAAAGACAGTATCATAAAATAATGGTTTTCGATTCTATAATAAAAATGTTTTCTTATAAAATTAAAAAAAAACAGAAAAAAAATGGATGAAGAGAACCCAAAGGTACTCACGCATATCTTCAGGTTAGAGTATGCACCAACTTAAGAGATATGGCTGTATGTGGAATGTTTCTAGTTCCATGTGTTGTTCAAAGACTAAACCTTGATAAACTCTGTTGGGTTGCAAAAACTGAAATGGAGATCTATCTAGTTTTCTATTGCTTTTTATATTAGTTCTTTCCTTTATCATTCTAGACTATAGACGAGGCTTTAGTATTCCTATGGTTGAGTAAAAACAAAGTGCAAAAAACCAAAAGCCATGGCCATATGTGAACCCATAAGCATCATAGTAAATAAAGTAGGAACTATATGATATGTATCTCTTCAGAAATTGTAGTTTTCAATAATTTTGCTTTGGAGAGTACTGCTTCAGGATGATTAACAAGAAATGCAAGGATATACAGGTCATTTGCAATAAAAAACCCAGAGACTAATTATTATGCAAATGCCTTTATTTGAACTACTAAGTTGCTACCAAATTACATCATGTTTCAGAGTTAGAATAACATAATAATCTCGAGAACTATAGCAAAAAGCTTGACAAAGTAAGAGACATCAAGTCCGACATACATACTTTCTCTTTCTCATTACCACATCTTTGTTATAGGTGTTGAATTTAAAAATCTATTGTTCATTTGGCATTCTTTGCTTATTGAATCATCATCTAAATTCTGAGCTCACTTCCTCCTCCTAAGTGTCATGTTCAGCAGAATTTTAGATTGAAAGAGAGTTCTGTGATTAAGTTTTCAGACCAAAGAAGCAAGTGTCGAACTGACTCACGGAAGACAAAATATTCCATTTGATTTGAGCCTGGGTGTGAGGGGAAAATATAACCTTATGGTCCATTTTCCTCTACCTATAGTCTATGCTTATTTTCATATTTACTTGAAGCCCCTTAAAAATGTAGCGAGTCAGCAGACTTGTTGACTGTAATCAACATATTCTTAAATGTACAAAAAATAATCATGTAGAAAGAATACTGTAAAAAGATACTGATTTTAAGAATAAACAAATGAGAAAAGCTTCTAGTACATTCCTCCCAGCCAGTTACTTCAGATTTTCAGCACTACAAAGTAAGCAAAGGGCACTTCCTCTCCACTTAGTATCTGACCACAGTTCTTCAGTAAGAACTGGTAGGTCTTGGAAAGAAAAATGGCAAGCTAATACTAGTCCTATCTACCCATGTAAGCAAGCCTCAAGAGATGGACATCCTAAGAGTGAAAAGATACATGGAGAGATAATACACAGTGACAGGAAATGTCAAGGGCAGCATTCTAGGAGGAGAGAGAAGACGGTCTGTTGTGAGCATGTTCGGGTGTGCTGGACAGATCCAGCTTGAAGGGAAAGAGGAATTGCTTGTTACTAAAAGTCTTTCCAGAGGCTGTCATGATGAGCTAGTCTTGTTAATCAAAACTTAAAGTCCTTTAAATGGCCACAAATTCCTTAAGTCATGAGCACTTCACCTGACAATAGCTGACTGGCTAATCATGCACCTGTGAGTAAGGTTGGTTCTATTCAGATTTGTTATTTTACACTCTCTTTATCCCCCTTCCCATCAAATATGCAAACACGGTCATGACCATCTTGGGTTTTACTTCCACAAGGTCTCCTGGGATAGCATATACTCTGGCTCTGATTCTTCTAGCCATTGACACTGCATACCTAGTTTTGGAAGAGACAAAAATCAAGATAAGAGTCTTCTTTGTCAAGGATACCTTTGAATTTTTTAACCTTTGAATCTTTTTAAATTATTTTTTTTTTAATTTTTGTTTTTATGGTGTTTTGTCTGCATGTATGTCTGTGTGAGGGTGTTAGATCCCCTGAACCTGGAGTTACAGAAGTTGTGAGCTGCCCTGTATGTACTGGGACCTAACGCTAGGTCCTCTAGAAAAACAGACACTGTTCTTAATCACTGACCCAGGTCACCAGCCCAAATGATGATGGTGGAGGGTCATACGTCTATTGGTAATGAAACGGCCTTGGCCCTTTTGATAGGACAGCAGCTTAGATAGGCAGAGTAGACAGAAGAGAATTCTTGGAGAAAAAAAAAAAAAACCAAGTCAGTCAGTTGCCATGATTCTCTGACCCGAGATGGATGTAGGCTAGGTAAGCCACACGTCATGGTGCTATACAGATCATTAAATATGGGTTAAAGCAAGATGTAAGAATTAGCCAATAAGAGGCTAAAACTAATGGGCCAGGCAGTATTCAAAAGAATACAGTTTCCATGTAATTATTTCGGGTAAAGCTAGCCGGGAGGCGGGACGCAACCCCGCTGCTCTTTACTTGTCATATTTATTTTTAGGATAATCAGGTCTTTTAGATACATAGAAATTATATTTAGTATAGATAGTATAATCTTCAACCTCTTCAAAGAGCCGTAGAAAATGGCCTTTAATCTAACCTAGAATTCCATGCCAATGAGACACAAACACTCCTGGCATGACCGTTCTACACCCAAGAGAACGTTGAGCACCAAAGACACTCCACTGGGAGCTTGTCTTCTTGGCAGAACTGGCCTTTGGGTTAAGAAAAGCCCATACCTCAACTACTGACAAAGATACCAAATATCCATAAGTGGATGAAACAGGATTGTCTTAATTTGCCAAGACAAGGTAGGATAGTTCTAAAAGGTTTCTTGCCTTTAATAATAGTATGTCAGTTATGTTAGGCCTTAGCCAAAGTTGGTTGACTGAACATTGCAAACGAGACTTTGGATGATTGCCAAGGTACTCAGTTGTCTCTGTCATTTGTTGCACATTATGGATATTTTTCGTTTGTTAAGTAATATTACTTCCCTTCTCAGATCTTTGACGGAGTTAAAGATTAGATAATTGTAGTTACTCTCTACATTATTTAGACTCCTTGAAATAGAATGTTTAGTATATTTATTATTTGTTCCTATTGTATATAGTTGTATTTGGTTTGGCTCTATCTTATTTAGACAAAAGTGGGAGATGTAGGGGAAGCCCAGCCAATCACCTTGCTTGTAGGGTGGGGTCCCCTGAGGATATTATTTACTTATAAATATTGCGGGTATGCTCCCCGACTTCCCTTCTGCTTTCCTGTTCTCCACGGGAACCTCGGTTTTGTAAGTCCTTTCCTTATTAAAGCTGAATACTCTATAATTTCTGTCTACCGTTCACTTACGCCATAAGAAAAGGACACCATCTATTTCCTCTTATACAATCTGGTGACTGGGATACAAAATTTCTATATTGAAAGTACAAATCAGGGAAGTGGGCATGGTGGCATATGCTCATATGCTTATTGCCCTAGCACTCTGGAAGCAGAGGTTGAGGTCCAAGGGTCGGTGTAAGTTTGAAAGTAGTCAGAACTACACAGTGAGACAGTGTTTCAGAAAAAGAAAGACCCTATTAATAATTACACATTTGTTATCTGTTTTATTTTTGTTTGGAACTGATTTTTGAACTTATACTAAATCAAAACATGAGATTTATTTATTTAATTTTATGTGTATGTGTATGTTCTCTTCATGCAAGAATGGGCACCACATGTGTTCCTGGTAATTTAAGAGTCAGAAGATGGCATTATATCTCCTGAAAGCAAAGTTACAGAGGTTTTTGAGCCACCATGTGGGTGCTGGGAACTGAACCCAGCTTCTCTGTTAGGAACAGCAAGTGCCCTTAACTGCTGAGCCTCCATCTCTCCAGCTCCACGTTATGCTAAGTTTTTACTGTCTCTTATTTTGGACTTCATTTACTTATTTCTTCCAAATGTGGATGTGGAGTAAAAACAAAAGCTTGAAGCACTGATGTCATATAAAAATGAAGTTTGTGTGTGTGTGTGTGTGTGTGTGTGTGTGTGTGTGTGTGTGTGCAATTACCCAGGATGAATGCACAATCAATTACAAAATTCTCTATTCCATGTAATGAGATAACAGATACTTTTCTTTGGTGAGTGTGATGCTGGGAATGGAACTCAGGGACTTTTTTATGCTACTTCCCAAACATTAAGTGCCTGAAGTAAAACTCAAATGCTAAGGTCAATGTACCAGGTACTTCCAGATACTGAAGCAAGAGCTAGATGTGAGGATCTGCATGCTACATAGAGAATTTTTGGGCCAAGGACAGACAAAGTATAAGATAAAATGACTAAAATGTGCAGCTAAGAGAACAGGCAGAATCAAACCTCAAATGATTCAGAAAGCATTTCCAATATGCTGCTACAGGAATCTTTATGGATATTAAAATACAACGTTTTCAGTATAAATACTTCTCAAAGAATAAAGAAATGATGTGCATACTTTCCACGATTTTGAGGGTAGCATCTTTCTTCTCCTACAAAGCACTGCTGAGAACTGGTTATCAGCATGTATTGGTAGAGTTATCATGGGTCTCCTAGTAAACTAGGGCACAGTCTTGGTCTTTAGTGAAGAAGGGAAGAAATGGTGGAAAGACCTACATATTGCTATAATGTAAGAAACTTCCAAGACTCAGGCTTCTAGTAAGGGATAGCAAGTGTGCCCTGCTGATTTGGGGACTGAAGAATGTAAACTCAACATATATTGTAAGAGTGCTTGACTCATAGTAAGTAACAAAGGCATAATTGGATAATATGTTTAAATAAATTAAAAGATATAGACAAACTCTCTAAAGTATGGTCAGCCATCCTTTTAAGTGTTGTCTTTGCCTTGTTTGAAGTTCATACATATTTGCATTAAATTGTCCCAATAATCCCCTAAAGTGAGTGTTTAAAATCTTGAAGGTCAGACACATTGCTAATTTCCTTTGTCTATTTGTTGATTGATTGCTTCTTGACAGTGTCACACTGTGTAGCCTAGGTTGTTGTTGAAATCATCATCTTCCTGCCTCAGACGGCAGAGTGCATAGATTAGTGCTATATGTCACTACATCCAGCATACATGGTTCTTAAAATGGCGTGGGTGGGGTCTAAGGATGGAGCCCAGTGCCTCATTCATTCATCCCAAGCCCTATACCACTCAGCTACACCTCATCCTTTCTTGTGTTTTTTCATCTTTTGAGACTGAGTCTTGAAGTAATAGGGGCGGCGGGGCTGCATTCCCAGCACCCCGGCCGCCTGCTCGGCTAGCTTATGCCCCAAAATAATTACACAGACACTGTATTCTTTTAAGCACTGCTTGGCCCTTTAGCTCTAGCACTTACAGGCTGATTCTCACATCCCGATCAACCCATCTCTAATAATCTGTGAGAACCGGTTTTACAGGGAAGATTCTAGCCTAGTCCATCCTGGGTTGGAGCTTCATGCCGTGTGTCTGCCCGGGAGACGGGCATGGCGTCTCTCTCAGGCATCTGCTCCCAGGAGGAGAGCTGTCGAGACTCTGACCTCACTTCCTCTGCCTCCCAGCATTTTGTTCTGTTTACTCCACCCACAGGGCCAAGCAGTTTCTTTATTGGCCAATGACCTTCCTCCATCATTTCCCCTTTTTCGGTTTAAACAAAAAAAAAGGCTTTAACTTTAACATAGCAAAATTACATATAACAAAACAGTTATCAAGTAAAAGTTACAATAATCTTTATCATGACTAAGGAAAACTATAACTAACTATTCTTAACTCCATCAAAGACTCCAGAAAGATACAATATTACCTAAGCAAACAAGAAAAAAGCAACTTTTAAAACTCTAGAAATGACAGAGACATCTCGCTACCTGGACAGTCACCCAAAGTTCCTCTGTACCGTTGGGGCATCCATCTTCAGCCTTCAGGCCCATGGTATCCAGCAGACATTTCCATAAAGCAGAAAAATTCAAAGTCAATTCAGTCACTATCTGTTGTGTCCTGCAGAATGTCTCGCAGACTCTTTCATGAATCAGGAAACCCGAAAGATCATCTCACCTTAGGCAAGTTCAGTAGTCCTCTCTCTGCGGGTTCTCTGTGTCCAGTTTATGCAATAGTCCAGGCAAGAGCAGTTTCTTGCCCAAATAGCTATCAAACTCCATAAGGTGCCTCTTTGATGCCCATCTTCCTCTTGAAGTACATTGGTGCTGCCAGGAGCAGAGTGTCTCATTGTCATGAAAAGTCCTAAGTTATTAAAATATTTTAAATGCCATATTCTGCAGCCTTTGAGAGATATGAAGAATGCCTATCTGAAATATATCTCTATATGTCTAGAAAAATCTAACTAACATGAGTACAAGCTTTACTATTATTGATGATTATCCATTAACAACCTATATTTCTTAATTATACAGTACATATTTAAATGAACTACACAATCACAATACCTTAATCAAAATCAGAAACACTTATACATATAACAAAATTGATCTTAAATCTCTATCAATAAAGCAAAATCTATACTAATGCAAATTATTCATACCTATATCATATACCCCTTTAAATGTAAAAGAACGTTTATAAACCATATTTGGGAACATGGGCGCAGTTTTTTCTCTCCAAACTGCTTCCTGCTGAATGGGGGCATCGTTAATTAGGTCTTTCACAGTATAACCTGTGTGCTACTTTCATCTCAATTGGCAGTTGAGCGAAGCAAATTTTTGAAGATGTTCACTGCAACCCTTCAGGAGGGTGTGGTCCATCATTCCAAATCGGAATAGAAGAAATGAACAGCGTCTCATCCTCTGTGAAAACAAAATAAGAAACTCCTTTCCAAAGTATCATATCCTTAGATTCAAATTCAAAATATCTATGTTGGATTAGTTCAGAAGCATTTATAAACAAATATCTTTTAGTAGCTTTTGCTTTTTCCTCAGCATTCAAACAATTCAACGAGAGCATAATAGCATACAGTATCAAAATTCTCTGTGTGTTTTCCGTCATTGTGCAGCTTTGTTTTAACCTCTATTTTGTTTATTTTTACTTTTAACTCTTTGCTTTTTGAGACAGGTTCTGTATCTTTGACCTGAAGTAACTCTGTAGACCAGGTTGTCTTTGTACTCTCAGAGATCCGCCTGTCTCTGCCTCCCAGGCATTCGGGATTAAAGGTGTACACTACTACACCTTGAACTCACAGAGATCTGTTTGTCTCTGCCTTCTAGGCACTGGGATTAAAGGCGTGTGCTACCACACACAACAACTCTCTTCCTTTTTTTTTTTGTTTTTTACTTTGAGAACTTCAACTTTTAGTCTGCATATATTGTTAACACACTTTAAACCATTTAGAAATTTTCTTTGTCTTTGAATCTCTCTTAACTGTATATCTCTCTTTTTCTGACCACACGAGTCTTTAATTTACCAAGCAATATCAGTAGGATTAAAGGCGTGGCTTTGCCGGCTGGATCCAGCCCATTCCTTAGCTTTCCAGCCTCATGGCTGAGGTACTGGCTGTAGCCAGCAAGCGAGCTTCAGCAGCCTATGCTTGCAAACCGCACAAACCACCTGCGTAAAAGAGTCAGAGTTTGTTTTGGCAGGACAGCCCAGAAAGCCGGCATTTTTAAACGGCGCAGCTTTTTTCCTGCTATGGCTGAAAACCGAAAAGCATGTGTTCAGCTTTTCATCAACACCGTTTAAGTGTTTTGTGGCAGGACCTCTTAATGAGCTGCAGGCTTTGCAGCTAAAGCTGAGTCAGGAAGCCTCTCTTAGATGAGGCGCTTGCTTGCCTCTCGCAAGCAGAGTCGAACCGAGAAATTGCTGCTACCAAGAAACCAGGCACAATGTTTTCATTTTGTTCTAGAATTACTTCCCAAGCTGTCTCAGGCTTTATGTGGAAGCAGTTGTCCACGTGGGCGCCATATGAAGTAATAAGGGCGGCGGCGGGGCTGCGTCCCCAACACCCCAGCCACCTGCCCGGCTAGCTTATGCCCTGAAATAATTACACGGACACTGTATTCTTTTAAACATCGCTTGGCCCATTTCTATCTAACCTCTTCTAGGCTAATTCTCACATATTAATTTAGCCCATTTCTAATCATCTGTGTTGGGCCCCTAGGTGCGCTTACCGGGAAGATTCTAGCCTATGTCCATCCTGGGTCGGAGCTTCTTAGCGTGCGTCTGCCCAGGAGCCAGGAGCATGGCGTCTCTCTCAGGCGTCTGCTCCCGGGAGGAGAGCTGTCGAGACTCTGACCTCACTTCCTCTTCCTCCCAGCATTTTGTTCTGTTTACTCCACCCACAGGGCCAAGCAGTTTCTTTATTGGCCAATGACCTTCCTCCATCAGAGTCTTGCTATTTTGCCTAGGTTAGCTGAGAATCTACCCTTTTCTTAGTTTGTACCATGTGGGTACTGGGGATCAGATATTGTAGTAAGAACATTTACCTGCTGGTCCATCTTGGTGACCCTTATCATTTTTCTTAAATTAATTTTAAACCTTTGAACCCTGTAAAATGAAAGTTTTCTTCATCTCTTTTTTTTGTGTGATGAACTGAAAGCTTAAAAATATTTTCTTTATGGGCTACAGAGATGGCTCATTGGCTGATCTTCCAGAGAACCCAGGTTAAATTCCAAGTACCTACATGATGACTCAAAACAATCCAGAAGTCCAGTTTCAGAGGATAAGACACAGTCTTGTGGCCTATTTAGGCAACAGGCACACAAGTGGTACACAGGCATACCTGTAGGCAAAACACCCCCACACATATATAGGTGGAAAATATTATTTCTCCTCACAGAGATAAGATCACACCATATTTGTATTTTTGTGTTTGACATTCATCTCCATAGTCACGCACGCTGTTGCAAATGATAGAACTGCATTCATATAGAGGCTATATAGGTTTCATTGTCTTGTGTGGGCTCCATAAAGTTATTCTTACTAAAGGACAGAGGCTTGGGTATTTATGTGGAGGAGTAAAATGGGGAGATGTTGGTGACGGGGATATATAATTGATGGTAAATAGTGAAGAGATGAAATGGTCAAGAATAGGCAAGCACACAGCTAGAACTTAAGTTGTTTGCAGTGGGCTCGGGAGTAGAGTGCAGTGACAATGAGGAGCGATGCTCAGGAAGGTTCTGTTATTATTTGTTAAGTGTTTTAAAATTGATTGTGGTGATTGATGAAACAGTGTGAACAAGGTCAAAACCATTAGATACTGTACTTAAATGAGTGAATTGTATGTCTGTGAATGGGATCTCAATAAAGCCATTCAAATAAAGAGATCTTTTCCAGATGCCATCACTATCCAGGGAAAGAACCCAAATTAGAGTGGATTCCCTGGCTATAATACCAGTGTTCTTTGTACGACATGGAGCAATTGCCCTTATTTGGCATTATTGTGCTTGTCATCTTCAGTAAGATTCCCACTCTTAACAAGGTCACGGTTAATGCAGCCTGGCTGGATGGCATCAATTAAATCCACAATTGCCAAACTGGAGCTGATCGTCTTGTCCAATTAAAAAAAGGGAACAAAAAAACACTAAGAATTTCACTACTTACAAATTATGTGTTCTTGATGTAAGCCTGGGCAAGGGAAGAAAAATCTTGTCATAGCTCAACAATAATTCTTACAAACAAACCCAAAGATATCCTTAAAATAATTGCTATTATCTAGCAAATATAATGTAGAATGATCAGTATACTGACCTTAAAACTCTGAATGGAAGTTGACTTTCCAGCTTCACTCAGTGTTCGGTTCACCCAATTTACAATGATGTCATCATTCACTTTCTGACCTTCTCCAAGATTTTCCAGAACATTAAGGGTGTATCTAAGGGAATCAGCAAAGAAAGTCAATCTATTTGAAGAAGAAAAACGCAAGCAACAGAGAAATGTCTCATGTACACTTTTATCATGAAGAGTTCTTGGGGGCTGGCAAGATGGCTTATTGGGTAAAGCAACTTGATGCCTGTGTCTGACATCCTGAATTTCATTCCCAGGTCCTACAGTGGGTGGCGAAAGGTAATTCTCAACAGTTAATCTCTGACCTTCATCTGAGCTGGTATGAGCCATGCTCTACTCACTTACACACATGTGCCTCATACCCTGTGCTTTGGCTGATACCTACGCAGAATGAATGCTTTGGCTGTTATTTCTAAGAGATGTTCATTTTCCCAAGTGGATGGGAAGACTGTAAGGGACAGAACTCAGAAAAGAGTGCTGTGAAATAGCATCATCTGGATCTGCTGCACTTAGAACTCAACAGTGGCTGTGGTTGCCTGCAAAAGCCCCATACAGGATCATTGGCAGTTTATGCCACTGGGTGATAGGCAATATTTTATCATGAAGTGTAACCCTAATAGTATCCTATTAGTATCCTATTAGTATATTAAAACCCTAATAGTATCCCATGCTCCAAAAGGATTGTCCCACACTGTGTATATATGAGCAGCATTAATCGAACTCAGTGGGCTATTTTAGAAAAGCATTAAAGTAGGAAGGGGAAGTGGGGGAAATCCAGCAGGAGTTTGAAGGGCTAGAAGGGGGGTTGGATATTATTAGGGCTCATTGCACCATCCTTCCAAACTAAAGGTAGAATTAACAACTTCATTCTGTGAGATAAAATGTAAAAGAGCCTGGGTCCTAGCCCTGAGAGGCCATGTCTTAGAGTTTCTTGGCTGTGAAGTGACACCATGACCACAGCAACTCTTATAAAGGAAACACATTTAATTGGGTGGCTTACATTTTCAGAGGTTTAGCCCAGTGTCATCATGGTGCAATATGGTCGTTTACAGGCAGACATGGTGTTGGAAAAGTATGCGGGAGTCCTATATTTTGACCTGCCAGCATCAGGAAGTGGTCTGAGACACTGGATATGGTTTGAGCATATACGAGACCTCAAAGCCCACCCCCGCAATGACATACTTTCTCTAAAAAAGCCATTTCTACTACAACAAAGCCACAGCTCCTAATAATGCCATTCCCTTTGGGTGCCATTTTCTTTGTAACCACCACAGGCAGCTCATGGGACAAGTGCCAGAAGAGCTCTGGAGAGGAGCCCCGTGCCAGTGGGCTGTAGCTGTCCTGTGATGTCCACTTACTAAGTCCTAGCAATGAAAAGCACTGTGTTCTCCCTCTCCTCACTGAAGCCCACTGGTCCCCCAGCAGAGCCTCTGGGCCTCAGCCACACCCTCCAGTGGCACTCCTGGGAGCTGCCTTCATAGCAGGCACTGTGCCTGCCCCTCCTGTGCTCTGTATGCTTTACCCACGATAGGTATCTCTCAGTCTTTAAATGTCTGTTCTGCACATGCGTGCTACTTGGAAGGCTCTTCCTCCCCACCTGAAGAATCCAGGGGCTTTTCCATTTGGTTCTGACTCCACCTCATGGTTCAGGAGTCTTACAAACATGAAACAGAAAGCAAAGCCCCAAGCCCCAATAACCCTCCCATATTCATCTAGTTAATTCTTCTTAGAGGTCCCTGGAATGTGAACGCATGGAGAACATATTTGGGGGAAGAAAGCATGGTGAACATCAGGAAAAAAAATAGAAAAAGAAAAGTGAGACATGGGGATCTACAAAGGGAGGGTGGAATGGGGAAAGAAGTCTGTGAAAGAAGGGAAGTTCCACGGGGGACATCCATTCATGAGTCTCTCTTTGGCCCAGGGGTGGCCTCAACTGGAAAAGGAGTCCAGAAGAAGCTCAAAGTGGTTGATCAGAGCACTCAGAGGAAGAATGACTCAACCAAGAATTTGAAGGTGGTGACAAATATTCAGAAGTCAAGGAGTGGACATGCTCAGATATCCAAAGCACAGGGTAAGGCTATCGTGGGACCTGCCATTGGAAAGGTTCAGGATGGTGGGATCCCTTAGAGCTGGCACAGGGGTGGAGGAGATTCATGCATTAAATATTAGAAGAGAGAAAGAATGTGGATAACGGTGATAGGGGCAAAGAGAGGCAATGGTCTTCTGTGGCTGAGGAGTTTTTGGTAAAGGAATATAGCCACAGGTCATTAGGTCATAGACATATGTCATCTCAGCTGAGACCTAAGGCAGAGAGAGGGTCTCCACCTACTAGATTTTATAACCTTAAGGATAACTAAGAACTTCCAAAGGTCTGTGTCTATGTTTATATCTACCTACTTGTACATTATTCATAGCTAAAACCAATAATTTTAAAAACTTTACTTAAAGGGAAATGAGTTGTTTGGTCATATAACTATATAAAAATGTATTTCTGAGCCAGGTAGTGGTGGCACCTACCTTTAATCCTCACACTTGGGGGAGCAGAGGTGGAGAAATCTCTGAGTTTGAGGCCAGCCTGGTCTATAGAACTAGTTTCAGGACAGAAACCCTGTCTGGAAAAACAAAAACAAAACCCAACAACCACAAAGTATTTCTGAAGCAAAAACAAAATTAGAAGATTGGTGTCAATCTATGTTCCTGAAGGCCTCAGTAATGCCGGGCTACATGAAAGACAGGTAGAGTCTTAGAGTTAGTCCTGAATTCACACAGTCATGAGTGGATGTGGCTGAGGACAGGAGGAAAATCTAGCTTCACAGAGCCATGCAATTGAAAGAGTGGGGTATTCTAATAGTCTGTTAGGGTATCTGTGGGCATTCGTCCTTAAAACTACATTAAAAATGAGCCGGTGGTAGTTTCTTAAAGACTGAATTTATTTTTAATTATGAGAGTGGAGGATATACACGCATGCACATGGGCACATGTAAAGGCCAGAGCCACCAGATGCCCTGGAACTAGAGCTGCAGAGGGTTGTGATCCACACAGCACAGACGGGTGCTGGCAATAGAACTCCAGGCCTCCATACAGGTCTTATCATAGCCACCCCAGAGCAGCTGCTCTTAGTGGTTAGCAATGAGGTAGACTTTGAATCCGATTTCCGGTGCTGTGGTTCTATTATAATAAACTATGTTATGCCAGTTGAGTGTGGCAGCCCAAGCCTTTAATCCCAGTGCTTGGTCTCACGGATGACATATCCCCTGGAAACTCTGTAGTTCTCCCTTGTGGCTCTTTCAGAGCTGTGGTTGGTTGTCTATGTACCTCCTGTTTACTGTGAGAGTAGCACATGAGGTCACAGAGCAGACTGGCCTTGCTTTCTGCTCTTCTGTGCTTCTGTTTAAACAATTAACAAATCAGAACACAAGGGAGTATAGGGAGTATAGGCACTAGGAATGCTTATACCTGGGTCTATGCTGCCCTCTGCTGGAAATCCTTGTACTTGGCACTCTGGGTTATTCCTCTGGGACCTTATGCAGAGGCCTGGATGAGACAAAGTACTTGCCCTTCATGTTGTCTTTTAATTGTTATGATTGGACTCAGTTAAAAGGTAAAACACTTAAATGAACTAAAAATCCACCCAGATGCTTCTGAAGCCTTTGTTCTTTACAAAGAAAAAGCACAGAGAACAACCCCAAATACCTCTTCATCTTTTTTATGAAACACTTGAGGAAGCAGGATCCCAGGCCCGTGCTGACCACTCTCCCTCAGCTTAGCTTCTGCCCTAGGCTGCAACTTCTGAGATGGCGTGGGTGCTTGTGCTATTAGGAGTACTGCTGAGCCATTTTTGCTTTTTAAAAATAGTATTTTATTTACTCTTTTAAGATGTCATCATGTATAGAATGTGCTTTGATCTGCCCATCTTTTATTTGCCTCTACAACTTTCCCCACTTCCAGTCCCACACATCCCTCTCCCAATTTCCTAAACAGAGTTCAGTTAATTCTGGGTGTGGGGCCAGTCACTGGAGCATGGACAACCAACTGGTAGCCACACGCACCCCATCACTTGCCAGCTGCTCTTGCTGAGGCATGCTGGATGATACATCTATATCCCATGGTCAGACCTCACACACTGTCAGTGTTTTGCAGACTTATTACCTCAGAGCCCCAGTCCCATCTGTTAAAGGGCTATCCTTGCCTTCGCCTTGGGAGGATGAAGGATGTGATTCTTGATTTTCTTGCTCTGCCTGTGACTTCTGCAGCTACCCCACCTCCCATCCCTCACCCTCACTGTTAAATACTTTCTCTTAGACGAACCTATCCGGCCAAAAAGTATTCCCAATCAGACCAAATTAAAGATGCCCATGTTTAATGGAGTGTTCTAGGGTGGCCCCTGGAAAGCATGGAGAGGGGAAGGGACAGTAGGGCATGGGACCTCTCCCCACCCATGGGACCTGCGAATGTTAAGTATTTTCTCTTAGATGAACCTCTCTGCTGACTCAAATAATCCCAATCAGACTAAATATAACAACATTAAAAGATAACTTGATTAAACACAGTGCTCCCAGGTGACCCCAGGAAAGCATGGAGAGGGGAAGAGAGGGAAGGGGAGACCACAAATCCCCAAGATCATGTGTTCATTCTCTGGGGGGGCGGGAGTTTAAATAGCCTGTGGGAGTGGTCTCAACCTTCCCTGGGGAGGGGTCTCCATTTGGCAGGCTTTCTCAGAGGTGGAGTTTGGACTAAGGCAACTCCCAGGGGAGGGAACTTATGCCAGGAGCTGGGGTGAAGTCCCCAGGCAAGCAATCCAGACTTTTTATACAAAGGGGTATTAGGGAACTGAGGTGATGCTACTGACCAAACACTCACCTTGGACCACAGGTTAGAAAGTATGCATAACTTCTCTGGTTATGCGATCTTCTTGTGTTTCTCCCTGTGTTCTGGAAGTATTCAAAAGCTGGTCTTGGGGTCACTAATTGTTTTTGCTCCTTTCCACTGCTCCACTTCCCTGTCAGGCTTCCTCCATAGAAGTTCTTTACTTCAGGAAGTGGTTTTTATCTTTAATCGCTGCAGGCTCCTGGTTGTTAGCTCACACTAAGGAGGGTCTTAACCAGCTGCTGCAGCTCCTTTAGAATGGAGCTGGCAGATGCTGAAGAGTCCCTGAAAGGCCTTCCCTCAGGTTTCATCATTAAAGGCCTTTGGCTGAAATGGGCAAATGTGGCTAAGCCAAACTCAGCACCACTGAGAATTCACCAGGAAACTAACTTGAGGGGTAGAGTACATGGCTTTAGATGTCCTTGCAACTAAAGCCCATCACATTCGAGGCACAAGGGGTACCTGCCACAGGTTAGAGAGAGAGGGGGGGGGGGAGAGAGACAGAGAGAGAGAGAGAGAGAGAGAGAGAGAGAGAGAGAGAGAGATGCTTGTGGCCTGACCCTGCATGGTAGCTTGCTCCTTGCAGCACCCTAAACCGCCACACTGCCCCTTCAACTATTGCAAGCATGTTCAGGATATCTGTCTTCTTTAGAGCTATATTACCACAGGGAATTAGCAAAGATGTTTCCATGGAGACAGAGAACCTTGAAAGATCCCCACACTGGGATGATATGCAAAGCTCCTTTCCCAGGGTTTATAATAGTAATTCAGGGTTACCTGTAGCTCTACTTCTCACTCACATTAGGATCTGACAGATGCAAATCCCCCCACTCAAACTGCATAACAAACACCATTGCAATCTCAGTGGGCTTTCTAGGAAACTGCAAAGCCAAGATTCTGCCTCTGACCAGGTCTGCCTCTGGCTCAGGATTCTCATCTACTCTACCATATTTGAGAGGAGCCTGGAGACAGATGGGGGTGTAACAGGTCACTCCACACCCTTATCCACTTGCCAGCCTGGCTCCTCCTAAACTAAATATCATTTGGGGCTCTTTTGGATAATCCATTGCCTAGTTCCCAGGAGCCCCTCCTCCCACAGTGTGACTCTCCAGTCTCCATGTTTCTGAAATAATTAATGATAATTAGCATCTTCACATCAGCACTCTTCATTTCCTAATAATGGGAAAAGGTAACAGACATTTTTCTTTTCCTCTTTTAGTACATGTTAGAGGCGAGAGAGAGTTGGGCCCAATGTTGTTATCTTACTGTTAGCCTCTCACTCGAAATGAACAGTTACAGCACTTCTCTATGTGCCCAGGAGAAAGCTCTGCATGAATTCTTCCCCCAGCAAGGCTGGGTAGGAAAGGAAGCACAACTGTCAGCAGCTACTTGGAACTCAACTGTTTCTTTTGAACCTGACAACCCTGTTCTGAGATTCTGAGCTGCCAGATCTCTCCAGGTGCAATTTACAGAATCACCTAGAATCATCCAGAAGTTTTTGCTCTTTGTTTCCTTTTGTTTATTTCAGTGTGCAAAGGAGGAGACAGGAGCCCTATAAAGTGTAAAGTGATAGCAGGTAATGACGGTAGACATTGTCTTTCAGTGCTGGTCTCCTCACTCACCCAGGTCTGTTTGTTTTCTCACTTCCAGGAATGTCCAAGGATGACGCTTTAGATTTTCTCTCTCCTACGCTTCTTGTGACCTGTGGGAAGGCCAAAGAAATTTTGTTCAAGCAGAAAATGAAGCAAGGCAAGTGCCCACTATTCTGATCTTCTGGTCCCTGAAGGGAGCTACATGGGAAGAGAGTTCTCTGTGCACAGCTCATCAGGAAGCAAAAACAAAAAGGCCTTCCTGGAAGGCGTTTCCAGACTTTTCCACGGGTGTATCTAGAAACCACACGAGTCATATCTGGGTCCTGTGTTTATGCACCACCCCTTCAATATCTTGTGAAGTTAATGGATTCCTGAATCTGAAAGAGGAACCTAGATTTTCCTACCTCTGCTTCTACCCCTGAAAAATCCCCTCTTGAACTGGGAATGACAAGAACCATAATGGGGAGGCTCAGAAGCTTGTGGTAAATTCACAGAGGAGCCAGGTTGGTCCTGTAATGGCCTGTCTCTCTCTCTCTCTCTCTTTTTTTTACAGGATCCTCAGGAAAATGCATTCAGAATGAAGCAGGGGATTGGCTCACTCCAAAGGAATTTTTAATAGAAGGGAAAAGGTTCAAGTCAAAAGACTGGAAGAGGGATATACAGTGCAAGCAGAAGACACTGAGATTCCTGGAGCAGGTATGCTAATGGCCAAGGGTGGTGGATTTGAGTCCTGGAAGGAGTGGAAATCCAGTAGCGAAAATGTGGACTAGGCAGCATGGCTTACAAAGATCTGGGTGTTCAAACAGAAAACGTTGTCAAGTGACAAAGTCAAAGATGCAGGTGCCCATGAAGACCTTTCACGTAAGCAAATGGACAGAGAATTTTAAGGCAGACCAAGTTTTTTGTGATCAGAGGTTTAAGAATCTTAGCCTAGGCAAATGGATAGATCTAGAAAGCATTATATTCAGTGGGGTAACCCAGAGCCAGAAAGACAAATAAAATATTCGCTCACTCATAAGTGGTTTTTAGACATAAAAGAAAGAAAAACCAGACTTGATCTTGTATTCTGCCACATCACTGAAGGTATTTATCAGCTATAGGTATTCTTTGGAAGATATTTGGGGGTCACTGATGTACACAATCATATCATCTGCAAATAACGAAAGTTTGAGTTCTTCCTTTCCAATTTGAATCCCCTTGATCTCCTTATGTTGTCTCATTGCTATTGCTAGAACTTCAAGCACTATGTTGAATAGATATGGTGAGAGTGGACAGCCATGTCTTGTTCCTTATTTTAGTGGAAAGGCTTTGAGTTTCTCTCCATTTCATTTGATATTAGCTGTCGGCTTGCTTTATATTGCTTTTATTATGTTTAGGTATGATTCTTGTATCCCTAACCTCTCCAAAACCTTTATCATAAAGGGGTGTTGAATTTTGTCAAATGTTTTTCAGCATCTAATGAATTGATCATATGGTGATTTTCTTTCAGTTTATTTAAATGATGAATTACATTGATAGATTTTTCATATGTTGAACCAACCCTGCATCTCTGGGTTGAAGACTACTTGATCATAATGGATAATTTTTTGATGTGTTCTTGGATTAGGTTTGCCAGTATTTTATTGAGAATTTTTTTTTTTTTTATTTTAATTTATTTATTTATTAAGAATTTCTGCCTCTCCCCACAACCGCTTCCCATTTCCCTCCCCCTCCCCCGATCAAGTCCCCCCCCCCTCATCTGCTCGAAGAGCAATCAGGGTTCCCTGACCTGTGGGAAGCCCAAGGACTGCCCACCTCTATCCAGGTCTCCTAAGGTGAGCATTCAAACTGCCTAGGCTCCCACAAAGCCAGTACGTGCAGTAGGATCAAAAACCCACTGCAATTGTTCTTGAGTTCTCAGTATTCCTCATTGTCCGCTATGTTCAGCTAGTCTGGATTTATCCCATGCTTTTTCAGACCTAGGCCAGCTGGCCTTGGTGAGATCCCAATAGAACATCCCCATTGTCTTAGAGTGTGGGTGCACCCCTCGTGGTCCTGAGTTCCTTGCTCGTGCTCCGTCTCCTTCTGCTCCTGATTTGGACCTTGAGATTTCTGTCCGGTGCTCCCGTGTGGGTCTCTGTCTCTGTCTCCTTTCATCGCCTGATGAAGGTTAATATTCCTGAGGATGCCTATGTGTTTGTCTTTGGATTCACCTTATTTAGCTTCTCTAGGAACATGAATTATAGACTCAATGTCCTTTATTTATGGCTAGAAACCAAATATGAGTGAGTACATCCCATGTTCCTCTTTTTGGGTCTGGCTTACCTCACTCAAGATAGTGTTTTCTATTTCCATCCATTTGTATGCAAAATTCAAGAAGTCCTTGTTTTTTACTGCTGAGTAATACTCTAATATGTATATATTCCATACTTTCTTCATCCATTCTTCCGTTGAAGGGCATCTAGGTTGTTTCCAGGTTCTGGCTATTACAAACAATGCTGCCATGAACATAGTTGAGCATATACTTTTGTTGTATGATAGGGCCTCTCTTGGGTATATTCCCAAGAGTGGTATTGCTGGATCCAGGGGTAGGTTGATCCCGAATTTCCTGAGAAACCGAAACACTGCTTTCCAGAGTGGTTGCACAAGTTTGCATTCCCACCAGCAATGGGTGAGTGTACCCCTTTCTCCACAACCTCTCCAGCAAAGGCTATCATTGGTGTTTTTGATTTTAGCCATTCTGACAGGTGTAAGGTGGTATCTTAAAGTTGTCTTGATTTGCATTTCCCTGATCGCTAAGGAAGTTGAGCATGACCTTAAGTGTCTTTTGGCCATTTGAAGTTCTTCTGTTGAGAATTCTCTGTTCAGATCAGTGCCCCATTTTATAATTGGGTTGATTAGCCTTTTACGGTCTAGTTTCTTGAGTTCTTTATATATTTTGGAGATCAAACCTTTGTCAGTTGCAGGGTTGGTGAAGATCTTCTCCCAGTCAGTGGGTTGTCTTTTTGTCTTAGTGACAGTGTCCTTTGCTTTACAGAAGCTTCTCAGCCTCAGGAAGTCCCATTTATTCAATGATGCCCTTAGTGTCTGTGCTGCTGGGGTTATACATAGGAAGTGGTCTCCTGTGCCCATGTGCTGTAGAGTACTTCCCACTTTCTCTTCTATCAGGTTCAGTGTGTTCGGACTGATATTGAGGTCTTTAATCCATTTGGATTTGAGTTTTGTGCATGGTGATAGATATGGATCTATTTTCATTCTTCTACAGATTGACATCCAGTTTTGCCAGCACCATTTGTTGAAGATGCTCTCTTTTTTCCATTGTATACTTTTAGCTCCTTTATCGAAGATCAGGTGTTCATAGGTTTGTGGGTTAATGTCAGGGTCTTCTATTCGATTCCATTGGTCGACTTCTCTGTTTTTATGCCAATACCAAGCTGTTTTCAATACTGTAGCTCTGTAATAGAGTTTGAAGTCAGGGATGGTAATGCCTCCAGACAATCCTTTATTGTATAAGATTGTTTTGGCTATCCTGGGTTTTTTGTTTTTCCATATAAAGTTGATTATTGTCTTCTCCAGATCTGTGAAGAATTTTGATGGGATTTTGATGGGGATTGCATTGAATCTATAGATTGCTTTTGGTAGAATTGCCATTTTTACTATGTTGGTCCTCCCAATCCAAGAGCAAGGGAGGTCTTTCCATTTTCTGGTGTCTTCTTCAATTTCTTTCTTCAAAGACTTATAGTTCTTGTCAAGTAGATCTTTCACTTCCTTGGTCAGGGTTACCCCAAGGTATTTTATGCTATTTGTGGCTATCGTGAAAGGTGATGCTTCTCTGATTTCCCTCTCTGCTTCCTTATCCTTGGTGTATAGGAAGGCAACTGATTTTTTGGAGTTGATCTTGTATCCTGCCACGTTACTAAAGCTGTTTATCAGCTGTAGGAGTTCTTTGGTAGAATTTTTGGGGTCGCTTATGTACACTATCATATCATCTGCAAATAACGAAAGCTTAACTTCTTCCTTTCCAATACGAATCCCCTTGATCTCCTTATGTTGTCTTATTGCTATTGCTAGAATTTCAAGCACTATATTGAAGAGGTATGGCGAGAGTGGACATCCTTGTCGTGTTCCTGATTTTAGTGGGATGGCTTTGAGTTTTTCTCCGTTCAATTTAATGTTAGCTGTTGGCTTGCTGTAAATAGCTTTTATTATATTTAGGTAGGACCCTTGTATCCCTATTCTCTCCAAGACCTTTATCATAAAGGGGTGTTGAATTTTGTCGAATGCTTTTTCCGCATCTAGTGAAATGATCATATGGTTTTTTTCTTTCAGTTTATTTATATGGTGGATTACATTGATAGATTTGCGTATGTTGAACCAGCCCTGCATCTCTGGGATGAAGCCTACTTGATCATAATGGATAATTTTTCTTATGTGTTCTTGGATTCGGTTTGCCATTATTTTATTGAAGATTTTTGCGTCGATGTTCATGAGTGAGATCGGTCTGTAATTCTCTTTCTTGGTTGGGTCTTTTTGTGGTTTTGGTATCAGGGTAACTGTAGCTTCATAAAAGGAATTTGGCAATGACTCTTCTGATTCTATATTGTGAAATACCTTAAGGAGTATAGGTATTAATTCTTCTTGGAAGTTCTGGTAGAATTCTGCATTGAAACCATCTGGTCCTGGGCTTTTTTTCGAAGGGAGATTTTTGATAACCATTTCTAATTCTTCGCGAGAAACCGGTCTATTTAGATCATTCACCTGGTCTTGGTTTAGCTTTGGTATATGATACTTATTTAAAAAAATGTCCATTTCTTTTGTATTTTCCAGTTTTGTGGCATACAGGCTTTTGTAGTAAGATCTAATGATTCTCTGAATTTCCTCTGTGTCTGTGGTTATGTCCCCCTTTTCATTTCTGATCTTATTTATTTGCGTGTTCTCTCTCTGTCGTTTAATTAGTTTGGATAGGGGTTTGTCGATCTTGTTGATTTTCTCCAAGAACCAGCTTTTTGTTTCATTGATTCTTTGGACTGTTTTCTGTGTTTCTATTTTGTTGATTTCAGCCCTCAGTTTTATTATTTCCAGTCTTCTACTTCTCCTGGGCGCGTCTGCTTCTTTTTTTTCTAGAGCTTTCAGGTGTGTTTTTAAGTCCCCAATGTATGCATTCTCCGTTTTCTTTAAGTGGGCACTTAGAGCTATGAACTTTCCTCTTAGCACTGCTTTCATTGTGTCCCATAGGTTTGAGTATGTTGTCCCTTTATTTTCATTAAATTCAAGGAAGACTTTAATTTCTTTCTTGATTTCTTCCTTGACCCAGGCGTGGTTCAGTAGTTGACTGTTCAGTTTCCATGAGTTTGTCGGTTTTTTGGGGGCAGCGTGGTTGTTGCCTTCTAACTTTAATCCGTGATGATCTGATAAGACACAGGTGGACACTGAGATTTTTTTGTATCTGTGGAGGTTTCCTTTGTTTCCGAGTATGTGGTCAATTTTTGAGAAGGTTCCATGAGCTGCAGAGAAGAAGGTATATTCTTTCCTATTTGGGTGGAATGTTCTATAGATGTCTGTTAAGTCCATTTGCTTCATTACCTCCAATAATTCTCTTAATTCTCTATTAGGTTTCTGTCTGATTGACCTGTCCCTTGGAGAGAGAGGTGTGTTGAAGTCTCCTACTACTAGTGTGTGTGGTTTGATGTCTGCCTTGAGTTCTAGTAATATTTCTTTTACATAAGTAGGTGCTTTTATATTGGGGGCGTATATATTCAGGATTGAGACGTCCTCCTGATGAATTGTTCCTGTTATGAGTATAAAGTGACCGTCTCGGTCTCTTCTGATTGATTTTAGTTTGAAGTCAGTTTTGTTAGAAATTAGTATGGCCACACCTGCTTTTTTCTTAGGACCATTTGCTTGAAACACCTTTTCCCAACCCTTTACTCTGAGTAGGTGCCTGTCTTTGTGGTTGAGATGTGTTTCTTGCAAACAGCAGAATGTTGGATCCTGTTTTCGTATCCAATCTTTTAGCCTGTGCCTTTTTATAGGTGAATTGAGCCCATTAATATTAAGTGATATTAATGACCAGTGGTTGTTTACTCCGGTTATTCTTATTGCTTTTGGTAGTAGAGATTGTGTGTCTCCTTTCTTTGAGATGTGCTCGTGAAGGGCCATTAGATGCCTGGGTTATTGTAGGCAGTGTTGGCAGTGGTGGATTCCTTGGGTTGCGATTTTCCTTCTATTACTTTCTGTAGGGCTGGATTTGTGGCTACGTATTGTTTAAATTTGTTCTTATCCTGGAATGTCTTGTTTTCTCCGTTGATAGTGAACGATAGCTTGGCTGGGTATAGTAGTTTGGGTTTGCATCCATGGTCTCTTAGCTTCTGCAGAACCTCTATCCAGGACCTTCTGGCTTTCATAGTTTCCATCGAGAAGTCAGGTGTAAGTCTGATCGGTTTACCTTTATAAGTTACTTGCCCTTTTTCTTTTGCAGCTCTTAATATTCTTTCTTTAACCTGTATATTTTGTGTTTTGATTATTATATGGCGAGGAGATGTTTTTCTTTGATCCAGTCTGTTTGGTGTTCTGTATGCTTCTTGAATATTTAAATGAATATCTTTCTTTAAGTTGGGAAAGTTTTCTTCCATAATTTTGTTGAAAATATTTTCTGAGCCTTTGAGCTGTGACTCTTCTCCTTCTTCTATTCCTATTATTCTTAGGTTTGGTTTTTTTATTGTGTCCCATAGTTCCTGAATGTTTTGTGTTGAGAATTTGTTGGCTTTGCTGTTTTCTTTGATCTGTTCGTTTATTTTCTCTATGGTGTCCTCAGCATCTGAGAGTCTTTCTTCTAGCTCTTGGATTCTATTGATTATGCTTGTTTCTGTAGACTCAGCTCGTTGGCCTAGATTTTCCATATCCAGCTGGTCCTCAGTTTGTATTTTCTTCTTTGCCTTCATTTCAGTTTTCAATTCTTGAACTGTTTCCATTACCTGTTTGATGGTTTTTTCTTGGTTTCCCAGGGTATCATGTACGTATTTACTCATTTCTTCAAACTTTTTGTTGTACTTCTCATCCATTTCTATAAGGGCATTTTTTACATGTTGTTTAAGGGACTCTATTATCTTCATAAAGTCGATTTTTTCCACTTCTTCTGTGTTAGGTTGTTCAAATACTTCTGTTGTAAGATCATTGGGTTCTGATGTTTTCATGTTGTTTTTCGGATTATTGGGTGAGTTCTTGCCTTGGCGCCTGCCCATCTCCTCCTATTGATCCTATCCAATGGATCCTTTAGAAACCGGATCAGGTTTCCCTGCTGGCCAAGGGCTCCGCTTACAAAATGCCCTCACTCTCTTTTGTGGTTCCTGCTGCAGGCCAAGAACCCTCTCACCCCTCCGAAGGATCTTCAGGATAGGACCAGGCTCCCCTTGTGCCAGTGACCTGGCCAACCAAAGGCCTACCTCTTTGATTCAATTGTAGTAGGGCGATCTGCTCTCCTTATTGCAGCCTGTCCCAGCTGCTTGGGTCTGGCCACCGCTCAGCCGCGTCTGGCGCCGCCGCCGTGCTGCCGCCGCCGCGGCGCCGCGTCTGGCGCCGCCGCCGCGGCGCCGCGTCTGGCGCCGCCGCCGCTGCGCCTCTGTGCGTCTGGCGCCGCCGCCGCTGCGCCTCTGTGCGTCTGGCGCCGCCGCCGCTGCGCCTCTGTGCGTCTGGCGCCGCCGCCGCTGCGCCTCTGTGCGTCTGGCGCCGCCGCCGCTGCGCCTCTGTGCGTCTGGCGCCGCCGCCGCTGCGCCTCTGTGCGTCTGGCGCCGCCGCCGCTGCGCCTCTGTGCGTCTGGCGCCGCCGCCGCTGCGCCTCTGTGCGTCTGGCGCCGCCGCCGCTGCGCCTCTGTGCGTCTGGCGCCGCCGCCGCTGCGCCTCTGTGCGTCTGGCGCCGCCGCCGCTGCGCCTCTGTGCGTCTGGCGCCGCCGCCGCTGCGCCTCTGTGCGTCTGGCGCCGCCGCCGCTGCGCCTCTGTGCGTCTGGCGCCGCCGCCGCTGCGCCTCTGTGCCTTATTGAGAATTTTTGCATCAATGTTCATGATCGAGAATGGTTTGTAATTCTCTATCTTGGTTGATTCTTTGTGTGGTTTTGTTATCAGGGTAGCTGTAGTTTCATAAAAAGAGTTTGGCAATGACTGTTCTGTTTCTATTATGTGAAGCACCTTAAGGAATATTGGTATAAGCTCTTCTTAGAATTTCTGGTAAAATTCTGCATTAAAGCCTTCTGGTCCTGGGCTTTTTTTTTTTTTGGAGGTTTTTTTTTTTGTGACAGCTTCTATTTCCTCACGACTTACAGGTCTATTTATATTGTTCACCCGGTCTTGATCTAATTTTGGTATATTGTATTAATCTAAAAACAAGTCCATTTCTTTTACATTTTCCAACTTTGTGGCATATAGACCTTTGTAGTAAGACCTAATGATTTTCTGAAATGCCTCAGTGTCCGTTGCTATGTCCCCCTTTTCATTTTTGATCTTGTTAATTTGCACATTGTCTCTCCACATTTTGATTAGTTTGAATAGAGGCTTGTCAATCTTGTTGATTTTCAGAAAGAACCAGCTCTTTGTTTCATTGATTCTTTGGATTGTTTTCTGTGTTTCTATTTTGCTGGTTTCAGGCCTCAGTTCAATTATTTCCAGTCTTCTACTTTTCCTGGGTGAGTCTTCTTTTTTTTTTCTAGAACTTTCAGCTGTGGTGTTAAGTCTCTAGTGTGAGCTTTCTCCATTTTTTAATGTGGGCACTTAGTGCTATGAATTTTCCTTTTAGTACTGTTTTCATAGTGTCCCATAGGTTTGGGTATGTTGTGTCTTTTTTTTGTTTCATTCAAGGAAGACTTTAATTTCTTTCTTTATTTCTTCCCTAATTCAGAAGTGGTTCAGTAGCAGACTGTTCAGTTTCCATGAGTTTGTAGGCTTTCTGGGGGTAGAATTGTTTTTAAATTCTAACTTTATTTCATGGTGATCTGGTAAGACACAGGTGGTTACTAAGAATTTTTTTGTATCTGTGGACATTTTCTTTTTTACCGAGTATGTGATCAATTTTTGAGAAGGTTCCATGAGATGCTAAGAAGAAGGTATATTCTTTCCTATTTGGGTGGAATGTTATATAGATGTCTGTTAAGTCCATTTGATTCATTACCTCCATTAGTTCTCTTATTTCTCTGTTAGGTTTCGTTCTGGTTGACCTTTCCATTGGTGAGAGAGGAGTGTTGAAGTCTCCTACACTTACTGTGTGTGGTTTGATGTGTGATTTGAAATCAAGTAATGTTTCTTTTACATATGTGGGTGCTTTTATATTAGGGGCATAGATATTTAGGATTGAGATTTCATCCTGATAAATTCTTCATGTTATGAGCATAAAGTGTCCATCTCCATCCTTCAGATTGATTTTAGTTTGAAGTCAATTTTGTTAGATATTAGTATATCCACATCTGCTTGCTTCTTAGGTCCTTTTGATTGAAAAACCTTTTCCCAACCCTTTACTCTGAGTATATGTCTGTCTTTATGGTTGAGGTGTGTTTCTTGTAAGCAGCAGAATGTTGGAACCTGATTTCATATCCATTCTCTTAACCTGTTCCTTTTTATCGGTGAATTGAGATCATTGATATTAAGTGATATTAATAAGCAGTGGTTGCTAACTCCGGTTAGTTTTTTTTTTTGGTGGTAGAGTTTGTTTGTTTCCCTTCTTTGGGTTTTGCTTGCAGAGGGTTGTGAGATGTCTAAGTTATTTTGGATGTTGTTGGCTTCCTTGGGTTGTGATTTTCCTTCTAATACTTTCTGTAAGGCTTAGTTTGTGGCTATGTATTGTTTAAAATTGTTTTTATCCTGTAATATTTTGTTTTCTCCATTGATCCCTGGGTATAGTAGTCTGGGCTTGCATCCATGCTCTTTTAGTTTTTGCAGCACATCTATCCAAGACCTTCTGGCTTTCATGGTTTCCATAGAGAAGTCAAGTGTAATTCTGATAGGTTTATCTTTATATGTTACTTGACCTTTTTCTTTTGCCGCTCGTAATATTCTTTCTTTATTTTGTATGTTTTGTGTTTTCATTATTATATGGCGAGGGGATTTTTTTTGATGCAGTCTATTCGGTGTTCTGTATGCTTCTTGTAACTTCATAAGAATATCCTTGTTTAGGTTGGGAAATTTTTCTTCTATAATTTTGTTGAATAATTTTTCTGTGCCTTTGAGCTGTAATTCTTCTTATTTTTCTACCCCATTAATCTTAGGTTTTGTTTTTTCATGGTTTCCCAGATTTCTTGGATGTTTTGTGTTACTAATTTGTTGGATTTGCTGTTTTCTTTGATCAATGAGTTTATTTCCTCTATGGTATCTTCATTGTCTGAAATTCTTTCTTCTGTCTCTTGTATTCTGTTTGATATACTTGTCTCTGTAGTCCCTGTTCATTTACCCAGATTTTCCGTATCCCGCCATCCCATGGTTTGTGTTTACTTCATTACCTCCATTTCAGTTTTCAAGTCTTGAACTGTTTCCATTACCTGTTTGACTGCTTTTTCTTGGTTTCCTAAGGTATCTTTGAGGGATTTATTCATTTCTTTAAACTTTTTGTTATTCTTCTCATCCATTTCTTTAAGGGAGTTTTTCACATCCTGTTTAAGGGACTCTATCACTTTCATAATGTTACGTTCAAAGTCTATTTCTTCTATGTATTCTGGATTAGGGTGTTCAAGTCTTCCTGTTGTTTGTTCTCTGGATTCTGGTGTTATCATGTTATTTTTCAGATTGTTGGAGGAATTCTTGCATTGGTGCCTGCCCATCTCTTCCTTCAATTGCCCTCCGGAAGGACGGACCTTCTGGTACAAGATCTGGGCAACTAGTTGGCCAGGGACCTCACAGGCAAAAGGGCGCGCTTGCTGTGTGCATGCTCAGTGAGACAAAGAAACTCCTGCAGCAGTTGCCCTCACCACTTTGTCCCCAGACCCTCAGCCCTGAAGCAGGCTGAGTTGGGGGTTGCTATGACCCACAGATGGAAAGGAGTGCTTGGGGGTCAAGCTGAGCCCCCTTTCTGGGGCCACCGGTTGTCACACACTCACCCCTCCAGAAGGACAGATCTTCTTGTCGAGAATTCTTCTTGATGGATTTTTCCTGTGACTAATATAAAATGAATTTCTTTGTTTCTTTTGGCTAATTTTAGCTTGAAGTCAATTTTGTTAGACATTAGTATAGCTACACCCATTTGTTTTTTAGGTCCATTTGATTGGTATTTTTTTTCCAAACCCTTTACTCTGAGCTAATTTCTGTCTTTGAGGTAGAGGTGTATTTCTTGTATATAGAAGGATGGATTCTCTTTTGTATCAAATCTTTTAGCCTGTGCCTTTTTATAGGTGAGTTGAGTCCATTTACATTAAGGGATATTAATGACCAGTAAGTGCTTTGTCCTGTTAATCTAGTTTTCATCATTGGTGTAGTTCATTTGTGCGTTTTTCCCTTCTTTGGGATTTTCTGCTATGAATCCATCAATTGTCTGTATTTTTGTTGGTGTAGCCATCTTCCTTGGGTTGGAGCTTTCCTTCTATTATCTTGTGTAGGGCTGGGTTTGTGGCTAGGTATTGCTGAAATCTAATTTTGCCATGGAATATCTTTTTTTGTACTTCTATGGTGATTGAAAGTTTTGCTGGGTATAGTAGTCTGGTCTCTTAATGTCTGCATAATGCTTGACCAATAACTTCTGGCTTTAATTGTCTCCAATTAGAAGTTGGGTGTAATTCTGAGAGGTTAACCTTTACATGTTACTTGGCCTTTTTTCTTTGCAGCTCTTAATATTCTTTCTTTACTCTGTATGTTTTGTGTTCTGATTATTACTTGGTGAGAGGCCTTTTTTTTGTATCCAGTCTATTTGGTGTTCTATTAGATTCTTGTATCTTCATAGGCATGTCTTTCTTTAGGTAGGGAAAGCTTTTTTCTATGATTCTGTTAAATATATTTTCTATGCCTTTGAGTTAAACTTCTCCTTATTCTATACCTATTATTCTTAGGTTTGGCATTTTCATGGTGTCCCATATTTCCTAGATATTTTGGGTTTAGCTTTTCTTAGATTAAATGTTTTCTTTAACTAATGAATCTATTTCTTTTATTATATCTTCAGGGCTTGAAATTCTCTCTTCCATCTCTTTTATTCTGCTGTTCATGCTTTCATTTGTGGTTCCTGATCTTTTTCTCATGATTTCTGTTCACTTGTTCATTGGTTACTCCCCTGTACCTGTACCTGTGGAGATCGTTGATTCTGGATCTGGTTGCTGGCTCAGTCCGTATCTGCCAGTGTCCCAGGACTGGATTTGCTTTTGGCTTCTGCTCCCTGTGGATGTTGTACCCTTCCTGTCCTAAGTGTCTGGATCAATCCCATTCAGATTCCAGTAGAGATAGCAGATTTTGAGTTAGGTTGCGAGCTCAATCCTGATCTGCCAGTGTCCCAGGACTGGGTTGGCTCCAGGGACTTGATTTGACTCTGGCTTCTGCTCCCAGTGGAGCTTGTTTCCTCAGGCACTCTCTGTCCTAGGTATTCTTCCACTTCGTATCTCTTTTTTTCTTTGCACATATTTACTCTTTCATCTTCTATCCTCTTTGCTCCTTTTCTCTCTTCCCATCTTACTCTCTCTTATTCTTTTATGTTTCACTCCTCTGTCTTTTGAACTCTTCTCCTCCCTCCTGTTTTATGTCTAATCTTCTTTCTTAGTCCCTCTTATTCCATTCTCTTTTCTCTTCTGTTACTTCTTCTGGCTTCCTCTTTCTTCCTCTTTCTTCTTTTCTCCTTCTCCATCTTCTTCCCGCCAACTCTCCTTTTTTCCCTCTGCTCTCCCTTAAATGCTCCCTTCTTATTCTTCCTCTATTCTTCTCCTTTCTTTCTTCCTCTCATTTTTCTTCTCTCTCAACTTTTTTGTTCTTTTTCTTTCCTCAACTTCTTTTTCCATCCTATATCCAGCCTCCTTCCCTTTTCTCTTCTCTTCTCCCATCTTTCTTCTCTTCTTCCTTTCTTTTTCTTTTCTTTTTCTTCTTGTTCTTGTTCTTATTGTTCTTCTTGTCCTCTTCCTCTTCCTTCTTCCTATGCCTTTCTTATGTTGTGATTAAACACATGGACCACCAAACCCGACTACAACCCCTTTTTCCTCATTCTTGCCTCCTCTTTTCCTAGAGCTTTTTCTTCCTCTCTCCTATTCACACTTTTTTTCTCATCCTGCTGGTATCCTTATATTCCTCTTCCATCTTCTCTCCTTCATCCATTTTATTCCCTATTCCTTTCTCTTTCTTATTCTTTCATCCTTTCTCTTCACAAATCCCATTCACTGCTTCCATTCCCTTACGTCTCTGTCCCACTTGCCTTCACTCCCCTTTTCTGTTCTCTTTAGGCTGATTCCACATTTTCCCCTCCTCTTTCTTCTTCTCCATTTTCCCTTCCCCACAGATTCAATCTTTTCTCCAATACTGTCCTCCTTTCTTCTCCCTCCTCTCTATAATTTCCCCCTCCCTATTCATTCCTATTTCTACCTCCCTGCTTTCGACTACATTCTCTTACCTTCTCTCATTTCTACTCCATCTAGACTCCCCCACTACCATCCTTAGTTGTCTTCCCTCCTCCCTTTCCTTTCTCAGTCATCTTCTTTTCCTTCCTGTATCTAATTCCTACTTCTATCAACAGAACTCCAACCTCTTTCCTCCTCCCTCTTCAGCCCTCCTCTTTCGACTTTCATCATTCCTCGTATTCCATCCTCTTCTCTTGTCTTCCCTCTTTCTTACCCTTCCCTCATTCACCATCCTCCACTTCCATGCTCTCCTTGTTGCCTCTCCTCTACTCCATCCTTTAATTTTCTATTTATTTATTTATTTATTTATTTATTTATTTATTTAAGATTTCTGATTCTTCCCTGGACCGACTCCCATTTCCCTCCCCCGCCCCCATTCAAGCCCCCCTCCCTCGTCAGCCCAAAGAGCAATCAGGGTTCCCTGCCTTGTGGGAAGTCCAAGAACCACCCACCTCCATCCAGGTCTAGTAAGGTGAGCATCCAAACTGCCTAGGTTCCCACAAAGCCAGTACGTGCAGTAGGATCAAAAACCCATTGCCATTGTTCTTTATTCCTTTCCCTTCAGACATTCCTCATCTTCCTTCTACTGCCTCTTTGCTCTTTGCACCTCTTTCATCTTCCTTCTTCCATCTTTCCTTTTCTTTATCTCTACATCCCTCCTCCCTGCTATCACTTCTGGTTGTCCCCTGAGTGTCTTCTCACTCAGTTTCTCTTTTTCTTCCTCTTTTCTCTTCCCTCCTCAGGCTTTGTGTTGTCACCTCCACCTTTTTTTTCCATGTTGCCCTTCTTCCCTCTTCCCATTTCTTTTCCTTTCTCATCTTTCTTACCACCTCTCACACCTTTAGTTTCCCTGTCTTTCCACTTCTACTCCAAGCACTTCAATCCTTCTCTTATCTGTATCCCATTCTCCCCTTTCTTTTCTTTCCTCCATCCTCTTTCCTCCCACATCTCTTCTTTTCCCTCTTAATTCCTATACCCACTTCCCAATCACTCCATTTACTTCTGCATTCCTTTTTCCTCCTATTGCCTCTTTGTTCCTCTTTCCTCCCTTCTCCTGCTCTTCCATCCTATTATCTTCTTCCTTCCACAATCTGGTTCCCATCCCCCCTCTTCTTGACTCTTCTGTCGATTACCTTCCTCCATTTTATTGCCATCTTCCTCCTCTTCCCTACTTCTTCCCTCTTCTTTTTCCCCCTGCTCTTACCTCATCCTTTCTCTTACCTTCCCTTTGCTGTTTTACTCTCTGCTCCCCACTTCCCTACTCTTCCCTCTTCCCATTTTTCTCCTGTTATCATGTCTTCACTACTCCTTCTACATCATTCCTCCCTCCTCTTCTTTCTTAAATATTCCCACCTTTTCCTTCCCCCTCCACCATCTGCTCTCCTTTTTCTTCTCTAATCTGCACTCTACCCTCATCCCTGCTTCTCCTTCCCCTTCGCGCTTCCATCCTCTTCCATAGTCCATATTATTTCCTACTCCCCTTTACTTCCTCTTATTTCCTCATCTTAGATCATTTCTTATTACTAAGTTTTCCACTTCCCTTCTCTCCTCTCTTCCACATTCCCTCATATTCCTGCTTCTCTTCCATGCACTCTCCCTCTTCTTCCATTTCCCTGCCACTTGCTTCTCATAGATATTCTCTTCCATTTCCTACTTTCTCACCTTCCATCCTTCATCTTCTTTTTTCATGCTTTCTCTCCTCTCCCCTCCTCTCAACTCCTCATTTCCTATCTCTTCCCTATTGCTTCCTCTCATTCCCATTGATTTTCTCTCCTCTTGCTTCATCCATCACTTCCTTCCTATCTCTTCTCCTCTGATCTTCCATTTCTCTGATCTTGCCTCTTCTCTTCCTGTTCTACAACCCACTTGTTTCTACCTTCCTGATTTACCTATCCCCTCCATGTTTTTTCTCTGTTCTACTTGCTTCTCGACGAACCACTTTCCTCTTCTGTGCTCTAACTTCTTCCCTTTACTTCTCTTCTTCATTTTCTTTCTTCTCCTCTTAAATGCTTCCTCTTCTTCGCTCTTCCATTGTTCCTGTTCCAGCTTCATTGTTATCTCCACTCAGTGCTTCTCTTCCCAAGTCTTCTCTCTTCCTGCCTGTAAACTCCTATGTTTTTTCTTTGCTCCTCCATTTTCTTTTCCTCCTGCATCCAGTTCCTTCTTTCCGCCTTCTTTTTTCATTTGTCTCTCGTCTTCCCTCCTTGTTTCTCTTTCCTACTCCCCATTTCCTCTCCTTTCCATGTACTCTTCCATTTTGTCTGTCATCTCTCCTCTTCCCTCATCCTTCCTGTTACCATTTGCTCTTCTTCCCTTCCTCCTATTTTCAATTACATTATCCTCACCATCTTCTCTCTCCTCTTCTCACATCTTTATTTTTCTCTTATTCCCTCCTCCATCCTCCTCCCACCTATACCCTTCTTCCTCTTTCCTCCTTTTTTGTCTCTCATCTTCCCTCTGTCCTCTTTCCTCTGCTTGCTCCTGCTTCTTCTCTCACCCTTCCTCTTCCCCTTACTCTTCCAGCCTCATCCTTCCTGATTCTTCTTCCCTCCTCTTCCCTTCACTCTCTCCTCTTCTTTCCTCTTAACTCCTTTTCCCAATTCTATCCTCTATCTTCTTTAACTCTGTTCTATATTCCCTCCTCTTGTCTTCCTTCTACACTCCTGATTCCTTCCAAACTCCCTTTGTCTCCACACTCCACTCCACTCTTTCCTTCTATTCAAAACTCTGGTGTGGGACAATTCTCTGTATTCTGGTGATTATATTTTAAATAAAGGCTGCCTGGTCAGTAGCCAGGCAAGATGTATAGACCGAACAACCAAAAAGGAGGTAGAAGTGGGTCAATGAGAACAGGATATGTCTGGGAAGAGGAAAGCTTGATCCACAGTCCTGACCTAACCACAGAAGAAGCAAGATGTGACTGCTCCACTGAATAAGGTACTGAGACATATGGCTAACACAAATAGGAATAGTGGCTAATAATTGGCTATGTAAGTTATGAGTTAATAAGAAGCCTGAGCTAAGGGGCCAATTAGTTTATAACTAATGTAGACCTCTATGTGATTTCTTTGGGACTTAATGATTGAAGGAACTGGGAAGGACAAAAACCCCAACAACACAACTCCTCCTCCTTTTTCCTTCCTTCTTCCTCTTTCATCCTCCAGCCACTTATATTTGCCCACCTTTTCCTTCTGCCTCCTTCCAGTTCCCTGCTCTTTTCTCCTTTTAACTTGTCTTTGTCTTCTCTCCTTTCTTCATCTTCTTCCAATAATCTTCCTTATTGCTTTCTTGCTTGCTACCTTCTCCTATTCCCTCATCTTCCCTTCATCTTCCTCTTGCTTCCCCCATCCTCTTCCCTCATCCTGCTTATCACTTTCTGTTCCTTCTCTCCTCTGCTCTCTTTAAATCCCTTGCCTTTTCTACACTCTTTCCTTTTTCTTCTCATTCCTTTCACTCACCCTTTTCATCTTTTACCTTCCAGCTGCTTCCTCCTTTTTCTTCCTTCCTCCTTATTTCTACTTCTCTCTCATTCATACCTTTATCCTCTTCTCTTTTCCTTCTATCTTCCTCTTCTTTTTTGCCATGTAAATCCCCCTTTCCTCCTTACTACTCTTCAACCCTGAATTTAATTATTTTCTCCTCTCAGCTCTTTTTTCCTTTACCAGCCTTCCCTCTTCCTTCTCTCTTCTTCTCTCCACATCTCACCTCCCATTTCTCCCTTCATCACTCCTCTTCCTGCACCCTCTTCCTCAATCCACCCTCCTTTTCTCTCCTCTCTCTTCATCCCTTTCTCTCTCCTCTTGTGGTTTCCCTTTACTCTCTTTTAGATCTTCTTTCCTCATTCCCACTCCCCTTTCTTCTATTCTCTATCCTTTCCCCATTCCTTCTCTTTCAGCCCCCCTCCTATTCAAGCAACCCTCTTCTTCCCCCCTTTATCTGCATTCTTCTTTCTCCCCTTCTCTACTCCATCATCTTCACTTCACCCTCCTCCTCCCTCTTCTCTTTTCTAATCCTCTTCTTTTCACTTACCACTTCTTCCTGTTTCTCTTCCCTCCCTCACATTCCTGTTCCCTTCTGTTCCCTCCATCTCTCTTTCCTTTCACTCCTTCATCCTCACTCTTCACTGTACTCCTCTTCCCGCCTTCTTTCTAATCCTCTTATATCAGCTTCCCTCTTTCTGGTCTTCTCCTTTTCCTACTTTTCCCTACTCCTTCCTCTTAATTACTTTTCCATTTTCTTTCCTCTTCTCTCCTCCCTTTGTATTCTTCCCTCCTCTTCCTGCTTTTCTACTTCTCTTAGCCCCTCTTTTATCCTTCCTCTATTCTCTTCTACAGTTTTTGTAGGCCCTATTACCTGTTCTTTTGTCTTGCCTCCACTTCAATATCCCTCCTCTTCCCTCCTTTCTCCTCTCCTATTTCCTCTTCCCTTTTCCATCACTTTCCAACTTCCTTCTCTTACCTCTTCTACACTATTTTCCATGGCTCTTCCTCCTCATCTCATTTTCCATCCCATCTCATTTCTCTTTTTCTTATTCCCACCTCTTCTACCCCTTCCCAGTTCAATCAGCTTCTATCTTCCCCCTCTTTCCTGTTAAAATCCCTTCTCCATGCTTCCTCTTAATGTCTTTCTCTTTTCTCTTCCTTTCTTTTACCTTCACCCAACCCTTCCTCTTACCTACTACCTGTTTCCTCCTACATCCACTTCCTCTTCCCTCTACATTCTTTGTTCTCTTTCCTCTTCCTTCATTTTCCATGTTCCCTCATATTCACACCTTCCATAACATACACCCTTTTCCTTACCTCCATCCTTCTCCACATTTCTTCCTGTTCTCCCCTCCTCTCTCCTCTATCTTACTCTCTTCTCTTCCCTACACTCTTGACTGCCTTCTTCTTTCTTTTTCCATTTTCTATCCTCTTCCTGATTTCCTCTCAATCTTCCTCTAACCTATTCCCTACTCTTCTGACCTTTTTTCCTCCTGACTTCTTTCTTCTTCCTCTCCAACCGTCTGTTCTTATTTTTCCTACCTTCTCTTTGATCCTTCTTGCCTTTTATATACTTTCTCCCTTCTCCCCAGTCTGCTTATCTTTTTCCTCCTCTTCTAAATTCCCTCCTCCATCCTCTTCCCTTCTATCTCTACTTCTTTTTTCCTTTTGAATACCCTTCCATGTTCCTTCCATTCTATTTCCTCCTTCTTCTTTCTCCCTCCTCTTCACTACTCTCTCCACTTCCCTACCTGGCTCTCTTCTTTTCTTATGTTCCTTCATCTCACCACTTTCCTCCATCCACATAGATTTTTACTTTTCTTCCCTCCTCTCTAGTCTTTTCTCCCTACTCTTTCTCCTGCCCTTTCCACTCCTCCCTCCTTTTCCATCCTCTATTCTCCCTTGTACTGCCTCCTCCTTCCTTATTTTTCCCTTTCCCTCTTCAATCCTCTTCCTGTCTCTCCTCCATTCACTTCTCTTCCCTCATCTGTTACTTTCCTTCCGCCCTCCCATTCCCTTTTACCTTTTCTTTCCTCTCCCCTCCTTTCACCTCTTTTCGACTCTTCTAGAATCTATCCCCTATCTTGTTCCCACCTATTCCCTCCTCCCTTCTGTGCTTTTTCCCTCTTCCTCAACTTTCTTTCTCCATCCTCTTTCCTTCTTCCTCCACTTTCATCCTCCATCATCACTACTATTCTCTCTTTCCTCTTCCCTCCTTTTCAGCCTCTCTCCACTGCCCTATTCATTACTCTTCCCCACTTTCTCTACTCCCTCCACTTCCTGCCCTCTTTCCTCTCTCCCACTTTCCTGATTCCTATTACCTACTCTTCCCTTTTCTCTTTTCTCTTCTCATAGCTCTTACTTAATTTTCCCTTGTCTCTCCTCTTTTCTCGCTGCTTTTGTCTTCCCTCCAGTTCTGTTCCCCTTCTCCTCCCTCATACTTCCCTTCCACATGTTCTTCTAATTCCTTCATCTACCCTCATTCTTATTTCTCTTGTTCTCTGTTGCTTCCTTTATCTACCTCACTCCTATAGCCTCCTTCCACTACTTCAGTGTTCGATTTTCCTATTTTTCTCATTTTCTCCTTTCCTTCTCCCTTTTTCCATATTTCCCTCCTCCTCTCACTTGCTCCTTTCCTGATGTTCCTTCATGTTTCTAATTCAATCACTCTTATCTTATCCATCAGCTCTGCCCTTCTCTGTCCTCATCACTTGTCCCCCCACTTAACTATTTGCTCCTCATTTTTCTCCCTACACTTCCCTCTTGCTCTTACCTCCATTCTCTTTTCTCATGACTTCCATTCCCCATCCTTCCTTTTCTCTCTTATTTCCTCCCTCCTGTTCTTTCTTCCTTTCTCTTGCCTATTTTCTTCTCTCCCCTATTATCCACTTGCATATTTTCCATCTTTCATCTTCTTATCTCATCTTTCCTCTCCCCTCATATTCCCTCCACTTCTCTTCTCCCTCCCCTTCCCTTTTCCTTTCCCTTCCCTCTACCATCAGGTTCTATCCTCTTCCCTCTCAACCTTTCTTTCCCAATCAATTCACGTAACTCCTTTACCCTTCTCTTCCATATTTCAACCTTTTCTTTATCCTTTCTCTTCTCTCTTCTTCTCAAATATCCAGCTCTACTCACCTCTCTCCTATTCCCTAATCAGTCCTGTTTCCTTCTCCATCCCCTTTTCTTGATCTTCTTACCTTTTTCCTTCTCTTCTTTCCTTTCTTCCTCTGTCCTCTTTACTCTTCCTCTTCCCATTCCTTCACTCTTCTCTGTGTTTCTTTGGTCCTACTCTTATCTCTCGCCTCTTTTCCCTCCTCTTTCCTCCTCCCTCTTCTTCCCTCTTGCTTCCTTTTACCTCTGACCTTTTCTTTCCTGTTTAGTCCTCTATTATACTCTTCCCTCCTCCCTCCATTTTCCACTTTTCTGCTATTCACTCTTCCTTACACTTCCCTCCCCTTTTCTCTCTCATTTTTTTCCTATTCCCTCTTCCCTGCTTTTTGCTCCCCCAACACTTCCCTTATCATTCCTCTTCCTTCATTTTTTCTCTTTTCTATTGTCTACTCCCTCCCTTTCCCTTTGCCACTTCTTCTCACTTTTCCCCTCCCTCCTTTTCTTCTTCTATCCTCTTTACCCATTTTTACTTTTCTTTCTTCTTACCTCTTCACTTGTTGACACTTTTATATTAACTTCTTCTTTCCTCCACTTCTATCATCCTTCCTCTTTTCTCCTCTTTGATTTTCCTCCTCCCTCACTGTTCAACTCCCACTTCCTTTTCTTTCTTTCATCCTTTACCATCCTCTTCTCTTCTCCCTCACAATTCTACCTCCCTCTTCCATCTTCTTTCCTCATTTTTCTTCCTCGTTCGGCTTATCCTCTCTTTTCTCTTTTCCTCTATTTATTCTTTACCTCCTCTTCCCCCTTTGCCTCCTTACTCCACCCCTCACTTCCCTAGCTCATCCTCTCTTCTACACTCTTCCCTTGACTCTCTTCTCTTTCCCCTCATCTTCTACCCTGCTTGTTCCTTTGCCTTCTTTTCCCTCATGTCCCACTTCGTTTTTCAGTCTTTTTCCCTCCTATTCCACATCTTCCACTCTCCCATCTATTCACCATTTCCTCTCATTTCTTCTCCTTCCTTATCCCTAATCTTTCGTTCTCATTTCCCTTTCGTCTTCACTGCTCTTTCTGGATCTCTCCCTTTCCTCTTCTTCCTGTACTTCTTTTTCTTTCTCCTTTTCCATTGCCATCCCTATTCCCCTATTTTCCTATTCTTCAGTTATCTTCCCATTACTTCCTCTATTCTCCTCTTTCCTTTACTACTCTTCTTTAACTATTTTCCATTTCCCTTCTTTTTCATCCTCCCCTATCTTTCCTCTTCAATTCTCTTACCTCCACCTTTCTCTTTACACTATTCTCCACTTCCTACTTTCATCCTCTAATCTCTTCTCTTCTTCCTCTCAATAGCTTTCCTTTTCCCTTCTCTTCCTTCTTCCCTCATCACATCTTCTCACTCCTCTTCCATCACCCTTCTTCATCTCTTCTCATCCCTACTAAAACCCTCTTCCTTTTCCATCCTCTTCTATTCCTTCCCTGTCCTCTTTCCTCTTTTTCATCTGCCCTCTTTAGCCCATCTTCCCTATTGCTTTTTCTACAATATTCTCCTCTATTCCCTCAAATGCTCCGTTCCCTCATTCTTTCTTCCCTGTTCTTGGCTTCATGTTCCTCTATCCTCCTCTTCTCTTCTCCCTTTCCTTCCCTCCTTCATTCTCTTCCCTCATATTTATCCTTTCCCTGTACTTCATCTTTCCACTTTCCTCTTTTTCTCTTCTCTTCTATCATGTATTATCTTTTCTTCATTTCTTTATTTCTTCTCTCTTCTTCTTCCTAACCATTATCCCTCTCTTCCATTCTCTTCTCTCTCCTCTTTCTTCCTCTCTCCTCTCTTCTTATTTCCTCCTCTTCCATTTTCTCTTCTACTTCTCTTCCCTCTTCATTCCTCATCCCTGATCTCTGCTCATCCCCCTCTTTCCTTTTGATTCTTGCCTTTTCCTTCAACCTTTTCTTTTATCACACTTTCCTCTTCCCCCTATTCTCTTCTCCCTCCTCTTCCCTCTTTTTTATCTCTTTCCTCTTCCACACAGACACACACACACACACACACTTCTTTTCAAAATTTCTTTCTCTTTCTTCTTACTTCTTTCCCCCTCTTCCCCTGTTCTTCCCCCTTCCTCTTATTTATTTCTTCCTTCTCTTCCCTCTGTTCTCCTTTTCCTTCTTCTGTCTGAATAAAACCTCCCTGACCTTTCCTCTTGACTCTTCTTTTCAATTACCTCCTCTTCCTTCCTCTTCATTCATCTCTACCCTCTTCTCTTCTCTTACCTCTTTTTGCTCTTTCCTTTTCATAACTTCACCTTCCTTTCTCCTTGTCTTCTCCCTTCTCTGCTCCCCCTTGTTCCTTATTTTCTTTCCCCTACTGCTCCTCTTCACTCCTCGTCCCTCTTAACTATTCTTCCCTCTTCTCCCCTTCCCTCTTCCTCTTCTATCTTCTCGTCTTCTTGCTTCCTGTACCCATCCATATACCTAGTCTTCCTTCTCATTTACTCTTTTGTCATTTAGCTTCTTTTCCCTTTTCCTTTATATTCTCTCCTTCCTCATCTTCTTTATTCCCTCCTCTGGTCCACCCTTCCATCCTCTTATCTGCTACCTCATCTTTTCCTTCTTCACTACTGTCTCATCTTTCCTAATCCACAGGCCTCCTTCTTCCTTCCTCCTTCCCTCTTATTTACTTCCCTTCCTCCATCTTATTCTCCTTCTTTCTTCCCCATTGCCCTGATTCCACCCTCACCGTCTTTCCCATTCTTCCCACTTTCCATTTTCCCTCCTTTCTTCTCCTTTCATTTTCTTCTCCCCTCCCCCTTTCACATCAATCTTATTGCCTTTTTTATTGAGCTCCATATTTTTCTCTGCTCCCCTCCCTGCCATTCCCCTTTCACCTTAAACCCTCCACCAAGGTCGCCATGCTCCCAATTTACTCAGGAGTTCTTGTTTTCTATTTTCTACTTTTCATGTAGGTTAGATCTATGTAAATCTCTCTTGGTGTCCTCATTGTTGTCTAAGTTCTCTGGAATTGTGATTTGTGGGCTGGTTTTCTTTGCTTTATGTTTAAAAACCACCCACGAGTGAGTACATATGATAATTGTCTTTCTGTGTCTGAACTCAATGTGATGTTCTCTAGCTTCATCCATTTTCCTGCAAAATTCAAGATGTTATTTTTTCTGCTGTGTAATATTCCATTGTGTATGTATACCATATTTTACTTATCCATTCTTCAATCGAGAGACATTTTGGTTGTTTCCAGATTTTGGCTATGACATAAAATCCAGCTATGAACATAGGTGAGCACATGTTCTTGTGGCATCATTGGGCAACCTTTGGATATATACCCAAAAGTGGTATTACTGGTTCTTGAGGGATGTTGCTTCCTTATTTTCTGAGAAATCACCATACAGACATCCAAAAGTTATGTACCAGCTAGCATTTCCACCAGCAATGCAGAAGTGTTCCCTTTTCCCCACAACATCTCCAGCATAACCTGTCATCAGTGTTTTTGATCTTGACCATTCTTACAGGTATAAGATGGAATCTCAGAGTGGTTTTGATTTCCATTTCTCTGATGACTAAGGATGTTGAACATTTCCTTAAGTGTCTTTCAGCCATTTTAGATTCCTCCGTTGAGACTTCTCTATTTAGGTTTGCACTCCATTTTTAATTAGATTATGTGCTCTTTTGGTGATTACTTTCTTGAGCTCTCTGTATGTTTTGGAAATCAAACCTCTGTCTGATGTGGGGTAAGTGAAGATCTTTTTCGCATTCCAGGCTGTCGTTTTGTCTTGATGACCATGTCCTTTGCATTACAGAAACTTTACAGGTTCAGGAGGTCCCATTTATTAATTTTTTTTCTCTCAGTATCTATGCTGCTAGGGTTATATTTAGGAAGTGTTCTCCTGTGCCAATGTATTCAAGCACCCTTTCCACTTTCTCTTCTATAAGGTTCAGTGTGTTTGGCTTTATGTTGAGGTCATTGATCCATTTGGACCTGAGTTTTGTGAATGGTGATAGATATGGGTCTATTTTCATTCTTCTACATGTTGATATCCAGTTATGACAGCACCATTTGTTAAATATGCTTTTTCTTTTACATTTAATAGTTTTTGCGTCTTTTTCAAAAATCAGATGTTTGACGATGTGTGGATTGGTATCCAGGTCTTCTATTCAGTTCCAATGGTCCTCCTGTCTGTTCTAATCATCTTTTATTCTAATAGGTGTGGTTGTAACTGTCAGTGGTTCTGTTGATTTATCTTCTAGGTGTCAGTGAATCTAAGTCTCAGATAGTTGCTCCTCATGATACAGTTAGTGCCACAGTTCCTGTTATCCTTCTGGTCACTCCATGTTCCTGGAGGCCACTCAGTACTCCCAGGCTTTGCTCCACCCCCTTGGAGTTTGCTGTCTCAGGCCTGCTCTTGCCTAGGTTGTTGGCTTTGAACTGTTTCTGCAAATCCTGGTCTGTATCTGCTCCTGCAATTGTCCCTTGCTGGGAGTTGGTTCTGCAAAGGTCTCTGGCTCCATCTACTCCCTTGGAGTTCCCAGGCTTAGGTGCCCACAGATCCACACATTATCTGGCTCAGGCTTACTCCTTCAGAGGTCCCAGACTCATGATCATACCATAAATGTTTCTGGTTCCCATCTATTCCCTTTGTTTCACCAGTCCAAAGCCCAGTCCCACAGAGTTCCTGGCTCAAGCCTATTCCCTCTGATGTCTTAGACTCATGCCTTGCCCCTCAGAGATCTCTGGTATCTGTCTACACCACTGAAGGTCCCAGATTCATGCCCAGAACCTCAGGGTACCTAGCTCAGGCCTAGTTTCTCAGAAGTCCTATGCTGACTCCCAGACCCACAGCGTTCCTGGCTTAGGTCTACCCCCTTGAAGGTCTTAGATTCATGTCTGGACCCTCAGTGGTATCTATCTTTGTCTTACTTACTCAGCAGTTGCTCACCTGTACCTGTTCCTGTAGAGTTCCCTTTCTCAGGTCTACTCTGTCCCAGGTCGCTGCCTCAATGCTGATCTGCCAATGTCCCTGAAGTGGATTTGCTCCCACTCCTGTGGAGCTTGCTTCCTCAGTCACACTCTGGCTTAGGTCCCCTCCTTCCTCTTGTTATATAAACCCTCATTTCCCTTTCATCCTCCTATTTCCTCCTCCCTTCAACCTCCATAATACCTCCACTTCTCTCCTTCCTTCTTCCTATCCTCTCTTATCTCATATTTCCTCTTCTGTCTTCCCTCCTTCCTCTTTCCTCTTCCATTCTATTCTCTTTCCTTCCTTTTCATTCCTCTTGTCTCTACTTCTGTCATTACTATATAACTTCCTCTTTTCTCCTCTCTCTTTCCTTTCACCCTTACCTTCTCATGTCCTCTTTTCTTCCCTTTCCCTCTTCCTTCTCTTACCTACTTTCTTCTCCCTTCTATTCCTTGTCCTTCCTGTTCCTTCCTATTTATGCCTCCTCTCCCCTCCAATTCTCTCCTCTCTTCTATTCTCATCTTCCTTTTTCATATTCTTCAATTCTTATCATTTTTCTTACTCATCCCTCCTCCTCACTATTCCCTCATCTCTTCCTATGACTCTTCCCTCCACCCTCTTTCTTATTTTCCTCATTCTGCAAGTCCTGTACTTTCCTCTTCCCTCATCTTTTCTTCCTCTTCCCTTCCTATTCTTTCCTTTTTCTTGCCCCTTCCCTCTTCTTCCTTATTCCATCCCCTTTCCTATTCCTTCCTCTTTTCTCTTCACAATATCCCCTTCATGATTCTATCCTCTTACCTCATTGTCCTTCTTTTTTTTATATAGGATTTTTTTTATTGAGAAAAGGAAGAAAAAGGTTTCCCCCTCTTCCCAGCCCCCCATTTCCCTCCCCCTCCTCCCACCCATCTACGCCTCCCCCCACTCCTCTACCCCTCCCTCTCCAGTCCAAGGAGCAGTCAGGGTTCCCTGCCCTGTGGAAAGTCCAAGGTCCTCCCCCCTCCATCCATGTCTAGGAAGGTGAACATACAACCTGGCTAGGCTCCCACAAAGCCCGAACATGAAGTAGGATCAAAACCCCGTGCCATTGTCCTTGGCTTCTCATCATCCCTCATTGTTCACCATGATCCAAGAGTTCAGTTTTATCCCATGCTTTTTAAGTCATAGTCCAGCTGGCCTTGGTGAGCTCCCAATAGATCAGCCCCACTGTCTCAGTGGGTGGGTGCACCCCTCGTGGTCCTGACTTCCTTGCTCATCTTCTCCCTCCTTCTGCTCCTCATTGGGACCTTGGGAGCTCAGTCCAGTGCTCCAATGTGGGTCTCTGTCTCTATCTCCATCCATCATCAAATGAAGGTTCTATGGTGCTATGCAAGATATTCGTCAGGATTGCTATAGGATAGGGTCGTTTCAGTTTCCCTATCCTCATCTGCCCAAGGAACTAACTGGGGACATCGCCTTGGGCTCCTGTGAGCCACTCTAGGTTTCTAGCCATAAATAAGGGTCACGGAGTATACAATTGGTGAACCTAAAGAAGCTAAATAAGAAGGTGAACCCAAGGAAAAACATATAGTTATCCTCTTGCCTATGGGAAGTAGACAAAATTACAGGGGAGGAAAGTGGGATCTTGGGGGTGGGGTGGGTTGGGGGTAAGGGGATATGGGGAGAGAAAAGTTAGAAGGGGAGAATGGGGGGAACTTGGGGAAACAGGATGATTGGGATAAAGGAAGGCTGGATAGGGGAGCACGGAAGCACAATTCTTTTTTATTTTTATAGAGCTTTTGTCTGCTTCCTTCCCTGCCTCTCCCTTCCCCTTCAACCTTCTCCCAAAGTCACCATGGTCCCAATTTTCTCAGGAGATCTTATCTTTTTCTACTCCCCATGTAGATTAGATACATGTATGTCTGTCTTAGGGTCCTCATTAACTCCCGTTCCCTTTTCTGTCCTCATTCTTCTTCCATTTGCTGACTTATCTTCCATTACCCTCTTCTTTTGTCTTGCCCCTTTCCCTCTTCCCTTTTCATTGCTCTTTCCTTTGCCCTCCTTTCCCCTCCCACTCACTCTTCCCTGATCTTTCTTTGTCCTTTCTCTTCTCTCCTCTTGTATCCATCCCATCCTCTTTCATCCACTTCACTCTGCCTTTCTTTTCCTTCTGACTTTCTTCCCCTTGTTGCTTCTTCCACACTCTTCCCACTTCTCTCCTCTTTAATGCCTCTTGCTTGTTCTCCTTTTTGTTCACTCTCCTTTTAATTCCCCATTCTTCCAGTATTTTTCTTTACTTAAATTCCATACTCCCTTATTTTCTATTATTCTTCCCTCCAACTCTGCCTCCTTTTTATTTTATTCTCCTTTCCATCCTCATCTGTCCCCATTTTATTTAACTTCCCCACTATTTTCCCATTGTACCCTTTAATCTTCTTCTTTCCCCTCCTCTACTGTCCTTTCTATCTTCCCTCTCTTACTTACTTCTTTTCCTTTTCTCCTCCTCCAGAATCATAACCCAACATACACCTCCCTTTCTCTTTCCTCTTCCCTCAACTACCTTATTCCATTATTTCACTCCTCTTGCTTTTCTTCTCTTCCCTTCTCTTTCCCAATTCCTCCTTTTTCTTTCTGTCTTTTCTTTCACCATTTCCCCTTATCCTTTGTCACTATCCCTTCCTTTACTTTCCTTCTGTTCTATCACCTGGCTCTTGCCTGTTGTTTTTTTTTCCTTTTCATTTTTCCCTCTCTTTTTTTATATTTCTGTCCTTGTTCCCACTTTTTCATTCCTTCCTCTTTACTTCTACCTACTCTTTTCTCTTTCTTGTTTCTGCCTTTTCTTGCCTCCCTTCTCTTTCCTCTTTTCTCCTCTTCCAACTTCCCAAATGTTACTTCTTTCCTCCCTCCTCTGTTCCCCTCCTACTTTTTTCCATTGGTTTTCCTTTCCCTCTTATTCCATCTTCTCTCAACTTCTAACCTACCCCCCCACATTTGTTCCTTTTTGCCTCATCCCTCCTCTTCCCTTTTCCTCTCTGCTCTCTTCATATTCCTCTTCTGTCCTTTATCCACTTCAATTTTTCCTCATTTCTTTTATCTCTCCTTTATGCCCTGGCTCAAACATCCTTTATACTCTTCCCCCCTTTTCCTTGACCCTCCTCTTTTCTATCTATTTTCCTTCTGTCTTCTCTCTTTTTCCTTTCTCAGTCCACTTCCATTCTCTTTTCTCTTTTCACTTCCTTGCTTTCTCCTCTCCCTCCTTTTTTCCCTTCCTTATTCCCTCATCTTCTTTTCATTCTCTTCTATCTCCAGTCCTAACAATTTCCTCCTCCTTCTTCCTCTTCCTTCTTTATTTCTCTTTTTTTTATTGCAAAAAGAAGAAAAAAACATAAACAAAAAACAAGTTTCCACCTACTCCCAGCCTCACATTTACCTTCCCCTCCTCCCATCCTTCTCCCCCTCCTCCCACCCTTCTCCCCCTCCTCCCTCCCTTCTCCCCCTCCCCCCACTCCTCTCCCCCTCCCTCTCCAGTCCACAGAGCAGTCCAGGTTCCCTGCCCTGTGTTAAGTCCTAGGTCCTCCCCCCTCCGTCCATATCTAGGAAGGTGAACATCCAAACTGGATAGGCTCCCACAAAGCCAGCACATTAAGTAGGATCAAAAGCCCCTGCCATTGTCCTTGGTGTCTCATCAGCCCTCATTGTGCGCCATGTTCAGAGTCCGGTTTTATCCCATGCTTTTTCGGTCACAGTCCAGCTGGCCTTGGTGAGCTCCCCGTAGATCAGCTCCACTGTCTCAGTGGGTGGATGCACGCCTCGTGGTCCCGAATTCTTTGCTCATGTTCTCCCTCCTTCTGCTCCTCCTTGGGACCTTGGGAGCTCAGTCCAGTGCTCCTGTGTGTCTCTGTCTCTATCTCTATCCATCACCAGATGAAGATTCTATGATGATATGCAAGATATTCGTAACTATTGCTCTAGGATAGGGTCATTTCAGGTTCCCAATCCTCAGCTGCCCAAGGAACTAACTGGGAACCTCATCTTGGGCACTAGGGAGCCCCTCTAGGGTCTAGTCTCTTTCCCACCCTAAAGTGGCTCCCTTAACTAAGAATTGTGTTTCCGTGCTCCCCTATCCACCTTTCCTTTATCCCAATTCTCCTGTTTCCCCAGGTCCCCCCTCCTTCCCTTCTACCTTTCTCTCCCCCTCTCCCCTTACCCCCATCCCACCCCACCCCCAAGACCCCATTTTCTCCCCGGAAATTTGGTCTACTTCCCTTAGCCAAGAGGATAACTATATGTTTTTCTTTGGGATCACCTTCTTACTTAGCTTCTTTAGGTTCACCTATTGTAGACTCCGTGGTCCTTATTAATGGCTAGAAACCAATTATGAGTGAGTACATCCCATATTCATCTTTTTGGGTCTGGGACACCTCACTCAGGATAGTGTTTTCTATTTCCATCCATTTGCATGCAAAATTCGAGAAGTCATTGTTTTTTACCGCAGCGTAGTACTCTAGCGTGTATATATTCCATACTTTCTTCATCCATTCTTCCATTGAAGGGCATCTAGGTTGTTTCCAGGTTCTGGCTATTACAAATAATACTGCTATGAACATAGTTGAACAAATGCTTTTGTCATTTGATAGAGCATCTCTTGGGTATATTCCCAAGAGTGGTATTGCTGGGTCCAGGGGTAAGTTGATCCCGAATTTCCTGAGAAACCGAAACACTGACTTCCACAGTGGTTGCACAAGATTGCATTCCCACCAGCAATGGGTGAGGGTACCTGTCCCTCCACAGCCTCTCCAGCAAAGGTTATCCTTGGTGTTTTTGACTTTAGCCATTCTGTCAGGTGTAAGATGATATCTCAAAGTTGTTTTGATTTGCATTTCCCTGACTGCTAAGGAAGTTGAGCACGACCTTAAGTGTCTTTTGGCCATTTGAACTTCTTCTGTTGAGAATTCTCTGTTCAGTTCAGTGCCCCATTTTTTAATTGGGTTAATTAGCATTTTAAAGTCTAGTTTCTTGAGTTCTCTATATATTTTGGAGATCAGACCATTGTCTGTTGCGGGGTTGGTGAAGATCTTCTCCCAGTCAGTAGGTTGCCTTTGTGTCTTAGTGACCATGTCCTTTGCTTTACAGAAGCTTCTCAGTTTGAGTTGGTCCCATTTATTCAATGTTGCCCTTAATGTCAGTGCTTCTGGGGTTATACATAGGAAGCGATCTCCTGTGCCCATCTGTTGTAGGGTATTTCCCACTTTCTCTTCTATCAGGTTCAGTGTGTTCGGGCTGATATTGAGGTCTTTAATCCACTTGGACTTGAGTTTTGTGCACGGTGAGAGATATGGGTCTATTTTCATTCTTCTACAGGTTGACATCCATTTATGCCAGCACCATTTGTTGAAGATGCTTTCTTTCTTCCATTGTATTCTTTTAGCTCCTTTATCGAAAATGAGGTGTTCATAGGTTTGTGGGATAAAATCCGGGTCTTCTATACGATTCCATTGGTCGACTTCTCTGTTTTTATGCCAGTACTACACTGTTTTCATTACTGTAGCTCTGTAATAGAGTTTGAAGTCAGGTATGGTAATGCCTCCAGAAGATCCTTTATTGTATAGGATTGTTTTGGCTATCCTGGGCTTTTTGTTTTTCCATATAAAGTTGATTATTGTCCTCTCCAGATCTGTGAAGAATTTTGATGGGATCTTGATGGGGATTGCATTGAATCTATAAATTGCCTTAGGTAGAATTGCCATTTTTACTATGATGATCCTCCCAATTCAAGAGCAAGATAGATCCATCCATTTTTTGGTATCCTCTTCAATTTCTTTCTTCAATGCCTTAAAGTTCTTGTCAAATAGATCTTTCACTTCCTTGGTTAGATTTACCCCAAGATATTTTATGCTGTTTGTGGCTATCGTGAATGGTGAATCTTCTCTGATTTCCCTCTCTGCTTCCCTATCCTTTGTGTATAAGATGGTGACTGATTTTTTGGAGTTGATCTTGTATCCTGCCACATTACTAAAGGGGTTTATCAGCTGTCAAAGTTCTTTGGTGGAGTTTTGGGGGTCGCTTATGTACACTATCATACCATCTGCAAATAACGAAAGTTTAACTTCTTCCTTTCCAATTCGAATCCCCTTGATCCCATTATGTTGTCTTATTGCTATTGCTAGAACTTCAAGCACTATATTGAAGAGGTATGGCGAGAGTGGACAGCCTTGCCGTGTTCCTCAGTTAAGTGGGATGGCTTTGAGTTTCTCTCCGTTTAATTTGATGTTAGCTGTCGGCTTGCTGTATATAGCTTTTATTATATTTAGGTATGACCCTTGTATCCCTAATATCTCCAAGACTTTTAACATAAATGGATGTTGAATTTTGTCAAATGCTTTTTCAGCATCTAATGAAATGATCATATGTTTTTTTTTTCTTTCAGTTCATTTATATGCTTGATTACATTGATAGATTTTCGTATGTTGAACCAGCCCTGCATCTCAGGAATGAAGCCTACTTGATCATAATGGATAATTTTTCGGATGTGTTCTTGGATTCGATTTGCCAGTATTTTGTTGAGGACTTTTTCGTCGATATTCATTAGTGAGATTGGCCTGTAGTTCTCTTTCCTGGTTGAGTCTTTGAGTGGTTTTGGTATCAGAGTAATTGTGGCTTCATAAAAGGAATTTGGTAATGACGCTTCTGTTTCTATATTGTGGAATGCATTAAGGAGTATAGGTATTAGGTCTTCTTGGAAGTTCTGGTAGAATTCTGCATTGAAACCATCTGGTCCTGGGCTTTTTTTGGTAGGGAGGTTTTTGATAACAGCTTCTAATTCTTCGCGACTTACAGGTCTGTTTAGATTGTTCACCTGGTCCTGGTTTAGTTTTGGTAAATGGTATTTATCTAAAAAAGCATCCATTTCTTTTACATTTTCCAGTTTTGTGGCATACAGGCTTTTGTAGTAAGATCTAATGACTCTCTGAATTTCCTCTGTGTCTGTGGTTATGTCCCCCTTTTCATTTCTGATCTTATTAATTTGCATGTTCTCTCTCTGTCGTTTGATTAGTTTGGATAGGGGTTTATCAATCTTGTTGATTTTCTCCAGGAAGCAGCTTTTTGTTTCATTGATTCTTTGTATTGTTTTCTGTGTTTCTATTTTGTTGATTTCAGCCCTCATTTTGATTATTTCCAGTCTTCTACTCCTCCTAGGTGAGTCTGCTTCTTTTTTTTCTAGAGCTTTCAAGTGGGCTGTTAAGTCTCCAATATGTGCTTTCTCTGTTTTATTTAGGTGGGCACTTAGTGCTATGAACTTTCCTCTCAGGACTGCTTTCATAGTGTCCCATAAGTTCGAGTATGTTGTTTCTTTATTTTCATTGAATTCAAGGAAGACTTTAATTTCTTTCTTTATTTCTTCGTTAATCCAGGTATGGTTCAGTAGTTGACTGTTCAGTTTCCATGATTTTGTAGGCTTTCTGGGGGTAGCATTGTTGTTGAATTCTAACTTTAATCCATGGTGATCTGATAAGACACAGGTGGTTACTAATATTTTTTTTGTAACTGTGTAAGTTAGCTTTGTTACCAAGTATGTGGTCAATTTTCGAGAAGGTTCCATGAGCTGCAGAGAAGAAGGTATATTCTTTCCTCTTTGGGTGAAATAATCTATAGATGTCTGTTAAGTCCATTTGATTCATTACCTCCATTTATTCTCTAATATCTCTGTTAGGTTTCTGTCTGATTGACCTGTCCATTGGTGAGAGAAGAGAGTTGAAGTCTCCTACTATTTGTGTATGCGGTTTGATGGCTGCCTTGTGTTTTAGTAATGTTTCTTTTACGTACGTGGGTGCTTTTATATTAGGGGCATAGATATTCAGGATTGAGACTTCTTCCTGATGAATTGTTCCTGTTATGAGTATAAAATGTCCCTCTCCATCTCTTCTGTTTGATTTAAGTTTGAAGTCAACTTTGTTAGAAATTAGTATGGCCACACCTGCTTGTTTCTTAGGTCCATTTGCTTGATAAGCCTTTTCCCAGCCCTTTACTCTGAGTAGGTGCCTGTCTTTGTGGTTGAGGTGTGTTTCTTGTAGACAGCAATATGTTGGATCCTGTTTTCCTATCCAATCTCTTAGCCTGTGCCTTTTTATAGGTGAGTTGAGCCCATTGATATTAAGTGATATTAATGACCAGTGGTTGTTAACTCCGGTCACTTTTTTAGTAGTAGGGTTTGTGTGTTTCCCTTCTTTGATTTGCGCTGGTGAAGAGTCTCTAGATGTCTGAATTATTGTGGTCATTGTTGGACTCCTTGGTTAGTGATTTTCCTTCTATTATTTTCTGTAAGGCTGGATTTGTGGCTACGTATTGTTTAAATTTGTTTTTATCCTGGAAAATTTTGTTTTCTCCATTTATAATGAATGAAAGTTTGGCTGGATATAGTATTCTGGGCTTGCATCCGTGGTCTCTTAGTTTTTGGAGAACATCTATCCAGGACCTTCTGGCTTTCCTGGTTTCCATAGAGAAGTCAGGTGTAAGTCTGATAGGTTTACCTTTATAAGTAACTTGGCCTTTTTCCTTTTCGGCTCTTAATATTCTTTCTTTATTCTGTATATTTTGTGTTTTGATTATTATATGGCGAGGGGATGTTTTCTTTTGATCCAGCCTATTTGTTGTTCTGTATGCTTCTTGAACCTTCATAGGTACATCTGTCTTCAGGTTGGAAAAGTTTTATTCTATAATTTTATTAAATATATTTTCTGTATCGTTGAGCTGCACTTCTTCTCCTTCTTCTACTCCAATTATTCTTAGGTTTGGTCTTTTTATTGTGTCCCATATTTCCTGAATGTTTTGTGATGAGAGTTTGTTGGACTTGCTGTTTTCTTTGATCAGAGTGTTTCTTTTCTCTATGTTATCCTCAGAATCTGAGATTCTTTCTTCTATCTCTTGTATTCTGCTGGTTATCCTTGATTCTGTAGTCTCTATTCGTTTACCTAGATTTTCCATGTCCAGCCAGCCCTCTGTTTGTGTTTTCTTCTTTGCCTCCATTTCACTTTTCAAGTCATGAACTGTTTCCTTTATCTGCTTGATTGTTTTTCCTTGGTTTCCTAGGGTATCATTCACTGATTTTCTCAATTCCTTGAACTTTCTCTTATATTTCTCATCCATTTCTATAAGGGCATTTTTTATATGCTGTTTAAGGGTGTCAATCACTTTCATGAAGTCAGTTTTTTCTACTTCTTCTTGATTAAGTTTTTCATGTCCTCCTGTTGTGGGGTCACTGGCTTCTGGTGGTTTCGTGTTGTTTTTCAGATTGTTGGGAGAATTCCTTCATTGGCGTCTGCCCATCTCTTCCTCCCAATACTCCCCTTTGGATCTTCTTTTACAGGATCAGGTCTTCTTGCCCACTGATGTACCTTCCCAGTGATGTCACTCCCCAGAGATGTTTCTCCACAATGATGTTTCACTCGGTGCCCAGATCGAAACTCCGCGCTGCTTGGTTAGCTCGCAAACAAAGGGCCCACCCCGCTCGCTGCGGGCAGGCTATGGGAACAAAGGAGCTACCAGCCACCCCTTTGTCCTCCAGGTTCGGATTCGGTCCCAGCACCCTAGCAGGCTGGGCAGGGAGGCGCTATGCCCCAAAGGAGGGAGGGAGGGAGGGAGACAGGGTGTGTGGGGATCTGGATGTAGGCTGAATGGGATAGGAAGAGAGAGGCAGTTTGGGCAGTATAGCCCCTGTAGGATGGCCAGGATGTGTGGGCGGGCTGAGGTATGTTCCCAGCTGCTGCAGCACTCACTCACCACAATGATGTTTCACTCGGTGCCCAGATCGAAACTCCGTGCTGCTTGGTTAGCTCGCCAACCTTTATTTCTCTTTTTAATTAATTTTTCCTCCACTTACCTCCTCATACTTCCCTCTCTCCTCCCGTTCTTTCCTGAATCCAATTCCCTTGTCCTCCTTTTATCACCTCCCATCCTCTTCTCTCTTCTTTCTTCCTTGTCTGGATTACCACCTCCATACCATTTCTTCCTCTCTCTTCCATCTTCTTCCCTCTGTTCTTCCTCATCCTCATCTTTTCTCTTACTCCCTCTTTCCTCCTCTGCCCCTTTATTCCTCATCCCTCTTCTTCCCTCCAGACTTCTTTCTCTTCCCTTCTTTGTCTCCTACTTGTTTCTCCTCTTCCTCATAATTCTTCCATCTTCTTTCATTTCTGTTTTCCCTCTTTGTTTCTCTTTTTTTCTTTACAGTCACATTTTTTCTATTCATTTTCCTTCATCCTTCCACTTTCCTCTTTTTCTACCCTATTCCCTCCTTGTCCATCTTCTCTTCTTCCTACTCTTTCCTCCAACTTCTTCCCTTATCATCATACTTCTTCCTTCTTATTCTCTTCTCCCTCTACTTTATTCCTTATACTTCTTGGCTTTTTCCTTTTCTTTCCTCATTTCTCATTTTTCATCTTTTATCCCTTTTGCTCCTTTTCTTTCTTTTCTTCTCCCTCTGCCTCATTATTCCCATACTTCACCCCTCCCCCTTTCCCTCTTCTTCCTCCTCCTATTTCTCCTTCAATTCTTTTTTACTTTCTCTTCTTCTATTCTCTTTTTACTTCCTGCACCTCTTCTGTCTTCCCCTTTCCCCTCTTCTTTTTTTTCTTCAACATCTTCTTTCCCTTCTCTCTCTTTTTTCTTTCTGCACTCCCTTCCCTTCCCATTCTTTTTCTTCTTCCTCCCTCCTTCCTCTCACTTTTCTTGTCCCTCCTCTTTTCTTGTTTTTGGTATGTACTCACCTTCCTATTTCTTTCTTTTATCCAGGCTCATCTGCTTTTCAACCTCCCTTGTCTCACGTTTCTTTTTTTCTTCTTCCTTCATTATTCATTCCCTACCTCTCTCCCTTTCATCCTCCTCCTCCTCCTCTTCCTCTTCCTCCTCTTCTTCTTTCTGTTTCGCTAGACAGAATTTCTCTATTTGACCACCCTGGCTTCTCTGAGACTTGATCATTAGGACATGCTGGCCAGTCACTCAGAGATCCACCTTCTGATGCCTCCATTACATTGTTTTTAAATACATAGAACACCAAACCTGACTCCCTTCCCTGTTTCTTCACCTAATAGACAACTTAATCTCAAAATTAGACTTCTTTGGCAAACTACCTAGATTAAATTAAACTTCATTATTTGACCCTGAAAACATCCTCTGTAGGCACCTTTCCTTCTTGCTGGTCTAAGTATTTTACCCTGCAATAGTGTAACTTATTTCCTACTACATTCCTGAAACTCTGTCTCTTGCCTTCCCTACATCCTGACATAAATGCTACTTAGAATCCACCCTTACCAATAACTCCCTCCAGAGCTCCATTCTTCACCTATCACAGGAGCAGGAAAATTTCTTCCCAATTAGTAAATCCCCCTTCACAAATCATTACAAATTTTCTATGAATGCCTATGTGTATGTTTGAAGAAGCAACTGCATCTCTGGCCCCAGGTTAGGGCAGAGGAATTCCTCAAATGCTTTTAGCATGGAGCTGAAGACATTGTGAAGCCTAGGTTAGATTTTAGCATCAAACCTCTGGCCTGTGGAAGATCAGGCAGTTGATCTGAGTGCTGAGACAGACTGTTTGCCGCCAGTCTCCCCGGTCTCCCTGAAATTATGGGCATGTTTCATAGCCCACTCTTGTGCAGCAGTCTCCCACCTTTCTATAAGCCTTCTGTCCTGTCTGACACGTGTCTTCCCTTTCACCATTCACCTTGATCCTCTCAGCCTCCATTCAAACACAGGCCTCTGATCACCATCCTTATTCTCCTACCTACATCTTCACTCTCCTTCCCTCACATATTGCTTCTCATCACCTAAACAAATGTCTTTCTTCCTGCCTATCTTCCTGTCCCTCCCAATTATCTTGCCATATATCTGAGCCCCTTCTGCTCCCATAGAGAGCAAACTGGACCCATCCCTTACCTCCTTCCTGCCCATCCCAGGTTTTTACTCATTTTGCACACAGGTGTTGTGTTTATTTTTCTTCCTTATCCATCAACTTCATCTATCTTTCAAAACCCAGCCTTTTGCCAACACTGGTACATGGTATCTGGTACATGATGATCTCTGCAGCATATTTCTTGCCTTCCTCTCAGACTCCTAAACTCCCTCTAATATATTTATTTGCTCTAATATTTATGATCCTCCTCTCTATGGTATCCCTTTCCTGCTAAACTGACAAGTATGTGACCACCTCTTCAGATTTCTGTTCCTCCCTATGCCTCCTACTCTCCACAAAGCCTCCTGTTCTGGTCCCTGTCCTCCCTACCCTTCTAAATGTTCCTAGCCTTTTCATTTTTCCACAAATTTCCTCCCTTATTCCAGTCTTTTTGTTCTTGGTGTGTATCCTGCCTTGCTAAGCAGCACTGTGTCCTAGGGCAGTCTCTGAATTTTCCTCATGTGTCTACACTCATAGTCAGGTCCTGTGCATCCACACAGACTGTCCCTAAACTTGAGACACTTCCCTCTACTCCTGGAGTATAAATTCACCCTGGCTATTCTGTCATTGTCCCAGCCATCCTCTCAAACTTCTGAGTTCCTCTGTTCTTCTAGGAGCACCTGAAGCTTCCAATCCTGTTGAGTCTCACTATCCTCCTCAGACTCCTCCCTCCTTTCCAGTCACCATTCATAGCCCTGATAGGAGGATTTTCCCTTTACCTCGGTCTCTGATGCAAAATTCTTGACAATTTTGCCTTCCTTCCAAAGCATTTGCCCTCTTCCCCACAAGTTCCTAACATCTCAACCCAGATATTAGCCTTTCAATAGTTGTCTGTTACATCCTTGGCCTTCTGACATGCCTTCTTTCTGCTCTCCATCTGTTAAGTGTTAATTGGATCCTCCTGGTCTGGTATTCAGATTCCTTGGTACCCTGGTATGCTCCAAACCCAGTGCTGTACTCTCCCCAGGAACACACTTCTCTCCTGTCCTTTTTCACCTGCAGAAGGCTCCTATTCCCATCCTCAGACATAGCATTTCCAATCTTTCCATCTTTGACAATCACTTCCAACCTATGTCTTCTACCCATGACATCTGCTTACCCCTTGACCTCCTGCATTTTCTCTTAATTTCCAGCCATCCCACTGTGTCTCCTGCCCTCCTCTCCATATCCTGTTAATCTCTTCCCCAGTCCTTTGCTTCTCCATACTTTCCTTCCTTTCTCTTTTAGGGAGTTTTAAGATATGAGTGCCCTGTCTACATGTATATCTCCATGCTGAAAGAGGGCATCAGGTTTAAATATACATATATATATATGTATATATATATATACATATATATATATATATATAATCATAATTATATATAATCATAATTACAGGTTGTGAGCAACCATTGGTTGAACTTAAAATCCTCAGAAGAGAAGCCCGTGCATTAACCGGCTGAGCCATCTCTCTAGACCTTCTCATCTCTTTTACTCATTATCCTTATGTTTTACTAGAGACTCATACTCTGCACATGAACATGTACCCCCATTCTCAGCTGCCATCCCTCTTGATATCTATTATCTTCAGTCTGGTCATTGCCCTGTGTTTCTGGGGAATTCCTGGAGCCTTCTACCCTCCCCATGAGCCTTACAGAAGTCAGCCTATTGCCTATCTTCCTGATCTGGCTTTGTGTACATCCCCAGCCTTTATATTTCCCATGAACCACTTTTCCCAGAATTCTCAATTTCTGGAACCTCTGGTTTCACTCACTTAGAACACAGAGAAACAGTTCACCTCCTCCTAGGTATTCTGTGCTCTTATAATTCTGATCATTTTTGTCACCACTAACCTCTTTGTATGTCTCCTAACAAATCCATTCATCCCTCCTCCCTAATTTCCTGTCACTTCCAACATCTTGTCCTCAGCACTATCTACTTTCCACCACATGCTTATAATCCATCCAATCTACCTGTATCATCACCCCCTGCAGTGTCTGGCCTCTTTTCCTTACCTCTACCTTGGCCCTGAGCTTCATGCTCTCTTCCTTAACTTTCTGTTGTCCTGCTGAAATTATGCCCTTTCAGTGTGCCTCCTTCTCTCCTCTTCTTCATCTATATTCTCTTCTCCTGTGTTCTTCCCCAGTGATCTACCATCACCCTCACCATCTCTCCATTCTCAGTCAACTTTACATACATTAAATATCCTATAGCTTTCCAATCTCATCTCAGGCTCCTTTTTGTTTTGTCACTAGGGTTCGGCACTTCTGCCCAGACTCGTGAACTATTCTGAATACTCAAGTCCTTTCCATTCTTCTGCTTTCCTTTTTATTTTACAATGTTTGCTTTCATCTTCTGCTCTGTCATCTTTCTCATCCTACTTCCTAGTCTCTTTAGTATTATCATTTGCCCTCATCCTTTTATTCCCCCACACATCTACTGCCTATCTCCCAATTTTTGTACACTTCTTCAAGCACGTTGCCTTTCTCCTTGGCTTCCTATCCCTTCTCCTCTGTCTTCCTTCCTTGATATTCTTCCCCTGCTTTTTTATCCATTTTTCTTTTTCCATTGAATCTCTCCTTCTTTTCTCTTCACCCCTCCTCAATCCTCCATTTATCCTTTTTGCTCTTCCCCATTCCTTCATCTCCCTTCCATAATTTCTATCCTTTCTTTTCTTACCAAATATTTCCTTCTACTTTACCCATCCTCACTTCTCTTGCCTCACTTCTATATCCTCCATGACTCTCCTTTGTCCTATCCTCTCCTTTCTCCTTCCGCCTTCCTTCTTCCTTCTCTAATATTTCTGTTCCCTCTGCTTCCACCCTCCTGCATCCTTATCTCACCTTCCTCCTGTTTGCTACTACCTCCTCTGCCTGCCTCTTCCCTATTTCTTTTTTCCACCCTTCTCACACCCATTCAATCTTCTTTCTTCTTCCCTTTATTATTTCTTCTCCTTATTGACATCTTCCTCCTCTTCCCTCCTTTCTCCATTTTCCTCCTCCCTATTACCTTAACATCCTAATTTTCTCTTTTCTCCTTCCTTCTATACTTTCCCTACCATTCCGAAAATACCCTTTCCTCATCTTCTATTCCTTCTTCTTTCCTACTCTTTTCTCCTCTACTCTTCTCTTCTTCCCTTCCACTTCTTTGCCTTTCCTCCTCCTCACATTTCCTCTTGCATTCTTCCACTTAATGCCCTTCCCTACTATTCCTTCTTCCCTCCACTTCTCTCTTCTCTCCTCTTCTCTCTTTCTTCCAACAAACATTTTCCACATCCATGCTTAGTCCTCTTTTTCCCCTTGATTCACACTTCCTAGTCTTCCTCCCTTCTCTTTCCTCCTCCCTCTTTCTGCCTCCTTCTTCTTTCCTTTTCCCTCCTGTTGCCTCTTCTCTCCTGTGATTTCAATTTCCTTTTTCCATGATTTTCCTTTGTCCTTCCTCCTCCCTTCATCCCTTCTACATAATTTTCCTCCTCTCTATTCACCCTTGTTCCTGTATTTCTATTACTTCCTTTCCTTCCTCTTTCCTTAGTGAAATTCCTCCTCCCCACAGTCACCTTACTCCACCTTACTCTTAATTATTCCTTCCTTTTCCGTACTCCCTTCCCTGACTACCACTGACTACTTCTCTATTCTTGCCTCTTTCCTTCACCTCCCTCCTCTTCCCTTTTTCTTTCAACGTGCTTTTTATTGCTTTTTCATCCCTTATCCTGTTTCCTCCTCTGTCTCCTTCTTCCTCACTCATATTTTCTCTTCTCTCCTGTTAGGTCATCTTTTTTCTTCCCTACTCATTCTCTGTTCCTCATTTTCAGTCTTTCTCCTTATTACCTCCTCCCTCTACTTTCATTCACCTTCTCCCTTCTCCTCCACTCTCTTTCCTCCTCTCTAGAACCTCTCATCCTTCATATCTCCTTATAACTCCTTTATTTTTTCTTCCCTTACCTTCTTCCAATTTGCTTTTCCCTTTGCTTCCACCCTCTTCTGTCCTTCATCTGCCTCTTATTTCCTTCCTTCTGTTTTTCTGCAATCTTCTTCCTTCTTCCCACCTCTCTCTTCTTCTCTCCTGAATATTCCTTCCTCTTCAACACTCCTCTCCTCCCTCCTCTTCCCTTCTCCCTCCTCTTCCCACCTCCCTCCTATTCCCTAACCCCTTTCCTTTCTTCTTCCCACTTTTTCCCTTTCACTGGTCCTCCCTACTTTACCTCTCTTCTCCCTTTTTTATTCTCTCCTTCCACTTCTTCCCTCTTCCTACCTCTACAGCCCTCTTTCCTCTCCCCCCCTTACTTGCTCATCTTCCCTCCTCCCTTTTCATATGTCCTCCCTTCCCTTCTTTCCCCCTCTTTGCACATCTTCTGTTCTCTCTCTACTTTTCCTCCCTCATCATCCCTCCTTTTTCTTGACCATTTCTATTCCTCCCTCCTCTAACCTCCTTTTTCCTTTCTCAACATCCCTCCATCCTTTTTCCTCTTCTAATATTTCTTTTCCACTTTCTTCCCTCCTGTTTTCTCTTCTCTATTGTCTCCTCTACCTGTTTTATTTCTACATTTTTTCTTCTTCCCTCCTCTTTCATATTCTTTTCTCTTTCCTCCTCTCCTGTCCTCTGCCATCTTCCTCCTCCCCAATTCACTCCTCTTTTCACTATTGTCTTTCATCCCTCTCCCTTCTCCCTATACTTTCCTTTTCTCTATATGCTCCTACCTGCTTTCTCCTCCACTCTCTTCCCCTCTCTTGTTTCTATTGCACGTACCATCCCCCACTACCCTCCTTACTTGTCTTCCATCCCACCTTTCCTTTCTCAGTCATATTCCCTTCTGTTCCTTTTTGCATCCAATTTCTCCTTCTTTCTTCAGTCATCCAAACTCTTTTCTCCTCCCACTTTAGCCCTCCTCCCTACGCCTTTGTCCTTTCTTGTATTCCATCCTCTTCTCTTGTCTTCCATCATTCTTACTCTTCCTTCTTTCTTTATCCTCCACTTCCATACTCTCCTTGTTGCCTCTTCTCTCCTCCTTCCTTTTTTTTATTCTTTTTTTTTATTGATAAAAGGAGAAAAAAAAACAAGTTTCCACCTCCTCCCAGCCTCCCATTTCCCTCCCCCTCCTCCCCCCCTACGCCCCCTCCTCCCACCCTTCTCCCCCTCCCCCCACTCCTTTCCCCCTCCCTCTCCAGTCCAAAGAGCAGTCAGGGTTTTCTGCCCTGTGGTAAGACCTAGGACCTCACCCCTCCGTCCATATCTAGAAAGGTGAACATCCAAACTGGCTGGGCTCCCACAAACCCATCACATTACGTTCCTCCTTCCTTTTTTTATTCCTTCTTCCCCTCCATGATTCCATTCTCTTCCTTCTACTGCCTCTTTGCCTTTCACTCTTTTTTCCCTCTTCTATTCTCCAACTTCTTCCCTTTCCTTGACTTCATCTTTCTTCTCCTCTTAATGCTTCCTCTTCTTCCCTCTTTCCTCATCTCTCTTCCATCATCATTCCCCACCACTTCCTGTTTCTCTTCTCTTGCCTCTTCATGTCTTCTCTCCTCCATCCTTTACCCTCATGCATTTTATCTCTCTGAAGCTCCATTTTCTTATCCTTCTCCTATCAATTCCCTCTTTACCCTGGTTTTTTCCACTTGTCTCTCAACTTTCCTTCTCCTTCCTCTTCCCTTCTCTCTATTTCCATTCCTTTTCTCCCTGCCTTTCCATTCATCCCTCATCTTTCCTTTTCCCTCATTCTTCCCCTTACCTTTTGCTCCTCTTATCTCCCTTCTCTTTCAATTCCATTATCTTCCCCTTTCTTCTCTCCTCTCCTCTTCTCACATTTTTCTTTTTTCTTATTCCTTCCTCAATCTTCCTCCAACCTATACTCCCTTCTTCCTTTTGTTTTTCTCTTTTTTTCTCATCTTACCTTCCTCCTCTTTCTGCTAATTTCCTTTTTGTCTCTCTTCCCATATCCTTCCTCTTCCCCTTACTTCTTCCAGCCTCATCCTTCCCAATTCTTCTTCTTTCTACTTTCATTCACTCTCTCCTCCTGTTTCCTCTTACCATTTGTTCCCAATTCCATTATTCATCTTCCTTAATCCTGTTCTTTATTTCCTCCTCTTGTTTTCTTTCCACACTCTTGTTTCCTTCCAAACTCCTTTTGCCTCCACACTCCACTCCACTCCACTCTTCCCTCCTATTCACAACTCCTCCTCCTTTCTGCTTCCTTCCTCCTCACTCATCCTTCTGCCACTTTTATCTGCTTTCCTTTTCCTTCTTCTCATTATTTCTGTCTCCCACTTCTTTTTCTTCTCTCCTCTCTTCATCTTCTTCCATTTATCTTCCTTATTGCTTGCTACCCTCACCTATTTCCTGAGCTCTGATTGCCCCATTCCTCTTCCTTCATCCTTCTTACCCCTATCTATTACCTCATCTCTCCTCTATTCTCTTTATATTCTTTGACTTTTCTGCCCTTCTCCTTCTTATTTCTTTTTCTCTCTCCTTTTCTCTTCTCTCTTCCAGTTTCCCTTTATTTCCTTCCTCCTTTCCATTTCTACTTCTCTACCCTTCCTACTTCTTTCCTTTTCTCTTTTTATTCTGACTTCTTCATTTCCTGCTCTCTAAATCCCTCTTCCATTCTTACTACTCTTCAACCCTGTATTCTCTCATTTCTCCCCTTAGCTCTTCTTTCCTCAATTCCCCCTTCCCTCTTCCTTCTCTCTCCTCTCCACCTCTCAACTCCTTCTTCTCCCTTCATCACTCCTTTTTCTTCACTATCCTTTTCTTCCTTCCATACTCCTATTCTCTCAATTCATTCCTTTCCCTTCACTTCTTTTCTCTCTCCTCTTGTCCTTTCTCTTTATTATCTTTTAGACTTTTTTATTAATTCCCATTCCCTTTACTTCCATTCTCTCTCCTCTTCCCCTTTTCTTTCTTTCAGCCAACACTCCTCTTCCATCTTCTCTTCTATTTCCTCCTCAATCTGCATTCCACCTCTTCCTCTTCCTTGTCTATTCCTTCATCTTCACTTCACCCTCTTGTTTCCTCTTCCCTTCTCTTGTCCCATTCTTTCCAGTTCCCACTTCTTCCTGCTTCTTTCCCCTCTGTCTCATTCTTGTTCCCTTGCCTTCCTTCCCTCTCTCTTTCCTCTTATTCTTCCATCTTCACTGTACTACTCTTCCCTCCTCTTTTCTCCTCCCTCTCCCTCCTCTCATTTCAGCTTCCCTCTTTACTCTTCTTCCCTCTTTTTTCTCTCTGTATTCTTTCATCTTACTTTTCCTTCTTTCTACTACCATCTATTTTCCACTTTCCAGTTCTTCATTCTGCCATCCTCTTCCCTCTACTACCTTCCCTTTCCCCTGGACTTCTCCTGTTTCTACTTTTCTGTACTCTCTCCTGCTAAATTCTTTTCCATTTTCTTTCCTCTTTTTTTCTCCCCTTTGTATTCTTCCCTCCTATTCCTTCTTTTATTCTTCTCTTACCTCCTCTTATTTCCTTCCTTGTATCTCTTACTTAATATTCTCTGTAGGCCCTATTGTCTATTCTTTTCTCTTCCCTACTCTTCGACATCCCTCTTCTTCCTTCCTTTCTCCCATTTCTCTTCTTTTCTCCACCACTTTCCTACGTCCTCTCTCTTACCTCTTCTATACTTTACTCTATTCCTCTTCATCCTCATCACTCTTACCATCTCATTCCTCCTTTTCAATTCTCTCCTCCTCTGCCTTTTTTCCTTTTTTATTCTGCTTCTTTCTTCCTCTTTCTTCCTGATAACATAGCTTCTCCATGCTTCTTCTTACCATCTCTCTTCTCTCTTCCTTTCTCTTACCTTCACTCACCTCTTCCTCTTCCCTTCTCCCTTTGCTTTCCTCCTCCATCCACTTCCTTCCTCTTTCCCCTCCATTCTCTTTGTTCTCTTTACTTTTGTTCATTTTTCCATGTTCCCTCCCTCATTTGTGTCCCTTCCATATGATACATCCTCCTCATCTCCATCCTTCTACATATTTCTTCCTAATCTACACTCTTTCCACCTCTATCCTAGTTTCTCCTCTTCTCTACACCCTCTACTTCATTCTCTTTTTTCCATTTTCCCACCTTTAACTGATTCCTTCTTATTCTTCCTCTATCTATTCCCTACTCTTCTGACCTTTCTCCTCCTGCCTCTTTTCTCTCTTCTATACACCCCCTCTCTTCTTATTTTCCCTACATCTTCTTTTCTTCTACTTTCCTTTTGTTTCTGTCCTCCATTCTCTTCAGTTTTCTTCTCTCTTTTCTCCTCTTCCATATCACCTCTTATCCTCTTCCCTCCTTTCTCTACTTTTTTCTTTTCTCTACCTTTCTATATTCCCTCCATTCTATTTTCTCCTCTTTTTCTTTCCCTCCTCTTCACTGCTTTCTCTACTTCCCTACCTGACTCTTGCCTTCTCTCTTCTGTTCCTTCCTCCATCCACCTAAGTTTTTACTTTTCATCCCTCCTCCCTACTCTTTTCTCCCTACTCTTTTCTGAAGCCCTTCCCACTGCTGACTCCTCTTCAGTCATCTCTGCTCCCAGGTACTGCTTTCTCTTCCCTTAAATTCCTTTTTCCCTCTTACCTCCTCTTTCCTCATCTCTCACCTTCCCTCCTCCCTTCCATTCCCTCTTACCCTTTCTTCCCTCTCCCTTCCTCTCTTCTTTTCTACTCTTCTGGACTCTCTCCCATATCTTGTTCCCACCTATTCCCTCCTGCCTTCTGTGCTTTCTTCCTCTTTCCTCTCTTCCTTTCACCTCCTCTTTCCTTCCTCCTCTACTTTTGTCCTCCCTCCTCACTGCTATTCTCTCTTTCCTCTTTCCCCATTTCAGCCTCTCTCCACTGCCCTACACCTTACTCTTCCCTACTTTCTCCACTCCCATCAATTCTTGCCCTCTTTCCTCTCTGCCACTTTCCCCCTCATTTTACCTTTTATTCCCTCTTTTTGTCCTCTTTTCTTCTCATAGCTCTTACATAATTTTCCCTCCTCTCTCCTCTTATCTCATCCTCCTCCATCTTTCCTCCCATTCCTTTCCCCCTCCTCTTCCCTCATACTTCCCTTCCACACTTTCTTCTACTTCCTTCTTCCCCCATCCTTCACAGTTCTCTTGTTCTCATTTGCCTACTTTTTCTACCTCATTTCTGTTACCTCCTCCCACTACTTCCCTCTTCCATTTTCCTATCTTCCTCCTTCTCCTTTCCTTCTCCCTTTGTTTCCCACTTCCCTCTTCTCCTCACTTCCTCCTTCCCTGATCTTCCCTCATGTTTCTTCTTCAATCACTTTCATCTTAGCACTCTGATCTGCTCTCCTCTGTCCTCATCATTTCTCCCTCCACTTACCGTTTTTGCTCCTCTTTTATCTCCCTACTCTTTCCTCTTGCTCTTCCCTCCTTTTCCTCTTCTCATAACTTCCATTTTTCATCCTTTCTTTTCTATCTTATTTCCTCCCTCCTGTTCCTTCTTCCTTTCTCTTGCCCATTTTCTTCTCTCCCCTCATTCTCCACTTTAATATTTTCCATCTTTCATCTTATCTCATCTTTCCTATTCCCTCATATTCCCTCCACTTTTCTCTTCCCCCACCCCTTCCCTTTTCCCTTCTCTTCCCTATACCATCAGGTTCTCTACTCATCACTCTCAACCTTTCTTTCCCTATCAATTCACTTAACTTTCCATATTTCATCCTCTTCCCCATCCTATCTCTTCTCTCTTCCTTCCTTCTCAAATCTTTTGCTCGACTCACCTACTTCCTTTTTTCTCTGACCTTTTCATTCCTATTTAGTCCTCTACTATACCCATCACTCCTTTTTGTTTTCCACTCCTCTGCTATTCATACCTCAATACACTTCCCTCCCCTTCTTCTTTTTCTTTTTTTTCCTTTTCCCTCTTCCCTGCTCTTTGCCCCCCCCCAATATTTCCCTTATCATTCCTCTTCCTTCATTTTTCTCTTTCCTATTGCCTCCTTCCTCCCGTTCTCTTTGCCACCTCTTCCAGCATTTCCCCTCCCTCCCCTTTCCTCTTCCATCCTCTTTACCAATTATTACTTTTCTTTCTTCTTTCCTCTTCATTTGTTGTCATTTTTATACTAACTTCTTCTTCCCTCCACTTCCATCATCCTTCTTTTCTCCTCTTGCTTTCCCTCCTCCTTCACTGTACAACTCCCGTCATCCTTTTCTTTCTTTCATCCTCTACCATCATCTTCTCTTCTCCCTCACCACTCTACCTCCCTCTTCCATACTCTTTCCTTCTTTTTCCTACTTGTTCTTCTTTTCTTCTCTTTCCTCTTTTCTTCTATTCATTCCTTACCTCCTCTTTCCCCTTTCCATCCTTATTCCACTCCTCACTTCCCTCCCTCATTGTCTAATCTACAATCTTTCCTTGACTCTTTTCTCTTTCTCCTCGTCTTCTGCCCTCCTTTCCCCTTTCCCTACTTTTCCCTCATGTCCCGCTTTCCTTTTCAGTCCTCTTCCATTCTATTCCACATTTTCTACTCTCCCCTCTATTCAACCCTTGCTCCCATTCACTAATCTTCATCATCCCTACACTTTCCTTCTCATTTTCCTTTAATTTTCACTGCTCTTTCTGGATCACTCCCTTTCCTCTTCTTGCTGTATCCCTTTTTCTTCCCCCTTTCCCTTATCTTCTCTTCTCCCTTTCCCTCTTCTTCAGTCATCTTCCCATTACTTCCTCCATTTTCCTCTTTCCTTTACTACCCATTTCCAACTATTTTACAGTCCCCTTCTCTTTTATTTTCCCCACCTTTCCTCTTCTATTCTTTTACCTCCCCATTTCTCTTTACACTATTCTACACTTCCTAGTTCCATCCACTAATCTCTTCTCTTCTTTCCCTCTATAGCTTTCCTTTTTCCCGTCTCTTCCTTCTTCCCTCCTCATGCCAGTCATTCCCCTTCCCTAATCCTTCTAATTTCCTTCCCTTCCATTCTCATCACTAGTTTCTCCCACTTCCTTTTACTTCCTCTTCTGTCCCAGCCCTGCCCTCTTTCATCTATTCTGTCTGCCCTCTTCTTCACAGGTTCCGTATTCCTTTTTCTACCATATTCTCCTGATTCCCTCATACCCTCCTTTCCCTCATATTTTCTTTCATATTCTTTGCTTCACATTCCTTGATCCTCCTCTTCTCTTCTCCCTGCCCTTGCCTCTTTCATTCTCTTCCCTCCTCTTTATCTTTCCTGTACTTGCTCTTTCCACTTTGCTCTTTTTCTCATCCCTTAATTACCCATGCTCCTAATTTACTTAGGAGATCTTGTCTTTCTCTACTTCCTATGTAAATATGATCTATGTAAATCTCTCTTAGTGTCCTCATTATTGTCTAAATTCTCTGGGTTTATGCTTTGATGGGTGGTTTTCTTTGCTTTATATTTAAAAACCACCTATGAGTATATGTAATAATTGTCTTTCAGTGTCAGGGTTACCTCACTCAAAATAATGTTTTCTAGCTCCATACATTTGGCTGCAAAATTTAATATGTCGATATTTTTTCAAATGTATAGTACTACATTGTGTAAATGTATCACAGTTTCCTTATCCATTTTTCAGTCTAGGGCCATTTAGGTTGTTTCCAGATTCTGACAATGACAAACAATGCTGCTATGAACATAATTGAGCACATTTCCTTGTGGCACAATTGAGCATCCTTTGTAAATATACCCAAAAGTAGAATTACTGGATCTCAAGCAAGGTTGCTTCCTAATTTTCTGAGAAATTGCCACACTGACATGCAAAGGGGCTGTATCAGCTTGCATTTCCACCAGAGATGCAGAGGTGTTTGTTACCTTTATCCCACAACCTCTTCAGCATAAGTTGTTAACCGTGTATTTGATCTTGGACATTCTTACAGGTGTAAGATGGAATCTCACAGTTGTTTTAATTTGAATTTCTCTGATGACTAAGGATGTTGAACATTTCCTTAAGGGTCTGTCAGCCATTTTAGAATCCTCTGTTTTGAGTTCTCTGTTTAGGTCTGTATTCCATTTTTATTGGATTATTTGCTCTTTTGATAACCAATTTCCTGAGTTCTTTGTGTATTTTGGAGATCACATCTCTGTCTGATGTGGGGTTAGTGAAGATCTTTTCTCATTCTGTAGCCCGTAGATTTGTCATGTTGACTGTATTCTTTGCTTTACAGAAGCTTTCAGTTTCCGGAGGTCCCATTTATTAATTGTTTCTCTCAGTATCTTGTTGCTGCAGTTATACTTAAGAAGTGGTCTCCTGTGCCAATGCATTCAAGTGTATTTCTCACTTTGTCTTCTATAACATTCAGTGTGTCTGAACGTAAGAAACAACTGGGTGAGAAAGTGAGGGGAGCAGAGAAAGCTGTGGAGCTCAATAAAAAATAATAAAAAAGAGGAAGGAGGGACATTGGGAAATAGAAAGATGGAAGTGGAGATAGTAAATAAGATGACCAAGAGAAAGAGAAAAAAGGAGGATAAATATAGAGTAAGAAAGTTGATTGGAAAGTGAAGATAAATGAAGAAGAAGAAAAGAAGAGGCAGGAGAAGAAGAGGAAAGGGGAAGATTTAGGAAGAAGGCAAAAGTAGGAAAAGAGAGAGGTGAGAGCATAAGAAAATGATAGATTAGTGAGGAGTAGGGAAGTGGAAAAAGGAGGGTGGAAGAAAAACAGGAAAGACAAGAGAAAAAGGAAGATAAGGGAAGAGTAGTGTAATGAAGTAGAAAGAAAAGGCAATAAGGGTAATATGGACAGAAGCATAGACATGAACAAAAAAAGGAAGAACAAAGAGGAAGGAAGAAGATGTGAGAAGAGGAAAAAATGCAAGGAGATTAAGGATAAAGGGAAGCATGTAGAAGAAGGAAAAGTGAAGGCAAAATGAAAAGGGATGAAGAAAGAAAATTGAAAAGTGGGAACAAAGAAGAAAGAGGAAAGGGAGAGAAAGAATAGAGAAGAGGGGAAAGAATGGAAGAATAAATAAGAGGAATTAGCAATAGTTTAGAATAGAAAAAAGGAAGAGGAGAGAGGAGGGTATAGGAAGGGCAAAAAGAAGAGGGAGGATAGGAAAGAAAAAGTGAGGCAAAGAGGGATTCTGGTAAGAGAATCAATGAGGGAAGAGGAGAAAAGATAGAAGAGTTAAGAAGATATAAAAGGAAAGAGGAGTGATGTGGAAAGAAAAGAGAAAAATAGGATGGAGGAAGAAAGAGATAAGAGGACAGAAAAAAGAAAAGACTGAAGAAAAGAGGGAAGATGAGGAAGAGAGCAGAGAGATGAAAACAAGAGGACAAAGCATAAATGGTAAAGGAAGAAGGCAGAGGAAAGAGAAAGGATAAAGGGAAAGAAGGTAAGATGAAAGATAATACGGAAACATGAGGGAAGAGTAAAGAGGGTGTAAGAAGTAGAATCACAAAAGAAAAGGGTAGAGTGAAAAGGATGGATATGGAAAAGGAAAGAAGAGTGGGATAGAAGGGGAGAAAATAAAGATAAGGAAATAGGGTGCAAGTGACTAGAATAGCAAGAAGAAAGGAGGGGAAGAGGAGAGAGTGAAGAGAAGGGAAAATAGAATAGGAGGTAATAGAGGTGTGGGAAAGAAAAGAAGAGGGAAGAGAAAAGACAATGGAAGAGGAAGGTAGAATAAAGGAAATAAGAGGGAGGCAGGAAAAGTAGGAAAAAGCAAAGATGGAAAGGAAAGAAGGAAGTGGAAAGATGATAAAATGAAGGGAAGAGGAGAGACCAGGGAGTGGGGAAAGGAGGGAAGAGGAACAAGAAAGGAAGAATCAAGAAGAGAAACTTGGGAACCTGAGAAGAGAGAATGGAAGAGGGGAGTTAAGAGGAAATAGGAAAGAGGAGTGAAGGTGTAGAGGTAATAGAGAAGTGGAGTAAAGAGGGAAAAGAGGAAAGTTAAAAGAAGAAATGGGAAGAGGAGGAATGTGGAGAGAAGGGGAAAGGAGGTAAGTCTGAGAAGGACAAGAAAGGTGGAACTGGGCAAGGCAGGACAGGAGAGGAGAGTGAAGAAGAAAAGAGGAGGAAAGGGGAAGATAAATGGAAGAGGATATGAGAGGGAGGAATCTCTTTGGTGAGCTTGCTTCTTCTTCTTACGATTTCAAATGTTCTGTTAATTCACTAGTGTGGGCTTTTTCCAGCTTGTGTATGTAGGCATTTAGTGTTTAAAACTTTAAACTTTTCTCTTAACACTGCTTTAATTGTGTCCCATAAATTTGGGTAGGTTTTGTCATCATTTTCATTTAACTTTAGGAAGTCTTTCATTTTTCCCTTTATTTCATCCTTGACCCGTTGATGATTCTGATGAGCATTGTTTAATTTCCATGTGCTTGTGAGATTTCTGGAATTAGTATTGCTGCTAACTTCTAGTTTTAAACCATAGTGATCTGATAACATTGGGTTATTCCAATTTTTCTGCATTTGTTGAGGTTTGTTTTGTTACTGAGTATGTGGTCAATTTTTGAGAATGTTCCATGAGGTGTTGAGAAGGAGGTATATTCTTTTTTGTTTAGATGAAATATCCTATACATTTCTGTTAAGTCCATTTGTGTCATAACATTTGGTAGTTCCCTTATTTCTCTGTTCATTTTTTGATTGAATGAGCTCTCCACTGGTGAAAGTCGACTGGTAAAGTCTCCCACTATTGGTGTATGGTATTTAATGTATGATTTAAGCTTTAGAATTTTTTCTTTTACATATGAGGTTGTCTTTGTATTTGGGGCATAGATGTTCAGTATGGAGATTTCATCTTGATGAAATTTTCCTGTGACTAATATGAAATTTCCTTGTCTCTTTAGATTGATTTTAATTTGATGTCTATTTTGTTAGATATTAGGATACCTACACTCATTTGTTTCTTATGTTCATTTGATTGGAATATTTTTCCAAAACCTTTACTCTGAGAAGATATCTGTCCTTGAGATTGAAAAGTGTTTCTTGTATGCAGAAGAAGGATGCATTCGGTTTTTGTATCCAATCTGTTTAGGGATATAATGATCAGTGATTACTATTTCCTGTTAGTTTTCATTGTTGGTGATGTTAATTGGTGCATTTTTCCCTTATTTTGGATTTGCTGCTTTGAGAACATCAATTGTCTGTGCTTTTGTTGATGTAATCAACTTCATGGAATTGGATTTTCCTTCTAGTATTTTGTATAGGGCTGGTTTTGTGGCTAGGTATTGGTTAAATCTGTTTTTGTCATGGAATAACTTGTTTTGGCCTTCCATGGTGATTGAAAGTTTTGCTGGGTATAGTAGTCTAGGCTGGCATGAATGGTCTCTTAATGTCTCCATAATTCTTGACCATGAACTCTGGCTTTCATTGTCTCCAATGAGAAGACAGAGGTGATGCTGACGGGTCTACCTTTATATGTTACTTGGCCTTTTTCCTTTGCAGCTCTTAATATATTTTTTTACTTTGTATGTTCCATGTTTTGATTATTATGTAGTAAGGGGACATTTTTTGGATCCAGTCTATTTGGTGTTCTATAAGCTTCTTGTATCTTCATAGGCATGTCTTTCTTTAGCTTGGGAAAGTTTTCTTCTCTGACTTTCTTAAATATATTTTCTGTGCTTTTCAGTTTCATTTCTTCATTTCTTCTCCTTCTTCTACAGCGATTATTGTTAGGTTTGGCCTTTTCATGGTGTCCCATATTTTCTGGATATTTTGGGTTACACTTTTGTTTGATTTAATGTTTTCTTTGACTGACTGATCTATTTCCTCTATTGTATCTTCAGCACTTGAAAATCTCTCATCTATCTCTTGTATTCTGCTGTTCATGCTTATATTTGTGGTTCCTGATCATTTTCTCATGATTTCTGTTTCTATAATTCCCTCAGCATGGGTTTTCTTTATTGTCTCTATTTCAGTTTTCACGTCTTGAATAGTTTCTTTCATATGTTTGATTTCTTTTTCTTGGTTTTCTTTAAGGGATTTGCTGATGTCTTCTAAATTGCTGTTTGTCTTTTCTTCCATTTCTTTGAGGGAATTTCTCATTTCTTCTTTAAGAGTTTCAAACATTCTCCTGAAGGTATTTTTTTTTTCTGCTTCATCTATATTTGGTTGTTCAATTCTTGCTGTTTTAGGGTCTTTAGGTTTTAGTGGTTTTGTGTTGCTCTTTGTGGTGTTGCATGTTTTCTTACCTTTTTTCTTTTTCTTTTATTAATTTTTATTGAGTTCTACATTTTTCTCTGCTCCCCAACCTGCCACTGCCCTCCCCTTTTCAACACTCCCCAAAGATTCTGATGCTCCAAATTTACCCATGAGATTTTCTCTTTTTCTACTTTCTACTTCCCATGTAGATTAGATATATGTAAGTCGCTCGTAGTGTCCTCATTGTTGTCTAAGTTCTCTGGGATTGTGATTTGTAGGCTTGTTTTCTTTGTTTTATGTTTAAAAACCACCTATGGTAAGTACATGTGATAATTGTCTTTCTGTGTCTGGGTTACCCAACTCAAAAAGAATGTTTTCTAGCTCTATACATTTGCCTGCAATCCTCAAGATGTCATCTTTTTTTTTCTGCTTTTAACTACTACATGGTGTAAATATACTACATTATCCTTAGCCGTTCTTCTGTCAAGGGACATTTAAGTTGTTTTCAGGATCTGGCTATTACAACCAAAGCTGCTATGAACATAGTTGATGACATGTCCTTGTGTCATCATCAGGCAACCTTTGGATATATACCTAAAAGTGGTGTTACTGGTTCTTGAGGGATGGTGCTTCCTAATTTTCTGAGGAATCACCATACTGATATCCAAGAGGGTTGTACCAGCTTGCATTCCCACTAGCAATGCAGAAGTGTAACCTTTTCCCGACAGCCTCTCCAGAGTAAATTGTCACCAGTGTTTTTGATCTTGGACATCCTCACGGGTATAAGATGGAATCTCAGAGTTGTTTTGATTTGCATTTCTCTGATGACTAAGGATGTTGAACATTTCCTTAAGTGTCCTTCAGCCATTTTAGATTCCTCTGTTTTTAGTTCCCTAATTAAGTCTGTACTCCATTTTTATTGGATTATTTGTTCTTTTGATGACTAATTTCTGGAGTTCTTTGTGTATTTTGGAGATCAGACTTCTGTCTGATGTGGGGTTAGTGAAGATATTTTCTCATTCTGTAGCCTGTCGTTTTGTCATGTTGACCGTGTCCTTTGCTTTACAGAAGCTTTTCAGTTTCCGGAGGTCCCATTTATTAATTGTTTCTCTCAGTGTCTATGCTGCTGGGGTTATATTTAAGAAGAGGTCTCCTATGCCAATGCATTCAAGTGTACTCCCACTTTGCATTCTATAAGGTTCAGTGTGGCCAGCTTTATGTTGAGGTCTTTGATCCATTTGGACTCGAGTTTTGTGTATGGTGATAGATATGGGTCTATTTTCATTCTTCTACATGTTGATTTCCAGTTATGCTAGCACCTCTTGTTAAATATGCTTTCTTTTTTCCATGTGATATTTTTTGCTTCTTTGTCAAAAATCAGGTTTTCTAAGATGTGTGGAATAATAGCTGAGTCTTTTATTGGGTTCCGTTGGTCCTCCTGTCTGTTCTAAACATCTTTTCTTCTACTTGGTGTTGCTCAGGCTGTCAGTGATTCTGTGGATCAATATCTTCTAGGTATCAAAGAATCCAAGGTTCAGATGGTTTTTCCTCGTAATACAGTTAGTGCCACTGTTTCTGTTATCCCTTTGGTCATTCCGTGTCCCAGATGTCACTCAGCACTCCCAAACTTTGCTCCACACACTTGGAGTTTGCTACCTCAGGCCTGTTATAGCATAGGTTGTTGGCTTTGACCTGTTTCTGTAAATCCTGGTCTGGGATCACACTTGAAAAGCTCTTTGTTGTAGAGTTGTTTGTACAAAGATCTCTGACTCCTGTTTACTCTCTTAGAGTTTTGAGGCTCGGGTGCAGCCAGAACTGCAGAGGATCTTGCTCAGGCTTAGAACCTCAGAAGTCCCAGACTCATGCTCATACCCACAGAAATTTCTGTTTCCTGTCTATTCCCTTTGATGCACAAGAACAACACCAAGACACACAGAGGTCCTGGGTCAAGCCTACTCCCCTCTTAGGTCCTAGACTCATGTCTTGCCCCTCAGAGATCTCTGGTACCTGCCCACTTCCTTAGAGGTCCCAGATTCATGCCCAGACCCACAGGGGACCTGGCTCAGGCCTAGTTTCTCAGAAGTCCTATGCTGACTCCCAGATCCACAGGATTCCTGGTTTAGGTCTACTCCCTTGAAGGTCCGAGATTCACTCCTGGACCCTCAGTGGTCTCTATCTCTGTCTCTCTCACTCAGCAGTTGCTCCCCTGTACCTGTTCCTGTAGTGTTCCCTGTCTCAGGTCTACTCTGGCCCAAGTTGCTGGCTCAATGCTTATCAGTAAATGTCCCTGAAGTGGATTTCTTCCCGCTCCTGTGGAGCATGCTTCCTCAGTCCCACTCTGGCTTAGGTCCCCTCCTTCCTCTCTTTATATAAACCCTCATTTCCCTTTCAACCTCCTATTTCCTCCTCCATTCAGCCTCCATCCTAACTCTACTTATCTCCTTCCTTCCTATCATCTCTTCTCTTATCTTTCCTCTTCTGTCCTCCCTCCTTCCTCTTCCCTCTTCCATGCTGTTCCCTTTTCTTTCCTTCCTTTCCTTTCATCTACTTGCATCCTCACTCTTTTACTTCCTCTTTTCTCCTCTCTCCTTCCTGTTACACTCACCTTCTGACCTCCTCTTTTCTTCCTGCCTTTCCCTGTTCCTTCTCTTACTTACATTTTCCTCCCTTCTATTTTTTGCCCTTCTTGTTTTTTCCCTTCCTGCCTCCTATCCTTCCTCCTCTTCCCTCCAATTCTCTCTTCACTTCTATTCCTATCTTCCTTTTTTCTTATTCTTCATTTTTATCATTTTTATTACTCATCCCTCCTCCTCACTATTTCTGCATATCTTCCTTTGTCTTTTCACTCCACCCCCTCTATGCTCCTTTTTCCTCATTCTGCAAGTATTCTGTACTTTACTCTTCCCTCACATTTTCTTCCTCTACTTCCCTCCCTATCTTTCCTTTTTCTTGCCCCTTCCCTTTTCTTTGCTATTCCCTCACCTTTCCTATTCCTTCCTCTTTTCTCTTCATAATACCCCCTCCATGAATCTATCCTCTTACATCCTTGTTCATTTTCATTGATTTTTATTAAGCTCCACATTTTTCTCTGCTCCTCTCCCTGCCTTTCCCCTCCACTTCAACACTCTCCAAAATCACTATGTTCCCATTTTACTCAAGATATCTTGTCTTTTTCTATGTCCCACGTAGATTAGGTCTATGTATGTCTCCCTTAGGGTCCTCATAACCTCCTCTACACTTTTCTGTCCTCAGACTTCTTCCATTTGGTTCCCTATCTTCCATTTTCCTCCTCTTTTGCCTTGTCCCTTTCCCCCTTCTCTCTTTATTTCCCTTTCCTTTGCCATTATTTTCCCTCCCACTCATTCTTCCCTGATCTTCCTTTGTCCTTTCTCTTCTTTATCATTCCATCCTCTTTCATCCCCTTTCCTCTGCCTTCATCTTCCTTCCAACTTTTTCCTCCTTGTTCCTTCTTCTCTTCTCTTCCCTCTTTTCTCCTCTTTAATGTCTCCTGCTTCTTTTTTCTTTTTGTCCACTCGCCTTTTAAATCCCCCTTCTCGTAGTATTTTCCCTTACCTCACTTCCACACTCCCTTATTTTCAATTAGTCTTCCCTCTTCAACTCTCTCTCCTTTTCATTTTCTTCCCCATTCCCTCCTTATCTCTCCCCATTTCATCCCACTTCCCCACTATTTCCACATTGCCCCCTTTTAGCCTCTCCTTTCCCCTCCTCTACTGTCCATTCTATCTTCCCTCTCTTACTTACTCCTTTCCCTTTCCCCTCGTCTAGCCTCCTTACCTCTCATACACCTTTCTTCCGTCCTCATCTTCCTTATTCAATTCTTTCTCTTCTCTGCCTTTCTTCTCTTCACCTTCTCTTTTCTAATCCCTTCTCTTCCTTTCTCTCATTTCTTTCATCATTCTTCTTTTCCTAAATCCCTATTCCTTCCTTCACTTCCTTCCTGATTTATCACTTGTCTCCTGCCTGGTTTTCTCCTTTTCATTACTCCCTCTCCTTTTTTTATTTTCTGTCCTTGTTTCCACTCCTTCAATCCTTTTGCTTTACTTCTACCTACTCTTTCCTCTTACTTGTTTCTTCCTTTTCCTGTCTCCCTTCTCTTTCCTCTTCTCCCCTCTTTGAACTTCCCTAGTGTTCCTCCTTCTCTCTGTCCTCTATGCCCCTCCCTCTTCTTTCCATTCATTTCCTCCTCCCTCTTATTCCATCTTCTCCCAACTTCTTCCCTCCTACCCCCTCTACACTTGTCCCTTTTCTCCTACTTCTTGCTTTCCCTTTTTCTTTTCTCCCCTCTTCACCTGACTCTTCTATCCACTGTCCACTTCTTTCCTCCTTTCTTTTATCTCTCCTTTTTACCTTGGCTCCAGCATCCTTTATGCTCGTCTCCTCTCTTCTCTGGACCATCCTCTTTTCTACCCCCTTTTTTATTTCTCTTTGCCTTTTCCATCCTCTTTCTTCCTTTTCTCCCTTTTAACTTCCTTGCTTTCTACTCTTCCCTCCTCTTTTCTCTTCCTTATTCCTTCCTCTTCTTTTCACTCTCTTCTATCTCCAGTCCTATCTTTTTCCTCTTCCTTCTTCCTCTTCCCTCTTCATTTCTCTTTCTAATTGGTTTTCCTCCATTTACCTTCTCATACTTCCCTCTTTTTTCTTGTCCATTCTTCCATCCAATTCCCTCCTCCCTCCACTAACACCTCCCATCCTCTTCTCTATTTTCTCTTCTTACTTTGTTGTCTGTCTTAACTCCTCCATATTCTTTCTTACTCTTTCCTCCATCTACTTTTCTCTGTTCTTCCTCATCCTTCATCTTTTCTTCTACTCTCTCTTTCCTCCTCTGCCTCTTTATTCCTCATCCATTTTCTTCCCCCCATTCTGCTTTCTCTTCCCTTCTTTGTCCCTTCCTTGTTCCTCCTCTTCTATCCTCATTCTTCCATCTTCTTTCCTCCCTGTTTTTCCCTCCTTGTTCCTCTTTTTTTCATTCACCTTCATTTCCTATTCATTTTTCCTTTATCCTTCCACTTTTCTTTTTTCTATATATTCCCTCCTTGTCTATCTTCCCAATTCCCTACTCTTCCCTTCTTCCTTCTCTCTTTCTCAAGCTTCTTCCCTCTATCATCATATTTGTTCCTTCCTCTTCTCTCCTCCCCCTATTTTCTTCCTTTTACTTCTTTGATCTTTCCTTTTCTTTCCTCTGTTCTCCTTTTTCATCTTTTATCATTTTTGCTCCTCTCCTTTTCTCTCTTTTCTTCTCCCTCTGTCTCATTATTCCCATACTTCACTTGTCCCTCTTTTCCCTCCTCTTCTTCCTCCTATTTCACCTTCCATTGTTTATTACTTTTTCTTCTTCCATCCTCTTTTCATTTCCTGCACCTCTTCTGTCTTCCTCTTTCACCTCTTCCTTCTTTCTTCTCCAATATTTCCTTCCCTTCTCTCACCTTTTTCTTTCTGCTCCCACTTCCCCTCCCCTTTTATCTTCCTCCTTCCTCCTCTTCTGTCTTTTCTTCTCCCTCCTGTTTTCTTGTCTTTCCTATTTTCTCACTTTCCTATTTCCCTCTTTTATGCAGCCTCATTCCCTTTTCATCCTGTCTTCTCCCTTCTTTCTTTGTTTCTTCTTCCTTACTTACTCATTCTCTCCATCTCTCCCCTTCCTCCTCCTCCTCTTTCTCCTCCTCTTCCTCCTCCTTCTGCTTCTCCTCCTCTTTCTGTTTAGATAGATAGTGTTTCTCTATTTGACGACTCTTGCTTCTCTGAGAATTGATCAGTAGGATATGCTGACATGTCACTCAGAGATCCATCTTCCTATGCCTCCCTTATGTTGTGATTAAATACATGCACCACCAAACCTGACTCCCTCCCCTGTTTCTTCACCTAACAGACAACTTAATTCCAAAAAAGGACTTTATTTGCCAAACTACCTAGATCAAACTTCATTATTTGATCCTGAAAACATCCTATATAGGTGCCTACCCTTCTTGCTAGTCAATGGATTTTACTCTGCAATAGTAAACCTGTTTCTTATTACTTTCCTGAGACTCTGTCTCCTATCTTCCCTACATCCTGATATAAATGATATTTAGCATCTACCCTTACCAAAAACTCCCTCCAGTGCTCAGTTTTTCACCTATCAAAGGAGCAGGCAAATATTTTCCCAATTAGTAAAAACCCCTTAGAGGAATCATTACAAATTTTCTATGAATGCCTGTGCGTATGTTCGAGGAAGCATCTGCATCTCTGGCTACAGGATAGGGCAGTAGAATTCCTCAGATGCCCTTAGCAGGGAGCTGAAGACATTGTGAACCCTAGGTTCGAGTTTAGCATCAAACCTGTGGACCATCAGGCAGCTGTCCAGAGTGCTGAGACAGAACGTTCATCCCCCCATTCTCCCCTGGTCTCTCTGAAATTGTGGGTATGATTCCCAGGCCACACTTGTGCAGCAGTCTCCAACCTTTCTATGAGCCTTCTGCCCTGTCTGACATGTGTCTTCTTTATCACCATTCACCCTGATCCTGTCAGCCTCCTGTCAAACCCAGGCCTCCTATTACACTCCTTATTCTCCTCTTTACATACTCATTCTCCTTCCCTCACACATTGCTTCTGATCACCTGCACCTCTTCCTATCCTCCTGCCTAGCTTCCTGTCTATACCAGCCATTTTGCTATATATATGAGCCACTTCCTCTCTTGTGGAGAGCAAACTTAATCTATCCCTTGCCCCCTTCCTGCCCATCCCTGGTTTTTACTCTTTACGCACACAGGTATCATTGTCTTTATTCTTCTTCCTTATCCATGAACTTCCTCCTTCTTTCACAACCCAGCCAACTGCCAACAATGGTACACGATGTCTGGTACATGATGCTCCCTGCAGCATACATCTTGCCTTCCATTCAGACTCCTGACATTTCCAATTGTCCCCCTTTCCTAATCTCCTGTCACCTCCAACATCTTGTACTCAGCCCCATCTTCATTCCCCATCATCCTTCTAATGCCCCCTAAGCTATCTGTTTCCTCACCACCCTGCAGTGTCTGGCCTCTTCCCTTCACTTCTACCCTGTTCCTGAACTTCCTGCTCTCTTACCCAATTTTCTGTTGTCCTGCTGACAGTTATTCCCTTTCAGTGTGCCTCCTTCTCTCTTCTTCATCTACTTTCTATTCTCCTGTATTCTTCCCCAGTGATCTACCAGCACCCTTACCATCTCCCCCTTTTCTTCAGTTAACTATACATACATTAAATGTCCTATAGCTTCACGAACTCACCCAAGGCTCCTTTTTGTTTTGTCACCAGGGTTCTGGCCATCTTCCCAGATTTATGGAGTCTTCTCAAGACCTTTCCATTCTTCTGCCATCTACTTCATTGTCAAATATTTGCCTATGTCTGCTTCTGTGTCACCTTTCTCTCCTACTTCCTAGTCTCCCTACGATTTATTATCTTTTCCCCTCATGATTTTATCCCTCTAGTACATCTCCCACCATATCTCAAATTCCCTCCTTCCCAGTCTTCCATTCTCTTTCTCTTCCCTCCTGCCTCCTCTTTCCTCTTGCATTCTTCCTCTTACCCCCCCTCCACTTTCTTCCTCCCTCCACTTCCTTCCTCCCTCTACTTCTCTCTTCCCTCCTATTTCCTCTTTTTTCCCAACAATCTTTTACACATCCCTTTTCAGACCTCCTCCTTCCTCTTCACTCATCCTGTCTAGTTCTTCTCCCTCCACTTTCCTCCTTCCTCTTCCTTCTTCTTCCTTCCCTTCTTCTTCCTCTTTCATCTTCTCTCATCCCTCCTGTTCACTCTTCTCTCCTGTTACTTCAATTTTCTTCTTCCATGATTTTCCTTTGCCTTTCCTCCTCCCTTTGTCCCTCCTACATATATTTCCTCCTCTCTATTCACCCTTTTTCCTGTATGTTTATTCTTCACTTTCCCTCCTTCATCCTTAGTGAAATCCCTCTTCCCTGCAGTCATATTTCTCCCATTCCTCCAAATTATCCCTCCCTCTTCCATACTCCCTTCTCTGACTACCACTGACTACTTCTCTAGTCTTCTCTCTTTCCTTCTCCTCCCTCCTCTTCCCTTTTCCTTTCTACCTGCTCTTTATTGTTCTTTACTCCCTTATCCTCTTTCCTCCTCTGTGTTCTTCCTCACTGATATTCTCTCTTCCCTCTTGTTAGATCATCTTCTTTCTTCCCTACTTATCCTCTTTTTCTAATCTTCACTCTTTCTCCCTATTACCTCCTTTCATCCACATTCTTCCTCCTCCTCTATCCTATTTCCTCCTCCCTAGTCCTTCCTTTTCCCTCATATCTCCTTATAACTCCTTTATCTTTTCTTCCCTCCCCTTCATCCAATTCCCTCTTCCCTTTGCTTCCACCCTCCTCTTCCATTCATCTCCCCTTTTCCTTCTTTCTGTTTTTCTGCAATCTTCTTCCCTTCTCTCTCTTCTTTTTTCCTAATTATTTCTTCTTCTCCAACACTTTTCTTAGTTCTCCCTTTCCCTCCTGACTCCTCATTCCCAACCTCTGCCATTCACTTCTCCCACTTCTCTCACCTTCGCTCCTCCTCTCTACTTACATTTCCCTCTCTTCTTCCTTTTCTATTTTATACTTCTTCCACTTCTTCCCTCTTCCTTCCTTTAGAGTCATCTTTCCTCTTCCCCTTTGTCCTTGCTCATCTTTTCTTTTCCCTTCTCATATGTCCTCCCTCCTCTCTACCCTTCTTTCATTCCTCCTCTTTCCAGCTCTATCCTCTTCCACCCACATTTTTCCTCTTTACTCCCTTTGTTCTCCCTCCTTGCACCTTTTCCTTTCTCCCTCTACTTCCCCTGCCCTCCTTACCTCTCAATTCTCTCGACCATCTCTAGTCCTCCCCATCTATCCTGCTCTTTTCCTTTATCAACTTCTCTCCATTCTCTTTCCACTTCTAATGTTTCTCCTCTTCTTCTTCCCTCCTGCCTTTTCTTCCCTATTGCCTCCTCTACCTGATACTTTTCTACAATTTCCTCCTCTTCCCACTCCTCTTCCCTGTTCTCTCTTCTCTCCTCCTCTTCCATATTCTATCTTATCCTCTTCCCCCTTCCTGTACCCATCCACTTCCCTAGGTGTCCTCTTATATTCCTTCACCTCTTTGCCCACTTATCTTTCCTTTATATTCTCTCTTACCTTCTCTTCTTTATTCCCTCCTCTTCTCCATTTTTCCTTCCTCTTATCTGCTACCTCATCTTTTTTCTCTTCCCTACTCTCATCTTTCCTAATCCACAGTCTTCCTTTTTCCTTCCTCCTTCCCCTTCCCTCTTATCTACTTTTCCTCCTCTATCCTGTTCCTCTTCTTCTTTGTTTCTGATTGTCCTTCTTCCACTTTCATCAACTTTTCCTCTTCTTCCCTCTTCTTCTTTGCTTTGCTTCATCCCTCCCTTTTTCTCATCACTCTTCTTCCCTTTTCTGTCATGTTTCCTTATCTTCCCTCTTACCTATTTCTTTGTCTTCCCTCTATGTAAATCATCCATACTCTTCATCCCTCTTTCCTCTCTTTTTTATTCCCTTTCCTACTCTTCTTCTCTCCCGCAGTTTTTCACATCATTACTCTCCTTTCTTCTTCTTTCATCTCTTTTCTCTGCTTTCTCCCTTACCATCTCTTTCCTTCTCTTATTTCCTCTTGTCTGCTTCTCTGTTCCATCTAATTCCCTCTTCCTTCTTCTACCCTCCTCCCTTTTCCTCCAACTTCTTCCTTCTTCCTCTTCTCTACATTACTTATTCTCCTCCCTCCTCTTTCCTTTCTCCTCTTCTCTCATCTGTCTTTCCTCTTCTACCCTCTTTTGTGCTCTTCCATCATCCCTCTTCTCCCCTTGCCTTCCCCTTTCCCATTTCATCCCTACTACATTATTTCCCCTACCGTTATATTCTATTTTATTCTGTTTTCATTTCATCTTTCTTAATCTTCCCTCCTCCTTGCTGTTCCCTTCTTCATTTCCTTCCCTCATCAATTTTCATCACTTGACTGTCCTTTTCCCTCCTCCTCTTTCCCCTTCCTTTCTCCCTCCTCCACACCTCTCTTTTTTTTGCCTTCCTATTTTATATTCCCTCCTGCCTCCCTTTCCCTGTTCTTGCCTCCCTCCTCTTTTTTTCTCTTTTACTTTCCTCATTACTCCATTTCTCTCCTCTCTCTTCTCCATCCTTTCTCCTTTCTTTGTTGTTAAAGGATCTTCTTCCTTTTCCTTTTATTTAGTCTATTTATTTATTTATTTATTTATTTATTTATTATGTATACAATATTCTGTCTGTGTGTACGTATGCTGGCCAGAAGAGGGCACAAGACCTCATTACAGGTGGTTATGAGCCACCATGCGGTTGCTGAGAATTGAACTCGGGACCTTTGAAAGAGCAGGCAATGCTCTTGACCACTGAGCCATCTCTCCAGCCCCCCTTTCTTTTAAAACATTCTTGCACTCTACACTTCCCTTAAACCTATCCTGTACTACTCCTTCTGATTTCTACCTTCACCTCCTCTCCCCACTTCCCTCTTTTTCCCTCCCTCCTTTCCTTCCTCTTCACTCCTCTTTGCTGTTTCCTGTTCTTTCCATCTTTTACCTCACACATACACCCTATTTTTCTTCCAACCTTCACTGTATACCTCCCTCTTCTTCCCTGTGCTCTCCTCTATCATACACCTATACCATCCTTTACCCTATACCTCTCTTCAATACTGCCTTCTTTTCCAGACCCCCTGATGCTTCCCACTTCCTTCAACCTCCCTTCTTTTCCCAATTTCTCCCTCTTGTCTATTTCCCCCCTCATCATCTTTTTCTTTGGGATGTCTTTCTGTATGCTATGAATATGTGTTGCTCTCATTGATTGATAAACAAAACTGCTTTGGCCTATGGCAAAGCCAAGCCAGAGATACAGGAGAAGAAGGGTGGAGTCTAGGACATGCCCACAGACTCCCAAGAAGCAACATGCAAACAGACCAGTAAAAGACATAGCCACATGACAATATATAGATTATTAAAATGGCTTAATTTACATGTAAGAACTAGCTAATAATAAGCCTGAGATATCTGCCAAGTATTTATAAATCATAGTAGGAACTAGTGGGGAGAAAGAGATCACTGATTCCAATCTATCTCTCCTTCTACTGCCTATTATTGCCTTCTTCTTTTTCCCTTTTTCCTTCTGCCTTTCTCTTTCTGTCTCTTCTTTTCCTAAAATCACACTCTTTCCCTCTTACCTGTTTTTCTGTCTTCTTCCCCTTTCCCTTCCTCATTCTCTATTCTCTTCTTCATCCATTTTCTTTCCACTTCTCATCACCATCCATTCTTCTCTTCGTTTTTCTCTACTTGCACCTTCTATCATATTCTCTCCTCCCTCATCTTCCTTCCTCCCTTTTTTCTTTGCTCATTTTCTGCCCCACTCCATTCCCCTTCTTCCTCTTCCCTTCAAAGTTTTGCATTTTCCTCTTCATTTCTTCTTCCTCTTCTTCCCTCCTTCTTACCCTATCTTCCTGGCTCCTCTTTCCTCCTTCTTCCCTCCTCCCTTCTCTCTTCACCATTTTTCCTTTTTTGTCTTTTCTTCTTCTTCTTCTTCTTCTTCTTCTTCTTCTTCTTCTCCTTCTCCTTCTCCTTCTCCTCCTCCTCCTCCTCCTCCTCCTCCTCCTCCTCCTCCTCCTCCTCTTCCTCCTTCTCCTCCTGATCCTCTTCCTCCTTCTGTTTAGGTAGACAGAGTTTCTCTTTGTAACAACCCACTGAGCTGAAAGTTTATCCTAGAATAGGCTGGCCTTTAACTCAGAGATTCATTTTCCTATGCCTCCTTTAGGTTGTGATTAAACACATGGACCAGAAAACCTGACTCCCTTCTGTTGTCTGAGGTTTCTGTCCTGCCCAGTCCCCCAGACATTTAGTTCCAAAAGAAAATCACGCAGAAGTCACCATTAGTTATAAGCTGTTTGGCCCAATTGTTTAGGCTTCTTATTAACTATTATAGCTTATATTAGCCCATTACCCTGCCATAGGGTAACATGCTCCCTACTCCTTTCCCTAGACTCTATATTCCACCTTCCCCACATCCTCATGTAAACCCTACTTAGAATGTACCCTTACCAGAAAAACCTTCCAGAGTTCAGTTCATCACCAAACACAGGTGCAGGAAATATCTTCACAATTAGTAAAATCCCCTCTCAAGAATAATTTCAAATTTTCTATGAATGCCTGTGTGTATTTACAAAGAAGCACCGACATCCCTGGTCCAAAGATAGGGCAGAAGAATCCCTCACGTGCCCTTATCATAGAGATGAAGACATTGTGAACACCAGGTTGGAGTTTGGCATTAAACCTCTGGCCTGTAAAAGATCAAGTAGTTGGCCTGAGTACTGAGACAGATTGTTTGCCCCCAGTCTCTCGTGGTCTATCTGAAATTGTGGGAATGTTTCCCAGCCCAATCTTGCACAACAGGCTCCCACCTTTCTATGAGACTTCTGCCCTGTCTGACACTTGTCTTCTTTTTCACCATTCACCTTGATCCTTTCAGCCTCCAGACAAACCCAGGCCTCCTATCACCCTTCTTATTCTCCTGTTCACATCTTCATTTTCCTTCCATCACACATAGCTTCTGATCACCGGCACCACTTCCTGTCCTCCTGCCTAGCTTGCTGTCCCTCCCAGTCATGTTGTCATACATATGAGCTACTTGCCCTCCTGAAGAGAATGAGCTGAACCCATCGTAAGCTTCCTTCTTGCCCATCCCAGGTTTTTACTCTTTATGAACATGGGTATCTTAGTCTTTGTTGTACTTCCTTATCCATCAGCTTCATTCTTTCTTCACAACCCAGCCTTTGCCAACACTGATACATGGCATCTGGTACATGATGCTCTCTGCAGCATACATCTTGCCTTTCTCTCAGACTCCTAAGCTACATCAATTTAACTATCCTGTTTATTGCTCAAATATATTGGCCGTCCTCCTTGCTGCATCCATTTCTCCCTAACCTGACAAGTATGTGACCAACTCTCAGATTTCTGTGCCTCCCACTCTCCTCAAAGCCTCCTATTTTCATGGTCCCTGTCCTCCCTGCCTTTCGAAGTGCTCCTAGTCTTCTCATGTCTCTATCAACCTCGCACCTTACTCCAGTCTTTTTTGCTCTTATTGCATATCCTGCCCTGCTCAGAAGCATTGTGTCCCAGGGCAGTCTCTGAATTTCCTCCATGCTTCTATACTCATACCCAGGCCCCATGCTTCCACATAGACTGTCCCCAAACCTCAGACACTTCCCTCTAGTCATGGAGTATAAACTCACCCTGGCTATCCTGTCATTGTCCTAGCTTGCTTCCTAATATCTCAAACTCCTGATTTCCTTGGTCCACCTAGGAGCACCCCAAGCCTCCTGTCCTTCTCAGTCTCACTGTCCTCATCAGACCCTCCCTCCTTTCCAGTCCCCCCTCATTTCCCTGATAACTAGATTTCTCATTTACTTCAGGCTCTACATTAAATTCTTGACAATCTTGCCTTCCTTCGCAAGCATTTGCCCTCTTTCCATTCCTGACACCTCAACCCAGATGTTAGCCTTTCTGCAATTGTTGGCCCTATCCTTGGCCTTCTGACATGCCATCATTCTGTCCTCCATCTGTTAAGTTTCAATAGGATCCTCCTTGCCTGGTACTCAGATTCCTAGACCCCCTGGTATGCTTCTGAATCCAGTACTGTACTCTTCCCAGAAACATGCTTCTCTCCTATCCCCTTTAACCTGCAAAAGGCTCCTATCCCCATCCTCAGACCTAGCATTTCCAATCTTCCCATCTTTGTCAATCACTCCCCGCCTCTGGCCTCTACCCATGACATCTGCTTACCCTTGCCCTCCTGAGTTCCCCCTTATTTTCTGGCCAGACACTGTGTCTTCTGCCCTCCTAGCGACAATCCTGTTACTCGTCTCCAGTTCTCTCCTTCTCCCTCCCTTTCTTCCCTTCCCTTTTATGCATGTTTAAGGAGTGAAAGCTTTGTCTGCATGTATATTTACACGCTGAAAGAGGGCATCAGATTCATTTATAGATGATCACAATTATAGGTTGTGAGCAATCATTGGTTGTTGGGAATTGAACTCGGGACCTCTGGAAGAGCAACAAGTGCATTAACCTGTTGAGCCATCTCTCTAGATTTTCCAATCTCATTTACCCTATCCTCATTATCCTTATGTTGTCCCAGAGCCTCAGACTCAAGAGCATGTACCCCATTCTAAACTGCCATCCCTCATGATATCTCCTGTGTGCTCACTGCCCTGTGTGTCTGGGGACTTCTTGCAACCTGATACCCTCCCCCTAAGACTTACAGAAGCTAGCCTGTTGCCTATGTTCCTGACTTGACTTTGTATATGTCCCTAGCCTTTAGTCTTCCCATGAATCTCTTTATCCAGACTTCTCAATGTCCAGAGCCTCTGGTTCCACTCACTAGGCACACACAGGAAGCACTTTGCCTCCTCCCAGGTCTTCTCCACTCTTATTATTCCGATCATGTTCCTCCCCAATAACCTTGGTATATCTGCTGATATTTTCATTTGTCTCTCCTCTCTCAACTCTTATCACCTCCAACATATTGTTCTCAGCTCCATCTTTCCACTCCATTCTTTTAATGCCCTCTAAGCTGCCTGTATCCTCACCACCCTCAGTGTCTGACCTACTCCCTTCACCTCTATCCTGTCCCTGAGTTTCCTGCTCTCTTCCCAAACTGTACTGTCCCGCTGACCATTATAGCATTTCAGTGCACCACCTTCTCTGCTCTTCTTCATCTATATTCTATTCTTCTCTATTCTTTCCCAGTGATCTACCATCACCCTCACCATCTCCCCCTCCTCTTCTGTCAACTCTACATACTTTAAGTGTCCTATAGCTTTCCAAACTCACCCCAAGCTCCTTTTTTCGCCACCAGGGTTCTGCCTTTCTGTTCAGACTCGTAAAGTCTTCTGAATACTTATGTCATTCCCACTCTTCTGTCCTCCTCTTCATCCTCCAATGTTTGCCTGAGTCTTTTGCACTGTCACCTTCTTCATCCTACTTTCTAGTCTCCCCTACTAGCCTATTACCCCCTCATCCTTTTAATCTGCTCCACACACATCTACTGCCTATCTCCCAATTATCCTAGCCTCATTTGAGCACCATGCTTTTGACCTCAGCTTCCTATCCCTGCTCCCCTGTCTCCCTTCCTTGATCCTCTTCCCCTTGCTTCTTCTCCAGTTATCTCCTTTCGTGGAACCTCTCCTTCTTTTTTCTTTACTCCTCCTCAATCATCCCTACTCTCTCCTTCCAGTCCTCCATTTTCCTTCATTTCTTCCCCCCTCTCCCACTTCCCTCCTTCTTCCTGTTACATTCCTCCTCCCTTATATTTCATTAGCCCTCTTACATACTCTTCTCTGGCTCCTCCCCTTCCTTCTCTCTTCCCCCTTCCCTCTTGTTGTATCATATTACTTCATCCCCATCCTTCCTTTATTCATCTGCCTTACTCATGCTCCCTATTCCTCTCCATCTTCTACCCTCCCTTCTCCTCTGCCTCTCTGTTCCATACTCTTTCCTTTCTCCCTATTTGCTTAGCTTCCCTTTCCCTTTCTTCTTTCCTTTCTAGCTCCTTTTTCAAATTCCAACTTCGCTCTTCTCTCTACCTTTTCCTTCCTCTATTTCCTTTTCTCTTATCTTCCCTCTGATTTTTCACTCTTCTTTATTTCAACAAATCTCTTTCCACCTTCTCAACTATCCTGTATCCCTTCTCTTCCCTTCTCCAACCTCTTATCCCAACTTCCCTCCTCCTTACATTTTCCTCTCTCTCCTTCCACCACTCTCATCTCCCACCTCCTCCTGTTGACGAGCGGTCAATAGAATTAACCAGACTAGCTTTAATGTAAAATATTTAGCTTTAATAAGGGGAAGAAGGGGAGCTTATAAAGCCAGGGTTCCAGCGGAGTGAAGGAAAACAAAGAGGAAAAACAAGCACACATAGATGGTTTTATAGGCTATTTGGGACCCTGGGGGGGGAACACACCCCACAAACAAGGTGATTGGTTGAGATGCCCCTTCATCCTTCCACATATTCTGCTCCCTCCTCTTTGATCTTCCATCATCTTCCTTGTTCTTACCTTCTTTTCCTGCCTCCCTCTCACTCTTCCCTTCCATGCTCTACATATGGGAAACCTTCCTTCTATTCCTCTTCTTCATTCCTCTTCTCTCTTCTTCCTCCCTCCTCTCACCTCTTCCCTCCCATCTTGTTCCTCTTCCCTTTTCCTTCAACTTTTCTTTCCCTCCATACCCTTCTCCACCTTCTTCCCTTCTCCCTCTTCCTTCACCTCCCTTTCATCATTTCCATCCTTTCTTCTCTTCCCTCTTATTTCCTCCTTTTTTACCCTTATTTACTTCTCTTCCCTCACTTTTATATCCTCAAAAACCCTCCTTGTCCTGTTCCCTGCTTCCTTCTTCCTTCTCTAATATTATTGTACCCCCCTCTTCTAACATCTCCCTCATCTCACCTCCCTCCTATTTGATACTACCTCCTCTGCCTTCCTCTTCCTGAATCCTTCTACCTCCCACCCTTCTCACATCTATTCCATGTTTTGTATTCTTCCCTCTATTATTTCCTTGCCTATTGCCATCTCCCTCCTTTTTCCTTCTTCCTTCACTTTCCTCCTCCCTATTACTTTACCTTTCCAATTCTTTCCTTTCTCCTCCCTCCTCTACTACTGCTACCATTTCTTAATACTCCTCTTTCCTGTTTTCCATTCTATCTTCGCTTCCCTCATTTGTTTCCTGCCCTTTCCTCGTGCCTCCTCTTTCCTCTTGCATCCTTCCACTTCTCCTCTTCCCTACACTTCCTTTTCCCTCCACTCTCTCTTCTTTTCTCTTCCCCTTTTTACCCCAAAAACCTGTTCCACACCCCTCTTCAGACCTCCTCCTTCTTGTTTACTCAACCTACCTAGTCCTCTTGCCTCTGCTTCGCTCTTCCTTTCTACCTGCACTTTACTACATTTCTTTTTAACAATCTTCCCTTTTCTCCCTATTATCTACGCCATCTTCTTTCATCCACGTTCTTCTTCCTCCTCAATCCTCTTTCCTCCTTCCTAGTCCCTCCCCTTCCCTCATATCTCCTTTTAACTCCCTTCTCTTTCTTCCCCCGTCATCCAATTACCTCTTCCCTTTGCTTCCACCCTCCTCTACCCTTCATCTGTTTCTTTTTTCCTTCTGTATTATCTGCAAAATTCTTGCTCCTTCATTTCTGATTATTTCTTCCTCTTCAACACTCCTTTACTCCCTTTCCCCCTCACTCCACTTCCCTAAACCTGTACATTACCTACTCCCACTTCTCTCCTCTTCACTCCTCCTCCCTACTTACATTTCCCTCTCTTCTCCCTTTTCTATTTTACTCTCACCCCACTTCTTCCCTCTTCCTTCCTTTACAGTCCTCATTTGTCTTCCCTCCCCTTTCTTGCTTATCTTTTCTCCTTCCATCTCTTCTGTCCTCCCTCTGCCCTTACCTTCTTTCCTTCCTCCTCTTCCAACCTCTTTACTATTACACCCATATTTTCCCTCTTTCCTCGCTTTGTTCTCCCTCCTTGCATCTCTTCTTTCCTCTCTCTACTTCCCCTCACTTCTCACCCCTGCTTTCTCTTGACCATCTCTAGTCCTCCCTTCTTTAACATCTTTTTTCCCTTTCTCAACTTTCCTCCATACTCTTTTCTCTTCTAACATTCCTCCTCCCTTTGCTTCCCTCCTGCCTTCTCTTCCCTATTGCCTCCTCTACCTGATTCTTTCCTACAATTTCCTCTCCCTCCTCTGCCCTGTTCTCTCTTCTTTTTTTTAAAGATTTATTTATTTATTATGTATACAACATTCTGCCTCGATATATGCCCACACGCCAGATGAGGGCGCCAGATCTCATTACAGATGGTTGTGAGCCACCATATGGTTGCTGGGAATTGAACTCAGGACCTCTGGAAGAGCAGCCAGTGCTCTTAACCTCTGAGCCATCTCTCCAGCCCCCTGTTCTCTCTTCTTTCCTTCTTTCCAAATTCTTCCCTCTTCCATGCTTTTCTGGCCTCTGCCATCTTCCTTTCACTCCCACATCCACTATTCTCTCCACTATTGTCCTCCTTTTTTCTCCCTCTTCCCTAGAGTTTCTTCCTCCCTATTCCTTCTTATTGCTACCTCCCTGCTTTCTACTTTATTCTCTTCCCTCTCTCATTTCTACTCCATCTAGATTTCCCCATTAACCTCCTTAGTTGTCTTCCCTTTTCCCTTTCTTTTCTCAATCCTCTTCTCTTCTTTTCCTTCTTGCATCTAATTCCTGCTTCCACCATCAGAACTCCAACCTCCTTCCTCCTCCCACTTCAGCACTCCTCATTCTACTTCCACCATCCCTTGTATTCCATCCTCTTCTCTTGTATTCCCTCCTTTGTCCTCTTCCCTTATTCACCACCCTCCACTTCCATGCTTTCTTTGTTGCCTCTTCTCTCCTCCATCCTTTCCTATTTATTTTCCTTCCCCTGCAGACTGCCCTTATCTTCCTTGTATTGCCTCTTTGCTCCTCTTTCCACTTCCTTCTTCCATCCTTCCTTTTCTTTACCTCTATTTCCCTCCTCTCTCCTATTACTTCTTGTTCTCCCCTCTTCTCTTTTGTCTTCTCACTCAGTTTCTCTCCTTCTTCCTCTTTTCTCTTCCCTCCTCATGTTGAGTTGTCTCTTCCTCCACCCTCATTTTTCCACTTTACCCTTCTTCCCTCTTCCCATTTCTTTTCCCTTCCTTTCTCATCTTTCTTACCACCTCTTTATACCTTCAGTTACTCTTTCTTTAGACCACTAATCCATTCACCACACTCTGTCTCCTATCTGTATCTCATTCTCTCCTTTTCCTTCCTCCATCCTCTTTCCTCCCTCATCTCTTCTCTTCCCTCTTAATTCCTATACCCAATTCCCCTTGACTTCATTTCCTTCTGTAATCCTTTTCCTCCTATTTCCTCCTTGTTCCTCTTCCCTCCTTTCTCCTACCTGCCCTTCCATCCTGTTTTTTTCCTTTCACAATTTTGTTCCCATCCTCCCTCTTCTTGCCTCCTCTGTCCACTACATTCATCCCTCCTATTGTCATCTTCTTCTTCTTCTTCCCTACTTATTTCCTCTTTTTTATCCCCCTGCTCCTACTTCATTCTTTCTCTTACCTTCCCTTCTCTGACCCCCTCTCTGCTCCCCACTTCCCTACTCTTCCCTCTTTACCATTTCTCTCTTATTATCTTGTCTTCACTGCTCCCTCGACAACATTTCTCCCCCCTCTTCTCTCTTAACTATTCTTACCTCTTCCTTCCCCCTTCATCATCTACTCTCTTTTTCCATCCTGTCTAATCTGAAATCTTCCCTCATTCCTGCTTTTGCTTCCTCTTCCCACTTACATATACCACATTATTTTATATTTCCTCTTCCTCCCTCTTATTTCCCCATCTAGGATCTTTCCTCATATCTACATTTCCCATTTCTTTCCACTTCCCTTCTCTCTTTTCTTCCACATTCCCTCGTATTCCCTCTTGTCTTTCCTCCATTCTTGCCATTCTTCCATTCCTCCTCCACTTGCTTCTCATAGATATTTCCTTCCATTTCCTCTTTTCTCACCTTCTATCCTTTATCCTCTTCTTTCCTCCTTTCCCTACCTCTTCCCCTCTGCTCTCTTCTCACCTCCACACTTCCTTTCTCTTCCTATTCCTTCCTCTTCATTCCCTTCCCTTTTCCATCCTCTTGCTTCATCCACTCATTCCCTCCTATCTCCTCTCCCCTTATCTTCCCTCTTCCATTCTTTCCAATCTTGCCTCTTCTTTTCCTGTTCTACAACCCTCTCCTTTCTACCTTCCTGCTTTACCTATCTGCTCCACTTATTCTCCTTTCTCCTACTTGCTCCTCTACCAACTCTGTTCCTCTTCTGTTCTCTAACTTCTTTCCTTTCATTCACTTCTTCATATTCTTTCGTCTCTCCTTACATGCTTCCTCTTCCATTGTCCCATTTCCATCTTCATTTTTATCTCTACTCCCTGCTTCTCTTCCCTTCCCTCTTCCCATGTCTTCTCTCCTCCTGTCTTTACCCTCCTCCAATTCTTCTTTGCTCCTCCATTTTCTTTCCAGCCTCCTTCCAATTCCTTCTTTTCCCCCTTGTCTTTTCACTTGTCTCTCATCTTCCCTTCTCCTTCCTCTTTTCTACTCCCCATTTTCTCTCCTTTCCAACATACTCTTCTATTTTGTCCTTCATCTCTCCTCTTCCCTCATCCTTCCCCTTACCTTTTGCTCCTCTTCTCTTCCTCCTATTTTCAATACCATTATCTTCCCCTTCCTTTCTCTCCTCCTCTCACATCTTTTTCTATTATTCCCTACTCAATCCTCCTTCCACCTATTCCCCCTTTTCTCCTTTTTCTTCTCTCATTTTCCCTTTGTCCTCTTTCCTCTGATTTCCTCCACTTTCTTTGTCTCTCATCCTTCCTATTCCCCTTACTCCTTCCAACCTCATCCTTCCTGATTCTTCTTCCCTCCGCTTTCCTTCACTCTCCGTCTTCTTTCCTCTTCCATTCTTTTCCCAATTCTATCCCCTATCTTCTTTAATCCTGTTCTTTATTCCCTCCTCTTGTCTTCCTTCTACACTCCCGATTCCTTCAAAACTCATTTTGTCTCCACACTCCACTCTTCCCTTCTATTCACAACTCTGGTATGGGACAATTGTCTGTATTCTGTTGATTATATTTTAAATAAAGGCTGATTGGTCAGTAGCCAGGCAGGATGTAAAGACAGGACAACCAGAAAGGAAGTAGAGGTGGGTCAATGAGAACAGAATAAGTCTTGGAAGAGGAAAGTGTGGTCTGCAGTCCTGACCCAACCACAGAAGAATCAAGATGTTACTACCCTGCTGAATAAGGAGCTGAGCCACATAGCTATCACAGATAAGAGTAATGGCTAATAATGAGCTATATAAGTTATAAGAGTTAATAAGAAGCCTGAGATAATGGGCCAATCATTTTATAACTAATGTAGACCTCTGTGTGATTTCTTTGGGACTTACTAATTGCAGGAACAAGGTTGGACAGAAACCCTGACAAGACAAGTCCTCATCCTTTCTCCTTTGTTCTGCCTCTTTCATCCTCCAGTCACTTATATCTGCCCTCTTCTTCCTTTGCCTCTTCTACATCCTTCCACTTACCTGCTTTTTTTGCCTTTTAACTCATCTTTGTCTTCTCTCCTCTCTTTATCTTCTTTCATCCATCTTCCTTAATGCTCTTGCTTGCTTGCTACCTTCTCCTATTCCCTCATCTTCTCTTCATCTTCCTCTTGCCTCCCTATCCTCTTCCCTCATCCTATTTACCCTTTTCTATTTCATCTCTCCTCTGCTTTCTTTAAATCTCTTGCCTTTTCTGCCCTTTTCCCTCCTTCTTCCTGTTCCTTTTACTCTCCCCTTTCACCTTTTCCCTTCCAACTTCCATTTTCTTCCCTCTTTCTTATTTCTACTTCATTCAACTTTCTACTTCTGTCTTCTCTTTTCCTTCTATCTTCCTCTTCTCTTATCTGCCTTCTAAATTCCCTTTCCCTTCTTAGTACTCTTCAACCCTGCATTCTCTTATTTTCTTCTCTTAGCTCTTCTTTCCTCTACCCCTTCCCTCTTCCTTCTCTCTTCTCTCCACTTCTCACCTCCCTCTTCTCCCTTCATCACTCCTCTTCCTTTGCCCTCCTCCTCACTCCACCCTCCTCTTCTCTCCTCTCTCTTTATCTCATTCTCTCTCCTCTTTTGCTTTACCTTTATTCTCTTTTAGACTTTTTCCTCATTTCCATAGCTTTTTCTTCCATTATCCATGCTCTTCACCTTCCTTCTCTTTCAGCCCCCTTCCTATTCCAAGCCCTCTTCTTCCCTCTTCCATCTGCATTATTCTTCTTTCCCCTTCTCTCTCTATCATCTTCCCTTCACCCTCCCCTTCAACTTCTCTTTTCTAATCCCCCTTTTTTTCCACTTAGCACTTCTTCCTGCTTTTCTTCTCTCCCTCGGATTTTTGTTCCCTTCTCTTCCTTTCATCTCTCTTTCCTTTCATTCCTTCATACTCACTCTTCACTGCATTCCTCTTCCCTACTCTTTTCTCCCCCTCTCCCTCCTCTTATCTCAGCTTTCCTCTTGACCCTTCTTCTGTAATTCTCCCTCTTTCTTATTCTTTCACCTTACATTTTTTTTCTGTCTACTATCCTCTATTTTCCAATTTCCAATTTTTCATTCTTCCATTCTCTTTCCTCCTTTCTCTTCCCTCTCTCTGGTCTTCTCCTTTTCCTCCTTTTCCTTACTCCTTCTTCTTAATTAATTTTCCATTGTCTTCCCTCTTCTCTCCCACCTTTTTATCCTTCCCTCCCCTTCTGTCTTTTCTACTACTCTTGCCCTCTCTTTTTTTTTATCCTTCCTCTTCTCTCTTCTAAAATTTTTGTAGGCCCTATTACCTGATTTTTGTCTTCCCTCCATCTCTTACCTCTCTCCTTTGTCCCATTTCCTTTTCCATTTTCCATCACTTTCCCACTTCCTTCCTCTTACCTCTTCTACACTCGTTTCCACTGCTCTTTCTCCTCATCTCTCTTACCATCACATTCCTATTTTTCTTATTCCCTCCTCTTCTCCCCTCTTCCCTGGAAATCTGCTTCTCTCTCCCCCCTCTCTCCTGATAACACTCTTTCTCCATGCTTCCTCTTACCATCTTTCTCTTCTCTCTTCCTTTCTTTTACCTTCATATAACCCTTCCACTTCCCTTCTCCCTCTGCTTTCCTCCTCCATCCACTTATGCTTCCCTCTACATTCTCTTTGTTCTCTTCCCTCTTTTTTTTATTTTCCATGTTCTGTCATCTTCACTCCTTTCTTTTTTGTTTTTTTTATTTTAATTTTTTTATTTTTTAATTTATTTATTTATTAAAGATTTCTGTCTCTTCCCCGCCAATGCCTCCCATTTCCCCCCTCCCTCAATCAAGTCCCCCTCCCTCGTCAGCCAAAGAGCAATCAGGGTTCCCTGCCCTGTGGGAGGTCCAAGGACCACCCACCTCCATCCAGGTCTAGTAAGGTGAGCATCCAAACTGCCTAGGCTCCCACAAAGCCAGTACATGCAGTAGGATCAAAAACCCATTGCCATTGTTCTTGAGTTCTCAGTAGTCCTCTTCACTCCTTTCATCTCATTTATCCTCCCTCTTAGCTTCATCCTTCTCTGCATTCCTCTTTGTTCTTCCCACCTATCTCCTCTATCTTACTTTCTCCTCTTTCCTACAACCTCTACTGCCTTCTTCTCTCTTTTTCCATTTCCCACCACTTCCTGATTCCCCCTCAATCTTCCTCTAACCTATTTCCTACTCTTCTGACTTTTTTCCTCCTGCCTCCTTTCTTCTTCTTCTCCAGCCCTCTCTTCTTATTTTCCCTACCTCCTTTTTGCTTCTTCTTTCCTTCTATTTACTTCCTCCCTTCTCTTCTGCCTTCTTATCACTTTTCTCCTCTTTCATATTAAGTCCTCCCTCTTCTTCCCTTTTTTCTCTACTTCTTTTTCATCTTGTCTACCCTTCCATATTCCTTCCATTCTATTTACTCCTCCTTCACCCTCCCTCCTCTTCACTAATCTCCACACTTCCCTACCTCTCTTCCCTTTTCTCTTCTGTTCTTTCCTCCCACCTCTTCTCTCCCTTCCTTCCACCTATTTTCTCCATCCACCTTAGATTTTACTTTTCATCCCTCCTCCCTACTCTTTTTTCCTGGCCTTTCCACTCCTGCCTCCTCTTCCATCCCCTCTCCTCCCTTGTACTGCCTCCTCCTCTCTTAAATTTTCTGTTCCCTTTTACCTCCTCTTCCCTTTTCTCCTGCATTCCCTCCTCTTCCCTCATCTGTAACCCTCCCTCCTCCTTCACATTCCCTCTTACCTTTTCTTTGCTCTCCCCTCCTCTCTCCTTTTCTACTCTTCTGTAAACTCCCCCCATCTTGATCCCACCTATTCCCTCCTACCTTCTCTGCTTTCTCCCTCTTCCCCCTTTTCCTTTTTCACTCTTCTTTCCTTCTTCCTCCACTTCCATCTTCTCTCCTCCCTACTATTCTCTCTTTCATCTTCCCTTCTTTTCAGCCTCTCTCCTTTGCCCTACTCCTTATTCTTCCCTACTTTCTCCCCTCCCTCCTATTCCTGCCCTTTTTCCTCTCTCCCACTTTCCCTTCTCATTTTACCTCCTCTTCAATCTTCTCTCCCTTTCCCTTCTCATAACTCTTACATCATTTCCACTCCTCCCTTTTCTTTTCTCATCCCATTCCATCTTCCCTCCCATTTCTTTCCCCCTCCTCTTCCCTCATGCTTCCCTTCCATGCTTTCTTCTATTTTCTTCTTCCCTTCTCATTTGCATTTCTCTTCTTCTCAGTCCTCCTTTTTCTACCTCACTCCTGTTGCCTCCTCCCATTACTTCCCTGTTTCATGTTCTTATTGTCCCTCTTCCTGCTTCTCTCTTCTTTCTTCTACTTCATTCCTGTTTTTTTTCTCCTACTACTTCCTTTTTCTTTTCCCATCTTTCTCCTCCTTTTTTCTTTCTCCCTTTGCCTTCCCACTTCCTCCTTCCCTGATCTTCCCTAATGCCTCTTCTTCAAGCATCCCTCATGTTATTCCTCTTCTCTTTCCCCATCTGTCCTTGTCACTCCTCCTGCCCCTTATCTCTTTACTCTTCTTCTCCATTCTTTCCTCTCCCTAGTCTTCCCTCATGCCCTTTTACACTATTTCCTCATAACTGCCCTTCCTTCCCCTTCTCTCTTATTTACTCACTCCTCTTCATTTCCCTTTCTCTTCCCTATTACCTTCTCTTCCCTAATTTTTCCACTTATATGCTCTTCTCTCTTCATTCCTTTTATCTCATCTTCCATTTTCTCTCTTATTCCCTTCCCTTTTTCTCTTTTCCCTCCTCTTCACTCATTCCTTCTCTTCTTTATACCCTGCTGTTCATCCTCTTACCCATTACCCTTTATTCCTATCTGTTCACTTATCTCCTTTTCCCTTTTCTTCCATATTCCCTACCCTTCCTTTTTTCCATTCTTTCTTTCTACCCCCTCTCGTCCTCTACTCTCCCCTCTCTCCTTTCACTAATCAGTCCTCTTTTCTTCTCCATTCCCTTCTCTTTTACCATTTTCCTTCTTCCATCCATTTCCCTTCTTCTTCCTTCCTCCATCCTCATCCCTTTCCTCTTCCCACCTCTTCATTCTTCTCTCTTTTTCATCCATCTCTGTTCTTTTCCCATCCCTCCTCTTCCCTCTTGTTTCTTTCCCTCTTACCATTTCTTTCCTCGTAGTCCTCTGCTATCTTCTTCCCTCCTTCCACCCTCTTTGCACTGCCCTGCTCTCCTCTCCTCCTTATTTTTTCCTACACTTCTCTTCTTTCCTTTTCTTTCCTATTCCCTCTTCATTGACCTTTCCTGCTCCCAATATTTCCCTTATCACACCTTCTCCTTCAGTTGCCTTTTCTTCCATCCTGCCCCTTACTTTTCTTACCTCTTCCCTCCTTTTTACCCCTTCCTCTTCTTTCTTCTTCTGTCTTCTTCCCTTGTCTATGCTTTTACTTAATCTTTGTCTTCCCTCCATTTCCATCATCCTTCCTCTTTTACCCTCTTGCCTCTTAGCTTCTATTCCCTCCTCCCTCAATGTTTCTCTTCCCTACTCCTTCCTCTTTTTTCCCTCCTCTTCCATCCTTGTCCTTCTTGGGTCTCTTTCCTATTTTCTCCTATTCCTTCCTCTTTTCTCCTCATACCCCTTTCTTTCTTTACTTCTCTCTTTCCCTCCCTCATCCTCTGTCTGCTATCCTTTTCCTTACTTTCTCTTCTCTTTTTTCTGCCTTCTCCATCCTTCTCTTTCTCTATCAACTCACTTACCTCTTTCCTCCTCAATCTTCTTCCATCTTCCTCCATACTTTCCATTGTTCCTCCTATTCTCTCCTCCCTCCCATTCACTCATCATGCCTCATACTTACACTGTCCTCTTTTCCATTTAATCTTCACTGCTCTTTCCTGCTCACTTTCTTTCCTCTTCTTTCTGTATCCCTCCTCTTTCTACCTCTTCCATTCTCTTCCCTATTTCTTCTTCCCTCTTCTTCCCAATCTCTTCTTCTGCTCCTTCTTTCTTTTCCATTTCCTTTCTCTTTTCTCTTCCCCCAACTTCCCTCTTCCATTCTCTTCCCTGCTCATTTTCTTTTGCACTTTACTTCCTTTTCCATTCTCTACTCCCTCTTTTTTTCTCCTGTATACTGCTTTCTATCCCCTCCTCTTCACTCTTCACACCTTCTTACTCCTCTTTCCTCATCTTTTTCACCACTCCGATTTCTTTTTCTCTCATTTTTTCTTATCTTCTCTCTTGCCCATTTTTGTCTTTCCTCCACTTAAATAATCCCTACTTTTCTTCCCTTTTTCCTCTTTTTCATTCACTTTTTCTCTTCTTCCTCCCTCCCTTTTCCACTTCCTTATTCTTCTATCTTTCTTCCTCTTCTGTCTTCCTTTTCCCCATCTTTTCTCTTATTCTCTCTTTTTTCTTTTCTCCTCTTACCTCCTTTTGCCCACTTCATTATTTTCTCTATTTTGCCCTTCTTTCTTCTCCACTCTATCCTCCACCATTTTTCATGCTCTTCTATCTTCTTCCCTCCTCTTCTCTGCAATCCTTATTTTCCTCCTTCCTCTTTCCTTTCTCCTCTTCTCTCTTCCATCTTCCCTCCTCGGACCTCCCCTGTCCTCTCCCATCCATCTTCTCTTTTATTCCCTTGCAATTCCCCTTTCCCACCTCATGCATACTGTATTTTCCCCTCCCTTTACTCCTCTTCCATTCCTTTTTCATTCTCATCTTCCCTAAACTTCCCTCCCACTTCCTCGTCTTAATTCTCTTCCCTTCTTAAATTTAGTTCCCTTGACCCTTCTCTTTCCCATTCCTTTCTCCCTCCACTTCCCTGCCCCTTCCTTTACCTCTTTTCTTAAATTTGCCTCCCTCCTCTTGCCTCCCTTCTCTGTTTCCTTGTTTTCCTCTCTCCTCCTTCCTCCACTTCTCTCCTTTCTCCTGCCCATTCTTTCTTCTTTTTCTAAAACATTCATCCAATCTACTTTTCCCAGAAACCAACCCTGTTCTCTCTCCTATTCCCACCTCCTTCCTGACCTCTTCTCTTTGCTCTTTTCTCCTCCTTCCACATTTTCTCTCTCTACTTCTGTTTTCCCTGTTCCCTCCTCTTCCCTTATTTATCTTTATACTTCCAGCTTTTTCTATACTTCTCCCTCTTCTTCCACCCTCCCTCCTCTATCCTACACCTGCATCATCCTTTCCCTATACCCACCTCATTCCTCCCTTCATTTTCATCACCCTTACACTTCCCACTTCACTCAGCCTCCCTCTTCTTCCCCATTTCCTCCTCTTCTCCCCTACTTCCTCTTGGCATCTTTCTCCAAATTCTTCAGTCCTTCCTTTTCTTACCCCCTAATTTCTGATTCTTCTTTCCCCTTTCCCTCTATTCTCTTCACTCCACTTCTCCTCTCCTCTAACTCTTCTCACACCTCTTCTCTCATCTTCCCCCTTCCCTTCTCCCTCCCGTATACTCTTCTTCATCCATTTTCCTTCATCTTCCTGCCATCTTTTATTCTCTTTCTTCTCATCTTTCCTTTATATACTTCCCCTTCCCTCCTATTCTCTCTTCCCTCTTCCTTACTCTCTCCTCTTCCTTCCCCATTTTCTGCCTTCCTCTTGTTCCCTCCCTCCTCTTTCCTCCAAACAATTCCCTTTTTCCTCTCTATTACTTCTTCCTTAACTTCTCTCCTTCTTGCTCTGTCTTTCTTATCCTTCTTTCCTCTCCCTTTCCTTCCCCTCTCCTCTTTTTGTCATCATCTTCCTCTCTTTCCATTCTCCTCTTTCCCAAATTCCTTGTCTTCCCTATTCCCTTCTCTTCCATTGTTCTTCCTCATTCTACCTCACCCTCCTCCTCTTCTTCTCTCTTCCCTCCAGCCTCTTCCTATTCACTTCATCTCTCATCTTACATCCTACCTGCTCTTTCATTCTCTTCCTCTTCCCTCCTACCTCTTCCTCTACTTCTTCCTCTTCCATTTTTCTACTTACTTACAATTTCTCTTCTTCCCTGTTCCTTCCTCTCTTTTATCCCCTATCCTCTGATTCCTTCCTGTGTCATCTTTCATTTTTCCTTTCTCTTCCTTTTTCCTTACTAGTTTCCCTTTAATACTTTATTTTCCCTCTTCCTTCCTTTTTTGTTTTTTTCACTGTTCTCTCCTCACTCCAATTTCCTCCTTTTATCTTCTTCCTTCTTTTCCTTCCTCAACATTGTTCCCCCTCCCTCCATTTGTCTCTTCATCCTACCTCTATCCTTTCTTTTCTATTCACTTCTCCCTTCTCTTCACATTGCTCTGCTCTTACACCTTCAGTTTTCTTACCGGATAATTCCTCTTTCCTTTTGTATTCCCTCTGCATCCCTAATACATCCTCCTCCATCCTCTTCCATCTTCACTGGTTTTCCCTACTATCTCCTCTTCCCTCCTCCTTGCTTTTCTAGCCACTTCCTTCTCATTTCTGAATCTCTATTCTATCCTCTTCCCTCCTCTTCATTCTTTCATTTTCTTCTATCCCTTGTCTTCCTTCCTCTTTGGCCCTTGCTCTTTCATCCACTTCCACTCTTCCCCCACCTCTTGTCTCTCCTCTCACTCTTCCTTACCCATTCTCTTGCCTCTTTCATATCCATTCCTTTTCCCTCATCTTCATTCTATCTTTCTTTTCCCTCATTCCCAACTTACATGCATTTATTCTTCTCTCAACTTTCCACATTGTCTCAAATTCCTTCCTTTCTCTTCCCTCTTCTCTTTCCTCTATTCTCCTCCTCTCTCCTCTATGCTTTTTCCCTCTTGTTCACTCCCCTCTGCTCTCTCTTACCTCTTCTTATCTGCACCCTACTACACCCTCTTCCTTCTTCTGTAATCTTATTTCTTCCATCACTCTCACTTTCCCTTTTTTATTTTTATATCACGTCTCTCCCTTTTGTGTCCTTTTATCTCTTCTGTCCACCACCCTCTTTTCCATTGCTTCTCTTTCAAGTCCCATCTTTCCTCCTCCCTTCTATTTCCTCTCCTTTCCTCCTTCTTCTTCCTCCATCCTATTCCATCCTCTCTTCTTTTCTGTATTTCCTCTTCCATCTTCTTTCTGATTCCTGCTATTCTTTCTTCCTTCTTCCCCCGTCTTCCATGCTCTTTCTTTTCCCCTCACTCCCCTCTTTTTCCTCTTTCCTGCTCTTATCTTCTCTTTCTTTATTCCTTTTCATTTTTACTTTCCCCTCATCACTCTTCCCCATCCTTCCTTGTTTCCATAATCTCATATTTTCATTTCTCCTCTTCAAACATCTTCCCCCTCCCTCCTCTTTCCTCCTTTCTCTCTTCCTGACACTTTCACAGCCCTTCTCACCCTTATTTCCTCCTCTTTCACTCATTACTGTACTCTGCCATCCTCTCCTTCTTCCCTTCTCTTCCCTCCTCTTACCTCTGCCATCTCTTCCCTCTTCCATGCTGCTTCCTCCCTTATTCTTATTCTATCCTCTCTTGTTTCCATAATTATTTCTTCTTCCCACCTCTTCCCTTTCCCTCCTCTTCTCCAACCTCTTTCCTTCTTCCTCTTCCTCCTTCAACTTTTCTCTTCCCTCAAATCTCTTACTCCAAGTTTTCCTACTTGCTCTTCTTCCCTGCTCACCCTCTTCCCTCTTTCAATATTTCTCCAAGTCCCTCCTTTCTCCTTTTACATAATCTCTTTTTCCCTACCACCCTCCTCTTCCATTTCCTTCCATCCTATATCCATATCACTTGTTCCTCCTTCCTTTGTCCTCTGCTCTCAACTTTTCTCTTCTGTCCTCCCTCCTACCTCATCACTCCTCCATACTGTTCTCTCCTCTTTTCTCCCCTTTCATTCATCTTTCCTGTACTCCCATTTTCCCTATCTTTCTTTCTTCCTCTATCCCCCCTTTTTGCTGTTTTCCTTCTAACCTCCTCTTTTCTTCCTCTGTTTTCCTCTTTTCTTCTTTTTCTTCTTCCCTTCTCTTTCTCCTTTTCTCCTCTTCCCTCCTTTCTCTTTCCTCCTATTCCTTCCTCTTCCCATTAACTACTTTTTCCTGTCACCTCTCCTTCCCCTTCCTCCTCCTTACAATCCTCTCCTCCCATCTAGTCCCTTCCTTTTTCCTTTTCTGCTCTTCCCACTTCTTTCCCTGTACTCATCAATCTTCCTCTATCTTGCCTCTTTTTTTCCTATAGCTCTTTCCTCCTCCCTCCTATTTACTCTTTTTTCTTCATCCTGCTGATATCCTTTACATTCCTCTTCCATCTTCCCTCCTTCCTCTTCTTCCTTCCCTATTTCTTCCTCTTCTTACCCCTTCCCTTCTCTTTCCTATTCTTTCATCCTTTCTCTTCACAAATCTCCTTCCCTGCTTCCATTCCCTTAAGACCTTGTCCCTCTTAGCTTCTCTTCCCTTTTCTGTACTCTTCAGTCTGATTCCACTTTCTTCCCTCCTCTTTCTTCTCCATACTCCCTTTTCACTTCTCTTTTCTTCTCCCTCCTCTTCCCTCCTATTCCCTCTTCCCTCATCTTCTTTTGTCATTTCTCTATTCTTTTATCAACCCCATACTCTTTCCTCCCCTTCCTGCACCTTCTGCTTCCCTCATAGTCCTGTCTCCTTTTTGCTTCTTCCCTTCTCTTTCCTCTTCTCTCCCTTTTAATGTTCCCTGCTTTTTCTTCCTTTTCCTCCATTTTCCTTTTCACTTCTCCCCATCTCTCCCCAAATTCCTCTTTTCTCTTCCACACTACCCCTTTTATACTATTCTTCCCTCTTCTGTCCTCACTCCTCTCACTTTTCTTATCTCTTCTTTCCTCTTCTCACCCCTTTTCTTCTGACTTCTCCACTCTTTCCACAACCTCCTTTTCCATCATCCACTTTCCTTCCTCTACTCTCTTTTCCATCTTCCCACTCACTCTTCTTCCCTTCTCTTCATTCTTCACTTGTTTTAACTCCTTCTCTTTACATAATCTTTCTCCTTTTTCCTTCACCCACAGGTACCCTATTTCATCTTTCTTCTCCTCTCTCCTGTCTTCTCTTCCCTCCTCCTTCCTAATCATTCCTCTTCCGTTCTCTCTACTCATTTATTTATCCTTATTGTCCTGCTTCTCTCTTTTTTCCTACTCTTTTCTCCGCTTTCTACCTATCTTCTCTCTTTCCTTCCTCCTCCTCACTACTCCTCCCTCCTTTTTATATTTTCCTCCTTGGTACCTCTTCTTAACTCCTTTCTTCTTTGTCCTCCTACCTCCTATTTCTTATTTTTCCTTCTTCCCTTTCCTGCCTTCCTTCTCTTTCCTCTTCTGTCCTCTTTCATCTTTTCTGTTTCTCTCTTTCTCCCCTGTGCTCCTTCCTCTTATATCCATTCATTTTCCCTCCCTCTTATTTCATCTTCTCTCATCTTCTTCCATCCTACCCCCTAAACACCTGTCCCTTTCATTCCCTATTCCTTCCTCTTCCCTTTTCTTCTCTCCTCTCTTCACCTTCCTCTTCTTTCCTCTGTATACTTTATTCCTGCTTCTTTCTCTCATCCCGCATTTCCCTATTGCATTTTCCTCCTCTTTTCTTTTCCCACTCATCCTTGCATCACCATCTCTTTCACTTCATCATCTTCCCTACTCTCTTCTCTTCCCTCTTCCATGCTCTTCCTCTCTTTTCTTTCTTTTCACTTTCTTCCATTCTACTCTTCCTTCTTCTTTTATTTGCCATATTCCCTCCTTTTCCTTTCACCCTCCTCTATCTCCAGTCTCAATGACTTCCTTTTCCTTCTTCGTCTTCCCACTTCATTTTTCTTTCTGCTTTTGTTTACATCCATTTACTTCCTCATACTTCCCTCTTTCCTCCTGTTCACTCCTCCATCCAATTTTCCCTCTCCCTCCTCGATCACCTTCCCTCCTCTTACCTCTTGTTTTTCCCTTCTTGCTTGATTTTCATCCTCCCACCTCCCTCCTCTTCCTTCCTCTCTCTTCCCTCTTCTTCTGTTCATCCTTAATCTTCCTTTGTCTTTCCTCATACTCCATCATTTCTGCTCTTCTTCCCCATTCCTCATCCCTCTTCTTTCCTCCACTCTCCTCTCTCTTGGCTCCTTATTCTTCTATCTTCCTTCCTCTTTTTTCCTCTCTCCTATTAACTCCTGCCTCTTCTTCCTTACTTTCTTCTTTCTCTCCTGTTCTCTCCTACATTTCCCTTCATCCTTTCTCTTCACTCTTCTCCCCTTTTCTTCTTTGTGTGTCTTCCCTCTTCCCTTCTCTTTCATCCAACATATTCCCGTTGCAATCTTACCTCCTCCTTCAAGCTTTGACATCTTCTCTGTAGATGCCTTCTCTCTTTCCTAGTCTAAGCATTTTATTCTGTAACCTTTCCCTTACTTCTTTCCCTCTACTCCAAATCCTACCTTTCCCAGATCCTCCCCTAAACCCTAATTATAATCTACTTTACCAGAAACTCCATCCAGTACTGAGTTCTCCACCTATCATGGGTGAAGGCTAAAATCTTCCCTATTATTAAAACCCCTCTCTCAAGAATCATTACATATTTTCTGTGAATGCCTGTGTGAATGTTGTAAGTAGTCACTGCATCCCAGGCCCCAGTATAGCGCAGAAGAGTTCCTCAGATGCCCTTAGTACAGAGCTGAAGACATTGTGCATCCCATGTGGGAGTTTGGCATCAAACCTCTGGCCTGTGGAAAAGCAGGCACCTGTACTGAGTATTGAGACAGATTGCTCAGCCTCAGTAACTACTGAAATTGTGGGCATATTTGCAAGCTCATGCTTGTGCAGCTGCCCCCATCTTTCTATGAGCTATCTTCCCTGTCTAACACTTGTCTTCTTTTTCACTGCTCATCCTGATCCCCTCAGCCTCCAGACAAACCCAGTCTTTCTATCAAACTCCTTATTCTCCTACTTACATCCTTCCTCACACTCCTTCCCACACATGTTGCCTCTGATAACCTGCACACCTTCCTGTCCTCCTGCCTAGTTTTCTGTCCCTCCCAGCAATTGTGCAGCATATAAGATCGACTTTCCCTCTGACAGAGAACAAGCTGAACCCACCCCAGACTCCCATCCTGTCTACCCCAGGTTTTCACTCTTTCTTCATATTTGTAGCCTTCTCTTAATCCTTCTTTTTCACCCCTCAACTTCATCTTTCTTTCACGATCCTGACTATTGCCAACCGTTTCTAGTACATGATGCATACATGCAGCATACATCTTGCCTTCCTCTCAGACTAATAAATTCCTTCTGTAGTACTTGAACTCACCAGTTATTCGCTCCAATCCTTTTGATCCTCTTCTCTGCTGCATTACTGTTCTGATGTCCTGCCAAACATGAGAACACCTCTTTAGCATTCTCTTCCTCCTTTGGCCTCTTAATCTCCCCAAAGCCTCCTATTCTCCTCCCGGTCCCTGTCCTCCCTGTTCAAGTGTTCCTATACTTGTCATGTCTCCACCAACCTCCCCCCTTATTTCAGTCTGTTTGCTCTTGGTGTGTATCCTGCTCTGCTCAGAAGCACTGTGTCCCAGGGCAGTCTCTGAATTTCTCCCATGCAGCTACACTCATATACAGGTCCTGTGCTTTCACACAGACTGTCCCCATACCTCAGACACTCACCTCTACTCCTGAAGTATAAGCTCACCCTGGGTATCCTGTCATTGTCCTATCCTACTACCCATCCTAACAATCTCCTGAGTTCCTCCATTCTCTAGGAGCATCCAGAGCCTCCTGTCCTGTTCAGTCTCACCACCCTCCTCAGACTTCTTCTTACTTTCCAGTCTCCCTACACAGCCCTGATAACTAGATTTCATCTTTTCCTCAGTCTCTGATCGAAAATTCTTGACAATCCTGCCTTCCTCCCCAAGCATTTGCCATCTTTCCCCCGTGTTCCTGACATCTCAACCCAGATGTTAGCATTTCTATAGTTGCCTACCCTTTCCTTGGCCTTCTTACTTCTCCATCTGTTTAGATCCTCCTGGTCTGGTACTCAGATTCCGAGGTACCCTGGTCTGCTTCTGGTCCCCAGCTCTGCAGTTTTCCTAAAAACACATCTCCCCATCCCCTTTCACTTGCAGAAAGCTTCTATCCCATCCTCAGTCCTAGCATTCCCAATCTTTCCAATTTGGGCAATCGCTTCCCACCTCTGTCTGCTATGTGTGGCATCTCCTCACCCCTGTACATCATGCATACCCACTTAGTTTCTAGCCATCTCAGTGTGTCTCTTGCCACCTCCCCATCATACTCTTAATTGCTTAGCCAGTCCTTTCACCCTGCATTCCTTACCTTCCTGTTTATGTATTTTTTAAGGTATAAGTGTTCTGCCTGCATGTGTGTCTATATGCCAAAAAGGGGCATCAGATCCAATTATAGATGGTTGTGAGCAACCATGGGTTGCGGGTAATTGAACTCAGGAAGAACACACAAGGCACTTACCTGCTGAAGTATCTATCTAGCCCTTTCAAAATCCCCCTTTTGATTTTCCAAAACAGGGTTTCTCTGTAGCTTTGGAGCCTGTCCTGGAACTAGCTCTTGTAGACCAGGCTGGCCTTGAACTCAAATAAATCAACCTGCTTCTTCCTCCCGAGTGCTGGGATTGAAGGCATGTGCCACCACCACCCAGCTTCCTTCCAATCTCTTTTAAGAACCCTATCCTGGAGCCGGGCGGTGGTGGCGCACGCCTTTAATCCCAGCACTCGGGAGGCAGAGCAGGCGGATCTCTGTGAGTTCGAGACCAGCCTGGTCTACAAGAGCTAGTTCCAGGACAGGCTCCAAAACCACAGAGAAACCCTGTCTCGAAAAACCAAAAAAAAAAAAAAAAAAAAAAAAAGAACCCTATCCTCCTTATCCTTATGTTGTCCCAGAACCTCATTCTCTCTTCAGGAACATGTACCCCCATTCTCAGCTTCATCCCTCATGATATCATCTCCAGTCTGCTCACTGCCCTGTGTCTCTAGGGACTTCCTGGAACCTGATACCCTCCCCATGAGCCTTACAGTATTCAGCATATTGCCTATCCTCCTACCCTGGCTTTGTGTATGTCTCCAGTCTTTAGACTTCCCATGAACCTCTTTTCCCAGGATTCTCAATTTCCAGAGCCTCTGGTTCCACTCACTAGGAATATACAGTAAATAGTTCACCTCTTCCCAGGTCTTCTCCACTCTTAGGATACTCTGACCATTGTCCTCACTAGCAACCTCTTTGTGTGTCTCCTGACACTTCTATTTGTCCCTCCTCCCTAGTGTCCCATCACCTCCATCTTGCCCTCAGCTCCATCTTCTTTCCATCCCATCCTTCTAATGCCCTCAAATCTACCTGTATCCTAACCCGCCTGCATTGTCTCTCCTCTTTCCTTCACCTCTACCCTGTCCCTGAGCTTCCTCCTCTCTTCCCCAACTTTCTGTTGTCCTGCTGACCATTAAGCCCTTTTAGGGTGCTTCTCTCCTTCTCTTCATCTACATTCTATTCTCCTCTATTCTACCACCAACCTCACCATCTTTCCCTCCTCTTCAGTCACCTGTATGAATGTTAAACCTCTTGTAGCCTTACCTACTCACCCTAAGCTCCTTTTTGCTTTGTCACCATGGTTCTGCCCTTCTGCCCAGACTCATAAGTTATTCCTAAACTTTTGTCCTTTCCATTTTTCTGTCCTCCTCTACATCCTCCGATGTTTGCCCGAGTCTTCTGCCCTGCTACCTCACCTTCCTCATCCTGCTTCTTAGTCTCCCTCCTACTATCCTCTCCAGGTGTTGTCTCTCCATCTTACCCTTAGGCTGAGTGTGTGATGCCCATCCTCATATATCTAGAATCCTTGAGTCCTCACTTCTCTTCTCTACCTTTCTATGTCTGTATACCCTCTCCCCTCCCCGGTGTCCTGTCACTCCCTATTCTCTACCCTCCACATTGAAGCCCCTACCCTACACAGCATCCTCCTGCCCAGCTCTTAGCACCCTTTGGATTCTTTATCATCCCCTAGTGTCCTTCATTTTTCCTGGGCTTTCTGTCCCACCAGCTTCCTACCCTCACTCTGGGCCTGTTGCCTTCCTCTCCAGACTCCCACCTTCCCCTTTAGCCTCCGGCCCTTCTCCATGTCCTTCTCTATAAACTTCTATTTCTTCCCAATCCCTTGACCAGTATCTGCCTCCTTCTCTGTAACTAATGTTCTTAGATACCATCACAGCTTCCTGTTTGCCTGCCTCTTCATCATCATCCTTCCTTCTCTCAGCCCATTTCTTCCCCTAAGGGACTTATTCTCCTTCCCTCCAACACTCTCCTTCTGCCTTCCTCCATCCCTCAGAACGTGCTCTCACTCTGATACCTTCCCTCTGTCTGGCATTCTTGTATTTCTCCGTGTCTTCTCTCCTCAGATCCATCCTTCTGCTCTCATCTACCCACCCCTCTTACTCCGGACATCTCTGTTCCTTATTCCTTCTCCATGATCATCTTGCATTCCTCATCCCTAGACCTTTCTTTAGTCTCTAAACATACCATATGCCTTGGGCTTTGTCCTCATCTGCAGCTTTTTACCCTGAGCCAGTGTGTGTGTGTGTGTGTGTGTGTGTGTGTGTGTGTGTGTGTACCTTCCTGATCAGCCCTATTTCCTCTCCGTGCTTATCCCCCAACTCTTTTGCCTTTCACCCTGCCATCCTGTCCTCTGTCAACCTCCTAACCACTGTCAGCATCAGGTCCATCTCCAGGACTCTTTCTCTCCTCTGTATACTGAGTTTTCCCCCTTAAACACACACACACACACACACACACACACACACACACACACACACAATCTAGGGCCTAGCTCCACATTTTCCGACTATCTTTTGAGCATTTTGCTTTCTCTTCCACTTCCTATCCTAAAGTGAACAATCTTCAGTGTCCTACCCACCGTTTGAGGCTCCATTTGCTGTCCTTGTTCTATAATTCCAGCTCTCACCAGGGACCTCTCCATCTTCTCCAGCCCCCTGTCTTTCTCTGGATTATAACAATCCTTATCTCTTCCCTTACCTTCTGTCTTGCCTCCAGTTTTCTACTCCTCTTTAAACAGAGACTACAATTTGGTTTCCCGGCCACACAGACCCGAATAATCATAAAGCAACTATATTATTTACAACACTTTTTGACCAATGGCTCAGGCATAGTTATAGCTAGTTTTTAAATATTAAATTAACCCATTTCTATTACTTTCCATTTTACCGTGAGGCTCGTGGTTCTTGCTTCTTGTGTGGCAACATGGAGTCTTCCTGACTCCGCCTTCCTTCCTCCTCTATCTCTGCTTGGATCTCCCGCCTTGCTACATTCTGTACTACCATAGGCCAAAGCAGCTTCTTTATTAAACAACGCTAATAAAACATATTTATAGCATACAGAGGGGAATCCCACATCACTCCCATCTCCCGGATTTTTGCCCTCCCCAAGCCTTCTATCTTCCCCTAACCTTCCATTTTCCTTTAGCCATCTATTTCATTCCTGATTACATCCTGAGCTCCCAGACCACCCTCCTCAGGCTTCTGTGTCCCCCAGACCCTCACAGTATCCTGAGCCTCTGTCCATATCCCACATTTCTCTCATGTCTGCTACCTTCTCCAGCTTCTGCTCTCCTTTATGCTCCTCTCCCTACCCCTGCACTTTCTCAGACCCCACCCCAACTCCTGCAGTATTCCTTAGCTTCCTGCACACCTCCTAGGCTTTCTACCCTCCACAATCTCCTCCTTCCCTCTGGCCATAATTTCTTCCTCAATAGACTTACACCCTGTAACATCAAAACCTCCCCTGAACCTTCTGCCCACCTCACCCACCATCTGCCCTTCCCCCATTCACTGTCAGTCCTTACCAGCCTGAGGTTTTGCCTTCTCCTTCCTCCCAAGTCTCCTTCCCTACCTAGCCTTCTGCCTCTCACATCCTTCCTCGTTCTGCCCTCCTCAACCCATGTGTCCTTCTTTCCAGCCTTCTCCTCTTCAGCCCCTTGGCACCTTCCGAAGTCTCCCCATCCCTTCCCAGCTCCCAGCTGTCCTTTCAGCCTATGCCTCAGTCTCAGCCTTCTTTCTGCCTTCACTCAGCCCTGCTCTTCGTCACCCAACCCAGCCTCATACCCTCCATGACACCTGCCTTCCTCATCACATGCTGTTCCCATGAGCCCCTACCACTCTCTTCACTCTCCTGTGTTCCTTCTCAGCTTCCAGCCACACTCCCTACCCTTCTGCCCTATCCCAGATACACATTCTGCCCTCCAGCCTGTTGTGAACCCCAAAACCTTCTGTCCTCCCCAGTCTTATGAACCCACCTGTTTCTTGTCCAGCTTACCTTTCTCAGTCTTCCGTATTGCACACCAGGCACCACCTTCCCTTAACAGTATGGCCATCAGTCCTGGTCCTCTTCCCTCCCTAGCATATGTCCCCTAACTCTGCCTGACTTTTTCTCAGCCTCCTACAGACTCTGAGCCATCTGCTCATTCTAACAGATTTATATGACCTTCTGATCCTTCTGACCTGACTTAGGTACTGTATTCCTGAGCATTTGGCTCTCTTCCTCAGTCTCCCAACCTTCCTCTGTGCCTCCGGCCCTCCTTCTAAACCTTCTGTCCTCCCCCAGCTACACCTCTCATCCCTGACTTCCCCTTTAGCCTCCTACCTGCCTCTCTAGCCTTCAGGCCCACTCTATGACCTTCCTGCCCTCCTCACAGTGCAACCTCTCCTTGAGCCTTCTGCCCTTTTTTAGAGTCTTCCATATGGCCCATCCTCTGATCGTTCCCCACCCTACCATCCCCCAGCCTGTTGTCACCCTTCCCAGAATCCTACAACCCCCTGAGCTTCCTACCTTCTACACCACTCTTCTGCTCGCCTCCCCAGCCTTCAGTCATTCCTACCTGAACTCCTACTGTCCCCACGAGACTCCTGGGTATCTGCTCAGCTTTTTGTCTTTCTCCTGCACCCTTTATGGTTCCCAAGGTCTATAGTAACCCCCCCAGAGCCTCCTGTCCTGCTGTACAGCACCCAGGAGTCTCCTGTCCTGCTCCTGAGGCTTCTACCCTACCACAAAAACTTCCTGACTTTCTCTAGTCTCCCACAATGCATTTGAGCCTGTCACCTTTCCTGCCCTCCGGGTGCCTTATTCCCAGCCCCCACAAGGGAGTCTCTCACAGTCTTGCTGTCTGACCTCCCCCAGCCTCCTCCTCACTGTGCTTCCTGCCCTCTTGCTAAGTCCCACCTCACCTCAGCCCTAGGGCTCCTAGCTTCTTTGGTAACCCCTCAGAATGGAGTTCTGAGAGAACAGAGGTAAAGTCATGAGAGAAAAGCAGTCACCTTTCAGGTCCAAAGGAAACTTCAATCCTCTAAGCTCCAAATAACTACCCAATGTCTGGAAATGAGCTCAGCCTGGAAAACAGGAGGATTTCTGGGTGTTTGATAAAATCTAGCATTCCTTGGGAACTTGTGAAGCCGGTTTTCCTCCAATGAGAAGTGTCCTTCTCTTATCTCTGTCAGAAGGGACTTGTGGCTTTCTGTGGCTCCTACCAGCATATTAAGCAGTTTATACTGGTAGCACAAAGTGCTTGCGGGTATCACAAGTACCTGTTCCACATTCCACATTTATCCAAGCACTTCTCACAACCTCCCCTGTGCACCATTCCTTCCAGTTCAATGACTTCTCTGGCCCCAGCTACTCATTCCTCTTTTAATGTTGCCATTCCTCCTGTGTATTCACTACCTGTATGTGGGACAGGCTCCTGCTTCTCTTGCTATTTTTTCTCTTTTCTATTCCCCAACTTTCTTCCCTTTCTTGCCCTGACAAGGTGCAATCTGCTGGCCATGTTTTACCTACTTTCATTCAGGTTTTGGACTCTTCCAGATGCCTCTGGTTTCTCTCTCTCTCTCATTTCTGCAAGAAAAACCTTCCCCCATGCCAAGGAATGGTCATATGTCAGTTTATACAGCAATCAGCTCCAGCACGTAGCAGGTGGTTCATGTTGTCATGAATTCCTCGCATGTTCCCGGCCAGACAGCAGTAAGGACTTTACCACCTGCTCCTGCAGATGGATCTCTGGGCTGCACAGAGTGGCCTGCAGAATGTTCTTGCATTTCCCCTTTCTCTTCAGGCTCAATTTGAATTAAACACATTGAGTCCAGACCCTGGAATGAAATAGAAGCCTCTGGTTCAACTTCTTTCTCTGAACACTGAATGAGAACAACTGGAACATTCTGGTCCTGGCTCTACTGTTACCCACTTAGTGGGGGGTGGGGGTTAGTGGTCCTGTCAAGGGTGGTCTAGGCTCTGAAGCTGCAGTTTCCCTGCTCAGCTCTCTGGATGCCCCCTGCTGGGCTTGGAATGCTGTCCCGCACCCCACCCACTTCCCCACACTAGGTATGTTATGGCACCCTAGAAAAAAAGGAGGCATTCAGGCAGTATTTGGTGTACTGAACTCGAAGATTTTCTTTTAACTTTGAGAGACAACAACATGTGGCAACATCAGAAACAGCATCTCTGACCAGACAGTGATGGCAGAGCAGAATTCATCATACATGGAAATATATGGCCATCCGGGTCCAGTCTCTGAGCTGATTGAAGCTCTGCTGCTTGCTGTACAGACTGCAAGGAGATAAAGTGCATCACGACCCCATCACACAGCCAGAGCACTGTGGAGGAAGAAAAGCAGCCAAGGGGGCAGGGTAAACAGAGGCTCACAGACTACTCAGGGCCAAAATGGGACACAAACACAAAGCACAGTGCTAGTTCTACCCACATCTCCTGGCCCAGAGTCCAGTCCATTACCAGTGCCTCTGATCTCACACCATAGCCCATGCCTGGACATGAGCAGGGAGGGGCTTCCTGGAGCAGGAGGTCTAAGAAGGCAGGGCTTCTTTCACCATAATCATTTCTCCCAGTAGGTCAAGGCTGATGCCATGCTGAATGTTTGCGTATCAGGAATGGAAGGTCAGCGGGAATCAGGTTGGTCAAATTCAGCATGTAGCCCAGCCCCGGCACCTAACTCTGGGGCCCGGGCCACCCAGGCCTCCAGGCTGCCCGCTGTCAGGGGTCCCCGCTGTGTTCTCCTGCGGGCTCTCATGGCCATCTTGAAGATGGTGACCAGGACTCAGAAGGCAAGGACTGGACATGCTCAGATATCCAAAGCACAGGGTAAGGCTGCAGTGGGACCTGCCATTGGAAAGGTTCAGGTTGGCGGGATCTCTTAGAGCTGGCACAGGCGTGGGGAGATTCATGGATTCAATATTAGGAGAGAGAAAGAATGTAGATAGGGGCAAAGAGAGGCAAAGGTCTGCTGTGGCTGAGGAGTTTTTGGTAAAGGAACATAGCCACAGGTCATAATGTCATAGAAATGTGTCATCACTGCTGAGACCTAAGGCAGAGAGAGGGTCTCCACCCATTAGATTTTATAACGTTAAGGATAACTAAGAACTTCCAAAGGCTTGTGTCTATGTTTATATCTACCTCCTTGTATATTATTCATAGCTAAAACCAATAATTTTAAAAACTTTACTTAAAGGGAAATGAGTTGTTTGGTCATATAACTGTATAAATACGTATTTCTGAGCCAGGTAGTGGTGGCACCTACCTTTATTCCTCACATTGGGGAAGCAGAGGTGGAGAAATCTCTGAGTTTGAGGCCAGCCTGGTCTATAGAACTAGTTTCAGGACAGAAACCCTGTCTGGAAAAATAGAAACAAAACCCAACAACCTCAAAATATTTATGAAGCAAAAACAAAATTAGAAGATTGGTGTCTATGTTCCTGCAGGCCTCGGTAATGACGGGCTGCATGAGAGACAGGTAGAGTCTTAGAGTTAGTCCTGAATTCACACAGTCATGAGTGGATGTGGCTGAGGACAGGAGGAAAATCTAGCTTCACAGAGCCATGCAATTGAAAGAGTGGGGTATTCTAATAGTCTGTTAGGGTATCTGTGGGCATTCATCCTTAAAACTACATTAAAAATGAGCCGGTGGTAGTTTCTTAAAGACTGAATTTATTTTTAATTATGAGAGTGGAGGATATACACGCATGCACACAGGTACATGTAAAGGCCAGAGCCACCAGATGCCCTGGAACTAGAGCTGCAGAGGGTTGTGATCCACACAGCACAGACGGGTGCTGGCAATAGAACTCCAGGCCTCCATACAGGTCTTATCCTAGCCACCCCAGAGCAGCTGTTCTTAGTGGTTAGCAATGAGGTAGACTTTGAATCCGATTTCCGGTGCTGTGGTTCTATTATAATAAACTATGTTATGCCAGTTGAGTGTGGCAGCCCAAGCCTTTAATCCCAGTGCTTGGTCTCACGGATGACATATCCCCTGGAAACTCTGTAGTTCTCCCTTGTGGCTCTTTCAGAGCTGTGGTTGGTTGTCTATGTACCTCCTGTTTACTGTGAGAGTAGCACATGAGGTCACAGAGCAGATTGGCCTTGCTTTCTGCTCTTCTGTGCTTCTGTTTAAACAATTAACAAATCAGAACACAAGGGAGTATAGGGAGTATAGGCACTAGGAATGCTTATACCTGGGTCTATGCTGCCCTCTGCTGGAAATCCTTGTACTTGGCACTCTGGGTTATTCCTCTGGGACCTTATGCAGAGGCCTGGATGAGACAAAGTACTTGCCCTTCATGTTGTCTTTTAATTGTTATGATTGGACTCAGTTAAAAGGTAAAACACTTAAATGAACTAAAAATCCACCCAAATGCTTCTGAAGCCTTTGTTCTTTACAATGAAAAGCACAGAGAACAACCCCAAATGCCTCTTCATCTTTTTTTTAAATATTTATTTATTATGTATACAGTATTCTATCTGTGTGTATGCCTGCAGGCCAGAAGAGGGCACCAGACCTCATTACAGATGGTTGTGAGCCACCATGTGGTTGCTGGGAATTGAACTCAGGACCTTTGGAAGAGCAGGCAGTGCTCTTAACCACTGAGCCATCTCTCCAGCCCCCCCTCTTCATCTTTTTTATGAAACACTTGAGGAAGCAGGATCCCAGGCCCGTGCTGACCACTCTCCCTCAGCTTAGCTTCTGCCCTAGGCTGCAACTTCTGAGATGGCGTGGGTGCTTGTGCTATTAGGAGTACTGCTGAGCCATTTTTGCTTTTTAAAAATAGTATTTTATTTACTCTTTTAAGATGTCATCATGTATAGAATGTGCTTTGATCTGCCCATCTTTTATTTGCCTCTACAACTTTCCCCACTTCCAGTCCCACACATCCCTCTCCCATCTTCCTAAACAGAGTTCAGTTAATGCTGGGTGTGGGGCCAGTCACTGGAGCATGGCCAACCTACTGGTAGCCACATGCACCCCATCACTTGCCAGCTGCTATTGCTGAAGCATGCTGGATGATACATCTATATCCCATGGTCAGACCTCACACACTGTCAGTGTTTTGCAGACTTATTACCTCAGAGCCCCAGTCCCATCTGTTAAAGGGCTATCCTTGCCTTCGCCTTGGAAGGATGAAGGATGTGATTCTTGATCTTCTTGCTCTGCCTGTGACTTCTGCATCTACTCCACCTCCCATCCCTCACCCTCACTGTTAAATACTTTCTTTTAGATGAACCTATCTGGCCAAAAAGTATTCCCAATCAGAATAAATTAAAGATGCCCATGTTTAATGGAGTGTTCTAGGGTGGCCCCAGGAAAGCATGGAGAGGGGAAGAGACAGTAGGGCATGGGACCTCTCCCCACCCATGGGACCCGCGAATGTTAAGTATTTTCTCTTAGATGAACCTCTCTGCTGACTCAAATAATCCCAATCAGACTAAATAAAACAAAATTAAAAGATAACTTGGTTAAACACAGTGCTCCCAGGTGACCCCAGGAAAGCATGGAGAGGGGAAGAGAGGGAAGGGGAGACCGCAAATCCCCAAGATCATGTGTTCATTCTCTGGGGGGGGGGAGTTTAAATAGCCTTTGGGAGTGGTCTCAACCTTCCCTGGGGAGGGGTCTCCATTTGGCAGGCTTTCTCAGAGGTGGAGTTTGGACTAAGGCAACTCCCAGGGGAGGGAACTTATGCCAGGAGCTGGGGTGAAGTCCCCAGGCAAGCAATCCAGACTTTTTATACAAAGGGGTATTAGGGAGCTGAGGTGATGCCACTGACCAAACACTCACCTTGGACCACAGGTTAGAAAGTATGCATAACTTCTCTGGTTATGCTATCTTCTTGTGTTTCTCCCTGTGTTCTGGAAGTATTCAAAAGCTGGTCTTGGGGTCACTAATTGTTTTTGCTCTTTTCCACTGCTCCACTTCCCTGTCAGGCTTCCTCCATAGAAGTTCTTTACTTCAGGAAGTGGTTTTTATCTTTAATCACTGCAGGCTCCTGGTTGTTAGCTCACACTAAGGAGGGTCTTAACCAGCTGCTGCAGCTCCTTTAGAATGGAGCTGGCAGATGCTGAAGAGTCCTGGAAAGGCCTTCCCTCAGGTTTCATCATTAAAGGCCTTTGGCTGAAATGGGCAAATGTGGCTAAGCCAAACTCAGCACCACTGAGAATTCACCAGGAAACTAACTTGAGGGGTAGAGTACGTGGCTTTAGATGTCCTTGCAACTAAAGCCCATCACATTCGAGGCACAAGGGGTACCTGCAACAGGTTAGAGAGAGAGAGAGAGAGAGAGAGAGGGAGAGAGACAGAGAGAGACAGACAGAGAGAGAGAGAGAGAGAGAGAGAGAGAGAGAGAGAGAGAGATGCTTGTGGCCTGACCCTGCATGGTAGCTTGCTCCTTGCAGCACCCTAAACCGCCACACTGCCCCTTCAACTATCGCAAGCATGTTCAGGATATCTGTCTTCTTTAGAGCTATATTACCACAGGGAATTAGCAAAGATGTTTCCATGGAGACAGAGAACCTTGAAAGATCCCCACACTGGGATGATATGCAAAGCTCCTTTCCCAGGGTTTATAATAGTAATTCAGGGTTACCTGTAGCTCTGCTTCTCACTCACATTAGGATCTGACAGATGCAAATCCCCCCACTCAAACTGCATAACAAACACCATTGCAATCTCAGTGGGCTTTCTAGGAAACTGCAAAGCCAAGATTCTGCCTCTGACCAGGTCTGCCTCTGGCTCAGGATTCTCATCTACTCTACCATATTTGAGAGGAGCCTGGAGACAGATGGGGGTGTAACAGGTCACTCCACACCCTTATCCACTTGCCAGCCTGGCTCCTCCTAAACTAAACATCATTTGGGGCTCTTTTGGATAATCCATTGCCTAGTTCCCAGGAGCCCCTCCTCCCACAGTGTGACTCTCCAGTCTCCATGTTTCTGAAATAATTAATGATAATTAGCATCTTCACATCAGTACTCTTCATTTCCTAATAATGGGAAAAGGTAACAGACATTTTTCTTTTCCTCTTTTAGTACATGTTAGAGGCGAGAGAGAGTTGGGCCCAATGTTGTTATCTTACTGTTAGCCTCTCACTCGAAATGAACAGTTACAGCACTTCTCTATGTGCCCAGGAGAAAGCTCTGCATGAATTCTTCCCCCAGCAAGGCTGGGTAGGAAAGGAAGCACAACTGTCAGCAGCTACTTGGAACTCAACTGTTTCTTTTGAACCTGACAACCCTGTTCTGAGATTCTGAGCTGCCAGATCTCTCCAGGTGCAATTTACAGGATCACCTAGAATCATCCAGAAGTTTTTGCTCTTTGTTTCCTTTTGTTTATTTCAGTGTGCAAAGGAGGAGACAGGAGCCCTATAAAGTGTAAAGTGATAGCAGGTAATGACGGTAGACATTGTCTTTCAGTGCTGGTCTCCTCACTCACCCAGGTCTGTTTGTTTTCTCACTTCCAGGAATGTCCAAGGATGACGCTTTAGATTTTCTCTCTCCTACGCTTCTTGTGACCTGTGGGAAGGCCAAAGAAACTTTGTTCAAGCAGAAAATGAAGCAAGGCAAGTGCCCACTATTCTGATCTTCTGGTCCCTGAAGGGAGCTACATGGGAAGAGAGTTCTCTGTGCACAGCTCATCAGGAAGCAAAAACAAAAAGGCCTTCCTGGAAGGCGTTTCCAGACTTTTCCACGGGTGTATCTAGAAACCACACGAGTCATATCTGGGTCCTGTGTTTATGCACCACCCCTTCAATATCTTGTGAAGTTAATGGATTCCTGAATCTGAAAGAGGAACCTAGATTTTCCTACCTCTGCTTCTACCCCTGAAAAATCCCCTTTTGAACTGGGAAGGACAAGAACCATAATGGGGAGGCTCAGAAGCTTGTGGTAAATTCACAGAGGAGCCAGGTTGGTCCTGTAATGGCCTCTCTCTCTCTCTCTCTCTCTCTCTCTCTTTTTTTTACAGGATCCTCAGGAAAATGCATTCAGAATGAAGCAGGGGATTGGCTCACTCCAAAGGAATTTTTAATAGAAGGGAAAAGGTTCAAGTCAAAAGACTGGAAGAGGGATATACAGTGCAAGCAGAAGACACTGAGATTCCTGGAGCAGGTATGCTAATGGCCAAGGGTGGTGGATTTGAGTCCTGGAAGGAGTGGAAATCCAGTAGCGAAAATGTGGACTAGGCAGCAAGGCTTACAAAGATCTGGGTGTTCAAACAGAAAACGTTGTCAAGTGACAAAGTCAAAGATGCAGGTGCCCATGAAGACCTTTCACGTAAGCAAATGGACAGAGAATTTTAAGGCAGACCAAGTTTTTTTGTGATCAGAGGTTTAAGAATCTTAGCCTAGGCAAATGGATAGATCTAGAAAGCATTATATTCAGCGAGGTAACCCAGATCCAGAAAGACAAATAAAATATTCGCTCACTCATAATTGGTTTTTAGACATAAAAGAAAGAAAAACCAGACTGCAGTTCACAACACCAGAAGACCTAAATAACAATGAAGACCTAATCTATATGGAAAGTCGAAAAAGACAAGATCTTCTGAGTAAATTGGGACCATGGGACCATGGAGGAGGGTAGAAGGGGAGGAAGGGAGAGGAGCAGAGAAAAATATATAGCTCAATGAAAACAATATTAAGAAAAGAAAAAAAATATGAGGCGGCAAAAGTTAAAAAACTTGGCCTAGTGGGTTTTTGTAGGAAGGTAGGTTGAAACCAGAGCCAGCCAAAGAAACCCACCCTGCCCTGAACCCAGAGCCCATCAAAGAAACACAGTTAGGCACTTTTACCTTACATTAACTGCAGGCAAAGAATTCCTGTGTCCCCAGTATAGTAAGCCTTTACAGAAGGCACACTTTGTGCACCCCTTTGAGACATTTTCAGCCACCTCAGCTGTGGCAGTGCCCCCACCACACGCACCTCTGGGCACTCTCTTTCTAACTTGTAACACCTGCAGAAGGCATGAGTTGCTGCGATTCCTGGACAGAGACTCCCAATAATACTCAAAGTGTTATCACAGATATGGTGCTAGTGGGAACAATGGGTAAAGGCACAGTCTGTGCAAGATTTACAACCTGAGTTCAATTCCCAACATCCACGTAAGTGTGGAAGGACAGAACAGAATGCACAGAGTTGTCCTCTCACCTCCAGATGTGCACTGTGGCACAAGTTCACACCACAATAAAGCTTTTTGTTCTAAATAAACTTGAGACATTACAGGGATGGATGTGTAAGCATTTTACCTGAAGGAGAAGAATGGAAAGAGAGATTGGGGAAAGGAATGAGACAGGAGAGCTTGAGTCTTAGGTTTAAGTAAATGGGAAAATTATTTTATCACTAAGGGGAATTTAAAAGAGGAAGCAGTTAGGCCCTAATCCTTAGGAGAAGCTCATTTTTCTCCCCACCCTGTGGGTTTCCTACCTAGTCTGATAGCTAGGTGTGGGTATTTTCTAAAACGTGGGAACATCAGTACCCACAAAAGAGCAGCTTTCCTGATAGTCTCTCAGGTCAACCTCTTCTCTTTCAGAACTGATTTCTCTGAACCTCCAACAGGAACCTCAAGAATAGCGTGACTCCCGATACATGCTCAGCTGCGATGTCACAGACTGAGGCCTCTGAACTTTGCCTCCAAGCTCCCTCATGTTACTGCTCTGAGGCCCTTCCTGTTTGGGCAAGGCAACCCACCACAGCTGGTACAGCACTGGGGTACCGGCTCACAATGCCCTTGTTCACATGTGATTTGCAATGGAAAAGTACATGCCTCTTGGAAATTATAGACAAAGCTGCTGGTGTCTGTGTGCCTTAGAAAATGATGTTGATATTAGGATAAGTACAAACTAAAATAGAAGGCTTTAAAGCAAGGAGCGAATATGCTCAATGCTACACGCTTATTGCTTGTAGCACCCATGTCAAGTGTAGTGCTCCAAATGAGCTTTGTCTGCAGGGCCTCCCTCCCACTCCAGGGCAAATGGTAATCAGCTGTCAGCTGCACCAACTGTCTCCAGGTTAGAGTTCTCCACTTTGTTGTCATCTGCGAGCTCCTTTCAGATGAGAACTTCCAGAGGCATTACTGTGACTCCTTCTTGGCCAGGAGAAAGGCCTGACCCTTGGCTAATTTCATTTGAAGTTTAAAGCAATGGTCCCCCAGTGCCACTTATACTAGAAACCATCCTTCTCCGTGCTCACTGAAAGACAGTGAGATTAAGGATGCTTAGTGTGGTGGCTGGAGAGATGGCTCAGAGGTAAAGAACACTGGCTACTCTTCCAGAGGTCCTGAGTTCAATTCCCAGCAACCACATGGTGGCTCACAACCATCTGTAATAAGATCTGGTGCCCTCTTCTGTACTGTAGGTAGGATATATGCAGGAAGAACCCTATATACATAAAAATAAAAATCTTTTTTTTAAAAAGGATGCTTAGTGTGAGGTTGCTACCAAATTCCACTGATACTATAAAATATATTGTTACAGGTCCTGGGTAAACTTTTAAAACACATACATATAGAATTCCATAGGCATTGCTGTGGTCTTATTGTTCCCTACCAAGACCTATGCAGAGATTGAATCTCTATCATGAATTAGTAAGAGAAATGCTTAATCCATTTATGGCTATGTTGAGAACAACCTGTGGGTTGAGACCCCTTTCAAGGTCAATGACCCTTTCTCGGGGTTTACCTAAAACCCCTGGAAACATCAGATATTTACATTCATAACCGTGTCAAAATTACAGTTATGAAGTAGCAATGAAATTAATTTTATGGTTGGGAGTCACCAAAACATGGGAGACTGTATTGCTGGGTCACAGCATTAGGAAATCTGAGAACTACTGACTTACAGTAATTGGAGGTAACTAAGGATGAGGTCGTGAAGGTGGGGGTCCTCATCTGTTAGGACTCTGCCTGTATAATAAGAAGAGAGAAGGCCAGGTTGGTATCCCATCCATCAGTCCTGCACTTAGGGAGCTGCAGGAGCTGACTTAGACCCTCATTAGTAAATGTAAACAAACAACTAGACACCTGCAAAGAATCAATTAAAAGAACAAAGTGAACTCCTGATGTGGTGAGCATCCATGGAGGAAATCAAGAGAGTCTGATAAGGAAGAGGAGAGAGGGAATGGGGAAAATCTAATTAGTGACGCAAAGACCATCTCCTGGATACTTCAGAACACATGGTTACATCTGAGAAGCTGACATGCCCAGGAAGATATGGGCACCGAGTGACCTGTGAACCAGGGTCTGGGTGGGAATGAAAAGTGGAGGTGGTGTGGCCGAAGAAGTCACAGGCATATCTAGAACAGCAGGAACTGTATCACTCCCAAATAAAGCCCAAGCATAGGCCATGTAATCGATGGGGCTGAGGCTGAGACCCAGGGACAGTGAGCAGCAGTGACAGTGTGTGAGGGAGCTAGCTCTGGCAAACAGATGTGCCAGATTCTCTGTGTCATCCATCACGCCTTAGTAGTGGCTGGCCACTGGGGGAAGGAGAGTCATTTTTCTTTGGCATGTGGCCACTAGTAGGTTGTCCTTGTTCAAGTAAATGGCCCCACAGCCACAAACTCATGGGTAGCACTAACTGGGCTCAGTAAAATGTATGCTTTAAAAAGTAAAAGACCAGTTTATGGATTGAGAGAGTGATGTGTTGGGGAGGTCTGGGTTGGTTCCTAAAAGCTACCTAGGGCATGGGAGAGCTCACATCTTTTGCAACTCCAACTCCATGACCCTACACTGTCCTCTGAGCTCTCAGTTTGCTGCATGATGTGTGTATGCAAGCATGCACACAAGCACATAGCACACATGCACAGAAGGGAAATCGAAGGCAATAAGATAACCCCCTATCGAGGCTGGAGAGATGGCTCAAAGGTTAAGAGCACTGACTGCTCTTCCAGAGGTCCTGAGTTCAATTCCCAGCAACCACATGGTGGCCCACAGCCATCTATAATGAGATCTGGTGCCCTCCTCTGGCATGCAAGCATACATGGAAGGAATGTTGTATACACAATAGATAACCCCCTACCCCAGGGTGAAGACTGGCACAACCCTTTAAAGACCCCTAATGATCCTGAACTAGGATCTTTGAGAAGACTTCACTGGGAGTTCTGTGTCACCCTGTCTAATATTTTCCAAATGTATTTGATCTCCAAGAGCCCCCATCCAGGGCACCAATGAGAACTCTAAGGTTTTAGATTTGGACCAAAGCTAGACCACACAAGAGAGAGCCCCTCTCTACTTCCTGTGGAGGCACCGATAGTCACTTTCCAGTCAAATATAATCAGAGCAGCAGGCTTGACCCAGACTTTCCCAGGGATTGGGGAAAGAGCGAGGGAAGAGGGGAACAAGGCAAGTTAATGCAGGGTGTGTGTGTGTGTGTGTGCCACACACTCATGTGCATCAGGTTGAAAAAAGCTACCCTGATGCCTCACTACACACTAACACCATGCTAATGGGGAGGGGACTGTTTAATGAAAATATCATACTGTATTTTCTGAAACCCCTCAAAAATATCTAGTGCACAATTCCTGGATCCTAGGAATATGGCAGTAAGGACTTCCTTTAGCCCTTTTCAAAACTGTACCAGGAAATACCATTCCCCCAAAGCCAAAATAAATAACCATTAAAGCAGAAAAAAATATTACACCAGACAGATGTAAGTAAACTTGAAATGTTTATTCTAACCACACATACTCAAGCTTACAGTAAAAAGGATTAAAATTTGTAATTTATATCCAAGTGATCTATATAAAAGCCTATTTAAAATTATGTATTTTTGCACTGTTTTGTAGATAATGTAAAATGCATTCTTCGAAAGTGATCTCTTGAAGAACTTTACTAAATATAAGCATCACTACCACAGTGAGGTTACAGGCCAATTTCCTATGCCCCTGAAAATTTCCCTATTCTTCACAGAAAGTCCTCTGGCTTACCCTAGATCACAGCTGTACTGAGCACAGAACAGGGGAATACAGGAGCCAAAATAACCAGATGTGGGTCTCTGCATCAGAACAAGGTGTGACAAAGCAGGGCTTGCCTGAAAGGGGGCATGAACATCTATGGAGTCCCACTCTCACTGAGGTTCCACTGAGAAACATCAGAGGCCTGTGTTTATGAGCTGAAGAAGCTGGCAGTTCAGGAAAGCCAGGCTCCACAGAGAATCTGGCCTGGCTGCCGCTTCCCAGAGGCAAAGAGGAAGGACACTGGGGCAGGCTGAATAGTGTCTATGTCAGGTTTGTGTGTGGCACCATGGCCCACAAAGGCCATGAACAGAGGACAATGGTGCCAAGAGAGGAAGTCCTCCTTTTAGCAAAATCTTCAGGAAGGAAGGGAACGGGGTTGGGGAAAGAAAAAGGAGAAGGAAGAGGAGAGAAATGGGGGAGATGTCCTATATGTATGTAGCACCATGCAGTCACAGTGTCGGTCACTGGAGATGTCTAACATTTCTCAGAGTAACTCTAACCAAACAAATGGAAGACTTGTATAATAAGAACTTTAAATCTTTGAAGAAAGAAATTGAAGAAGACACCAGAAAGTCATAAGATCTCCCATGCTCTTGGGTAGGTAGAATTAGTATAATAATAGTGGTAATCTTTCCAAAAGCAATCTATGAATTCAGTGCAATGCCCATCAAAATCCCAGCTAAAATCTTCACAGACCTCGAAAGAACGATACTCAACTTCATATGGAAAAGCAAAAACCCCAGGAAGATATGAAGATACAAGAAGCTTACAGAAATCCAAGTAGACTAGATGCAAAAAAAAAAGTCCTCACCACACAATAATTAAAACACTAAACATACAGAGAAAAGAAAGAATATTAAGAGCTGCAAAGAAACAAGGCCAAGTAACATATAAAGAGAGACCTATCAGAAGTCCACCGGACTTCTCATTGGAGACAACGAAAGCCAGAAGGTCGTGGTCAAGCATTATGCAGACATTAAGAGACCATGGATGCCAGCCCAGACTACTATACCCAGCAAAACTTTCAGTCAACATAGAAGGACAAAACAAGATATTCCATGACAAGACTAGATTTAACCAATATCTTTAACCGCAAACCCAGCCATAAACAAAATACTAGAAGGAAAACTCCAACCCAAGGAAGTTGGCTACACCAACAAAAATACAGACAATTGATGGTCTCATAGCAGCAAATCCCAAAGAAGGGAAACATGTACAAATTAACATCACCAACAATGAAAACTAAATTAACAAGAGATAGCAATCACTGGTCATTAATATCCTTTAATGTAAATGGACTCAACTCACCTATAAAAAGGCACAGGCTAAAAGACTGTATATGAAAACAGAATCAATCATTTTTCTGCACACAAGAAACTCATCTCAACATCAAAGACAGACATCAACTCAGAGTAAAGGGTTGGAAAAAAATATACCAATCAAATGGATCCAAGAAACAAGTGGGTGTAGCTATTCTAATATCTAATAAAATAGACTTCAAGCTAAAAATCAGTCATATTAGTCACAAAAAAAATTCATCAAGAGGAAATTTCAATACTGAACATCTATGCGCCAAATACAAAGTCACCCTCATATTGTAAAAGAAACTCTTCTAAAGCTTAAATCATACATTAAACACCACACACTAATAGTGGGAGACTTCAACACTCCCCACTCCAGAATAGACAAGTCAGTCAGACAAAAAATGAACAGAGAAATAAGAGAAATAACAGACGTTATGATGCAAATGGACTTAACAGACATCTATAGAATATTCCATCCAAACAGAAAAGAATATGCCTTCTTCTCAGCACCTCATGGTACCTTCTCAAAAATTGACCACATTCTTTTTAACAAAAAACACACCTCAATAAATACAAAAAAAATTGAAATAACCCTATGTACGTTATCATATCACCATAGTTTAAAAAGGGAAATCAGGCCGGGCGATGGTGGTGCACAGCTTTAATCCCAGCACTCGGGAGGCAGAGGCAGGTGGATCTCTGTGAGTTTGAGACCAGCCTGGTCTACAGAGCTAGTTCCAGGACAGGCTCCAAAGCCACAGAGAAACCCTGTCTCAAAAAACCAATAGATAGATAGATAGATAGATAGATAGATAGATAGATAGGGAAATCAACAGTAATACTAATTCCAGAAAACTCACAAACACATGGAAATTAAACAATACTCACATGAACCATCTGCGATTCAAGGAAGAAATAAAGGGAGAAATTAAAGATTTTCTAAAATTCAATGAAAATGACCACACAAAATATCCAAATTTATGGGACACAATAAAAGCAGTGTTAAGAGGAAAGTTCATCACACTAAATGCTTACTTTAAAAAGCTGAAAAAAATCCCACACTAATGAATTAAAAAAACATTTAAAAACTTTAGAACAAAAAGAAGCAAACTCACCTAAGAGAACTAGACAGCAGGAAATAATCAAATTGACAGCTGAAATAAACGAAATAGGAACAACGAAAACAATACAAAAAACGAGATCAAGAATTGATTCTTCAAGAAAATTAACAAAATAGACAAATCTTTATCCAAACTAAAGAAAAGGCAGAGAGAGAATATCCAAATTAACAAAATCAGAATTGAAAAAGGGGACATAACAAGAGACATGGAGGAAATGCAGAGAATCATCAGGTCATATTTAGAAAACTTATACTCCACAAAATTAGAAAGCTAAAAGGAAATTGATAACTTCCCCAATAAATATAACTTATCAAAATTAAATCAAGACCAGGTAAGGAAAGTAAAAAGAACTATATCTAGTGAAGAAATAGACACAGTCATCAAAAGTCTCCCAAACAACAACAACAAAAAAGCCCAGGACCAGATGGCTTCACCTCAGAATTCAACAAGGCTTTCAAAGAAGAACTAATAATACCAATACTCCTCAAATTATTCCACGCAGTAGAAACAGAAGGAACAATGCCAAACTGTTTTTATGAGGCTGTAATCACCCTGATAACCAAACCACAGAAAGACATTACTAAGAAAGAGAATTACAGACAAATCTCACTCATGAATATTGATGCAAAAATACTAAATAAAATTCTAGCAAATTGAATCCAAGAACACACCAGAACCATCATCCATCATGATCAAGTGAGCTTCATCCTAGAGATGAAGGGGGGGTTCAACATATGAAAATCTGTCAACGTATTCCACCATATAAACAAACTGAAACATAAAAACCACGTGATCATCTCATTAGATGCTGAAAATCTTTTGACAAAATACAACATCCTCTCGTGATAAAAGTCTTGGAGATAGCAGGGATACAAGGAACATAGCTAAACATAATAAAGGCAATATATAGCAAGCCAACAGCCACATAAAACAAAACAGAGAGAAACTGCAAGCAATTCCACTGAAATCAGGAACAAGACATGGTTTCCACTCTTCCCCATATCTATTCAATAAAGTTCTTGAAATCCTAGCTAGAGCAATAAGGCACCAAATGCAGATCAAGGGGAAACTAATGGGAAAAGAAGTAAAACTGTCACTGCTGATAATATGATAGTTTGCATAAGTGATACATAAAATTCTACCAAAGAACTTCTACAAATCATAAACACTTTCAGTCATGTTACAGGATACAAGATTAACTAAATCAAAAACAGTAGCCCTCCTGTATACAGATGATAAAGGGCTGGGGAAGAAATCACAGAAACAACACTCTTCATAATAATCATAAATAACATAGAATATCTTGGAGTAACACTAACCAAACAAGTGGAATACTTGTATGACAAGAACTTCAAATCTTTGAAGAAAGAAATTGAAGAAGACACCAGAAAGGTTGCTGTCAAATGAGATGCTGCTGGCCTTAGGTACCAATAAGGAAGTCAGGAGTTAGGAGGTCCCTATAGGCCATCTTTGTCTGTCAGTTATATAATGGACAAGCCAGAAAGTGGGCATTGCATGACATCTCCCAGTTCCTCCCTCTCTCTTTTGTTTCTCGACCCCTCCCCAGTGTCTGTTAGTGAGGACACTGCAGTCACTGTCACCAGCATCTTCACCTGAAACCGTTCCTTGCTCCATGAAATGCCAGAGCACTGTGTATGGGTGTTTCTATCAAACACAACTGTCCACTCACCCCTTGAATCTAACATGCAGCTCCTGAACTCTTTTTTTTTTGTTTATTTTATTTTTTTAGTTGTTGCAAAAAGAAATTTCCCATTTCCCTCCCCCTCCTCGCACAAATTGCCCCTCCCCCCACTCCTCTGCCCCTCTCCCCCCCCCACTCCATTCTCCCTCCCTCTCAAGAATGGAGAGCAGTCTAGATTCCCTGCCCTGCAGGAAGTCCAAGGTCCTCCCACTTCTATCCATGACCAGGAGAGTGAGTATCCAAACAGGCTAGGCTCCCACAAAGACAGTTCATGTATTAGGATTGAAACCTAGTGCCATTGTCCTTGGCTTCTCATCAGCCTTCATTGTCCGCCACATTCAGAAAGTCCGGTTTCATCCCATGCTTATTCAGTCCCAGTCAAGCTAGCCTTGGTGAGCTCCCAATAGATCAGTTCCACTGTCACAGTGGGTGGGTGCACCCCTCGTGGTCCTGACTTCCTTGCTCATATTCTCCCTCCTTCTGCTCCTCATTGGGACCTTGGTAGCTCAGTCTGGTGCTCCAGTGTGGGTCTCTGTCTCTATTACCATCCTTCGCCAGATGAAGGTTCCATGGTGACATGCAAGATATTCATTAGTATGGCTATAGGGTAGGGTCATTTCAGGTTCCCAATCCCCAGCTGCCCAAGGAACTAACTGGGGACATCGTCCAGGGCACCTGGGAGCCACTCTAGGTCCAAGACTCTTGACAACCCTAAGGTGGCTTCTTAACTAAGATATGTGCTTCCCTGCTCCCCTATCCAACCCTCCTATATCCCAATCAACCCGTTTCCCCAAGTTCCCCCAATCCTTCATCCCAGAGATGCAGGGCTGGTTCAACATATGAAAATCTATCAATGTAATCCAGCATATAAATAAACTGAAAGAAAAAAAACATATGATCATTTCATTAGATGCTGAAAAAGCATTTGACAAAATTCAACATCCCTTTATGATAAAAGTCTTAGAGAGATTAGGGATACAAGGGTCATACTTAAAATAATAAAAGCTATTTACAGCAAGCCGACAGCTAACAGCAAATTAAACGGAAAGAAACTCAAAGCCATCCCACTAAAATCAGGAACACAAAAAGGCTGTCCACTCTCTCCATACCTCTTCAATATAGTACTTGAAGTTTTAGCAATAGCAATAAGACAACATAAGGGAATCAAGGGGATCCGAAATGGAAAGGAAGAAGTTAAACTCTCGTTATTTGCAGATGATATGATATTGTACATAAGCGACCCCAAAAATTCCACCAAAGAACTCCTACAGCTGATAAACACCTTTAGTAATGTGGCAGGATACAAGATCAATTCCAAAAAATCAGTTGCCCTCTTATACACAAAGGATATGGAAGAAGAGAGGGAAATCAGAGAAGCATCACCTTTCACGATAACCACTAACTGCATAAAATATCTTGGGGTAACTCTAACCAAGGAAGGGAAAGATCTATTTGACAAGAACTTTAAGCCTTTGAAGAAAGAAATTGAAGAGGATACCAGAAAATGAAAGGATCTCCCTTGCTCTTGGATTGGGAGGATCAACATAGTAAAAATGGCAATTCTACCAAAGGCAATTTATAGATTCAATGCAATCCCCATCAAGGTCCCATCAAAATTCTTCACAGATCTTGAGAGGACAATAATCAACTTTATATGGAAAAACAAAAAACCCAGGATAGCCAAAACAACCTTATACAATAAAGGAACTTCTGGAGGCATTACTATCCCTGACTTCAAACTCTATTACAGAGCTACAGTAATGAAAACAGCTTGGTACTGGCATAAAAACAGAGAAGTCGACCAATGGAATCGTATAGAAGACCCAGATTTTAACCCACAAACCTATGAACACCTCATTTTCGATAAAGGAGCTAAAAGTATACAGTGGAAGAAAGAAAGCATCTTCAACAAATGGTGCTGGCACAACTGGATGTCAACCTGTAGAAGAATGAAAATAGACCCATATCTATCACCATGCACAAAACTCAAGTACAAATAAATCAAAGACCTCAATATCAATCTGAACACACTCAACCTGATAGAAGAGAAAGTGGGAAGTACCCTACAACAGATGGGCACAGGAGATCGCTTCCTATATATAACCCCAGCGGCACAGACATTAAGGGCAACATTGAATAAATAGGACCTACTGAAACTGAGAAGCTTCTGTAAAGCAAAGGACACTGTCACTAAGACAAAAAGGCAACCTACTGACTGGGAGAAGGTCTTTACCAACCCCGCAACAGACAAAGGTCTGATCTCCAAAATATATAAAGAACTCAAGAAACAAGACTTTAAAATGCTAAATTAAAAAAAATGGGGCACTGAACTAAACAGAGAATTCACAACAGAAGAGGTTCAAATGGCCAAAAGACACTTAAGGTCATGCTCAACCTCCTTAGTGATCAGGGAAATGCAAATCAAAACACCTTTGAGATATCATCTTACACCTGTCAGAATGCTTAAAATCAAAAACACCAAAGATAGCCTTTGCTGAAGAGGTTGTGGAGGAAGGGTTACACTCATCCATTGCTGGTGGGAATGCAAACTTGTGCAACCAATTTGGAAACCAGTGTGGCGATTCCTCAGAAAATTCGGGATCAACCTACCCCTGGACCCAGCAATACCACTCTTGGGAATATACCCAAGAGATGCCCTATCATATGACAAAAGCATGTGTTCAACTATGTTCATAGCAGCATTATTTGTAATAGCCACAACCTGGAAACAACCTAGATGTCCTTCAATGGAAGAATGGATGAAGAAAGTGTGGAATATATACACATTAGAGTACTACTCTGCAGTAAAAAAACAATGACTTCTCAAATTTTGCATGCAAATGGATGGAAATAGAAAACACTATCCTGAGTGAGTTATCCCAGACCCAAATAGATGAACATGGGATGTACTCACTCATAATTGGTTTCTAGCCATAAATAAAGGTCACTGAGTATGTAATTTGTTATCCTAAAGAAGCTAAATAAGAAGGTGAACCCAAAGAGAAACATATAGTTATCCTCCTGGCTATGGGAAGTAGACTAGATTGTGGGCAAAAAACTGGCATCTTGGGAGTGGGGTGGGATGGGGGTAAGGGGAGAGGGGGAGAGAAAAAACTGAACTCTCGACACTTCTGGCTCTCTAGTCTGAAGGATGCTGAGCCAGGCTGAGTCTTTTCATAGAACCCTGCCTTTCTGGGCTTATGGTACCCCTCAAGCTCCATCTTTTGAGGCAGGTACAGCTTCTAAGTTCATTCAGTTTGTCACTGCATTTCTAGCCCCACAGCCACTCCCTCTGGTGTCTCTCCATCATTTTCACCACCACGAACCACTCTTAGCCAGTGTCAGGCAGGGGCAAGGACAACCTCACTCCTTAATATGTGTCATGTGTGTCATTGTCTAGAAGGAACTTCTTGTTCCCCCTTGGAGAGGACTCTTTTGTTGGTGCCTTCCCTACCCAACAGCCCACGAAACTTCTCAATACGCTCCGGGGAGTTAGAGTCCCTTTCCCCATGATGCCTGTCCTGTGACCCCAGCCCTGCTAAACCTGGTGCACGTGAGGTGACCAAAAGCAGAGAGCTGTAGAGAACATGGTAACTAGGAGCTCCCCTCGAGGCTGCACATAGGCCTCGAACTCACAGGTAGAAATGAATTGTCCTTATTCATAGCCTCTGTTGTAGGAGCTGCGGGCTGTGTTCCTGCCGCCTCAGCTCCTGGTCACCTGGCTAGCTTTAAACCCGAAATAACAACATACAAACTGTATTCATTTAAACACTGCGTGGCCCACTAGCTCTAGCCTCTTACGGGCTAATTCTCATATTTTGCCTAACCCATTTTTAGTAATCTGTGTAGCACCAGTCTTACCAGGAAAGATTCAGCATGTCTGACCTGGCGGCTTGCTCCATTGTGTCTGGCTCTGAGAGAAGCTGTATGATTTCTGAGCTCACTTCCTCTTCCTCCCAGCATTCTATTCTGTTTACTCCGCCTATCTAAATTTTGCCCTATCAGATGGGCCAAGGCAGTTTTTTTTATTAGCCAATGACCTTCCTCCATCAAGCCTCAGCCCTCACCGACCTGCAAATGAAAAGGCAAGGGCAAGACCTCTCCAGTCCAGAGAATGTACCAGGAGACTCACTACCATCCTGTTCACCTCCTGACCTGGAGGGCAAGTCCCAGGCGGATTCTTCACTATTAATCCTATTAAACCCTTCCAGAGTGATGACAACAGAACTATATAGGCCCTATGGCCCACACATAACTAACTGTCCCACACATAAGAGGTCTGAAAATGTCTTTCCTTCACAGAGTGGATTTAGAGCCTCTCACTCTGCCTATCATAGCCTCAAAGACTCCACATCTACTCTTGAGTATTTGGTCTTTTCCTTCTTTCTGGGGAAACCATATTTTCTCCCAAAGCCGCAGATAATCTGGACTGAAATTTGTCCTCTTTTACTCAAGGTGGATTCAGGCCTACCATCTCTTCTATGAGGCCCCAAGGTCTTCTTCTATTGACTATGTATGTTTTCTCCATTTCCAAATGCTTAGGAATGCTTCTAAATTTCTTCCTTCTATGTATAATCTAAGACATTATGCTCTGAACAAAGGAGCCTTGAGCTCATCTTACCTCAGCTACAGCTTCTTAGACTGAGGATAACCATCCAATCACTTGGCAAATGTGTAATAATTACTCCCAGGCCTTCCACACAGTCCACAAATGGTAGGGATAGTCTAAATACTAAAAAAGACTTGGAAGCTGATCAAGCAGTACTGGACCTTCCTCTGCTCCATAAGGTATTTACTTATTTCTCAATATGATAATGCCTTTGCTATTTCATTGAACATTTCCATAGACTTTATAACTCTGACAAATAAGTGTGGAAGTTTACCTGTGCACAAAATGTCTCAGAAATTTGTGCTGTATGTAGAGTGCCTCAATATTTCTCCTTATTCTCATGCAGTCTGCCACATTACTTCTTTGATGAAAGGTATAATAATCCTTCAATTTCTGTCCAAAGGTCAATCTTACAACGGTGACTTGAGAATTAACACTAATAAGGAGTGCCACAGACCTGCCTTGTATGGTCAAGGAAATTCCACAATTGATTTCCTACCTACAACTTCTAATTTGCAAGGCCTGGAAAGTACTGTCCTGACTAAAGAGATCTCAGGGCAGTCTGAACTGAGGTGCTTAAACACAAGAGCAGCAAGATGAGGGTAATTCAGACTGTTTTCATTCTTGTCCCTTAGACAAAGATTTCTAATTCTACATGAAAAGGAATGTGTGGATGGACATTTACTAGATGAAGACACTGAGACAGACACTACTGTTATGCAATCTCTTAGAAGACATCTACAACTGCTGGCATGCCTAACATGAACATTCAGAAGATGTTTATTCTAGGCTGTAATTTCAAGTTTGGTGCTGATGAAAATGTGAGTCCTTGGAAATTCCTCCCTTTCTCAGGGTACCACTCAGCCTTCAGATTCTGTCAAAGAGGAACCCAGGCATACAATTATGAGAGGCCTAAATTATTCCATGCACTGCTGGGAGCTCCTCTTTCCTCCTTCTAAGTAAGACGGTTTTGGATCTTTCACCTGATTCCAAAGTGATAGTAGGAATTCTACTTCCACCCCTGAGGACCTGGATATGCTCCACCTATGCAAAGAAGTCTGAGAGTATTTTCTCTCTTGCTGAAGTGACATATAGATTATCTCCTCTCTCATGTATACACCAACTCTTTGTCTTCTGACCAAAGTGTTTTCACACCTGTCTCCTCTAATAATGTTGGTGGTATAGTCAACCAACATACAAAGGGTTCTCAGGTATTCTGAATATGCCCCTGTGGGAGTGACTTATTAGGCCCATGAATTTGGGTTTTATATCATAATATTGGGACTAAAGGAGTTCCAGTCTACTGATTATGATTTACCAGTGGTCATCAGATAGTCCCACACTGTACTTGTGGGGTTCCTAACAGTGGAAGCCGGGCCTGTCTCTGACTTTTGCTTACTTGTGTGATCCTTCTCCTCCTACTGGGTTTTCTTGTGCAGTAGTGCTGTGGTGATATGTGCCAGGTCTTACTGTAGCTTGTTATAATGTATGTGCTAGATGTCCCTAGGGGATGCTCTTTTCTGAAGGGAGGCAGAGGGGTGAAACTGGGGGAGAGGGGAGTTGGGGTTAGACTAGAAAAAGGGCTGAGAGTGGAGGGAAGGAGAACTTGGGTTAGGATTTAATACCTAAGAGAATAATAATACAAAATATGTAAAACATGTTGCTCATGGTGTTATGTCAAATCTTAGATGTGTATATTTTAATGTCCAGAATGAACACAAGGGGTAATAAAAATCATAAGTTGTTGTTTGTTGTATTGCATGATTTTATACATTTATATTCACTCTCAATTATTTCAGGATACATAATCCAAAGTCAAAGAAATATTCTTATTCCAATGTGAAACTCCTTAGATATATTTTATAAATTTAAGATGCTTGAAATGTGCTTTAAAATTTAATTAAGTTAAAAAGTTAAAATAGCCAATATTTACCCCCAAGGATTCTTTAAAAGGAAATTGAATGTAACTAAGAAAATAAGTACCTTGTCCATTCCTGCCTGAATGTAATAGGGCAAACAGCTATCTTCTTTGGGACTATTTCTCTGATTTTCTTTAAATTAACATTTAAAAAAAATATTTATTTATTTATTTATTTTATTTTTATTTTTTTCCATTTTTTTATTGAGAAAAGGAGAAAAAAAAACAAGTTTCCACCTCCTCCCAGCCTCCCATTTCCCTCCCCCTCCTCCCACCCTTCTACCCCTCCTCCCACCCTTCTCCCCTTCCCCCCACTCCTCTCCCTCTCCCTCTCCAGTCCAAAGAGAAGTCAGGATTCCCTGCCCTGTGGTAAGTCCTAGGTCCTCCCCTCTCCGTCCATTTCTAGGAAGGTGAACATCCAAACTGGCTAGGCTCCCACAAAGCCAGCACATTACGTAGGTACAAAACCCTGTGCCACTGTCCTTGGCTTCTCATCAGCCCTCATTTTTCGCCATGATCAGAGAGTCCAGTTTTATCCCATGTTTTTTCAGTCACAATCCAGCTGGCGTTGGTGAGCTCCCAATAGATCAGCTCCACTGTCTCAGTGGGTGGGTGCACCCCTCGTGGTCCCGACTTCTTTGCTCATGTTCTCCCTCCTTCTGCTCCTCATTGGGACCTTGGGAACTCAGTCCAGTGCTCCAGTGTGGGTCTCTGTCTCTATCTCCATCCATCAACAGATGAAGGTTCTATGATGATATGCAAGATATTCGTCAGTATTGCTATAGGATAGGGTCATTTCAGGTTCCCTATCCTCGGCTGCCCAAGGAACTAACTGGGGACCTTGGCTTGGGCATCTGGGAGCCACTCTAGGTTCGAGTCTCTTGCCAACTCTAAGGTGGCTCCCTTAACTAAGAATTGTGCTTCCGTGCACCCCTATCCAACCTTCCTTTATCCCAATCCTCCTTTTTCCCCAAGTTTCCCCCATTCTCCCCTTCTCCCTTTTCTCTCCCCATCTCCCCTTACCCCCATCCCACCCCACCCCCAAGATCTCAATTTTCTCCCAGGCCATTTTGTCTACTTCCCATAGCAAAGAGGACAAGTATAAGTTTTTCGTTTGGTTCACCTTCTTACTTAGCTTCTTTGGGATCACCAATTGTAGACTCCGTGACCCTTGTTTATGGCTAGAAACCAATTATGAGTGAGTACATCCCATATTCATCTTTTTGGGTCTGGGTTACCTCACTCAGAATAGTGTTTTCTATTTCCATCCATTTGTATGCAAAATTCGTGAAGTCATTGTTTTTTACCGCAGCATAGTACTCAAATGTGTAGATATTCCACACTTTCTTCATCCATTCTTCCATTGAAGGGCATCTAGGTTGTTTCCGGGTTCTGGCTATTACAAATAATACTGCTATGAACATAGTTGAACAAATGCTCTTGTCATATGATCGGGCATCTCTTGGGTATATTCCCAGGAGTGGTATAGGATATGGAAGCAGAGAGGGAAATCAGAGAAGCTTTACCTTTCACGATAACCACTAACTGCATAAAATATCTTGGGGTAACTCTAACCAAGGAAGTGAAAGATCTATTTGACAAGAACTTTAAGGCATTGAAGAAAGAAACTGAGGAGTATACCAGAAAATGGAAGGACCTCCCTTGCTCTTGGATTGGGAGGATCAACATAGTAAAAATGGCAATTCTACCTAAGGCAATTTATAGATTCAATGCAATCCCCATCAAGGTCCCATCAAAATTCTTCACAGATCTTGAGAGGACAATAATCAACTTTATATGGAAAAACAAAAAACCCAGGATAGCCAAAACAATCCTATACAATAAATGATCTTCTGGAGGCATTACCATCCCTGACTTCAAACTCTATTACAGAGCTACAGTGATGAAAACAGTGTGGTACTGGCATAAAAACAGAGAAGTCGACCAATGGAATCGTATAGAAGACCCGGATTTTAACCCACAAACCTATGAACACCTCATTTTTGATAAAGGAGCCAAAAGTATACAATGGAAGAAAGAAAGCATCTTCAACAAATGGTGTTGGCATAACTGGATGTCAACCTGTAGAAGAATGAAAATAGACCCATATCTATCACCATGCACAAAACTCAAGTCCAAATGGATTAAAGACCTTACTATCAGTCAGAACACATTGAACCTGATAGAAGAGAAAGTGGGAAGTACCCTACAGCAGATGGGCACAGGAGATCGCTTCCTATGTGTAACCCCAACAGCACAGACATTAAGGGCAACATTGAATAAATGGGACCTACTAAAACTGAGAAGCTTCTGTAAAGCAAAGGACACTGTCACCAAGACAAAAAGGCAACCTACTGACTGGGAGAAGGTCTTCACTAACCCTGCAACAGACAAAGGTCTGATCTCCAAAATATACAGAGAACTCAGGAAACTAGACTTTAAAATGCTAATTAACCCAATTAAAAAATGGGGCACTGAACTGAACAGAGAATTCTCAGCAGAGGAAGTTCAAATGACCAAGAGACACTTAAGGTCATGCTCAACCTCCTTAGCGATCAGGGAAATACAAATCAAAACAACTTTGAGATATCATCTTACACCTGTCAGAATGGCTAAAATAAAAAACTCCAATGATAGCCTTTGCTGGAGAGGCTGTGGAGGAAGGGGTACCCTCATCCATTGCTGGTGGGAATGTAATCTTGTGCAACCACTTTGGAAATTGGTGTTTTGGTTTCTCAGGAAATTCGGGATCAACCTACCCCTAGACCCAGCAATACCACTCCTGGGAATATACCCAAGAGATGCCCGATTATATATTTATTTTTAAAAAACTATCTGTACTCATTTTACATAAAATTCCCTGCCCTACAACCGATTCATTCACCTTCACCCCCCCACCCCCTTCCACTCAGACAGGGTAAGGGAATGGAAGTCACCAAAGTCTAGCACATTGTGTTGAGGCAGGAACAAGGCCCTACCCAGTATATATAGACTGAGCCAGGTATCCCTCTAAATTGAATGGGTTCCAAAATCCAGCTCAAGCAATAGGGATAAATCCTAGTCTCGCTGTCAGTGACCCCATAGTCTGCCACATCCTTACGACTTTCACTCACATATAGAGGGCCTTGTCTGGTCCTATGGTGAGTCCACCACTATCATGCCAGAGTGGATACCATTAGCTCAGGTAAGCTGTTTCAGCAGGTATCCCCATCATGGTCTTGACCCCTTTGATATGTTATCACTCCTTCCTCTCTTGATGGACTTTGGGTGCTTAGTTCAGTACTCCTCTGTAGATCTCTGCAACTGCTTCCACCAGTTGCTGGGTGAAAGTTTTATGATGACACTTAAGCCAGTCATCTATCAGTTAAGGCACCCTCTCGACAATTGCTTAAGGTCTTATCTGGGTCATCCTTTGGATTCCTGGGAATTTCTCCAGTAACAGATTTCGTGGTAGCCAAGTAATGGCTTTTTTAATTAAGATATCTCTTTCCTAGCTCACCCCCTCTGTTCTTCCCCCTTCTCAACAATCCCAATCCCTCACATTCACCTCCCCCCCTTCCTCTGTCCTCTGCCCCTTTTGCACTCCCTTTGTTCACCCTCACACTGCCAATTTTTTCAAGAGATCTTGTATATTTCCTTTTCGCAGGAGGATTTATATATGTTTCTCTTAGAGTTCTCCTTTTTACCTAGCTTCTCTAAGATTGTGGACTATAGATGGATATCTTTTGCTTTACATCTAATATCGACTTATTAATGAGTATATGCCATACTAGTCTTTCTGAATTATCTCACTCAAGATGATTTTTTCTAGTTCCGTCCATTTGCATGCAAATTTCTAGATGTATTTTTTTTTACTACTGAGTAGTACTCCATTTTGTAAATGTACTCAATTTTCTTTACCCATTCTTTTGATGAGGGATGTCTAGGCTGTTTCTGGGTTCTGGCTATTATGAATAATGTTCCTGTTAACATAGTTGAACAAATGTCCTTATACTATGATTGAGCATCCTTTGGGTATATGCCCAAGTGTGGTATTGCTGGGCCTTCATGAAGCATGATTAAAAAAACACATGGAGAGATATTGGGGTTAACATTAAGATCCAAATATCAAAACAACCAGCCACTGGTTCTTATCTCTACTTCAGTTTGAAATGGTAATCCTGCTTCCAGGAATCTCAGAATCAGATGGTTTCTGAAAGCAGTCTCCTCCCGTTTTATAATCCTTTCTAGTTCTGTGATTGAAGGCATGTACCACTGGGATTGAAAGCATGCACAGCTTGGTTTTGTGGCAGACTAGTGTGGCTACTGGGATTAAAGGTGTGTGTAATCACTGCCTGGTCTGTAAGGCTGACCAGTGCTACTATGATGTTCAAGCAATCTTTATTTATTAAAATACAATGAAATGCCATTACAGGTTGATTCCAAATTTTCTGGTAAATCACCAGATTACCAAAGTGACTGTACAAGTTTACACTCCCAGCAGCAATGGAGGAGTTTTCCCCTTACTCCACATCCTCACCAGCATAAGCTGTCATTGCTGTTTTTGATCTTAGCCATTCTAAGCAAGGTGGTAGGTATCTCAGAGTCATTAGATTTGCATTTCCGTGATTGCTAAGGATTTTGAACATTCCCTTCAGTATCTTTTGGCCATTTTAGATTCTCCTATTGAGGATTATGTTTTGATCTGTATCTCTGTTTTAAAAATTAGATTATTTGATTATATTGATGTCTAGTTTCTTGAGTTCTCTATATAATGTAGAGATCAATCCTCTGTCTGATATGGGGTTGGTGAAGATCTTTTCCCATTCAGTAGGCTGCCTTTTCTTTTTATTAACTGTGTCCTTGCAGGGGGAGGAGCGTAGTTCTAAATCAACTTGATGTGTCATGCTTTATTCAAGCCCAAGGGGGCCTTCCCCTTTCTGAATACAGAGGGAGGAGGAGTAGATAGGGAGGGAGGGAAATATGAATAGGTTGAGGGGAAGAGGGAGGACAAACTACAGTCATTATGTAAAATAAAAAAAATGTTAATAAAAGAAAAATAAATTAAAAAAAGAAAATGGCGCCAAAAGGAGTGACAATAATAGGAGGTGTGGCATTGTTGGAGTAGGAGTTACCATGCTTTAGAAAGTGTGCTGCTGTGGGGATGGGCTTTGATGTCTTCTATGCTCAAGCAACTGTACCCAGTGAGAAAGCCTGCTTCCTGTTACCTGCATATCAATATGTAACAGTTCTTTCTGCAGCACCGTGTCTAATTGAGCACTGCTCTGCTCCCTGATGTGATGATAAACGGTGAGCCACCATCTCAGTTAACTTTTTTCCTTAAATAGAGATGCTGTGGTCATGGTGTCTTTTCACAGCAATATAAACCCTAATTAAGACACTTACAAAGAAAGAAGAATATTTAATTGGAGATACCTTATAGTTTCAGAGGTTTCATTCATTTTTCATCATGGCAGGGACTACAGGCACCTTGGGAAGTTTCTTTGTTAAGAGAAAATAGAACGCTAAGTTTAGGACTGTGGTTTCCAATAAGTGCTTCTTGAGTTTTAAATGAGAAACTTTTGCTACTGTGCCCACTAATTCTGCTCAATATCTGAATTTGAGAATGGGCCTGGTAGAAACTGTAGCCAGGAAATGGTTATGTCTTAATCATGGGTTTATTTTTTAATAGAGAATGTTCTTATCTAAGACTATCTTGGAAGGCAGGTGGACACATGCTCTGGTCCTGCTGGCAATGTGACCCATGGTTCAGCTTAGCGAAAGGGTATTGTGACAAGTCAGCTGACGTCCGATGAGCCAATCAGAGTTCTCCAGCGGCTGCTTTAAATACCAGAAGGAACCTTTGTTGTGGGCAGTAGAGTCTGGAGTCGCCACCATGGCAAATATATCTTGAAGGATGAAAGGCTGCTACATTTGAGGACATTGAAAATCAGAGGATTTAATGGACCCTCAGTCATAGGTAAACTGCAGTAGTCTCTTTTAATAAGTTAAACTGAAGTTAAATTGCCAGGGTAGAGAGAGATGAATCTGTGATCCTCGTGAATGATCGCGGAGTGGTTCTGAATCAGTCGCGTGTATCACAGGTATCTTTTGAGGTGGCTGTTTCTCGGGAGATAGTGTTTTCTCCTGAGGTGGTGCTAGCTTCAATTATGTGACTAGCTATTCCCTACTCCTTCTTTAATGTTCTCCATACATCCTTCTTCCTCCTCTTCAAAGATTTATATTCCTGAGAATAACTTGATGGCGTTTCTACAGCTCTGATATGAGGATATGGAATTCTTTCTCAATCTGGTATAACATGTTGAGATGTCTTTTATATGTGAATCCTTTAAAACTGTAAGGACTGAATTGTGTAGATGTGTGTTTCTTTTCTACAATAATCATTTCCACTCGGTTTTTACATCTAAAGAGCTGCTACATGGTCATGTACCTATGTATCATAACTGTTATAGATGAGTGTTATTTTATTTAGTATAATGAGCTCTAGAACTTTGGAAATGCATTGGAACTTTGTCAGACACTGTTGCTATGTACCGGCTCACTGACTTTTATGATCCTTGATTCTGTATCCATAGTGGTGGTATTACAGTTGTGTATCTCAGAACATGACCCATTATTATCCTTTAAATTAGTCCAAGATTCTGGGTGAATGAAAAATGTTCACCCAACTTTGCCTAGTGTAGACAACTTACAGACTTAAAAATTACCAAAATCAAAGAGATCTATATTACTGAAGTGATAATGAGTTAATTACATATTTTATTTGAATTTTATGATCTATTCAAAAACTATTGTCATTATATTCCAGGATACCACTCAAGATACTTCAGTGAATTTAGTTATCATTTCTCCATAGTCAATTCTAGTAGAACAATTCCTCAGTCTTCACTGGACTATGCAAATTCAATATAAATGAAGATTCTTGGTCAGGGATATTTTCTAAATTCCTTTCAATTCGGATATAGCTCACAAAATTTCTGTGTAGTACATGCAATATTGTAGTGTTTTACAACACATACGCACATATATCTGTATTTCATTACATCTAATCAATATATGTAAGAAAAGTTAAATGTGAACTGATTGGGGAAAGTAAAGGGATTGTAGAAGAAGGAAGATGGGTAGAGAACAAAAGATTATAATCAAGTCAATTTAAGTAAGGAACCATTATCTATCTGTCTGTCTCTCTGTCTGTCTGTCTATATGATATTACATATATGTGTGAATAGGTATTAAGTATAATACTGAATATGAGAAAACACATGTTATATTTGTCTTGATGACATTATCAACATTATTGTGTAGCTCTTCCTTTTCCACACATTAACCTCAACATTTGTTATTTCTTCTCTTAATTTTCCCCCTCTCTAACTGGAGAAGCTATGATTTCAGTATGTTTTTAATGAACATTTATCTAACAGATAAGGTTAGCATATTGAATCCATGTATTGGCCATTTGTATTCCTGTGATAACTGCCCAGTGCATTTTCCACTTTTATTTGGTGATTCCTGTACTTGGTGAGTAGATTTTGAGTTCTTTATATAGTGTAGATATTAAACATGTCAGATGTATAGTGGGAAAGCATTGTTGCCATTCTGATATCTGCCTCATCACAGTTACTTATTTCCTTTGCACTGCAGAAGCTTGCTTATTTTGTACAATCTCATTCATAAATCCTTGTTATTTTCTGAGCTGTTTCCAGTCTTTCTAGTAAGGCTATGGTGTATCTATATCTTGTTGTAATGTTTTGTTTTGTTTTTCTTTTTGAAGATGTGGTTCTCTTTAGCTTTAGAATCTGCCCTGGAACTAGCAGTTGTAGACCGGATTGACCTTGAACTCATAGAGATCCACCTGCCTCTGCCTGCTGGGATTAAAGGATATGTTTTCCTCAAGTTACAATGTTTTTTTTTCAAGTTTTGTTGCAGAGATGTCAGTATGGCCCATCATAAATTAGGATCCTTGATCTAATTTGGATTAGTTTTGGAGGAGTGAGGGACAAGAATGAATGATCATCCATTTAGATTTGGTTAGCCAATTTTACCAGTACTTTTATTGAAACAGCTTTCCTCGATGTTTGGGTTTTTTTTTTTTTTTGGTGTCCTTAGAAATATATAAGTGACTGTGGCTGTGCAGACTTACTTCTGAGTCCTCTATTATATACCATGGGTCTGCATATCTCGATCCCTGCTGTAGCATTTATTTTTGTTGCTAGCTCAATAGTGTAATCTGAGAACATGTATTGTGCCACCTCCAGCATTGCTGTGGCTACTTATGATCTTTTGTTTTCATCTCTGTATTTTGAAACTTTGTTTTCCTTTGATATGAATAAAATTGGGATTTTGCAAGACATTGCTTGCATCTGTATATTACATTCAGTCACATAGTCATTTTGTTCATGTATGTAAATGGATAGCTTTTTACTCTTCTAGCGCCTCTTTCAGTTTCTTCCGTGTTTTAATGTTTTCATTGTTCAAGTACTTCACTCATCAGTTAGGTTTATTCCTCGGCGTGATAACTTTTTGAAATTAACCACTGTGCATGAAATTGTGTTTCTGGTTTATTTCTCTGTATCAGGGTTTTTGATCACTTCTTTTTAAAAAAAAATCTTGCTGTGCACTCTGCTTCCTTGGTGAAAGTGTTCAGCACATGTTATTGCTTGTGTTTGAGTGTTTCTACACTTTTAATTATGTGAACACATCACTTTTCCATAGAGATTATTTAACCTCGTGTTTGTCATTTGCTTTATTCCTCCTTATTGATTCTTTGTGGATTTCGTATCATGCATTCCATCCCCCCTTATCTGTTATTCCACTTGCATCTGTCCTCTGTCCTTGCAACTTGCTCAATCAAAACCAAATTTAGAAGAAAAACCAAACAAAGAGAAGAAACAAAACAAAACATAATATACATTAATAAAAGAGAGAACTTTGTCATGGAAGCTGTATTGAGTCACATAGTTTACCCTTTAGTTCATTCATCTTTTGTTCATTGCTATGGCTCAATGGTCTGGTTCAAGGCCTATGGCCTCTGCTAGACCACTGATAATGGGCTCTCATTGGTGCTCCTCCTAGATATCCCAATGTTATCCTGTGCCATGGAGATCCTAGTGTTTTGGATATGTAGGTTCGTCCCCTTCATATGCCCCAGAATTTCATAGATAGATGTTGAGGTGGATGTTGATGTGGACTTAGTCATAGTGCTGGTTCTGGGCATTGATGTAGAAAAGGGTGGGAAGGGACTGGTAACTGGATTGGTCCGACCAACTTCTTTCTCTCATCAACACTACTGGGTGAGCTCTCTAGCACTGCCTCTGCTAGCTCAACCAATGCAGCCTGCAGCAAGGAGAGGGGCCAGTTTTCCTGCTCTCGGGTCCGTCGATCTGGTCTCCTACACTCACACCACCAAGGGCAACCTCGAATGTATTGCACAGGCAAGGTCCTGATTGCTGTAGGGGGCATACAAGGCCAGACAGGGTCATCTATCCTGCTCTCAGGCAATCAAGCATGGCTCATCTTTGCCCCAGACAAAAGGGTCAGCTCTAGTGTGCTGTCCAGACAGGGTCAGAGCCTGCTTTCTCTTGCACTGCAGCTGCTGTGGGTTAGGGCTAGCTCTCCTACTCTTGTAACCCAGGGCCATTTTTTCACCTTCCTCAGGTGGTAATGGGTTAAGGGGGGAGGGCATCATTCTCTCTCTCACCCATGCCACAATGTGACAGATGAGAGGAGGAAGGATCAAATCTCCTGTTCTCGTGCCTTTGAGGTCAGCAAACCTGCTTCCTGACCACAGACAGGATCAGCTATAGTATCCTTCTTAGGTGAGGTGCACACATGTGGCAGTGGGTGGCATTTTACCTGTGTTGGGGTGATCTCTCCCTAAAGGGATAGGGCCATCTCCCCTGCTGTAGTAGCCAATGAGGAGCAGAGACAGCTATCTTAGGGCCAGTGAACTGTGGCCCTGGCTCAGCACAGCATGATTCTACTGATAACTTCTACTAATATGGGCCATGAGTATCAATTATCACAGATCCCAGCTGCTGCAGGAAAGTGAACCCAGACATGACCCTAGGTAGCAGACTGTGACAGACATATTCATGGCATCAGATGGCACTACCATACACACAGATCAATAAGGCCCTGGCAGCAGCATGGTCCTCAGGTCCTAATGTTCTCTGAGGTGTCTTACCTGTCCCAAGTCATCTGCTTTGCCCTCAGTGGAATCAGGAGCAACAAACATTAACCCAGACCCTGGCAGATGTAGGGAAAAGGACCCCAGCATGACCCTAGTCAGCATCCCTGGCCTGAATGACACCGTGGCCAAGAGTGCCAGCATTGGCCGTTAAGATCAGAATGTCCCTGGTGGAAGCACAATCCTCAGACACCTTCATGGCCATAGGATGAGGCCCAGACCCCAGACATTGATGAAGTCTTCGGTGGCAACATGGGCCGCAGACATTAATAGAGACCCTGACTGTGGCAGGACCACAGACCCTGACCTGTTCATAGGCAGCAACCCATGCTTAGATATCACCATGGTCTCAGGTTTCAGGTCCCTTAAGGTCCACATATAGGAAAGAATGTAGGATTTAATTAGACAACATTGGGAGAGGTGCTTCCTTAAACTGTGGTTCTCCCTTTATCTTTAGAATACATTTTTGTATTTTAAGATTATATTGGAATTAGTATTTCTGACTATAGGCTCAGGTCAGTTTGAAGACCCTACGCATTTTATTTCATGCATATCTTTTGCAATTTTGGTATGTCTGCACATGCCACAAAGGTGACCAAATATATATATAGTGATACTTTGTTGATAATCTAAGAAAGCTTACCCAAAGATCAGAGTTCATAGCTATCCACACTAATCAACCATACAGGCCAGGCAGTGGTTGCACACACCTTTAATCCCAGCACCCACACTAGTTAGCCATATAGGCCAGGCAGTGGCAACGCACGCCTCTAATACCAAGGCTAGAGAGGAATATGAGGCAGGATGAGACAGGAACTCGCTCTCTTTTCAGTCTGACTATTTCACTGAGTTAGGAGGTCTCTAGTGCTTGATTTCTCTCTAATCTACAGGTAAGATTTATTTGGTAGATCATAGACAAAATATCAATATAGTCAGGGGCTATAATGTCATTCCTTTTTCTTTAATTACAGTTAATTTGATTTCTTAGTGTATTCTCTTTCCAAGTTAGTAATGATGCTATCAATTTTATATAGATTTATCCTTGCTTTTGTGATGGTTTATATACTATTGAGATCAAATGTCAGGAGTCCAATAGCTAGGTGACCAAAATAGTTTTCTGTTAAGTTAGTGCTCATTTCTATTGATATTTTGTCACATATACTTATCTATATATGCATAAATATGTAGAGAAATTGGTTATGTGTTTATTCATATACAAATATATTTTAATAGAGACATAAACCCATTTCCTTTGCCTACAAATGGAAGTGGCTGTTTTGCTATTTATTCTGCAAATAGTTACCCATATTGCCAACAATTGTTGCAAAGAAGACTCTGTGGATATCTGTCAAGTTTTCTAAATGTTTTTCACCCTTATGCAGGTTCATTAAGATGGACAACAAGAAACCAAACACACTCCTGGATCTTGCTATACATCAACTCCTGAGTAATGAAACTGCAGCCATTCATGCTGTCGAGAAGATCCCAAGGGAGCTTTTTGTTCCACTATTCTGTGCCTCCTTCAAGGGTGTGCATAAGAATATAGTGAAGGCAATGGTGAAGGTTTGGCCCTTTGCTTGTCTCCATATCGGCACATTTACTGTGCGAGAACACCATCGTGAACTCCTGACAGCCATGCTGGAATGTCTTCCATTCCTGCCTGGTCAGAACTTGGGATCTAGGTAAGATCCTGTAAAATAGAGACATGCAAAAACACAGGAGGTAACACCACAGCCTGCTACACTTCCAAAGGTAGTACATGCAAATAGTGATAAAAAATGTGGGACTCTTAGTCCAATACCTGATGTCACTTTGAAAATAAGTTTTTTAAAATATTGAATATGGGACATATTTCACTGAGGGCACTGTTGTCATATTTGCATTATGGTGTTTTTATTACATAGAAGATAAACACGAGTGTTAAGATTGCTGAAGATGGTGCAACATTAAAGAAAAAATAATAATGTGTGCTGTTTAGTGATAAATGTTGTTGTCTTGTTCAACACTGTCTCCTCATTGAATGAGCATACGAAGACACTGACAGCAATGGTTAAGGCTCAACCCTGTTTTGTCTCCACATTAGAAAATTAAACATATAAGAAACATTGAACTGAAAGTCATGACTGATGGTCTTCAGTTGTTACTGCCAAGAACTCAGCTTTTCAATAGGAATGAGTATAATACATATATAATAAGATAGCAAAACCTTATCTTGGAGCCTGTTGCAATAGTGAACCAGATAATCTCCCGGAGTTAGTTAATAGTGAATGGTGAAAATCAATGTAAGTGGTTGGTACATCTGTTGAGGTTTTCTTAAAAACTCTGATGTCTTACAGAGGGTTTTAATATGTCAATTGAGGTGAGAGAGGCTACTGTTGATCGATTTCCATAATGGAGATGTTTCATGAAAACAGGCATAGCAAGACATTATGAAAATTTACTGATTACAAAAAAACAGTACAGGATATAGTATTTGCATAACAAAATCTTGCTGGTCGTTGGTGTATGAAATGACAAAAACAAAGAGAAGATGATATTGTCACTACCTGTTGTCATTGATCCTGATGGGTTATATTAATGTCTCTACCTCATAATATTTTTGGTTGTTTTTTTTTCCCTACAGGATCCCTAAACTGAGGATCCTAGATTTAAGGGAGGATTCTGGCTGCAAGATCGTCTGCCCCAAGATCTGTACTAAATCACCTGCATGCTTGTTCTCCTGTGCTCACTCAGAGCACTCAATCTTGAAGATTCAGTCCTGGCAGAGTATTGCAAGTTCAGAACCTGAGGTTCAATCTTCTAATCTTCCCATGGAATTAATAGTGAACATCTCCCTTGTTAGTGGTATCACCCTATGGCAACATGAATTTTTGGCTCTGCTTTTGAACAAAGTGGAAGACAGTTCAGGGTCTTTGCATTTATGCTGCCGAGATTTGGAAATCGATAAATTGGGTGATAGGAGAAACACCCTTAACTATTTAGATTTCAAATGTCTAATCAACCTGTCAGTATTTCAGGGTTCTCTTATTGAAGTCAACAACCTTCTGACTCGAGTGGGACAGCTGAGAAGATTTTGCCTGTCTAGAATCACTTGTAGATCTTTGAATGGGAAAGTTTTCCAGAATTTTGTCTCACACCTTAGGTGTATGGACCATCTCAATGAACTAAATTTTCATTCTTTCATCCTCACCGATCATCTGGAAACTGTCCTGCGGTAAGGGTATGGGGAACATACTGTCTTTACAGTAGTAGCCAGTTTTTAAGATGAGAGAAATAATTCTTAGATATACTTAAAATTCCCATAACCTTTTCTCCTCCTTCCTCAGCACAGGCAATTCTGGGAGTTTAAGAACAGACAGGGAATAGTTTCTTTCCGTAATTGAAAAGAAAAATGGGGTTACAAAATTGTAGTCAGGTGAGCATGTATAGGCACTGTGCTCATTCCAGAAACAAGAAGGTCAAACGAAAAATATAGCTCTCCTCTGGACATCAAGAGATAAAGAGGGAGAATTGAAAGATATTAAGTTCTGGCACAGATGCACAGATTCATACACCCATAGATGGTATTGTCACATCACGAGTAAAATCTCCAAGGTTCAGGCCATGACTGGAGAGGCTGTCATTTATAGACTGGCCAAAGGGAGCTTCCAGTTGGTTGCTCCTTCTGTCCTTTCTCTTCTGAGTATGTGAACTAGCTCCCCATGTGATTATGTTGTATTTCCTAAGTTGATAGAATTTTCACTAAGTTTTTCACCCAACTTCATAAGAATATGTTGTAAATATTGTCAAGGTTAAAATAGTATTTTCCAGGGTGGTAATGTATCTCTCACAGATCCACAAGTACATTAAGTGTGTGAAAGCTCACATCATTTGCTGATGATGTGCAAAACAGTTTGTTCTAGATTCAGAGATATAATTCCCCTCTTCTAGTCCTCATTTTACAGAAACACTTTTCTGTTTTCTCCCTGCAGAGTCCTCCCAACCAGTTTGGATTTCTTACATCTAACATTCTGTGAACTTTCTTACAATGATTTCAAGTTTCTAGCTGAGTGCCCTCAAGCCAACCATTTAAAACTGCTGAATATCAGCAGTAATCCGATGTACTGGGAAGATTGTGAGCCCGTTTATAACCTCTTGCATAGAATCTCTGGCACCTTGCAGCATCTGGCAGTTACTCAGTGTGTTTTAACAGATTCTATGGTTGCTGGTGTCATCCCAGCACTAAGTCACTGTTCCCAACTCCAAGAGCTGAACCTCTCCGCAAATCCTGTTAGTATGCCCATGCTCATGAGACTCCTTGAGAACTTAACACCCTTGATGGAGCTTAAATACGTGATATATCCTATCCCTGTGCATTGCTATGGGAGATGGCCCATCCAAGAGAGTTTAGATCAGCAGAAAACGGCTTATGTGCAGGCACAATTGAAACGAATGCTACGAGAAGCAGGGAGGATCGACATGATTTGGTTTACTTATCCTAGATAAATTTATGATCCAACACAGCTTCTCCTGGATACATATCCATTAATTATAAAATGTTTTTAAAATAAATTACAATTCTAAAAGTTTCACCTTGATACATTCTCTTTATGTATTAAATGTTTTTTTTTCTTGATCTGGTACAGTAAATATATAAGGTTCTTATGTTGTAGCAAAGTACAGGTAAAATTATAGGAATATGACTGATAGCTATAGCAAATATCTTGCAAGAGGATGGAAGGCTTGTAGAGAATCTGTGTGACTCTTGACTATTGTTTTTGATAATGCTTCATCTTACCTACTTTTAACATGTGGACCTGCTTGTCGGGATTTCTGTCCTGCCTGGTTCCCACAGCCATTCAGCCCCAAAGAAATCACACAGAGAGTCTGCATTACTTATAAACTGATTGGTCCATTAGCTCAGGCTTCTTATTAGCTCTTGTAGCTTATATTAACCCATTATTCTTATCTATGTTAGCCCCATGGTGCAGTACCTTTTTCAGTGGGGTATATCCCATCCTGCTTCTTCTGTGATCTGGGAAGGACTGGGGGGAATGGGGTTTCTCCTTCCTAGAAGTCTTCTGTTTTCATTGCCACACATCTACTTTTTGTCTCGTTGACCCACCTATACTTCCTGCCTGACCAATCAGCATTTATTTAAAACATGATTGACAGAATACAGACAATTCTCTTGCACAATTTCCCCCTCTTATTTTTTAAACAAAGGAAAATATCCATAGTCCATTTTTTGGGAGTGTGGATATAGTATTCTGGGCTACTTCTGGCTGGTTGGGGGCCCTGATAGTCTTATGGGGACCTAAAGAAAATTTAGAGTTATGATCAAGTCCTGACTGGAGTATCCTGTGAGCCTTGATCATCTCAGACAGGATCTTGAATCTGTTTTGGATGTAGAACGCAGACATCTGGGCCATCTGTTCCTACTGGAGATTTCTCAGGTGGTCTTCCTTGATCAAACCTTATTTTTCCTAACTCAGTATGAATCTATAGTCCCTCATTTCCTGTGGAAACAAAAGCAAAATCTCTTCTCCTAAGTAACATACCTTTTGACATCAGTTTTGATGTCAAAATATTTTCAAAATACCTATTTTGGATTAATTTAGCAGCAATCATAAGCAAATATCTTTTAGCAGCAGTTGCTCTTTCCTCGGCATTCAAACAATTCAAAGAGAGCATAATAACATACAGTATCAAGATTCTCTGTACTTTTCATCTTTACGTGGATTTATTTTATCCTCTATTTCTTTATTATTTTACTTTTAACTTTTGGCTTTTTGAGACAGTTTCTCTGTGTATCTTTGTCATGGAACTCCCTCTGCAAACCAGGATACCCTTAAACTCACAAAGTTCCACCTGTCTCTGCCTCCCCAGTGCTGGGATTAAAGATGTGTGCTACCACACCTTGAACTCACAGAGACTTGTCTGCCTCTGTCCCCCAGGTCTTAAATATTTGTTTACATTTAAAAGGGGATATGATATAGATATGAATAATTTGCATTGGTATGGATTTTGCTTTATTGATATAAATTTGAGGTCAATCTTGTTTATATATATATATATATATATATATATATATATATATACATATATATATATGTATATATATATCTGACCTTCATTAAGGTAGTTCATTTAAAATTGTAATGTATAATTAGGAAATATAGGTTGTTAATGGATAATCATAGATAATAGTCAAACTTGTAGTCATGTTAGTTAGATTTATTTCAGTTAGATAGGCATTCTTCATATCTTTCAAAGATTACAGAATATGGCAATTAAAATGTTTTAATAACTTATGGCTTTTCATGACAATGAGACATGTTTGTTGCTGGCAGTTCCAATCTACTGAAAAAGGAAGATGGGCATCAAAGAGGCTCCTTACGGAGTTGGTTAGCCATTTGGGCAAGAAACTGCTCTTGCCTGGATTGATGCATAAACTAGACATGAAGAACCTGCAGAGAGATGACTGCTGAACTTGACTAAAGGTGAGATGATCCTTTGGGGTTCCTGTTTCATGAAAGAGTCTGTGAGACATTCTGCAGGACACAGAAAAAAAGTGACTTAATTGTCTTTAAAATTTCCTGCTTCATGGAAAAGTCTGCTGGATACTACGGGCCTGTAGGCTGAATGTGGAAGCCCCAATGGTACAAAAAAACTTTGGGTGACTGTCCAGGCAGCTAGATGTCTATCATTTCTTGAGTTTTGGAAGTTGCTTACAATGCATTTCCTGTTTAATTAGGAAATATTATATCCTTCTGGAATCGTTGATGGAGTTCAAGAATAGATAGATAGTTATAGTTTTCCTTTGTTATGATAAAAGATAAAAAAGATATAAATATTGTAACTGTAATCCTTGCTTGATAACTCTTTTGTTATATGAAATTTACTATGTTAAATTTAAAGCCTTCCTTTTTGTTTAAACAGAAAAAGGGGAAATGGTGTAGGAGGTCTTTCAGTAGTTGTGTTGCTTTCATTGGTTAATCTACAAAGAAACTGCTTGGCCTGATAGGACAGGACTTAGATAGGCAGAGAAGACAGAAGTGTATTCTGGGAGGAAGAAAGCAGCAGATAGAGTCAAGCAGCCATGAAGCTGCCAGGTCAGATATATGTAATCTTTCCTGGTAAGCCACGACCTCACAGTGACATACAGATTATTAGAAATGGGTTGAATCAAGATGTGAGAATTAGCCAATAAGAGGCTAGAGCTTATGGGCCATACCGTAATTTAATTAATACAATGTCTGCCTGGTTATTTCGGGGGTTAAGCTAGACATGCAGCAGAATACAGCCCACTCCACCTACTATGCCTACTGAAGTTTTAGTTAGAAGATGTGGAAAGTCTACATCATGAAATCTTCACTAAGATGTACCTGTGAGTACTTCACACCAGTCACAATATTCTAACATTCCATGAATATGTTTTTGGAGGGCAGGTATTTGTTGAAACAAATGCTTTTATCCCTCAACTTGTATTAAGCTTCTCTTTTCAAGGCTGCCTTCTGTCTCTTAAAGGAAACCATCCAAATTTAACAGTGAGAAAAAGAATCTACACTATTACCTCTTGAGTGGTTAAGCTTTTCTTCATTTCAAACTCTTTCACCAAAGTTTGGATTGGGATATTATTGTAGTCAATAAAATAAACAGACAAATAAAACAAGGTTTCTGCCACTCAGAGGCTGAATATTTCTGTGGCTTATCTGAGTCTCCACAGTTTATTAGTGCATAGAAGGAAGTTGTTTTACCCTCTTGGACCATATTTTATTTTCCTTGTACTTGGTACATGTTCTGTTCAAGGTAAAGTGGACTCTATGACGTTCAGTCTCTTCTCAGCAGAGTTCATGGGTTCCATGAAACCATCTTGGAGGCTTTCTCTCACATCTGTTTGATGTTTGCCTTCTGCCATTGTGCAAAATGTCTAACATAATAGACTAAGGTAAAAAATAATTTTATTTCCCTGCTTTAGAAGTTTCACCATGGTTGTTTAATTGCACTACTTTGGAACTTTTACAAGGCAGAACACGATAAAGAGCTTGTAACAGGAAGGATCCTTTCAATTCATGAAGCATGGAACCAAAGAGAGCAGGATCCTGAGTCCCTATACAGCCTTCAGTAGTGGGACTATACTGTTCTGCATCCTTGAGCTAACCTACTCTAAAGGTTTTCCTTCTGCCCTGAAGCCAATGTTGTACTAGCCTATTCAAAATTTCAACCACCTGCCACAAGCCATCAGCTTGGGTCTACCTTTAATTGTATTAGCTTAGGAAGATATTTAGGACATATGCATCATTCTTCCTTAATTATATACATGATTCTGTTTGAATATTCTGGTGCATCTTTTCTACTAAAATTGCCACAATTGCTATAACATTTTATAGCAAATATATACATGAAGTCCTTTATATGTCACACCAAAATATGATGACCATACAGAGAAAAGCACGTTTGTTCAAGATACACTGCAAAAGAGACATATAGAAACAATTAACTAGTAATGTACTCATGTTCTTAATGTATCAATGTGGGCAAACACCATGTTGCAAGGTTGTGTCAAAAGTGTATAAAATTTAATTTGTTCCTGTCATATGCTGAAATGTGAACATCAATGCATTTTAATTAATTACTAAGTAAATAAAACAAAATTAAACACTTATGCCACTTTTATAAAAATCCAAATGCTATTTTAAAGATCTAGTAAGAAAATAACAACAATAATGTGTCTATATTGTTTCAATTATAAATAATAATATACTGGAATTCAGATCAACCAAGTAAAAATACTGTTAAAAGTTGCAGAATATTTTTCATAGTTCTCACATTTGAGATGATATTGAACTTCATTTCAGTGATATAAATCATGAGAATTCCTCTATAAAAGTAAATTTTATATGATTACATGATATGGGAGTGTCATATACCAATCTGTTGATTTCATTGGTTAAGCAATAAAGAAACTGCTTGGCCCTCATAGGTTAAAGCATAGGTGGGAGGAGTAAACAGAACAGAAGGCTGGGAGAAAGAAGCTGAGTCAAGAGAGTCGCCATGATTCTCCCACTCCAGGCAGACGCAGGTTAAGATCATTCCTGGTAAGCCAGCTCGTGGGCTACAGCAGATTATTAGAAATGGGCTAGTCCAGGTGCGAGAGCTAGCCTAGAAGAGGCTAGATAGAAATGGGCCAAGCGGTGTTTAAAAGAATACAGTTTCCGTGTAATCATTTTGGGGCATAAGCTAGAGCTAGCCATGTGGGCGGCTGCGTGTCGGGGGACGCAGCCCCGCTGCTCCTATTTCAACAATTACATTTATATGATAAAAGATTATCAAAGTCAGGAAGATATCAGTAAAAACAATATGCACAATTTGGTATATTACTTCTATTTTTAATTCACATATATGTGATTTTATAAATAACATTGTTAAAAACATATAAAACATCTATGTTAAGGATTTTTTATTCAAATTTGAAAGAAACAAAGCAAAACAGAATTCAATTCTGTTTGAACCAAGTATGGAAACACATGACTTTAGTCCCAGTACCTGATACTCAGAGGCAGATATCTGTGAGTTCAATGTCAGGCTGGTATACATAGTGCCAGCCATGGCAATATATTAAGACCTTGTCTCAAAAAAATTAAATAGAAATGCAAATATCTGAATAACTCCTAAATCTATGCTTTAATAAAGTTTTAAATTTATTTATTAAGTTATTAAGAACTATCTTTTCTCATTTTACATAACAATCCCAGTTCCCACTCACTCCCCTCCTCTTCCTTTGCTTTCTAGCTACCACACAACCATGCACCATCCACATCGCAGAGAAGGTAAGGTTTTCCATTGGAAGTCACCAAAGTCTGGCAGGACAAAGACCCTCCACACTATATCTATGCTGAGCAAGGTATCCCTCCAAAGAGAATGGGTTCCAAAGAGCCAGTACACAATCAATATTGATAAATTTTGGTCTCACTGCCAGTGGTCCCAACAGTCTGCCCCAACCATACAACTGGCACCCACATTCAGAGGGCCTAGTTTGGTCCTATGCTGGTTACCTTGCTGTCAGAATGGGGTCAGTGAGTTCCCATTAGCTTAGGTAAGCTGTTTCAGTGGGTATCCCCATCATAGACTTGACCACTTTGAACATATTATCACATGTCCCTCCTCTAGGTTATCTTTTATCCTAACTAAGGAAAACTGTATCTGTAACTATCTATTCTTCAACCCTGTCAAAGACATCAGAAGGATATAATATTACCTAAGTAAGCAGGAAATGCATTGTAAGCAACTTCCAAAACTCTTGATTGACAAGACATCTTTCTGCCTGGACAGTCACCCGTAGTTCTTCGGTAACATTGGACTATCGATCTTCAGTCTACAGGCCCATAGTATCTGACAAACTTTTCAATAAATGAGGAAATTTCAAAAACAATTCTGCCTATATTGGCAGTTTTTCAGTTGCTTTCTCCTGTGTCCTGCAGAATGTCCGGCGGACTTTTTCATGACGCAGGAATGCGTAAGGAATGTCTTGCCTTCCTTGGCCAACTTCAGCAGTCATTTTTCTGTGGTCCCTGCATGTCCACTTCATACAACATACCATTAACTATCCAAGAAAGAATAGTTTCTTGCCCAAAAGGCTAAAAATCACCCATAAGGAGCCAATTTGTTGACCATCTTCCTCTTGAAGAAAATTGGCGCTGCCAGGAACAAATGTGTCTCATTTCACTTATAGGTATCTAACTGAAATCTGAAATATATCATTACGTATCTAGAAAACCTAACTAATATGATGACAATCTTGACTATTACAAAAGATTATCTATTAACTTATATTTCTTTATTATACATTATACATTACATTTTGAAATGAGCTACCCAAACCTTAATCAAGAACAGAATGTACATATAATAAAAATGATTTTTTTGTTTGTATCAATAGACCAAGATCTATACCAAGGCAAAGTATTCATCTCTATAATATATCCTTCTTTAAATGTAAACAAACATTTATAAAGAATATTTGGGAATTTGGACACAGTTCTCTATAAACTGTCTTCTAGAGCTTTTTGTGGGGCAAAGAAATTTAATGGGTTTACAGAGACCTTTCAGGGAATTTGTCACACCTATCCACATTAGTCCCAAAGCAATCCACAGGTTTTCATCATCTGTGGATACAAATGCAGAATCTCTTTTCCAAAGCAACAAATCCTTAGACCCAAATTTTGAAGTCAAGATACCTTTAAGGAATATATTTTGGTTTCACTTAACAGACTGTACAATGAAATGTCTCTTTGTATTTGGCTCATTCATACTTAAAGAATTAAAAGAATACTCAATAATATACATATTCCTGACCCTCTCTGTGTTTTCTATCTTTATCTGGCTTATTTTTCTGTACTCCTTTCATCTATGACTGTCTGTACTCTGTTTCTTTAAAGACTATCTTTTCTATGTTCTTTTTCTGCTCTCTCTCTAGCCTATATACATTTTTTAAACACACTGTGACCTGTTCAGTGGTTTATTTCTCTGTGAGTCTGTCTTTATTGCACATCTGTCATTATTTTCAGACCAAGAGCACTTTTATTAAAATGATAAGTGGGTATGTCTATTACCAAATAAGTGGCACTGATTGTTGGCTTTGCCAAGTCCAATGTGGACGAGGCATGTTTGCTGCCTCTGAGAGACATGTACATTGCCCTGGCTCCAGGGTAACAGCAGGTCTGTATCACCATTAAGCAATGTGTAACAAGCTGCTCACACACCATTTAAGTACTCAGCCTCCTGAAAGAGTCAGAGTTCATGCTGCCATCAAAAACCAGGAAGCCACCATTTCTTATGCTTAGTCAGTAAGACTTGGATTTAAAAAAATAAAGTCTTGGCACCCCTGATTGTCCCCAGAAAGCAGAGCCTATCTGAAATAAAATGATGTTACCAAGAATCTGTGTTTGTCTCCTGTTTTTTGTGAGGCTGGAAGCCTTTTTCTTAAAGCTTTCTTAGACTATGTTTGGAAATTATTGCCCCATTCTGGCATGCCATTTTATAGGCAGAAGCTGCTTGCTCAATTTCCTTGATACTCAGACCCTAAATAACCCCAAAAAAGATGTTAATTAAATGACTGCTTGGCCAGTAACTTAAGCAAGTTAGCACTTACATCTTAAATTAACCTATTTCGATTAATCTTGGTGTTGCAGCATAACTGTGGCATACAGGGCAAAGTTCCTGTGGCTGTAATTTCTGGTGGCTACATGGCTTCTCTTTGACCCCACCTACTCTGACCTGCTCTATCTGCTTGGAATTCCCACCTTGTGCTTCTCTACACTGCAACATGCCCAAAGCAGCTTCTTTGTTAGCCAGTGGTATTCACAGAATATATAATGAAACACCACATCATCCCTGATTGAGTTCCTCTTCTGGGTTCCTTCAATGATGGTCTCCATTGATGAAGCATAAGCCAACTAAATCCTTTCTTTCTGGATGGTGTAAGTCACAAGTAATCCCACAAAGTTTGGAATTATGATTAATAAAATGGCTATTTATTTAAAGGGAAAAAACTTACAGATCACCGTCCCAGACAACAACTGTCTGCACTATCAGGAAAGGAATCTAATAGCTGCAAGTGAAAGGAGAAGCTACTGCTGCTTTTTAAAACAAAAGAGACCATGCCCAAGTGGGCTGGTTACTTAAAGGCTATTTGGCTGAAGGAGGAGAAGTAGCTCCCACAGCACCTTCCCCTTTTGCTTAAGTAAGAGAGTTCCAAACCCAATACAAAACGATATACACTAGGAACAGATATCAAGCCTAAGATTAGAATTACAATCAGCATAAACAATATTATATGCTAAATGTTTTAATAAACTTTCTATCCGAAGGAGTCTAAGTCTTGTTTTGGAGATGGCTTGGCTAGATCATAAGAGGACGGTAACTATGACTCTCTAATCTTCAACCCCATCGAAGGCCTAAGAAGGGAGATAATATTACTTTAGTCAGGAAATACAATCAATTTTTACAATCAATACTATAAGAGGCCATCCTTTTAGTAATTGAGAAGGCAAAGGAACTCCAGATTATAGAGGACTCATAGGTTGAATTTCCTTGTTGACAGCTCTTAGATCTGTCACAATTCTCCATTTATCAGATTTCTTTTTTGCAACAAACACAGGAGAATTTCAAGGACTGGTTGATTCTTCAATATGGTGAGCATATAGATGCTCTTGTACCAGCTGTTTCAAAGTCTGTAACTTATCTTCAGCTGGAGGCCACTGCTTAACACATATTGGTTTCTCAATTAACCATTTTAAAGGTAGGGCTGTTGGTATCACTAAATGCTTGCTAATTTCCATATGTTCTTGTACAACCTGAATGGCTGGTGACCTTTTCCCATAATATCTCATTATACCCTTCCCAGAATTATGGGTTCCGAGTCCTACAGGAATGTTAATTTTGGTATCCCTTTGCTGTAGTAGGTCATGGCCTCATAAATTTATTGCAATATTGGAAATATATGATGGCCTTAGTCTTCCTATTTTCCCTTCAGGAACTATGAATTCAACCCATCTCATGCTCTGTTTTACATGAGATAAGGTTCCAATTCCCAGGAACTGAACATCTACCTCTTAAAGAGGCCAATTCAGATGCCAAGATTCTGGAGTAATGATATTAACATCCACACCTGTGTCTAATAAGCCTTTAATAAAAATGCCATTATACAGACTCTTAGCTTTGGTCTTTGATTTTTAATAGAAGTCTGCCAAAATATACTGGATTTTTTGACTCATCCTCCACATTTAACCCATCATTTAGACCAGTATTGCTTTTTACAGCAGGCATTGGATTTTTTTATTTCCTTGGTGAGACACGTTCTCCACTGGAACTGGGAGTGATAGGGCCACTTTTGGCTTGGGTGTCTGTGAGAGGTCCCTCAAGGGGTTTCCCAATGGTTTCAGGTTGCCTCATCTGTCTGTTGTTGACCTGCATTCATTGGTCCCATGTCAGCCGTTACTATACCTCCTACATATACATGAAGGCCCAGGTCTCCTATTTTTGTCATTCCCAGAGGAGATATTATTCCTAGAAATTCCTTGCCTGCCATCACTTTTCAAATGTCCTACTTTACCAAATTAAATCATTTGGTAGTTTGATGTCTCCTCATTGCTTTGGAAATTGCTTCGCCTCCCCAAGATTCATCATTATAGACAAATGTCTCAATATAGATCGTATGCAGAATCCATTCATCAATAGATGCTGATCTAGACCTTAAAGGCCCAATTATCTTTTTATATTAAAAGTTTGCAACTTCAAAAGCCAGAGATTCAAGAATTATTTGTCTAGCTTCTGGGTCTGTAACTCCTATTTGCAGAGCCTTAATTAATCTTTGTAAAAAGTCAGTAAAGTTTTCTCTCTGTCCCTGCCTAACCCTGGTATATAATTCTATCCTTTTTCTTAGTTCTTGTATCCCATCCCAAACATTTGAGGCTGCTTTGTGGCATAGGGACAATACTTTTTTGTTGTAAAGAGCTTGGACCTGTGGATCAGCATATGCTCCTATGCCAAGAATTCGATCTTGGGAAACCTCCACACCTTTTGCTCTTTCTTGACATTCCATATGTTTGGATTCTTCTAGGAAATAAATTCCAAACATCAAGGAAGTTCCATTATCCAATACTGTAGACACTAACTGAGAAAAATCATGGGGATAGCTCTGACATTAGCAGCCCAAGTCCTTATCATTTCCTTAACAAATACAGAGTGCAGGCCATAATTAACAACAGCTTGCTCAATTTCTTTTAGATCATTCATTCCTATTGGCGTCCATCTACCTTTTTCAGCTCCCTTTGAGCCTTTAGAAGCTGATGCTTTGTCAGAGTAAATTACAGGGTATGATGCTAAAACCCTGGGTAAACCAGTTCTGATAGCCAATGGTGATCATTATATCCTGTCCTTCTGCCTTCTTACTCTGTTCACCAGCTCCAATAATTTCCTCAAGCATTTCAAATATTTTTATCATTGTCTCTCTTAAAGCCAGAATCTCCTGACCTGCATATGTTTCTAGAGATTTTACTAAGGTATCAATTTTTTGGTGCCCATTCTGCACTTATGATTCTAAGGTTTTAATATTTCCCTTCAAAGATAACATGTACTTTTTGAACTTTTCTTGGCTATCTATAGATTGCCATTCTGGAGGTACATTCTGTCTGTTACCTTATCAAAATTTTGTGATAACTTCTGAACATCAAATTCAACAATATGAACCCTTTCAGGTAACTTCCTAGTATCCTTGGATATGGAGTCAATTTTTCCTATCATAGTGTCCACTTGTTCAAATAACCTCTGATTTTCAATAATTTTAATCCTTTCAACTAGCCATTCATTATTATTCTATAAAGATCGTATCATTCTTAAGAGTGTCATATTCTTCCTTAATGATAGAATATGCAGAAGAAAACTGAAACCTAGTAATCAGTAATTTGAGGTATGCCCATAGTTATATAAACCTCACATGATATAATCCATTGTATTAGTAAAGAAAGCAGTAAAGTTCTAATAGAAATGAAAACTGCCATATTACCTATTATCCAGCAGGTGCCACTGTTGCAAAGTCATGACAAGAGCCAATGTAAAGGTGACAGAAACGGGATCCAGTTTCAATGTCAGCCTTAGTATTTGTTAAAAACTGGGCAATATGAGTTGCTCCACAAAGTAAATATAATTAAATCAATTCCATACATGGAACCAGAAACATAAAATCCAGGTGTAGAGAACAGCAATCCAGAAGCCTCATATGCCTCCACGTGACAAAGAGTCATGTTGCAGCTTTCAGCAAACACTTGGGCTCTGACTTGCACTGCCTAAGCTCTGTGCTGCAAGGGGGATTTAAAAACTGCTCAGAAAAGAGCAGACCAGGCAGGCAGAGACTCTCTGGGCCCGTGGAGCCAGGGAGGCTTGGAGTTTAAACCACATGGGGAAGCAAATAATAAGGTGCATGGAGACATGAAGCCAATCTGAGGCATGTAAAGAAAAAATATAAAGATTGCAGCAAGAAAAGCCACTGCACAATATTCTATATTGAGCTGCTCGCTCCATGCATAGGCTATGGCTGAGGGAGGGTTTGTGCCAATCCAAGCTAGCAGCAGACAGCTGAGTGGGGGGTGTGTGTGTTCTAAAACCAAATGTTGGGAGACAGATGAAGGTGTAAGTCACATATAATCCCACATCAGTTTAAAGTTATGATTAATAAAATGGTTATTTATTTAAAGGGGAAAAAAACTTACAGATCACCGTCCCAGACAACAGCCCTCTGCACAATCAGGAAAGGAATCTAGTAGCCAGAAGCAAAGCTGGAAGCAAGAGAGTGAGCACATGGCTATGACTGCTTTTTCAAACAAAAGATACCACACCCGATTGGGCTGGTTCCTTAAAGGCTATTCGCTGAAATAGTGGGAGTAGCTCCCACAGCAACTTCTTAACTTGCATTTTGGTCATTATATTTTGTTGCAGTATTACAAACACTAAGTACAGAAAGGTATTCTTTAGTCTACCAAAAGAGAAATGCAAACACCAACCCTACCAAAAAATTTGACCTACATTCTGTCCTGCCTGCAAGCTATTTTAAGGGTTGTGATTGTACAGAACTAGAAGGAGTGCCAACAGGTAACTGATTCACCTAAGGACCAGTCCAAGAGATGGAATCCCTGCCTGACACTGCTTGAGTGACCACGAACCAGATTCTGGATATATCAAGGACACAGGTTAAAAACAAATTGCACTCATCTTAAAAAGGAAAGAAATGTAGTGATGAAATGACTCCTCATGATATGTTGCTATCCTCCTACATCAGGGACTGACTTATTCGATCATCCTCAGAAAAGATCTTTTTTGCCACAAATGGGTATGTATTAACAGAGAGGGTGTCAGAGAGAATTTTCAAAACACACAGTTATAAGGGGGATGTCTCTATTATATCCCTCTCTTCAGAACACAGGGAACCCAGTGAAAGAGGAGAAAAAAAAGAGTGTAAGAACGAGCAGGGTTGGAGGACATCCAAAGAACAAGGCCCTCTAAATCAATTAAACAAGGCTTATATGAACTTCTAGAGACAGAAGCAGCAAGTACAAGGCTGCCTCTGGCCTGCAATAGGTCCTCGGTTTATACAGTATAGCATTTAGAATTATATTTTGATGAAACTCCTGAGTGTGTGAATGAGAGGGTCCCTGACTATTGTGCCTGCTGGTGGTGCTCTTTGCCTTCTGTTGGGTTGCCTGGTCCAGTGTCAATGTGATGATTTTTGTTCTTTTCTTATTATAGATTATTTTTTTTCATATTTATTTGTTAATTCTTCGACATATATTCTTTTCAATAAGAGACAGAAATGGAGTGGAGCCCAAGGGGAGAGAAGTTGGAGGAAGAACTGGGAGAAATAAAGGGAGGGGAAATTTTGGTTATGATGTTTTATATTAGGAAAGAATCGATTTTAAACTTTGAAAGAAAAAATATTAGTTATTTTCTTAGGAAGAGGGGTTCCCAGGGCACCATAGTTTATCCCTGACCTAGTTGGCTTTCATGGACTCTGGGTGAGAGTAATCACATATAAATTAAGAGTTCACATTTAATGGGTAGCTGTAATAATAAGGATGATACAATGTGTACCTGGTAATAAGAGTTTATATAATCCTTTAAGAAAGATTTACAACACAGCATTGGGACTGGTTAGATAAGTAAGTGGTAATGGCAGCTATGCCAGATACCAGAAAATGAAAGGATCTCCCATGCTCTTGGACTGGTAGCATCAACATAGTAAAAATGGCAATTCTACCAAAGTCAATATATAGTTTCAATGCAATCCCCCTCAAAATCCCACCAAAATTCTTCACAGACCTTAAGAGAAAAACAATCAACTTTATATGGAAAAACAAAAGGCCTAGTATAGCCAAAACAATACTGTACAATAAAGGAACTTTGTAGTGAGAGCAGCAGGCTGTGATCCTGCCCAGATCCCAGCTAGCTTACCCCCGAAATAATAACACAGAAGCCGTATTCATTTAAACACTGCCTGTCCCATTAGTTCTAGCCTATTATTGGCTAACTCTTACATCTTGAATAACCCATATCTAGTAATATGTTTGCCACCACGAGGTTGTGGCTTACCAGCATGAGTCTAGCCAGCGTCTGTCTCAGGAAGGGGAATCGTGGCATCTGCCTCATTGCCTTCTTACCAGCATTCTGTTTTGTCAACCCTAAAATGGCTCCCTTAATGTAGATATCTTCTTCCCTGTTCCTATATCTGCCCTTCCTCCATCTTCACCCTCCCACTCCCCCAAGCTCTCTCCAAGTAGCACAGACAACAAGAGCAACAATGAATAAATGGGACCACCTGAAACTGAGAATCTCTGTAAAGCAAAGGACACTGTCATTAAGACAAAAAGGGAACCTACTGAATGGGAGAAGATCTTCACCCAATCCACATCAGACAAAGGTCTGATCTCCAAAATATATAAAATAACTCAAGAAACTAGACGCTAAAATTCTGAATAACCCAATTTAAAAATGTTGTACTGAGGTGAACAGAGAATTCTCAACAGAAGACTTTCAAATGGCCAAAAGATACTTAAGGTCATTTTCAATTTCCTTAGCAGTCAGGGAAATGCAAATCAAAACAACTTTGAGATACCATCTTACATCTGTCAGAATGGCTAAAATCAAAACCACCAATGATAACTTTTGCTGGAGACAATGTGGAGTAAGGGGAACACTAATCCCTTGCTGGTGGGAATGCAAACTGGTGCAACCACTTTGGAAATCAGTGTGGCATTTTCTCAGAATATTGGGTGTCAAGCGACCACAGGATCCAGCAATTCCACTCTTTGAAATATACCCAAGGGATGCCCAATCATACTACAAAACCAATTGTTCAGTTATGTTCATAGCAGCATTATTTGCAATAGTCAGAACCTCGAAACTACCTAAATGCCCCTCAGTGGAAGAATGGATAAAGAATGTGTGGCAATAGACACTTTAGAGTTCTACTCAGCGGTAATAAACAATGACATCCTGAATTTTGCATGCAAATGGATCGAAATAGAAAACAGTATCCTGAGTGAGATAACTGAGACCTAAAAAGATGAATATGTTCTCACTCATAAGTTAATTCTAGCCATAAACAAAGGACATTGAGCCTATAGTTCATGATCCTAGAGAAGCTAAATAATACGGTGAAGCCAAAGAAAAAGATACATAGATTCTCCTGGAAATTGGAAGCAGACAAAATCACCAGTCAAAAATTGGGATCATGGCGTTGAAGGTGGGGTGGAGGAAAGGAGAGAGAGGGAAAGAAAAGAAAAAAAGGGGAGGTTTGGGAAGAGCTTGGGGTAGTGGGATGGTTGTGATGGAGGAAGGGTGGATATTGAAGCAGGGAAGAAGCTATCTTAATTAAGGGAGCCATTTTAGGGTTGGCAAGAGGCTTGGCTCTAGAGGGGTTCCCAGGTGTCCACAGGGATGTCCTTGAACAGTAGAGGAGAGAGTGCCTGAACTGGCCTTGTCCCATAGTCACACTGATGACTACCTGGCATATCACCATAGAACCTTCATCTGGCGATAGATGGAGATAGAGACAGATACCCACATTGGAGCACTGGACTGAGCTCCCAAGGTCCTGTTGAAGAGCAGAAGGAGGGAGAATATGAGCAAGGAAGTCTGGACTGAGAGGGGATGATCCACCCACTGAGACGGCATACCTGATCTAATGATAGCTCAACAAAGCCAGCTGGACTGGTACTGAAAAAGCATGTGATCAAACTGGACTCTCTGAATGTGGTTGACAATGGGGGCTGACTGAGAAGCCAATGATAACGGCACTGAGATTTGTCTCTACTGCATGTACTAGCTTTTGGGGATCCTAGTCTGTTTGGATGCACAACTTCCTTGGCCTGGATGGAGGGGTAAGGCCTTGGATTTCCCACAGGGCAGGGCACCATGACTGCTCTTTGGACTGGAGAGGGAGAGGGAGGGGAAGTGGGGAAGGGGAGGGAAAAGGGAGAATTGGAGGAGGCAAGAATTTTTAATAAATAAATAAATAAACAAACAGAAAGCAAACAATAAAAAGCAAAACAAAGAATTATAGATCAATAGTCATCTTTGTTTGTCATACTTATATTTAAATTAATCAGGTTCTTTCGATACATAGAGATTGTATTCTGCATAGATAGGTAATCTTCACCTACTTCAAAGAGCTGTAGAATAAGGCATTTAAATAATTTAGGGTTCTGTTGAAGTGAGACACAATTGCTCCTGGCAGCATTGATCTATTCCTGAGAGAATGTTGAGCACTGAAGACACTTCACATGTAGCTTGTTTTGTCTTGGCAAAACTGGGCTTTGGGCAAGGAACTGCCTATGTATTGACCACTAACAAAATGCACAATGTTCTTACAGGACAAACAGTATACAAAGAGAAAAACTGTCAAATCTTGACAAAACAGGCTAAGATGGTTTTGAAAACTTTCTTGCCTCTGAAAATGGTCTGTCAGTCACTCTAGGCTTTAGCCAAAGTTGGTTGCTCTGACATTGAAAATGAGACTTTGAATGATTGTCCAGGTAGTCAGTTGTCTCTGTCATTTGTTGTATAGTTTGGAAGTTGTTTGATTACACTTCCTTACCCTTCTTGGATCTTGGATGGGGTTGAAGACTAGACAGTTGTAGTTACTTTCTTCTCATGACCTGGCAAAGTTATTTATTATACAAGACTTAAACTCATTAGGATAGGATAATTATTGCAACATTTATCACATGTTTCCTGCTTTATATATTTGTTCTTATTGTATATAATTTTGTATTAGGCTTATACCTCTCTTATTTAAACAAAAGTGGAAGGTGATGTAGGAATTCCTATCACCAATAGCCTTTAAGTTAACTGCCCACTTGGGCATGGCCTCTTATACTATTTGTGCTAATGTAAAGTGCACGTCCTGCCTCTTTTTCTGCTGAGGGATTTTGTTGCTGTTCCCTGTTCTAGCAGAGAATTGTGATCTGTGAGTCTACCCCTAAATAAATAACCCTCTGTTATTCCCAATTCTGAGCTAGTGTGTGATTACTTTTAAGTATCCCTCTTCATAAGTACTTCCTAAAGAGTGACCTTCATCTTTTTCATGAAGTGACTATGAACAGTTTCTGGAAAATTGCACTTTGTTTATACCTTCTGATACACAGCTGGCCAATTGTTCTCAGTTTGCAGCTTGGCATACATAACAACTAGACCTCATTTCTTCAAGACAGATTCTGTTGTAGCTGTGAAGAAAAAAATCACACAGCTCAATGTGGAGAGTGAGAAGGAAGCTAAAAATACTTTACTGTAACACATTTTAAGTTTCTAGGTTACCTTCCTTATTTGTGGGAAATATTACAATTACCTACTGAACTCCAAATTCTGTTTCATTAGTCAATTAATGAATTAAATTAATCTAGTTGGAAGAGAATGTAAATCATTACAGTAAATTCATTTTTGGACTTTTTAAAAAAACTGTTGACAACAGCATCAAACACCAACATACCTTTTCGTCTTCTATAAAGATACTTCAGGAGGGTGATATTTTGTTGAACATGATAGTATAAGAAAGCACCACATGTTCCTATGTCAAAAAATCTTAAATTTTGGTGTATACTTTAATCCGACAAAGAAAAATAATATTCTTTAGGATAATTGTATTTAATAAAAACTTGAGCAAAAGTAATTTAGTACAGTCTAAATTTAATCAAAAAATCTATTTGGTTAAGCATTTTATTCCTTGAGGATTGGGAAATAATATTATTTATCCTCAAATTCCCATGAAACACAGCATTTAAACAATTCCATTTGTGTTAAACTAAAGAGAAAATTGTGAATAGTAAATATAATGTTTAGTTCCATCATATGTTTCTATTGTGATAGCAAATAGCCTGTGTCTAGTGGGCTGAAAATAAGCTCACATTCAGTTAGAGAGCAACAGCTGTCATTACTGTGGCCACTCCATTATCTGTATTAAATGCTGTATTTCTCAATAAACAGATATTCAAGTAAATTCATTTTATGAATATATGCACTCTAAACTTAAGACCTTTCTGCAAAAATCCTCTCTGTGTGATTTTCCTTGGGACTTAGTGAATGCAGGAATGGGGCAGGACAGAAATCCCAACAACCAGGCCCTCATGTTACAAAATGGTGGAAAAATATAATGCATAGTGGTAAACAGGAAGAATAATCTAAAAAGTGTTAGTTCCATAATATGTAGTAAATCCTTTAATTATACACGCACGTATACACATACAGCACATATATACACATATATGGAAGAGAGATTTAATATATATATGAAAAGAGAGAAACAGAGACGGAAAATACTAAATACTATGTTATGTTTCTGAGCAGAAGCATCATCCCATGTGTCTCATTCACTCAGTCATTACATACTGAGTCAGGTTCTAGGTCATGTGTGTACTGTGATGACTAAAGAATGCAAAAATCTGTCCTCCTGAACTTTTCATTGTAGGCAGAAGAGACAAATTAGAAACAAAATACATAGTATATTAGTGATAAGTACTGTGTGGAAAAATAGCAATGAAGGGAGAAAAGAAGAAGTGTGTTATAGAGAGGTGGTATAATTAAATAGGATGATCAGAAAAGGCCTTGATAAGGAGTCACATTTGACAAATACTGAAGGAGATCAGGACATCAACTGTGGAGAAATCTGGTAGAAAATATTACCAAGGGGGCATATAACCACTGCTGTGTGATGCTATTCCTGAGATGTGAATACATGTCTAGTCACTCAGAAGGGAACCAAAAACAGGTGAAAGGAAGACCAACTCCAATGTCCAACTTAGTGACGCAATGAATTTTACTGGAATTCCTTGCAGGAATATTTGTGAGAATTACTCTTAGAAGCACAAATGACTCCAAGACAGACACTTCACCAAAAGCTATCCCAGCATGGATGGAGGCTCACTGCATGGCTTTCAGGTAGCTCACCATGTTAGGGGGTGCCTTTTTCATGGACCATAATGGGTCTGAGTGTGTTCTAGGCAACCAAGTTTGTCACAGAGTTTCTATAAGCTGTCCTTAGAACTTGTATATATTTGGTAAGTGAGGGGCCTAGTGAATTTGATCAGTTTCAAGGACTCTATGAATCTCTGGATTTGTTACTTCCTGAGATTAGGATTTTTCCATCAGAATGTAATCAATGTTCTACCTCCCTTTAGAATACTGTATGTTTTAATGAGTGCCCCTCATTGTAAGTTTCTTTTTTTATATCAGAGGAAACTGACATATAACAACCACATGCAATCCTTGAGATTGGGAGAATAGTCGGTATGCTAGAAGAATTAAGTGGCAAAAGTCAAGTTAGAGAGACAAAAAGAGGGGTATGAGGTCAGAGTTTTAAGTTGGAAAAGAAATATGTAGGGATTTTCATAAGGTTTAGAACATTTAAAAAGTGTTATTTATTTGATTATTTAATTGTTGTGTAGAAAATGTGTGTGTGTGGCATAGCATGCCTGTAGAGGTTAGAGGATAACCTGTGGCAATCAGTTCTCTGTTTCCAACATGTGGGTCTTTCGGGATCAAACTGAAATTGTCAAGCTTAATGGCAGTATCATTACATGCTAAATCATCATGCCAGCCCCATCACGAAGGACAGAGAAGTGACATGATTTAACTTCTTTTATCCAATTAGACAGACATTTTTCTGACAAAGGATCTCACTACATTGCCCAGGCTGGAATGGACCCCTGATCTCAAGGCATGCATCTGCCTCAGTTACCTATGTAGTTGAGGATACAGATGTGTGGTAGCACACTTGGCTTAGACTTTTGTTGTATTTTATTATTTAATTCAGTTTTATCATGCTAAGGGGAGAATCTAGGCCTTTGTGCATACCAGGAAAATTTTTTATCACTGAGCTACACACCCAGCCTATGTCTTAAGTGAATTATTCTGACAAAATTATTAAGAACAAAATGTAGCAGGCAAGAGTGGACATACAATGTTGGTCAATTATGCACCATTTTAATAATGCATGCAAGTGATAATGATAATTTGAAAACAATGAGAAGTGGTTTGATGTAGAATATTTTGATGAATCACAATAGTATATAGAACTTCACAAAAATACATCTAAATCATCAAATGTGTTTTATTTCTATCTATATCTTTTTAATTGTGTGTATATGTCTGCTATGTGTTGCATGCATGTGATTGCAGGGGTTCTACAAGGTCAGAAGGGGACACCAGATTCCCTGGAGCTGAGTCACAGGTGAATTTAAGTTGCTCAATGAGTTAGTCCTGGGAGACAGACTTGGGTCCTTTGCAAGAAAATCACACACTCTTAACTGCCCAACCATGTCTCTAACTCATCCTGCTATAATTCTAAGGTTATTCTTTAGGGATTAGAATGGTTGTTCTTTAAGGATTAGAAACATTTTAAAAAGTGCTTCTTCCCTGCTCCCATATCCACCCTTCCTCCATCCCAACCATCCCATTCCCCCAAGCTCTCCCCATCCTCTCCTTCTCACTTTTCTCTCCCCATCTACACTTACCCCCACCCCACCCCCACCCCAAAGTTCCCAGTTTTTGCCTGGCAATCTTGTCTACTTCCAATATCGAGGAGGAAAAATATATGTTTGTCTTTGGGTCCACCTTCTTATTTAGCTTCTCTAGGATCAAGAGTTATAGGCTCAATGTCCTTTATTTATGGCTAGAATCCACTTATGAGTGAGTACATACCATATTCATCTTTTTGGGTCTGGGTTACCTCACTCAGGATACTGTTTTCTATTTCCATCCATTTGCATGCAAATTTCAAGGTATCATTGTTTTTTTATTTTTATTTTTTTATTGAGAAAAAAAATTTCCGCCTCCTCCCAGCCTCCCACTCCTCCCTCCCCCCACTCCTCTCCCAGTCCCCCCTCTTCTCCCCCTCCCCCCACTCCTCTCCCCCTCCCTCTCAAGTCTGAAGAGCAGTCAGGGTTCTCTGCCCTTTGGAAAGTCCAAAGTCCTCCCACCTCTGTCCTGGTCTAGGAAGGTGAACATCCAAACTGGCTAGGCTCCCACAAAGCCAGAACATGTAGTAGGATCAAAACCCAACAGAAGAAGTTCAAATGGCCAAAAGACACTTAAGGTCATGCTCAACCTCCTTTGCGATCAGGGAAATGCAAATCAAAACAACTTTGAGATATCATCTTATACTTGTCAGATTGGCTAAAATCAAAAACACCAATGATAGCCTCTGCTGGAGAGGTTGTGGAGGAAGGGGTTCCCTCATCCATTACTGGTGGGAATGCAAATTTGTGCAACCACTTTGGAAAGCAGTGTTTCGGTTTCTCAGGAAATTCGGGACCAACCTACCCCTGGACCCAGCAATACTACTCTTGGGAATATACCCAAGTGATGCCCAATCATATGACAAGGGCATTTGTTCAACTTTGTTAATAGCAGCATTATTTGTAATAGCCAGAACCTGTAAACAAACTAGATGTCCTTCAATGGAAGAATGGATGAAGAAAGTATGGAATATATACGCATTAGAGTACTACTCAGCGGTAAAAAACAATGACTTCTCAAATTTTGCATGCAAATGGATGGAAATAGAAAATACTATCTTGAGTGAGGTAACCCAGACCCAAAAAGATGAACATGGGATGTACTCACTCATAATTGGTTTCTAGCCATAAATAAAGGTCAGTGAGTCTATAATTTGATATCCTAAAGAAGCTAAATAAGAAGGTGAACCCAAAGAAAAACATATAGCTATCCTCCTGGGTAGGGAAAGTAGACAAGATTGCCAGGCAAAAAATTGGGATCTTAAGGGTGGGGTGGGAGGGGGGTAAGGGGAGATGGGTAGAGAAAAGTGAGAAGGGTAGGATGGGGAGAACTTGGGGCAACGGGATGATTGGGATAAAGGAAGGTTGGATAGGGGAGCAGGGAAGCACATATCTTAATTAAGGGAGCCACCTTAGGGTTGGGAAGAGACTTGGACCTAGAGGGCTTTCCAGGTGCCCAAGGCGAGGTCCCCAGTTAGTTCCTGGGGCAGCTGAGGATAGGGAACCTGAAATGATCCTATCCTATAGCAATACTGATGAATATTTTGCATATCACCATAGAACCTTCATCTGGTGATGGATGGAGATAGAGACAGAGACCCACACTGGAGCACTGGACTGAGCTCCCAAAGTCCCAATGAGTAACAGAAGGAGGGAGAAGATAAGCAAGGAAGTCAGGACCAAGAGGGGTGCACCCACCGGCGAAGACAGTGGGGCTGATCTATTGGGAGCTCACCAAGGCCAGCTGGACTGTGACTGAAAAAGCAGGGGATAAAACCAGACTCTCTGAATATGGCAGACAATGAGGGCTGCTGAGAAGCCAAGGACGATATCATTGTTTTTTACCACTGAGTAGTACTCTAATGCGTATATATTCCACATTTTCTTTATCCATTCTTTCATTGAGGGGCATCTAGGTTGTTTCCAGGTTCTGGCTATTACAAGTAGTGCTGCTATGAACATAGTCGAACAATTACTTTTGTAGTATGATAGGGCATCTTTTGGGTATATTCCCAAGAGTGGTATTGCTGGCTCCAGTAGTAGGTTGGAGCCATTTTAGGGTTGGCAAGAGACTTGACTCTAGAGGGGTTCCCAGGTGTCCAAGGAGATGTCCCCAGCTAGTTCCTTGGGCACCTGAGGGGAGGGAGCCTGAAATGGCCCTATCCTATAGCCATACTGATGAATATCTTGCATATCACCATATAACCTTCATCTGGCGATGGATGTAGATAGAGACAGAGACCCAAATTGGAGCACTGGACTGAGCTCCCAAGGTCCAAATGAGGAGCAGAAGGAGAGAGAACATGAGTAAGGAATTAAGGACTGCGAGGTGTGCACCCACCCATTGACACGGTGGGGCTGATCTAATGGGAGCTCACCAAGACCAGCTGAACTGGGACTGATGGAGTATATGATCAAACTGGACTCTCTGAACGTGGCAGACAATGAGGTCTGACTGAGAGGCCAAGGACAATGCACTGGATTTTCATCCTACTGCATGTACTGGCTTTGTGGGAGGCTAGTCTGTTTGTATCCTCACCTTTCTAGACCTGGATGGACGGGGGAGGACCTTGGACTTCCCACAGGGCAGGGAAACCTGACTGCTCTTTGGACTGAAGAGGAAGGGGGAGGGGAGAGGGGAGAGGAAGAGAAATGGGAGGAGAGGAGGAGGTGGAAATATTTAATAATAATAATAATAAAAATAAAAAGTGCTTCTAAGTGGTTCACACTTAAAATTTATCAAAGTATGAATAATTGATGGAGGAAGGTCATTGGTTAAATAAAAAGAAACTGCTTAGCCCTCATTGGTTAGAAGATAGGTGGGAGGAGTAAACAGAACAGAACGCTGGGAGGAAGAGGAAGTGAGCTCAGACTCCACAGCTCTCCTCTCGGGAGCAGACGCCTCAGAGAGATGCCATGCTCCGCTCTCCCGGGCAAACGCACGAGATGAAGCAAGCCGCCAGGTTAGACATGCTGAATCTTTCCCGGTAAGACCGGTGCTCACAGATTATTAGAGATGAGTTGATCGGGATGTGAGAATTAGCCTGTAAGGGCTAGAGCTAAAGGGCCAAGCACTGTTTAAATGAATACAGTTTGTGTGCTGTTATTTCGGAGCATAAGCTAGCCATGTGGGCAGCCGGGGTGCTGGGGACGCATCCCCGCTGCCCATATTACTACAAATAATGTTGCTTATTATAGTCAGAACATGGAAACAACCTAGATGCCCCTCAACCAAAGAATAGATAAAGAAATATTTTACACAATGGAGTATTACTCAGTGGTAAAAATCAATAACAGAATAAAATTTGTAATCAAATAAACAGAACTAGAAAAAAATCATTCAGAGTGGGGTAACACAGATCCAGAAAGACAAACATGGTATGTACTAACTTGCATGTGGATATTAGATGTAAAGCAAAGGATAAACAGACTGCAATCCACAGTCTTAAAGAAGCTAGGTAACAAGGAGGACATTAAAAGTGATGCATGAATCTCTCTGGAAAGAGGAAATAGATGAGATCTCCTAGGTAAACTGGGGACTGTGTGGGGGTATGGGGAGGGGATGCGGGATGGGAACATGAGGGAAGGATGATCGAATTGGGGGCAAGACAGAGGGGGAGCATATGAAAGAGAAAGGGAATGAAAAAAGAAGGGAAAGGGAACTGGAATTAATATATAAAATAAGGTTGTTTTAAAAGTAAAAATTAATAGATAAAGAAAGAAATCATAATAGAGAGGATCATTAGGGGTTAGTGAGAAATCTGGTCCCAGGAAAATTCTCAGGGACCCACAAGAATGACTCCAACAATAGTGGAGAAAGGTGCCTGAACTGGTCTTCCCCTGTAATCTAATTGGTGATTATCATAATTTTCATCATAGAGCCTTCTTCCAGTAACAGATGGAAGCAGATGCAGAGATTCACAACCAAGCACTGGGCTGAACTCCAGGAGGTCAGTTAAAGAGAGGGAAGAGGGATTATATGACAAAGAGGCATCAAGATCATAATGGAGAAACCCGCAGAGACAGTTGACCTGTGCTACTGGGTTCACAGGCTCTGGACTGACAGCTATGGAGCCTGTATGGAACTGACCTTGGCCTCTACATCTTGGTGGCAGTTGTGTAACTTGGTCTGTTTATGGAGCCCCTATCAGTGGAACCAGGGCCTGTCCCTAACACATGAGCTGCCTCTTTGGAACCTTTTACCTGTGGAGGAATGTCATGCCCAGCCTTTATGCAAGGGGGAGGAGCTTGATCCTGCCTCAACTTGTTGTGCCATGCTTTGTTGACTTCTGTGGGAGGCCTTACCCCTTGTGAACAAAGGAGGAGGAGTGGGTGGGGGTGGGGTAGAAGGGAGGTAGAGGGAGAGAATGGGAGGAGAGAAGGGTGGGAAAACTGTGATTGGTATGTAAAATAATTTAAATTAATTAATAAATAATTAAAAACCAAACTAATTTGTTATTTAAGAGAAACATAGTGAATCCATCCATATAAAGGCTTAAAAATGTGTCTACTCTCTAATTCTATCATTCTCTGTCATTATGCATATCAAAGAGTTTTCTAAAGCAGAATATGTCTTTTTTGCATAAAATCCTCTTGATTTTGCGATAATTTTTGTCAAGCAGAAAGTCTCTCTCTCTTTTTTTTTATGAGAGAGACTCTCACTGTTGACATCTGTGTGAGATTGGCATTGAATTCAAGGTTCTCCTGCTTCAGGCTCTTGAGTATTTGGTATTATAGGCTTACACAGCACTGTGATACCAGTCTAGGAACATTTTTGAGAATGGAATTATGGGAGTCTATAATTGGTGTTAGAGTGGCACTTTAATATATTTATATTTTATGTAAAATGGCAAGCAAAGAGCTTGACTGGCCACTTATACTGAAACTTATGGGAAGTTAGTCACAAAATGCACAGAGTGTATTCATCAGTCAATTTGGTATCAATGCTCACAGTGAAAAATATTACTGGAAGGAAAAACATCTCCTTTACTATAGAGACAGGAAAATGAACTGCATGATCTAAATGGACTGGTGCAATTTAACTATAATTAGTTGCATCCACTGCCTCTGATGGAATCCTTTCTCTTGCATGTCACTGAAGTAAATGGGCAAATTGTTACTCTCAGTCCCTTTTAAATAGCTCTTAATTAGTCATCAAAACATTTTTTTTCATTTTGATTCCCTATAACTTATGTTGATTATAGAGCATTGTTATAGTTAAGTTTGATACATTCATTTTAAAACAGTGTTTCTGACCAAAGAAATCCATAGTGCAGTGACAGCGTACTTGGGAATCATGCCTACATTGACTCTTTTCCTGGGAATATTTGGCCAGTGGATTATTTTTCTTTGTCTTGTGTTTCCTTTTGTACAGAGTCTCATGTATCTCAGTCTGGCCTCCAGCTTGCTTTAATGCTTGCTGAGGATGATCTTGTATTTCAGACCACCCTACCTCTACCTTCTGGTGCAGGTTCCATGCAAGCTAGGCAAGTACTCTATCGATGGCGCTGTTATACACTCCCAGCCCTTCATTTGCGTTTGGTTCTTTTTATTTTCAAGTTCAGACTGTGATATTTTCTGAGCCCATTTAAACCATTGTGAAGATGTATTTTGAAGCTATGGTTCTGTTGACTGAGTAGCGTTTACATGGAGACATCTATGCTTTCCAAAATATATGTAAAATTCATTTGAAACCACTAAAGGATTACGAATTTCACATTCTCAGTTTGAGTTAAATGCATTCTGAATTTCTGCCAGGTCTCAGCCATGCGAATGTATATTCAAAAGCAGTTCCTCTGGGATTAATCTCATCTCACTGACTTCACTTACTAATTATCAAATGTGTAAGGGCCAGTTGATTTTAGGAAACCAATTAGGCCTTTCCATGCATTTAACCCATTTCTCAAATTGTTAATAGAAAATCTGCCAAAGAGGGATCATAAACAGAAACCAAGATAGATTTCTTTGGTTTCAAGACACAAAATTAAATCTTGTCCAACCTCAGTCTAGCCATTTTCCTAATGCTGAAAGGATAACCAAAAAAAGTTAGCAAATTCATGTGAAAAATACAGCAATCCTGTTACTCAAAGATATTAGGAAATCATTCTCCCTTTTCTTTACTCATATTTTTATGATTACAATATGGGAAATATTATTATGTTTATTAGCATTTTGCAAATGCTTCTATGTACATTATTTTATTCCATAATTACTTTGTAGTACCTGAAAAATTATATAGCTGTATATTAACTAATTTTGGCTATCTTATATGTATAAAAGTTCTCTGACAATATGTTGCTAAACTGTAAATTGGTTTAAATTTGTTTTGCAGTTCAGAAACATAGCATTGACTAAATACTGTGGCTCGTCTCCCATTATGTTTTAATGCACCAAGCTTTTAATGGTGAATCTCCTAACCATTCTATGGGGGTTATCATGGACACTAAGAGGCACTCTACAGCTAAATCAGGTGGAGAAAAAAAATATCCCTCTTTTCATATATGTCAGGTATCTGCAGACTTTCAGAACTGGTTCCATCACTAAATACATGGCATTTAGCTTTAATTTATCAGAGATTTTTCTGACTGCATTTCAGCTACAGGTTTTTGTTTTGTTCTCTTCTGTACTCGACTGCATTTCATCTCAGTTAAAGACCTTACAGGGCAGACATGACAATTTCCTAGATGTTAGTTAGCTTTGGCGGTAAAGCCTGTATTGGACTGACTGACCTAGCAGTTAAGGAGAGCTTTGAGTAGACTATCTCTCCCTCAGCAAGATCCATTAAGTCTAGAGGAAAAAGATTTATTTGTGTCTACACCCTTCCATTTGGTAAGTATAATCTTGCTTCTGTTTTCCTTGCATTTTGTGGTTGTAGTTACACATATGTAAAACCAGTTTTTTGGGGGCATCTTCATTTGCAGGGATTTATTGTATTCCTCTTGATAGACTTTTGAGGGCTGTTTTTCTATGGGAGATTTAATGTACTCGGGGGATATGATTATGTGTTTACTATAACATATATTTTTGATCATTTAAATATTTTAATTAGCCAGGCAGTGGTGGCGCACGCCTTTAATCCCAGCACTCGGGAGGGAGAGGCAGGTGGATCTCTGTGAGTTCGAGACCAGCCTGGTCTACAAGAGCTAGTTCCAGGACAGGCTCCAAAACCACAGAGAAACCCTGTCTAGAAAAACCACAAAAAAATAAAATAATAATAAATATTTTAATTAAAGGGTATTGTGAGTCCAGTTTTAAGAAGAGGGCAAAATTAGGGCTAGTGCTTTATTATTGTACAATAATTTCATAATTTCCTGTGTTTCTCAAACACCTATGTAAATTTGTCTTCATGTGTTGCAATTTTGCATATTTAATAGAGATACAGTTGCTCTATGGCATTGACTAATCAACATAGTATAAAAATGGAAAAACTTAAAATGCATCTTTTCCTAATTCTAGTCATATATATTGTTACCTTGGAGGAAATTAAAAATTTTGTCACTAGAAGGCTTAACAAATTTGAACCTGTTTTACACAATATTCCCTATGTCTTTTTATAGTTTATCATTAAATATCCATAACCAGCTACATGTTGTATGATGTTATCCTTTTCTTACTATATTAATTACCTTTATTCAAGCCACTTATTCATAATTCCACCGACATTGGTGAGACTATTATTTGTTTTCATCTCTAGAGCAAATGCCGAACAGGTACATTAGGAAAATAGGTACACAGCTGGTAAACAGACTGATTCTCTGCCTCGGGGCTTGTGAAACAGTTAACCAAATCCATTATTCCCTCGCTCATTTCCTTCCACGTGAATTAGAAAATTGTCTGCCTTTGCCTTCAAGTGCTTGAATGTCTCTGGTGTTGAAAGATGAAACCAACTTACTCTTCATCCGTTTTCACATTAGTTAACAAGTCTTCTTTTACTGCATTATTGAGCATAAATTCTTTTTAAATAGTTGAATTGGAAATTTTCTAACTGACAAGAGTTTCAAGTGTGTGGAGTATAATATATTTTTCATATATGCACATATGGAGCATATTTTCATATATGCATATTTTTGGAATGCCTGCAACAGGTTAATCATAGTATCTATTACCTCATTCTTACATTTGTTGTGAGATCACTTTAAAACCGCAAAACTTTGGTTTGCCTTTTATGTTTAACTTTAATGACATAATATTCAAAGACTATTGTATTTGCTAGTATACTGAATTGCATTTTCAACATTCAATTTCAGTATAATTTTGAAATTTTATCAATGGCTTTTCTGGGTATTCCTCCTCTGCATCCCCTCCCACATTTGGGAGTTCACTATTATTTTTCCATGATAAATCTCTATTTATTCCTCTAAAATGGCATTTCTATTATTATTACTATTACTATTATTATTATCATTTGTTTTTGATAGAACATAATGTTATAGAAACACAAGTAGTGTTCAAACTATTTTCAAGCACCGAGTCAAGGAATGATTTCTTTATGTAAAGGAGAAAGCCAGCCAGGGCCGGCAGTGTCCATTCAGGACTGTAAACTAGAAAACTATTCATATTTGGTGATAAGGTGATATTTGTGAACCAAAAGCTATAAAGTGCCATGATGATCAGGATGGCTGCTGTTTGGGGGCCTTTGTTGTTTTCCGGGCATTATATATATGGGGAGTGAGCAGGATTCCAATGCACTGCTGGAAGTTGGAGCAAATGACTGTTCTACACACTAGGGAAATTACAAAAAAAAATATTTTTCTTAATATAGGATCCTTCACTACATAAAAAGCTTTTGTTAGTTTAATAAGTTTGAAAGCCAGTTTTGATTCTGGCCTCTCATTGTGGCATGCAATCTATTACTAAGCCCTAAGCCCGACTGATGCTAGCTATTCAATACTTTCCATATGACTTACTTCTCCCAATCTTTAATCCTTTCATGCATAGATTTTAGAATTTGAAAATTTGATCATTATATTTTCTTTCTTATAAAACTTCAATGACAGGCAGACATGGTGGTGCATGCATGCCATACTAGCACATTGAAGGTTTAGGCAGAAGGATCAGAGTTTAATATTGGCCTTTGTACATAATAATTTGGAGGTTGACCTAGAGTAAATGAAACTCTGTCTGAAAAGAAATCCAACAAAACACCCCCAAAACATTTAGTGGGACAAAATGTGGAGACATACACATGTAATGCCAGTACATGGAAGGCTAAGGCAGGAAGATATTGAGTTCCAGAGCAGCCTAAATAATTTCCTCTCTTCTCTCTCCTCTCTCTCTCTCTCTCTCTCTCTCTCTCTCTCTCTCTCTCTCTCACACACACACACACACACACACACAAATAAATAAACAAACCCAAACCACTTATCAATGTCTAGACATTTCCCTTGATATCAAGTCCATAGTCTTTATTTTGGTCTCTGTGGCTAAGAGAGATTTTTTATACACTTTTCACCATTTTGGCATCATTTTGTGTCTCCAAGCACTTTTGTTCTGGCCACTTATTTATTAATATTATTTTATGACTTATTTATTTATTTATTTAGAGACAGGATTTCTCTGTGAAACAATTCTGGCTGTCCTGGAGCTCACTCTGTAGACCATGTTGGCCAGGAACTCACCAAGATCCACCTGCCTCAGCCTCCCAAGTGCTGAGATTTAAGGCATGTGCCACCACTGCCTGGCTTTCTTCCGGCTATTTATTTTGAGTTTCCCTCATTTATATGAATAAGTGTGCTTGTCTAAAGCCTTTGCTCAAGCACATCTTTCTTTTTGTCTTGCTGGCACTAGCTACTTCTTTAGTTCTCTGTGTAGATAATTCCTTTCTCAAGAGGTTTTTCTGACTCCAAGTCTAGTTAGGTTAGCCCCTCTCTGTATACATTTTCTCAACAGTTCCTAGCATTCTACAGTTGTACTGAGTCCATTTCCTCCCCTACAGTGTGAATCCTCTGATGACAAGAACACTGTTTCTGTCTGCTGGTCATCGCTTCTTGCTCACTCATCAGAGTTCAGCACACTATAGTTGCTTACAAATACGTGCTCATTAAAGGAAAGATTGAAGAAACAAGGATCAAAGTTTTGCAAGTTATCGAAGGATTTATCAATCTAAATCTAGGAAATAAATTAGTCAGATATGTATGCTAGGAAGACTTCAGGAAGCCAGTTGGATAAACCTCCCAGATTATGTTAGAATCCCTATCCTAACCCTCCCATAAAGCCCTCTATGTTCTCTTTATGGAAACTCTCAGGGTGCATTTTAAAGACCTTTTGGATGCCTCAGTATAAATACTTTTTAATTTTGGTACTATAGTTAATTTTTGGCTCTTGTGTTTGTTGAATCTATGTTAACTACTGGAATTTATCTAAAGCTGATTATATATATATATATATATATATATATATATATTTATATCCAGTAGTTAACATATATATATATATATGAAAGAGAGAGAGAATGTGTGTGTGTGTGTGTGTGTGTGCGTGTGTGTGTGTGTGTAGATTTCTCCCTTAAATTTGAACCAGTTACTGTTATAACTTTCATCTTCTCTTTAACTTCTCTTTCATCCAAGCTTGGCCATCTTGAGCAAAAACTAATGTTTATCCTTTTCTGTAAAAGTGTACTCCCAAACTGGAAGGGTATTGTCAAATACTCCCTAAACAATGAGTTCTGAAGTTTTAATATGCAACAGAAGTTTTAAAGAAATATGTTCATTCAGAGTTCTGTTCTCATCCCCCAAGACTCTGTTTCCATAGTTGCAGGGTTGATTAAGTGGATCAGAAATATTAGCAGGAACTCCAGAGAATTTTGATGCAGTAATTCATAGACTGCTTGTTAGAAGAAATGCCAGGCAAAAATAGTTTTATGTCACTCAATTAAGAGTGGCTATAAAATCTGATTCTCAGAGTATGCAGCTGTCTGTGTTTAGAGTAGTCTTTGAAATGGAGTGCAATATCCAGGGTTTTGTTGTTCCTGTAGCTTATATCATTTAGCCTTATTTATGTTCCACTGAAATTTTACACAATTGTTTCTCCAGGTTTTAGGAGACATCAAACATTAACTCTCTCTCTTTCTCTCTCTCTCTCTCTCTCTCTCTCTCTCTCTCTCTCTCTCTCTCTGTGTGTGTGTGTGTGTGTGTGTGTGTGTGTGTGTGTGTGTATTTGACATTCTGGATTTAACCCAAGACTTCAGACAGCTGTAACACCAAACCTTGTGATTTTGTTTTTAAGTAAAACCTGATAGAGCAAGAATAAATGATGGGAAAGTCATGACCCCAAGCTTACAGATAAGCAAGCAAGAACAAATGGGGATAAAATAATACTCTGTGAAGGCATATCATCAAAAGTAGTGACAATGTGTTCCAGACCTACCATGCAACCTTTTCAATATCTAATTTTCCTTGTCTCACAACCAAAGACAGTTTCCCCACTATTATTCCTTTGTGAGAAATGCTGCTCACTGTCACCTATTGAACTCCCTGAAGTAGAAAAATGATCTGTTTCATCCCTTATTAGGAAGTTGAAAGAACTGTTGTCTGTCCCCTTAACTCACAATAACAATTTACATTCTGTAACCAGCCTTTCCTACTTCAGCTTCTGGAATCCTGACATCCTACTTTGAAAATGTTTTTGTTCTTCAACAGATGATTGAGGGTAATCTCAACTCTGAAAATAGTTACTAGTACAATTCTTCCACATGCATACAATTTGACTAAGTCTGGCAAGATGTATTTAAGCTCATAAAAGTGTCACTGAGGGTTATGAATTGGCTTTACATGCCTCAGTACAGCCATTGTACAGATTAGCAGTTTCTATTATGACATCCGGACTCTGACCTTGACTACAAACATCAGGAAAAATTTATGAAACAGAAAATGTTTCTTAGATTTTGCAGTAGGGAAGAAAAGAATGAAATTAATTTGCTCATAGAATGGGAGTATGATTCTATGAGGAGTCGGGGGTGGAGGATAGAGCAGTTACACTGAGTGAAAGTTCAGTTGATGAAATTAGTTCTTAGTATCTTTAGATGGAATTGCCAGTCAGAGTCAAGGTTGTAAATAAAACTTTGAAGCATAGCAGCTTTATATTCAATTAAAGGATGGGGAGATAGTCTCAGCTACGATGTGGACATGGGATAGTTTAGAATGTGGTACTGAGAAGAAAGAGATCATACTTTAGTGCCCTGCAGTATTAAATGAGTTTACTTCTTATACGTACATGTGTGTTACTTAAACGTGGTCTTTATAAGCAAAATCTAGAAGGAAGCATCCCTCTGAAGCCTAAATAACAGTCACCATTACATTTGTTTTAACAAATTTGTATTTTTCTCGGTATCCTATATGTACCAGAACATAAAACTAAATTTTGTGTTATCTCTGCCTTTCATATTTCCCACTGAAGTGAGAACAAACAAGACAAAAAGTAGGTGTGTGGTGGTACTTACTATAAACCTAGCACTTTGGAGGAAAAAAAATCAATAGAATTACAAACTTATGGGCATTGATACTACACAGGGTGACCATGTCTCAACAAAACTAAAAGGGATAGTGTTAGAGATGAGCACAGAGTATTTTTAAGAACTCCCTGAATTTGAGGGGAGCCAACTGAAGAGAATTTCATGAAAGGCTTTTTTGGAGGGGTAATGACATATAACTTAAACCCTGAAGGACCCTAATGGGAAGAATACAGGGAGGTCAGTTGGACTGAAATAATAGTAGGCCTTGTAATTAGTGTGCTATGGAGTTGCATGGAAGGAGGTACAAAGCAGATGTGCAGGAGATGAGAATCGAGAAATAGGCCTCAGCCGTATAGTGGGAGGCCCATATATCTTTCTAAAGTGTCCAGACGTTTGAAGCAGTATGAGAGAGAATAAGCCCCCACTTGTGGTATGTCACTTGGCAGTAGCATGCAGAATGGAAGCAGGTACTACCAAAGAAGGGGGACTAGTTAAACGCTATTTAATAACTCAGGAGAGAGATGGAAATGTTCTCAACAAAGGTAGTAGAAGGAAGATGGCAGCACAGGATATAGTTGAGAATGCAGAGGAACTCAATTCTTTTTGTCATTATTTTTGCATTGCTTTAACTCAAAGTTTATTTTCCCAGGAACTTTAAATGGTTGATAAGATAGCATCTGAAATAGGGAAATGAAAATCACTTGAAATGGTTGTATGTGCCCCTAATCCTTCCTCTTCGGAGGCTAAAGAAAGAAACTTACTATAAGAGTGAAGTCAGATTGGGCTTCATAGTGAATTTTAGGCAAGACTGGGTACACTGTGAGTTTATTTTTTTAAAACATACACAGTGGAATTTTATTCAGTCATAACGAGCAAGGAAATTTGAAGAAAAATGGATGGGTCTAGAAATGCCAATATTACATGAGGTAAACCAGACTCAGAAGGACAGTACTTCAGGCTCTCACTCATACATCCTAGTATGTGTGTGAGAGAGACAGACAAGAGGGAAAGAAAGAATATACATTTGTATGTGTGCTAGATATCATTCCAGATGTTATGCTTATATTAACTAATTTAGATCTTCCCAATACTCCTCTAAGAAGTAACAATATTTATGTGTTTATTTGTTTGTTTATGTGAGTATATGTGTGCATGCATGTCTCTGTGTGTGTTACATTAGTGGTGTGTGTGTGTGTGTGTGTGTGTGTGTGTGTGTGTGTGCGCGCGCGCATGCGAGCAAAGCCCAGGAGAGATCATGAGATGTCTTCTTTTGTCACAAACAGATTATTCCTTGGAGGCCAAGCCTCTCCCTGAACCTGTAGTTCTTGTTTATTTTTTTTCCTGGTTGCTTCACCAAAGAAAACAAATGATTCTTAGCAAAGTTATGGTAAGAAGTATCTGAGCCATGTGACATATTATATACTACATATGGTTTTGATATCAGTAAAGTAGATATAACAATTAAGATGTGTGTCTATAGAATGCTATTGTGAAGCAAGTATGAATATTTTAAATAAAATTAATGATAAGACAAAACTTCATATCACTGGGAAAACATGAAAGAAAATATACAAAATATTACAGGCAAGTACTTGCCTTTGATTGTAGTTGAGAAAAGATTGTAGAGAAGTCATCAAAAGAAAAGAACCTTTATTTCTCAACAGTTAACTGTTGCTAGGTGTGAAGAGGCCATGCGTCCTCAGTCTGCTCTTAGCATCTACAGGTAGTTAATGGTTCCTGAAGGAGAGAGACATTTTCTACAGAGGTGTATTCAGTGTTAAGTTTACCCATGTTCTTTTTAATATTAATATTAATATTAATATATATATATATGTGTGTGTGTGTGTGTGTGTGTAAACCACATATCATGTTGCAAGTTGCCATCACATTATTTGGGCATAGCTTAGAAAGAGTTAGATGAAGAACTAAGGGAACCTGAATGGAGAAAAAACAGTGATATAGATAGGTTATGCTAGGAGTTCCAGTGTTTAGAGATTGGGTTTCAGAGTCAGCTATGCTTCTAGCCAAACTTTCCCATTGCCATTTCCCAGCTGAGACCTTAAACATGTTCCCTAACTTAGCTGAATGCTAGGTTTTTTGACTTTTAAAACCGTCTTAACAATAATGACCTCCTTATATGTCTTTTATAAAATTATAAGAGATAATTTATCTTTCTATGTAACCTATTTTGAGCAAGTAAAGTATGATAATGATAGCAATGCTAGATGTTCTCACAGATATTCTTAAACTAACTTGAATATTCCTTGTGATATCACCCATATTTTACAGATAAGGAAATACAGGCACGGGCAAGATAGATAACTTGGTCACGGCCACATAGTTACTAAATGGTAGAAGAATAAAGCAAAGTGGCCTAAGTTGGCAGGGTACTGAGGAATTCCTAAGAAAACAGTAACTTGAACAAAGGTTATGGTAGTAGAGGAGTTTGTATAGATCATTTATTTACATCACCAGTTTCACAAACAAATGACAAGACTATCACTTTTGATGAGTAGTCAGAATCAGCTATTGACAGAAAATAACTTCTTTGTAACTTTGTGTACATGTCACTGGATAATCTTTTTAGCATCAAGTAATAGATTTAAGTTGACAACTCCATTAAGGGACACGTAAGATAAACAGAAGATAAGTGGATGTGTGAGTGGAGACTTTTGTTGGCCTGAAAACGTGGCTCAACAGCAAAGTCCGTGTAAAACCCTAGGTTTAAGCTAAGCATGCATGCAATGTGGGTAGGGGGTGTCTAGTGATACACTTAGTACTTAATTCTGAAATACTAATAATTCTTAACTATCTATTCCATTATTTAGCCAGCATCAGTTCTTCATAGAGTCTAAACAAAATAACCACAGCAGAGAGGGAATTCTGAAAGCCTTTTGTTTTCTACATTAATTATACCTATGAGAGTCTGGTAGTGTAAAACATGAGGTCATCACAACCCATCCATATTCCCTTGCTTTGTGGATTCATGCCATGATTGTAGACAAGGTACTAAAGCTTAAATAAATGTCCTTGTGATGTTTATCTTTGTCCAACCTATGGTGTATTTGAGGGTTGAGATTTCCAACTGACTCAGCAAAACAAACACTTCTAGAGTATTACAAAACACTGGCTTCCAAACATTCCTGCTTAAGAGACAGACCTTTGACACTTCCTTCTGATATCCTATTAATAGGCTTACTTGTGTCATCGTAAATTCCATGATTAGAAAACAGAAGACTTGGAGCTATAAGAGAAACTGTATTTTAAGGTCCTGTGGCCATTTAGGTTTAAAACATTTAAGTTTACTTACTCCATCTTTAAAAGAATTTTAAGCACACGCTGCTCGGGAGGCTGAGACAGAAAAATTATAGTTTCACAGTGGGACTGGGTGACTCAGTCCAGGTCTAAAAATGAAAAGTTAAAAGAGTTAGGAATATAACTTACTTTAGAGTGTGAATCTAGTATACATAAGGCCTTGGGTTCAATCTTTGGCAGCATTACACACACACATACACACACACACACCACAGACACACACACACACACACCACACAGAGAGATGCACACACAAACACGCACACACACATACACACACATACTCAAAGATTATTATAATTCTTCAAAAGAAACAGCAACAAAATAAAGGCACTTCTAATTAGGGTACATTGCTAACATGGATACCTTGGTCATGTTTCCATTGAGATCCACATCTTAATTTGTTTGATGAAGTTAAACTACAAACTATAAACTTTTTTTGTTTTGTTTTTTCGAGACAGGGTTTCTCTGTGGCTTTGGAGCCTGTCCTGGAACTAGCTCTCTAGACCAAGCTGGTCTCGAACTCACAGAGATCCGCCTACCTCTGCCTCCCGAGTGCTGGGATTAAAGGCGTGCGCCTATTTTGGTATTTAAGATGTTTCTAAAATATAGATTCTTTTTTTAATGATTTTATTGAGCTATGCATTTTTCTTTGCTCTCCCCTTTCTCTCCCCTCCCCTAAACCCTCTCCCATGATCCCCATGCTCCCAATATACTCAGATCTTGACTTTTTCTACTTTGCCTGTAGATTAGATCCTCTCTAATGTCTCTCTTAGGATCCTCATTGTTGCCTAGGTTCTCTGGACTGTGAACTGTAGGCTGGTTTTTCTTTCTTTATGTCTAAAAGCCACTTATGAGTGAGTACATATGATATTTGTCTTTCTGGTCTGGGTTACCTCACTCAATATGATATTTTTTAGATCCATCCATTTGCCTGCAAATTTCAAGATATCATTATTTTTTCTGCTGTGTAGTACTCCATTGTGTAAATGTACCACATTTTCCTTATCCATTCTTCGGTCAAGGGTCATTTCGATTTTTCCAGGTTCTGGCTATGACAAACAATGTTGCAATGAACATAGTTGAGCAAATGTCCTTGTGGTACAATTAAGATCCTTTGGGTATATACCCAAAAGTGGTATTGCAAACCAGCTACATTTTATGTGAATCAAGTGCTATGTGAAACTGTCATGGCCTCAAGCAAGTTTTAAAGTAAAAATTGTTTAAGTAGGTTTTAGTGATATGTCAATTGAATTCTTCATTGTTTAATATCAGCATTCATTTCATATACTACTTTTGTCTCAAATGTTTATATATCTTGCTTTAGTTACTAAAATATAGACTTTAAACTTTTCTGGAACATGTATTTCTCCTAAAGTTTTAATATATTTTGATATTATAATTCCTTTTATATGCTTTATTGAAATTCTAGTAGCCTATTTTTTCTGTCTCACAGATATAACTTGCTTAGAGGTAACAATTTTCTCTTTCCTCTGTACTACTAGGAATTAAGACTTTGCTTACAAATACTCTATTTCATCATTCAGTCTGTTATAAAAGAAAAAAATAAGAGATAAACTTGTCCTAAAAGGCATTGTGTAAAGATGAAGCATTCTAAAGGAATACTAAAGAACACCCAAAATCTTCCTTGTTCATATACTTCCTAATCAAACCAGCAGGTTTTAAATGGTTTTTCACAATATCTTTCCTCGTTTTCTTTGTTTTGTTTTATTGCTTTGCATTTTGCAAAATCTAAATTGACAAAAATCAATGTAACCTTGGGTGTATAACTCAATTTAGGAGTGCTTGCCCAGCATATTCAAAGCCCTGCCTTAGAGGACCACCACCGCCTTATACATAATACAATAAAATAATCTTTCAGCAGTTGTAATTTCTCTCTCTCTCTTTTGTTCTTTTTATATGGTCTCTTATATCCCAAGTTGCCCTCAAAGTCCCCATGACTACAAGATAACCTTAATTTCCTGATCCTCCTGCCCCCACCTCCAGTATGCTGGGACTACAGGCAAGTATTACTGTGTCCAATTTAATAACTTGCATGTTTTACTTACTACTTTGCTAAGAAACAGAATTTGTAACAGACTTATGTTGCTTACAGAAAAACAGACATTTCATATATATATATATATATATATATATATATATATATATATATATATAGTGTGTGTGTGTGTGTGTGTTTCATATGTTATTCTCTATACAGTTGTAGAGACACACTGTGTGTGAGGGATAGACTCGGAATCAAATCTAGAGTATAAAAGAAGTGCTCTATCACTAAACTACATCTATAGCCCAAAGCATATATGTATATTTATGTATATGATTGCTGTATCTGCATGTATAATTTTATGCCAGAAGAGGGCATCAGATCCAATGATAGATGGTTGTATGACACAATGAGACTGCTGGGAATTGAACTCATTTCCTCTAGAAGAGCGCCCAGTGCTCTTATCTGCTGAGCCTTCTCTCCAGTCATGTTCTTTTTTGTTTAAAAAAAAAAAAACCTAAAGAATTTATAACTATTTTAAAAAACAAGAAATTCATACATAAGTATTTGAAACATGTCACCTAGAATCTGATTATCATTTAAAATACTTCTATCCTGCTTTTTAAAAGGTGAATTTGGAACAGATTTTTAAATGATTTCTTTTTAAAATTTAATCAATTAATTAATTTTACATTATCTCCTCCCATTCCCTCTCCCCACCTCCCCTCTGTCTCCCCCTCAGTCTATTCCTCCTCAATTTCTGTTCAGAAAGAAAAAGGCCTCCTATAAGTATCAACAAAGCGTGGTTTATCAAGTTGCAATAAGACTATGTATTTAAATGTTTTTTATATCAAATTAACATATTAGAAAGTCAGAGATCAATATTTGGGATTACACCGGAGGGAGAAAGTAGAAATTTGAGTCATGTTACCTATTGGTATAGAAAGCATATTGAGAAAAAAATATGAGGAAAAACAACAGATATGCCACTTTGCCAATGAGATGCAGAGAGATATTCTCTATGAGAACTGGAACAGAAAAGCTCCTTCTCTTTGTTCAGGGTTCCTTCTGGCAAAAGGTACCTAGAACAAATGATACAAATAATCATAACATTATCTTTACTACCATCATATACAATATCTAATTGTGTTATGATCTCCAGTTTATAGGTGATAAATGTGACATTTTGAGAGTTTAAAAGATACATCTAACTTAGGACATTCGGTAAGAGGCCGAAGACAGATTTTACTCTGATGGAACATAATAGCGCTGACTGACAGGAACAATAAAGATAAGACATATAAAAGTTTTCTTCCTGTGCTCTCTATTGACTGATTTTTCCAAATCTCATTCAAGTCCATCAATGTTTATACTTCAGAATGAATGCCATTGCTGTTCAAAGCAGTGTAAAGGGCTTCAGCAAGGGCAGAACCTAACAGGTGAAGGGCAATCTGCGATAGTGTGTTTAACATACTATCAACCAACTAAAATAAATTACAACAATACTGTGAGATCCCCATGCAGGAAAAGGGTGCCTATTAATCTTCATCTATAAATATTTTTCTATGTATATTTGTTAAACTAAAGAACCCTTAAAGACTGTGGATATACCGCAGCAGTCAAGTGCTTGCTTAGCAATATGCAAGGCCCAGTTTTCAAATCTTGCATTGCAAGAAATAAAAATCCCAGCTCCAAATTCACCCTTTCCTTCAGCCTGGTAGTTTGTCTTTGTAATCCTCATACTCAGAAGGTAAAAGCAGGGGTACTATCACAATTTACAATCAATCTGTACTACATAGCGAGATGCTGTCTCAAAATTAAACACACACACACACACATACACACACAGAGAGAGAGAGAACAGCATCAAGTCAAACAAAAAAAATCTCTTAGGACCTATGATAAATTCTATTTGATTGTTCATGCCTGTAATCCTAGTATGTTGGAGACTGGCACAGTTGGGTGATAATTTTGATACCAGCCCTTTCTCAGTCAGTCCTTCCCCCAACAAAAGGAAAACAAGGGCTGGCAAGATGACTCAGGGAATAAAGCTCTTGATATGCAGGCCTGACAATTTGAGTTTAATCCCTGGAACCCAAGAGATGGTGGAAGGAGAGCAGACTTGACAAAGTTGTCCCCGATCTACGCATGCATAATGTGCCATGCATATGGCCAATGCACACCTCTGTCTCTGCTTCTCTCTCTCTCTCTCTCTCTCTCTCTCTCTCTCTCTCTCTCACACACACACACACACACACATAGACACACACACACAAAACACACTTGAAATTAAAGCAAAACAAACAAGAATGGAAAAAAGTAGAAACACCAAAAACCCAAACCAAATCTATCTCAACACACCTATGATACTATTAACTCATCTGAAAAGCTGCTGATTAATAATATCAAATCCAATGTTCATGTTTTCTCAATTGTCTTAATTTCTGTGCCTGCTTAGATCGTTACCCTTGAGTTAAAATATCAAGGATAGAACATCTAAATATCATATATTTCATATTGCTATTTTAAAGTACACTGCTAGGAATGTATACTCTCATACTCTTTCTTTGTCATCTTTAAATAACACCTTTCATATAATCTATAACTTCCTGGTCACTCCTTAGGAACAGGGCTTTTTAAAGTAGCCTTACATTCAGATTATCATGTGTAGGAGGACCACATGTGTCTCTTCCTCTCCTAAGTCTCCAATCATGCACTTCTCAGGGATTTTTTTTTAAGAGCATTTACTTTTTTTTTAAGCTTTTTTTTGAGAAAAGGAGAAAAAAAAAACAAGTTTCCACCTCCTCCCAGCCTCCCATTTCCCTCCCCCTCCTCCCACCCTTCTCCCCCTCCCCCCACTCCTTTCTCCCTCCCTCTCCAGTCCAAAGAGCAGTCAGGGTTTTCTGCCCTGTGGTAAGTCCTAGGTCCTCCCCCCTCCGTCCATATCTAGGAAGGTGAACATCCTGACTGGCTATGCTCCCACAAAGCCAGCACATTAAGCAGGATCAAAACCCCGTGCCATTGTCCTTTGCGTCTCATCAGCCCTCATTGTTCGCCACGTTCAGAGAGTCCAGTTTTATCCCATGCTTTTTCAGTCACAGTCCAGCTGGCCTTGGGATCTTGGGGGTGGGGTGGGATGGGGGTAAGGGGAGATGGGGAGAGAAAAGTTAGAAGGGAAGGTGAGGGGGCCTTGGGGAAACAGGAGGATTGGAATAAAGTAAGGTTGGACAGGGGAGCACGGAACCACAATTCTTAGTTAAGGGAGCCACTTTAGGGTTGGCAAGAGACCTGACCCTAGAGGGGCTCCCAGGTGCCCAAGCCAAGGTCCCCAGTTAGTTCCTTGGGCAGCTGAGGATAGGGAACCTGAAATGACCCTATCCTAGAGCAATAATGACGAATATCTTGCATATCATCATAGAACCTTCATCTGCTGATGGATGGAGATAGAGACAGAGACCCACACTGGAGCACTGGACTGAGCTTCCAAGGTCCCAATGAGGAGCAGAAGGAGGGAGAACATGAGCAAAGTAGTCGGGACCACGAGGGGTGCACCCACCCACTGAGACAGTGGAGCTGATCGATTGGGAGCTCACCAAGGCCAGCTGGACTGTGACTCAGGGATTTTTCTAATTCTGGATTGATACTGATGCTGGAGTGGTCAGAAGTGCTCATAATATTTCAGTTGTAGGTGCAAAATATTTCAGTACAGGTTATTTCATATGCTCTTTTGGGGTCCTAAAACATATCCTAATGACACTCGGCATCTCATAGGCTCAAAGCCAGGGTCTCATCCATTTTAGGCAAGCCCTCAACTACTGAGTTATATACCCTTAGAGTTTCTCTCTGAATTTAGAAATTATGCTGATGTTTTTGAGAAATAAATTAGAGATTTCTGTTTCATTCCTCAAATCAGATCAATGTTTTTAAAATTTTTATATTATGCTTTGAACATTAAGTTCATTGTTTTTTCTAGATCCTATGAGAAAAGTTATCTTTTTTTAAATTTACACATTCTTAAGAACATTCTTATTCTAACTCACTTAGCTTCATATTTAATAGAAAATTTCTAGTTTTGGAAAAAATGTTCATTTTCTCCTCTGTATTATTTCTAACTACCGAGAGCTACTAATTTGAAATGGTGGTGACTATAAAGTATCCTGGTATTGCAAATGTCTTTTGAACAGAAATTGCATTTGCATTCATCCAGTGCTTAAAGGGTATAAGTTTTCTTCAAAATCTCCCTCCTTGTTTTCCTTGCATTATCTTTGACATATGTCATTCAGTCTTAGTGATTTATCATCATTTATTTCATATGTCTGTCTTGAATAACTTTGAGTATTGGCATTAATTATCCAGTTACCAATGTGTCCTCTCAGGGATAATATCAAAGTGTTAAACACAATAATATATCCTGTTATAAACTTGAAGTAAAAAATCATGCTATGTATTATTTCTTTACTCACAATTATCTACGAATTAACTAAAATTTCCTTTAGATGCCCAAATTTTGTATATTCTTGTTCATTTCATCTCTTTTGAAAGTCCAGGATGTAGTGAAGACAGTAATATTTGTTACATACCTTATACCTTAGAATGTTTATTGCACAGAATAATTGCTCAATATTACTTATTAAGTGATTGAATGAATTCTTGGTACTGTGCTTGTACATTTTACATAGTGACTGGATCTATTCTAATACTAAACTAAGCAAAACACACTGCTTTCCATAATGTGTAAAATATGAATCATATTACCAGTTTTCTGGGAATGCTAGAAATATCAAATGATAATTTAAGCAGTTCCTGGATGTTGTGTGCGTATTTCTTGGGAGAAATGTAAACCAGCACCTCATTTCAGAAAGAACACCAATGACAGACCAAAGTAAGGATTCTTCCTATCTCTACCTAGGTGAACCAATGAGTTTATTGGACTTCCTTCCAGATCATGAATAGGATCTACTTGCAGGATTGTGAGGCATACCCCCATATAGCCACATCACTAAATATCTCACCACAGAATAGTTGATGCCTTTCCGACAACTATAGAGATGGTGTCCCCTCTTCAATTAACCTTTGGTTTTCTATGCTTCTCCCTGAGACCACAAGCAGCTTGAGAAGAATTACAATATAACTAGGAGTGGGACACAGAAAAGAGTGGTAGCAATTCTTGTGAGGATCTGATGACCTTTCTTATCCCTTCCTTTTATATTAGAGAATATCGACAGGCTGAGTCTTGGGGGTTTCTTCTGTGCAATTCTAGCTACTTTGATAAGATATTCATGGTTAGTATGATCAGAGAACAATATTCTATCACGGTGATAAATGCTATTTAATTCTCGTTATTAGGTATTATTTTTATCTATTGTTATATCGAGACATTGAAGCACAAAGATTTTATTTTCCAAGTATAGAGGAAGTTATATTGGAAGAATTTTCTGAACTTCATAGCTGTTCTATGTCTATTAACTTCTTTTGAAACTCAATGTTCTTGCCAAAACCTTTATAAGCATTATTGTGCCTAACATTCATGTATATTTACAGAACTTTGTATGCTTCACATGTTTATTACTTCGAATGTCTTTCAATTCTTTGGAAGATTATTTTACTTCTTAAACTTGGTCATTTATGGTCCATTACACTTAACAAGTATCCATGTCCTCAGGACATCTTTATACTGGAGCCTATGCACTGTTTTAAATAACTTCAAAAATTTTTATTGTCTTAGTATCATTTATTTATTTTGTAGTGCTAGGAATTAAACCCGAGGTCTCCCATATGCCAGGGAAGCACTCCACCACTGAGTCAGCCCCTGGGTAATTCTTAAAATATTTCCTTTTCTAATTTTTTTCTTAGTAAGGAATTTAGAGTATCTTTCTCCATCCTTCTTAATTATAGAGTCTCAATTAATATTTGGTTTGATTTGAAATATAAGGGATAAGAAAAATACAGTATTTCTTTGTGATAGAGTTCAGTTTATTTATTTGGACAAAAACAGGTTTACTGAATACACTCTTTTTTTATATAAATTTTTTATTTATTAAAGATTTCTGTCTCTTCCCTGCCACCCAATTCCCTCCCTCTCCCCCAATCAAGTCCCCCTCCCTCGTCAGCCCAAAGAGCAATCAGGGTTCCCTGCCCTGTGGGAAGTCCAAGGAACCCCCACCTCCATCCAGGTTTAGTAAGGTGAGCATCCAAACTGCCTAGGCTCCCACAAAACCAGTACGTGCAGTAGGATCAGAAACCCATTGCCATTGTTCTTGAGTTCTCAGTAGTCCTCATTGTCCTCTATGTTCAGCGAGTCCAGTTTTATCCCAGGCTTTTTCAGACCCAGGCCTGCTGGCCTTGGTGAGTTCCCAATAGAACATCCCCATTGTCTGAATACACTCTTGGGATGGCAGTCTTGGCAGTGACAAAATACAACCTTCAGTTAAAAAAAAAAAGAGGTGACTGTTTTGGAATCTTTTTGTCCAGTATTGGTGACCAAACCCAGGACCTTAAACTTGCTAGGCAAATGCTCTATTTTGACCTAAATCCCCACCTCTTACCATTGGGTTTAATAAATCATTTTACTTACTAATTCCCAGTACAAAGTTCGGTTTAAGTCCTGTTCTTTCTGTGTTTCATCTACAAGGCAAGTGCGATTTCTCTTAGCACAAACATTTAAATTAACCCTCTATGAACACAAAGCCATCCAGAGGAATTTCTTCTCTTCCCTGTATTGTTTGTCAAAGTATAGCCCATGACAGATCGATTTTCTTGTGGCAGAGATTTCTCTGAGACTGCATGGTGCCTTGTTCACAAGATGTGACTAATACGCACAAAATGTTGAAGTTGAAGATAAGGGGACATGCCAAAGCATTCTGGTTCTTTTCCCCAGACTTCATTGAGTATTAGTGAAAGGACTTGAACGACTCTTTGGGAGTGGAACAGATAGTGGAAACCAGAGCAGCAGCTTAAAGGGCTCACTACTTATCTGCCTAAATAGATTGGGTCAGATTATGGAGGCCCCAAGCTACCTCATAAATGACTTTCATCTTTCCTTGGCCTCTACATTAAACATCTAAGTTGTAAGAAGGAACTCCTAAACCCCAAGATTGATTGGCTTCCAATTCCCAGCATTACATCGTCAGAATTCCATTTAAACCAAAACCTGTATTTCAAAAAATACTTTCTAAGATTGCTTGGTGATCAAAGCATTTTTATCATCCAATACTGACGTGATGAGAAGAAACTGGAGATATTTTGGAGTTCTTGGAACAACTTCAAAGAGTAAGAGAGCAGAATGTAGAAAGCTCTTCTTCCATGTTTGGAAGGCAGCACATTGACTGAGACTCGCAGTAAGGAGAAGCTCCCTTGAAAACATTTAAGCTCTTTTCCTACTTTGGGCTTCTAAAGGATAGCAGAATTCACGTACGCCTCATTCTCACTACTGAACTCATTTTTTCTCCCCAATGACTCTATTAACGTATTAGCATGGAAAGATGATTACTGAGGCATTTGTTTCTTAGTCAGTTGCCCCCTAATCCTCCCAAGAGCTGTTTCTATACATCTTGAAAAGAGTTCTTTCATCCCCACTTCACATTTGTTTGTTTTTGTTTTGCAGAACAAGAAGAGGAAGCAATCTGAGAGATTTGGGGTCTGGGAAGGAGACACAGAGTCCAAGCGACCTCTACTTAGCCTGGTACCTCTTCGCTAAGATTTTGGTACCCAAAACAGCGGACCCTGGATTTAGCATCCTTTCTTGGATCCTCGGTTTTCTTTAAACAAACAGTGGGCACATTTCAGCGTCTTCTCTGTGTGCACGACACCTTCTAGCCACTGGCCCTGGGTTTCTTCCCACCATCTCCCTGGCCCCCCCTCCCACCCCCAGCCTGCGCATGCGTCCTAAGAACCCCCTCCACTCGCGGCCCAGAGTATTGTCGGGGGCTATTCTCTCTCCCAGGAACATGGCGGCGAGTCAGGGAGGCGGTGGGAACAGTGGGGGCGGCGGCTGCGGTGGAGGTGGAAGTGGCGGTGGCGGTGGTGCGGCTGGAGGAGGAGGAGGTGGTGGTGGAGGAGGAGGAGGTGGCGGGGCCGGGGCGGGAGGAGGTGGTGGCTGTGGCGGGACCGTGGCGGTGCCCATCCCGGTACCGACTCTTTTCGGTCAGCCGTTCCCCAATGGGCCGCAGTGGCACCCGGGGAGCTTGCAGCCTCAGCACACGGTGAGGAGCCTGGACCGGGCCCTGGAGGAGGCGGGGAACTCTGGCATCCTGAGCCTCAGTGGCAGGAAACTCAGAGACTTCCCAGGCAGCGGCTACGACCTGACGGACACCACCCAAGCAGGTGACAGGCTGGGGGGAGGGGAAGCAGGGCCTGGAAGGAGGATGGGAGTGGGTGACTGCGTGGCTGCCTTGTTGGATTCTGCTGGGCCGGCGTGCAGGGGCAGCGGGAGTCCCGGAATCCTAGCAGCCTCCTCTGACTGTGAGGGGCAATGCAGGCAGCGGGAAAGAGGGGCGCCAGCAGCCCTGGGATGATGGAGAAGCTGGCTGGGATATTAGGGGCATTATTGTTAAAGAGTGTTGTACCCAGAGTCTTGCACCCAGACAGAAAGGATTTATTGACAGCTTCCTTAATGCACTTCCTTCAACTCTTGGTCCTATCTTCCTCCACCTTAACCGTGAGTAGGTGGGAGGAGGTGAGGGGAGTTGGGAGCAGACAATGCCGAAAAATCATAATCTCTACATATTCCTTGAAAGGCATTGGATAGTCCTTTTCAGAGTAAGGCTTGTTGTTTGTCTGTGTTCTTCTGGTCGATTTGTTTAATCATTTTAGGATATTTTTGTTTCCTTTTTATCTCATCTATGCCTTATAGAGTGACTTTTATTTTCATTTTCTTGGTGCTGAGAGGTGATGGTGGTTAGATTAGTGTTTGTTGCACTAGCAAATTAAATCATCAATCACTTAAGTGTTGATTACCGGGTGAAAGGTAGTCTATTTTTGAGTGTTGTTGGTTTGGATTTTTATAGCAGAAAGCTAAAAAATGTCTGGGTATTTTTGAGAAAACAATTCCATTTCTTATGGGGTTGATGGTTAATGGATTGCCCTATACTCTGTGTTAGTCTTTGTTGTGGCTGGCATCTTGGTGGTGGTGCTGTGAATTCACTCTCCTTCTAAACCAGTGCTGCTTATTTTTATATTTGTTTAGGTTTGCTGAAACTTTTTTCTCTTCATAATATTTATTTTTATTTTTTGCTTTATGTGTCCCATCTACTCTGCTGAAATAAATTGTGCACCAAGATATTTGCATGGATGTAGTGATTTTGAAGCACCATAGTGAGAAGCAGTAAATATCCATATTTACAAACAAGACAATTTAAGTGCATTTGGTTTCTAGACATCAAATCAAGATATGTGTGCAGGCAGAAGACAGCAAAAGAAGGAAAAAAAATCTAAAATTGAAGCTTCCTATGCAGTAATTCCCTCAAGCAGCATTTAAGGAACTATGAATGCAGAATCAATACTGGATTATGTATTATGGTAAACTGGTTTGAATGTTTACACCTTTACTCAGAACAGATTGCCCAAACACTACTCACAGACTCATGGATAGATATTGGCAAGATATGCTCCTTGGTGTGTGCCTCAAAAGCCACACAAAAAAATGGCTCCAGAATGTATCATTATAGTATTTTTTTTTCTTACTCCTCTTTATAACCCGTAAAGATTTTTTCTACCTGTGGGGCAAAGTTTAAACATTTCCAGCTGTCACTGTCTGGCCCCAGGTTAATTTTTGCAACTCTATCTCACAAATGTTCCTACCTTCTTTTCTTCCAACTAGGTCAGCTTGCTGCCCCTCAAATAAATATTTTGTGTAATTCTGTCTCATCATTATATGAGGCTGTCTGCATGCATGAGATTTTCCCAAAAGCTGTTTCCATGATCGATACCAGTCTTCTGCTTCTTTGAATTCCTAGGGTGCTTATTGTCTCTACTACTTATTTGACAGTGCTGGCTTTATTTTCCTTTTCTATTGTGCCTTGCTCTCTCTGTGGATATGGAGTATACCTGTTCAGTGTTCCCATTCTATATTGCTTTTATTGTATCATGACGTTTTCACAAACATGACCATCATTTCATTCAGTTTTAACCTGATGGGGAACTTTGTTAGCCAATCATCTTTCAGAGGTGGGTCTTAGTTAAGACATGGCTTCGCTGGGACCCAAGGTAAAATGTGTACACCTCCAGGTGCTCTCTCTCTGCACCTTTTCCCGCGGGACATTGCTGTACTTAGATTTCTTGTTTCCTGTTTCATGAGTTTTTTCCTTATAATAAATATTTATAATAAATAAAATATAATTGTTTTATCCTTAACTAGCCTGGTTATTTTAACAATAATCATTCGCTTTCCAAAGTTTTCCTTCAGTTGGTTTTCGAGGCAAGCTTCCGCACAACCCAGAACCATATTTGTTCTTGGTAAACAGTTACTCACCACAATCTTTTTGTGGTGGTGGTGTAGTGTTTTGCACACGCTATTCCAGAAATCTGCACACCCAGATCGTTCCCATTTTAATCTTTACTGGTGTCTGTATGGTATATCTTTTGGAGTGTGTACTTGTGCTTGTGGGTGCCAGTGCACATGTTTGTGAGGGTGCATAGGTAAATGTATATGTGAATGTGGAAGCCAGAGGTCAAACTAAGGTGCAGTTCACTTTTTCTTGACAGGGCCTATTGTTGCTCTGAGGTTGTCAAGTAGGCTAGGCTGGCTGGTTTGAGAACACTGAGAATCCATCTATCTTCCTCTTTCTAGGACTGAGGTTACAAATAAACAACCATGCCCACCTATTTTCTTTCTTATGTAGATTCTGGGGCTTGAAGTTATATATTCGTGCTTGCCTGACAAACATACTACCTACTGAGCAAGGTGTATTTTGCTCCTTTTCTTTTTCATTCTTTCTCCGTGGAATTCCTCTTTTGTGTGTGATACCCATTGCACAAACATGCACATATGAAGGCAAGCATATGGGTTATCACGTGGTCATCTGAGGAGTACCTTGTGTATCAGTTCTTACCTTCCACCTTAAGGTAGGGTTTCCTGGCCTCTGATTTTTCTAGGCTAGCTGGCCATGAGCTCCCAGGGACTCTGCTGTCTCTTTCTCCATCTCTCTAAAGGAGTGCTGGGATTACAGATACCAGAGCTACTGTGTCTGTCCTTTACAGAGGTTCTGGAGATCTGGACTCCAGTTGTCATGCTGTTGACAAGACTTTACTAACTGTCATTTCCTCTGTTCTCCCCACCTACCTCTTTGATTCAGAGACTGTATTTCCACTAGCACACCATTCACTTTGTGGCCTTGAACTTGAGATAATCCTTTTGACTCAAACTCACCTGATTATAGGCACTGTAGGATTTGTCAAAATAACTCAGCTTTATTATAAACTATGAGGCACACATGAGGGAGAATATGCATATTTTCTCTCTCTGAGTTTGGGTCCCTGCTTAATATTATGCTTTCTATGCCCATCTATTTTCCTGCAAATTTCCCTTTTCTGAACAGCTGATAACACCCTATTGTGTCTGTGCCGTATTTTCATTATCTATTCATTTGTAATTGGACATCTAGGTTGGTTCAATTTTATTGCTATTGTAACTACAGCAGCAATAGACATGAATGTGCACCTCCCTCCATGGTACAGAGTCCTGTGAGTATATGCCGAGGAGTGGTATAGCTGGATCATATGGTTAGCTTTTTGTTTGTTTTGTTTTAATTCTTGAGAAAATTGTAAGCTAATCTCCATAATTGCTGTATTTATTTGATTTCTACCAGCAGTAAATAAGGATTGCTCCCCCCCCCCACCTGTACTACCTACCTTGTTCTCTCCGACATTTGCCTTTAGATTTCTGGATGTTAGTCATTCTGACTGGTGTAAGGTAAAGTCTTAAAGTAGTTTTAATTTGCAATGGCTACAGATGTTAAGCACTTTTTAAAATTACATGCTATTTATGTTTCTTTTTTGAAAAAGTGTCTGTTGATTTACTTAGCCTATTTGTTGATTCACAATTTTATTTCCTAGCCTATAGTGTGTATGTGTATATATGTTAACTGCTTAAGTATTGGTAGAGTTGTAACATTTAGAAAGGCAAGAAAGAGGCTAAAATTAAGTGATGAGAAAGGATGGAATTCAGGTAAAAGGACACATGAGTCATGAAAGAGGATATAAATACATTTTTCTTTCCTGGTTTCAAGTCAGTCATAGTTTTGTAATTTTTTTGTGGTTAACAAGTGAATAAAAAATGTAATTGATAGCAAAAGTATAAAAGCCTAAGTGAAGCTCCATCGCTTCAGAATTGCCATTCCAACTTTATGGCAGCCTGTTCACTGAGATGGACAGGCTTTGGGACTGGGCAAGTGTTTGAGTGGCTTCCTTAAACAAGCTGTGTTTTATCAAAAAATTCTTTTTATTTCTGAGTTAATTAGAACAAAACGATTTATTTAAAGATAGAATAAAATGACAAAAAGAAAAGGAAAGCCAATCGTTTAATATTTTTGCCATTCGAATATATGTTCTTATTGAGACCATGTCAAGATCAGGTAGAGTAAATAGATCTTGTGGTATTCTCTTTTTCATTTAGATGAGTATGTGTGTCACTTGTCCTTTTTTATCACAAAAGATATCCATGAAGTATTTAGGAGCAATAGTTTTGAAACAGATATCATGTTTATTTTATGTAGATGAAAGTACACACCTCAGAAATGAAAACTGAGCATGTTTGAGGTTATACATGTACTCATGCACAAGTATCTACGTACGAATACACACTATCTTCTTCAGAATAATTCTCTTTGGTGGCATTGTTACTATGTATTTACAATGACTCTTAGTGAGTTAATGTTTCAGAACCAAACTGATTATTTAGACAAGCATGAGATGGTTTATTGTATGGAGAAGAGACTTGAAGAAGAGAAAATAGCATAGATGTTATTCTCCTAATTAAGAGGGGGTTGGAAAATGAGCTAAAAATAGCTGAGATGATATTCTGCTAATTAAGTGGTGCTTGGAAAATGAGCTAAAACAATATTGACTTAAGGGAAATCTACAAGTTTCAAAAGAAGAAGGGGGGAGGGTTTTTTCTGTCATTTTACTGTCCCTTTTACATGTTAAGATGAAATAGACCAGTGTTTCCTGCCTTGACTAGACATTAAAATCCTAAGGGAGGATTTTTTTTCAATTTTTTTTTATGTCAAGACTTTACCCCAGACCAATTAAATCAGGGTCTCAGTGGCCAAGATACTTAAACAAAATCTTCTCAGGTGATTCCAGTGTACAATCAAGGTCATATAAATACTTTCTGTTTGAATGAATGAGAATGCAGGCAGAAATTTAGTGATTAAGGTTCAAAACCAAAACTAGGAAGTGTTTAAGTTCTAGTGCAGTGCTATTTTGTATCTGTTTATCATAGTGTATGATATGAGTTCACTGGGAACCTATAATTTTCTTGGAGATCCCTGGCTTAGAACTCATCCCATTTGTAATTTTGCACATGTTCCTAAACTTTGCAGCCACAAAGCTTTGCTGTCTATAACAGGTTTGCCAAGATTGGAGAGAAGAGAGCTGTTGGCAGAGTGTATCTTTGGTGTCTTTTTACAATTTCTCTGCATATATGGTGTCTGTTTTTTAGTTACCTCTCCGGTCCCTTGTCTCAGTTCTCTTTTCAACTTCAAGTAAACATTCCTCCTTTACTAGGATGGAGCACAAAGCTCCATGGTTATGGCCAGCTCATGGTAAGACTACCATCTAAGAGGAGTCTGCACCCTTAATTGAAATCAGTTGGCGGCTTGTTCTCATGACCTCTTTCAGTATATCCTCTTTCTCATCTTTCCTTCATAAAACGACAAATCACAATCCTAGAGAACCTAGACAACAATGAGGACCCTAAGAGAGACATACATGGATCTAATCTACATGGGAAATAGAAAAAGACAAGATCTCCTGAGTGAATTGGGAGCATGGAGACCTTGCGAGAGAGTTAAAGGGGAGGAGGGAGGAAGGGAGAAGAGCAGAGAAAAATGTAGAGCTAAATAAAAAAATCAATAAAAAAAAACTTTACACCCACGAACAGATCTATAAAGAGGGATTCAAAAGTCATCATCCTCTTCTAGGAAAATCCAGTTATTCTCTGTGTAATGTCTTCTTTCCAGTGCCCTGCTAATAGACATGGTATGAGCTTTTTGGATACTATGATAATGTGTCACCTTAAAATGAATTTTTTGAGCCAGGCAGTGGTGGCACATGCCTTTAAACCCTGTACTGGGGAGACAGAGACAGGCAGATTTCTGAGTTTGAGGCCAACCTGGTCTACAGAGTGAGTTCCAGGATAGTCAGGGCTACACAAAGAAACCCTGTCTTGGAAAACAAAACAAACAAAAAAAATTTATTGGTTGCTGAAACAAATCTCAATCATTTTCACAGATCCTCTGTCACCAGTGATACAACTAAGGGGATGTGTTTGAGCCTACTTGCAGCTACTCTTTGTGATGCATTATACAGTAAATGTTATGTCCATGAGCAGTAGGTCTGTAAAACAGATTGAGGAATTCTTTTGCCAGATTGTGCTGTGTCCTGGATAATCACATGTTTTCCTGTAAACCAGGAATTGACTCTAGGATTTCCTACATGTGTTGGCTCACCTTTTCAACTGTAGGGTCTTTGATTGTAAAATGGGGCCAGATAAACACAACATCTGACTTGGTCTCATGGTTGAAGGTTCTGTTAGTACATTTACTGGAACAAGTTTGTGGTTTAATTTTTTGACCTGAATCAAATATCTTCCTTTCTTATGGAATGTCTTCTTGAAAAATGGAATTTGAAGCACATATTTAAGAGTTGGCTCATATTTTATGAGCTGTAGATTATATTTTTGAGCTGCAGAATCTTGAACTGATTTATTCTGGAACCAGTCTTACAGTGATCCTTTAATTGCTTTCTTTTGCAAATTTGCAATGTAAAATAAAATTTTAGCTTAAATTAAAAGGCACAGTAGTTGTTAAACTAATTCCCTTCGTGTAGCCCTTCATATGTAATTAATTACTCTATTTTATCCTAGCAAATAATCTTTTGATATTGGTAGAATACATTGTAGTCTTTTTTCTCTTTACTCTCTGGGGAACCCGCCTCCCAGCTCCCAAATAAATTCATATGCAGAGACTTATTCTTTCTTATGAATGCCCTGCCTTAGTTTGGCTTGTTTCTTGCCAGCTTTTCTTATCCCATCTATCTTTTGCCTCTGGAATTTTACCTTTCTCTATTTCTATATATCTTCTTTTTTTCTTCTGACCCTGTGTTTGGCTGTTTTGCTGGGTAGCTGGGCCCCGATGTGCTCCTCCTTTCCTTGTTCCTCAATCTCCTCCCAGTTTTCTCCTCCTTTTGATACTCCCTGCCTGCCAGCCCCTACTATCTTTTCTCCTGCCTTGCTACTGGCCATTTAACTCTTTTTTAGACCATCAGGTCTTTTAGACAGGCAAAGTAAGGCAGTTTCGCAGAGTTAAACAAATGCAGCATAAAAGAATGCACCACAACTTTGCATGCTTAAACAAACGTTCCACAGCATAAACAAATGCAACACATTTTAAAATAGTATTCTACAACAATACATAGTACTCCTTGTGTTTGACAGAGTTTCAGTGATTGCCAGGAGTGAATAGCAGAGCATTGGTTAGGATACATCATTAGCCCAGTGTTGTATGCACTATGATTGTTTTCTTCTTTTTATGGAATTGGTAATGCAAACATTAAAAAAATTACTTCTTGTGACAGTCAGTACTTAACTTCATGGATATCATCATTGTCTGTGTCATGCCATGTTTCATTTGATTGCATAACCTTTCTTGCCTTTATATTTGAAAACTTTAGAACAGAATAAAAATCATTCTTAGAGCTTTAACTCTGGAAATATGCCCAGTAGACTAGAAAGAGACAAGTCTAGTGTGTATGTAGATGTAAATCTGTAATCCTAGTGTTCTGAAGGCTAAGAGATTAATGTATTCTTTCTTCTTTTTTAAGATTATACTATAACTACATGTCTCTCTTTCATTTCTTCCCTCTAAACCCATCTCTCCTCTAAATTCACGGCCTCTTTTTTCACTTTTATTATTGCATGTATCTATGTATATGAATATATATATATATATATATATATATTTGCAAATATAAGATATTCAATCCATATAATGTTACTTGTATGTGCAAGTGTCTCTGTGGGCACTTATATATGTGAATTAAGTTGTACCAAAGTCCATAAGAGCATGTCAAGCCTCTTGGGATTAGATCTGAACTAGAAAGCACAGGTGCTGGGAAGCAAACTTTGTCCCCTTCTGTAAGCACAGCAATCACCCTTAACTACTGATCCATCTCTCTACCCCAGGAAGTAATATTTTGAGCATATGGCTAACCTGGACTAAATAAGGGAACAATGTTAAAAGCAAAAAAAAAGGAACATCTAGGGATCTAGGGATGTAGTTTAGTGTTAGACTGTTTGCTTAGGATGCATGAAGCCCTGTGTATGATTCTGGTACCACAAAACAAAAGTAGGCTATGTATTTGTAGTACAACATAAACACAGAAATCGATGATTGGTATATTGGGTGGAATGTATTGCTTAAGGTTTAAGTTTTTACATTTCAATTTAGATTATAATTAGGGTTATCTAGAGGAAAAGAGCTGATAGAACCAATGAATATATCAATATACTTATATATAACATATTATATATAATAATCACATATATATTATTTATTGGAGTGGATTAAAGGATATTCTACATCTAGATGAACAATGACTGTCTACCAACTGAAAGCCCAAGAATCCAGTACATGATGTGTGTGTTTCGACACACATGCCATAGCATATGTGTGAAGTTCACAGAACAACTTTGTGGAGTAGGTTCTATCCTTCCACCTTTTCATGGGTTAAGGGAATCAAACAAAAGTCTCTAGACATGAGCACCTTACTCATGGAGCTACTTCATTCGTCCCATGTATTTATTTTTAAATCAATTAATTCAGGCAATTTGAGCATATTATCAGACATCTAAAGTGATGAGAAATTCAATTAAATAATTATGATATAAATTTTTATTTGAATGCTATAGAGAGTATACAATTCTAGGATATTTATGACTCTGGATTTCAGTTAAAAATGACTCTATTGATGATTTTGCATGTGGAGTCTAGACTTTTCCCATTTTTTTAAAAACAAAATACAGCAATCCTTAAGAAAACTGGACTCTCTGGGCATGGCGAACAATGAGGGCTGATGAGAAGCCAAGGACAATGGCTCGGGGTTTTGATCCTACTTCATGTTCTGGCTTTGTGGGAGCCTAGCCAGTCTGGATGTTCACCTTCCTAGACCTGGATGGAGGGGGGAGGACCTTGGACTTTCCACAGGGCAGGGAACACTGACTGCTCTTTGGACTGGAGAGGGAGGGGGAGAGGAGTGGGGGGAGGGAGAGAAGGGTGGGAGGAGGGGGAGGGAAATGGGAGGCTGGGGGGAGGCGGAAACTTTTTTTCTTTTTCTTTTCCTTTTCTCAATAATATATATATATATATATATATATATATATATATATATATATATATATCAGGAAAAAAGAAAATATGAGGAGTTACATGGTTGGGTGTATTTATGCTTGTCTGTAATAAATTACATTTGCAGATGTTTGTGAAATAAAAAAAATGGTAAATTAGGGGTCGGAGAGATGGCTCAGCAGGCAAAAGAGCACTTGCTCCTCTTCCAGAGGATCTCTTTTCTGTTTCCACAACCTAAGTCTAGTAGCTCACAATCATCTATAACTCCAGAGGTATCTGTTGTTCTCCATTTGCGCTGACGTGCACGAGCATGCACACATGCAGATACACACCCACGCACACACACACACACACACCACTACAAATTAAAAGTAGTAATTTAAGTTTAGCAACTTTTTTTCATCTATAGTGAGAATGCAAGAAAGGATTTGTAAAGGTTGTGAAGTTGCAGCTTTCAAAGACTTAATTGAATAGTCCCACAGAATAAGAATTCATACATATTACACAGGCTAGATTCTCAGTATTGTTCTAAGTTTGTGTGTCGGGGGGGGGTGCTAATTTACCTTCATGGCATATTTTGATGTGCCTGGAAACAGTTTTGATTGTAATAATTTGGGGGTATTGTGGGGTAGTGATAATATTAATTAGTGACTAGGGATGAGGGATAATGCCAAGCAGCTTTTGGTGAAAAGAACAAGCCCCCAATGAAGATTTTTCTATCCTAATACATCAGGGGTAACTATCATTTCAGAACTTTAAATTTGAAGAAGGTAAGTGCTGCAAATGAAACAATGTATATTACATGCTTAGAGGTTGGAATGACATTTGATTGGACTATTGGAACATCAAAGGGAGCTTTAGAAAGAATATGCAAGCTTGGCTTAGAAAGGGAATCACATTGCCCTGTGAAATGGGAGGGCACTCACTGAGTATTGTCATCCCAGAATTTCCTCAAACTCAGCTTATCAGACTCTTCTTCCTGATTCTGAAACAACTCTTCACTCACATCAGGAAGGCAGGGCTTATTCCTGTCTCTTCCCTTCCTCTCACCCTCTCTGCAAGTTGGAACCTGGTGACTGTTCACAAGCACTTTCTGAATAGCTTTCAGATGTGTTTCCTTCCTGGCTGTTCTTACTGCCATTGTTGTTCTGGTTCCTCTCTTCCTCACCTTGAACTAGCTCTTCAACAGTTACTCACTGCTTCTTATCTGTCTGCCTTAGCTTTGCTTCTGTTTCAGTTTTTCCTTCTCCCTAGTTAGACTATGCTTTGCATTGTGCAACTATGACTGTCAGTTGTTGCCAAAACACACTCAGCCTGTAGGTAGGCTGTTTTCTAACAAAACATTTTCTTATTTTTGTTTCAAAGCTTAAAAATATGAAACCCAATATTACATTATGTTTTCTTTAACTATAGTACTTTTTATATTTTCTTGCCCAGTATTAAGTTGCTAAGATTTATTCAGTTTGCGTGTGTATCTGTAATTCATTCTTTTGTGTAGCTACACTATTATCTTTATTTTCTTTCTATCTGATGACTACTTTCATGCTTTCCCATTTTGTTCTTGCAAACAATCTACCTGTAAATATTAAACATTTCTCTTGTATATGTGTAAACCTTTTTTTAATGAAATTGCCAGGTTGTATGTTAATGTCCAATTGGTTTACAGTTTATATTTCCAAGAACATTGTATGTGTCTGTGTGTCCCCAGTGTTTGGGGACATAAAGCTAGATGGATTCCAGGAGCTCACTGTGCAGTTGGCCAAGCCGAAATTTTAAGTTTCGTGTCCAGCCCCACCATAAAAATAAAAGTTAGAGAGTGACAGGTGAAAATATTTGATAGGTGGTAGCCTCCTTATTGTGGCCCCTTTCTGGACACTCATGGGTGTACATCTGTGCATGTGTGGACCTCATGTGGAAGTTGGATGACAACTTTCAGAAGTTAATTTTCTCCTTTCATCATTTGGGTTCCATGTACTGAACTCAGGTCATTTGGTTCAGTGGCAAGCAACTTTATATTCTTTTTTTTTGTGTGTGTGTGTACACATTGGTTTTATTGTAACAAAGCAACTTGTACACTTCAACATTTAAAATGAGCATCTTTTCCTTCCAGTGAAAATGTACAAAAAAAAAAGAAAATGTACAAACATACACACATGCCTACAATATAAAAACAAAACAAAACAAAAAAGACAAAAAAGTTCTAGAAAAACCCAGTAGTAGTGGTGCACATCTTTAATCCCTGAACCCAGGAAGTTGAGGGAGGTGGTTATCTGAGGTCAGCCTGGTTTACAGAATGACTTCTAAGACAGCCAAGGCTACAAAGAAACCCTGTCTTGAAACCCCCAAAAAAGCACTAGAAAGAAATGGGAACATTTTATTGTTTCATAAGCAGAAATACCATCACACTTTAATAGGTTGTAAATAGAGTAGTTTTTTTTTTTACATTTTCTTGTTTGGTTTTTACATATTGTAATATAATAGGATTTTTAAAAAGGAATTAGGTAATTTAAAATATTTAGGTTAATTATTTAACATAATTGATTTAAAATTTTCATGATATGAAATAATAAGGATGGCATTTAAACTAGTATAGAGCATTTTAAAGAATAATATTAATATACTTGTAAGAAATTTAATCTTTATTTTTTATGAGTCAGCATTTTTTTATGACCCAGAATGCTCTGATACTCAGGTTGTGGTACTGGCTTGCCTCAAATGCATATTCATTCTTCTGCCTCAATCTCACAAATGCAAGGATTACAAGTATGAGCCAACAAGACTGGCTGGGCCACAGACTCAGCCTTGAACGTCGTAATTACATAGAGAGGATGACCGGGAAAAACTGAGAGACAAATGTACATTTGTGCTTTGGTTTGGAATGAATTATTTCCCATTTTGCTGTAGTATGATGTGTTCTATCACTTAACTGTCTCTTGCTGTGGTTTGCTGTCTTCCTTTTGCCATAAACTCAGTTAAGCTATGAAGAGTTATTATGTATAGGTAGATCAGAGAGTTTAGGCTCTCACAAACAACAGTTCTCCATGTTCATTGCTTTTTCTCTTCCAGCTTCATCAAAACCTAATGACTGAGGTTTTCTTACGTTTACTTATTTAATTTTGGTCTCATGAATTTCTTACCCTGGGTTCTTTTACTCTTATTCACATACGAATCAAGGCAAAAGCAGCACAAAAGTTTCCTTAATATTGGCAGCCGTGAGTTACAGAGGTTTATTGTCTAGACTTTCAAACTTTATATGTCATATTTAGTCTAGCATTGAGAGTTAGAAACATATGGCTTAAAAGTATGAAAGCTTGAAGCTTATTGGTGTTGGTGTTGGAAGCATAGGCTTATTGCCCAGGGGATAGAGAACCAAAACCAAGGGTGGAAGTTCCATATTTTGAGTTTGGATATCAGAAATCTTGGGCCTTCACTCCTCATTCGCTTTCTCAAAGTCTTCTAGCAACCAGCGCTTTCAGTTCTTGAAATTCTGCTCCTGTCTTTGGTTTTCCACAGCTTTTTATGTTTTACACACTCAACTTTTCTTTGTAATCTCTTACCTTCTCAATACTTCCATTATTCTTTTTAGTTTTTTTACAGTTTGAACTTTAAAACATCCAGCTCAATCTGCTTTGCCCCTGATAAGGACCATTGTGGGAAAAAATAACATTTTGGAGAAACATTTTTTTATGGTCTTAACTGAGGCTTGAATGTAGTATGCCATAGGAAAAGCCTTAAGCCTAACCCAGCAAGACTGGAAAACAGCCTGCTTTTATAGCTAGGATGTGGATGTGGCATGCTTGTTCGTTTTTAATTCCATAGGCAACAGCATGGTTTTCAGCTTATAAATCTTAAGCTACGTAAAGACCAATCATAAGTCCCATATAGGGAGTAATCCTTTTGCTGATTCACCAGGTAGGCATCACTGGTAGAGTTCAAGTAAAAGTAACAGCAGTACAAGCAGTTGTAGCACGACTAATAACAAACCAGAGACAGATATTGGGGTTCATCCTGAAGGTCAGAAAAGTAAAACAGTCAGTCACTGGCTCTTACCTCTACCTCAGTCTGAAATGGCGATCCTGACTCCAGGAATCTCAGAATGAGACTGTGTGTGAGACCTATCTCCTCTTGTTTTATATTCCTCTCTAGTGCTGGGATTAAAGGCATGCACCACTACCGCCCAGTTTTTATGACAAACTAGTGTGGCTACTGGCATGAAAGATGTGTGTCACCACTGCCTTATGTCTAAGGTTGATCAGTGCAGCTGTTTTACTCTCTTACCTCCAGGCAAGCTTTATTTATTAAAATACAAATGAAATATCACTCCAAGCGGGCTCATCTGGAGTGTAACCAGTTTTGTCCTGTGTGGAGTCTTCCAAGGTTTGTGCAAGTTTCCTAGAGTGGTTATGGCTATAGTAGAGCCTTCTGAAGCAGGAGTTGTGAGTTGCTAATGCTCTTTGCAGTGGTAGTTTAGTTTCTTGAAAATATTAACGGAATGTTCAGATTAGTTGTTATGTCATGATGACACTTTTGCTAGTTTCCATAAGAGACCCTGCTTGTTTGACAGTTCAATGATCAGTCTTTAAGCACAAGGGAACAGCTCTTTCAGTTTTCAGTCCTACAGATGGCTTACAGATGACTGTCTGCTTTTGCTCATTTGAATTAACTAAGTAACAGATTATTGGCTGGCTTCAGCCTCAGTTGGAGAACCTCTGCGTCCCTTTTGCCTAGAAAATTTAGGAGGGTGATGGTATCCTGGAGTGATGTTTGACAGGAAAACTACAAATGAATATGTGATTCACATATTAGCGACAGATACTAATGAAAGGAAGGAAGAACTATCTTAAGCAAGTGCTTGTCCAAATAAGTTTAGACGTTTTAGAATCCATGGAAAAGAAAAAAAAATGAGTTGTTGGTAACAATGGCTGTCAGGGTTATTCTAGGTGAAAGCAAAAATTTCTTGAGACTCAGGTGGAAATGGGGTTTTGAAAAACATCATTAATATCTAAAATAGCGAAATTTTGATGGAGTGTTAGGGATAATATTACTGAAGAGAGTGTGAGTTGGTGATAAGATGTAAGGAAACAGCAAACTCTTCAATAACCCTATGATCTTAACTTATATGTTAAGAGCCGTCTGGGATTGAGATAGGGGTAATGGTAATTTAATATGGAAAGTGAATGGGGTTACCATTCAGGAACTTGTAATAATGTGTAGAGTGCTTTCAAAGCTTTGAAACTTTCTTGAGGAATAGAATGTATCTTTAAGTGTGATGAAAATGGTAGGAATAAGAGAGACTCTGCTGTGTTTGATGTGACCCAAACAGAGAGGAAACCTGACTGGTTATTAAATGGAAGATATTGGAGAGCAGAAAAGATGAATGTTCCTGGTGAACTTCCATTGGTTAGAGAACTTTGTTTGAGGTTAAATAGGGGAAAGATGTAGTCTGGTCCCCAGCTTTTACATAACATTTCTTCCTAATAAAAGAATTGGTAGATTTTTTTATGGCTATTAATCTAATTTTTATTTAAAATTAAGGTCAAAATATCTAAAAATCTCAGAGCTTCCTTATGTCCTTATGACACAATACAATATGAAAAAGGCAATAAGTTAGTTGGTTCTCTTGTCTAATGCTTCCAAGTGTTTAATTTAATACTTGGGATGTTTGAAGCTATGCTGTTTAACAAGAAAACAGATAACTTTGTGTAGGAGCTGATAAAATATGACACAAGCTTGGTATTTTCTTTTCCTATTGATTGACTGGATATATAAATGAACCCTGAATTTTGGAAACAGAGAGCATTTGTGAGCCATTAAGGGCAAGCCAACCATGTTGCTTTTTTATGACACAGCTTGGTGTACAGGAATGGCCATGTCCACATCCTTTAGATGAACAAGTTTTCTGAATGCTATCAACTTCAGTCTTTAGTCACAGGCATTACTGAGGTTTTGCCAAGTATGAAGAGAAGGGCAGATATTTTCTGTTGTCATTGAACGCATGAAGCTTGTGCTGATGCCTGATCCGTATCTAGGAGAAAGTGTTAGCATACTATTGTGAAATCAAGAGACCCTGACTTGTTCAAATGTAGAATGGTGTCAGGTATAGTGTGATTCCTGAAATTAGGGACTATGCTTTCCCTAATTTTTAAATACAAGTATGGACTTGGTGTTTAAAAATAGCTAGGTATTTATTCTGATGACATAGACGGTTACCTTCAACAGATCAATATAGAGATGATGGTATGTCTTGGAAAGCATATGTATTGATTGTCAGTCTATAGCTTTGACTATAACTGAGTTAAAATTACTCCAAATATTGGATGTGACTGTCTTCATGTGTCTTTCAGCATATATTTATATGTGAAATGGCTGTGAGATTTGATTAGTGGGTAGAATAATTCAGTGGGTCCTTCAGAGAGCTAGAATATATCCCGAACACTTTTTGCATAATTAATATTCATTTACTTCTTAGTTTTCCTCCACTATATATTTTAAAACATTTTTTAAAAAATATAGCGGTAACTATTATAAAATCTAAGACCTGAAATAGGAACAATGATAATAACACAATGGTACAATCTAACTTTGAAAACTGTTTAACCTTTGTTTTAAGCTTTCTTTCCATTATTTTCAGCAAAAGTGTTTTGCTTCCTAATAAAAAAGAAATTGGGACAAAATAAGGAAGTCATGGCTGGAAAACCAGTCTCTAAGTACACAGAACAGGCCCGGCAGCTTGACAGAGTGGGGCAAAAAAAAACCCACAAAAGGCCTAGTGCAGACTGTCCTGGGTTCCAAGAAAGAAGCATGTTCCTTCCCAGAGTCATGACGGATTGAGTGGGCAAAGAGATCTACACACAGTGGGCAGTTGGGGCACTGAAATGGAGTGAGAGGGAGGAAAGAAGGGAGAGAGGGAATGGGGTTTCTTTTCTTGTGGACAGAGGCATATTTGAAGAAGTGTAACCAGTGAGGAGCAGCTGAGCTGAGTGACTTGATTGTTGCTTGGTGACATGGTGATATCTGGACCTGGACTGCTGCTGGAACCTATGCCTAGTTTAATGACTTCTTCCTTGAACACTAAGCCTATGTCCCTAATGGTTAATTGAAAGATTGGGTAAAACTAGTTCTAGAACTTTTGCTTCATGTGAAATGAAAGGCAACTGTCCATCAGAAACAGTATGAAGTCTTTTCTTTCTTTCCAAAAAAGTCTGTTTTATCATCTGTAGCCAGCTTTCTTATGGGCTATCAACCAGCTCCCAAATCATGGCACAGAGACATATCATTAGTTAGGTATGCTTAACCTTATCTTATGCTTTTTTCTTGCTAGCTCTAACAACTTAACCTGTTTCTCTTCACTTATGTTTTGCCTTGGGGTTTTCTTTCCTTCTGTATGTACTATTGTGTAGTTGGCTGGCTGGCCTTGGGTGTCTCCTTCTATTTCTCCCTCATTCTCTTTTCTTGTTCTCTCTCTCTTTTTTCTTCCTACTTAGTCTCTCTGCCTGCCAGCCCCAACTATTTATCCCTCCACTGGCTAGGTACTAGCCAATCAGCTTTTTATTAGACCAAACAGATGACTTAGGCAGGCAAGGTGAAATAGCAGCACATCTTTACATAATTAAACAGATGCAGCATAAACAAGTGTAACACATCTTTGTCTAGTTAAAGTAATATTCTACAGCATAAAAAAGTAACACACCTTTGTATTGTTAAAGTAGTATTCCACAACAGTCCTCCCCCATTTTTTCCCAATACTTTATTAATGTTGACCACAGTAGACATAAGCTTCTGTCAAGTACTAATCAATGGATAGAAATTTTACACCATGTACATTCAACAAAACAGCAGAAGAAGGTTCCACCCTAGGGCCTATGACACAGTCAGCCATAGACTTTTGACTCGGTTTATAGTATTAGGCATGGATTCCCCTTCAGTGGATTGGGCATCAGCCCCAATCAGAAAGTAATTAATTACCCAATAATAGACTTGTCATTATTGTACAAGGGAAACAACTTGCTTGGCATAATGATACTGTGGCTTGCAGGACTCACAGTTGACTAAGACCATTAGTGACTTTTCTTTCCTCAACAACCTACATAGAACCTTCCCATACTATAGAATCTAACCCCCAAGGAGCAAAGTTCCAGATCAGATCTAGTTTAATTTTTCTATGTTGTGCAACCAAAAATGTGCCGTCTAGTTATGGTGGATTATCAAAGAGCAATTGCAATCATTTGTGGTACTTTTGTGGGGAGGCAAGTGGGTCTTTTGGGTTCTCCTGGTCCAACAGCTCTTAAGTGAGGCATCCCATACATATGTCTTCTGGGAGCAACATTTATCCACCCATGTAGTTTTAACTCTTTAAAAGTTATTTGAATACGTTGTTATGTGAATGTTGGTTATTGATAAATCTTAGTTTTGAATTTGGAATATAATCAATGGAGCCATGGTGTTATTTTCATTAGTGTACATTAGTTATTGTTTCTTAATAGACTGATACTTTTCTTCAGACGGTCTAAACGTAATAATCATTTGTTAGTGATTGACTTCTTTATGTAACACTTTGAAAGCCTTAACCCATTCTAAAAGTGAAGGACGCTTAAATTGTTTTTCATTTTTATGTTTTCTTTTCATGTGGATTTTAGAAGTTATGTGATGATGTTATATCATTTGTCTTTTAAAAAAGTTAATTCAACAGCCTCTTCATAAATAACACCATTCCATTTCAAAATGCCAGATTTGCCATCTCTATAGTTTATATGGGTTTAAGGGTAGTGCCACTCTTAAACGTCACTTTGATGCTTGTTGTCATTACTCTGAATCATTGGGTGTTACTTCTTGTGAAACTGAAGAACGTTGTTGATATTCTTAAAGAAAGCTCTGCAAAGAGCCCCCTCACCACTTTTAATAAAGTCTTGTCCTTTCATGTGACTTAACTGATGCATGACTCACAGTCTTTCCCTCACAGAGCATGCATGTAATTTGCCTCTCTGGTTAGCAGCTGTGGTTTCTTCTTGCAGCATCTGCTTTTGTTTGCGCCCTTGCTTCCCAACATGCCTGTGGCAGAATGAGTCTTCCATCGCTGTACCTTCTTGTTCCGTGGATCTAGCTGCTTCATATTGATTCTAGTAATTGTTGGCTTTAAAGTAGTTTGTCTTCATTTTCTTTGTTACTGCTTTCCCTCCACTATACTATGGTTTACATTTTATTTATTCGTGGAGTAGATTGGAAGTTCTCTGACTGATGCTTCCTGCTCATTTAACAAAGCTTAGGCCTTGTAGACTGTTTATTGTCTTGTTCCAAATGGCATGCTGACACCCTTCTTGAGAATACTGAATCAAGAAATCACCTGCCTTTGGAGAGGGCATGTGTTGAAAACAGATGTCAGAGCCATAGGGTTGTCATTTCCCATCAGGCTCCAGCATCAGTCTCTATACTTCAAAGGCATTTTCCAGTCTTGTAGCGATGGGCAGCTGTGCTACCTCCTGTGTTTTCATTGGGCTTTGTTTCTAGTTTTGATAGTTCTTTTAGATGGAAAAATAGATGAAGGAGTGCATATTGTATAGATAAAGTATGAGAGCATATTGACCAGATTTTACACAATACATGTGTATTTATATGTCATTAATGGCAGTTTTTGAAACGTAGTAAAAAATATAATTTTTTAAATTTCTTGTTAGAAAACAAAAAACTTCTTTATTTTTATGTACTCTCCTATAGCTTAATTTTGTTATATATATTCTACTTCACAAAAACAAACATAATAGTCCAACTTCTATTTTCTTTTGTATCGATATAAACCTTATTTTTCATTTATTATGTGCAAATTGATGAATTGCATTTTATTTATTTTGTTTATATCTTCTAGGGATTTTAGGTTGTCATAGAATGTCTACTCATTTTCAGTAGCACCAAAATAATGAGGTATTAAATAATATTGGCAGTCTCTTACAAAACCAAAAATATTGCTCCTATTTTGTCTGTTGCTTTTTTCTAAGTAGATTACTGAAGCATGATTAATACAAATTCAGAGAGAGAAATTGTAGTTCAACCTGAAGATCAGAAAAGCAAAACAGGCAGACACTGGTTCTTACCTTGACCTCAGTCCAAAATTATGATCCTGCCTCCGGGAATCTCAGAATGAGACTGAGCCTGAGAACTGTTTCCTCTCATATTATAATCCTCTCTAGGGCTGGAATTAAAAACATGCACCACTGGGATTAAAGGCATGTACTACCTGGTTTGTATGGCAAACTATTTGGCTACTGGAATTAAACATGTGTGTTACCATTACCTGGTCTGCAAGGCTGAATCGTGGGGCTGTTTTAATCTCTGATTCTCAAGCAAGCTTTATTTATTACAATACAAGTGAAATGCCACTATAGGTTACCTTTCCATTTTGGTTCCCAAGGCTTTTGTGAGATTTAAAATGCATCCCCAAAAGCACACCCTAAGAATGGTAGGATATAGTTCAGTCAGAAGACCTTTATAAAAGTTAACAATATTAGTTGAAATAAATGAAGGTGATTCTTTTTGTATTACTCCATTCATTGCAATGGTACTAATACTATCTAAGTGGACATTATTTGATGCTCAAGGTGAACAAGAATTACTATTGTCTGTAGTTGGGGTCTGAGATTTGTATTAACATAAACACTTAGTTCCACATTCCTTGTTAATGTTTATTTAAATCAGTTACATGAATAACAGTGAATCAATTCAAAATGTTAACTGAAAAATAGAGAATAAATCTTGGAAGGTGATTATCTGAATATTCTTATATGGCTACAGATGACTTGATGTTTACACTATTTAGATATTTCTTTGCAAAATTTTTGTGGTTAGGCTGCAACGATTTTCCCCTTTGGTACTGGGGACAGAACCCAAGGGTTCATGCATGTCAGATAATTGTTCTGCCCTCAACCTACATTTCCAGTTCATAGGCTGGAAATAGCAGTGTAGGAGGGATGTCATATGTGTCTTGTAAGACCTCACACATGGTGTAAGTGAAAAAGTTATGGAAACCTTGGATGGTTAGCTTGTCTGACATATTGCCCTTTTAAAATTCAAAATAATAAATCTTACCTGTGGTTCAATCAGCTGGAATAGGTGCAATAACCGTTACCTGCCAATAGGTGTCAGGGTGTACCTGAATCCACATGCTTGGTTTTAGATGGCTGAATGTAAACAAAATAATGAAAAATATACTAAAATCAAGAAGTTAAAAATCACAGACCGTGTGCTCTGTGAATGTGTTCAGCTGTTCAATAGTTTTCCGTTCTGGCAGAGTGCAGCTGTGGCTGGATCCAAAGCCTACAGTGCGTCTCCGGGTGGAGGAGTGCATGCGCCTCGAAGTGCTCAGGGTCCAGCTTGTGGTGGCTGCCAGGAGTGGGGCGCTGGGTGCAGGGCGCAGAGCCGAGGGAAGCCGAGGGGGCACGGGGACCCCGGAGCACACGAGCAGCTGGTGGAGGGGGTGTTTTGTGTCTGCAGCTGCAGTGCATGCAAATGGCGCTGAGCATATGGAACTGTAGTGACCCCATGTTGGGCGCCAAGTGTTGACGAATTAGGTCGGTATGGTAAATAACCAGACCAGCTCAAGAATAACAGTTATTTATTTTTTTTTAGTAGTTGATAAGGGAAAACTCATGCTACAAGAGTGGGAGGTCGGAAATTCAATTGGTCCTGCTGGCACTGTGCAGAGAGAGAGCATGCCTGTGTCCTACCAGTTTTGCTACCTAGGCTACAGGTAGCCACATCCTAACTAGATATGATTGATTGATAGTTTCCACATCAGTTTCCTTCAGTAGCAAAGGTCAGACTGGCTGCATCCTTCAAAGAAGAATGCTATTGTGTCTTTAGAGTAATGCAGAGCTACATTTATTGTCCAGTAAAGTAAGGATATATTCCTTAACACATAGGACAGTTATGCTGACTGCTATAATTGGTGTACCTACTCTCCACTCAGGTTCCTCTCATGATGTACCCAAATACACACATCTACATTGACCCAGTAGGATTTTAGGAGCAAGTAGAACAAATACAAATAATCTGTTCATTCCATGATGTGGGATGTGAGTTCTAAAGTCTTATTTTTTACACACGAATCTTGTGCCTTGTGCTAGCATCCATACAACAACTTTAAGCTAATACATAGACTTACAAGTAGGGTAAAATTTCAGACCCCTTGGAGTCCTGTACATAAACTCAGTGGTTTTGTCTATTGTGCTATCCTTCGTTAGGATAAATTGCTTTACTTAGTTTTCTTTAATCCTTGTTTAGTGAATTGATTAAAAATATTGAAACATTAATAAGGGCTCATTCTTCTAAGAGCTAAGTAGGATCTATCTTATCTCAAAGCAAACAATTGTGTATTGGTAAATTCAGGAACAGCTGACGACTTTATAATACATTTGATTAATTTTTGAGCCTGAGTTTGGGACTTAGCTTCTATATGTTTGGTTTTCTGTTACAAGAATCAGTCTTTGGTATGTATATGGTTAGAAGAGTTATCATTTCTCTGACCTTGGTTTGTGATTGGAACAGGACAGAATATTTAAAATGTGAGACAGTAGGCTGTCTTACTGAAGGAGAGGAAAATTACATACAGATTATGGGATTTGAAGTCACATTTGAATTCAGAACCCCATTGTTTTCAGTTTTTATCTATATTGGACATGTCATTCAATCAGTCTTTGCTTCATATGTATAATAAGGAATGCTAGCTAGCACATAAAATTGACATAGGGATTAGAAATACTCTATGGCAAGTGAATGGATCCTGATCAATGTATGGTGTGTGTATGCACCTCTGTCCCACTGACAGGAATTTTGAGTTCTGACTTCAAATGGCTTATATATTAATCTATGTTCTTTAAGCAGAAAATTATTTCCTTTCTTTGCTCTGCCCTCCTCCTCTTCCTGTGCGTCTCATGCCATTGTTTTCTTTGGGTTTATCTTAAACACCGTATAAGCTGAAAATATATGATGATGTGGTTATATCTATTAATGAGGGAGATATGTTCCAAAAGTTCGCATAAACTTTAGAAATTTTACTAGAGATAAAAATTATCAGGGCTGAATATATTAGTAGATTTTTTTTAAAATAAGGGACTATATTATAAAAGCAGTAGACTAAAAGATGACTCCTTTCTTAGTTTACACTTTGACAACTTGAACAACTCTTCCACCAGGAACACCACACTCTTTTGTATACTGAATAAGATCAGAATATAAGTAGTATAATTAGTATAATTTCTGAAGATCTTTTCCTGTACTTTGGCAAAACTGCTACTGATTGGCCAGGCATTACAGTGGGCAGCAGATGGCCCCATCTGTGGTGCTTGTGGCTGCAGCTTGGAAGGCAGCTAACAAACTTCCATTCCATCTGACTTACTCCTCTTTCCCCAATTTCCTTGCTCTTTGAAGCTCAACATTGATACCGAATAGTATTATGATCATATTATATCACAGGCTCTATTAACATCTCTAAAAGGCCACCAGTGTTTTATAAGGAGTGTCTCCTAGGAAAGGAAGGAAACAGTAAACTGCAATCTGTCTGCTGCTGACTCACAGCCAATAATGGTTGATATGATTTATGTTTAGAAACGAGACAAAGGGAAAACTGTTTAGTTGTTGTAAATGGGATTGTCCCTAAGGATATTAATTAAATAAAGTGTCACCTTGATGCACAAGAAAAAAATGCACAGCTATTTCTTAGTATATGTTCTGCCAAAGATGACAGTACACAGCTATTAAAAAAATGTAAAGGCATTCACCCAAAAGTAAGAGTAAAAGATTAATGTGGACTCTGTTAGTTTCCTGTTGTTTCTATAAAAAGTTATCATAAACTTAATGGTCCACAGTAGTATAATCCGAGTCTGATATAGTTTGTGAGATCACAAAATTCTGAAGTGAATTTTATGGGATGAAAATCTAGGTTTCAGCAAGGTCTTTCTCCCTTTGGAGGCTGTAAGGGACACCCCATGTCTTGTCTTTTCTAACTTCAGGTGGCTGCTGAGCCTACTTGCACATGTTACTCAAATATTGACCTCTCTTCTTGTGGATTTCCCTCCCATATATCTGTATATTTTCCCATTTTCCAGTTCTGTGAGATGTAGTATCAATATCTAGTTCAGGCTTGTCTCAAACATGATATCCTCCTGCCTCAGGTTTTAGAATGTTCGGGTTACAGATTTGTATCATTGATCTAAGCATGCTCTGCCTTTTTTCTTTCAAAGACACATGTAATTACATATAGGGCTCACCTAGATGATCCACAATATGTCCATATGGCAAGATTATTAATTACATTTGCAAAATATTTATCTTACAAGGTAACACAGGTTCTGTAATTGGACTAGGTTTGAGATCCCACCATTCAGTTCATAATTGAAAGATGATGAATTTTAATCTTGAAAAGATGAACATTTTTATAATTGTTTTTTCCCAAGCCCTTATTGTTCCTGAGGAGGTACATTTTGAAAGTGCTATAAAATGAATCTCAGTAAGGAACATATTAATAGCTTGTTTTCCTGGTCTTCTTGAAATCTTTACTTATTTATCTGTTTATTTATTTTACTGAAACTCTCTTTGTAGCACTAAGTTTATGTATATTTCTTGAGAATCATATGTTCATTATTGTGTTGTACCACTTTCCTGAATATAAATAGTGAATAAATAATTTTTTAATATTATAAAGCTCTTTTATTAGGTTTTCTATCACAAGATAAAAATTTTATCTCAATTTAGTTTTATGTATTACATCTCTGTAAGTTTATTTTTACTCTTTTCAAGCTAAGCGTGACATGTGGGTAGTGTGAAATAGTTCACAATTTTTTTTATTTTTTATTTTTTTATCTTCATAAATTCATTTTATTTTTTAATGTGACATATGAAAAACAACTAGAGATTCCACATTCAAAAATGGCTGTATGTATAAATATTTATCTTAATATATGATAATGAGATTCTTGAACGTTAGGTCACAGATTTTCTTCCAGTAGGCAGTATAGTCTTTGCACTCTGCAGACTTGATTCATCCCTAAACTGATGATACTTACAAGTAGTAAAATCTGAGGCTAGAGAAATGCCTCAGCCATTAAAAGTGCCGATGTAATTGCAAAGGACCAAACTTGGTTCCTGGATGCCATACTTGAGAGATGCTAAAACACCAGATCTAGGGGATACAATGACCCTGCCGAGCTTTATAAAGTACCCATGTACTACAGTACATATAAAATCACAAAGTCATAAAGGCACACACATGCACAAAAATTAATAATAAAAATGAGGGGTTTTTATATAAGAAAAAGAAATTCTGGTGATTTATTAATAGTTCACAAAATTAAGAGGTAAATTCCTTAATGTTACTTCCTCTGCTTCTTTCTGTAGTTGTTGAATTCTTTTGGCAATGTTATTCTGCCCCCCCAGCTCTTAAAAAGTATGTTTATTTATACTAATTTACAATCAGAAACACCCTAGATGTAGATTTCCTTAATTAGGGTTTATGTCATAGTTGAAGTTCTAATTTTGACTTTGTTATGCTTTGTTTTAGTTCCATTCAGTTAGAATAATAATTCCTGTAATTTTACTGTCTTTTAGTAAACAAACAGGAATAGATTCAGATAATAGTTTATGAATATAAATTTAACTAAAATTCAATGGGAGATTATTCTGTTTGTAATTTACCATATTTGAAAGCAAGAACATATGTTATTAAAATAGTATATTAAGATTATCTCAATAAAATCATTGTTATTAATTATTAGTAGTAATATTTTTCCTTGTTACATTTGAGATCTTTTGTGGTTTTTACCTTTTCCATTGAGAATTTTCATAGATGCTTGGTTTTTTCCTTTTTTTTCTGGATAAGTTTTCTCTGTGTAGCCTTGGCTGTCTTGGAACTCACTTTGTAGACCAGGGTGGCCTTAAAGATTGAACTGCCTCCACCTCCTAGGTTCTGAGATTAAAGCTGTGTGCCACCACTGCTGGGCTTTTCTAGAACGTTTTTTGTCCGTTTTTATTTTATTTTTCTGTTTTTATATTGTGAGCATGTGTGTGTATGTACATTTTCATGTGATTGCAGGCACACGTGTCACAGTGTATGTGTATGTCTGTCACAGGATAACCTCAGGTGTTGAATCACACTTTTCCCCGTACTTGAGACAAGATTACTTATAGTTCCTGTGGCTTACTCCAGGGTATCTGGCCTGCAAGTGCCTGGGGCTCTCTTGTTTCTGTCTCCACCTCACCTAAGATTTCTAGAACTGAAGATATACACTAGACCAGCCAGCCTTATGGGCTCAAAGAGGTGGAAGGTGGCTGGAGAGATGGCTCAGAGGTTAAGAGCCTTGCCCGCTCTTCCAAAGGTCCTGAGTTCAATTCCCAGCAACCACATGGTGGCTCACAACCATCTGTAATGGGATCTGGTGCCCTCTTCTGACCATCAGGCATCCACACAGACAGAATATTGTATACATAATAAATAAATAAATATATTTTTAAAAAAAAATGAGATGAAAGAAGCAGTCACAGAGCCTGCATGGATCTACACTAGGTCCTCTCCATAGATGCTGTAGTTGTTTAGCTTGGGGTGCTTGTGAGACTCCTAACAGTGGGAGTTGTTACAATGAGGAGGGCACACTTGTGCCTCTGAGCTGCTTGGAAGTCTGTTGGTTTGTCCCAGCTGCCCAGCTAGCTTAGCCCCAAAATAACCACACAGAAATTGTATTAATTAAATCACTGCTTGGTTCATTATCTCAGCATCCTATTGGCTAATTCTCACATATGATTTAATCCATTTCTATTAATCTGTATATCATCATGTGGCAGTGGCTTACTGGGAAAGATTCTAATAGGTGTCTGTCTCAGGCGGAGGATCCATGGCTTCTCTCTGACACTGCTTTCTTCCTCCCAGAATTCAGTTCTGTCTTCTCCACCTACCTAAGATCCACTCTATCAACTAGGCCACAGCAGTTTCTTTATTCATTAACCAATAGAAGCAAAACACAGATGGGACTCCCACATCAGGGAGTGGGGCTGTCTCTAACTCCTGTTCTTACTCTGTGGACCCCTTTCCTCCTATTGTGTTTTCTTTTCCAGCTTTAATAGGAGGATTTGTGCCTAGTTTTATTGCATCTTGTCATGCCATGTAATGCTATACTGTGATTAAATATGTGCACACCCTCACTAGCTGATGGCTATTCTTGATCTCTCTTAATATTCTGGTTAAGTGACATTTTCTGTTTCTATGATTTTGTAGCAGTAATGTTATTTCTATAACTTCTAATTTTATTTATTCATTTGAGACATCATGTTTGAGATTAATAATCATCAGATAAATTTAATTATATCTCTTCTTCAAAAAGAAAAATATCCCATCTTTAGCAGTAGTAACAAAAATCTGGTTCCACTCCCATTGATTTTAGGTAACATCAATAAAAGGCTAGGCTAGAGTCCTCTGGCTATCTTTGATTCTTACTTCTTACATAGTCCATATAGCCCATCCCTTATTCTTCTCTATTATGTGACAGTGTTAAATATATTTTAAATTCTATCCATTTTCTTTTTTTCTAGTTTTGTTATCTTGTTTCAAAATATCTATACTTCTCTCTGGGACCATTGAATTATTTATTAGTAATTCACACATGAATCTGTCTAGAAGAGTGTACTAAGCATAATACTATTATTAAAATTTAAAATTAATTGTAAGGAGTAACTTTAACTTCTAATATTCTGAAAGTAGAAGAATAAGAAAAGATGTGTGTGCTAGCACACACCTTTAATTTAAGCAATAGGGAGGCAGGGACAAGAGGATTTCTGTGAGTTTGAGGCCAGTCTGGTCTACAAAATAAATTCCAGAACTGTTTCACAGAGAATCCCTGCCTTGAACAAAAGAGAAAAGAATAAGAGGGAAACCATAAATATAGAAAAATGATGACTTCATATTCTCTCTTCACGTCACACTTGGGTATTCTGATAGTGTTCAGATTTTGTTTTCTAGTAATTCCATAATTTCATTAAGTTATCAATAATATTCGTGAAATTAACTTAAATAAATTTTTGTATTATAGAGTTAGAGATTTATAGTTTATGTTTCCTTTGCTAATTACAAAATTTTATATTAGATGAGAATGTGAATCAGCTCTTTACCTCTCCCTCCATTTTCTGTATTCATTTGTATTAACACATACATATTGATGTTCTAAAGAGGGAATTCACTCTCTTGATGAATAAATAGCTTTCTTTTTTAGCAGTGAGGATGTTGAACACTATTAATAGGAGATTGTTTTCCTACTGAGAACAGAACAGATGGTGGGCCAGGCTAGACTGTAGATGTTCTCCCTGATACAGATAATCCTTTTCTGAAGATTATTATCTTTTAAGTCAATTAAGTATAATAAACTAGTATAAACAATGATAGTTCCATAAGGTAATTAATTTGATAATTATTTAGGTAGTTGAGAACCACTTGTATTTTACGGTTTTTTGTTCATTTGTTTTGTTTGTTTGGCAGTCATGGCTAGAGAGTGGATAGCTACTATCTTAATGCTCAACATAATCTCCATAAACAGATTCTTATCCAAAAGGGTCTATACTATTGATATGGAGAAAGAAACTCTTTCTGGTTATTATTTTTTTTAGTCCATCATGTGATGTAGTATTTTTTTTCAAAACTTTCTTTTTTTTTCTTTTTGTATGTTGTGTGTATATCGTTATGTACCCATGTTATGTATCCATGGCCTTTTAAATACTAGCCAAGTAAAATGCCACTAAATTATGCCTCCCACTATTGATATATTTAAAGATAAATAGCATATTTGCATTTTCAATACATTTAGTAGCTTATTTTGTTAAAATGATTTTAAAATAAATTAATTAGTAAACATTTTATACCACTATATTAAAATAGTTTTTCAAGATGCTGGTAAATAATATTTTACAATATATGCAGTAGTTACTTAGATTCTGAGTGAAAGTCGTTCTGTTAATTACTGTATAAACAGGTGTATACTTGCTACTCAAAATTGTTTTTATTTTTCAGATCTTTCCAGAAATCGCTTTACAGAAATTCCTTCAGATGTATGGTTATTTGCACCTCTTGAAACTTTAAACCTATATCATAATTGTATCAAAACAATTCCTGAAGCCATTAAGAATTTGCAGATGTTAACATACCTTAACATTAGGTAAGCAAACAATTTTTAAAAAATACAATTTTTCAGGGTCTAGGAAGATGGCTCAGCCGTTACTAGAACAGGCAATTGGTTTTGGAGGACCAGGGTTTGATGCCCAGCACCCTCTTGTTGGCTCATAACCACCTTTAGCAACAGTTTCCCAGGATCCAAAGACCTTTTCTAACCTCCTCAAGCACTAGGAATACACATAATACATACATACATGCAGTAAAACACTCAATACCAATTAGTAATAATTAATAACATTAGTAATAATAATATAAATCTTTATTAAAACTTTTTTGCATTTTCTTAAATCTTTAATCACTTTTAATAATAAAAGATTGTATTTTGTTTATGTTCTCATTGTTCTATAAGCTTTTGGTCTTGTTATTTAAGGCAATGTTTCTCAAAGTTTCATACACAGGAATTATCTGGGGATCTTGTTAGGTCTGCTGAGGGACCTGCATTTTCTAAAAGGTCCCCTGGTAATTTACCTGCATGTGTGTTGATCATTAGATCTCACTTTGAGAGGAAGGATATAGAACATAAATATTTTTCTTATTTGTTGCCCAGTTTTCTGAATTCATTTATATGTCAGTCTAGTTACACTAGTCAAACATTATAATGAAACATCAAGTAAAGTTTTATCATGTGATGTGTTGCCAGTTCAAAAATGGGCAAATTGGAATGGAAGGTTCAAATGTTTGGAGGTGACAGAGCATCTTTTAACTTAACGAAGTTTTTTCTTTCTTTCAATGATGGGGATCAATCCAGGGTGTTGTCCATGCTAGGCAAGCATTTTATCACTGGATGGCATCCCTAGCCATTTTATGCTTAATATGGCTTTACTATGTACTAGGCAATATTACAAGTGTTTGACCCATATTACTTCTTTTAATATTCCAACATCATTTTGACATAGATCATATTATTCTTTTATTCCATATGAAAAAACTGGATTAATCTGTTTCCAGAAAAAAAAACCATGTATTCATACAGTTGTTCTTTGATGGCTGTGAGAGAATGACATTCCCCAAAATACTAATGTTTGTCAATATTCAATTCCCTTACATAAAAAAGCATAGTGTATGGAGGATTGTGACTGGGACATAGGAAATTAGACATTTCAGAAGTTCTTTGAGGTTTACTAATTGAAGAATAGTGTCCTTCTCTTTTGTTACACACACACACACACAGATGCACAGACACACACAAGGACGGACACACACACACAGACACACACACACACACACACACACACACACACACACATAGTACTTTAAACCCAGCCTAGTATTTATGGAAATTCTCTGCAAAGATAAGATGGGATGGAAGATCTTATGTTATTCTTGCTTGAGTAACATAGATCTTTTGTTCCTGTATACATTACATAAAACGCTAGGTACATGTCTCTAAATGCTAAATTGAAAAAATAGGAAAACAATGATATCTTATTCCTTGTCAGTGCTTACTAGTATGTAATTGGAATGTTTTCTTCTCTATATTTTTGATTTTGAGATATTTTGGGTCAATCCATCTAAATTTGACATTTGAGTATAGAATGTGAAGTGTAAGGATACCAAATCTAGATTAACCAGATTTCAATACAGGCTTTCCTGCTTACCAACTTTGTAACATTAGAACATTTTACTTACTGTCATTGTGATTTATTTTCCTTTTTAAAATGGGGTTCACGATGAGTGTTTACCTAAAGTAGGTTGCTGTGATGAACAGTTGATTTTATTCTGAACTTTTACTGGCAGATTGTAATTAATCAATAAAATGTTATTTGTTACTGTATTTAAATGGACTCTAAGGAATATTTCATTAATGTTAGACTGAAATAGAAGTGCTCGACCCTGTTGTTCTGATGCAAACTATCTAAAAACTCCTACTATTGTTAAGGATTTATTTTATCTTTAATTGTATGTATGAGTGGGTCACACATGTGTATGTGAGTGTGCATATGAGTGCAGAACTTGTGGAGGCCAGAAGATGGTGTCAGATTCCCTGGAGCTGGAGTTACAGGAGATGGTGAACTGCCCCCATGCAGGTGCTGGGAACAAAATTTGGGTGGGTTTCAACAGCAGTCCATGTCCATAACTGCTGAGCTATCTCTCCATGCTTCAAGTTACTGATATTTTAAAAGATAGATTTTTTACATCATTTTAAGCACAATGTCCGCAAATTTCAGCCAAGGTCCTCTCCATGGTTAGACTTATAAAGGTATCAGGTGTGCTAAAATATGCCCCAGAAAATTCTGGAATTCTCTAGCTCAGAAAAAACCTGAGTTATTATTGCATGGGCTACTTATGAGCATTACCATATGTAATAGCAGAATTTTTGCTATCAGATTTGTGTGTGCGTGTCTGTTACAATAGACAAGCCACTTAGGGAGCTTTAGCCTTCATTTTCATATTTGTATATTGAAGCTAATACTACCTATCTTAGGTTAATGTGAATATTAGCCAGTGTATGAACGTAAGTTACATGTTCTTGTTTGAAGTGAAATACTCAATAAATGGTACTTTTTAGTGAATGCTTATTATTTACTGTTGATGTGCTATGTACTTTTTTAGCCTAACATAAAGATTCAGACATTTTTCATAATGAGATTTTCTTAATTTCTTTCAGTCGAAATCTTTTATCAACATTGCCAAAATACTTATTTGACGTTCCACTTAAAGTTTTGGTTGTCAGCAATAATAAGCTGGTATCCATCCCAGAAGAAATTGGAAAGTTAAAAGATTTGATGGAGCTGGTGAGTATAATAATAATTATAAGTTTATATGCCACATTTAATATATACATTTTATTTTAGAGTTATAGTCATTCCTTTGTAGAATTTCACTGTATTTTTTTTAAAAGAGAATAACTTGGTATATGTCTAAATTCAGTTGGATAACAATTTCAGCTACATTTATTTATGGCTGAATTTAGCTCCTAGCACACACAGGAAAAGTTCGGTAATTCCTCAGACAAGGATGCTTTAGGAGACTTGGTTACAAGCTTTCAGAATATGTATCAAGTGAAGAGCTATTTATCCCTTGACTTTGAAGCCAGAGAAGTTCTTAAGAAAATGATGTTTTTTCCTAATGTTTTATGGAGCTGATGCGGAGAGTTAGAACAGAATGGTAAAAGTGGAGAACGCAGCTTTGTGTGCTGGTGGTTCATGCCATTATTCTCAGCTACTCTGGGGGAAGGTAAGACAATCATTTGAACTTAGTAGTGGTTACATTATTGAGACCTCATTTCATCAAAACAAACAAACAAATGAACAAATAATCAGTTTTTAAAAGGCAAAATGTAGGAGGATCACGAACAGAAGTAGTATTTTTTTAAAGATATTCAAAACACCTATTTTCATTTTTTTTATTGAGAAAAGGAGAAAAAAAAAACAAGTTTCCACCTCCTCCCAGCCTCCCATTTCCCTCCCCCTCCTCCCACCCTTCTCCCCCTCCCCCACTCCTTCCCCCTCCCTCTCCAGTCCAAAGAGAAGTCAGGGTTTTCTGCCCTGTGGTAAGTCCTAGGTCCTCCCCCCTCCATCCATATCTAGGAAGGTGAACATCCAAACTGGTTATGCTCCCACAAAGCCAGCACATTAAGCAGGATCAAAACCCCGTGCCATTGTCTTTTGCGCCTCATCAGCCCTCATTGTTCGCCATGTTCAGAGAGTCCAGTTTTGTCCCATGCTTTTTCAGTCATAGTCCAGCTGGCCTTGGTGAGCTCCCAATAGATCAGCTCCACTGTCTCAGTGGGTGGGTGCACCCCTCGTGGTCCCGACTTCTTTGCTCATGTTCTCCCTCCTTCTGCTCCTCATTGGGACCTCGGGAACTCAGTCCAGTGCTCCAGTGTGGGTCTCTGTCTCTATCTCCATCCATCAGCAGATGAAGGTTCTATGATGATATGCAAGATATTCGTCATTATTGCTCTAGGATAGGGTCATTTCAGGTTCCCTATCCTCAGCTGCCCAAGGAACTAACTGGGGACTTCGCCTTGGGCACCTGGGAGCCCCTCTAGGGTCAGGTCTCAACCACTGTGGAAGTCAGTGTTTCGGTTTCTCAGGAAATTCGGGATCAACCTATCCCTGGACCCAGCAATACCACTCTTGGGAATATACCCAAGAGATGCCCTATCATATGACAAAAGCATTTGTTCAACTATGTTCATAGCAGTATTATTTGTAATAGCCAGAACCTGGAAACAACCTAGATACCCTTCAATGGAAGAATGGATGAAGAAAGTATGGAATATATACACATTAGAGTACTACGCTGCGGTAAAAAACAATGACTTCTCAAATTTTGCATGCAAATGGATGGAAATAGAAAACACTATCCTGAGTGAGGTATCCCAGACCCAAAAAGATGAACATGGGATGTACTCACTCATAATTGGTTTCTAGCCATAAACAGAAGTAGTATTAACAAGATAACATAATTATAAGTCAATTAATATGCTCACATGACTTTATAACCCTTTTAGGGCCAAAGTAAATGTAAATAGGCAATTATATACAATTGATTGTGGAAATTGATATAATGCCTCTGAATAATAACATTTTAGATTTTTAAAGGACATTGAATGTCTAGAGGAAAACAGAGTGCTTAAGCATTGAAATGTTTTCATATATTTGTATCACTTCAGTTTTACACTGTGACATGCTATTTATTTTTATATCCTGTTTTGTATTAAGGTAAAGCTTTTCAAAAAATGGTGCTTTATGAATTTTCTTAAGGAGGATTTTATTATCTCTAAAGGACCAGAAGTTTTATTTTTAAGCTTATTTATGATTTTATAATGGGAACATATTCTAGCAATGTACAATATCAGAAATGTCAAGATTGTGTCTATTTGCTAAGAAATCACTTCATGTTCAGTTTCTCTTTGTGCTTTAGAGCCATAGAAGTTTGGGGTTAGAAAAGATCTTAGAAATGATCAAGGACAATCACTTCTGAATGTAGGAAACTAATATATCTACCTGTGTATTTCCAAAATAGACAGCTCTCTGGGTATATTTGAGCCTTCCCTATTCTCCTTTTTTTTGAATTCTATTGGTTAATAATTTCTATTATTTTCAATCAAAATAATGCCCCTGCTGGCTTTATCTATTGACCTTGACCATTCTGTGAAAAAAATGCACAACTTCTCATCCCTCAAATCCTTGTTACCTACTGAAATTTTAAGGTCTGTTTTTGTAAGATGAAACATTCTTATTACCTTTATTTATTTCAATGACTTTCTTTTTTGTGTATTCCAGTTATTTAAATCAAACTATGTTGATTTATTAATGTGATTAAGCATTAGAATTTGAGAACCAAATATTAACAGGTGCTTAGTTCCACAGTTTGTATAATTTTCTTTTAAATCATATTTTTCAGTTCTTGGAAAATATTTTACAATATATTTTAGTAATATTCATCACTTCTCCCATCTTCCCCCTGACACCCACAAATATACCTGGATTCCCTACCTAATGAGCATTGTTTCATCTTAAAAAAATATTAAAAACCTATCCAGTTCAATTGATGGTGCATATATTCTTAGATGAGTGGTCTTCCCCTGGCGCACAGTTGAGCAAACACACTCTTTAAAATAAACAACAAAGACCCCCAAAAGCATTTAGTAAATATACTAAAATAAGTAAGTTTCAGTGTAAAAGAAATGAAAAACTTCAGAAATTTATATACAATAAGTGACTGACTATAATTAGCTAACTCTAGGGAAATTTTCAGTTAAACATTAATATAAATGCATTAATTTTTAATGTTAGAATAACACATAGATATACAACATGAAAGGTCTAGAAAAATAGTGGATGCTAAAAATTTCTCAACTTTAATAAAATAGTATAGAGCATGTTTCAATAATAACATTCTGCATTAATGTATACTCGTGATTTAATTCCATGATGTTTATAATGCCAGAAGCTCGGTTTCCTTTAACTTTTCACATTGGCTCATCAATAGTTAAGGCATTTTAAATATAGTATCTGTCTGAAAAAATTTAATATTGGTAATACATTATGATGCTTAAATTTCTGTCTTTCCAGTCTAAGAAAAAATGGCATATATATGATGTGGGAGTCCCTTCTGTGTGCTGTGATTACCATTAATGAATAAAGAAACTGCTTTGGACCTATAGTAAGGCAGAACTTGGGTAGGCAGGGAAAGCTGGACTGAATGCTAGGAGAAGGAAGGGTGGAGTCAGAGAGACACCATGGAGAGGATGGAAATAGACATGCTGAAACTTTGCTGGTAGGTCACGACCTCGTGATGATACATAGATTAATAGAAATAGAATAAATTGATATAAGAGTTAGCCAATAAGAAGCTACAGCTAATGGGCCAAGCAGTGTGTTAATTAATATAGTATCTGTGTGATTATTACAACACACATATGTTTCTTTATAAAAAAGTAAGTGGTGTTTGTGGTTTCTACTAATAATTTTTGTCTCATTTGTTGTATAATATAAATGATGAAATTATGAATGATTTCATTAATAACCAGTAGTCCATAAACAATGTTATGAAACAGCCATATAAATTTGTCATGCAACAAGATGAACAGAATTCATAGTACACTTTCTTTTTATTGTATTTTTTAAAAAGCGAAAATAAACTATTTTTTTTCCTATTACAACCAATACCAGTTCCCTCTTATTCCCCTCCTATTTCCTTCACCTATTCCCCAATCCTACCACCCATACACTCCTCAGAGAGGGTAAGGCACATTGCTTTGGGGATGGTACAAGGCACTCCCTTACTATATCTAGGCTGAGCAAGGTATCTATCCAAAGAGAATAAGATCCCAAAAAGCCAATATAAGCAGTAGGGATAAGTCCTGGTGCCACTGCCAGTGGCCCCAAAGTCTTCTCTAGCTATGCAACTGTCACCCACATTCAGAGGGACTAGTTTGATCATGCTGGTTCCTTCCCTGACCAGCTAGAGTTGGTGATCTCCCATTAACTCAAGTGAACTGTTTCACTGGATGTCCCCATCATGGTCTTGATCTCTTTGCTCATTTTCTCATTCCTCCTACTTTTTGGGACTTTGGGAGCGCAGCCCAGTCCTCCACTGTCGGTCTCTGCCTCTGTTTTCATCAGTTTCTGGATGAAGGTTCTGTTGTGAGATTTAAGATATTTATTAATCTAACAACAGGGCAAGGCTAGTTCAGGTACTCTCTCCTCAATTGTTTAGGGTCTTAGGTAGGTTCATCCTTGTGGATTACTGGGAATTTCTCTAGTGCCAGGTTTCTTGCTAGGCCCATAATGGCTCTCTTAATCAAGACATCTCTTTCCTTGATCACATATCTGTCCTTTCTACATCTAAACTATTCCATTCCCTCAAGTTCACTCCCCCTCCCCTTCTCCTATCCTCTTTCCCTTTCACCCTCCCTTCTGCTCCCAGACCATTCTCCCAATTTTGTCAGGTGTTCTTGTCTGTTTTCAGTTTCCAGGTGGATGTATATATGTTTTTCTTTGGTTTACCTCATTACTTAGCTTCTTGAGGATCATGAACTATAGGCTCAATGTCCTTTGTTTAGAGCTAGTATCCTCTTATGAATGAGTACATACCATACTCATCCTTTTGGGTCTGGGTTACCTCACTCAGGATACTGTTTTCTAGTTGCATCCATTTTTATACAAAATTAATGTCATTGTTTTTCACCACTGAGTATTATTCTAATGTGTAGATATGCCACATTTTCTTTACCCATTCTTTAGTTGAGGGGCATCTAGGTTGTTTCCAGGTTCTGACTATTACAAATAATGCTGCTATGAACTTAGTTGAACAAATGCCTTTGTAGTATGATTATCTTTTGGATATATGTGCAAAAGTGGTATTGCTGGATCTTGGGGTAGATTGATTCCCAATTTTCTGAGAAACCACTATACTGATTTCCAAAGTGGTTGTACAAGTTTGCATTCTCACCAGCAATCGATGAGTGATCCCCTTACTCCTCATCTTCTCCAGCTTAAGGTATCATTGATATCATTGATTTTAGCTATTCTGACAGGTGTAAGATGTTATCTCAGAGTTCTTTTGATTTGCATTCCCCTGATGGCTAAGAATGTTGAACATTTCCTTAAGTATCTTTTTGGTCATTTGAACTTCTTCTGTTGAGAATTCTCTGTTTTGTTCTATACCTGATTTTTTAATTGTGTTATTTATTATTTTAATGTCTAATTTCTTGAGCTCTTCATATATTTTAGAGATCAGTCCTTTGTCTGATGTGGGATTGGTGAAGATCTTTTCCCATTCAATAAGCTGCCTTTTTGTCTTATTGACTGTGTCCTTTGCTTTATAGAAGCTTATCAGTTTCAGGAGATCCCATTTATTTGTTGTTTCTCTCAGTGTCGATGCTACTGGTGTTATATTTAGGAAGTGGTCTCCTATGCTCATGCATTGAAGAAAACCTTCCACTTTCTCTTCTATCAGGTTCAGTGTGGTTGAATTTTTATTGAGGTCTTTAATTCATTTGGACTTGAGTTTTTTTGCATGACAATAGATATGGATCTATTTTCATTTTTCTACATGCTGACATCCAGTTACACCAGCACCATTTGTTGAAGATGCTTTCTTTTTTCCACTGTATAATTTTAGCTTCTTTGTCAAAATCAGGTGTTCATAGGTTTGTGGATTTATATCTGGATCTTTGATTTGATTCCATATGTCAACCTATTTGTTTTTATGCTAATACCAAGCTGTTTTCATTAATTTAGTTCGATAATGGAGCTTGATGTCAGGTATTGTGATCCCTCTGGATGTTCCTTTATCGTACAGGATAGTTTTGGCTATCCTTGGTTTTTTATTTTTCCACATGAAGATGATTATTTTTCTTTCAAGGTCCATGAAGTATTGTGTTGGGATTTTGATGGGGATTGCATTGAATCTATAGATTGCTTTTGATAAGATTGCCATTTTTATTCTCTTGATTCTACCTATCCAAGAGCATGGGAGATGTTTTCATTTTATAGTATTTTCTTCAGTTTTTTTCTTCTAAGACCATGTTCTTGTCGAACAGGTCTTTCATAGTACACTTTCACTCATTAAAGTTGAAGCAGTTCTTTTTGATATTTTCCTATTGTTAGAATTTCTTTAAGTGGTTTTATTATATTGCTTTTTGAGACATGTTTTTCTTTCTATCTTTGGAGCCTATTATGGAACAAGCTCTTGTAGACCAGGCTGAGCTCAAATGCACAGAGATTTGTCTGCTTCTGCCTCCTAAGTTCTGGTTTTTAAAAGCGTGCACCTCCATTGCCTGGTTTATTAAAAGTCTTTTAAAAATTGACTACAATGGCTTAATTTCTTTCACAGTTCATAGTTCTCTGCAGAAAGCTACTTTTGGACATCATGTAATCCAGGGATATTTTGAACAGTTCAATTATCTTTAGAAGTTAAAATCTCTCAGTGCCAATTAAATAAATCAGCACCTACACTCATATGTTCTCGAGGATACAATTAAAGTAAACTAGCATCATTTTCAATCACACCTTAACTAAGGGTGGGACTTCCTGTTCATTTCTCCTCTCCATGCAGTCATTTATCTTGCTTGAGTTTACACAGGTCTAGTGGACAGTGCCACATTTGCTGTGGATTCATATGTGCAACTTCCCTTCTATATTGGAAAACACTGTTTTCTTGTGGTCATCCTTAATTATCCTATACCATCTTCCACAATGTTCTCTCAGCCTTGGAAGGAGAGGGTGTAGTATACATGTTCCCTTTAGTACTAATCATTACACAACTACATATTCTCTAAACCCTTGATAGTTATAGGGATTTTGGTTTTTACTCCACTGTCAACAGAAGCTTCTCTGATGAGGGTTAAAAGATGTACTAATCTATGTTTATAATAATAAATTATAAGAAATCAATTTAATGCTGTGTCCATCTAGCAGAATACTAGTAGTTGGCTTTTCTCCTAGGGGCTATGGCCTGCCTAGCCACAAGTTACTGGTCTGATAATAGTGCCAGGTATGAGTTTCATCTTATGGAGGAAACATTAAATTCTACCATAAATTCATAGTTTATTCCGATGGTGTTCGTGCCACTATTGCACAACGGCAGGCCAGTTATTATGGTAGTCCACAGGGTTTGTAGCTGGATACTATTTATGCCTACTTTTCTCTTCTGGTAGCAAGCATAGTACCTTTTAGAACTATGAAAGCTAGCCAGTAGGAAGGAAGCTTCCAGGGGAGTACCAGCTTGATTCCTCCTTGTCCTGTGTCTCAAGTAGGTGCCATCTTCAGTAAAAGGTCTTACTGTCAGTGTTTGAGGGTAGTTAACAGCAATAGCTGTTAACATTTGTGGGTCTTTAGGCCCTCATTGTTCAAAAATTCTCAAAGACATGGCCCATTCCTTGCACTAGACATTTTATTTAATAATGTATTACATCTAATAGCGTTTTTGACCTATTATTGGGTGACTCCATTTTAACTCATTTTATATATGCATGTGATTTTATCTATATTTTAAAAAGTTTCTGTAGTAGTAGTTTTCTATATGATCTCTTTACCAAAAGGTCTTTAGACAAGTGGCCTTTAAATCAGGGTTATATTTTTTTATAACCTTGAGAGACTTCAGATTCTTATTCCTTTAGATATCTTTGAGTGGAATTCGGACTACATGCATATGTGCTTGTAACTGTTTTATATTCTTACTCTTTTGTAGAGAGTAATTTATTTAAACTTACCATGAATATGGATCCTGGTTCTCTAATTCACATCTTGATGTTCCTGATTTTCTTTAGGTTTTATTCTCCTAAATAATGTGAAATGATCTATGGTAGATGGTAGATTAAGTTGGCTGTTGTTATCTACAGTGTTTTATCTATGCTTGAACATTTGGCTCCTTTTAATTCCAATGGACAAAGTTGTTCTTTTGTTGAGAGTTTTGCTCATGTACTTACTAAATCTAATATCAATTTTTTTCATGGAATTATTTATTGACTGTGGTATATTGGCCTATGATATAATTCAAATAAAAATCTGCCAGAAAAAACATTATAATTAACTTTGCTAACAATTTATCCATATTCTTAAATTTTAAAATTGAAAGTATATTTGTATTTCTTAATTTGATATTGTTTCACTTTCTTGTTTTCATTAGGATATTAGCTGCAATGAAATTCAGGTCCTTCCCCAACAAATGGGAAAATTACATTCACTTAAAGAGCTAAATATAAGAAGAAATAATCTCCATGTTTTGCCAGATGGTAAGATATTCACTATTTCTACTTACTTGAGTAAAAGAGTAACCATACAATCTTTAACTTTAGTCTCATTTTTGAAGAGAATTAGGAGATCTTCCCTTAGTGAAGTTGGATTTCTCCTGTAATAAAGTGACTGAAATTCCTGTTTGCTATAGGAAGCTACACCATTTACAAGTAATAATTTTGGATAACAATCCATTGCAAGTACCGCCAGCACAGGTTTGTAATAAGAATATGATGTTTCTTTCTTTTCAGTTTTATCATGATTTTATTTTTATTAAATTTAAATACAGTATCTTATGAGTCAATTTTATCTTTTACATAGGAGTATCTAGACTTTTTCTATGAACTGACATTTGATGTTTTTGTTTTGTTTTACGATGGTCTCATATTTTTATGCTGGTCTCAAACTTTCTTTGTGGTGGATGGATATGAATTTTATTTTATTTTTTATTTTTTGAGACACGGTTTCTCTGCGTTGTTCTGGATATTCTTGAACTCATTCTGTAGATAGGACTGTCCTACAACTCAGAGATCCACCTGCCTCTGCCTCCCAAATACTGGGATTAAATCTGTGTGTTACCACTGCCCAACAAGATGGCTATGAATTTTGATCCTACTCCTGTCTCTACCTATCAAATAATGAACTTGGAAAACTGTGGCACCATGGCCTGCTAGAAACTTTTTTATTTTATTTTGATAATAGTTTCAGTGTAAGTTATAGACAAGCATTTGGAAAACCTAGAATCTCCCTTTCTCTGTGTGTATTTACAATTCTGACTGTGTTATTTTAAAAAGAAAGATTCTGAACTCTCTCAGGTATACATTTGCTTGGTACTTATTGAACTATTGGTATAATGGGTATTGAGATGTGGGTTGGAATTAGAGTTCCTCTAGGAAAATTTCATGCATTAAGATGGCCTGTCTGCAGGACCAAGAGTGCTTTGCCTGAGGAAAGATAGTTCACATAAAGAAGACTAGCTACATATCCTCTCCAGTATATTTTTGCTGCTGAGATAGAATTATAACATATAAAAAGATACAAGTGGAAAACATTAATTTTGTATTTTAATATAATGAGTAATAAAGCCCCAAGGAATCTTCCACTGAAACAATAAAGAATAATCCAAGATATAAATTCAACAGATCACAGAGAATCATGAAATGCAAACAGCAGGAATTTGAAAATTGTACTAACTCCAAGCATTGGTCCCTGGCATGTGAAGAAGTGCCTTTTTTCTTTCAACAATGATATATTACATTCATTACAAAGGGAATAAATATTTTACTTTTATATATTTATTGAGATTTAGAGAATTTTATATAATGTGTCTTGGTTATATTCACATTCACCCTCCACTCTTCCTCTTCATCCTCCATGATCCACTTACTCCCCATCATGTCTTCCTTTTTCCTTGCTTTTTATCAGAAGAAACTTTCTTCCAGCAGCTGTCTGGGTCTTCTGTCACTTACAAACTCTTATTACCTTCTTCTGTGATGTTTCTGAGCCTTAAACATACCATCTATGCTGCACATGTGTCTGTTAGGGCTAGACATCCAATGTTCAGATGATCTCTGCATTTTGACTAGTTGTGGCTTTCTTTTTTCCTTCTTTTTTATTGTAACTATTTTTATACAATATATTCTATTGGTTCTTTTGCCCTCAACTCCCAAATCCTCCCCACCCCTTCACACACTCAAATCCACATCCTTTCTTGCTCTTCATTATTAAAAAACAAACAGGCATCTAAAGAAATAATGAAATGTTAAAATAAAAATAAACAAACATGAACAGGTCCAAACAAGCAAGCAAACGGAAAAGAGTCAAAGAAAAAGCACAAGAAACACACATATATGTAGAGACTTGCATACACATACAGAAATATCCTATAAACACAAAATCAGAAACCATAATATGTAAGCAAAGGACAACTTCTGGGTTATTGATCAGGGCTTGTGTCCACTTCCCTCTCAATGCTAAGACATCTGGCTTAGACATGTGCAGGGCCTGTGCATGCCGCCATATTCTCTGTGAGTTCATATGTGTACTGGTCCTGTCGTGTTTAGAAAGCCTTCTTTCCTTGGCGTCCTCCATCACCTCCGGCTTTTATAATATTCTCCTCTCTTTCACAGGATTCCTTGCAGTTGTGGCTTTTTTTCTAAATGATCTCTATCAACTGCAAAAGGAAGCTCTCTAATGAGGGTGGGAGCTACATTTATTTGTGGCTATAAGGACAAATGTTGATTTGTAATGCAGTAGACATTATACTGATTTAGGTAACTTCTCCTCTACCTTCCATGGGCTCCTCAGTCATGGGCAATTGGCTAAGTTTACAGTGCCAAGCAAGGATTCCCTGCTATTGAGTGAGTCTTAAGCCATGTGAAGTGACTGCTGATTACTCCAAAGATATTAGTGCCATTATTGCACTTTTAAGAGTATTCTGCCATACTGTTCAATGTTATTGTTCATAGTGTTACAACTGTATAGGGCTATTGTTTGTTCTGATCTGTTGGTAGCTTGCATGTATGATTCCTTCTGAAACTACAATTGCTAGAGGTCACTGAGGAGGCTTCCAGTTCAGTTCTAGATGTATTCCTTCAAATCCTGTGTATAAAGTATGTTCTGTCTTCAGCAATTGAATCTTACTTTCTTTTTCTGTAAGGCACTAAGAGCACTAACTATAGTATATATTGTTTGGGGGGTCCTTTTGATAGCCCTAATCAGAAATTTAAAAGGAAGTTTACCATGCCTGGCACCGGATTTTTGTTAAATAGTCAAGACTTTGGGGGTGACCATTGTCTCCCCTATTTGTGTAACTTTAATTAACCCCCCACACTCTTAAATATACTCCATAGTCCATGTAATATAAAAAAAAGTTTATTCACTAGAATCTGAGGAACTTGTTAAAATCTTACATTCTTTTCTAATGATGTATCTGTATGAAGCCAGATATTCTTTATATATTTCTACCAAAAAAAACAGTGACAGCCTGAAAAAAAAATAGTGAGTGTCGTGGTCATCCCAGCACCTGATGGGGTGAGGCAGGAGGATCAGCAGTTCAAACATAGGTAGTTTGAGGCCAGCTTCAGTTATATGGAACTGTCTCAAGGATTTTCTTGAATAAGTCGTTTAATTCTGTGCATTGTTTTCTTTTTTGGTGGGGGGTTGAGGTGCCTGACTCCAGAATCTATGCTCTTTAATTGCTATATGTACTGTGTTTTGAAAAGACAGGGAAATAAGGTTAAATGAATTGATGGGGAATTCAACAAATAATGTTAGTCAAACTAGATAGCAACACATAAAAGAAAAAAAAATAGATTCTCATCTCTTATCTTGCACAAAATTTAACTACAAATGGACCAATGATTTCAACGTCAGACCTTATACCCTGAAGTGCATAGGGGAAAAGGTAAGGAACATCCTTGGGCACATTTGTCACCATAAAGGTCTTTAGGAATGGGACTCCAATAATGCATGACACTAAAACTGATAATATATGGGACCTCATGAAATGAAATTTTTTTCTGTGTGGGAAAGGGCACCCATCACTTGAGTAGAGAGCTGTCATACAGAATGAGAAGAAAATCTTTCCAAGCCTTACCTCTATGAGAAGACCATCCTCTTAAAAACCAAACTTTAAAAGGAACCGAACTTCATGAAAACAGCCAAATGAAATTGAGGCATGAAAGTAAACACAGAATTTTCAAAAGAAGAAATACATATAGCTGACAAATAATTTAAGAAAGTTCAACATCCTCAACTATCACGGAAATGGAAAATTAAAACTACTTGAGATTTTATCTTATTGAAGTCAGAATGACTAAAGTAAAACAAAAGAAAACAAAGCCTCAACAAGAAATGACCACGAATGCCGGTAAGGATGTGGACAAAGGAAAACATACATCCACTGTAGTGCGAGTACACAATGATGCAACCACTATGAAAATTGGTGTGGTGCTTCCTCACAAAAGCTAAATATAGATCTGCTATATGACTCAGCTATACCACTCCTGAACATATTCCCAAAGGACTTTGCATCCTACTATGGATACTTGGTGACCCATGTTCACCATTGCTTTAGTCAGGAAAGGAAAGCGGTCTAAATTTCCATCAAGCAATGAATGGACAATTCAAGTGTGATATATATACATAATGAAAATTCACCTATATTCTCATAAAAATTGTTGGAGCTGGAAATAATTATCCTTGCTGAGGTAGTCCAGATGCAGAAAAAGAAATGCCATGCATTTTCACTCACATGTGAATGCTAGCATTGCATTTTTAATGTGCATGTTCTAATTGTAGTTCCCAAAAAAGTCAGGAAACTAGTAAGTGACCATAGGAAGATATTTTAAAGGGACGGGGATAGAAGATGGGCGGGATGAAAGAGCAAAGAAGAATCGTAGAATAAAGGTTAAATGGGGGTAAGGAATGGAATGGTAGGTCTTTTCTCTAGTGTGTGTGTGTGTGTGTGTGTGTGTGTATGTGTTGTCTTCTTTGTAAAACATCTGTTAGTTGTAGGAGTGTAGATTTATACGTGGGTCTTTTGTTGATCAACATGTCTGTTTCTATGCAAGTACAATGCTATTTTATTATTATAAATCTATGCTGTAATTTGAAATCGGGGATGGTGATTGCCAGCACTGTTTTCATTGTTTTGGCCATCCTTGCTTTTTTGTTTTTGACATGACTACTTTTTAATAGTGCTTTATCTCATTTTAAGAATTCTCTCTGTGTTTTTTATGTGTGTGTATTGTGTGTGCAGCCATTTGTGCATGCATGTGTGGGGCTGTGCTCATACCACAGTACATGTGTGGAGCTCAGAGGACAATCTCACGAGTTAGTCCTTCCACCTTGTTTGTAAAAGGCTCACTTCTTCTGTCTCTTCATATACTAGGCTAGCTCCTTGCCAGGTTTAAGGGATTTTCTTGTCTCCATATTCTACCATGCTGTATGAGTGTTGGGATTAGAGACTTGTGCTACTCTATTTGGCTTTTTATGTGGATTTTAGGGATTCAGACATAGGCCCTCATGTTTTTGTGGCAAGTGCTTTACTCAGCAAATCATCTCTTCAGCCAGCATCCCTTCTTTTGTGTGGTGTTTACCTCTTAACATTGGTTTTCTCTATGACCAGTAGAAATATTTTTTTCAGGGTGTTTTCCTGGTTGAACTTCATTCTTGCTGGCTTGTGATTGTTATGGTTTTATTTTAGTTTTTTATTCACATTTTACATCATTTTTTTCTGGTCTTGGTGAAATTACATATATTATTTTTTTCTTTTCTCATTAATCCACTGAATGGTGTATTTGTTTTCTAATGTAGGTATCAATTATGACATATTTGTGAAGGATTATCAATATTTTATAGTATTCAGAAGTTTGTACATTTTACTTTTAATAAGAAAATGTGAGTGAACTATAAAAAATAGGGGCTAGAGATCTGATGGCTCACCAGTTAAGGGTAGTTTCTGCTCTTCCAGAGGACTCAGAAAAAATTTCAGTTTCCAGTATGTGAATACTGACTCTAGTTGTAGCATCTCCCAAAGTCTCTTCTGGATTCTATGGTCATCAGGCACACATGTGGGACATTTACATGCACACAGGCAAACACACATATACATAAAGCAAAAATAAAGAAATCCTTTAAAAATTAAATGGTTTATAGGGGGATGAGGAATGTCTGTGCGACTGAGCTCCCAAGGCCCAAAAGAGGAGCAGAAGGAGGGAGAACATGAGCAAGAATGCCAGGACCGCGATTGATGCACCCATCCACTGAGACAGTGGGGCTGATCTATTGTGAGCTCAACAAGGCCAGCGTGACTGGGACTGAAAAAGTATGGGATAAAACTGAACTCTCTGAACATGGCAGACAATGAGGGCTGATGAGAAGCCAAAGACAATGGCACTGGGTTTTGATCCTACTGCATGCACTGCCTTTGTGGGAGCCTAGCCTGTTTGGATGCTCACCTTCCTGGACCTAGATGGAGAGGGGAGGACCTTGGACTTCCCACAGGGCAGAGAACCCTGACTGCTCTTGGGACTGGAGAGGGATGGGGAGAGAAGTGGGGAGAGGGGAAGGGAAGTGCGAGGCGGGGAGGAGGCGGAAATTTTTTCAAAAAAAAAAAGAAAGAAAAAAAAACACATCAAAGGGGTTGGGTTATATAGAACAAGAAAAGAATTATTAGCTGTAAAAGCAAAGAACATTGGATTAATGTTTGGAATAAATTTATTGATCAAACAGTCAAAAAATAAATGGTTTATTTAAAGAGAAATATACAGAGGGATTGCACAGTTCTAAGCCAGATGGGGTCCCAGCACTGAGAGGGGAAGTGGATACAAGCCCTCATCCCTAACCCAAATAATATCTCCAATTTACAGCTGCTAGTAAAGGGTGAATTAGTTTTCTCCCTGAGTATACCAACCAGACTTAAGGACAGGCCACATGCCCAACAGTGGATGACCAGAAACAAAATGAACTTAATGCTATTTTTGAAGATCACTGTGGGAGGGGGGCTTGTTTTGTTCATGATGCTTTGCGTGGGCCCTATTTATTATCTTACAGATCTTATGTTAATATATAATGCTGTCCAATTTTGTTTTTATGGCTTTTCTGTGTGTGTGAATGAATGTGTGTATCTCAGTGTCTGTATGTGTTTTTGAGTATTTTCTTTGGCTCTTTTTTGCTTATTTCTTTTGTTCTATTTAGGTTTGTTATTATTTTATTTTGTCTTATAATAAATAATTAATAATAATGATTAGGTAGATAAATAGATAGATAGATAGATAGATAGATAGATAGATAGATAGATAGGGTGTAATTTGGGTGGGTGTGGAAGTGAGGAGAATCTGGGAGAGTTAGCAGAGGGGAAAGCGTAATCAGAAGATATTGTGCAAAAAAATCCATCTTCAGTTAAAAAAAAAGAAAATACCCTTATTCTTAACAAAGAAAAATAAAACATATACAGAATATTTTCTGATAAAATGATCATAGATTTTTGTTGTAATATGAGTGGCGAGGCTGCGTCCCCGGCACCCCGGCCGCCTGGCTGGCTTATGCCCCGAAATAATTACACGGAAACTGTATTCATTTAAACACTGCTTGGTCCATTTGTTCCAGCCTCTTATTGGCTAGCTCTTACATATCGATCTAACCCATTTCTAATATCCCTGTAACACCGCGATGCGTCTTACCAGGGAAGATCTTAACCTGCGTCTGTGTCCGGTAGGAGAATCATGGCGACTCCTTGACTCAGCTTCTTTCTCCCAGCATTCTGTTCTGTTTACTCCTCCCACCTATGTTTTAACCTATCAGGGCCAAGCAGTTTCTTTATTGCTTAACCAATGAAATCAACAGATTGATATATGACACTCCCACATCAAATTTTCTTAATTTTTACATACTAATTCCAATTCCCCCTCCTTCCCCCGCTCCCCCATTTTCCCTCCTCCTCCACCATCTGTTCCTCAGAGAGGGTAAGGGAGTAAATGAATTCTGTTGTATCGCCACATTGAGGCAGGACCAAAGGCCCTCCCTCTCAAGTCTAGACTGAGCAAGGTTTCTCTTCATAGGAAGTGCGTTCCAAAAAGTCAGATCATTCATTAGGGATTGCTACTGATTCTGCTGCCAGAGGCCCCACAAACTGCCTATACCACCAGCTTTCAGGGGGACTAGATTGGTTTTATGTAGGTTTCCTGGTTGTCTGTCTGGAGTCAGTGAGTTCCCACAACTAACCACTCTGCATCTGCATCTCTGCATCTTCTTCCACTTGTGACTGAATGGAGAGATGGCTCAGCTGTTAAAGCCTTGGCTCACAACCATAAAAGATAAAAGATTTTTATTTGTTATCATTATTGTCACATTTTCCTTCCTTTCACCACACATATAATTCAGTAAAATATACAAACTACCAAGGTTGTGATATCTCAGCCTACTTTGAGATCATTTCAACATACAAATAACTTGACAGTGTTCTTTTATATTTGCAATTAAAAAGCAGAGAGATGGCTCAGCAGTTAAGTGCACTCTCTATTCTTGAAGGGGATCTGAGTTTGTTTCCCAGCACTCACATTGTGGTTTATAATCACCTGGAACTTCAATTCTAGGGAATCACATATCTTTTTCTGGCCTCTGCCATATGGCAAGCACGAGGTGCACATACATACAAGCAAAACACTCATACACACAAATAAATAAATATTTCTATTTGGAGTTATTACTAAATCTACTTCATTTTTTGGTTACAGATATGCTTAAAGGGTAAAGTACATATATTTAAGTACTTGAATATACAAGCATGTTGTAGAATGGATAAGAAACCAGATTCCTGTGCCTTCTCAGCCCCTCACAGACAGGTAACATAAACAGTCTTATTTCACCTGATGTTTTTCCTCTGTTAGAACTCTCTGGGGTATGCAGAATGAATCTAGTCTGATTACACTAGTATTTAAAAAATGTATTTGGCTGATCATCATTGCTTATTGAATAACTTCTGGGATACAGAACTAAATGTGAAATTTTTCCCCAGATAGCATTATTTTAGCACAGAAAATGTATATGTTTGACATTAAAGGTAAAAGTATTGATTTCCTTACTGTGACAACTGGTAGCTTAATCACTGCTTTAATACTTGTAACTAGCAGGTAGAATTTGACTTTGAGCTGAAGTTGATGCAAGCAGAAGATATTTTGGAGGTGCATCTCTTTTTTTGTCCAATGTTCTTTTCTTTTTCTGATGTTGAGTATTCAATCTAAACAAACACTCTATCACTGACCTACAACCTCAGCCCTTTGTGTGTGTATGTTCTTTTTCTTTTTGCAGTGCCGGGAGTTGAATGCAGAGCCTGTTGTATATTAGACCAGTGTTCCACCATTAAACTATAACTCTATCTCCAGGGCAAAAGTAACATATCATTGATATTCTTTGATTGTGCTGTCCTCTATAACATTTTGATATGGCAGATATGTTATTCTTTTTAATTCATAACTTCAAGATGTAAATTGGTCTGAAAGACTTTTGAAAATATAATTTTATCCAGAAATATGAAAAAAAAACTTGGAATGGGGTAAGACTACAGAAAGGGAATCTCTGACCACCTAAATATTTAAAGGTTTGTCATTGATTTATATGATAAATTTTACATTGTTTTGGATGTGATTGTAGTAATATTGTTAAGAGTGAAGTCATAAGTTCCCAAATAGGACATTCTCACAATTATTTCTTCTCCTTTCATAAAATATTTGCATATTGTATTTATTTCCTAAGGTATATTTTGTTTGATAGTAGTAGCAGAATATCATTAAAATTCTATTAAAGTTAGAATTAATATCTAGGGTAATATCTACTAGTATGTTTTATTTTTTTTGAAAGTGAGGTTAGTAATGGTGTTCATTTTTTTCTCCAATCATTTTTGTTATACATAGCTGTTGAATGCCTACTGTTAGATTCAGGGCATATTTTGTTGAAAGCAGTACATGTTTTTTTGGCAACTATTTGAACTCATAGTCTAGGTGGAACAAGGAACCATATAAATAAGTGTTCAGTCCACTTTGTATTGCTATAAAGAATACCTGAAACCATATAATTTTAAATAATGAAAATTTTTATGGCTCGTAGTTTTGGAAACTGATTAAGTCCAAAATAGGCAGGGTACATTAAGTGAGGGCCCGATTATTGCACCACAGCATGTCAAAAGGTGACAGATTAAAAAAAAAAAAAGAAAGTTAGAGATGTGAACAGGATGTCAGATTACTGCCGTAACAACTCTATTTCTCAGACAAAACTAACTCCTACAATAGAGGTTAATCTCTTCAAAGACTAAATTTTTTTTGAACCAAATTCCTACCAGACTTCACATGACAATGTATTTGTATTGGGCATTAAGTTTACAACACATTTAGATCATAACATTCACACCCCCCCCCACACACACACTCGCACACAGATGTATGCTCATGTACACACACACAGAGAGTCACACATGATGGCTGGCATATGATGGTACATTTTACCATTTTTTTTTAATTTTTCATGGTGCTTAAGCTACATGCAATCAGCAGAAACCATGCTTCATTTTTGAATTTTCATCATTTCCAGGGATTTCAATATATAGTATGAGTATACCCTTGTGATGATGGGCAGTGACAATGAGCTGAGGGTAAACACATAATACTCTACAGTGGACTGTGTGTTGCTAAAGCATGATGTTCAAAATTCATGGTAAATGAATTTTTATTTGAAATATTTTTTAACTTACAATTAGTTTATTGGAACATTTTAACATGTATTAAAATTTGAAATTATGACACACACTTTGACAGACAAATATTTCTCATCATATTCCAAGACTTTGATTAAGGAATATCTATTTGGGACGTTGAAGACTTTTAGCATTTTGTTTTTCTATTTTTGAGAAAAATTCTTGAAGTAATAAGAGTGGCGGGGCTGCGTTCCCAGCACCCCGGCCGCCTGCCCGGCTAGCTTATGCCCCAAAATAATTACACAGACACTGTATTCTTTTAAGCACTGCTTGGCCCTTTAGCTCTAGCACTTACAGGCTAATTCTCACATCCCGATCAAACCATCTCTAATAATCTGTGAGAACCGGTCTTACCGGGAAGATTCTAGCCTAGTCCATCCTGGGTCGGAGCTTCATGCCGGGAGCGGGGCATGGCGTCTCTCTCAGGCGTCTGATCCCGCAGGAGAGAGCTGTCGAGTCTGAGCTCACTTCCTCTTCCTCCCAGAGTCCTGTCCTGTTTTCTCCTCCCACCTGTCCTCTAACCAATAAAATGGGCCAGGGCAGTGCCTTTATTAGCGAATGACCTTCCTCCATCATTTCCCCTTTTTCAGTTTAAACAAAAAAAAGGCTCTAACATAGCAAAATTACATATAACAAAACAGTTATCAAGTAAAAGTTACAATAATCTTTATCATAACTAAGGAAAACTATAACTATAACTAACTATTCTTAACTCCATCAAAGACTCCAGAAAGATACAATACTACCTAAGCAAACAAGAAAAAAGCAAATTTTAAAACTCTAGAAATGACAGAGACATCTTGCTGCCTGGACAGTCACGCAAAGTTCCTCTGTACCGTTGGGGCATCCATCTTCAGCCTTCAGGCCCATGGTATCCAGCAGACATTTCCATAAAGCAGGAAAATTCAAAGTCAGTTCAGTCACTATCTGTTGTGTCCTGCAGAATGTCTCGCAGACTCTTTCATGAATCAGGAACCCCGAAAGATCATCTCACCTTAGGCAAGTTCAGTAGTCCCCTCTCTGCGGGTTTTCTGTGTCCAGTTTATGCAATAGTCCAGGCAAGAGCAGTTTCTTGCCCAAATGGCTATCAAACTCCATAACGAGCCTCTTCGATGCCCATCTTCCTCTTGAAGTAGATTGGTGCTGCCAGGAGCAGAGTGTCTCATTGTCATGAAAAGTCCTCAGTTATTAAAACATTAAATGTCCTATTCTGTAATCTTTGAAAGACATGAAGAATGTCTATCTAAAATATATCTCTATATATGTAGAAAATCTAATTAACATGACTACAAGCTTTACTTTTATCGATGATTATCCATTAACAACCTATATTTCTTAATTATACAGTACATATTTAAATGAACTACACAATCACAATACCTTAATCAAAATCAGAAACACTTATACATATAACAAAATTGACCTTAAATCTCTATCAATAAAGCAAAATCTATACTAATGCAAATTATTCATATCTATATCATATCCCCCTTCAAATGTAAAAGGACGTTTATAAACCATATTTGGGAACATGGGCGCAGTTTTTTCTCTCCAAACTGCTTCCTGCTGAATGGGGGCGTCGTTAATTAGGTCTTTCATGGTATAACCTGTGTGCTAGTTTCATCTCAGTTGGCAGTTGAGCGAAGCAATTTTTTGAAGGCGTTCACACCAACCCTTCAGGAGGGCGTGGTCCATCATACCAAATCAGAATAAATGCAATCCACAAGGTCTGATCCTCTGTGAAAACAAAAGAAGAATCTCTTTTCCAAAGTATCATATCCTTAGATCCAAATTCTGAAATCATACCCTCATGATATCCGTTCTGGTTCCATTTGGCAGCCCATATAATGAAATGTCTCTCTGTACTTAGCTCCTTCACAGTCAAAAATTTTAAAGAAAACACAATGTACATAATCCAGACTCTCTGTGAATTTTCCATTTTTACGTGGCTTATTTTTCTTTATTTCTTTTAATCTCTTAACTGTACTCTGTCTCTTTAAAGACTTTACTTTTACTTTTTTAAACCATTAACTTTATTCTCTATATTCTTTTTGTTCTCTCTCCCAAGCCTACGTACATTCATCCACAGTGTGACTCATTTAGTGGTCTGAATCTGTCCTATTGTGAATCTGCAATTTTTTACTATCCAAGGGCACTTTTGATTTGCGCCTTTAAATCAGTAGGCACTTAAGAATCTAAGCTGTGACATTCCTAGGTTAACTTTTTGCTTTTTGAGCGTATATCTTTGACCTGGAATATCTCTGTAGACCAGGCTGTCTTTGAACTCTCAGAGATCTGCCTGTCTCTGCCTCCCAGGCATTCGGGATTAAAGGTGTACACTACTACAACTTGAACTCACAGAGATCTGTTTGTCTCTGCCTTCTAGGCACTGGGATTAAAGGCGTGTGCTACCACACACAACAACTCTCTTCCTTTTTTTGTTTTTTACTTTAAGAAGTTCAACTTTTAGTCTGTATATATTTTTAACACAATGTAAACCATTTAAAAATTTTCTTTGTCTTTGAATCTCTCTTTACTGTATATCTCTCTTTTTTTGACCACATGAGTCTTTAATTTACCAAGCAATGTCAGTAGGATTAAAGGCGTGGCTTTGCCAGCTAGATCCAGTCCATTCCTTAGCTTTTCAGCCTCATGGCTGAGGTACTGCTGTGGCCATGTTTACTGCAACAACTGTATGGCATTTCAAGGTCCCTGCCAGCAAGTGAGCTACAACAGACAACACTCAAGTCCTCTCTTGGTAGCCGGCCCTCCTGCCTCAAATAGTCAGAGTTTGCCCTGGCAGGACAGCCCAGAAAGCTGGCATTTTTAAACGGCGCAGCTTTTTTCCTGCTACGGCTGAAAACCGAAAAGCATGCGTTCAGCTTTAACCATTTAAGTGTTTTGTGGCAGGACCTCTTAATGAGCTGCAGGCTTTTGCAGCTAAAGCTGAGTCAGGAAGCCTCTCTTAGATGAGGTGCCCACTTGCCTCTAGCAAGCAGAGCAGACCCGAGAACACAGCGAGTCTAGTTGCCATCAAACAAATCGTAGCACTTTACTCCAAATGCTCTATTCAAAAGCTCTGTCTCCCGCAGGAGCCAGACAGAGATCGCAATGGCGGCACAGCCCCAGGAAGTCGCGCTTTAAAATGACACAGCGTTTTTTTTTTCTGCTACTGTTGCCGAATCAGGAAATCTCTCTACAGCACGCCACCAACAAACAGCAAAAATCTGTGTTAAACTCTCTCTCCCTTATTTTTAAGTCTTCTCAGGTTTTTTAAGTGGGTTTAGTCCATCACGTGGGGCGCCATATGAAGTAATAAGAGTGGCGGGGCTGCGTTCCCAGCACCCAGGCCGCCTGCCCGGCTAGCTTATGCCCCAAAATAATTACACAGACACTGTATTCTTTTAAGCACTGCTTGGCCCTTTAGCTCTAGCACTTACAGGCTAATTCTCACATCCCGATCAACCCATCTCTAATAATCTGTGAGAACCGGTCTTACCGGGAAGATTCTAGCCTAGTCCATCCTGGGTCGGAGCTTCATGCCGGGAGCGGGGCATGGCGTCTCTCTCAGGCGTCTGATCCCGCAGGAGAGAGCTGTCTAGTCTGAGCTCACTTCCTCTTCCTCCCAGAGTCCTGTCCTGTTTTCTCCTCCCACCTGTCCTCTAACCAATAAAATGGGCCAGGGCAGTGCCTTTATTAGCCAATGACCTTCCTCCATCAAATTCTCGCTGTGGAGTTCTGTCTGGCCTGGAATTCGTTATATAGACCAGTACAGTCTGACACCTCTGAGGAGCCTCCCTCTCTATGTTTTCAGGTACAGGCTTGTGCCATCAGGCCTGCAACCAAGTATTATGGGGAGGTGGAGTTTTAAATAAACTAAGAGAATCCAGTTGTATGAACAGTGGGGATGGGGTAGGGAGAATGTCAGGAAGAATGTCAAGTGCTGGAGGCACATGCCTGTAACTCAAGAACTAAGGAGGTTGAAGCAGGAGGATGGAAACTTTCAGGTAAGCTTGGGCTACATCATAGCAAGTTTCAGGCAGCTATGGTTAAGGTGATGACAACCTGTCTTACAAAAAAGAAAGAGGAAAATGACCCAGGTCCAGGAAGCTCTTGAGGAATTTTAACATAGTGCTAAAATCAAGGACTGTTCAGGCTTATGTGAAATCTAGGGACCATATTTACATTAACATTTGCAAACTATATAGGTAAATTGCTCTTGTTTGCCTGCCTATAAAATAGAAAAACACCAACCATTTTTGTTAGAACTTTACATAAAGTTTAATTTACGTTGTCTTTAAAACACTTAGCTCAGTATTTGCTACATACTAGGTAGTTATTGCACAGTGTGCAATAAATTCTTTGCTATCTGGGTGGCATAACTTGCAAGTTAAAAATTTATAAGGACAGCTCTAGTCTCACACAAAACAGTTCTATATTCAGCACTTTGCAGATAGTGTGTATGTGTGTGTTCCCTTTTCTTAATTATGAAGTAAACTAGTGTTTGTTAGTCTTCACCCTGGAAGTGATAATGGAAAGAAGCAATTGTCTACAACAGAAGTGAATCTTTTCTCTTGTTGGGTGGTTTCCCACTTCATGGAGCTTTGAAATGGAGGCACTTGTACACATTCAACATTATACACATTATTTATAAAACTAACACATTTTAACAGTCAACAAGAGAGAAATTGTGTGACGTTATAAAATGCCAAAAGTACTGAATAAATGTCTTTATCAAAATGATTTTCTGGCAGGGCAGTCCATTTTCCTCTCTTTCTGTTTTCAGTCTCTTGGGAGAAATAATCTTACCAACTACTAAGTTATGGAGGAAATAAAATAAAAAATACTACTTAAATGTCATGAGTGAAATACATTGTAGAAAAATTTATGTTATTTCCTCCTTTAAGAATTTTGGAGATCAAAAGTATGCATTTTGTGTAGCCTAGGGTGTTTTAACTCAAGTGTGAATTGTGGATTTAAGAGAAAATTCTAACTGCTTTGAGAATTTCTCTTTCTGTAGTATGGAAGATTTTTATCCAAATAAAAATCATGGCCCTGACTCTGGAATTGGAAGTGATAATGGAGAGAAGCGATTGTCTACAACGGAAGTGAGTCTCTTCTCTTGCTGATCCATGCTGCTCTGCTATTTCTTAGAGCGTTGAAAAAGAGGCACTTGACAATGTTGGCTTCTAAATATACATGAAACTTTAATTTTTGTTATATTTTCTGATTTTGAAAGGAGTGCCTATTAATTTTTAAAAGCAGTACATTCATCATAACATCGATTTTTGGTTGGAAATATAGAGATGGAAATCAGATGTTTTGTAATTCCTGTTTAATTAAAGTAGCACAAACATTCGAAATGTGTTTCGAATGTCTCATTTATACAGTATGCTTGTTCCTTTCAGCCATCAGATGATGATACAATCAGTCTTCACTCTCAAGTCTCAGAATCGAACAGAGAGCAAACGTCAAGAAATGACAGTCATCTAATAGGAAGCAAGCCTGATTCACAGAAAGGTACTTCATGTGATATCTGCCAGTTTTATTTCATGTATGCATGGAATATTAAAAGTGAGATTTTTATTAAAATAGACTTTGAAAGTGTGCAGTATTTTATGATATACTTTATATTCACAGCTAAGCTTTTATCATGAGTATAAAGTATTAGAGCATTTATAATATTTCATAATATTAATCTGAACCTAGACCAGGAAGCATATGATTTTATTGATCCCAACACAGAAGATGTAGCAGTTTCTGAACAAGGAGATACACATATTGGATCATTTGTCTCTTTCCTAAAGGTAAACAAAACTGAACAAAGATTAATAACATTCACTTCTTGCTGATCATACAGAAGTATATCATGCAATTTAAAATGATAACTTTGCTTTTTATAAGGGGAAAGAAAAGTGCTCTGAAAAATCTCAGAAAATTGAAGAACTGGGAAATGAAAAAAAGTAAGTATGCAAAAATTTTCAAAATGTTTCTTATGAATTCTTGGACCTGTCATTATGTATTCCTACTTGAGAACACTTGAAAGAATTTGTTTCATATGCCATGTTTTCCCCCATGTCATGTGGAGATAGTTAACTTTCTAGTACTTCGAATTCCTTAATTAAATTCATAATTCTAATAGACATTTGGTCCCCTCTGCAGTAGAATATTAATCGTGTGCATTATTTGGTTACCAAAGAGGACTATGTCTTCATGAATATTATTTCATTTAAGTTCTTTAACAACCCTTTCATATAAATGTCATCAGCATCATTTTATCAATAAGGAAGCTGAGACTTAGAGTTCTGAATCTCTGCAAGTTGGGCTTTGTGACTCTTGATTTAACATACTTTGCATTTTGTAGCCTGGTTATGGAAATGGTGAGCTAGATATTTCCATATTTTATTACAGTAATTGAGATTTTTATCTTTTATTTATATTTCATTTCACAAAATGATGGAGTCAGTTATCCCTTTAGGTTCTTTATAGCTTTACTAATCAGGACCAGCACTTTGTGATTTTCCATGTTTCTCATTTAATCTTGGCTAAAGTCCTGCTTTGGGCAAAATTGACTCTATATCTATCCATATGGGAGGTGCAATTCAGTGATTTTATATTACCTACTAAAAGGTTTTATATTATGTATATAAAGGCACATAGGTAATGCCTATTAGCATCTGAACTGAACTTTCTCCCAGTTCCCTTAGTTTTCTCTGCACATTGTGCTTCCTTCAAGTGACTTTATTGATAATTATGTTTAGTGCTAGGGATTGACTCAAGGTTTTATGCCTGCTAAATGCATATTTTCTAAACTACACACTTGAAACTTCATTTGGTAATTTATAAGCAATTTTTAATTTATACTTCTACTACCCAATGAGGTAGTACATTGCTTTGACTTGTAGTCTTTTTTTTTAATGTGGAGGATTGACTGTAGAGCCTTCACCATGCTAGACAAGTGCTCTATCACTGAGCTATAGCCTAAGTCCTACTTTTTAAATTAATGAGTTTTTAAACAATTTCACAAATGTAAACAAGGCATAGTTGTCATTCTCATCCCCCTTCTCACTACAATCCCTGTTATCCCCACTTCCCACAGATCTTTCCTTCATGTTGTTCATGTCGTTTTATTTTGTTTTGGGGCCCACTGAGATTAACCAGGCCTGTCTGTGTCAACCATTGGTTTAAAAATAGTTGTTGGAGTTTCCTGGCTCAGCAGTGAATACACACCTCAACACAGTGGTTCACCCTCTCCCAATATTTTAGAAGAAATGGGTAGAACTCCATGAGTTCCCCCTTTCCTTGACTTATTGTTAGTAGGTCCTGTCTTGTGTTGGCAAAAATGAAGCTAACAATGTGTTTTACAAAGTAACTTTTGGAGTTTTACATTGTCTAGTGAAGTTGTTCCCAAATTGTGTGTCATGACCCCTTGGACAAATCTCTATCTCCAAAATTAGTCACATTTTGATACATAACAATAGCAAAATTATAATTTTGAAGTAGCAACAAAAATGATTTTATGAATGAAGGGGTCACAACAACATGATAAACTGTATTAAAATGTCACAGCATTAAGACAGCTGACAACCAATGATCCAGAGAGTGACATTTCACAGCCCTTCACCCAACATTTTGGCTCTTATTTTCCTCTGCATCTTCTATGATATTCTATTTTTTTGTTTTTGTTTTCAGTTCTAATTTCTTTTTTTTCCTTTTTTATTACTTAAAAAATACCAATCCAAATTCCCACTCCCTCCGCTCCTCCCAGTCTCCTCCCTCTTCCTCCACAGACCCTCCACCTCCAACACTAAGGGAGTGCCATGCACCCCACCCTGTGGAAAGTCCAAGGCCATCCCTACTATGTCTAAGTTGAACAAGGTTTATATCCAATGAGAATAGGATCCCATGAAGCCTGTATATGCAAGTAGAGATACATCCCAGTGTCACTAACAGTGGCCCCTCAGTCTGCCCCAGCTGTCCCCCTTCAGAGGGGTTTGGTTGTTCCCATGCAAGTTCACACCCAGTCCAGTTGGAGTTGGTGATCTACTGTTAGCTCAAGCAAACTGTCTCAGTGGATGACCCCTTCATGGTCTTGAATTCCTTGCTCACACTTTCACTCCCTCCACTCTTCAACTGGATCTTGAGAGTTCAGTTCAGTGCTCTGATGTGGTTCATTGCCTCTGTTCCCCATCTGTTGTTGAACGAAGGTTCTATGGTGATATTTAAGATAATCATCAGTCTGACTACAGGGTAAGGTCAGTTCAGACACCCTATCCTCTATTGCTTAGTGTCTCAGCTGGGTTTATCCCTGTGGGTTCTTGGGCATTTTTCTAGAGCCAGGTTTCTTGCTAACTCCATAATGACTCCCTCAATCAAGATATCTCTTTCCTTGCTCTCATATCTGTCCTTCCTTCTCTCGACCATCCCATTCCCTCAAATTCTCCTCAACCGCCCTTTTCCCCCCACCCTCCACCCCTGCTCCCAAATAGAGCCTTAGAAGTGGTGATAAAAATGCCTTGTTTTTACCTACAGCCCTCTTTTTTACTTTGTATTTTGGATACGGTTTGCCATATTGCCAAGGTTAGTCTTGAACTCATTTTGTAGCCTGGAGCTGCCTTGAATTTGTGGTTGTCTAGCCTTAGGCTCCAGTGTAGCTGAGATTACAGGCCTGTGGCACCATTTTGCTGTACTCTTCAGATTACATTTTTCTATTAATTTCTTACTTCTTCAAATGAGAATGCAATATTGTTATTGCCATTATTGTTATTTTGGTTCTTGTTATTGAATGAACTGCTTTTAATACCAAATAGTTACAATTTCAAGAATAACTTACTTTTAATTGAGGTTTTAATGTTAAAATGATTTATTATAGCAATTTCTGGAAAATTTTAAACTCTCATTTGAACCTGCTTAACATTCCCCCTATTTAAACTATTTTATTTGTTTTATATAGAGATCTTAAAAACCAAAACAAGTAATCTTTAGAAACAGTGTTGCAAAATGAAAATTTTTGATATTGTTTTTTCTTTATTTCTAAAAATTGGCTATCTGGAATTTTTCAGTCCTTTATATACCCAAAGCTACCTTTATCTTTAACTTGTGACCATTATATGTTTCAAAAAAATTTAAAATGATCTATACTTGGGGCTGGAGAGATGGCTCAGTGGTTAAGAGCATTGCCTGCTCTTCCAAAGGTCCTGAGTTCAATTCCCAGCAACCACATGGTGGCTCACAACCATCTGCAATGAGATCTGGTGCCCTCTTCTGGCCTGTAGGCATGCACACAGACAGAATATTGTATACATAATAAATAAATATTTAAAAAAATGATCTATACTTCAATATCACTTGTTAGCTGTTGTTATATTGAGTTGAGAATGAGGTTGTATTTTCCTAAATATTTCTTATTTTCTACGTTAGTATTTTAAATATAAAGGCTTAAAAATTTTTGCTCACATGGAATTAAAACTAACAATAGTTTCCATATCTAGATGTTGACAAAGAATAGTTCGCTTTACTTTTGGAATCACTGTGTCTGTTTCAGACTTGACAAAGAACAGTTACTTCAGGAGGAAGACGATGATGATTTGAAAGAAGTAACTGATTTGAGGAAGATAGCTGCTCAGTTATTGAAGCAAGAACAGAAGAACAGGTATTCTTTTTAGTAATAAGATTTGAACAGGCAAATATTATTATCAGTGAAAGATTATCAACTTAAGGAAATGAAGCTGCAAGTAACGAATAGGGATCTTTAAATATAGAAATATATGTAGCCAAGAGGTTGACTGCTGAAAGCCAGTGGGAAATACTTAGAAAAGAAATATGAGGTTGAATATATAACTAATAGAATGTTCACAATTTGGCTATATCTAATTTTATGGTATTGGTGATCAAACTCTGGGCTTCATCCATTCTAGACAAAGCTTCTGCTCTTGCACTGTACGCTAGCCTTAGTTAATGTACTTACAATTTTTATGTCTGTGATAAATTACAGTAATTGATTTGCTCGACTATATTCATTTTTAGCTCACAGTAGTAGCATTATTTGCAGTATAAGTACTTCTTTATGAGTATGTAGTATACTGGTAAAGTTTATTAGATTTTTATCAGATTACAAATTATTTGGGATATGCAGTTTCTCCAGAATTGATGTGAATTATATAATTGGTTCTTAAATCAGGTTGACAATTTTAGTATCCCTTTACAATTGGTTAATTCTTGGGTGAACAACTTTTCCCCTCTCTGGTTCAGCTTTTTCCAAGTGCATGTCTTTGTCAACAAGCAAGGCATTGCATGAGCATGAACATAGAATCTAGTTAAGTCCATTTAAACATTTTTTTGTGTGTAGTGTAAAAATGTGTTCACAGACATGTGTGCACCCATGGAGGTTAGAGGGACACATCAGGTATCTTCCTCAGTTGCTTTCCACATAGCATTTTGAGACACAGTCTCCCACTAAACCTAGAACTCACTGATTGACTAGAGTCGTTGATTGTTGAGTCTTGAGGAACCACCACCCTCACCAGGTTGGACTTACAGATGCATGCAGCCATCCCTGGATTGTTTACAGGTGCTGAAAATCTAAATACATAGCAGGCATTTTGCCTACTGAGCTCAAAGCCCATTTTTAGTAGATGAAATGGACCATGTGCTACTCTTACTGCTATCAATATTTACTGAGAATCTTGCATTTGTAGTTTTGAAATAGACTGAAGTTTTTGTTTCTTTTTCATGAGAAAATTAGTAGGATAATTTTGGTATATTTGGCATGAGTAATTAGTATTTCATTTTACTTATTCAAAATAAATATTTGTGGTTAACATGGTTACCATGTCTTGAGAAGATTTGATATTGGCATTTGTTTTAAAAATATCATTAAAACCTAGCATCTGGCAACTGGATTGATGGACGGTTCAGGGGTTAGGACCACATTTTGCTTTTCTAGAAGACTGGGTTTTTTTTTTTTCCAGGACCCAAGGTGGGTGGCTCCTGTAATTCTAGCTCCAGGGGATCCAACACCCTTTTCTGGCTTCCACATAACCCACAAATATGTGGCATACACTCACATATACACATATGTATTCTTTAAAAAATGCGTTGTATCTGGATATGGTGGTGCATGCCCATAATCCCGGATCTTAGGAGGCTGAGGGTCACAAGAAGGTAGTCAGTCTGGGCTATATAAAACTGTGTCTCATAATACAAAAACAACCCTGAAAAGTACTCACAAGCGAGTGCTGACTGCATAACTCAGTAATGGAACTCTTGCCCATCCTATATGGGGTCAGGGTTACATTTCCAATACCACAAAACAAACAAAATGCAGACAGTGCTGGTGAGATGACTCAGTGCATAAAGGTGCTTGCAGACAAGCCTGACAGCTTCGGTTTGATCCCTGGAACCCATGTGGTAGAAGAAGAGAACCAGCTTCCACAGGTTGTCTTCTGAATTTCACACGAAAGCTGAGGCATGCAAGTGTATAAACAGAGACATGCATGAAATAAATTCATAAATGAAACCAAAAGACAAAATAAGCAAACATATAAAATGAGGAGTATAGGATCTGCTTTTATGAAAAAAACTGGCAAATAGATAATATGATAAGTAACCATCTAATATTTACACAGGTACTACAATTTCTCTTAAAATTGTCACACTATCAAATAATCGCTTATCTGTCTATCATTTCTTTATCTGATGAATTCCCATTCTGTTTCCTTTTTTTCTCATATCACTTATTTATGTAAATGTTTCCTTGGTTTTTACAGTTTAATATTTTCTTATAATTCATTTCTACTATGCCATTTTATAATAACTTTTAATTTTTGAGGTTATATTGTGTTACATAATTTTTGCCTTCCTCTTACTCCCTCCATATTATCCCATATAACTCTCTACTTTACTCTGTTTCAAGTTCATGAACCTTTAAAAAATTGTTATATGTCTATATGTATACATAGGTATATGTGTTTTACATATGTATTATATATGTATATATGTAGCTACACACATACATTCCCATATGCATATACATAACCTACTCAGTCTATATAACTTGTATGTATGTTTTCAGGGCTGATCATTTGATATTGGATAATCAATTGGTGTGCTCCAATATGCCTTTTTCAAACTGGTTGCAGTAAGGTTATATGTAGCCTAAGTGTTCCTAACCTGTGTGGTTTGACTTAATGATGCATACTACCACCAGATCTTGGAAGTTAAAAATGCTTGAGTTTATGCTTCCTTTACTTAGTAAAGTTTTATTTATTTTTCACTATGAGAAGAGAATAGTGATATTTTTAAGATTCTACAATAATATCCATTTTCTGTTTGGGAGTTTAATTTTAAACTCAACCTTGCCATACAGTTTTTCCTTATTTTCATCTCTACTATTATTATATTCATTTTTATCTATCTATGTTTCTTAGATTATCCTTCATTGTTTAGGTTAAGGGTTATCTAAGTAGTTCATCTTTTGTGGGGTTTGCTTTGGCAATACCTTTATAACTAGTACAAAGCGAGACCTAGATTTGCTTTCTAACACAGAGGACCCAGTGTTTCACTATTGTTTGCTAATTGAGTTCTTGAAACTTGTCAAATTTTAACTTAATGGAAGTCATCAGTTCAGCTGAAATTTTTATATTCTACATAAAACTTCTTTTATTTTTCAAGATATATACAAAGCTAATTTTGTCTCCATCTGATTTTCTTCTTTTTTATCTTTTTACCTGTTACCAGATAATATAAGAACTATTTAGGTTAAGTATTTTTATGTACTGATGTGTCTAACTTTTGAAGGCATTAAGTATGTTTGAGGCACTCATTCTTTTATACTTCAGTATAAGAGAAATATTCAGCATTGTAGTCTTTACAAATATGGAATTCTTTGCCATAATGCTAAATGTAACTCTTACCTGCTAGTTAAATGAGAAACAAATTTGTTTTTTAAAAGTTCTATAGAGAATATGTAGAATCTACGTATCAGTTTTTAATACAATTATTATATTTTGGGATTTCTTTTGTTTATTGTTATTTTCATTTAAAAGTAATTTATGTAGTATGAGATTAACTCCAAGTACCAGAAAATGTCCTCCAAGACTCCTACCTTGACTGTATACTGTACTGTTCTATTACTTATTATTGTTTCAAAATGAACATATGTTTAGGTCTAGGCTAAAAGAAGCGATGGTTATACTCTCAAAGTAAGGTTGACTGGAACAATAATGATATTGAGTTCCATAATGATTTTGTTATGGCTGTTTTGCTGCTTGCTTAGTTTATACTAGTTAGTACAAATCGTTACTTTGTAACAGAAGTGTGTGCTTTTATTTGTTGAATGATACTGTCCTAAGAAAGTAACAGAAGTATCCAGAAGACAAGGTTATTGACCAAAAACAGTGGGGAAAGTGCTCAGTGAATAGAGTACTGTGTAGCTAGCCCACAAGGCTTCAGATTATGAAGACAAGTTGCCTATAAGGTAGCCATACTTTCTCTGATGTACAGGGTAGGCTTCTGTGAAGCTACTGCGGTGCTGTGTGTCTGTTGTCTAACTCCTTGGGAACAAAGACTAGTGCATTTCTTGAGCCCAGTGTTTGTGAAACATATCCTTCTGGAGAATGCAGCTGAAAGGATAAAACCCGGCACTCCCCAAGGAAGAATTTCAAATGAAAAGAATATGTTTTAAAATTAGTATCTTAAAATAATTTTATGAGATTAACAGATTGTAGATGTCTGCTTATAACATTGTGCTTATAGTTAACAATGCACTTCACATTTAAAAATGTTTTCAGGGGAGATCTCATGTTAATTTTTTTTTAATTTAAATTTTCTGGGCTGGAGAGAGGGCTCAGAGGTTAAGAGCATTGCCTGCTCTTCTAGAGGTCCTGAGTTCAATTCCCAGCAACCACATGGTGGCTCACAACCATCTGTATTGAGATCTGGTGCCCTCTTCTGGCCTGAGGGCATACATGGAGGCTTAACACTGTGTACATAATAAATAAACAAATCTTTAAAAAAAATAAATGAATAAATTTTCTATTATATTCCTAGGGTCAATCTCAGACCACATGCATACTAGATAATTAAACATTTTTGCCACAATTAAATTAAATTTAGAAAGTAGTATGCTTCTCTGAATTAGGAAGAGAATTGAAAAAGGGGCTGTGAATAAAATGTCAGTATTAGTATTTTGCATGTGAATGTGTGACTTATCGTAAAAAGAATATTTGTAATATTGACTTGGGAATAAAATGAAGGAAATTCTGATAAAAACACTTTAATGACACTCTATAACTACTGATCCATTTCCCTACATTTTAACCAGTCCTACTTATGTATGTTAGCAGTAGAAAAATGATTCTATACTTTGCCATATAGTGCTTTCATTGTCATGATAAGTGAGTCCTTAGCTAGCTTCTTAATATTTGGTTATTATCCTAAAGTAAAGATTATTTTATATGTGCACTTTACAACAGTTTCAGTTAACTGATTCTTATTGTATATTTCTCTGATAATGTATTCTATACTATTTTGATATGTCATACATCTTCATAAATGTTTTATTTGATTTTAGTTATGGCCTGAGAACTTTTTTTTATTGTGAATGAATGTACTTCTGAATACCTTGTGATGTAGCTAGACAACAAAAGAACAATTTTTAAAGGTTAAATAACTGAAGAAATTAAAAGGAGGTTTTGAGAAGATTATGGCATGAGTTTAGAATTATAAAATGCATTATGATATGTGTCTTTTGATTATTATCTGATTAATCAGCATTTCAGGTTAAGGAGCATTGTATTAACCTCTAGTTTGTTATAACTACTTCTATAGTTCTCTTAACTCTTGAAACCTAGCCATTCTTTCTTTTCTGTTTTCTTTACTAATGACTTCCTTGTCTTCTCCAAAAATATCTCCCTTCTCCCATCTTTTGATTTGGTTGATATATGTGAAATGTGAATATAGATGGAGGACTTTAAGTTATAGAACATCATTCAGTGACAAACTCTTCCAGAGGACCAGAGCAGCAGGCCGGAAATCAAGGTATCTAGAGTTGGTGGAAGCCATAAGTATTAAGGGGCCAGGATTATGTAACATTTTTCTTAAAATAAGTACTGGGAACTGTGTTAGGGAAGCATATTAATAATAGCAAATAGAAAATTAGATAAAATAGATGTTTACTTTTTCTTTATCACAGAGTAAAAAATGAAATATCAGGGTGTATTCCAGAGTGCTATATAGTTGAATTTTCAAATACATAATCCATATTTTTTATATGTAAGTTGGTTTCAACTATTTTTCTTTTTGCTACAGTATGATACATATATCATACTAGTAAGCGGTGTGGAACAGCATTATTTTATCATGATGAAGGTCATAATAGCTTGACCAGTTCCCTCTAACAATGATTCTGACTTTCTTTCCTAAGTAGTATTTATTGTTATTTCTCTATTTTTTTAAATCTTCTTTTTAAGTATATTTTCCTTTGATACTTCAATACCATAATTTTACATTTTTGGATCTAAAGAAATTTTATGTACATAGGAAAATATATTTAAATGTGCTTAATTCTGTGATTTTTGGCCCAGAAATACAGGTTTATGTCAATACTTGACCTTTTGACGTCATTGTATTTACTCAGTGAGGCTATGCTTAGAGTCAAGCTAGTAAGAAAGAGAGCCCGGCATCAACTGACTGCTCTATCTTCACCATAGAGCAGTAATTACCAGTGTGTATTTTTTTTTTTTGGTATTTCGAGACAGGGTTTCTCTGTGGTTTTGGAGCCTGTCCTGGAACTAGCTCTTGTAGACCAGGCTGGTCTCGAACTCACAGAGATCCGCCTGCCTCTGCCTCCCGAGTGCTGGGATTAAAGGCATGCGCCACCACCACCCAGAAACCAGTGTGTATTTAATTAATATTAAACTCACTAAATTATTTTTTATAGTTTTTAGATTGTTGATGTCTAAAGTATTCCTTAAAAAGTAGATATTTTATTCATTGTAGCACTATTTGTAGAATTAAGTTACATTTATATGTATATTAATAAGAATGTTATAATATGTACAATTACTTTTTTAATGAAAGACAGTTACTAATTTACCACATTTGATATTGAGGTTAATACTTCGTATTAGATAAAGCCTTAAACAAATAGTTTTCTTTTATAGGAAATTATTATATTTTTGTTTATTTTTGTTATAATACTCTTTCCTATTGAAGCTTTAAGAATTTTTTGATTTTTTTTAAAAAAGGAGTTGACCTTTAAAATTGATTTTTGCATTTACAATTAAAGTTTGCTATTTGGCTTCTGTTAAAGTGATTATGAAGTACCACATATCTCTTGTCATTTTCTGTCCTGGAAACAAGGAAATGACTCAAAATGATACCTAAAATATTTCATTATGTTCTGTGTAAATTAGAATTAGTTATACACAGAGTAATCATGCATTGGCTAGGAAATATCCAGACTTAATGAGTGGTTTCTAAAACAAGATGCAATACACCTTTTGTGAACATCATTCATAAATGATGTGCTGATGGGCACTTAAGTCCAAACGGGACTGAAATATTATTTTCTAGCAAGATCTTCATGACATAGATGCAGTTTATTTAGGACATAAGTGTGCAATGTTATCTTCAGTATAGCTTGTAATTAATGTGTTGATTTACTTCTAGGATTCTTAATCATTCAACTTCTGTCATGAGAAATAAGCTGAAACAAACTGTGGAATGTGAAAAGAGGTATAAACATATCATAGTCATTTTAATATTTGGTATCTTAAATGAGACTTGATATTCTTATAGCAATTTTCCTCAAACGATGTTATGTGGATATATGATGCAGATGTCATATAGGTAGATAATTTAAAGATCAAATATGTCAAAACTTGTGTCCAATTGGGTTTTCTATAAACAAACGCCCCGATTCTGATTCTTTTTGTTTATATTTGTGGTTTGTCTTGATTCATTCACAAATGTTTATCCAATTGATATAACCACCATTAATAATGTATTTCTTTATCACTGGTTATGTTTATTCTTTGTTATTGTTTGCATTTTAATTTCTTTTAATTGAGTTTTACTAAGCTGTTTGTTAAATAACATAGGTTTACAGATATGGATTTCAAACAACTAGATCTGAAAATTTCTATTTATTGTTCTTCTTGGTTTTACCCAAGTCCTGGGTATAAATTTTCAAAGATAGGAGTACAGAGGCACACACTGAAGGATAATTTATTGGATGCTGGGTATATGTGTACTCTTTTAACTCTGTAAATGATCTGTCTTATTCAGTCATCACAATAAAATTGTGAAGTTGTTACTTTTGCTATACTCATGTACACATGAGCAAACTGAAACTAAGAATTTTCATAACTAGCTAAGAATTTTCATAACTAGCTCACATTGTAAGTGGGAGAGTCATGATTCATACTTAGGTGTGTCTTATTGCAGAACCTGAAGACTTCATATATAGTAACAGTAAATTTACTTCAGATCCATGCATATCACTCGATATATTTCTGCAGAGTGTGCAGATTTGTGTCTCCAAACCTCTTTTCCTGTGTCATCTACCCTAGTGAATATGCAGGTACTATGTAGTCCCCTAAGCCAGCAACTTTGGAAACTTCTCACTCTTATGTCTTCCTCCTGCGACATGAATATCCCGTTAATCCTTTTTCCATCCTCTCCATTACTATTTTAGTTGTATTGCTTCAGCTCCCATTGTTTTCCATCTGAGTTTCTGTGACAGCCTCCACACATAACTCCTTTCTTTTCTGTATTATTAAAGAACAGAGGCTTTTAAAACTTAATCAGCCAATACAACCCCTATTTCTTATTTTCTAACCTTTTATGATAAAGGACAAAATGTTGAGATTAACCACAGAGTTGAAATGGGCTTCTACTTGTCTTCAATCTCAGCTCAGAGCCTCATCTTTGCACTCTATAGAGTAATAGCCTTTAAGTTTAGAAGCATAACTCTTTTATTTACTTCCGTTTGCTTCCCTATTTTTACATTCTATATCTTGGTCTCCTTTTCATAGTGCCCATGTTTCTTCCTTCCTTTGCATCGTCTCTTAGAAGTCAGTTCAATTCTGCATAGTTGTGTGAGAGCTTCATAGTAGACAGCAGCACTGTGTTGGGAACATGTATAGAAGAGGCCACACAGTAAGACAGGAAGAAGAAGGATTTAATAATCAAGTTCACTTTTAGGTTTTATATAATGCAACTTATTCTTATAGAAGCCACTGGAGCTCCTAGAAAACTACATTAATCTCTTCCAAAGCCAGGCTTTTTAATAACCATATTGTATTGTACTGAGCACTACTCCTATGGATTTCACCACTTCTTTACCACCACGCAGAGCTTCAAGCTATTTTTTAAATATATACCTTGTGGGAAACACACTGTATGGAAGTACATATGAGTATTTGCATTTGTTTATATATCTAGGTGTGTGCATCAGTATATACAACAGTGTTTATATATAGGAATGTGCACTGATACATACCACAGCGTTTATATACCAGTGTGCATAAATATATTACAATGTTTATATATAAGTTGTACATATATATTACACTGTTTATATGTATGTTGTGCATTGATATTTACCACAGTATGGTGGAATTTCTATTTTACTTTCCACTTAGATGCATAGTAGGAATGTCTGATTTCCAGACATCATACTTCTACTCAGTATTGTTGCACATTCAAGCATGATTTTTCTGGATTTTTCCCCATTTCAGAAAATGCTAACTCCATTCTTATTGTACAACACCTGAAAAAGTTTCATCCTTAGTTTGTCACTTTCTCTCAAACCCCATAGCTAACCCATTACCAAATCATGTTGACTAGTGAGACCTGATCACATCTTACCAACTCCACTTCTGTCAGTCTTGCTCTCTACACACCCAACTGTGCACAGGCATAAGGTGGCAAACATGGATTTCCCCCAAGAGTTTACGTGGGGAATACAGTTTTGCTTTATTGTACAGACACTAAAAATTTCTTTAGGTCAGATCAGCGTATACTCCTTTGTTCCTGAAAAAACTGACAGTATGTTTGTATAGAAATTGTCAAAGTGTTGATCGTCAGTAGAAGAGTAGAATGCTATCCCATTGTTCCGAGAGGGCTCTATGTGTAGTCTAATGCAGGTGGGGTTATAGACTATTATTAAGTGGTTTGTCCAGGGAGGTGTGTGTGCATAGTATGGTATGGGAAAGTGAAAGAGCTGGACTGATAAATATTAGAAGTGTTGTGCATGTTTCCACTCTCCCTCTCTCCTCTCTTTCTCCTCTCTTCTCTCTCCTCTCTCTCTCTCTCTCTCTCTCCCTCCCTCCCTCCCTTCCTCCCTCTCTCCCCCCTCTCTCTCCCTTTCCCCTCCCTCCTTGCCTCCCTCCCTCCATCTGTGTGTGTATGTGTGTGGCTGTGTGTGGTTATATGGTTGTGTGCATTACCAAACCATATAGAGTCCCAGGATGCTAGTCTATGTGCTAACTTGCTTCTTTATTATACTATCCTGTGGACTATGTATGCCACTTTTTCTCTTACTTCTAAATGTAGGAACCGTCTGGACTCTGCCTTGAATTTTTTCTCTCTGGTCTGTGACATGGAAATGCTCTCCATGTTGCAACATGGGACAAGCATGACATTCTTCTTTCATTATCCATTTCTATGATTCTTTATTTACATTTAAAATAAATTGATTTAATAGATTTCTGTATATTGATAAGAGGTTAGGATGCAGGCTTTTTGTCTTCCTTTTTACTCTTCCTTCTTTTACTTACCCATCCCTTTTTGCTGTTTCTTTCTTTTTGTATTTTATAAGTACTCATTATATTGTTTATATTTTACTTGCTACATAATCTCCAGTTTCTATGCATTTGTACCATAAGTTTTTGTACAAAAAAAATTGTACTCTATCTTCCACTGAAAAAAAATCTATAAATTCTGGAATTGTTGTTACTATATTTTCATGTTTGTACATTTTTAATTACTTCCCGAGGATAGGGATATTCCCTGTACTTATAAATTTTTATTATTTTCTCTCTTGTTATTCTTCCTTTTCTTGTTCCTCCTCTCCATCCTTTCTGTCTGTTTGAAACAAGTTCTTACTCTGTGGCCTGGGCTTACCTTTACCTTATCTATGGATACCAATCAGGACTCCAGCTCATGGTGATGGCTCCACCTTGTGAGTGCTAAGATGTCCAGTATGAGCCACGACACTCATCTTTACTCCCTCCTTCTTCCCCCTCTCTCATTTAATCTTTAAACTTTTTAGTGTGTTTCTGTTTGTGTATGTGTTTGTCTGTCTGTGTAAGTGTATGCCACATGTTTCTGTGTGTGAATGGTTGCCAGAAGAGGATGTTGGATCCCTTGGAGTTAGAAGAAGCATTGTCAATGTTGAACTCAGTCCTTTGTAGGCCCTCTTACATCACAACTGAAGTTTATGATCGTAATTCAACAGGAAATAATGTATTTGTCTTCTGAACTCTGGCATTTAGATGAAAGAAATTATGTGTTTGCTTATTTATTTGTTTGTTTGTTTATTATGTTTGTGCATGCATATGCATGTTACCATGGCACAGGTGTGGATATCAGAGGACAACTGTCAACAATTCAGGGGTTTGGTTTTTCCCTTCTACTATGTGAATCCCAGGGATCTAACTCAGATTGTCAGGCTTGTTGGCAAGCTAGTACCTTTACATGCTCACTCATCTCACTGATACCATTGTGATATTTGAAAGAAAGAGTAACTTGTTTTTTATAATATTATGTTTATTTTACTATATATTTATACATACGATATGCCTTTTGGCCTCTACAAAATAGGGTTGGGTTATGCATATGATGAATATAAAATAAACTCATTTTGTTATTTCTTGTGGTGCAATAGTTAGTAGGCACTCGCTATTGGTTGTTTTTTATCAACTTTAATTTATATAATATTAGTCAACCATGTGGTGGTTAATATCTGCCATTGCAGTTTTTGGGAGGCTGGCTATGGTAGTGAGTACCAGGCCATCCAGAACTACATAGCAAACCCAGTCTCAATAGAATACAACACAATATAACACAAAACAACACAACAAAATGAAACATATAGGTATGAATGTCTTTACATTGCTGTCTTAAAACAATGAAAAGACAAAATTGCCACTTTTAAAGTATGCAAAAGGATTAATATTATCTTAAGTAATATTAAAGCATCTCTAATGTTTTAGTGTCTCAGCAGATGAAGGGAATTCACCATTATCACCCCTTGCATGGCAGGTAAGAGCAAACAACATTAATAATACCTGTACTGTTTTGTTGTTGTCATTTGCTTAGTTTAAAAAAGAACTTTTGTCATTAAAGCCATTAGAAAATCAGAAGGACCAAATAGTTGAACAACAGTGGCCAGAATCTCAGCCTATAATCTGGCAAAACGAAGAAAGGAGACGGAGTAAGCAGATCAGAAAAGAATATTTCAAGGTACCTTAACAAATTTTTAATTTTGTTTTGTTTTTACTTTTATTCTTAAGTTTGTTTTAAATAAATGACATATAACTCTCCAGTTAAATTCAACGACTCTGTTCATGTTGATTGCCCTGGTGTATAGGATAATGATATGCTTTGTAAGTATAGTCACAAAATTTCAGTAGTTTAAATTAAGAGTACATCAATATACATCATAATTTTTCGAATGGTTCAAAGGAGGATGGATGTTTGTGTGTGTTACACCGCCGATTGAGGCAATTAATTCTGTGGGTCTTTTGGTTTTGAGGTAGGGTTTCACTATATAGCCCAGGTTAGCCTCAAATCCCTACCCCCTGTCTCTGTCTCCTATAAGCTAGGATTCCAGAAGTGAACAACCAGGACTGGTTTAGAAAAAGATTTTCATTGGATTTGTTTCAATAAATAGTTCAGAACTATTTTTAGTTAGTGTCTCACTATATAGGTCTGGCTGTCCTGTAACTCTCTATGTAGACCAGGCTGACCACCAACTCACAGAGATCTGCCCAACTCTAAGTTGTCCCTCACTACACATGATTCAGTAGACTTCTTAAAATGAAAGCTAAATTAAAATACTAGAGGTGGCGCATGCCTTTAATTACAACACCCGAGAGTTCGAGGCCAGCCTAGATTACAAGAGCTAGTTCCAGGACGGGCTCAAAAGGCACAAAGAAACCCTGTCTTGAAAAACCAAAACATAAATAAAAAATAAATAAATAATAAAATAATAGAGCTTGCAAATTATCATAACTTTCTATTACATAATTATTTATTTGTACTTCAAGTTTGTTACATTTGAAGGGGACTGTGATCAAAATTTAGAATAAATTTTAATCATCATTTACTCTTGGGATTGACTCAGATGAGTAGTACAAATCTTGTCCTCCACCATGAATAGCAAATTCTGTTGTCTCATACCTCCCACAAACCTCATCAGAAAATCATTTTCTCTAAATATGTAATACTCACCTAAGTTACACATTATTTCAAGTTTATGCCACTAATAAATAGAATTTATTTTTTACCTTTGTGTTTGGCAGTTTTTCTTTCAATCTGCATATTTCTCTATCCATATATTGGAAATCAATATGTGTTTGAAAGTGGCATATGGTCAAAATAAGAATGGTATATGCCTTAGCAAATATGTAATCACCTTAAACTTTGAATAAATGATTACTGATTATTTTTGGCCAGTGGATTTTGAGTTAATTCGGTAATAAGAAAAAACACATAGGAAGGAAAATGGCAGGGCATTCCAATGATCAGAACCCTTTGCAACTCTGCAGTTAGGTTTACATCTGGCCTTCATCTTAGTTTCCCTTTTTAAGTCATGAAAACATAAAGAAAAGTACTGATTGAAAATATTTTTAACTTGTTGGGCGAATTCTTGCCTTGACGTCGGCCCATCTCTTCTTCCAAATGCTCCCTATGGATCTTCTTTTACCGGATTAGGTCTCCTTGCCTACCAAACGCTGTCTCTCCCCAATGTTGGCTCTCCCAATGCTGGGTCTCCTGGCACCGAAAGATCAGGCCTCCGTGCTGGTTGGGCAGCTCGCAGACAAAGCGCCTACCCCGCTTGGTGCAGGCAGGCCACAGAAACAAAGGAACTGCTGCCCGCCCGGGAGCCCCGGATACTCGGACCCTGCGCCCAGATAGGCTGGGCTGGGCGATGCCACGCGCCTAAAGAGGGCAGTGGGGGCGAAGTTGGGAGGGCTCTGGACGGAAGCTGGGTGGGCCAGGAAGAAAGAGGCAGCACCCGGGGAGTAGAGGCCCTGCAGAGAGCCCAAGCAGGACAGGGGGCCAAGAAACCCCCGAGCTCCCCGTCCCAGGCTGGCGCCGTGGGCCAGAAACTCACCCCAATGCTGGGTCTCCTGGCGCCGAAAGATCAGGCCTCCGTGCTGGTTGGGCAGCTCGCAGACAACGCGCCTACCCCGCTTGGTGCAGGCAGGCCACAGAAACAAAGGAACTGCTGCCCCCCGGGAGCCCCGGCTACTCGGACTCAGAGCCCAGATAGGCTGGGCTGGGCGATGCCACGCGCTAAAAGAGGGCAGTGGGGGCGAAGTGGGGAGGGCTCTGGACGGAAGCTGGGTGGGCCAGGAAGAAAGAGGCAGCACCCAGGGAGTAGAGGCCCTGCAGAGAGCCCAAGCAGGACAGGGGGCCAAGAAACCCCCGAGCTCCCTGTCCCAGGCTGGCGCCGTGGGCCAGAAACTCACCCCAATGCTGGGTCTCCTGGCGCCGAAAGATCAGGCCTCCGTGCTGGTTGGGCAGCTCGCAGACAAAGCGCCTACCCCACTTGGTGCAGGCAGGCCACAGAAACAAAGGAACTGCTGCCCCCCGGGAGCCCCGGCTACTCGGACTCAGCGCCCAGATAGGCTGGGCTGGGCGATGCCACGCGCCAAAAGAGGGCAGTGGGGGCGAAGTGGGGAGGGCTCTGGACGGAAGCTGGGTGGGCCAGGAAGAAAGAGGCAGCACCCGGGGAGTAGGGGCCCTGCAGAGAGCCCAAGCAGGACAGGGGGCCAAGAAACCCCCGAGCTCCCCGTCCCAGGCTGGCGCCGTGGGCCAGAAACTCACCCCAATGCTGGGTCTCCTGGCGCCGAAAGATCAGGCCTCCGTGCTGGTTGGGCAGCCCGCAGACAAAGCGCCTACCCTGCTTGGTGCAGGCAGGCCACAGAAACAAAGGAACTGCTGCCCGCCCGGGAGCCCCGGGTACTCGGACCCAGCGCCCAGATAGGCTGCGCTGGGCGATGCTATGTGCCAAAAGAGGGCAGTGGGGGCAAAGTGGGGAGGGCTCTGGACGGAAGCTGGGTGGGCCAGGAAGAAAGAGGCAGCAGAGAGCCCAAGCAGGACAGGGGGCCAAGAAACCCCCGAGCTCCCCGTCCCAGGCTGGCGCCGTGGGCCAGAAACTCACCCCAATGCTGGGTCTCCTGGCGCCGAAAGATCAGGCCTCCTTGCTGGTTGGGCAGCTCGCAGACAAAGCGCCTACCGAAAGAATTCGCCCAACAAGCTGAAAAGCAACATGAAGCTACCAGAAACAAGCAACCTCACAACGGGAGGACAAGAACCCCTTAATCAAGAGGAAGGAGAAAAGATTGACTTCATGAAAGTGATTGATGCCCTTAAACAGCATGTAAAAAACGCCCTTAATGAAATGGATGAGAAATATAACAGAAAGTTTGAAGAATTGAATAAATCAGTGAATGATACCCTAGAAAACCAAGGAAAAACAATCAAACAGATAATGGAAACGGTGCAAGACTTGAAAACTGAAATGGAGGCAAGGAAGAAAACACAAACAGAGGGCCGGCTGGACATGGAAAATCTAGGTAAACGAATAGAGACTACAGAAACAAGCATAACCAGCAGAATACAAGAGATAGAAGAAAGACTCTCGGATTCTGAAGATACCATACAGAAAATAAACACACTGATCAAAGAAAACAGCAAGTCCAACAAACTCTCATCACAAAACATTCAGGAAATATGGGACACAATAAAAAGACCAAACCTAAGAATAATAGGAGTAGAAGAAGGAGAAGAAGGGCAGCTCAATGGTCCAGAAAATCTATTTAATAAAATTATAGAAGAAAACTTTCCCAACCTAAGGAAAGATTTTCCTATGAAGGTGCAAGAAGCATACAGAACACCGAATAGGCTGGATCAAAAAAAAAAACATCCCCTCGCCATATAATCATCAAAACACAAAGCATACAAAATAAGGAAAGAATATTAAGAGCTGCAAAGGAAAAAGGCCAAATTACTTATAAAGGTAAACCTATCAGACTTACACCTGACTTCTCCATGGAAACCATGAAAGCCAGAAGGTCCTGGTTAGATGTACTGCAGAAACTGAGAGACCATGGGTGCAAGCCCAGATTACTATACCCAGCCAAGCTTTCATTCACTATAAATGGAGAAAATAAAATTTTCCAGGATAAAAACAAATTTAAACAATACGCAGCCACAAATCCAGCCTTACAGAAAGTAATTGAAGGAAAATCACTAACCAAGGAGTCCAACAATGACCACAATACCTCAGACATCTAGAGACCCTTCACCAACACAAAACAAAGAAGGGAAACACACAAACTCTACGACTAAAAAAAAATGACCGGAGTTAACAACCACTGGTCATTAATATCACTTAATGTCAATGGACTCAACTCACCTATAAAAAGGCACAGGCTAAGAGATTGGATAAGAAAACAGGATCCAACATTCTGCTGTTTACAAGAAACACACCTCAACCACAAAGACAGGCACCTACTCAGAGTAAAGGGCTGGGAAAAGGCCTATCAAGCAAATGGTCCTAAGAAACAGGCAGGTGTGGCCATACTAATCTCTAACAAAGTTGACTTTAAACTTAAATCAATCAGAAGAGATGGAGAGGGGCATTTTATACTCATAACAGGAACAGTTCATCAGGATGAAGTCTCAATCCTGAACATCTATGCCCCTAATATAAAAGCACCCACGTACATAAAAGAAACATTGCTAAAAGTCAAGGCAGCCATCAAACCGCACACACTAATAGTAGGAGACTTCAACACTCCTCTCTCACCAATGGACAGGTCAATCAGACAGGAACCTAACAGAGAAATAAGAGAATTAGTGGAGGTAATGAATCAAATGGACTTAACAGACATCTATAGAACATTCCATCCAAATAGGAAAGAATATACCTTCTTCTCTGCAGCTCATGGAACCTTCTCGAAAATCGACCACATAGTCGGTAACAAAGCAAACATCCACAGTTACAAAAAAATATTAGTAACCACCTGCGTCTTATCAGATCACCATGGATTAAAGTTAGAATTCAACAATAATGCTACCCCCAGAAAGCATACAAAGTCATGGAAACTGAACAGTCAACTATTGAACCATAGCTGGATTAAGGAAGAAATAAAGAAAGAAATTAAAGTCTTCCTGGAATTCAATGAAAATAAAGAAACAACATACTCAAACTTATGGGACACTATGAAAGCAGTCCTAAGAGGAAAGTTCATAGCACTAAGTGCCCACTTAAAGAAAACAGAGAAAGCTCACATTGGAGACTTAACAGCCCACCTGAAAGCTCTAGAAAAAAAAGAAGCAGACTCACCTAGGAGGAGTAGAAGACTGGAAATAATCAAAATGAGGGCTGAAATCAACAAAATAGAAACACAGAAAACAATACAAAAAATCAATGAAACAATAAGCTGGTTCCTGGAGAAAATCAACAAGATTGACAAACCACTATCCAAGATAATCAAACGGCAGAGAGAGAATTTGCAAATTAATAAGATCTGAAATGAAAAGGGGGACATAACCACAGACACAGAGGAAATTCAGAGAATCATTAGATCTTACTAAAAAAGCCTATATGCCACAAAATTGGAAAATGTAAAGGAAATGGATACTTTTTTAGATAAATATCATATACCAAAGTTAAATCAGGACCTGGTGAACAATCTAAATAGACCTGTTAGTCGCGAAGAATTAGAAGAGGTTATCAAAAACCTCCCTACCAAAAAAAGCCCAGGACCAGATGGTTTCAATGCGGAATTCTACCAGATCTTCCAAGAAGATCTAATACCTATACTCCTTAATGTATTCCACAAGATAGAAACAGAAGGGTCATTACCAAACTCCTTTTATGAAGCCACAATTACTCTGATACCAAAACCACTCAAAGACTCAACCAGGAAAGAGAACTACAGGCCAATCTCACTCATGAATATCGACGCAAAAATCCTCAACAAAATACTGGCAAATCGAATCCAAGAACACATCCGAAAAATTATCCATTATGATCAAGTAGGCTTCATTCCTGAGATGCAGGGCTGGTTCAACATACGAAAATCTATCAATGTAATCCAGCATATAAATAAACTGAAAGAAAAAAACCATATGATCATTTCATTAGATGCTGAAAAAGCATTTGACAAAATTCAACATCCATTTATGTTAAAAGTCTTGGAGAGATTAGGGATACAAGGGTCATACCTAAATATAATAAAAGCTATATACAGCAAGCCGACAGCTAACATCAAATTAAACGGAGAGAAACTCAAAGCCATCCCACTTAACTCAGGAACACGACAAGGCTGTCCACTCTCCCCATACCTCTTCAATATAGTGCTTGAAGTTCTAGCAATAGCAATAAGACAACATAATGAAATCAAGGGGATTCGAATTGGAAAGGAAGAAGTTAAACTTTCGTTATTTGCAGATGATATGATAGTGTACATAAGCGACCCCAAAAACTCCACCAAAGAACTCCTAGAGCTGATAAACAGCTTTAGTAATGTGGCAGGATACAAGATCAACTCCAAAAAATCAGTCGCCCTCTTATACACAAAGGATATGGAAGCAGAGAGGGAAATCAGAGAAGCTTCACCATTCACAATAGCCAAAAACAGCATAAAATATCTTGGGGTACATCTAACCAAGGAAGTGAAAGATCTATTTGACAAGAACTTTAAGGCATTGAAGAAAGAAATTGAAGAGGATACCAAAAAATGGATGGACCTCCCTTGCTCTTGGATTGGGAGGATCAACATAGTAAAAATGGCAATTCTACCAAAGGCTATTTATAGATTCAATGCAATCCCCATCAAGATCCCATCAAAATTCTTCACAGATCTGGAGAGGACAATAATCAACTTTATATGGAAAAACAAAAAACCCAGGATAGCCAAAACAATCCTATACAATAAAGGATCTTCTGGAGGCATTACCATCCCTGACTTCAAACTCTATTACAGAGCTACAGTAATGAAAACAGTGTGGTACTGGCATAAAAACAGAGAAGTCGACCAATGGAATCGTATAGAAGACCCGGATTTTATCCCACAAACCTATGAACACCTGATTTTCGATAAAGGAGCTAAAAGTATAAAATGGAAGAAAGAAAGCATCTTCAACAAATGGTGCTGGCACAACTGGATGTCATCTTGTAGAAGAATGAAAATAGACCCTTATCTATCACCGTGCACAAAACTCAAGTCCAAATGGATTAAAGACCTCAATATCAGCCCGAACACACTGAACCTGATAGAAGAGAAAGTGGAAAGTACCCTACAGGAGCTGGGCACAGGAGATCGCTTCCTATGTATAACCCCAGAAGCACAGACATTAAGGGCAACATTGAATAAATGGGACCTACTTAAACTGAGAAGCTTCTGTAAAGCAAAGGACATAGTCAATAAGACACAAAGGCAACCTACTGATTGGGAGAAGATCTTCACCAACCCCACAACAGACAAAGGTCTGATCTCCAAAATATATAGAGAACTCAAGAAACTAGACTTTAAAATGCTAATTAACCCAATTAAAAAATGGGGCACTGAACTGAACAGAGAATTCTCAGCAGAGGAAGTTCAAATGGCCAAAAGACACTTAAAGTCGTGCTCAACTTCCTTAGCAATCAGGGAAATGCAAATCAAAACAACTTTGAGATATCATCTTACACCTGTCAGAATGGCTAAAGTCAAAAACACCAAGGATAACCTTTGCTGGAGAGGCTGTGGAGGATCGGGTACCCTCATCCATTGCTGGTGGGAATGCCATCTTGTGCAACCACTGTGGAAGTCAGTGTTTCGGTTTCTCAGGAAATTCGGGATCAACTTACCCCTGGACCCAGCAATACCACTCCTGGGAATATACCCAAGAGATGCTCTATCATATGACAAAAGCATTTGTTCAACTATGTTCATAGCAGTATTATTTGTAATAGCCAGAACCTGGAAACAACCAAGATGCCCTTCAATGGAAGAATGGATGAAGAAAGTATGGAATATATACACGCTAGAGTACTATGCTGTGGTAAAAAACAATGACTTCTCGAATTTTGCAGGCAAATGGATGGAAATAGAAAACACTATCCTGAGTGAGGTGTCCCAGACCCAAAAAGATGAACATGGGATGTACTCACTCATAATTGGTTTCTAGCCATAAATTAGGGCCACGGAGTCTACAATAGGTGAACCTAAAGAAGCTAAGTAAGAAGGTGAACCCAAGGAAAAACATATAGTTATCCTCTTGGCTAAGGGAAGAAGACCCAATTGCCGGGGAGAAAATTAGGATCTTGGGGGTGGGGTGGGATGGGGGTAAGGGGAGATGGGGAGAGAAAAGGTAGAAGGGAAGGAGGGGGGACTTGGGGAATCAGGAGAATTGGGATAAAGGAAAGGTGGATAGGGGAGCACGGAACCACAATTCTTAGTTAAGGGAACCACTTTAGGGTGAGCAAGAGATTTGACCCTAGAGGGGCTCCCAAGTGCCCAACATGAGGTTCCCAGTTAGTTCCTTGGGTAGCTGAGGATTGGGAACCTGAAATGACCCTATCCGAGAGCAATACTGACGAATATCTTGCATATCATCATAGAACCTTCATCTGGTGATGGATGGAGACAGAGACAGAGACCCACACTGGAGCACTGGACTGAGCTCCCAAGGTCCCAATGAGGAGCAGAAGGAGGGAGAACATGAGCAAAGAAGTCGGGACCACGAGGCGTGCACCCACCCACTGAGACAGTGGAGCTGATCTACTGGGAGCTCACCAAGGCCAGCTGGACTGTGACCGAAAAAGCATGGGATAAATCCGGACTCTCTGAACATGGCAAACAATGAGGGCTGATGAGACGCCAAGGACAATGGCACGGGGTTTTGATCCTACTTAATGTGCTGGCTTTGTGGAAGCCTAGCCAGTTTGGATGTTCACCTTCCTAGATATGGACGGAGCGGGGAGGACCTAGGACTTACCACAGGGCAGGGAACCTGGACTGCTCTGTGGACTGGAGAGGGAGGGGGAGAGGAGTGGGGGGAGGGGTAGAAGGGTGGGAGGAGGGGGAGAAGGGTGGGAGGAGGGGGAGGGAAATGGGAGGCTGGGAGGAGGTGGAAACTTGTTTTTTGTTTATGTTTTTTTTTCTTCTTTTCTTAATAAAAAAATTATTAAAAAAAAAAAGAAAATATTTTTATAAGTGAACCTTGGTGAATTACTTATGATGCGTTATTTCTAAGCAACAGGAGGTACTTTATATTTCTTTGATTTCCTTTATCCTAATATAATAATATCATACTGATTATATTTATCAAAACACTTGTATTGGAATTATTAACTGACAGAAACCTTTCCAAATATTTTTAGTCCATTTGTACTTCAGGAAACTTCAGTAGCATAAAATGCATTTATCATTTGTATTTTACATATGAGAATATTAAGGCCCAGAAAGTCAATAGTGTGCTAATCATAAAATTGAGATTAGAATTCAGAGCGTTTTTAATGCTGTGTCTTTGTCCTGTGGACAGCATGATATGAAAGGGATAAACATTAGCATTAACAGAGTTTCATTTTTTTTCAAAATATTTTGCAATACTTCAAGTGAACTTAATAGAGGTGTTTGTGAATCTTTATCATAGTCAACTATTACTCGGTTTAAAACCATCGTTTGTTCATTCAAAAATTTAGTCTTCATGGCATATATGTTCCTTCTACTGTATCAATTATATTATTTAGTTGCTAAAAGATAAAATAGAATAATATATAAAATGACTATTATGTAACCATCAGTCAGTAAATGTTCATTTCTTTCATACATGATAAAGTGGGTGTAAATATAATCTTCAGTCCCTGGGAAATAGGTTAAGGACATGTGTAATTCTTCTCAATTGTCAGAAGATGTCACTGTTAGGACATTGCATGAAAAATCGGTATCAAATTATTCCTTTAAAGTTAGGAAAATATAAAATTGTATAGGGCTTCAGTGTAGCTCATCATTAGCAGCACTTGCTTAGTATACTAAAGGCTCTTGAACATCAACACAAAAAGATATGCAATGGAACTAATAGTACATTAGTCACAGCTATAAACTATAGTAGGGGAACATATGTGACTTATCTGCAGTTCCTAATACAGCCTACTTTGTGACTGAGACACTAGGTAAGTTATTTCCTCAAGATATGGAAGACAGAGTTACATAAAGGGGGCAATTAAATTTAACCCTGGACATCAGGAAAATTAGTTTGTGACATGATCTGAAAATTAGTAGTTTTTTTTTTTAAAAAAGAACTTCTGTGAACACCTGTTTGGTTCTATCGTTGATTTGCAAAATAATTCAAGCAGTTTTGGGCAAGGAATAAGAAAATAAGACTTCTACTTATTGTCACAGTATATTCTCCTTGATCCTAAAAATCACTTTGTCACATATTCAAATTCTTTAGGTTGAACACATTTTCTCAATATTTCACTATAAACTGGGACAAAAGTACTTATTCTGTTGTTATAAAGATTAAATTTCTCAATCCATGCAATGCACGTCAATCATTACTACTGTAATGTAAATGATAGTTCTAAATGTTAGCTCTCAGCACTATTCCTATTATTGTGTAGTTGCCATATGCATTTAACATAGCCTGAAATTAGAAGACTACTTCTTTGTGGTGCAGAGGATTGAACCCAGGGGTTCATAGGTGGTAAGAAAGCATGCTACCACTGTAACACATCTCCAGCCCAGTTTATAAAACAATTGCTATGGTCTTAGTATAGTGAAATTACAAACCATGTGAGAAATGATAAGAACCCTGGATAGGATGGTGGTTGTAAGAATTCAGATGAAGCAAGTCTAGGAGAGATTGCCAAAAAGTTGACTTGATGACTTGTTGAATGCAGTGAACTAAGAAAAAGAAAGACTCTAAGACAGTGGTTCTCAACCTTTCTAATGCCGAGACTCTTTAACACAGTTCCTCATGTTGTGTGAACTACAACCAGAAAATTATTTTCATTGCCTCTTCATAACTATAATTTTGCTAATGTTAGGAGTTACAATATAAATATCTGATATGCATGATATCTGTATACACGGTCTCTGTTAACGTTCCGTTTGACACCAAACGTGTTGCAACCCACAGGTTTAGAGCCGCTGTTCTCAGACAATCTACAGATTGCAAACCTGAAAGAATGAGAAGTGGGTCTGGCTTAGGAAGGAATAGTGTTACTCACAGCATTATACATGTGAATAGCCGGACTGTTTAAACTGACTGTGTACTTCAGTTTAATATCAGATAATTTAATAAAAGTACCAACATAGTAATAAGCCTCGGGTGTCATTTTGAACAAAATATTCACATGTTTATGGAAGAATAAAGTATTCTTTTAAAATGTTTTTTCAGTACAATTCAGCAAGGAAGAATTCAAGTGGCAATGAAAATGAGGAGGTGAGACCAAGGGTAATATTGATTTGAATTCTTTACTTTCATATTGAGTTGGCTTGGTGAGAGTTAATGCATACCTGCTGTTGTTTTCTTTGCTACTGAGCACCAGTTTTCTACAATAATGAAAACTTCTGAGCATTGTCATATAGTTATTAATTTAACCCTTTGTTTTCTAGAACACAATTTTTAAGAGTTTTAGAGGTTTATCATTTGTTTTGGACCTGTAACCCATCAGTTTACATCTGAAAACAATTTTTTTTCTTGGAAATAAAATTACACTTGGCAAAATATGTAATCTATGTGAATTACCTTTGCCTAACCCAAATGCTGTTATCTTTTCATGTCTATCAGATAGTTTTTATGGAGACCCCCTCCAAAAAAATAAGACGGTTGTTTCCAAAACGTTCCATTATTTCTATTATTTCCATTAGTATCTGTGGTAAATGATGAAAGCAGTTTTTGTGTAGGAATGTTTTCTAGGTTGCTGTTCATGACTGCAGTCAATTCCTGTGTACCTGCTGCTTGCTTTCCATTGCACTTTGTTATATCTGTTTGACCCTTACATTTTATTCCTTCTTATGTCATAACCCATTGGATGGACTCTACAGTGCTGGTTTCAGTGTGCAGAGTTTTGACGACTAATCCCAGTGGATCTAGTAATAGCTCCTAGTTTATGACTCTAGTCTGTACTTTACCATCTAGCCTAAGGCTTTTGTAGTAATGTATCCTCTTTCTTAGGTGTTTGGAACCTTCTGCTCACCTAGGATTCAACACATTCATCTTTTTTCCATGCCTCAAACATATTAACATTTTAAATTGATGTAGTAGCTTTTTCAACCTAGGTTGCACAATGAAAACTCATGATATCTGGATTTTACTCACAGATATTCAGATTTAATTGGTGTGTGTGTGTGTGTGTGTGTGTGTGTGTGTGTGTGTTTAAAAGTTTTCCATTTGAGTTTATTGTGCAGGCAAAGGTGGTAACTACTTTGTGAAATTACCAACTCCTTTTTAGACAAAGCAGAAGGATGAAACCTGGCCCACTTGCTATATTTCTAAGTAACTTTTAAATACAAGAGAGTTACAGCCACTTGCCTACAGATGCTTTTGCATTCTAATGACAGAGTTGTGAAGTTAGTACCGAGACCATGTTGTCCACAAAATCTGAAGTGTTTAAGAGACAGCATTCTTTGAACTCCAAGTTAGAGGTTCGCCTTGGCTGTCGTCCCTGCCCTCATAGTCACTTTTCTCCCACCTGTTTCAATGTCTAATCCATTATGAAAACCTACTAATTCACTTGTTTATTTTTTGGGCACTGAAATAGTTTATCTACTCAACCTTCTTTTCCATCTTTGCTACCTTTGCATAGATTTTCAGTCTTTTTTGCTTGGATTGGTATAACAGCTTCCTTGCTTTTCAGTATTTATATTGTCTGTCTGTTTGTCTGTCTATCTGCTTATATTTATCTATAATCAATCTATCAATCAATCTATCTATCTGTCTATCTATCTATCTATCTACCCACCTATCTGAGTGTGACACAATGCATGCATGTGTGTGCACCATTTGTCAACTTCCAGTGTCTTCCTCAGTCCTTTTCAACATTGTATTTTGAAACAGGGTCTCTTATTGTATCTGATGCTCACAGATTCAGCTGGGCTTGCTTATCTGTGAGCTCAAAGGATTCACCCCTCTGCTTTCTCATTGCTAGGAACACAGAGACATATCATCAAGTTTGTCATTGTATATGGGTACTGGGTATCCCAATTCGGATCCCGATGCCTGTACTCCAAGCACTTTACCATCTGAAATGTCTCCCCACACCTCTTCTCTCTTTGGTACACTCTCCTTACTGCTTTCATAATACAAGTAAAATAAGGCCATTTCTTTGTTTAAAAACCTTAAGTTTCACCCCATGCCTTACAGGGTAAATTCCTAGTCTTTACTGATCAAGTCCCTGGTAACCATATCAGCATAAACTCACAACTTGCCATCCTTTCACTTTTTGCCCTGTGGAATTCAGAGTTGTTTTGCAGTCATTTTTTTTAATTTATTGATTCTGTGTCTGTTCTTATCTTTTCAATTTACCTGACTTTTACTGAACTTTACTTTCTCAAGAAACTTATATTTTTCACCTTCCTTTTCTCTACAGTTTCTGTGTAATCCATATATAGACTGGAAATGTTATCTTAACTTTGTCTACTCTCTAGACTGAGATATTCTTTAAGCATGATATTTTACAAAATTTCCTAATATCTTTCTCTTTTTATAACTTTTGTTTTGTTTGTTTGTTTGTTTGTTTTTGTTTTTTCAAGACAGAGTTTCTCTGTAGCTTTGGAGCCTATCCTGGAACTAGCTCTTATAGACCAGGTTGGTCTTGAATTCACAGAGATCTGCCTGCCTCTGCGTCTTGAGTACTGGGATTAAAGGCGTGCACCACCACTCCCCAGCCAACGTTTTTTATTTTTAACACAATCTTATTATACATAGCAATCCCAGTTCCCTCTTTCTCCTATCCTCCACTCCCACTACCTTCTCGTAACCCTACCCCCATCCACTTCTCAGAGGGAAGCCTCCTATGAATAGTCAACAAAGTCTATCACATCACTTGAGGCAGTACCAAGACCCTCCTCCCTGTATGTAGGCTGAACAAGATATACCTCCATAGAGAATGAGCTCCAAAGAGCTAGTTCAAGCACTAGAGATAAATACTGGTTCTACTGCTAATGGCCCCACAAACTGCCCATGCCACACAACTGTCACCTACATTCAGTAGACCTAGTTCAGTCTTATTCTGGGTTCCTAGCTGTCAGTCTTGAGTCAATGAGCTTCTTTTAGGTCATGTCAGCTGTTTCTGAGGGTATTCCCATCATATTCTTGAGCTTTAGCTCATAATATTGCTCCTCCCTCTCTATGACTAGACTCCAGGAATTTGGTCCAGTGCTTATCTGTGGGTCTATGCATGTGCATCCATCAGTTCCTCTATAATGGTTCTATGATGACAATTAAAGTAGACATCAACATGATTACAGGGGAAGGGCAGTTTAGGTATCCTATCCACTATTGATTAGATTCTTAACTGGTGTCATCCTTGTGGTTTTCTTGGTTTTCCTAATGTTTCCCTAATGAGGTTCCTTAGTTTCCCTAATGCCTGGTTTCTTGCTAACTGCACAATGGCTCCGTCTTTCAAGGTATCGCTTTCCTTGCTCTCTATCTCTGTCTTTTACCCAACTTGATCTTCCTGATCCCTCATGTTCTCCTCCCTACTCCCCCTTCTCCGCTCCACCATGCCCCTGCCACCCTACTGCTACGCTGCCAATTGACTATGCAGAACTTGACTACTTCACCTTCCTTGGGGGATCCTTGTATGTTTCTCTTAGGGTTTTCCTTATTTCTTGGCTTTGCTGGGGTTGTGGACTGTAGGCTGGTTATCCATTGCTTTATGTCTAATATCTACTTAGGAGTGAGTACAAACCATGTTTGTTTTTCTGTGTCTGGGTTACCTCACTGAGGATGTTTTTTTTTTCTAGATCCATTCATTTGCCTGAAGATTTCTAGATGTTGTTTTTCACTACTGAGTAGTACTCCATTGTGTAAATGTACCACATTTTCATTATCTCTTCTTCAGTTGAGGGGCATCGCAGTTGATTCCAGGTTCTGACTATTACAAATAATGTTGCTGTGAACATAGTTGAACAAATGTCTTTGTGGTATGGGTATGCATCCTATGGGTATATACCCAAGAGTGGTATTACTCCCTCTTGAAGTAAATTGATTCTCAATTCTTTAAGAAAAGATCACACTGATTTCCAAAGTACATGTTTGTGGTTGTACATGTTTGCACTTCCACCAGCAATGGAGGAATGTTCCTCTTACTCTGCGTCCTCTCCAGCATAAGCTGTCATTAGTGTTTTTGATCTTAGCCATTTTGACTGCTGTAAGATGGTATCTCAGAGTCATTTTGCTTTGCATTTCCCTGATGACTAAGGATGTTGAGCAATTCCTTAAGTGCCTTCTGGCCATTAGAGATTTCTCTATTGAGAATTCTCTGTTTAGATCTGTACCCCATTTTTAATTGGGTTAGTTGATATTTTGATATCTAGTTTCTTGAGTTCTTTGTATATTTTGGAGTTCAGTCCTCTATCTCAAGTGGGGTTGGTGAAGATTTTTTTACAATTCTGTAAGTTGCTGTTTGGTCTTGTTGACTGTGTCCTTTGCCTTACAGAAGCTTCTCAGTTTCAGGAAGTCGTATTTATTAATTGTCCATCTCAGTGTCTATGCTACTGGTGTTATATTCAGGAAGTGGTCTCTTGTGCCAATGCGTTCAAGGCTACTTCCTAATTTCTCTTCTGTTAGGTTCAGTGTTGCTGGATTTATATTAAGGTATTTGATCCATTTGAACTTGAGATTTATGCATGGAATAGATGTGGATCTTTGCATTCTTTATTTTTTATTGTTTTTGTTGAGCTATATGTTATTCTTCAATCCCTTCCCTTCTCTCCCCTCTCCTTCTACCCTTTCCCATCGTTCCCATGCTCCCAATTTACTCAGGAGATCTTGTTTTTTTTGTACTTCCCATGTCAATTACATCTATGTATGCCTCTCTTAGGGTCCTCACTGTTGTCCAGGTTCTCTAGGATTGTAAATCGTAGGCTGCTTTTTCTTTGTTTTATATCTAAAAGCCACTTATGAGTGAGTGCTTATGATATTTGTCTTTCTGGTTCTGGATTACCTCACTCAATATGATGTTTTCTAGATCTATATATATATATACCCTCAAATTTCAAGATGACATTATTTTTCCTGCTGTTTGTGTAAATATACCACATTTTCCTTATCCATTCTTTGATAGAGGGGCATTTAGGTTCTTCCCAGGTTCTGGCTATGACAAACAATGCTGCTACGAACATAGTTGAGCACATGTCATTATGGTACAATTGAGCATCCTTTGGGTATATACCCAAAAGTGGTATTGCTGGGTCTTGAGGTAGGTTGTTTCCTAATTTTTTGAGAAAATACCATACTTATATCCAAAGTCCCTGTACCAGATTGCATTACTGCCATCAATGGAGGAGTTTTCCCTTAACCCCACATTCTCACTAGCATAAGTTCTCATCAATGTTTTTGATCTTGGCCATTTTTACAGGTGAAGATGGAATCTCAGAATTGTTTTGATTTGCATTTATCTGATGGCTAATGATTCTGAGCATTTCCTTATGTGTCTTTCAGTCATTTTAGATTCCTCTATTGAGAGTTCTCTGTTTAGTGTTCTGTAATCCATTTTTATTGGATTATTTGTTCTTTTGATAACCAATTCCTTGAGTTCTTTGTATATGTTGGAGGTCAGCTCTCTGCCTGATGTGGGGTTGGTGAAGATCTCTTCTCATTTTGTAGGCTGCAGTTTTGTCTTGGTGACCATGTCCTTTGCTTTACAGAAGCTTCTCAGTTTCAGGAGGTCCCATTTATTAATTGTTTCTCTTAGTGTCTGTGCTACTGAAGTTATATTTAGGAAGTGGTCTCCTGTGCCAATGTGTTCAAGTATACTTCCCACTTTCTCTTCTATCTGAATCATCAATGGGTCAAGGAAGAAATAAAGGAAAATTAAAGACTTATTTGCATTCTTCTATATGTTGAAATCCATTCATGCCAACACCATTTGTTGAAAATGCTTTCTTTTTTTCCATTGAATAATTTTAGCTTCTTTGTCAGAAATTCATAGATATGTGGATTGATATCTGCATCTTTGATTCGATTCTATTCCATTGGTCCACCTTTCTGTTTTTGTGCCAGTACCAAGCTGTTTTCATTGATAGAGCTTTACAGTAAAGCTTGAAGTCAGGGATAAGGGTATCTTTGGAAGTTCCTTTCTTGTACATTTCTCACCCCGCTTTCACCACTGGACAGGACAACCAGACAGAAACTTAACAGAAATAAAGGAACTAACAGAAGTTATGACTCAAATGATTTTAACAGATATATATAGAACAAACCACCCACAACAAAAGAATATACCGTCTTTTCAGCACCTCGTGGAACCTTCTCAAAAATTGATCACATACTTGGTAACAAAGCAAACTTCAATAGATATTTTTAAAAAAAGAATAACCCCTTGTATATTATCAGATCACCATGGATTAAAGTTAGAATTCGACAACAACTCTAATTGCAGAAAACCCATAAACTCATAGAAATTGAATAATGCTTAACTGAATCACACCTTGGTCAAGGAAGAAATAAAGAAAGAAATTAAATACTTCTTAGACTTTAATGAAAATGAGTACACAGAATACCCAGACTTATATAGCACTTTGAAAGCAGTGCTAGGAGGAAATTTCATAGCACTAAGTGCCTACATAAAGAACTTGGAGAAATCTCACATTAATGACTTAACAGCACACCTAAAAACTCTTGAACAAAAAGAACCATACTCACCCAGGTGGAGTAGATGCCAGAAAACAATCAAATTGAGGGCTGAAATCAGTAAATTAGAAACAAAGAATCAATGAGCCAACTCAACATGATAGACAAACACTTATGAAAACTAACCAAAAGGCAGAGAGAATATGCAAATCAACAAAATCAGAAATGGAAAAGGGGACATAACAACAGGCACTGAGAAAATTCAGAGAATCATTAGGTCATACTTGGAAAATCTATACTCCACAAAATTGGAAAATTTAAAGAAAATGGAAAAATTTCTCTGTGCTATATACCAAAATTAAAACAAGAATAGATAAACACTTTAAAATAGACCTATAACACCTAGGGAAAAAGAAGTAGTCATCAAAAGTCTCCCAACCAAATAACCCAAGGGCCAGAGGGTTTCAGTGCAGAATTCTACCAGAATTTGAAAGAATAACTAATACCAATACTCTTCAAGTTGTTCCATGCAATAGAAACAGAAGGAACATTGTCAAACTCTTTTTTTGAGGTGATAGTTACCCTGGTACCCAAACCACACAAAGATGCAACTGAAAAAGAAGTACAGACCAATGTCCCTCATGAACATTAATGTAAAAATTCTCAGTAAAATACTGGCAAACCCAATCCAAGAAAACATCAGAAAAAAATCATCTACCATAATCAAGTTATCTTCATCCCAGAAATGCAGGAATGATTCAAATGTGAAAATCCACAATATAAACAAACTGAAAGAAAAAAGCCACATGGTCATCTCATTGGATATGTAAAAAGCCTTTGACAAAATACAACATCCCTTCTTGATAAAGGTGAGGGATACAAGGAACATACCTAAGCATAATAGTGGCAATATACAGCAAGCCAACAGTCAACATTAAACTAAATGGAGAGAAACTCAAAGTGATTCGACTAAAATCAGGAACAAGACAGGCTGTCTACTGTATATCTATTCAATATAGTACTTGAAGTTCTAGCTAGAGCCATAAGACAACAAAATGAGATCGTGGGGATACAAATTGGAAAGTAAGAAGTCAAATTTTCACTATTTGCAGAAGTTATGGTAGTTTACATAAGTGACCCAAAAATTATACTAGGGAACTTTTACAACTGATAACCACCTTCAGTAATGTAGCAGGATACAAGATTAACTAAAATAAATTAGTACCCCACCTATATACAGATGATAAATGGATTGAGAAAGAAAGTGGTAAAACATCACCCTTCACAATAGCCACAAATAACATAAAATATCTTGGAGCAACTCTAACAAAACAAGTGGAAGACATGTATGACAAAAACTTTAAGTCTCTAAAGAAAGAAATTGAAGAAGATATCAGAAAGTGGAAAGAACTTCCATGATCTTGGATAGGTAGGATCAACAATAAAAATAGCAGTCTTACCCAAAGCAGTCTACAGATTCAATGCAATGCCCAGCACAATTCTATATAGACCTTGAAAGAATAATACTCAATTTCATATGGAAAAACAAACAAAAAAACAGGATAACAAAAATTTCCTCGTTCTTAGTCTCTAGAATAGTATCTGAGAAATAATCACTTGTCAGTTGAATGCATGCTTAATGTGGTATTCATTTTTCGGGTTAAATGTCAAGAAATTTTCATTTGATTGTCATTAATTCATTCCTAAACCATAAACCATTTATTGATATTATTCCATTAAATTCATAAATATTTCTCTACTTACACTATATGCGTAATCTTCTAGTTAGTTTCTTACTTACCGTGATGATCTCTTGCCAGGCTTCATTGCTGTGTCTGAAGGGGAAATACATCTTACCTATTATGTCTTGATTATATTTTTGAGTCTTTAAAATTCTTATATATCATTAGAGGCTCTTACATAGAATCTGATTCATTGTTACTTGCAGCCAGGGATCATTTATGTCTAAAATTTCCCAGCAATGTCTGTACTGTGGTTCATCAAGAACATTTAAGTAGCAAGATGCCATACTGTACATTGTCAAATCCTCTTTTGACAGTTGATCAAAACAATTTTCCATTGTCTTTTTGTATGTTTAAATCATCATTGTGTATTTTAATTTCATCTTTCATGTTTTTATTTTTATATTTTAGCAAGAGAGTGATAATGCTCATATGTCACCACAGTCTCCAGTATCATCCGAGGTACAAGTTGTTTTAATGCTTTGTATCTTTTCTGTGTTTTATAAAGAGTTTTTTTCTTACCTCCTTTCTAAAACTTCATCTTTTTTATACAAAGTCATTTATTTACTTCTTTTTGAAATCAGTAGTTGATTACTATGTACAAGTTTCATCTGTAAAAAATTTTGAATACTATTCCTGTGTATGAATATCCCTAGTAAATTTCACTAAGTTGTGGTTTTCTGTGGAACATATTTCTACATCACTGAATATAAGTCAATTTATGATATGTATGCCTTCTTATTCCTCTATATTTAAAAATAAGTGTTGGATTTTAACAATAGCTTTGGAATTTTAATTTTAAAAATGCATTAAGCATTGTGCAATGGCCTTTGGTTTTCCTTGTAACTAATAAGGTCTGAAAGCAATGCAAGAGAAATGTCCTTTTTCCACGAGAAACAATCCTGTAGTGGATTGTTCCTATCGACAGAAGGTCACACGTTTCCTGGCATCTTAGATCTAAAGAATAATGGGAGAGCTGTTATATGAAAGTCATAATTTCTAAAATTTTGTTTAAATACTATGGTTGTTTGAATGATGAGTTCATGTAACTTAATCTTATTGCTTTACCACAAGAACTTTAAATATTTTAAATATTATCTCATTTAGTATTGATCACTTTATTTAGTATTCTAAAGTCTATTTTTATTAGTAGGAAAACAATAATTCGTTTGGAGAATTCACATCTGAAAATTTTTGATTGACCTGAATTTATTGTATAAACTTGATTATATAGATTTTTTTCATTATATGTACATAGATTTGTTTTTTAGAAAACTGAGATTTTTTCTGTATTACTTTGTGTGATTTGTATTATAAAACTTTTCTATGACCATGAGCATGAGTTTAATAAAAATATTACTAAATTATATGGAAAACAAAGTAATATATATTGTGTTAGAAAACAATTTTAATTATGGTATCCTGAAATTAGTCATAGTTGCATGCTTTTTAAATCCTTTCTTTGTAAGTTATAACAACTGTAAGAATAGACATGCCTACCACTTGGTTTGCATTGCTGCTTTGTGTGATGTTATGGCTTATGTATATATACCAGGAAGTGTACTAATGTCTATTTTTCTCAGGTAAGTTCTACTGCTTTTATGAGTTTTGTTTTTATTTGGATAAGTAGAACTTTGTTCAGTAATTTATAACAATTTCAACAAAATAAAGAAGACCAAACATAGGATGTATATGGGTGGGATGCTGGACGTGTTTTCCTAGCTCCACTCACGTTCACATTGAGCTGTCTAGCACATCTAGAGAACATTTAGACACTGTACAGAATTCTTACTGCCACAGTTTCATGTGAGAAGAAAATGGTAAAACCTGTTAGTGTACCACATTAACAGAGTCTCTCTGTTTTGTTTCAGCATAAATAGAGTCCCATTTTAATGTGCCTTTATTGTTTTGTAGCTGAAAAATCCAGTAGTTTTCCCCAAAAGCCTAGACAGTAAGTGGCAGAGAAATAACTAAAACTTTTGCCCTAACAGTTTTGGGCAGTTGTTACCCAGAGTCAAAAGGTGCTGCCATAACTGCATTTTATTTATATGTTTTTATAAATTATAAAATTTATAAAACACTTTTAGTTACTTCATTTAAATCCATTTGAAGTATATGGACTTAATCACATTAAATGAAATGTTTACTCAAATATACTTTTGTAGGAGGAGGAGGGCCCTCTTGTTCATCCCAGCTGCCCAGCTAGCTTAGCCCCGAAATAACCACACAGAAACTGTATTAATGAAATCACTGTTTGGCCCATTAGTTCTAACTTCTTATTGGCTAACTCTTACATATTAATTTAACCCATTTCTATTAATCTGTATATCATCATGAGGTTGTGGCCTATCAACAAATTTTCAGCATGTCTACCTCTAACAGTGGATCCATGGCATCTCCCTGACTCCATCTTCTTCCTGCATCCCCTTTAGTTTTTCACTACCTATCTCTCTTCTCGTACATCTCTGCTATACACCCACAGCAGTTTCTTTATTAACCATTGAAAGCAACACATAGACAGAAGGACCTCCTACACCATACTTTAGGCTTTTTGCACCAATCGGGAATTTCTTTAATGTTATGTGTATCTTTCCATAGCTCACCATGACTTTCAGAAACACTTTAAAATAATGTGTGTTCAGATGGAAGAGATAATGATTTGCTCTCATCTATTATTCTAAAACTCCTGTAATTGTGGATTGGCCTCAAATTTTCCACTAAGTATCAAGTCAGTAGTACATACAGAGTCCATGTTGATCTATCTTTTAATTGATTTGTTCTTCATTATTTTAAAAACCTTCACTTAATTCTTCTTTTTAAAAAATCTGTCTTACCTTGTAAATTATTTTCCTTTTTTTCCATAGTATCCGAAAATATGTGCTGGTAAGATACTTCTCTTGGTAAAGGCTTTTGCCACCAAGCCTTACCAACTCAGTTTGATCGCAAGGACCGATATTATTGAAGAAGTAACTCCCCCAAATTGTTCTCTTACTTCCATCTCCCCCCCCCCGGCTCTTTCTCATACACACACACACAAACACACACACACACACACACACACATGTGAACATACATAATTACTTTTTAAAAGTGAAATAAAGATTTAAAGTTGTATTCCCAGGTAAATCAGGAATATTTATTGACTTCTAAACCGAGAAATATATAAACTTGAATTGAAATCTAGGTTGAGTTTCACTATTTAAGAAAACATTGGAAATAAAGATTTCTCAAAATTGAAACAGGTATGAAAAGGTGCCTGGATAATTTTGGAACAGCAAGGGTTTTGCTTTTTTTCCTTTTAGGAATACGACAGGACTGATGGCTTTTCACATGGTCCCTTTGGCTTGAAGCCTAGATCAGGTAAATATATAGTATAGTCTTCAAATATAATTTGGTGTCTTCTTTGTTCATTATAGAGTTTCCCAGCTTAAATGACTTAGAATCCATAATTTTATGTATACAATGATCCTTTCCCCTCTTCTAGAAGCAATTTTCTCTTGATCATATTTATCTTTGCAATTCCCAACACCATTTCTGTCTTTCCCGTTACCTTCAAGCTCCTGTAACCTCAGCTTTTTGCCTTAGGTATCCTGCAGTTTTATTTCTCCCCTGCTGTGATTGCGATTAGAATGAGCCCTCTGCCAGCACACAAATGTTTGAAATTATAGCATTCCATTGTATTGTGGTTCAAAACAGGGATCTTTTTGCATTTGGCATGCCCCAAAGAAAATGGATCCATTTTACTTGGCAAGGTATTGAATTATAGTCTTAGTAGTGAATAACCACCTTGACCTTCCAGAATAATTTCCTTTTTTCTTTAAAGCTAGAAAACTGTCATATGTTGTATCATCACTTTTAACCTGGGTCATAAGTTTGTCAAAATATATAATTAAATAAGAACATACGTAAGTGCTGGAAATCATTGCACTTGAATTGCCTGTTGCTTTTCATCCATGCAACTAACGATCATTTACATGTAATTAAAATATTTGTAATGAATTATTAAAAATATCTTCCATAATTATCTACTGATATTTTTATCATACATATTTCTCCATGGATGGCTGTTCCCTTTTTACAAAAAGTTAGGGAATTTCTCTTTCTATACAGCCTTTAGTCGTGCATCTCGGCAAGAATATGGGGCAGCAGATCCAGGGTTTACAATGAGAAGAAAGATGGAGCATTTACGGGAAGAGCGTGAACAGATACGGCAGCTTCGCAATGTAAGTCACGATGACCTTGCACAGCTGCTTTACAGATATAGATTTCATTTCACAAATTCATATAGTAATTTTGTTTCCTAATGCTCTTTCAAATTTTGATCATATAATTGGTAATATGAATGCATGCCATACGTTTTGATATGACCTGAAAATTTATCCTCATGTCTTTATAGAACCTTGAGTCCAGATTAAAAGTAATTCTGCCTGATGACATAGGAGCTGCACTGATGGATGGGGTTGTTCTTTGCCACTTGGCCAATCACATAAGGCCACGCTCTGTAGCTAGTATTCATGTACCATCACCAGCAGTGGTAAGTAGTGTCAAAAGATTACTCTTTCTCCCAAGGAGAGCACAAGGTTTAAAAAAATGTCCTTAACTATTGCAATTAAGCAATACAGTTTTCATTATCAAATTGTTCGGCATATACATACTAGAAACGTTTGTCTTTCTTTTCTTTCTTTATAGCCCAAGCTGAGCATGGCGAAATGTCGAAGAAATGTAGAAAATTTTCTTGATGCTTGCAAAAAGTTGGGTGTTTCCCAGGTAATTATCTAACAACATCATCACTTAGTTATTAGTCTATTGTGTGGAAAGTAGAATGAGTAGAAGCATCTTCATAGTGAGGGATGAGTCATGCTTTGTGAGCACAAATTTGAGTTTCTTCTCTCTGTTCCTCTCCTATGCTCCTTCATGTAACTGTAGCATTTATCTAGTAAGTGCTTTTTAAACACTTCAAAAAGTCCTTTATAAAGCCTTTGTGAACAAAGTCTGTGGATTGTAGATACCACTGAGTAAACAGAATGTAATAATGAGAACTGAAATTTGATGGTGTCACCATTGTGTTGTTGTTTATTTCTTTCTTTGACACCTTTGTTGTTGTTTATTTTCATGCTGGAGATTGAACCCAAAGCCTCGTACATGCTAGGCACACATTCTACCACTTAACTAATTATAATTACTCTAGTTCTCTCTTGTAACTTCATGAGTCGATTCTGAATTGAATGTGGTTGACAGTTGGGACAAACTGAGGGGCCAATGACAATGGCACTGGGATTTATCTCTAGTGCATGTACTGGCTTTTTGGGATCCTATTCTTTTTGGATGTATACCTTGCTCAACATTGATGTAGTGGGGAAGGCCTTGGACTTTCTGCTGGGCAGGGTGCCTTGGCCTCTCTCAGGATTTGAGGGGTTGTGTGAAGCATGTGTGGAGGGTGTGGGAGAGAGTGGGAGGAGAGGAGGAAGTGGGATTTTGAATTGATACTTTTTTAAAGTAATAAAATTTAAAAAAAAGAAAGTTTACATTAGTATAACTATATTAGAACAATGAGACTGCCAAATTGAAAAAATCTTGGTTCAGGGCTGGAGAGATGGCTCGGTGCTTAAGAGCAGTAGCTATTCTTCCAGTAGACACAGGTTTAATTCCCAGCAGACAACTGGACCTCCAGCTCCAGAGATGCTGACACCCTCACATATACACACATGAAGGGAATACAAAAATGCACATAAAATAACAATAAGTAAATCACTAAAAAATAAAAATATATAACAAATATAAATCTTAGTTGTAGCGTGAATCCACAGGAGTCTGTTAATGGTTCTCAAGAATTTAGGTATAAAGTAGGGGTAGGCACTCACTGATACAGAACTGGTTAGATGTCATTGCTAATCCTGTTTCCTTCATCCAGTCATTTATTTGCCCAGGGGCTGCCTGCTTTGATTCTACCACCCAAGTGAGTGAGAGAGCAAGAGACCATTTCCCTCAGCTTATAATTTTTCATGTTATATAGGCAGAGAAGACCATGGACTTGCTGCAACAAAAGTCATTGGCTAAATGGATTGAAATCCCACAACACTTGTATTATATATGATAATATCTTGTAATAAACAAACTTTCAAATGAGTATAAATTGGATTGCATTTTACATAATAATTGCAGTATTACAAAATCAAATCAGTACTGTCAATAGATTAATATGTATCATAAATGTTGCCTATTTTGAAGACTTCAGGAACCTAATCTTATTGTGGCTACTAAGAAAAATAATATTTTAGACGACAATTACTTTGTGTTAAACTCTCTTTTAAAAGGTGACATTATTAACTGACCCTCAAATCCGACTTTAGCCCATGTCCTCAACTGAATAGACACCATTTATGTTGTTTAAAAGAAGCAGTGAATTCATGTGTACTTTGTTAACTACTCGATGTCATTTTATTATCTGTGATTTATATATGGTGCCTTAAAATTTTACTTCTTAAAGTTTATTTTTGTGTGCTTATAATTTCTTATGGAATTGAAAATTGAGGATTTTTTTATCCCAGCTGTTATTATATGATATTACATGTTCTTATTTTTACCATTTTTGGGGTTTTTTTGTTTATTTTTTTTTTTTTAGTTGTTGAAAAAAAAATTCTGCCTCCTCCCCGTTTCCCATTTCCCTCCCCCTCCTCCTACACATCATTTTTACCATTTTTGTTTTGGGGAGTTTTATATTTATGTTTGATGTGTATTATCCTGAACTTGGCACCAATGGTGTGTTATTGTTTTATTATTTCCTTGCTCTAGAACATTTTCTGATTTTTAAAATCTCTATTGGGATAATACCAATCTATAATAAGATACACATGTATAAAATTTGATGCTTTATACTTTAAAAAATATTCTGTCCAGTTCGTGATGGTCCACACTTTGAATCCCAGCACTCAGGAGGCAGAAGTAGGAGAATCTCTGTTAGTTTGAGACTGAATACATTCTATACAGTGAAATCCAGAAAAGTCAGAGCTGTTACACAGAGAAACCCTGTCTTGAAAAATCAAAAAAGGGGGGGGGGTGATGAAGTATAGTCCCCAACCACACTTTTTGTTCCCTATAGCTTTCATGTTATATCTAAAAAAAGGACTGCCTAATACAAGGGCGTAAGTATTTATTTATATCTATATGTTTTCAGAAAAGTTCTTCAGTGTTATTTAGGTGTATACTTCATTTTGAATGTCAGTTTTGTGTTTGATGTGTGATAGGGTTACAAATTTATTCTCCTGGGTATTAGTATCTACTTTTTCCAGCACAAGTTATTGCTAAGGCTGATATTTCTCCACTGAATTGTCTTGACTCTCTTGTCACAAATCTGTCATTCATAAATGGAAGGCTTTAGTTTTATGCTTCACGTTTTCCACACTGATTTCTTTATGGCAGCAGCACCCTGTGTGACTATAGCCTGTTGGGACATTTGAAAGACAGTGTGGATGCTCTTGTTTTATTCGATTTTAAGGTTATTTTGGCTGTAGTGATTCTTTTGCATTTCTGTACCAGTATATCAATGTTAGCATTAGTTTGCCAAGTTCTACAAAATGGCCACCTTAAATTTTTTTTGTAGATTATGCTGTTTTCTCTAAAATTTTTATTGGTCCAGGAACCTGAGATGTCTTTTCATTAATTGATACCTTCTAAAATGAATATATACAATGCATTATAGTTTTCATCATGTGAGGACAATGCCTCTTTGGTTAAATTAAGTATGGCATTATATTCTGCTATAATGCAATTATTATCTTAATTTGAAAACTTTTCAGATTGTTATTACTATTATGTGGAGATACACCTGACCTTTTTCACGTCAATCTTGCAAAACTCACTTCTGTTGGCAAGTAGGATATAGTTTTATAACCTAAGTGTTTTTTTTTTAGTTTGAACATTTTTCATTTCTTCTTGTCTAAGTGTTTTGTCTGGATTCCCTCATATGAGGAACACTGGTTGTGCCATCAGAAGTCTTTTCTTTCTTTATTTCAGAGAAAGTATTAGGTCCTTTATCATCTATTATGATATCATTAGGTACTAAGATATCTTTATTAAACCCTGATTCTGATTTATTAAAAAAATCACACTGGGTGATATATGGGTCTTCCATAGCTGTCCATCCAGTGACTTAATGCATTTTCCTAAGTTACTTTCTAATAGTTGTACAGTCTCTTGCATGAAATCCCATTTTCTCTGTACTTTTCTTCTGTATCACGGGCTCTGTGTGTGTGTCTGTAAATCCATTTTTTTTTGTTTAATTGTTTAGTTTCATTAATCATTTTTGCTCCATAATTGCCTTAGTAAATCACTGTTTCTCTTTATAGATTTTTGAAATCATGCAGTATTAGCTATTCTGAGTTGTTTGCATTTCCATATACTTTTAGAGTGATTTATCAACTTATATAGAAAAAGAAGAAAACCTAATTAAATTACTATAGAAATTTTGTTAAATTAATGGAGCAAAATAAAATTATATCTAATAAAACAATATTTTTCTTAACTTCTGTGTATAATGTATGTCCTTAGTGGAGTCTTCTTGAATTTCATTCACAGTTAATGTGGATATTAATTTAACATCTGGTCCTTTGTTGCTAACATATATTTATCAATGAATTTACAATCTTACTATGTAATTTTCCTACTCCCTTTCCTCTAATCATATTTTTTATGAATAGAAATAAACTCTTCTAGTTTTATTCACCTCCCCAACAGTAATGCATTCCCCGCCTCAATGGTGATACTAATTTTCCATGTTTATTAGATTTAAAGCCTGGAATTTATTAACTTAGCAGACCACTAGCTTCTACCAACCCCAAACCAAGCACTGCCCTAAGATAGCACTAAGGCCTCTTGGAGAGACTTTCCCACCTTGTTTCACTGCCTCTCTGATGCACCCACCACTGCATTTGAAAGTTACCCATATTGATGACTTTCTTCGTTCCATTACTGTAAGACTACATTAAACTGATTCCATGTGGAATATTCGATTTTGGAACCTAAGTGTATGTCTCTGGGCTCTGTTTAAGCCTATATGTTCCAGAATAAACCATATTTCTCTTTTGAGGACAAAAAAAAAATAATGAACCTCTTCTTTCATTGTGATCTGGTTGTTTTTGTTTTAGTTTCTTGTTGTTTGTTTTTTGATTTATTTCTAGACAGGGTTTCTCTGTGTAACCATGCCTGTCCTGGACCTCATTTTATAGACCATACTGATCTCAGTTTCACAGAAATCTGCCTGCCTTTGCTTCCCAAGTGCTGGGATTAAAGGTGTACATCACCCACCACTTGGTGAGACTAGGCATATCCCCTCATATTAAGACTGGGCAAGGCATTCCAGCATGAGGAGTAGGGTCCCAAAAAACAGGAAAAGAGTTGGAGACAGTCCCTTTTTCCTACTGTTAGGAGTCCCACAAGAGGACCAACCTATACAACTGTAACATATATGCAGAATACCTAAGTTGTTCCACATTGGTTTAATATGTTCTTTTTGTAGTTTCTGATGAATGTTGGTATTGTCTTTACTTTGAAACTTTTTATAATAATATTGATTATTTGAATTTTTGAGTAAAATAGTAGAACACCAATTGTAACAATGAAACTTCAGATACAAATATCATTTTGAGCCTGCTTTAGCTATCTTTAGTAGTATTTGGTGAATACTAATTTAATTATAGAAGTAATGAAGGAGGAGTCTTTTACACTTCGTATTTTTGTATCAGTGTATTTTGAAAAATGCCTGAGATACAAATTCCAAAAGATAATTTTATTTCTTGAAGCAGTTCTTTCATGGATATGTTGATTTAGATGTATTTGTAGGACATATATTTGGTCATGGCTCACTAGCATTGCTTGATGTACCTTTAGTAGAAATCAAGATTTGGAATTCAGGGTGGAAGTGGGAGTTAAAATTATTAGACACAATACTAAGGGGTGGTATAGTGAAAAAAGAGAAGTGTGAGTGTAAAATTCTTGAAAATATGTAGGACTTTAGAAGAAAATGGGTAAAGACTACTGTCATTCAAAGCTCAATTGCATAGGCAAGTTGAAGAACTAAACAGATCGGTATCACAGAGAAGAAAGCAGGGATGAGGTTTCAAGGAAAGCACTGGTTGAAGATTAATGTAACAAAGTAGTCGAATATGTATGGGTACTTTGTGATCTTTATGAAGGTGGTGGTGATTTTTAACAGAGCATCTTTAGTGAGCAAATCCATCAGAAGCAGGAGTAAGATAGTAGAGACTGAGTAATAGTGACATGTTCCTCAACAACCTGCTTCTGAGTAGAGTACATTGATTGCGTTAGAAACAAAGCTAATCTCTAGAATCCCTTCCTTAGGATAAATTGGGAACCTAAGCACATTTTATGTTATATAAAATATTATATATATATTTATTAAAGATTTCTGCCTCCTCCCCGCCACCACCTCCCATTTCCCTCCTCCTCCCCCAATCAAGCCCCTTCCCTCATCAGCCCAAAGAGCAATCAGGGTTCCCTGCCCTGTGGGAAGTCCAAGGACCACCCACCTCCTTCCAGGTCTAGTAAGGTGAGCATCTATAGTGCCTAGGCTCCCACAAAGCCAGTATGTGCAGTAGGATCAAAACCCAGTGCCATTGTTCTTGAGTTCTCAGTAGTCCTCATTGTCCGCTATGTTCAACGAGTCCAGTTTTATCCCATACTTTTTCAGACCCAGGCCAGCTGGCCTTGGTTAGTTACCGATAGAACATCCCCCCCCATTGTCTCAGTGTGTGGGTGCATCCCTCACGGTCCTGAGTTCCTTGCTCGTGCTCTCTCTCCTTCTGCTCCTGATTTGGACCTTGGGATTTCAGTCCGGTGCTCCAGTGTGCCAAAAAAAAAGAAAGAAAGAAAGAAAGAAACCTTGTCTCAACAAGCAAACACAAACACACAAATGGAAGGAAGAAAAGAATATTTATAGGGGGCTGGAAAGATGGCTCAGAGGTTAAGAGCATTGCCTGCTCTTCCAAAGGTCCTGAGTTCAAGTCCCAGCAACCACATGGTGACTCACATTTTATATTATAATTAAGAAGAAAAATGTTGAATTATTATATAATTTCCTTTCATTTGAATAGAAAAATATTATAAAAATCTGCTTGTTGGGACTGGAGAAATGGCTCAGCACTTAAGAGCACCAGCTACTTTTACAGAGGTCCTAAGTTCAATTTCTAGTACCCACATGGCAGTTCACAACTGCCTATAACTGTATTCCCATGAAATCCATTGACTTCTTCTGGTGCACAGCTGAGAAAACATTTCTCCATATAAAATTCATAAATTAATAAACCATTTTGAATAACCAGACTCTTTTTATTGGGTTGAAGAGAAGGGAGATGTAGATTGGCTTGAAGGAAGGGAAAAGAAGGGGAAAATGAAATGGTGCAATTGCAATCTCAAAAATAAAATAAATAATTTAATAAGCAAAATTTTAAAATCTGTTCCAGACTTAAAATATTGTTGTTCTCTTTCCCCAGGAGAGACTCTGCTTGCCTCACCATATTTTGGAAGAACGAGGGCTTGTGAAAGTTGGTGTTACGGTTCAGGCACTCCTTGAATTGCCTACTACCAAGACATCTCAGCTTTCTATGGCTTGATGTGACAATTAAAAAAAAAACATATGTGTATAATTTCATGTATTTGAAATGATTTCAGATATCTCAAAATCATGAAGAATGTCCAGTAAAAAAAAATAGTTTGCCTTAGGTTTTTTTTTTTTTTTTTTTCAGAATTACGTTAAGATCTCAGATTTAAACTGAGTTGTCCAAATAACTTTTGGAGGAAAATTGGATTAATTTATAGGAGTTTTTGATAAATTGAAATTTTCCTTTTATTATGTCATTCAAGAACCTTGACTGATTTTCAAAATGCAAATTGATACAAAATTTAAAACATGCTTTGAATTTAATAATCACATTAAGTTGAATATTTTTACATCACTGTATACAAGTAATCATCTGGGTAAAAGTAATATTTTAGGAAAACAATTATATATTTGAGTTATTTCATATACTCCTACTTTGTACACAATTTCTTCAATATTTTGTTTTGTTTCCCAGGAAAAATTGAAACAAACAAAACCTTGGCATTATTTAATTCTTTTAGTATTATCAGTTGGTGCCAAAATCTTTTCATTTATATTGTAGGTTGTTTACATGTGAAGTGCCTGTGTAATTGATGAATCTCAAATAGTCTTAAGAATTTTGCAATTTCTTTTTATGTATTAATAGAATCAATGGGATTTTAAAATATTTTGGTAGGTTTTGTACGGTCAATAATATGTGAGGGTTTAAATTACCTCACATTAGTGGTTTCTTAGTCAACCCATTGCAATTTTTTCTTAAATTGGTTCTTTCATGTTGTCAAAAATGTTAATATGCTTAATTTATGCTATTTAATTTTGCAAAAGCATAAACATCTTTTAATTGTTTAATCTGAAGAGTATTTTATTTCAGTGTTGAAAACGTTACACAAAGCAGTAAGACTTTGGAGGGCTAGGGAAGTACTAATTGTCAAGGACATTTTGATGCAACTGTCAGTGTTCCTGTTTATATCTTGACTTATGAGAACATTAAGTACATAAGCGCTGCCTTCCATATTAAAAGAGCGGCCTTTGAGAAGCAAGTTTTGATTCAAAATTTGGCCATTTCTGGATCATGCATTTCTTATGATCCTCAAGTAAATTGATGTTGAATTAAACACATTTTGTTTCATGAAATAGTATTTTCAGTAACGTCCTTGCTTGATTTGAAGATGGATAAACTTATGGTGATAGTAGTGCAGGAATGTTTCCAAAACATTACTGTGATGAATAACTCAGTTTCCTATAGAAGATCCTTCATATTCACTTTTGCAGTAGCCAAACAAGTATCATTTCTTAACTGTGTGATTATTTGCACTTGTTACCTCTTAATATGGATGCAACTTAATAAAAACATTGGCCTGGGTATTTCAAAGGAAATTTATAAAATGTAAAATGTCATGTGCCAAATACTATGGTAAGGATTGATTTTAGGAATAATTCTACATTATTCTGGCCAGTTGTCATGGAGCCATATTTTTTAATCTTGGCTTCAGAATATAGCTATTTTCTTTTTAGTCCCCATGAGTCAAGTTTGAACTATTGAAGAGTGAAAGGTTTTTATTACTGTAAGTTTTAAGAAATAAAGTATTGATAATTTATTATTTAAATATTTGATCTATTTAGATAAGATTAAGTCATTGGATCTGAAAAATATCCCCATTGACATAATGAATCTCATTATCGGAAATCTGGGTAATATAGGTAATTCAGAAAGTACTTTAGCTGATGAATTTTTAATTTAGACAGTTGACAGCATTACAAATTTCAGAAAGTTTAACAACCAAAACAATCACTCATACTTCTCTCATGATTATTGTGGTATAAAATTCCTCTTATTAATCAATCTTGTGTTATTTTCCCAGTATTTTGTGCTTTGTTATTATTGAAATAGTTGTGAAACTTTAGGTAATTCTTCTTACTACATTTCACTTGTCAGTTACATATTACCTTATAGAGAAAACACACCCGAACTTCAGTGCTCATACTTGATAGCAAATAAAAATGCTTTTCAAGATGGGTCCCCTTGGGGCCTGTAACACAGCAGTTCAATTATTATTGTGCCAAAAGGCAATACCAATATCACGTATAATGCAGTTTCAGCATAGTCCACAATGACAACCTTATACCAAGATCCTGCCATATTTCTGTTAGTAACTTTTTAGTGTAAATTTTATCCTAAATGTTTTCTATGGCATTTTATATATTTACTTCATCAGTTATTGAATTAAGAATGGATATCATTATTTGAATGGTTTTGTGATTTGAGGAGGATTGAATGATCTAAGAATATCTAATCGGGCCCAAAACATCACAAGATAGCTACTTCTGTTAAACGTTATGACCACATTGGCACAAGGAAGAAGTGATGTTGGATATGTTTGAATTGAAATGAGTAAAAATGCATAACCATTTGTTTAATACTTATCTTTATAGAATGCTAGTTTAATGACTTTTCTAACTGAATTTTTTGAAGAATTCAGAAATGTTTGTATTAGTCACAGATTTATCATAATTGATTTTCTGATGCATTTAAAAAAATGGAACACTAAATGTATATTACCGATGCAAACTGTGGATAAAATTGAATGAAAACAATCCAAGCTGGAGCTCCTTTTCTTCCTTTTTAGCGTCGCTTTGACTATCAATATCTTTGGTCAGTCGTCGATAGTTAGTGTCTGTGGTCCCTACTGTTGGTGGATATTCAAACCTTGAGTGTTGGTAGTGGTGCTCAGTGAGTGAAGTCTGACAACCTGAGTTTGACTCCCAGGCCCCACATGGTGGCAGAAGAGAACTGAAAGCTGCAAATTGTCCTTTCATTGTGGCTTCCCATGTTCTTACGCTCCATAAGTGCACCTCAGCACACTGTTGACTAAACAAACAGTGCTTTGATAAGCTATATAGTCACCATAGGCTGTTTTAGTTGGGCATGGTGGTACACCTAGAATCTTGCTTCCTAGGGCGTCTAAAGTGAGAGCATCTTTTGAAGGCAGCAGTGTGTAAGGCTAGCCTAACAAATAAGTGAGACTCTGTCTCAGAAAGTAAAGCACAGCAGCAACAAATATATCAAAAGCTGAAGTAGATTGTTGTAAGGCTCATGATTGTTTTTACACTATGTTATTTTCAAGACAATTTTGTTTAAGAAATATTAAGTTATTTAGCTATTTTTTCAATCTAATGTTATCAATGTATGACATAAGCTCTCTGACAAAAGAAAACTTATTTAAAACAACATATAGAGAAGACCATTATGTGATGGTTTTATTGCACATTTTACTGCTTCATATACAACAGAATTATAAGAAATGTATTCTTTTACTGTCAATTGTAATTTTTCTAAACATGCTCATATATAATTGGGCATTGTGGCTCACCATTTTAATTCACTCAGGATAGGAGGATTACAATGAGTTGGACTACAATCTTCTTTATATAATGAGACATCTTCTCGAAAAATAAATCCAAAACCACATATTTTATGAAGTAACTATTATTTGCTTATAATTCTGTTTACCCTAATTGTAGAGCATTTATATATTGCCAGATGCTGTTGAAGAGAATATTGCTATAGTTACCTTAAAGTTACACATTTAGATGAGTTCTTGAGCACATAGCTATTGGATAAAGGAGGTTTAAAGTATTCCACGTGTCTTGCGGAATTTTGGGTGATCTTTACAAAGCACTAGGCTTACTTTCTCCTTTATTAAATCTATAATATTTTATTTGTTTCTCAAATATATAAATTTTATTGCTTTGCAACTTAATGGCAGGAAAAAATTAATTTATTTTCACTGTATTCTATTGACACACATTAATTACATGGCTACAAAAGTAGGTGAGAAATAGATAAGATTTTACATATGTAAATACATAAAAACATATTTTCAAAAACAAATAATATTTGCTAAAATTTTTACTCAGATTCTTCACTAATTTCTAATGTAAACAAATGTAAAATAATGCATTATGACTTATGATATAGTAATTAAAATTATACATTGCAGATGTGTTGTGTAAGCCTGAATATGTATATGGGGTTTTTATTTGTTGGCCCATGTTGTCTAGTAGGGGCAATGCGACCCTGTTGTAGGGTAGTTCCATTTATATTCTTTTTGCAATATGTGTATGTCTGTATTTTAGGAACATTATTAGCTCACTATGAGTTTTATTCAAACCCTTTAATGCTGTTTATGCCCCCACTTCCTCATCTATCCTGTTCTCATCATATTATCTATTCAGTTTACCCACTTCGTGATCCATTTTTCCAGAGCAACCCTTTATACCACTGTGATATCTCTACTGTCAGTTTAAAGTACTCCTGTGGTGCCTTTACTAATTAATTGACCTCTGTGAGTATTTGGAAATGAAACAGCTATCTGAAGATTAAAAGCTAACATTTATAAATGAGAGAAATGTGACAATTGTCTTTCTGGGTTAAGGCTAATTCTCTAACAATGACTTTTGAACTCCATCTATTTACCTTCAGTTTCATGATTAAACCCACACTTCAAGAGCCACATGATTGACAAAGAGGTAAACAACACACATTGGAGAAAAGATAACACCTTCAAATGGTGCTAGCTTAACTGGCTGGAATGTAGAATACATGTAGAATACAACTATATCCCTATCTCTCATGCTGCACAAAGCATAACCCCAAATGTGTCAGAAATATTAATAAAAAGATCCAATAACCTGAAAAACTAACAGAAGAGAAAGCCGGGAATATGATTGAATTCACTGGTACAGAAAGGGACTCTGAACAAGACCCCAGTCATGCAGACATTAAGACATTGAGGAGAGCAGAGAAAAATGTAGAGATCAATAAATATCAATTTGAAAAAAGGAAAAAAAAGAGCAACAATTAGCCTGGTGGTTGTGGTAAATGTCTTTAATCCCAGTACTTAGGAAGCAGACATAAGCAGATCTCTATGAGTTTGAGGCCAGTCTGGTCTACAGTGCAAGTTCCAGGTCAGGCACCAAAGCTACAGAGAAACCCTGTCTCAAATAAACCAAACCAAATAAGAAAAAAAAGAGCAACAATTAATCAATAAGATCTCATAAAACTAAGCCTCTTTATTCATCAAGACACCATAGTTCTAGTCAGTTGACTGCCTAGAATGGGAAGCAAACTTTACCAGTTACACATCTGACAGGGTTTTACTTTCTAGAACATACAAAAAAATTCAAAAAACTTAGAAAACAACCTAATTGAAAGCACATACAGTTCTTGAAGAGTACACAGCTTCAGTTGCCAGCATCCTGTTCAGGCACTTCACAACTGTCTTTAACTCTCTTTCCAGGAGAATTTGATGTCTCTAATCTCAGAGGGCTTCTTTAATCACATGCAATGCTCCCCCACACAAGTATATATAATTAAAAATAAATAAATATTTAAAAGTCTTAAAGAAACTCAAAATAGAAAGAGTATGTCTCGACATAAAGACTACATGACAAACCTCTGGTCAACATGATATTAAATGTGTAAGAATTCTTGGGACTGATAAACACTCTTACCAAAGTAACCAAAATTAATATATATATATATATATATATATATATATATATATATGGAGAGAGAGAGGGATTTTTTAAAAAGAAAACAGACTATCTTTTTTCATTATACATACCAATCCAAGTTCTCATTCCCTACCCTCCTCCCATTCCCTCCACATACCCACCCACCCTACCCTCATTCACTCCTCAGAGAGGGTAAGGCACATTGCTTTGTGGAAGGTCCAAGGTCCTCCCTACTATATCTAGGCTCAGCAAGGTATCCATCCAAAGTGAATAGGTTCCCAAAAAGCCAGAACATGCAGTAGGGATAAATCCTGGTGCCCACTGCCAGTGGCCCCTCAGTCTACCCCAGCCATACAACAGACAACCACTTTTAGAGAGACTAGTTTGGTCCTATGCTTGTTCCTTCCCAGTCTGGCTGGAGTTGGTGAGTTCCTATTAGCTCAGGAAAACTGTTTCAGTGGTTGCATCCAACATGGTCTTGACCTCTTTGCTCATATCCTCATTCCTCCCACTCTTCAACTGAAGTTTGGCAGCTCAGTCTAGTGCCCTGGACTCTGTTCAGGTCTCTACCTCTGTTTCCATCAGTTGCTGGATGAAGGTTCTATGGTGATATTTAAGATATTCATCAGTCTGACTACAGGGCAAGGCCAATTCAGGTCCCCTTTCCTCTATAGCTTAGGGTCTTAGCCAGGGTCATCCTTGTGGATTCCTGGAAATTTCTCTAGAGTCGAGTTTCTTGCTAACCCTATAATGGCTCTCTCAGTCAAGATATCTCTTTCCTTGCTTTTGTCTCTGTCGTTCCTCCATCTTGAATATCCCATTCCCTCATCTTCGCCTCGTTACTCTCCATCTCCCATCCTCTTCCCCTTCCAACCTCCCTTCTACCCTGACCCCCATGCTCCCAATTTTATCAGGCGATCTTGTATGTTTCAACTTTCCAAGTGGATCTATATGTTTTTCTTTGGGTTCATCTAATTACTTAGCTTCTCTAGGATCATGAACTATAGGCTCAATATCTTTTGTTTATAGCCAGTATCCACTGATGAGTGAGTACATGCCATATTCATCTTTTTGGATCTGGGTTACCTCCTCACTCAGAATACTGTTTTCTAGTTCCATCCATTTGCATGAAAAATTTAAGATATTGTTTTCTACTGCTGAGCAGTACTTTAATATGCAAATGTGCCACATTTTCTTTTATCCATTCTTCAATTGAAGGGCATAGGTGGTTGTTTCCAGGTTCTGGCTATTCAATGAGACATACTCAAAAATCATAGAAACAATCTTCTTAACAATAACCTCAGAAAACACCCTGGAATAAACTTCACCAAGGATATGAAAGTCTCTGCAAGGAAACTTTAAAATCCTAAAGAAAAATTAGAGGAAAACGTCACAAGATCTATAAACTTTAAGAAACTACAAATGCAAGCCCAGACTCTACATGCAGAAAATCAAGAGGAGAAACACAGTGAATCAAAAGAAAGAAAGCACACAGGCACACACACACACACACACACACACAAAGAGAGAGAGAGAGAGAGAGAGAGAGAGAGAGAGAGAGAGAGAACAAAAAGTTAACAGGAATCAATAATACTTCTCATCGAAAACTCTCAACATCAATAGTCTCAAGTGCCCCCAATAAAGAGACAGACTAGCAAAACGGTTCTGAAAACATGATTCATCCTTTTGCTGCATCCAAGAAATTTTACACCTTATCATCAAGGACAGACATCACCTCAGAGTAAACGGATGGGAAAAAGACATCCTGTGCAAATTGATCTAAGAAACAAGCTGATACACTCATTTTAGTAACTGACAAAAATAGCCTTCAAACCAATGCTAATCTGAAGAGATGGGGAAGGGCACCATATACTCATCAAAGGAAAAGTCTACCAAAAAGACATTGTAATTCTTAACATCTATGCACCAAACACAAATGCATTCAAGTTTAAAAAAAAAGATCTCTATTTTAAATCACATATTTTCACACACTCATACTGGGAGATTTCAATATCATCAACAACAGAAAGCTTACAAACTCATGGGAACTGAACAACTCACTAGTGAATGAAAAGTGGGTGAAGAAAAAAAGGTTTTCTAGAGTTTAAGGGTCGCCTGTGCCGCTATAGTTTATAACATTGTTATGTGACTTGGCCAGGCTCTCTCAATATTCGCTCCCACCAACAGGTGGACAGGCTGACGCACTCAGGGATCCTAGACCCGGACCATTTCCCAACTTCCTGTCCGCTGAGTTCACAAAGTAGACTAAATGGTAAGATCCACTTCTCCAAGGCAGTTTTTGCTGATATTCATCTCTGGTAATTTCCCATGGCGAGGACTGGGAAATCATTTCTTATCTCAGACTGCTGTCCTTCAGGCCACTCAGAGTGGCCCTAGTCCCCAATCCTTGTGCCGATAGACCTTGTACTGCTTTGAACCAATCTGCTCTATCCTCGCATTGTTTTAGGGGTGCCTAAAATAAATTTTCTATTGAATCTCGTCTCTCATCCCTTCCTCAACTCTGGGAAATGACCTGCATACCCCTTAAATAACAACCTAAAATGGCCACCTAATGGCAGACCCCAACATGGGAGCTTTCTAATTTCTAACAGTGAACAGGCAGATGGAGAAGTTTCGACCCAGCCATACTAAACTCTGTCCAGCCAGCATATCATGCCCATCTGCTTTTCCCTCCACTGGGCTGCCTCCTACAAGCAGCTTAGTCTGTCTGGAACAATATATTCCCCCAACCACTTGTAAATGCTCCTTTTCTCGCTCCTATTCAATCTCTCTCTCTCTCTCTCTCTCTCTCTCTCTCTCTCTCTCTCTCTCTCTCTCTCTCTCTCTCCCATGCTGTCTGTGCCACTGCTACCCCTGAGGGTCCTGCAGGAGCCAGCAAAACTGGTCAGGTCCAAGAGGCGACTATTCTAGTCCCAGCCCTGGTTGCCTGCACCTGCCCCAAAAGAATTTTCCTGTCTATTTCATGTATAAAAGAATATGTGAATGTGATGTGATTCTGTTTTAAATGTGTGTTCCATGTGTCCTATATGTCTCTCTTCTTATTTCTGTTTAAAATTCCAGCAGCTTCTCTGTGCTTTGCACAACGTGATCTCGGCACCATCTTTCTTAGGGGCAACTGCGACCATTTTGTTTGTGCTTAAGATAGGGAGGAGAAACAGACTCCTGAGGTTCTGTGCATAGCCAAATGGTGCCAGCACCTGACTTCCATGCTAACAAACGGCCACACTCTAGTAGTGGCTTGGCTGCTTGCTAGCTACATGACCTGCCACCAGCTACCTGTAAGCTATGCTTTTAAAAATTACTTCTATGCTGTTACATATGGTGGATTTGCATGATGGCCCAGCATGTTATATTCTATATAACAATAAAAATGTAAGATTATAAAGATCTATTTCAGATTAATGAAAGCTAACCAACAGCCTTTCCTGTAAGCTGTTCTTCCCTATTGTCAGGTTTACTGTTAAGCCTCTATTGCAAAAAATTTTTTCTTCTTTGTCTTTCACAACTGTAAATCTCACCTTTTATGCTAAAAACCAGCACAGTCAAGCTAGGACCCAACTCTCCAGGCAGATCCTATTCTGTAGTCATAATTATCTATACCCAATATATAGCCTCTACTGCTCAGAGATCTGGGGAATATGGCTTTTTAAATGTTTAATTATTAAAAGACTTTGTAACAGAGAGGCAGGTTGGCTCCTAACAATACCACCCCATTTCTTACGAAGAAGACAGAATACGGATGGGCCCAGAACAACGTCCATCTGCAATTTGCTTCATCGAGTGAAACTGCTAACCACTGGAAAAAAAAAACTGCCTTTCATCTAAACTCCTGAAGATTTCCAGACAGTGGATAGAATCGACTGGATTGGACAGGCTAGCTGCTCAGGGCAAGGTAGGCTTGTCTTCCTACAGATTCCTAAGCCACATGATCTGAAGCCTGGGAAACCCTGTAGGCAAATACAGTCCTGAAGGCCCTATCCTCAACATTTTTTCAAATCAATAACTCAAGTAAAATGTTATCCTTCTCAAAGATCTCTGATGCAGTTTGACAGCTGAGAGGTTTTCCAGTTTTAAAAGTATAACCACACAAAGCAGATTTCAATGTAACATCTAAGTTATAAAGGTCTAATGACAAATACAAGTTATCAAATCTCTCATTATGCTGTTGTTCTTAGTCTTAACATTATAAATAAAATGCTGATAAACTATTAATATAACTCTGACAGAGTACTACCACTACTATAGTGCATGTTCAAGATTTTAAATTCTCTTCAGTCACTTTCTAAATATACTTTTCATGTGCAAGAACATCTGTCACAGTCATTCTGGCATAAATATGCTGCTGTTTACACAACGTACATGTTTAAAATTTATGTTTTCACAAACTTAAAGAATTCTTCCAGGGAGCTGAGTTAAAGGATTTACCTTAAACATGTCAGATACACCTCTCTATCAATTCCCTGGCCCTGACACCATCCTCCTCAATTACCAGGACCTAAAGAATTTTTTTTCTACCTAAACATAATCTAGTCCTCTGCTCTGCCAACAGCTCACCAGGTCCAAGAGACACCAGGCAGTTCCACACCACAAATCTTGGACAGGAGTTAAGCAACCAGCTACCCCATGACTAATATCCTAGTTTTCTCAGGTCCCCAAAGACTCTCCCCAAAAGTCAGCCAGAAGCAGTCTTGAGAACTTGATGCCTTCATCCCCTTAAACTGTGATGCCTAACTCCTTACCTTTTTAGAAAAAGACCGGAATGTATAATTGTAATTATGTGGGCCTGCCCTGTCACCTGGGTACCCTGTCCCTTTAAGAGACAAGTTCTGTTAACTCCCAATCTCCCCCTTCCCACTGAGGCAAGCTGATTTGGCTCCTCCTCTCATCCTTTTCCTGTCTGTTCTTCTGAAGAGGCAGCCTCTGTCTTCCCTTCCTCCCCCTTTCCTCCTTGTTCTCTTTCTCTGTCCCCCCCTCTCCTTTTCATAACTCCTTTATCATTACATCCTCTCAATACCCACTAAATAAACTCTATACTCAAGCTATCTTTGCATGACTTAATCTATCTGTCTCCTACCCACCACAGTCTCTGCCACCTTCAGTGGAACCTGCCAGGGTCACCCACACTTCCATAAATCATAACAATAAGTCTCTGTTCAGGGGCTGTTGGTCTGAGAAAGCCTACTACTGATTAATATAGTAAAAATGGCTGTTCTACTAAAAGCAATCTATAGATTCAATGCGGCCCTCATGAAAATTCCAACACAATTCTTCACAGATCTTGAACAATTTTTAACTTCATGTGGAAATACACATGCGGAGAGAGAGTGCGGAGAAAGAGAGAGAGGATAGCTAAAAAAATCTTGAATATCAAAAAGACTGCCAGAGGTATCACCATCTCTGACCTCAAATTTTACTATAGAGCTAGATTCATAAAAAGAGCATGGTATTGGCACTAAAACCAGACATGTCGATCAATGGATCAATGGAATCAAATCAAAGCCCTAGACATTAGTCTACACATAGTTTCCTAATGTGTGTGTATGTGTGTGTGTGTGTGTGTGTGTGTATGTGTATGTGTGTGTGTGTGTGTGTGTGTGTGTGTGTGTGTGAGTGAAGGAGATCTAAATGAAATTGCCAAATAATGAGGGAGATAGTCCCAACTGGCCATTTCTTGTCAACAAATGAACCTCCCAGTACTGGAATTGGGTTATATTTAATTGAGTTGTTGGCTAAAAGGATCTCATGGGATTCCCTAAACAACCCAGGCTATTGCCCCCATCCCTAACCCAGAAGTTATCTCAAAAAGCGTCTCACTGGGGAAACAAACTACTTTTAAGCGTTGGCAGCATGCCCAGTAATAGATGTCGAACAGAAAATAAACTCAACTTGCTTGTTTCTTTTCTTATAAGGTCATGTCAGGATATTTGGGGTTTTTTATTGTTTCATTTCATTATATATTAATTATAAAATATGTATTAATACATATTCTCCCATCTTTTACCATACAAACCCTTTGTATGTATTTTTTGGTTCCAGTTGTATGTAGCATTTTTATGAATGAGTGTATTTCCACATCTTTATTTATTTCTTGTACATTTTCTTGGGCATTTCTCCTTCTGTATGTTTGTATTTTCTTACTCTGCTATGTTGGTTCTTGTTTTATATTATTGTATTCTATTCCATTTTGTCATTATCCCTTAAAAGACAATTTGGTTTCTTTCTTCTTCTTTTTTTATATTTGATTTTTTTTTAATTTTACTTGCTAGCACCAATTCCTCCTCCATCCCTTTATCCTTACCCAAACCTCCCCATTCCACCCCCACCCATTCCTCAGAAAAGGTAAGGCCTCCCTTGGGATGTCAATAAAGTCTGTTATAACAAGTTGAGGCAGGACCAAGAGCTTCCCCCCTGTATCAAGCAAGGCTCAGCAAACTGGGAAGGGGAATTGAAGGAATGGGATAGGAGATGGGAACATGAGGTTTCAAGATGGCAGAAGTGGGGGAAAAACAGAGATGGGCAGCAATGAAATAGATATCTTGATAGAGGGAGCCATTATGGGCTTGGGCAGAAACCAGGTGCTAGGGAAATTCCCAGGAATTCACAAGGATGACCCCAGATAAGACTCCTAGCAAGAGTGGAGAGGATGCCTAAACTGGTCTTCCCTGTAATCAGATTGGTGACTACCCTAACTGTCATTGTAGAACCTACACCCAGTAATTGATGGAAGCAGATGCAGTGATTCACAGCCAGGCCCTGGGCCTAGATCCTGGAGCTTAGCTGAAGAGAAGGAGGAGAGAGGTCAAGATCATGATTTGGAAAACGACAGAGACAGTTGACCTGAGCTAGTGGGAGCTTAGGGATACTGGATTGACAGCTAGAGATCCTGCATGGGACCAAGCTAAGCTCTCTGAATGTGGGTGACAGTTATGTGGTTTGAGGAGTGCTGGCAGTGGGACCAGGACATATCCTGGCTTCATGAACTGTATTTTTTGGAGTACTTTTCCTATGGTAGGATACCATTTGTTTTTTGAAAAGGGGCAGATGGATCCAAGTGAGAGGGGAGTTGAGAAGGAACTGAAAGGAATACAGGAAGGAAAAACCAAATCAGAATATATTATATGAGAAAAAAAATCTATTTTCAATAAAAGGGATAAAAGAATATTCTGTGATGTTTTTATATCACAGCATTAATGGTGATGACAATTAGTAACCTAAGGAAACATCCCAAGTACCATTTTCTTATGTACTTGGATCAAAGTTATTAGATTGAAATGAGCAGCACACAAGCTGCAGGTCAAGGGTGAGACAAAAATATAACCTAACAATGACCAGTAACAAGTAACTTCTTGGGCTACATTTGACAGTCTGTCCTTAAAATATCTAAGCAAAATTGTGTTAAAATTCAAAGGAATATCTGTTCCAGTTCAACTTGTATATCTATTCTTTTACATATGTTGTGAGATGACTTGGCCTACTTAATTTCTCAGTCACATAAATGCAGTCTACCCCCTAATTACCTCCAAAATTTTAAGGATTTGCAAGGGCTGGTTAGGTAAGATGTTTGTTTTTCTGTAGAAACCAATGCTTTCTTAAAGCAGTTCCAATAACAATAAATAAAGGATTTTGTTTTTTCCCTCAAATTTCTTTGTTTCCATGTCAAAGCCGTTTTTATTGATTATATCTACTTCCACTGAACTATGTAATTTCAATAGATTCTAAAAATAAGTCCTCTGGCAGAGAAAAACATAAAAAGAAACAAAGAGAGAAAATAGCCAGCATATGACAAGGAGCAGCATGTACGACTGACTACATACTAATAAACAACACCCAAGGAAACTGGGTTCTGGGGAACATTTCCTCAATTATGATCACAATCTGGGCCGTCCATGAATAATATAATATGTGCAGCATTTTAACAAGGCTAGAGAAGGTGTCAGTAACAAAATCTGTATTTTCATTAGGGTTCTTCAAGTCACCGTCCATAAGTACAGCTGTCTATCTTGCATATACCTAGGAAAGTGGGGGAAATTTTAAGCTACATAGTGTTGATCATTTTGAACTTTTTTATTTTTTATTTTTACAGATGATAATGAGGTCATGAAACTTTAATACTTCCAGAGTCCTAGAATATTCAGGAGTTTAAAGCAAGTTCCTTCTTTTAGAAATTGTACTGTCTAGTTCTAGTGTTTAGATTGTAAAATAGCCAGGGTTGGTAGAACAAATGCCCTAGATGCTATCACTGTTGTGTTCTCCCATAGACCACCTCCTTGTTTCCCCCTGTTCTACAGAATCTCTGGTGTAATGTTGATTTTGATACTTATTTTAGTTATAAAGCAAGTGTGCAAACAGGAAGAGACACAGCATCTCTTTATCTGTATTTTCTTTCCTTACAATTTGCCTTTCCACATTAGTATACCTCTTCTATTAATTTCCAGCTATGTCATGGTGATTCACTACCTTAGGCCTAACAATGTTTTTTTTTTTTTAATCTGCAGGGTCATCCTTGAATCTGGATCAGGAGTTAAGGAATATATAATATGCATAGCAAGCATAACATGAGGAAGCTGCAAAAAAAACAGAAAGAAGAAAGAAAGAAAAAAAGAGAAGCAGAAAGAAAGGAAGGAAGAAAAGAAAGAGAATAATAAAAAGTTAGAAATTTCATCATAACCTCTTTAAAGCACACACACATACACACACACACACACACAAAATAAACAAAAATAATCCAGTCTTGCTAAATTGTTCATGCTTATCTTTAACTTGCAATCCTGCTGACCAGTCTTCTGTGAGCTGGGAAGATGTATGCTATCACATCCTACTCAAGAGCTTGCCCTTTGACCTTTTGTTCTTCCACCTCTTCCTTCCTGTACCATCCCACTGAAGCTCATTTCTCCATTTTATTGGTTTCAGACTGAGCTTTTTTCCCCCTTAAGTGATCTTCTCTTTCTTAACTATTCTCTCTAACAGACTAAATAGAAGGCTTATCTAAAAGTTTCTGTCCTCTCCCAGAAAGGGCACATGAAGCTTTCTGAGACTGGAATGCTTTTTAGGCCGGAAAAATTAATTACTAATGGCCTAATGGAATGTGCTTTTCCTGGTTCAGAAGGGTGACTACTCCTCACTTTCATATCTGCCGCCTTCTCAAATGTTGTTCTGCCAGCATCCCCAGGCTGATCAGCCATTGTTTTTGGTAGTCAGTGCCTTTGTAGAAGATGTCAGTGCTTTCATCAGGGCAGCCAAGTAATGGATGGTGCATATATCTGCTAAGGGGAATGTCCAAACATATATATGCACCCATGCCTTCATAGGAGGTATAGAGCCTTGAGTGTCAGAACTCCAATGATGAGGAATAGAGACTCTTCTAATCGATACAAAGAGCAATGCTTTTAGAAAAAGATGATTTTTCTTTCTGTTTGTGAAAATTCTTCCCATACCTAATTGGAAGCATACCTTCAAACGTTTTTCCAGAGAAATATTGTAATCATATCTAGGAACAAACTTGGAAAGGCTTTTATTTTCCAAAAAAGAGTTCTACCAAATTTTCAGCAAATCAGTCCCCCAATCTTGTGTGTGTATGCACACTTGAGTGTGCATGTGTGCATGTGTGTGTTTTCTCTAAGAACCAGCTATTCTCCACTTTGCAAGGAAAGAGTATATATTTGTGGTGCAAACACCTATGTTCTGTTGTTATATAGACTACCGGCAGAACCAGGACAACTCTGAAAAATATTCGAGCAGAGAGAGAACATAGAGACTTTATTTTTTAAGGCCATCTGGTGTATGTGACTGCCCTCCAAGTCAAGCAAACACTATCTTGCAAAAGGATTATGCCAGCAGGGTTTGTTGACTGTTGACACCCCTGGATGTCAGGGCAGGATCATAAACCCCATGCCTGAGCTACCAGTGGCTCCCTACCATCAGTTTTATGCAACCCTGCCTTAGATTCTCATGGTCTTATTGGAAGGTGTAGATCAGTGGTTCTCCACCTTCCTAATGTTATGACCCTTTAATACAGTTCTTCATGTTTTAGTGATCCCCAATCATGAATTTATTTTCATTTCTACTTCATAATTGTAATTTTGTTACTGTTATGAATCATAATGTAAATATCTGAGGTGCAGACAGTTTTAGGTAATCCCTGTGAAAGATTTTTTTGACCCCCAAAGGTTCACAAGCCGCAGGTTGAGAACTGCTGGTCTAGAACCTAGAAATACTAGGGGCTGGGAGCTCCATTTTGCTGCTCTAACAAAGCCAAAACCCTAACCCCTTGTGAATTAAAGGCTTTCCAACTGTGGTCTTGTGAGTGACTGTCCCCTGAGTCAAGACACTATCATCTTGGAACATTTGGCTAGTCCCAGTTTGCAAGAGTTCATGTCAGCTGGGATTGTTTGAGATTCATGTCTCCGTTCCTGTGCTCTCCCAATATACAACTTCTCGCTACCAACTGGCAATTCTTCAGGTGACTTGGGCTAGGAACTAGAGCTTATACAAAGGCAGGGCATTCTTCATCTATACTGCTACAGGAATGTCTTCATCCATGCTGGGTAAGGCTTTTCACTGTATCCTGTTAGGGGAAGAGTGTCGACAACCCTATAAGTAACCCCTCACATCTGTAAAAGAACCCAATTAACTCCTTGGTTCTCCAGAGAGAACTTCGGTGGGAATTGTGCCTCACTTGTTGTTGTGACCTTAGAAGGGGTGGGTGTTACTTAAATTTCGCTTTGGGAAGGACTTTTAGTATCACCACCCTAATCTGGAAGAGAGCCCATAGGGAGAGGAGGAGAAATGAAGAGAGAAAAGGGGATAAGGAGGGAGAGGGAGAGAAGCCTGTCTGACATTAAAACTTCCTAATATAATTTGCTGCCTTAAAGCAATGTTTTGTTCATCTCTAACCTGTGGTCTACCAGCCACCTTACTGCTAAAGCTTCTTTTCTCAACATCACCATGGGTATTTTTACTTTGATGATTTCTGTGGGGAAATAAGAAAAACTGGGTGTGTGTTTATTTAACTGGGAAAGAGAAAAACCAATATGGAAGGAGCAGGATAGAGGAGAGGTAAGAAAGAGTAAGGATGTTTAAAAAATCTTTAGAGAAGCAATCATATTATAATTTCTTAAAATATTATATATAGAAATATTACATATATATATATGTTATACATCTAAAGTGGTGCTGCTGATAAAATTCCCAGTGATATACATGACTAACCTCCATTTTGGTTGCTGGTTAGAGAAATACAAAAGGCTCCCAAAATAATATAGGCTATTGCTGTTGCCCTACCAGAACATTAAGATAATACTCTATTATTGAAGCCACTGCACACTTTGGGCACAGGACTTCAAAGAAACAAGTTGGCACTGATCTGGAAACTTCTTCCCACTGATCTGAAAACTTGTCAAAAGACTGGGTCACACAGTATTAAGGTGTTATGAAAGCTGTCAAGGGAGAAAATCAATCAACAGTTTGTCCCGTCCATAAAGCCTAAGAACAACAACAGTGACCACCTTGTCAGGGTGTTTCCAAGGGTACAACAGAGGAACTTAGATATTAGGGGTAAATGACCTGTCCCCTAATTGGACTTAGGGATCATTCAGTAGGAGAGAATTAATTTCTGGTAGTATAAACGCAGCCAACCCCTTGTGCCTACTGAAGCCCTGGATACTTGAGGAGAATGTACTACTGCCACTTTAATAAATCAGTATGATTACAAACTGTATTTTAAATACTTGCCCTCTACCCATAGATCAGTGTGGTTCTCACCCCTCACCAAAGAAAGTTCTTTTTGCACCATTTAGAGATCATCAGAGAGACACAACTGGTCAAAATGCAGAGAACTAGCCATGGTGTGCCCATCCACAATTGATAACATTTATATCAAAACTCCTATACCTAAAGCTCCTGCAGTAGAAAGATTTTAAGTGCAAGAAGACCAGGTGATCTATTGTAAAATAGTTTATCCTATGTATGAGAGGGAACTCCACCCATGACATCTCAGTGATATGAATGCCTAAGCAAGATCTGAAAGATGACAATAACAACGGACATAATATCATTGATGGGGAAATCTCACAGATCACAACCATGAAGTGCTATAGGCAATTAATGACTGCTGAGAGGGAGATACTCACTCTTCTCTAAGGAGCAGTCCCCGATAGATCATCTAGTACAAAGTGGTCAGCCTAATCATATACACATACAAACAACTCTAATGTACTTAAAGGCATGTATTTATGTATAGTACCCTCATGTGTGTGTGTGTGTGTGTGTGTATGTGTGCATGTGTGTGTGTGTTTAGAGAAGAGGTAGTGAATTTTACAGAGTATAAGGAGACAAGGGAGGAATTAAATAAGAGAGAGACGGGTAGACTTATGTAAATAAATTACTCATGTATGATATTTTCACAAAAATTAAATTAAACTGTTTCTTTTAATATGTCATGTTTGTTAATCTTGAGGTTATGAATCAGAGCAAAGTGTGGCCACTTGAAACTGAGTAAATCTCTCAAAAAAGTTACACAGGAGCTAAGTAATCTTAGTCAACGTGGAACCATCTGACCTCAACTCATGAACTAATGAACTCCACTTATATTGTTTCAATGATATCTTAAAAAAAATATAGAGGAAATACAATAAAGCTCCACTAGACAGCTTTGTGATTGAATTTGGGATGCCATGGCTACTCGAATTTCTGATTAGGCACCAGAAAGTAATAGAAACAAATGTTGTTATATTTATTTATTTATTTATTTAATTGTTTGTTTATTTACTCCTTCATTCAGTTATTGTGTGTGTGTGTGTGTGTGTGTGTGAGTGTATGTGTAAGAGGACAGTATTAAAAGTCTCCTATTATTCTCTGCCTTATTTTCTGAAATGAGATCTCTCAGTGACTCTTGATCATATTGATTTGATTAAACTCTCTGTCTATTCATCCCTAGGAATCTTCCTCAGTCTCACTCTCTAGTGTTCAGGTTACAATGACATGCCCTCACCCTGTTTCTTACATGGGTGCTGTGATTCTCAACTTACAACCTCATGTTATGGTGGTGGTTGTGGTGTTGGAGATGGAACCCAGGTTTTTTACATATGATAAGCAATGAATTTATAACTGTACTCCAGTCCTAACTCAGTTATTACTTTTTGAAAAAAACAATCTTTAAAATTCTTAAAATTATATTCTGACCACTGGGCAGACTGAAGCAATGATGTCCAGACTTAGATATCTGTGGTCTAAGGTTTTTGCGCAGATGGACAAAGACATGGTAAATAGAGGAAAAGAATTTCTGCTTGTATTGTTTTTATGAAAATAATGAACTCAGGGTGTATGCATATAATTAAATATGCATAATAACTGTATACATATACATATCTAAATACAAGGTTACCAGCATTTGATCTGTAATTTGTCAGAAAATCACATGGGATATCATTCAACATGGATAAAGGCGTATCTTGCTACAAATGTATGGCAGTGTGGACACAAACACTTATTAATTCGATTTCAACATCTTAAAGTGTATTGTCATGTATATATTCCTGATTATATTTCTCAGTGTCATTACTTAGTTGGAAATAAATACATAGGCCATTGCCTCAAAAAGTACTCACAAAGAATATTGACAATGTTATCAATAATGTAAGCACACGTGGAGAGTCAATTGACAGCATCCTTGGTCAGCTACATTACTAAGGTAAATACAGACCATATCCCCAAACCACAATGATTCCTGCTAAAATTTCCTCCAAATTAAAATGTTTCCAGTAATTGTTTAAGGATTATGATCTGTGTCTTCTTTCTATTGCTGTGCTGAAATACCATGAGGAAAAGCAACTGAGGGAGTTAAGGGTTTTTTTTGGCTTGCACTTCATATAGCTGTTCATCATTAAGGAAGTCAGGACAGAAACACAAACAGGAAAGGATCCTGGAGGAAGAAGCTGATTCAGAGGCCATACAGTGGTGTTGCTTACTGGCTTTGATTCGCAGACTTCTTGTTTTTAGCATTCAGAACCACCAGACGAAGGATGGCACCACACACAATAGACTGGGACCTCTCTTACAAATCAGTAATTAAGAAAATACCTTACAGCTCTATATGCAACCTGATCATATGGAGGTATTTTCTTAATTGAGATTACCATCTCTTAGATGACTTACCTTGTTTAAATTTGACATAAATCTGTGCATCATACGCTGTATAATTGTATCTTCAGTGTATTTTTGTTTTGTTTTGTTTTTTGGGTTTTTCGAGACAGGGTTTCTCTGTGGTTTTGGAGCCTGTCCTGGAACTAGCTCTTCTAGACCAGGCTGGCCTCGAACTCACAGAGATCCGCCTGCCTCTGCCTCCAGAGTGCTGGGATTAAAGGCGTGCACCACCACTGCCCAGCTTTCAGTGTAAATTTTTATGGGTAAAGATATTTTCTTTCATTGTGAAGAAAGTTCATGTACGTAATTTATAAACTAACGTTGGTATCCTGCAAGAATTTGTTTAAAGTAACAAACATGGCATGATATATTATTGAAAAACTTTTGATACTAATACCTTTGTAGTGATGTAATGTATATTTACATTTCTTTTCTATGTTCTTCACACATACGAACACACCCATGCACACACACACACACACACACACACACACCCATGTGAGAGAAATTGTCTTACCTTTGTTCCTAGAGAATGTAACTCTTTTTGGGGGAGCAGTAATTGCTCCCTTTGTATATACTAAATGAATGTATAAATTCATAAGCAATTTACAAACATACTATGGAGTTGGATATCCAGAATTATTTTAGACAATGAGCAATTTAGAGGAATGTTTCATTCCACCATCCCCAGCTTGGTTATGTGATTTAGAAAGATACACTTTATTTTCTTTTTCGTGCTGGGAAGTTTGAGCTAATCCAATGATTTCTTTGAAACTCATTAATACAAATATAAATACAAAATTAAAAATTTGTCTTTTTGCCATGAATATTTGTGGCACATTAGTACTCTTTAATATTGTCCCTATATTATTTATTTGGAAAGCATGGTATCATAAAATAAAAACAAACAAGGAAAAAAATTACAAGGGAGAAAGTTGTAGGCATGTCCTGAATATTAAGATAAGTGACTTTTGGCAAGTTTGGCCCATACATTGCTGACACTTTCCTTCAATTGTTCAAAAAACATTAATGATTTCCATGAATGTGCTGTGTTACACGTTTTTTGAAAGGGGGAGAGAAATTTCTAAATGGTTTTTTAAAGTTCAAGTGGCAGCATTCTCTTTGTTCTTGTTTCAGCCAATATACTTAAAAGGAACTCACTCGTTGATAAGAAATGATTAAGGAAAACATTTGCAGGGAATCCAGTGGGGCAGCTCCCTTGTCTCTGTGTGGCTCATTTCCCAAGAAGTCAAAACTGATACCCAGGAAAGCTTGATTCTCCTGCTTCAGTTCTATTTTAAGGAAAGTAACTGAACACCTTTCCCCCACACCCTTTTAGTTTCAGGAAATGCACCCTAGCAGTCCTATAAAGCCAAGGGCATGTGGAACTTTGGGAGATATGTCCGTTTTAGTGGATGGAGAACAGGAATCCAAGGAATGAGGAGTGACTTAAGTGAGGGTGACCTTCTTCTGTACCAGATCAAAGTTAAGGCACTATAGAGAGATCCAGGTGAGATCTTCCCCCATAGCCTTTTATGTCAACTTTTATTTCTTTTCCAGGATTGCTTTATGCTCTCATCAGTGCTCCATCAGCCACCTGCACTCTAACACTCCATGAGACAACTCGGAGTACTTTCATTTCACTCCGATTTTCCTTCTAAATCTTTGCTTCTTGTATGCATGTCTTGCTTATAAATAATGCATGTGTGGTCATGTACACAAATAGTCATATCTATATGCATGATGTACTATATAGCTTGGAAGCAGTGAATTACTATTTTTAAATGAATACATAAATAAAAATGATACCCAGTAGTAACATGTAACTGAATGAATTGTAAAATCATTATGAGCTTCTGGTAACTGAGAGTAATGAAATACATTACAGTATCAACCACATATTCTTGGTATCTCCCACGGTGATTTTTTGATTCATTAATTCAATTAAAACATATTTAAGAAGCAGTTGATCTATTTTAGGCATTTGAGATTTAATTAGAGAGTACTACTATCTGTTTCATAGAGATGGGAATTTTAAAGAGTGAGATAGGAAATAAATTACAAACAATAAGTATCTAAATAACGGATATTAAGAAAAAACACTTTTTTCTAAAAATGTGTATGTAGAAGGACTATGTTAGAACAGCTGTTAACAGAAGTAGAAAAGATAACGACTGCTGTGTAGATGTCAGAGGAAATGGAACTCTTAACTCTCTTGGTGAGAAGGTAAACTAGCACAGTCATTGTAGAAAGCAGTGTGGAGATGTCTCAAAATTTGCAGATAGGACTACCATGGAATATAGCAACATCCTGGCTAGATGTTTCTTCAAATAAACTCCTAAGGAGGCAGTGCATACCCCATATTTATGATTCATAATTGCCAAGATAGGTAAATGATTTATGTGTCCACCAATGAATATATAATGAAAATATGGCATATATTAACTATGGAATACTATTCAGCCCCAAATGAAGAAATAGTTCATGTCATTTAGAACCATACGAGTGGTTCTAAAGAATATTATGTTAAATGAAATAAGCCAGACATAAAATATTAAATGCTTCATGTGCTCACTTATATTTGGAATCTAAAATGGTTTAAAAACAGAAAGTAAAATAGTGGTTTCCAGAAATAGAGAGATGTTGGTCAAAGGATCCAAAAGTTAAGTTAGTAGTCCCAATAAGCTTAAAGATCTATCATGTAACATGATGAATATAGTTAATGGTGTGTTCTTTAAAAATTTCAAAGAATACATTTTCTGCTTTCTCAACACAAAATTGTAAGTACGTGAGGTAATTCATTATGTTACCTGACTTCATTTAACCATTATATAGTACATATGTATTTGAAAAAAAAAACCTAATGTGTAAGTCAATAAGGGCAGTTTTGATTTGTCAATTAAAAATTAAATCTGGTCTGTCAGGATGGCTCAGTGGATAAAGGCATTTGCAACTAATCCTGAGGATGAATTTGATCCCCAGGTCCCTAAAGGAAAAAAAAATCATCTTCCACAAGTTGTCATCTGACTTTATGCATCCATGCACACAAATAGAATATGTAACACAATTTTTAAAATTAAGTCTAATAAGGAGAAATTCATGGTGTACTGGGGGGTAACGGGATTGGTAGTAGGCTTGTGTTTAGGGTTTATTTTTCAATTTTAAGCCACGTCACAGTTAAATACAGAAAACACCATTTCGCTCTCTTCTTGAATCTGATTCAGCAATGAAGGATAGAAGCCTTAGAGAGACATTCATTCTCTTTTATTGAGTAATATGTAAGAAGATAGCTTTTATGTTGGCAATACCTTCACAAATTCCAGAAGGTCAAATTTCAAATGTATAACACATGACAAGCTAACCATGAAAATGCACCTTAGAGTGCACTGTGATAGTCTCCAAAGAATATAACTTTACAAGTTGCAGTGGACTGGAAATGAGGACGAGGATCTAATACCCAGCCAAAATATTTTTCTGGTGACATATTTGGGGAGCCAAGAACCACATCACCACTCCAGCTTTCTGGCTTCTTCCCAGGAGTCTAAACATTTGTTTCCTGAGAAATACCACTTGAATAATTTCTTGGCTTCTGGACAGGATACCACAAGGCTAAAATTGCAATGCTCTTGTTTTTGTTTGTTAGCTAGAGCCAGGAATTTTTTAATATTTTAATGGGTATTTCTTACACTTTGGTAATGCAATTACATTTCAGATCATCTCAGTAACAGTGCCTAATATTATCCTGAAAGAGAAACATCCTAGGGAAAGAGCAGTTCTGTAGATTGCATCAAAGTTCTAAATGCTGAGTTTAAAGTGAACAGCATTTCTCCAGATGCTTAAATCAAATCTGGGCAGATCTTATGAGAATCCCTGAAGGGCATAGCTATGCACACATAGGTTCGTTATGGAATACAACATGCATTTTCAAAGAGGATTGTTGAAGAATTGTATTCATTGACACAGGAAAAGAGAAGCCTGGTGGCTAACTTAATATTTGCCTTAAAATGTGCTGATGACTCAGATGCAGGAGACAGTCAGTCAGTCCTCTCTTTACTTTTGGGTGATGCAATGGACACAGGAAGAGCCATGAGAGATTTGGGGCAGACTTAAGCAGGAATCTTTATTGTGAAACACTGGAAATGGCTCCTGAAGAAAGTTGCGGAATCTTTTCACTTGACGGGATTATAAATAAGAGAGTCTTATCTGCTGATGGTACGAGAATAGCAGCAAGACCTAGTGACCCTAAGGTTTCTTGTGTAGGACTGGATTTTGTGCACTAGCTCTTTGGGAATCATGCTGTCTTCATATAAAGCTGCATTGCATTAGCATGATTTCTATCTCATTGGCTGGTTGTATATTGTATATATTTCTTTGAATGTATTCTCTGTAAAAATATCACAGCCAGTACTAATATGCTTCATGTGTATCTTTAATTACTGTCTCATCAGTGATGAATAGTATTAGTATAAGCCATTCTGTTTTGGGAGAAGAGAATACAATATGAGCTATATTATTCACACACATTCTGTGATCTTAAGCTTTTTTTGTAAAAGAAATCAACATTTATTTGAATAATTACCCTTTTACAGATATCAGAATGGTAACAGATTAAAATTTTTGTTCTTGTTATCTTTATTAATAGTAATAGCTTTACACAGGCCTTCTAGAGAAATTTCACAAGAAGTTTCTGGATCCCATGCATATTACAAAAGGTAGGTTTACATTTTATTAAAATTGTAAAAAGATGTGTAAGATTAGCTGCCCTTTTAACAAAGGTAAAGACTATTTCAAGGGCTTTTCTGTGAGTACGTGGCATTGACTCTGATGTTTAGCATTGCTTTTTCAGGATTCAGACCAATGATGTGCTGAGAAAAAGAAAGATGTGTACATACTTACAGTGGTGGAAGGACTGGGGTGAAAACTCAGGTCCCATAACTCACAGCATACACCAATGTGTCTTGTTCTGTTTTGTGTATATCTGTTAAACTTAAGAATTTATTGGTCTATTAATTTGCAGAAGCCATGATTAAAAGAGACAGAATTAAGAAGGATCTTTTTTCTAAAAAAAATAAAATAAAAGGTGCAGGAAAGACACCGTGAGATAAAGTATCATTATATTTTTTTTTATTAATTTAAACTCAGCCTTTCCTTCCTGAAATTCTAGGATGGGGTGGGTGTTTATTTACCATGCATGAGAATATAAACAATTTGTTGGTGTAGGGGGAAATTTCCTCAAATGTCATATGCACTAGTTAAGAAATTAAGTAAGGTAATTATTGGTTGCAAGAAAATCCCATTAAATACTAAATATAGAGTTTATAGCTATTGAGTTCTTTAAAATGACTGTAGTAAGCAATATCTATGCTACTTGAAGTTGGCGCCCTGTCTTTGTCATTAGGTATCTGAACAACATAGCTAATGAGAATTGTCAGGCAGTGTGGCAGTCTGAAAGACCCATGATAATGTAAAAGGTTAACATCACTGATAGCTAAATGGGCGCAAAGCTAGTAAGTCAAAACAGTAAGTTTTCCTTCTTCTGGCACATCCTTGGTATCTTCAGTAGACATGCACTGCAAGAGCACAAAGATAAATTAACATGGAAGTCTTGCAGCCCGGTTCAGGAGGTAGAACAGTAAATCGACATTATGATGCAATCTATTGGATAGAGGACAACATTTCTTTTTTGAAAATGGATCTGTGGATATCGAAGCTATAGGTCTTGTAAAGGGAATGATTTCTCTGTGATAAATAAGAAGATCCTGTTATATCTCTTGCCTTGGATGTTTTAAATATTACCTAACTGCACTTATTGTAAGCTTGCTTATCTTCCTGCACTTTTATGAAAAGTTTAGTTCAAAGTAATCAGTCACAAGAAAAGACAACTTAATATTCATTAATATGTGGGAAGGATAGTGAATTCAACACACGGAATAAATAAAACTAATGTATCAAAAATTGGTAGGTTTTTCTCCATTGACTGTTGTCCTAGTTTATCTTATTAAACTTTTTAAAAATTAGTGAAAATGATGACTGCTTCTTCCTCATTCTGTTTTATGAAAATCAGTATGTTGTTCTGCAATCCATTCTTGCATATAGTCCTCATCTCAGAGAAGAGATTGTTTTTTTGTTTATTATATGATATTTTGGTAGTTTGATTGATCTGTGGATATCTATCCTGCGATACTTTCTGATTTATTTTATCCAGAAGAAAAACCTCATGTTTCAGCAGTGAAATTGGAAGACTTTCTGGTAACTATTTACAGAAATTAGTTTCTTTATTTTTGAAAACAATCGAGGAGGCTTCAGCACGGTCAATTGTGACAATAAGGTCTTTGGTCATTTAACAGTTCCTACTCGCAACTCATTCTCAATTGATATTATTATTCCTTTATTCCCTCTTCTGAGAATTATTCCTCCACTGTTGAATGTATCCATGTATTCAGACACTGCTCCTTAAACATCAAGAAAAAGATTAGGCACACTATACAAACATCGAAATTTGAAACACTAAAACATAAGTGCTCCTTCTCTATGTAGTACTTCTTCCTGAGTACTTCATGTGAACTTCTGATCTCCCTCTTGGTCCTCTCAAGTGCTGGGATTATAGGTGTATATCATCATGCTAAGTATAGTGGTGGTTGGAATTGAACCCGGGGCTTCATACATACTAGGAAAGCACTCTTGTAACTTTGCTCCACCTCCAACCTTGTCAGTTGGAATTTATTAGAACAAATAATTCCGGTTTTGAAAACTAGGTATGTGAATATTGGGAAGTATAGCTTGAGGAGATGGCAAGGACTAAGTACTGACAGACTGATAGGTAAATTTTCTTTCATGCATCAGGCTATCCAACTTCTAATAAAACCTTTTCACCAAATAATTCATATCTTGACCTTTTATAGTCCAGGGGCATGATAGATTGTGAAAATAAATTTACTTATTTCCTCCTAAAACCTTGTAGTAATCCCAATTACTACCCCTTTAAAATTTTATTTTGTTGTACTTTTTTTGGGGTGCAGTTTCTTTATATAAGAGCAAAACCTGGTCTAGAATCCCCCACGCTTCTGTATCTCTTCCTCCCTCCCTCCATGCTGGGGATGGAACCCAGCAATCTGAGTACATTAACCAGATTATCTTGTCACTGAACAGCATATCTAGACTTTACCTGAACTTTGAACAAATAAATTATCATTGGAGTATATATCGTTGCTTGTTTATTTACTTACGATCTATCCTTTTCAGGGGTATGTAAGTACAATGAGTGCAGGAATTATCCATCACTGGGTCCCAGTTGTCTAGCATAGCATTTAGTATTTATTGAATAAATAACTTACAGAATGAATGAACAGTTAATTAGCATTAACCGATGGAGACAGTCTTGGGCTGAATAAAGCACTAAAACATGTTTTAAAACACACCCTGCCAAAATATGGCTGGGTGTGGTGAGGCATGCTTGTAGTCTCAGCCACTTGGGAGGGAAGGGCAAGAGGACTGAAAACTCCAAAGCTACAGAACAAAACTTTGTCTTAAAAAAGGAGAAAAAAATAGAAATCAGGCAAGGCACTCAGAGAGAAAGAGAGATAAATAGCCAATCGAAAATTGTTCACACGACCATCCCAGTGTTACTGTAAATGATCAAATAATCCGGATGTTGCATTTTCTGGCAATTTCACCCCTTCTAAGTCAGTTTTATTCATGGTGAATATGACGTACAAAATCTGTGATTTTCCTCAAATTATATGAAAGAATTCACAAATTAGTTTCTTTCAAAATCCTATTTAGTAATTCTTTAAAACATCTTTAAAGTCCACATGTCACTAGTGAAATGATAATTTTAGAAGATTAATGCTCGGTTTTGATCTTTATTTTTCTTTGAAATGATGGTTACCCTGGCTGTTAGGAATTTTTTGTTCATTGTTCAGTGTTCATCTGGGACTTCACTTCCTATTTGTATTAAGGCTCAATCCAAGAACACTCATGTGTACACTTGTGTTTCCCAATAATCACTCATTAAAAATTTGATTATGCACTTGTTTCTGGCTCTACATTATCAATGGGAAACCAGGAATGACCACGATGTTATGGTAAAGTTGTATGTGTTATTTCTCTAAGATTTTTTGATTAATAAACTTTATTGTATAATAGCATTTAGACATTTGAAAGAGATAAATGGAAACAAGTTACTTTGCAATGTTTACTATTTGAATATTTTCATGTAGAAATGATTTGTGTCTGGCAATGCCTAAAATAGTCCAAATAAGTTCAGTGAACTTAAGGAGTAAATGGTGCAACATATTCCATAATTTTCAGGTAAGTCAACTAAACTAAAGAGTATTTAATGCCAGGAGGCATTGCGATATGGCACAAATGAATAATGAATTTCTCTCTGTATAAAACTTTATCTCTAACTCCACTCAGTTTCTCCTTTTTGAACAGTGATTTCCCTGTTAAAAAATTAGCTAGACTAAGTCTTAGATGTGGTTCAGTCTTGTCCATTTAAGATTTTATTTTATGAATGGCTCTTTCTTGATTTTTGAGACTAAGTGGGTCAGATATCACATTATGCCATTTTAATTACTATTTTGTTATCTCATAATTTTTTAATCTAGTTAATAAACATTTAGGATTTAATCTTATAGTGAAGATATGCTTTCCATTTTGCTGTTTTTGATGTATAGAACAGAACCCAGGACTCTATTGAGCTCCATATGTCCTAAGACCTGTGCAATGTCATTTTTGAAATTTACATTTCTATTTGTTTGGATATTATTGTAACAAGAAATTTACAAATAAAACCAATAAATTGCTTTACAGATAATTTGCTAGATTGTAACTGATCTCAGGAAATGTATTTCAAGGTTATAATATTTTTTGTTGTGCTGTGAGATATTTATAATCCTTAGCAGCTTTGCCTGTTCATCCCAGAGCACTTTTCAGCAAGCTGTGTCAAGCGTGAACCAGATTTAAAAATGTCCCTGTGCTAATATTTTAAAAGTGAAAGTGTTCACTGATCAAACAAACAGCATAAAGTGATGGGGTTGTAGCTTAGCTTATAGAGTGTTGCCTAGCACGCACAAAGTCCTGGGTTCAACTCCCAGAACTGCATAACTGAGTTTGGTGGTGCATGCCTATACTTCTAGCAGTTAAAATGTGGAGACAGGAGGATAAGAATTTCAAGGTCATCATCAGCAACACACTGAGTTCAAATCATCTTATGCTACAGAAGAAGCCCCACAAAAAAGCAGGAAAGGTATTTGTAAAGATATACATTGTGTTTACTTTGCAAGTCTGAGCATACAAATTAGGTTGGTTTGATTATTTGTATCTAATTAATTTGTTTTAAAGACACAGATGTTATTGCTTTTCATTGCCATCCAGCTTTTTGCCAGGCTTTCTGGAACATAGTGTGGCTGACTTTGTTGGAACAAGGAAAGTACCTTTTGATGATAAACAATTTTGAGTTCCGTTTGCTAAATGTTGAACTTTTGCTGGCCTAAATTTCTCTTCTGTACAATAGGAATGTCAAGATAGTACTCTTTCTCTTATCAGAGATATGACTTCCCATAAATTCTCTAAACTATCATTAGCTACTGATAAGAAAAGTCATTAAATTTAATACAACGTTTTTAACAGGGAAATTTGTTATATATATTATTTGTTATATATATTATTAAATAATTCTATTTAAAATTAGTGTTATTATTCTCTCACTGTACCTAAATTATAAATTAAATTTATTGTGGATCTGTATGTATAGAGAAAAAACCCTAGTTTCCATAGGGTGCTGATAATATCCATGGATTCAGTTATCCACTATAACTCACATTAGGTACCCCTCTCGTGATAAATACTGATAAATACTGTAGTAGTATTTGTACCAAGAGTTGGTTTGTGGAGCAAAGATCATTTCTTATCATTAAATTTGAATTTCACTTCCTATGCGAGAATTTTGATTATTAGCACCATCAGAATAAATGTTATGTGTCCAAGAATTTAAAAAATGAAGGTGGGAACATAGGTGAATTCATTAAACATGTACTGAATATCTGTTCTAGTGTAGGAATTTGATTTATAAAAGCAAGAGACACACTATTTTTTCCCATAAGGAAATTACATACTAAGGTAAAGGGCATGTGGAAGTTCTGTCAGGGTCTATTCTAACATGGCAGACGAGGGCTGATGAGAAGCCAAGGACAATAGCACTGGCTTTTGATCCTACGGCATGAACTGGCTCTGTGGGAGCCTAGCCTGTTTGGATGCTCACCTTCCTAGACCTGGATGGAGGGAAGGAGGACCTGACTGCTCTTATTACTGGAGAGGGAGAGGGAAAGGAGTGTGGGGATGGGGAGAGAAGTGGGGGGAGGAGGAGAGGAGTGGGGGGAGGGGGAGGGAAATGGGAAGCAGTGGGGGGGCAGAAATTTTTTCAATAAAAGTAGAAATAACACAGTGGGCAAACGCTGCTCTGATAGGATTTAATGGGAGGTCAAGGCAAGAAGCAAAACCAAAATGCCTTTAAATTTAGTAGATTTAAAACATCATTCTTATATTCTTCTTTTACATTTTGTGCAGTCTTTCATTTCTGGATTTCATGTTCAGATATTTTTGTTATAGAGCAATGCTTTAATGGTAATATCTGTTTTTAACATGGACTTATTGCAATATTAGTTAAGGGATAGTAAATATGTATAACCCAGAGAAATCAAAATAAAACTAAAATATGGATAGATAGTGACTTCAAATGCCCAGGATAATTTTATATTGTCAATTTGCAATCTTTTTAAATTTTTCTATTGAAAATTTCCACCTCCGCCCCTCCTCCTACTTCCCTCCCCTCCCCCACTCCCACTCTCCCTCCCTCTCCAGTCCAAGGAGCAGTCAGGGTTCCCTACCCTGTGTCACTTTGCAATCTTGTTCTATATTGACATTGTTTATATGGTCAAGTATGGCTTCCACCATTACATCCAGGCCAAAGCTTGTTGATTAGGTTAAAAAAGGGACAAGAACATGTGATTTTCTTGTTAATGCCTGATTCAAAAATTACACGCTTCCTTTTTGTATATTACTGTCTAATTTATCACCATATATTCATGCCAAGATGTGAAGGAGTTAAAAAATGCAGGCTTCAGTTGGTAAGCTGTGTATGTAATTCTAACACAGTATATATGGCTGAAAGGAGATATGGAACCTGGGAAAAAATTAGTCTCTGCCATAGATGTTTAGTTTTGCTTCATATTTTTTCAGGTAAACAAGGCATGCCTTGAACTCACAGTGTTCCACCATCCTTCCAAGTGCTGGGATTAAAGGCATGTACCACCCACACTTGAGTTTTGCCACAGTATTAAAGACAGCTTTAGATGCAGTTGCTTCCTAAAAGATGCAGAACATTGACAAAGAATAACAAAACTCATTTCTATCTCTCAGGAAATTCCAAGGGATTTTGGAAGAGAGCAATGCTAAAAATTCCAATGCATTTTGCAACTTGATATTAACAAAACCAGGATCATCCTCCAAATGATCTTTGCCTGAAGATGGTCATCTTCTTCATGACACAAGTAGAAAATTCTTTTAGATGCCAATGGTCTTCTCTGTTAGAGGATTTTGGTCTTGTCAGCAGGATCTTGCATAGGTTTCCTTATCCTTATGGTCTCAAATAAATAAATAAATAAATAAATAAATAAATAACACCCATAGCATAATGTCAAAGACAGGTAGAGTCAAGGAAAGCACACTCTTAAGGGGAGGGAGTGGACAATGATCAATGAGACTATTATCTGGCTCCACACTTTAGGAAGACTTTAGAAAACCTATTTTTTATTTTTGTGAGCATAGACATTATATGTGCATGTACATTTTTATGTCTACATACTACGTGCATGCCTAATGCTTGAGGTAACCAGGAGAGGGCATCAGATCCCCTGGGACTAGAGTTGCAGAGAGTTCATTGATGCCATGTGGGTGCTGGCAATCAAACCTCGGTCCTACCTAAGCCTTCTCTCTAAGCCCATTTAGGAAGTTTTTTTTTAATATTTATAAAGTCTCTAGAACAAGAAACCTCTTCTGAGGGACATTTTCTCCTCTGGCTGACTGACAGTTACATTTGCATCAACTGTTACAGGAGGAGGGGCTGATGGTGTGTCTTTGTTCTTTGTCAGAAAACCTCCTGCTAGACAGTAATCTTGTAAGATTTTGGGTTCCTGGAATCAGGTTTGAATAGCAATCTATTAATGACCTTTAGATCAGTTAAGGATGTCACATCTTCACTCAGGGTCAGCCTGTGATGAGAGTCCTGCACTGCCAGTTCTTGGTGTTACAGGCTGTTGGTTCTAACAGGAGTCCAGCCCCAGTTTCTCCCAGGTCTGGTAACATTCTCACGCCGTGGAGTAAACATTCAATAATTTCTAGTTTCCATCCCTCCAGCTAGACTTCAATCATCATGCTGTAGCATTGAACACATCCCTGTATGGTGCTGAGGCCTTGGATGCCTGGTAGTTGTGATATGAGTGGGAGAGAAGAGAAGCATGCTGGTATTCCTGACCTTTGTTGCCTGCATTCACACCTGGTTGGTGCTAATTCCTGTTTCTGAAAACCACTTGGGGAAGGCTCCTCTTCTTGCCCACTGTATTTTCTGGTTCAAGTGAGTTCCCTGGTAATCTCAGCTCTGGATTCCTGCTATTGAGTCTTGGTAGCATAAGTCACAGATTTATTACAGCAAAATAAAACAAGATGTGTGGGAAAGGTAAGCAGTCTTGGCACTCTCTGTCTCACAGAGTATGCTTATATGAATGTTTAGACATTGTTATTAGATTTAGAATTATGTTATAAACCTTGTGTGTTTATATAATCATATTTCCTTCTTTCTTCCCTCTCTCGACTTTTCTAGTTAATACCTCTTAATCTTTAAATCAAAATAACATTTGGAAGCGCTAGATGCAGTGAAGCCTTGTTTTCTAGAGGCTTCATATCTTTGGGTTTAAGCAAACACAGAAATTGAATCTGTACTAAACATATAGAGAAGCATTTTTCTTGTAATTAACCATTAAAAGATACAATATACCAGCCATTACATAGCATTTATTTTATATGAGATAATAGAGCTAGTCTAAAAATGCCTAGAAGAATTTTTGGATAATGTAGAGTCTACGCAGACATTATATGTTATGTAAGGGTGCGAACATCTGTGGACTTTGATATCCTCAGAGAGCCTAGAACCAACTGCCAATGGACAGAACATAACAACTGTGCAACCTTTCCTCCCAGTCTAATTTGAAGGGCAGTTAAAACTACCCATTTCCTGTTTTGGTGGTCAACACAGTAGTTGGACAAATGGAACATCATACCTAGAAAGTGATATTTTAATTCCTGTCAGGCAACCATTTCATATAATATCTGCAGCACTTCAGTAAGTATAGAAAAAGCATAAACATAGGTGCAAATTATAAGAAACTTAGATTTTACTTAGCCTAATATTTTAAAGTTTGTCTCTGTGTGTGCATACACATGTATAATGCATAGTTTAGGCAGCAACATGTGCTATGCATGCATGTGTGGAGGCCAGAGATTGATGTTGAATATCTTTCCGGCTTAAAAAAAAAACACAAAAAACAAAACAGGATCTCTCACTCATTACTCCTAAGTCTTCTATTTCTCAGAAGTTGCAATGTATTTTTTTATCTGAATCAGAGTCATAAGCAATGACTGATTTATATATATGCATCTCTGTCACTGGAAAAGGTTGAAATAGAATGTTTAGGAAAATTAAATGAATTGTTTTTTGGGTGAAGTTCTCTTCCCTTGAAGCAGCAAAGCTTAGCCTATGCTATTGCCAATTGAGTTGTCTAATTAGGATAGAAGGGACAATCTAGTAAGAGTTCAACAACAAACACATAAGTACCATTATTTAAAACAGCAGCTCCATTAACCAAATCTAACTTTTCCTTTTCATAACTGTCATTACAGGTACCGTATTATTTATATTATTTATTGCAAGATATTGAACACCACAAAGCTGTGTCTATTGTATTGAACATGAGTTATAGTGCTTTGGTGTGTCTGCAGCTGCCAAAATATTTACAAGAAGCAGGAAACTTGAGAAAAACTTCCTGGAGCTAATTGAAATTGCAATCTCAGGGAAAAGAAAGGAAAGTTTGAATCTAGATTTCCTTTAATTTTTTTCCTGTCAGCAAATTCGGACACTAAATTCTCACACAGAAGTCTGATAAGAAATTTCACACCAAAATGATTGCAAAACAGTCAAATCAGTCAATGTCTGGCAAGTAACTGTCATACTCTCTACCTAAATTGGAGTTTCTTTCTGCCTTCCAACCATCCAAGTTGGAGAAACATTAGACTAGATTTGGTGGCACATGCTTCTAATCTCCGCACTCTGGAGTGTAAGACATGATTGGGGGTTGCGTGTTTGGGGTCACCTGGGGCTATGGGCTGAGACCCTGTCTCATAAAAAAATTACAGAGAAACATCAACTATGAAAATGAATACAAATTCATTACATTTCATTACAAAAGACATTTGTGGAAGGGAGAAAGCCATCTTTGGATAAAACGAGAACTTTGCAATGGAGAGAAGAGTATACTTAGCCATCTGGGTAGGTGCCTTACCTTTGTTTAATTACCTCTTTAATAGAAAGTGTAGCTTATCTTTAAATACATTCCTCTCATTCCAACGTAAAGAGTGTGATTTTCATCTTTTGAAGTGTTAGTGGTTTGGAGACACAGCTCAAATTCAGTTAGTTCTTATTGAGAATTTACCAATTGAGGTCACCTCTTCTATTTAGGAAAATAGCAAAAGGATTCTGGCTTCTTAGCTTTTGTATGATTCAAGTGTTTCTTTGTATGAACATGGAGATCAAATCAGGGCCAGAGAAAGTCTCCATCAAGACTCATAAGGTGAAGAAGAGTTGATTGTTAGCCCAGGTCTCTTAATATTATCTAGAATGAAATAAAATCTCATTTCATTGTGTGAAGAAAGATTTGATATTTTCAGTGAAAAAATAAAAAAAAATTCATGATACTTAATGGATTTTAACTACAGTATCAAGGATTATATCAGGGTTTTTAAGAACCAGAGAAATTTTGGATATCCTCTATTTTTTGTCTGCCATTTTAAAGTATATAAAATACAGAATCTTCTTTCTTTGTTTGTTCTGTGATGTTGGATTTCAAATCCACGTTCTTGCATACACATGTATGAAAGCTCCACCCTCAGCTCACAAAGGCCCACTTCGTAGACAAAGTGAAGAGGCAATTTTGTGTAAATAGAAGGTTAAAATGACTCAACACTAAAGTCTATGTGCTGTCGTATACTAATTATACACAATAATGTATTTCATTAGGACACTTTCATACATGTATGTGTTTTGAGCATTACATACCCCCATGGCCCTTTCTTGTCTTTTCACTTCCCATCCCCCACCTGCTTCTTCTTCCTATGCAATCCCCATTCTCTTATCATATCTTATCTTTTTCTTCCTTCCTTTTTCTTTTGATTCCCTCCCTTCCTCCCTCCCTATCCCCCTCATTCTTTTTTCCTTCACTTCCTCCTCCCTTTCTCCCTCCCTTTTTTCTTCCCTCCCTCCTTCTTTTCCTTTCTCCTTCCTTCCCTCCTCTTCCTTCCTTCTTTCTTTCCTCCCTCCATCCCTTTATTGGTCCCCCTCTCCTTTCCTCCTTCTCCTTCCTTTCTCTTCCTTCATCTGTTCATTCTTTCTTCCCTCCCTCCTTTTGTCTTTCCTTCCTTCTCCTTCCTTCCCTCCCTTCTTTCTCCCTTCCATTCCTCTCTCCGTCCTTCTCCTTTCCCTTTCTTCCTTCCATCCTCTCTTCTTCCCTTCCTCTCTTTCTTCCTGTTTCCACATTTCTCCTTTCCTCTTTCTCCTTTCTTTACTTCCTTCCTTCTGTCTCTACCTCCTTTTATTCTTCCTCCCTGACTCTCTATACTCCTTTTTCTCTAACCCTACTGAATTTAGTTTTGGTTTTTACAGGACTCCCGTATGATTATTTACTGGAGTATTGTATTGCCTCCTTGGTAGTGAAAGAAAATGTCTCTATCTGTCCCTGGCAACCATAAAATGAATGACACCTGTGGTCTCATTCAGTAATATTTTTCATTCTTTTTCATAGTGTTTGGAAATGAACCCATTACCTTGCACATGGCGAGCATACATTCGACCACTGAGCTAACCACTGAGCTACATCATCATCTCCTGAAATAATTTTCTTTCCAAATAGTGCTAAGAAAGCTAAGGAAATCACACAGGATTCCAGAGATGACTATAAAACCAGTTCCTAGAATAGAATCTAGATTTAGGGTTTCCTCTTTTACTACTTAAAGATATTTAACACTCAAAGCCATGATGCCTTTGCATAGCATATGCTGATAAAACAGAAACCTATTAATCATATACTTGCCTTTAGATTATCATTTTGTTTATAACGTGATGAGTCACATAGCAGATTAACACTGGCAATACTAAGAGGCTATATCAGGAAATAATTAAAAGGGAAAGTCACTCAGGATATAATTTCCTCTGAAAATTTTAAGCAAATATAACTTTGAGTGCTGATTTGCTTTCAATGCAAATTTTTTCATGATAGTTGGTACTTTTTGCAGCTAAAGCTGGAGCTCCTCCTACTTAAATAGAAGCTTTAGTTCTAAGGTCATTTAAAACCCTTTAAGCTTCGAAGCTGTTCCTTGAGGCAGATTTCAGTGGTATTTCAGAAGAATTTGATTACAACTGGGCACATTATTTACATAGAGTAAGTCTTGAAGTTTCATTTGGGTATGAAATTTGGTAATGAGAAATAACTTGTTTTGAATAATTACTTATTTTGCTTTTATCATCTTTGCTTAAAGAGCACATGAATCATTTGTGTGTGTGTGGCTAAAGCCTGATTAAGTGAAAATGGGGAAAATACTACATGATTTCAATGGAAGTAATTAGTATATGCTGTATGATGACATGAATAATCCTATTGCTTAATTTTTATCAACCTGTAATGCTATAAAAATCTTATCTCTTTCAAGCAACAGTGATCTTTTTAGGGTTCTCTGAGACTATGTGATTATTATTATAAAGGAGAAGTTTCCACAGAGTAGAAGTCTCTTAAGCCTGGAGACATCTATAGGGACTCTAAGAAAGATGATTACATTTACTTTTGATGCTTTGATTTATTTTGGAGAACATGCATATTCTTTCTGTGTGTGGCTTCATTTACTCACGTATTCTGATTATGTGTGAATTATTATGGAAAGAAAAGTTCCAGTTTCACCGCCTTGGTTCTAAAAATATACTAGCAATTATTATTTACCCCTGCAAGAAAAAATATCAGTAGTCAACACTGAAATATGCCAGTCACTGGATACACTGCAAGTGCTTTCAATTAGGTTTCTTTTCTAGGTTAATGTTTTTTTAATAAAAGAGAGCACATAAATCAGCCCATCAACACCAAAAGCTTAACTGATATTTTCTCCCTATTTTATTAGCATCTTTTAATTGTACAGAACAGTGGTTTGTTATGCTACTTTATACATGTATATAATATACTGTGATCATAGAATACTGCAGTGCATTTCAGCTCAAGAATCATATTAATGTATTAGCACTGGTATTGCTGATGGTATTTTTTATTGTGTATAGCACTAAACTAATAACCAACAATGCAGGGCTTTGTTTAAATTTTTCCTGTGTATGCCTGTTACCTAGCTTTCCTTATCTTAATTTCTTTATCTGTAAAATAACCCAGCTATCCAACCCAACTCTGCCTGGTGATGTAATGGTTACATTTGATTGCTTAATCACTTAGAGAAATCAAAGAAGAGACAGAAATTCTTGTAATGCCAATACTCTACCATTAAATGAAAACTGCTTTCAGGATATTTTGTTGCTTTTGCCAAAACTTGGTAAGAATTGAAGTGGACATTTGGGGTACTTTTCAAGGAACTCCTAGGAAGGGGCCTCTGGATATAGAAGAAGCAGAAGGAAAAGAAATTGAATTATTATATTAACTTTGTCAATGATGTTTTCTATGCATTATCCCATTAATCATTTCATAGGCTGTACAGTAACAAGTGTTATTGTTTTTACTCTCTTCATAAGAAAATACAGATGTAGAGAGCTGTCCTCCCCCCCATCTCAACCATCTCATTCTTTCATATTCTCCTCCCCCTCCCCTTCTCCTCTCCTCTTCTCCTTCCCTTCCACCTTCCCTTCTCCTTCAAGTCCCACGCCCCACAACCGAAGAGTGGATGAAGAGAATGTGGTACATTTACACAATGGAGTACTACTTAGTGTTGAAAAACAATGATATCTTGAGATTTGCATGCAAATAAATGAAAAAAATCATCCTGAGTGAGGTAACCCAAATCCAGAAAGACGAACATGGCATCTCCTCACTCATAAGTGGATATTATATGTAAAGAAAAGGACAACCAGCCTATAATAGACTACCCCAGAGAAGCTAGGTAACATGGAGAACCCTAACAGAAACACGTGGATTCCCCTGGGAAGGGGAAATAGACAAGATCTCCTGAGAATTTATTTCTAGAATCATTCATTTGGATATACGACATTTGTTCATTTTGGTTTCCTTATAAGCAGGGATATTAAAACAGGAACTTTAAAAAATATATAACCCCAGAAGGGTTCATGTATTAACTCTTTAGTTGCCTACTGCCTAAGAAAGCAGTGCAGACAAGAAGAGGGAGTTTGGATTTTGGATTGATGCAGGCCTGGATTGAATTCTGCTTGTACCAGCTCCTGAACTTGTACGTGATGGTTTACACCTCAGAGCTTCTTCCCTTTTGTCTTGAGAAAAACGTATGGGCACAGTCATTTAGCAAGTGCCAACAGAGGTAAAGATTATTGTTCTTCATATTTTACAGATGGGAAACTAAAAGTTAATCTATATAGTGGTGAATGAACAGGTATGGAGTGGATCCTAATCTCATAACCTTACAAATTAATATAAATTTAACATTATGATAAACTGCAGGAAAGATAGTTTGTAATTCAAAAGCAGAAAATAGAGGGGCTCACTGTAGCTTCTGTAGGTGATACCTAAGCTGGAATCTGAAGAATGACTTGGTACTAACCAGGACACATCCATCTATGAGCCATCTGAATCTTTTCAGATTCTTTGCATCCTCTTTTGCGGCTGACAAACTGCCTCCCTCCCTCCCTTCCTCCTTTCCTCTCTTCATCTCTCACTCTTCTCTATCCTCCCCCCTGTTTCCATTCATCATCTCTTTCCCTCCTACTCTCCTTTTCCCCTTGTCTTCATGCCTCATTTCAAACAAGTGCTATACCACTGAGCCACATTCCCAGTTCATCTCTCTTCTTAAATTCAATTTTCAGCTGGTACCCATTATTTTTATAAGGTGATCTTGCCACCTGTTTCACCTAGAAACTCAATGTTTTCAGGTGTACCTGCATTATTTAATCCACTCATCTATTTTTGTTTTAAAGAGTCATTCATTTTCATCTTCAATCGTACTTCTTGTCCAGTCTTACAAGGAAAACACAACCTTTTATCCTTCAGTTCTTACTTATAACTATCAGGATTAAAACCAAATCTTCGAACATTATCCTTAAGGTATGTCTATTTAATTTTATCTTATATCACAACCAAAACAAATCATCCGCAGCTCCGCGAATGTGTTAAGGTTTATCCATTCTTTACATTAGCATAATCGGTTCACATTGGGCACACACGATTCCCCCTAATTTGTCAACATCTCTTTGGCAAATACTTCTCATCTGTGCGACAGCTTGCATCTCAGTTTCTTAAATGCCTGTCACTGAATGACCATCCCCAAGATCAGACTGAGTACCTATACCTGTCCTTTGGACTTCTAAGTGCTTACTTCTTTTCTGGAACTTGCCGTATCATTTGATAACTAGTCATTGTGCGAATCCAGGGCACAAAAATATGTGAGTATGTAAGAAACTTCCACTTTAAAATATTTATCAAACCATCTTATATGTAACAGTCTCCCAGGAAAGTAAAATGTACTATTTTAGTTAGTTGTTGGACTGACTGCTGGCTATGCAAATATTTGAAGCCTTAGATAGCCCTCAAGTTCTGGTATTCCCTTTTGGTTATTGAGTGTTAAAGTTCCATTATTTTCTTGATATACTCTCTAAACTACTATTTTGTCTAATACTGGAATTGTCTGTTTTATATTTTCTGCTGCCAACTGTATTTTATGCTTAGGAGATTGGATCATTACTGAGATTGTGCCCCTTGTGTCTATGATCAAGTACACTTAAGCAAATGCATCTGATTTTACATCTCCGCCTTGCCTACTGCCATCTACTGCTGAGTGGTTCCTTGTTTTTTCTGTCACCTTTTACTTGTATCAGACTTCTGAATTGTTTTTTGAATTAAGAATAGGTCACGTTTCTTTGCTTTATATTTAAAGCAAAGAAAACCAGTCTACAAATTAAAATCCTAGAGAATTTAGACAAAAATGAGGACACTAAGAGAGACTTAACATAGATCTAATCTACATGGGAAGTAGAGAAAGACAAGCTCTCCTGAGAAAATTGGAAACATGGGGACCTTGGGGGAGGGTTGATGGGGGAGGGGAGAGGTAGAAAGGGGAGCAGAGAAAAATGTAGAGCTCAATAAAAATCAATAAAAGAAATATGCCACTCTCTTTCCTCTTAGTATTCTAAAAATAATTTCACCTGTTCCCTTAAGACCCTTACTGACTTTGCCAAGCATGATATTTTTCTTGTCACCTTGGGTTTTCACATTGTTAATTTGGGTTCTGGCAATCACGGTGGGCGGGGTTATCCAGTCAGGTAAGTAATGCTAGCCCCATTTATCTCCGTGAAATAGGGGAGAATGACAAACAGAAAGAACTCTTATCTTTGTCCACATACTTAGCTGTATTTTAGATGTGTTTTTTTTTTATGTGTATGCGGTTTTTTTTTTTTTTTTTGCTTGCATGCCATGCTCATGGGAGGTCAGAAGAGGGAGTTGAATCTCACAGGAGTGGACTTACAGACCATTAGCCACTCTGTATGTACTGGGAATCAAATCTGGGTCCTCTGTAAGAGCAGTTAGCACTCTTAACTGCTGAGCCACTACTCTAAGTCCACATACTCAGTATTTGAGAAGGTTGTTTACTAAATGAAAAGTACTTTAAAAATATGGCAATTTTATTTCTTTTTGGTTTGGTCCAGAATACAGAAGAGATGTACATACTTTCATCTGGAAGAGCAAGTCTTACTTGTGTTAGGATCAGAGCCTGGTTCCTGACAGCACCACAAGCAATGCTTGGCAACTTACCCTCCACAGGTCAATTAAAGAGACAAGTAATAATGAAGGACAGAAAAACATATCTTTAATGGTGGCTACATTTGCAAGAGGTACAAAAATTTTGGGTCCCTTTCCCCTTTCAAGGAGACTTAGTTTTAAACATAAGGCAAAGGGTATGCATAACTCAACAATTCTGGATAAGCTGTGGTTTTACCAATTATTGGCCCATCCTTATCTGGGATCCACTGTCTCCTGCAGGGTACTCGGTCAGGTCATCAGAAGTATGTAAAACATCTTTCTGGGAGAAGAGTTCCTCATCTGACTGGCACTATGCTTCAGCCTTTTCCTTTCCCAACATGAGATTTCTGAGGGAAATTCTAGTCCCATGAATATTATTGTTTCAATAGTCTGATACCCAAAAGTGAGGGCACTAGGGTCTGTTTAGAATATCGTTATTACTACTGAATAATTTGCACAAGCATAAAATCAAACAGAAGTCTCTATTTACTACCTCCCCTAAACGTCATTAGTCATCTGTTCATGATGAAGTTTAGTAAACCATAATTGATTTTAATGATACTGCTTGGACAAAGGCTTAGGGACAAAGCAAGACAGTACAGGATATGAGACTGAATTCGCTAGTAGGATCCAGAGAGTGGAAAGCCTTGATTGCCATGATGAAGGTTTTGAAAATTGTGTTCCTATATTTACGTTCTTAAAATTGTGGGTGTTTTTTTATTGATAATTGCATATACAGGTACTGAATTTACATTATTGACACCTCTCTGTCTCCCCCTCAAACTTTTCACATGCCCCAATCATTTTCTCTCAAATTCAAAGCCTTTTCTTCCTTAACCATTAATGTTCTGTACATATATATGTACATTGTTTATTATTTTCTAGAGACAGTAGCAGCATAGAGCTTAAAGGCAAAGTCCTGAAGAGCCAGCTGACTTTCTGTCTCAGCTTCATCACTTGCTAACTAATGAGACTCCAAGATACTCATGTAGCATGTTTGTGCCTCCAGTTACTTTATTAGTCAAGTGTGCTTACATCAGTATGTATCTATGTATCCCACAATGTTGTGCTGTATTAATATTAAGAGAGTTGCAGAAGTAATATGCTTAGAGATGCTTATGCATCCAAGGGGGAAATATCATTATAAATCATTCAATAAAGCAATGGGAAGTCTTTGGGAGAGTTTGTACATATCTGAAATTTTCATAGTTTGCAGTAACTACAGTAAGGAGAATGGTCTGAATGAACTTAATATATTGTAACTTGGAAAGTGTATTCATCAGTTATAGTAGTTGATCAGTCAAAAGACTCTGAAGGCTTGGCACTAGAAGCATTTCAGGGAAGTATGTGGTAATACAGATGAAACACAAAAGTAGTTAAGAAGAGAATCTTTCTTATGTGACACACACTGATAAAATTGTGGTGGGGATTAGTAAGTGGAAGGAATGTAGAATGACATAGAATTGTGGCTTGGGAAGTTACTGTATCACAGTTTAAGCAGGGGAAATGAAGATGTTTTGAGTATTCATATCTTTAGGTAGCTCATGTTCTTTGAAACAGAGAAAATTGAATGACCTTATCCATATGTATTTTTAAAGCATTGATGATGTGTGTATTTTAAGAATATCTCCATAAGACGAGCTTAGCTCTGCCACAGGAAATACATGCTTTTTACTTTCTCTCTTTCTTTGATAAGTCTAGTATTTATACAACTTAAGGAATCTTAGAGAGACAAATCCTTTAGTGACATTGTGCAAGTACAAAGATAATTAGAATACTTCGTTGGCAACTTTGTCTTGCATTGGAAGTCTGAAGACTTGTCCAAAAATCTTTGGGGAATAAAAAAACATATATAGCCCTTGTAGTCTGAGGATATAACACAAGTACACCAGTTCCTAAAAAGTAGCTGTAAAACTAAACATGTGCTATAATATTAAGAGCCATGAATACAAACAAGGATACTGATCTTTACTCATAAATTCTAAAATAAGAAGGGAACAATGGTAATTCTCAGCTCAGAAGTTACGTAATTGGTTCATATTTTCAAACCAACTCTATACAGTTTGTTTACACGGTGGAAAGAGTTGGCATGATGCACAGAGCAAATTCAGAGAGACATTAAAAGGCTATTAGGAGCCGGGCGATGGTGGCACATGCCTTTAATCCCAGCACTCGGGAGGCAGAGGCAGGCGGATGGATCTCTGTGAGTTCGAGACCAGCCTGGTCTACAGAGCTAGTTCCAGGAACAGGCTCCAAAGCCACAGAGAAACCCTGTCTCAAAAAAAACCAAAAAAAAATAAAAAATAAAAAAATAAAAGGCTATTAGGTTTCCACCTTCAGTATCACCCAGAAAGAATGAAAGAAACTATTGTAATATTTCAGGCAACATCAACAAATGTGAGCATATATGAGGAATTTTACATTACTTGGTAGAAATTTATCTCCTTTATAATAACAGGAGAGACTTGGAAAACACTAAAGAAAGGTTCTGGATCTGCATGTCTCCGCCTCCTGAGTGCTGGGATTAAAGGCATGCACCACCACCACCTGGCTCTAGAGAAAGGTTCTTACAAATTGGAATGATGCAGGAATTATCTATCTTGATAATTTCAATTTTTTTGGTATGTGTAGTGTATATTATGTCCATACAAATATATGGGCATTGTGCTGTGCATATGTATATGTTGGCCAGAGCTTGACAGCAGGTGTCTTCAGCTATTGCTTTCTCCTTGTTGTTGGAGACATTCTTGTTCACTGAACTCAGAGCTCACTAGTTTGTTAAGAATGGCTACACAATGAGCTTCAGAGATCTGCCTGTCTCTGCTCCCCATCCTATGCACTAAAGTGATAGACATGCATGGCCATGCCCAGCTTCTTCATGGGTGCTGGAGATTCAGACTCAGATCCACAAGTGTTCACAGCAGGCACTTTACTGACTTGAGTCATTGCTCAGCATCACTGAGTCATGCTTTTAATGCAAAATCACCGGCATGTGCTCAGCATGTGAGGGATGAAGGGGAATAAGAGGACTGAAGAGAGTTGGAGAGCTTTGTGCTTACAAAAAAATGAAGCAGATTGGACAGAGACATGTAGTAAGGCTTTTGAGTGGGCTAATTTAACCTTGCATGTTATACATTTACCATGGAACTCATCTACAGTGAGACTCCTTTCATCAACAATTACCTGTTTAGGTTCAGGAACAGAGAAAATATAAGTTAGATTTACACAGGAATGTGGTAATTTTTATTTTATTGAAAATAGATTCTCCTCTCAATTTCCCCTCCTTCCACTACTCCCCACTCCCCCAAAACTCCCCTCTCCCCAGTTTCACTCCCCCTCTATTTTTTCTTTACAAAAGAAGAGACCTCTATATTTTTAAAAGTTATGATCAAACAGACAGTGCACACCTGAGTTTGGGAGGGAATGTAAAATGGTCTGGACAGAATAAAGATAGAAGTAAGGAAAAATCTGACCCATGTACTGGGAAAAGAAAATAGGTCTGTGAACTAAAAGTTTTTCCAAGCTGAAAAATAATTACTTGCAATACTTAAAATCATAAGCTGGAGGCAAAGTAGATTGGTAGAAGGCAAGTATGCATTTGTAATTTTTTGTGTTTGCTTCACTGTCTTCATATAGTAAGTTTCAAGCGAATGAGGCAGGCTAAAGAGATCTTGAAGAAGAGTGTCTCACTTTCTGTCAAGGTGTGAAATAGTTTGGAGGGATAGGAGGTACCAGCCATTCTAAACAACTCATTGTTTAGAATGGCTAAACAATGAGTTGTTTAGAATGGCTCATGGCCACACCCTCTGGCAGCATCATTCAACTACAAGTGTTGTGAACAAGGTCTACCCTCTCCTTCTAAAGTTCCAATGACAAACCAATGTATGAGTTCACCAAATTTTGTTCTGGGGAACCAATGAGTTGATCATGCTTGCTTACACATTATGAGTGGCCTTACAAGTAAGTCATTTTATTCCCTGAGGTCAGCTTGGCTTTAGTTATCCAACAGTGATTAAACTAGTTATGGAACAAGCTAGCTTTCTTCATCTAGCAGTTTTGCAGGAAGAATAGTGCATACTGTTGAGAGAAGGAAAAGTGTTTCACCAAGAGGAACTCTACCTCAGGACATTGTGGTAATACATAAAGCATATTGGATAAGTTGGCATCACTGGGCCCTGCAGATGTCACACAGGAGTAAAGCTGTGTGAGTGTCATCATAAAAGCAGCACTGCCAACAAACCTCAGAAGCTACTTCAGTAGATATTTCCTGTTGTTTAACAACATCAAGGATTTTGAAAGCCTCGAAAAGGAACACTGAAGCATTTGGAATGTTGTCATAATTTATTTTATCACTTCCGAATGTTGTAGCTGCAATGCTTGAAAGTAGGTTGATGGTTCTATATGTTTTCTCTATGGAATGAGTATGTGTGAGACCTTCAACCAAGGATAATTAGATGAGGTTCTTCCAAAGAACACTATGCAAGGTTCAGACACTAAAGTTTTATATATATATACAAATGGTGGCACTGTATATGTGGTTTCTAGGATATCTGAGAATTAATTGATAAAAACTTCAATCCATTTTTGTGCACATTGCCAAGTTTCCATCTAATTCGAATTTTAAGTTACAGGTTCTGCTAAAATAAGAAAGCTTGCTTTGATTTCATGTGACTACCTGGGGCTAGTGAGTCCAGAGTTGCATGAAGAGTTCACAGCCTCATTGCCATAGGTCAACAGTGGCCCTGGGCCTCAGTGAACTTGTTGTTCTATCATGCTTGAGGTATTCTACTCATCTGCATGATCAAAAGAAGCTGTGTACCAAGACCATACTCTACTATGTAGGATGAAAAAAGATGAGAAGGGTAAGAAAGGCCTAATCTCTTTAAAGGCTGGTTTCAAAGATAAGAGGTAATGCTGCCATTTGCATCTCCTAGTCAAGAAATTTAATAACATGCTTCATGGAGCTGAAAGGACAGTGTGAAACATCTTCTTCAAATACGAGTCTTCATTTTACCTGGCTATGTACCCATCTATGTATGCTTGATTTCCACAGTGTCTGAAGCTGATGGCTTGTTATCTCAGCCACATCACCTCCAAATATAAGTCATCTTTCTACTGGTAACAAATGAAAACCATACATTATAATACATTATAATTCTTAATTATTTTCCTTTGTTCCATCAATAGAAACAAGGCCAGGAAATACTATGCCTTGTCTGTTTTCAGAATTGGGTGCAAGATGGAAGCTCAGGAAATGCCTAAAATCATGATTTGATTTAATTTGGATACACACCCATGACCATGTCAGCACTAGTACCGTAAGCAAAGTTGGATTTAGGCAAATATTATACAAACAGAAACTATGGGGTTTATTTTGATGATAAAACTCTAATTTCACTTAGGGAAGTGTCAGGCGTAGGTTCAACACAGCTGTCAAAAGGGACAATACATACAAGTAGACCTGTTGCTTAGGATTAAGATGTTCATTTATAGCTCTTAAATTTGTAGAGGAGGGATGCATAGCACCAGTAGTTTTAAATAAGGGAATTTGTTGCAATAAAGGTTTTCAGTCTGCCCAGAAATGAGAAAGCTCTGGCTAAAAATGAAAAAAAAATAACTTTAAAAGAGAAAATTTAGAGTTGAAATATGACTTTAATCTGCAACATAAATATGGAAATGATTCTTCTGAAGAGAAAGTACTAATAAAAATTGTATCAAAAAGAAACATTTTACCAGGCATGGAGGTCTATTTCTGTAATCTCAGCCACCATAGGCAGAAGGATCATGAGTTTGAAGCTAGGCTGGTGTATGTAGCAAATTAGAGGCTTTAGAGCAATTTTGGGAACTTAATGCCTGGCTTTAAAAGTGAAAACTTATGTGAAAACAAAAATGTGAAAACAAAATGTAAAAGTGAAAACTTGTAAGACCAAAATTTGAAAAACAAAAGAAAGGCATCCTTAGTTTTGAAAAAAATAAGGATAGCACGTTATCCAAACATATATCAGCATCCACTGGTAGAAAAGATAAATATGAGATTTGTCAGTAAATTCTACCACTAATGCAGGTCAGTGTTTTTCCATGATGTTAGATTTATTGAATGCCAGTAGATTCACAAGCTACATTGACTACACCAGCTTTACTTATCTGAATACTCTCGGTTTGACTTGGGTTCATGACAAGAGAAAATTGCAAATTTTCATTACATTTCAAATTGACTGTTAGCATTCATAACATTCAAATCACATACCTACAAATTATCGAAACCTTTAAAAGGTTTAACGAGACAATAGGAGTAAAAAAGCAAATTAGAGTATCATTGTGAAGGGTCAGGACAGATATCCATCCAGCTATTGAGTTAATGAACAGATCGCAGAGGTTAATGATGAGTACCCAATGGTGTGGAAATGGGCAGCACTGGTGCCAGGCAAAAATATGTTGAGCTGAACCGGAGGATCATTGAAAATTTGTCTCTTGACAATCTCTAAGCCAGAGGATATCCTGATAACATTGAGTGACCCACAGCAAAGACATGGGTTTGTATGCTAAGTTTCTGTCTACAGTGCTTTTTCTTAACTGGGCCTTTGTGTCCTTTGACCACACTTGAAATTCCATATATTTGGTGTGTTCAACATCTGGGGTTATCTTCCTATTGTATCTCATCCTGTTATGTGTCTTGATAAATCTTCTAAGTGAAGGTAGGACTGGTCATCCATAGCTTCCGACTGTATAAAGTCCTTTTTTTTGTTTGTTTGTTTTTTGTTTTTTCGAGACAGGGTTTCTCTGTAGCTTTGGAGTCTGTCCTGGAATTAGCTCTTGTAGACCAGGCTGGCTTTGAACTCACAGAGATCCATCTACCTCTGCCTCTGAGTGCTGGGATTAAAGGCCTGTGCCACAACTGCCCGGCTAAGTATCTGCTTTATATGCTGAGTAAAAAAACAAGGGAAAGAGGGAGAAAAGAAAGTCAGAAAGGAGAAAGCAAGAGAAGGCAGCTTGAGGATCATAATGCAGGAGGAAGGAGGAAAAAAAACAACAGCAAGGAGCTGAAGTAGTGTGACTCTCCAAATTTTGCATTCCAGGCTAAAGCAGAACAGACCTAATGCTGCCTACAGGAACACACTTACTAGAACTCTTTGGGACTGTGTTCTACTACATTCTTTTATCCCTGAGTGTTTTCAAGACACCAAAAAGAAAAGAAGCGGGGGGGGGGGGCAAAGTCTAGTAGGACACAGGTACTATTTGTTCTTGTTCTTGGTTTCTAATTCAGAATTTATTTCTGGTGCTCTATTGGTTCAGACCTTCAATTTTATTACAGTCAGCAAATGTTTTTAAAGCATTTATGTAAAAAATGTAGTTAAAATTGTTTCTCATGGTTTTCTACAGAAAACATACATAGAAGAAAGCAAATGAAATTTTGGACTGCATTCAGAAAATAGAGATGATCAATATTGTAGGAAAATGGTAGGTTTATTTATTTATTCCTTTGTTATTTGTCTTTATGTATATGCCTTTTTGAATCCAAGTTAGTGTTAAGTCTTTTGAAGGATGCTTAGCTTGTAACAAAGGTGCTGAGAGTCAAACTCTAGTCATTAGGACTACACAGTAAGGACTTTTAAGTGCCAAGCCAACCTTTCTATCTTATCTTATCATATTTTAACTTATCTTATCTTATCTTGTTGTCTGTCCATCTATCTGTCTATCTATCTATCTATCATCTATCTATCTATCTATCTATCTATCTATCTATCTATCTATCTATCTGTATTTTGTGTGTGTATAGGTGTAGCTATTCCACTACACTCCTATAGAGTCATCAGGTTTGGCAGTGAGCACGTTTATTCATTGAGCTATCATGTTGGCCTCAAGTTTATAAAAATAACACTATTTATTAAAAATACAATAAGTCAACACAGCTTAACAAAATAATTTGAACAAATGGGAAATAGTTGGTAATCATTGGTGAAATAAACTGTGGTAGTTTCTCTGTCTCTGTCTCTGTGTGTGTGCATGAATGCATGCATATCTATACATGTTCATATATGTATGTGCATAAGTGTACATGATATATGAATATGTATGATATGTGTGTGCATTCATATTTGTGAGTGTGGATGCATGTTTGTCATGGTACCCATGTGGATGACAGAGGATATTTTGAGTTTCAGCCTTTGCCTTTTACCTTGTTTGAGATTAGGGTCTCTCTTTTGTCTTTTGCCATAACAGACACGAGGTGAACAAGGCCAGGAACATCCAAGAATTCCCCTGCCTCCATTGCTTATTTCTGTGTAATAGCACTGGGATTAGAGAACAGCAAAACCAACTTTTTGACATGGGTTCTGGGGATTTGAATTCAGGTCCACAGACTTGTATGCAATGCACTTATACACTGAGCCAGGCTACCAACTCAAACGATGGAAGATTCTAATCTCCTCACACAAATGCTCATACTTTTCATGATACCTTTTGATAAATAATCCTAAATTACCCTGACATGACTCTCTCAAATAGCACTATCCTGTTACTAAATGTGTGTGTGTTTGTGTGTGTGTGTGTGTGTGTGTGTGTGTTTGAACAATCTAAGGAAGTGTAGGATGGGAGCAAGCCTTTACATGAGATGGTCACTGTCCATATTTTAAAGAGATAAATAATAAGAGATCTCCTCACAAATGTAAATCCTGCAATGCGTAGAAAACTTATCAAAGAGGATATTGTGTATTTTGAAAATCTGAAAATTTGAGTGTCCTTGTCATGATCTTTGATCATGATATGAAGAAGGATTGACCTCGTTACTAGTGACTGAATGGGACTCTCATAGTATGATAGGATGCGCTTGTTTTCTTTTTTTTTAATTTAATTATTTCTTTATTAAAGATTTCTGTCTCTTCCCCGCTACCGCCTCCCATTTCCCTCCCCCTCCCCCATCAAGTCCCCCTCCCTCGTCAACCCAAAGAGCCATCAGGGTTCCCTGCCCTGTGGGAAGTCCAAGGACCACCCACCTCTTTCCAGGTCTAGTAAGGTGAGCATTCAAACTGCCTAGGCTCCCCCAAAGCCAGTATGTGCAGTAGGATCAAAAACCCATTGCCATTGTTCTTGAGTTCTCAGTAGTCCTCATTGTCCTCTATGTTCAGCGAGTCTGATTTTATCCCAGGCTTTTTCAGACCCAGGCCAGCTGGCCTTGGTGAGTTCCCAATAGAACATCCCCATTGTCTCAGTGTATGGGTGCACCCCTCGCGGTCCTAAGTTTCTTGCTCATGCTCTCTCTCCTTCTACTCCTGATTTGGACCTTGAGATTTCTGTTTGGTGCTCCAGTGTGGGTCTCTGTCTCTGTCTCCTTTCATTGCCTGATGAAAGTTAATATTCAGGAGGATGCCTATATGTTTTTCTTTGGGTTCTCCTTCTTATTTAGCTTCTCTAGGATCACTAATTATAGGCTCAATGTCCTTGACTTATGGCTAGAAACCAAATATGAGTGAGTACATCCCATGTTCCTCTTTTTGGGTCTGGCTTACCTCACTCAGGATGGTGTTTTCTATTTCCATCCATTTGCATGCAAAATTCAAGAAGTCCTTGTTTTTTACTGCTGAGTAAAAAACATACTCTAATATGTATATATTCCATACTTTCTTCATCCATTCTTCCATTGAAGGGCATCTAGGTTGCTTCCAGGTTCTGGCTATTACAAACAATGCTTCTATGCTTGTTTTCAAATTTGTATTAGTATGTATCAGTTGTATGCAATTGTGGACTTCATTGTTCTGTTTTCATACATACATACATATAACAAATTTTCATCATACTTACACCACATTCACCCTCTTTTGTCCCCCTTCCTCTCACTCTTATCTCCTTATACTTACATAATAGTCACCTTTCCTCTTCCATGTCATTGTTTTTCTGTTCTAGATTTCACACATGAGAGAAAGTGTGCCTTTATTACATATATGCTCATTTTGATGTAAAGGATCTTTGTTTCAAGACTTACCTTCCTGGAAGACAACTCTTGTTCTCTGCTACGAGGTAAGACTCATCTCCCCCACACAGATGCCATTGTTTTATGCGCAGGGAAAAAAGACAAATTTAAAAGTTAATTTGGGCATTAATGGCCAACAATTTAATCAATCATGCCCCTGCACTAAAGCCTTCACAAAGCCCAAAGATTTGCGGTCAGGGTGCTTCTGGGTAGCTGAATATGTGGTGGTGCCTGGAGAAGGCAGGCGAGCTCTGTGACCTGTCTCACATGCCATTCAAATCACCAAATTATTCCTCTGCATATTCCGTACTATTATTTGTAGTGAACGAAGACATTTAAGAGATGTTTCCTGGCTTTTGTGAGCTCTGATAGAAAATGAATGTAACTCGAGAAGGAGGCTATCAGAGCCCTGATTTGTAGGTAAGCTGTAGCAGCCCTCAACTTGCCATGCTTTTTGAAATAAATCAGAGGACACCCAGATGCTGTCTGTTAGGTAACTGGTTGGTTACTGGTAGAGAGAAATGCTTACAGATTTGGATGGCCAGAGGTGAAATAATTTGTATGACTCTAATTGTGTGAAAAACAGGGAAAATCCTTCGTGTTTCCCATTCCCTTTTCTTAACTTTTGTTGATTTCTTGTGGATTTCCGATCATGCATCCTGATCCCACTTACAGCCCTGTCCCTTCTTTTCTATTCATAAGAGTTAAGTGTACTTATTGTCTTCAAATTTTGCCTCCCTATTCTATTTTGAACTCTCTTTAATTTGTTGTGATTCAGCCATTCTACTGCATGAGTTCATTTATAGAGAGCACCTTTCAGCTTCTCTTTGCTAGATCTAATAAACAATTCCCAAGTCCTATCTTACTTCATCTAGCAGGACCTTTTGACACTGCCTGTCATTGTACTGGTCCTGGAAACAGTTTCTCTACTTGGAAAAAAGTGGGACACCACCAACTCTGACATTTTGGCCTCTGCTTCATGTCCTTTGTACCTTCCTCTTTATACACTGACCTTTTCTATATTTGAAGGTTCTAGTCCATGATCCTCCTCTACCATACATGTCAATACTACCTCATCTGCAGTATCTTATAAGTAACTTCCATTGTGCCAAAGTACTTTCAGTACTTCCACAGCTCTCAAATTTGTACTTACATCAATGGTCTTCCCTTACTCTGCAAAGTCAACTCTTTACTTACTTCTACCATTATTATTCTGGCAGATTAAATGTAACTATTGCAAACTGAACTCTTAATTCTCACCCTCAGGCCCCAGAAGTAATTATCAGTTGCCTATGCCAAAATAGAGGCATTTTCCTTTGATAGTCTACCCCCAATACACTATTAAATTATTCCTGTATCTCCATTGCTGTCATCCTGTTCCAATGAGTCATTGCTTCTACAATATCTTTTTATGTGATGGTCTTTTAAAATATAATTTATGAGCCTGGGGAGGTGGTGACATCATTGAAATGCTTGCTGTACAAGCATCAAGATCTATGTTCAGACCCCAGCACCTATGTGATACATTTAACAAATGGGCATGGGTCTGTAATACCAGTGTTGGGAAAGCAGATAGAGCAGGGTTCCTGGGCTTTCCTGGCCAACCAGACTAGACAAATTGGCAAGATCCAGATCCAGTGGGAGACTCTGTCTCAGAAACTACAATGGAGAGTGACTGAGGAAGATAACTGATGTCACTCTCTGGCCTCCACACATATGTGTACACACATACGTGTAAACCATGCACATGTGCATGTATACAGTAATACATACATAATTAAAACAAAATATAATTTATGTCATATCAATATGCTCATAGCTGTCCAGCTGCTTCATGTTTCACTACAAGTAAATAAATTTTTTACTACTGTGACACCCCCTGCCATGTCTAAGTAGATGTAATTATCTTCCAACCTTTCCTATTCTCAAGCCTGGTATGATGGCAAACCCCTCTAATTCCAGCACTTGGTAGGTGGAAACAAGAGTATAAGGAGTTCAAGACTGGCTTCCACTATATAGCAAGTTTAAGAACAGTTCCAGCTACATGAAACCTTATTTCTAAAAGCAAAACAGCATTAAACACACACACACACACACACACACACACACACACACACACACACACCTCATACCAAACCACAATATCAAATCAGCCTTTCCTATTCTCTGTCTCACTGGTTTTGCTATTCCTGGAACTACTAAGCCTAAGCTTATTACTGCTATAGGGTTTTAGATTGTGCGATTTCTTCTCCTTGGAAAATTCTCTCCATATATCTTACTCTGGCTAATTCCCTCCCTGAGAATCTTAATGTCACTTTCTCTGAGAGACATTCCTTCATCATCCTATCAAAAATGAACCATCATCATTGTCATTTTCTTAATACCAAGCTTTTGCACAATTTATAAAGATTTGATGACTTCACCATCTGCCTCCAACACAAGAAGTGAAGGTAAATACTGTTTTTTATTGTTTATTGCTGTATCTCCAGTACTTATAATAGTATGTGGCAGATAATAGGCTTCTAAAATTAATTTCTGTATAATAGATATATAATATAAATACTTAAATGTATTTGCAAACATTTGTTTCTCTAACTGAAGACATAATATGATGCAATATATTATGATCTAGTAAATACCAGTCCCATGTTCTTTCAGCCTGTATCTTGTAGACATGAAAGAACAGACTGGCAAAATAATAAGTAAGGATTCTAAAACCTACTTTTGCACATTGTGCATTGTGCTTGTAATGACTATTGAGGTGCTGGATGACAGCCTATTCCTTGCCTTTGAAGTAGTTGCATGATGTGAATGTTTTGGGTACAGGACACGATATTTACGAACCAGCCTTTGAAAGCATCAGAGGAATGTGGAGGAGGAGAAATAGAGGAGGGGATAAAGATAGAAAAAGGGAGGAGAGAGAAAGATTACTTGTTATATCCTGAGCAGTGATCTCTGTCAAGGCAGTACTTTTCTCTTCAGCTAAAAGGTATTTTTAAATTAATACTTTACTGATTTTTAAGAATTTTTTTTCTAATTGATGCCCTACATAAAAAGCGTATAGCCACCATCTTTAGTGGGTTATTACGAAAAGTGTTTTATTGCTTTGTTGGGTGGGATTATAAAATAACAAAGTTCTCATCTGCTTAAATTAGAGACAGATATTGAATTATGTAAATTGTGCACAGATGCTGAAATGTGTGAGATGATTTTTGAATGTATGCTTTGAACCTAGATAATACAATGGAAGTCAAAGGCAAATTCTTTAGCTTAGATAGCACTTTAGGAAACTTGCTTGCCAGATGAACTCAGAATACCATATGTGAATCTATCTAAAGGGGGAATAAAGAATACGATGATTCCTTATGGGTTGATAAGATTTGTTGAATGTATTCTATAAATATTAGTGAGCATTTATATCAGCAATCAATCTTAGCAGGGATGTAAATATAATGATGGTGTAGCTAACTGAGTGCTTAAATGATATGTGACAATAAAGATCCTACCTGTATTTAATTTAAATATAATTACCGTGATCATTCAGCGTGTACCAGTATTCCTTATGTCTTATTTTTGTATGAAACTATTTGCATTATTTGATTGGTGGCGGTCATGATAAATTTGCGTGGCTCAAAGTTACTGTTTTAATGTATGTGAAACCATATTCAGAATTCCTTACTTGCTTATCTACTGTGAGACATGTTATTATCAAAATTACATTTGACTTATAGTTCATAGGTTGATTGTTGTATGTGTGAGACATGAATCAATCTCAGCACGCTATTAGGTCTCAAAAACCTGGCAACTTCTAGACATGCTGATTCTGATGCTGAGTCATGGCCATATTCAGAAGCTATGAATAGTTTACACTTGTTGGATGGTGTCCTTGAATGAAGATTAGTTATCCAGTAATGCAGTACTCTTGAGTCACATCCCAAAACCATGACAAGAAGCACTAAAAGCATTGCAGACTGACTGATGCAATTGAGAACATCATCCTAGGGAAAGATAATGGACCATGGCTAAGACTGGTTGGAAGACTGTGTTCTCTGTTTAAAGGTGCATGAGCTTTAGAAAACGATAAATATCTTTGATTGTTTTTATGACCTTCCAAAGTGTACTTTTTCTAAGCTTCAAGTGCCTCTTTTGCAATATTGAGGTAATAAAATTAGCTATCAACATTTGAGAAATTTAGCTGTGGTAATTTGCATGAGTACCTGGTACAGAGATTGATCCATGGTAAGGGCTAAATAAACTACAGATACTATGATCATTTTCTAAGGTCATATGGCAAAGTTGGCATTAGAGCCTCAAATTGTTTTCTCATTTTACCTGCAGTACAAGTAATCAAGGAATCATTGTTCTCTCTCTCTCTCTCTCTCTCTCTCTCTCTCTCTCTCTCTCTCCTTTCTTATATTAACTAACATTTTCATTCTTTCCAAGTTCTGTTATAAATTGCTTGGCTTATATCTTTAGATACCTTGAAATGTGAATAGAAAATACCTAAATTTTTAACACTAATTCTATTTAGTTTGCCTATAATAAATAATTATTTGTCTTTGCAAATTATTCTCTTCCTTTAAAAAAAACTTCAATGAAAAAACTATGCTGATTTTTAGATAGTTTAGGAAAAATTATTTATTTTTGCCAATATAGAAAAGCAACAAATTATATATTATTGGACTAGAACAATTGTTTGCAATTTGTGGATCATGACCCTTTCACAGGGGCCTCCTAAGACCATTGGAAAACACAATTCATAACAGTAGCAGAATTATAGTTGTGAAGTAACAATGAAAATAATTATGATTGGGGGTCCCCACAACATGAGGAAATTGTAATAAGAGGTTGCAGAATGAGGAATGTTGAGAACCACTGCTTTAGAATATTTTCTGTTTCTTCCTTCTCCTGCCTGCCTTCCTTTTCTATGGCTTTTCTCAAACATGTGGTCTTGTGACAGTCACATCACTTCTCTCGTACTGTTTGCAACAATGGTTCTCCAAACCTACGAGGTAAACTGATTCAATAAACTATTTATACACTACTGAAACCTCAACAAATAAAAGAAATTATTGTCATTAAATATCAATAAAGTCAGCATAATGGATCATCAAGAGTATTTGAACCTGGAGATTAATTTTAAGTGCCTAGTTGTCAACATTGAGATAAAAAACATCAAAAATGGGGTGAGGGGGATAAATAGATAGAAGCAAGTTATCTTCGAGTTTTGACTAGTGGCAAGATCCTTGTAAGCAACCCTCTTTCATGTTTATAGAGCAATTTATTATTTTCAAAGTACTTGCATATACGTAATCTAATTTGAACATCAAGAAACTCCAGCCAAACTTGTATTATTATCTTTATTTTATAGGTGGAAGATATAATTTGCTTCTAATTTGCCCAGTAGTTTAAGTACCAATAAAACATAGGTGGTTATTTACACTAATAAACTTCTAGGCTATAAACTAATTACTTTCCCCAAATAATAATTGTCAGACTTTAAAATACTTTGTCATAATTAAAAATTGGCCTTAGATGGCATTTAGCACCACCCATAAGCTTTTCTTGCTTGTGATTTGTGGAATCATTGTCCTGGCCCTCTGGCTATTTCAGGAACACCTACCTCAAGTTTTTCTGTGTTCTTTATTATCTGGCAGGAAGGAAAACAGTAGAGATTCAATTTAGTGTCTAATGTGGAGAGGAGAGGACAAAGAGAGCTTGTGATAACTGCCTGTGATAATACCATTTCTTGAGAAACCATATTATTGGTAAGTACCTGGAGCTTTTCCAGTAATGCAAGGATAATCCAGCCAATTCTTTGTGTGTGTGCTTGTGAATGCATGAGTGACTCTCTGTGTGTGTGTGCGTGTGTGTGGTTGCTGGTGCTGGAACTCACAGCCTTGCTCAGGCAAGGGAGACATTGAACTCAGTGGAGTTCAATCTTCACTCTCAGCCTCGGCCAAACCTTATAGCAAAGGGTTTTGTTGTATTATTGTAAAGAAGTGCGGAAGGAAGGCTGAAAAGAGGAAATCACTGTAGGTTTGCCATTCCAAAGGAGACTTTCAATGGGAAACTGTGTCAGAAAAAGTGTTACGTAAAACCAAATGGGTAGAAACAGGAAGCTGCTTTTCTTATTGCTCTTAGGCATGGAAAATACCTAGCCGTAATTGATATCCATGGCTCTGGTTCTACATTATTTATATTTAAATCCCTGCTTCAGCATTTACAGTTTGTGCGACCTGAGGCATGTTGTTTAACTTCTGAGTTTCTTAGCCTCTGGTTTCTAAGATGTCATGAATACAGTATAAATGTTCAAGCTTGACTTTAACAGTTGTGTGAAATAATACCTGTAAAATGAACAATGCTCAGGGTTCATTGTAGGAGATATTATTCTCTTGAGATATTGTGACTTGCTATTTGGTTCTTATTCAAAATAAACAATTCATTTGGATATTACCAGGTAAAACATACAAAGTCCCTAAGTCCCTATACTCAATGCACACACACACACACACACACACACACACACACACACACACATATATATATATATATATATATATATATATAGAGAGAGAGAGAGAGAGAGAGAGAGAGTTTTCCTCTGTTCTCTTGGGAAATGTGGTTGAAAAGTAAATGGTATGGTAGTTGGCGTGGGTAGGGACAGTAGGTTGTGGAAAGTTGGGTGTGAGGAGGTTTTTGATACAATAGGTGTAGCCCGACTTTGTAGAATAAGAAAATGAAGTGGCTAGTTATGGAAAGGATGTCAAAAAGACCTGGTTTTTGATCCTACCTCTGCCATTGGTAAGTTGTGTGAACTTGGACAACTAGTCTTCCTCTTTGGCGGTTAGTTCTTCATTTAAAAACTTGGATTTCTGTCAAGATGAGTTGTTTGATACATTTCCAGTATGTCATGGACATTTAATATTGTGTATGTGTGCATTCATTACTTCCACTTCCTTTTGTCTTCAAATACACCTTGTGAAAAAATCCTGGAACCAGTGTACTAATGCCAGTCTCAGTGCTCTAGTGACAGTCCTGCATCCAGGAAGTCAATGATTGAACTGTCTTTGTATTCTTTTCCTAAGGGCTGGGTAGGCTTCAAGGTGTAAGTCACAAATTTATGTTGGGATCTTATCTGAAAATGTCCCCAAGTGCTATCTATCCTATTTTCTCTGTTTAAGTGTTTTGGACTGATCAAGTAAATGGTATTTAATAGCTGAACTTTAATTTTAGCAGCCTATAGGTAGAAATGGGACAGAAGACTTGAAAACTTTCTACTAAGGGCCAGTGATTTGACCACAAGATTCTCATAGGTTGCAGTTGAAGTTTACTCACTTTTGAAGGTTTTAAGCAAACTGGTTGAAGAGGATGGAATAAGAGAAGAGCTCTACCTTCCACTTAAACTGTGAAGGAGAAAATAAAAGTGGTCCACAGATCTTTAGATGTATAAACTATCATTCTCAACTTTCTATGAAATGGTTGGTCCCAGGAATGCAGATTCCAAAAGAAATGTGGAAACTTAAGCATGGTAAAATTTCCTTACCATTTCTTCTATTTTGGAAATTATAATAATTTCTTCTTTCACCTTTACTTTCTTGCATACAAAATCCCCCCCTCGTCTCCTTATTCTCTTTCAGTTCATATCCTCTTTTTTCATTAGTTGTTGTTGCACACATATCTGTATAGCTCTTTTGAAAGCTCAGGAAACAGAGTGGAAGGGATGTAGGAATATGAATATGGCAAGACACACAGTAAAATGTCTTCTGGATATGACATAGACATTGAACTCACTGAAGAAGTGGCCATTTGAATAAGACCCACAAAGATGGGGAAACTGGCTTTTCTTGAACAACCCACAACAGTTAATGGTGGTTGGGAAGGAGTGTACCATTTTCCTTGGTAATGTAGTCACTGATAGCTTACCCCTGCTCCAGTAAATAATCTCCCATCTATGCTCATATACATTGCATGAATTAAACTCAGTTTGTCATAAGCAGAAAGAAGACATGAATGTAGAAGGAAGAATTGTTGAGTGTTTGAGCAGGAGGGACGGAGGTTAGGAAAGGGAAATAGGTGTAAAAATGACTAAAATTCATCATATGCATGTATAAAACTCTCAAATAATTTAAAAATGAAAAAATATTTTTAAAATGATATAGATATTTGTAGGTATTAATCCTTGAAATTTTGATCATAAAAACAGTGTTCTTGAAGTTTAAAAATGCTCAACTGCGTCCTGTGACAATGAAATGCTGTTACAGCTTTGAAGAGAAAGGAGAAGCCCCGATTTTCCCTTTAGATGTATCACTCCTCCTGTGAGTTGTGTGGACAATGTGCTGGAGGTAGGAATGGCTGGATAAGATCCTTGATGACAAGATCAATTAGAGTTAAGAGTTGTAATCAAGAGTAAATGGAAGAGGGAAGAAATAAGGAAGGCTTAATTACTATGATATTTACTGAGAGCAAAAAATGGGCAAATCTGGGATAGTTAAGATTAGACAGTGATGATTTAATAGATATGAAGAACTAGAACAAGTTTCTTAGTTTTCTGGGGTGTTCATGTGGATTTTTAAATTAGTTTAAGAGTAGAATAATTTCAAATACTTTTTTGGTAGAAAGTAGCATTCCTCAGCATGTTTTGTTGGCATCTAGAATAAGTGGTTACTAGGAATACAGGGTGGAGGGTCTAAGATTCTCCTAAGCACTAGTAGGGATATTCTGCTGGCTTTGATTTCAGGAAGAAGGCTTCTGGAAGTCACTATATCTTAATTAGAGTCTCAATAAGTCTGTATGGTTGAGCTTTTACCATTATTTTTATTTGGGTTGGTTTTGATTATTTGAGGACCAGAACACATTCGTTGCTATTGCATTGACTCCAAGATTGATTTCCATTTCCATGGTTCAATGATCACAGATTCCTGTCTCAGTAGAAAGTACACAGAGAACTCCCAGAAATATCATTAGCTACATTTACCTACATGATTATTTGAATATGATAAAGCCCCACTGTCATCTTCTCTTTCTTAGAGTGGAGCCTTCAGCACACTAAGTCCTGGAGAAATGGCTTTTATGGGTGTGGATACCAGATGCCTGGGTCTGTTACTTCTTTGTGCAATAATTGAACCTTCTTTGGAAATAAAAGGTAAATGAACAAATTAAATTTCTTTTAATGGAGTCATCTTAAAGGATATGAATGGGATTTTCACTCTTTATCATGAAAATATAAAACTAGTAGATAACATTATTAGTAATATTTCCATGATATAAAAATATGTTCTTGTATATGTACAAGGAGAAGATAAACTAATGATCACATTTTCTTAGGTAAAATGCCAAATCATACAGCAATTTTCAGACCTCTTTTATAGGATTTTTTGAGGAAATTACTTAAGCATTTGAAGAGTATATTCTTGCATTTGAAAATTATATTCTTCTAGCACAACATGAGTCCTATGACAACTGGATAAACCAGAAAGGGGAAGTTTAAACTAAAGTATATGAAAAATCTGAGTTTTCAGTGTCTAATGAATATTGAATTTGACACAGATTCATTCTCAATGGAAAGCCTGAGAGGAATCCCTAGGCAAGTTGAAGTTAAATTCAACATTCAGCAGAGAGAATTAGCCAAACATTAGCATGAGGGCAGTATTATAGTGCTAATCGAGTTTTTACAGAGAAAGTTTATAGGAAAGTCTTGCTTTGCCAAACTCCAGATAATTATGAACTGTGGGGAGCTGTGTATTCAATTAACCCCATGAACTACTCACAAGACATGCCTATTCTCCAAATTCTTAAGCTGCTCAGGCATAGGGAATATGTTTTTCTTGCATCTATCACCATGTTTTACACTGACTGTATCAAGATACCAAATCAGTATTGATTGGTTTTTACTATTAGACATATTTATATAACTACCATTTATGTAATATTATACAAATCCTGGTGTATATGTCCGCTAAAAAGATTCCATAGCTAGTGTATTTCTGTGCAGTCATCGTTCCTAGAAAGGCAATAATCACATTTTGCTTATGTGGTTTCTTTAAAAAGAACAGCTACAGAGAAAAATTATGGACTTCAACAGATTTATTTTTATATAACTTTTCTAATGTAGCATTTGGACATTATTATTTCAGTATAGCCACAAAGTTATGAAGCTGCTACTGCCAACAAATTCCTTCATTCTCTTCCAGAGAAACTCTGTGCCTCTGGTGATCACTAATCTACTACTGTCTTCAAATAGGGTATTTTGTATAAATGAAATCACAGGGGTTTTTTTTGTTTGTTTGTTTGTTGTTTTTGGTTGTTGTTGTTTTTCAAGATAGGGTTTCTCTGCAGCTTGGGGGCCTGTCCTGAAATTAGCTCTTGAAGACCAGGCTGGGCTCAAACTCACAGCGAGCCACCTGCCTCTGCCCCCCGAGTGCTGGAATTAAAAGCCTGTGCCCTGGAATTAAAAGCCACCGCCCTGCCAAATCACTGGATATATAGGTTTATGAGATGGTTTCCCTTCACTTAGCCTAATCATTAAAAGCTTTTCCAGATACAGTCTTTTTATGTTTTTTTTATTGATTTTTATTGAGCTCTATATTTTCTTTGATCCCCTCCCTGACTCTCTCCTCCCCCTTCAACCCTACCCCCAAAGTCCCCATGCTCCTAATTTACTCAGGAGATCTTGCATTTTTCTACTTCCCATGTAGATTAGATCTATGTAAGTCTCTCTTAGTGTCCTCATTGTTGTCTAAGTTCTCTGGGATTGTGGTTGTAGGCTGATTTTCTTTGCATTATGTTTGGAAACCACTTATGAGTGAGTACATGTGATAATTGTCTTTCTGTGTCAGGAGCTAGAAAAAATTATTTTCAGTTACAGTCTTTTATCGGTGCTTTATTCATTTTGCTAGCTATGTTATAGCTTATAGAAATGCTAGAATTTTATTAAGTAATCATGTAATGAACATTTGAGAATTATTCACATTCAACAATATTAGTCATAAAATACAGGACAAATATAAATATTTTATTAATTGCATTTCAGTTAATCCTCCTCAGGATTTTGAAATAGTGGATCCCGGATTACTAGGTTATCTCTATTTGCAATGGAAACCTCCCGTGGTTGTGGAAAACTTTAAGGAATGCACACTAGAATATGAGTTAAAATACCGAAATGGTGATAGTGACAAATGGAAGGTAAGTAAAGCAAGGCTAGGAACAGCAGAGTGAGCTGTTCATTAGAGGTTTTCTTGTATTACTGACTCTAGTATCCACCACTTTGTGTGCCTTAACTGTTTTAATCAGTACATGAAAAGCTCTCATGGGAGCTTCTGTGCATCTTCAGGAAGATATTTTCCTTTTGTCCAGTATTAAGACTACTTTTGAGAGGACAACAAAGGAAACCAGGTCTCCTAGAATGTAAGCTTCAAGAATACTTATGCATTTTGCTGTACTTTTACAATTTATTATTATATCAATTCACTTTCTATAATTCTGACAAAATACCTGATGTGTTAAATCTTTGCATACACATCACAGAACATGACATTGCTTTTTCTATGTATGCCAAGGTTTCCATGAATGCTTATTGATTTTCTATACAATAACAATTGTGTTCATTCAGAGCTTTGTTGTTGAAGGTGTCCCATCAGTGCTATAACTCAGCAAGGTAGTTTCAATGATTAATTCATGTTATTTATTGAACGATGTTTTAGGCAAAATGCTTAACTGCATTCCAGAAACATAAGACTGTATTATATATGATTTCATCCTTTGAAAACTTACAAATTGTCCAGTTTTTGTCAGGTACCTCTGAGGCTCTTTTTTATTTTATTTTATGGGATTTCGGAAAGTTTCAGATTATATCTGAAAACGACAAATCATTAACCATGCAATACTCACATTGTTGAAAGTTATCTACTTAACTCCAAGTTGTAAAAAGTTTATGGTCCTATCACAGAGCCTTTCCCCTTACTAAATGTTTTCTGTCTTTTTTTTTTCAAATGACCTTATCAAATAATATTATCTACAGAGGTGATATCTGTTAGAAATGTAACTTGGGCACTATAGTGAATAATTATATTAGATTTTAATAATTGTTTAGTCTTACTAATATGTATCACTGTTCAATGTATTTTTAAAATGGAAGTATTTCATCTTTTTTATCAAATAGACTATCATTACTAGGAATCTAATTCACAAGGATGGGTTTGATCTTAACAAAGACATCGAAGGAAAGATACGTACGCATTTATCAGAGCGGTGTACAAATGTATCAGAAGTTCAAAGTTCATGGATGGAAGCTTCTTATCGGACAACAGATGCAGGTCAAAACAAAGTTTTTATACGTTTGATTCTATCAGAAAAAAAAAACATGTAGAGAATAAATTCCTTAACCCCTGTATAGGTGATTATATACACAGTAAAACATGTAACAATTAGGCACAAAATAGAATCTGTTTTATTGTTAGTGTCGTGGCTTTCTGAGCACATTTAACCCACAAGCATTAAAAAAAATTGTTGTGCACACTTTTTTATGTATAGTGTTCAGAGGGCACCAGATCTCATTACAGGTGGTGGTGAGCCACCATGCGGTTGCTGGAAATTGAACACATGTCCTCTGGAAGAACAGCCAGTGAGTGCTCTTAATCACTGAGCCATCACTCCAGTACCCAAACATTTTTTAAAATAAATCTACATCTTATTAGTAGAGTCCTCAACATGGAGCCATATTAATAAACATGAATGGGTATTTGCTCCATTTCTGAGAGCATGTTAGAATAATTAATTTAGGATTTTGACCTAAACTAGTGTCAGTAAATAAGCCCTCACATGTTTTCAGGTTTGCAATATCCTCTTTAACAGTGAAGTGATTTCTGATAGCTTCCTTTTGCAGAGTTTCTCATTATGCTGATAGTTAAATAAAATAGAAAGGCCAAAGGAAATAAAATTTCATTGTGATTACATAGAAAATTTGTCACTATGTCTTCCAAGTATTCATAGTTCATTCATTTCCTAGGAAGTCTGGAAACTAAAATTCAGGATATGAAGTGTATATATTATAACTGGCAGTATTTGGTTTGCTCTTGGAAGCCTGGAAAAGTAACACATTCTGATGCCAACTATACTATGTTTTTCTGGTAAGTATTTTTGTACTTAGAATCCAACATTGCGCAAACATCTGTCAAGATTAGCACACAGTACAAATAACTATATTTCAACTGAACCACAACAACTATCTTCACCAAAGTTATATTTATGATGATAATTAATCATAATTATGTGAGAATTTCAGGCTGAGCATACTGTAAGGCATCAAGTGACTATTTCTACACATGAGGAAATATTGTATCCTATAGATATCTGGGTTTATAGTTTGAAAAGTTTTTGTACATTTTGTTCACTTAGTTTTTTTTTAAAAGCAGCTCTCTGTTAAACTCGATCTTCTCACTGTTTCTTAACTGCTCCTGAAGCTTTTAAACATAGAGCCTTTTAAAATTTTATTTCCTGGAGAATCAAGAGTGACTCAGTTAATGACATGAACTTGACGTTAATACTCTTCTTGCTCTTAGACAATGCCTCTGGGACAAATCTGTATGTTACCTATATAATGCCCTTCGTGGTGAAGAAAAGGAGGGCAAGCTGGCAGCTCTTCTAAACGATCAATTATTTTATGTCTGATACTATTAAATTATTCTTGATCCTCAAAAAAATTTTTAAAAGATTTTATTTCCTATGCTTATTTAATATGTTCTGGTCACAATTAGCCCTCCCGTCCTTTATTTCCTTCAATCCCTCTTAGCAAACCCTCTCCTACTATCATCTCCTTTCTTTCATTTTAATTCTCATGTTGTGGTTAGCTGAGTTTAACAAGGGCCACCTGTGTGGGCATACGTTTGGTGCATGGGTGACAGATCAGTGAAAACACAGTCCCCTACACCAGTAGCCACTTCCTTAATTGCTTTGTTGTAAGACAATCACTACACTCTGACATTTTTTGCTAAGTTGTTCATCTGTTTTTCATTTCCCATATCTACTGTAAGAACCTTCATTTAGACCCTTCTCATTCCTCACCTGGATGACTGCCATGACCTCCCAAATGGTGGTTGCTGTTAATGCAGCATTTACCCCTCCCTCCTGCTCATTCTGCACACTGTAGGTACATTTTTCTTTCAAGTTTTTGTCTCACTGTATCACTACCTTTCCAAAACTGTAATCTGCTATGCAATTTTCTATTCTGTGTTGATCCATTTCTACATTCTTTTCCTTATTCATGTCATGCACATCCTGTGATCTGGAATGGCCTCTGGCTCATCCTTTTACCAATTCTTTTTAGCCTTACAGGCCTATGTGGTAGCTAATTCATTGACTTTGCTGTTGAACTACTGCTTCTTACAACTTCCTTTGTTGTTCAGAGGGTATTCAAAAGTATCTCATGTATATAGTTTGGCTCCTCAAGTTCTTTTAAAATTAGTGAATGTGACCCAATCCTTACATTTCTCTTTCCTGTCTACAGAAGGCCACACTCACAATAGATTACTACTAAAAGAATGAAAACAATGGTGATAACATCGATAAATGAAAAACATCAGAAATTATGCATACTAAAGAAAGACAAATCAAGAAAAGACAAACTTGTAGTATTTGTGATCTTTCAGCTCCAAGTATGATTGCATCTTTTAAAGGAAAAACATGATATATTAATGATGGGGTATGAAGGATTAGTGCTTTTGAGAGTTGTGCTTTAAACTCTGCTCTGGAAACATGATTCTGGGTAGATTTTGGCAGACAATTCATCTAGGGGGAATTTTTGACTTTCAATATCTTGAATTGGATGGATAAATTTCAAATTTTTGGTCAATAAATCAATAAATATTAAACATTTATTAAATAAAAGACATTACTATTGATTACAAAGATACAACAAACAAAAGAGGAATACACGTTTCACTCATTCATGCTTAACATAATCTTATCCTTACTAAGTGGAATATGGATGAACAAATATTAATGTTTTAAAGATTGTGAATCAGTTTTTTCACTGACCTAAGCCACACAGTCAGTCTTTGCAAACTCGAACATTGGTTCGAGATAGTTATGTATACATATCATCCCAGAATTTGAGAAGGTAACATGTAACAATCATGAGTTTGACACTAAGTCCCCTGGCTACATATTAAGCTCTAAGACAGCGGATAGTGAATTCTTGTGTCAGAGCAAAATAAATAAACAAAATCATAGCTATGAAGGCTCCCAGGCTGTAAGCAGACAATTAACCAAGAGACTACAATTTAAAAACACATCCCTAAAGTTGGGCATGACGTATAAAGTTCTTTTACTAGAGTCTAGATATTTTCGGTAGCTCCTTATCAGCTACTATGCTGGTTTCATTTCATAAGGGAGTTTTGGCTGCTTTCAAAGCCAAAATCATACTCTGAACTGCAAGCTAGTCTTTAGAAAAATATATCAGCAATCATTGCTTTATAAATCAGTTGCTAACAACCCAAGATCTCTTTCATTTCCATCAGCTGTATTGCTGAAACAAAGTCAACTTTAAATGATGAGACGAAATTTCCTGCTTAAGACAAAGAGAAAAATTACACTGCACTTTACAAATTACTTTGTCTTGCTCATTTTACCCCCTCCTCTAGTTGGTTTTTCTCAGACTTATATCACAGTACTTTATAACATCAGAAGATTTCTTTTTGTTTTATTAAACTTAGAAATATTTTATATCTGCTTTTAAGTATGCTTTCTCTTCAAACAATTTTCTCAGTCAAATGTTATTAAGGTTACCTTAATTATCCAAATCTTTAATTCACCAACTTTGGTGAGTCAACAAAATCTAAATCTATTAATAATAATACTTGAGTTTCTTTGTAAGGATTCATATTGAACTGAAGCTCCATGAAATTAACTAGGCTGATTTTCTTTCTGGTGAATATATTGCATATAGCAACTATCAGGTACTAAATGATTTCTTTCTTTATATTGTAACCTTTTTATAACAGCATTTTTGGGAATGTCATACATGTGTACCATATTTACGTTGTTTCTGTCTCTCCCTTACCTCTCTCCAACGGCTGTAGTGACCTCTCAAAGTCATGAACTCTTTTAAAAATTACTTTTTTACATATGTTTGTGTTTATGTTGCTATATAATATATATATATATTCTACTGAATCAATATACTGTGCTCATATGTATATTTCATATAATATCACTAGAAAACTCAAGACTGATCACTGGGATAAAAAAAAGATGCTACTAAACAATTCCTGAAATATTCCTTTTGCTATAGGTACGAGGGCTTGGATCAAGCCTTGCAGTGTACCAATTACCTTCGGGATAATGAAAAAAACGTTGGGTGCAAGCTTTCCGACTTGGAGTCATCAGACTATAAAGACTTCTTTATCTGTGTTAATGGATCCTCAAAAACAGAACCTATCGGATCCAGCTATACCGTTTTTCAACTTCAAAATATAGGTGAAATATGAACAAACAATGTCAACTTCAAAACTATTCATTCTAGTTCTGGCCATTCCTAAGGGAGCAGGAGAGGCAAAAGGAAAGAGTGATATTTATAAAAGCTGTGGAAGTGCAAAGGCAGAAACACAAAGGAAGCAGAGTATATGAGGAAGTAGAGAAGATATTGAGAGAAATATAAAACAGCACTGTTTTTAGAGATCACAATTCATTTTCCAGCTTGACTCTTTGCTATTTAGTACTTCTGTTTAGTTTTAGCGAATTACTAATTATAGAATCTATTAACCTTGGCTTCATACGGCAAACTATTGAAAACCAAAACATTTCATGACTTCCGAATTTGTATTCTTTATTCCAAGAACTTTAAGAGTAAGAACCTAGCTTTGAACACTTGGTTTACTATTTTCTTTTTCTTTTCCCTTTCTATCTTTCTTCTTCTTCTTCTTCTTCTTCTTCTTCTTCTTCTTCTTCTTCTTCTTCTTCTCTCTCTCTCTCTCTCTCATCTCTCTCTCCTCTCTCTCTCTCTTTCTCTCTCCTCTCTCTCTCTCTCTCTCTCTCTCTCTCTCTCTCTCTCTCTCTCTCTCTCTTTCTTTCAAGACAGGGTCCCACTATGTAGCTCTGGATTTCCTGGAACTTGCTCTGTAGACAGGGCTGGAATTGAACTCAGAAATTTGCCTGTCTCTGCCTCCCTAGTACTGGGATTAAAGGCACCCCCACATCTGGGGGTCTACCATTTATGAATTATATAGGTTTGGGTGATTGGCTTAAGGTCTTTATTTACATTTCCTTATCATGTAAGTGAAGACAGTGGAAAACCATGCAACACTGGCGCAATGTTAGATGTATAGTAGCCAGAGCATATAGATTAGTTAGAAAGTATTCATAGTTGTAGTAATGGTAGTTTGGTTGTTGTTTCTAAAGTTGCAAAATGGGGAAATCATTGCAATGATTTGAGGCTTCTTATTTTTCCTCTTGGCCTCCAATATTTATTATTGTGGAATTTATCAAAACCAAATGAACAAAAATGAGTTTCCCAAATAATCAAATTTCTCAAGAAGTTCATCTTCATTGGCAAACAACTTTGGTTTTCAGTCACATCAGGAGAATAATCTTGAGCCACTTAGTTTGTCCCTGAAAGTTTCTGTTACAGAGTGTCCCCAGCTTTGGATGAGGGCTGCTGCTAACTTAGGAACTTTCATGTTGAAACTGTTTCCTTCTGCTTTTTAGTTAAACCCTTGCCACCAGAATTCCTTCACATTGGCATGGAGGATTCCGTTGAGATTAGAATGAAATGGAGCACACCTGAAGGACCCATTCCACCAAGGTGTTACACTTACGAGGTTGTGGTCCGAGAAGACGATATTTCCTGGGAGGTATGCTGTACTTATTGGCTAAAATCATAAATGTAATATTTAAATATAATAGGATACTGGAGAATTAAAATCTGTTGTTGTTCAAAAGAAGGATGGACCATAACAAGTATTTCTGTTTCCTTTCAGAAAGCCAAATCAAGTGGACAACGAAAATATAAAAAAGTATAACCAAATCATGCCAATTTTAAAGTTGCAAAAGAGCCTGGAGACAATATAGTTACATATTTCCAATTTTGTCTTAATAAATTAAATTACAAAAATCTCTCTCACACAAAGAGAGAAATCACTTTCTGAAGTCCAACCATGAGGTCAAAATTAAGAGTCCTCAGGGATATAAGAGTTTTCCTAGAGAAGAGGGACTTTTAAAAGCAGTGATACTTGTGAAATTAATGACTTCCAAACATCAAGGATTTGGTGATTTCTTTAACCCCACTTTGGTATACATTGCTTTGACTTGTTTGTTTCCAGTTTAGATATTGGTAAACACAAAAAATGTGAACTGCTGTTTCTCAATGATTCAATTCACAGAATAGAAAAATGGTAATTGTGTTAGTATCCGTGTTCCAGGAAGGTTATTGACTTCATAGACAAATAGAAGTATACTCAAAACTTGATTCCCAGTCCACTTAAGTTTACACTACATATTCTCTAGGCTCTGAAGCTAAGTTAAATAAATGAAAAGCAATCATAGCATATGTGAAGAACTCTTTAGCACTTTGAAGTGGAAATCTGAAGTCATTTCTTTAGTTTTTGTTTCCCCCGTGATTCTCATGAAGAGTATCCGCATATTTTGTGGTAGTCTCATATCTGAAGTGGTAGTTTTCTGCCAATCACTGAGGACTACTACATGGGTCTTCAAAAGTTAATCAGAGAAAAAGAGTAGGGGATACATTTTAAATATGAACATTCCAGTTTCCAGAAAATTTGCATTCACATGACACTTTTTTATTTCAGTAAATTCTTCTTATGTAGCCTTTCTGTTCCCCCCTTGTGCAACCTGGAATATCAGAGACTAATCTGGACATTATGGACATCAAATTACATAGAGTTGTGACATATCACACATGCTGTTCCTTATTACAAGTAACCAATTACTGTGATAGGACAAAAGATAAAATAAAATATAGCTACAAAGTAGAAGTGTATAGTGAATGACCACTGCTAGTATCCCAATGCAGGTGTTTCATGTCCACAAACATTTCAAAGCTGAGAAAGGAAATCACAGCAGTTGCACTTAGGTCAAATAAACACACCATATTTTTTTGTCTTGACTTTCAGTCTGCCACAGATAAAAATGACATGAAGTTGAAAAAAAGAGCAAATGATAGTGAAGAGCTGTGCTTTTTTGTAAGAAGTAAAGTCAATATATACTGTGCAGATGACGGAATTTGGAGTGAATGGAGTGAAGAGGAATGCTGGGAAGGTATGCACTAAGAAAAGGATAGGCACTAAGTAACTCTGGGCTGTTTGTTAGAAAATTTATTTTCTCTTCGTGTGCTTGTAATGGAAGATCAAAGTGTCTTGAGCATCATCTATAAATGGGGGGAGTAAGTACCTCAATAAATAATATGCTTACTGAAAATCTAGTACTCATTTGGAAGTAGAAGTCATTCTGCTTTAATATGATAATATTTAATAGTCAATATTCATATTTAATTAATCTATAGTTATTTAGTTTACATGTTATTATAATTTATATGTTAATATTTTATTAATTTATATATAAATATAACAAATTATATTATATCATTTATATATTATAGTATTTCTTATATTTTTATTTATTTAATTTGTCTTTAGTTAATTTAATATTTAGCAATTTCGTTTATCTGCTATGAAAATTTCATAGATTTTCTTGGGGGAAGGTTCAGAGTCCATTTCAATCAATATTTTTGAACTTTCAATTTTCATAAGAACATAACTTTTATAGCAAGGGCTGTAACTGACTCCAAGTATCTAATACAAAGTACTGGTAATTTTTCTAATTGAGATGTTGTTCTGGCTTCATGTCTGTTGTTGTGATTAAAATATCCTGCCCAAAAGCAACTTGAGGAAGAAAGGACTTACTTAGATCAAGATTCCTGGTTACAGTCCATCACAGCTGGGAAGTCTAGTTGGAAGAAATTTAAAAGAGCGCCTCACACCAGCAGTAAAGAGAAAAAAACTGCATGCATCTAACCCCTGCTCAGGCAGCTCTCCTTGTCATTCAATCCAGGACCTAGCCCATGAAATGATGCTGCGTATCGAGGGTGGTTATTCCCACCTCAGTTAACACAAATGAGAAAATGCCTCACAGGTATACCCATAGGCCAACCTGCTCCAAACATCCTCTCTATGAGACTGTCTTCCCAGACAATTGCACAGAGCAGAAAGCTGACAATTACAACATACCATCACAGATGCTACAATTGGGAGAAACAATCAGTTCCCATGCTAATAGAAAGTGATTTAGGTTATTCAAATATTCAAAAAGTTATTAAAATTTCATAGTGATATAAACTTAAAAGCCTAGACGGTTTGTTTCAGAATATATTAACATTATTACAAATTACTACATTCAGGTATTGGTGGCAAACACCTTTAATTCCAGTGCTCAGGATGCAGAAGCAGGCAGAACTCTGTGAGTTCAAGGCCAACCTGGTCTACAGAGTAAGTTCCAGTCAACCAGAGCTGTTACATAGAGAAATCCTGTCTCAAAAATCAAAACACTACAACAAAAAACCCCAACCAGCCAAACAAACAAACAAAAACTCCAAATTGCTTGTAATTATTCAAAATTGAAGAAAATCACTTTAGCATTGTTTATTTAGATATTCATACATGGATGCAACTGTAATAAATGTACAAATTAGACAATAATCTTTTATTAGTTGTTACTCTTTCACATGATTCGACTAGACTGGATTTTTTGACTCTACCTCCCTACAAAAACAGCAGAATCATTGTTCAATTTTGTTTATCAAATATTTTTTGAGTACCTACTGTGAATTAGGTTCTAGGGATTGGATATCCGGCAGTAATTTTTACTTTGTTGTAACTATGTTATTCTCACGTTGGGAAGAAATAAATAATAGCCAAGTAAAATATGTTATACAACAACTAGGGGTTCTGGAGGAAAATAGTCAGGGTAAGGAGGAGTTCAACAAGAGGAGTATGTGTATGTAAACAGAAAGAATACTGTTACTGCCTCTACAGTTTTCATTTTTGTTTCCACTGTCAGAAAACAGAAATCTGGAAAATGTATGTGTGTATATCTCTCTATGTGTATTGTATTGAGTTATATTTTGTAATTAGACCATAAATTTCATGTAGATTTGGAGATTTTTCTTTATTATATTATCAAAATGTATATTTTTTTGCATTCATATAATCACATCAGGAATTTTGATGACTCAGATTTATTTCGTCCTGACAGGTATCACTTGGTAGAGTCTAACTTTAGACTTACAAGTTAGGAATAAATTTTTTTGGGAGTTGCTTATAGTTTTAGGATTTTAGGATGCATTTCTTGTTGGGTACTTCAAGTTACAGAAAAAATAGGACAACTATAGGTATGCATATATTTCTATATATTATAAATATTTATACATATTTAGTTTAAAAGCATATATTTATTCTCCTACAATTTTGAAGAGTGAAAATGTGAGCTTAGGCCACAGACCACACACAGGCAGGCCCTCAGAAGGGTCTTTTTTAGGACAATTAAAATTTTAATACTACTTTTGTTGTTTTTTGAGAATTTTATGTGTTAAAATTTGATCATATTAAAATTGCCAACTCCTCTCATCCTATCTGCCCTTACCTTTCTACCCTCTAAACTTTGAGTTTTTCATTTTATACCTTCTGGGAGAGGGAGAGTCAACTTTCTTTATTAGCATGACCCCCGAGCCTTTGACCACACTTCCGGTCATGTCCCATTCCCACCAGCTGTTGGGCAACATAAGCTGGACTTAATGGGGGGGGCGAGTAGTACAATAATATTTTGGCAATAAAATAAGTTCTTAGGAATTGTCTTGACGAGAGAACACAAACAGAACCTTACGAAAGGAACTGTCTGCCCTGCCCTTGTTAACTTTCCATGTCAGGAGACTTGTCCTGTTTGTCACTTCTCTGGAAATTACCCCTGTAAATCTTTATGATACTAAGCATTAGAATTTGGCTCAAAATTTTCTAGAGGCAACTAAGAGCTCAAGGGAATAAGACAAAGACAAATTGAGATGGGGGTAGATTTATAGGTCTGGAACTAAAAGTTGACATGCTGTATGTTATTCCAAAACAAGTCAGAGATACTAGACTTGGAAGGACACATTTGTTTAGAATCTAAGTATCACCACCAACAGTTCCACTATGCAGAAGCAACATTAACACTCCACTTCTGGTCCTGGTGATCTCCTAGTACTTGAATGCTTGCCTAGCATGCTCAAGGCCTGTGGTTCAATCAACTACTTTTGTTAAAACAAAAGAAAAACTACCAAAGAGAGAAAGAAAGAAGAAAATGTCACATCTAAATGCCAAACAGTAAAGTCATCTCTTGTTCTTCAGTTCAGCCTCTAAAGTGTGAGACAAATTTTAAAATGTGACCTTGTAAGGTTAGTGTCATTACCCTCATATGCATGTTTATTGAAGCCCAGATCTTGTTCCTCACAGTAAGGAGACACATAGGACTTATTTGTTTAAGCTCTTGACTCTTGTATTATGTGTTTTTAATGAACAATGTCACAACATCAAATTACAAGCAAAATCACATGTGCTTTGGAATTGAAATGGGATAGATGTCACAGTTGAGCAAAGTAGTTCTTCTGGATGAAATGTTTGCCAACAAGAGGAATGCTAAACTCAGACCCTGATGTGGTATTTGTGCTTTGGCAACTGTGCCCCCTTAACTACATTTCTGTAACACTGACAGGATATTTTTAAAATAATTCAAATTAAAAGGTCTTTATAAACTTTTAGCATTTCTCCTTTTATTGTTTTTCTTTTAATCCTAGGCTACATGGGACCAGACTCAAAGATTGTTTTCTTAGTGCCAATTTGTCTCTTCTTTGTATTTCTTTTATTACTTCTCTGCTTGATTGTGGAGAAGGAAGAACCCGAACCAACATTGGTAAGTTGTTTTATGTCATATCATGTCTTAAACAGTAGACACACAAGAACAATGCATTCAGAATTCAGAGACCTGCATTTTATACTTTTGCTTGCTCATTATGAGTTACAATTAATATGCTATACGTTATGAAGATATTATCAGAAAATTCAAAATTGATACTGCAAAGCCACAATTTTGGGAGTGGTGGTTAAATTTGTCAAAATGGGAGATTACATATATTAGAACATGAAAAAATTACAGGTCTTTAGATTAGAAAACAGTACAGAGCCTGAACTCCAGAAGAACTGGATTGGGAGGAGGAAAGGTGACATGGGTGATAGGAACCTGAAACAGCTGGTCACATATATTTAGAGCAAAAATGAGAGAGAAATGAATGCTTGCATGCTTAGCATTCAGCTTACCTTCTCCATTCTTACACAGTTTGGGACACAAGCCAATGTAATGGTGCTCCTCACAGTGGGATGCGCCTTCTGATGTCAGTTAATGGAATTAAGATCATCCCTCACAAATGTGACCACAGGTCAACTTGACCTGAAAAAAACTCTCACTGAGATCCCCTTTCAAGATGATTTGAAATTGTGTCAAGTTGACACTTAAAACTATCTATGATGTAGACTTTAAGGAAAAACTGTGCTTGGAGAAAAATATCTTTTTAAAATTTATATATTTTTATTTCATTTTACATTCCAATCATTGTTCTCCCCCACACCTCTTCCTGTCCCCCACACCTCCCTCAGATAACCCCCTATCCACTCCTCCCAATGACTAAGGTCTCTGATAGGGAGTCAATAAAGTCTGGAACATTAAGTTAGGGCAGGTGCAAGCTCCCCCTGCCACCCAGCATTAAGGCTAAGCATGGCAACCCACCATGGGGAATGAGCTCCTAAAAACTAACTCCTGCACCAAAGATAGATCTTGGTCCTACTGCCAGGGGCCTCACAGGTAGTTCAAGCTTCACCATTGTCTCCCATATATAGAGGGCCTACTTCAGTCCCATGAAGGTTCCACAGCTGTCAGTCTAGGGTTCATGTGTGAGAAAAAGACCTTAGTACTGTGTTTTGTAAACATAGAATAGGGGATATGCAGGAAATGTTTCACTTCTCTGCTGGTTATATTCTGAATTGTTAATTTTTAATAAGATTGTATTAACAATTTGTTAGTAACAGAGCTCTTTTTGTATTTCAGAGCTTCCATATGGAGCTGAACAAGGAAGTTTATTCTTATGAAGAGACCCTCTGTTAAGCTACCCTTTTTAGGCTTATAGCCACGCAGCACGAGTCATATTAAACTCATTTTCTCTTCAAATTTCAAATACATCTTATTGTAAAACAGTGTTTGTCCTGATACTGTTGGGTTTTTGAGTCAAGGAGTGGTTATGTATCTCAAGGTGCCTTAGCATGTGATAGTACTAACTCAACATTTCAAGTACTGACGTTGCACCATGCTCACCTTCATCATTGCATTTAGGTACATTTTATGGTGCTCAAATTCTTAGCTGATAGTAGACTTACTACATTCTAGTAATCATTTGTTTTTACATAAATATATAGTAAGAGTTTTATATGTAGAAAAAACAAGAGGTGGATCAGATGTTTTTCAGTGTTGCACTGATAAAATAATATGATCTTGTAAGTTGAACTAACCTATGGAGGTATGCAAATTTTGGGAAACGCAATTTAATTGTTATGTGGATTCTGGTTTTAATCTGAATTCTGGGTAAAAATATTCACCACAAATAAGAATGAAGAAATCTTTGAACACAATCCCAGTTCTTTGAGTATACCATTTCACAAAAGAAAAGGATGCTTATAAGGCTGAAATTTATGAACTGACCAAGGACTATATTTGAAAAGTTCAGAACTCGTACACAATACAGTAAAAACATGGGAATCCCCTGTTAGCTACAGGTAAACTTTCATTTAAAAATATGATTGTATGAGGAAGTATAAAAACATGTGTCAAGGACCTAATGTGGAGGTTCAAGAACAATTTACAAATCAGTTCTCTCTTTCCACACTGGAAACTGGGGTTCATACTCAAGTCGTTGGGCTTGCATTACAAATCCCTTTACTTGCTAAGCATTTTGCTGCTTTGACTGTCTTTATTTTTGTCAGTGTTACGGCTTGTGGGAGTGGGAGGGGGCAAGATCAATGATCAAATCTGAATTTAGTAAGAAGATTTTAAAAGTAAATTCCAAAGTTAAGTAACTTAACTGTCTTGGTGTAGTAGACAGTTTTTAAATTTTGAATGGAATATTAGACTCCAAATTTCAGCCAAGAACTACATCTAGTTTAGATTAATTTTTATGCAGTGTTATTCTAAGTCAATCATCCTCTGGGAGCATATTAGAATTCTCTACTCAAGACCTACCCAGCAGTTGACACTTGAGCAGTGTGCTTCAGGGGTTCATTTACACACTCCATATTAAAAGTACTGACATCTCAGTGTTACAGAATGAGAATTTCTGATATCATTTAATGGAGAGGAGGGTTACTATAATTGCTGCTGATCATCTCTTAAAGAAGAAAAATTGCTAAACCTGAGTTGTAAGCCCAAATACCATTATTTATAATAATTGTCATTGGTGATAGAAGGTACCATAATTTAATATAAATTCTTTTCGTTTTTGTTTTTATACAAAAAAATATACGTGAAAAGTTCACATTTTAAGTGTAAATTGATCATTAGCCATTTTCCCTAAAATTTCTGTAAGTGCGATGAGAAGTATGGGGAAGAATTTCTCTGTAAAGATCATCAGGCAGTGCCTAGGGCTGGTGGTGGGCATGAGTTTAAGTAGCTCTGAGAACCACATACTACAGGAAGAGAATGAATGTGATGTCAAAGAGAACTGGTGGTTGGAATACTTGGCCTATTGCAATCGGACAACTGTCTTCATAAAGCATACACCCTAGTTGAAAGCTAGTATCATGTGGATTTTATACATTTTCTTTTTTTTATTGAGAAAAGGAGAAAAAAAAAACAAGTTTCCACCTCCTCCCAGCCTCCCATTTCCCTCACCTTTCTCCCACCCTTCTCCCCCTCCTCCCACCCTTCTCCCCCTCCTCCCACCCTTCTCCCCCTCCTCCCACCCTTCTCCCCCTCCCTCCACTCCTCTCCCCCTCCCTCTCCAGTCCAAAGAGCAGTCAGGGTTCCCTGCCCTGTGGTAAGTCCTAGGTCCTCCCCTCGCCGTCCATTCCTAGGAAGGTGAACATCCAAACTGGCTAGGCTCCCACAAAGCCAGCACATTACGTAGGTTCAAAACCCCGTGCCATTGTCCTTGGCTTCTCATCAGCCCTCATAGTTTGCCATGTTCAGAGAGTCCAGTTTTATCCCATGCTTTTTCAGTCACAGTCCAGCTGGCCTGGGTGAGCTCCCAATAGATCAGCTCCACTGTCTCAGTGGGTGGGTGCACGCCTCGTGGTCCCGACTTCTTTGCTCATGTTCTCCCTCCTTCTGCTCCTCATTGGAACCTTGGGAGCTCAGTCCAGTGCTCCATTGTGGGTCTCTGTCTCTATCTCCATCCATCACCAGATGAAGGTTCCAACCATCACCAGATGAAGGTTCCAACCATCACCAGATGAAGGTTCTTCAGTATTGCTCTAGGATAGGGTCATTTCAGGTTCCCTATCCTCAGCTGCCCAAGGAACTAACTGGGGACCTCGGCTTGGGCATCTGGGAGCCACTCTAGGTTCAAGTCTCTTGCCAACTCTAAGGTGGCTCCCTTAACTAAGAATTGTGCTTCCGTGCTCCCCTATCTAACCTTCCTTTATCCCAGTCCTCCTTTTTCCCCAAGTTCCCCCCAGTCTCCCCTTCTCCCTTTTCTCTCCCCATCTCCCCTTACCCCCATCCCACCCCACCCCCAAGATCTCAATTTTCTCCCCGGCAATTTTGTCTACTTCCCATAGCCAAGAGGACAACTATATGTTTTTCCTTTGGTTCAACCTACCCCTGGACCCAGCAATACCACTCCTGGGAATATACCCAAGAGATGCCCTATCATATGACAAGAGCATTTGTTCAACTATGTTCATAGCAGTATTATTTGTAATAGCCAGAACCTGGAAACAACCTAGATGCCCTTCAATGGAAGAATGGATGAAGAAAGTGTGGAATATCTACACATTAGAGTACTATGCTGCGGTAAAAAACAATGACTTCTCAAATTTTGCATGCAAATGGAGGGAAATAGAAAACACTATCCTGAGTGAGGTAACCCAGACCCAAAAAGATGAATATGGGATGTACTCACTCATAATTGGTTTCTAGCCATAAACAAGGGTCACGGAGTCTACAATTGGTGATCCCAAAGAAGCTAAGTAAGAAGGTGAACCAAAGGAAAAACATATAGTTTATACATTTTCTTAATTAAAAATATGTGGTAACAATTTCAGGGAAAACTAGCTGTAATAATTTCACAAAGACAGAGAAAAGGTACTCTTGTGAGGCAGTTTTCAGTTGTATACCTGTTTATATAGTTCTATAGCCTAGAGAAAAAAAATCTACTGAGATTTGTAGTTGTAGTTGATGGCTTCCTATTGCCAATTTGGAGGCACATAATTATAATCAGAGATTATTAAAATTAGTGGTGTGATGTAGAAACCAAAACCCCAAATTCAAATATCTAAATTATGATGTAAATTGGAATATAGAATGAGTAAGTTGTCAAGTTATATAAAAGGCATGATGAGCCTATAACCTAGATATGTCACCTTAGTGAGTCCAGGTACTTAGATATTAAACAGTTCATTTTTCTGAAACATTGGTTGACTTTCAGAGCTTCAAAAATCAATGCCAATTCTTCTTATTTCTAATAGTCATTAATTAAAAGGAGCTACTTTGTTCTGGGGAAACACCTGACATTGTTTGCTGTTGAAAAAAAGGCTCAAAGATTTTTACCAATCCCACATTGGACAGAGGGCTGATCTCCAAAATATATAAAGAACTCAAGAAATTGGTCATCAAAAGAACAAATAACCCAATAAAAAATGGAGTACAGACCTAAACAGAGAACTCTCAACAGAGGAATCTAAAGTCTGGCTGAAAGACACTTAGGAAATGCTCAACATCTTTAGCAATTATAGAAATGCAAATAAACAACTCTATAAGAATGGTCAAGATCAAAAATACTGATGACAACTTATGCTGGAGAGGATCTGGGGTAAAGGGAACACTCCTCCACTGCTGGTGGGAATGCAAACTGGTATACTCCCAAAAAACCTACAAGGATCTAATCTACATGGGAAGTAGAAAAAGACAAGATCTCCTGAGTAAATTGGGAGCATGGGGATCACGAGAAAGGGTATAAAGGGAAGGGGGAATAAGAGAGGGGAGGGGAAAATATGTAGTTCAATAAAAACAATTAAAAATAAATAAATAAAATTTTACCCCCTCCACAAATACAGAAAGGAGGTTCCATATCATTTGACAAACACTTCCAGATTAGTGCCAGGATTGTCTTTTTGACCTACTCTGTCAAAAAAAAATAAAAGTAACAGTTGAGGAATATGTAAAAAAAAAATTTAAATTTTATGGTAAATTGGCAAAAGCTTACAGGAAGCCTACACACATTTACTTACAAAATGCAACTGTGTCTTAGAACACTGATGTTGACTGAGGCCCATGCTTGTGGGGGTTTCTGTCCTACTCTGTTCCCGCAGCCAGTAAATCCCAAATAAAATCACACAGAGAGTCTACATTAGATATAAACTGATTGGCTCATTAGCTTAGACTTCATATTAGCTCTTATAACTTATATTAGCCTATTATTCTAGTATATGTTATCCACATGACTTAGTACCTTTTTCAGTGGGGCAGGTCACATCCTCCTTCTTCTGTGGTCTGGGCAGGACTGTAGGAAGAACTTCCTTTTTCCCAGAATACTCCTGTTCTCATTGTCCTGCCTCTACTTCCTATTTGGTTGTCCTGCCTATACTTCCTGCCTGGCTACTGACCAATCAGTATTTATTTTAAACATAATTGACAGAATACAGACAATTCTCCCACACCACACAGACAATCTGTAGCATTTTAACCTTCTTTACTCAGTTTTATTACAGAAGAATAGAAGCTCTTTCTGTCTGAATGTATTCTGTAACACAGGGCTTTATTTTATCCCAGCTGCCAGTAGACGACTAAGGTTTTTCTCCTTTGAGGTTTGGTGGTCAATATTTCTTATCCTCACCCACTCTATGAGACAGATGCTGCATTATAGAAAGTGATGACTGAGAATTCCTTCTCTATATAAGTACTATAAGTAGGATGTGAACCCTATTCCACACATAGCTGGTCAAGAATAATGGTTCCCCTAAACCTTACCCAAGATGACTTATAAAGAAGATTCTTCATATTTAGAGGTAAATGGGATCCAGGGAATCCAGGGATGGCTCTGTCCTGCCATTAAGAGGTACAGGTATAAGAATGATAGACTTCTGCTTCCATTCATAGAGCAGTAATAAAAAAAATGACTGCCAATGGTTAGATTTAGGATATTAGAACATAGAGTTCTATAATGCTTCCTAAGGGAGCTCACTTTATTTTGAAGCAAGAATGAGAAAATACGAATATAAGGACTATATTAAAAATTTAGATCTTACTGGAAAGCTATCAAGAGAGAGTAAACATCTCAGTGCTGGTAGCACCTGAGAACAAGAGCACCAAGCAGCTAAGAAAACACCCCTTGACCGGGCGGTTATGGTTCACATCTTTAAGCCCAGTACTCAGGAGGCCAAGGCAAGGGGATCTCTGTGAGTTCGAGGCCAGCCTCGTCTACAAAAGCTAGTTCCAGAACAGTTAGGATTGCTGCACAGAGAAACCCTGCCTAGAAAAACCAAGGGGGGGGATGGAAGGAAGAAAAGCGCTTGAAGACCATTTCTGCCATTGAATTTCAATTTGTGGGTCCTAATTTCTGAGGCAGCAGTCAGTCAATGACAGAAAAGACTAGGTAGAACAATATGGTGGGAGAATATGTGACTGAGATGTGTTCAGGTCTTAGCATATCAGAAAGCAGAAAGGGGACCAGAATCTGGGTAGGCTATATCCTCAAAACCCATCCCTAGTGACATATATCTACCAGTTAGGAGACTCTATCTTCCAAGTTCCACCAACTTCACAAAACAGCAGTAACATATAGAAATCAAGTTCTCAAACTTATGAGCCTATTTGGAGCAATTTTATATCCAAGTTATAACATTCATATTTATTTATGCCAATGTGGATACATACAGATTTATGCTATACTTTGTGTCGCAATCCAATATTTATTTATTTTATTGTTCATATTGCTACAATGTGATAATTGAGACTTTTTTCTTCCTTTGGCATACCTCCATCATTATCGGGGTGTTTGTGTGTGTCTGTTTATGGGTCAATATTTAGCGGAATGGTATGCCAATGTTTGGCTTTGTAAGGAGTTATCAAACCTCTTCTAAAGTGTCATTCTTATTTGTGTCTATTAGAAATGAATGCATGTCCCCTTTGCTCTGTATCTTCACAAATGACTGATACTAATTTAAAAAAAAACAACAATTGGCCACTTCTTTTTATTTTTTTCTACTTGTATAACTAGATATACTGTCTAGTTTTGTTTTAGTTTGTCATATTGACTCAAACGAAAGACCTGGGAAGAAGAAACATTAGTTCAAGAACTTCCTTTATAATGGATGAAGAAAGTGTGGAATATATACACATTAGAGTACTATGCTGCAGTAAAAAACAATGACTTCTCGAATTTTGGATGCAAATGGATGGAAATAGAAAACACTATCCTGAGTGAGGTAACCCAGACCCAAAAAGATGAACATGAAATGTACTCACTCATATTTGGTATCTAGCCATAAATAAGGGTCACGGAGTCTACAATTGGTGAACCTAAAGAAGGTAAATAAGAAGGTGAACCCAAGGAAAAACATATAGTTATCCTCTTGGCTATGGGAAGTAGACAAAATTGCCAGGGAGAAAATTGGGATCTTGGGGGTGGGGTGGGATGGGGGTAAGGGGAGATGGGGATAGAAAAGTGAGAAGGGGAGGATGGGGGGGAACTTGGGGAAACAGGGTGATTGCGATAAAGGAAGGTTGGATAGGGGAGCACGGAAGCACATATCTTAATTAAGGGAGCCATCTTAGGGTTGGCAAGAGACTTGGACCTAGAGGGGCTTCCAGGTGCCCAAGGCGAGGTCCCCAGTTAGTTCCTTGGGCAGCTGAGTATAGGGAACCTGAAATGACCCTATCCTAGAGCAATACTGACGAATATCTTGCATATCACCATAGAACCTTCATCTGGTAATGGATTGAGATAGAGACAGAGACCCACACTGGAGCACGGACTGAGCTCCCAAGGTCCCAATGAGGAGCAGAAGGAGGGAGAAGATGAGCAAGGAAGTCGGGACCATAAGGGGTGCACCCACCCACTGAGACAGTGGAGCTGATCTATTGGGAGCTCACCAAGGCCAGGTGGGCTGTGACTGAAAAAGCATGGGATAAAACTGGACTCTCTGAATATGGAGAACAATGAGGGCTGATGAGAAGCCAAGGACAATGGCACGGGGTTTTGATCCTACTTCATGTTCTGGCTTTGTGGGAGCCTAGCCAGTTTGGATGTTCACCTTCCTAGACCTGGATGGAGGGGGGAGGACTTTGGACTTTCCACAGGGCAGGGAACCCTGACTGCTCTTTGGACTGGAGAGTGAGGGGGAGAGGAGTGGGGGGAGGGGGAGAAGGGTGGGAGTAGGGGTAGGGAAATGGGAGGCTGGGAGGAGGCTGAAACTTTTTTTCCTTTTCTCAATTAAAAAAAATGAAATAAAAAAAACAACTTCCTTTGCTGGATGGCCTTTGAGCAGCTGTGTGAAATCTTTTCTTACCTGATGATTGATATACGAAAGGTCTAGGACCCTGTGGCTCGCACCACGCCTATGTATGTGAGCATGGGCTATATAGGGAAGGTAGCAGAGTAAGACAGAGCAGAAGCCACCAGGCAGCATTCATTCATGATCTCTGAGGCAGATTCTGCCTCCATATTTCTGTCTTGAAATACCAGGGGAAAGTTTTGCCACTAATCTCCAGACTCTGCATTGACAATTCTTTTTCTTCTTATATTTTTTATTATTTTAGACAATATTTAAATTTAATTATGTTTGGATCATATTTTTCCACCCCACAAGTCCTCCTAAATCCTCTACCCTTCCTTACCCACCCAACCTTAAGTTCTTTCTTGAAACAAACAAGCAAACGAAAACCAATTCTAAGAAAGTATGTAGTGATACTTTGTTTCAATTTTATGTCTATATTTTGAGAAGACATTAATTTTAGATTGTTACTTTTTCTAACATTCATGCTATATTTTATCATTTTTATTTCCACAGGTACCTTATTTTAAACCCTTGTTTTAGAAGAGCTAAAGATTACCAAAACTTTGTTCTTATTTATAAATTCCATCTTTAATTTGTAAATGAGTTCTCTTAACATTCCTTAAGAAGAGATTTTGTTTGCATCTGTATTCCTGTTCATTTACCCAGATGCTCCACTTCCAGAATTCCATTGGTTTGTGTTTTCTTTACTGTCTCTATTTCAGTTTTCAAGTCAAACTATTTGAGCTATTTGTTTCACCTGTTTGATTGTCTATTCTTGGTTGTTTTTTTTTTTTAAAGAAGATTCATTGTTTTCTTCCAATTTTTTGTTTGTCTTTTCTTCCATTTCTTTAAGGGAAAATTTCATTTCCTCTTTAAGGTTCTCTCTCGTCTTCATAAAGTTATATTTAAGGTGGTTTTCTTCTGCTCCTTCTGGGTTAGGATGATCAGGTCTTCCTGTTATATGACCACTGGGTTCTGCAGTTACCATGTTGCTTCTTAGGTTGTTGAATGAATTCTTGCATTGGCACCTACACATCTCTTCCTCCAATTGGTGCTGGCAGTGTCTTTGCATTTTTGCCCAATCTTTGCAGTTGATGTCCGTGTCTCAGGGGTCCTCTCTTGGACTGATTGTTGCAGTTGCTGTCAATGTCTTAGGGAGATGCCCAAGGGCCTCTCTGTGCAGTCACTGTCTGTGTCTCATGGAGTCAGTAAGGCCTCTGGGGATTGATGGGTTTCAGGATGTTCTCGTTCAATGGGGAGGTGTTGGAGCATCCTGCCTACAGTTGACTTGCCTGCTAGCTAGCTAGTGAAGCTGAGGCAAGTGAGCTAGGGGCCCGGGGTTTTGTCTAGGTACATAGGGCGTAGAGACTGGGGTGCCTAGCTGAGTGACTGATCACTCACCTCTTGGTCTGTTCTGCTCACTCACAGGCTGTGCATTAGAGATTCACTAAGGTCACAAATGGCCAAAAGACACTTAAGGAAATCTTCAACATCCTTAGCCATCAGGGAAATGCAAATCAAAACGACTCTGAGATACCCCTTATACCAGTAAGAAAAGCTAAGATCAAACACCAGTAATAGCTTATGCTGGAGAGGAGGCAGAGAAAGGAGAACAGTCCTCCAGTGCTGGTGGGAGTGCAAACTTGTACAGCCATTTTGGAAATCAGTGTGGAGGTTTCTCAGAAAATTGGGATCAACATGCTTCAAGACCCAGCAATACCACACTTGGGAATATACCCAAAGGATGCACAATCATACTATAAGGACATTTGCTCAATTTTGTTCAGAGAGCATAGTCAGAAACTGAAAAAAACCTAGATGCCTCTCAACCAAAGAGTAGATAAAGAAAATGTGGTACATTTACACAATGGAGTACTACTCAGTGGGAAAAAAAAGACAACTTGTAATTTGCACTCAAATGGATAGAACTAGAAAAAAAACACCCTAGGGGAGATAACCCAAAGCCAGAAAGATGAGCACAGTATATACTCACTCAGAAGTAGATATTAGACATAAAGAAAACGTTAAGGAGACTATAGTCCATGACCCCAGAACATCTAGGTAACAATGAGAACACTAAGAGAAACACATAGATTTCCCCCTGGAAAGAGGAAATAGGCAAAATCTCTGAATAAAATTGGGAGCATGGGGGTGAGGAGAGAAGGGAAGGCAGAAGGGGAGGAGGGGGGAGAACTTAAGGAAATGGGATAGTTGAGATGGAGTAAGGACATAGATGGAGAGCAAAGAAAGAGATATTGTGATTGAGGGAGCAATTATGGGGCTAGCATGAAACCTGGCACTAGAGAAATTCCCAGGAATTCACAAGAATGACACCAGCTAAGACCCTAAGCAGTAGTGGAAAGCGTGCTCGAACTGACCTTACCCTGTAGTCAGATTGATGACTCTCTTAACTGTCATTATAGAACCTTCATCTAGCAACTGATGAAAGCAGATGCAGAGATCCACAGATGAGCACTGGGCTGAGCTCCCAAGGTCCAGTCGAAGAGACTGAGGAGCAATAGCATGAACAAAGAGGTCAAGACCATGATGAAGATATCCACGGAAACAGTTTACCTGAGTTAATGGGAGATCAGCAACCCTGGTATGAAAGCGGGCAAACCAGTAAACTAGGGAAACCAGCAAATGACCAAACTAGGCCCTGTGAATGTGAGTGACAGTTGTATGATTGTGGCAGACTGTGGTGCCACTGTCAATGAGACCAAGATTTATGTGCTGGCTCTTTGGAACCTATTTCCTCTGGAGGGATACCTTGCTCAGCCTAGATATAGTGCAGAGGGCCTTTGTTCTATCTCAGAGCAATATGCTAGACTTTGTTGACTTCCCATGGGAAGCTTTACCCTCTCAGAGGAGTGGATCGGGAGGTGGAATAGGGGAGAAGTTGAAGGGCAGTGGAAAGAAGTTAGGGAGTGGGAACTTGGATTAGTATGTAAAATAAGAAAAGATTTTTTCCTAAACATTAAAGAAAATATTGAAGCATGAATTTAGGAGTTAATCAAATTTTTCTATTCCTATTTAATTATTTTGAGACAAGGTCTTAATATATAGCAATGGTTGGCACTAAGTAGAACAGCCTGGCCTTGAACTCACAGGCATCTCTCTGCCTCTGACTAGCAGATACTGGGATTAAAGGCATGTGTTCCCATACCTTGGCCAAAATGATTTGAATTTTATTTTGCTATGGTTCTTCTGAATTTGAATCAATAATTTTAACATATGTGTTGTATATGTTCTTAGCAATGTTATTGATAAAATAACATATATGTGAGTTCAAAATAATAAATAATATAATAGAATTATGTGTGTTTTTACTGATATCTTCTTGACTTTGATAATCTTTTATCATATAAATATGATCATGCAAACTTTAGTATTGGAGATGCATTTTAATGTTTTATATGTCTAAAATAAAGTTCAATATCTTCTCAATATGTGAGAACTATGGACAAAACTCTGTAAATTTTAACTATACTTTTGCTTGGTTCATCTGAAATCCAGTATATTATCATTTAAAAATTGAAACAATATAGACATATTATTGTTTTTGATTTTTCTTACTAGATCTTTAAAATGCAGTTAGACTTATTTCAAAAACCTGCATAAATGTTTATTTTTATTTTCTTCTTTGGTAAGTAATTAAAATGCAGTGACGTTGACATTTCAGCATGTGACTGAAACAAACTAAATTTTATATACTGTTGCTATGTCTTCACAATGCAGTGTTTTCCCATTTCAACACATTAAGAACATAAAAACATTACTAATTAATTGGTTTTATATGTTTTTGTAGTATATCTTAAACAAAGAGTTTCAAGATGATCTGTGAAGCCCAAAAAATTCAAATTAAGTTCATTGAGACAGTGCATACACCTAAGTTGCAAGACAAAATTCCGGAAGACTTTCCCATTCAAAGATCTACAAGTGACTTCAGACAGACAAAGTCTCTAGACCCTGAAATACTGACAGACGATCAAGATGAGATCTAGATCTAGACAATTCAGGGTATTTTGTCTACCACCCAATTTATCAGTTTGCAAATCTCGGCAGCATAGGTGCAAAGACCCTGAACTATCTTCCACTTTGTTCAGAAGCAAAGACAAATATTCACATTCACTTAAGGTGCTACAGCTACCAAGGGAAATGTTCACGATTAATTCCATAGCCTGAAAAGAGGGCTGAATCTCTGGTTCTGAACTTGGAATACTATGGTAGAATTCGATTTCAAGATAGAGTGCTCAGAGTGAAAACAGGAGAACAAGCATGCAGGTGACTTAGTACTGATCTCCAGGCAGACGATCTTATCTTGCAGCCAGAATCCTCCCTTAAATCTAGGATCCTCAGTTTAGTCTCCTTGTAGGAATAAGAGAACACAGAATATTATGAGTTAAAAATACTAATATAACCCAGCAGGATCCATGACAACATGTAATGACAAAATCATCTTTCTTTTTATTTTTGCCATTTCATACACCAGTAACCAGCAAGATTTTGTTATGCAAATACTATATATTTTACTGTTTTCTGTAATCAATGAATTTTCATAATGCCTTGCTATGCCCGTCTTCATGAAATTTCTCCATTATGGATATCTATCAACAGGTGTTACAAAATAAAACCCTCTGTAAGACATCTGAGTTTTTAAGATAACCTAACTGATGTACCAACGACCTCACATTGATTTTTTTTTTTTTTATTTTCGAGACATGGTTTCTCCATAGCTTTTTGGTTCCTGTCCTAGAACTAGCTCTTGTAGACCAGGCTGGCCTCGAACTCACAGAGATCCGCCTGCCTCTGCCTCCCGAATGCTGGGATTAAAGGTGTGCGCCACCACCGCCCGGCTCACATTGATTTTCATCATTCACTATTAGCTAACTGTGAGAGATTATTTGGGCCTCTTTTGCAACACGTTCCAAGAAAATGTTTTGCTATTTTACCATATACCTGTTATACACGTTCTTACTGAAAAGTTGAGTTCTTGGGAGTAATACCTGAAGACCATCAATCATTCCTTTCAGTTCCCTGTGTTTCTTGTATGCTTAATTTTCTAATGCGGAGACAAAAATGGGTCAAGTCTTTATCATTGCTGTCAGTGTCTTCTTATGCCCATTCATTGAGGAGATAGCAGTGAAAAAAAAAACAAAAAAAATTATCACTAAACAGCACACATTTTTTTTATTCGCCACCATCTTCAGCAGTCTTAACACTTGTGTCTTTCCTCTATGTAATAATAACACTATAATGCAAATCTGACAACAGTACCCTCGATCACTTACATTCCATATCCAACATTTTAAGATGCTTGTTTTCAAAGCCACTTCAAGTATTGGACTAACAGTCCCACATCCTTTGTCACTATTTGCATTTATTACCTTTGGAAGAGTAGCGGGCTTTGGTATAACCTCCTGTGTCTTCGCATGTCTCTATAATACAGGGTCTTACCTAGAACCTGAGTACTGAACAGGTAGGAATTGAAGACATTCCAGCATGGCTTTCAGGAGTTCACAATGGGATTCGTGCATACCTAATGTTCCAATATGGAATTAGGTAAAAGGCCAAACCTTCACCATTGCCTTCACTATATTCTTTTAAAAGTAGCAGAGAGGAGTGGAACTAAAAGCTCCCTTGGGATTTCCTCAAGAGCATGAATGGCTGCACATTCATTACTCAGGAGATGGTGTAAAGCAAGATCCAGGGCTGTGAGTGGTTCTTTTTGTCCATCCTTTTTTTTTTTGCCAGATGAAAGCTGAATGCTAAAGGTCTTTATTTAAAATAATATAGTACCTTATTAATTAAAAATAATTTTCCTTATTCTTGAGAATTTAATATAAATGGACTCAACTCACCTATAAAAAAAGACACAGGCTAACAGATTGGATTTGAAAACAGAATTCATCCTGCTACATACAAGAAACGCACCTTGTTGTTCATCTTAATGAACCTACATAAGTGTTAGAAATGGTTGGAAAACTTCACAGATATACACAGAGTCTTCTTTGCAACCATTGTTAGCAATATAGATAACTATTTGTAGACTAAATAGCAAAATAGCCACTTCTATTTGTAGGCAAACAAAATTGGTTTGTGAGTGTATTAAGGTCTATTTGTATATGAATACACACATAACTAAATTCTTTATATATGTATGGCTTCATAAATATGTATATGTGACAAAATATGAATATAAATGAGCACCAGGTGAGCAGACAATAATTTTGGTCACTTAGCTACTGGACTCCTGATATTTGATCTCAATAATATACTAACCATCACAAAAGAAAGTATAAATCTACACAAAAGTGACAGTATCATCACTGTCTTGGAAATAGAATATGCTAAGACATCCAATTAACTATGATTAAAGAACAAAGAATGACATTATAGCCCCTGACTATAGTCATATTTTGTTTATGATCTACCAAATAAATCTTACCTGAAGATTACAGTGAAGCCAACCACTAGAGAGCTCTTACCTCTACGAAAGCTTCAGACTGAAAAGACAATGAGTTCCTGTCTCATCCAGCCTTCTATTTCTCTCTAGCTTTGGTATTTGAGGCGGGTACTGCCACTGCCCGGCCTCTATGGCTAACTAGTGTGGCTAGATCTGCACTCTTGATCTTCAGGTAAGCTTTGTTTGTTAGATAATCAACAAATTTCACTATGCATAAGTTACCATATTTGGTAACCTTTATGGCAATTGAAGACACAAAACACTGCAAGAGATATGGGTAAAGGAAGATGATTAGGCTCTTCTAACTGATCTGAGCTTATAGTCATAAATACCAGTTCCAATATAATCTTAAAAGGCAAACATGTATCTTAAAGATAAAGGGAGAACCACAGTTTAATGAAGCAACGCTCCCAATGATATCCAATAAAATCCTTTTGTTCTCATCTTTTGTGGATCATATTGGACCTGCCACCTGGGACCATGGTGACATCTGGGCCCAGGCTGCTGCCTAGGAACATGTCAGATTCTGTGGTCCTGCCACGGACAGGGTCTATATTAATGTTCTTGGCTCATGTTGTCACCAAAGACCACACAGATGCCCAGGGTCTGAGCCAAAATCTGTGGCCATAAGAATGTATGAGGGCCATGCTCCCACTAGGGACATGCTGACCTTAATGACCACTGCTGGTACCCAGGACCATGGTGTCATCCAGGCCAGGGCTGCTGACTAGAGCTATGTCTGGTTCCTTGTCCCCACAGTCAAAGTCTGAGGCTGATGTCTGTGGCTCCTGTTACCACCGAGGGACAATCAGATAACAGGGGACATGTCAGTCACCTCAGACAATGTTGGTGCCTGAGGACCATGATTTTACCAGGACCTTGCATATCTGGGTGGCTGGTGCTGCTACCTGAAGCCATTGAGATGTCTGGCACAGGTCTAGGACCATATCTGGGTCCACGGTCCTGCAGCAGCTGGGATTTGTGATGATGCCCATGGCCTACATTAGTAGAAGGGATCATTAGAATCATGCTGTGCTGAGCCAGGCCCACCTTTCACTGGCCCTTGGATAGCTGTCCCTGCCCCTCACTGGATACTACAGCAGGGGAGCTGTCCCTACTCCTCTCGAGAGAGGTCACCCCAACACAGGTAAAATGCCACCCACCTCCACAGTTGTGCCCCTCACGTGGGCAGCACACTATAGCACACCTGTGGGTCAGGAAGCAGATTTGCTGACCCTAAAGGCATGAGAGCAGGGGACTTGAACTCATCTCCTCTCATCTGTCACATTGTGGCATGGGTGAGAGAAAGATTTCCTCACCCATTACCACTTGCAACAGCTGAGAGAATGGTCCCTGGGTCACAAGAGTGGGAGACCTAGCCCTAACACTCAGCAGCTGCAGTGCAAGAGAGCAGGCTCTGCCCCCTTTCTGAGCAGCACACTAGAGCTGACCCTGTGGTCTGGGACAAAGATGAGCCAACTTTGATGGCCTGAGAGCAGGAGAGCTGTACCTGACGGGCCATGTATGCCCCATACAACAATGAGGAGGAAGGGCCCTGCACCTAACCTGGGCAAAACTGTGGAGCTGGCCCTGATGGTGTGAGTGTGGGAGACCGGATCTGAGGACCTGAGAGCAGGAAAACTGGCGCCTCTCCTTGCTGCAGGCTGCACTGGCTGAGCTAGCAGAGGCAGTGCTAGAGAGCTCACCCAATAGTGTTGACAGAAGGTGGGGCTGACCAATCCAGCTACCCTTCCCTTTCCACCCCCAGGCCCAGAACCAGAACTATGAGTTCGCTCACCCCAACACCAACCTTATCTATGAAATGCTGGTCCATGTGAAGGGGATAAAATTACAGATCCAAAACAGCAGGATCTCCACGACACAGGACAACATCGGGATATTCAAGAGGAGCACCAATGAGAGCCCATTATCAGTCGTCAGAGACCTTGAACCAGACCAATGACCCATAGCAAAAAATAAGTACAAGATGAATGAACTAAATAGTTCATTCATGTATGACTTAATCGGCCACAGTACAGCTTCCACAACAACATTCTTCTCTCTTTTATTCATTTATCTTTTATTTTGTTTTGTTTCTTCTCACTGTTGGTTTTTCTTCTAACTTTAATTTTGATTGGGTGGGTAGCAAGGACAGGGGACAGATTCAAGGGGAATGAGTGATAGCTGGGATCTGAATGCATGATGTGAAATCCACAAAGAATCAATAAAGATCAATAAAGCAAACAACAAAGAAAAGTGATGTGCGCATATGATTAAAAGAGTACAAATACTCAAACACAAACACTATTGTGTCCTGGAAACTTTCACCAAGGAAGGAGGGTGCACAGCCACATAAGAAACTGTCCAGTCCATAGTGATCAAATACCCTGATACTGAGAAATAAATCAGAAATACAATCCCATGCACAATGGTTGCTTTCAGAAATTCAAAATACCTATGAATAAACCTGACTCATGAGTGAGGTACTTGAACAATGAAATTCTACAAGCCGCAAAATTATACAGTAATTGCTCAGCCATCTTTTCACAAGTGACTTATCAGAACCCAGGGATCGGGTAAAGGCTAAACCAAAAAGCAAGGCTTTTGGCATTATTACTTTGTAAATACATGACTGTCCTTTGCTGTAGATTTTTCGCTGTAGCCAACTCCCTTTTTATTACATATTTGGGGATTAATTCCCTGGTTCAGAACAGTTTCCCACTCCCAGGCCTTGTTCCTCTCTCCCAGGTAAGTGCAAAGATCTGCCTTCCTGCAATTATCTTTCTCAGCAGGTATTTGGTCAAAGTTTAGTGTTCAGGCAAAGAGCATCCCATCTCACATATCCACAGATATCCAAGAACATAGAATTGCTACCTGCTCAAGCTGCTGCTCTGGGTTTCACCCCACTGGTAACAGCAAATGCTGGAACTAACAATTTAGAGGCCTGGGTCCCTTCATTGTTTCTACCACCTAGAGCAATAAGTCTAACTCCAGACCTAGGTCCATAGAAACTGCAGGGTCTGGTCTATGTGCTATCTGATCAAGACCCATCAGCTTCCCCTAGGTTGTCTAGTTACTTCGTAGCCTCTATGCATACTGGGAGAAAAGAAGTAGCACACTGATTTAAACAATCTGTACCCTATTCATTATTTTACTGAAAATAGACCTCCTAACCTTTTATCTACCGCCTAAAAATGTAGCATAGCACACTAACTTTCCCTCTCTAGAATTCCCTGAAGATTTAATTCCTTTCTTAACTTTCTCAGTTAAGGAGTTCACCAGACATGTACCAGCCACTCTCATGGATCTCTCTCTCTCTCTCTCTCTCTCTCTCTCTCTCTCTCTCTCTCTGTGTGTGTGTGTGTGTGTGTGTGTGTGTGTGTGTGTGTGTGTGCAAAAACTCTTATCTGATTTTCTATGGGGCAAAAGAATTCCGGCCCTGGAACCTCCTATGTCTGGGGAATTGCTGATTTTAAGGTATATATGACTGGGAACATTTGTAACAAGGAAGATAAGGAGGAATGATGCAGATTTAAGGAATAATGTAGAACTAAGAACAATGTAGAACAAGGAGAACAAGTAAAAGGTAAAACAATGAGAAATGATGTATTGAAGAGAGAAGAATAAAGAAATGTAGACAGATGACTTCTTTTTGTGAGCAGATTCCTTACTTCTCATATCTTTATTCTCAGATTTCTAGCCCCCCTTTAGCTATTTATGGCATCTTTAATTGAACCCTTAAAGGGAGTCTTAAAGGCAAAAAATTTTAAGGCTCTCTAAAATTAAAACATTGAAACTCTCAAGAATTTGAAAGCGACACTAAAAGAGTAAAAAGCTTCCCACTCACATAAATGAGCAAAATGACTGTTACTGAATGTTATATACAGATGCACTGCAATGCCTTGCAAAATCCCAATTATATTCCTCTCAAATGAAAATAAGTTCCTAAAATATAGGGAGGAGAGCAAGAATCCATTGGTAACCCCAGCAATGTTGGAGGTGGCACAACACCTGCTCTCCAGTTTTACCATGTAGCTAGCATCAAAAATGAATGCTACTGGAAAAAAAGAGATAAGTAGACCCCTGAAATAGAACTCAAGACTCAGAAATAAAATTATACAACCACAGCCACTTATACATTTCTAAAAAAGCCAAAAAAACAAACATTGAGGAAAACTACTTCAAGAAAAGGATCTGGTAAAACTGGCTAACTAAATCTAAATGAATGATCATTTATTCTTGTCCCTCACTCCTCCAAAACTAACTCAAAATAGAACAAAGATCCTAATGCATGATGGGACATCTTGAAATCTCTGTAACAAAACTTGAGGAAAACATTTTAAGGCATGAGTATAATCAGGTGGTGGTGGTACGTGCCTTAAATCCCAGGACTCTGAAGGCTGAAGCAGGTGGGTCTCTTGAGTTCAAGGCCAGACTGGTCTACAAGAGCTAGTTCCAGGACAGTCTCTAAATCTACAGAGAAACTCTGTCTCAAAATCCAAACAAAACCAAACCAAAAGTATACCCCAGTCTTTCTTAAAAAAAAAAAAAGGACTGTGAGGATTGTGGAAACAGCTCAGAAAATAAAAAGAATTGATGAGTGAGATTGCACAAAATAAATAAGCTTCTGCAAAGTAAAGATATAAGTAACTATGAAGAGGCAGACATCAGAATGACCGCACAATGATAAGAATTTCAATATGACAAATATAACGTGTTTTCTCATATTCAGTATTAGGCTTAAATATCTCTTCACAAACATATATGAAATAAATAATATGTATATAGATATGCATATAATGATTTCTTACTTATATTGACTTTATTATGTTTTTTGTTCTCTACTCATCTTGCCACTTCTACATTCCCTTTATTCCATCCAATCAGTCCTCATTTTACTTTTATTATATATAGATTTTATGTAATGAAATATACATATATGTGTATAAGTGTCATAACAAATGCAGTATTGTGCACACTATGCATAAATGTTAAGTGAGACATATCAAAATTGACTGGGATTTGGAACGTATCCCTGACCAGAAATTTTCAAGTATGTTGAGTTTGCAAAGTCCAGTGAAGACTGAGGAATTGTTCTACTAGAGTTGACTATGGAGAAATAATGACTAAATTCACAGAGGTATCTTTCATGGAACCCTGGAACACAATGACAATATTATTTGAAAAAATCATCAAATTCAAATGAAATTAGTATTTAACTTATTATCACTTCAGTAATGTTGATCTCCTTGTTTTTGGTAAGTTTTTAGGTCTATAAATTATCTATGCTAGGCAAAGCTGGGTATGCCATTCCCAATTAAATATTTTCCTTTCTTTGCAAGTGTCTTAATTAGTGTTTCTATTGCTGTGAAAAGACACTATGACTATGGCAACTCTACAAAAGGAATATATTTAATTGAGATGGTGGCTTACATTATCAGAGTTTTAATCATTACCATCATGGCAGGGAACGTGGCAGTGCTCAGATAGATATGGTGCTGGAGAAGGAGCTGCTATGTGTTTATATTCTGGCAACAGGAAGTAGATTGTCTCACTAGTACCCTAGCTTTTGTATAGGAGACCTCAAAGCTCACCCCTACAGTGACACACTTCCCCCAGCATGGCGCACATACTCCAACAAAGTCACACCTCTTAATAGTGTCACCCCTTTGGGGGACATTGCCTTTTTTAGTTTAATTTTATTTTATTAACATTTTTTATTTGTTTTACATACCGACCATAGTTTCCCTCCCTCCCATATCCTATCCTGACTCACATCTACCCCTCCCCATCCTCTCCTCCTCCTTCTTCATTCAGAAAAAGGCAGGCATCCCATAGACTTGAACAAAGTTTGACACATCAAGTTGAGTTAGGACCAAGCTCCTACTCCTGCATCAAAGTTGGGTAAGGGACAGAGCTCCTCCCTCTGTATCAAGGCTGGGCAAGGTAATCCACTATGGGGAACAGGCTCCCAAAAGTCAGCTAAGCAGCAGGGACAGGTCCTTATCTTGCTGTTAGAAGTCTTTCAAACAGTCCAAACTACACAATTGTCACACACATGCAGAGGACTTTGGTGAGTCGCATGCAGGCCCCCTAACTGTTGTTCCAGAGTCCATGTGCCCCCATGAGCTCGGTTCAACTCTTTCTGTGGGTTCCCCTATCCTGATCTTGAACTCTCCCCTCATACAATCCTTCTTCTTTTCTTTAGAAATTCTTCCCTTCCCTTTATCATTCTTTTGTATAATTTCAATAATTCTCTCCAGTTTAGTGATAATTTCCCATCGCTATGATATTAACACAGAGCTCTGACTTCAGTCTCAGACATATGTCTCCATTCAGAGGTCCCACAAACTCTTGAATCCATCCTTTTCAAAATCTAATCACTCAACTCCTCTATTTGCCTCCTCTTTCTTCTCAGGTCCCCTAATTTTCTCTCTTGCTTCTCTCACCTTTCTTGTCTGTTGTTCTCCTTCCCTGTATCTCTGCCTCTCTCATGTCCCTACTCCAACACAGCCTTTTGCTCTTTCACACCCTCACAATAAACCTCTTGCAATAAAAATAAAATCTAATCACTCCCCTTAATAGTTCAAACCCACTCCTTGTACTGCTGCTCAGTGCTGTGTGAGAAGAATATACATCGTATATTGGACATAGTCTGAGTGACAGCATAAACACAAGCACCTGTGGCTTTGTTCCAAATGCTTATCTAAAAGAAAAAGGGAGACTCCAGTCATTGTCCAGAGATAATGCACAGGCCAAGATCCTATGACTTACTGTTATATGGAATTACTGAATTCTTGCCCTATGTTCATTCAGTGGTAGACCTATAAACTGAAAGTAAAATAAACCTTTCCTCCTCAAGTTGCTTTTGTTCATGGTGTTTGATAGTGACAATAGAAGCCTTGGCTAAGACAGGAAAGATGATGAGATGTGGGTTCTTATAAAAACTTGAGATTACATAGAAAATTCCCTCCATGCATAGCACTTTCTGTCATTATGAAAGCCATCCAGCAGGGAGGAAATTTTCTTGTCATAATCCTAAGTTCTTATACATATAACTTTACCACAAATTCCCTCTCAATGTTTTGATGTTCTAAATGGATTATGTGATCAGTTTGGCTGCTTCAAATGGTCAACAACTCAAGGAAAAGTTGGGACAAAGAGGTTTACTTGGGAAACCAGCACACTAAAGAATAGGTTGGTTATTACTGAGAGAGGCAATCTTGATTTGGGGCTTAAGCCACAGGGATATATTGAGTAGACAGGCACCAGGGCAGTCATAAATTCCAGGACAGCTACATTATTAGGTAGTTTGTTGGCTAAACTCCTGTTATCTGTAGGTCATGGAATGTGGTGCTCTCTATAAATCTAAAGACAAGCTACTAATTAGAAAATTTTATGAACCATTTCCTTTCAGTTCCTTTTTCAAGGAATAGTTTAATCTATTTATTGATTTATTATTATTGTTAGATTTATTTATTTTTAATATTTTTTATTTATTATTCATCTATTGTTAATAAATTTAGATTTAAATTATTGTTAGAGAACAGATGGTATCTTTCTCAGAGAACCGACTAAGATTGTAAAATGTTGGTTTCCCTAAGGAACAGAGCAGATAGAGAAAAGCAACTTCACCTCAGAGGACATGGGGCAAGGGTTGCTTATTTCAGAGATTTTTGTCAACACAAATGTGTCCAGGAGACTGATGGTATATTTCCTAGCTGTGTGAGGATGTTAAGTTGGTGGGCTCTTTTTGGCATTTTCTTGGTATCATTTGGAGGCAGGAAACTTTATATTTTAGTTGTGAGCATTAAGATGTTTCTATTTCATTTGTGTCCTTGGGAATTCCTCATCCTCTTCCATTTTCCTCCCAAAGGCTGTAATTTCAAGCTTGTACCATGAAGGTTGGTTTTATGTGATGCTATCTTTATGAATGCTAGATAAGCACTGTGCTGACAGAGATATTCCCAGACCATTTCTGCTTCCTTCTAGTTATCTAACTATTGAGAAAATGAGTAAATTTATTGAAATTCATGTTCTTCATCTGGAAACCACATACAGTGCTGCCTTTTGCTACGCAGGTTTGAAAGTTAAATGACATAGGGCTTGTATAAATAGAGTGCTCACTTCCAACCACGTAGTCAGTGGATGTGACAGCTGTGTGACTATAAACCATTTACTTAATGTCTAATAGGCTAAGTTTCCTACTCTGGTAAGCTAAGAATTTAACAGTATTAAACTAATGGATTTTCCTATTTTTCTTTCATCCAAAATGGTTTTTTTTCATGCCATATATTCTGATGGTGGTTTCCCTTTCCCCAACCCCGGCACAACTTCCCTTCAATCCAAATCAACCCCCTTTCTATCTCTCTTTAGAAGACAAATAGACTTCTGAAAATTAATAATAAAATAAGTTTTTAAAAAACGACAGCCTGGAATAAAGGAAGATAAGCAAACAAAAGGAAAAGAACCAAAGTAAATCCTCAAGAAACACATATAGATGCAGAGACACCCAAGTTCTCACACACAAAAATCTCATAATAATACAAAACCAGAAATAATAGCATATTATCATTTTGGTGATGAGAATTACCCAGTTGAGACTCTATCACCCCCATTGTTTGGGGGATCTTATTTTGATCTTCTTTATATATGTATCTATTTTAGGAAGCTTCTACTGTATCAGAGTTCTGTATAACCCTTCAAATAGCCCTTTAATCTTACCTGTATCTTCCTGTATTTCTTCTCTCATTCTCCTCTTGCTTTCTTCCCATTAAAAATAACCATTATTAAACTTACTCTTTGACAATTTATTTGTGTGTAATATATTCTGATTACTGTCAATCTTGACTTCTTTTATCACTCTTACCCATCATTGCCACTTACTTATCACCTCAAGTCCCTTTTCCACATTCATGTCCTTTTTCTGACCCAGTAAATTTCACCAAGACTATCTGTGTGACCATAGATTTGGTACTACTCATTGGAGCCCAGTAACCTCATCAGTGGGTGTAGAACTGAAGAAAATGACTGACCCTCTCCCAGAAACCATCAGTAGCCCATCGTTCAGTAAGACCTAGTAGTAGTCTATGAACCCTTCCATTTTCATAATTTACTATTGGCAGCTCTTGTCTTGTATAAAATCAGTACAATCTGACCTAACTGCTATGCATTCATGACTGCAACATCTATATCATGCCCAGAAGAGTGTATTTTTCAGCTTTTCTCCCGATTTTACATCTCTTGCCTTCTTTCCATTCCCTCTTTTATGATGTTCCCTGAGTCTCAGAGGGTAATATGGATGTTATATTTAGAGCTAAGAATTAATTATTGTTTATACAATCTATGAATCTCTAGCTTAACTGTTCCCAATGCAAACAGAAGCTTCATGACCAAAGCTGAGAGCAGCACTAATGTACGAATATAAACATATTTTAGAAACAGTTTAGTGCCATGTCAATTTAGCTACAAAAACAGTTGTAGCTAAATTGTAGGCCCTTTTTGGGCTAAAGACTTCTTCAAATTTTTTTGCCTAGTTTTATGAGTACTATGTATGAATTACCTCCTACAAAACAGATCTGAAACTCTATCAGAGAATAATTTGTTTACCTTCATAGCATTCACATTCTAGCACTATGAAAGCTTGATAACTTGGAGGAAATTTCCAGCCAACTAATAGAATTCTGTAAAGAATTTTGTATACTTATGAGGTAATGCATCTTGTGTCTACCACATAGAGGGTAGGTAAACTATTTCTATTTCCCCATTACAAATATTAGCTATATTTCTATACAGACTGTGTTATAATTTTTGGCACCAAAAAAGTCAACATAGGACATTGAATAAATGTAGGTCCCCAGGTAATTCATTAGGACATAGATCTAATATTATGGGGTGCTTTCACTGAAATAATTCCTCATTTTTTTGTTTATTTACACTTCCTTCCCTCCTCTCAATCCCCTCCTGCTCCCCCACACCACCTCTTCCCTCTCCCTCCCTGCTTGAGAGAGGGCAGGGAACTCTGCCCTGTGGGAAGTCCAAGTCCCCCCCCCCCCGACATCCAGGCCTATGGAGCTGTGCATTCATATAAACTAGGGTCCCAAAAAGCCAGAACATCCCTTAAAAACAAGTCCCAGTGCCTTTATCAATGGATTCTCAGTCAGCCTCCATTGTCAGCCACAATCAGAGAGTCCGTTTTTTTCACATGCTCATTCAGACCTGGTCTAGCTGGATTTGGTGAGCTCCCATTAGAACAGGCACACTGCTTCAGGTGGTGAACCAACCCCTCGCAGTCTTGATTTCCTTGCTCATCTTCTCCCTCCTCTGCCTTTCAACTGGACCTTGGGAACTGAGGCTGTTGCTCTGATGAGGGTCTCTGCCTCTATCTCCATCCTTTGCTGGACAAAGATTCTATGGTGATATTCGAGATAATCATCAGTGTGATAGTGGGGCAAGGCCAGTTCAGGCACCCTCTCCTCTTCTGTCCAAGGACCTAGCTGGGGACATCCCCATGGACATCTGGGATCACCTCTAGAGCCAAGTCTCTTGCCAACCCTAAAATGGACCCCTTAATGTAGGTATCTTCTTCCCTGTTACTATATCCTCCATTCCTCCATATCCACCCACCCACTCTCCCAAGCTCTTGCCAGTCCTTCCCTTCTCCCTTCCCTCTACTCCTTTCCCCTTCCCCAACCTCACCCCCCCATGTTCACAACTTTATCCTGGAAATCTTGTTTGCTTCCAATTTCCATGAGGATCTATATATGTTTTTCTTTGTGTTCACCTTGTTATTTGGCCTCTCTGGGCTTGTGGACAATAGGATTAATGTCCTTGGTTTATGGCTAGATTCCACAAATGAGTGAGTACATACCATATTCATCTTTTTAGGTCTGGGTTATCTCACTCAGGATAGTATTTTCTATTTCCATTCATTTGCATACAAAATTCAATATGTCATTGTTTTTCACCACTGAATAGTACACTAATGTGTATATATATTGCACACTTTCTTTATCCATTCTTCCATTGAGGGGCATCTTGGTTGCTTCCAGGTTCTGGCTATTACAAATAATGCTGCTATGAACATAGTTGAACAAATGCTTTTGTAGTATGATTGGGCATCTCTTGGGTATATTACCAAGAGTGGTATTGCTGGATCCTGAGGTAGGTTGATTCCCAGTTTCCTGAGAAACCCCCACACTGATTTCCAAAGTGGTTGCACAAGTTTGCATTCCCACCAACAATGGATGAGTGTTCCCCTTAATCCACATCCTCTCCAGCAAAGGCTATCATTGGTGTTTTTGATTTTAGCCATTCTGACAGGTGTAAGATGGCATCTCAAAGTTGTTTTGATTTGCATTTCCCTTATCGCTAAGGAAGTTGAACATGACTTTAAGTGTCTATTGGATATTTGAAGTTCTTCTGCTGAGAATTCTCTGTTCAGTCTAGTGCCCCATTTTTTAATTAGGTTAATTAGAATTTTAAAGTCTAGTTTCTTGTGTTCTTTTTATATTTTGGAGATCAGTCCTTTGTCTGATGCACGGTTGGTGAAGATCTTCTCGCATTCTGTAGGATGCCTTTTTGTCTTAATGTCAGTGTCATTTGCTTTACAGAAACTTCTAAGTTTTGGGAGATCCCATTTATTCAAGGTTGCCCCTATTATCTGTGCTACTGGGGTTATATGTAAGAAGTGGTCTTCTGTGCAAATTTGTTGCCGTCTACTCCCCAATTTCTCTTCTATGAAGTTCAGTGTGGTCAGATTTATATTGAGGTCTTTAATCCATTTGGACTTGAGTTTTGTGCATGGTGATAGATATGGATCTATTTTCATTCTTCTACAGGTTAGCATCCAGTTATGCCAACTTCATTTGTTAAAGATGCATTCTTTCTTCCATTATATAATTTTAGCACCTTTGTCAAAAATCAGGTGTTCATAGCTTTGAGGGTTAATATCCAGGTCTTCTTTTCGATTCCATTGGTCGACATCTCTGTTTTTATGCCATTACCACACTGTTTTAATTACTGTAGCTCTGTAATAGAGTTTGAAGTCAGGGATGGTAATGCCTCTAGACGTTCCTTTATTGTATAGGATTGTTTTGGCTATCCTGGGTTTTTTGTTTTTCCATATAAACTTGATTATTGTTCTCTCAAGGTCTGTGAAGAATTTTGTTGTGATTTTGATGGGGATTGCACTGAATTTATAGATTTCCTTTGGTAGAACTGCTGATTTTACTATGTTGATCCTGCACATCCAAGAGCATGTGGAATCCTTCCATTTTCTGGTGTCCTCTTCAATTTCTTTCTTCAAAGCCTTAAAGTTCTTGTCAAATAGATCTTTTTCTTCCTTGGTTAGAGTTACCCAAGATATTTTATTCTATTTGTGGCTATCGTAAAAGGTGAAGTTTCTCTGATTTCCCTCTGTGTTTCTCTATCCTTTATGTATAGGAGGGCTACTGATTTTTTTTTGAGTTGATCTTTTAACCTGCCACATCACTGAAGGTAATTATCAACTGTAGGAGTTCTTTGGTAGAGTTTTTGGGGTCACTAATGTACACTATCACATAATCTGCAATTAACGAAAGTTTGACTTCTTTTCTGTTTCAAATCCAGTTGATCTCCTTATGTTGTCTTATAGCTATTGCTAGAACTTCAAGAACTATGTTGAAGAGATATGGTGAGAGTGGAGAGCCTTGTCGTGTTCCTGATTTTAGTGGGATGGCTTTGAGTTTCTCTCCATTTAATTTGATATTAGCTGTTGGCTTGCTATATATTGTTTTTTATTATATTTAGGTATGATCCTTGTATCCCTAACTTCTCTAAGACCTTTATCATAAAGGAGTGTTGAATTTTGTCATATGCTTTTCCAGCATCTAATGAAATGATCATATGGATTTTTTCTTTCAGTTTATTTATATGATGGATTACATTGATAGATTTTCATATGTTGAACCAGCCCTGCATCTCTGGGATGAAGCCTACTTGATTATAATGGATAATTTTTTGATGTGTTCTTGGTAACTGAACCCAGAATTTTACTGAGAATTTTTGCATTGGTGTTCATGAGCGAGACTGGTCTGCAATTCTCTTTCTTGGTTGGGTCTTTGTGTGGTTTTAGAATCAGGGTGACTGTGGCTTCATAAAAAGAGTTTGGCAATGACTCTTCTGTTTCTTTTTTTTTTTTTCGAGACAGGGTTTCTCCGTAGCTTTTGGTTCCTGTCCTGGAACTAGCTCTTGTAGACCAGGCTGGCCTCGAACTCACAGAGATCCGCCTGCCTCTGCCTCCCGAGTGCTGGGATTAAAGGCGTGCGCCACCACCGCCCGGCCTCTTCTGTTTCTATATTGTGAAACACATTAAGGAGTATAGGTATCAGCTCTTCTTGGAAGTTCTGATAAAATTCTACATTAAAACCATCTGGTCCTGGGCTTTTTTTTTTTTGGTTGGGAGTTTTTTTTTTTATGACAACTTCTATTTCCTCATGACCTATAGGTCTATTTAAATTGTTTGCCTGGTCTATATTTTATTTTGGTAAATGGTATTTATCTAAAACCAAGTCCATTTCTTTTACATTTTCCAACTTTGTGACATATAGGCTTTTATAGTAAGACCTAATGATTCTCTGAATTTCCTCAGTATCTGTTGTTATGTCCCCCCTTTCATTTCTGATCTTGTTAATTTGCATTCTCTCTCTGCCTTTTGATTAGTTTGGACAAATGTTTGTCAATCTTGTTGACTTTCTCAAAGAACCAGCTCTTTGTTTCGTTGATTCTTTGGATTGTTTTCTGTGTTTCTATTTTTTTTTATTTCAGCCCTCAGTTTGATTATTTCCAGTCTTCTACTCCTCCTGGCTGAGTATGGTTTTTTTTCTAGATATTTATGCTGTGCTGTCAAGTCGGTAATGTGAGCTTTTCTATTTTTTTAATGTGGGCACTTAGAGTTATGAACTTTCCTCTTAGCACTGCTTTCATTGTGTCCCATAGGTTTGGATATGTTGTTTCTTTCTTTATTTCTTTCCTGACCCAGGGGTGGTTCACTTGTTTACTGTTCAGTTTCCATGAGTTTGTAGGCTTTCTGGGGGTAGAATTATTGTTAAATTCTGAGTTTATTCCATGGTTATCTGATAAGACACAGGTGGTTACTAATATTTTTTTTTGTATCTGTGGAAGTTTGCTTTGTTACTGAGTATGTGATCAATTTTCGAGAAGGTTCCATGAGATTCTAAGAAGAAGGTATATTCTTACCTATTTGGGTGGAATATTCTATAGATGTCTGTTAAGTCCATTTGATCTATTACCTCCATTAGTTCTCTAATTTCTCTGTTATGTTTCTGTCTAATTAACCTGTCTACTGGTGAGAGAGGAGTGTTGAAGTTTCCTACTCTTACTGTGTGGGGTTTGATGTGTGCCTTGAGTTCTAGAAATGTTTCTTTTACATAAGTGGGTGCTTTTATATTAGGGGCATAGATATTCAGGATTGATACTTCATCCTGATGAATTGTTCCTGTTATTAAGTGTCTATCTCTATCTCTTCTGATTGATTTTAGTTTGAAGTCAATTTTGTTAGATATTAGTATAGCCACACTTGCTTGTTTCTTAGGTGTGTTTTAATTGAAAAACCTTTTTCCAACACTTTACCCAGAGTAGATGTCTGTCTTTGTGGTTGAGGTGTATTTCTTGTAAACAGCAAAATGTTGGATCCTGTTTTCGCATCCAATCTCTTAACCTGTGCCTTTTAATAGGTGAAATGAGTCCATTGATATTAAGTGATATTAATGACCAGTGGTTGTTAACTCCGGTTATTTTATTTTATTTTGGTGGTAGAGTTTGTGTGTTTCCCATCTTTGAGTTGTGCTGGTGAAGGGTTGTTAGATGTCTGAGTTATTTTGGGCATTGTTAGGTTCCTTGGGTTGTGATTTTACCTCAATTACTTTCTGTAAGGCTGGATTTGTGGCTATGTATTTTTTAAATTTGTTTTTATCCTGGAATATCCTGTTTTCTCCATTGATGGTGAACAAAAACTTTGTTGGGTATAGTAGTCTGGGCTTGCATTCATGGTCTCTTAGTTTCTGCAGCACATCTATCCAAGACCTTCTGGCTTTGATGATTTCCATAGAGAAGTCAGGTATAATTCTGATAGGTTTACCTTTATAAGTTACTTGACCTTTTTCCTTTGTAGCTCTTAATATTTTGTCTTTATTCTGTATGTTTTGTGTTTTGATTATTATATAGCGATGGGATTTTTTTTTGATCCAGTCTATTTGGTGTTCTGTATGCTTCTTGTACCTTCATAGGAATATCCCTCTTTAGGTTGGGAAAGTTTTCTTCTATAATTTTGTTGAATATATTTTCTGGGAATTTGAGCAATAAATCTTCTCCTTCTTCTACCCTTATTACTTTTAGGTTTTGTCTTTTTGTGGTGTCCCAGATTTCCTGGATGTTTTGTGATGAGAATTTGTTGGATTTGCTGTTTTCTTTTGATGTGGGAGTGATTTCTTATTAATAAAGAAACTGCCTAGACCCATTCGATAGGCCAACCCTTAGGTAGGCGGAGTAAACAGAATGGAATGCTGGGAGAAAGAAGCTGAGTCAGGGAGTCGCCATGGTTCTCCCACTCCAGACAGATGCAGGTTAAGATCATTCCTGGTAAGCCAGCTCGTGGGCTACACAGATTAATAGAAATGGGTTAGATCAATATATGTAAGCTAGCCAATAAGAAACTGAAACTAATGGGTCAGGTAGTGTTTAAAAGAATACAGTTTCCATGTAATTATTTCGGGTAAAGCTAGCCGGGTGCCGGGACACAGCCCGCCGCTCCGTATTTCAACATTCTTTGATTACTGCATTTCTTTTCTCTATGGTGTCTTCAGCATCTGAGATTCTTTCTTCTATGTCTTGTATTCTGTTAGTTATGCTTGTTTCTGTAGTCCCTGTTTGTTTACCCAGATTTTCCATATCCAGCCGTCCTTCGATTTGTGTTTTCTTCATTGCCTCCATTCCATTTTTCAAGTCTTGAACTGTTTCCATTACCTGTTTGATTGTTTTTTTTTCTGGTTTCCTATGATATCTTTTGGAGATTTATTCATTTCTTCAAACTTTTTGTTATTCTTCTCATCCATTTCGTTAAGGGAGTTTTTCACATCCTGTTTAAGGGACTCTATCACTTTCCTAATGTCTATTTCTTCTACTTATTCTGGAGTAGGGTGTTCAAGTCTTCCTGTTGTATGTTCACTGGATTCTGGTGTTATCATGTTGTTTTTCAGATTGTTGGAGGAATTCTTGCATTGGCACCTGCCCATTTCTTCCGTCAAATGCTCTCTGATGGATCTTCTGGTATAGGATAAGGAACACTTACTGGCCAGGGACCTCACAGACAAAAGGGCAGGCTTGCTTTGTGCAGGCTCAGTGAAACAAAGGAACTCCTTTGCAGTTGCACTCACCACTCACCCTCAGCCCAAAAGTAGGCTGAGTTGGGGGATCCTATAACCACCCCCCAAAGGGAAGGGGTGCCTGGGAGCAAGCTGGGATGGGATAAGAAGAGAAAGGCAATAGCCAGGGAGAGACGTCCCTGCTGAATGACCATAAATTTTAGGGGGTTGAAGGGTGTCTTTGCTCCCTTTCTGGGCCATTCACCAGCTGGTCGGGTACACACTCATCTCTTCGATGGATCTTCTGTTAGAGGATTAGAGCCACTTGCTAGCTTGGGACCTTCCAGTCAAAAAGCAATAATTGTTTATATAGTGAATAATATTTTGGTGGATTTATATACTGAATAATATTTGGTGGAATCGCTGCAGTTGCTACATTGTCATCGTTAGCAGCTCTTCTAAATGTTGGAATGATGAATTTCTTTCAGATATGCTTTACAGTAAGAAGGGGAATTCTTCAATTTCTTGGTAAATAACTACTTCCAGAGAAGGAATAAATTAAGATAAATTAAATAAAGTTGAATAAAGAAAATTCAAGTCTCCTTTAATGGGAGAATTACAAACTTCAAGACTGTTTAAATGTAAAATATTCCCAGGGATGTGATTTTCTTACAGAAATAACCAGTTGAAGTTTCTTCCTGAACTTTGTTCTCAACTGACACAACTGCCATGAGGAATTTATGTGACTCTTATGAATCATTGTCCATTTGCTTGCATTTACTCTAGTGTCTTAATTCCTGGTAATTTAGATTGTCAGCATCTCTCCTTAGGCCCTCTAGATTAATCATTCAGCAATCAGAATCAGTCATGAGGGTTTAGACAACAGAAATTAATAGAAATATTTAATCATAATAGCTTCTGTCTGCAAAGAAGTGTGGATTTCCCCCACTGAGTATGGTTTCTACAATGATATCTTATTCTGTTAAATCCCTGGCTTAAACCTTTTAGTGCATTGTTATTGTTATTAAAGTAATGTTCAATTTTGTTGTATAGATTAAAAGGCTCTTCTTGATTTTGGCTCTCTGTAGGTTTTCACTATGTAGCTTGCATATGCTTCTACTTTACTCCCTGTTCTCTGTCTCTTCGTGTCTGTTAAACTTCACTTTTTCCCTTCCTGTTTTCTTTATCTTTCCCTCCAACTTTCTATCATGCAGAACAAGCTGTAGTTCATTAGAGATCTTTTAACTACTCTTGCTTTGCCTTGGCTGGCTATCATCTGTTTTTCATTGAACAAAATGCAATTTCTTTCAGACAGCCTTATGTGAGGCTAAGTCATTTTCCCTTCATACATGTTTCTATTGTTGGTGATGTGTTCAACCTTTTAAAGTCAATATACCCTTTAGGTGAACAATGTCATTTCTCTTTGCAATTTAAAATCTTTGCCTTTTCAATTGTACTGTGACATATAACGTGTTTCAAAAACATTCCCCACTCACCCTTTGAAGTCCTATCACATCCGGTCCGAAAGATGTTGCTTGCTATCACACTTGTCTCTTTGGAAATCACTGCTTTAGGAAGGTAAATTTTCATTTGAGAAGGACTGAAGAACAACGCTAGGAAAGTGCTTTGTGATTATGTTTGCAATGGCATTTCTTCCCAGGGATTCAGAAAAACTAAGGGCAGAAGAGAAGGCTCCATCCTTAGCAAACTGCTGTGATATTTGACCAGCCAAATTTCTACTTCTGCTACTATGGGGCATGTCACACATGATTATTTGTCTTTCCTACTCATCTTTCACATGCAAAAATTTAACTAGTGTCATATTTCTTGAAGCATGTTTGAAGTACACTATAATGGCCCCAAGTTAGTACAAGAGTATGGACCATGACTAGATGTACTTAGGATGCATTAGCTCAAGCAGTATGCAGTAGGTTTCTTTCACTCATACTGTAACATTCAAATAGCATGAACAGTCCTCCTGCAGGGAATTTAATATGTTTTTTTAAACTTGTATTAACCTTGGTTAATGTTTCTTCTAGAACTAGTCTTTTGTTTGTTTGACTGGTAGTTTGGGTTATGGGGATTAAATCCAGGGCATTTTTTTTATGCTGAGCAAGGCTCTGGCACTGAGCTCTAACCTGTACCCCATTTGTACTCTGTAATGTAGCTGAAAAGTTAACTTGTGGAATCACTTTTCAATTCTAACATTTTCATGAATTTGGTGACACTCTGTCCGAATGCAAGGTTTTGACTCTTTTATAAAGCAACCCTGAGCATTTATTTGTCACTGCTTCATTAATGATTGTGTTATTAACACACCCTATAAAGCTGTTGATATATGATTTTCACAATTAAACTCTTTGTATCTTTCCAAGTGACTCTATAGCTTTGGAATGCAGCATTTGGAGGAGACTGACTAGCTTTGACTAGTTGTTTCTGTGTTTGTAATTAGTTATGCAATCTAGGAGGTCATGTTGAAAAACTTTCTGGAGAAAATACTCTGGGAAATCACCTACAGAAATATGGAAATTTTGACAATGCACATGAACTCAGATTGCCTGAGGGCTTGTGTTTCCTCTCCTAGATTTAGAAAGATTAGGCGCAGAGAAACAAACAGAGCAGGCTTTCTTCTGAAACACCGAGTGCCTTATCGCCACAAGTGCTGGATTTAAAGGCTAACAACTGAGGAGGCCTAAGAAATGTCAACAGTGTGAGAATAGACTGCTTCTCATGACCAGAGGAATCAGACAGGATTACCTGGGTGGGGGTAGGGGAGTGGAGGTCTATGAAAAGTCTGTAGTAACACAGTCCTTTCATTTTGAACTGTAATTACCTACAGGGCTAGTTGAAAAAAAAATCTAACAACCCTGGGGAAATGGCCTTATCATTTTTTTCAATTGTTTTTATTGTTTTTTATTCAGAGTTCCATACAATGTGTTTTGGCTGCCCCCACCCACTCTTTCTCAATTCATTCCCCCACTTCCTACCTACTTAACTATTTGTCTTAAAAAAAAAAAAAACCTTTCTCAAAGACAAGATCTCCTGAGTAAATTGGGAACATAGGGACCTTTGGGGAGGATTGAAGGGGAGGGAACAGGCAGGGAGGGGAGCAGAGAAAAATGAAGAGCTCAATAAAAATCAACCAAATAATCAATAAATAAAAAGAAAATAAACCCAAAAACCTTTCTTCAAGACCAAATTTGAGTGCCCAGATAACCTTGAATGTGTGTTCTTCAACTGGAGAGAAGTCAACTTCCCAGACCTACACTCTTTAAAACAAAATTGTCTCTTTTTTTTTTCCAGTAGCTAGCAGTGGTCAATAGCTCCCGGACATAGAGGAGAACTGTGTGCTTAGCTCCCACCTCCATTCTGGGATTTGATCTGAATTGGACTTGCAAGTTTTCTTTTTCATAGTGTTGCAGTTTCTGTGTGCTTATATGTACATCTGCTCTACTGTGTCCAAATGTTTCCTTTATTCATCTACCACCTCAGACTCTTAAACTCTTCTTTCTTTGTCCTCTTCCCCAATGATCTCTGAGCCTTGGGAGGGTTAGGGTAGGGTACAATTGTTCCCTTTCTGGCTGAGCATTCTATTGTCTCCTATTCTCTGCACCTTGGCCAGTTGTGGATCACTATGCTAATCACCATTTACTGCAAATCAAAGATTTTTAGGTGGGGGATGAGAGAGATATTGATTTATAGGTATAAGGATAAGTCATTAGGAGTCAGTTTAATACTATATCCATTTAGCAGCATAATAGCAGTAAGCGCTTACCAAGGGCCTATGACTTCTATCTATATATTCTTAGTCTAAAAATGGTGCTAGGTATGGGGTTTATCTTTTGGAGTGAGCCTTAAATCCAATAAAAAAGTGATTGATTACACCAAAAATATTTGTGTTACAATTGCACCAATGACCATGTGTTATGCTAATCATTGTTGTAGCTCAAAGGGCTCATAGATGGGTATGATTGATGATTACTGTTTTTCTTTCGGTAGGATAAATAGCGCCTTCCAGCATATAAAATCCTGCCACCAGGGATGAAATATTTAGGTCATTACCAACTTGATTCAGCCATGTTCTAAGACTCAAGTATGGGTATCTTCAATAATAGGGTCAATGGAAATAAAAGGCCACAAGTTATAAATTTTAAAATATATATGGAATCTATACTCTGAAGTCTATGAGTACATGATTGGGACCTCAGTTCTGTTTTGTTGGTTTGTGTGTGTGTGTGTGTGTGTGTGTGTTTGTTTTGTAGTAAAACCACACAGCCTTCATTTCTATGGATTTGTCAGTCCTGAGATCAGATAGATCAAGTTTTCTTATTTATCTTTTTCTGCACCCTGTTTCCCTTTTCCTCTTCGTTGTTCTTCAGGAGTTTCTTACCTATTCTTGGATCTTTACTGTAACCTGTAAATTTTAGATTCAACTTGTCAAATTTCTTATAAGTCTCTGTTGGGATTTGTATTAGAATCATTAAATTTTTATAAGAATTTTATAAGAAATAATATATTGACACAAGGATTCTATCCAGAGAAATTTATCTCCATTTACATATGACTTGATGATTATATTTGAATGAAAATTTATAATTGCCTGTAAAACTGCATTCCTACATTAATAACTTTATTTTAAGGAACTTAAATTTTCAATACTGAAATCAATTAGCATATTTTGATTTTTGCTATTATATAAATTATTTTTAATTAATTATATGTTGTTCAATATGCTAAATATTTTATAAGATGCTCATTCTTTGCATTATGTTTTAAATATTTATTTATATCTTAAGTTTTAACATTTTAGAAATGAAAATAAAATCACATTCTTTCTTTTCTGTTTTCTTCCCTTCCATGTCCTCTCCTTGTGACTGCCTCTCAAATTTATGGTCTCTTTTCCTTAATTATTATTGTGACAAGCCTGCACTCACAGACACATAAATATATAAATGGAATCTTCCGAGTCCATTTAATGTTGCTTGTATATGCATATGGTTTCAGAGCTCTCCATTTAATATTGGCTATCAATTAAAAGGCTCATCCCAGGAGAAAACTAATTCTCTCAGCCTTTTTTTTAGCAGGCTGAGGCTCTTTGTTTAGGGTGGAACCCTATGATAGTTTCCTTTTTCATGTTAGCATACTGATTGGTATTGTCCTTGTCCAGGTCTTATTTAGGAAGCCATATTGTTGAAGTATCATGGGTGAAGCTTCCCTTTCCTTTCTAGAAGACACACTAAGTCTCACAGCAGATTTCCTGGTTTTCTGGCTCCTACAATCTTTCCTCCTCCTCTGGATGATGCTCTCTAAGCCTTTGGAGCAGGAGTTGTGCTGTAGATGTATATATTGGGGCTAGACATCCCACAATCACTTGTTCACTAAATTTGAGTAGCTGTGGTTTTCTGTAATGGTCTTTCTCTCTCTCTCTCTGTTGCAAGGAGAAGCTGTTTTGATGAAGGATGAGAGTTACACTTATTTGTAATAATTAGAATTCACTTAGGAATTGTATTGATTTGCTAAAGTGGTAGTAGTATATTCTCTTCTATGGTGCATGACCTCAAGTGCTCAGGTAGTTTCTTAGCTTTTGAGTCCCAGGAATAATTTCCCTCCTGTTGAGCAGGACTTAAATCTAATTAGAGAGCTGTTGGTTACAGCCAAGATGTAAGTGCTGTTGTTACATACTTGTAGGTAGATATTTCTTTGGGCCTCTCGCTCACAAAAAAAAAAAAAAAAAAAAAAAAAAACACCTGACATAAAGACTTATTATTCATTATGAAGGATCCGCCTATAGCTTAGGCTTGCCCCACTAGCTCTTATTAATTGATTTAACAGATTTAATTTACATTAATCTATGTTTTGCTTCATGGTTTTTTACCTCTCTTTCATCTTATACCTCCTGTTTTTTCTCCATGTCCCCTAGTATTTGTCACATGTCTAGACTTCTCTCTCTCTCTCTCTCTCTCTCTCTCTCTCTCTCTTTCTCTCTCTCTGCCTGGAAGTCTTGCCTAACCTCTTTCTGCCTAGCTATTATCCATTCGGCTCTTTATTAAAGCAATCAGAAGGCACCTTGGCAAAGATTCTTCTTCACAGTGTCCAAAGAGATTTTTCCTCAATACTTAGCAATAGTTTGCCAAACTAGTCATGGTGGTGCTTAGGTGTCACAGCTGGGCAGCTGTGTTTGTTGTCTCCCTCCCTTGGCTGCTTGCAGGGAAGCTTCTGGTACTATGAGAACTAGTCCTCAGCATGCAGGCTTTCAGATCTGATCCTGCTTGGATCATTCAAGTCCTGTGTCTTAAGGACATAGTGTTCTCTTTTTTTATTTATTTTTATTGAGCTCTAAGTTTCTCTCTGCTCCCCTCCCTGCCTCTCCCCTCCCTGACTCTCTCCTCCCTCACTTCCCTCCTTCAACCCTCTCTGATGGTCCTGTGCTCCCAATTTACTCAGGAGATCTTGTTTTCTACATCTCATGTAGATTAGTTTCATGTATGTCTCTCTTATGGTCCTCATTGTTGTCTAAATTCTCTGTGACTGCGATTTGTGGGCTGGTTTTATTTACTTTATATGTTAAAACCACTTATGAGTGAGTACATGTGATAATTGTCTTTCTGTGTCTTGGTTACCTCACTCAAAATGATGTTTTCTAGCTCCATCCATTTGCCTGCAAAATTTAAGGTGTTATTTTTTTCTGCTGTGTAGTATTCCATTGTGTAAATGTATCACATTTTCTTTATCCATTCTTCAGTGGAGGGGCATTTAGGTTGTTTCCAGGTTCTGGCTATGACAAACAATGCTGCTATAAACATAGTTGAGCACAGGACATAGTGTTTTCAACAAGAGGGACTTGCCTTCAACTTCTGTGAGACAACCAATGTCAATGTCAATATCCCATATTGTTTTGGAATTCTCTTGGACTCCCCTTACCAAGAACTCAAAAGGGAGTGTTTCATCCTTGGTACTTGGGATTTTGCTAGACAATCTATCATGAAAGAAATATTGACAATCTGGTTGGAGAAATTTTCATTTAAACTACAGAAGTATACACACACACATTTAAACGACAGAAGTACACACAGACACAATTTTAGGTAAATAATCATTGTCTTAGTTAGGGTTTCTTTTGCTGTGATGAAACACTATGACCAAGAAACAAGTTGAGGAGGAAAGGGTTTATTTGGCTGATACTTCTTTATCACTGTTCATCATCAAAGGAAGTCAGAACAGGAACTCAAACAGGGCAGGAAACTGGAGGCAAGAGCTGTTGTACAGGTCATGGAGGTGTGCTGCTTACTGGCTTTCTTCCCATGGCTTTCTCAGTCTACATTTTTATAGAACCTGGGACCACCAGTCCAGGGATGGCACATTAATTCATTAATTAAGAAAATGACCTATAGGCTTGCCTGCAGTACAATCTTATGGAGGTATTTTCCAGTTGAGGCTCCCCCTTCTCAGATGATGCTAGATTGTATAAATTTGACATATAACTAGCCAGCACATTATGTCTTTTTTCAAGCATCCTTTCTGTTATTTTTCCCTCTTCTCCTTCATCCTTATTTGTATTGAGCACCCTCTTTCCATTCCAGTGAAGGCCTCCCTGATTTCCTCATCATATTGTTTGTATACTGTTATTCTTCACTGTAGTGCTCCTCCCCATGTTTCTCCCCTCTATAGTATCACTTAACTTTCCTAGTTTCTAAATTTGCTACAGGTTTTATAGTCACATCTGAAATTTTAGAGCTACGAATCACAGAAGAATGAGAGCAGGGGCTAGTCAACTTTCTGTGTCTGGGTTAACTTACTTAATATAATATTTTCTGGTTCTATCATTTTCCTTCCAGATTTAAATTTTACATATGACTAATATTTCATAATGTAGATGTTCCACATTTTCATTACCCATTCATCAATTGAAAGCTATTTAGGTTATTTCCTTGTTCTAAGTAATGTGAATAGATTATCAATGAACAAGACTGAACAAATATCTGGAGTAGGATATCATGTCCTATGCTCATATGCCAAAAAACTGTATAGCTTGATCATAAGGTACGTTCTTGTCTGCATGTGCTGCACACTTAAATGCATGTCGTGCCCTCAGAGATTAGAAGAGATGTCAGATCTGTAACTGGAGTTACAGAGTGTTGGGAGCCTCCGTGTAGCTTCTAAGAAGTGAAATTTGATCCTCTACAATAGTAAATAAGTGATCTTAAACACTGAACCATTTCTGTGGTCTCTTCTTTGCATTTTCCTTGTTGATAATTTTATCTTTTATAAGCATATTAATTAAGAGCTAGTTTTCTGTCAGAAATACCAAATAAATCTGAGTGTCTGAAGTCAATAGTAGTTTGTCATTTAATGGAAAGTGCAATGTACATTTTCAGAGGGACTACCTTTTGAGCTGGTGATCTGAGGACAGAGGGTGCTTTTTTTTCTTAAAGTCCAAGCATGTCCTAAGGTTTGGCTTCCAGATAAATGAGTGTGCAAGCACATCCATTTAACTACTGTGACTAAAATGGCAGAAATCACTTACACTCACATTTTCTTACTGAAACTTGACTTCATGATTCCACCCAAGTGTGAGGTTACTGGGAAATTGCTACACTCTGGAAGAAAAGCATAGGTCTTTCTCAACAGCAAACCAACAACGTGTGTTACTAAATGAACTAGCAGCATCATTCTTCTTCGCTTTCTTTTTTTTTTCCTTTTTGACCTGATGACTTTATTTCTATGACTTGCTTATTGTATCTTTGAATGAAAGTAGCAGAAGTAGTATCCCTGCTCTCCTCCTCATTTTAAAGGAAACATTTTAAGGTTTAAAATATATAGAATGGTATTCTTATAGGGTTTGCTAGATAATTTTATTAGGTTAGCAAAACTCTATCATTTGGTAAGATTTTGAAAATGATTTTCTTACATTTTTTGACATATAATTACATCATTTTACCTTCCCTTTCTTCTTACAAATTTTCCATGTATTCCTCCTTTCATTTACAATAAAAATTTCAAGATTCATCTGAGTTGTGGTATGAATCAGCACTTCATTCTTTTTATAAGTGATTGATATTCCATTGTTTTTCTAAATTTTTTTTATCTTTTCATTAATTATATTTGAGTCATCTTCAGTCATTGCTTATTAAAAATAACGATGATTTCTATAAACAAGCTTTCACTTGAATGCTTCTTTGCAATACACATAGGTATGTATAACTCAGACTACAATTATTAAGTCATGTGATAACTATTTTTTTCTGAAAAACCATTGAATTCTTTTATATTATCAGTGATAATGTGTATAGAATTGGGGAAAGGAAAAGAAGGAGCATAGTGAAAAATGATGTGAACATAATGCTAATATATAAAATTTCCCCAAAGCTTTATCTCTCTCAAATCCTTACTAGAAATTGTTATCTTTTTTTTAAGGGTTAGGATTTTTATTTTATTTTTTTAAATTTATTTATTTATTAAGGATTTCTGCCTCCTCCCCACCACCGCCTCCCATTTCCCTCCCCCTCCCCCGATCAAGTCCTCCTCCCTCATCTGCTCGAAGAGCAATCAGGGTTCCCTGACCTGTGGGAAGCCCAAGGACCAGCCACCTCTATCCAGGTCTAGTAAGGTGAGCATCCAAACTGCCTAGGCTCCCCCAAAGCCAGTACGTGCAGTAGGATCAAAAACCCACTGCAATTGTTCTTGAGTTCTCAGTATTCCTCATTGTCCGCTATGTTCAGCTAGTCTGGATTTATCCCATGCTTTTTCTTATGAATGGAGATAGCCTTAGTTAATATGAAATAATTTGTGTTTTAATTTGCATTTTCTTTTTTAATGTTAATTATAACATTAGGTCTAGCTTCTTATTGGCTAACTCATATTAATTTAACCCATTTTTATTAATCTGTATATCGCCACGTGTTAGTGGCTACTGGCAAATTTGCACATGTCTGACTCTGGCAATTCCATGGCATCTGTCTGACTCTGCCTTCTTCCTCCCAGAATTCTGTCCAGTTTTCCCTGCCTACCTAAGTTCTTTCCTATCAACAGGCCACTGCAGTTTCTTTATTCATTAATGGTAATCATAGCACACAGAGGGGATTCCCACATTCCCCTTTTCTGTTTCAATAAAAAAGAAGGTTTTAACTTTAACATAGTAAAATTACATATAACAAAACAGTTATCAAGCAAGAATTACAGTTATGATGTTTATATCTGCTTTATGTTTTATCATAACTGAGGAAAACTATAACCATAAATTCTTCAACTCAAAGACTCCAGAAAGATATGATATTACCTAAGTAAACAGGAAGTGCATTGCAAGCAACTTCCAAAATTCTAGAATTGACAGAGACATCTAGCTACCTAGACAGTCACCCAAAGTTCTTCTGTACCATTGGAGCATCCATCTTCATATAGTTAAAACTGTAGTCAAGTTAGTTAGATTTTCTAGATTTGTAGAGATATATTTCAGTTAGATAGGTATTGTTCATATCTTTCAAAGACCTTCAGAATACGGCATTTAGAATGTTTAAAAACTTAAGACTTTTCATGACAGTGAGACATATCTGCTCCTGGCAGCACAAGCTACTTCAAGATCAAGATGGACATCGGAAGTGGCTCCTTATGGAGTTAGTTAGCCATTTGGGCAAGAAACTGCTCTTGCCTGAACATGAAGTACGTGGAGAGAAATGACTGCTGATCTAACCTAAAGGTGAGATGATACTTCGGGTTCCTGCTTCATGAAAGAGTCTGCTAGACATTCTACAGGATACAGAAGAAAGTGATTGCCAAACAGCCAATATAGGCGGACCTGTCTTTGAAATTTCCTGCATCGTGGAAAAGTCTGCTGGATACTGTGGGCCTGTAAGTTAATTTGCATTTTCTAATGCCTAATAATGCTTCACATTTCCTCAGGTTCTTTTTAGACTATTACAGATCTTCTTTGCCCATTTTTAAATTAAGGGAATATTCATTTTGCTATTGGACTGTAAGTTTTGTTTACATATGCCAATATATACACCTAATTATGTATCCAATGGCACTGAAAATAGATGTTCAAACAAAATACACAGTATTAATAAAAGTTTCCTTTCTCTATGAGTTTTCATTTCATTTCCTTGATAATGACTTTTGGAACAGCGACATCTTCAAAATGATAAAATCAATTCATAATTAGTTGTGTATTACTTGAGAATTTAATGTCATTTTTAAGGTCACAGAGTTTGACTTTAATATTTGCTTTTAAGAAACTTTAGTTTTGGCTCTGGTGTGAGATCATTAACAGATTTTGACTTGTTTTTTTGTGTATGAACGTAGAAGTTTATTCTTTTCCCATTGAAACAATTTTCACAGCATCCTTTGTTGATAAGACTATTCTTTCTCCCGTTGGATTGTCTTGAATTTTTTGTGGAAAATCATCAGATGATAAATGTGAGATCTACTTCTGTTTTGGCAGCCACATCGCATGGAATAGCAGGCTGTACTAGTAGCATATTGTGTTAGTCTGCATGGGTTTATACTAAGTTTTGAAATCAGAAATATTTGTCTTCCCATGTTGTTTTACATTTTGGTTTATTCTTTGTTAGCTCCCATCTGTTGTTGTGCTAACTCTTTTAGCTTTTTCATTTAGAGTACTGAATTTTCTTATTGCCTGATTTCTGAAGGATCTTATACTCTTAATTTCTTTAAGATAATTTATATCTAATTCCTTGAATTCTTTGACCACATTTGAAATTATTGTAAAAATTTTATCGAGTATGTTTAACATTAAACTTCTCTAGAAATAGTTTCCATAATTTCTTTTTTCTTGTGTATGAGCTACACATCCTTTGTTGTCGCTGCTTTGCATATCTCCTGTATTCTTAGACCCAAACAGAACATTTTCAGTAATATTAATTAATGTGTCAGCACCAGAAGTTATATGGTTGCCCAGCCCAAGTATTTATTTGTTTTTATTTTTAACATCGCTGATGATTATTTCTGCAGTGTGTATTCTTTGCTGTGTGTAACCTCTAACGTCTCCTCTCATTTAGCTAGAAACTGACAAACATACAGAATTTTCCTCAAATTCCTGGAACCAATTATTCTGCCAGTTTTTACTGAGAATCTCTGTAAGCATTTTGGTGGAACACTTACAATACTCAGACAACTGACAACACTTGCTTTCTCAACTCTAACGAATATGCTAGAGCCTCGCAAATCCCTTATGGGTAACTCATTCCTCAGATTGTCCTTTTTAGGTTTCTGCTTTTCTTTTTTTTTTCTTTTCTTTTTTTTTTATTGAGAAAAGGAAGAAGAAAAAAAAACAAGTTTCCACCTCCTCCCAGCCTCCCATTTCCTTCCCCCTCCTCCCACCCTTCTCCCCCTCCTCCCACCCTTCTCCCCCTCCTCCCATTCCTCTCCCCCTCCCTCTCCAGTCCAAAGAACAGTCAGGGTTCCCTGCCCTGTGGTAAGTCCTAGGTCCTCCCCCCTCAGTCCATATCTAGGAAGGTAAACATCCAAACTGGCTAGGCTCCCACAAAGCCAGCACATTGCGTAGGATCAAAACCCCGTGCCATTGTCCTTGTCTTCTCATCAGCCCTCATTGTTCTCCATGTTCAGAGAGTCCAGTTTTAACCCATGCTTTTTCAGTCACAGTCCAGCTGGCCTAGGTGAGCTCCCAGTAGATCAGCTCCACTGTCTCAGTGGGTGGGTGCACCCCTCGTGGTCCCGACTTCTTTGCTCATGTTCTCCCTCCTTCTGCTCCTCATTGGGACCTTGGGAGCTCAGTCCAGTGCTCCAGTGTGGGTCTCTGTCTCTATCTCCATCCATCCCCAGGTGAAGGTTCTATGATGATATGCAAGATATTCGTCAGTATTCCTATAGGCTAGGGTCATTTCAGGTTCCCTATCCTCAGCTACCCAAGGAACTAACTGGGGAACTCGGCTTGGGCTCCTGGGAGCCACTCGAGGTTCAAGTCTCTTGCCAACCCTACGGTGGCTCCCTTAACTAAGAATTGTGTTTCCGTGCTCCCCTATCCACCCTTCCTTTATCCCAATCCTCCTTTTTCCCCAAGTTCCCCCCATTCTCCCCTTCTCCCTTGCGCCAACACTTCTCAACCTCCTAAAACAGTCTAAAATTCAAACTAGCCCTGGATGCTTTCATTAGACTTTCTTGGGAGAAAAGTCTTTTTTAGCTTTGGGCAAGCTCTGAATCTCATCCAATAAATATAGTTTTCAATTGAGTGTTCTGGAGAACTAGCAGTCATGTAAAGCCATGGCATTTCTCTGGGAATGAGGCTTTGAAGTACTTTTAATCCTATGCTGTCTTTCCAATGCTTGCTTGGCTGCAGCTTTCCCATATGACAGCTAGCTATTAATCTTCAAAGGTTTCAAAGCCAGAAAGAAAGGGATAAGAACACTGTAAGTGAAAACACTTTTCACAAGAATCAACTTGAAAAATCTCTCAGATGGCTGCATGTCTGTTATTTTGCAAGAGTTCTGAAAATGCTGATCCTTATATTTGGCAGTTTATTGCTTTACAGAGAAGATAAATTTTCAAGATCTTACCATCTAATTATGTTTTATAATAATTTTTCTACGATTGGTCTTTGGTATTTTTAGTCCCTTAATAATCTCTATTTAAAGGGGTGAGGTTTGCAATATTCCAGAGGCTGGTTCTGAACTCCTGGACTCTAGTCTTCTCAGCAGCTGAGGGGTAGGTGCAAACCATTTTGTACTTACCAGTATCTTTGATGAGTAGTCATAATTATACTTTTATTATTGAAATATGCTTTATTCTTCTGTACTGAATATTTTATTGATGATTAAAGAGCATTTAACCTCAAATTTTCATTAGTGATTTTAATCTTCTTTAACACGGTCACTTGCCTTTAAAAATCAGCTTCATAAAATTTAATTCTTAGCCTTTTGCAAACAAAGTACATTTAGATAAGGCTTAAAATACATCCACCCAGTGCCAGGCAAAGTAGTACATTCTTGTAATCTTGGCGCTTGGGAGACTGAGACAGGAGGATGGCCATGAATCTGAAGTCAACAGCCTTAATTCCACAGTCTTAGATCTGGCCCTTGATTTTTTTCTAGCGATGTAAATGGCATCACTATTAGGATACATCTATTTTCATTATCCTCAAAGGTTTTCTTAAGATTTCTTGTATTCAGTCTCTTACATCCTCAATAATCAATGGCATTTATGAATCTACATTTCAGGTTCTACTATTTCTTCCTTTACCAAAAATGTTGCTATAATTGACTCTTTGACTACACAGTCTTTTAGATCTGGGCACTAAAAGTTTTCTTATTGATCATGAGATTAATCTACATTGTTGCATGTATAAGCATTTTTTTTCCTTTTTATTAGTCTTCCATTGTTCATATGTTGTGTTAGTTTTTCTTTTCTGTAAGAAAATACTAAAGATGTTCTACTTTCTACTTTTATAGTTTGATTTGTGGTCACTGTTTTGAGGGTTTCCACCCATAACTCTCTCCTTAATTTCGACCTGTGGTGGCACCTCATGACAGTAACACAAGGGAGAAAAAAATCCATTCACCTAATGGCAGATTATAAAATAAAGAAAAAGAGAATTAAGATACTGAGTTCCATAGTTCTTTTTAACAGTGCCCCTCCAACAAGCAAACATCTTGTCTAAAGTCCACTGTTTAAAGTTTCTGCCATTTTTAATAGTGCCAAGCTGGGAAGCAAGTTTTTAAACTGGAGAGCAATCCAGATTGAAACTATAGCAGACACACAATAAATTGTTCACTTGTACATTGCCTATAGGACTTTTTGGTTGATTGTGCATTTGGCTGTTAAAAACATAACAGCAATAAACATTTATATTCAATTATTTTAATGCAAATATGTTTTTGTTTTTAAAGTAAATACCTTGGAGCAGATTGTAGAGTGACATGGTATATGTATGTTTAACTTTGTGTAAATAACTCATCATTTTTCCAAGATTAGTAACATTTAATATTTCCACCAGCACATTGTAAGAGATTTAGTTACTCTACATTGATGTTTGCATTTGATTTTATTAGTCTTTTCAGCTTTTACCTTTCTGATACTTTTATAGTTTTTACTTTTTGAGGATTAGGAGGCATGGCCTTGTTGGATTAGGTGTATTCTTGTTGGAGGAGGTGTGCCCATGGGGGTGTGTTTTGAAGTTTCAAAAGCATATGTCAAGCCCAGTGTCTCTTTATTTCCCTACCTGATTCGTATCAGGATAGAAAGCTCCCAGCTATGCTCCAGCACCATGTTTATCTATTTTTCTATTTGGTGATTATGTACTAACTTCATAAAACTCTAGAAGTTCCTAATTGAAGGCTTTCATTTTTAAGAGTCTTCTTGGTCATGGTATCTCTTCATAGAATTATAAACAGTAACTAAGACACCACTGTAGTACTATTCAGAGTTGAAGTCTTTGGGAAGTCATAAAGATGCTAACCTCATCAATGGATAGTCTATTGATGAAATCACAGGTCAATGTACTATTGGAAGATGGTGGAAATCTTGGTAAGTTGTGACTCCTGGCTTAATGGATGTGATTGAGGATTCCCTTGTTCCCCTCCTTCTGTGCTTTCTGGTTACTATGAGGTTAGAAACTTTCATCCCCTATATGTTCTTCATTTTGGCACCAGAAACAATAAAACAAAATAACCATAATAGTAAACCTTTAAATCTTCTGCTAGAATAAATCTAACCATCCTTTAAGTTGATTTTGTCAGGTATTTTGTTTTATTTGTCATACGATGCAAAAATGATTAACAAAATGGCTTTTCTTATTCCAGGTTATGCAGATTTATTTAATATCATTACTTCCTCTATACACTTTCATGTTTTTACATTTAGACCTAATAGACTTGTTTCTCTGATAAAGCAAATTGTTTCCCCCTTGATTTTCTTTTCTTCCTTTCTTTCTTCCTTTCTTTTCTTTTTCTTTTCTTTTTTTTTTTTTTGGTTTTTCAAGACAGGATTTCTCTGTAGCTTTGGAGTTTGTCCTGGAGCTAGCAGACCAGGCTGGTGATGTGGGAGTGTCATATATCTGTTGCTTTCATTGGTTAATTAATAAAGAAACTGCTTCGCCTGATAGGTTAGAACATAGGTTAGTGGAGTAAACAGAATGCTGGGAAGAGAGGAAGTGAGGCAGACGCCATGCCTCTCCTCTCCAGGGCAGCTGTGATGAAGCAAGACTCCAGGTCAGACATGCTGAATCTTTGCCGGTAAGACTGGTGCTACATAGATTACTAAATATGGGTTAGGCAAGATGTGAGAATTAGCCATTAAGAGGCTAGAACTAACGGGCCAAGCAGTGTTTAAATGAATACAGTTTGTGTGTTGTTATTTCAGGGCATAAGCTAGCCAGGAGGCCGGGAGCTGGGTGGCAGGAACACAGCCCGTAGCTCGTACTACAGATTGACCTTGAACTCACAGAGATCCACTTGCCTCTGCCTCCCGATCCCCCTTGATTTTCATGCTCTGTTTCTTTCTGTGTGTATATGTCTGTGTGTGCATGTACACAAACACACTCAAAGGCGTGCATACTTGGGGTTGAAAGAAGTTGTTTCTCTTCATTGTAATCATTGTCATAATTAAGGAACTAGAATGAGAATCTGTTTTGGACTCTATTCAGTTCCATTAGTGCATTTTGCCATTCTGAACAATAGCACTCTGTCTTAATAACTGTAGTTTTATGAGTTTGGCTACCTGATTTATGTGAAGTCCAGCTTTGTTCTATTTCTTCTTGAGTACTAGTTTGCCCATTTCCACAAAAATATTTACTGAGACTTTTATTGAAATCACTTTGTGGGACACATTGCCATTATTATAGTAAAACTTTCTATTCCTTAACAGAGTAACACTCGAATAATAAGTTAAGTAGTTAATTTTGGATTTGAGACAAAGTATTCATTATTTATCCTAGACTTGTTTTGAACATGCTATATGCATGCCTTCCTGACCTCAAAAAATCTTCTTTCTGTCTTATCCCTTTTTAATGCTGAAAATATAAGGATGTATTGCTATACTCAGTCTTGGTCAGTTTTTCATAATATTTTATAGGTTTTTGAAAAATTTGGTGTGTGTGTGTGTGTGTGTGTGTGTGTCTGTATGTGTGTATGCTTTCCCTGTGACATACTTGTGGAGATGAGAGGAAAGCTCTAAGAAGACAATTTCTTCTTCTACCATGCAGGTTCCTGGAACTGAACTCAGGTATCAGGTTTAGGAGCAAGCACCCTTACTTGCTGAGCCATCTTGCTTGTGTAATATTCTTATTTTCAGTGTCACTGCAAATGATACGTATTTTAAAACATTATCATTTGATTGCTGGTGGTACATGCAAATACAATTTTTTCAAAGCTCAGTCTTTTGTCCAGTTGTAGTACAAAGGCCTAAAATTATGATCTAATATTTGTTACCTTGACTTCTGCTGGAACCAGAAAATCCTCTACTGGCCTGACTGCATTTCCCTCTCTATTCTTTTCCATGGGGGTTTAAACTTCCATGGTAAAAAGGACCAAGCACAGATCCTGCTGATCCTACATGAGTGAAGTTTAGTCCCCCCCCCCCCCCCCCAGTTTACAGAGTTTACAGAATCAAAGCAAGTCAGTCATTTCCTTTATAGAAACCAGGAGTCTCTTCATCCTTTTGACACCATAAAGCTTGGTTCTATAGCATGTTGTGTTTACTATGTTTGTTACCATGAACTTCAAATGGTCTTTTGTAATTGTAGTGCTCTCCTCTGTTGGACTGTGAATAACCAATAGCTTGCTGACGATCTCACCTTCATAGAGCAGCAACCATCTGTTGAGAAATATACATGCTTTGAGGTGGGAATTTTCTTTACAGACACAGTGCAAAAGAGACACCTAAAACATCCTTATCTAGCTGGGCAGTGTTGGTACTATCACTTTATCAATTTAAATTAAATTAATTTATGGTCTGGCCCTTTGAGCCACAGTTTCATTTTGTAGCACTGATTAGCCTAGAACTCACTATCTAGATCAGGCTGACTTAGAACCTGTTATCTTCTTTCTCTGTAGCTGAAGTACTGGGATTATATATGTCTGCCACATACCCAGCTAAATTTACTTTTTGGTAGCATCAGATGTAAAAAGTACATTTATCAAGTACTATGTAATAATTCTTCTTCCAACATATGCATACTAGGCATCAAACTCAAGTCGGTGTGACGTTCAAATCAGCATAATTATATCTCTGTTCTCAAACACTGATCTTTCATTTGTGGTAGACATATTCAAAATCCTTTTATCTAGACGTTTTTATATGTGCTGTACATTATTGCCATTTATAGTGCCTCTACTGTGCCAAAGCACCTCAAAACTTCTATCTCTCCTCTCCACATTTTCTTGTAACCACTATTCTACTCTCAGTTTCTACGAGGTCAACTATTTTACATTTGACATATGAGTGAGATTATGTAGTAGTATTTGCCTGTTCCAGACTTATATCAGTTACCATAGTTGTCTATGGTTCTGCACATATTATCACAGATAAGATTATTTCATTCTTCATTATGATGGAATACTATTCTATTTTGTATATGTGTCTTATTTTCTTTATCTACTGATTTATTAGACACATAAGTTGCTTCAAACTTCTTAACTATTTTGAATAGTACACAGTAAGCCTGAGAGTATGATTGTATATTCAATATGCTGATTTCATTTCCTTTGAATACATACCTAGTAGTAGTTTTTTTGCTGCATCATGTGGTGTCTATATTTTATATTTTTAGAAACATCAATACTGTTTTTCACAATGACTATCAAATTCACATTCCCTCCAGCCATGTACAAACAGTTCCTTAATTTTATATATCTATACTATCAATTTTGTCTTTATAATAATAGCAATCCTCACTGTAGTGAAGTGATATTGCTTTGTGGGTTTGCATGTTTATGCACATGTGTGTTCAGATGCACATTCATATATATTCCAGTGTATGTGAAGACCAAAGGTCAGTGTTGAGTGTCTTCCTAATTTCCTCTCCACCTTATTTTGAAAAAAGAGCTCTGTTTCTGAATATGAAACTTTCTGATTCAGCTAGATGGTCCACTTAGCCAGCCTCAGAGATCCTCCTACTTCTAACTAGCTGGCTCTGGGATTACAGGCACATGCTGCTATGTACAACTTTTGTACCTGTAGGCTGGTAATTGAAAACAGGTCCTCAGACATTCATTGCAAATACTTTACCAACTGATGTATTTCCCCATTCCTGTAGTGTGATTTTTATTCCTTTGTTTTCTAGCTTTATTAGAGTTTCAATTTCTGACAATTCTTACAATAGCCTTCCTCTATTTCTGTGTGTTTTGCTCCACCATTTTTGTTACATTTTTTTTTTACTTTTTCTTTGTGATTCTTATACGACTTAAGAAAAAAACTTTTAATTTTTAATTTTACTTTAGTCTTGGTTGTCCATTTGAGGGAGTATATGTGCATTTGCATTTGCATGTATGTGTATGAGTGTAGGTACATACGGGCCATGGTTCAGTACAGAAATCAGAGAACATTTTTTTGGAAGTCGGTTCTCTCCTCGTACCTTGTGGGATCCAGGGATTGAACTGAGGTCATCACGTCTGCATGAACCTCTTCCTAATGAAACAACTAACTGGCCCCATAAAAACATACTTTGACTTTTGACACACTATTTGGTAGTGAAAGAAGCTTACCATTAATCTTAATGATAATAGTCTATCATCACTTCTACTATTTCTGTCTTAGATGCGGACCTAAGTCCAAGTTTGCCAGGAAGCTATTCCTGGTCTGTTCTCATTGTCTCAGTACTGGAGAACAAGCTAAGTCAAATATTTGTCCCAAATCCTCTGATAGTTTGTTGTTTAGTATCACCATGTGAGCACCTAAATCGTAAGGATCCTACAACACTGCCAGTGGATTGAAGTAGACCCAGACACCTTATTAACAGTTAGGAGCCTGGGAAATAAACACTCTGGCTGAATCAATGAAGGAACAAACCCAGACTCCTATTTTATGGAGCTCATGGCTACTATATAAGTTATTTTTATGTTCTTATGACCAAAATAACTAAGGAAAACATATTAAAGGAACATGTTAAACATATTAAAGGAACATATTTGGACTCGTGTTTTCATACAGATTTCAGTTCATCCTGACTAAGAAGGTATAGTGGTGAAAATGATTCTCTCCCTGTTGGCTGGAGAGCAGATATACACTTTGAAGTCTTGTCCTTAGTAACCATCTTTGCCCATTAGAGTGACCACTTAAAGATTTCACAGTATTTAAAATAGTATCACAATCTGGAGAATACATATGATAAATTGAGGTTATCAGAGACAATTTAGATTTGAACAATAACTTTCTGTCCCTGAACCTCATAGGCTCCTTTAGTCTAACTTCAAGGATCTCCGTAATCTTAGCAGTTCCAGCACAATTTACAAATCAAAAGTCTTTTCTAAGATTGCAAACATGTAGCTGATAGCCCCTAATTTTTTTTAAAAAAATAAAATCACATTATTTTAACATACAACAATATGGAATAAATATTCCAGTTCCAAAAGGAAAACACAAGGAAATAGACTAAAACCTAGCAGAACAAACATTAACTCCAAAGCTCCATGTATTGCCTCCAGACCACATGACATCATTACTTGAGACTCTAGGCACTTGTGTTGCCCAGCTTAATGACATTGTCTCCTGCAATATACATGTGCTTTTGCTTTGGCCAATCCTCTTACTCTCAACAACTTGTGCTGACAGACATTTGATGCCCCTAGTATCTCATATCCACTGCAATTTAGGCTTCGTCCTCAAAACTTCCTATGCCACCCACTCTGAGGCTTTCTGCATGAAAACTAACATTGCTATAAATTGGTTAGTCTCACAGAATTTTTTCTGTGTTTTTTTTTTCATTTTGCTGAAATCTATCACAAACCATGATGAATTTTGCCTGTGTGCAAAATTAGAACCAAATAGATGATGCCATATTCTGTTGTCATCTAACAAATAGTCAGGTCCCATTGGGGCATATCTACAGTGACCTCCATGTGCCTGAGTATCTGCACCAAGAAATATACTTTCCTGGGTGAATATGTTTTCTGGTATGTCATCCTTGTTGCTCTATCTTTTCAAGCACTATCTCCTTAAGGGTGAAAAATTTTGCAATGAGTTTGTCTTGGCAACTTTGAGGGGTGGGGTCCTTCTGTCACGTACTTTTTCTTTGTCCCTGTAGAAAATGCATTGCTTTGTTATTAAGTCAATTTATTTAATAATTATAACTATTTTACGTACAATTGCTTATCTACAACTGCAGTCATTCCCTTTCCAAATTTTATTTTTACACATCTTTTCAGTTCACCTTTTTCTCCCAATTTTCTGTGTAAACTTGGATAAAAGTAGTGAGCAATAACCATGTCATAGTCTACCTGTTATGCTGTCACAAAATTCCCTGCACCAAATAAATCAACCCTTACTTTGCATTCTGCTTTACCCAGATTTTCAGGCCTCAGACAATGTCAGCATACTCTTTACCAGAATACACCAAGTATGGCCTTTAAACCAATCCCCAATATAGTCTTTATTCCTCCTATCTGAAACCTCATAAACAGTCTTTTTCATCTTTTCATCTATCAACATTTTGGTTTGAACTGTGACCACAATGCCTATCTAACAGAGATTACAATATTCTAATGCTACTCTAGCCCCTATGTCCAAACTCTTTCTCATTCCTTTTGCAAATTGGTTCCAAGCATAATATGATCATTCTTATCACTCTAAAGCCTGACTTTCTAAATCAGTTTATTTTATGTTGCTGTAACCAAATTAGTTGACAAAGATAGCCTAAGGATGAAATGTTTATTTGAGCCGACAGTGGCAAAATGTATTTAATAATTTGTTTTTATTATTCATAATTATGAATATGTGTATGACTATGTGCATATGGGTACAAGTGCCCTTGGGGGCCAGAGGTGCTGAATTCCTTGAAGTTGGAGTTACAGGTAATTGTTAGCCACCCAAGCTATGTGATGGGAATTGAACTCAGGTCCTCTGGAAGAACAGTCAGTGCTCTTAACCATTGAGACATCTCTCCAGTTCCAGAAAAAAAAAATATTTAAATATACTGTGGCAGGGAATGCCCAGAAGAGACAGTAGCCCCATCCATAGCAGCAAGATCATGTAGAAACGTATTTTTCAGCTACCATGGACCAGGAGGCATAACTTGAACCCAACATTCAGGGACAGATAAAGTTTTCAAAGTCTGGCCTATTGTGATCTGCTTTTGACAGTCAGCACCCACTTTTAAAAAGCTTCACAGTCTTGAAAATAGCACAAAAAACCTAGACATTGAACATTCAAAATAAGAGCATGAAAGGTCATTTCAGATTCAAGCAGTAATAAATATTACTATCAATACCTTTAAAAAGTCTTTTCTTTTGCCATACTTTAGATCTATCCTCTGATTTCAGTTTCTCTTGATGTGGTATCATAATCCATTCTCAGGACTACATAGTTTTACTTTAACTCCTTCCTCTTTGTTCAGCCCAACACCTAACAAATTATAAGACCTCTTAAGTTTCATGCCCCACAGATTCTCTCTTTACTTCTTTCTATTATCAAGATGAAATATTAGCTTTCTTCTTGTGAAGTATTTTATCAGATTTTGAGCTACATTTTTTCCAAATGGTCTCTTTTTTATCCTTGTATACCAAACAAGACAATGTTGGGGCTATGGATGTGTTTCAGTAGTAAAGTGTATGCATGGCATCATAAATTCTGTTCTTTACATCCTTCCTCTCCGAAGCACAGTCCCAGGTCAAATTTCCTAAAGATGCATTAAGTAACATTATTTATCTACTTAAAATGCTTAGTGAGTCCCATATTTCTTAATCTTCCATTAAAAACCTTCTATAATAAGAGATTGGCCCATTTCCCTATTTTTTTTTCTCTATCATGCTCAGCAAAGGCATTTGCTTCAAATCGAGTCAACTGTCATTCTCTATACGTGTTCCATGCTTTCTTTCCTTCTTGGTATTGTGTTTGGGGATTTCCACTCTCAGTCACAAAGAGCATCAGTTAGCAAACGGCGTCTTCTGCATTAGCAGAATAATGACTATCCTTAGGGATGTGCAAGATATCCTGGCTCCAAGGCAGATCACACCATGTACTCTTTTGTTTTCATCCACCAAAACATTTATCCTTAAAATCAGGTCAAACTGAATTGTGCCACTTCTTTGAAAGGGACGTCACCTAACAAGGCCTTGCAATTTGGCAGAGAAATGCAGTAAAAAGGAGTGGCAGTTTGCTTAGAGTCATGCAAAGTTTTAATAATCTCCAGGTGCGAAAATCTTGTCTTCTGAGTTGGGGAAACTTCCAGAAAGAATGTGTAGGTAGCCAAGACTGGATTATAAGTGAATGTTCCAACTGCTTAATAGCAAAATAATTTTGCAGTTCTCAACAAAATTAATTTATTGTGCTTTTAGTTTACAGACTCTAAGGGAAAAATCTAAAAGTTCAGTTCCAATCACATCTTGAGCAATAGCATGTCTGAAATTAGAGCATGTGTTCTAAAGGTGTATATTCTGAAAACAGTGTTCTTCTGCTTTAAAACCATGCTGAGTCTGCTCTTTTCATCTGCATCTTTTTTCTATTTTTATTAAGGAGAACTATAGCTATGCTATAATAGACATTTCATATGTGTCTGACATGTACAAAGTAGCTAAATTATTTAATGTTTACCACACCCTTGTGAGAAGTGTACTTTTATTTTTAAACTTTTAAGTATGAGAAGCTCTACTATTGGAAAATGTCAGTGGCCTGTTCATGGTCACACTCTTTCCTAATTGATAGTGTTTTCTTTTAGAGTATAGATTCCTTATCTTCAAAGATACCGAAAAAACAACCCAAGAAATGTGTTTTTGTTAAACACGGTGCTTCCCCTGAAAATCTAAAACATTTGTTAAGCTCTTCATCGTAATTTTTTTTAGATTCCCCCCTGTGATGATTTTAGTTTTCTCATGGATGAGCTCATTTTGATGGCAGCAGAGCTCAGTCCACTAGTTTTGTGGAAGAAAACCTCAAGGAGAAAATTGAAGTGGATCTTCTCCATGAAAAAAAACTTATCCTTAATGTTCCTCACATTGAAAATTCTATTGTACATTGGGTATGGCGACGCATGCCTTTAATCCGAGCACACGGTAGGCAGAGGTAAGCTGAGTTTGAAACCATCCTGGTCTACGAGTGAGTTCCAGGCCAGTCAAAGGCTGTTGTGCAAAGAAACCCTGTCTCGGAAAACAAAACAAGCAAAAATCTTACTGTAGTAAGAGCACAAATTTGCTTCTTGACTTTGAAGATTTGGTAGATTTGTAATATGCAGCTAGTATAGCATATACCCAAATATGTTACTTACATTTATCTGCCTGACTAGAAAATTTATTACAAAAATTAAAAGTTCTAAAATGAGTAGAAATTACATGTTAAGTGCTTTTCTCTATTTTTAAAAACTAAAGATATAACAAATGTCTAAAAAACACAAGGTACCATCTAAAGGCATGCAAATTACATATAATAACATCATATCTGAAATTAATATCAATTATAATGTACCACTTCATAAAGAATTCACAAGAGAAAATGTTATGATTATTTTATTAATGGTCTTAAATAAATCATTTTTATATGGTGACTACAAGGAACTAGTTATAAATTTATTGTCCTTTACTATAAAGTTTTCTTCCAAAATATAAGTAATGTAGACACAGGAGTTTAAAAGATGTAAAAAGTTGGTACTGTTTGCCAGGAACTTTTCGAATAACTTTATTTATATTATTTTATTTACTCCTTGTAATTAAAAGAGGAGTAACTATTATTTCTTTTTTATTTCATTTTCTTTCTTCTTCTCCTCCTGCCCCCATATATGTTCACGCGTTAAAATGGGCACGTGGGAAGCACAGGACACATGTGGATGTGAAAGGACAACTTCAGTTGTCAGCCTAAACCTTTCCTCTTGTTTGATGAGTATTTCTTTGATGTTTCCTGATACATGGTAGGCTATGTGCCCCACAGCTTCCTTAGATCCTCCTGTCTCCACCTCCTATCTTACCACATCATCACTAGGATTGCAGGCACATTTCATTGCATTTGCTTTTATGCAAGCTCTGAGGATTCAAACTCAGGTCTTCACACTTGCATGCAAGCACTTTACCCTCTGAGTTATTTCCCCACCCCAATTATTCATATATATATATACACAACACACAAAGACTAAACCATAGTCACACTGTTATTATGTTAAAAAGAATCCAAGCATGTTGCTACCATACTTCTACCCTTGCCTACTAAACTATGGTGTATAAACTTAAATTTTCTTATATGTGATAATTAGGGGAGAGTAACATTCTTTGAAGGGTGCTTAGGTTTGAGTGTTTGTGTTCTCAAAAACTCATGCTGAGTTTTAAACACCTGTGTAATAGTGTGAAAGATTGATGATTAAGGCCTGGCGGTGGTGCACATGCCTTTAATCCTAGCACACAGGAGGCAGAGGCAGGCGGATCTTTGTGAGTTTGAGGCCAGCCTGATCTATAAGAGCTAGCTTCAGAAAAGGCTCTAAAGCCACAGAGAAACCCTGTCTCAAAAAAAAGAAAAATCTAAAACAAAAAAACCCATATAAACAAAAACAAGAAACAACAAAAAAGAGAGAGATAATTAAGAAACAAGGGCTCAACAACAACATGTGGAATTGGTTTCATATAAAGTGGTAGGCTCAGCTTCCTATTCTTTATTCATCTTCTGTCACATGAAGGCACCTTAAAAAGTCTGTTGCCAGATGCCAGATGCTGCATGTTGAACTTCCTAGCCTATAACACTTAATCAGTAAGTTTCTGTTGATAGTCAGTTACCCTGCCTATGATATTATGTGGCATAACACAAAATAGGCTGAGATGAGACAAAGTAAATTCTTCTTTAAGGATTTAAAAGGAGTTTAAATTTAACTGAATATGTCTACTATAGGGTACTCTTTTTCAGATTGTAAAATATAAGAGGTGTTTTATTCCTCTTCTTCCTTAACATTACCTGGATAGCAGATGGTGAATATTTAGCTTTACCTCACCCTTACTTCATCTCTTTTAGCCAGTCTATGAAACTTCAGGCAGAAACAGTCTCATTCCTCTTGTTTGTTCAGTTTCCTACATCCTCAGCTTATTTTCCCTTTTGGCCATGTAATCCATGCTAAGAAAGACAAAACCCAGGATTTCACGAAGTCTCCATGAATCTCTAATTAATAGATAGCATGCTAGTATAAACAAAGGATTGACTTTCAATTCACCAAACTAAGCTTGTACTTAAATTCTAGGCTACACCTTCTGAATTTTACTAACATGATAAAATGAGCTAACCTCTCTGCACCTCAATGGCATGAACCTAAATAGAGTATCCATTTCAATGATTTGATGCAGATGTGAATGTAAATTACTTTGTACCGTACCTTGCTCATGGTAATTAATGCGTGCTAGCCCTTGTTCTTATTAAATTATCATCGTTGTCTTAAGGGCAGAGTTATTAAGGTTGAATTCTGAACAAGTCTGAAATTTATTGGTGGAATATATCTACCAAATTTTAGGATACAGTGGATCTCTTGTTGTGTTCTGTGGATGATTTTTTATCAGAACCCATGCAGATATTGTAAAATTAGATAAATAAAATTGCTGATGATTTTAGCTTTATATTATTATCTATAATCCGATTTTTCTAAGAAACTGTGGCAGATTTATAAAGTTCAGGCTGCCCTGGGCAATATAAGAAGACCCACTGTCAAAATAAATGAATAGATAAGATATAGATAGATAGATAGATAGATAGATAGATGATAGATAGATGATAGAAAGATAGATAGATAGATAGATAGATAGATAGATAGATAGATAGAGATAAAAGCTTTTAGAGTTAATAATTCAGCACATTTTAGAACCTGGTTTTGAAAAATTCCTGCTTTTCTGGTAAAAGTAATTCATAGTAAAAATTGGAAAGTGTTTATTTTGCTTCTGTGGTTAAGGGGATTGTACCCATGGTCTTGCACATGCTAATAAGTCCTTTACTAGTGAGCTATGGCTCAGACATAATAGTTCACTTGAAAACAATATCAATATACCCTAGCAAGTTTTTACATGGTTCATTCCATCTTGCCTTTATATTGTCCACATTTTGTTGTGGTTGGGGAGATTATGCTTGAAACAAAGGTTAGTTCACAGTATCTGGAAAAGAGAAGAGTTGTAAGTGACAGAAGAAAGTCTTTTTGGTAATCCCAAGAGGGTCAGCTCCACAGCCCTGGATAACCTTAAACACCGCGAAGTTGCTAAATACAAATATCCTTGGAGTTTTCTTTACAGCAAATCTGAGATGTGGTACAGATATGTAGTTCTTCCTTTCCTCCTTCCTTTTTCCTTTCCTTCTTTTTCTTTCCCCTTCCCTCTATCTGTTTTTTCCTCCCTCTCCTACTATATATTACTATGATGTGTTTTTCTACATACTAACGAGAAACAAAATGGAATATTCTATTTCTATATCCCTTGAAAAAGATTATGAAGTCATTAGATGTATATGTTGTTTGCTTGGCTGTACTGTAGCCTGAGCCCAGGGTTTCCTCCATAGTTGGCAAGTGATCCTCCATGGAGAAAAGCTCCCACACATTCCACTGGTTTTGCTAGAGATTGAACAATGTCCTATTCTATAAACATGTGGTTTATGTTCTTTGATGAGGACTGAATTCCAGTGTAACCAATATGAATTAGCAGTACTCTTCCAAAGCTGCTTAATTTTCCCCTCTGTTTTGTATTTTTTATCTGTGAAAATAAGAAAAAATGAACTACTCAAAACCAAGGTTATAGTATTTTTGCTTAACATTGTGAGTTATGATTTCACATTCCTTACATTTAGATACTTTCAAGGCTCCTTGCTGAATATGTAACTTTAGAGAATGTGCTCAAACATAATAGGGGTAGTATCATTAGTTTTTATTTCATACAGTTCTATTAATTAATGAATGTGCTATTCCTGGCTTTTGTCTCTACTTCATGTACTGGCTTTTGGGGATCCTATTCTCTTTGGATATATACCTTGCTCAACCTAGATGTAGTGGGAAGGGCATTGGACTTTCCACAGGGCAGGGTGGCTTTCCCTCTCTTAAGATTGGAGGAGGTGGGGGAGGAGTGTGTGTGGAAAGAGTGGGAGGGGAGTGGAAAGAGGGAAGGAAGTGGGAACTTGGATTGGTATTTTTTTTAAGTAATAAAAGAATTCCTGGATTTTGACAAATAAGACGTGCTGTTCAATTTCATATCTCATTGTAATTAATAAAGAATTTTCTACATAAATATATTCCAATTTCCATAGAATTCTGTCCCTATTCTTTGAAATACACAGTGGGTGAAGTAAACAACCTCTCAAATAGAAACCACATTTCCCTCCTAGTGTTAGAGGGAAAGATTTAACAATATGTTCTAGAGAATAGATCTCTAGTTAATGGTACTTGATTGTGTTTTTCCCAAAACTGTATAAAGTGGAAAAAATAAGATAGGATGATTGTCATTGTAATTTCTTGTAACAGAATTCACTTTGCACACAGATTACTTCTCTGTTTTTTTTTACTAAAATGTACTCTTTTAAGGAACAACATAATGAGACAACATAATGAGACAGTGTCCCACACATGTGACCCAGCACTAGAAAAGTACAGGCAGGAGAAGTACACATTAGAGATCAGTGAAAAACAACAAAATATAAAACCAAAATAGAATGAAAGGATGTGGCATAATGCTTTGTTGTGTTATTTTGGAATTCTCCATACAGGTGCTCCTCTATTTACAAAAAGGGATAGAAAGCATACCCAATAAACCCAAAATAAACATTTCATGTTAGTATACTTAACTTACCAAGCATTATAGCTTCAACTGACGTATCTTAAATAATCTCAGAATACCTTCATAGGCTACAGTTAGCCAAAATAGTCCCATTTCCAAATAAAATATTGACTATCTCAATTACTTTAATCTTACATTTTGATTGAAAGAATCATAACAATTCATAAGATTCAGGAGCAATTTGTGCTTGGAAAAACTGTGCCACAGCTATTCAAGAATGCTGGCTGTTTTATAAAATTTCACTGCCTTGTGAAAATCAAGCATTTAAAGAACCACCATGCTAAGGGCTGTGATCACTCTGACATTAACTTAAAACTGAAACTTCAAAGCCACACTTCTTGTTTCTCCTGGCTCACTCCCAGCGCAAATACACATTTCCTCCAGCTGTCCTGTAGCATGGTTTTGGTTTTCAGTTGACAAATTTCCCAGAGCAGCTGCCACTTTGACATTAAACACAGCAAAGGTTTTGCTCAAACCTTTGACAAGAAGATTCATGGTGATGGTGTCAGTGACCTCAAGTTGTCACTTTAGGAGTTTTTATGACTTACTGTGCTTTTAGTAGGTAGACAATTAAGGCAAAAGAATATTGATTCTGTCTTACACTCTTGGAAGCTAATCTTAGCAGTAAAAAAAGAATGAAGAAAAGGCAAGAACTTGTTCTGCATTCAAGTTTCTTAAGGCATTTAAAATGTCTGGGAAGATTAATGCACCACAAAAGCACAAAATACTGGGTTCTATTGGAAAATTACTTCCTTCCCTGCTTTTGCTTCTTTCATTCTTTCAATAATTACATGGATATAGCTTTTCATGGTGGAGACAAATGACCTTGTATTGTGTGTGTGAGAGAGATATTACTTCTATAACACTATTATTATAACCTCAGTTATGCTGAAAATTGCACTAAAAATTTGATAACCCCCCTTTCTACCGCCCCAGTGTCTGGGTCAAACCCTGCTCCTTCTTGTTAAAAGGCTAATGAGCCATATTTTCTTAGAAATTTCTAGACTTTTAAACATTCTTTAGATGAGCATTGTGTGTATAAAACATAAAATTAGAAAATATAGGAAGAAAGCAAATGAAATGAAATGTAGTAGTAAGAGGGCTCTCTGAGGTTTGGAATAACTTGCTTTATACCTGCTTTCCACTGGGTGTCAGCAATGTATGCCTTTTAACCCCTGATCACCAAGTACAGTTATATGGCAGTTCTCTGACTTGCATTTTGCTAATATCTAACCAGATACTTGGGGAAAAATTTTATGAGTAATCCAGTCTTTACAGATCTCTAAGTAATCAATTTATTCTCTGGATCAGGAGGCATCATAGTCATCACAACATTGTGAAGTGCCATTGTATTGGATAACCAACGATGTGCCTCATATCTGAAAGAGGCTAAATCTCCTTTTCTCCATAGTAATTGGTTGCCTATAGTTTTTTATCTAGGGGTGGATGCTGTGAAATTACTTTCATCAATGTTAGTCTATTTCTATTGCTATTGTTCATGTTATTTCCAGGAGAGGCTGTTTTATAGAAGAGTTCTCGGTATTCTTGCTCTTGCAATTTGTCTGCTCCCTTTCAGTTGTTCCCTGAGCCATAGATACAAGAGTTGTGATGTACATGTGTCCATTTGGGTCATGTTTACCATGATCTGTGAGCTCCGAATTGTGTCCTGTGGTGGAGGTCAAATGGGGTTGGGTCCCTGATGTGAAAGGTTTTAGGGCTAAAGTTGGAGGTGCCGTTTGCCCCGTGGAAGCCAGGTTTCTTTGAAGAGGATATTTGATCTCTTCTTCTTGCTACACTTATTTATAAGAAAGCTTTTATTCTCTCAACAGTATAAATCAGAAAACTTTGGAGAGGGAGCAACTTGTAGTGGAATAGAGTATGTGAAGACCACAGACAGTGGTCTCACATGCCTTTAGTCCTAGCTCTTTAGAGGCAGATGCAAGCAGATCTCTGTGAGTTCAATGTTAGCATCATCTACAGAAACAACCAGGACTACAAAGAGGAACCCTGTACTGAAAAACCAAACAAGGAAATGAACAACAAAAAAAAGAAAGAAAAGAAAAAGAAACACCACATTATTTGTCCATTCCATAGTTAGTTACAGTGGAATAATATTCTTGTACACTGTAATGGTTTGTTACTCATATTGCATTAATAAAATGATGATTGGCTAGTAGCCAGACAGGAAGTATAGGTGGGATGACCAGACTAGGAGAATTCTGTCACCAGCCAGATGGAGAGGAAGCATAAGAATGCCTTGCTGAGAAAAGGTACCAAGCCTTGTGGCTAAAGATATACAAGAATTATGTGTAAATTTAAGTTGTAAGAGCTAGTTAATAATAAGCCTGAGCTGATAGGTCAAACAGTTTGTAACTAATATAGCCTCAGTGTGGTTATTTGGAACTGAACTGCCGCAGGATCAGGTGGGACAGAAACTTCTGTCTACAGTCAGCCTGTGAATTAGAGTGAACATTGCATGTGATGTGTAAAGTATTGTTGGAAGAACTGTTTTTATGAGGTATTGTAAAAATCTTTCTGTCCTAAGAACTGTTTTTATAAAACGACTCTGCAGTATAACTTGTTCAGCCCCATGTTTAAATGAATGGTTGTGCTTTGAAACTATGTGAGAAGTATTATCCTATTACTTTTGACCAGTGAACTGCGGATAAATGTTATCTTTTCCACATGTACACAAACTTGGACTTCGTCTTATATAGTCCATACCTGACATGTTTCACTAGGAAAGCAGGATAAGATGGCTTAGTAAGCAGAATGATATGTGGACTATTACCTAGTAGCTCTGAAACATAAATAATTTATCCTTGTTTTCATCTGTTTCCCAGGCCATACATGATAATGCTATTTTAGGGTTGTGCCTTACAAACTGTTTAGTTCAGTATAATTTGTGATTTTTATCAGCTCACAGATACCAAACATGTCTTGATTTTTCTAGGTGTTAAAATTTTGTTGAAACATGAGGAGAACATGCAGCAATCCACGATAAATTAATGTTAGATATATAATTTTTCAACATCTTTCTTGTCCAGGTTGCCTGTGGGAATCAGTATTTCTTAATTTCTCTAACATTGAGGGACTTCGAGATCTCACCTCTCTTTGACTTCACACATCTGTGCACAATTTTCAAATAATTTAAATTGGGCTATGCCATACATGGGTTTGCAGAACTGTTTTGCTTTGGTTGTTATTATCTAAAGAATTCTATGATTTGTTTAAAAATGAGCTTGAAATCTTCAGAATCAAAGTTCTTATTTAAATTCCATTTGTCAGCAATTACTGTTTTAGATATCCTTTTGTTGTTGATTTCAAACTTACTTTTATATAGCATCAAATGATGAACTGTTGGATTTCAGACTTTTAAACCTATACCACTGCTGGCATATGCTGATAGTCCACTGCATCCTAACACAGAGATGCTTGAACATCCATCCTTTTCACAAATGTCTTCACAACAGCAAGGAAATAGATTCTTCCTAGATGCCAATCAGTAAATAAATAAGGATTGAAATATTGAATGAAAGATGTTTGTTTTAAATTAAAAAAGAAATATAATGTGGTACATGGGATTTCTTTTAAACCGTAAGGAAAAAGAAAATGGTTGGAAATGGAGAATGTTATGAAGGTCAATATGTACTGTCCAGATACTCTTGGTCATATGACCTTCCACTGGGGAGGAGTTGATTTTCACATGCTACACTCTTAGAGAATTGACCCTTCCCTTCCCCAAAACTATTTCCAAGCCTCCTCAACAGTGATAGAATCTCATGTCCATCTCCCTTGTTCTTGAGTCATTCCTTCACTGGTGTTAGAACCTGCTTATTCAGGATTCCAACTTAAACAGGAGAACTGATAGCTCTCTAGGACTTCCCTGGGACTCCTGCACTAGATTAACACTGCTGAGGTTTATAATCATCTGGACTGAACAACTACTAGATCCTTGTGTCAGGGGAAAGTCATTGTTGGACTTGGTGGATTTCTCAACAGATGAAATACGAATTTCTATTAAGAAAAGTGAAATTGCTGGGCGGTGGTGGCACACGCCTTTAATCCCAGCACTTGGAAAGCAGAGGCAGGTGGATCTCTGTGGGTTCGACGCCAGTTTGGTCTACAGGAGCTAGTTCCAAGGACAGGCTCCAAAGCTACGGGGGAAAAAAAACCCTGTCTTGGGGGGAAAAAAGTGAAATCGAAATTTGGAGGTAAATGGATGACACTGGAAGCAATAATTTTAAGACAGGTAACTCAGGCCCAGAAATGTTAGTTTTTTTCTCTCATTTTTTGAACAATGTGTTGATATTTTGTTTGTAATCTAACAAACAAAGCTTGCCTGAAGAGAGAGTCAAGTTAAGCCGCTAGTGACCAGACAGTGATGACACACACCTTTAATCTCAGCACTCAGGAGACAGAGGCAGATAGATCTCTGTGAGTCCAAGGCTATCCTGGGCTACACAAGATTGAATCTGTCTAAAAGAGAAACAGAGTTCACACAAAGATGATTCCAGCACTCTAGAATCCCATGCCTTTAATCCCGGCACTAGGGAGCTGGAGACAAGAGTGATATGGCTGGACAGAGATAGGAATATAAGTCAGGAGGAGACAGGAGGAGCTCAGATGCAGTCTGAGAAGGCCCCATACCCAGCCCTAGATTGCTAAAAATAAAATGAACTCAAAGGCAATTTTGAATATTTTTTGTCTCATCTTGTTTTGTTTGAGCATTTTTTAATTGAGAAAAGGAGAAAAAAAAACAAGTTTCCACCTCCACCCAGCCTCCCATTTCCCTCCCCCTCCTCCCACCCTACTCCCCTCCTCCCACCCTTCTCCCCCTCCCCCCACTCCTCTCCCCCTCCCTCTCCAGTCCAAAGAACAGTCAGGGTTCCCTGCCCTGTGGTAAGTCCTAGGTCCTCCCCTCTCAGTCCATATCTAGGAAGGAGAACATCCAAACTGGCTAGGCTCCCACAAAGCCAGCACATTGCGTAGGATCAAAACCCCGTGCCATTGTCCTTGTCTTCTCATCAGCCCTCATTGTTCTCCATGTTCAGAGAGTCCAGTTTTAACCCATGCTTTTTCAGTCACAGTCCAGCTGGCCTAGGTGAGCTCCCAGAAGATCAGCTCCACCTTAGGGTTGGCAAGAGACTTGATCCTAGAGTGGCTCCCAAGTGCCCAAGCCGAGGTCCCCAGTTAGTTCCTTGGGCAGCAGAGGATAGGGAACCTGAAATGACCCTATCCTATAGCAATACTGGCGAATATCTTGCATATCATCATTGAGCATTTTTTTAACCTTACTGTCATTTGCTTGTATGTGATGCTTTTCAGTGTTGTGACTTTACGATGTGTTTGTGTATGTGTGTGAGAGAGAGAGTGGTAGAGACGACAGAGTGTGTGAGAGCTTGAATATATATGTATTTCTGTTGTTTTTTCTTTGTTTTATTTTATTCAGTTTTTACCTGCCACTTTGCTGTCTAAAGAGAGAAAGAAGGTGTAGAGCTATAAGAATGGGGAAGTGAGAAGGAACTAGGGGGAATGAGACAGGGCACACTGTGAATGCTCTGCATGGAAAAGTCTATTTTTTATAAAGAAAACGATGTTTGTGTTGATTTAAATTTATGTTGTCATTTGCTATCTGCATCTCACCTATTTAGTGTTTAATTTCTTCTGATTTAATTATTTCATGACTGTCTTAGGCAATTAAAATACTATCAGAAATTTAGGGAAATTCTATTCAATCAACCAAGTTATTGTAGCTACTGAGTCTATCCAATCTATTAGTTCTACCCATTCTTCTAAACTATTATTCATAAGAAGACATTTGTGGTAGCCATAGATGCCAAAATAAAGATTTTACAGAATCTTGGAAAGTAATAAAACAAAAGAGTAGTGGAAAATATTGAGGAGTTCTGATTTATACATTTGACAGTTTGTATGATATTAATGCCTAATGATTGTTCATTCCTGTTGTTTTTCAGTGGTATTATATGTGTTTCCCTTCTTTGGGTTTTGTCGGCATGGGATTATCTGTTGCCTGTGTTTTTGGGTGCAATTAGCTTTCTTGGATTGTATTTTGAATCACACATAAAATTTTAGAAATATCCAATAGAGGGGAAAGTGACATGGCTCTATTGTTAGGAGTATGTATTATTGCTGCAGAGGATGAGATTTCAGTTCCCAGCACCCAGAGTTATCTCATTAGTGTGTTTTGTAATTACCTTTTTAAAACAAAACAAAACTGGGCCTTCACATATAGTCTCATGAAATTTCTGGGTCATTACACCTGGCCTGGAACCATGATCCTTCTTCTTCAGCTTTCCAAATGCTGAGATTCTAGGTGGACACCACTATACCCAGTTGCCTGTTTTGTTGTTGTTCTAGGATTTTTTTTTATTCTTTGAATTATGTCCACGTGTGTGAGTTTTTCATGGGTATGTATGAGCACGTGAAGTGCAGCAGTTAGCAGGAGTTAGAGGTGTCAGATCTCCTTGGAACTTGAATTATTGGTGGTAGGCAGTTGTGAGCTGCTGGATATTAGTGTTGAGAATCAAACAGGTCCTCTTGCAAGAGAAGTAAAAGCTCTTTGCTGTCCTGAGCTTTCTCTCCAGTCCCAGTTGTAAGTTACTTTAAAATAGTCTCAAAATACTAAATGAAAGCATGTATAAAGGATTACAGAATATTATGAGAATGGTGATACACCAAATAGAGAACATTAATATAGAGAAAAAAAACAGAAAATTTGAAAATTGGGACTTTAAAATTCTAATAATTGGAATAATTCATGAAAAAGACATGACAGCATATGTGGTGAGGGGAGCGATGAAAGTATTTAAGAAAATAATGATAGATGTCTTAGGTTTGCCTAGTAGAGTTGTTGTTTTCACATCTTTTTTAGACCTCATATAATTTGTCTAAAAATCTAGTTGTATCTCATTGTCGTCAGGCTAATTCAAACTTATTGCCAAGTGGATGATATTATGTGGCCTGTTTTCCCTCATCCAAAATTTAACATATCACACAGCTGTTGATGATATAAAATCTAATGGTTGACACTAGACTCATGTAAGTCAGATACTCTATTCCATCTGTTTACTTTAAATTAGAGAATCCAAATCACTATAAGAAATAAGAAAAAGTGACCAGGCGGCCCTGTTTAGGTGCTGAGGAGTTCCATCTGGACGGGTGAGTGTGTGCCATCCAGGGGCGGATTGTCCCGGAAGAGAGCACAAACCCCCTTCCCCCAGCTCCTTCTGCAGGACTGTCTTTCTTACACACAACAGCCCCCCCCCCAGCCTGCATTTTCTGCAAGGTCCTTTGTTCAGGAACAATTTTCTGCTCCTACACTAAAGCTAACCACCCAGAGCGGTGAGTGCCTGCCTACCCTGCAGGCCTCAAGGCCCCCCAAAAGGGAGCACGTGCACACTCAGCTTGTGCGGCAGGGTCTCCTGTGTTCTACTCGTCCCCACCCTGCCCCCCAAGTTCCCCCTTTTGTCCGCGGGTCATTGGACTACCAGGCATCCATGTTTTGGTGCTGAGGAGTTCCATCTGGACAGGACAGTTCCTGCTTCTACACTGAAGAGATACACCCAGAGAGTCAGTCACAGCAAAGACTGAAACAAGACACCAGGCCTCTCCTGGATCCATTTGAAGGAAGAGATGGGAAGGTGCCAATGCAAGAATTCCTCCAACAACCTTAAAGGCAACATGACATCACCAGAATTCAGGGATCCGGAAATAATAATTGTACACCCTACTCCAGAAGAATTAGAAGAAATCAACACAAAAGTGAATTATATGAAAATAATAGAAGACCTTAAACAGGAGGTGAAAACTGCCATAAACAATTAGAGGTTGCAAACAAAAAGGTAGCGGAAATGAATAAATCGCTCAAAGATACCCAAGAAAACCAAGAGAAACAAGAAAAAGCAATCAAACAGGTAAGGGAAGCGGTTCAAGACTTGAAGAATGAAATGGAAGTAAAGAAGAAAACACAAACTGAGGGACGGATGGAGATGGAAAATCTGGGTAAACGAACAGGAACTACAGAGACAAGTACTACCAACAAATTACAAGAGATAGAAGAAAGAATGTCAGACACTGAAGATACCATAGAGAAAATAAACACATTGATCAAAAAAAAACAGCAAAACCAACAAATTCTCATCACAAAACATTCAGGAAATCTGGGTCAAAATAAAAAGACCAAACCTAAGAATAATTGGGATAGAAGAAGGAGAAAAAGTACAGCTCAACGGTCCAGAAAATGTATTTAATAAAATTATAGAACAAAACTTTCCCAACCTAAAGAAGCATAGAGAACACCGAATAGACTGGACCAAAAAAAAAAACAAAAACAAAAACATCTCCTCGCCATATAATAATCAAAACACAAAACATACAGAATAAAGAAAGAATATTAAGAGCTGCAAAGGAAAAAGGTCAAGTTACTTATAAAGGTAAACCTATCAGACTTACACATGACTTCTCTATGGAAACCATGAAAGCCAGAAGGTCCCGGATAGATGTACTTCAGAAAATAAGAGAACATGGATGCAAGCCCAGACTACTATACCCAGCCAAGCTTTCATTCACTATAAATGGAGAAAACAAAATTTTCCAGGATAAAAACAAATTTAAACAGTACGTAGCCACATATCCAGCCTTACAGAAAGTAATAGAAGGAAAATCACAAACCAAGGAGTCCAACAATGACCACAATAACTCAGACATCTAGAGACCCTTCACCAGCACAACTCAATAAGGGAAACACACAAACTCTACTACTAAAAAAGTGACCGGAGTTAACAACCACTGGTCATTAATATCACTTAATGTCAATAGACTCAACTCACCTATAAAAAGGCACAGGCTAAGAGATTGGATACAAAAACAGGATCCAACATTCTGCTGTTTACAAGAAACACACCTCAACCACAAAGACAGGCACCTACTCAGAGTAAAGGGCTGGGAAAAGGCTTATCAAGCAAATGGACCTAAGAAACAAGCAGGTGTGGCCATACTAATTTCTAACAAAGTTGACTTCAAAATTAAATCAATCAAGAAGAGATGGAGAGGGACATTTTATACTCATAACAGGAACAATTCATCAGGATGAAGTCTCAATCCTGAATATCTATGCCCCTAATATAAAAGCACCCACGTACGTAAAAGAAACATTACTAAAACTCAAGGCAGCCCTCAAAGCGCACACACTAATAGTAGGAGACTTCAACGCTCCTCTCTCACCAATGGACAGGTCAATCAAACAGAAACCTAACAGAGAAATAAGAGAATTAGAGGAGGTAATGAATCAAATGGACTTAACAGACATCTATAGAACATTCCATCCAAATAGGAAAGAATATGCCTTCTTCTCTGCAGCTCATGGAACCTCTTGAAAATTGACCACATAGTCGGTAACAAAGCAAACATCCACAGTTACAAAAAAATATTAGTAACCACTTGTGTCTTATCAGATCACCATGGATTAAAGTTAGAATTCAACAACAATGCTACCCCCAGAAAGCCTACAAATTCATGAAAAATGAACAGTCAACTACTGAACCACAACTGAATCAAGGAAGAAATAAAGAAAGAAATTAAAGTCTTCCTGGAATTCAATGAAAATAAAGAAACAACCTACTCAAACTTATGGGACATTATGAAAGCAGTCCTAAAAGGAAAGTTCATAGCACTAAGTGTCCACTTAAAGAAAACAGAGAGAGCACACATTGGAGAATTAACAGCCCACCTGAAAGCTCTAGAAAAAGAAGAAGCAGACTCACCTAGGAGGAGTAGAAGACTGGAAATAATCAAACTGAGGGCTGAAATCAACAAAATAAAAACACAGAAAACAATCCAAAGAATCAATGAAACAAAAAGCTGTTTCCTGGAGAAAATCAACAAGATTGATAAACCCCTATCCAAACTAATCAAAAGGCAGAGAGAGAATATGCAAATTAATAAGATCAGAAATGAGAAGGAGGACATAACCACAGACACAGAGGAAATTCAGAGAATCGTTAGATCTTACTACAAAAGCCTGTATAACACAAAACTAGAAAATGTAAAAGAAATGGACACTTTTTTAGATAAATACAATATACCAAATTAAACCAGGACCAGGTGAACAATCTAAACAGACCTGTTGGTCGCGAAGAATTAGAAGCAATTATCAAAAACCTTCCTACCAAAGAAAGCCCAGGACCAGATGGTTTCAATGCAGAATTCTACCAGAACTTCCAAGAAGACCTAATACCTATACTCCTTAATGTATTTTACAATATAGAAACAGAAGAATCATTACCAAATTCCTTTTATGAAGCTACAGTCACTCTGATACCAAAACCACAGAAAGACACAACCAAAAAAGATAATTATTGGCCAATCTCACTCATGAACATCGTTGCAAAAATCCTCAACAAAATACAGGCAAACCGTATTCGAGAACACATTAGAAAAATTATCCATTATGATCAAGTAGGCTTCATCCCAGAGATGCAGAGCTGGTTCAACATACAAAAATCTATCAATGTAATCCATCATATAAATAAACTGAAAGAATAAAACATATGATCATTTGATTAGATGCTGAAAAAGCTTTTAACAAAATTCACCATCCCTTTATGATAAAAGTCTTGGCCAGATTATGGATACAAGGGTCATAACCTAAATATAATAAAGGCTATTTACAGCAAACCGACAGCTAACATCAAACTAAACGAAGAGAAAATCAAAGCCATCCCACTAAAATCAGGAACACGACAAGGCTGTCCACTCTCTCCATACCTCTTCAATATAGTGCTTGAAGTTTTAGCAATAGCAATAAGACAACATAAGGGAATCAAGGGGATTCGAATTGTAAAGGAAGAAGTTAAAATTTCATTATTTGCAGATGATATGATAGTGTACATAAGCGACCCCAAAAACTCCACCAAAGAACTCCTACAGCTGATAAACAGCTTTAGTAATGTGGCAGGATACAAGATCAACTCCAAAAATACACTTGCCCTCCTATACACAAAGGATATGGAAGCAGAGAGGGAAATCAGAGTAGCATCACCTTTCACGATAGCCACAAACAGCATAAAATATATTAGGGTAACTCTAACCAAGGAAGTGAAAGATCTATTTGACAAGAACTTTAAGGCATTGAAGAAAAAATTGAAGAGGATACCAGAAAATGGAAGGATCTCCCTTGCTCTTGGATGGGGAGGATGAACATAGTAAAAATGGCAATTCTACCAAAGGCAATTTATAGATTCATTGCAATCCCCATCAAGGTCCCATCAAAATTCTTCACAAATCTTGAGAGGACAATAATCAACTTTATATGGAAAAACAAAAAACCCAGGATAGCCAAAACAATCTTATACAATAAAGGATCTTCTGGAGGCATTACCATCCCTGACTTCAAACTCAATTACAGAGCTACAGTAATGAAAACAGTGTGGTACTGGCATAAAAACAGAGAAGTCGACCAATGGAATCGTATAGAAGACCCGGATTTTAACCCACAAACCTATGAACACCTCATTTTCGATAAAGGAGCTAAAAGTATACAATGGAAGAAAGAAAGCATCTTCAACAAATGGTGCTGGCACAACTGGATGTCAACCTGTAGAAGAATGAAAATAGACCCATATCTGTCACCATGCACAAAACTCAAGTCCAAATGCAACAAAGACCTTAATATCAATCTGAACACACTGAACCTGATAGAAGAGAAAGTGGGAAGTACCCAACAACAGATGGGCACAGGAGACCGCTTCCTAGGTATAACCCCAGCAGCACAAACATTAAGGGCAACATTGAATAAATGGGACCTACTTAAACTGAGAAGCTTCTGTAAAGCAAAGGACACTGTCACTAAGACAAAAAGGCAACCCACTGACTGGGAGAAGATCTTAACCAACCCCGCAACAGACAAAGGTCTGATCTCCAAAATATATAAAGAACTCAAGAAACTAGACTTTAAAATGCTAATTAACCCAATTAAAAAATGGGGCACTGATCTGAACAGAGAATTCTCAACAGAAGAAGTTCAAATGGCCAAAAGATACTTAAGGTCATGCTCAACCTCCTTAGCAATCAGCGAAATGCAAATCAGAACAACTTTGAGATATCATCTTACACCTGTCAGAATAGCTAAAATCAAAAACACCAATGATAGCCTTTGCTGGAGAGGTTGTGGAGGAAGCGGTACTCTCATCCATTGCTGGTGGGAATGCAAACTTGTGCAACCACTTTGGAAAGCAGTGTGGTGGTTTCTCAGGAAATTCAGGATCAACCTACCCCTGGACCCAGCAATGCCACTCTTGGGAATATACCCAAGAAATGCCCTATCATACAACAAAAGTATATGCTCAACTATGTTCATAGCAGTATTATTTGTAATAGCCAGAACCTGGAAACAACCTAGATGTCCTTCAGTGGAAGAATGGATGAAGAAATTATGGAATATATACACATTAGAGTACTACTCAGCGGTAAAAAGCAATGACATCGTGAATTTTGCATGCAAATGGATGGAAATAGAAAACACTATCCTGAATGAGGTAACCCAGACCCAAAAAGATGAACATGTGATGTACTCACTCATAATTGGTTTCTAGCCATAAATAAAGGTCAGTGAGTCTATAATTTGATATCCTAAAGAAGCTAAATAAGAAGGTGAACCCAAAGAAAAACATATAGCTATCCTCCTGGTTAAGGGAAGTAGACAAGATTGCCGGGCAACAAATTGGGATCTTGGGGGTGAGGTGGGAGGGGGGTAAGGGGAGATGGGGAGAGAAAAGTTTGAAGTGGAGGATGGGGGGACTTGGGGAAATGGGATGATTGAAATAACGGAAGGTTGGATAGGGGAGCAGGGAAGCACATATCTTAATTAAGGGAGTCATCTTAGGGTTGGCAAGAGAATTGAACCTAGAGTGGCTCCCAGGTACCCAGGGCGATGTCCCCAGTTAGTTCCTTGGGCAGAAAAGGATAGGGAACCTGAAATGACCCTATCCTATAGCCTTACTGATGAATATCTTGCATATCACCATAGAACCTTCATCTGGCGATGGATGGAGATAGAGACAGAGACCCACAGTGGAGCACTGGACTGAGCTCTCAATGTCCCAATGAGGAACAGAAGGAGGGAGAACATGAGCAATGAAGTCAGGACCACACCTTGTGCACCCACCCACGGAGACAGTGGGGCTGATCTATTGAGAGCCCACCAAGGCCAGCTGGACTGGGACTGAAAAAGCATGGGATAAAACCGGACTCTCTGAATATGGCGGACAATGAGGGCTGCTGAGAAGCCAAGGACAATGGCACTGGGTTTTGATCCTACTTCATGTTCTGGCTTTGTGGGAGCCTAGCCAGTTTGGATGTTCACCTTCCTAGACCAGGATGGAGGGGGAAGGACTTTGGACTTTCCACAGGGCAGGGAACCCTGACTGTTCTTCAGACTCGAGAGGGAGGGGGAGAGAAGTGAGGGGAGGGGGAGAGGAGTGGGAGAAGCGGGAGGGAAATGGGAGGCTGGGAGGAGGCAAAAATTTTTTTTTCAATAAAAAAATTAAAAAAAAGATTGAGTATCTGCAACAATTTAAAGATAAAAAAAAAGAAATAAGAAAAAGTAAGGAACAATGCAGAAAGCCATACACTCATAGGTTCTTTGTTCCTCATTTTCTGGTTGAAATTTCTGCAATGGCCAAACTATCTGTTACTTTCCTACTAGTGCCTTTATCCTCTCTGATATGTTAAATGATAAATTTCATGCATTTTCGACTCATCTTCTCACCATCTCATTGTGTTCATTTGCCCTCCAACTACAACTAAAACAACTCACCTAATATATGCCAGCGAATACAGGATATGATCTTTGCTCATGACCCCTCTCAACATAAAGAACTCAAGACTAAAGTCAGATGGTAATATAACAATGAAAGCCGTGAATGAAGGAGTGAAGTTGGGCTAGTGAGATGGTTCATCCATTAAACATACTTGCTGCCAAGCATAATAACCCAAGTTCAATCCCTGGGACCCACATGGTGGAAGGAGGGAACAACTTCTACAAGTTGTCCTCTCAAGTACCCGTGCATGTCCTGGCATGCAAACACATTCACATGCATAAGCAAACAAACAAACTGAAACAAAACTATTTAAAAACATTTGTTGGGTTGAAACATAAAAGATAAAGCAGAGAAATATCAATGCTTCTTTATCAACTTGTGTAACCTTACCAGGAATATCTGTGTATAAGAAACAGGGAGACGAACAAAGGGAAGATACTTGAGGAGATCATTGTTGCAAACACTACAACTTTGATAAAAGACATTTAGCTACTAATCCAAAAGTCTCAACCAGCTCCCAAGAGGATAAACATAAAGAAGCTAACACATAAAACAGAGTCAAACTGTTGAAAAGCAAAGAGATCAAATCGTGAAAATTATGAGAAAGAAGTGATATAGAAGAAAGAAATCCTCGTAAGATTTAACCAATTTTCCATTGGAAAAAATGGAGGCCGAGAAGAAGTCATATGTCAGAGTTATTAAGAAAAAAAACTCATCCAGGAAGAATACCATAACTGAGAAAACTTTTTCAAAAAAGCAAGTAAAAAGTAAAACAGTAATTAAGATATTACCAAATGTAGAAAAATTCAAGATTAATATTCCCTTGCATACCTATTCTATACAAAATAATAAAGGACATCTTTAAAACAGAACTGACAGTAGCTCAAAGCCACACAGAAAGAGATAAACATAATGGCAATAAGGGTAAATATAATTGAAATTAAAATGAATTTTGTTGTTGCTATTTGCAATATTTTTATGAATTAAGTTAATTATAATTTAAGTTAATTATATTATAAAAATATAATTATAAAATCTTATATTTTGGCCATTGAATTTATATGAATGCAATTTAACAATTACAGCATAGAGAGGAGACAAAATGAAACACAATATGAGGAACATTTTGTTTACTATTGAAATGAAAGTGGTATTAATCAAATCAGATTAATAACAGATTAATCTAAATCAATTAGATTTAGATCATAATAAAATAGTTCAGCAATTGATTGTATTCCTCAAGGTTACTATGAAAAAAATAACTAAAGTAAATTAAAGTAAAAGAAGCACATTGGTTAAGATGTCATTAAAAAAAATGTACCTATGTAATCAGAAACAATGATACTGGAGGAATAGATCAGAGGAGGAAATAAGGATGAGAAAACCGATTGTAGACTGGTACATGTATAGGCTAAGTTATCAGCAATTTAAGTACATAGGGGCTGTAAACTCATTTAAGTGGCTGATATTGACAAATGATAAAAGAAACATGATCCTATGGTATTTGTCTACAAGACACCTTAGACTCACAGACATAAATAGATTGAAAGAAGTAAGAGACTATGAAAATAAAAGCTAGAATGACTATATACATCTTTTTTTTTGACTATATATATCTTAAAAACAGGCTTTGTGGTGGGGTTATTATTGGCTTCCTCAACTCATGTCCAAGAAGAACTTATAATTATGACATTAATTAGGAATTTCATCTTTGGAGATGTAATCAAATCAAAATGTGGTCAAAACAGATATGATGACTAAATTTAATCTTTAAATTATAATAGAGAAAAGGTATTAGAAAGTATTAAGGAAAATGCAAGGAAATTTGAAAAAATATAACCCTAGTTAAGAATACTATATCACTAATGACTTATTTATTGTCACCAATATGGCATACTCAATGAAAACATTAATAAGAAAAGAAATTGGATTGGAGTTTGAGAAAAATCTGACAGGTAAGGTCTGTTCTGGAATTGATTGACTACAGAATCAGTCAGGTCATTTGAGTTATTTTTCCATCCTCATTTGGAAAACAGTCCAATTATCATATATGATTTGGGAAATTTAAAGTGGTGAATGTTAGTTTATTTATTTTATAATCTCTCCGCTATTTTATTCACAATTCCAGTTTTAAAATAAACCTACTTATTTTAGAATAGCTTTATTTTTTTTCTTTTTTTTACTATTCAATGGTTTTCGTTTTATTATTTTTGCATTTTCTTTATTTTATAATTTTTTTTATTAAGAAAAGAAAAAAACATAAACAAAAAACAAGTTTCCACCTCCTCCCAGCCTCCCATTTCCCTCCCCCTCCTCCCACCCTTCTTCCCCTCCTCCCACCCTTCTCCCCCTCCCCCCACTACTCTCCCCCTCCCTCTCAAGTCCACAGAGCAGTCCGGGTTCCCTGCCCTGTGGTAAGTCCTAGGTCCTCCCCCCTCCGTCCATATCTAGGAAGGTGAAATCCAAACTGGCTAGGCTTCCACAAAGCCAGCACATTAAGTAGGATCAAAACCCCGTGCCATTGTCCTTGGCGTCTCATCAGCCCTCATTGTTCGCCATGTTCAGAGAGTCCGGTTTTATCCCATGCTTTTTCGGTCACAGTCCAGCTGGCCTTGGTGAGCTCCCAGTAGATCAGCTCCACTGTCTCAGTGGGAGGGTGCACACCTCGTGGTCCCGAATTCTTTGCTCATGTTCTCCCTCCTTCTGCTCCTCATTGGGACCTTGGGAGTTCAGTCCAGTGCTCATGTGTGGGTCTCTGTCTCTATCTCTATCCATCACCAGATGAAGGTTCTATGATGATATGCAAGATATTCGTCAGTATTGCTCTAGGATAGGGTCATTTCAGGTTCCCAATCCTCAGCTGCCCAAGGAACTAACTGGGAACCTCATGTTGGGCACTTGGGAGCCCCTCTAGGGTCAAATCTCTTGCTCACCCTAAAGTGGTTCCCTTAACTAAGAATTGTGGTTCCGTGCTCCCCTATCCACCTTTCCTTTATCCCAATTCTCCTGATTCCCCAAGTCCCCCCTCCTTCCCTTCTACCTTTTCTCTCCCCATCTCCCCATACCCCATCCCACCCCACCCCCAAGATCCTAATTTTCTCCCCGGCAATTTGGTCTACTTCCCTTAGCCAAGAGGATAACTGTATGTTTTTCCTTGGGTTCACCTTCTTACTTAGCTTCTTTAGGTTCACCTATTGTAGACTCCGTGGCCCTTCTTTATGGCTAGAAACCAATTATGAGTGAGTACATCCCATGTTCATCTTTTTGGGTCTGGGACACCTCACTCAGGATAGTGTTTTCTATTTCCATCCATTTGCATGCAAAATTCGAGAAGTCATTGTTTTTTTCCGCAGCGTAGTACTCTAGCGTGTATATATTCCATACTTTCTTCATCCATTCTTCCATTGAAGGGCATCTAGGTTGTTTCCAGGTTCTGGCTATTACAAATAATACTGCTATGAACATAGTTGAACAAATGCTTTTGTCATATGATAGAGCATCTCTTGGGTATATTCCCAGGAGTGGTATTGCTGGGTCCAGGGGTAAGTTGATCCCGAATTTCCTGAGAAACTGAAACACTGACTTCCACAGTGGTTGCACAAGATTGCATTCCCACCAGCAATGGATGAGGGTACCCGATCCTCCACAGCCTCTCCAGCAAAGGTTATCCTTGGTGTTTTTGACTTTAGCCATTCTGACAGGTGTAAGATGATATCTCAAAGTTGTTTTGATTTGCATTTCCCTGATTGCTAAGGAAGTTGAGCACGACTTTAAGTGTCTTTTGGCCATTTGAACTTCCTCTGCTGAGAATTCTCTGTTCAGTTCAGTGCCCCATTTTTTAATTGGGTTAATTAGCATTTTAAAGTCTAGTTTCTTGAGTTCTTTATATATTTTGGAAATCAGACCTTTGTCTGTTGTGGGGTTGGTGAAGATCTTATCCCAGTCAGTAGGATGCCTTTGTGTCTTAGTGACTATGTCCTTTGCTTTACAGAAGCTTCTCAGTTTAAGTAGGTCCCATTTATTCAATGTTGCCCTTAATGTCTGTGCTTCTGGGGTTATACATAGGAAGCGATCTCCTGTGCCCATCTCCTGTAGGGTACTTCCCAATTTCTCTTCTATTAGGTTCAGTGTGTTCGGGCTGATATTGAGGTCTGTAATCCATTTGGACTTGAGTTTTGTGCATGGTGATAGATAAGGGTCTATTTTCATTCTTCTACAGGATGACATCCAGTTGTGCCAGCACCATTTGTTGAAGATGCTTTCTTTCTTCCATTGTATACTTTTAGCTCCTTTATCAAAAATGAGGTGTTCATAGGTTTGTGGGTTAAAATCCGGGTCTTCTATACGATTCCATTGGTCGACTTCTCTGTTTTTATGCCATTACCACACTGTTTTCATTACTGTAGCTCTGTAATAGAGTTTGAAGTCAGGGATGGTAATGCCGCCAGAAGATCCTTTATTGTATAGGATTGTTTTGGCTATCCTGGGTTTTTTGTTTTTCCATATAAAGTTGATTATTGTCCTCTCCAGATCTGTGAAGAATTTTGATGGGATCTTGATGGGGATTGCATTGAATCTATAAATTGCCTTTGGTAGAATTGCCATTTTTACTATGTTGATCCTCCCAATCAAGAGCAAGGGAGGTCCATCCATTTTTTGGTATCCTCTTCAATTTCTTTCTTCAATGCCTTAAAGTTCTTGTCAAATAGATCTTTCACTTCCTTGGTTAGATGTACCCCAAGATATTTTATGCTGTTTTTGGCTATTGTGAATGGTGAAGCTTCTCTGATTTCCCTCTCTGCTTCCATATCCTTTGTGTATAAGAGGGCGACTGATTTTTTGGAGTTGATCTTGTATCCTGCCACATTACTAAAGCTGTTTATCAGCTGTAAAAGTTCTTTGATGGAGTTTTTGGGGTCGCTGATGTACACTATCATATCATCTGCAAATAACGAAAGTTTAACTTCTTCCTTTCCAATTCGAATCCCCTTGATTCCATTATGTTGTCTTATTGCTATTGCTAGAACTTCAAGCACTATATTGAAGAGGTATGGTGAGAGTGGACAGCCTTGTCGTGTTCCTGAGTTAAGTGGGATGGCTTTCAGTTTCTCTCCGTTTAATTTGATGTTAGCTGTCGGCTTGCTGTATATAGCTTTTATTATATTTAGGTATGACCCTTGTATCCCTAATCTCGCCAAGACTTTTAACATAAATGGATTTTGAATTTTGTCAAATGCTTTTTCAGCATCTAATGAAATGATCATATGGTTTTTTCTTTCAGTTTATTTATATGCTTGATTACATTGATAGATTTTCGTATGTTGAACCAGCCCTGCATCTCAGGAATGAAGCCAACTTGATCATAATGGATAATTTTTCGGATGTGTTCTTGGATTCGATTTGCCAGTATTTTTTTGAGGATTTTTGCGTCGATATTCATGAGTGAGATTGGCCTGTAGTTCTCTTTCCTGGTTGAGTCTTTGAGTGGTTTTGGTATCAGAGTAATTGTGGCTTCATAAAAGGAGTTTGGTAATGACCCTTCTGTTTCTATCTTGTGGAATACATTAAGGAGTATAGGTATTAGATCTTCTTGGAAGATCTGGTAGAATTCCGCATTGAAACCATCTGGTCCTGGGCTTTTTTTGGTAGGGAGGTTTTTGATAAACTCTTCTAACTCTTCGCAACTAACAGGTCTATTTAGATTGTTCACCAGGTCCTGATTTAACTTTGGTATATGATATTTATCTAAAAAAGTATCCATTTCCTTTACATTTTCCAATTTTGTGGCATATAGGCTTTGTAGTAAGATCTAATGATTCTCTGAATTTCCTCTGTGTCTGTGGTTATGTCTCCCTTTTCATTTCTGATCTTATTCATTTGCAAATTCTCTCTCTGCCGTTTGATTAGCTTGGATAGTGGTTTGTCAATCTTGTTGATTTTCTCCAGGAACCAGCTTTTTGTTTCATTGATTTTTTGTATTGTTTTCTGTGTTTCTATTTTGTTGATTTCAGCCTTCAGTTTGATTATTTCCAGTCTTCTACTCCTCCTAGGTGAGTCTGCTTCTTTTTTTTCTAGAGCTTTCAGGTGGGCTGTTAAGTCTCCAATGTGAGCTTTCTCTGTTTTCTTTAAGTGGGCACTTAGTGCTATGAACTTTCCTCTTAGGACTGCTTTCATAGTGTCCCATAAGTTTGAGTATGTTGTTTCTTTATTTTCATTGAATTCCAGGAAGACTTTAATTTCTTTCTTTATTTCTTCCTTAATCCAGGTATGGTTCAATAGTTGACTGTTCAGTTTCCATGACTTTGTATGCTTTCTTGGTGTAGCATTATTGTTGAATTCTAACTTTAATCCATGGTGATCTGATAAGACGCAGGTGGTTACTAATATTTTTTTGTAACTGTGGATGTTTGCTTTGTTACCGACTATGTGGTCGATTTTTGAGAAGGTTCCATGAGCTGCAGAGAAGAAGGTATATTCTTTCCTATTTGGATGGAATGTTCTATAGATGTCTGTTAAGTCCATTTGATTCATTACCTCCATTAATTCTCTTATTTCTCTGTTAGGTTTCTGTCTGATTGACCTGTCCATTGGTGAGAGAGGAGTGTTGAAGTCTCCTACTATTAGTGTGTGCGGTTTGATGGCTGCCTTGAATTTTAGCAATGTTTCTTTTATGTACGTGGGTGCTTTTATATTAGGGGCATAGATGTTCAGGATTGAGACTTCATCCTGTTGGACTGTTCCTGTTATGAGTATAAAATGCCCCTCTCCATCTCTTCTGATTGATTTAAGTTTAAAGTCAACTTTGTTAGAGATTAGTATGGCCACACCTGCCTCTTTCTTAGGTCCATTTGCTTGATAAGCCTTTTCCCAGCCCTTTACTCTGAGTAGGTGCCTGTCTTTGTGGTTGAGGTGTGTTTCTTGTAAACAGCAGAATGTTGTATCCTGTTTTCTTATCCAATCTCTTAGCCTGTGCCTTTTTATAGGTGAGTTGAGTCCATTGACATTAAGTGATATTAATGACCAGTGGTTGTTATCTCCGGTCATTTTTTTTTAGTCGTAGAGTTTGTGTGTTTCCCTTCTTTGTTTTGTGTTGGTGAAGGGTCTCTAGATGTCTGAGTTATTGTGGTCATTGTTGGACTCCTTGGTTAGTGATTTTCCTTCAATTACTTTCTGTAAGGCTGGATTTGTGGCTGCGTATTGTTTAAATTTGTTTTTATCCTGGAAAATTTTATTTTCTCCATTTATAGTGAATGAAAGCTTGGCTGGGTATAGTTATCTGGGCTTGCACCCATGGTCTCTCAGTTTCTGCAGTACATCTATCCAGGACCTTCTGGCTTTCATGGTTTCCATGGAGAATTCAGGTGTAAGTCTGATAGGTTTACCTTTATAAGTAATTTGGCCTTTTTCCTTTGCAGCTCTTAATATTCTTTCCTTATTCTGTATGCTTTGTGTTTTGATAATTATATGGCGAGGGGATGTTTTTTTTTGATCCAGCCTATTTGGTGTTCTGTATGCTTCTTGCACCTTCATAGGAAAATCTTTCCTTAGGTTGGCAAAGTTTTCTTCTATAATTTTATTAAAAATATTTTCTGGACCATTGAGCTGCACTTCTTCTCCTTCTACTCCAATTATTCTTAGGTTTGGTCTTTTTATTGTGTCCCATATTTCCTGAATGTTTTGTGATGAGAGTTTGTTGGACTTGCTGTTTTCTTTGATCAGTGTGTTTATTTTCTCTATGGTATCTTCAGAATCCGAGAGTCTTTCTTCTATCTCTTGTATTCTGCTGGTTATGCTTGTTTCTGTAGTCTCTATTCATTTACCTAGATTTTCCATGTCCAGCCGGCCCTCTGTTTGTGTTTTCTTCTTTGCCTCTATTTCAGTTTTCAGGTCTTGAACTGTTTCCATTATCTGTTTGATTGTTTTTCCTTGGTTTTCTAGGGTATCATTCACTGATTTATTCAATTCTTCAAACTTTCTGTTATATTTCTCATCCATTTCTATAAGGGCGTTTTTTACATGCTGTTTAAGGGTGTCAATCACTTTCATGAAGTCAATCTTTTCTCCTTCCTCTTGATTAAGGGGTTCTTGTCCTTCCGTTGTGAGGTCGCTTGTTTCTGGTAGCTTCATGTTGCTTTTCAGCTTGTTGGGCGAATTCTTTCCTTGATGTCGGCCCATCTCTTCTTCCAAATGCTCCCTATGGATCTTCTTTTACTGGATCAGGTCTCCTTGCCTACCAAATTCTGTCTCTCCCCAATGTTGGCTCTCCCAATGCTGGGTCTCCTGGCGCAGAAAGATCAGTCCTCCGTGCTGGTTGGGCAGCTTGCAGACAAAGCGCCTACCCCGCTTGGTGCAGGCAGGCCACAGAAACAAAGGAACTGCTGCCCACCCGGGAGCCCCGGGTACTCGGACCCAGCGCCCAGATAGGCTGGGCTGAGCGATGCCACGTGCCAAAATAGGGCAGTGGGGGCGAAGTGGGGAGGGCTCTGGACGGAAGCTGGGTGGGCCAGGAAGAAAGAGGCAGCACCTGGGGAGTAGAGGCCCTGCAGAGAGCCCAAGCAGGACAGGGGGCCAAGAAACCCCCGAGCTCCCTGTCCCAGGCTGGCGCCGTGGGCCAGAAACTCACCCCAATGCTGGGTCTCCTGGCGCCAAAAGATCAGGCCTCCGTGCTGGTTGGGCAGCTCGCAGACAAAGCGCCTACCCTGCTTGGTGCAGGCAGGCCACAGAAACAAAGGAACTGCTGCCCGCCCGGGAGCCCCGGGTACTCGGACCCAGCGCCCAGATAGGCTGGGCTGGGCGATGCCACGCGCCAAAAGAGGGCAGTGGGGGCGAAGTGGGGAGGGCTCTGGACAGAAGCTGGGTGGGTCAGGAAGAAAGAGGCAGCACCCAGGGAGTAGAGGCCCTGCAGAGAGCCCAAGCAGGACAGGGGGCCAAGAAACCCCCGAGCTCCCCGTCCCAGGCTGGCGCCGTTAGAATAGCTGTATAGTGACCACAATTTTAAAAATAAATGATATACTGTTCCCATAAATTCACACCCATATAATATCTTGAATTATTGACGTTTTAAGTCAGTATGATACATTCTCTCACTATGACAACTTGAATGTTTTTTAAAGCATTTATCCTATATATGGAAATTTAACTTTGCTTTGACCCTGACAATGCCTGTAAAATAAACCAAGATGATCTGACCACTCTATGAAATATACTGGAATGTTCTTGCTCATGTTTGACTTAGTACCAGAAACAGGAGATTACTGAAGCATAAACACCAGCCCTAGTAAATGACTATCTACTGGAATGAGTGATTAGCATAGGGAACAGGATTCCAGCTATACTGGTTCTTTTAAAAACAAATTCTCCTGTGGTTATGAAAGCACTGATCCAGAACAGGTTGTACATAGGCATTTGAGATTCACTGCTCTGGACTGTTTCCATTGTTTTTTCTCATTGATTCTAAAGATATGGCCCTTGAAGCATGTTGCTTGCCTGCGATGTTTTAGAGGATAAAGAGTGAAATCAATTCTTTCTAGACTTCTGAATGGCAATTTCCCTAATTTCCATTTAATGGGGAATGTATTCACATAGTAAAGAAATAATTTTGTCTTGAAACAATCAGTAGAAAGGTGCCTGGGACTGATATGCAGAGCTGTAACCAGTTTTGTCAGAGAAATTGTTTTCTGCCACTCAACAATAGAGTGAAAAGGTAGAGGACTTAGAATAATTAACTTAAGTAATGAGCAAATGTTGAATGCATAGAACCTAGAGTATATACTGTTCAAGCAAGTTCTTATCTAATTTAGTGCCTGACAATACTGTCTACTTATCCTTACAAACTATTCTTCAAAGTAAGATTGTATGTCAAACAGTTTTGGAAAGTACAAACACATGGGACAAGACAATCTAAACTAAGGCCTTAGTGAACTTCATTCCTAAATAGTCACGGTCATTTCTTTCAGGGAAGTGAAGCTGACTTTTATTGGGGAATAGGGTAATCCAAGTACTAGAATAATTCTCCAAAGAATTCAGCAAAGAAAATAAATTTTTCTGTAATGACACAATACATTGAATCACTTTTCCTTTTCTTGTACTCTTCCTTTCTTGGTTTCTGGTTTAGAAATAAAAGTTCAAACAAAAATAAATAAGTAAATAAGGTCTATTTTTTAGGAGAAATTTCAATATTAGGAGATCTTTATATTTTCTCCTTTAAGAAATTGGCATTGAGAATGTCAGTACCCAAATAAGGCAACCATAAGTAAGGAAAAGGTTCTCAATTTTCTTCTTATATCATTCCAGGACTCCCAATGCATTGGGCAACGCCACCCACATTCAGGGTAGGTAATTCCATCTCAGTTTTCCAATCTAAAAACTCCCTCACACATATACTTAGAGATTTGTCTTCAAGTCAAGTTGATGGTCAGTATTTGCCATCATATGACTGATATTGTAAGTGCCCAACAACAGGTGATGGTGATGGTGGTTACCTACCATTGAAATGCAGGGTATTTTCCAGTTCATAGTTCTTTCCCAGTTTCTCTGATAGTTGGGTATCAGGTTGCCTATAAATACAGTTTGATAAATTCAGGAACAATAGAACTTCTGAGTTGGTATAATTTATGAAGGAAACTCTAGTTGTTGTTTGATTTGGAGAGTTTCTGGTAGGATTTGATGGCCCAGTCCTTAGTTTGTTTTGTGTTCCTGATACCAGGTTCTAAAGAAGGCACATTTGAAATGTCTGCCAGTTTAAAGACTCAGGTGACCCCCTTACTAGTTGTTGTTTGCTTTCATGACAAAAACATTCTGATTTTATTAGTCAGAGTAATCATTTTAAATTTTTATGTCACCTGATTAGGCATTCAAGGGTTTAGACTATGCAGTAATCTTCATCTCCACATTTGGGGCCAGAAAGTCATCTGGATTCATGTTTGAACACTTTGCAGTATCACCAAGACATGAAATAAATTATCTCTACCATCTGAGGCTTGAGTAGCCTTGAGGTACTGCTTTGTTGTGAAATAAAAATTCAGAAGCATAAATACATGGAAACTCACTTGCTTGTATTTCAGCCTGAATAACTCTTTGAGAGATCTCTAGTAACATTTTTGTGGGCATGAGAAGTAAGCTGCTACTAATTCAGTGACCCTCAGGAAGAATTACTGCAGGCTTGCCCTACTAAGAATGCACTCCAGTTCTTTGAGTGGCAAGTAAAAATTTGATGTTCTACAAATTTCTATTAGCTACCCAAACTTTGATATGAATTTTCTCCAAAATGGTGTTATAAAAGGAGCTTAAATTTTCTTCAACTTCTTTTTTGCATCCCCAAGGATAGTAGAAAATGAGAGGAAATGAAGTGATTTGCTAACAAACTAGATTCATCTCAAGTATATTTCAAACTGTTATGTAAAGGATGAAAATGACACAATTCCTTTGTGACAATTTCTTAATATATAGAGGTTTTCAAGCATGAGCTTATGGAAATATAAAAGCATATTATTTACACAATTACAGAAATATTTAAAGTGAGATATGGAGATACACACCTGCATTCTCAGTCCTTGGAAGGTGCTGACTGTAGGGTAAGGGGTTCAAGGCCATCCTTGGATCCACATGGACTTCCACATCACTCTCAGTTACATGTAATCCAGCCTCAAAAACAAACCAAACCAAGATAAAACCAAAATAAAACAGAAAACTGTAACAAAAAGAATAAAGTCAAAATACTATGAAATAATGTATATTGAAAATCATTTTATTAGATTATTACTATAAGTGTCTTTGCTAGGCATAACTCGTATGAGTACAATCAATTCACAAAATGCTTTCAAAGATTTCACAATCCAAACAGTGCCACTTTTGTAGTGAAAAGGATTAAAGCATTGGTTTTACGAAGTACTAGAATGCTATATGCAATGAAAATAACTAGATTGATTTGTTAATTGTTAAACCATTTGAAGTAGTCTAGCAATTATTGTCCAAGTGTTTAATTATCCATAGCTTTCGTGCTTCTGTATAGTATTTTAATAAAATTCATAAAAACAACTCAAGTACTTTTATGCGATTCATATTTTCTCTAAATATTATTCTTATGGTTATGTTTTGTACTTTCCTTATAGACCTTTGCTTGTTGACACTGTAAACAAAATCATCTAAATAGTATCTTGCTGATGCAGAACATCACACACATCTACTACTTCATTCTTTATCAATGGGTCATAAATATTACGATGTGGGGCAGCATGCCCAAATGACAGGAATCATGAAAAGTTTGATACCAATAAAAGGAGTCAGAATGCATAACCACATAAACATAGTTCTAAAGAAAATATGTGGAGGGGACTTAAGAGGTAAGTGAATAGCTTCTTGGTGGGACACACCTGTCTCTAGGACAACCACACTGGGACAATACCCTGGAGCCCCTCCCCCCAACTCCCTCGCTTTCCTATCCAGCCAGCTCTGAAAAAAAAATTGAAGACAATACCAGAAAATGGAAAAATCTCCCATGTTCTTGGATAGGTAGGATCAACATAAATATTGCAATACTACCAAAAGCAATCTATAGATTCAATGCAATCCTGATCAATATTCCAACACAATTCTTCACAGATCTTGAAAGAATAATACTCAACTTCATATGGAAAAAAAACCAAACAGTATATCAAAAAAATCCATACAATAAAGAAACTGACATCAAGCTTTATTATAGAGCTACAATAATGAAAACAGTTTGGCACTAGCATAAAAACAGAAAGGTTGACCAATCAAATCAAAGACCTAGATATTAATCCACAGACCTATGAACACCTGATTTTTGACAGAGAAGCTAAAATTATACAATGAAAAAGAAAGCATCTTCAATAAATAGTGCTAGCATAACTGGATGTCAACATATAGAAGAATGAAAATAGATCCATATCTATCTTATCCCCATGCACAAAACTCCAGTCCAAATAGATTAAAGACCTCAATATAAATATGACCACATTGAACCTGACAGAAGATAAAGTGTGAAGTAGTCTTCAAAGCATGGGCACAGGAAACAACTTCCTAAATAGCACCAGACACTGAGACCAACAATAAACGAATATGATCTCCTGAATCTGAGAAGCATCTATAAAGCAAAGAACACAGTCAATAAGACAAAAAGGCAGCCTACTGAATGGGATAATATCCTCACCAACCACACATCAGACAAAGGACTGATCTCCAAAATATGTAAAGAATTCAAGAAATTTGACATCGAAATTCTAAATAACCCAATTTTAAAAAGTGGGGTACAGAACTAAACAGAGATTTCTCAACAGGAGACTGTCAAATGGTCAAAACATACTTAAGGAAATGTAGAACAACCTTAGCCATCAAGGTAATGCAAATCAAAACAACTCTGAGATACCATCTTACACCTATCAGGCTGATTAAGATAAAAAAGACCAATGATAGCTTATGCCTGAGAGTATGTGGAATAAAGGAATACTCCTCTATTGCTAGTGGAAATGCTAACTTGTACAACCACTTTGGAAATCAGTATTTCTGAGAAAATTGGGAATCAAAATACCTCAAGACCCAGTAATGCCATTCTTGGGCATATACCCAAAAGATGCTCAATCATACTACAAGGACATTTGTTCAACTATGTTTATAGCTGCATTATTTGTAATAGCCAGAACCTGGAAAACAACCTAGATGCCCTACAACCAAAGAATGGATAAAGAAAATGTGGCACATTTACATATTAGAGTACTACACAGCAGTAAAAAATGATGACATATTGAAATTTGTATGCAAATGGATGGAATTAGAAAATACTATCCTGAGTGAGGTAACTCAGACCCAAAAAGATGAATATAGTATGTACCCATAAATAGATACTTGCTATAAACAAAGGACATTGAGCCTATAGTTCATGATCCTTGAATAGCTAAGTAAAAAGTTGAACCCTAAGACAAACATATATAGATCTATCTGGAAAGTAGAAACAAAAAAGATCACCTAACAATATTGGGAGCATTGGGTTGGGGGGTGAAAGGAGGTTGGAAGGGGAAGAGAAAAGAAGAATGGCATGGGTGAAGAGAACTTGAGGCAATGTGTTACATGAAGGGGCTGCTAGTTGGGGGTTTCTGTCCTGCCATGTTCCCACAGCTGTTTAGCCCCAAAGAAAATCACACAGGGATCTCCATGAGGTTATAAAACTGGCCCATTAGCCCAGGCTAGCCCAGGCTTCTTATTAGCTCTTATGACTTATATTAACCTATTATTCTGATCTATTTTTGCCATATGGCTTGGTACCTTTTTCAGCTGGCAGGTCACATCCTGCTTCCTCGGTACTCTGTGCAGGAGTGGGAGGAATCAGCTTCTTCCTTCCCAGAATTCTCCTGTTCTCATTGCATCACCTCTACTTCCTCTCTTGTTTTCCCACCTATACTTCCTGCTTGGCCAATCAGTGTTTATTTAAAACATGATTGACAGATTACAGACAATTCTCCTGTACCACTTTCCCCTCATTAAAAAAAAAGGAAAATATCCATAGTCCATTTTTTGGGAATGTGGGCATAGTATCCCAGGCTACTTCCTGCTGGTTGGAGGCGCTAATAATCTCATGGGGACCTAAAGAAAATTATCAAGTCCTGACTGGAGTATCCTGTGAGTCTTGATTATCTCAGCCAACAGTCCTGAATCTGTTTTGGATGTAGAACTCTGATATCTGGGCCATCCATGCCTGCTGGAGATTTCTCAGGTGATCTTCCTTGATCAAAACTGATTTTTCTTAACTCTGAATAAATTCAGAGCCTCTCATTTTCTGTGGAAACAAAAAGCAAAATCTCTTCTCCAAAGTAACATATTTTTTTAACTTCAATTTTGAAGTCAAGGTATTTCCAAAATACCTATCTTGGATTAATTCTGCAGCATTTATAAGCAATATCTTTTAGCAGCTATTGCTCCTTCCTTGGCATTCAAACAATTTAAAGAGAGCATAATAGCATGCAGTATCAAGATTCTCTGTGTATTTTCCATCTTTACGTGGCTTTATTTTAACCTCTATTTCTTTCATTTTTACTTCTAACTTTTGGCTTTTTGAGACAGTTCTCTATGTATCTTTGTCCTAGAACTCCCTCTGTAAACCAGGCTATCCTTGAACTCACAAACTCACAGAGATCTGTCTGTCTCTCCCTCCCAGGCAAATCCTACCTGCATGTGCCACCACAACCGGCTACTCTTTTTTTTTTGTTTACTTTGAGAACTTTAACCTTTAGCCTGTATATATATATATATATATATATATATATATATATATATATATATGAAAAGGAGAAGAAAAAAAACAAGTTTCCACCTCCTCCCAGCCTCCCATTTCCCTCCCCCTCCTCCCACCCTTCTCTCCCTCCCCCCACTCCTTTCCCCCTCCCTCTCCAGTCCAAAGAGCAGTCATGGTTTTCTGCCCTGTGGTAAGACCTAGGACCTCCCACCTCCGTCCATATCTAGGAAGGTGAACATCCAAACTGGCTAGGCTCCCACAAAGCCATCACATTACGTAGGATCAAACCCCCTGATGAGACGCCTGTATATATTTTTAACACACTGAAAAACATTTAGAGGTTTTCTTCCTCTTTGAATCTCTCTTTACTGTATATCTCTCTTTTTCTGACCACATGAGCCTTTAATTTGCTAAGCAATCATGGCTGAGTTACTAGCCTAAGCCATGTTTATTGCCACAACTCTATGGCATTTCAAGGTCTCTGCCAGCAAGCAAGCTGCTACAGTGTGTCCATAAACAACACTCAAAAGCTCCTAGTCGGGACTGCTTGCTTGAAAGAGTCACAGTTTTCCCTGGCAGGACAGCCCAGAAAGCTGGCATTTTAAAACAGCGCAGCTTTTTTCCTACTATGGATGAAAACTGAAATGCTTTACTCTAGTCTTTCCCAAGCTTTCTCAGGCTTTCTGTGGATGCAGTTATCCATGTGTACACCATTCTGTAACATGAGGGTCCTGCTAGTTGGGGTTTTCTGTCCCGCCCAGTTCCCCCCAGCCAGCAAGCCCCAAAGAAAATCACACAAAGATCTCTATATGTTATAAAACTGATTGGAACATTAGCTCAGTCTTCTTATTATCTCTTGTAGCTTATAGTAACCAATTGTTCTTATCTATGTTAGCCACATGGCTCAGTACCTTTACCAGCTGGGTAGGTTACATCTTGCTTCTTGGTGGTCTGGGCAGGAAAGGGAGGAATCAGCTTCCTCCTTCCCAGGATTCTCCTGTTCTCATTGCATCAACTTTACTTCCTCTCTGGTTTTCCCACCTATACTTCCTGCCTGGCCAATCAGCATTTATTTAAAACATGATTGACAGATTACAGACAATTGTCCACATCAGGAATGGGATAGTTGAGAAAAAGGAAGGACAGAGATGAGAACAAGGAAAGAGATACCTTGATTGAGAGAGCCATTATAGGGTTAGTAAGAAACCTGGCTCTAGAGAAATTCCCAGAAATCCTCAGGGATGACCCCAGCTAAGACCCTAAGCAATAAAGGAGAAGGGGTCCAATCTTGACTTGCACTATAGTCAGACTAATGAATAGCTTAAACATGACCTTAGAACCTTCATCCAGCAACTGATACAGGCAGAGGCAGACACCTGCATAGGAGCACTGGACTGAGCTCCCAGAGTCCAGTTCAAGAGTGGGTATGGTGTAGGAGATTTTTCTGTTCATGTGTTGTTTTCATCGGTTAATGAATAAAGAAACTGCTTTGTTGTGAGAGCTTCTTCTGCTTCTTCAGCCAATAGCTGCTGAGATACCAGTGTAGAAAGGAGTGGTGGGCTGTGTTCCTGCTGCCTGGCTCCCAGTCACCTGGCTAGCTTATGCCCAGAAATAATAACACACAAACTGTATTCTTTTAAACACTGCCTGGCTCATTAGTTTCAGCATCTTATTGGCTAACTCCCACATCTTGATTAACCCATTTCTATTAATGTGTGTAGCACCATGAGGTACTGGCTTAGAGGGAAAGATTCAGCATGTCTGACCTGGTGGCTGGATCCATGGCATCTGTCTCAGAGAGGAGAGGCATGGCGATTGCCTCACTTACCTCTTTCTCTCAGCATTCTGTTCTGTCTACTCCACCACCTAAGGGCTGGCCTATCAAATGGCCAAGGCAGTTTCTTTATTAACCAATGAAATCAACACAAAACAGAAGACTCTCCCACATCATTTCACCTTTTTCTGTTTAAACAAAAAAAGAAGGCTTTAATTTTAACATTGTAAAATTACATATAACTAAAGAGTTATCAAATAAGAATTCCAGCTACAATATTTATATCTATTTTATCTTTTATCATAACAAAGGAAAACTATAACTATAACTAACCATTCTTCAACTCCATCAAAGACTCCAGAAGGATATAATATTACTTAAGCAAACAAGAAATAAGCAACTTCCAAACTCTAGAAATGCCAGAGACATCTCGCTGCCTGTACAGTCACCCAAAGTTCCTTTGTACTTTGTACCATTGGGGCATCCATCTTAGGCCTTCAGGCCCATTGTATCCAGCAGACATTTCCTTGAAGCAGGAAAATTCAAAGACAGTTCAGTCACTTTCTTCTATGTCCTGCAGAATGTCTCACAGCCTCTTTCATGAAGCAGGAGCCCCGAAAGATCATCTCACCTTTAGGCAAGTTTAGCAGTCCTCTCTCTGTGGGTTCTTTGTGTCCAGTTTATGCAATAGTCCAGGCAAGAGCAGTTTCTTGCCCAAATGGCTAACAAAATCCATAAGGAGCCTCTTCAATGCCCACCCTCCTCTTGAAGTAGCTGCTGCTGTCAAGAGCAGATGTGTCACATTGTCATGAAAAGCCCTAAGTTATTAAAACATTTAAAATGCCATATTCTGTAGTCTTTGAAAGATATGAAGAATGCCTATCTAACTGTCATATATCTCTATATATCTAAAAATTCTAACTAACATGACTACAAGCTTGACTATTATTGATGATTATCCACTAACAACCTATATTTTCTAATTATACATTACATTTTTAAATGAACTACACAGTCACAATACCTTAATCAATATCAGAAATACATATATACATATAACAAAATTGACCTTAAAATCCATATCAGTGCAAATTATTCATATCTATATCATACCAGCCCATTGGGGCATGGTCTTTCTATCTCTTTAAAAAAGAAGCCACTGCTGTCCGTTTGCTCTTTGGCCTTGAACTAGTGATCCTCCTGCCTCTGCCTCCTTCAGCAAATCCTAATGGCACCCAATGTGGATAACTGCATCCCCAGAAAGCCTGAGAAAGCTTGGGAAAGAATTAAGTAAAGCATGTTTTCTTGGTAGCAGCAATTTCTCGGGTCTGCCCTGCTTGCTAGAGGAAAGCAAGCACTATCATCTAAGGGATCCTGACTCAGCTTTAACTACAAAACCTAGTAGCTCTTTGAAAAGGTCCTGCCACAAAACACTTAAGAGGTGTTGATGAAAAGCTGAATGCATGCTTTTCGGTTTTCAGCTGTAGCAGGAAAAGAGCTGTGCCATTTTAAAATGCTGGCTTTCTGAGTTATCTTGCCAGTGCAAACTCTGACTCTTTGAGGCAGGAGGGCTGGCTACAGACAGAGGACTTGAGTGTTGTCTGTGGACATAGTGTTGCAGCTTGCTTGCTAGCAGGGACTTTGAAACACTGTAGAGTTGTGACAATGAACACAAGGCTGGAATCACAGAAAGCTAAGGAATGGGCTGGATTCAGCCATCAAAGCCACGGGTTTAATCCTACCCATATTCCTTAGTAAATTAAAGGCTCATGTGGTCAGAAAAAAAGAGAGATATACAGTAAAGAGAGATTCAAAGAGGAAGAAAACCTCTAAATGGTTTACAGTGTGTTAAAAATATATGCAGGCTTAAAAGAAAAAAGGTTAAAGTTCTTTAAAAAGAAAGAAAGAGAGTAGTTGGGTGTGGTGGTACACACCTTTAATCCCAACACTTGGGAGGCAGAGGTAGATATACCTCTGTGACTTAAAAGTGTGGCAGGACACACCTTTAATCCCAATGCCTGGGAGGCAGAGACAGATAGATCTCTGTGAGTTCAAGGTATGGTAGCACACACCTTTAATCCCAGCACTGGGGAGGCAGAGGCACAGGGATCTCTGTGAGTTCAAGGCCAGCCTGGTCTACAGAGTTCCAGGACAGTCAGGGTTACACAGAGGAAACCCTGTCTCAAAATCAAAACAGAAACAAAAACAAAGAAACTAACAAACAGACCAAAAACAAAACAAACAAACAAAAAAACATGTGTTCCCAGCATGGCTGTGACTTGTGTCAGTTGGCCAGCTTTGAAAAATACTGATGTGTGGCTCACCCAAAACTAACTAAATTCAAATATTCAAAACTGACAATGGGGAACTCTAGTTTTTAAAAGCTTCCCACATGGTTATGGTGAAACGGTGAGTTTAAAAATGCACAATTAAAAGAAGGTTTATAATCTTTTATCCAAGACAGTTTTATGGCGCACATTGTACTTTTAGAGACAATACTGTCTTATTTTGCCAGAAAGATTAATTAAACCTAAGGTTCATGTTTTAAAAACCTATAACTTAAAAATTTGAGAATGAATCTCAACAAAGTATATTTTCAAGACATGTTTTGAAGGTGGATGACTTTCATTGAAACACCAACATCTGAAAGACAAACAGTGGAAAAATTTGACTATAAAGTGAAATTTCTACGGCTTAAAAATTATGTAAACAAAATACAATTTAAATTTAAATTTAACCAGGAATGTTTGGAATGAGCAGCATATAAAAGGGACTGGCAGATAATTACAAACTAATGTAGTTTTATGAACAAAACAGATATTTGTGTGACCGTTTAGATGCATCACCTTTAAAAGTAACAGTTAGGATTTCTATTAATTTCATTTATAGTGATAAGAACTGATTTGACAACATCATAAAGTCATAATGGCAAGAAATTGAAGGATTAGAAAAGCTGATAAAATCTGTTTAAAAACAATAAATGCCTAACAATTCAGAGCACATGAAGCTTCTATTAATCGAAATCTGATTTTTAGTTAATAATGATTCACCTATATTGGCTCATGAATTAAAAAATAATACACATAAAATATTTTAGACAGAATTCTATTAGAAAATGGTAAAACCATAAATTTACATTAAAGACTATTAAAACACATTACCAAGTTCCAGTGGATAGTCCTATTCCCATGTATATATTGGAGAACTAAGCAAACTCAAATTTTAAAAGAATACAAAAAATTTTTTACAGAGATAGTGTTGGCTTGAGGAATGGGAGGAGTAGAGGGGAGGGAATAGGGGCAGCTTTAAAGAAAATGAAATTAACTGTAGGGCCCTGCCAAGTAAAGCTGAATAAAAGGACACAGTTTTAGTTTACCCTAAGGCAATACCTGGTTCCAGGAAAGACCATAAACAGACCACCCAGGCACCACCCAGGAACAGACTACCCACAGGGAGATACTTAACTTTCCAACCATTATAGGTAGGATCACCTGATAATCCCTCAGCCCAATACATACCCATCCCCTTTCACCAAGATACCCCTAGAAAAATGTCAGCCAATCAGGGATCATAAACCTTAGAAATCCCCTAACCTACCTTGTGCTATGATGAAAACTCCACCCCAACTGGGCTTGTGGCTCTCTGACCTCACCACTAAGTTGGATAAATGGAGCATCCAAGCTTGAGCTTGAATAAAGCCTCCTTGCATTTTTTTAGAAAAAAAATATTTATTTTTTAAAAAAGAACACAGTCTTTTTTTCATTTTACACAACTATCTCAGTTCCCACTCCATCCCCTCCTCACATCCCCTCCATTTACCCCACCACCACACCCCTATCCATTCCTCAGAGAGGGTAAGGCACATTGCTTTGGGGAAGGTCCAAGGCCCTCCCTAGTATATCTAGGCTGAGGAAGGTATCCACCCCCCCAAAAAAAATAGGATCCAAGAAAGCCAGTACAAGCAGTAATGATAAACACTGGTGCCACTGCTAATGGCCTTTCAGTCCATAGAACTGTCATCCACATTCAGAGGGACTAGTTTGGACCTATGCTGTTTTCTTCCCTGTCCAAAAGGAGTTGATGAGCTCCCATTAGCTCAGATAGACTGGTTTCGTGGGTATATTCATCATGGTCTTGACCTCTTTGGTCCCCATATTCTCATTTTTCCCACTCTTCAACTGGACTTTGGGAGCTCAGTCCAGTGCTCCTATGCAGGTCTCTGCCTCTATTTCTATTAGTTGCCCGATGAAGGTTCTATGGTGTTATTTAAGATATTCATCAACTTGACTATAGGGAAAGATCAGTTTGGGCCCCTCTCTTCCATTGCTTAGGTTCTTGGGGGGGGGGGTTCATCCTTGTATATTCCATGGAATTTCTCTAGTACCAGGTGTCTTTCTAGCTCCATAATGGATCCCTCAATCAAAATATCTCTTTCCTTGATCTCATCTTTCCTTCCTCCATCTCAACAATCTCCTTCCATTAAGTTCTCCCCCCCCACCTTCCCCTTCTGCCCTCCCTACTCTCCCTACCTTCATGCTCCCAATTATGTCAGGTGATCTTGTCTATTTACTCTTTCCAGGTGGATCTATGTATGTTTTTCTTAGGGTTCACCTTGCTAAATGTTTTTCTAAAATCACGAACTATAAGTTCAATGTCCTTTGCTTTAATGCTAGTATTCACTTATGTGTGAGAATATACCATGTTCATCTTTCTGGATCTTGGCTACCTCACTCAGGATATGATTTTTTTTTGTTTCATCCATTTGCTTGCAAATTTCAAGATGTCATTATTTTTTACTGCTGAGTAGTACTCTATTGTATAAATGTGCCACGTTTTCTTTATTCATTCTTTGATTGAGGGGCATCTAGGTTGTTTCCAGGTTCTGGCTGTTGCAAATAATTGTAGCTATGAACATAGTTGAATAAATGTCCTTGTAGTATGATTGAACATCTTATGGGTATATGCCCAGGAATGGTATTGTTGTGTCCTGAGATAGGCTGATTCCCAATTTTCTCAGAAACCACCAAACTGACTAGTATAAGTTTTCATTTCCACTAGGAATGGAAGAGTGTTCCCTTACTCCACATCCTCTGATGCATAAGCTATCATTGGTGTTTTTGATATTAGCCATTCTGAATGGTATGAGATAGTGTCTCAGAGTTGTTTTATTTTGCATTTCCCTGGTGGCTAAGGATGTTGAACACTTCTTTAACTGTCTTTCAGCCATTTGAGAAATTTCTGTTTAGTTCTATACCCCATTATTAATTAAAATATCTGGATTTTATATGTCTAATTTCTAGAATTCTATATATATTTTGGAGTTAAGTCTTTTTTCTGATATGGGGTTGTTGAAGATCTTGTCCCATTCAGTAGGGGTGCCTTTTTGTCTAATTAACACTGTCCTTTGCTTTACAGAGCTTCTCAGTTTCAGGAGGTCCCATTTATTTATTGTTGCTCTCAGTGTCTGTGCTACTGTGGTTATATTTAGAAAGTGGTCTCCTCTGCCCATGTATTGAAGGCTATTTTCCACTTTGTCTTCTATCAAGTTCAATGTGGTCAGATTTATATTGAGGTCTTTAGTCCACTTGAACATGAGTTTTCTGCATGGGGATAGCTATGGATCTGTCTTCATTTTTCTTTATGTAGACATCCAGTTATGTCAACATAGTTTGTTGAAGATGGTTTCTTTTTTCCATTGTCTAATTTTAGCTTCTTTTTCAAAAATCATGTATTCATAGGTATGTGGATTAATATCCATGTCTTTGATTCAATTTCATCTCCTCTGTTTTTATGCCAAAACCAAGCTGTTTTCATTACTTTAGCTCTATAATAGAACTTGGTATCAGGAATCACGATGCCTCTGCAAGTTCCTTTGTTGTACAGAATTGATTTGGCTATCCTGGGTTTTTTTGTTTTTCCAAATGAAGTTGAGTATTGTTCTTTCAAGATCTCTGGAGAATTGTGTTAGGATAGTTTGAGGTTGCATTGAATCTATAGATTGCTTTTGATAGGATTGCCATTCTTATTATGTTGATCCTACCTATCCAAGATCATGGGAGATTTTTCCATTTTCTGGTATCTTCTTCAGTTTCTTTCTTCAGAGACTTAAAGTTCTTGTCGAATACTTTGGTTAGTGTTATCTCAAGTTATTTTATGTTATTTGTGGCTATTATGAAGGGTGATATTTCTCTGATTTCTTTCTCAACTTTTTTATCATTTGTATAGAGGAGTGCTACTGAGTTTTTTTTTTTTTTTTTTTAGCTGATCTTGTATCCTGCTACATTACTGAAGGCATTTATCAGCTGTAGAAGTACCCTAGTAGAGTTTTGGGGGTCACTTATGTTCTGCAAATAACAAAAGTTTGACTTCTTCCTTTCCAATTTGAATCCCCTCGATCTCCTTTTGTTGTCTTATTGCTACAGCCAGAACTTCGAGATCTATGTTGAATAGATATAGATAGGCATCCTTATCTTGTTCCTGATTTTAGTGTGATCACTTTGAGTTCATCTCCATTTAATTTCATGCCTGCTGTTGGTTTGCTGTATATTGCTTTTTATTATATTTAAGTATGTTCCTTGTATCCCTGATCTCTTCAAGAGCTTTCTCATTTAGGGGTATTGGATTTTGTCAAATGTTTTTTTAGCATATAATGAGATCATTATGTGTTCTTTTTTACTTCCAGTTTACTTATATGGTAGATTACATTGATAGATTTTCATATGTTGAACCATCCCTGCACCTCTAGGATGAAGCCGACTTGATCATGGTGTATTTTTTAAAATGTGTTCTTGTATTTGGTTTACCAATATTCTATTGAGTATTTTTGCATCTATGTTCATGAGTGAAACTGGTCTGTAATTCTCTTTCTCGGTTGGGTCTTTGTGTGGTTTTGCTATCAGAGTAACTGTAGCTTCATAAAAAGAGTTTGTCAGAGTTCCTTCTGTTTCTGTCATGTGGAACACTTTGAGAAGTATAGGTATTAGCTCTTCTTGGAAGTTCTGGTAAAATTGTGCACTAAAACCACCCACTCCATTTTTTTGTGATGACAGCTTCTATTTTCTTGCAGGTTAGAGGTCTATTTAAATTATTCACCTTGTCTTGATTTAATTTTGGTATGTGGTTCCTATCCAGAAAATTGCCCATTTCTTTTACATTTTTCAATTTTGTGGAATACAGGTTTATGTAGTATGACTTAATGATTTTTTCAGTGTCTGTTGTTATATCCCCCATTTTTCCTTATGATTTTGTTAATTTAGATGTTCTCTCTTTGCATTTTGATTTGTTTGGATAAGGGTTTGTCTATCTTGTTGATTTTCTCTAAGAACAAGCTCTTTTTTTCATTGGTTCTTTGTATTGTTTCCTTTGTTTCGATTTTTTTGATTTCAGCCCTCAATTTGATTATTTCCTGTCCTCTACTCCTCCTGGGTGAGTCTGCTTCTTTTTGTTCTAGAGCTTTCAATTCAAGTTACTATTGTGAACTTTCTCCACTTTCTTTATGTTAGTACTTAGTGCTATGAACTTTCCTCTTAGCACTGCTATCAAAGTGTCCCATAGATTTGGATACATTGTGCCTTCATTTGTGTTGAATTCTAGGAAGCTTTTAATTTCTTTCTTTATTTCTTCCTCGTCCCAGGGGTGGTTAAATAAAGCACTGTTTAATTTCCATTTGTTTGTGGGCTTTCTGAAATTAGTGTTGCTGTTGAATTCTAATTTTAAACCATTGTGATCTGATAAGACCCAGAGGATTACTCCAATTATTTTTGTGTCTGTTGATGTTTGCTTTGTTACTGAGTATGTGTTCATTTTTAGAGATGGTTCCATGAGGTACTGAGAGGAAGGTATATTCTTTTGCATTTGGCTGAAATGTTCTGTAGATGTCTGTTAATTCCATCTGAGTCATGACATCAGTTACTTCTCTTATTTCTTTGTTAGGTTTCTTTCTTGTTGACCTGTCCATTGGGGAGAGTAGAATGTTGAAGTCTCCTACTATTAGTCTGTGGGGTTTGTTGTGTGATTTAATCTTTAGTAATGTTTCTTTTACATATGTGGTTGCTCTTGTATTAGGGGCATAGATGTTCAGGATTGAGACTTCATCTTGATAGTTTGTTCCTGTTATGAGTGTAAAGTGTCCTTCCCCACCTCTTCTGATTGATTTTAGTTTGGAGTCTATTTTGTTAGATATTAGATTAGCTGCACCCACTTGTTTCTTAGGTCCATTTGGTTGGAAATTCTTTTCCCAACCCTTTACTATGAGGTAATGTCTGCTTTTGAGGTTGAGGTGTGTTTCTTGTATATAACAGAAGGATGGATCCTGCTTTTGTATTGATTCTCTTAGCCTGTGTCTTTTTATAAGTGAATTGAGTTCATTGATATTAGGAGATATTAATGACCAGTGATTGTTATATCCTGTTATTTTCAGTGGTAGTATGTGTGTTTCCGTTCTTTGGGTTTTGTTTGCATGAAGTTACCTGTTGCCTATCTTTTTGTGGGTGCAATTAGCTTCCTTGGATTGTAGTTTCCCTTCTAGTACTTTCTGTAGGGGTGGTTTGTAGATATGTATTATTTAAATCTGGTTTTGTCATAGAATATCTTGTTTTCTCCATTGAGAAGCTGAGGCTAGTGAGGGGGATGGCGGGGTTTTGACCTAGTATGGAGGGCCTAGAAAGTGATGTCTCCTGCCAGTGGCTGGTCACTCACCTCTTGGTCCTCTCTGTGTAGTAGCAGGCTGTGTTTCCAGGCTCTTTCCTTTTACGCATAAGTGCAGACTCCATGCTGTTCTTTTTAGGGGGGGGGTCTGTAATCTGGGCATAACCGTAATCTTGTATAAAATTTTCAAACAAATATATTTTAAAAACTAACAATAGATACATTTATCATGTTTTGGTTTTTTTGTTTGATTGTTTGTTTTATTATTATTTTTTTATTTTTCCATTCAAAAATTTACACTTCCTCCTCTCCTCCCATTCCTCTCCCATTCCCCATTCACTCTCCTCCCTCCCCCTCCCTCCTTAAGAGAGGGCAGGGAACCTTGCACTGTGGGAAGTCCAAGGCCCTCGCCCCTACATTTAGATCTAGGAAGCTTTACATCCAAATAGACTAGGGTCCCAGAAAGCCAGTACATGCAGTAGAAACAAGTCCCAGTGCGTTTATCAATGGTTTCTCAGTCAGCCCCCATTGTCAGCCACATTCAGAGTCCAGTTTGATCACATACTCGTTCGGTCCCCATCCAGCTGGATTTGGTGAGCTCCCATTAGAATAGGCACACTGTCTCAGGGGGTGGATCAATCCCTCATGGTCCTGACTTACTTGCTCACCTGCTCCCTCCTTCTGCTCTTCAACTGGACCTTGGGAGTTCAGTCCGTTGCTCTGATGATGATCTCCATCCTTCCCCGGATGAAGCTTCTATGGTGATATTCGAGATAATCATCAATGTGATAGTGGGGCAAGGTCAGTTCAGGCACCCTCTCTTCTGCTGCCCAAGGACCTAAATGGAAACATTCCCATGGATACCTGGAGACCCATAAAGATGAATATGGTATGTACATTTATCATTTTATGCAGTGAAATGAAACAGTTTTGTTCTTTGTTTGGGGTATCTGCAGAGACTTTTAGTCTGTTAGTTTAAAAATCTTTTGGAATATAAAGGTTAGTGAAACACTGAAACATGCTAAATGTGAGAATTCAGGCATTATTCTGGCCTGCTCTGTCATCTGGCCGGATATACCCAGGCTGTACTCTAGCCAGGGCAGGGTCCTAGTTTGTATGCAGGTGAAAGGGTCCCTTTAAGAGATAAGCTTTACCCATTCCCTTCTCTCTTCCTTTCTGCCATTCTCTCTGAGAAGACAGCTTTCTGTCTCCCTCTCTCTGTGTCTCTCTGTTTCTCTCTCATTCTCTCTTTCCTTTCTATCCTTTATCTCAATAAACTTCACACTTAAACTCTCATTTGTCTCTCCCTTACCTGTGCAGTGCTCATCTGCCATGGGACCCACTAGGGTTCCACTGCTGTCATAACAGCAACACTTAAATGTGGTTGCTTCATTCTTGCCATTGCAGTGCAGAAAGCTGTGGCCAGTGGACTACTGTTCTGTTTGAGGTCATCCTGGGTTGTACAGTAAGATCCAGGCCATATATTTCATAATTTCATATATGCTTATAGTGGATTTTGATTGCTTTTGCTTCCAATATCCTTCTTTCGTTACACCTCTCACGAAGCTTTCCTTTTATTTTTTGTTGCAAAAAGCTGTGGGTTTTATTTATTTTTAATTTATATTTTAAAATTTTTATTTATTCTGCATATCAACCACAGTTTCCTCTCCCTCCTTTCCTCCAACCCACCCCATCCATCCACTCCAATGGTAAGGCCTCCCATGTGGAGTCAACAAAGCCTGGCACATTGTGTTGAGGCAAGACCAATGACCTCCCCCCCCTACCCCGTACCAAAGCTGAAAGCTCTCCTTTTTGAAAAAGCCTCCATCCTTTCTGTTATGTCCTCCCTTTGTGTGTGACCCACTGAGTTTAATTAAAGATGCTTGCATCAGTATGGGTGGGAGGTGATTTACTGGAGCATAGACAACTTATTAGTCATTACGGCACTGAAGAAAGAGACACTCTGTAGTCCAGAAACCATTAATTGCAAGTATTCCCTCTGGGAGGGGTAGGGCCTCCTGAACGCCTCTCTCATGCATGATGGAATGTTAGCTAGTCCAATCTTATGTAGATAGCCACAGGTGCAGTGAGGACTACTTTCATATCAAGGAGACACCGATTTGCAGCAAGTATTGTTTTTTTATAATCAAAACTTTCACATAGTAATAATGTACATATGCACATCTGTTTGGAATGATCTTGGCAGAACAAATAAAATGAGTGTTATAATGATTATCTTTTAAATATGATATTATTGGTACATGGAGAGAGGAAGACCCTTGTGCTTAATTGTTTGTATGGATATGGTAAAAACATTTTTAAGGGAACAGAAAATATTAGGGCAAAACACAGAAATTCTGAATAAGTTCCTGACAGAGTGATAATATGTCAATATAGGTTATTATCATTCAATATCAGTTAATTCTATTCAATAGACTGCAATAAAAATGTAGAAAATAAGGAAACTGGGATAACATGTGAGACTATTTTCACCAATGAATTCATTCCTACATCTAAAATCTTACTACACTGAATTATACTTCAGTACATTGAAGTATAACATATATCTATTATTGATAACATACCTTGTTACATTCAAGTACAACTGTTATTGTTCTGTTTTTAGATGAATTTGCATAAGAATTGGGGATAGTTACTTGATTTAACAATTTTATTTTATTTTATCTCTCTGGAAAAGGTAAAGTCTTATAAATTCTTTTGTGTATGAAAATAAAGGTACAAAGCTAACATTTTAGAAAACGACTTATGTCAAGTTGGTGTGAATTTTCAATAAGAAGATTTACATTGATATTTTAGGACATTTAGTGCAAATTCTTTATAACTATTAAATATAAAATAAAATACTTTCAGCTTTGTAACAGTATGAAGTATTTCCTCATTTTTGTCGCTACAATATATACATAATATAATATACAGATACACTATATTCATATATTATATGTATATATTTATTGAAAATAGATTATTTTTTCATACAATATATTCTGATTACAATTTCTTCTCCCTCTGCTGCTCCCAGTTCTTCCCCACCTCGAAGAACAGGCTTTTAACATATAAGAACAAAACATAACAAAATAAAATATAATAAAAAACAGAAACCATCACATCGAAGTTGGACAAAGCAAACCAACAGCAGGAAAACAGTTCAAGAGAAGGCTCAAGAGTTAGAGACCTACCATTCACACACTCAGGAGTCCCATGAAAATACGTAACTGAAAGTTATAATACATCTGCAAAGGACCTGGTATAGGCACTATGCTTGCTCCTTTAATGTCTGAGTTCATATGAGCTTGGCTCAGTTGATTTGGAAGGTCTTGTTCTCCTGATGTCTTCTGTCCCCTCGGGGTCTTATACTCTTTCTGCCCCCTCTTTTTCAGGGTTCTCTGAATCATGAGCGGAGGAGTTAGATGGAGATATCCCATTTAGAGCTGGGCATTCCAATGGTCTCTCTCTCTCTCTCTCTCTCTCTCTCTCTCTCAGAAAGTCTCTGTATTTGTTCCCATCTGCTGCAGCAGGAAGCTTCTCTGATGATGCCTGAAAAGGGCACTTACTGATCTATGATCTATGAGTACAGCAGAATATCGTTAGGAGGCATTTTATCACTACTGTTCACCCGGGGTCTCTGGCTATCTAGCATCTGGTCCCTGGTCACTCAAGCAGTGTTGACTATGGGCTCAATGTTATGGAGTGGGCTTTATGCCAATTCAAACATCGGTCAGTTACTTCCACACACTTTGTGCTACCATTGTCCAAACATGATTTACAGGCAGAAGAGCATTTTGAATGAAAGGTATTGTGCTTGGGTTGGTGTTTATAATTCTCTTTTGGTAGCCTGCAAAGTACTTTCCCATTCAAAGACACTCGGGCATAAGGATGTAGGCTCTATGTAGGTACCACATTGGCCTTTTCATGTTCAGTTAGTTATGTGGGTGTTGCCTTCAACAATTGGGCCTTGCTGTCAGTTTGTGGAGAGCATGGGAAAATCCTATGTTGTTTGGGAGCTTCTTTGTTTCTTTTTCTTCTTTGACTTCATGTCCTTAGGGACCCTCTGGCCCACTGTGTGCTGAATATACTGTGCTTTAGGGTCTACCACATTGCCTTGGATGCATTCATATTTGAGGGTTTTTGTTTTTACTATCCTGTTTAGAAACGTCTTTCCTGGAATAAGCTCAGGGATTGGCTGTTGGCCTTTGCTTCAATCCTATATTCTAAAGTGATGCTTTAGTCAATGTTAAAAAAAATTCTGCCTTTTTAATAGTCTAGCTTTTCACCATACACTCTATTCTTTTTTCTGTTTTTCATAGTGCTCATTATAACATATTAAATAACCTAGCTTTGAAAGGATAGGGCCTGATTCATGAAGCACTTGTTTTCCACACTAGAAAACCTGGGATCTACCCCCCTTACTTCTTTCAAGTCTATTCTCAGTGAAACTCAAGTTCTATGAGTATAGAGAATCATTTTTCTGTTTTGTGTTGGTCCCCTTCAAGGGAACTAAAAGTTTTGCCAACAAGTATTAGCTGATTAAATGCTAAATGAATGAATGCTTATTGAGTTTAAGCTAAATGTTAATTTTTAAAAGTTGACTATTCAGATTTGACCACCTAAATAGAAAATACTCACTTAGTTTTAAATTTTTTGAGATCAGGGAGTAGTTCTTAAGATGAATTCGGTAGAAAATGGAGGGAGGAGAGAGGGAGAGGAAGGGGCAATTGAGATTGGTTCCTGGAGAGTTCATAGTAAAAGACATTAGGAGCTTCCTCCAGGTTCATCAAGCCTCTCCAGCCTTTTTCAGTAGTCAGTCTGTGCATCTTGGTGAAATCAAGAACAACTGGACAAGCTGTGCCAAGAAAATTGTTAAAATTCAGCTTCTCTGTCATACATGGCATTCATTAGGCAAACTTGGTCAAATATGAGCCTGGATCACCCCATAAAATGTGAAATTCCTGAATTTATGAGAACTTAGGGTTAGGCTCATCATGAATGTGTCATGGATTGGACTGTTTTAGGTGCCTTACATGATTTTGATTATATAATATATTGTAAAGTACTTGTTAAATTTGAATTTTTATTGATGTCTGTCCATTTCCCTCAAGCTTCACATGGAAAGAATTCAGACAACTTTAATGTTGATCAGCTTTTACTTACTACAATGACCTTTTAAATAGTTTGAAGATAGTTAAGACAAATTTTTCTAGGAATTCTAGTGCCTCAGTAGTTAAAGGGTTTAACAAACATTTGCTGTTAATCATAGTCTTTCAACTATATTTCAGTGATCATGTTTTGAATGTGCAATGCTGCATAACAGATTTATCTGTTAGTGGCATAAAGAATGAATAAAATGTGGGGCTGGAGAGATGGTTCAGTGGTTAAGAGTATTGTCTATTCTTCCAAAGATCCCTGTTGAAATCCCAGCACCCACATGGCAGTTCTCAACCACCTGTAATTCTAGTTACAGGGGATGCAACACCCTCAGAAATGCATTCATGCAGTCAAAACATGAACATACATAAAACATTTTTTTAAATGAATGAACAAAATGTAATCAATTGCATTCAGAATTTGTAAATGTGTCATTCTATGCTCCCCTCCCACCTTACTGTGTTAGGGAACAAATTTTGGGCTTCAAAACTACTAAATAAATGCTTTCATTAAGACATACCTCCAGCTGTTTTATGTTTTATATTATTATCTCGGTATTATAAAGTGAGTTATATTTATTGTGTTTTGCTAAATTTGCCTTAACTGCTTTAATTGCTTCATTTAGAATGCATATATATACAACTTTTTGGTGAGTTTTTAAAAATCATATTGAACATGGTTAGAATAAATATATTTGGAATATAATTCCCATGCTAATTGTACTATTTATTAATTTCAATTTCTGTGGGATATTTTCCCTTGGGGATTCTATTAGTGGCAATTTAAATAAAAATCATTTAAGACTTCCTGATCAAGATGACAATTTAACACTTCCTGTTCTTGAATTATTATTAAAATAATTGAAGGCATGTAACTGTCTGAGCAAATTCTTCATAAGTATTAGAAAGTAGGGAAGGTTGCCAACAAGTTCAAATTTCTAAAATACATATAAAGAATATAATGAAATATGGGGGGATTGTCTGCTATCACTCTTATATCTGTTATGTCTAGATTCTCCATGTCCCCCTAAAGCCAACAAGGAGATCAAGTACTGTATGTAAAAATAAAGAGCCTTTATTTTATGCAAGTTTGCAAACTCAGTCTCTCTGCCTGTCCAATGTATTGGAATAAACAGAGAGCCCTGAGCTAAGTTAGAGTTGGGTTTTTATGGTAGATAAGGATGGTGTCCTGGGGAGTGTGCTGGCAGGTAATCCTAGCTACAATGGTTTGGAATGTTAGGTATTTCCTTTGGATGGTCTGTTCTTGGGTGGTACCCCAGTAATCTCAGTTTGTGATCCTTCCTGCAACCAGGTATTGCTTCAGGGTAAACTACTGAGACTGAAGCCTCCATTAAATTTGCTGATGGCTGAGCCCTACTCTGGCAGGTGATAATGGTTGGAAGTACAGAACTTCCCATTGGGTGGTTTGTTTCTATTTAGCAAATCATGGCTGTCTCCTACAATATCTATGCTTGCTGAAGTAAAACAAAGCAAAATCTACAAGACGGTAATCAGGGACTAATAAAAACAAAAGGAGCTTTTTAAAGAATATGTTCAAGAGGGTGAGTTCCCTTCTGTAGTACAAGTGAGCCTGGAAGTCTCTTTGTAGTTTAAGTCATGCTTGAACTCATGGCATTCCTCCTGCTTCATGCTGAGACTACAGACATGGCTTGCCACACCTTGTACAGAAAAAAAAAAACATCTTGAGGAGCTAGTCAAATTCTTCAGAAGTCTTAACTTTTCAGGAGGCAGTAGCTAATCCTGCTTTCAGGCTAACGAGTATGCAGAAGATGGCCATGTTAAACTTAATTCTTATCCTAGAAAGAAGTGAGATTGTCAAACTCTCACAAGTGTCCATATAGCATAATAGCAGAAGCCTCTAAATTTATGATTGGACATATATGTTTAATTCTATAGATTGGAATGGTGGCTATGTGAGAAAGGGGCTTTCTGCCTAGTCTGACAATCTGAATTTGGTACCTATTATTCACACGGTAGGAGAGAACCTTATTGAGAGCTGTCCTCTGACCTCCATATGACTTCCATAATGCATATATGTGAATGTGTCCATATGGACACATACACATATACACAGAAAGAGGGAGAATAATTAATAAAATTAAAAACAGTAATAATGACAACAAATGCATATCCACACAACTACATAGTTACTAAATATCTCATTGTGCAGAAATCATGCATGTATAAAACTTTTTAATGTTTCCACTATAGAGTATAGAAAAAAAATACTAGCTATTAAGATTTGAAGTACTACTACCACATATGTGGTTCCTAATTTCTTGGATTGTGTGATGGTTAGTCTAGATGGTCACCTTGATTAGACTTAGAATCACCATAGAATCAAACTTCTAGCATGTCTATGAGGGAATTCCTAGGTTGTGTAAATTGAAGTAGGAAAATTGTCCCCCAAGTGTAGAAAGCACCATTTCATGGTTCCATGGATTAGAGTCCATGACTGAATAAAAAGGGTATCGTGTGCTGTGCATCAGACTCCATTTCACTCTGTTTCATGACAAGGAGATACAATGTTACCAACCACCTAGAGCTTCTGTCTCCTTGCCTCCTCTGCTATAACTTGGAGTTCAAGGCCAGCCTAGACAACAGGGACAATTTAGAGAGAAAAAGTTTCTTTCTGAGATAAAGGGGGAAATGGTGAAGATTGAAGTACCTCCTCAAGACAGTAACAGAGCCAACAAGGCATTCTAAGGAAAAAAAAAAAAAAGATGGCCCATCATTGTTTTCTTCCACCAGGTGGCACAATTGAATACCTTCTGACCTTGGATCCTTCCTATTTAAATTCTATTCAAGGGATTTCTTTTCAGCTTGAGGCTCTTCCTCTCTTTCTTTTCTTTTTTTAACTTCTGTGCCCTGCCAGATGTCTTCAATAGAATCCACCCCCCCCATCCCCTGACAGCGGCCAACCGGCAAAGTCCCTTTTCATGGAGTAATAGCAAAGAGAAGGGGAAAGAGCTCCCTAGTGAGGCAAGAAAATAGGATAGAAGGCCTGGTCAGGAATCTTCACACAAAGACTGCAAACTTAGCATATGAGAAAAACCTGTTGACAAAGGGAGGCAGTCTGGAAGCCCCCAAACTGCCTCACTTTGTTGAGGCCAATTATAATCAGCTAGAGTCACAGGGCAAGCCAAAACACTCTGGAATGTGTAAAAGCAATCTCTGCCTCATTATAATAATTACATGCTTGCCATTCCAGGGAGATTTAAGATGCTAATGAAACCTGCTATGTGAAAGTTAAATATAGAACTACATGAAACAGAGCATGTTCAAGATAGCTCATGCCATGCAGATGTGCTGTGTGATTCGCCCCTCCAAAAAAAAAAATCCCAAAGCCTGTAACATAAAAGCCTTCATCTGTATTGCCCTATGAGCTATTAACTTTCCTTCTTGCTTTGGCCCAATTAATTATCAAACCGTGTATTGCCCTGCACATTTCCAGACTCCATTTTGAGGATGGAAAGTGATTTCTCACATGGGTAGGCATGGGAATGGTAATGTCTTCCCAGTACTACCCAGACAGCATAAACTGGCCAATTCTTTTTATTCTTGAGGGGAAAAGGTAGTATAAAAATGTATCAACATAAATTAGGACTATAGAGACACATGGGTTAAAATCATATAAAAATGCCTGAGAACTTGTTATCTACATCAGATCAAGGAAAAGGTGTAATTCTTTCACCTGGATCCTATAAAGAAGCAGACACCTAATATTGAAAACCTAGCCTCTGACCACTTGGTGAGTAGGTTAAGGGACTGACAAACAGACAAAACCACACACACACACACGTAAATGTAATATGTAATGTGTGATCTGAGAGTTAATATTAGTAATTCAAATTGGAACAAGAGAGCATTTGCTTCTACTGGGGCTATTACGGAAAGTGGGAATATTGGGCAAATTTCAATCAATGAAACTGTTATACCTTTTGAATTTGTTATTCAATAAATCATAACATTGTGGAAAGAAATGGACAGGCTTGTCTAGAAAAACCAAAAAGAAAAAAAAAGATAAGATAAAATATAAAATTGGAATAGACTACAAAGAGACTTCCAGGCTCACATGTGCTACAGGAGGGAACTCACCCTTTCAAATATATTTTTTAAGAAAGCTCCTTCTGTCACAGTCCAGCTGGCCTTGGTGAGCTCCTAATAGATCAGCTCCACTGTCTCAGTGGGTGGGTGCACCCCTCGTGGTTCCGACTTCTTTGCTCATGTTCTCCCTCCTATGGACTCTCTGAACATGGCGAACAATGAGGGCTGATGAGAAGCCAAGGACAATGGCACGAGGTTTTGATCCTACATAATGTGCTGGCTTTGTGGGAGCCTAGCCATTTTGGATGTTCACCTTCCTAGATATGGATGGAGGGGGGAGGACCTAGGACTTACCACAGGGCAGGGAACCCTGACTGCTCTTTGGACTGGAGAGGGAGGGGGAGAGGAGTGGGGGGGAGGGGGAGAAGGGTGGGAGGAGGGGGAGGGAAATGGGAGGCTGGGAGGAGGTGGAAACTTGCTTTTTTTTCTCCTTTTCTCAATAAAAAAAATAAATAAATAAAAGAAAGCTCCTTCTGTTTTGTAGATTTTACTTTGTTTTACTTCAGCAAGCCTAGATATTGTAGGAGCCAGCCATGATAAGCTAAATAGAAACAGACCATCCAAAGAAAGTTCTGTACTTCCAAAAATTATCACCTGCCAGAGTAGGAGTCAGTCTTCAATAAGTTTAATGGATGCCTAAGTCTCAGTAGCTTACCCTGGAGCAATACCTGGTTACAATAAGAACCACAAACTGAGATTACCAGAGCACCACCCAAGGCCACGAGGGGAGAGTTTCTGTTGTAGGAAGACTGCTTGTTTGTTCCTGGCCACTCAGCCCCAATATAACCACACAGAAAACATATTATTTGCAATACTGTTTGTCCAATAGCTTAAGCATATTTCTGCCTAAATCACATCTTAAATTAACCCATCTCAATTAATCTGTATATTGCCATGAGGCTGTGGCTTACCGGATAAAGTTCCAGTGTAGTGTGTGTCTCCGTAGGGGCCACATGGCTTTTCCTTGACTCTGCCCTCTTTCTCCCAGCATTCATCAGAGCTTTCCCCACCTAGTTCTGTTCTTCACTGCCATAGGCTCAAAGCAGTTCTTTATTAATCAGTGGTAATCACAGCATACAGAGGGGAATCAATCGCACATCAAGTTTCAATCTTTTTCTGAAGACCCTTTCCTCCCCAATGCAGCTCTGGGCCATCCTCCATTGCTGATCACCCTGTGCCTAACATAAAGATATGACTTTTTCTCTTCTTCTCCTTGTCTCTCGTCCCAACAGCTACCAAGGTTTATAGTTTGCCTGCCCTGTTTTTCCCTTCAGCCTCAATAAAATATCTTTTGCTTCTTTCTGAATCTGTTTTTAAATTCTTTTATCAACAAGACTAAGAACAAATGACATAGAAACCCAATTTCCCAGATAAACCATCAACCTGATATTTCTACTAATGTATTCGAAAAGGTTCCTTGATTTGTGACTTTCTTTATTTTCTTAGTGTTTTATTGCTGTAAAGGGATACTGTGACCACAGCAACTCTTATAAAGAAAGACATTTAATTGCTGCTTGCTTACAATTCAGAGTGAAGAGTCCAAGAATAAAAAAATAAAAATGTATAATTAATAAATAAGAATGTAGAAATAAAGAAGTACAAATTTATAAGTCTAGGAGAATGAGAACAGACTATCAGCAGCTGTTTCAGCAGCTCAAGGATCAATCATTTACAGTGAGCTATTTTTTTTAGACACTTAAGAAGCCTCCATCAGCCTAGGTCATTTCATTTTATAACTGGCTGTTTTATTCACAAGGCCAGAGCTTCTTTCTGCAAACTGAGAGTGGTGTCCTGGGCATCCTTGATGAACGACAGATGTGAACTGAGTTAACCTTTAGGAGACAGAGATATGTGACCTCTGGGTTAGGGTACTGTCTCTGTTATGAGAAACTGACACCATTAAAAGGGAGGCATGGAGTTTCAGTATACACTTCTTGGAGGTACCAGGAGAAACACTGACCATGGTGCAAACACCTGGTCTGGCAAATGAGCTCTGACAATGGAGGTGGTAAAGTATCAGAGTCTGTATCTAAGTTTTACCTTGAGATAGTGTGAAAAGCTTTCTGTTATCTTCTAAATTCCCAGCCTAAGAACCAATTAATTCTAATTTATTAACCTTCTGGTATTACCAGCGGTTCCTTTTCTGACTAATTGCTAAAGACTCCTGTTTTCTTACAATCAGTGACTTTCACTGCAATCTACTCTGAGACATATTTCATGATAGCTGCCTAGTTACCCGTTGATGTTAGAACTCATTCCCCTCATTAGGGTCTACATTGACTGATCCATGGGTCAGGGCAAGATCATAAAAATTTCTTTGTTCAGACCTAGTGCTTGGTGCCCCTACTATAAAAAGTGGGTTCAGAAACTGGTCTTTTGCCAGTCTAACAAACACCATCTCTGGCTGTGGTCTCAGCTTGCTGATAAGCTTCTGTGCCCTGTGGTATTTATTTATTTATTTATTTTTTTATTTTTAAGTTTGCTTCTGGTTTTCCTGGGATCTGTTTTCTGGAATAAAGTTTGCTTCTGGTTTATTAGACTTGGTTGTGTTCTCATCTTTGCGCTACCCCCCTGGACCCAACAAGAGGTTTAGTCCATTGTCATCATGGTTGGAAACATGACAGCACACAGGCAGACATGGTGCTAGAGCTATTGAAAGTTCTACAACTGGATCTTCAGGCAGCAAGAAGGGAAAGAGATTGGGTCTGGATTGTGCTTTTAAAGCCCCAAAGCCCACCCCCAGTGACATACTTCCTCCAAAAAGGCCACACCCCTTAATCCCTTTCAAGTAGTGCTACTTTGTAATGACCAAGCATTTAAATATATGAGCTTATGGGAGCCATCCCTATTTAAATCAAAACACTCTTTAAGTATAAAGTCTTCACTAACCTGTTTGTCCATTGTACTATATGTAAGGTAATATAAATTTGTGTTCTTACACAACTATGACAGGCAAGCATAAGGAATAGTTTAATAGCCCAGACTCTACATTTTTCAGTTATACATATTCTTCTTTTATTGTGCTTGAATACCAAAGTCCTTTACCAACTACATGTATTATGCACTCACACTGCATTGGACTACAGGAACATCTATTTTGAATAATAAGTGTTACTAACTCTACCATCAATCACATTTAGACAGTTTCTACTCACATATATTCCAAATGTACCTGATTATGAAGATTAGAAAGGCTGATCCAGATTGAACTGGTTTGGAGTGCATATGAAATAAAGCAAAATTGTGTCATAAAATGGACTTTTAGTGAGAATGCCTTGCTTATCTATAACTATGCATCACTGGGTATGCATGTGATTAAAATCAGATAATTTATGAGAAGGGACATGCACAGTAGAAAAAATGACCTAGTCTATTAATTAAAATAAGGAACTACCCTTGCTATGACCCTTAACCAAACTTCCCTTCTTCTGAAGCTCAAAAAAGGAAGTACTAATGACAATCATAGTCCACGTGTACCGTCATTCATGTGGCCCCATTGTTAATCTTGAGAGTGCATCTTTTCCTAATCCATTCTGTTGCTGCACTTGGAGTAATGTTATCTTGCCACATTTGCAAATCTGTGTTATCCCTTATTTTGAATTCTTCTGATAAGATACCAAGAGCCTGGAACTTCACCAGACCACCAGGAACTCATAGTGATTCATATTTTGGCCCAAGAATAAACTACCACTTATGTTCTTTGAACTGTAAGCTGTGTGTTTTGCTTTGACATAATTATGGAGAAAAAGATTTTGTAAAACATTTGCCTTGTTTCCTTAGAGTTGTCGCACAAGCTCTCAAAAATTCTCCTCACACAGCTTCATTCAAGGACTGTGTTACAGCAACATACCAAAAAATTTACAGTTACGTGCTCCAAGGATGCAACTAAGCTTTACAATACTTTTTTGTGACACTGTGATCTTTCTTTTCCATTTATAATTAATTAAAATACTTACTTCCAGTTCTAATTCACAATTAATTCACTTTTCTGTTTATGGATTTATTGATTCTAAACAGTTAATATAAATAAGTGAGTAATATATAATAAATTTCATTTTTTAGTGTGCTTTCAAAGTTCATTCATGTTTTAGGATTGTAAATAATCTCATGACTTTTATCTGTCAAACAATAGCCCATTTTATTTATATGCAATAAGTTACTTTTATGAAATTCATAATTGTTGGACACTTGGATTTTTTTAACTTATAAGCTGCTATAGATAGTGTTGGTAGGTATGGCTATATTATTAGGTAACTATTTAGACCTTTACAGTCTTGGAGGCCATTGAATATGGATCCCATCAAAATGACTAGTTTTGGATCCCACTTCTTGTTTTGCTGGTGTTGGGTAGTAGTTTCCTCTGAGTTTAAAACCTTCCACCTTGAATGAAAATTTCTTAAGATATGGGACACAGGAAGAGTATTGAAACAATAATACATTTTTAAGTCAATATATTTATAAGGAGGTGAAACAATGAAATTTTCTGAAGCAGTAGTTCTCAACTTTCTTAGTACTGCAGCCCTTTACAATAATAGTTCCTCATGCTGTGGTGACCCTCAACCCTAAAATTATTAATTTTGTTATTGTTATGAATTGTAATGCGAATAATTGTGTTTTCTGGTGGTTTTAGGTGATGCCTATAAAAAGGTAGTTAGACCTCCAAATGGGCTGCGACTCCCATTTTAGAGCCTCTGTTTTAAGGGCAAAAAAAATAAAAATCCCATGCTGCAGAAAATCTACTTAAAACATTAAGTAAACAACTCAAAAATAATTTCAGGAAGTTTCTGAAAATGACCTAATTCACTAGATCCTCTCTCTCTCACCAAGATTATATAAATAATAAAGATGGTTGATCTTCACTGTCAAGCCCAGCCACCTGGAAGGAGACAGACTGAACTGCCTAGAAGGAACAAAGACCAGCAAGCTGCCTGCAGAAATAAAGACCAGTTGAACCACCTGGAAGGATACTCTTTAACCCGTTGTACTGCCATAAGGCTGTGCAGTGTGCTGTGAGTATCCAGCTTTCATGAGCAGTCATGCATGCTAGGGTGCACATCAGTGATGTAGCTCCCTGAGTCTTTTCTGTTCCTGCAAGTAACTGTTCACCCATATTCCTATAAGTAAAAAATCATTGGTTCACCATTATTGCAGGGAAGTTAAGGCAGGAACTTAAGGCATCATATCTTAGTCAAAAGCTATTTGACTCTTCAGTGGTATCTGTATTTTGGATTGTCATTGGTTCCTTATCTGGAGATGTTTGTTTAAGTCTTCCCAGGAATAGTATCACACAACTTCTGGTAACTCACTAAGTTTAAGAAATATAAAATATCACTGTTAGGAATTTTTCCTAATGCAATCTCTCTGCCAAAGCAAAAGTCCCAATCAAGCCAAATCACAACAAGACAAATTAAGAAATATCCAGGTTTAATGGGATTCCTGTGCTCTCGGGTGGCCCTGAGGGGGAACCTGGAGGCTGCTAACATGACCACCAGGAGGGAAGAAAAGAGACCATGTGTTTCTTTATTGGGAGCTTGTAGTAATAGGGGCGGCAGGGCTGTGTCCCCAGCACCCCGGCTGCCCACATGGCTAGCTTATGCTCTGAAATAACAACACACAAACTGTATTCATTTAAACACTTCTTGGCCCTTTAGCTCTAGCCCTTACAGGCTAATTCTCACATCCCGATCAACCCATCTCTAATAATCTGTGAGCACCGGTCTTACTGGGAAAGATTCAGCAAGTCTAACCTGGCGGCTTGCTTCGTTGCGTGCGTCTGCCTGGGAGCTGGGAGCATGGCCTCTCTCTGAGGCGTTTGCTCCCGAGAGGAGAGCTGTGGAGTCTGACCTCACTTCCTCTTCCTACCAGCGTTCTGTTCTGTTTACTCCACCCACCTATGTTCTAACCTATGAAATGGGCCAAGGCAGTTTCTTTATTATAATTAACCAATGACCTTCCTCCATCAGGAGCTCACTTAAATACCCTGTGGGAGTGTGTGTGGGGAGGGGTCAGGACCTGGCACGCTGGGATTTGGAGTCCAGACCAATACAACTCTCAGGCCTGGGGGCTGGGATGGATGCAAGGGTCTGGGGGCTATGCTCCCAACTTAACATTCCAGACTCTTTAGATACAGGGATGACAGGAAATTGAAGTGATAATTGTGACCAACAATTTAGGCTCTCTATGAAAAAAATGGGCATTGACTCAAGTCTGGCTATGTCCTGTGGGTATAGGGCGATGTAGGGAAGGGGAGAGCTAGGTGTTGGTGGGTCCATGCTCAGCAAGAGGTGTGGCTGGAAAGGCATCCCATGTACTGTCATCCCGGAGACACCAGGCCTCTGTTCCTTGGAGGAGGTGAGAAGGCAGGTGTTGTGTGAGGTCCTGTCCATCGAGGTTCGAGAGACCTGAGTTCAATGGAGAGCTTGGTTAGTTGTTGTTTGATGAGTTCTTTGGTCCTCTCCACCTTTCCCAAGGATTGTGAATGGTAGGAGGTGTAGAATTTCCAGGAGATGTTGAGAGCTTCTGACACAAGCTCCATTACCCTAGACGTGAAGACTGGCCCATTGTCCATCTGGATGCTTTGTGGGACACCAAACTGAGGAATGATGTGGTCCAGGAATACCTGAGCCACCACATCTGCCGTTTCCCTGGAGACTGGAAACACTTCTATCCATCCTGTAAAAGTGTCCACAAGTATTAAGAGATTACGGTGTTTTTTATGAGTAGGCATATGAGTGAAACTAACATGCCAATCTTCACCCTGTTGGTGTCCACGAAGCTGATGTAGAGACTGATGTATCTGGCAGGAGGACTGATCCTGTAAAATACAATCTCAGGGATGGGTGGGGTCAAAAAGGGGCTCGAAGAAGCAGAACAAAGCTTTGGGGAAGCAGCTAAGGATTTTTTGACCCAGTAAAGGTGCTGGGCAAGCAGGTATCACCAAGAAAGAATGAAAGAAAAATTGTCCTGCAAGAATGCAGGGCAGTGGTAAAGTTTTAAGTGGGGAGGAACAGGTTCCATCACCTGAAATTGGTGAGGGGAACATAAGCCCCAAATGAGATGTTAGAACAGAATAGGTAGCTTCCATGTCCAAAAAGTAATGGACTTACCCTCTACCTCAGTTTTACCCTAGGCTCAGATAGGGTTACAGGATATATCAAGTCTGGTTAGCATCAATCCTCTGCAAAGCTGAGAAGTTTGAAGGCTGGCACAGTTTTACTTGCCGATGATGGTGAAGCCGGACTTCCATGGGGTGGCATAGAGGACAAGCCTGCAGGAGAGCATTGCAATTGCCAGTGTCCAGGTTGCTGGCAGATAGGGCATAACCCTAGAGGAGGTGTAGTGCAGTATGACCATTTAGGTCACACTTGAAATAGCTTGCCTGTGAGGTTGATTTAGGCTGGGCTCCATCAGAGTAGAGCCTTGTGATTGGCTTACCTTGTCTGCCTTCCTGTGACCTTAGAGCAGCTGCTAAGGCCTGGGTCTGCAGATTGTTGTAGCATTGTCTGTTGGGAAGACTCAGCTTCTCTGGCATTAAAACTTTAAAGGCCATTTTCACCAATTCTCGTTGGCATCCCAAGGGCAACTGTGGGGACTCTCCTCCAACTTTTTTAACTTTTTCCTAATATCTGGTGCAGACTGAGAAATAAAATGGGTAAGCAGAAGAATTAGTAGAAAAGGAACCTAGCCACTTTTCTATCTGAGAGAGATCTGGAAGAGAAAAGGGAACATGAATTTTTATAATGCCATTGACTCACATCACTTCTGGAGAGGATAGAGAAGGGCAGAGCTATGGTGGGATCTGGTATGGGAGGAGACTGGGGAGAATTGGGAGGGGCTAGCAGGGTGCAGAGGGGGTCTGAGGGTGGGGAGATGAGGTAGGAGGGGGAGGGAGAGGAGAAGGTAGGTAAGGAGGAAGTTGAGCTTGAACCTCAGAATTGGGAAGGGAGGGTAGAAAGAGACGGGGAAGGAGAGAAAAGTGGAGAATGTTGCTCCACAGGAGGGGATTGACTAGTGTGGATTTGAGGGAGTGGGAGAGGGGCCAGTGCCGCTGGCTGCATGGCCTACCTGGAATTGTTGGGGTCCCAATTCTCAGATGACTAGGAATTTGGGGGTATTGCAGCCTTAGTAGCCAAGATTGGTGCTGCAAGACACTCACTACTAAGAGAAGGACGAGAGTGCAGAGCCCAAAACCCATGGACATAGGTTGGACAGCCCTAATTTATAAAGACTTTGTAAGAGGCATCCCAAGGGAGACTGTGGATCTGGCTTTGAACTTCAAGTGCCCATTTTAAAGTCTATGCCCAACCATGTGTCCTAAGTCTATTACAGCATGTCTGCTAAAATAACTCTTGGCCTAAGGGGTCATAGAAATTGAATGCTAGGCGTCCCTAAAGCAAACAAAGTCCACCTAAGCTAGGCTAGGTCTCTCTGGTCTGGCTGCCGCTGAGATTAAACTCTTGGTGTGAGCTTGCAGCTTCAACAAGAGTCTGATCATCAACAGAAATAAGTATGAATGGGTTCCCCCCCCAAAAAAAACCCTATAGCATAGACAAGAAACAGGGACTCAGGAAGAAAAAGCCCCTGTAGCCCAAGGGCTGGTTTTAGCATGTCATGGAGAGCTGAGATTGTGCACTAGGGGGCTTTCAACATGATGCCTAGGGACACACAGAAATGTCACCCTATCTCAGTGGAACCTCTAAGATGTTAGGAATTTTTCCTAATGCTAGCTCTCTGCCGATGCAAAAATCCCAATTAAGCCAAATCACAACAAGCCAAATTAAGAAATATCTATGTTTAATGGGATTCCTGTGCTCTTGGGTGGTCCTGAGGGGGAACAGGGAGGCTGCTAACATGACCACCAGGAGGAAGGAAAGGAGACCATGTGTTTCCTTTTTGGGAGCTCACTTAAATACCCTGTGCGAGCATACTAGGATTTGGAGTCCAGACTAATACAACTCTCAAGCCTGGGGGCTGGGATGGATGCAAGGGGCTGGGGGTTATGCTCCCAATTTAACAATCACAATTGCCTTTCTTAGAGTATGGCCTACTCTGTTTAAAAAGGACTCACTAGAATTTCTCTTCATTAAGATTTAAAATGTTACATGGAACAGAAGGAGTATTATGGATTTTTTGAAGCCCATTAAGGGGTGATTCGTGGGCTAATTTTTTAATTTTTTTCTTTAAATCTTGTAATTTATTCTGTTACCTAGTTTTTGGTCACAAGAATGGCTGTTGAGTTCCATGGCTGACTGGGTAGACACATGGCATTTTGAACCACCCAAAAGATTGAATCATCACAAAGATATACTATTGCCTTCAAACAGGTTAATGCAAATGGACTTGTCAATTACCTGGGGAGGAGAATAACCCTAGGAACACAATAACTTTTAAGGAGATTATATGCCTGCTGATACGTTAAAAAGATGAGAGTAATAAATGAGATATGTAGTGTTGTAGCCTAAAGTTCCTCATGAGCTGCTTATAGATCCGTACTGTTAAGCCTGTTGTAATGTTTAAGTTCTAATTTACAAAGTGTAGCTGTTTCTTTTCTTCTTTCTAGCTCCCTTTATTGAATAATGGCCTAAATCTTAAACCTGCTTTCTCTGAAACTCTAGAATTTACCCTTTCTGTGAAAACATTGTCTTCACAGTCACGCCATGCAAAAATGCTCACATGGAAGGTTTATTGAAAGAGGAGAGAGAAGGAACAGAGAAAAGGGCAGAAGGGGTTCAGAGTCTGGTCCCTGGGAACAAGAATTGTGGAAGAGAAAAAGAGAGGAGAGAAAGAGAGAGAGAGAAGAAAAATGAGACATGAGGTGGGCAAGGCCCACCTTTTAAAAGGGAATGTGGAGAATATGCACAGGAGGTGTTCTTAGTGAGTGCAGGTGAAGACGTGTCCTGTCGTGACACCAAGGGCAGGCCAGTACATATGCCTGAATACTAATATTCTCAACATAGATCCTAGAAGGTCTTCATAACTGAGCCTGATTGCTTTTTTTGACCTATAACTCAAAAGGCATGCCTTTATGTTTTTCTTTCTATTATCTACCTCCCTCCTTTAAGTCACTGACTTCAACTTGCCCGCCTTTCTGCTTTTCTCTAAAATGCTAATAATATTGTTCTTGTATATCTTTCTAAATTTAAACTTATTTTATCTATGAGACTAAGAGTCCACAAAAAGGAATGCTGTAGTTCCTGAAAACAGCAGTGGGGGGTTGTTATGGTACAGTAAGGGAAGGGCATTTTCTACTTGTGAAACATGGTTATATATGTAGATTTATTTTTATTTTTTCTTTCTTTAATTCCTTTAAATCTACATGAATTTTGGTTGAGAGAATTGAATCTGAGTGTATCATCTCTTTTCTTGGGGAGCAATATGACATTTTATATTGCCTAATAGATTCCTAACTACCACAAAGTTCCTGGTAAAGAATAAAGATATACTAATGTCCCCTTTACTGTAAGAGTTCATCCAACTGGGCCTGTCAATCATATGTACAGGAAAATTCTTCAAAAAATCCATTAATTCCTAAACTTTAAAAAATATTACAAAGTCTTCCTAAAATACAGACTGACACAGGGGTCTCTGTGGCCATTCTCCAATCTCAACTTGAGAGTGTTTTCCTCAGGATATACACTGCCCACATGTATCACCCAAGGATATTCTACTATATTCTGTCACCAACTTGATGTTCTAGTATATGCTCTGTGTGTTATCTGATTTCCAAAGGTATGGCAGAGAAAGATCCTCTAGTAACAACTGAAGAACACAATGTATAATTTTTTGAGGAACTGTCAGACTTCCCTAGTGAATACATCATTTCAGTTCTTACACTTTTACACTTGAGTACCTACTTGATTTGTTTGACCAGATTGTGTATGACCCTATCTCCTTACATGCTTGTGTATTTATTTATCAATAACTAAGCATTTCCTAGCATATACTAGCATATAGCTTCTTGAGGATTCTGATTGCCATTTGGGGTTTGGAGTACCTTATATTTGTTTTATTTTACGTTATTTTTACTTACTTTGTCTTTTTTTCTTTTTCTGATTTTTTCTTGACAGTTTAGCTAGGCTTATTATTGCCACAACAGCATTTCCCCGCATTATTTTAAGCAAAGCTTCCTAGAAGTCATCTCTAGGGTCAATGAAGTTTAATTTTTTTGCCAGTAATCTACTATAGCTGCTGTAAACTCAATGTCATTAACTTGTTAAGAAGCTTATGGTAAGATATTTTCAACTTTTAATTGCTTGATGGAAAATGGATTCAGAAGATATCTTAATGGAGTTGTGGCAGTGAAATGAGCCAAGACATTCACAAGTTCAGCCAAAACAAGTTTCATACAACATACTGAAGGACCTAGTATTTTTTCCAAGTACAGTATTTTTTTTTGACATAAATTTTGGCCCATGGCAGCTCTTGGAAGATGAGGACCAAAAAGCTGTGTAGATATGTGTCTGCCTTTCAGTAGAAGTACCGTTAGGCAGCTGGCTCCCATTGCAGTCATTAAAACTCTCCATATTCCTGATATTTTATTCCTGGACTGGGATATGAGAACCAGAAAACAGCTGGAAAGCTTCAGGCTATTAAAAAAATATTGTGGAAAAGAACAGAGAATGAGAAGCATAAACTAGTGAAATTATTTAGAGAAATAAACAGACATGCTAAAGTCCTTAGTTTTAATTTTGATAAGAAACCCAAGGTCAGTATAATGGTTCAATCGGCAAAGATCCTTACTGTCAAGTATGATGACCTGAGTTCTATCTCTGAGGCCACATGGAAGAGGATACTCAACTTCTTTTTATAATGTAAGAAGTCTTTATTTGATAGATCCCAGACTTTAAACATTTTAAAAGGAAAAAAAATATAGTAATTATTTAATTAAGAATACTCAATTTGTGAGTTCGTATGTGTGTGAGTCCTGTTATATTTAGGCCTTTTCTTGATGTCATCCATTCCCTCTGACTGTTATAGTCTTTCTGTCTCCTCTTCCACTTAGAGAACTTACTTATAAAAGTTAACTTCTGATTTTCACATGTATACATGAGCGTGTGCAAGCATATACACCCATTTTTGAATGAGCATGTACTTAAAGAAACAAAATAATGTTTTACATAATACAATGAAGAAGAGGTGGAAGAGGAAGAAGAATAAGAAAAAGAAGGAGAACAAGAACAAGATGGAGGAGAAAGAGGAGGAGGAGGAGGAAGGGGAAGGAGGAGGAGGAGGAAGAGGAGGAAGAGAGAGAAGAGGAGGAGGAGAAGGAGAAGGAGAAGGAGAAGGAGAAGGAGAAGGAGAAGAAGAAGAAGAAGAAGAAGAAGAAGAAGAAGAAGAAGAAGGCGACAATGACAAAATAGAAGTCCAGCCATCATGAGGCTCTAACAGGTGGCCCAAAGCACTTCTGTTGCATCTCTGGATTCAGGATTTATCATAATAAATTATTTAGAGAGCATTCATGAATCACAGACACTCATTTTAAATGCATATCTGAGTATTTTTTAGTAGATTAATAGAGTTGTACTACTGTCACCACTAACTAGCCAGTTTTAGAACAACTTCTTCAGCCCAAACTCTAATACTTAATTACTGTCACTCTCCATTTCTTCTATCAGCATCAAAAATACTATGTTTCAAAAATCATGTGAGAAAATTTAAAACTCCAAGTAAAGTACTGCCATGTGTAGTTTAAAGCCTTAGTGCTGCATATTAAAAGGAAGAATGTAATAATAACCAGGAAAGTAAATTCTGGAGTTAGATGAGACTGACTTGAAACACATCCTCATTTAAAGGATTTAAGAGTGGAAGGGAGATATCACCTTGATAATGAGGGTCATAGATGGTACCTCTATGACAAAGAACAGATTAATAAAAGAAAAAAATTGTAGCAAATTTTGTCTAGCCATAGTTTTATATGACAAAGAGACTTCAGTATAAAGACATAACTACATGGGAAAACACATGTTTCAAACATAGATTCTGTGAAACAGGGACAATGATAACACAAAAGAGGCATGATCAACATTTCTGGAACAACTAATAGAGTAAAGGCGGACAAAAAGAACATACTTATTTAATCAAAGATTTCTGTGATCAGGGAGACTTCAGAAATAGAGATTTAGACCATGGAGAAGTTTATTTTAAATCTTAGGTTCACTGAGGAAATGTGAAGTCACATAGAAATGTAATTGGTCAAAAATATGAACTAATTGCAACAAATAATGAAAACCTCAGGTCAGTTTTGTTGGCTTCTATTTGACTACTGTATATCATTCCTTTAAATCATGGACTTGTAGTTCTTATGAAATGAAAATCTCATTGTCTTTTTTCAGAGGAGGTAGGTCACAGGTTGTTTTCCAGAGAAAGGAATTCTGCATTCTATGATGTACTTTGAGGGAATAAAGGATAGCTAGAGGGGGTTAGATGTCAAAACTTCTTGCTTTTGAAGACTTTTAATGTCCTTGAGCTGAAGGTATCTAGTGTGACAAAGTGACACTCTTTGGGATTCCGTATTTTGAACCCTATATAAACCTGATACTTCCCATGATACTTCCCTGATACTTCCAGATATGCCAACTTCTCATTTAAAAATATTTAGTTTTAAATATATATTTTTCTTTTTACAATTAAACTCTTTAAAATCTGTTGTGGCATGACATGTTACCTGGGAGAAGAGATTACCTTTGTCTAGTACCCATGGCAATAAAACAAGCAATCCAATGCATGGACACCAGGCCTCTGCTAATGGTAAAGGAGCTATTAACACAGTAGACAGCAAAAGCTAAGAATCACAAGTCCCTAACCTGGTATTCTAGTCATTAATCTCTCCTACCTCCTCTGTATTTAAAAGTCATCTTGAGAGATACTAGATAGCATATAGGTAACAGAATGGTAACTGAATGTGATATAGGTGCCATGAGGTCTTTATTCATGATGAGCTGGAGGGTTGTTTTAGAATCACATGTGTTCCTGTAAGTATTCCCTCAATCGTGTTCATGTAAGTAATAAACTCCCTGATGGACTCTTTACCTTGGTCTGTTGTAGGTGCTGTGTCTAAGACTAATAGGCTTTTGTTTGTGTCTCCCCAGGAAAAGTTAAACCACATCATACAGTAGGTTGCAAGTTTAGCTTGGCATGAGTAAGTTCCTAAATTAATTCCAATCACCCAAAACCAGCCCAAAGCAAAACAAAAGGAGGAGTGGAGCCATCAAAATATTTTAGAGTCCAGGATCAGATTTCATGTAAATTATTGCTAGTTCTATAATTCAAGGCTTTAGTTTGTCTTAGGGTTGTTATTTGTTTGCTTGTTAGGTGAATATCATTGTAAAGAGATGTCTGAGACCATTAATTTCAAAAGAGATAACAATTATTTTGGCTCACCATCATGGAAGATACGATAGACTGTCCCCACACTTTTGGATTTATGATGAGGCACATAATATGTTAAGTGTATATAAGGGAGCAAAATCACTTATGTCATGATACAAGCATTAAAGAGGAAGAGGAAAAATCTGGGGTCTCAGATTAGAAGTTGTCTCCCCAATGACCTAATGACCTACATTATTGTTAACATTGTCATCTTGACAGGCTCAAAATCACCTAGTTGACAAGACTGAAGGTACATCTGTAAGTGATTATTTAGACTGTGGACACGCTTCTTGAAGGATTGTGTTGATTCAGTTAATAGGAATGGGAAATCACATCCTAGAAGTGAATGGCACTATTGCCTAGGCTGGGGTTCTGGACTGCATGAAAAGGAGAGATCTGAGTACAATCATTCATTTCTCTATTCTTCCTGACTGTGGACACAATATGGCCAGCTGCTTCAAGCTCCTACTCTTTTGAGTTCTCTGCCATCATGAATTCTATTAGATCACAAACCCTCTAGGTGCCTCTCTCTTTTCTAGAAATCAGGCTATGCCCCCTACATACTCACTTCTTATTCCTTTGTAGTTTGGTTCCTCTCACCTAAAGCTGTGAGCAAGCCTAGCTCTCTTCTGTTTGCATCTGTAAGATGTATTTATGGTCCATGTTCTTGGTATGGAGACCAAGCCAGACTAAATCGTGTTGTATGGAACTTCTGTCACTCTCTGGAAACTTTGAAATAAGAGCCAGAAAGCTCTTCTACTCTCTGTTTTCTGAAGAGAAGACTGTTAGGCTCTCTTTCCTAATGATGCTTATTCTGAAGAGTAATTTCATGTTGTCTCCTTTCCCAACCAACCTGCTGGTCTGACCTGCATTTCTTTTCTGAGACACTGTACTCTGGAACCACAAGGTAGAACAAACTCCTTTTTGCCTACGCTGATTTGGCGATATTAATAAATAAATAAAAGTAAAAGAAACTAAATTTACCATTCTGTACCCCCTCCTAAAGTTTCTACTTTTTTCCAATAGTGCCACACTATGGACTTAGCATCTACAGGGGCCTTTGGAGAACAGTCAGGATCCCAACTTGGTTTCATTTTTCCTTTGAGACTTTTTGTTGACTATATCACATTCCCTTACAAAGAAATTAGACTCTGGTTGAGAGGGATTAATCTTTATTTTTACATAAGAAACACTTGGTAATTTACTAACTAAATATGTTAATAAGGCCTTCACCTTTTAAACTAGGGTAATTAGCTCATCTTGTTAAAGTAGATAGACAGCTGTCAACAGGCTTGGAGGCCTTTGCTGATTGAGGTCCCCATTCCATCATATTCTATTTTATAACCCATCTTCCATTTTCCTTTAAACACCAAAAAGAAAGAAAGAACGAAAGAAAAAAAGAAAGAGAAAGAAAAAGAATTACAATTCATTCTCCTTAAGAATTAAAATTCCCCATGAAAATGTGGGTGATCAGAGTTATGTTGATGCTCATTAAGAGAAGGATAGATCCTTCTAGTCAAAAGAGTGGATTCTGAGTTTTACTTCAGGCCCTGGTTGGACAAATGAATATTCTAACTCGCCCATATTACATACATATATCTTAGAGTTACTCTAGCTAGACCTGTCAATCACCTGACCAGGTTTCTTTTTCAATGAGAAAAGAAATGATCTACCTTAAAGCATATTTGTTTGGAGCATTGTAAGTGCTTGGTGTGCTGTGCCTTCACGGCCTGGGTAGCCAAGACTGGCAGAGGGGCGGGGTGTGCAGGGATTGAGACACGGAGGCTTCCTTTCAGGTGGAAGAACGGCAACCTTTATTTTGCCCAGCAACCTTTTATACCTCTACTGCTTCTGCAGAGACCAACCGGGAAGAAAGAATACAAACATCCTTGTCAATTACAGACCACAAGGAAGTTCCACTGTCAGTCAGGGGGAGAGAGGGCAGCTGGATCACAACATTGGTGGATGGCAATTATCATAGATTTAACCTTGAAAAAAAGTTCCTCTGCTCTAGAACTAGGAAGAAAGTATCAGGCCAAGTGAAGCTGGTTCTGGTATAAAGTCTGAAGGCAAAGAAAATAAAAGGCATCATAAACTTTTCTTCTCTGTCTTTCATTCCAGCTTCAGAGGATCTTCCCAAAAAGAACATGTTTCAAAATAATTAGTAGTAGTGCTTTGTCTTAGTTGTAATGTTAGAAGTAAACATATTTAAGGCTGACAGAGTGCTAAAAGCAGAGCTGAAGCTCATGATAGGGATATCTGTAGGAATTGGAGCAAGGTTTGAGTTTGCAGAAATGCAAGATCAGAGGGATAATATTGACATTTAAAGGAAATAGGTTCAGAATTTGTTTTAAAGCTAAGAGCAGAGGAACAATTACATAGATTTATGGATCTGGAGCCAAAGATAAGGATAGAGATAATATTATATGTAATATAATGTGGATATGAGTAGATCTGAGATTAAACTGAAAATTAAGTGGAAGATTAGGTTTAGTGGAGAAATAAGGTTCACAAATGTCCTTATCTCCTCTATGTAGAGTTTCATGGGTCTCTTCTTCCATAGCAATTCATTGCTTTCTTTTTTCTTTTTTTTTCTTTTTTTTCTTTTTTTTTTTTTACTTTTTGGTGTGTGCATATACCATGTGAGTATGTGTGTGTTTGTGTGTACATGCATACGCACATGTGAATGTGTGCTACAGAGTGTGTGTTGAGGTCATAGGACAGACTTAGATGTTGTCCTCATCTTCTATCTTATTTGAGACAGGGTCTCTGTTTTTGTTCTTTGCTGCTGTTTATGTCATGTAAACTGACACAAGAGCACCAGAATTACAACAGATGGGCTCTGGGGATTGGAACTCAGATTTTCAAGTTTATAATGCAAGCACTATATTCTTTGATCTTTGTTTTTTTTTCCTTTATAATAAACCAGTAAATAAGAGTGGTTTGTTTCATTAAGATTTTGTAAGCTATCCTAGAATAGCTTAGAAGCTAGAATAGCTTAAAAACTGAGAAGGGGACTATGAGAATCCCCCATGAATAACCAATTCTGACAAAAATATAGATATCTTAGATACTCAATATTTTAAACCGCAATTGAATTGTGAAAGAGACAGTTTGGACAACATTCTCATCCTGGGGAATTGGTGATATCTCTATTTAATGTTAGAAACATATATAAAACACAATTGATTTGGAGGATGTCACAAGGCTAGGAGACCACTGCTAATTAGATTTCATTCTGCCCTACTCCTTTCCACATGAAAGTTCTTCTTTGAAAGTTAATTAACCCCTATTGGTTCGCCTTCTGGATAATGGATCCTTTTCTCAGAACTGGCCAGTGACTGAATTAGTACTCACTATTTTTTTCTAGGACCAATCAATACCTAGCAAGGAGAATTTCCAGTCCCAAGTGGGCTTTCAAATTCTTTTTTTTTCTTAAAATATTTTTATTTATTTTTATTGCTTTATAAATAATACCATTCGTCATTTCCACTTCCTTCCCTCCTCCCATTTCGCTCCCGCTCCCCCATTCACCCTCCTTCCTTCCCCTTCCAGTCCTGAGAGAGGGCAGGGTACCCTGCCCTGTGGGAAGTCCAAGGCCATCCCCCCTCCATCCAGGCTTAGGAAGGTATGCCTCCAAACAGACTAGGTTCCCAAAAGGCCAGTACCTGCAGTAGAGACAAATCCCAGTGCCATTATCATTGGCTTCTCAGTCTGCCCCAATTGTCAGCCATATTCAGAGGGTCCGGTTTGATCCCATGATCATTCAATCCCAGTCCAGCTGGCTTTGGTGAGCTCCCATTAGCTCAGGCACACTGTCTCAGTGGGTGGACCAACCCTTCATGGTTGTGACTTCCTTGCTCATACTCTCCCTCCTTGTGGTCTTCAAATTCTAAGTGCAGGTACCATATTACAAAACTTAGAGCACATTTTGAAGATTGAATCTTTGTCCTTTCAAATTGCCTTCACATTAACATTAGTTTCTTTGTTTCCACAAAGCTGATTTTATACTCAACTGTAAGACACCCCCTCGGTGTTGGCTAAGATTTAGATTTGCTTGATATGGAAGCTCCACACATTTGTTGCCAGAGTCCTGTGTTGTAAAACAAATCTTTGTAGTGGCGCTTTTGGAAGGGCTGGGGAGAGATGCTGGTGATTGAAACTGGGTTCTCCTGCAGGTTATGCAAATACTCTACTAATGAGTTCGAGACCGACCTGTTTGGAAAATTTTAATTTTAGAATCTTGCTGAGTTGCCATGCTGATTTGAAATCTGCTATGGGCCTCAGGTTGGCCTTGAATCACTCTGCCACCAGGCAGAGTTTATGAATGCTCTTCTATCCAATACTTATTCTTTTTGCCATGGGTACTGCACTACTCTGCCAGCATTTCCCTTTAGGGTTGAAGACTCTATTCCCTAAGTGCTGAAAGGCTTGGGACTAATCGCTTAGTTCTCAGGGAGTTGCAAATGGAGAGAGTAGCCTAGGAAAATGTCACACACCTCTCCTGAGGGCAGGGTAAATAGCAAGGCCTACTCCTCTCACTTCTGAACTCAACGAAGCCCATGATACATTCTAAGCTTCATCCATCACATCTTTATCACTGTATCTGCTATTTTGTTTGATGAGTACCTGCAGAATTAGTCAGTAAATAATACGTGTGAGTTTATCTTTGTGAATTTGTTTTGAGGAATTCAATTTAATTTTCAAGGAAAATTAGATGATTTATTGTACCTTCTTCTTTTAAAGGTACAAGAGGGAATAAATCTTTATTGTAAGTGTGGTACAATGTCCTACTTTTTTTGTCCTCCCTGCCCCCTGGCATATGGATCCCAAGATTATATGTTAACACATCCTTCAGATATCATCATTATAGAATTTATATCAAAGGGAACATAGCCAATGCTTTGCTCTAGAGTTATGGGTTTTGTGCCATAATATTTGAGAATTGCTTTGTTATAATCTACTTCTATAGATTTGTATAAAGAGCTCTTTCCAACATATTCAGATTTCTAAGTAATTTTTAACATATGTGTAGGAAAAATATGTAAGGAGAAATGGGCCTCAGTTGTAAAAGCTGCACTAGGTTAAGTGGGAGCCAAGAAGGTGTGGGTACAAGAAGCCTACTGCTACTTGATTGTAAGTGACATCTTTCTCTGTCTCTTCCTGTAAGAGTAGTTCAGTGCTGTGGACTCTAGCATTCTGCCTGTCTTTTCTTTCCCTAGTAGTAGAGATTCGATTATTGGGATATGAAAAAGAACAAACCTGGAACTAGATGCTCAATGGTTATCACTTGCTGAACAAGCCTGATGATTTGAGTAAAAAGCCGGAAGTGATGGTCCATGTGGTAGTCTGAATCCCCGTACTCTCATAGGATGTGCTATTAGGAGGTGTACCTTTGTTGGAGTAGTTGTGGTCTTGTTGAAGGAAATGTGTAGCTACAGGGGTAGGCTTTGAGGTTTTCTATGCTCAGGATAATGCCCAGGGTCTCAGTCAACTTTCTGTTGCCTGCAAGCCAAGATTTAGCCAGCATCATGTCTACCCACTGCCGTGCTCCCCACCATGATGTTAATGGACTGAATCTCTGCAACTGTCACTAAACCATCTCAATTAAATGTTTCTCTTATAAGAGTTGTGATCATGGTTGGTGTCTCTTCACAGCAATAGAAGCACCAAGTAAGACAGTACACATGTGTAATCATAATGGGGGATAGAAAGTTGAGATGGGGGAATAAACCAGAATCTTGGAAGTTTGCAAACCAACCAACCTGAAGTATAGAGAGTACAGAGACAGAAATAAGAGTCTGCCTCACAACAAGGTAGAAGGAAAGAACCAATTCTTGAAATTGGGATCGTTCACCTATAACTGCATGCCATAATATATACTGATGCATACACACCTAGCCTTTCTCTATTGTTTTCTGTGTTAGGCATAAGCAATCCCTGGCTTTAGTAGTTCAAGGTATTTCAGAGGTGTGCCATGGTGGTACACACTTGTAATCATAGCATTCAGGAAACTGAGGAAGAGGATTGTGCCAGCTTGGGATAGATCCACCTTGTCAATTTACCAAGACATTAAAATAAATAATTAATTTTGGCTATGCATAGCAGTGCCTCTGCTGATTCAGGTAGCTGTTCAATTGCTAAACCAACCCATTCGTGTTTACAGAAGCATGAAGCATCAACGCCTCCTTCTCTTAGAACTGAATTCATACCAGCGTCCTTTTGCTTCTCCCATAACCTATAAATTATATAAGTTGAAAGAAAAAAGACCAATGTATTTCGTCAGGTCTGGCTTCAGGTATAAGAAACATAATTGCATTTTATGTTGAATCTGATAATTTTAGAGGTGTCTGCCTAAGCCATCTGAGCTGAGAGGCAAAATTAAAGTGACAGTGCCATACTTTATGATGGCATAATGAAGAATGGTGAGTTCTTACTAGTCCTTTAGCCCTGGAAAGACACCATTTAGCAAGTGATTCGTTAGTGTATCTGTTGAAAGTACAGTAGCTTCTCCATGTTGAAGATAAAACCATCAATACGATAGATGGTCCATGCTGAGGAGTAGTTGTGCAAGCCTTTAATCCCAGCACTTGGGACACAGAACCTGGCAGATCTCTATGAGTTTGAGGCTAACCTGATCTATAGAACAAATTTTAGGACATCCAGGGCAACAATATATCAAAAACCAAACAAACAAAAAGATAAATGCTCCTGTCTGTCCTTGGTGAGCATTGTGTCTGGTAAGATGATGACAGTGATGACAGCTCTCAAGGAGAGAAGCAAACCCTTTCTCCTCCACTCTACCCCGCTGTCATACTCAGGAAAGGAAGATGGCATAGTTTCTCAATGTACATGCACTCTTATAAGGAACATGTTGTTACTGTTGATGCTGTTCTTGTCAGCTACTTCTCTGAACTGTCCTCCACCTCATGTTCTTTAGTACACAGTCAGAGAAAGTGATTTTTTCTGATGGTGTTTGTCTTTATAACTTAAAAGAATCAATTTGGACTGGAGAGGGAGGGGGAGGGAGGATGGGGAGGGAAATGGGAGGAGGGGAGGAGGTGGAAATTTTTAATAAAAAATAAATAAATCAAAAAAGAATCAATTTGCTTTTAAATTCCATTTTTAGAGTTTAAAACAGTTTTTCAATTTAAATATATTTCCATCATGCTCTTCCTCTTTCCCAAGTCCTTTTAGATCTTCACTCCTCCCTATTCACCCAACTTTTTTAAATGCTGGGGTAGATTTTTATACTGAAACGATGCACAAGGAAAAAAGACACAGGACATAATAGGCCACATTTAATAAATTTAATAAATTAAGAGGAAGTCTCACAAAACTCAGAAGGGAACAAACTTACAGGAATCAGGAATAAGACAACACTTTTCAACCATTCACAAAAAGTACCATTTGACAAAGGAGAAAAATTATAGGAAATAATATAAGGCAGTCTGTTACACGTGTCTTAAACAGTATACATATATAATAGTACATCAAAATGATTTGACAGTAAATTCACCACATTTACATTTGTCACATGGTCTGTTTTAAAACATTTATAAAACTTTGTAGCTTTAACATTGAACTGTAGGATTTATTTCCAAATGAATATATATGTTTCATACCAAACCGCATAGAACTTACGAAAAGCACACAAGTTGAGAATAATTGCCGTGTTGGGTACTATTAAGTACTACTACTCGATGACTAAGAATTATTAACAAATGTGCTATAAGCTATTATCATTCAACTAATTGCTAGTGCTTTTGGAACTCTGTGGTCTATACTTTATTTCTCTGTAAAACATGTGCTATGAGCTTGCCCTGATAGTTAAGAAAGAAATCAGATGTTTCCAGTTTTCTCTAATACAAAACTTCAGATCTGAATGTCTTTTATGGATTGCTGAAGGAGTTTTCTCCAGCGCTTTCTGTATCAGCTTCTCTGCCGTACATTGATACGGATCAGTGGATTTATGCAACATACATGGCGTACATGCACAGCACCATCTGTATGTGCAGAACTCATGCTCAATGCATGCTGTGTTTTTTCAGACTTTTTTTTTCGTTTCACTAAGAAGTAGATCATCTTATTCAAATTCAGGTAATTGTTTTAACATGCAGTTCAACTGACCTAACGGGCAGGTAGACTTTACTTTCGTGTCATGTTTGGGCATGCTCAAACAATTGACTGATGTCTGGCAGTGTTGTGAATCAAATAGAGACTGTTTGAGTTTCCTCAAATACAGCCGCTCTCCCACTGCCACAGTGGCAGACTGTTGAATTTTTCTATGCTGTATGTTGAGAACACACTTTAGGAATTTTGGAAGTTCAGATTCTGCCTTCAGCAATTACAAGATCATAAGAGGCACACTCCAAGGTGTGCAAGAGTAACTGTCGGGCATAAGATATAGCATCATGAATTCTTCAGAAATTTATCCACAGTTGTGCAAAATGGACACACATGAAAACACAGTTACTGGAAACATGTATACTCTGCACACAGCATAGACTTAGTGATCTGATTGAGCAATACTTGAAAACTTGACGTGGTTTTCAATTTCATTAAAATGATACTTAATTCTTAGAGAGCAGCAGGCCCACGAATGAAACAATGGCCAACACTTATTGGAATCCAACACTATATTTGAATAAAGATTTAAAGTTTGAGTACATAATTGCAGTACAACGGAGAGCTTGCCACGTTCACAAATTAGGTGCAGCCTTTTCCTGCACTAGAGAGTTTGGAAGGATCTGAAAATGAGATAAATTTTGTTTAAAATCCAAATGGAAACTCTGTATTTCTATTCTTCCCAGAGTTCAATAAAAGAGTCTTTTGAAATTACGTTTTTTTTTCACATTCTAAGGGCCTAATTCAGTAGTCCTTAATCAAATAAAACTTCCAAGGTCATACTTATGTACCCTTCTAACACTAGTTTTACTTAAAAATGGACTGCTAGATTGGGTCCTATAGAGAGAGGTACCATAATTAAGAAAATATTTTAATAAGGCTCAAAATGCAAATTTCACTTTGTGTGTAGCACACGAATTACCAGAATTCTGAGATCAAAAATCCAATTGATGTTGAATCCTGGATTGGGAATTAACTCTGGGTTCTTATTTCCCAGTTTAGTTGTGCAATTAGGTATTTACTAAGGACCAGATGAAAACACTAATTCCAGTTTGTTTATCATAAAAATCAGAATTTGAACATTGTCCTTAAGAAGTGAAAAGCTGTTTGGTGTATATATCTCTTTAGCATCCTTCCACTTCTGTAGTCCTGGTTAACCAGCTGCTATGTTAAAATACCACTATGTTTGGGGACAGACATTGTAGCAAGAAACTGACACGACATTTTGACAATGTCAAATTTTACCCCAATGTGTAACAACAAAGTTAAATTCTGACTCTGACTCACTGATGGATATTTTTCACAATGGGCAGAACCTATCTTACTGTGTTTATGTGTGTAGATGAGCAGAGCGAGAATTTAAAGCACATATTTACTGTTAACCTGGAAAAGATGCCACGGAATCTGTCAATTTAGGTGTGGTTTGAAATATCACCACAGTGATGTGCATCATTCTGGTCTCCTGCAAATGCCACCTGAGATGAACGTTAACATTTCCACATTCGCAAAAGAAACAGAGATAGGAGGGAAGAAAACAAAGGAGGAACACGTATGGGAGGTTGAAGGAGGGAAGGAGAGAGAAACACACACTATTATTCACCAAGGAATCAAAATAACTTAGTCTCCATCTATCATAAACAGTAAATATAGAACCCCAAATCTCACTGTTAACGCATGATTGTAAAGTACAGGTTTGCAAAGCTATTTATAAAAACACTGGTTGTCACACAGCAGTATTTACATTAGTTTGATCCATAGGAGAACCAAGGGGGAAAACTTTCCTACAAGAGCGCTGCTGTAAGGAAAGCTGCGCCGCTCTTGCTTACACACTACTAATCCTCTCGCTGACCACATTGGAGGGATTGATCGGCAGCTCTAAGTTCTCCACCTGCATCTCTATGCCTGGCTCAGTGTTATTAGCTTTCCTAGCCACACGTTCATTGGTATGTCGATAAATGTTAACATTGAGCTCCCTCCCAGACAAAGCAGTGGCAGCAACCCTAGGAATCTGTCTAACAGGAGGCTTTTTGTCTGGCTTATAATCGCAGTGCAAATATTTAGAGAAAGCCCTTCGATACACTTTGTTGAAAAGAGTGTACACCAGAGGATTGATGCCTGAACACACATAGCCAATCCAAACAAACACATTGAGAAGCTTCTCCATCAGCTTTTGGTTACAGGCTTTCCCACAAAGAACAGACAGGATATTAGTGATGAAAAACGGGCACCACATGATCAGAAAGACAAAGAATACAATGCCAAGGACTTTGGAAGCTTTCTTTTCATTGTTGATAGCTTGCATGGTGCCTCTAGGACGCTTTACTTTCTTCTTTTGATGTGGCTTCTGATCTGGATTGGGGTTCTCAGCGTTCTCTTCATCAGCAGCATTTTTCTTGCAGAAGCACTTCAGAAAATTCAGGCTGATTTCAGGCATGTCCTCCTCGGTGTGACCTCGAAGTAGCATCAGAGTTTGACGGCGTAGGACGTAGATCGTTAAGAAGTAGGTGATCACCATAATCGTCAACGGGATGAAGAATGCCACGAAGGACCCTATGAGAACGAAGTTCGGGTCGTTGAGCACACACGTGGTGTTATTCATGAACACTTTGCTTTCGTCCCTCAGTCCAATCACAGGGATAGGAACTGAAACGCCTAGAGGAACAAAAAGGTGACAAGACGTTATACCACATGCAATGACTGAGGTTTGGCCAGTAGCACAGTCATACATTAGCATTTCACCAAAAGGCATTTAGACTTGATATTTGTTGAAAGCTATTCATGGCATACCAGGCAGTTCATAGAACGTATTGGTGGAATAGAAAATGTTAGGTTTCTGTGAATTGTTGTTACAGCATAGACTGTCCACCTTTGAGCCAAGCTGTTGGAGATATGGTTATGTGTAGGAGTAGACTGAGTTCATTTTGTTCTATTTGCAGTCCTGAGAACTTCACTGACTGATGGAAAGTGCTCAATAAATATTTGCTAAGCTAAGGAGCAGCTTCACATTTGTCCTCAGTAATATCATTAAGTTCAGTCATTCATTTATTAGTATGATGTTACTTAAGAGCAATAGCAATAATACATACACCATCTATAATAGTCTGCGAGAGTTGACTGGTTTATGTTTCATATTATGCAAAAACTAACCTATGAACAGAAGCAACTGATTTTTTTTTCTTTTTGGCAAGGTCGTGTGTGTGTGTGTGTGTGTGTATTTGTGTGTGTGTGTGTGTGTATTTGTGTGTTTGAGCATCAGCAATGAGGTTTCAAGGTCAGGAAACAGAATGAGGATGTGTCTTTAAGGTCTTACAGAGGCTAGGCATGGGGATGGCAGGAAGTAATGGGAAGGGAATAGTGGAGGGAAGATGAAAGGGAGGGAGGGAGGGAGAGAGGAATATATAAAGAGAGACAGAAATAGAGACAGAGAGACAGATTCTTTATTCGTATGGCTATTGACAAGTCATCCAGGAAAATAAACTGGATTCCCAATAATAAATATTAGTAGAAAGGAATGGGGCACACAGTGATCTTATGATGAAACCTTCTGTGAACACTCAGAAATTTATGGTAGACCATAAAGGTATTTCCCCCTCAAAACATATGGGACTTTTTTTCCTAAGGGACTTTTCATATTTACCTATCCTCTCCGCAATCTCAAGAAGTTAAATCTTTGGCAAAGTCAGATTATGTCTGTGAAAATCTATCAGAGGCTACTGGGCTGCTGGATGTCCCCATTGCAAAATGGGGGAGAAAGTAGAAGTGCACCCTCAGAGACAGTAGCTAACCTTAAGTCACCACATAAGAACTATGAAAAACTTGATACATTAAGGTCGTACTAGTTGACATTAGTACTCCTTGTCAGCTGCAATGTATTAGACTGAATGTTCAAAGAAGAAAAAAGTAGATAATATTGACTGGTATTTACTTCCTGGGAAAATAAAAAAAAAAGAGTTGTTTGCAGCCAAGCACTGGAATGAGCTCCTGGTGCTTAGCTGAAGGGAGAGAGGAGGGATCATATGAGCAAAAGAAATCAAGATCAAGATTGGGAAAACCACAGATACAGCTGCCTCAAGCAAGTGGGAGCTCACAAACTCTGAACTGAGAGCAGGGGATCCTGCATGGGACCAAACTAAGCCCTCTGAATATGGGGTAACAGTTATGTGACTTGTTCTGTTGAGGGGGGAGGCTGGAAGTGTGACCAGGACTTATCCTGGGTGCATGAATCTTTTTTTTTTTTTGAGCCCATTCCCACTTATAGTGGGATACCTTGATCAGCCTTGAAACATGGGAGAGGTGCTTGGTCCTTCCTCAAGTTAGTAAGCCAGACCTTGTTGACTCTCCAAGGGAGGCCTTACACCCTCTGAGGAGTGGATGGGGTTGGGATGGAGGGATGGGGAATGGGAGAAGGGGAGGGAAGGGGAACTGGGTCTAGTATTTAAAATCATGAGTATTTGGGAAATGATTATTAAGTATTTTCTTCAGACATTGAATTTCTGGTATGTGTGAGGAGTCTCTAGCTAAAGAAATAAGTGACAGTGCGAGAAACAGCAACCAAGGGAGCAAGATTCCTGGACCCTATAGGAAGAGCATCGGAGGGCACAAGTAAACCAGTCCCTCTCCAGTCCCTGCCTGCTTGGCTGCTTTGGGAACGAGACCCTGATTCTGGAGATTCCTCAAAGAAATTTGTCATCCTTCTATAGGCATGGCTACAAAGGGAGATGTTTCTGTACGTGAAGGTCCAACTTGCCACTGAAGATGTTCCTGTAATCTTTGAGACCTTCTGAGAGACAATTGCAGTCCCTAGGGAAGGTGTCTTATAATGGCTGCAAGATCCATGCACATTAACATCAATTAGAGCCCAGCTCTGGAGTACTATGAACTTACTTCTGTTAATAATTTGATCTCACATCTCTAAGGGATCTGAGGAAAGCCTTTTTAGAGACAATAAGGTTGTGGGTGGCAAGGACCACTATTATATATTTGAGTATAGGAGGCCAAATATTCCCTCCCCTGTGTATGTGTGTGTGTGTGTGTGTGTGTGCTTACACTCATGAGCATGTGTGTGAGTTTTCCATATAATGTCTATAGAGTTATAGAGTTAAGATGGCAATTTTCACGAGTTGATTTATCCCTTCCAGAACTGATCTTGTGTTGTCAGACTTAGAGAGAGGGGTGTTTACCTCCTGAGTCATCTCACCAGCTCCTGTGAGGACAATTTTACACCTGGAATTCTTTTGAATAGTTTTATGTACACTGAGGAAAGAGAAAATCAGATAGCTCTTTTCTATTTCATTCATTCTCTGTGTCACATGCTGATCCATTTGTATTATGGATAACAGAAATGAAAAATGTTTTATCTTAATTTGGTTAAAACCCTCTGCAACAGATATAATTTTGTTGAGTAGTTTAACCTCTTTACTGAATCTGTACAATCATAAATTTTGTTTCTGGAAGCCATGAATGCAGTCAACAAACAAGAAGACATTAACTTTTAAAAACACCATATCTATATTATCAATAATGATAACAACAATAATAGTAATAATAATAATAATATATATCATGAATTGACTATTTTCTTTGATACTTTAGTAACTTAAAATGTAGTATCAGCAGTTCTCAAAGTATGCTTCAAGGACCCAGAGGCTCTGAGACTCTTATAAATCTTTTTTTGGTATAGTTTTCCTTTTCTAACTTTTATCATATTTTAGGAGTTTCATGGACATGAGCTTATGTAACACAGTCTGGCCTTGAACTTCTGATTTTCCTACCTCTACCTTCTGAGTGCTCAGATTACAGGCTTCCCTTTTCATCTTTTTGAATTAGAAACATCACAGTTAGTTGAATGCATGTATGTATTTAGGAAATTTGCTCTTATTGTATCAATAGAAATTTAACAATTCAAACCTACAAAACAATGCTTTTATTTTTGAAAAAATTTAAATTGTATCGATTTTCATAAAAATGTGTAACATGTTAATATTAAACAGGCTTAGTTTATTATCATTATTTAAAGGAAAATGATTCATCATGGTCCTTTTAAATTTTTCATGTTCATCATCACAAACATTAACATTTATACTATTGAGACAAAAATATAATCCACATAATTAAAAGTCTTTGGGAGTTCACAAGTATTTTGAAAAGTATCAAGGGTCCTTAAACCAAAGAGTCTGAGAACACCTGTTTTGTGTTCATAGGTAAAATATTTAGCAGCTATGTAAAGTCTTCCTTATCATTTTCAATTCAAGTAATAGCAATTAATGTGTTACTATACCATTAAGCATAAACAACAATAATACTAACAATAACATACTTAAATGAATTAACTTATTTTCATAAAAATTTGGAAAGTCACTTATTTGATCAAGCTAACTTCAGAAAATTTAAATTAAGCAAATATGTGCTCTTTGATATTTTTGCATCCTTGATCAGATCAAGTAAGAAGGGTAGAAATGAACTGCTTTGACATCATATACCAACAATAATTTCAATGACAAAAGCTACATTTTAGTCAGTGTTTCCTGTATGTGATTATATGATTCAATTATTGAAAAATTTCCATATTCTTTATACATTATTTAATTAAATACAGACAATAAAATACATAAATAATTATGAAGGGAAGTAATTTAATATTTCTGAAGTTAACTTTTTGTAAGGTTGTGTCATCTTAGCTTATTAGAAACAGTGATAACAAGTAATATTTGATTAATGCTATAAATTGCAGGTATTATTTTAGCTAATAAATAGTCAGATATAATGCATGCATTATTTCATCAATTTTTACAAACTGTAAAAAATAATCTTAAAGGTAATTAATTATTAATACTGTTTAAATATAAGATGAATATTTAATAAGCATATAAAATTTAACTTCACAGTATAGAAACAATGGATTCTATAACATGTATTTTAAGTTTTTTGAAAATATTATACATCACTACTATGTATATTTTGTTAGAAATATGATATATTACTATAACTTAAATATTAATGTTATTTAAAGATAAAATGGATCTTCAGTAAATATGTAAAATATACCAACATTATGATTATAGAAATACTTATTACTGCTGCCATTACTTACTTACTACTACCTTACAGACCTTTACTCATAAATTGTTAGTTCTGAATGTTTACCGACTCACATACTATATTTGCATGCATTATCCCACTCTAATTTAATAAAACCTCATTTATTAAAAGTATTTTACTGCAAAATATAAACCTGAGAATTACTGACTCTTACACTTGTTTTTCATTACAAATTCTGCCTACATGCATTACTTTATTCTAGTTTCATAGGATATTCATTTAATGAGATTATTTTATTCCAAAAAACTAAATTTAGAATAGTTTTTGTATAAATGAATTTATATTAGTTTATAAAATCTTGAATTCAAGCAACACAGATTAATTATTTTCAAACCATCAGATATTATTTGCCAGTGACACTAAGGTAGAAATTTATTTTTTAAATTTATGATGTACCTTCTAAGTGATTGTATATTATAATCATTACTGACTAGACAGCAGTTGTCAAATTGTCTTCATACTTAGTAAACCTGATTTGAAAAGCATCTGTAGACACTAGCAACAGTGTTTGCAAAATGATTATTGTACAGCAGCACAACAATACAATGAAAAACAAAAAAACTATATCCTACAATAGTCACAAAGAGTTCTAGAGTTGGAAACACTTTCTTTTCCTTTGAAACTAAGGTCATTGTTGTTTAGAGAGAAAGCAGTCATAACGGAATAATAAATACATTGTCAAGATATAGGTAATAAGTGACTGGTGAACAGTGACATGAAAAGGGCAAACAGATAAATCTCCTAGGATAGCCTCTCCAACAAAATGAAACTATAGATTAGAAAAATTGCAATGGGTCTTTGGATATGTATCTGATATATTTATTTTCAAATAAATCTCATAGGATAGCCTCTCCAACAAAATGAAATGATAGATTAGAAAAATTGCTGTGGGTCTTTGGATATGTCTCTGATATATCTATTTTCATCTAGGTGGATCAAGCTGACATGACTAATCCCTTGTCTCCTAGTGTGAGTCCCTTGACCATAGTTAATAGCATATGATGAAAGACTGTTATTAGGAACTGGAGGAGAAGTGGATCTGGGAGAAGTGGAGGCCACTGGGAGGAGAGGAAGGAGCGGAAACTGTGGTCAGTACATTATATATGAGAGGAGAAAAATAAACAGCAAGAAAAGAAGAACATAGAAAAACAGGATTGCTTCAATTTTCAGATGAGAAATTGTTACTAATATTTGGAGAAGGGGCGTTCTGTACGCTTGAGGACTAATTCAGTTATGGTGTTGGTGGTGTGAAAATTTTAAGAAGCCTACACTCAACCTGTATCTCAAGGACTTTTTGCTTTGAGCCAAGAAAGAACACAGGCATATATGTATGTGTCTATGAATAGGTATATATGTGTGCATATTTATTTATAGGATAGTGACTGTTCACATAGTGCTAAGAATTCCTTACATCATATTGAGGAAATGTGATCTAAAGGAAGACAGTAAGACAGAAATCATGAGGAGACTGAGCTTGCAAGAGGAAGGCCAGGGGAACAGAAAAGTACACTTGGCCAGAAATGTCCGGGGACGCAAGGGAGGGAGGTTCTGGTTCATGACTGGTAGCATGGGGAGAAGAAATTTTCAGGAGCACTCTTAAATGGCCACATTATTATCATAAACTAATGTAGCTGAAGGTAAGTTACTATTTATGGATGAAAAGAAGCTTAGACATTGAAGCTAACTGTAGTGGGGTTAAGGGACCTCTAAAACACAGAAAAAGAATGGTTACAAATGAGAAGTAAAGGTCTTTAAGGAGACAAAGTAAGATACAATCAGAAAAGAATGACAAAATGGCAGAGAGATATTTTTTCCTATGGGATCTGTTGAAAGCATACATTTGTAACAGTAATTGTCAGGGTCTACACAGAATGTCAGAAAGTGACAGAAATGAAAAATAAGTGACAAATTAACTGAATTATTGACTGGATTCTCAAAGTGATTGATGTTCGGGTGGAAGCTTCATCCCAACCCCTGGCATCCATATACCCAAAGAGTCTGTAATGTTCAGGAGGAAGCTCAGCTCCAAGTCCCTTCCCCCATCTCTCTCCAAACCCTTCTGCATCTCAGAAAACCCACCAAATGATGACCTCTCTTCCAGAGATGCTCAAGACCACTCTCAAAGGGTATTTAAACTTCTTCCCAGAAAACAGACGTGGTTTTCCAGTCTTCCTTTCCTGTCTTCTTTCTGGCGGGCTGGAAAATCATCGGAGAATGCTGTATTCATTAAACCTGGGCCTTTTCTAATTTGGTATGACTTGGGTTGTTGTGTTGGTGGAGAGGATTTTCAGAGTACAGAAACTTTTCTGTTGACATAGATACTTCTCGATTCCATGCAGCAACAAGAAATCAAAGGAGTTTTTCTTAGAAATAAATCAGCTGAGCACTCATAAGCTATCAAAGATAATACTCTGCAGAGTAGGTGTGAAGATTTTGGAAAAAAGAGACCCTGGGAAAAGCTGCACACTTAGGTTACAAGAGGAAAATAAAGCCTCAGAAAGAAGGTGGTCTCTAATATATACATGGAAGAGAGATAACGATTATATACACAAAAATGGAAATCTAAAGGTTAAGAGAAATGGGGTGGGGGATTAAAGGTCAGGGATGAATTGCTGAGATCTTTAGAAGTTCTATTGGCAGTACAAAGTGACCTTGTCTCTTGAAAAGTGGGACTAGAGAAGTGGTTCTCAACCTGGGTCACGACCCTGCTGGGATAATCTTTTTGCGTTATGTGTGAAGATGTGTCTCCATCTTTCCTCACCTGTCTAAGAAATTGTCTAATTGGTTTATAAGGAGTTTAAAGGTCAATGGCTAGGCAGGAGAGGTTTGGTGGTACTTCTGGGGAGAGATAAGAACTCTGGAAAGAATCTGGAATGAAGGATTCAACAGTGAGACATGGAGGAATCAAGGGCTTGACTAAGAAAAGCGAGTCTCAAAGTAGGTATTTTAATATGAATAAGAAAAACAATATCATTTGAAAAAAGCAAGTCAATAGAAGAGCAACCATAAAAAGAGCAAGTAGAAATTTTGGTGTTTATAATATTCAAAACAAATAAAAAACAACTACTATATGACAAAATTGCAAATTTCAAAGGCCTGTAACATCAATGATTAGGGAATTACGTCATGAAAAATAAAAGGAATAAAGGAATAAATGGATCAACTTGTGTGTTCCTGGAGGGCCAGAAAGGAAAAGGAGCAACAAACATATTTGAAAAAATAGTGTTTAATACTTTCATTAATTGCTGAAAAAAATCTCAACCTAAATTTTTTTGAAGCTCAATGAACACCAAACACAAAAGCCAAACTGTTACACCAGGACAAATAGTTTTCTGATCTGAAAATATAAATTAGAATGTGTATGACTTGTCTGACATGCTTCAGGTCTTAGTTTAAGCCTCAGTGCTATGAAGATATATTAAAAGATAATATAATAAAATTTGAAATCATTAGTAAGAAGAGGAATATTTCATGAGGAAAAGAAAGAAATGATTATTTACTCTCATCACAGAAAATATGAAGTCACCAAAATACACAAATCCAAAAAGTAGACAAAAAAATAAGTGGTCAATCAACAGATCTATTCTTTTTGAGACAATTTCTCAAAAATGAAAGTGAGATGAAAATATCTTCATTAAGTAGCAACAGAAATACTGGTAGATTTCAGCGTGAGTAAAATGCTTCAATGAGTCTTTGAGAACACTAAGAAGAAAGAGTATGGGCAAGAAACAGTGAAAAATACATATACTTCATTTGAATATAAGTTACATCTGATATAGCAGCTGGGCTTGCTGGTACCTGTCTAGAATCTCAATGCACAGCAAGCAAACTCAGAGGAATCATCAGAAATTCAAAGTTATCCTGGTCTATATAGTGAGTTTCAGTTTAGCCAGTGCTACATATGGAGACCCTCTCCTCCCTTTCCCTTTGTTTGTGTGTGTGTTTGCCTGCCTGCTGTGTGTCTGACTGTCTTTCTGTGACTTTATGGACATATTAAACACAAATGATGCAATTAAAATGACTCTAGTCTTGCAAATTTAGTTTATTTTTGACTTTGGGAAATAGCTAACAATTGATTGGGATCAATTAAGGAGGCACACTTTATTGCCTATCTTAATAATTTCAGTGCACGTAGGTGTAACTAAAAGGCAGTGCCAGAGTTCAAAAGGTATATTAAGAAATTTATATACCTGGGTGTGGTAGAACCTGTGAGTTTGTGCCTAGCCTCATCTACATAACAAGAAGAGGAGGATGAGGAGGAAAAGAAGGAGGAGAAGGAGGCAGAAGAGAAGGAAGCAGAAGGAAGAAGAATGTGGTTATTGGGGGAAAAGCAGATTGGGAATGACATCTATAAAAATAGCAGAGTTAGGACTTCCATTTTTTTTTTCCTCTCAGTAAAAGAAACAGAAAACCTGGGGAAAATAGAATTAGCACTTTAGGATTGTGGAAAGTAATTTAAGAGTAGAAACAAACAGAGGAAACATTGATTCAAGAAAAATGTCTTGCTATTGTCAAGATTCAAAGATTTCGCCGGGCAGTGGTGGCGCACGCCTTTAATCCCAGCACTTGGGAGGCAGAGGCAGGCTGATCTTTGTGAGTTCGAGACCAGCCTGGTCTACAAGAGCTAGTTCCAGGACAGGCTCCAAAACCACAGAGAAACCCTGTCTCGACAAACTAAAAAAAAAAAGAAAAAAGATTTCAACATCTCTGTTACCCTTATTTGTGGCGTCCTTGAATAACAATTGATGGTCCTGATACAGTGGTAGAAAAATGGAGCAGAGCTTTCAAATCCAGAACCTCAGATTTATAGCTATTTGTCATGTCTGCTGCTGTCCTGGAAGACAAACTAAATGCTTTTCTTTGTTGTATTTTCCTAAGAGTTTAATCAGTTCTAAAATATTCCCTCCAAGGGACATTTCTGGAAAATATTTCTGGTAATGGTTCTAACAATGCAGTTGCTTGGGCAATGCCTAACAACTGCATATGAATGGCATAAGCAGAAAGATGAGGGGCAAACCTGAAAAGTAATTATTTTCATAAGGATGCCCAAAGCTCCAACACAGTTCTCAATATTTAGCTCTCTCTGTCTATGTCATTGATTCCTAAGGCTATGATTTGTCAATATCCCACATTACCCTAAGTTCTCAGTTCTGGCTGACTCTCAGGCTCTCTGCAAGCAGTCTGTAAAGTCCACAGGAGATTTGTAAACTCTATAGCTACATGCTGATGATGTGTCCCAACAATAACACAGACTCTGGAAAGGGGGTAGATTTATTGTTTCCAGGCATGAAAGCAATCTCCATCTAATTACCAATGAGCCACTAAATTAATGAGGCAGAGACTTCAGTTACAAAGAATATTTGCTTTGTACAATTCTCCAGATAAGTCACTAAACCAACAAAAATCACAATTTAGAATCAAATCACATTGGAAACAACAAATCCTAGGGAATAGGGAAACTGTAAATTCCAGCAAGTCATGGTTAGCAGTAAAAATATACTAGTCCAAAGAAAGAAAACATATGGCCAAGGCATCATAAATAAAGCAGCCAGTAAAATCCTTCCCCAGGGAGCCTAGATATGGAACTTGTCACATAAAGACTTTAACTTTGTTATTTAAAACATTAAGCTAACTGAAGGCAATAATTAGTATGTTCATAGAAAAAAATATAATTCATATAAATAATAAGAAAGTAAGGTATGGCCAACTTATTTCTCAGAAATACAACTGAAAATTATAAATGAGCAATGGAGGATGGGGATGTAGGGCAGTCACATAGAGCTTGCCTAAGCATACCAAGATGTCTTGGGTTCCATCCTAATCACTGAGGAAGATGTTTCTAGAAATAATCATGGGGGCATAAAGCAAAAAGTAATGTTTAGTCAGAAAAGCTACTAGTGCTCAATATGAGTAGTGAGATTCTATAATGTCTAAATTATCTACATTTTTTTCTTCCCAACTCTCAACTCAATGAAACAGGATTATCTTCCCTTGACAAAATACAGTAGTGCACAAGATTTTCCCACATTTCTAGTTTTAGTTTAAAGTATATGTTTCCGGAAGGGCAAGACGTCAGTATTCTTTATCCTGCCAAGGAAACTACTAGGTGAGTTCAATGACAGTGAGTGTGGGGACTTCACTGTTGTGCTCAAGCCCCAGTCATACAATGGCAGCTCTATTTTGTGACTGCTGCTGCTGAAAGGTACAGAGTCCTAAATTGCCGTTTTCACAGATCATAAAGCAGTGGTTTCATGTCAAGAGAAGCAAGCCAAAAGACTAACTGTTCCCCAAGCACTCTTGTGACTACAGTGCATTTATTATTCAGGAAGCCCCACTAGGATTCCCCCATCTCTCCCAATTATACTTCCCGAATTGTGACACTGAACTTTTATCTTGGGAGAGAATTGACAATAAAGTTAATAGTTCTTAATTTCTCCTCAGAGAAACTGACCTATTTACAGTGTAATTAGGAAAAGTTCAATCCCGAGGACACTGAAAAACAGTAGAAGATTCTCCTTAACTTTATGATGAAAACTCCTTAATAAACTAACCTAGCCACCATAAAGTAAGTCACACATGAGCATGCACACACACACACACACACACACACACACACACACACACTACTATGAAGTGAAGAAGGAAAGAAAGAAGAAAGGAGTAGAACAAATATTTTTCAAATAATCACTGAAATTTTTTAAAAATTTTTAAAATCCAATAATCTACAAATCCAGGCATTCAATCAACCCTAAGTTATGTATATCAACAGAACCACAAAAATAGACATCAGAATTAAACTGCTGAACACAATAAGAGAAGTAGAAGATTTTAATTTTAGTAGAAAAGGGAAAAAAAGCTTATCTCATAAGTCACAGTAAGTAACAATTTATATTAGCTTTTAGATGACATTTATTTTAAGTAAAACCAAAGAACCTTAATACAGGTAAATGAGTCATGAATCTATAAGAGAAAGCTGAATAAAGTCCTTAAAGTAATGTTTTGTAATCAAAGAGAATTGCTCAAACTCATGGAGTTACCATGGTGGCTCAATGGATAAAGATGATGCCACCAAGTTTGATGACAAAAGATCATTATCTTGGACACATATAGCTGAAGGGGGAAAACTACTACAAGTTATCTTTTGATTTTCATACAATTTAGTAGAATGTTTACATCCACAGATATACTCACAACTTAATCAATCAATCAATCAATCAATCAATCAATCAAAATATCAAAAAGAGATTAAGGAGAGATATAGGTAAATCTATAAAAGAAAAGGCTGAGAATATTTATCACCTTCACACTTATTACATGAACTAGTAATGAATGTTCTTCAACTTGAGAGATTCTAAAGGGTAAAAATAAATCATTAGAAGAAATAAAACTCATTGAAAAGTGTTTATATAATTGGGTTATTTGAGTTCTTTTTTGATATCTAGTTTCTTCTCAACAGAAGAATCTCAAATGGCAGAGAAACAGTTGAAGAAATGTTCAACATCCTTAGCCATCAGGGAAACCCAAAAACAATTTTGAAATTCCATCTTACACTTTTCAGAATGGCTAAGATCAAAAACACAAATGACAGCTTATGCTGGAAAGGATGTGAAGCAAGGGGAACACCCCTCTATTGCTGGTGGGAGTGCAAACATGTACAGTTACTTTGGAAATCAACAAGGCTTTATCTGAGAAAATTGGGAAATAATATACCTCAAGATCCAGCTATACCAATCTTGGGCATATACCCAAAGGATGCTCAATCATACCACAAGGACACTTGCTCAACTATATTTATAGCACCATTATTTGTAGTAACCAGAACCAGGAAGCAACCTAGGAGCCCCTCAACTGAAGAATGGATAAAAAAGATATGTGGTACCTTTATACAATAGAGTACTCCTCAGTTGTTAAAAATAATGACATCAGGAAATCTGAAGGTAATTGGATGGAACTAGAAAAAATCAACCTGAGTGAGGTAACTTGGACCAAGAAAGACAAACATGGTATGTACTAACATATAAGTGGATATTACCTGTAACATACAGGATAACCATACTACAGTCTACAACCCCAGAGAGGCCAGAAAAACAAAGAGGGCCCAAGGGGTGACCCATGGATCTCCCTGGGAAGGCAAAATAGAGGAGATCTCTTGGGTGTGCTGGGGGGCAGTTGGGGATGGGAACTTGAAGGATTGGGTCATGGATTGGATGAAGGGGGAGAATATCAAAGAGATGTCTATAAAAGTCGGGGGAGCAGTTTTAGGTCACATAGAAACCTAAATCAAGGAAAACTCCCATGAATCTAGAAGGATGGCCCAAGCTAAGACTCCTGGTGACAGTGGATATGTAGCCTGAACTGGCCATCTTCTGTGATCAGATTGGAGACTACTTCAATTGTCATTGGAGAGCTATCGCCCAGTAACTGATGCAATGAGCTATAGAGACACACAGCCAAACATTGATCTGAGCCCAGAGGATCCTGCTGAAGAGAGGGAGGAAGGATTGTAGGAGCCAGGGCGTTCAAGGACACCACAGGAAAACCTGTAGAAAAAACTAACCTGACTCACAGGAACTCATAGAGACTGAACCAACAACCAGGGAGCTTGCATAGGCCCACTTAGGCCCTCTACATATATATTACCGTTGTATAACTTGTTCTAATTGTGGGACTCCTAACAATGGGACCAGGGGCTGTCCCTAATGCTTTGGCTAGCTCTTGGGAACGTATTTCTCATACTGGATTGCCTTGCCCGGCCTTAATACAAGGCAAGATGCTTACTTTACTGCAACTTGATCTGCCATGCTTTGGAGATGCAGGCCCCTTTCTGAACAGAAGCAGGAGTGGATTGAGATAGGGCTTAAGGGAGATGGGAGAGGGAATGAGAAGAGAGTAGAGTGGGAAGAGTGTGGTCAGGTTGAATAAATAAAGAAAGAAAGAGCATAGCAAAAATGTGTTTCTACAGAAACAATGAATGTTCTAATACTGTAAACATGGTATGTAAATCATTTATGTTTTCAGTATAAGGACTAAATTATGGTTAATTTTTAAAAATATAAGCAACATAAAAATTTCTGACCAGGGGCTGGAGAGATGGCTCAGTGGTTAAGAGCATTGCCTGCCCGTCCAAAGGCCCTGAGTTCAATTCCCAGCAACCACATGGTGGCTCACAACCATCTGTAATGAGGTCTGGTGCCCTCTTCTGGCCTGCAGACATATGCACAGACAGAATATTGTATATATAATAAATAAGTAAATATTAAAAAAAATTCTGACCAGTGCGATGGGAATAGAAATTAAAAACAAAGAAAGGTTTGGAAACTATAAAAATCCAAGGAAATTAAATAATTTTCTCTTTCAAAAATTTATTTATTTATTATTTATGTATATGTGTCTGCATGAGCCTATATATGTACAACACATGCATACAGGAGCCTATGGAGACCAGAAGAGGGCATTGGATTCCCCTAGAAATGGAGTTATAGGCAGTTGTGAGCAGTGATGTGAGTGCTGGGAACCAAACCCAGGTCCTCTGTAAGAGAGTAAACTTCTCTGGTCACTGAGCAATCACTACCTCTGACAATTAATTCTTGAAGTAGTAATATATCAAAATCAGAATTTAAAAACCAGTGAAAATAGAAATACAACATACAAAAAATTGAGTGAAGAAGGAAGTTTATAACTATGTGCCTACATATAAAACAAAATAATTTCATAGATGTTTTATTTGTCAAAAAAACTTGAAAATAGTATGAAATGGTCAAATATATTAGTGAAAAAACAGAAATTCTGAAAGTAATTACACATCTACACTCATAGCATCTTTAACAAAGGTAAAAGAACATTAATCTGTGAAAGAATAAATTGTGCTGAAAAAATTGGACGTCCACATGCAGAAGTATGAAACTAGCTATCTATTGTCATGTGAAAAATCAAATAAAAATGGATCAAATAGTTAAATACTACACGTGAAACTACATAAAGAAAACAGGAGAATGTTTTGGAATATTGGATTTAGGAAGTCTTTTGGAGCAGATGCTAAAGTATAAGAAGCAAGAGTGAAAATATTTAAATGAGTTTATATCAAATTTTATTTTAAAAATCTACACAGCATAGAAAACAGTCAACAGAGTTATGAGAAAACTTAGAGAATTCAAGAAATGACTTTCAAACAGTACATCTGACAAGAAGTTAATAGCCAGAATGAACGAGGAATTCAAACAAGTCAGCAACATTAGAAACCCATAATTAAAAAGTTTCTTAAAGGAATTGAAAACAGTCAACCAGATATTTCAGAACCTACTCATCATCAATAATCATAAGGAAAATGCAAATAAAAGCCTCAGTAAGAGAGAGTTAAGAGGTTTCTAAAGAAAAAGTAAAAAGATAGCAAATGGTGATGAAGGGTTGGAAAATGGGAGCCCTTATATGTAGTTATTGCAAATGTAAATTGGTATAGTCATTAAGGAAAATAGTATTGAATTTCCTCAGGAAATTAAAATTAAATTAAATTAAATTAAAAATATGAATTAGCAATTTTATTACTGGGTATATTTCTTAATGAGACTAAATGAGTATATCAAAGAAACATTTGCATTTCCACATTCTTTGCAACACTGCTTATAATAGCCAAGAAATGGAAACAACACATCCACATGGTCTCATGAGTAATTACAGAAGTTTGATGTCTGTTCATGATAGTACAATATAGGGTTGTGGCCTTGGTATTTGCAACACAATTGATGGGACTGAAGATTACTGTGCTTAATGAGATAATCCAAACACAGAAAGACAATGATATAAATCTCATTCAAATGCTGAACTTAAAAATTGCTGATTGTATTAAACTTGAAAGTAAAGTGGAGAGAATAGGAGGAAATATGGAAAAATAGTGGTGCAGTCATTGATATGAAAAATTAGATTCTTCTGTTGAGAATTCTGTTTAGGTCTAAGATAAAAAACACTGAGGACAGCTATTGTTGGAGAAGCTGTAGAATAAGGGAAAAAATCCTTCACTGCTGGTGGGAGTGTAAAGTTTTATGGACACTTTGGAAATCAATATGGCAGTTTCTTAGAGACCAAGCTTTGCCACTCTTGGGCATATATCCAAAGGATGCTCAATCATAGCACAAGGATACCTGTCAATTATGCTAATTGCAGTATCATGTGGGATTCCCCTCTGTATGTTATGGATATGTTTTATTGCCATTAATTAACTAAAAAGTTGCTTTCAGACAATGGCCTAACAAAATATAGCCAGGCTGGAAAAGATATATATATAGAGAGAGTAGGCAGAGTCAAAGAGAAGCCATGAAGCCATATAGCCGCCACAGGAGACAGATGCTGGATGCATAAAAGAACCTTACAGGTAGGCCATAATTACGTGGCAATACATAAATTAATTGAAATTGATTAATTTAAGATGTGAGAGCTAGTTGGGCATCGCTAAAGTGTTGTAATTAATACAGTTCAGTGTGATTATTCTGGGTCTGGGAAGCCAGGAAATGAACAAGCAGTCTCCGCCTACAGCAGTATTATTCGTAATAGCCAGAAACTGGAAACAGCCTAGATGCCCCTCAATGAAAGAATGGATGATGGAAATGTGATGTAGCTACACAATGGAGTATTACTCAGCTGTAAAAATTAATGACAGTATGACATTTGAATGCAAATGGATGAAACAAGAAAAAAATCATCCTAAGTGAAATAACTCAGACACAGAAAGACAAACACTGTATGAACTAACTCATAAATGGATAGTAAATGTAAAACAAAGGATAACCAGGCTACAACTCACAGCTCTAGAGAAGCTAGGTAACAAGAAGAACCCTAAGAAGGTTGAATGGATCTCCCTGTTAAGGGGGCATATTTGAGATCTCCTGTGTAAATTGGGGGCAGAGAGATGATAGAGGGAAGGGGAGGTGGGGTGAGAACATGGTATTAGATGATCAAGTTGAAGGAGAGATGGTGTGGCACAGTAATGAAAGTGATCTTTTGATAGAGGGAGCAATTATGGGGTTAGGGAGAAATCTGGTGCAACACAAATTATCAGGAATCCACTAAGATGATCCTAGCTAAGATTGAACTGGCCTTTGTCTGCAATCAGATTGCTAAGTACTCTGTCATCATCGAACTTTGATCTAGTAACTGATGGTAGCAGATGCAGAGATCCAAAGCCAAGCACCAGGCTGAGCTTTGAGAGTAAAGGGGGGTCAAGATCATTATGGGGATACCTACAGAGACTGCTGAACCATGCTTGTGGGAACTCATGGATACTAGACCAACAGCTGGTAAGCCTGCATGGGACCAAGCACTAGGCCCTTTGCATTTGGGTGACAGTTTTATAGCTTGGTTTGTTTGAGGGGCCACTGACATTGGGACCAGGATCTATCCCTGGTGCATGAGCTGAGTTTTTGGACCTCATTTCCTATGTCAGATGACATGCCTCAACTTAATATGCTAGGCTTTGTTGACTACCCATGTGAGGCCTTAACCATATGGAGGAGTGAATGGGGCATAGCTTAGGGGGAGTTGAGGGGAGTGGAAGGTATGGAGGGAGGGAGAAATGTGGTTGGTATATAAAATGAATAGAACAATTAAGATAAAAAGGCAAAAAATAAAAAATTAATTAGAATCTTAATAGATTTGCTATGTCAAAAAGACAGAAACAGCAAATGAGGAGAGAGACAGAGACAGTGTCAAAGACAGAGGCAGCAAGACCCCAAGAGAGATAATGTAATGCATTCTGAAGAATAAATATAATAAATAATGAAGATAAATCAAGAAATCCTTAGACACGTATGAGACACCCTCAAGTGTACCAATGAATGCAGATTGGTGTCCATAAAGAAGTAGGTACAAAAGTGTCAGAAAGAACATTTAAAGAAGTCATGGCCAAATGCCTAACTAATTTGAACATTACTAATTTCTATATATCCAATAAACACCATGAACTCCAAGTAGAAGAAAGCTGAAAATGAGCACTGCAGAGATAGCTTAAGAAAATGTCAAATTTTAAAGGCCATGAACAAATCTCAAGAACAGAGCAAGAAGATTCTTTACACCAAACTGGCCACCAAAGAAAATAAAAAGGCAAAATAAAAATCTCTCTGAACAATTAGCTAATAAAACATTAATTAAATTAAAAAAGAATCCAATGATATAGCAATAAAGAATGGATTTCCTTAAGCAATTCAAGATTATTTACAATTCAAAAACATATAACCTACTACACTAAGAGAATAAATGAGGAAATAAATCCTATAATCATCACACTAGGCACAGGTAAAACCATTTAAGGAAGTTCATGCCTACTATGAAAAGTCACAGCTAATATAGAATGAGAGGGAACTTCCTGAATCTGATAAAAGATGTTTTTAAAAAGCCTGAACTAACGCACAACATTTGTTTCTTTTGTTTTGCTCTGCTAGGGCCTTATACATGCCAGGCAACTCTTCTACCATTGAAGCTACACCCCAGCACACAAACATCACTCTTAATAATGATATTCTTATATGTTTCTACTCTGAAAAGAAAGAAAAATGTCTTCCACCTCCACTGTCACTGAACACTACTTTGCACATCCTGTCAAGATAATAAAAAATTAAGACAGGAAGGAGCAAATGAATCTGTCATCATTTAAGTGACATTATGGAGCATATCTAGGAAATGGCAGTATCTCTTAACAATCTCTTAGAGATGACAAAGGCATTTAGCCAGATCTTTAGGCAGAGGATAAATATGTAAAATTTAGGTGCTTAGTTATAAATACCACAAAAAGCAATCAGAAATTAAAACGAACACTATTTACAATAGTGGTCAAAGAAATTAAATGCCCAGAGATGCGTCTACAAAAGACAGACATAAGACTGAAAACTGTAAAATAGTATTTAAACAACTTAAGTAAATATTAAATATTTTTTTACATATGGATATGTTTATGGATTGCAAATCATAGTATTGTTTAGACTTTAGTGTTTACTTAATTGATTTATAGATTCAATACAACTTTGCCTTTTTTTAAAAAAAGATACTTTACTTTTGAGACTGATAAGCTAGTTTTAAGTTTATAAAACTGAAAATATTTTTGAGTACTATGGATGTTTTTGATGACTACAGCTAAATGATTTATTCTACTCGCTTATCTTTGCTTATCTATCAGACTTAATGCTTGAAACAATGATTCCCAGACACACTCAATTTTCTAAAAATTGCATATAGCTAGATATTTTTTCAAAAAATAAATGTGTTGAGCTCTAGTGAGGTAATGAGAACAGATGATGTTTGCCTCATGCCAATGACACAATTTAAACTTTCATCAGAATATGGGAATTTTTAGTTTTTTAACACAAGAAATACGACTGTGCTATGATTCACTATATGTTTAAGAGTGTAGTATAATTTTTAAAATTGATCTATTCTTCATCTCAGAAATCACTGGTAGCTTTGTTCTTGTTCCTCATAATCACAAAGGGTGTCTTGTTTAGATCTTATACCTCATTGTAGATTTGTCTCTCTGTCCTTGGCATTTTGTCTCTCCTCTTTGAATGAAGCCAAATTATTGTATACATAAATGTATTATGTTATATTATCCAGTTGAATTAAATATCTCACCATAACATAGTAAACAGTCTACAAAATTTTTTACCAAAATTTTATAAATATTGTTGCTGTATAATTTTTTGTTGGTGTTTGAGGAAAGGACCATTTTAAAAATTCAACTTTTGTTTTATGTTCTTAATATACTATACATGTTTGTGTTATTTTTCTAAATCTGACTTTCTTATCCTATTTAGATAATTTATAGTTAGTGTAATTTGACATATATTTGGTTTTAATTCTACATTTTACTGTGTCTTATATTTTCTTACTTAATCTATCTTCCTATTTATCTTTAATATCTCCTTTTACATTTTATATAACTATAATATTCCTTTCTTTTTTAAATCTGGAAGTTAAGCATTTCTTTTACATTCTTTTGTTTCCCTTTAATGTACAAGTTATTCTTTTTTCATCAAATCTTAATGTAAAATATCATTTTATCTTAAAAAGTCTTAATGGTATCTATCAGCTTACATGCTTATTTATAAAAGGAAAGAATGTGAACTGAACTTATAAGCACAACTTTGCATATGTAGATCCATATGATTCTGTGTGAGGCTTCATGTCTCATTATATAAAGGCATATTGCTATGTACACACAGAATCATGTACAATAGCTACAACAAAACAATCTTAAAAGTGTTATAAATTTATTTGCCCTACTAACTCAGAGATAAAATGTTAGAAGATTAATGAAGAGTAAAAAATGTTCTTGATCTTAGTATAGTCTCGCTCTAAGTGTTTCAAAGAAACACGGATTGAAGAGAAATTATTACATGAGACATAATATAATAATATAAGTTCAACTGGATGAGAGAAAGGAGAGAGGATTAGAAATGCTCTTACTTCCATTTAGATAAAATTCTTAACTTTAATACCAGAATGATCAAAACATTTATAGATATTTTAAGTATGTGAAATAACAAGATCATTTATCTCTCTTTAAATATTCTGAATATTTACAAATCCAACAGATGACTTTTTATGTTTAAACAGAACTCAAAAACTAATTAAAATTTATGAGAAATAGTAAACTGTTTAATAACAGCACAAATTTATAAATGTTTATTTTGTGAAATTTAATTTCAATTGTATTATTAAATTTTCAAAATCAGTAGGTCAATTAATAAGAAAAGATCTTTGTTTTCATATATTTCAATGTTATATTTTTAAAGTTTAGGCTTTTTCTTACAGCTTTGTAATCATCATAACATTTTGTATCTGTGTTGCAGAATTCTTTGGTATATTAAAATAAAAGATAATTTAGTAAAAATCGAAAGCTTATGTCTTCATATCCATATGTATTATGCTTTCATTATTTTTAACCTAAATATCAGATATGTAGGTCAAGAATAATTACTCGACTCCCGATCAAACGCAAAGTTACCAGTCGACGTCTGTAGGTTGTTCACAGTACATAATCCGAAGGTATTGAGCATAGCCGCTGCAATTCTATGGCCAGGTATTTACCTATTGATATTGCCCAAACGATGGCAATCTTCATGATGGCCTTAGTCCGCGAATTGAACCGGCTATGCTCAATAGGATTACGTATTGCTACGTACCGATCGAGCGATATGGCGCAGAGGTGCATGATGGACGCAGTTGAAAATAGCACATCTAGTGAGATCCAGACGGGGCACAAATATCTAGGTAAAGGCCAGACATAATCTGAAAGAGAAAAAAGAGAAGCGAGAAAAACCACGTTATCCAAATTGCACTCTCTATATTTCTCCACTTTAGTCCACTTACTGCTCCCTCTCCACGACATTTTAAAGATAGTGTAATTTCATTATTTTTCTAGTGATGATTATGATAGCAACATTTATAATTTTTATTACAGTATACTTTACATAATATCCATGTCAATATATGCAATCTCAAGTCACTTAGTACAAACATAACTTTCTTCTAGATTTGAACTAGTTCATCACTCCAGAAGAAAAGTACTATTCATTAAGCAGTCAATAACCCATCCTTTCCTCCCAGACTCCTAGACAAACTCTAGGTTTTTTTCATTACAGATTTACATACGTTGGATATTTCATATAACTGGAATTATTTTTCATAGTGAGATTGATGATAAATATATGTTTGGAGGCTTATATGTGTTCATTTATTTATTAATTATTCTGTTTCTTTTAATAGCCCATGGTTACATGAGATTTTTCATAATTTTTTAAAATTACCTTTATGGAGTGTTTATTGTTGCATGTATATAGTATTGAAAATAATTTTAATTTATTGTTCCTGTATAGGGTGACTTTCCTAAGTTCTTTTATTGTGCTCTATTTTTTGTATATAGTTTCCTCACGGTTTTCCATGTATATGACCACAAATATTTTTATTTCTTCTTTTTCAGTTTTTTCTGTGTTTCCGTTTTCTTTCCTTATCTAGATTATTTAACTTGTCCTAGACTGATTATTCTTTGTATTTATTGATTCAATAATAAAGATTAATAAATAATAAATAATAAAGATTTATTTATTTCATGTGCTTGTGTACAACATGTGTTGTCAAAGGTCAGGAGAAGCTATTAGATCCTCTGAAAATATGAGTTTCAGGTATTTGTTGAGTTGCCTGACATGAGTGCCAACAACTGAAACGAGAGCCTCTGAGAACATGTCAAGTACTATTAACTTTTGAGCTCTTTCTTTACCCCTAAGTGTTAATCTTTCAATTCTGTAGAAACATACCCAGTTTGGGCTCTATTTTTAGTCAATCGTGTCACTTATTTTTTCTTCTTTCCCTAGTTTCTCTCACTAAAATTTCCAAATTTTCAAAAAAAAATGTGGATGTCTTAATTGTACATTTTCTTTTCCTATTTTCCTGTCTTGGTTGGGGTTACTACTGATGTACTGAAAGACTATGACCTAAAGCAAGTTGGGGAGGGAACGGTTTATTTGGCTTATACTTCCACATCACTGCTCTTCATTGAAGGAAGTCATAACAGGAACTCTAACAGGGCAGGAACCTGGAGGCTAGAGCTGATGCAGAGGCCATGGAGGGGTGCTATTTGAGGGCTTGCTTTCCCTCGGCTTGTTCAGTCTGCTTTCTTATAGATTCCAGGATAAGCAACCCAAGGATGGCAGCACCATTCACCATGGGCTGGGTACTTTCCCTTTGATTACTAATTGAGAAAATGCCTTATAGTCAGATCTTTTGGAGATACTTCTTTGTCAGCTGAGGCTCCTTCATTGATGAGTCTAGTTTGTGTAAAGTTGGCCCAAAACCTGCCAGTAAATCACATTTATCATTTTACTAGTTGGGCTAATCTTGTTTTATTATTCTCTAGTTACTTAAAAATTAAAGTTCAGTTAAATTATTGACATTCTGCTGTAGAATCACTCTAGTAAACTTTTTATTTCATTTGTCGTACTTCCTAACTCCCAAATTTGTGCTTGGTTCTTTTTTATAATTATAAGTTTTGAATTTTGTTGAATTTGTTGAAACATTGTTTTCTTTTTCTCCTTTAGTTCTTTGTTAACTATCTCCTTTAGCACTTTAAATAATTCAAAATTTCTACATGGGAAGTAGAAAAAGACAAGATCTCCTGAGTAAATTGGGAGCATGGGGGACTTTGGGGGAGGGTTGAAGGGGGGAGGGGAGAAGGAGGAAGGGGAGCAGAGAAAAATGTAGAGCTCAATAAAAATCAATAAAAATTAACAGTTCAAAAATTTTGATAATTCCATCCTTTGGCTTCCTTGTGGTCAATATATTTTTCCCCTTAAGTTGTCCACATTTTCTAATTACTTTTTGTAATTGTTTTTGGTTCTTAGAGACAGGGTTTCTTTGTGTAGCCCTGGATGGCCTGGAACTTGCTCTGTAAACCAGGCTGAACTTCAACTCATAGAGATCCACCTGCCTCTGCTTCTCTAGTTCTGGGATTAAAGGTATGAACCATCACTACCTGGAGTATGATTTTTAATTCTAATGGAACGTGTATATTTGGGGAGATTTTTAATTTTATGCAAAAGCACCTCGGTAAATCAGATTTTTCCTCTCTCCCTGTAGGTTGATGCAATTTACTATGGTGGGCTTTGTTGGTTTATTTTGCTGTGCTTTGTATATTTAGAAAATCTTACTATTTTTCAAAGCCCGTTTTCATTATGTTGTATATTTACAATATTAATTTGAGTTTACACAGTAGTATAACATTAGGGGAAAAAAACACATTAAACCTAGTCCTGGTATATAGCCCAAGCTAATCTTAAATTCATGATTCTCCTGTCTCAACTTCCTGTGTTCTGGGAGTTATAAGCCACCACACCTGGCTCTCACCTAGTTTTTCACTAAAATATTCAAAAACTCTCTGTAGATCACAAAATAAAATATTCCCTTAGTGCTTTCAACTTGACTCTAAGATTTCTCCTCAGTCCTTGGGGAGGTTGTTTAAAACTTTTCTTTGGCTTCTAATGTTCAGGAGCACCAGAATGTCATCTTAACCATCTTGGCACCTCTGAATTTCATATTTATCCTTGTTATGATTGACCTTCATGCATTTATAGCCTTATGACTTTCACCAAATGTAAGCACTTTTCAGTCCTTATTTTTCAAATAGAATGTTCTTTCTTTTACCCATTGAGCTTCATGTCATGTATGTGTCAGAGAATTCTAGCATTTCATTGGTTATTCCCTGGGATACATTGTTTCTTTTTTTCCATCTGCTGCTAACTTCAATGGATCTCTCTTCAAATGCACTGAGTATTTTTTTTTGGTCATTTACCATATGCTATTATATCTATCCAAAAGATTTTAAATGTTTTCATCTATTTCATTTCAGCTTTAAAATCTATATATAGAATATATATATATATATATATATATATATATATATATATATATTCTAGGCATGTTGTTTCACACTAGTTCATAGCACTCTGGAGCCTGAACTTGGAGGACTGTCATATATATATATATATATATATATATATATATGACATTCAAGTTATTACAATCCCTCAAAATACAGGTCATTGAAACACAATATAAATAGGAATAACATGGGTAAATTTTATGGCAGTCAAATGGGCAGAGAGGTCATATCCAGAACATTTTCATCCAAGTAATTCTGAAAAAACCTCCCCAGAATCCTCTTGGAGCTTACTCCAGAATAGAACATATAGCAGACACAGAAAACATTGTAACAAATACACAAAAGCAAAATAAGTTCTTGTTTTCTATCTTCTTATAATGAAATTAAGGTAGAAACAAGCATAAAGAGAACCTACAGAAAATTCACAGAAAAAAGTAGAGATTAAGCAGTACACGAGTGAATGTTGAACAGGTCAATGAAGAAATCAAGGACATTTGAAAATACATAAATAAATAGAATGTTGACATCAAAACGTGAAAAAATTTTAAATAGGTTAGAGACAAATATCATTTAAATAGAAAATAGACAAATATATGAAATTTCAATCATAATATTAACAAAGAGGGTCAAGAAACATATTAAAAAACTAATACATTATGCAAAACAGCAGTAATTACAGTAATGAAATGGTAATTCAACACTGTAAAATGTTCTGATATAATCTATTATGTTAATGACAGAGAAAAAATTTATACTACTTTGGAAATATTGAAAATAATTTGAATAAACTACAAAAGTCATTTTTAATTAAAATTTTAATTATGTATAGATATGAAGAACTTTTGTCAATTCGATAATTTAGCCTAAAACAACAGCCAATTGAAATAATTCAATAATTTAGGTAATACAGTTCAACTTCTTCAGGTTTAGATACTAGAGAGGATATTAACTTTCTCTATTTTCATTATAATGCCTTCATTATTTTGTTTTTGCAGTTATAAGGACTTAAACTTAGATTCTTGTGAGGGCTAGGTGAATAAGACTGAGCTTATTCATGCTTTCTGTTTGTTTGCTCATTTATTTATTTATTTATTTATTTAGCTAGTTAGTTATTTTTGTGTATATATGGTGCTGACACTTGGTGGATCTTAGGGATCAAACTCAGTTGGTCAATCTTAGTTGTAAATATCCTCATATACTGAGCCATCTTACAAGCCCATGCTGGCACTTTGTTCACTTCTACTGAGATGAGTTTTATAGCAATTTGTTTAGCTTTGGAAAACAAGGAATAAAATTATCTATGTATTCATGTAACTGTAGGCCAAGTAAATCTGAAATTTCTAAAAACAATAGGTTCAGCAAAAACAAATTATAGTATATATGGATATGAGGTAAGTAGAAAATAATCTAGATTATTATTAAGAGCAAGTCCTAGAAAATTGTCTAAGCGTAATACTAGAAACGGAAAAATGGAAAAAAATTCTCTATATTGACACATTTAATAAAAATTCTTATTAAAATTTTAACAAGATAAATACAAGATCGGTAATTTTTTTAATTTTTAATTAATCATGAATCTTAGGAATATAGATATCTATCTCTAACCATATAAGAAGTCATATTGTTGTTTCCTTTATGTGAAAACAGTAGAATCAATAGTGCTTATTTGTGATGGCAAATATATCTGAAAAACTGTGCATCAATTATATGCAAATTTTTGGTAAATAAAGTACTTATTTCACAAAATATTTCAAGAGGCAAGCCTAATCTTGAAAACAAATGGCAAACATGTATAATTATCTACAATATGATGATGAATCCCATTGAACTGGCTAAATGCAGTATCTAACAATTATCTTTACAAATATTTGGAATAATTCCTGTCTCCACTTTGTAACTTGGCTTTTTACCTGAAATTAAAATGTTTTTATTTTATTTTAAATTATTAAATTCTCTCTGGACTCCTGATAAGAGGTAAATGACCTCTGATTTAATGATCCATTTTTCTTTTTCTACTCTTCAGTTTATAAATGGCGTCCTCAATATGAGCAGGAATTGGATTCTCTCTTTCTCTAGGTACTCTACCTCTAGATATCCTATGTAAATATGTCCAATTACCAAATCTCCTTGTGCTGGTACAATGATGATGGAAAGCAACACAATCATTTAAGCACTGCAGACTTTGCCATCCCTTTAGCCAGCTCACATGGTTCAAGACAGATCTATTGGCCTCAGCTTTACAGAATCACTCACAAACTCTCTTCATCTTGTGAGCAAAAATTATAGCAGTCAGTGTTCACCTTCAAATCAATATACCTATCAATGTCTTCCTAGTGATGTACCTCAAATCTTTGTTTCTTCTGCGTGTAGATTTTATGGCTCTTCAATCAAGCAGAATGGCGCTTCCAGTATCTGTCATGATGAAGTGGGCCGGGAGATGGGACATCCTACATATGCAACCAGCTAGCCCCCTCTTAGTATGAAGTAGGGATTTCCTGGCAGCACTATGCAGGATGTTCAACCTCCCCGTCCATGTGAAAATCAACTGCTGCTCCACCTTGAACTTCTCTTCTCTGTTGAAGGACTTGTCATTGATCGATGCTTCTCTGTGCAAATGATGACATGAAGACTTCTGACTTTGTCTTCTGTTTCTGATGAAATGGTATTGATTACTCATAATCTGAATAACCTAGAAATCTGGTAATCAACAAACCACTCTTTTTTCCAATTATTCTCCCTATCTCAGAACAATCATGTGTTACAGACCTTTAAAAATGTTCTCTCAGCTAGGTAACAAGGAGAACTCTAAGAGAAACATACATGAATCCCCCTAGGAAGGGGAAATAGACAAAATCTCTTGAGAAAATTGGAAGCTTGGGGGTTGGAGAAGAAGGGAGTTCAGGAGGTGAGGTAGATGGAAGGAGGGGAGAAGGGAGAAGAACTTAAGGGAACAGGATGGTCGAGATGACAGAAGGACAGAGAGGCAGAGCAAGGAAAGAGATATTTTGGTGAGGGAGCCATTATGGGACTAGTAAGAAACCTAACACTAGAGAAATTCCCAGGAATCCACAAGGATGATCCCAGCTAAGACCCCAAGCAATTGTGGAGAGGGTGCCTGAACTGGCCTTGTCCTGTAGTCAGAGTGATGACTACCTTAAATGTTATCCCAGAACCATCAGTCAGCAACAGATGGAAGCAGACGCAGCCATCCACAGCCAAACTCTGGGCTGAGATCCCAAAGTCTAGGCTAAGGGAGGGAGGAGCAAAAAACGAGCAAATAGGTCAAGACCATGATGGGGATACTCACTGAAATAGCTTACTTGAATTAATGGGAGCACACCAATTCTTATCTGAGAATCAAACTAGGCCCTCTAAATGTGGGTGACAGTAGTGTGGCTGGGGCAGATTGTGGGGCCACAGGCATTGAGACTAGGATTTATCCCTACTGCTTGTACTGACATTATTTATTTATTTTTATTGCTTTATAAATAATACCATTCAAAAATTTCACTTCCTCCCCTCCTCCCATTTCCCTCCTCCTCCCTCTCCAGTCCTAAGAGAGGACAGGGTACCCTGCCCTGTGGGAAGTCCACATCTCTCCCCCTTCCATCCAGGCTTAGGAAGGTATGCATCCAAATAGACTAGGATTCCAAAATGCCAGTGTATGCAGTAGAAACCCATTCTCTTTGGAGGGATACCTTGCTCAGGGATACCTGTATATAGTGGGGAGGGCCTTGGTCTCTTTAAGAGACAAGCCACGGCCCCTCCCTTCCTGCTTGCAGCCTTAGCCACTTTCTTTTTATGCCTCATGATGTCACAGTTCACCTCATTATTGACATCACCTTTGCTCAGACTTTCAACCAATGAGGATAGACCCAGTAGCATACAATGAGCTGCTTTCAACCAGCAGTGTCAGTCTCACTCTGGACAGGCGGAGTAGCAGCTGGCTGAACCAAACAGGCTCGAGGTCGCCAGCTTTACTAGCGTCCATGCTTCAAAACGAGATCCTTGGAAGACTACAGACATAGCCTGTCATCCTGTCTGCATGCAGCATACCTACTTTGAGTCTTCAATGCCAACTCAGTTTCCGATGCTTCTGTATTGAAATCTTCATCTCTTTTAAGACTGCTCTCAAGACGGAACATGGATAATATTAGAAACTCCTGATGTAATACCGCAACAAATTCCTTTGGACTGTCCGGGTACCTCGGTTTAAACCTCTCCTTTTCATCACGGACTTGTGAATGTGAGTTTAATCTGCTGAACCAGACCCCAAGATGGGACTAGGATTCTTTGCCCGATTATACTATCCTGATCTTGAAGACATTCATGCAGCTTTTAATGTGCCACCTACACCTGAGACACAACAAAAAATTTCAAGTCCATATTTCTTGGCTGTGTTTCTGGAAATATTTAAGCATCAAGGGGGTGGTTTTAAATATTTCCATTTAATAAAAGAGATTGTGAAATATCATTTCGATATCTATAGGAGTCTTTAATGGTAGATTTTTGTTTGGGAAGCAGCATAATATTTTTGAGTTCAAATAATTTAACTATGTGAAATAGTAGTACTCCTTTAGATTTTATAAGTATAGCTAGTAGTAAACCTAAATTCTGAAAAGTCTCTTGTCTGCTAAAGCATAAAGTATTTGTTTTAATATTTGATATTTTCTTAAACAAGCTCTCAATTGTTTAATGTGATAATTCAATTAATAAACTAACATGAATGAGAAGACTGACAGTCAATATTGATAACTACCAAGTCATTTGAATTTAACAAAAGGATGGTTTATATATCATTCTGTTTAAGTACATCCTGTCTGAGCCACAGGACAGCGCCTTCATAGCATGGAATATGGCTTCTGTGGCTCTTCTACATATAGGGCTCATAATTAGGGTAACCAAAGGATAAGCTACAGAGTTTTGTTTGATCAGCAGTATAAATGTTTTCTTTCCACTGGAAACAAATTAAGTACATATAAAACTATTGACAAACCTGAAAGAAAGCAGCTAGTGCACCTTAAAAATTATCAAAAATTGTTTTCACTGCAGTAGAAAATGTGTCACTATGATGAAATGAGTGTTTTAATACAAGGAATGTTGAGTGTTGTGAGAATGAACTGGTAAATGTTCATGGATGACTAATAAAGAAACATGCTAGCAATAGGTAGCAACTCACTAAAAAGCAACAAAATTTCCTGGGACAAAGCTTTCAGCAATAAGTGCCCTCCATTCTTCTGCTAAAATTGTGGACTTAGAGAACCATTTATATCAAGCTAGAGAAAACAGATTTAATATGTTAATGTATTTCACAGTGAATCAAGTGTTTGTAATAATACATTTGAACAATTCTTGCCTTTTCCATATGGCAAGTATTGCCAGGAAGAATGAAGAACTGGTTAGTGACTGGCTTCCCAGCGGAACCTTCCTAAAATCTAAACCCTAAACCCTAGGACACATTCCATGCCCTTCCCCTCCCATCTCAGCACCAGCAAGGCAGCTGGGCCCTACTCCCATCTCTGGTAGAACTACGTTGCTCTGGTGCAGTTCCCAGCAGCCTACAAGCAGGTGAGAGACCTGCCTCCAGGCTGCATCACCACCACTACCACCACCCATTGGACTCTGTCCCCTTCAGACCCAGTTCACCGCCCAAATCCATGCACCCTGATGTCCCCTACAACCCCAGCAAACTACATAGGAACAGGTACTACCCACACCAGCAGAAAGAACAGATGCACAAACACCAGTGTAAGAGTACATTCACAACAGAAAGGGCAAAGTGAGTCACCCACAGCAAGTCCTGAACTTTCCAAGGCAGCTGAAGCACAAGCAAACGATCTTAAAATAACTTTATGAAGATGGTAAAGGCCCTTAAGGAGGAAATGAAAAATTCCTATTAAGAAATCAAGGAAAATACAAAATGTTGGAAGAAATCAGTAAATCCCTTAAAGAAAGACAGGGGAAAAACAGCTAAACTGGTGAAGGAAATGGTTTAAGACTTGATTGAAATAGAAGCGATAAAGAAAACACAAGCTGAGGGAATTCTGGAAATGGAAAATCTGGGTAAGTAAATAAGAACTACACAAGGTCCAGTTGAAGAGCAGAAGGAGGGAGAATATGACCAAGGAAGTCAGGACCACGAAGGTTTGATCCACCCACTGAGACAGTGTGCCTGAGCTAATGGGAGCTCACCAAAGCCAGTTGGACCAGGACTGAATGAGCATGGGATCAAATCGGAATCTCTGAATGTGACTGACAATTGGGGCAGAGTGAGAAGCCAATGATAATGGCACTGGGATTTGTCTCTACTTCATGTACTGGCTTTTTGGGATCCAAGTCTATTTGAATGCCTACCTTCCTAAGCCTGGATGGAGGGGCGAGGGCCTTGGACTTCCCACAGGGCAAGGTACCTTGCCCTCTCTCAGGACTGGAGGGGAAGAGGGGAGGGTGTGTGGGGGAGTGGGAGGGAAGTGGGAGGAGGGGAGGAAGTGCAAATTAACGAGATAAAATTTAATACTTTTTTAAAAAAGAACTGTGAATGCAAGCATCACCAACAGAATATGAGAGATGGAAGAAAGAATCACAGGTGTTGAAGATATGATAGAGAAAACAGATTCATTCGTCAAAGAAAATTCTAAATCCAATAAATTTCTAACACAAAACATTCAGGAAATCTGGGACCCCATGAAAAGACCAAATAAAAGAATAATAGGGATAGACGAAGGATAAGGTATAGGAAAAATATTCAGCAAAATCATAGAAGGAAACTTTCACAAACTGTAGGACATGCCTATAAAGGAACAACAAATGTCAGCTTTTTAACCTGACCACCTTTTTTATCACACTCCTGAAATATGAGAATTTTTATATATTTCTTTTTTCTGTGAGAAGAAGTTTGCTACAGGATTAAAATTGAAGAGAGGACATAGTTAAAATAGGGAAGTGGGGGTCAAGCCAGGTACACGGTTGTAATAATGGACCCACTGTAGTGTTATGCCACAAGCAAAGGACCCAGCTGTCACAGAAATTCCCTCAGGTGATGCAGTAATCATTTATCTGAGATCATACCAGAGGCTCAGAACCAGCGATATGTGAAACAGAAGGGAAAGGGTAAACTAAATGGGCAAGGAGCAAAGCAGAGCAGTCACAGTCCTCCATAAGCACACTAATGCTAATTTACAAGAAGAAACCTCCCTTGATCAGTTTGAGCCTAAACTGAATCCTAGCTGCTGTCCCGCCCGAGTCTGAGGCAAGTGCTCTTTAGAGGTTTTTAAATGATCTTAGCCTGAAATTTATGTGACCACAACAAGTGCCACCTGAAGGCACCAAAGGAGAGCTACTGGCAAAAAAAAAATATGACATTACTTGCTACTTAAGAAGATTATGGGGTAAGCAATTATTTGGAAAGTTTTAAAATATCTGATTTTTTCCTTCAATCAAGTAGACTGGGAATCTGTCCAGCCCTATCTCTCACTTCTATTTCCAGAATCTAGCCCAGTTAGTTCTGCTGATCCTCCCCTCCACAGACTGTCCCCAACATGCCAGATCTAGCCCTGATCTGAATCAGTGCCCAAGACTAATATAGCCACCTATGCCTGAACCACAGCTAATTTCTGGGTTTCTGCCAGAACTCACCCTGAGTCATCCCTAAACCACAGTCCTCTCCAATGCTGTATCTAACCTTTCTATCCACCAGATTTATTCTCAGACTCAAGACTCTGTCCAGGAGGTACATCAGGTGCACCAGTCAAATCTCTGTTCACCTGACTTCATTCCTCTCAAGCCATTTCCGTCCTGCACATCCTCTCTTCTGCCGCAACCTGCCCTGTCCACATCACAGTTAGAACTAATTAAAGCAGTCCACATACCTAGATATCATATCAAAACTATGAACAATGTTAAAGATCAGAACCTGCAAGTCCTGTAAAAACATTTGCCAATGAACTGAACAGAGAATTCTCAGCAGAGGAAGTTCAAATGGCCAAAAGACACTTAAAGTCGTGCTCAACTTCCTTAGCAATCAGGGAAATGCAAATAAAAACAACTTTGAGATATCATCTTACACCTGTCAGAATGGCTAAAGTCAAAAACACCAAGGATAACCTTTGCTGGAGAGGCTGTGGAGGAACGGGTACCCTCATCCATTGCTGGTGGGAATGCCATCTTGTGCAACCACTGTGGAAGTCAGTGTTTCGGTTTCTCAGGAAATTCGGGATCAACTTACCCCTGGACCCAGCAATACCACTCCTGGGAATATACCCAAGAGATGCTCTATCATATGACAAAAGCATTTGTTCAACTATGTTCATAGCAGTATTATTTGTAATAGCCAGAACCTGGAAACAACCTAGATGCCCTTCAATGGAAGAATGGATGAAGAAAGTATGGAATATATACACGCTAGAGTACTACGCTGCGGTAAAAAACAATGACTTCTCGAATTTTGCAGGCAAATGGATGGAAATAGAAAACACTATCCTGAGTGAGGTGTCCCAGACCCAAAAAGATGAACATGGGATGTACTCGCTCATAATTGGTTTCTAGCCATAAATTAGGGCCACAGAGTCTACAATAGGTGAACCTAAAGAAGCTAAGTAAGAAGGTGAACCCAAGGAAAAACATATAGTTATCCTCTTGGCTAAGGGAAGTAGACCCAATTGCCGGGGAGAAAATTAGGATCTTGGGGGTGGGGTGGGATGGGGGTAAGGGGAGATGGGGAGAGAAAAGGTAGAAGGGAAGGAGGGGGGATTTGGGGAATCAGGAGAATTGGGATATAGGAAAGGTGGATAGGGGAGCACGGAACCACAATTCTTAGTTAAGGGAACCACTTTAGGGTGAGCAAGAGATTTGACCCTAGAGGGGCTCCCAAGTGCCCAACATGAGGTTCCCAGTTAGTTCCTTGGGTAGCTGAGGATTGGGAACCTGAAATGACCCTATCCGAGAGCAATACTGACGAATATCTTGCATATCATCATAGAACCTTCATCTGGTGATGGATGGAGACAGAGACAGAGACCCACACTGGAGCACTGGACTGAGCTCCCAAGGTCCCAATGAGGAGCAGAAGGAGGGAGAACATGAGCAAAGAAGTCGGGACCACGAGGCGTGCACCCACCCACTGAGACAGTGGAGCTGATCTACTGGGAGCTCACCAAGGCCAGCTGGACTGTGACTGAAAAAGCATGGGATAAAACCGGACTCTCTGAACATGGCGAACAATGAGGGCTGATGAGACGCCAAGGACAATGGCACGGGGTTTTGATCCTACTTAATGTGCTGGCTTTGTGGAAGCCTAGCCAGTTTGGATGTTCACCTTCCTAGATATGGACGGAGGGGGGAGGACCTAGGACTTACCACAGGGAAGGGAACCTAGACTGCTCTGTGGACTGGAGAGGGAGGGGGAGAGGAGTGGGGGGAGGGGTAGAAGGGTGGGAGGAGGGGGAGAAGGGTGGGAGGAGGGGGAGGGAAATGGGAGGCTGGGAGGAGGTGGAAACTTGTTTTTTGTTTATGTTTTTTTTTCTTCTTTTCTTAATAAAAAAAATTATTAAAAAAAAAAAGAAAATTGCCTAGGTGAACCCCAGGACACAAAATTGAAAAGAACAATCATAAACTTGATCAAATAATTCAAGGAATTTAAAGAAGACATAAGGAGATGGTTTAACAAAATCAAAGACAAAGGGCTTAAAGGAACTAAATATCTAAGTGACGTCCAAGAAAACATAAAAACAATGCTGATGAAAATAATGAGGACAATCCAGGATGTCTCAATCAGGAGATAGAAGTATTTATGAAGATTCAAGCTGAAATGAAGATAGAATTGAAAAACCCAGTAGTTAGAAACTCAAAGCAAAACCTTACAAACAGAAAGAAGTGAACAGATGGTAGAGGATGAGGACTCAAAGATAAGTAAAAAAGATCTAGACAAAAGAAATGAAAAAGATGAAAACATTTTAAAAACACATATACTATATTTAAGTGACTTGAATTACCTTTCACCAGAAAGAATGAGATTGGAGTGATGATAATGATTTTTTCATATATGTACATAAAAGAAATCAAAGTATAGTGGACCAGTAAAGCAAGATTGGAAAGCAAATCAAAAGTCATATTATAAACTAAACTTTATGAGATCTGTAAAAGTTCCCATGTTGAAAAGCTCTCACTGTCAAAGTGGTCTACATAATAGCTTGGTTTTCATTAGGTAGAGCAGTTTCTGGCAGTTCATTTGTCCTTTTGGAAATATTGAAGCCTGTTTATGAGAACAAAGTCAAATGGTTCATTTGAAGTAGACTGATTTTTCTGGTATTTAATTAGTTCACATTCCTAATACAAGCGTCAGGAAACAGCAGTGGAGCTCAGTGCAAAGAACTGGCCTATCTCAATGTCTTTGCATCACCACATATAATTGGGTTTCTGGAACAGACTTTGAAGTCAGATTCCATAGATCTCTATTTGTTCAAGTAGAGATAGATGGGTTCATTCATTTTCTTGTATTTCATGCATCTAAAATCACCTATGAATTCACTGCCAGGGATAAAGAGTTCTCATAGTTCTATCACATATTCTATTTTGTGGTGGACTTTAAAATGACAGTGCCTACACTTGATTCATTATGCTTTTCCCAAGAATAAATTGCAAGAAGCTTCATAAATGGACCTTTTTGGGAACTGTGGGAATTGTGCCATTATACCTCATTAAACTGTTTCTATTACAAGTAATTCTTTGTAGTTAATGGAATATGCTCAAGTGCAGGAAAGTTGTAAAAGTCTATTAAAGTTAAAATAATTAAACAAAATACATTTACAATATAAATATTAAAACTTGTGAAAGACTTTTTAATCACATTTAGTTTTTTTGTCTGTGTGTGCAAGTATGCCCTGACATGTTTGTGGAGGTCAGAGAACAACTTTGGGATTGTGTCTCTTTCTCTTCACCATATGGGTCCATGAATTGAAGATGAGTTGTCAGCATTTCTGGAAGGTACCTTTACCTACTGAGCCATCTCACTGGACTAAACTATGATTTTTTTGATAATTAAAATTGTCAAAGTGGTTATAGTCATTCTCAAATGTTCAAATTCCATTAGGGAGCCTATGTTTAACTTGATGAGATGTAAGCCAGAATTAGACTGATTTATATAAAGGACACAGTACTAGAAAAGAGACCTAATGACAAACTACTTTTGACTCAAACCTCCCTTTGTAGCAATGTGGTAACTGAACCCAAGGTATTCCGTGTGCTAGGCTAGTTCACTATTGTTAAAATACATCCATACTCCATAGAAATATTTTTTAGCATATTAGGGTGCAATATCGGCATATCATATGATTTTACATACCCTTCCACCTTAGATTCATGTATGTCAGTGTTTAATTTTTCTTGGCTGCATTGATTATAAACATTGGGAACAACATTTATGATTATTTGTAATGTCTCTGCCTTCATCTATAGATGTTCTTGCATACTGTTTTACATGTTTTAATGTCTGTACCAAAGCAATATAGAAGAATCAGAAGAAAAGTCCCAATGAAGGAAATGATACTTGTGGAAAATAAATTCTGAATGAGGTCTTGAGCTGTGAATATATGTAGATTTGTTTTTTTATCCTGTGATAAAGACTGCAAGCAGTCTTCCTTACTCATATAGCTTCATTAAATGTTTCCTATGCTGTTCTCTCTCTCTCTCTCTCTCTCTCTCTCTCTCTCTCTCTCCTTTCTATATATATTTATATATGTATGTATAAACACATATTTGTATATATATATTTCTAGTTTACCATTCTTAAATATTCTCATTGTAGAAAATATTAGTATACAGACATAAAAACATAATTTCTATAAAGCAGATACCCAGGGTTACTCATTGTTATTTTCTGGAGTCCAGCACATTCTGTAATGTAAATAAGTGGTTCTCTACTTTCTCAGTGCTGTGACACTTTAATATAGTTCCTCATGTTGTGTTGACCCCCAAACATAAAATTATTTTTATTACTTCATCACTATCATTCTGCTACTCTTCTGAATTATAATGTAAATACCTATGTTTTCTAGATGATCTTATGTGACTCATGTAAAAAGGTCATTCAATTTCCCCAAAGGGTCATGACCCACACATTTTGAACCACTGATGTGTTCTATCTAGCACAGATTTGTTGAGTGAGTTCATCTGCTTTTAAATTCACATGTATGCTACTTGTTATTCTTTCCAGCTAATGAATTACTTATGATCCTTTTCTAAATATTGAAACAGCTTAGTTTACTTTTTGTTGTGTAAGTAAGAAAGCACTAATTATTTTTCAAATATTTCTTCATCAGAAGAATCTTCATTACTGTATCTTTATAGTAAAGTTCGAAGTAAGGCATGGTGATATTAGGATAGCTACACCAGTTTGCTTCTTAGGTCCATTTGTTTGGAGAGTCTTTTTTCAGCCCTTTACTCTGAGGTAATGTCTGTCTTTGATGTTTAGGTGTGTTTCTTGTATGCAGCAGAAAGATGGATCTTGTTTCTGTATTCATTCTGTTAACCCGTGCCTTTTGATAAGTGAATTGAATATATTGAAACTAAGGCATATTAATGACCAGTAATTGTTAATCCCTGTTATTGTGTGTGTGTGTGTGTGTGTGTGTGTGTGTGTGTATGTGTTTCCCTTCCTTGTGATTTGCTGGTGTGAGATTATCTATTGACTGTGTTTTTGTGGGTTCAGCTAACTTCCTTGGGTTGAAGTTTTTCTTCTAGTGCTTTCTATAGAGATGGATTTGTAGATAGGTATTGTTTATATATGATTTTGTCATGGAATATTTGTTTTCTCCATCTATATTTATTGAAAGTTTTGTTAGGTGTAGTAGTTCATAGCAGCATTATTCATAATAGCCAGAACCTGAAAACAAACTAGATGCCCCTCAACTGAAGAAAGAATAAAGAAAATAGAAAATGTGGTACATTTACATAACAGAGTATTACTCAGCAATAATAAACAATGACATCATGAAATTTTCAGGCAAATAGATGGAACTAGAAAAAAAATCCTGAGTGAATTAACCTAGACCCAAAAAGACAAACACAGTATGCATTCACTCATAACTGGATACTGGATGTTAAGTAAAGGATAAGCAGACTACAACACATGTCTCCATAGAAGGTAGATAACAAAGGACAGTAAGAGGAGTACATGGATTGTCCTGGCAAGGGGAATTAGACAGATCTCCTGGGTAAATTGTGGCTAAGGCGGGATGGTAAAGTGGAGGGAATGGGGAATGAGAATACGAAGAAACAGGATCATTGAGTTGGGGGATGATGGAGTGGAGAGCAATGAAAGGAATATCTTGATAGAGAGAGACATTATGGGGTTAGGGAGAAACCTGGTGACAGAGAAATTCCCAGGAATTCACAAGGATGACCCCAGCTGAGATTCCTAGCAATAGTGCAGCGGGTGCCTGAACTGGCCATCACCGGTTATCAGTTTGGTTAACATCCTAATAGTCATCACAGAACTTTCATCCACTAATTGAAGCAGATGCAGAGATCCACAAGCAAGCATCAGGAACCCAGTCGAAGTGAGGGAGGAAGGAATATATGAATAAGGGAGTTCAAGATCATGAGGAGGAAATCTATAGAGATAGCTGAACCAAAATTCTGGGAACTCATGAACTCTAGAGCTACAGCTATGGAGCCTCCTTGGGACTGAACTAGGCCCTCTGCATGTGGGAGACAGTTGTATAGCTTGTTCTATAGGAAGGGCCCCCAGTAGTGGAACCAGGTTTTATCTCTGGTACATATGAACTAGCTTGTTGGAGCTCATTCCCTATGGTGGGATGTCATGCTCATACTTCATGCAGGGGGGAGGGACTTGGTTCTGCCTCAACTTAATGACCAGGCTTTGTTGACACCCCATGGGAAGCCTTACTCTTTAGAAGGAGTGGATGAAGGTGTGCTTGAAGGAGGCGAGGGGGTTTGGAAGAGGGGAGGGAGGTAGAACTGTGATTGGAATGTAAAATGAAATAAAAAACTATGGACTCTGGAGAAAGTAGCCGTTCAAAGGGAGACTGCCAGGCTTTGTCTGAAGGCTCCCCGGGAAGCTCTCAGTCTGGGAGCAGACACAACTCTCCCCGAGCCCTAACACATGGCATCATTGGGGATATTTTGCCCAAACGTGAAGACCGACAATGCAAAGCTTTGGATTCTGATGCTGTGGTGGTTGCAGTTTTCAATGGCTTACCAACTGTTGAGAAAAGAAGGAAAATGGTCGCCTGGGGGGGCTAATGCAAAAGGAGGTCTCCTGGAAGGAATGCAGGTGGCAGATTTGGAAAGTCATTCTGAAGCTGGGGAGTTACAGCCCACACTACCTGAAGGAGCGTCAGCTGCCCCCGAGGAAGGAATGAGTAGGGACAGCGACATTGACTGTGACATGGAGAATGAGGAGCAGGAAGAGCACACCAGCATGGGGTCCTTCAACAATCTGTTCCTGGCTCCGCCCCCAGACGAAGATTCACATTCCAGTTTTCCTGATGGTGAACAAATCGACCCTGAAAATCTCCACTTCAGTATTGATGAAGGCAGTGGAAGATTGCTTGTTCTTGGAACCCAGCAGCCATACTGTGAGGAAGCCCAAACCAGCCAACTTGGAGAAACAGCATGTCAGGGGTCACACGGAAATGAACTGAGGTCCCTGCCTCCAGCTGGCAACCACCATCAGCTGCCTGATGTGTAAGTGCACAAAGCTCCAGAAAACACCAGTCTCCTCCCTGAGGCTTCAGATGTGGGACAGAGATGGGAACTTCGCTGTGCCAGTCTGAAATCCTGAGCAAGAAACTATAGTATAATAAATGACTTTATTACGCCAAAAAGAAAAAAAAGAAATAAAAAAGCCTCTGGGTAAAATATAACGAATCTTTATAATTAATGAGCCGGGAGGTGGTGGCACACGGCTTTAACCCCAGCACCTGGGAGGCAGAGGCAGGTGGATCTCTGTGCGTTCAAAGCCAGACTGGTCTACAGAGGGAGTTCCAGGAGAGGCTCCAAATCTACAGAGAAACCCTGTCTCAAAAAAAAAAAACAAAACAAAACAACAACAACAAAAAAAGAATCTTTACAATTAAAGAAATTACCTCTAAGAGGGTACTTTGGTGACTATTGGAGATTTGAGAAAATATTATGTGATCATGCCTTGGTCAGATCCTCATTGAGTTCTAGTCCTTAGCCACATTTCCATTCTTTTTTCTTTAACCTCACATGGCAGTCAAGAATTTATAAATATAAAATGAATGCATGATAATGATAGCTTGTAATCCCCTCTTTTCCAGTGAGAGAGGAAAAAGATGGCAATTTTAAGGCATCCTGGGGTAAACAGAGTAAATTCAAGGTCAGCCTAGATAACTTAGTGAGACCCTGTTTCAAATTAAAAAGTGAAAATAAAACTCAGGATATAGACCAATGGCAAAATAGCTGCACCGCATGTGTGAAGTCCTTGGTTTAAACTCTAGTTAAAGAAAAATGAGGATGGGGAGGTTGGGAGAAGAATAACTTGGAGATATAAGGCAAAACTGTTGGTGGGAATATAAGGAAGTGTAACTGGTGTGAAAATCAGTGTGTAGGTTCCCCAAAACAAACTAAATAAGACTATCATAAAATCTAGCTTATGTTGTTCCTGAGAATATGTCTGAAACATACAAAGTGAACACACCATACAGAAACCTGTGCATCCATGTTGATTGTGACAGTATTTTTAGTAACCAAGTCATAGAATCAGTATGAGTGCCCACTAGTACAAGAATGGAAATGAAAATAGCATATATATATATATATATATATATATGTGTGTGTGTGTGTGTGTGTGTGTGTGTGTGTGTGTGTGCTTGCTCGTGTGTGTGTATACTACACACATATATATGTATACACAGAGAATTAAGTCTTATTAGGCCACAAACAACCAAGGACCATAATTTAGAGAATTTTAAGCAAAACAAGCTAGACTCAGAAAGACAAAAACATTTTTCACTTGTATATGAAGTGAATATCAGAAAGTTACAATATGAAAGTATAAAGGAGACTATTTCAGAAGAAAAGGGAACCAGCTGGATGGAAAAGTGGAGCATATAGGTTAATGAATAGTGAGCACATCAAATATACACAGGAAAAATCACAATGAAATGGACTATAACAAAATTATAGGTATATTTGTTCAGACTACAGAAGAGTGTATACCATAACCAGGAGCAGCATATATTTCTTGTAATTACTGTTTCTATATGGTCACAGCATAACCCATTTAGTTTTGCATACAAAATTAAGTATTTTCACTTAATTTAATAAATATATATCTATATTATTTGGTATTTTTGTATATCAAGCACATTTATGGGTTGAAAAATCCAATGAACCCAGTAAGTTTCCATTCTGTTCACTACACCCACTTTTAAAATCATTACAAACAGATAAATGTTTTAGACAATGAAGATCCTTGTTGAAATGCATTGATGCGAAGGAACTAGGAGATTTTTTTTATTCTTTTATTTATTTATTTATTTATTTATTTTTGAAAAAATTTCTGCCTCCTCCCAGCCTCCCATTTGCCTCCCCCTCCTCTCCCCCTCCCCCCACTCCTCTCCCCCTTCCTCTCTAGTCTGAACTGGGTTTTGATCCTACTTCATGTTCTGGCTTTGTGGGAGCCTAGCCAGTTTGGATGCTCACCTTCCTAGACCTGGATGGAGGGGGGAGGACCTTGAACTAGGAGACTTTTGACACGAAGACGCTAAACCCCTTACATTTGTCAGATTTGTCCATTATTGAAAAAACAAGGTCAAGCATTTGGGAAGCACTAAGTGGCTCAGTATGGTCTCTGTTTGGAAGGAGAGCAGTCTAGATTAGTGGCTTAACCCCAGATAATGTACTTCTCTCCTGGCTTTCATATCACTTAGATTCATATCATTAATCAGTTCACTTCACTGAGTCTTAATGTCCAAGTCAACAAGATGAAGGATTGGAGCAACTTATTATTAGTTTCCTGTACACTCCATGCCTCTACATAAACTTATAGGTATCGTCCTAATTGTAGAAGTAATATAGAGGGAGCAGGGGGCGGGAAATGGGAGGCTGGGAGGAGGCAGAAAATTTTTTTTTCCACATTTTTTTTAAAAAGAACTAATATAAAAATATACAAATAATTCTAAGAGGCTCTAATGAATTCATAGCAATGAGGTACTGGTAATATTAATGTTATAATATAAAGAAAGTTTCATACTTGAGAGCTGTTTGAAACTATACAAATGAAGCAACTATTCTTACTGAAATCTGACAAGGCATTTCAAAGATAGTTTTCAACCCCCCCCCATTTTAGCAAGTACATACTGTAATATTTGACACATGTTGACACCTACAAAGTTAATTTTACTATTGTGTCCCATCGGAATGTTTCCTGTCTCTATCCCAGAGTTTTTGATGGTTTTGTTCTCATATATGTTACAGTTGTGTAGATTGGTCCTCTTATGGGACTCCTAACAGTGGGAATTGATGGAGGAAGGTCATTGGCTAATAAAGGCACTGCCCTGGCCCATTTTATTGGTTAGAGGATAGGTGGGAGGAGTAAACAGAACAGAACACTGGGAGGAAGAGGAAGTGAGGGCAGAGACTCCACAGCTCTCTCGGGAGCAGACGCCTGAGAGAGACGCCATGCCCCGCTCCCGGCATGAAGCTCCGACCCAGGATGGACTAGGCTAGAATCTTCCCGGTAAGACCGGTTCTCACAGATTATTAGAGATGGGTTGATCGGGATGTGAGAATTAGCCAGTAAGGGCTAGGGCTAAAGGGCCAAGCAGTGATTAAATGAATACAGTTTGTGTGTTGTTATTTCGGGGCATAAGCTAGCCGAGCAGGCGGCCGGGGTGCTGGGAACGCAGCCCCGCCACCCTTATTACTTCAGGGAATAGTGGCTGTCCCTAATGTTTTGGCTGCCTTTTGGGACCCTACTCTTCATAATGGGTCACTTTATCCAGTCTTAATACATGGGGAGAAGATTAGTCCTACTGTAGCTTGATATGCCATGGTCTATGGATACTCATGGGAGACCTGCCCTTGTGTGGATGGAGACAGAAGAGGAGGGCACTTGGGGTGGGAGTTAGGGGGAATAGGGGGAGGGGCTGGAAGGGGAGCATTGGTGGGGAGGCTGGGACCTGGATGTAAAATAGATGAATAAAAAAATCTATACTTTTTCATTTATAGTCCTGCATGCCATCACTAATTGTCAGGATAGTTTATATTCCAGCCGGATGTGGAGTATTTCTGGAATACAAATCTGTTTTGGAAATTCTTATTTATTTTGATTAAATATTTATTGCCAGCTTCCCAAGTGAGTTCACTAATGGAACAATGTGCTCGTCCAAACCCACTAACCCTATTTAACCCTAATTGCACAACTTCTTTTAAATTAAGTAAAATCTCAGGACACTTTTGCTCTCATGGGTATTTAATTTATTATACATACTCTGACACGACACCTTGATGCTGTATTTGAAAATGTAAACTCCCCTTTCCCTGATTTATTTATTTATAAGTTTGTTTGTTTACTACATCCTGACCTCAGTTTTCCCTCCTTCCTCTCCTCTTAGTTCCTTCCCTCACTCCTCCTCCTGTTCCTTTCAGAAAATGTCAGGCTTGCCATAGATATCAACAAGATATTGCATATCAAGTTGCAGTAAGGCTGAGCACCTCCTCATGTATTAAGACTGGGCAATGTAACCTAGTATGTGGAGTAGGCTCCCAAAAGCTAGTAAAAGGGTCAAAGACAGCCCTGGTTCCCACTGTTGGGAGTCCCATGAGAAGACCAAGCTACACAATTGTAACATATATGCACAGTGCCTAGGTCAGTCCCATGCAGTATCCCTGGTTGTCAGTTCAACCTTTGTGAGAACAGGTTAGTTGATTCTGTGGGTTTTCTTGTGGCTTCTTTGACCTGGAAACCTATGGATTTAGTTGTTTTCTGAAAATTTACCTTAGACCAAGCACAGGTGGATGGGTGTTATGAAGGTAACCATTTGACATTAAGCATTATTGTAGAGACATTGAAATTCAAAGGTATAGGGAAAAAAGCTATTACCATAAGGATTTAAAATTAGTAGTTTTTAGTCCTATCTAAAGAGGATATTTGAAAAATGTCTTGCTTAACTGAAGTCTTATAAATGGCAATAGGCCATAGCCAGGATCAAAATAATAATGAAAGTGAAGCTGACTAGTTTTTATACCAATTAAATGTACTTCCTTCAAGATGACTTATTTTAATCCTAACCATTTTCTGGTTATAGATGTACAGAAACAGTGTACTCCTGCTATCTTGAGTTATTGTATGGACACCTCCCACATGTCTGAGGGACATTTTGCACTTCAACGGACATCCCTCTTAGCAATTAATACTTGCTCTAACCAGATGAAAGTCACATTTTCCCCAGAATATTCCTAAAGGTGGCCAGGTACTTATAAAGGGAGACATTTTTGGTGATTCAAGAAGGGACCACTGACTAATGGAAGGTAAAGTATAAAAGTTACTTAGTCAAGAATTCAGGTCTTAGGAAAAGACCAGAAAACAATGCAAGACAATTGGCTGGATTGGAACTTTGGCAATATAAGGATCCAAAAGAAAGAAATTCTGTGCATTTTGTGATATAGTATTGTTGTATTGACTATGCAGCATCTGATAGTAATAAGTACCAAAATTTGTCTATTAGTATAATAGTAGCATAATAATTATGTTGTTAGCCAACTGCTTTTTGATTCAATTCAATGCCCACTGCATGAGAGGGAACTCATGATTGGTACTGTATACCCAGTTGAAGGCCACTGCTGAGTTGATAAAAAACCCTAGAGAGAAAGTTATTGCTTTTGTTTTGCTAAATAGACATGATGTACCCTTCAGATGATCTTTTCACATTTATGGTTATGGATGAGCGTTGCTGTCAGCTTTTGTTGGAGAAACTTCTCTTTGCTGTGGCAGCAGGAACAACAATGACTTAAACTGGTCAAAGTGCTGAGAAGAAGTGACTATTGATTGGTCACTCCTAAATAGGACAGCTGTGTAACCTTCTCCAAGGCTCAGGAACATCACATAAAAACTCACGGCTGCTATTATCTGCACAAGATTCAGCCCATCAGCGTCTGTCACAGAGGAAGGAGGGGCTCATGAGTCCCCATACCTTCCTGAAGGTTTTTTTTAAGATTTATCTATTTATTATGTTTTAAATAGAAGCAAATCAATAAGCAGTTCCTTAGGTTTTATTCTTTCATCTACTCAATTCTCCACTTATTCATTCATTCACCAAGTATAGCACATACTTGGCAGCAGACACACTTCTAGTCACTGACTGGAGCTGAGAAAGTAGGTGTGCTTAGAGTGTATTCTCATGAGCAGAGAGAGACAACAAATGAATAATGTATAGAGCAATAAGATGGTAACTAATTTCTATGAAGCTAAAATTAATCCCTAGTAATTGATCATTAAAGTAGAATAAAAAAGGCTATCAAGGTACTGAATTTAATAAAAAAAACATTATTTGAAGAGTCCTTGATGACTATTTGAACAGTCAGGAATTTGATATAGTTGTATATTTCCTATGAATGGTAAAGATGTCTGGAGTCCAAGGAATAATGCAAACCCAGGTTAAATAATTGAAGTATTGAGGTTAAATCAGTAACACATCAATATTTTTATAAATGTGTCAGTATAAATCATGATTTTTAAAGGTTATATAAATTATCATTTATGTTCTATATAGGTTGAAATGCCTGTATTATCTTTTTTTTTGTTTAATTGAAAATGATTTTTCATATAATGTATTCTGACATGGTTTCCTCTTGCTCATCTCCTTCCAAATCCTCCCCACTTTTCCATAGTTCCTACCTCATAACTTGACTCTCTTTAGAAAATAGAGAGGCAGGTAAATAGTAAACAGACAATTATAAAACAAAACAAGCTAACAAAAAAAAAGAAAATCTTAAGAAACTAATACAGAGACACATAAACACACACGAAATAAAAACACAAAATAGGAGACCATAATACACAAGCAAGCCACTAGTAAGGTGAAAATGAAAAGGAAAAAGCCAAAACAAAGTAATATAAGAAGAAAAAAATCTCTAAAAAATGCCATTATATTTGTTTGGTATTGGCATCTACTGCTTGGCATGGGGCCTGTTCTTAAGGGTGGTTTATATACCTGGTGAGACTCCATTGGAGAAAACTAAGTTTCTTTGTGAGCAGTTGTAAATTGGAGACAGCTTCTTGGTTAGATATATGAGCTTGTTTCTACTTCTCCTTCTCAGAGCTAGAATCCCATCTTACTTGGATCTGTGCAGTTTTCCACAGTCTGTGAGTTCATGTGTGTGTCGGTCTTTATGGGTTTTCAAAACTCCTCATTGTAATGGTGTTTTTGTTTGTTTTCAAACATTTAATTTTTAATGCTGATGGACATTATAACAATAAAATTATAATATGAAACATTTTCATTCAAAACTAATTGTTAAGGCAATATTATGGATAAAAAGAGTAAAACTTTGAAACAAAGAATAGTGAGTGGTACACTTCTATAATCATAGGACCTGGATGAGAGAAGCAGGAGAATCAATAGTTCAAAGCCAGTCTCATCTATATCATGATTTTATGTCAGACTGGGTAGCAGGAGACCACATATTATAAGGAAAAAGAAGGAGTTGAGAATGTAGGACAAAGAAGAAGAAGAGAAAAGAAAAAAATGAGTAAAGATTTGGGAGAACTTAGACATGAGAAATCCTATTTTGATTAACTGTGAACCTTTTTGATTTTCTCTGTCTCTACTATGTCTCTCGTTGATTATACTAGAAGAGAATAATAGGATTGAATGCTTGTACCTAGATATCTCAAAGAAAGTATAAAAATATCTAACTACATGAATGATGTAGGTATTTTAATGTTTTAACATGCAGAACAGACCATTGTCAGAGGTAGAATAATCAGAGTTGCATAACTAACTCACTAAATGTGGGTTTGAGTTTCTAAGATTTAATGAGACAAGAGCTTTGGATGGGATACATGAAAGCTGGGCACACTGTTGTCAGAAGTAGAAGAAATAGAGCTGGGGTTTCATGATACAGCTATATGAGCAGGTCTAAGACTGAAAATGGGTTCCCCAAACCCACTAGGGTGCACACAGAAAATGCAGTGAACAATAGGCATTCTTTAACCAAAATATATATTAGAGGTGTCGTGAATCACATGGGTATACTTATGAGCATTCGTGAAGTAGATGTCAGATATCCTATCGTGGCATCCATTTTGACCTATTTCTGCTTTGTGAAAAATTAAAATTCCTTCATTCTTAGTTTTTTCATTTTGCCATAAGGCTCATAATCTTTATACCATAGGATTACTTTGAGTATTAGAAAAAAATACATACATGCACATCTTTTGTCTGTGTGATGGTAGTGATAATACCCAGGTCCTTGCCTGTGTTGTGTGAGATGCCCCTCCACATGCTGTGAATATGTTTTTATTACCATTGATTAATAAAGAAACTGCTTTGAACTGTGGTAGATCAGAATATAGCTATGTGGGAAAACCAATCTAAGCACAGGGAGAAAGAAGACACAGTCGAGGGAAACACCATCAGACAGCAGAGAAGCAAGATGTGAGGTAACAAGTCATGAGCCTTGAGGTAAAATATAAACTAATAGATATTGGTTAATGTAATTGTAAAAGCAAGTTAATATTAAGCTTGAAGTAATAGGTTTGTAATTAATATTAAGCCTCAGAATAGTTATTTGGACAGGAGAGAAACCTCCAGTTACACAAGTATTCTGCATCTGGGTACGTCTTCAGCCTAAAGTAAATATAAACTGTCTAAAAGGTTGAAACAGATTTAAAATGTAAAAAATACTGATGTGGGAGTGTCATATATCAATCTGTTGATTTCATTGGTTAAGCAATAAACTGCTTGGCCCTTATAGGTTAAAACATAGGTGGGAGGAGTAAACAGAACAGAATGCTGGGAGGAAGAGGAAGTGAGCTCAGACTCGACAGCTCTCCTTTCGGGAGCAGACGCCTCAGAGAGATGCCATGCCCCGCTCCCGGGCAGACACAGGCGATGAAGCTCAAACCCAGGATGGACGTAGGCTAGAATCTTCCCGGTAAGCGCACCTTGGGGTGCTACACACAGATGATTAGAAATGGGCTAAATTAATATGTGAGAATTATCCTAGAAGAGAATGGGCCAAGCAGTGTTTAAATGAATACAGTTTGTGTGTTGTTATTTCGGGCATAAGCTAGCAGGCGGCCGGGGTAACGGGGACGCTACCCGGGCGCTCCTATTACTACAAAATACATAAAATTTCAAAAGATAAAATTTATCTGATATAATTATCTGTGTGTACATGTGTATGTGCACATGCAACAAGATATGTACAGGTCAGAGGAAAATTCTGAAGATTTGATTCTCTCCTTTCATTTTTATATGTGTTCCAGGCATTGATCCCAGGTCCTCAGACTTGTGCTGCAAATTCTTTCACTTGCTGAACCATTTCACCAGCCCACTAAAAGTAAATATTTTGTGATTTTATACCTATATGTGTGTATACATATGTGCAAAATATATAAAGAACTCAAGAAACTCGATATCAAAAATACAAGTTATCCAATTAAAAAAATGTGGGTACATAGCTTAAACAGACAATTCTCAACGGAAGAATCTCATATGGCAGAAGAACACTTAAGGAAATGTTCAACATACTTAACCATCAGGGAAATGCAAATCAAAACAACCCTGAGATTGTGTCTTACACTTGTCAGAATGGCTGATTTCAAAATCAAATGACAGTTTACATTGGAGAGGATGTTGAGCAAGAGGAGCTTTCCTACACTGTTGGTGGGAATGTTTGCTTGTACAACCACTTTGGAAATCAATATGCTTGTTTCTCAGAAACTTGTGAATCAATCTACCCCATGAACCAGCTATATCCCTCTTGGGTATATGACCAAAAAAAAAATAAAGAAAAATACTTGATCATACCACAAGAAGACTTGCTCAGCTATGTTCATAGCATAATATCCAGAACCCGGAAACAACCTAGATGTGCCTCAGCAAAAGAATGGATAAAGAAAATGCAGGACATTTACATGATTGAGTTATCACTCAGTTTTTAAAAACAAGGACATCAGGAAATTTGAAGGCAAATGGATGAAACTTGAAAAAACCATCCTGAGTGAGATAACACAGACCCAGAAAGACAAACATGGTATGTACTCACCCATAAGTGGATATTAATTGTAAAGGAAAGGATAACCATGCTACAATCCATAGACCCAGATGGCTAGGGAACAAGGAGGGTCCAAGTTCTGGAGTTGGGGGGACACATGGGGAAGGGAAATAGAAGATACCTCCTGGGTGGACTGGGAATGGGAACATGAGGGACTGGGTTGGGGAGTATATGGAGTGGGAGAGTACTGAAAGAGGTAAGTACAAATAAGCATTTTGGGGTCAGGTAAAAACCTGGTGCAAGGGAAACTCCCACTATTCTACAAGAATGACCTCAGCTAAGACGCATAACAATAGTGGATATGTAGCTTGAACTGGCCATATCCTGTGATCAGAAAAGGCTTCCAGTGGAGGGATTTGGACACCAACCCAGTCATGCAACCTTTGAACTATAGTCTGCCCTGCGTATGGGATATGTGGTGGGTAAGTGTGACACAGAGATTGTGGGAGTGGACAACCAATAACTCTCCCAGCCTTAAAAAAATACCATGAGACTGATCCACTCACAACACTGCCTAGAGTGCTAGCACCCAGAAGTTGGAAGGCCCAGAGGTCTAGGATAGAATCAAACATGATTGGAGAATCATGTAATGATACCTAACGGTGTTCTACTACATTCTTAAATTGTTGACTACTCCAATTGTCACCAGAGAGCTTTCATTTAGTAACTGATGGAAACAGATGTAGAGACCCACAGACAAATATTAGACTGAACTCAAGGAATCCTGCTGAAGACCAGAGAAAGGAAGAATTGTACAAGCCAAAGGGTCATGGACATCTAAGAAAACCACCAGAGAAAACTAACCTAGCACATAGGAATTCACAGAGTCTGACCCAACAACCAGGTTGTTGCATGGGACTGTCCTAGGCCAACTACACACATTTGTCAGTTGTGTAGCTTGATCTACTTGTGGGACTCCGAACAATGAGAACAGGGGCTCTTCCTAATAATTTTCTTGGCTCTTGGGAATCTATTACTCATATTGGGTTGCCTCGCCTAGCATAAATATAAGAGGAGGTGCTTAATGTTTGACTGTAACTTGATATGCCATTCCTGGTTGATACCCATGGGAGTCCTGCTTCTTTCTGAACATAAACAGAGGAGTAGCAGATTGTGGTGGGGAGAGGGAATGGGATGACAGGAAAAAGGAGAAACTGTGGTAAAGATGTTAAAATGAATAAATTAAATAAAATATAACAAAAAGAGGTGTGGCTTTGTTGGAAAAAGCATGTCATTGGAAATGGGCTTTGACGTTTCAAAAGCCTAAGCCATACCCAGAGTCACTCCTTTCTGCTGCTTGTGGAGGATTCAGATGTAGGACTCTCAGCAGCGTCTCCAGCACCATGTCTGCCTGCCTGCTGCCATGCTCTCCACCATAATGATAATGGACTAAACCTCTGAAACTATAAGAAAGCCCAATTAAATGCTTTCTTTTATAAGAGTTGCCATGGTCATTGTGCCTCTTTACAGCACAATGAAGCAGTGATGAAGGCAGTATGAATCATAAGTCTCATATGGTAACAAAACCATATGACCATTAAAACTTTGTAGATTAATTCAATTTGGTCTTTTGTATGTAAGATGGAGTCTTACAAGCATTTGAAAATTTTTAATTAAATTTAAATAGCCAATAGATAAATGTTTTATAGATAAATAAAATTGTAATTGTTGTAATCATTTATGTTCATTGTAATTAATGTTTTGTGTTTCACTTTGAAAATAAAATATTAGATGAATTAATCAAAGACTTTTATAATGATAGGATTTTAATTTAAAAACGGTAATAGTTTTGTCTGATAATAAAGAAAGTCATAATGAAAGAGTAAGCCAAAATGAGAAGTAGGGAGTTACTTTTTTGGCTAGTTTTAAGTCAACTTGATATAAGCTAGCAATATCTGGGAACAGGATACTGCAACTGAGAAAATGCCTTCTACTGAATAGCTAGTGGTACACTCCTTTGACTGATGCTTGTTGTGAACTACTGTGGGTGGTTCTACGCTGGGCAGGAAGTCTTATGTGAAGTAAGAATGGAGGCAAAGAAAAATAAAAAAAAATAATTAAAAAAAACATGCCGAATAAGCCAGTTGGCAGTATCCCTCCCTGGCCAATGTCCTCTTCATCAGTTTATATCTCTAGACGCCTGCCCTAACTTTCTGAATGATGAACTGCAAGTTGGAGTATAAAATAAACCCTTTCTTTCCAAGTTTATTGTGGTCACGTTTTTTTTTTTTTTTTTTTTTTTTTTTTACCACAAAATGGAAACCCTAAGACAGAAATTGGTACAGGCCATAGGCTATAGCTGTGACAGTACTGACTAATGTTTTGTGAAGAACTGAGAATGGACTTTGGGACTTTGGAATGTTGGGGTAGAAAAACCATTGAGTGTTCATAGCTTATTAAAATATCATGAGGACTTAGATGCTTTGCTGAGAGCAGTATAGAGGAAGAAGGCCTTACTTGTGAAGTTTCAGAGTTCCTTGAAGACTGTACAATTTGATATTTTGAGTTAAGAACCACTAAAGTAAAACTTGTACTTTGTTGGGACAATCAGTACTGTTCAGATGGGGCTCAAGTATTGCCTGCTCTTAAGAAGAAACCAGGATATTTGGCACCACATCTTTTGAAAACTGTTTCCTAGGATCAGCAACAGAAACTGTGGTCCAAAGGGGGCCAAAGGTATAGCTCAAGTCGGGCCCATACTTGGTAGTTTAAGAATCACCCAGGTGGTATTGATTTTGAAGGCATGAAGGGGTCATGGAGAATAGCTGAGGCCTTGCACTGCATAGCAGAGTTGGGTTCCTGAAGTAAGGCCAGGAAAGGTCATTCTATGAAGGCATAGCATCAGTTGCAGCAGGATACCACAGCATTTTGGAGATCCCATTACCATGAGATGACTACCAGTGGCCTTATTTGCTGTGGGGTAAACCTGCTTGAATCCAGGAGACAAGCTGGGTTCTCTGGATGCCAGAGCCAAATAAATGGAGCTGATTCAATGCTCTTTGGAGCCTAGAGGATCATGAGTGAATTCCTAATGTCCGACACTGCTTTATAGACTGATGGACTTTGATTTTTGCTTTGATTCGATTATGACTGTGCCCAAATTTTTCTTTCTGAGGGCCAGAAAGTATATAATTTTGATTTTACAGGAGCTGTAAATGAAGAGACTTTGCAATTTTAGAAAGAATATGGATATTTTAGAGAAACTTAAACTTTGAAGGTTAAAAAGAGACTGAGCTTTTAAAGTGTTTAAATTGAAAAGACTGGAGCTTCTAAAAAGTGAAATGTATTATTTTGATAATATCATGAAATCATGGGAATAACAATCAAGGTTATGATTTATTGTGCTATGTGTTTGTGTATCAAGTTGGTGAGAGGTCAATTGTGTCAACTTGACACAACACTGTTATTTGGTAGGACAGAACTTCAATTGAGAAAATATCCTCACCAGATCGGTTGTGTGGGCATGCATGTGGTATATTTTCCTGATTGATTATGAGTGGTATGGGATAACCTAGATCACTGTAGGCTATGATATCCCTAGACTGCTGGTTCTGGCTGCAATAAAGAAAACAGACTGAGCAAGCCATGGGAGCAAGCCATAGAGCAGAATTTCTCTGTGGCCTCTGGTTCAATTTCTGTTACCAGGTTTCTGTCCTGAATTCCCTCAGTGGCAGACAACGGTAGAAACATGTAAGCTGAAATAAGCTTTTCATTTTATCCTCAAGCTTTTTATTGCTTTTGGTGATGGTGTTTTATGACAGCAATAGAAACTATAACTAGCACATAAAGTTATTTTAGGCCAACTGTGCTCAAAACTGTTAGTGTTATTATGGTAAATCATCTGAAATTGCTAAAACTCAACTTCAGTGACCTAAAAAATATTGCTTTATGTTTTCTTTTTAGAGACTGAGAAATAAAAAGAGAGAGAGAGAACATGGAAGTTAAGTAGATATTGAGGTGGGTAAAATCTGGGAGGAGTTGAGGGATGTGAAAGCATATGATTAAAATATATCATATAAATTTAAGTAAGAATCATTATAAATAGTTCAAACTAATTTTATTTCCTTTCCCCAGAGAAAATTTAAAACTTGTGGTAAACTATAACAGCCAGAGTCTTTGTCATTAGATTGATTGGATGCAGCCTCCACTTAGAACTAAAATAAAATGTTTACAATTAGGGGAAACAGTTGCACTTTATTCCTGAATATTGTTGATAACCCAGTTAATGTGACTCTGTATGTCCTATTGAACCCTTTAATGTTATACTTTTGTTTCAGGACCTAGAGTTAGATTGTGGTTCACGTTCATTTCTGGTCCATTCTTGTACTAATGATATAGTTCCTCACGGTGCTAACATAAAGAGGTATGTTCCGTCATTGACTTCTTTATATTCTTTCAACTTTATTTGTTTCGAAAATTTCTACAATGCGTAACTGATTCAGTTTTAAACTACTATATCTGAGCTTTTGTGCAGGCCCCAAAATATGAGCCTGTCTGCACCTAGTCTGAAAGTCAGAGAGTTTCAATTTGTTCAAAGTTGTTAACAAGTGTGGCTACATACCCTGACCTAGGGTGTGGGAACTTAGTGTTTTAGATGTTAAGATGGCCCATACAGGTAGATCCACTCCACCATGACCAAATGTCAGAGAATTCAAGCATACTTCTTTTTAATTAGGAGGCTTGACCTAGGGAATAGATGTCTTCAGGATACTTGGTCTAGTGTGGGTTCACTGCCTAAACAACAGAATGCTTTTCTCAAGAAGTAATGACTTGATGTCTCAAGTATTGAGGCAAGTAACTGTTCTAGTTGTCAGTACTGAGGAAAGTAACTGTTCTAGTTGTCCTTTGTATTATGTTAAAACAGTTTTCTGCCTCCCCCCCATTATATTAGGGAATAAAAGTACATGAATAATTAAATGCTTCTGATTTCAGGATCCACTGAAACTCCCTCTAGGTAGTATCCTATGTTTCCGTTTTATCATTTTTCACTTGTGTCTTGTTCTCTTTACTTATTTTTGTTATCCCCACACCCCTTTCCTGACAAGTGCTATCCTTGTTGAAGCTGGTCTCTGACAAGCTCTAACTTTGAGTTAAAATTTGCCCTGGTAATTCATTACTATTTTTTCAGTTTTAATTTTTATTACTGTACACATAAAATCACACACATATAAACATATTCATATATTCAATATACTTGATAATTAGTGTTTTTGCAAGTGTGTAGCATGATACATTTCAGAAAACTAAAATCAAGGATAAATAATTTTACAAAGTGTAATGCCTATTAGCATTATTTCCATTTTGTCTAAAAATCTTTTAATAAGTAACATAGTAAACCTGGCTTTGAGCTTCAAGGAATTTGGAATCAAAGTACAGAGATGCTTTGTAATCTTTGATACTGCTGATCATTTGAAAAACAAATAGTATTTACAATCTTACCAAAACAAAGAGAGTAGACTGAAATTAACAAGATTAGAGATTAAAAGGGACTTTTTACAACAGATGAAAATGAAATTCAAGTGATCATTGGGGAATATTTTGAAATTATATAGTCCAAAAACATAGAAAATCTAGAAGAAATAGCTGAATCCCTACACACATGTATTCTACCAATATTAAACTAAGAATATATAAACATCTTAAACACACCCAGAAAAAAAGCAATACTCATGTAAGTAACTCCTAAGAAAGTTTGTTTTCTTTTTTTCTTTTTGGTTTTTCGAGACAGGGTTTCTCTGTGGTTTTGGAGCCTGTCCTGGAACTAGCTCTGCTCTTGTAGACCAGGATGGTCTCGAACTCACAGAGATCCGCCTGCCTCTGCCTCCCAAGTGCTGGGATTAAAGGCATGCGCCACCACCGCCCTACTGTTTTCTTTTTTTTTCTCCCTCCTTCTTCACACCCCCAAAAGAGAGAAAGAAAGAAAGTGAGAGACAGAGAGACAGAGAGAAAGACAGAGAGAGAGAGAGAGAGAGAGAGAGAGAGAGAGAGAATGAAGAAACGTGTACCAAAAGACATGGAAATTGTAGAAGAACTTGTTTGGAAAAAGTAGTTAACAATAGTGGGAGAGAAATCATAAATGTGGAAGAGAAAACAGAAAGAACACAAATATGCTAGATGCATGTATGATATTGTTAAAGAATTCTAATAACAGTTTAAAATCCTATGACACACAAAAAATAAATAATAAATTCATTGAATAAATTCATTGTTTAATTCTACTATCATCTTACCAAAACTGAATAAAGACACAAACAAAAAGAAAACTATATTTTAATTTTCTTAATAAACACAGGTTCAAAAATTACAAAATACTTGCAATTTGGATTCAATGACCCAAGAATAATATATATCATCAGCTTAGTTGTATTTTATGGGTGGAAGATTGTTTCAACATGCTATTTAATAAGTTTAGGATACCATGCAAATATAGTAATGAACAGAAATCACATGCTATTTTAATAGACATAGAAAAGGCTTTTGGAAATTTTCAGGGTGATTTCAAGGTAAAACCCCCAAAGAAATTAGTGATATATCTTAATGAATTAAGGTTTGTATATAATAAACTCACTGTTGTGGGAGGTCCTTCTGTCTATGTGTTACTTTTCTTGGTTAATGAATAAAGAAACTGCATTGGTCTGTTGATAGGGCAGATCTTAGGTAGGCGGGAAAAACTAAATGCTGGGAGAAGGAAGGGCAGAGTCAAAGAGATGCCACGGAGCCATTTATGCCAGAGATATGTGTGCTGAGACTTTGCTGGTAAGCCACGACCTCATGGTGATGTACAGATTACTTGAAATAGGCTAAATTAATATGTAAGATTTAGCCAATAAGAAGCTAGAGCTAATGGGTCAAGCAGTGTTTTAATTAATATGGTTTCTATGTGATTATTTTGGTTCTGGGCAACCGGGACTAACAAGCAACCCTCCTCCTACAACTCACAGTCAATATTATACAAAATAGGGAACATTTGAGACCATGTCCTCTAAAATCTGCAATAAGACAAGGGTGCTTAAAGATGTAGTGTGATAAGACAGGAAACATAAACAAATGTGATACAAATAGAAATGGAAGAAGTAATATTATCTCTATTAACATAGAATATGGTTATATACTGAAAAGATCCTATAGATTTTATTAGAAAAAAAAACTTAAATCTGATACATTCTTTCAGGAAAATTCAAAGAAACCAAATTTAAAAACTCGTAGCTTTCCTAATGTTAATAATAAACTATTTAAGATATAAGCTATAGAAAAATATCCCATTTAATATATAGCAATAAACATATTTAAAGGAATGAAGGGTTAGAAAATGAAACATTTTAGATGGTAAACAAATGAGTTGAACTCAGTCCCAACAGATACAGTTCCAATTCAGCTCCCACATCTGAGGCTCAGGGAACATTGTAGAAAATGGGGAGGAGAGATTGTAAGAGCCAGGGAATTTGTTAAGAGATTGTTTCTCCTACAAATCTCAGAATCTTTGTAGTAATCGGGGTGCAGCGGGGCTCCGTCCCCAGCACCCCGGCTACCTGCTCGGCTAGCTTATGCCCCAAAATAACAACACACAAACTGTAATCATTTAATCACTGCTTGGCCCTTTAGCTCTAGCCCTTACTAGCTAATTCTGATATCCCGATCAACCCATCTCTAATAATCTGTGAGAACCGGTCTTACCGGGAAGATTCTAGCCTAGTCCATCCTGGGTCGAGCTTCATGGCGTGTGTCTGCCTGGGAGCTGGGAGTATGACGTCTCTCTCAGGCGTCTGCTCCAGAGAGCAGAGCTGTCAAGACTGAGCTCACTTCCTCTTCCTCCCAGCGTCCTGTTCTGCCTACTCCTCCCACCTATCTTCCAACCAATAAAATGGGCCAAGGCAGTTCCTTTATTAGTCAATGACCTTCCTCCATCAAATCTTAACCCATAAGTCTTACTAATATGAACATTAGTTAAAGAAAGACAAAAATAACAGACATGCCAAAGTAGAGGGAAGAAAGCCCACAAGTTCTGAACCCTACACAAAGTAACACAGACAACTAAGTAATACTGAGAGTGTGAGAAATAGTCTTTCCTACTAATTGTTTATTCAGTACTCCTCAGTCAGCACTGAAAATGTAGACATGGATAATATTAAACAGACTGATAAGGTTATATTTAGTGATACATAAGCATATGCATACACATATGCATACAATACACATTAAAGGAACAGGCCATGAATTTGAAGGAAAACAGAGAGCTGTGTATGGGAAGTTTAGGAAAGGGGAAAAGGAAGGGAGATGGAATGTAATTATATTATTATTTCAGTAAAAGAAATCATTTGAGAAATAGGAAAGAAAAAGAAACAAAGTGAAGATTTTAAATGATGGAAGGACATCTCACACTCATGGACTGGCAGAGTTTTTAGTGGGATATCAGGTATTTTCCTGGAAGGAATTTACAGCATCAACAGAGTCTTCATCAAAATTCCTATGCCATTCTTTACAAAACTAGAAAGCAAAATCTTTAAATTTATGTGGAAACACAAATATTTCACATAGTTAAATCAGAAAGAACAATGTTGGGTATTTTGTAATAACGGATCTCAAGTTATATTACTGAGCCATAGTGACAAAGATGGTATGGTAATAGGACCAAAATCGGCATCCAGACTAATACAAAAGGATAGAGAACTAAGAAACAAACTCATATCTATGGTCACTGAATTTTTGACAAAGAGATCAGAACTTTCGACTGGAGAAAATGATGAGTGACACTGGTAAAATAGCTGTCCAGGTCTAAAAGAATGTGATCAAAAAAGAATTCAAAAGATATAAAGGCTTTGGTGTGAAGCCCCAAATGCTTCATAAGAATATAAAAGGGCTTCTTGAGGAAGAATCCAATGACACAAGAGCTAACTGGAAGAACTGATGAGAGGGACAATAAAAAGCTTCTCCAGCCAAAGAAAACTATGCGTAAAGAAGCATCCAGAATAATGGGAGAGAAATCTTTGCTAAGATGGTGGTGGTTAATACCTAGAATGGTATGTTACAATAAACACCGCAAAAGTGGTTATGACAATCATAAAATAAACTAATGGTCTGAAAAGAGAATTCTTTTTTATTGATTTTTATTGAGCACTACATTATTCTCTGCTCCCCTCCCTGCCTTGCCCTTCCCCTCTTCAACCCTCCCCCAAGGTCCCCATTCTCCTAATTTACTCAGGAGGTCTTGTCTTTTTCTACTTCCCATGTAGATTAGATCTATGTAAGTCTCTCTTAGTATCCTCATTGTTGTCTAAGTTCTTTGAGATTGTGGTTTGTAGGCTGGTTTTCTTTGCTTTATGTTTAAAAACTACCTATGAGTGAGTACATGTGATAAACCCCACACACTAATAGTGGGAAACTTCAACATTCCCCTCTCCTCACTGGACAGGTCAGTCAGATAAAAAATGAACAAAGAAATAAGGGAACTAACAGAGGTTGTGACTCAAATGGATTTAACAGAGATCTATAGCATATTCCGTACAAACAGAAAAGAATGTACCTTCTTTTTCAGCACCTCATGGAACCTTCTCAAAAACTGACCACGTACTCGGTAACAAAATAAACCTCAACACACAGCAGAGAAAATAGCATCTTGAATTTTGCAGAAAAATGGATGGAGCTTCAAAACATTATCACATGAAAAGAGAATTCTTAAAAGAAGAAAGAACTTGGCAATGATTATTTTTAAGTGTCTAATATCCTTAGCCACTAGTGGAATGCAAATTAAAACTACTTTGAGATTCCATCTTACCCCAGTCTGAATAGCTAGCTATCATCAAGGAAATGACAGCAAATTCTGGTGAGAATCTTGGGGGGAAAGAGCACTTATACATTACTGGTGGGTTTATTACTAGGTATAACTGCTATAAAGTCAGTATAGACAATTTTTTTAAAAGGGAAAATTGAAGTATCACTTTTTGTACCCAATTATTTCACCACATAAACCCAAAGAACTCTAGGTCTTACAATAGATATACTTGCACATATTTGTTTATTGCTAAATTAGTATCAATGGGAAGAAAGCAGAATCAACCTAGTGGTCCACAAACAGGTGAGTGAAGAAATAAATGTGGTACATGCACGATGGAATTTTATTAAGCTATAATGAAGAATGAAATCATGATATCCTTAAAAACATGGAAAGAGCAGAAGTTATATTTAGTAAAAGTATCCTAGACTGATAAGGCACCACACAGTTTATCTCATATACAATTCCTGTATCTTATATTTTTATAGGTTTTTATATATATATGCAGTTGTAGTAAGAGTCATGGAACTAGAAAAAGGTACCATAGGAGTGGGGGAAGGGTCTTGGGGTTTAGGAGTGGGTAATAGAATGAACATATATGACATGGAAGCAAAAAGGGAGCCAGGTGTGGTGGCTCACACATTTCCTCCCAGTTCTCAAGAGCTCAGCCTGGTCTACAGAGCTAATTCCAGGCCAATTTCCAGCACTACACAAAGAAATCCTGTCTTGGAGAACAAAACCAAACAAGCAAGCAAGCAAACAAATGAAACAAAAAGAGGACTGCTAAGAGAAATAAAAGGACCTGTGGGAGCAGGGAACAGAGAAAAGAAGTAGGGAAGGAGAACGAACAAAAAAATGTAAGTCCAAACTGCTAAATGAGACACATCGTTTTATATAAGACTTATCAATGAAATAGTTACTAGTCTTCTTTATAAGTAAGACTTTCAGAGTAGTAGCAAAGAAATTCTAAATGAACTCTTTGTCCATGTAAAAAAGTTGTGTATATTAATATTGCAGTACTTATGTATTTTGTCTTTTAATTATTACCAATGAAATAATAAGAATTAGAATGTCATTTTATAACCCCCAAATAAAAGGCTATAGACAAATGACACTTAAGTTCAAATGTCAGTCTAGTCTGAGACTATCCTAGATGAATAATAGAAGAGGGTAATTCCATTTAACAAGGAAAAATAAGAGTTCCATTTTCAAAAACAAAATATTCTACAGCTTACAATACCTTAGAAATTAGCTCAAAACAGGAAGTGGCCTACTGAACTTAGCTTTTTAGGGTAAGATCTTGTTATATAGACCAGACAGGCCTTGAACTAGTAATTCTCCTACTCTACTCTATGTCATTATGTTGAATCTGAATCATAAGTTAGTGTTCTTCTATGCCATATATATATACGGAAATAGTCATGTGTATTTCATTTTCCCATCTATACCTGTCTTTGGGAGGCAGAGGCAGGCAGATCTCTGTGAGTTCGAGGCCAGCCTGGTCTACAAGAGCTAATTCCAGAAACCCTGTCTCAAAAAAACCAAAAAAAAAGAAAGAAAAAAAGAACGCTGGGAGGAAGAGGAAGTGAGCTCAGACTCCACAGCTCTTCTCTCAGGAGCAGACACCTCAGAGAGGGATGCCATGCTCCCACGCCATGAAGCTCCGACCCAGGATAGACTTAGGCTAGAATCTTCCCTAAGCGCACCTAGCTGTGCTACATAGAATATTAGAAATGGGCTAGTCCAGGTGTGAGAGTTAGCCGAGAAGAGGCTAGATAGAAATGGGCCAAGCAGTTATTAAAAGAATACAGTGTCCGTGTAATTATTTCGGGGCATAAGCTAGCCGAGCAGGCAGCTGGGGTGCTGGGAACGCAGCCCTGCCGCTCCTCTTATTACTACAAGTGTAATGCCAATTAGATATTATTTCTCTGATTTTTAGGCAACAGGTTTTTCATTTAGAAGTAAGTACTTTGCCCAAGATGAGAATATATCAGTACACAGAGAGATATCAACCTCTATTCATTTAATACAATACAGTACTTCAAAAAATTAGCACCTAACTTTAGTAATGTTTCATGATTATTCATAGATGTACTGGCAATTAAACCAACATGGTTCCTTCAAAACATTCTAAACACTTTACTTTTATCAATAAAAAGTCTATTTGGAAAATGAAATTGATAGTATTCCCTACAAATGGTGTAGCAATTTATTTCCTGTCAAATATTTTTGTTGCACAATCATGCATTATGCATTTCTGCAGGAATTCATCTTGTCACCTAAGTAATGTAACAAGAATCTTTGCCTCAATGATTTTTGCTGTAACTGGCCATTTTTTTCTAACTAGCATTAGTCATTGATTTTTTTGTCAGTGTTGATTTTGAAATTTCTTCAGAAGTTATTGATGAAAATCAGATGTTTTACCTAAATACAGGATATAGCTCATTTAATTTATGTTAATTTATTTTTTCTAAAATTGAAATATGTTTCTTAGGGTTTAGGGCCATGGTGTCCATGTGTGCATTTATTACAAATCTAGTGCCTAATACACTGGAGTTTTGTTATATGCCTAATAACCATCAATAAATGATTCAGGAAAGTTTCTTTTAAAGTTGTTCTCCCCTTTGAGTCTGTCAGGTTTTTGGAATTAAATATAACTTTAGTCTAAAACATAAAACCAAAGTGGAATAGAAGTAGATGAAAAAATAAAAGTAAGAAAGGGGCATATTTTTATCTTACCATATAGTCTGCAGGTTATTTAAATTCTTTTTTATAATAGTTTGTGACAGGAAAGGGGGAAAGGATATTCTAGGGTACCCAGGTTTCAGAGTAAGGAAAAAAAACAAAAATAAATAAGAAGGTATGCTGAGTCCTTGAATACAGTCATTATTGTACATGCACCAAAGAAAAACTTATCATACTTTATAGGCAACTGTAGAAATAGCTAATCTTGCCAATTGCAAATAAAAGGCTCAAGGAAGCCAACTGGCTTAATCTTGCTTGTATAGTCTTTAATAATGCTGTATTCAGAAGCTTGTTTTCAATAATATGTCTCTCTCTTTTAGTGTTTGCTATTGGAAGAATGTGGAGGAATTCATGATAGAAATCACTCACTCGACAGTAACCTGAAAAGAGTTTGACACTCTAAAGTAAATTTGACATAAATAATTGATAATTTCTACAAAAACGTAATAATTTTATTATCTCTCATTTCTGACCTTGTAAAAATTTAAATTTATCATTTCTTACATCTCAATTTTTGCTTCTTTATTGTCTTAGAAGTGAGGATAAAATGGAATTAACATCTATTAACATAAAGTTGTCTTCTAAGTCTAAGAAACTATAATGAGTATCTTTGAACCTACTCAAGTTTTCCTTAATTAAAGTATTTCTTTATCTATAAATCCCTCTCTCCTAAATGTTCCCTCTCCTAAATCACCGAAGTAAGCCAATATGAAATGCTTTCATTAGAAGGAGTTATTCTGACTAGTTTTATGTCAAGTTGATATGATTCAGAATCACTTGGAAAGAGATAACCTCAATTGAGAAAATTAATCCATAAGATTGGCCTGTGTATAAGCCTGTGGTGTATTTTCTTGATTGATGTTTGATGTGGGAGGGCCCAACTTACTGTGAGTAGTGCCACCCCTAGTATGGTGGTCCTGGGTGCTGTTGTATGCAAACCATGGGATAAAGTCAGTAAACAGCATTGTTCCATAGCTGTGCCTCAGTTATTGCTTCCAGATTCATTCTCTGGTTTCCTTCAGTGGTGAATTGTAATAAGGAAGCAAAGGTGGAATAAACCCTTTCCTTCTGAATTGCTTTTTGTCATAGTGTTTTGTCACATCAATAAAAACTCTAATTGAAGCACAAATTGGTACCAGGAGTGGGATATTTCTGTGAAAGACTCGCCATGTATTTTGGGGAGGGTTGTTGGGACACTGGAATTTTGAGCTAGGAAAAGACATGGAGTGATCAGAGCTTGGTGGGTGGTTCTACAGGAACTCAGAAGATAATAATGCTGGGAGCAGTGCAGATGATGGAGGTCTGACTTTTTTGTTGTATGTTTTGCATTAGTCAGCTGAAGGATCAGCTGCAATTAACAAGAGAAAAGCAGTTGTAGTAAAGACCTTGTTAATCTGAGACAATTAATACTGATCATCAGAAGCTGATATATTAGTTGTAATTTAAAAGGAACCAGCATTGTTGAGGTGAAACCTTATGGGGTTATTTCCCCTGAGTCAGCACACTGAAACTCTGGTCCAAAAAGAGCCAAGGATATATCTTATTCTAGCAATCGAAGATGGAAATGTGGTGGTGGCTTTGAAGAGGTCATGGAGAACAGCTGAGGCTTGGCACTGTTTGTTAGGGCTGGCTGGAGTCCCTGAAGAGGAAGCAGGATAGGCTATTGATGGATGTGCCTCCCAGCTGCAGTGGAGATCATAACATTTCAGAGATGCCAGTACTATTGGATGACTGCCAAGGACAGTAGCATCTGTGTCAGTGGAGTTGACCTGTATCTTGGAGACAAACTTGACATGCTGTGAATGACAGAGTCAGTGATATGTATCTGTTGCAAGGAGGGTCTGCTTGTTCGTCCTGGCCGCCCTGCCCTGCTAGCTTAGTCCTGAAATAACCACACAGAAACTGTATTAATTAAATCACTGCTTGACCCATTAGTTCTAGTTTCTTATTGGCTAATTCTTACATCTTAATTTAATCCATTTTTATTAATCTGTGTATCACCACGTGGCAGTGGCTTACTGGGTAAAATTTCCAGCATGTCTCTGGTGGCTCCATGGCATTCCTCTGATTCTGTTTTCTTCCTCCCAAAATTCGTTTCTGTCCTCCGCACCTACCTAAGTTCTACCCTATCAGGCCAAGGCAGTTTCTTTATTCATTAACCAATACAAGCAACACAAAGAAGGGACTCCCACATCAGTGTCTCTATCCATTTGAAGTCCAGAAGGTCATTCAAGAATCCCCAACATTGGGCATTGAATTATTTACACTGTTTTTTTTGTTGTTGTTGTTGTTTACATTTTTTTTGAGGCAGGGTTTTTCCTGTAGCTTTGGAGCTTGTCCTGGAACTTACTCTGTAGACCAGGCTGACCTGAAACTCAGAGATCTACCCATCTCTGCTTCCTGAATGCTGGAATTAAAGGTGTGTACCACCACCACCAAGCTAAGTGTTTGAATTTTTACTGGCTGTGGGACTTTTAAAAAGTTGAAATATTTGTTTATGTGGGTTTTCAGTTTTTTCTTTTTTGAGAGATAGAGAGAACATGAAGCTGGGTAGGGAGAGAAGTGGAAAGGATCTTAGAGGAGTTGGGAACAGGGCAAGAATGTGATCAAAATATATTGTATGAAAAACATTTTAAAGAAGTAATTTTATTGCTAGTATTAACATGAGATCTTAGGGATGTACATGAAAGGAAAAGTTAACATTTTTATTAACTAAATTATTTAATTTATTTCACATTCTAACTGCATTGTCCTCTCCCTCCCCTCTGTTCATTCTCTCCCCACCTCCCTTCTTCCCCCATCCAGTCCTCTTTTATCTCCCTTCCCATGGGTCTCAACAGGTTTTACAGTGATGTATTTGTTTGTCAAATTCACAGGATAAAGTGTTTTGGCTTGTTTATGTCAAATCAACACAAGTTAGAGCCGTTTTGAGAGAGAAAACTACAACTGAAAAAAAAAATGCCTTCTCCAGATTGGTCTGTGGACAAGTTTATGGTACATTTATTTTTTCTAGTGGTAAAAAAAAATGATGTAGGAGAGTCCAGTTCACTGTGTCTCCTCCAGAGTGGTGGTCTTACATGTTATCAGTAGGCAAGCTGGGCAAGCAGTAACAAGAAGCATGTCAGTAAGCTGCACTTCACCATGGCGTCTGTTTTAGTTCCTACACCCACGTTCCTGCCCTGCTTGAATTTCTACCCAAATTTTCCTTAGTGATGGAAAGTTCCTTGGAAGTGTAAGTGAAATAATCCTCTCAAGTTTCATTGGTCATGGTGTTTTTATCACAGAAATAAAAACCCTAATGACACAGGGCTAGCTCTGAACAGGAAAAGGATTGACAGGAATGGGCAGGTAACAAAAGACAATAACAGAGAGAATATATATGATCAAAATTTATAATGTACAAGTAGGAAATTAGAAAGCACATATTTCATTATATTTTAATGGGGCATTATTTTTAATAAGGCATTTCTTAGTGTGATGGTTAATCCTCATTGTTAACTTGATTGGATTTAGAATCACAGGGAAATACATTTTGGAGAATGTGTATGGGGTCATTTCTAGAAAACATTAACTTGAAAAGGAGAACCACCCTGAATGTGGGTTCTACCATCCCATGGGTGTTAGGGTCTCAGACTAAATTAGAAGAAGAAAGTGAGCCAAGAACCAGAATCTTGGCTGCAAATGCGATGTGACCAGTTGTCTCACTCTCATGCGTACATGCTTTCCTGGCCATGATGGACTATAACACTTTAAACTGTAAACTCTCTTCCTCAAACTGCTTCTTGTCATGAATTTGGTGATATTAATGAGACAAGTAACTAATACACAAGTATATCAATTTCATTAACCTTGCTTGAATTCTTTCTTAAATCATGTAACTTTTGCTGGGCGGTGGTGGCACACGCCTTTAATCCCAGTACTCGGGAGGCAGAGGCAGGCGGATCTCTGTGAGTTCGAGGCCAGCCTGGTCTACAAGAGCTAGTTCCGGGACAGTCACCAAAGCTACAGAGAAACCCTGTCTCGAAAAAAAAAAATCATGTAACTTTTTTATATCTTTTTAGTCAATTGTGAATAGAGAATACAGATTAGGTAGTAGGTGACCCTAAGTAACCATTTTGCTTTTACTAGATATTTTTGGGTTTTATGTTGAAACTGTCATGAAAATTCAAGGTGGATAAAGAAGTATTTACAAAAACTACACCTACAGATTGGAAGAGTAAGGATCTAGGCAAATTCTTTCACAAAGGCAATAAAAAGGTTGAAAGAAAGCAGAACAATAGCAACAGCAAAATTCTTGAATTCTAGAAAATAACCAAAAGCATAAAACTAACTTAAAAGATATCAATTCTAAAACAATATACTGAACATTGGTCTATAAAACTATACTGCTTAAACTTGAATGTAATTCCATTTCTCTCTTATCATAGTAATAGATTACACTAGCTATGAAAAAACATCAGCTGGTGAACTGGGTGTTGACCTGATTTGGAGTGTTATGTTAAGCCCCATCCCTAGAACACATTCAATATTTCAATATTAACTATTACAGTTTTCACAAAGCATTCTATTCCCATGGCCTTGGGCTATTTGACCTGACTCTGAGTTCAGTTCCTTGGAAAAACCCCTATCCCTGGGGTATTATTGAGAACAGTAGCAATAAGCTGGATTTAGTAACACATCATTTGGCTGAGTCTATAAATTTATTTAGAACAAAGAAGATACTGGCGGAAAAAAATCCTAAAAGTTGGTAATGAAAAAAAGAGTAGCATAAGGGATTTAATAATGCTCCAGTATATTACAGGATGTCATCTAGGTGGTACATATGTACATGTCTGTGCACAGTACTTCAGCACAAGGAAAGGTGCTTTTTCCTTAAGTCACTGACATCTACCTGTATCTGCCTCCTGAGTGCTAGGATTACAGTCATTTGACCCATTTCCCAACTTCAAGAGCAACTTGTAAGAGGTCAAGCCAGAAAATAAGCTATTACTCCAGAAACAAGAAAGAGAAGAAAGTAGCAGCCCAACATTTCAAGAAGTATAGAGTGTTCAGAATTAATCTGGGAAGGATACTAAAACAAACAGCAATGAGGAACGAAATCCTTGACACAACAAGGAACATGGAGGGAGAGAAGAAGACCTGATCCCAAATGGACTATAATGTATTGTTTTAAATGTGTAATTTTAAGTAAGTTATTAGACTGGATAACAGAACTACAAATTATATCCAACTATAAGAGTATTGACTCACCCAGAGAAGGAAAAGCGCAAGAAGACAAACCCTGGAAGGACAGTCCTGAGAAACAAACAGAACCTGTGTGTGCATGCAAACCTGTACACATCCACTTTCTCTCCCATAATTGCCAGGATAATGCTTGCAACTCATTTTTTAAAGGTTAGAATAAAAGGTTTTTGTAAAATTAAAAACAGAAGTTATAAGACATGGAAAGTAATAGAAAATTGTTGTCCATAGTAAGAAACAAAAGCAGGCACTATGTAGAATATGTGATTGGGGGAAGATCTTCAAGGGTGAAGTAACAGGGAAAGCAATTTGCTGTGAAGGAGGATATGGATCCTTTAAGGACCCATATTGATCTCCGTAAATTATTATATCAATAAATCTTTGACTCATATCTAGGTTTCTTAGGACTTCTTTGGCTCACCTTTCAGGACCAGAGCTAAAAAAAATGAACAAGAACACATCTTGACCAGGACTGCTTTTTTCTTGTCTCACTGACATGGTTTTCCTTAAGTTAAGTCTAAAATCTCATATAAGTAAGTGAAGGTGAATCTAGGGTCACTAGACTATATTTATCCAGCTCCCTCTTGCGGCAATTCATTTCTCTTTCTCAGTTGTTTCCCAATACTCTTTTGGCATAGTGAAATAAATTGCCAGAGATTTTACTTTAAAACTTTAATTACAACACGGCTTAAGCAAAAGCCCCCAGAAGAATAATACACAGTGAAAGTTAAGTGGTGCATGCTAAAAATTATTTAAGAAATGTTGTCTTAAACAAAACCTTCATTAATACTTTTAACTGAAATAAGTTTGTAAATGTTGCTACTTAATTTTCCTACTCTACTGGAATTTTGGTATCCTTGCCTTATTGTGTTCAAACTTAGGAAATCTATAGTTACTATATTTTGTCATGTGTCAGCATATTTAAAATGATAAAACACTTCCAGAAATTTATGCTGGTACATCTTATTAAAATTATTTTTATTTTTAATATTTTTTGCTTTATGGTAGAAACTTGTTTGGTTGCAATACTTAAATAATATCAAAATTATGTAGAGATCTCAAATTTCTTAGATGCTTTCACTATTTAGAATTCACAGTTTCCAGTGAATCATACGTGGTGAACTAATATAGACTAACATACTTGATGATAAGGACTATGAAACAATAACAGTTCAGAGGTACATGATCCAACTATCCATTTTTGTATTTTACATAATTCTCATTAATCAAGTTCCTTTCTATTGGTAACAAAAGAACTATAAAACAGAGTTTAGTAAAACTAGTTTGTCATCCTCAACATCTTGTTCTAATTGTACAGAAGACAAAATTTGCTTACTGTGGTTGATATGTGCCACCCACTGGTGAAATTCATGTATTCACAGGTTGCAGGATTGTGAGGAACTCAAAATTAGGAAACTCACCTCAATCAAGAGAAATGAGATAGTATAGATAATTTATTTTCTTTTGCTTGTCTACTTGTTTTTTTAATAATATTTTTTAAATTTAAAACTAAATAATTGAAATTTAAATTGTTTAAATAGCACATTCAAATTCTCATTTTGTACTTCTTACTAAAATAGACAATCCGTGAGTGCTCTTTGGAGGGGATATCATTACTCTAAGCAGGGAAGGGAGTGGAAACTGGGAGTGGTATGTAAAATGAAAAAAAGATTATTTGTTTTCTGTTTTAAAATATAAAAAAAACACACAAAAGAAGGGAATATTATGTTTAGAGTATATAAGATGGATATAAACAAAACAGAAAAGTAATTAAGTGCTTAATAATATTAAATGTCTTTACTGAGTTTTTACAGAAATTTTGAAGAGAAAATATGCTTTTTATCTTTTTCTCATATTTTTTAATTGAAAATAGATTTTTCATGCAATATATTCTGGTTACTATTTCCCCTTCCCCAATTCCTCTAAAATTTCCCCATCTCCCCTTCTATCCATAGTCATACCTTTCTGTCTGTCTTTAGAAAAGAAATAGGTATCTAAATAATAGACTTAAGATAAAATACAATAAAACAAAAACTAAACCAAATTGTACAAAAATAACAAGCAGAAGCAAAAGAGACAAAGAAAATTCAGAAGAAACACACATAGATGCAAAGATACATGCTTGCACACAAAGAAATTTTCCCAAACCTGAAAGAAGCCAAAATATGCATATATAAGACCCATAAGTTAAAAAAGTCCTGAGAAATATTATAAGACAAAGAAACTCTAAAGATGCTATTGAGTTTGTTTTGTGTTGGCCATATACTTCTTGGCATAGGGCCTGCCCTTAAGTCTTGTTTGTATGCGTAGTGAGATTCTGTTGGGAAAAATGCCTAATTTTTCTTTATTAGAGATTGCTGCTGGGTTAGGGATGTAGGCTTATGTCCACCTTCACTACCAGTTCTGGAATCATTTGCCATATAGTAAAGGCTATATATGGGAAACCCATTGCCAACATCATCCTAAATGGAGAAAAAACTTGAAGCACTCCTGTTCAATCAGGAATAAGATATGGATTTCCACTTTCTCCACTCATATTCAATATAGTTCTCATTGTTCTATCTAGAACAACAAAATATGAGAAGGAAATAAAGGGATATAAACAAGATAAGAAGTATCTAATATCCATGTTTGCAGACAGAGATACCAGGAAGACTCCACCAGTTAATACTGGTAAAACTGCTGTTATCTAGCATAGGGTTTCTTCAGAAATCTGGAAGTAGAAGTACCACATGATTCAATTTTACCACCCTTGGACATAAATTCAGAGGACTCTGTATACTAATATACAGACACTGGCATATCAATGTTCACTGCTGTTCAATTTACAATAACTTGGGAGTGGAAACAGCCTAGATTTCTATCACCTAAAGAATGGATAACGAAAACAAGCCACACATTCCAATGAAATTCCACTCAGTTATAAAAATGAAGTTTATAGGTAAGTGCATGATACTGGAAAAAATATACAAATAAGTTAACTCAGACCCAGAAAAACAAATGTTGCATTTCCCCCCTCGTATGTGGAGCCTAGCTTCAAATCTTTAGATTTTTGTTTGAATTTGAATACCTATACAGGCCAGGAACATAGGTGGGCTCTTTGTAGGTGAGAAATCTTAAGGGCTAGAGATAGTATAAAACAGGAGCATGAAAGAAAAGTGGGGAACACTAGGGAGAAGGCTAAGTGGGGAGATTGTTAAAGGGTATAACTAACAATAAGGATGTTGAAAGTCCATGAATATGCTTACTATTTTCAAGCGTCCTCGAATAATAGTTTTTAAAAATTTTAATCAAAGTTGCCCTCTAGTGATTGAGGATCATTTCCCCTATAAGAAACCACAGATTATTAAACAAGAAACACAGTGCTGAGTATAAGACAACTCCCTTCAAGTTGTTGGTACATGGGGTCACAGAGACCATTCAAACAGTGCCTAATTGTGTGATTTTGCTTAGTTTCCTGTTAGAACTTAATAATAAGACCATATTGCTGAATATACAATCCACTTGGGTCACAGAACATGGAGAACTCAAGGTCGAATTTACCTTGAAACTTCTTCACTACTCTTTAACTTTCACAGTGCCAGAAGCTGCTATGAAGACTGCTGGGGAAAAATAGTCAACAACAACCTTATCCATCTGTAAACTCTATAATAACTCGACAGTAAGGTAAATTACCTTTCAACCTGGTAATGGATATTCATTGGTGAAATGGTGACACGAAGGTTATGGTTGTAGCCACTGACTTTATGTTTTGATGAGGCCTACTCCACAAGAGGAAATGCATGCCTTGTACTTTAAATATAGCCATGAATTCATGGCTAGGGAGCTCAGGGGCCCTAGAAGAAAACCTATTGCTATTGTTTTGCTAAATAAATATAGTGTCAAACTGCCTCTAAAATCCTCATGTTTATGCTTATATATTACTGACACTCTGAAGAATTAAAGGAGAATATTCTTTTAAGTATGGATGAGGATTAATACAAGACTCACAGATGTTCAAAGCAGAGAAATGAAGTGTCAAATCTCTCCAGGGACTCGGACCCTGATAAGCTGTTCTTGTTCCAGTGCATGGCTGCCCCTACACTTGTTTATACATATGTGAAGCAGTAATTGGATTCAATGATTTATTAAAAAGAAGAAACAGGTAAGAAAAAACAAGGAAGCCTGGAAACCCTACTCTGGGCCCATTAGAACTAGGTGGAATCACTGGTGAGGCATTTCAGAGAGTCTGAAGGTAACCTGTACCATATTACCATATTAAAACACATATCCTTACGTGGAAATTTAAAATGCTAATAACACGAGAGGCAGGAAAATTATATGTAGAGCTAAATGTAAAAGAACATGTATAAGAAAGTCCATGGCTTATAAATGACCCCCAAACTTGTACCATATAAATGATCCAACTCTTATGTCATGAAAGCCACAACCCCATGGAGACTGATGAGCTGCTAAACTCGTTCACTCTGCACTGGCCTGCTTTATAGTATATATCTTCTTAATAAATTTTCTTACTTTGTTTGCTAATACCCGTGTGTGTGTGTTTCCAATTCCTGATTGTGAGAGAAAAAAATTTAGAGAAATAACACACCAAACCCTAACATCCATCAATATCACTGACCTTATTGAAAAAGAAACTTGGGTCACTGTAAATCTAGTATTTTGGGGATACTTAGTATTATGCCGCATACAGAAAAATTAGAGCTAGCATTTTATTTTATTTTGTTGTTGTCATTGTCCTTGCTGCTTTTGAATCTTGTAGAATCTAAGTAGGTACTCCACCAAAGAAGCACAGTGAAAGTTTTGTGGTTTTGATATTTTAGTAAAAGCTGAAAATACATTTCATTACACAGTCTTACTAAGAGGAAAAGAAAGCAAACAATTTTAAATCTCAGTAAGTGGACACTAACTACGACATAGTGAAAACATCATGTCAATAGTATATCCTGATTAATATGAACAGTTAAGATGTGTAGCTGTAAGACATCTCATTGATTGTATGAAAGACAGTTTTCAAAATTGAATTACCGTCCATTATAATAAAGTATAATTAGGCTGCTGTTTTTTTTTTCAATCTTGGAGTACTTAAAAATGAACATTATGGGTAACTAGTCCATCTACTATAAGCATATTGAGAGAAAAGTTAGAAGGGAAAGAGGGGGGGGGGACTTGGGGAAACAGGAGGATTGGGATAAAGGAAGGTTGGACAGGGGAGCACGGGACCACAATTCTTAGTTAAGGGAGCCTCTTTAGGGTGGGCAAGAGACTTGACCCTAGAGGGGCTCCCAGGTGTCCAAGCTGAGGTCCCCAGTTAGTTCCTGGGGCAGCTGAGGATAGGGAACCTGAAATGACCCTATCCTAGAGCAATACTGACGAATATCTTGCATATCATCATAGAACCTTTATCTGGTGATGGATGGAGATAGAGACAGAGACCCACACTGGAGCACTGGACTGAGCTCCCAAGGTCCCAATGAGGAGCAGAAGGAGGGAGAACATGAGCAAAGAAGTCAGGACCACGAGGCGTGCACCCACCCACTGAGACAGTGGAGCTGATCTACTGGGAGCTCACCAAGGCCAGCTGGACTGTGACTGAAAAAGCATGGGATAAAACTGGACTCTCTGAACATGGTGAACAATGAGGGCTGATGAGACGCCAAGGACAATGGCACGGGGTTTTGATCCTACTTAATGTGCTGGCTTTGTGGGAGCCTAGCCAGTTTGGATGTTCACCTTCCTAGATATGGACGGAGGGGGGAGGACCTAGGACTTACCACAGGGCAGGGAACCCTGACTGCTCTTTGGACTGGAGAGGGAGGGGGAAAGGAGTGGGAGGAGGGGGAAAAGGGTGGGAGGAGGGGGAGGGAAATGGGAGGCTGGGAGGAGGTGGAAACTTGTTTTTTTTCTCCTTTTCTCAATAAAAAAAAAGAATCCAAAAAAAAGAATAAAACAGCACAGAGGAAAAAAAAAAACAAAAAACAAAAGAGATAAAATGTTTTTGAGTCATTAAACACAATATAGAATTAATGAATAGATATTTCATCTAAGATTTCTTGCTGTGAGTAACAGAACTGATTTTTAAAGATCATAGGCACATAAAAGTATGTATGAAATGCAATAATATTGTAAGAAATATTAATTTATATTTATATCCCAATCATTCACAAAGGAATTATATATCTACTTCATAATAGTAATTTCAAGCTCTAAGTAACTTGTTCAGAATAATATAACTACATAAGTTCATTATAGAATTTTATGATGTAGATGAAAACCTAGGAATGTCTACATCAATCTCCCACCAATAATATAGAAATTCCTTTAATAGCTTTTAGTGATAGAATTCCTTTCTGAATAGCATAGCTTTTCATTTTATTGAACCGTAATTTCCTTTCTGCATATTTTACTATTGATCTTGTTTTTGCATGTCATGGCAAATGAGCATGAAAAATGTTAAACTATTTAAATAATTATTATACCCCCTCTCACTATACCTGTCAATTAAAAAGTGCTTTTTTCCATATTTTTATTTAAATATTTACTTTTCATTTTATATACCAACTCCAGTTCCCCCTCCCTTTCCTTCTCTGTCCCCACTCTCCCCTTACTGATTTCTCATGCTCACAAATATCTAAAGTAGTATTAAAGTCAGAAATTCTTGTTTTCCATTTTCCTTCTTTTTCCTTAAGGCTTTTATAATGATCTGTTTCTGACTCTGAACCCCTAAAGGAACTGAGTGACCTTTAGTCATTGTGATAACCTAAATTATATAAAAAAAAAAATAGAATGGGATCACCCACAAGCAATCGTGTTCTGGAGTAAACTTTGCTCGTTATTATACCAAATTCTCTACACAAAGGTGTTCCTAACCACCGTTTTTAGATGTTTTCTTTATCATATCACAGTTGTACAAAATCACTTGTTTCATAATATTTTTTGTAAACATAAGCATTTTGGTCATGTTTTTTCCCAGTGTTATATCATGATTCTTCATTTTTCCTTTTTGGTAGTCCCCTTCCTCTTTCCAAGAAATCCCACTTCTTCTTTAATTTCTTTTTTTTTAATTGATCTTTATTGAGCTCTACATTTTCTCTGCTCACCACCCTGCCTCTCCCTTTCCCATTCAGCCTTCCCCCTTAAATCATTTCTAAATATAAACAAACAAACAAGCAAAAACCAAACCAAAAAAAATCTACCTTGATTCTGTGTAATGAGAGAAAAATGTTCAAGATGCCTCAATATTATAGAGGAACCTTTGGGTGACTATCCAGGCTGCCAAATGCCCCTATTGTTCTTTAGTTTTGGAAGTTATTTGTTCTGGACTTCTTGTTTACTCAGGTAATAGTATATTCTTCTCAGGTCTCCAATTGGGGTTGAAAACCAGACAGTTATATATAATTGCAGTTTCTCCTAATCATGATAGAAAGTAAATTAGGTACAAAACTTTGGAATCATCATGAGAGGATAGATAATGGAAAATTTTCTTTGAATTTGCCAAATACAAATAGACTGGACATTGTGAATATAATTCATACCTGATAACTGTTCTTAATGCTTATAATTTTCTTATGTTAGAGTTAAAACCTTTTCTTTTTATTTAGGCAAAAGGGGGGATGTTTTGGAACATTCCTTTACATTTTTGGAAAATGTTACTATGATTGGTTTAATAAAGAGCTAAGTGACTAATAGCTAGGCAAGAAACATTTAGACAGGATACAGAGGCCTTGTGGAAAAAGGAAGAGTGATCAACCCAACACAGAGGAAGCAGGACATGCAGAAGGAGTAAAAGACACAAGCCAGTTAACAGTATGTAGATTAATAGAAATGGGATAATTTAAGTTATAACAGCTAGTTATAAACAAGCCTAAGCTAAGATCAAGCTTTCATAATTAATAAGAAGTCACTGTGTCATTTGGAAGCTGGCTGGCAGGACAGAGAAAGACTCGTTGCTTACTTTCTAATTGCATGCATTAGAATGTTACATATATAAATTACATATATAATATATATTATATTATTTATTTTTTTCCTACAATCATTAAATAGACATACAGCATTTGGGGGAAGAATTACAAATTTATTTTTCTATGAATTGTCAAGTGCATAGCTGATAATCTGTGAAGCAATGAACCGTAAATGATATTTACTTATACTATGAATTGTGTTTGAGATTAGACAAATAGAAACAAAGAAAAAAGGAAAACATTTACATTTTTAGAACTGGATGTAGAGAGAACATTGACCATAGCAATTGAAAATATAGATTTTACTTTCTTCAGCTGAGGTCAGAATACTTAAAAGTTCATTGCTTTGATAGTTCTATCTGTTCCATAGAGACATAAAGCAGTTGGAACAATGTTCTAAATTCTTTGTTATGTCAATTGCTTTCATTTATTTTCGTGAGTGTTGTCTACCTGCCTGTAGTCAAATGACCTCTGCCAGACAAGGATGCAAAGTAAATTAATATTGTTATTTTGTGACTATATTGAGCAATAATTAATATGCTAAGGTTGTACATCTCTAAGTAGGAAAGAAGGGGAAAGTAATAACAACTAGATATGTCATATTCTACACGTAAGATTATAAAGAACACTAGACTATATTTTTTAGATATCTCTCATTGTAATTTTTATGAATATATTATCTGCCATTATTTCTTTTATATTATATTTTTAATCAACACACACCTATCATGGAACTATGAATCCTGTTGAAGCTGGATCCCAACAAATGCCACCCCAAATTTGGATCCTGACAATGCCCCAGCTTTCCATCACTCTAATAAAATACCTGAGATAATAAAATTATGAAGACAAAGATTCACTTTGACTTCTGGTTTTATAGGTCCCATGTAGGACTAAGCAGACTCATCAAAATATCCAAGTAAATATCCTGAGTTTTTTCCCATTAAGATAATTCTGGGGTTTAAGTCTATATCACAGGGACCTTTATTGATATTTGTCCTCAAAATTACTCCAAATTGTAGTATCTACTAATGAGATTTTCCTTAGGGTATGGAGTATACAATGGAATTATTAAGTATTTTTGATAGAAGATTTGGGAAGAAAATATTTCATTAAAAATAATGATATTTAGATAAAAAGTCCTGAAAATCTAAGTAGTCTTATGAATTCATTTGCAAGGAGAAAGGAAGCTTTAATTTATTTGTTGAAAAATTTGAAAGCCCTGACATAATGTTAGGTATACACAAGTACATAAGATTGACTATCTTTTTGATAGTTTTGTGTGAATGCTTAAGGAAGAGAAATTAAAATAACGATGTAGCCTGGTGGTCGTGGCACACAACATTAATCCCAGCACTCGGGAGGCAGAGACAGGCAGATCTCTGTGAGTTCAAGGCCAGACTGGTCTACAAGAGCTAGTTCTGGGACAGGCTCCAAAGCTACAGAGAAAGCTTGTTTCAAAAAACCAAAACAAAGAAAAGATAACAATGTAGACTCTAAGCCAGCCTTATGGAATATATAAGGCCCGAAGAAAGAGTAATAAGAATAAATAGAGATATTTTAAAGAAAAATTTAAGTAGAACTTTGTTGCACAGCAATTTCTTCCAAATTTAAATATTACATTTTTTAATAAGCTTGTTAAATAAAACTCAGTAAGCAAACAAAATGAGCAGTGCTTAGAAAGTAAACAACTCAGAATTCTCATACTGTTTCTGAAATTTACAAGATTCATAAGACTTCCATTTCCAAAGTTACATAAAGCAGTAACAATTGTCAGGGAGAGGAAACTCTCTGATCTGTTGAGCTGCCTATAATTTGTATGAAAAGCACCAGGAATGCAGAATTCATGAATCATCCCCCATGTACTAGGTCAGTCTTTTCCATGATGCAACTACCATTGAATTATCTATGCTCCTGTAAATAAGTCCTCAATCACACACATATAACCAGTCTCTTTAATGTTTCTGGCTAACTAGCTAGACTTGGGTGGAAATACTTCTTTGGTCTATTGTTGATACTTTCTCTAGAGGGAATCTGTTTGTGTCACCCTAGGAAGATTCACAGGACAATTATTTTCATGGATTGACACTGGTGGTGAAATGGCAGAGAATCAGCAAAGTCCACAATGCCTGGTGGAAGAATATAGATGCCCAACAGGCATGGTGGTACTCAGCAGATGCCCAGCAAATGATGATGGATATCCAGTGGTAGATGGTGGAATCTCAGTGATAAATGATGAATGCCTAATTAGATATGATGGATATCCAATGACAGATGATGGATGACCAGCAGATACTGTGAATGATTGGTAACTGATGGTAAAAATATGTTTCATGAAAATACAAAAGACTTGCAGCACTATATGACACAAATTTATTTATTAATGATCATATGAGATAATCTCTGGGATTATCTGGTGGTGCCAACAGTGTATAGGTAGTCTTTCATAGAAAGCACTTATTAGGAAGTGTAGATAATAAGGCAATATATTTATTATATCAAAAATTTAAAGTTTTGTCTTTTGTACTCGTTTCTAAAAGGCCTTTCACAAGCTTAAACACTGTCTTAAGTCAGGTGGGCAACATCATTGTGTAGGGCAACTAAATGAAAAAATTGAGGGATTGTAGAAAGGACAGCAAAGATGGAGCTTACATGCTGTTAAAAGCCATTTAAATTACAAATCTTAAAAAAAATGTTACCAGTCTACAGTTGAAATTCAATTGCTGGCAGTAGGAAACAATAGACAAATTATCTGTGATCATGTCCATTTTTAAATTTTATATGTATATGCACTATGTGTGTGCAGTATCTCCAAAGTCCAGAAGATCACAGTAAGTGTGGTTGCCTGGTTGTGTGCACAAGACGTGCAGAAGTTCACAACAGTCAACATTCCTGCACGGGTGGGAAGGGGGCATATGGCCCTCCACCTGTAGCTGAGGAGGTATTCACAGCTGATGGCTGCTAGAGGAGAGTTGGGTCTTTTAAGAGTTGTGACTCCTTATAGGTTAACCATGTTCCAGTGAATGGCTAATATCCATACACATAAGGACAACACAAATTAGATTCATTGTATTTATAAAAAAATAAATGAAAAACAGAGGACACAAGAGAGAGAGAGAGAGAGAGTGTGTGTGTGTGTGTGTGTGTGTGTGTGAGAGAGAGAGAGAGAGAGAGAGAGAGAGAGAGAGAGAGAGAGAGCACTATGGGGAGGATTTGGGAAGACTGTATAGGAGAGATTGTGGGCTGATGATTATTAAAATGTATTGTATATTTGTAGGAAATCTTGAAGAATGAATAAAAATATTATATTTTAAATAGTTAAATGGCTTCACTTTTAGAATAAAATTGTAGGTAGAAAAATTCTACAAATACTTAATATACATGAAAAATATTTTCAAAGAAATCGAAGTGATTCTACTTAGCTCATGTTTACTTTCATGAAGTATTTGATTCTAGAATGTCCCCATGGACACTGAGATAATCTCCAAAAATCCCAAGGATAAAGGTCAGTAGCAAAAGGGAGGATCAGTGTTTTTAGATACATTTCAACCTCATTCCCCAAATATGTTTTTGATCACTGGCTTTGAGAATCTCTTTCTCTATTTTCCTGAAAGACATGCATCTCTAACAAAGGGGAGTTGGGGTTTGAAAAGTTGTTTGAAAGGAATGAAAGGAGAATAAAATGTGTATCTTAGTTTATGTGTCTATATTCCATTTTGTGGAATGATTAAATTCCAATGAAAATTTATCTTTACTTATGTGTATAATGTGGTAATTATGTAGGAGGGGAACTAGCTTATTGGGTAGTTCCATGTTTTAAAATATTTGTTCTTAAAAGAAGGTCTTAAATGACATACAAGATGAAATAATGAGTAATAGTAAGGGCATTGGGATATTCGCATGCCTATGAATAATCAGTTATTTTACTGACAAATTCTGAAGCTTTTAGTACATCACTTTTGTTAACATTAGATTCTTCATTTTTAAAGCAGAATAAATGAATAACATGTATGATTTTATGATGCTGAATAAAGAAGTAATTAACACAGAATGAAGAAATAATATGTTATCAAATACTGATGCTTACTATGAATGTGAAGACCAAAATATGGAGATCGTGATTGAGCTTTAGAGAGCAGGTGGTGAACAATGTTAGTTTATCTCCACTTTAATTCCTATGTCCTTCCCAGTTTCCATTAACATAAGCTGCTGGTTAATTCTCTTTAGTTTTACATATTGTCAACACTTGGAAAAACTTTCAGAGTAATTTTAGCTACCAAATTTATCTCTGATCTGCAGATTTCTTGATTATAATAAATAAAAGAATTGAATTTGCTATTATAAATAAATGAGAGGATTTGCATTTTATAGAAAATGAAGTGAGATATATTATCCTACAGATGAGCTTCAGTAGGAGATACCTTAATCATTGATAGCATGATGGGAGTCACAAAGGGAAAGTTCATTCAATTCACTTCATTTCCAAGAACTGGTGGGATGTTCCTCCTCTTCTAAAGCAGGTGAGTGGTTAGGGGAATTCAAACCATGTGACCTAGTATATCTCCTAGATATAAGGATCTGGGAATTAAAGGAATGGGGAAGGTCTGCAGCTGTAAGGACTAATCTACAGCTATAGGAGCTTTAAGGTCACAACCTATGATATTTTTAAACTCATAAGAGAGATACAAAGAGCATGGCCTGGTTTCTTGGGAAAAGAGAGGCTGCTAGTAGGTCTGTAACCTAATATCTATAATAGTCACTCTCTCAGAGGATTCAAATTAAGTAACCAGATGATTATTACTACTAAGCTGAATACAGAAAAATACTAGCCCGAATATAGAAAAATAAGCAAGAATATATTAAAATATTAAAAAGAGTGATATTGGTATTACTTCCTTTAGGTCATTAAAATTTTCAACTTATGAAGGTGTTACCTTTAAATAAGACAAAATAATTGATAATATATTAATTAAAAATTAAAATTAATGACATATTTTCTCATTAATATGGTGGTTTGAAAAAATGTCTCATAAGCTCTTAGGGAATGGCACTATTAGGCAGTATGGCCTTGTTGGAGTAGTTGTGGCCTTGTGAGAGGAAGTGTCTGTGGGGGGTGTGCTTTGAAGTTTCAGATGCTCAAGCAAGGGCCAGTGTCATTCTTTCTTCCTGTTGCCTGAGGATCCAGATGGAAAACTCTCAGCTACTTCTCCAGCACCATGTCTGCCTACATGCTGCCATGCTTTCCACCATGAGGATAATGGATTAAACATCTTAACTATAAACCAGATCCAATTAATGCTATCTTTCATGATAGTTGCCATGGTACTGGCATCTCTTCACATCAATAGAAACCCTAACTAAGAGATTAAGTAACGTGAAATCTGTTTTCATGCATAGCTCTTTGGTTGCATCTTTTATCTGTTAGTAGTGAATTAAGAAACTCATTTTTCTCAAAACTCCACTATGGTCTGTTTGGTTGAAGTCTTACAATAAATTTTAAGAATGATATATAACAAAGGAAATCATGGCAATCATGATTTGGCTGGGTTGTGGTGGCACACGCCCTTAATTCCAGCACTAGGGAGGCAGAGGCAGGTGAATCTCTGTGAGTTCAAGGCCAGCCTGGTCTACAGAGCAAGTGCCAGTACACACTCCAAAACTACAGAGGAACCCTGTCTCAAAAAATTAAAAAAAATAGTTTGGAATGATATATTTGGATTATGGTAAACTGAATTTACACATACATATGCAATTTTTCTTATAGTTTATTTGAATAATTTTTGAGATTTGTAATTTTACAAGTTTCTCTCTATTTCATACAAAGCAAAGTAAGTGGTCAAAATGGACAAATGAATGGCACTAGGTTGATTATTACAACTTTTGGGTGAATGACAATATGGTGTATTGAGTAGATCAATGGGTGAAAAATAAGGTATGAATTTCCTGTGCTGACCAAGTATACTGGAAATTGTTACTTCATGATTTTTCAAGAGACAGAATCAGATACTTCCGAAATCAAGTTGTCAGAGGGCATGGTTTCACTTCATTCATCAATGAGTTTGTGCAGAGCACTACGAATATGTAAGTAATTCAACAAATTCAGATTGATTGGTGCTCTGCATATAAATCAATATGCCTTAGATATTTGGAAAGCTTGAAAATAAAAACATATCATTTTAGGCTTTGTTTTCAACAAAACATACTTCAACAAAATATACTTAATATACTTCTCTGTCTCTCTGTCTTTGTCTCTCTGTCTTTGTCTGTCTCTCTCTCTTTCTCTCTCTCTCTCTCTCTCTCTCTCTCTGTGTGTGTGTGTGTGTGTGTGTGTGTGTGTGTGTGTTGGCTAGAAAAGCCCAAACACCCACCTAATGGACCCTCCTATTTCCCAGTACTGAAATTATAGGTGCTCCTCACTATAGCTAGCTTTTTTTTTTTTTGACATTTGCAATGATTTAATTTAGTCAGTCTCAGGACAACACATATTGGATTTTTCCCCCCTCATTTGTGGTTTCTAAATTTTTATTGAGATGACTAAAAACATACATGCATATATGACATGAAATATAGGCTCACAACCAGAAAGAGGAAGATAGGGAGGTAGAGAGAGCTATTCACAATGTACACTGATTACTTGTATGAAAATGTCGTTATGTAACACAGTATCATGTTCAATGAAATTATGTTTAAAATTTCCAGGATGCCCCTAAGCAGTTCCTCCACAGAGAACCATTCAAAACGGTTCAGGAATTCTTTGAAGCCAATTGCTCAGGCCTTTTATATGAGTGCTGAGGATCCCAAACTTGCTGGAAGCAAAGGCCTGTATTTTGAGATCTGCATTTTGTTTACAGCCATCTTAAGCTCACAAGTTAAGAAAAATATTCAGGGTCTAGGAAATCAACCTGGTGTCTTATCTACTAGCAGAGACCTACAGGCACCAGGCTCCAGAATCAGTTAGCATTTTCCTTTGTTAGTCAAAAATTACAGACCCTCAGTATTTACTCATCAGCTAGGGATGTCTCCGGAACCTGAATTACAGCAGTCCTGAGTTTCCTGACATCCTTCCCTTCCCCCTTTGCCCGTTTGCTATATAACAGACTCTGAGAGGAAATAAACAAGACGGCTTAATCGGAAATCCTGTCTTGCCTTTATTTCTTCTGTCTCTTGTCCCTTCATTCCTCTCCTCTAGGTTTATCAGGACCACAGTTCGCATACAAACTTAGCTTCTCACAGCAACCCCTGAGATATCTGTCCAATATTAATCTATTAATATCTTAGAGGTAACATTTTATACCTGTTACTTTACATATTTAAAACACATATAAATCCATATAAACACATATTTGTTGTAATGTTACATGTAGGGTAGACCGAGACTGTTGTTCCCTTGCAACACTACAACTCCCAGCATCCCTCTGGACTCCAGCGCACGCAAGCGCGGGACACATTTCCCAGAAGCCTTTGCATCCTCCCTTAAAAGCAAGGACAAGCCACGAGTTCGCCCCTTCCCTCCCCTTCTTGTCCCTTCCCTTTGTCCCTTCCTTTCACTTTTCCTAGTGTGTTTTCCCCTCCCATTAAAAAGTGTACCACGTGGTACCACCACGTGTCTGTGTCTTTTCTAGCGTAACCCTAGTCTAACCCGCAGGAATTAAGAACAACATTTGGTGCCGCATCGACCCGGAGACCTCTCCGTCAGGTACCCGAGGCTTTGCCTCTGGGTTTCACCGCCAAGGTCTAGAGAACCGACAGCCTTCGCTCACCACCACCTGTTCCCACGGCCATTTCCACCGCTTCATCCTGATCCATGAGTTACCCAGGGTTCACTTCCTTCCCCCTGGGGCGTTCAAAGACTGTCCGGCAGGCTTTCTTTGCCCACCTCGGGCTAGGGCTAGGTTGCTAACCCGCCTCCCCCGGTTTTTTGCCCTCGGCCGAAACGCTCAGTCTGCACACCCGGAGTTCGGTGCTCCGGGCTTTTTCTCTTTTGTCTTCCTTTTTTTCTAACTTTTTTCCTGTCCGCTTTCGGGCCACTCCTTGTGGCACCTCTGGGCCCTGTGCCCTAAAGAGCTTAATCGCCTCCTCTCAGCCGGGACTTTCTCTCCCGTACGGTTGCTGGGCTCGGGGCAGTTAAGAGTTAGCACGCCCCAAGAACGCCCGGGATGCCAGCGCTCTTGGCTTGCTGTGTTCGCGGTAATTGTCTCCTCCCAGCCGGGGCCGGGGCTTTTCCTCCCCCCATACGGTAGCTGGGTTCGGGCCAGTTACCTTTTGTGGACAGACTTCGTTTCAGTCATGGGCTCTGTAACCAACCCCCACATCTGGAAGGCTGGTGCAATGCCATCCCTCCAGGGACCCTCTGCTCCCGCCGCTGCTATGGATCCCGCAGACAAACCTCAACCCCCCTGCCTCCACACCCCCCCCACCGCGCCTCAGGGGGGCCACTCGTTCTTGCTCCGCCCAGTTGAGCGACAGCGACAGCTCACCCATTACCGTTCCTTCTCCGGGCCAGCCTCGCCCCACTTCTCCTGCAACAGGTCGTGCGTGTCTTCCGATTCTTCCCTGCCTCCTCTCCACCACAGGCCACACAGGCAGCTTGGAGCATCTCCTCCCTGTCCTACGCCTCCCCCTCGGTCTTCCAAGGCCCCTCTAGGCTCCCGCTGTCACTAACCACCACTCTCCCTTTGTTACACCTAAGGATATCAGGCTCCTAAAAGCTACAGCAGCCTCCTGTCAGATCTGCCAAAAGTCAGATCCCAGGACCAAATATCGTAGCTTCCCTTTCCCTGCCCACCAAGCAAGGGGCTCCCTTCCGGGAACTGATTGGCAGCTGGATTTTACTCATATGCCCACAGTCAGGAGGATTAAATATCTCCTGGTTCTGGTGGATACAATGTCTGGGTGGGTTGAAGCCTTCCCCACCTCTAACAAGAGGGCCCAGACAGTCTCTGATATTCTCCTCCGAGAGATTATTCCTCGGTTTGGACTCCCAACTTCTCTCCAGTCAGATAACGGTCCAGAGTTTACTTCTCAGATTTCTCAAAATCTGTCTAAAGCGCTCGGGATCCCCTGGAATTTTCATATACCGTACCATCCTCAGTCGTCAGGTAAGGTAGAACGAACTAACCGCTCTTTAAAGGAAGTCCTCATTAAGATGTCACAAGAACTCCACCTCGACTGGGTAAGGCTTCTGCCTTTAGCTCTTTTCCGACTCCGAGCCCTTCCAAGGGGCCCCCTCCTCATCTCACCTTTTGAACTCATGTATGGGCGGCCAGTCTTAACCCCCGGCTTCTCATCGGAGACTTCCCCCCTTCCTGACCACCTGCTCACTCCCCTCCTGTTCCACTTACGCTCACTACTATGGGACTTCACAGATCACTCACTACCTCGACCATGTGCTAATACATGTCCTCCGCCAGTTAAAATAGGGGATGAGGTATTACTCTCACCCCCAGGCCAGCGCCCTTCACCCCTTTCCCCTAAATGGCAGGGCCCTTTCAAAGTAATTCTTTTGACTCCCACAGCTGCCAAGCTTAAAGGAATTCCTCATTGGATTCACCTGTCACATCTTAAACCGTTTATCTCCACAGCTCAAGATAATCCTTCATACACGGTGACTCAAACCGGACCCTGTTCTCTTAGGTTCCAAAGGACGCCGGATTCAGTTCCCCCTACTACAGTCTAAGGACAACAATGGTCCCGATCCGTCGCTGTGTTAACACACCCTCCCTTATTTAAATTCATAAATAACCGTCTAGCTGTCGTTACAGGTACCCCCATCAAATACAAAGTGGTAAGCAGATTCTCCTCTACAAAGCTCTTTTACGTAACAGGCCAGCCGCTGACTGCAGCAGTGGCCCCTGAAATGTTAAGAGATGTATGGTTAGAATCTATTTCTTTTAAGACAGTTTCCTTAAGCTCCGGGATGCCAGCCCAACGGATCAAACACAAAGGAATAAGTATCACTTAATTTTTTTTTTATCATTTCTTAACCCCGGACATCCTAAGACCCTCTCCCCCCCCTTCACCCCAGCTCCCCAAAAATTCCCCCCTTTTGTCTTTTCCTCGCGAAACCCTCGACTAACCCGCAGGAATTAAGAACAACAGAGACTATACATTAAATTGTGTTACTAGGAGAGACACTGAAATAAGGAATTAAGGAAACTGAAGCCCACTCTCTACTCAGAGCACTCCCATATGTGAGATGTGTCTAATGGTAAGTGAACAGATTAAATGCAACATCTTGAAAAGAATAAATGAACACATACAGAAGGCCAAGGAGTTGAAATACTACATACTTAGAGGTTCTCTTATTTTGTTTGTTTCACAGTGTCTTGGAACATTATGACGTTGTGGCTAAAAAGGTTACTAGGAAAAAATAAAACAGTTCTGAAAATATCTGAGATGTGATTCACATCTAAATATGGAATCAATTGCACTCAAACGCCTGTGGAATATAATTTAGAGAGAGTGAGGTTTGTTATCTTATGATTTATTGAAACCTATTTTGGTCTGTAATAGAATGATGCCAAGGACAATTTGTTCAGTTTTTAAAATTTTTTACCATGGTGGTGATATAATGATGCCTCATTGATGTATGATATTGCTGAAAATGACAAAAATTATTTGTGTAGATAGTTACACACATCATTCAGTGGTAATGAGGCAGGAGATAGCTCTCTGTAGATACTAACTTGCAAAGGCCTATGGTGAAAACTATAAGTTGCTTAAATAAATTATCGTAGGAATGAATATTAGAGTTAAAAGAGAATGTTAGGGTTAAAGCAGTAATGCCAAGGAAAGGGGGGATGAAAAACACAGAGTATGTAATAGCCCAGATAATGTGATGAAAGTCAGGTTCCCAAAAGCAAGGCCAGTGCTGATTGGATTATTGACTAGCCTCCATAAGAACCTCGCTGGAACAAACTAAATAGTATATAAGGAAGGTTTACTTCACTAACAAGAAACTTCCCCTTTGGAGGTGACCCAATAATCAAGGTACTAAGGGTGCAGTAAACAAGAAAGGCTTCAGTGGCATCTTGGATCTTGTTGGCCATGATGGAGTTGATGCTCTGCTATGGTAAAGCTATAAGATGATTGTATAAATGAGAGAACAAAGAGAGCATAGAATAAGTAACAGTGCCTGCCATGCTGTCAGGGACAAAGGACAGCTGGCTAGATGACTAACTACTACCAGGTAGTCAAGGTCAAAAACTAAGATAACAGGAGTCAAAAATGGACAGAGGCAGGATTCAACTGTCCTTAACTGAGTGTGCAGTGCATGGCTATACCTTTGATTGAACAAGGGGGACATGCATAGAGTGTGTGGTCTCTCTATTGATTTAGCATATAATAGCCCAGAAAACAAATCAATCTCATAACGACTACCATGGTCTTTGCCCATTTTCTACCGTGTTCTTATATAACCCCTATATAAGTTCAATGGTTCTTGTTTTGTTTTGCTTTTTGAGGCAGGGTTTCTCTGTGTAACAGCTCTAACTGTCCTGGAACTTGCTCTGTAGACCAGGCTTGCTTTGAACTCACAGAGATCAGATTGCCTCTGCCTCCTGAGTGCTGGAATTAAAGGCATGAGCTACCACCACCTGACAAGTTCAATGCTTTTTTTCCTCCCTTGGGTACCCCTCCTACACTTGAGAAATCTCTCATGTTTCCTTAATTTTTTACTCTTCTTCAATTTCTCACTTGTCTGTAATTCTCCTTAATAATGCTTTTTCCTCCTATGTGCTGGTGATTAATGATCACCAGATCTTTAATCTTCATTGGCATGAGACAATGGGCTCCGAAGCCATTGTTCCAGACTGATCTTTGGTGACTGTGAGTGAGTGTGCTAGTTCCTTACACTAAGCACAGCTTGACCTAGAAAGGTCCCATCACATTTTTAGAAATTCAGCAGCAATAACATCTGCAAAAATATAGCAAATACCTGCAACCAAGTTGCTGACATTCACAGAGTCATGATGGAGGACATTACTATCACCACGTGAATTACTCTTGCTGCTCTTTTATAATCAAACACCTCCCTACTTAATATAGATATGTTATAATCCAGATGATCTGATAAGAGTTTGACAGGCTCAACAAAGCAAGGCCAGTGTTGGCAATCTTTCTTGGTAGCTTCCATAAGATCCTTCCAAAATTAATTTTGATTTTTAAAATTTTGGCATTCTGACATGTGTTCTTTAGTATCTATATGGCTTTAAGTTAAATTTCTCTAATGTTCAGTGTTTGGTGCCAAACATCTTTTCATATACCTATTTACATGATTGTCTGTATATTATTTATAGTGAAATGTTGCTTTATGTCATTTCCCATTATCAAGCTGGGCTGATTTTTTTGTTGATATTTCAGAGTTCTTCATATGTTTTAGAAGAAACTATTTTGAAGTGGATGAGAAATGATCTTGCAAAAAGTGCCCATGTCCTAGGACCTTAACACATCCCCTTATATGTCAATAAATAGGGGCATTTTGTTGCTGCAAATAAGGTATTTAAGATAGATTATATTGGACTATGTAACTGAGCTCCATATAAAATTGCATGCGCCCTTTTTAGATTTTTTTGATTTTTATTGAGCTCTACATTTTTCTCTGCTCCCCCTGTCTTTCTCCTTCCCTTCAACCCTCTCACCAAATCCCCATACTCTCAATTTACTCGGAAGATCTTGTCTTTTTCAACTACCCATGTAGATTAGATCTATGTATGTCTCTCTTAGGATCCTCATTGTTGTCTAGGTTTTCTGGGATTGTGATTTGTGGGCTGTTTTATTTATTTTTTTGCTTTATGTTTAAAAACCACCTATGAGTGAGTACATGTGATAATTTTCTTTCTGGGTCTGGGTTACCTCACTCAAAATGATCTTTTCTAGCTCCATCCATTTGCCTGCAAAATTCAAGCTATTGCTAATTTTTTCTGCTGTGTAGTACTCCATTGTGTAAATGTATCACATTTTGCTTATCCATTCTTTGGTTGAGGGGCACTTAGGTTGTTTCCAGGCTCTGGCTATGACAAAGAATGCTGCTATGAACATAGTTGAGCACATGTCCTTGTGGCACAATTGAGCATCTTTTAGATATACACCTTTTACAAGGAGTTAGAGTAAGGTTTCAGAAAGATAATGAATATATAAAGGTTGGGGATCAGTGCTGAATATGTTTACACAAGATGTACCTACCAATACAATAGTTGCATGACTTTTTTGTTTTTGTTTTGAGATAGGGTTTCACTGTCTAAAGTGGAAATTACTATTTAGGTGAGACTAGCCTCAAACTCACAGACATCCAACAGCCTCTGTCTTTTGTTGACGTTATAGGTTTGTGCTGCCACTTCTGGCCATGACAATTTTTTGATTGAATTTGAGGACTTATACACAGGAAGGAGTTTATGCTTGATACTGTAAACTTGGCCAAAATCCCACAGCTTGAGAGGCAATAGGCCCTAGAGGGGGGCTTGACTAAATGGATGTGAGTTCAAAATACCATCTAAATATCTATGTTTATACTTATAGATAAATGCTTATTCCGCTTTTTTCAATGACAGCTGTGCTTTCAGGAGTTGACAGTTAATACAGACACTCACAGTTAGTCAAAGTGTTGACTGTTTGGTTCTCAGCCCTAAGAGGAACACCTGTATAATCCATTATAAGGCCCTGTGAACGATGCAGAATGACAGAAGCTAGGGCAGAAAGAATGGAGGAGCTGTGCAGTGTGGTGAGGCATGCTACTAAACAGTGTCTTGCTTATATAAAATGGCTGTTGTACTTATGAATGCGAAGAGGCATTGCATTTATGAATGGTTGAAAATTGTGAGTCTTTGCACAAGACTCACACAAGATTGGGCTACGCAATCATATATAGGCCTCATCCCACCATCATAAAACTCCATTGCTCCCTGAGGAACTACTGGAGTTAGTAGGAAGGAACATCATTCTTTTCAGTGGTACAGTCACTGGCAAGTCACCCATCTTCCTGTCAATAACCTTACTCATGCTAATCCAACCAGACGTAATCCATAGGTCACACATGCAATAAAAAGACATGGAAGTGGGTGGAGGATCTGTTGAGAAGAAGGGTTTCATTGGGAGATGGAAGAGAACGAAAAAGTTAATTGAGGGTGAAAATGATCAAAATGTATTATATACATGGACAAAATTATAAAACAGAGAGTGTGTTAACATGCATGAAAACCAACTTCCAGTCACAGCACTGTAAAAGTGTTGACGTGGCAATCAATCACAAGGGGAGATGTGCTCACATTCCAAGAAATGCTTGAGGCTAGCTGAAATAGGTAGATTAAAAGAAGCAAGCAGAGTCTTGTTGAGTCTGTTGAGAGAGTATGGCCTCGAGACAGTGTACAGCTTTGTTATGCTGATTTTAGCTGCCATCTGGTGTCAGGACTATTAAACAATATATTTATGTGTGAGCATGTGAGCACATGCACGTGCATGTGTGTGTGAGTGTGTGTGTGTGTGTGTGTGTATGTGTGTTTGTGTGTGGTGTGTTTGTATGTGTGTCTGTGTGGAGGCCAGAGGTCAAACTCAGGTGCTTTACTCACCTTCATTAATCGTTCTCTATCTTGTGTTTTCTTACATTTTAATTTTATGACCGTTTTGTCTGCATGCCTGTCTTTGCACGAAATGAGTGCCTGGTGGCTACGGAGGTCAGAGAGGTGGTGGATCCCTCTGGGACTAGAATTATAAATGTTTGGGAACCACCATGTGGATTCCTCAGGAAGTGCTCTTAACCACTGAGCCATCTCAGCAGCAGCAGTACCACACTTTTTGAGACAAGGGTCACTGAAACTCATGTTCACTCACTGATTTTGATAAGGAGGATTAAAATGAGAGGAATTTTTCTATTGCATCTCTATCTAGAATTAAGATGTGCAGTGCCCTGCTTCTGTTATATTGCTTACTTCCTGCATCAGCTAGCACCTCCACTTCTCCTAACTTTGAGAGACAGTTACAGAATTACTGTCCTAACCTGTCAGTTTTGCTTCTGTAAATGTGCTGCTCATGAACCTTAGTCACATAACTTAAAACACCTACCCTGCTAATAACAAAAGAGACCCAGAATAATTGTGTACAGTCTATAAAAGTTGAAGTAACTATAGTTACCATTTTCTCACCTGAGCACCAGTTTAAAGACCTTATTTCTGCAACAATTTGGCTAGAATGGGTAACTATAAAGACTCAAGGATTCTCCTGCTTCAATCTCCCCAGAACTGGGTTTATAGTTATGCATATCTGGCTATTTATATGGATGCTGCATGTCATATTCAGGTCTTGAAACATGCACAGGAAATGCTTTACTGACCCAGCCATCTCCAACCCCAAAATTCATTATTTTGAAATTTCATTTATTATTAAATTAATGGGTATGTATTTGTTCCTATTTGTATGTACACAAGGTGTGCAGACACCCAAGATGATGACAGATCTATTTAAACTGGAATTGTAGGGCGTTGTGGGTCAACATGATCTTCTGCAAAAGTAGCAAGTGCTATTAACTGATGGGCCACATCACCAGTCCCCGATAAAACATTTTTAAGTTAAGTGTGTGGCAATTTCTTATAGAAGCCATTGAAAACTAATACGTTATATTTTATTCACATTTTTCTTTCTGAAATGTGAGAAAACAAACTTGCATTTCAATCCACCTGGTCAGCGATTCTTAGTTGTGGCAACTTCTGTGAACTAACACTATGTTTGTGTTTACTGTTTTGAACAAGGGGGAGTGACTCTCCTCAGAGCTAATTAGCCACTATCTTTGTATTTGGCTGCAACTCCTTGCAAAAAAAAAAATTATCCCAGCTGGACTTGGGGCCTGTTTATGCTTCCTTAAGGAGTGATGGGGAGAATCAGGTTAAAATGAGAAGTATGATAATTACATTATATAAATTACATGCAAATAAACTCTTTGGAAAATTGATTATGGCATGAACATCTGCTCTTACCAGTGCAGCACATCTTATAGAAAAAGCTAACCTCTATATTGACGCAAAAGGCATATCTTATAACTGACACATGAAACATAAATATAAAATTGTGCATATTAATTTGGAACCTTATGATATCTCAATACATTTATATTTTGTGCAAAACAAAGATATGCATCTCCTTGAAGACATTACATTTTTATGATAAAAGCATGCCCAACTCTTTCTTCTAGTTTGCTGAAATGTGCATCACAGTATTTTGTATAACCATCCTATCATGTTAGTGTGTCACAGAACTTATTCCTAACTCACCATATTACCTTTATTCTCAAGGGAGAAGAAAAAATAGAAAATTGCTTTTAATCTCCATTGCTGTAGACAGAGGAGCCCACCTCATCAGTGGATGTAGGGTTTTTGTTGTTGTTAAGGCTGTGCCTTTGATTTTCACATGTGTTGATTGGTGATATTGAGTTGCAGGCTTCTTCAGGACCCATATAAGAATGAATATATGAACTTTTGGGGAATAACTGTTGTATCTTATATGTTTAACATATTTTTTGCTCTGTCAAATTCTTTAACGTACTTGATAGTATTTTGAGGTATATATGCAGAGAAAAGTGAACCTATTTCATCTTGTCCTTGAACAATGCAGTTTTAAATATTATAGAATAGTGGATTTCCTTAAAAGATGTACCTAGAATACATAATTGATACTATGAAATATGTGTCTTTTGAGACTCTTTAGAGGTGACTCTGGGTAGAGACTAATAATTCTGCAGTATGTGAAAGATGGGTAGAAGGCTGGAAACTGAGAATGCAAGCACCTATATTTATGTCCTGTTCACTAAGGAACTGGGTACTATAATGCCTTTAGTGTTAGCTATTTAGATCATATGTATGCCCCTTGATAATTTGACAGTCTATATGCAGAAACAGACTTAAATTATTTTTGAAATACCTGTTTATGATTTTCTTTGACATACTGTATCAATCAGTCAATTACAAATTGTGAACCTTAAAATTCTGAGGCATAATTCTCTCTTTTTATGGCGTTAAAGGTCACGTAGGCGACGTAGAAGGGTATCAAAAAGTGACTACAGAGAAGAAAGGAAGGAATAACAGTCAAAGAAAAAGAGGCCATGAATTTGAAAAAGTGGGGGAGGGGTAAATGGGAGGGTTTGAAGCAAGGAAAGGGAAGGAGGAAATGATATAACTCTCTTATAATCTCAAAAATATTTATATAAGATAATAATACTCTATGTATGAGATACTCTCAACATAAATGGGGAAAAGTCCACAAGACCCCTAGATGAACAACTTCTGGAAGTCAATGACTAATGAGAGAGAGAATCGGTATTCACCAGGGACAAGTTCCACAATATGCTATCCAATTGGCTATCCAATGCCAAGTGATGAGCACTGAAACATGATCATGTAAGCAATGCAAAATAGAATCACTATGATGTATGGGTCATGAATTTAAGAGGCAATTAGGGGAAGAAATAGAAAAAATTGAAGAGGGTAGAGAGATGGGCGGAGATGATGTAATACAGCCTACTCATGCCTGAAATTTTCAAAAGGTAAAAACTAGATCAAAAAAGATTTCTCAGTTTAAATTATGAACTCTTAAGTACATTTAAATATTTTGTCCTTTATATTTACCTCTGTTGTACTGTGTTCAATATGCTAAGACAAGTTACCAAATGCAATACTTTGCTTCATTCTGAAATTTCTGGTCTGAATATACAAAGTTCTGGAGTTTCCATTTCATTATTTTTAGAATATGAAAGAGGAAAGTTTACCAATTAAGATTCCCATCTCACCAATGTGTGTTTATTTGGATTAGGAATTTAATGATATCATTATATACCCATTCTGAAGACACAGTGTGACATTTCTCAGTGTTGTCTATTTGAAAGATTTTTTTAATGAGACTAGAGCCCAATTGAGAAAACTACCTGTAACCATTACCATGGTAGATCCATTAAAATTTGAAATTCCAAGAGAGAAAGAAAATTATAGCAGTGATACAGCAATTATAATAGCAATAATAATATCTTACTAGACACCAAAGGGAATCATTGAAGACACAAAAGCAGAAAAAAAAATACAAGGTCAGTTATTTTGAAGTGTACTGTGATCTATATACACCCGTGATACCCAAAGGATTCAGAATGTTTGAAGCAGTGAAGTAGCTTCATTTTGCTCAATACAGCTCTTAGACTAGCACACTTACCTTTTTTACATTTTACAGATCAGTCTGACTACTAATTTTTCTCCAGATTAGCTTCCACGTCCTTTTCTCCTTACAAAACTTTCCTAATCTTTGTGATGGTCCTTGGGATTAAATTCAGGGCCTCGTGTATGCTAAATCAAGTGTTTTATGTTTGAATTACAATGCTCTCAGTGATCCTCCTGAGTTTTTAAGACCAAACGAGGAGCATAAAAATATAATAATTGAAAATGCAAATGGGTGCTAGAATCAACTTAATCTATGCTCAGATCTTAACTCTGATATTTTACTTTGACCTTGAGCAACGTGTTACTTATAAGCCATGTGTGGATAGAAATTTTTGTTATTGATTTTTACACTAGCTTCATTACTGAGAATTGTAGTTGTTATAAAATAAGTACTAAAAAAGTGACTGTGGAGTGGATAATTGTCTATTTTAATGCTCACAAAATTAGATTTTTGTGAAATTTAACATGATGATAACAGCTGTTAAGCTCTTGACATATTATTCAAAGTCTGCTGATACTTTGTCCTTCAAATATTTGATCATTCTTCTCGAAGTCTTATTGAAATGCCTTTACTTCATTGTGTTCTAATTGTTAACAAAGATACTCATTGTCAATATGCTTTAATATGATGTGTATAATTTTTTTCTGTGTGGCTCATATTGGAAAGGCTGGTGTTTTTGTTGTGTCACTTCTACTTTCCATAGTATATATCAACCTGAGTTTGTCACTTTTAAAATGGGGACTATAAATCTATACTATCTATTCTAGTGTTTTTGCAAAGTTGCTCTGAAGCCAGACAGCTTCTTTATCTGCCACATAGGAAATACATGAGAAGGGTCAGATGTATTTATTGTAGTGAACAAAACTACATACAATTAACCATGTACTCAGCAACTTGAATAAAGATGTGTTTCTACAAAGTACCTTACCTCTCTGAGGAGTGGATAGGGGGTGGGGTGGGGGAAAGTAGAGCAAATGGGAGGAAGAGAGGGAGTAGGAACATGGATTGACATGTAAAATGAAATAAGATCATTGTCTTTTTTATTGAAGAAGTATTTTACTAATTTGTCTCAAGTAAACACCTTGATTTATATAAAGGCATTTATTTCATTTTATTGTCTTTTTTGTTAAAAAAAAGATATGCTTCTAAAGAGAGTTGGCCACCTGAGTAAGCTAAATATGAACTGTAAGTTTCATTTAAATTAGTGAAAAATGAAATGGATTAAACATAATCCTTCAATGACATATTCAACGACAGTATAACAAGATGGGAAATAAATGCTGGAGAAAAAGAATTATTTAAACTATGACAGAGTGCATGTTAGCAATTCAGTGTTTCCAAGTACCTTTAGCAGACAAATTGCTTGTTTTTCCCAGCTCACGGTGAATTAGAACACGTCATTGCTCCACACTCATTTCCTTGCTACAGAACATGGCATTGAACCTGGCATTTTTAGAATAGTTCTACTCAAAATGAAACTGTGTAAAATCAGAAAAATAAAGCATTCTCTATTGCTATAAGGAGAATTATTGTGATCTTGCTTTTAAGGTTAATTAATTTTAATACTAAACTCTGTTAGCATGTGGATATAGAATGAGCTCATAATATGACTTTAAACTGTATATAGTTCTATGAGTGAAAACATACACACATAATGAATTAGAGTATAATTGAAAAATAATTTGAGGCTAAATCCAGTTTATTTTTTGTTTGTTTTTGCTTTTTTATTAATTTTTTTATTGATCTCTACATTTTTCTCTGCTCCCCATGCCTCTCCCATCCCCAATGCTCCCAATTTATTTTTAAAAAATTTGGCTAACACTCTTGGGAATATACCCAAGAGATTCCCGATCATATGACAAGGGCATTTGTTCAACTATGTTCATAGCAGCATTATTTGTAATAGCCAGAACCTGGAAACAACCTAGATGTCCTTCAGTGGAAGAATGGATGAAGAAAGTATGGAATATATACACGTTAGAGTACTACTCAGTGGTAAAAAACAATGACTTCTCGAATTTTGCATGCAAATGGATGGAAACAGAAAACACTATCCTGAGTGAGGTAACCCAGACCCAAAAAGATGAACATTGGATGTACTCACTCATATTTGGTTTCTAGCCATAAATAAAGGTCAGTGAGTCTATAATTTGATATCCTAAAGAAGCTAAATAAGAAGGTGAACCCAAAGAAAAACATATAGCTATCCTCCGGGTTATGGGAAGTAGACAAGACTGCCGGGCAAAGAATTGGGATCTTGGGGGTGGGGTGGGAGGGGGGTAAGGGGAGATGGGGAGAGAAAAGTGAGAAGGGGAGGATGGGGGGAACTTGGGGAAACAGGATGATTGAGATAAAGGAAGGTTGGATAGGGGAGCAGGGAAGCACATATTTTAATTAAGGGAGCCATCTTAGGGTTGGCAAGAGACTTGGACCTAGAGGGACTCCCAGGTGCCCAGGGCGATGTCCCCAGTTAGTTCCTGGGGCAGCTGAGGATAGGGAACCTGAAATGACCCTATCCTATACTGAAGAATATCTTGCATATCACCATAGAACCTTCATCTGGCGATGGATGGAGATAGAGACAGAGACCCACACTGGAGCACTGGAATGAGGTCCCAATGTCCCAATGAGGAGCAGAAGGAGGGAGAACATGAGCAAGGAAGTCAGGACCACAAGGGGTGCACCCACCCACGGAGACAGTGGGGCTGATCTATTGGGAGCTCACCAAGGCCAACTGGACTGTGACTGAAAAAGCATGGGATAAAACCGGACTCTCTGAATATGGCGGACAATGCGGGCTGCTGAGAAGCCAAGGACAATGGCACTGGGTTTTGATCCTACTTCATGTTCTGGCTTTGTGGGAGCCTAGCCAGTTTGCATGTTCACCTTCCTAGACGAGGATGGAGGGGGAAGGACTTTGGACTTACCACAGGGCAGGGAACTCTCACTTCTCTTCAGACTGGAGAGGGAGGGGGGAGGAGTGGGGGGAGGGGGAGAGGAGTGGGAGGAGGGGGAGGGAAATGTGAGGCTAGGAGGAGGCGGAATTTTTTTTCATTAAAAAATAATAAAAAATTTGGCTAATATTTTTTCACATTTTTCTATTTATTTATTCATTTATTTATTTATTTATTTACTATTTATTTAATCTCTACATCCTCCGTGGTGACTCACCTATCCATCTCTCTCATTTTTAAAATTAGCTGTGTTTCCATTATTTACCCTTTATTAGATATATTGCTGCTGAAAACTATTTACCACACCTTCCTTTTCATTCACTTAAGTGCCAATGTTTAATGCTCAAAAAGCATAACATCTCCCCTCTTTTGAGTCTCACTTACAGTTGTCCAGAATTGAGCACCTAGAAATTCTTCCTGTGACTTGAACAGTTTACTGGAAGGAGAGGACAGCCAGGAAACAAGCAAAAATCTTTTTCCTGACAGGCCATACCCTCCTCAGGGGTTGCTCCTGTGGGTGTCTTTTCTTACACCTACCATGAAACTTCTTAGAGAAACTTCTTGTGGGCAGATTCCACCCTTTTCTTCCTCATTCTTCTTCCTCAAGGTATTTGGGAAGCTGGTTGTCAAAAGCCAAAGGTGTAAATGACTATATTTCCTTTCGCCAGTTCTCCTCTCTTGCCTTTCACTATAATAGCAGTCAGCGTGAACCTTAGGTTCCAATAACAACTTGAAGAACTCCTGACCAAACCAGTACTGTAAGGAGTTTTTCTTTATTTTCGTGTACAACATTAGTAGCTTTGCATAGATTTAAATTCCATTTGTGTTACTTTTTCTTTGGTGTGCTATCTTATGAGAATTGAGATTACTTTGTTATATATGATAATCAACTCATTCCAGTAATATTTGTTGGAAAGACTGTTTTCCTCATTAAAATAAAATTGAGTCTTTGTTGTTTTTGTTAATCTTTCAATCTTTCACTGTGATCTGTTCCTTCTTTAACATAGTGTTCTTGATCACTGTTGTCTGAGACTAAAATGTAATATCAAATTGAATTCTATGACTTCTCCATTATTTTTTATTGAAATTTATGTATTTATTTATTTATCTATTATTTATTAAAAATTTCTGCCTCCTTCCCGCCACCGCCTCCCATTTCCCTCCCCCTCCTCCATCAAGTCCCCCTCCCTCTTCAGCCGGAAGAGCAAGCAGGGTTCCCTGCCCTGTGGGAAGTCCAAGGACCACCCACCTCCATCCAGGTCTAGTAAGGTGAGCATCCAAACTGCCTAGGCTCCCACAAAGCCAGAACATGAAGTAGGATCAAAACCCAGTGCCATTGTTCTTGAGTTCTCATTAGTCCTCGTTGTCCGCTATGTTCAGCAAGTCCGGTCTTATCCCATGCTTTTTCAGACCCAGGCCAGCTGGCCTTGGTGAGTTCCAGATAGAACATCCCCATGGTCTCAGATAGACAGGCAGACCAACAGAACAGAGACGTGTGGGAACTCAGTACCGCGAGGGGTGCACCCACACACTTCTCCATTATTTTGTCTCTCTGTCTGTCTTTCTGTCTCTGTTCTGTTGGTCTGCCTGTCTATCTCTGTTTCTCAGTGTCTGTCTCTCTGTGCGTGTCTCTGTGTGAGTGCAGGGGCATGCATGCCTTAAACAAAATATGGAGGCTGCTCCATGCCGCCTTGCTCTTCCACCTTGTTTGTGACAGGTTTTCCTTGTGCACTTGTCTAGCTGCCCTATAAATTCTAAGGGATTCTCCTTTCTGCTTCTCTCACCACGGCCTAGGAGGCTTTAGATTACAGACAAAAACTGCCTCATCCAGCTTGCCATGCATTCTGGGAAACGGAACTCAGGTCCTTACGCTTGAAGAGCAAATACTTTGTTCACCAAGCCATTTTCCAAGCCCCCAATCATTTTATCTTCAAAACTGTTTTGGCTCCTCTAGTTCCTTTACATTTCAATAAAGCTTAAAATTCCTTTTATATTTATATCCCTCAAATATGCAGGGTTTTAAAATTAAAACTGTGCTGAATCTACAGATCATTTCAGGGAAAATTAATATCTTTAGAAGAGTGACTTGTCCAATTATAATAAAGATATGTCTCTTGCTTTTTTATTCTATTTAAATTTATTTCAGCTCAGGACTCCATCTGCTGCAGATCCATGCTGGTTCTGTGCATGCTACCTTAGTCTCTGGGAGTTCACAAGAGCTTTGCTCCTGTTGATTTAGAAGGCCTTGTTCTTCTGGTGTCCTCCATCCACTCTGGCTTTTAGAGTCTTTTGTCCTCATCATGAATAATAATCAAATAATATATATTTTAACAATTCCTTTTCTTTTTTCAATTTTCTAATTTCATATATAATAAGAAAAATAGTTCTAAAATTTTTAAATATAAGGATATGCTTAAACTTGCAGAATACACAGAAAATCATCTCAAAATATGTCATATATCAATGATAAAATCATTAACATTTTCATTGAAGTAGGAGGATACAAGATTAGCTCAAAAAAATTAGTAGCCCTCCTGTACACAGATGATAAAATGGCTGAAAAAGAAATCAGAAAAATATCACAATAGACTAAAGTAGCATAAAATATCTCGGAGTAACTCTAAGAAAACAAGCGGAAGACTTGTATGACAAGAACTTTAAATTTTTGAAGAAAGAAATTGAAGAAGAAACAAGAAAGTGGAAAGATTTCCCATGCTCTTGGGTAAGTAGAATTAACATAGGAAAAATGGCAATCTTACCAAAAGCAATCTACAGATTCAATGCAATGCCCATCAAAATCTCAGAAAAAAAATCTTCACAGACCTTGAAAGAACAGTACTCAACTTCATATGGAAAAGCAAAAAACCCAGGATAGCAAAAGCAATCCTGTACAATAAAAGAACTTCTGGAGGCATCACAATCCCTGACATTAAACTCTACTACAGAGCTATAGTACTGAAAACAGCCTGGCATTGGCATAAAAACAGACAGGAGGACTAATGGGACCAAATCAAAGACCCGGATATTAATCCTCACATCTTCCACCACCTTATATTTGAAAAGAAGCAAAAAATATCAAATGGAAAAAAGAAAGTATATTCAAGGAATTGTGCAGGTATTAAGTGAGTATCAACATGAAGAAGAATGAAAATAGACCCATACCTATTACCATGCACAAAACTCGCATCCAAGTCCAAATGAATCAAAGCCCTTAACGTAAAGACAACCACACTGAACCTTATCGAAAAGAAAGTGGAAAGTATGCTTGAACACATTGGCACAGGAGACCACTTCCTAAATATAACCCCAGTAGCACAGACACTGAGAGAAACAGTTAATAATTGGACCTCCTGAAACTGAAAAGCTTCTGTAAAGCAAAAGACATGGTCAACAAGTCAAAATGACAGCCTACAGAATGGGAAAAGATCTTCACTAACCCTACATCAGACAGAGGGCTGATCTCCAAAATATAAAAGAACTCACAAAAATTGGTCATCAAAAGAACAAATAATCCTATAAAAACATGAAGTATAGACCTAAACAGAGAACTCTCAACAAAGGAATCTAAAATGTCTGAAAGACACTTGAGGAAATGTTCGACATCCTTAGTCATCAGAGGAGTATACATCAAAACAACTCTGAGATTCCATCTTACACCTGTAAGAACGATCAAGATCAAAAACACTGATGACAACTTATGCTGGAGAGGTTTTGGGGTAAAGGGAACACTCCCGCATTGCTGGTAGGAATGCAAGCTGGTATAGCCCCTTTGGATATCAGTGTGGCTATTTCTCAGAAAATTAGGAAACCACCTTCCTCATGACCCTGTAATACTACTTTTGGCTATATATCCAAAAGAGGCTCGATCGTGCCAGAAGGACATGTGCTCAACTATGTTCATAGCAGCATTATTTGTTATAGCTAGAACCTAGAAACAACCTAAATACCCTTTTACCAAAGAATGGATAAGAAAAATGTGATACATTTACACAATGGAGTACTACACACCAGAAAATAATAATAAAAGCATGAATTTTGCAGGCAAATGGATGGAGCTAGAAAGCATTATTTTGATTGAGGTAACCCAGACCCAGAAAGACAATTATCACATGTACTCACTCATAGGTGGTTTTTAAACATAAAGCAAAAAAAAAAAGCCCACAAATCACAATCCCAGAGAACTTAGACAACAATAAGGACCCTAAGAGAGACATATATAGATCTAATGTACATGGAAAGTAGAGAAAGACAACATCTGAGTAAACTGGGAGCATGGGGACCTTGGGAAAGGGTTGAAGAGGAGGGGAGAGGCAGGGAGGGGAGCAGAGAAAATGTAGAGTTCAACAAAAATCAATAAAAAGGAGAAAATTTAAGTGTAATTGAAAGTTCACTTATTTACAATTTTCTTTATCCTTAAATTGATTTTATATATATATTATAAAAGTGTTTTAAAATTATTTGGGTTCCTTATTTTTATGTTACTCATTTCAATGTGATTATGTTATTGATTCCAAATATTTTATTTTCATTGTATTAAAAAATCCTTCTTTTTAATGCTCTGAATATAATATTAATAATAATCATATATAATAATACTTGGAATATTATAAATGCCTCATCTTTCAAAGTTTGATAGAATTGCCATGTGAAACTATAGTGGTTATTGTGGAGTCCTTACTTATCAGTTTACTCTTGTGCTGAAACTGCTTTCCTTATTTTTATATGTGAAGTATTAAATTTGGTTAGGCTGGATTTTACAGAGAAATAATTATTTTTCATTTTAATAGATGTTCATATAAGTCTGCAAAACAATCTCAAGCTTTTATTTATTTCATTTTTTAGGGATTTTTTCCATTTTTTATTATATATATATATATATATATATATATTTAAGAAGAATACCAATCCAAATTCTCACTTCCCTCCTCCCATTCCCTCCACAAACCCTCCCACCCCACCCACCCCACCCACCGCACCCACCCCACCCACCTCTAGTCCTAAGAGATGGTAAAGCAGTTTGCTTTGTGGAAAGTCCAAGGTCCTCCCTACTACCTCTAGGTTGAGCGAGTATCCATCTAAAGAAAAGAGGATCCCAAAAAGCCAGTACATGCAGTAGAGATAGAGCCCAGTGCCACTGCCAGTAGCCTCTCAGTCTGCTCCAGCCATGCAACTGTCAACCACATTCAAAGGGACTAGTTTGGTCCTATGCTTGTTTCTTCCCTCTGGCTGGAGTTGGTGAGCACCCATTAGCTCAGTTAAACTGTTTCAGTGGATGAACCCTTCATGGTCTCGACCTTTTTAATACAATCCTTTCTCCACTTTACATAGCTATCCCAGTTCCCACTACCTCCCCTCTTCCTGCTTCCCTCCCCTTCCCTCCCCCCACCTCCAATCCAGCCCTCAGAAAGGGAAAGGGTTCCCATGGGGAGTCAATCATGTTTGACACTTCACTTGGAGGCAAAACAAAGAACCTCCCCGGTATATCTAGGCTGAACAATGTATCCCTCCTAAAGAATTATTTTGTTATTTCTCCATTGCTATACTGTCTATATAATCACTCTTTGCCCTTGTTTATACTGACAAAAATATATCTTAAGAAATAGGTTTTAATTTCTAATTTATATATATTTATTTTTTCTATTCTTTGTCCAATAGATTACTTCTATTATCTCTCTTTGAATTAATTCCTTACATTTCCTTGTTTTGTGGTTCTCCAGAATTACTTTAATAAACATTTATTTGTACATTTTAATTTTTCACAATAAATGAGAATAGGTGTATGAATTTTCCTCTGATTCCTATGTAAGTGTATCCCATAGTAGTTACATGAAATACTTTTGTCAGCAAACTTGAAGTTCCTGGACAGCCAAGGCTACACAGACAAACCCTGTCTCGAAACAACAAAATATTGAAACTTATTTTTTAAATTCAAGATGAAATGGTTTTAAAAACTTTGTCACTTAATACTTTCTAACATTATTACTTTGTTATTAAAAATTACTTTTGTAATATTTCTGTTTTTCTAGTGACCTCCTTTTGGCCTAATCTATAATTTGCAGGGATTTATTCAAGTTGGCCTGGCCTAGCTGCCTGAGAGGCATGCATCATGGGTTTTTCAGGGTTTTTCCATGGTTCCTGTGTCACAATGTGCCTTCCAGTTCCTGAAACAATGATGTGCTCCCTCAGGTAGTAAAACTTTTGGGCCATTTTGTGCTTCTGTATGACAGGTCAGTTGGTTTTAGATGTTTATCTTGTGTACCCTGTATGACTTGCAGACTTCACTGTATCTTGGAAACTACAATTATATTGATCCTGGCAACTGCCATTAAATTCTGTTTCTGATAAAGGTACAAAAATTCTGACTGATCTCAATAAAATTGTCACAGCTTCTGCTATGCTCTAGTCCCTCCAACCTGGCCTGACTTCATTCCTTGTGGCCATATCAGGGAACCTTGGCCTGGTAAGAAAGCACAGGTACTTACGATAATTAATGTTTGTGAAAACTTCATGCACCTTAAAAAGATACACTCTGTAAATGTGCAAAGCTCAATATATATCATACATTAAGATCTGCTCTCTTATTTATTTTGTACTGCTCCCACCTACTCTCTTGACAGTCTCACTATATAACTGAGGCTGACTTTGAACTCACTTTGTAAGCCAACATGGTTTTGAATTGATAGTGATTCTGGTGCATTAGCCTCCTGAATGCTGAAATTAGAGGTACAGACTACCATCACCCTTTCTCCTCTTCCCTAGTCTTCCCTTGTATTGAGAATGATATCTTCTAATTGTTCCTTTTTTTGAATATTTTCTTTGTAAAATTTCATTGTTATAGTAGACGGCACCGATTTTTTCACCTGGTACATATTCACTGTTAATTGTGTCTTTTACTATTAAACATTAATTTAACTCTTATTGTTTACATTTAAAATTGAATTTGGCGGATAGCAAAATCACAATGTCTAGTTTAATGACTGCTTTGTTTGTATACTTTGTTTCATCGTTTTACTTTAGCCATTATGAATCACTGCTTCTGTCTGTGGGACCACTGGCAGTGAGACCAGGATCTATCCCTACTGCTTGGACTAGTTATTTGAAGCCCATTCTCTTTGTAGGGATACCTTGCTCAGCGTAGGTATAATGGGGAGGGCCTTAATTGTCCCCCAAAGTGATGTGCTAGACTTTTTTGACTTCCTACTGAAAGCCTTACTTACCCTTGCTGAGGAGTGGATGGTGGTTGTGCTGGTGAGAAGGTGCAGGAATCAGTTGGAGGGGAGGGAATGGGAACTGGGATCGGTATGTAAAATGAGAATTGTTTTTTTTTAAAAAATTAATTAAAAATAAATAAATCATTGCTTCTCATGGTACTATGTAATAACAACTTTTCAAAAAGAAATAATTAGTTATATTCCCAGTTACCAGATTGCTATTTTAAAGTATTTTTATATGTTAACATTTAATTGCATCTTAGATGCTTTATTTTGACTTTCTTCTGTTTGATTTTTGTTAGCATGTAGTTATCATGCAAAATAATAGGCTACACTTGAACTATATACTTGTGTATATATGTATACATGTGTATATTATATATATATATATTAATTTGATCATATTTGCCCCTAATTCTTCACATTAAATGCCAACTTCTTGTCAAATAAACATCCTTAAACCTTCATATCATTTATTTATTTATCCATTGTTTAACTAACTAGATTCCTCATCTGAGAAGAAATAAATGATGTTTGTTTTTCTGGGTTTGACATAACATGATGAAATTTGCAGTTAATGTCTTATATTGTTGGTTTTTTTTTTCTAGACAGGGTTTCTCTGTGGCTATGGAGCCTGTCCTGTAGGCCAGGCTGGTCTCGAACTCACAGAAATCCGCCTGCCTTTGCCTCCCAACTTATATTGTGATTGTCTATTGTGCTCTATTTAATGACAATGATGCAAATGAGCGACGTTTGCATCTTTGTCTGTTGCAGGTTGGTTTCTTTGTAGGGCTTTCTATGCATAGCGGAGAGCAGTGTGGGAGATTTGATGTCCTTACATGTAACAGTTTTGTCCTATAAAATACCTTCTTACCTCTTCACCCTTCCATTCTTCTTTCTTCTTCAAATGTCAGTTCTCTCTTTTGCTTTCTTTCTCTTTCCTTTTTTCACTCCTTTCTACTTCTAGGAAGTTACTTTTTGTTGAGACTTATGCACTTCTAATTCTGTGACCTGAAGCTTATCTTAGAAACTTTCCAGAAGGCACTTTTTAACCGTGTTTTCAGATCATTCTCTGGCTTGCTAAAAATGCCCTTTTTACCTTGGTTATGCCATTTTTACATTTTTTTTAAGTTGCCTGGCCTTCATCTACCCCTCAAAAGCATTCAGTAGGGAGCTCATAGTAGAAACTATACCTTTGAAATTGCTTTCTTGGTTCATTTTTGTGACTTCTTCTTCATTAATATTGGAGAAGTAAAGGGCAAATGACCAGTGAGAGGTGAAATACTGGTGCTTTGAGGCAAACATGCCATTAGAACTCAGTGGAAAAAGGAAAAATGTATTTCCTAAGAATAACTTATAGAATAACTGATCCGATTAGGCACTGCCACTGTAGATTTTGAGAGATTACATTATAAACACATTGTTCTTCTTTTATTATTTTTAGACTAGATACTATTTTTATAATATTTTCTCTGTCTAATTCCATTATACATTTTAGGGAACTAGTTGGACCTCTATATTTTACTCTACAAGAAGATGAGTATATTAAAAATTAAAGTCAAATTGGGCTACCCACATATTAACAAATACATTTAAACTGGGATTTCAAATTTTGTGGTAAAGATACTTCTAGAAAGCCAAATATAATGGTTTAGTCCTGTGGGGAGAGCTACTTTGGAGCCTGCGGCTTGAAGAACACATGAATTTTAATTAACTAACTTATATTTATTATTAATGTTTCTAAAACTTTAATGTTTTTCTTTTAGTTTTGTCTGTGTGTGTATGTGTGCTTTGCCTACATGTATGTTTGTGTATCACATGCATGATCTAGTGCCAGCAGAGGCCAAAAGAGAGCATCAATCAGATCCTCTGAGACAACAATCACAAATCATTGTGAGCTCACAAGGAGATGTTGGGAAAAGAACACGGGTCCTCTGGAAGAACATCCAGTGTTCTTGACCAGAATTTTATATGATTTTGACTTTTTAATTAAAAGTATTAGCTGAAGCCAAGACCTAGATTAAAATGAACATAGTAAAGAGATGGCAGAAAAATCAAATAAAAAACCTGAAGTATCTGTAAAATCATTACTGAAGTTGAATCTTATAGTTGTGATATGAGCTTGTATTTATATGCTCAGAAATTAATTTTTATAACTTGTCACCTTATAAAATATGAATTATTCTGAATGAAGAAGAGCAATTGTTTTTGAGTGCTCATTTTATACCAACTACTTTGTCAAGATAAAAAATTACTTCTGCTGGGTTATAGCTATGACTGTATACTTGTGTAAAGTATGTGAGGCTCTAAGTTCAATTCTCACTGGATCTGAAACCTTTCTTAAAGTAAATTTTAATAAATTTACTAATGTAAAGGCAAGTTTGACTTTTCTATTATATATTAGAGATGGTACTTAGAATCATACTGGCAAAAATATGCCATCATCCCATTTTGTATGGTTATCCATTATTTGCAAATGACATTGAGGAATAAAGTAGTCATGCATAATTTCAATATATTATAAAATGGTTGTTTCAAGTTTTAAAAATTCTACTATACTTTTACTTTTTGTTACATTTTTCTCTTAAACTTTGTTTTCCAAGTTGTATAGATAAATTATTTAACTGTATAAATGAGTGTCATGAGGTTTACACAAACTTATGGAGCAATCTGACTATGAGAAATGAATATAACAAATATAATTGTACTCACCATAAAGAATTGCAAGCAGCGACAGGGGCATTACAAGTAGTCCCACCAGCATATCAGCAATGGCTAGGGACATTAAGAAGTAATTGGTTGCATTGTGCAGTTTCTTCTCCATGCTTACTGCCATGATAACGAGAATGTTGCCCCCTATTGTCATGATTATAATCACGACGATTGAAAGTGCTGGCCAGTTTTGTACCCCGTCTGGGAATTGAAACAAGCGTCCACCATCGGAGGAATTAAAAATGTCAGTTACTATAGCTGCTACTGGACTTATGGAAATATCGAATTGCCAAACCAATAGGCCGATTAGGTGCACACTGAAAAAAAGAAAAGAAAAGAACATCAGACTTCGCTTACACACAACATAACATTTATACTCTAAAATAACCTCCCCTCCCAACTACCTTGACCATGACTACCTCCATTCTCATCATTTCAATTTTTGTCTTTTAACTTTTACTGAGTGATTGCTATGAGTTGTGCATATAGTTTAACAGAATATATATGCATAATCACATTTGGTTACATATAAAACCCACATGAGTTCAGTGCTGATTTATTACCATTATGTAGGTGGAAAAAGAATGGAGCTACAAAAGGTTGTAACACTTTCTCAAGGCAATATAGCCAAGTAACTAACAGGACCAGGGGCCATCGTAAGGTCTGGTGTAAGACTATTTTAAAAGTTCACTTTAGTCCCCCAACACAATATCATTTAACTTAGTGTAATAGTTATTTTTCTTTTAGAATTTTGTTTTATTTTGTTATGTTAGATTACTTAAGACCATTTTTATATATGTAAAGTACTTTGAGAATGTTTCCCTCCAATACCTCAATACACTTTCTTTACTGTCCTGTCTCTTGACCCTTTAGTCCCCTTTGTCCCTTAGACAGTTTTGTATCTATTTTGATGTCATTTGTTCATATTGATTATGTGAATCTATGAAGATGACTCTCTACACATGAGAGAAAATATGTCTTACATATCTTTCAGAGGCCAACTTAATGTTTTATTTTGTGTATTTTTAAAATCTTAATTTCTTTGAGCTCTCCTTTAGGAAAGCTGTGAGAGAAATAAAGGGAGATTCTCTTAAAGGGTCTGGTGACCAAACAATAAGAAGTTCATTTGTGTTGATATATGTAAAAGAAATTATAGGATCTCATCAAAACAATTTTATGAATGTATTTTGAAAGATGCTGTGACACATTCATTTCTATAGAACCATGTCCAAGCTGTCATATTTGCAAAGCAATTTTCTGCAGTTTTCAGTTTCTTGCTTTGGTTTTAAACTTTTGTTCTTTCTACTACCTGCCTCATTTGCGACCTTGGATTTCTAGGAGTTACTCTAGGCTTGAGAGTAAAGTGTGTGAAAGGTCCCAGGAAGAGAAATAGATAAGTCCTCCTGAGTAAACTGGGAGAGGGAGGTAGAAGGGAGAGGAATGGGAACATGAGGGATCGAGAAGACTGTGTTGGGGGAAGCATGGAGGGCCTTGAACAATGACAAAGAGAACTTATTAGACAGAGCCATTATGGGGTTAGGGAGAAACCTGGTGTTAGAGAAATTTTCAGAAATCCACAGGATGACCCCAGCTAAGACTCCTAGCGGAGAGGGTGTCTGAAAAGGCCTTCCACGTTAATCAGATTAGTGACTACCCCAATTGTCATCATAGAGTCTACACCCAGTAACTGATGGAAGCAGATGCAGTGACCCACAACCAAGCACCAAGCTGAGCTCCTGGAGTTCAGCTGAAGAAAGGGAGGTAGGATCATATGAACAAGGGGGGAGCAATAGCATTATTGGGAAAACCGCTGAGACAGTTGACCCAAGCTAGTGGAGGCTCATGGACAATGGACTGACAGGTGAAGAACCAGCCTGGGACCTAACTAAACCCTATGAATGTGAGTGACAGTTACCTGGCTTGATCTGTTGGGAATGGGGGAGGGGGGCTGGCATACACATCAGGACCTATTCCAGGTACAAGAACTGACTTTTTGGAGCTCATTCCCTATAGTTGGATACCTCGCTCAGCTGGTGGGGGGCCTGGGTCCTGCCTCAAACTGCTATCTGAGATCTTGTTGACTCCCTAAGTAAGGCCTTACGGGCTCTGAGGAGAGGATGGGTGTTGGGAAGGGCGAGGGAGGTGGAAGAAGGGGTGGGAGGAAAAACTGAAACTGGTATGTAAATTGAAAAGTAAATTTTTTAGTAACAATATGAAAAAAGAAAAGAAGAAGTAAAATATAAAGAACAAAACAGAGTAATGTGTGCAGCTTATTGACTCCCATGGACAGAGTTAGAAATTAATATTGAGATATATGTTTTTATGTTCTTCCTTAAACAGAGTCTGCCAGTAGGAATTTCCAACTTGGTGAGAATCTAAGACAAGGGAGATATGGACATTTCAATTTTGTAAATTTCAAACTAATTTCCACTATATTGATTTATTTAAGCAACAAATACAAATGTTCTCTCAAGATGTGAGCTCCTAAAGTGTGTCCAACAAAACCTGTAACACACTCATCTCCCCTGATAAAAATGATAAGATAATCACATTCAAAATTTCCTGCTTGAAAACATAATTTCTACCATCTGTCATATCTATCTATCTATCTTTCTATCTATCTATCTATCTATCTCTACTCTATCTATCTATCTATCTATCTATTGATCTATCATCATTCTCTAATCTATCTATCTATCTATCTATCTATCTATCTATCTACCCATCTATCTATTACTTTCAGATTTTGCACAGGAGCAAAGGGATTCAGGACTTCTCAGCAGTACTGTTCAGAATTTACACAATCTACTCCTCAAATAGTAGGCTTGGGTTAAATGAGATTTACAGTGACTTTGTTCTTGTATCGGATTCTTTAACTACTCATTTACATTACATTCTGTTGAATCCAACTACTGACTCATTCCAGGGTTACATTGTTTTGTTCTGTCCAGCTACATCCACAATCCCCGCCTTCTGATCTCTAGCAGCGTCCACTATTCTTTATAAAATTAGATACTTACAATAACACCCCCTTTCAGCAACTGTCTATCCTAACCTGACCTTAATCTTGTAACCATCATGTCTCAGTCATCCTGGCTTCGGTATTATAGGTATGCAGTACCATAATAAATAGCCATTTGATTCGTACATGAAGGAAAAGAAAAAAACCTCTCTAAGCTTCAGCCATGATACAAGCAGCCATAAAAATGGGATTATTTGAGCTGAAGCTATTATTCCCATATAAGAGCTTTAAAATTTGATTAGATGCATGATTATCCCTATTGCCCATTTATTATTTTAAATAGGAAATATTAATCTTTTTTATATAGGTCATAGAGTTGTCTGGTCATATGCAAGCATTTTTATATTATCACAAAAATAACCATATAATTAATCTTGTTGTTTTGTTAAAATAAGTAATAGAATCCTTACAGGAATGTGTGCACCGCGTTGGTCAGGTTCACCATGATTGCTTCAGTCTTAAGCAACCACAGGTTTAAATTGAGAATTTGGAAATTAACAAATTGGTTTCATTACCTAAGGAGAGAAAAAAAAAAGAAAAAGAACATTAGTTAAAATTGCACATAAGTTGCATATCAAGCAATTAAATAAATTTAAATGTTCTTATTATTTGGTAAGAAGGTTAGTACTCCATTTAACAAAGTGGCAAACATGTTTTACAGAAACAATAAAGAATGGCTAAGAACAATTCTTTCACTTATTTACAAGCTCAAAAGCGTCTATCCTTATAAAATTTCTCATCTAGTGTCTAGTGATGTGTGACTTTACTGCAGATTCCCCTGTTATGGCATACAAAACTTCAAAACAGCGTTTTGAGAAAGGAGTTACAATTAGATCCTAGAGATTTGCAAATCATTGAGGAAACATCTACAATTTTAAATTAATTTGCATTTCTAAAATTAGTTTTCATTTTATAGTAAAATGAAAAAAACCTGTAACAAATTTCAAGAATTTTTATAGCATGAATATATTTTTTATATTTTTATTTTTCCCCAAAAGAAGCAATCTGCATTTATATAGAAAGTTCTATTTATACTTTTGCATTAGCCAACAATATTCACCAGAGGGCAGCAACAACATTTATACCCCAATAAATATATCAGTCAAGTTTACCATAGTAAGTATAGCAGTCACTCTATGAAACAACTAGTTAGCAGATAATTAATATAATGATCAGTCCAAGCAGATGACGTATTATGGAAAATTGAAAATGAAATGTTAGTTATATTAGATTATTTAAACAAAATTAAGATTATTTAAGCTTCTTTTGTGGATTGAGATGTGACTATCTTCAAATAATTTATAAAAGAATTTCAGAGTGGATACTTTTTATTTCTATAAGTTGCCTTACAAAGGATTGTTACTGATATAAAAATATTTATGCATTAAGTTACTCATCACTTATTATTATATTAGGTATGTTTAAATGCCAATTGAGAATAAATTGCAGAAGAAATTCATCTTTGTCGAGTGGAGTCTATCACTATCTATCTTTACCCCAACATTTAGGAAGTCATTTATGTCCTAGTGAGTAACATGGCTGTCTTTTCATTTTTCTTCATAGAGATTCATAACTGAGACCAGAGAGATCAAAATAATCTATTCTCTAGTGTGCCCTTTCTGGGTTTTTGAGTTTGGATTTGACTACACTTTATCTTGCTACACCAAACACGTAACTAATAATTGTGTTCTTAGTAAGTATATATAGAGATTTCAAGAGCCAAGAATTTTAAGTTTTTTAAGTTGCAAGTACCAATTTGTCAATGAGAAGTCGTGTGTGTGTGTGTGTGTGTGTGTGTGTGTGTGTGTGTGTGCATGTGTGTGTGTGAGTGTTTAAATGTGTGTAAGACAGGGGGCATTAAATAACTTGAGAATACAGCAGAACACTCTAAGATCTATTTTATGTAATTCATGTATATATTTAAGGAATATAAAAATGACAGACTGTCTTTATAATCTTTCTTTGGTGGTCAGAGGCTTGGAAGTAAAATTTCACTAGAATAAAGTGTATTTCCCTGTTTCTCATCTCATTTAACATAACTTTTTTCTAGTCATTTGGTTTATCAATTTAATATGTTCTACCTTTATTTTTCAGCATCTATCTTTCAGTTCTATCAAAATCATTTCCTTACTCTAGTGAATATATAAAATATGACTTCCTAGTGACTAGAGACTCAAAATTTTTGTGAGAGAACAATTTCAACAGACTGTTAGGCAATTTTTATCTGATAGGATCCCAACACAGAACACATAAATCCCCTTTCTTTTTGAGATCTGGAAATAGGTGATGAAGAAAATGCTAAAAGGATAACAGTAAATATCAACGTCTTTTAGCCTTTCAATTCTATTATTCTAAAATATCAAAAGCCTTTCCTTTAGTAATGCTAAAAATTTTAATATCCTTTTTAATATTTATTTTTCAAGCATTGAAAAATAGTATAATTAAGAGTAAACATATTGTAAAATGCACTCTGTTTCAATAAGATTATACAAGAATAATAGAAATTATACTTGCTATAGCTTCATATGTTTATGATCTTGTGAAACATTTTTATATACATCCCTAGCCCTGGTAGAATTCAATTATCGTTTCACAAAATACTATATTTTCTTAAAAATTAGCCAACTATGTCCTTTTCCCCTTGGAAGTACAGATAAACTATTAAACAGTAAGTATTTAAGTATTTCCATTTCATTAAGAAAACAATAATCATAAGCATCTATTATATACATATATCCCCAATTTATTAACCAAAATTACTTCAAACCCAAATTGTCTCTTCAATGAAGCTAAAACTTGTTTTCTCCGTTTCATTTTAGTTCATTCTTATTTTGTTCAGTACCAAGAATAAAATTTCCTTTTCCTATCAGAGAACTAAAACAGTCAGTAAAAATTTACATTCATAAAGTTGACTAAACCAAATAGAAAATTCTCTTGAAGTGTTTGTAGTGGTTTAGGAACACAATATAGGAGGAATAAGTTGCATGAGTTTTATGACCTAAGTTCTACTTCATAATAAAATATAATGACATTTTGAATTATATGTTGTGTACTTGGAAGAATTAGTGTTTGTAGAATTACAAAGGGAGGATACAAAATTGTTCAAGCCTCAAATAACTAACAAAGAGAATCAAAGAGACCAAAAATATACTTCTGATCTCCACCTTTTATATTCTACTCATTGTTCAAAACGGAACCTTAGTGGTTAAATAAGCACAGACCAAACACTTGGGAGTTCAAATATTTAAACCTGGGAGGATTTGTGTTTGTGAAGTGTTGTAAACTCCTTTTAAAGATAATTAACGAACTGACTACCTTCTAAGTATAATCTATAGGACTCCCAAAGAAACTGTGGGCATTTAAGCACAAGTGTGTGAGGGGACAAAAAAAAAGTAACCTGAAACTAATTGGTTTTCTTAACAATGGAATAATAATAGGATCCTAAGTCACGGAAGTGAAATCACTAGTAGCACCTACTCAAATCAATTGCTTATTTCTTCATGCAACATGAATCACAAACCTTTCCATGCTGTCTCTTAAGCATCAAAATCAGTAACCAATGTTTGATTTCCATACAGTTTTTAATAATATTATTTTATGACAGATATTAAATAATTAACATCTAAACATAAACCCAAACACTAAAACACTGAACATTATATTTAAATGTTGTTTATTAAATCTATGCTTATATGTTAATAGCTTATACCTGTCATTAGCATAGGTCAAAAAAATCATGTGAACACTTGAAAATAATTTAATCAAAATAAGATTGCCATTAAATATTCAGAAACAAATTTCAGTCTGTCAAAAATCCATATAATTCACCAAAATACTTAAAGCCATAAGCAGTTATTATCTTGAAAAATAATGAAAAAACAAGGCTAAAACAGTTGGGCTAATAAAAGTTGGGACCTTAGTGTGTGTGTGTATACCCAAATGTGTGTACCTTTCAAATTCAGTTAATTAGCCAAGTACAATGTATAAAATAGTTGATTAAAGGGAGGGGTAAGTGAGACTTGGAAAAGTTGAAGTTATAAAACTAAAAAGAATAGGGAAGATGTGAGGTAATGCCTCAGTCACATGGCAATACATAGATTAATATAAATAGGCTAATTTAAGATGTAGAGGCTAACTAGTAATAAGCCTGACCCAACAGCATAACAGTTTGCAGTTAATATTAAGCCTCAGAATGGTTATTTGGGAACTGATAGGTGGGAAAGAAACCTCCAGTTACATATGGTGATACAGCACATTATTTTTCACCCATTTTGAAAAGAATAAATCTAAGATGGAATTCTTACTAAGCTGTAGAATACACAATTAGCAGATGATTACTTTTGAATTATATTAATTTCATTTATTTTATTTGTGTGTGTGTGTGTGTTGTGTGTGATTGCACATTCACATGCACACCGTAGAAAAGATGTGGACGTGAGGGAAATATTATTAGAACTCACTTCTTTCTTCTATCATGTGGGCCTTGAGGATTTCACTCAGGTCATTGTGCTTGATTGTCGACACCTTTACTGACTAAGCCATTTTACCCACCCCTGTATGACTGTGCATGGTAAATTATTTAAGAACTGAATATGTGACATTGCATTTGAAGGTTTGACTTTGTCATTTTCAATGCTCAAAAACTATATATTATAATTTAAAATGTTTCCCTCTGGCACATCATGGAATGGGGGTATAAAGATCAGAATTAGTGACAAGGGAGGAGCACCATGAAATGTTCTTCCGAATATGACATGATCAATGTAATCAGCATACCAGTGCCTTAATATTAGGCAAGTCCTAATATAATCAGAGAGACAAAGCAGTTGTAGTTACATGCCCTAGACATGTTACCAAAATAACCCCCCACCCAAAAGATGGACTAGTTGGAAAGAAAATGAACTGCAGGAGAGGGAGGGGATAGAAAATGTAATAACAGTGAATATTATCATAATATACTGTATATACATATAAAACTGACACGACTTAAACATGAATTAAATCTTTCTTCTGGTTATATGCAGTTAACTTTCAGCAAATGACTATATCAAAAATGAATTAGTCACAAATGTTCATATTGCTCCTGTAAAGAAAATAATCATGCACAGATTTATAACAGTTTGGGGATTACTCATGTAATCCAAAAATTATCCTTAGGCCTAGGGCATATTGCATGAATGTTCCTTTCAATTTTAAATGTTCTATAAAGATTTTGCAATGAAGCCTACACTTTTTATTCTAAAAATCCATGTTTGCCCTGAATAGTCACATCATGTAATATTTTTATGATTTGATGGAAAAATTTCCAGAGACCTAACAGTAAACATAGGAGCTTTTAACATTGTTAGTTCATTTACAAAAGCATTCTATGAAATTAAACAAAAACCAAACACTCTATTTTCAGTTTTCAGGTCCTAAGATATTCTACAAGCTTGAATTCACAGAACTCCCGAGGTTGAAAAATTATAAGGAATCAAATGATCTAGTTTCTTGTCTTCAGGAAGGTCTATATTTAAGCCAGTTTGACAAGCTTGACAGTTGATGTTCCTTAGAACAACGTTCAAAAGAGGCAATTTTAAAACCCTCCCTGTTCAGCAATCTGCTCTTTCAGAAAATAATATTTTATACCAGGCAAAATAGCCTTGAGCTAATAGACATCAATGAAAAGGAACAAAAAAAAAAATCTCTTAATAAGTCAGGTCAGCGATCTATGCCTCAGACTTAATGCAGTTGGCTTATTGTATTTTTGCTAGGCTTTTCCTAGAATGCAATCCTTCAGACGTCAAACTGGACACTTGCCAGTAGTGTGGCAAGAGGGAAATATCACACTTCTGACTATGTAGTTATATATGTTTTGAGAGCTTATAAATTTTCATTTGAAAACAGAGGGGGCAGCATTCAGGGAATGGTACCTGGGGTATTTTCTAGACATTTCATTAGATCTCATAACACTAACATGATTATTCAATTTGAAAGCAATTCTTGCTGGTACTTACACTCTGCCACTCTCCTGCCCAGAAAATACTAATGAGTGTTGAGGCAAATAAAACTTTTCCTCTCGTTCTAGGACTGAAAATGAAACATTTTATTCTTATTTGTGTTTTCTAAATTCTTCTGCTTGATATATGTTAAAGGTTTTGTCTTTTGTGGTGTTGGGATGGCCTAGGCGTAATGAAAGCAGTTATTGTAACATTTAACAAGACTCTGGAAAACTGAACTCCCCCAAACCACAGCACCTAAGATAGTAAGAGTTCTACAGCAAAAGACCTAATCCATTCACCTAAAATAATACTCCAAAAATAGTTCCCAATTTAATAGAACTCAAGTTGCTATTGCAAATCATTCCACAGTTGTAGTAACAAACATTGAGGGAATCTGTCATAGTGGGCAGTATTCCCAGCAGTTTGAAACTGTTTCTCCATAGGTAGTAGCAGAATTCTGCGTAAATTATATTGGCCTAAGTATCCTTATAGCAAAATAAACTACAGACCCCTAAATATCAGAATGAAGGGAGAAACCATATGTTATCGTTTGTGTTGGAGATCAATTCCAACTGACTTGCAAAACTGAAAGCTGTACAGCCAAATTTTTCTGTGTTCAAGCATTTATTGATTACCCATTATGTGCTCGGTGCCCCACAAGATGTCATCCATGGGGTGGAAGGCAAGGCAGAAATAACCCTGCTCTAATAGAGTTTGCATTCTAGCACAATAGACACGCAATAAACATGTCAGGGGTGTATCGTTTCTGTGAATGAACTGAAATTTCATCGTAAGATAAAGAGTAACTAGAGGTAATATATCAGACAGATTTATAGCTGTGTGTATCCATAGATTGAGGCTATCCTAGCTAGTATTAATCACAAACACAGTCAGTCATTTCCCACTGCAATATAGGCACTTGACAATTATCACTGATGAGAATACTTTTCTATTTACTGATAGTTTTACAAGCTTAAAACAAAATCCATTTTAATTTTGTGAGGTACATACAATCAATCCAACATAGCTGTGTACAAAAGTTTACAATGAAGTCCTTTCATGCACAAGGAGCTCTTCCTTCCTGTCTCATTTGATTAAAGAAATCAGGTAGTCTGGGCTGTCTAGCAGGCCTTGTATGTTGTAGAAGCTCCAGCTGAGTCAAGAAAAGCGAAAAGTTCACTCAGTTGCCCAGATGTATTTATTGCCAAATGGTCGGGTACTTGGATACATCTGGACAGCCGAATGAACTCTTAACTCCTCATCTCTCCAACAGTTCTTCATTTCGCAGCTTTAGGCACTCCTGGATAAAGATGAAAGAAACGAACAAAAACACTAGTTTGGAGTTAAAGAATTGATTAGTCTTTCTGGTTTTTCAATTCTACATTAAGGAAAAACAATCTCTGCCACTGTTGTATAACATATTACAAGAAAATATTTTTAAGACACCAGTTAGTGACAATACCTATACAAAACAGACTCATTGGAAACAATAAAGATGTATGAGAAATACAGAAATTCAGTAAGCAGATTGAATTTGTATAATCTGAATTTTAAATACATCACATAAAAAATCCTATAATTGGCTATTAGACTGGGTAGGAGAGGGTATGGTTTCAGACATGACTTTATTACTCAGTTGGTGTGTTGCTTAGAATAAATAATCAAACTTCTTTGGGTCTCAGTGTTTTCACCAATGTCATTATGAAGTCAAAATCAAAGATTACAGGTAGAATCTTCTTGTCATTGCTAACTGAATGTAACACATGAGATACACTTGAGTATACATCCTGACTTAAAAGGAGCATGAGAGTGATTTTGGAATCTTTTCATTATGCAGCCCAAACAGCCTACAGAACAATGTGCATGCAGTCTTTAGCATCTGTTCTTTCTACTTTCATAGATGGAAGAGTTAGGAGATCATATCAAGTCATGAAAAAAATTTAAGACAAAATTAACAATTTGTGATTTTTCTGACTTTAAACATACTTTGCTTAAAATAATTACTGAAAAGTGTATTTTAAGCAATACTGCACAGTGTTGAGTCACACTAAAATTCACATTACATTTTATTATCTTAAAGTTCAGCTAGAACAGCGATTCTCAACATGTGTGTCAGTCCTTTGGGGATCAAATGATCCCTTCATAGGGGTCGCCTAAGACCATCGGAAAATACAGATATTTACATTACAGTTCATGATAGTAGCAAAAATAACAGTCATTAAGTAGCAATGAAAATAATTTTATGCTTGGTGGTCACCGCAACCTGAGGAGCTGTGTTTGTTGATCAATTTTGAAAACACTCATTTTTTGCACTTGTTTCATTATCCTTGCAACAGATGTTGTCAGCATTAGAAGTGACAGATATGTCTATTTCTAAACTTCTTTTTAAAGTTAAAATTTCAAATAACATATAATAAATACATATTCACTTTAATTTTTTTCTAACTAGTTTCATAGAGAAATCTGTAAATTCTCCTCCCCTATACACTTTAACTTACAAATACAGTATGGTAAGAAGTTTGGAATAATACAAATTCTCAAAACTTTTTCTTTATGAATTCAATGTGTGAGTAATTGCCTGTGTGCCCATGCCTGTGTATGTTTGTTGGAGGCGGTGAAAGAAACAGATATACCTTAAGTGCACATTTTTCAAGTCATCTCCTTTCAACGCACCACAACTTCATAAGGCAAAACAGTGTCATGATGTTCCAAAGCCATTGAGTGATTACATATGTTCAATCATTTTTTTTCCAATTGCCTTGCCAGATATTAAAACCTCTGTCGAAGACTGATAACTGAAAATCTGGAGAAATGTTCCCATTTGTGGAATAACAGAAGCTTTGTAACAGCAACACTTGCTATTATATCTCATTGCAAGATTATTCTATATAAAATCAGTCTCGATTTTTCCTTCCACTCAAGTGCAGTGGAGATGCGATTTGCTATTACACAGATTCATAGTCTAACATGGACTAACTGGAGCTGTTACCATGCTCTGTCGTTTTGTCTCAAATTTTAAAAAGACAAATAAAAACTAATTTGAATATGGTTCTGTGAGGGTGTTAGATCACATCTAGAAACTACTAAGGAATGCTGAAAGATAGTGAAACCAACTTTCCCAGAAATGAGTCTGCTAATTGGTTATCCAATACCAAGTGGTCATTTTTGAAAACACATGCCTTAAAGCAATGGTATCCATTTGTGTTTATATATTTATGTACAAATATGAAAAACACAGTGGTTAAAAAAAGAGGCTGTGGATTTGAGAGGAAGTAAAGGGAAGTAGGAAAATGGGATGCATTGTATGGAGGAAAGAAAAGGAATAAATGATGAAAATATTTTGGAAAATAAGATGATTGCTGCATATGATAATTGTACTGCAGTTTTATTAAGAATGTACTCACAATTTTAGATTTGTGTGATGAAGTGTGAAATAGCAAAGAATGGGAAAGAGAAAGTAATAGATTAATCAAGTATTACAGAATCCTCTTAATTAAAGTCTTAGAGATGCAGTCCAAGAAAAATATTGACTCTTATCCATTTTATTATGTGCGTATTATAAAGTTTCTTGAAAGTTAGTTTATGTTCCAAATGAGATATACTCTCATGTTGTAGCATGAAGAACATTGCTTCCTAAAAGTAAAAACCTTTTCACTAACCTAGGTTTTTATTTTTATTTTTTATTTTTTTTTGCTTCTTTTTTTTTGTGGCTGCGTATTGTTTTATTTCTTTTTCTTTTTTTTTAATTTATTTATTTATTAAGGATTTCTGCCTCGTCCCCACAACCGCTTCCCATTTCCCTCCCCCTCCCCCAATCAAGTCCCCCCCCCTCATCTGCTCCAAGAGCAATCAGGGTTCCCTGACCTGTGGGAAGCCCAAGGACTGCCCACCTCTATCCAGGTCTCGTAAGGTGAGCATTCAAACTGCCTAGGCTCCCACAAAGCCAGTACGTGCAGTAGGATCAAAAACCCACTGCAATTGTTCTTGAATTCTCAGTATTCATCATTGTCCGCTATGTTCAGCTAGTCCGGATTTATCCCATGCTTTTTCAGACCTAGGCCAACTGGCCTTGGTGAGATCCCAATAGAACATCCCCATTGTCTTAGTGTGTGGGTGCACCCCTCGTGGTCCTGAGTTCCTTGCTCGTGCTCCATCTCCTTCTGCTCCTGATTTGGACCTTGAGATTTCTGTCCGGTGCTCCCGTGTGGGTCTCTGTCTCTGTCTCCTTTCATCGCCTGATGAAGGTTAACTAGATGCCCTTCAACGGAAGAATGGATGAAGAAAGTATGGAATATATACATATTAGAGTATTACTCAGCAGTAAAAAACAAGGACTTCTTGAATTTTGCATACAAATGGATGGAAATAGAAAACACTATCCTGAGTGAGGTAAGCCAGACCCAAAAAGAGGAACATGGGATGTACTCACTCATATTTGGTTTCTAGCCATAAATAAAGGACATTGAGCCTATAATTCATGTTCCTAGAGAAGCTAAATAAGGTGAATCCAAAGACAAACACATAGGCATCCTCAGGTTTTTATTTTTAAGTACCTTGTCGTACTACAAGCTTTGCTGTTACAAACAGAAGGAAACAAAACAAAAATACTATTTTAATGTTCTAAATGTAAATGTTGTGTTTTTCTTAATAAAATATTTGTCTTTGTCAATAATGCTATAGGTGCCATTCCTCTTGGACGACTTTTTATGGAATAGATGTCATGATGATACACAATGAGAAAAGTTACCTTTAGGTGATTGACATTTCCAATAACAATATATTAGTCTTTTGGTCAGTACCACCTTTCCCACTTAACAACAGTATCTGAGGACTTAAGCTCCATCATCTACGCTCTCCAGGAAAGTACAAAAGCAGAGACTCATTTAGCCATAGAATTATTATAAGCCATAGCTCTAATTTGGTACTGTTTATAAATACCTTGAGGGGCAATTGGTTCCATTATGCATGGCTGGGAATAATTTGTCAATATTAGTGACTAAATAGGCTGGAAAAGAACTTTTATTAGATGTATTCATTACCCATTTGAAACCTCTACACACTTCAAAATTTTATAAAGGAAATATATTCACTATAACTCACCATTGGGATACAGTGTGAAAATTTTGTCTCACATATGACATTGTAGCCCACCTAAATCATGTGTGTTAGGGCTGTCAAGGGTACTATATTCTTTTATTTCAGGAAGTTGTATTTCTTGTGATCAGAGAAATATCATTTAAATAGTGCTTTATTTTTCTAAACTGCATCTAATGCTGAGTAAATTATAATTATGTTTAACAAAATACATGCACCTACATACTACTAATGTTATGCAGACTAAGTAGGTTATATTTAAAAGTATATATGTATATATGTTATACATACACATTCATACATGCATGTAGTAAGAATAAGTATAAAGAGGCTATAGATTTAAAAAAGAGCAAGGAGTATGGGAAGGTTAGGGGAAAGAAAAGAGAAATGATATAATTATATTTTAATTATGAATAATAAAATAATTTTAAAAACAGCTAAATACATAAACATACACCTTTTCAGTATGTAATAAATTATAGTCATTGTTGTTATACATACTATTATATTTTTTAAAAAAAATGTGAAAATGGACCATCTTTTTTTAGGTTTAAGCTGAAGGACTCTGCTTTGTAAATGCAAAACTCAATAGTTATAATTACTGCGGATATACTAGCATGATGAAGTGATGTGAAGTGACTTAGTATAATGCAATGAAGAGAATTTATGATGTAGTATTGTTCTACAGATTTTGAAAATTATTTTCACTTTAGCACATTAAAAGCTAACACATTTAGTAGAGTGTAGCAGAAAATAATGTATGTGGTTACTGCAATTGTTTAAAAGGCACTATACGTGTGGTGCTGTTCCAGACCTTGGGATACACCACTAAATGTTGATAAGATCCTTCCCCTTGGAAGAGGAGACAGAAAGAGTGTAAGAGCCAGAGTGGGTGGAGGACAACAGGAGAACAAAACCCTCTAAGTAAACTGAGCAAGGCCCATAGGAGCTCACAAAGTCTGAGGCAGCCTGCACAGGGCCTGCATGAGTCAGCACCAGGTCCTAAGCACGCATATATGTACGAGTTTTCCAATTTAGAGGGTTTTTTTTGTCTAAAATAAAAAAGAAGACTATAATAACTAAGTAAGAAAGACTATATACAATCAGCACAATATCTATATATAATATATACAGGCAATAACTACATCAACAATGTCTAGTCCATTTGCATTTGACAAATCCAGAGAACATACTCTTGAACCTAATTTACTTTCATTAATAGCTTACATTACCATCCAAAATTATCTTTTGATATCACTCAACCTTGTACACTTCACACTTTTTAAAAAGTCTACCTCCATTTTATTAAGCATTATCTACAGCAGGCAGGAATATGCTTCATCACTATAGGCGAACCTGACCATGGCACCATGAAGGAAGAGCTGTCTTTGCACACTGACACACCCCATGAAGTTTTAAAGACTTACCCTGGAACAAGCCATCCGTTGGCACAGCCAGCCATCTCCTCCTTTCTTCTTTCCTTCTCCCCCTGCACTTTTGTATTTTTATGGGACTCCCGAGTGTGTGAATGAGTGTGTCTCTGATTCTTGTTCTCTTTTGGGCTCTTTTCCTTCTGTTGGCTTGCCTTTTCCAACTTGGATGTGATAGTTTTTGTTTTATCTTATTATATTTTCTTATATTTTATCAAATGGATGAATTAGTAAATATGCAGACACTAGTGTAAAGTGTGTCAACTTAACTGTCACTTACAACACTGGAAAAAGGGAAAATCAGCCTTCTCCAATGGTGTGACACTGGGTATAGCAACCATTCCAGGACAGGCCTCATATTCAGGAGTAGCTGACTAACATATAATGGACCTCACAGGTTTTATTTGTGTGTGTGTGTGTTTTGGTTACAGTATTTTCTGTCTGGGTGTTATTTTATTATGTTTTAATGATTTTGGTGGTTTTGCTTTTGTATTGAATTTTTATTTTGTTTATTTTTTGAGAAAGAATGTAAAGTTGGGTCATATTTTCAGTAATAAAAAACTTATTTTAAAAAATTCAAAGAAAAAATAGTATCGTTAAAAAAAGAAATCTTAACATCATTAAGTTTGAGTTGCTTACATTTGTACTGGACTACAACTGCAACAGGGTTTCCTTGTCCATCAAGTGATATGGACTCCAATACACTCTAACATATAGAAAGAGGCCCTTTTAGTCAGGAATTAATTGCATCATGAGAAAAAACTTACTCATAAGAGAAGACATTATGTTTTATGTGTGTGGTTTATATTTCGGTATGTATATGTGTGATGTGGTATTTCTTTGTGGTGTGTGTGTGGTATATGCACAGATTTGTGTGTTGGTGTACAAGCAATGGGGTTATAGATAAGGGAGGCCAGGTGGTTTTTCACCTGTTTGCTAGGATCTGAACTCTGCTCCTCATACGTGCACACCAAGTGCTCTTACTAACTCAGCCAGCTCTTCAGCTCCAAGAAAGCATTTCTTGTAGTGGTAAAATCTAGCTTTCCAGTGTCTGGTGCAGCATAGATACACTCTCTGGTCACCCACATCTTCTCAATGTCTACCTTATAACCACCCTTAGCAGAAATCCACAATATTCAGCAATTTAGTTGGAATAACAAGCACATACTTTCCAACTAATAGTCTTTAGTGCTGTTATTAATATTTTTTAGATATTTTGATATCATGTTCTCCTGGAAATAACACAGTTAAAGTACATTGCAAATCTAAATGATTGTCTTTATCCTTTAAGTACAAATTCTCTTAGGGATCTCCCCTGTATTAAACATTCTCAAAAGGACAGTGCCAGGTAGGAAGAAAGGGTATGAAATGCCCTTACAGCTGTTTCTTCAGCATTGTCTTAGATGCAGGGATACCAGCACATTTCCTTAGAAACAAATGGCACGATCAGAATTTAGTCATGTCTTGGTAAACAGGAAATTTTAAAGTAATTAAAAGAAACAGACTTCAAACACTCAAATGGAAAATATTCCATTGTCTGCTAACGACCTGTTGTCAAGTATTGAGTAAGTGATGAAGTCCCACAGGCTTCTTCAAACTAACTGAAAGGGGAAAAGAAAGAACCGAATGACAAGAGCATTAAACTGGCCCCAAATTCACAAAACCAAGAAGGACAATGACAGCAGCATATGTTGTTATGTTATAAGTTATTTCTTTCTGATCCAAAGCAAACAAAATGGAAGGCAGCAATTATATATATATTAATTTATACATAATTATATATAGTTAATTAACTAAAAACTAATTAATAACTGTGTATAGCATATATACTTAGATTTATATAACTGTTTATATACTATGTATAGTTAGTTAATTAGTTATTATTCCTTTCTAGTTTAGACATGCCTTGATTTCTAAGTCACTCACCAATGCTCAGCTGATGATGCAGTTAAACATGGTAATATTGAGGTTAAATATTTCCTCTTTGTTTAATCAAAAAGGATGGAGGGCTACTTTCACACCAAAGACACACATGACATTGAGAGGGACATAATTATGTGTCTTTTCAAAGTACAAACAAGGATCAAAGGCTCTGGTCATCCCCATCATTTTTTTCTCCCTTTGTGCTTACAGTGTCTTCCAAGGGGCTACTGCAGTTACAGTTGTCTGCTTCTCATCCCCCTTGCCTAACTCCTCCTCTACTGTTCCCCCATTTCCTTTCTCCCAGCTGCCAAGATCCTCTATTGCCACTCAGTTCTTTTTCTCTTACTACATTAAACTCCTCTTAAACACATTTAAATATTATTTTATCAAGAAGACCAAAAACTTGCAAGAAGATTCTATGTGATAATAATAGACACTTAAAATAGGTCTTGAGTTTCACTGAATTTAATATATACAGATATATAGTTCTTAGATATTTCTCTTCTGAGGTGAAGCCCAGATTTCTGGCTGGTAGTCACTGACAGTTTAAATTTGCTCTCTTTGTTTAATAATAAAGAACTCTTTCATTTGGCTATTTTTAATAAACTAAAAACACTAACAGACACAAATCTTACAAATTTAAACATTTTTGAAGCTAATGGAATAAGAATTAAATGATCATCACAAAATAAAATATTTTATTATGCTATACAAAAATTAAGATTGATTAGCTACTGCTTTTCTTTTTACTACTTGCGAAAAATGATGGACTTATATTTATGGTTATTTTAAGCCAGCTGGTTATATAGAAGACAAAGCCCATAGTACATCCAGGCAAATCAATGTTTGCAAATTTTGTGCAGGGTGCTTAAACCCTGAAATGAGCATAAAAGAGTTAAATAGTGTCTCTTTGAGTTTTAAATTCATACATCAAGACAAGAATATTTAAAAGAAATGAGCATGCCGTATCTATTTTTGAAGTACTTCTGTTTATCCAAGTACGTTCAACAAGACAATCTTTGGGATTCCACTTTGTTAAAATGTTTGTCACTCACAGAAAACAACAAAAATTAAATAGACAAGGTGCATTATACCCATCAAATTTTATAGTGTAATTAAACTTTTATTTGCTTTAATACAAATAGCTAGAATTGCCTGTCATTGCATCTATTCAAAATGATTTCATATATCAAGTTAACTCTAACACTTAGACACAATTTGTAATCCAAGTCATTGAATATCTGTGCCATATTACATAATATCACTATAAAGAGAAACATATGAATGGATATAAAATCACTTGCTAGAATAAACTGTTGTATGAGTGAAGAGATATGCTTGTTATACTTGTATTCCTTCAAACCTGTAGAAAATCACCTATCTTGTCAAGTATTTCAAAACTGAATCATAAGAGAGTTAGTGTTCCATTATCTGTGACTGCAATCTTAGATTTTAATGAAAGAACTGGCGGTTGTATGAAATCAGATGGATCATAGAAAATACAGTTGCAAGAAAGAACATATTGGCTGGCAGCTGAATGATTTTTCATTTTGTGTAAAAAATAAAGGTATTGGAAGATTTTTTTAAAAAAAATTTAGCACTTTCATGTACAATGGTATGGAGGTAGAATTTCAGAGCTGACCTACATCTCAAATTGACTGTAACCAGAATTATTGTGTCGAACTTTTGTCTTGGCAGTGCAGAAGAGAAAGCTCACATGAATCTAAATATGAGCAATATCTAACAAAAAATAGTTGATGGGGATAGATACAAAATCTCTATATTCATTTCCCCCTGTTAACATAGTGTATAATTTTGAGTTTAGTGCCTGCTGTATGGCAGGCATTGCTCTGAGTGCTGGAGCCATGGTGACAGGCAAAGTCGATAGTCTTCATTTCTGTATAAAGAAGTAAGTCCAATGCTAGTAAATAATTGCATCAGCTTTGTATTGTCAGATTGTGGGCAGCGCTAGAAAGGGGAAGGACGGGCAGGGTGCAATTACAGAGTTTAAATGTCATTGGTTAGTCAATTAGAAGTTTGTTGGTTGGTTTGGTTTTCTGAGATAAGGTCTCAGGTAGTCCAGCCCTTGACCTCTCTTAAGCAGCTGATGACAGCTTTGCATTCCTTATATTCTAGGCTTCCAGACATGCTTGATTTCAATTATGGTTCCTTTAGAAAACTAACTGACCTGAAAGAATCACTCTTAAGAAATTTTCATCAGGATCAAATTTTTTAGGAGAAAATTCTGTCTCATAATCAAGTCCAGCAGATTCAACGACACTAAACGGTGTTGAAGTGAAAGGCTGGTGAGAGTAAAAAGTCATAGTTCAAAGGAAAAAAGTCACAATGACTACTTCTAAAAGAATACTCAGAACTTTGAACATTTAAAACTATACAGCCTTAATATTTGTTTCATTTGTGAGCAATCATAAAAAAGTACAAAGCATTTGTGATAAAATGCAAGTACTTAATACACTTCACAGTTCAATCTGTGGTTGCTTTTCAGTCGGGCAAAACTCACTTTAGTACTGCCATCTTGTGGTTACCACGATAACTACTATAAATGGTCACTTGTGGGCTCTTTGATGACACAGGAACAAATGTAAGATGCACCTGTTAGTCATAATTTTAAATTAAATTCCTGAGCCTTTTTTAAAATAATAAAACTCGTTCTGGCATACACATACATCTACACTTGTAATCTCAGTGCGCTGTAGAATAAAGTGTAATTTCAAACTGAGTGCTAGTCTGGGCTACATAATGAAATGTTATCTCAAAACTCAACCTCATCAACAAGAACAAGATCTTGCTGACTCTGAATTCAGATATTCACTTAATAAAGACAACAATGAAGAGAGGAATCCTATACATATTACTGTAATAAAAAGACAGAGAGCACACCATATGTATGTCATACCAATTTTGATAGAAAAGGTTTCAGAACATAAAAAAAATTACAAATGAGTTTCCAAAAAGGAAATATAAAGTAATCTTATTTCCCAACTTTCCTTTAAAAACAATACTGTTTTCCATAAATTTTGTAGCTGAAATCCATCTTTTGGCTAATGAAATATGACACAATTTTAAATAGAGTCACTTTTTGCAAAAATAATAATCTAATGAACTTTCCCAAAACACTCCCTTTCAGTGTGTGTATGTGCATATATGTAGTATGATTAGTAGTAGTACAATGTAGTTCATTGCTATCAGTATCAATCAATATTATTAAAGTTTCTGTAGTACTTTGTATTATAATAGATTTGTGTGGTAGGCAAAACTAAGAATGACCTCTAATGAAGCAAAGGGCAAGTTACTGTACAATGAAGCATTAACAAGATTTAAAGGACATGCAGCTGCCATTGAGTCACCCATGATTCTGTAAATAACCCCCCATCCATACTCCTGGAGGAAATTGCAATAAATGCTGTGGTTTAATAAGCCCCACAATCTGTATATGTCGGTGAGACTGTTAAAGCTAGAAGACAACTGTGGGCTATAATGTGGAGATTCAATAAAATGATAATCCATAGGCAATGGACTGGAATAAATAGGAACCTCAGTTCCATAATCCTAAGGATCTCAATTCTGCTAACATTTTTAATTAGCATGGGGCCAGGTATTTTTCCAGGGCAGCAGTTCTCCACCTGTGGATTGAAACCTGTTTGGGGTTACATATCAGAAATCCTGCATATCATGTATTTACAAAACAATTCAGTAGTAAATTACAGTTATAAAGTAGCGAAAAATAACTTTATCATTGAGGGTCACCACAACATGAGAAACTTTGTTGGAGGGTCACAGCATCAGTAAGGTTGAGAAACACTGCTCCAGGGCCTCCTTAGAGTTCAGCTCATCTGCTATCTTTACTTCAGTACCGTGAGACCTTAAGTAAGGAGTTCAGAAGTTGTTCTTTGGCATCTGATGTAGAATGACCTAGTGTTGCAAATATCCATACTTTTAGTATTTTGACACAGAGTGATAAAAAATACCTACTATTTATCAATACATTTCTTTAAGAGGTATAAGGAAACAAAGGAATGAGGATGATGTACAAAGTAGATCCTAAACCAAATACCAGTAAGGAACAGAGAAGAACAACAGAAAAATTTGGGCCAGAGAGATGGCTCAGTCAATCTAGAAAGTTTTTGCCAAGCCTGAAGATTTGAGTTCCAGCCCCAGAATCCACATGGTGTAAAGAGGGAGTCGATTCCTACAAGTCATCCTCTGACCTCCACATAGGCAGTATTACACACATATGCTGGATCCCATAGACACATGAGATAGATAAATATATAATAAAATTATTAACAAGAACAGAAAAACAGCAAGCCAGAGCAGATGGAAGCCTGTCCTTTTGGCTGGGTAAAGCTATTTCCTCCTTATGAAGCAATCGTTTGCATTTTAATTTATTTAATTGATTTTCCTAAGTACTCTACTTGGTGGAAATGTGAGATTGAGATTCAGACTTTTCTGAAGATACATTGAGAAGAAAAAGATATTTGAGAAAGAATTGTAAGTTGCATATACTTCTTCTTAGGGAAAAAAAAGATAAAACAAGTGTTTCTGGATTTGAATAGGCATTAATAAAAAATGTATCCAAATTACACCAAGACAGCAGAAGTCACTTTATACAGATTGCTGCAGACTAACAAATTAAGTGATCAATTCAGTGAATTGTTAAATTGGTAGCACAAAAGAAAGTGAAAATATTATAAGGCTCTGCTTGCTTAATATGGAACTAGGTAAAGCATTGATGGATCCAAAGCAAATGGGCAGGAAGTTATCTGGTAACACACAAATGGAACCTCATCTAAGACTTTGGATAACGAATGGAACATACTTAGGGGGAGCTTCTGAGAAATTAAATCCCTAGCTGCCAGTTCATGAACTGCAAATTCAGAATAGGCTGCAATTCCTTTTGAAACATGCAATCAGTTAAAATCTTCATTGTGAGGAATGACAAAGAGAGCATGGCTCTGTTGAGAATGAACACTTGAAAACTAAGCTTTGCTTATGCCACACACAACTCAAAGAGTTAGCAAGCTTAATAGGATTTCAAACTGTTCCTTATAGATTAACTTCATAGAAACCCATTAGTAAACAACTATGAACATTTTCTATTCACCTTAGGATTTTTGTAATAAAGGGCCATAGATAATTAATTGAAGGAAGTCTACAGCGAACCACATTGTAATCACTGATCATTAGATTCTTTTCATCTGGTTGTGCAGAAGTGCTTGGTAGAGTCTCAAACAATCCAACTGAAATGACTTTGAACTTGATGAATGAAATTAAATTAAATGACTGCTATTTGCATAAGAACTTTCCCTCAGGTTTGTGATTTAACTTCTCCTCAGGTTTCTTTGTTGAAGGACAGCATTATTTTCTACACAAACAACATAGGTAAATTTCATGATTTTAAGTAACATAGCTAAGATTCCACTTCCTACAGTTTTTTTTTGTCAATAAGCTTAGAACACCCCTTTAGTAATTGTTTTAAAAAATGACGATTTTGTTACAACACAGGAATGGAAGGTAAAACTCAAGCAGAAGCACATGCAAAATCTAACTCCTTGTATTAAAAAGACTCAATAAATCAAATTACTGCACTGGGATCCTGAGAAAATGTTTTTTTTTTATTGAGTTTAAGGTATCACAAGACCACAATTCTCACATATTATATCTTGAGTAAAGTTTTCCCTCCCCATTCCTCTCCACCTCCCCTCAAATTGCAATGCATATCTACTCTCTTTCCTCTCTCATTAGAAAAGTACAGGCTTCTAAGAGATAATAGTAAGATAAAACAAAAAATCATTCTGTTGTATTTGGCTAATACAAGCCAATCAAAGGAAAAGAGCCCAAGAGAAGGCACAAGAATCAGAGACCCACTCGTTTGTTCACACATTAAGGATTCTCATTAAAGATACTAAACTCGAAGCCATAATATATACACTAAGAATTTGGTGCAGACTTCTTCAGGTCCTGTGCTTGCTGCTTCAGTCTCTGTAAGTTCATATGAGCTTTGCTCATGTTGATTTAGAGGGAGTTGTTCTCTGGCTCTACCTCATTTTCTCCAGATTTCCTGAATTCTGAGGGGAGGGATTAAATGGACACATTCCACTTAGGGATGAATGTTCCATAGTCTCTCACTCTCTGCATAATATCTGGCTATGGGTTTCTGTATTCATTTTCCTCTGCTGCAAGAGGAAGCAGTTCTAGGGAAGTCAGGACCGCGAGGGGTGCGTCCACCCACTGAGATGGTGGGACTGATCTAATGGGAGCTCACCAAGGCCAGCTGGACTGGGATTGATGGAGCATGTGATCAAACCAGACTCTCTGAAGGTGGCTGTCAATGAAGGCTGACTGAGAAGCCAAGGACAATGGCACTGGGATTTGATTCTACTGCATGACTGGCTTTGTGGGAGCCTGGATTATTTGGACGCTCACTTTCCTAGACCTGGATGGAGGGAAGAGGACCTTGGACTTCCCACAGGGCAGGGAACCCTGATTGCTCTTAGGACTGGAGAGGGAGGGGGAGGGGAAGGAGAAGGGGGAGGGAAATGGGAGGTGGGGAGGAGGTGGGAAATTTTAATAAATAAATAAAAAAGAGGAAGCCTCTCTGATGATGGCTGAACAAGTCACTGATATATAAGTGTAGATGCTAAATATTTTAAAGTGAATAATTTGTATTTATTACAACAAAATTATTAAGTAGAAGAAGGCATGCAAGATGAAGTAGAAGAATTTAAGAAAGACCTGGTTAAGAAAAGCAGATTCTCAGGATTAGGGAAAGCAAAGGGTATATTGTGTGTTATTTTGTGTATGTGTGTGTTATTTTTCCTACGTCTTTTTACACACACACACACACACACACACACACACACCTTTATTAGTCCTAGAATTTATAATGTTTGTTGAAGAATTTATTGGAGAGAAAATGAATTTATAGGTAAGTTCCCCACTGGAATAAATTATTCCTCATCTTAGAGGGTTAGATATGACAGTGGTTAGAGGGTTTCTCAGAGACAGTGAGACATGTCTGCTCCTGGCAGCACCAATTACTGCCAGCAGATGATGGGCATTGAAGAAACTTGTTATGGAATTTGCCTTCAATTCGACAAGGATAGCCAATTGGGCAGGAAACTGCTCTTGCTTGGACTGCCAAATGAGACAGACATCAGAAACTTACCTCATGCCATTACAAAGATTATTAGAAATGGATTAATTTAAGATGTAAGAGTTAGATACACGCCTGAGCTAATAGGCTGAACAGTGTTGTAACTAATACAGTTTCTGTGTGATATTTTCGGCTCTGGGCAGCTGGGAAACAAAAGAACAGTCTCCTTCTATAGTATTAAAAATGATAAAGTATTGATTAAAAGTTATTGTTTTACTTTAACGTAAACCTCCAAAGCGATCTTATAGTATTACAGACCATCTGACCTCTAGCAGGGCTTTAATTTTCCCAGTATTTCAAATATGGATGTCCTTTTATTAAATGAGTTAAAAGATGAGAAATGAACTCATGAAACCTTTTAAACATGACAATATTATTAAAATAAAAGCAAAGAAATCATATAATTTTGTAGAAAAAACTACTGACAGCAATGCCCATTTAAATAAAGACGTTCTTTCATTGCTCACTGTCTGTCACACATGTGTACTTAGTTGCAGACTTCTGGAGATTGGTATATAAAAAGAGCAGTCTTTGTCAAAAGGTGATAAAATAGAACATGAAAAATCATAGCAGAAATCAATATTCTTTCAGTGACCTGAAGCAGTTTTTCTACAAACTGAGTTCAGAAGAATGGATGGTAAATATGTTTAGTGCAAGTAACTTTAGGGGACTCAGGTAGCAGCCTCGAGGAATATTTACTGAGTTCAACATAATATTTCTATCATGGAACAAGAAAGGAATGAAATGAACTGGTAGAAACAGCACCTGGCCAAGTCTCAGCCATAAGTATTGATTTCAACATATTTAATGCAAACAGACAACTGGGTAGACTTTGTGTTTATAAAAAACACAGTATCAAGAAAAATGTAGAATTATTTCTCAACTCCAATATTGTCAATCATTAAGACTTTGCAAATAGTCTAAAAGTTTAATATTGAAAAAGAGAGAATTATTTCTTAAGAGCAGTTCAGGAAAACATTAAATGAACAAAAAAGAGAAATAGTTATGACATTTTGTGCATTGTCTGTAACATTTGTCCCTATAATACCATTGCCTTCAACACAGAAAACTCTGTTAACAGATTAATATTAAATCTGTAGTTAATGGAATACCTAGGCTAGGATATTAGGAAGTGTGCAATTATATGCATATGTATAGCTTTCCAGAAAGCTGCCATTATGAAGAAAAAGTAATGAGATTATTATAGATTATTAAACTCATGAAAACATACAAATTAAAAGAGTCATTTTTGAACAAAAATATTTTATTCTGATAATGATGTGTGTGTGTTTACATAAGAAAAAAATCCCAGTCATTAATGTTGATGTTGGAGAATATATGGTGCATGTAATTAAATTTTACTGAAATATATATGCAGTTTTCTAGCTCAACTCAGATTTTTATATACTCCTTTGGAAAATGCGTTGGGAGTCAACACTGTGTTGCTAAGTGGAGCATCCATTATGTAAATCCTGGATCTAATTTAGATACTGAGATGAAGACTAAACATCTGATTAATATTAACTATCTTCCTGAATTCATTTTAGGATTAATCAGATGACTATAAAGGCACTATATATTAAATAAAAGATATTTTTGTAAATCATTAATATTTTATTTCTATTGATAAAATGCAAAACTATATATTACATATGAGTGACCTACTTAGGTAACTGAAATAAAATTTTCTTGTCTTTTGTGTGTCAAATACTCCAAGTACACGATACCCAATTAATTTAAGAAAAGAAAATATCTCAAAATATAAGTAGAATCAAAACAACTGTGATTTTTACTCATAGTGCAAATTTGGAAACCATCAATAAACATTCCATATGTTGAACTGGGTCAAAATTGACAGAGGAGGAAAACCACATTTGTCAATCAAATAAATTCTTCCAAAGATAGGAAACGACATCCAAACTTAATCACTTTGTGGGCTATATTAGTCTCAATTGATATTTTTCATATAAATCACCTTGATTTGGTTGTTATTCCTAAGGTGATTTGTTTGGGGCATATCTTAAAAGGCGTGTAAAAGAGAATGAGGGTCAACTGGGCTACACTAGGCTTATGAAACAATAAAATAGATGACCTACTTAAGCGTTTAAATGGTGGGCTCTATGATCTCTCTGTATACGTTTTATTAGACACTTCAGTACTAAAGCTGTCCTATAAATATTTAGCTGTAGAATAAAATTAACAGGGCTTGTAATATATATAACCCAGGGTTTTATAAAGCACAAGCAGATGGAATTTATTTTGAGTCTTCACAAAAGTGAAGAAAATAAAGAAATTCTGTGAAAAAACCCTGTATTTAAGCATATGTAAATCACTAATAAACAGAAGAAAAGGTACATTGTAGTTTACATGTATTCCCTTTCAAGCTTTCAACAGTAAAAGATAATAATCAATTTTATTAATTATCTTATTTGCTCATGGATGAACAATATCTTATTGCCATGGAAAAAAGCTGATGTAGGCACTCTGAAATCTGAGTTAAAAAAAAAAAAACAAAACAATATTCCTTTTTATAGCTTTCAGGAAAAAAATGAAGCCATGCTGAACAAATGATTAAAATTATGTCTTGAACACAAGTTACCAGGTTTTTATACTGGAGTTCTGCTTAGATTATCTTTTGCCTTGTTTTTCATAGATAGAGAAGCATATATATTTCAATAATTACTCACTGTGTAAAAGATCAACATGTTTTCATTAATGGCTTCTTTTCGCCTTGTTTTCATATTTAATTAGAACACTATTCATGATTCCTGTCAACGTCAAGCATTCATGTCAATATCTCATGGCCAGGAGAATGGTTGATAGACCACAGTGAAAAACTAAAGCACTTAACTCTTCAGTTAATGCAATTATAACAGAATATTTTGATGAGCTCATTAGGCACTTTCACTCTGATTTAACTCATACTAGCACCAGCAATGTAGTAATCTTGGGAATAGGATAAATGAAAAGTTACTCATAGATACTATAACTGTTACTTCAAAGGGAGACATCAGGTGAGTGCAGGGCAGATGTTTAAATATCCATGAACATCATCTTACATATAGGACAGTTGATTACCCATATACTAAATATGAATTTCTATTTTTCATTTGACACCTATTTTGTGAATGTCTCTGGGTCTGCTGATTATCTTTTATCTTTTAAATTATAGATTCACTCTAGCTGACATACTTATCTCCTAGGTTAGCGAATCTCAACTGAGTATAATTTTGCCGATCAGGAGATACTTAAAGCTGTATGGAGTAGACTTTTTTGCTCAACATGATTGAAAAACATCACAAATGGTATCTGATGGGGATAGGCCAGGAAATCTGAAACCAAGCTATAGTGCATTGGACAACCATCTGCTGCAAAGACTTACTGGGGCCTAAATTTTAGCATATGCTGCTGTTAGGAAGAGCTGATCTAGGAGTTCAAGGACAGCACTGGCCACATATCAAGGCCCCGTCTTAAAAAAAATAAAATTAGTTTTGCATTTCCCTGATTGCTAAGGAGGTTGAGCATGACCTTAAGTGTCTTTTAGCCATTTGAACTTCTTCTGTTGAGAATTCTCTGTTCAGTTCAGTGCCCCATTTTTTAATTGGGTTAGTTAGCATTTTAAAGTCTAGTTTCTTGAGTTCTTTATATATTTTGGAGATCAGACCTTTGTCTGTTGCAGGGTTGGTAAAGATATTCTCCCAGTCAGTAGGTTGCATTTTTGTCTTAGTGACAATGTCCTTTGCTTTACAGAAGCTTCTCAGTTTTAGTAGGTCCCATTTATTCAATGTTGCCCTTAATGTCTGTGCTGCTGGGGTTATACCTAGGAAGCGATCTCCTGTGCCCATCTGTTGCAGGGTACTTCCCACTTTCTCTTCTATCAGGTTCAGTGTGTTCCGACTGATATTAAGATCTTTAATTCATTTGGACTTGAGTTTTGTGCATGGTGATAGATATGGGTCTATTTTCATTCTTCTGCAGGTTGATATCCAGTTGTGCCAGCACCATTTGTTGAAGATGCTTTCTTTCTTCCATTGTATACTTTTAGCTTCTTTATCGAAAATGAGGTGTTCATAGGTTTGTGGGTTAAAATCTGGGTCTTCTATACGATTCCATTGGCCGACTTCTCTGTTTTTATGCCAGTACCACACTGTTTTCATTACTGTAGCTCTGTAATAGAGTTTGAAGTCAAGGATGGTAATGCCTCCAGAAGTTCCTTTATTGTATAGGATTGTTTTGTCTATCCTGGGTTTTTTGTTTTTCCATATAAAGTTGATTATTGTCCTCTCAAGATCTGTGAAGAATTTTTGAGATATCATCTTACACCTGTCAGAATGGCTAAAATAAAAAACACCAATGATAGCCTTTGCTGGAGAGGCTGTGGAGGAAGGGGTATACTCATCCATTGCTGGTGGAAATGCAATCTTGTGCAACCACTTTGGAAATCAGTGTTTCAGTTTCTCAGGAAATTAGGGATCAACCTACCCCTGGACCCAGCCATACCACTCTTGGGAATATACCCAAGAGATGCCCGATCATATGACAAAAGCATTTGTTCAACTATGTTCATAGCAGTATTATTTGTAATAGCCAGATCCTGGAAACAACCTAGATGTCATTCAATGGACGAATGGATGAAGAAAGTGTGGAATATATACACAGTAGAATACTGTGCTGTGGTAAAAAACAATGACTTCTCGAATTTTGCATGCAAATGGATGGAAATAGAAAACACTATCCTGAGTGAGGTAACCCAGACCCAAAAAGATGAACATGGGATGTACTCACTCATTATTGTTTTATAGCCATAAATAAGGGTCATGGAGTCTACAATTGGTGAGCCTAAAGAAGCTAATTAAGATGGTGGATCCAAGGAAAAACATATAGTTATCCTCTTGCCTATGGGATGTAGACAAAATTGTCGGGGAGGAAAGTGGGATCTTGGGGGTGGGGTGCGTTGGGGGTAAAGGGAGATGAGGAGAGAAAAGTGAGAAGGGGAGGATGGGGGGAACTTGGGGAAACAGGATGATTGGGATAAAGGAAGGCTGGATAGGGGAGCACGGAAGCACAATTCTTAGTTAAGGGAGCCACCTTAGAGCTGGCAAGAGACTTGAACCTAGAGTGGCTCCCAGGAGCCCAAGGCGATGTCCCCAGTTAGTTCCTTGGGAAGATAAGGATAGGGAACCTGAAATGACCCTATCCTATAGCAATACTGACGAATATCTTGCATATCACCATAGAACCTTCATCTGGTGATGGATGGAGATAGAGACAGAGACCCACACTGGAGCACTGGACTGAGCTCCCAAGGTCCCAATTTGGAGCGGAAGGAGGGAGAACATGAGCAAGGAAGTCAGGACCATGAGGGGTGCACCCACCCACTGAGACAGTGGGACTGATCTATTGGGAGCTCACCAAGGCCAGCTGGACTATGACTGAAAAAGCATGGGATAAAACCGGACTCTCTGAACATGGCGAACAATGAGGGATGATGAGAAGCCAAGGACAATGGCATGGGGTTTTGATCCTACTTCATGTTCTGGCTTTGTGGGAGCCTAGCCAGTTTGGATGTTCACCTTCCTAGACATGGACGGAGGTGGGTGGACCTTGGACTTTCCACAGGGCAGGGAACCCTGACTACTCTTTGGACTGGAGAGGGAGGGGGAGAGGAGTGGTGGGAGGGGGAGAAGGGTGGGAGTAGTGGGGAGGGAAATGGAGGCTGCGAGGAGGGGGAAACTTTTTTTTTTCCTTTTCACAATAAAAAAAATTAAAATTAAAACTTTTAAAGGAAAACAAATCCAATACCTAGAGATAGCTCATTAGTAGAGAGTATCCTTTAAGGCATGCCATACTGTGATAGTTCTCATGGATTCTTGGATTAATCATTGGAAGCTATTAAATATTCCTTAATATAGGTGTGCATCCCACTATGCTTTACTCTTCCCTCAGCTTTCTTCTGTATCACTCTCCTCTCTCTGCCTATTTTCTTTTCTGGATTTCTCCCTGTATTCCTAGCAAACAAGAAAAAATACTGAAACATGTTCTTACTTTATGTGACATCTTATTTATGCATATGTTAATTACCAGAAGCATGTAGTTGGAATATTAAAAATGGAGTAAATTATCTCAACATATTATTTGAAATTTCATTTTTGGATTTTTATTTTACCTATTACGGTATGGGCTATTAACGTGAAAATTAACTGAGAGCACTATGTATTATTATTTAGTGCAATAACTTAAAATGTATATTGCTTTTTACTTATGTGATTCTTGAAAGCAAGAAATAGTCTCTCCTTCCACTGAACTTTCTTCACAGGGTCCCATTCACATGGTTCTTTTCATTGTTCTTTTTGTATTTACTTTATGCTCCAATGCACATGTTAGACATTCAAGAAATAAAGTACATGCAACACACCCCATAGAGTAATAGGTAATAGTGAAAATCAGAAGAAAATTTAAATGCTATATTGAAAGAATTAACTCTATTCTGATATCCCAACTGTATTCTTCTGACAATGAACATACTTAAATGCTTTCAATAATATGTGATATCGTATATCTACTTACTTTTTAAAAGGAAACATCAAGTATGACTACCTCTCTTGGAAATATTAATAAATCTGTGCATTTTCTATGCTGCTGAATATATACCTGATCATTTATAGCAGTTATTTGATTAAAGTCAATGGGTAGAAATAGACATTTCTGAAATATTCCTTTTTAAGTAACGATATCTGATGACTATCAAAATTAACTTCCTTTTGAAATAGAATGCTTAGCTTATAATTTACCACATTTTGGAGATAAGTAGATTGCTTTTTTTGATAGTCAAGCTAAATATATGCAAAATATAAAAATACTTCTGAAGTCAAAATTGATAGCTCTTTCTCCAGAGAGGAGTACTTTGCGAAAAGGAAGATAATAACTTACAGAAAATGTAATGCTTCTCTTTGAGAAGATCTAGAAACTTCTCTATCAAGGTAGGAAATTAAAACCTCAATATTGCTCTATAATATCACCATTGCTCCTAATGTTTAAAGAATTCTGAGCTAGCAGCATTTCTACTAATAAGATGTATAGATGTTATTTTTCACACGCAATTGATGTCAGGCAAAACAAATTCTATACAATAGTTTGTTCTTTTATATCAATATATTTAGAAGTCATTTTTAAATGTGAAAAAATATGCAATCAATCAAGAGAATCCAAACCATGTATCATTTTATGGCTATAGATACTTAATACTATATTATTAACAAAGTCAAGCCAACTGTTGGAACTCAGTTAATATCTGTTGAATGAAGGAACTACTGAGGAGCTGCTATCCATCTAAAATTAATTATAGCACTAAGAAAAAGAAAATGAAAGAATTGACGAATGCAATTTTAATTGCTGAAAAATATCTAGTAGACCAGTAATAGAATTAAGGTAAGTTTTAATTGAAACATGCTCAATATAGAAACTTTACTTTTTTCTTTTTAGCTACAAGGACTAAAAATTATACTTATATAATTATATGATTATAAGGTGATTATTTTAATAAGAAGAGAAGAAAAATGATTTTTCATCAAATTAACTTGTTTAAAGCTTGTGAAGGACTCTGAGCTGAAAAAAATATAAATGGTTTAATGAGACTCAGGCACACCTTAGTTTTAATGCAGAGATCCTGCCTAACTTACATTTTGTGACAGAACCAAATAAGCCTGATTCCTAAGTTCAGTAGGTCCCATGACTCCTACTAACTCATAACTTTTAATAGTATCAGTGAGTGGGATTTTCCTTTTGCCTCAGTTATGTATATAAGACTGATGGATACATGCTCATTTTTAGCTCAAAAATGTTGTTTGGTATTGATTTTTATATGACTAGCTTTTAATGACTACCCAAATTTTTCTGAGTCAAACAGAAAGAAATGCTATAATAATTATTTGAATAACAATTTCTGTCACTGTGTTGATACGACTTAGTTCTTCAAGGTTTGTAACCACTTCTATCCTTAATTTCTTCTTGTTTAAAAGGGAGTTAGTACTAATGTTAGTGTCAGAGGGTTATAAAGGTTGATAATCATAAATAATAATAAAATAATTATTATAATCATTGTAACTGTGATGAAAAATACAAATGTTAATGTCTATTAAAGTACATTGTGGTTTAAATATAAATTGTCTCCCATAGGCTTATATTTGAATGCTTGTTTCCAGCTTCTGTTGATATTTTGGAAAGCTGTGATGAAAGTAGGCCACCTGTGGCAGGCTTTGAAGGTGACTTAATTCTCATTTAAGCTCAATTTCTGTGCATCCTTGTCTGTGCCTTGTACATATCCATCATATCATACTCCCACTACCATGAACCTTGTCAAGTCTTGCCTTCCTGGCAAGATTGACCGAGATATCACTGAAACCACGAACCAAAACAAATTTTACTCAATGACGTGATTCTGTTAGGTATTCTGTAATAGGTATTCAAAAGTTGCTATTATAAAGAGGGTACCAGTTTAATGAGTTAACTTCCCTCTAACAGCAGGCAGTGTACTGTGTGCCATAACTTATATCAGCTTATCTTGCAAGCTGTAAATTTTTCTTAATATATTAAACTTATTGCATGATCCTCAATTCGTTCCCTAGCACTGTGTTAAACAATTAATGCATTTGTTACAAAATGGGTTAAGCAAGCATTCAATGCTTATTGCTTTAAACTGTATTAACTGCATTATAAATTTCTAATGTCAAATTTCAGCTAAATTTCATATAACAAAGCTACATGTTATATTCCCTCCAAACAGCTTACTTCTTAGTTCTTAATTTGTTTAGTAAACAGTTCATGAGTCCATTACAGCTTATCTATTCCTACGTTGTTTTAAATTTCAAAATTTCTTATTGTATTGTATTTTTATAAGAATTCTTGTTAGATGTAAATGTTAAATAAAAGAATGTTGAAGAAATAAATATGTAGCCGAGCGGTGGTGGCTCATGCCTTTAATCCCAGCACTTGGGAGGCAGAGACGGGTGGATCTCTGTGAGTTCGAGGCCAGCCTGGTCTACAAGAGCTAGTTCCAGGACAGGCTCCAAAGCCACAGAGAAACCCTGTCTCGAAAAACCAAAAATAAATAAATAAATAAATAAATAAATAAATATGTAGTGGAATATCGAATCAAACAGATGGTATACAATCAAAACAATGCAGTTGTAGCTTTACTTTTTGTTTGGTGCATTCCAGAGAGGAAGAGAAACAATGCAAGGCAAACTAGAAAACCTGGCACAGTGCTAGCAACTTCCTTGTGTTAAATATACAGTTCTTGCCCTAGATATTTAAAGTAGGAAATGGTTGGGTGGAAAATTGGAAGCACTACCAACTGTCCACTTTCACAACTCCCAAAAGTCAAAAAAAATGTCATGATCACCTTTTTACCACGAGGGAAAAGCAGTCTTTTTGGGGATGCTGCTCAAATATGTTGACCAAAATAATTCTTCACCCAGGAAACAGACTTTCCCAAATAGTGGTAGACACAACAGATGCTTCCGCGGAGACTGTGCAGAAATCTCAGCATTGCTGTTCTATTATTTGTATATATTTTTAAATTAAGCATGTCTGCAGACTTGTCAAATTGATATCTTTTATAAATATTGAATTTTATAAACGATGAGTTATCTGAAAATGACAGGCAATGTTCTCAGTAATAGCTGCTAACAATTTCGCTTAAAAGTTTCTGTGATAAATGGACTGAGAAAGAAATCAGAAACATCACCCTTTAAAATTGCCACAAATAACACAAAATATCTTGGAATAGCTCTGGTTAAACAAGTGAAAGACCTGCATGACAATAACTTCAAGTCTTTGAAGAAAGAAATTGAAGAAGACAACAGAAATGGCAAGATCTCACCTGCTCTAGGGTAGAAAAAAAAGCATATTCAACAAATGGTGCTGGCATGACTGGACATCACCATGTAGAAGAATGAAAATAGATTCATGTCTATTGTCATGCACAAAACTCAAGTTCAAGTGGATCAAAGACCTCAACATAAAGCCATCCACACTGAACCTCATAGAAGAGAAAGTGGGAAGTACACTTGAACACATTGGCACAGGAATTAACTTCCTAAATATAACCCCAGTAGCACAGACACTGAGAGAAACAATTAATAAATGGTACTTTCTAAAACTGAGAAGCTTCTGTAAAGCAAAGGACATGGTCAACAGGACAAAACAACAGCCTGCAGAATGGGAAAAAGCTCTTCACCAACCCCACATTAGACAGAAGGCTGATCTCCAAAATATACAAAGAACTCAAGAAATTGGTCATCAAAAGAACAAATAATCCAGAAAAAAATGGGGTACAGACCTAAACAGAGAACTCTCAAAAGATAAACCTAAAATGGCTGAAAGACACTTAAGGAAAGGCTCAACATCTTTAGCTATCAGGGAAATGTACATCAAAACATCTCTGAGATTCCATCTTGTACCTGTCAGAAGGGCCGAGATCAAAAACACTGATGACACTATCCTGAAGAGGTTGTGGGGTAAATGGAAAACTCCTCCATTCCTAGTGGGAGTACAAACTGGTACAGCCCCTTTGGAAATCAGTATGGTGATTTCTCAGAAAATTAGGGAACAACCTACCTCAAGACCCAGAAATACCTCTTTTGGGTATATATCCAAAGGATGCTCAATCATACCGCAAGGACATGTGCTCAACTATGTTCACAGCAGCATTATTTGTCATAGCCAGAACCTGGAAACAACCTAAATGCCCCTGGACCAAAGAATGGATAAACAAGATTGGAGTACATTTACATAATAGTGTACTAAACAGTGGGAAAAAATAATGACATCTTGTAATTTGTGGTCAAATGAATGCAGCTAGAAAACATCATATAGAGTGCAGTAACCGAGACCCAGAGAGACAAATATAATATGTACTCGCTCACAAGTGGGTTTTAGACACAAAGCAATGAAAAAACAGCCTACAATACAAAATCCCAGAAAACCTAGACAACAAAGAGGACCCTAAGAGATACATACATGGATCTGATCTACGTGGAAAGTAGAAAAAGACATGATCTGAGTAAACTGGGAGTTTGGGGATCATGGAGAGGATAGAAGGGGAGGGAAAGGGAGAGGAGCAGAGAAAAATATATAGCTCAATAAAAACAATTTAAAAACAATAATTTTTTTGTGCCATAAACTAAACTTAAACTATTATATTGTCATTCTAGCCAACTAATATGCTAATATAGAGACTATTGTTGTGTTAAAATTTAAAGCAAATATTCATGGCCCAATTTTGCCTAGTTTTGGCTGCAATGAGTCAGTTTATGAGTTACAAATCCCATGCTCTCTCACTTTTAAAAGACATGCTTCTGTTCTGCATTTGTATTTGCTCAGTCCATGGTCAGACAATTCTGAATGATTTTATTGTCAGTCAAAACTGTTAGTTAGCCAGATTTTACTGGTAAATACCACTAGGTTTGATTTGCTAATCAAAGATGTTATTGAGGCTGACTGGATGGCTCACTGACAAAAAGTGCTTGTCATCAAACTTGATGCCCCCAGTTCAACTTTTGGGACCCACATGGTGGGAAAAGATGTGATGTGAGCAAGTTGTACCCTGACTTCCACATGTGCACCATGGTACACATGCACACACAAATACTCACATAAATAACACATTACAACTTAAGGGTTTATTTAATTTGAACTTTCTGGTGTACTCCTTCAGCCCTGGCTATTTAATCTTAGGAGTTAGAAGCCAAACAGGGCAACATAACAAGATCCTTTCTCTACTGGAGTATGGTAGTCATTTCAGCACTCAAGAGGTTTGCAACAAGAAGATTACCACCCGGAACATACATAGTGAACATCTCACTAAGAAGGGCTACATTATGAGACCCTGTCAAAATACAGAGAAAAAAAAACCTGTTTCAACAAAAGAAAGCAAAATAATCCTGTTTCTTTATTAGTTTTGAGCACAAAATTTTGTTCATCTGATTGTATTTCAAGGAACTCTGTTCATGTCATTCTGGAAGCCAGGTATTGTCAGTTAGAATGGATTGTATTAGACTAAATTGCATTTTCTACTCAACTTAAGTACAACTTTTGAATCATACTGATTACCCGAGAAGATAAGTCTGCAGAGAAAGATGTTAATAGTAATAACACAGGACGTAAGCCAGATGTGTAGTAGTTTATTTTAAAGTTCATCTGTCTACATTATAAAGCTATTTATAAACTAAGCAATTTTAATAGATCTTCCTTTCTTAATTCCTTACTGCGAACCAGTTGTCACATGCTCCATTTGCCTCTGGTTTAGAGAAGTAAACTTTTCTACTGTAAACATGATCTGCTTCAGACAGAATATGACTTTTGCTCTGATTCTCAAAGGCTGTGAATGATTCCCTTCCTCTTCACTATACTGCTTTCTTCCCTTGTGAATTATTATCATGGTAAAAACAAAGATATTTTTATGTTTTTAGTCACTTGAGTGAAACAGTTCATGGCTTCAGAGAAGTATCTGAAAGATGAAGTTTTCCTGCATTCAGATGCAGTGTTTTTAGGAATGCTTAATCAGCTTTCTGCCAACCACTGTCTTCTAATGAGAGTGGAAATGAAAATTTGATGGCTTTGTCTCACAGAACAATAGTAGAGGTTTTTAAAAACTCAACCCTCCAGAGACTCATATTAGAGCACTGGACTGAGCTTCCAAAATCCAGTTGAAGAGTAGAAGGAATGAGAATATGAGCAAAGAGATCAAGACCACGATGGGCAGATCCACTGAGTCAGTTTTCGTGAGCTAATAGGAGCCCATGAACTCTAGCCAGACAGGGAAGGATAGGGCCAAACTAGTTACTCTGAATGTGATTGACAGTTGCATGATTGGGGCAGACTGATGGGCCACTTTCAGTGGCACCAGGACTTATTCCTATTGTATATACTGGCTTTTGGGATCCTATTCTCTTTGGATGTATACCTTGTTCAGTAAGGAGAGCCTTGGACCTTCTACAAAGCAATGTGCCTTACCCTCTCTGAGGATTGGATGGGTTGGGGTAGGAGGGTGTGTGCAGGGAATGGAAAGAGGGTAGGGAATGGGAACTTGGATTGGTATTTTTATAAAAGTCTAATAAATTAAAACAACAACAACAAACTCAGCCCTCTGTCTTTTTAAGCTTTGTACAATAAGAGTTATTGTTGTTTAATTATCAATATTGCTCTCCTTTATTCATTAGAGGTAGTATCTCGCCAAGTAGTTGAAGTTGGCTGGTTATGTAGCCGAGTCTGACCTCTAACTTGGAATCCTCCTGTCTTTCTCTGTTCAAGTATTGGAAATACTGGAATGTATTCATGTATTTGGTGTTGTTTGCCATTTTTAATGAATGTTTATTTTGTAGTAAAGGTTTATTGAGGGGATGTGAGATCAAGTAATCATGCTTCAGTGAAATATCTACAGGAGAAAATAAGTAAGTGGGCAGATGGCAGGCAAGTGCATAGTATGAAGGAAATACACAGCAAATGTTAAGGAGGTCTGAGAATAATAATCTCATCGAGGCTCAGCTATTTTTTCCTAAAGCTTCCTTATAACTGGTCAAATTTGTAGGATGATCAAGAATTGGTTAAAAAAAGACTAATGCATAAAAATTTAGGTTTTTCTATTTCCTTCACCCTTTCAGTATCATGTCTTTCCACGTAATGAGTTTACTCAAAGATGAAAATTTCATTCACATTTCTATGGCTAGAAACGAAAGAAAAGTCTACTAATTCTTAATTTCTCCTCTACAGTTACTTACTTAATTTCCCTAATTTTAGTGACACCTTCACCATTTCAGAATGACAAGAACATTTTCTGAGAACAAGTATTGCAAGTGCAACTTTTCTCCTTATCAAACCCGACTGTTAAATTATAAAGTGGTGGTACAACATGCCATAGTTAATTAAGCATAGTTACAATAGCTAATGGAATCTATTTTATTTTCTTATTTCTTTGACTAATATAATTATATTATTTCCTCCTTCCATTTCCTCCCTTTAATCTCTCACACATAGCTCTCCTTGCTCTCTTTCAAACTCATGAGAACTAAGAGTATCATAAACCCATGGCCAGAGCGTTGGTATAGCATTTTCCTGCAAAGCTTGTGACTTTCAGGTCAACATTTTTTATAGTGCTGTACTTTACACTGATGGCTGACTTAACATTTACAGACATTCTACAGAGAATGCCAGTAAAGTTTAAGAGCATATTACAAAATGAGAAAAGCTCAAAGCACCAAAACGACAAGTCATAGAGTAATTGTTTGTAAAGTGAATGCAATAATTTGTACACTAAGAAAACAGAAGGCGGAAAAGTCTCCATTGTAACTTAAATTTATCTATTAACTGCCCATCTTGCTTAGTTGACTAAAAGTGTTATGTTTTTCCAAATTTAAATTACTCTGGGAACCCGAGGACATAGTTTAATCACTGAGTGCTTGACTAGCAGGCCTTATGCATTGAGTCCTATCCCCAGCACCATGAGAAAATATTGAAATTGAAATTATATTACAAGTTTTTATAGATTTTATCCTTTTCAATTTTCTTTATAACTTAGGCAAACTTAGACATAATTGTCAGCAGTGTAATATAAAAATATGTTAATGTTGACCAATTACTGATAAAGAATTAAAAAGGAAACAAAATGAAATAACATTTTATAAGCAATATATTACTAAATGCTGAGGTAGAGGTCTTTTGGGAAGACATCACAAGACATTCAAATCAGGCATGGCAATATACATCTGTGATCCCTGGGCTAGTGTTTGATGTAGCAGGACCTATTGTTAACTACCACCGTGGGCAACATAATGAGACCCTGTCTCAAAAGGGAAAACAAATATTTAAAGTATCAAATGTGCAAATGTAATACAATATATGAAATTTCGATAGATTACTAAACAAAGAATAGTGCCCACAGTTAGTTATGAAAGTACAAGCATCATTGGTTGTGTGAACCAATGTTAAAAAAATGTTTTCTAAACAAAATTCCTGAAAATTGTTTTTCATATATATTTTCTATTTTATTTCTTTTGACATACAATAGGTAACTGTTCTGTATAGTATTTTTCAAAGTCAGTTCCAAACTCTCTTTTTTTTTTTTTTTTGTGAAGACACGAGAGAACTTTAATAACAGACAGCCATGGAGGGAAACGACACCAGGTGAATCAGACAGAGGCCAGCCCGGGCAACACGAACTGCTGTTTAAAACAGTTTGAAAGGAGTGAATAGGCTACAACAATATTTTTTTTACATAAAACAGGAATAAATGAATATGATATTAAGAGAACTATAAAACATTAAGAAAAATTAAAGAATATTCAGAAATGAAAACATTTGGCGAGTTTGTAAATTGAAGTAGTTAGCTCATTCAAAGATGTAGCAAAATCTGAGCCAATCTGATATTTTTTCCCCCTTTAAGAAGCAGCTTTTTGTATGGCTGACCACAAAGATGGCGTTTCTCTTTGTCCCAGTGTTGACTTGGTGTTTAGGCCTCCATGTTGACCATGCTGGGTTAATTAGTTTGCTCTGGCATGCAGAACACTTCTTTTTTTTTTTTTTTTTTTAAATAATTTTTTTTTATTAAGAAAAGAAGAAAAAAAAACATAAACAAAAAACAAGTTTCCACCTCCTCCCAGCCTCCCATTTCCCTCCCCCTCCTCCCACCCTTCTCCCCCTCCTCCCACCCTTCTACCCCTCCCCCCACTCCTCTCCCCCTCCCTCTCCAGTCCACAGAGCAGTCCAGGTTCCCTGCCCTGTGGTAAGTCCTAGGTCCTCCCCCCCCTCCGTCCATATCTAGGAAGGTGAACATCCAAACTGGCTAGGCTTCCACAAAGCCAGCACATTAAGTAGGATCAAAACCCCGTGCCATTGTCCTTGGCGTCTCATCAGCCCTCATTGTTCGCCATGTTCAGAGAGTCCGGTTTTATCCCATGCTTTTTCGGTCACAGTCCAGCTGGCCTTGGTGAGCTCCCAGTAGATCAGCTCCACTGTCTCAGTGGGTGGGTGCACGCCTCGTGGTCCCGACTTCTTTGCTCATGTTCTCCCTCCTTCTGCTCCTCATTGGGACCTTGGGAGCTCAGTCCAGTGCTCCAGTGTGGGTCTGTCTCTGTCTCCATCCATCACCAGATGAAGGTTCTATGATGATATGCAAGATATTCGTCAGTATTGCTCTCGGATAGGGTCATTTCAGGTTCCCAATCCTCAGCTACCCAAGGAACTAACTGGGAACCTCATGTTGGGCACTTGGGAGCCCCTCTAGGGTCAAATCTCTTGCTCACCCTAAAGTGGCTCCCTTAACTAAGAATTGTGGTTCCGTGCTCCCCTATCCACCTTTCCTTTATCCCAATTCTCCTGATTCCCCAAATCCCCCCTCCTTCCCTTCTACCTTTTCTCTCCCCATCTCCCCTTACCCCCATCCCACCCCACCCCCAAGATCCTAATTTTCTCCCCGGCAATTGGGTCTACTTCCCTTAGCCAAGAGGATAACTATATGTTTTTCCTTGGGTTCACCTTCTTACTTAGCTTCTTTAGGTTCACCTATTGTAGACTCCGTGGCGCTAATTTATGGCTAGAAACCAATTATGAGCGAGTACATCCCATGTTCATCTTTTTGGGTCTGGGACACCTCACTCAGGATAGTGTTTTCTATTTCCATCCATTTGCCTGCAAAATTCGAGAAGTCATTGTTTTTTACCGCAGCGTAGTACTCTAGCGTGTATATATTCCATACTTTCTTCATCCATTCTTCCATTGAAGGGCATCTAGGTTGTTTCCAGGTTCTGGCTATTACAAATAATACAGCTATGAACATAGTTGAACAAATGCTTTTGTCATATGATAGAGCATCTCTTGGGTATATTCCCAGGAGTGGTATTGCTGGGTCCAGGGGTAAGTTGATCCCGAATTTCCTGAGAAACCGAAACACTGACTTCCACAGTGGTTGCACAAGATGGCATTCCCACCAGCAATGGATGAGGGTACCCGTTCCTCCACAGCCTCTCCAGCAAAGGTTATCCTTGGTGTTTTTGACTTTAGCCATTCTGACAGGTGTAAGATGATGGAAAAACAAAAAACCCAGGATAGCCAAAACAATCCTATACAATAAAGGATCTTCTGGAGGCATTACCATCCCTGACTTCAAACTCTATTACAGAGCTACAGTAATGAAAACAGTGTGGTACTGGCATAAAAACAGAGAAGTCGACCAATGGAATCGTATAGAAGACCCGGATTTTATCCCACAAACCTATGAACACCTGATTTTCGATAAAGGAGCTAAAAGTATAAAATGGAAGAAAGAAAGCATCTTCAACAAATGGTGCTGGCACAACTGGATGTCAACCTGTAGAAGAATGAAAATAGACCCTTATCTATCACCGTGCACAAAACTCAAGTCCAAATGGATTAAAGACCTCAATATCAGCCCGAACACACTGAACCTGATAGAAGAGAAAGTGGGAAGTACCCTACAGGAGCTGGGCACAGGAGATCGCTTCCTATGTATAACCCCAGAAGCACAGACATTAAGGGCAACATTGAATAATTGGGACCTACTTAAACTGAGAAGCTTCTGTAAAGCAAAGGACATAGTCAATAAGACACAAAGGCAACCTACTGATTGGGAGAAGATCTTCACCAACCCCACAACAGACAAAGGTCTGATCTCCAAAATATATAAGGAACTCAAGAAACTAGACTTTAAAATGCTAATTAACCCAATTAAAAAATGGGGCACTGAACTGAACAGAGAATTCTCAGCAGAGGAAGTTCAAATGGCCAAAAGACACTTAAAGTCGTGCTCAACTTCCTTAGCAATCAGGGAAATGCAAACCAAACTCTCATTGGAAGAAATCATTATTGGTGTAAAACACAGGAATAGTCTTTTGAATTTGCTAAGTATCTTCTACTCTTGAATATAATAAAGTCAATGTTATTAACTAGTTTGACTATGATTTTCAAACTGGTAATCACTTCAGCCACTGACTTTACATTTAGTATTTACATAGAATTTAATTGACTTCAGAAAAACTTAAGCTATTGAAATTACAAGGGTTAAATAATGCAAATTTCTTCATTATTTTCAAAATTAGAGCAATGTAAACCTTATATGCCATTTTTAGTTTATTTTGTTGGTATGTGAAACACTGTATTACAAAAACACAATAGATGTATAATTTATTTTGTTGTGTACCTTTGTGACAAAAATCTGCTTTCTATTCTTCCTTAAATGAGATGATAATATTTGTTTTAATGAAATAGATAAATATACTGGCTAGAAGTAATATCGGTCAAATTTTCCTCCATTTCTAGCTTTGCCTACTTGCTAAGGTACTTAAACTATTTTAAATTGTAGATATTTTAAAATGTTTTGCTAAAAAATGACTTCACAATTCATTCTTTTTATAAAAAATAACAACCTTACATACTCTAATAGGCTCCAGAAATAATTCTCCAAGAACAAGCTAGACCTGAACCTCCAGCCTTTTCTGCAAAACAGTCTAATAATAAATTATCAAAAGTTACCCATGAAAACCCCTCAAAAGCAAAGGTAGAACGTACTTCTCATTGAAGGAAAATAGTTCCCGACTGTGTACGTCCTCAGTAATGTCAAACACACTACATTCTTTGAAAAGAAGACAAAATATTTTTTTTCAGTTCCTATATCCCAATCTGGTCATTAGTTTAAATATTATAGTGCTTTATGAATAAATGATTCTTTTTAATCATGTACCAATAGGAAAAGTTGGACGTAAAGTTAGCAAAGATGACCCTTGTTTATTTTGTTGCTTTAACAGAAATTTGCTCATAATCACAACTGCCTTTTATTGAGGGCTTCATGTTATGAAGTTTTCTGGACTTGACTACGACTTTAGTAAAAGGAGGAGAATAAAGGGTGTGCAAAAAATTTCATTTGATCTTCATTTTTTCCTGCATGAAATTAAACAATTGAACTAGGTTACTTTCATTTTTAAAGTCCTTTGAATCCATGAAAATGTTTTAAACCAGTGTTAAACAGATGGTGGTAAAAGTATGGTGTTAGACAGATATTTGACATCTAACCAATCTAGAAATTAACAGTCTTCCTGGTTGCTGGTTATGTTAATGGTAAACTTGATGGTTTATCATTATGGGAAAAACAATCTAATCCTTGAGTGGTGTGTCGGCATAATAATAATAGTAAGTAAGCATGATAAATTCATTATTCCTATAGTCAGTCCTATAAGATGCCATAAATGCAAAATGACTGGTTCAATGGCAGGATTCTTGTACAACTGTTGTAGTGAAATGAACAGTATATTCATGTCTTCCTTGTAGACTGTATAATAAAGATAATTAACTATTCTTCTTGTGGAATGGGAAGACTTAATTAGCCCATGACCTTTGGAATGCTTAATAAGACTCTCTTGTTATCAGGTCTACTAAGAACGCATCATAGCATTTATTAATGATAAAATGAGTGGTGTTTATAGTATAAATGAATGATGCACACCATATCTTTTAAGAACATTATTATAGCCTTTTAAAAATATCAGATTCATATCTTGGGGTAAATCTAACCAAGGAAGTGAAAGATCTATTTGACAAGAACTTTAAGGCATTGAAGAAAGAAATTGAAGAGCATACCAAAAAATGGATGGATCTACCTTGCTCTTGGATTGGGAGGATCAACATAGTAAAAATGGCAATTCTACCTAAGGCAATTTATAGATCCAATGCAATCCCCATCAAGATCCCATCAAAATTCTTCACAGTTCTGGAGAGGACAATAATCAACTTTATATGGAAAAATAAAAAAAAACCCAGGATAGCTAAAACAATCCTATACAATAAAGGATCTTCTGGAGGCACTACCATCCCTGACTTCAAACTCTATTACAGAGCTACAGTAATGAAAACAGTGTGGTACTGGCATAAAAACAGAGAAGTCGACCAATGGAATAGTATAGAAGACCCGGATTTTATCCCACAAACCTATGAACACCTCATTTTCGATAAAGGAGCTAAAAGTATACAATGGAAGAAAGAAAGCATCTTCAACAAATGGTGCTGGCACAACTGGATGTCAACCTGTAGAAGAATGAAAATAGACCCACATCTTTCACCGTGCACAAAACTCAAGTCCAAATGGATTAAAGACCTCAATATCAGCCCGTACACACTGAAAAGGATAGAAGAGAAAGTGGGAAATACCCTACAACAGATGGGCACGGGAGATCGCTTCCTATGTATAACCCCAGAAGCACAGACATTAAGAGCAACATTGAATAAATGGGACCTACTAAAACTGAGAAGCTTCTGCAAAGCAAAAGACACTGTCACTAAGACACAAAGGCAACCTACTGACTGGGAGAAGATCTTCACCAACCCCTCAACAGACAAAGGTCTGATCTCCAAAATATATAGAGAACTCAAGAAACTAGACTTTAAAATGCTAATTAACCCAATTAAAAAATGGGGCACTGATCTGAACAGAGAATTCTCAACAGAAGAAGTTCAAATGGCCAAAAGACACTTAAGGTCATGCTCAACTTCCTTAGCAATCAGGGAAATGCAAATCAAAACAACTTTGAGATATCATCTTACACCTGTCAGAATGGCTAAAGTAAAAAACACCAACGATAACCTTTGCTGGAGAGGTTGTGGAGGAAGGGGTACCCTCATCCATTGCTGGTGGGAATGCAATCTTGTGCAACCACTATGGAAGTCAGTGTTTCGGTTTCTTAGGAAATTCGGGATCAACCTACCCCTGGACCCAGCAATACCACTCTTGGGAATATACCCAAGAGATACCCTATCATATGACAAAAGCATTTGTTCAACTATGTTCATAGCAGTATTATTTGTAATAGCCAGAACCTGGAAACAACCTAGATGCCCTTCAATGGAAGAATGGATGAAGAAAGTATGGAATATATACACGCTAGAGTACTACGCTGCGGTAAAAAACAATGACTTCTCAAATTTTGCATGCAAATGGATGGAAATAGAAAACACTATCCTGAGTGAGGTATCCCAGACCCAAAAAGATGAACATGTGATGTACTCACTCATAATTGGTTTGTAACCATAAATAAGGGTCACGGAGTCTACAATAGGTGAATCTAAAGAAGCTAAGTAAGAAGGGGAACCCAAGGAAAAAACATATAGTTATCCTCTTGGCTAAGGGAAGTAGACAAAATTGCCGAGGAGAAAATTGGGATCTTGGGGTGTGGTGGGTTGGGGGTAAGGGGAGATGGGGAGAGAAAAGTTAGAAGGGAAGGAGGTCGGGCCTTGGGAAAGCAGGAGGATTGGGATAAAGGAAGGTTGGACAGGGGAGCACGGAACCACAATTCTTAGTTAAGGGAGCCACTTTAGGGTTGGCAAGAGACCTGACCCTAGAGGGGCTCCCAGGTGCCCAAGCTGAGGTTCCCAGTTAGTTCCTTGGGCAGTTGAGGATAGGGAACCTGAAATGACCCTATCCTTGAGCAATACTGACGAATATCTTGCATATCACCATAGAACCTTCATCTGCTGATGGATGGAGATAGAGACAGAGACCCACACGGGAGCACTGGACTGAGCTCCAAAAGTCCCAATGAGGAGCAGAAGGAGGGAGAACATGAGCAAAGAAGTCGGGACCACGAGGGATGCACCCACCCACTGAGACAGTGGAGCTGATCTATTGAGAGCTCACCAAGACCGGCTGGACTGTGACTGAAAAAGCATGGGATAAAACTGGTCTCTCTGAACATGGCGAACAATGAGGGCTGATGAGACGCAAAGGACAATGGCACGGGGGTTAGATCCTAGGTAATGTGATGGCTTTTTGGGAGCCCAGCCAGTTTGGATGTTCTCCTTCCTAGATATGGACGGAGGTGGGAGGTCCTAGGTCTTACCACAGGGCAGAAAACCCTGACTGCTCTTTGGACTGGAGAGGGAGGGGGAAAGGAGTGGAGGGAGTGGGAGAAGGGTGGGAGGAGGGGGCGAGGGGGGGGAGGAGGGGGAGGGAAATGGGAGGTTGGGAGGAGGTGGAAACTTGTTTTTTTTTCTCCTTTTCTCAATAAAAAAAAGAAAAAAATATCAGATTCAAAGTCAATAAAATATCATGATTATAAGATAAAAAAACTATATTATTGTTCTTTGGTATTCTTTCCATGGCATTAAACTTCATCTTTTTATTAATTGATATATTTTGTTTCTTTAGTATTTTGCATCTATGTATGGACTATATAAAATTCTTACCTTATTAGCACTGAAGAAAAAATACAGAGCTGAAATTCACCTCTACCAGGTATTTTTGAAAGTATCTGGTTTTAGTTCTTTTTCTATAAAGACATATTTTTGAAACAATATAGTGATAAATGAAATCCTCGCGCTACCATTCCTGTTTTTGTAATTTGGTATTTTGGTGAAATGCTCTAATACTTTATATTCTAAAAGCACTTTTACAATCATTCTTAGTGTGTTTTTAAGTAGCCTCACAAAATGGCAATTATTTGTCTCCTTTCCATTATAAAAATATTTCCCCATGTCAAGAAATAACCAAGAATAGCAATGTAAGTATGTTTTTAACATTCAAAAGGCTAAAATACGAAGTATTTTCTTTTACTACATCTGAGTGGGAAGAAGAAGAGAGTGTATTACAGAGCACACACTTGTCCCTTTGTTCTATATGAAATCCTTGGTGAACAGCCTAGGAACTAGGCAGCACCTAACCATGCTAAGCATTCTTGCCTTTTCTGAAAGGTATGCAATTCCAGGACAGAAAATAACTCTGTAAATAATGTATTCTTTTAACTCTAATCCTCCACCTAACTGTTAGCCAAAAGTTCTGAAGCAACTTTTCCTTCAGTTAGTGAAATATCTACTTTGAGGAAGCATTTGATTTTCTAAAGTGTGGGAAGGGATCACAACACCAAACACACTTGGCTATTTCAGTGACTTTCTAAGATAAAACTGATGCCCAAATATAAAAACACTCAACTAGTTAATATTTATCATAACTACAAATATTATGAAATTTTTTAATAGCATTGGTTTGAAAGGATTAAGTTATCAAAAGGTATATAATTTGCATTAATAAATATATCTCCACTTTTCTTAGAAATTGGGGCTTATCAATTAGGAGGAATTTTTGATAGAATGTTGGCATTTTAAGAATTTCATAAAAATTTAAGTGTAAAAAAGTATGCTTCTCAAAAGTGAAGTAGTTTGAACATAGAGCAGATTCACTTTCTATGTTCCCATTGTCTGAGACTCTTAAAACATTAGTCTTTGCCAAAGTCTAAATTGAACGGATGCAGAGGCCCTGTTTCTCCCGTACCCTTTTCCCAGGATGAAACTTTGGCTAATATTTGCTAAAGATTTTTTTCAACGCACAAAAGAAGATTTAGAAGTCCCTCTGTGGCATTCGGAGACATTTGTTTGTAAGAGTAGTTAAATGATATGCTGACAAAATTTAATATTATGAAGATAAACCATCTCTGTTTTAACCTATCATGTTCATTTCTGTTTCAGCATGTGTTGTAAGGAACGCCACAGACAGAATATTTATCTTTTCCATGTGACATAACCACTGATGGATTAAAACTAGTTTAAAACCGAACTTGTATTTTCCAAGCTGAAATGTTTCATCAGATTTCTAAGAGTGATGTAAAGTCGTCACATCTCCATCACGCTTGGTCTGACTAGGATCAATCACAATTGCATCTCACATTATTACTTTCTCATCAGTAAAATATGGAATAAGTGCCACTGCTTGGGCTATCCGCATCATTATATATTTTTCAATTTGGCAGAAAGAGGAGCTTCTAGTGGAAATTATTTCTTTTTTTCCAATAATTACAGGCATTAACCTATCCTGTTTCTTATAGCAAAACAAACTTAAGGCAGAAACTTAGAATGAATCCTCTGATTTACGGGCATTTTACTGTTTGCAAAGACATGAGGAAAAGATTCTGGGGGTTAGGAGAATAGTAGGGAAAGAAGAAGAATGTGGAAGATAAAAGTCTTATCTCTAAATAACACATAGATTATTTTTCCTTTCGCCTTGCTAAACAAAAAAAGCAAAGATTTGTTGTTATGAGGATTAATAGGAGTCATTTCTAAAAAAAAAAACTTAGACAGCAGAAAGCTTAAAAATATACTTTTTTTCTTTCTCTCAATTTTTTTTTTTTTTGTCATGATGGGGCTTGAGCTCAGGGCCTTAGACGTGCTAGAGTGCTGCTGTATATGCTTACAGCCCAAAACATCCTTTCAGAGATAGAAAAAATCTCAAAGTAATTCCCAGGGCAGAGAGCTTCATTTTATTTTACACTTCGTAATTTGCATATATGTGTATGTAGACATATAAACATATATGCATGCAACAATAATAATCAATGGAAATAAGCTATCAACTTGATAGTCGGGGAGACATGTTAAAAGAGGGTAGTTGCCAGGGTGATAGTGAAGTAATTCTTTTCCAAATAAAAATACCTTTAGAAATAGCAGCATGTTAAACAACACAGAAAGTCCATTTATATTTCCAAATGTCATTGATAAACGTTTCCTTGCCTTAATAATTATTTAATAGTTAGTTCAATATCTACATTATATACTACTACTCTCTCTAAAATTTTATTTAAAATTATCATTTGCAGAAAACATCACATTTCAATCTATGCTAAATAACCTTTAATTTGAAATTGTTTAATTACTCAAAATTAAGATTTGATATATATTATATATATATTTGTATATATACATATTTGTGTATGCATGTATGTATGTATATATTCATCTTGTTTTTTAAAGCCAGGGGCCAAAAATTCCCATGCATGTGAAAGTTGCCTACCTAGTTTAGAAGAAGAATATCATTATGGACATCAAGATGCTAAAGGAAATTTGCACATATGATAAGTTAATCCTTATCTTCCTACCCTGTATGTCACCCAGTCAATGACAAGAGCCAGAGTTATTTATTCAGCCTCATTACATTGACAATTTGCTCCTTTTTTTTCCTAGTTGAGTAGCATAAATATTCAACTCTTGCAGTGTTTTGAGTTCTTAATTGTCTCACATCTGTCTCAGGTAAAACACTTATCCACTGTTATTTTTTCATGTTACCCTAATGAATGAAGTGATATAGTCTGTGATTAAAGAAGGGCCAAGTTAATAAATGCTTAATCATCTCTAAGTCTGTTGTTTATTTTATTTCCGTGTTTAGTTATTTATATTTATTTTTGCAGAGTTAAGGATTAAGCCCAGCGACTTTGCATGCAATTTTGTACAAATTATTTTATTTTTCTCAAGATTATTTTAAATTAAATATTTTGTTAAGGTGCAAAATAGTGGAGATCATTATAATTTTTCACATACACATTATTTTGAAAAAAACCAATTACACTACACTTCCAAGGCTGAGCTAAACTACTGTACTTAAGATTACTTCCCACATAAGCATTCTGAGTTGCTGGTACTATATGTATTCACCAACATGCCCAGCTTTTAATCTATTACAAGTTTTGGTGTTTAGGAGACTCTTGTTGAAATCAACAAAGACATCTCACTTTTTAGGTGAATACAAGGTCCCTATTTTTTGTTTATTTGTTTTATTTAGAATTTGGCTATGTAGCCTAGACCTCAGTCCCCTGTCTCAATCTCTCAGGTGCTGAGATCACAGAAGATTACTGCCAAGGCCCTACTCAAACATAAACACTTTTCATTGTCAAATTAAATATAAATAGAATTTTATTAACTGAGTTCATGTTTTTCACTTAGTCGTTTAATGGAAATGAAATATCTTAAGGCTAACGTCTCCTAAGTGATGTGTGGGTAGCTTCTAACTTGAGACGTCTGAGACAATGATCTGCATGATATGAAACAGGTATGGGAAAGAACTTTAATAATCTGTTCTATTTTTGTCAAAAGTGGCAATGTTTTGTAACAAGATACAAAAATTTTGTCCCCATCCCAAAAAAGTCTAATGTATTGTTACTTAGGCTAAAAAGCCTACTGTTCCTAGACCTATGGTATTTAAACTTTACCAAGGACATTCACATTTCTGTCTAACTTGAGAATTCTGTGTCCATAATCTTCAGGATATGAAACAGGGATGGAAAAGAAATTTAATCATCCTTCCTTTTCAATAAAAATGTTTTGAGGTTCTGTTCTTTCCCCCATGCAGTCTGACTGCTAATCTGCAATACCACTATGACAGTAGAAGTTGAGTTTCTCTGTAAAATTCCCCTTGTAACTACAAAATTAATATCAGCACCATAAAATTTTGGTTATTACATTTTTCTAATTTGAGCTAAGAGTATTGTTAGGAGAACATGTTGGCAATGAAAACATAATTTGAGAGAATTCAATTGAGTCCTTTTTATGCTGATTTATGTCAACCTTTATAAGTGTGGATGTATGTGTGTGTGCATATATGTATGTGTGTGACCAGATATGCAGACTGTACATCTCGTTTCAAGTACATTTTGTCTGATAAAATTTAACATAAACTACACAGTTGGGAGAGAATCCTCCTAGTCCATGTATATTCATAGTATCTATATGCCTTGATTAATGCTGGGTTTCAAAAGTAGTTTAAAGCATAAGAAGAGAATGGCCAGTCCTACTATAGAAAGCAATTTTCTTTTTTTTCTACTTTGTGTTTTATATTGATTTTATTGAGCTCTATGATTTTCTCTGCTTCCTTCCGTTCTTCACCCTTTCCCTTCAACTCCCTCCCGTGGTCCCCATGCTCCCAATTTACTCAGGAGATCTTGTATTTTTTTATTTCCTATGTAGATTAGATCCATGTATGTCTTTCTTAGGGTCCTCAATGTTGTCTCGGTTCTCTGGGAAAGTGATTTATTGACTGATTATATTTGCTTTGTGTTTAAAAACCACTTATGATTGAGCACATCTGATAACTGATGGTGTAGCTGTCTTAATATCTAACAAAACAGACTTCAAACTAAAATCAATCTAAAGAGACAAAGAAGGACATTAGTCACAGGAAAATTCCATCAAGAGGAAATCTCAATACAGAATATCTATGCCCCAAATATAAGGGCACTATCATATCTAAAAGAAACACTTCTAAAGTTTAAATCATACATTAAATCCCACACACTAATAGTGGGAGACTTCAACACTCCACTCTTATCAGTGGATAGAAAGAAATCTTGTATTGAAAGACATTTTTGACTGCTCAGAGGTTGCAGCCTCCCCATAATCTAGCAGCTTATTTCAATAAGCTCAGCAAAATGTAGCTCCTTCCTTCTAGCAGAACTTCCTGCCTCTACTTGCCCTTTTCTGGAGAATGACCCTGGGCCCCAGAGGACTGACTTTATCTTAAAAAGCTGTCTCTAAAACCAGATGCCTGATTTATCTTGACCCTTGGCATAGATCCCTGCTGTGAAGACTTGTGTTAGGGACTCTGCTACAGGACTCTCCTGCTGCACACTAAGCTCTGTGACAGGAGTTTGCCACTTAATGCAAATTAGTATTTGTCTCTAGGCTCTCCAATTCCATATATCCCTTAAATTCTGAAATAACATTGAGCTGATTCACTGAAATTTACCTCCCGGAAGGCTGTCTCCATTTGTGATCATGGGCTGTCAAAACTTTCTGGTGTGACAGCCTCTTTCCCCTCTCTACCTGTTGGCCAGCAGACTGAGTGGGAATGAGGATTCCCACAATATGGTAAAATGACCTCATTGTAAAACAGTACTGAATGACCTCATTTGTCACAAATTCTCCAGAAAATATGAAGCAAAGGGTGTTTTAGAACACTGATTCAACCATACCCTAAAATCATTTTAGTGATCTGGAAAGACATAGAAAGGAAAATTGGTGACATTAGAAATGGACCCAATTGTGCATTCATTTTTCCTAAGCTTGCATGCATGTTTTATTAAAGCAGACAGAAAATAATTGCAAAACCTTTAACCTGCTTGTAATTATTCTTTTCTCCTTCACTAGTAACTATTCAAGATAACTCAAGCATCATAAAAGTGCATATGATTTATTATCAATAAGAGGTCACCTACTAAGCTCCTCAGTTGTGAAATTTGTCCAGAATTGTAATATTATATTTTAAAACATAAGGCTTTACAATTAAGGAGATGGTGATGGAAAATTACATTTAAATTCTTTCCAGTATTCATTGTGCCATGTTTAAAATACTAGTCAGTGCTTCGTTATCTCCTAGACACAAACGCTTTCTAGTTGCTAACTGATGTTTGCCTTCCAAGAAGAATTCCCAGAACAGTTATTTCATTGAGGTGGCATACATTGGTAATTTCCCATACTGGTTTACACTTAACGGTGTGATTATGACAATATCCTAGGTTCAGTTCTTCCACCTATAGCAGTGGCTCTCAACTTTTCTAAAACTGCAACCCTTTAATATGATTCAAGTTATGGTGACCCCCAACCATAAAATTATTGTTGTTGCTACTATATAACTGTAATTTTGCTATTGTTATGAATTGTAAATATGGGTAATTTCCAATGGTCTTAGGTGACCCCTGTGAAAGGGCTGTTTGGCCCCCAAAGCGTTACAAGCCACAGATTGAGAACCATTCATCTGTATCATCATGAACTTCCCTGTAGATTCCCCCCCAAATTTTCCTTATCTTATATTCTCATCTGCTGCAAGTTATTGTAATATTCTCATAATTAACTTCTTATGTGATATAACACCATTTTCTCCAATAGTTTAAGAAATCAATATTGATAGTGACAACAGGATGATTCATTCTATATCATACTTCACATTTCCCTTTCAACCAACACGGGCTCAATGAACACAACAGAGCTGCATATTCACAGCACACATCGAGTTCAAGGCATTGTGTTCCCTGAACACAGCAAGGAGCTTTCTTTTATTTATATATAGAGAAAGGAAAATGCAGTTGGTTTGAGTTTGGATTCAATTAAAGAGTTCAATCACTGAACTGGAAGTAGATGTCAGGGAGCCAAGCCTTCCTTTCCTTCTGTCCAATGGGTTTCAACTCAGCCTGCCAGGGCAGGCCTCCTGTTATTCAAATAGCTTTTAACTCAAAAGCAAACAATTCCAGGGCAGTTTTGATGTTTTTCTAAAGGTATTTTTAAAATACTCTTTACTGAGTACATTTATTTGATCTAAAAAAATGCAAACAGCAACAACAAAATATTATATGTCTATAACAAATTATTTGAGCCCTTTATTTAGTACATTATTTCAATAACTCAAAATATTAATTAATTTTAACGACTAGTAAATCTGATATGAGAATAAAAACTTTAAACTGTACTTCAAAAGTTGCTACTCCTACACATTGTAAGGAATTCTTCCTTTACAATTAATAGGATTTTTTCAATATCTGTGAAAATGGATCAATTTTAAGTCTAAATAACATTTTATTTTTTCTTTTGAGTGTGGGCCTTTTCTTACCTCAAAAAACTAGAATAAAATTTATTTCCTTTTATTATAGGTTGAAATAATAGCAAAAGAGAATCAAAGGTAATTGTATCACAAGATTAAAGAGACTTCTGTGTTGCACATGGAAACATTATGGTAGGCATTTTGGTAGAATTTATTTTTTATTTAATGTGGCTTTTATTTTTTCCTATGGTCTTTATTTAATGTGGCTTTTATTTCTATATGTGTTACGAATCCATTGTAGACAGAAGTTTCTGTCCCACCCTGGTCCTGCAACCATAAAGTTTAAAAGAGATACACAGAGGCTCATATTAATTATAAACTGTTTGGCCTATTAGCTCAGGCTTATTACTAACAAGCTCTTACAAATTAAATTAACCCAAAATTCTTGTTTATGTTTAGCCATGTAGATTGGTACCTTTTCTCAGTAAGGCATTGTCATCTTGCTTCCTCTGCATCTTGTTAACTCTGCTTTCCGACTTCCCAGAATTCTCCTAGTGTGGTTGCCCCACCTATACTTTCTGCTTGGCTAGTGGCCAATCAGCATTTAATTAAACCAAAAATAGTGACAAATCTTTACAGTTTATGAAAGTATTATCCTAAACTAATCCATAGTCAAAATTTATGATTACAAACAAGAGCTTTGTCAGAATAGACATTTGCCTATTTACTATTATATATTGCTATCAAGGAAAATTATTAAAATGTAAAATGTATCTCTCAATCACTGAAATAAAGCTTCATGTATTTTAGTCAATAACACAATTTTGGTCTTTTCATTTATTAAATGATCATAATGCTGGAACTTAAGTCATTTCTATGTGTAGCATATTGAGAATTGAGGCAACTATTTCAGGCCATCGCTTTCTTATAGGATGAATCAATTCACTACACTACATTTACTGCCTTCTTTCTTCCTCTCTCTCCTTCCATCATTTAGAAGCACCTCTTTGATCTATTGTTCAAGTGTTCTTCATATTGCAATATTTCTAGTAACTGAGAGTTACAAGCTTGACACTCTCTTATGTGGATGCCAGCTAATAACCTTTCTGGTATCTGTTAGAATCAATTCTTTGACATACATGACAAATTAAATCTTTGGGTAAAAATCTGAATGGAAATTCATGTTACTCTATAAGTACTAAAATTAAATAGAAGAAAAAGTATTTAGTCAGAATGTCTCTAGTCACATTGTTCCAAGTATTCAAGTAAGATTGTTTAATTTTTTATTTATTTTTAATAACAAGGAATAATTTTGTGCTTATAAGCTTTCATCTTGTTATGTTATATAGGTAAGAATAACTGGTGCAAAGAACTAACAATTTTTTGCAGTTATTTAACTATGAGTTGGTATTACTTCTGTCATAAGAAATGTTGCTATAATATTTTTAAAATCTCTAGTTTTAATTTGTAGATACAGTATAGGAACAACAGGCAGCAACTGGCATAATGTTCACTTCCATATTTCTTTGAGGTTTAGATATACTTGAATTTGCTTTAATTTTTTTTTATATTTATTTATTTATTTATTTATTTATTTATTTATTTATTTGGTTTTTCGAGACAGGGTTTCTCTGTGGTTTTGGAGCCTGTCCTGGAACTAGCTCTTGTAGACCAGGCTGGTCTCGAACTCACAGAGATCCGCCTGCCTCTGCCTCCCGAGTGCTGGGATTAAAGGCGTGCGCCACCATCGCCCGGCTTTGAATTTGCTTTTAATATCCACTATGAGCAACATATAAAACACTCTCTCAGATTCCTCATCTTGATAAACCACATTAATGAACAGAGTGTCAAGAATTCTGTCCGGTAGATGATTTGGATTTTAAAAGCCTGAAAATGTGAGTTCCATAACTTCTAATTTAATAACTGGTAGGCTATTCCCTGAAAGCACAATAACTCACCTATATAATGTAAAGAATAATCATCTTATAAGCTTCAAAATATTGCTGGAAGACTTGAATGAACTAACATTAATGACATCATTCACTATAAAGTATCTCATCTATTGTGCATTTTAAATTAAGATCATTGGTTAGTTGTAATTATACAGCACAACCACAAAACTTAAAATTTTTAGATTTATAATTTGGAAAAGTATGGACAAGAACACAATGAAAAACCTGCCTGAAACGAAGAGGTACATTTTCTTTTAGTTTCCTTATTGAAATAAGCAAGAACTACATTTTTTGAAAAATACTTATTCTTTCAATGTCACTAGTATGATGTGAGAATTTTCCAGAAAAAAACTTTCTGTTTACATGAGAAATTGTAAGCATGTAATATTTCAAATTCTAACATTTAGGTTGTATAGTTACCATAGTAACACAGCTTCAAACACTGGTTCACTAGAAACCATATGTTATTATTCATTTTTCTAGGGATTTTCTTAGTAGAATATCCTGGAAAACTAGACTATGACATTTCTGAAAATACATATAATGAAACTTTGGGCCAGGATGTATTTATAGAGTTGTGTTTCATTTAACTAACAAACAGGGATGTTTAGAAGTTTCAAATGTTTTCACACTGTCCTGCTTTGGGCACATTGTTTGGATGAATACATGACTCTGAACACAGACTCTCTCTTCTCTATTTACTTTCCATACCATCATTCATCATAGCCCTGAACTAGCCAATGACTGATATATTTTCTTGCTAGAATACAAGATAATGCATTGTTAATATAACTTCAGGGATTCAATAGTGTATAAAATAGAATTTTAAGATTTCATTGAGTTGAGTGGTCTAACAATTACTCAGACAAATGTGCTATTAACAGGACCTAAGTTTGCTATGGATTCACATAGTGAAAGAAGAAAATTAACTTCTTCATGTTGTCTTCTGACCTCTTTATATACACTGTGTCAAGTGTGTGCCCTGCACATATAAATAAATATATTAAAATAAAAATTTTAGAACTATTTGGTAATTATTTGCTTTTTAACTTTTCGTTATTCCTAATAACTTTATGCATGCATACATACAGTGAAATACTATCATATATACTTCATCATTTCCTCCTCCACCTCCCTCTTCTTCTTCATTTATTTATTTTTTTGGTAACATAAAAAGTCAAGTCAGTTTTTTCTATGTGCACATGGCTGTGAGCTTATTGAGTGAAGCATGAGAATCCTATCAATGCCCACATCCTTAAAAAGAATTAATTTTCTATCCTTCAGTAACAACGCACTACCAGCACCTTCCCAGTAAAGGGTGGAGCCAAGAGTTCTATTCTAAGGATGCTAGAATTTCTGTTGGCTTGATCTTGTGAAGGTCTTATATAGGTAACTGCATCTAAAATGATTTTCTAGTGTTTCAAAAATAACTTACTAATTCCCCTTGCATATAAATAATATGCATGTTTACTGTAAACAGTGTGAAAAAAATAAAAATCTTTAAAAAATACCCCATCATCTAAACACCAATGTATGACAACTATTAATTATATATGTATTTTTTGCCTGGCTTAAATCAAATAGTTTTCATGTCCATATTTTCCTACTTAATCTCTAAATTTAGCGTTTAAGTTAAAACTTCACATCATTACAAGATAATAGATATACTATAATAAATAGAATAGTATTTGAGAAAAATTAAATGTGGGTTACAGGTGCAGCTCATTGTTACAACACTTATTTCCCATATGCAGACCACTTAGTACATCTCTGCAGCAACACACACACACACACACACACACACACACACACCCCAGATACCAAATATTGATACCTTTCTAGCATACTCAGATTTAGGTATCTTTGGAGATGACAAGACGACTTATCCTGTAAAAGAACTCACTGTACAAGTCGGATGATCTGAATTCAGTCCATAGAAAGCACAGTGAAAGGAGAAAGTTGACTCCTGAAAACTGTTTTCTGACCTCTGTATTCTCCGTGACATATTTTCTATTTATACAAACACGTAGCACTACCGCTCTCAGCACCACCATCAAAAGCAGTGATAATAATATCAAGAGGAATAAGTATTATCCTTAAATGTTTGTAAATAATTACTTATATTTGAAATATATTTGTTTGGCAATGTTTGTAAACAATTACTTATATTTGAAATATAATTGTTTGGCAACAGGGAGCATATTTTACCTTGAAAAATTTTTAGTTGGCTAGTGAAAAATCATAAAATTTAATGTCTATCCATTAAAAGGATAATAGAAATTCCAATCACACTAACCATAAGGAAACAATTAGCTGAAAACTTCCAGACTGTTATCAGTTTTGTTATTATGACTTTTCTAACCGCAGTTGTACTGCTTTTAACAATGAAACTTTAAAGTTAAGGCAAGTCCAGGAAAATGGGAACAAAAGTCGACATAAGAATAGCAAATGCTTTTTATTTCTCCATTTAACTTCAATGTATGTGTGCATATGGATGATATATTTTTCAGATTTGTATATTAAAATCTACAGAATATCCTGAATGGAGAATGAACTGTAGTTATTTTAGAATATTTGTAATTACATTTTATCAGAAAATCTACATATCAATGTTTTTATCTGTTTTATAGTTAAGGAATATTAGTTTTATAAAGAAACTAAATAGTTTTCCCTAGATATACAGCAGTCATAATCTTGAAAATAATTGATGGTTACAACAAGTAAGTGCTTATATATAACTTTATTAGTGTTTTGTGGTAGTAAGGATTGAACATATATCCTGTAGCATGCTAAGCAAGCACTATACCACTCATGTGCTATTCCTACACACATTAGAATTTATTTATTTCATGAATTTTATGAAATACATATTTGAATTTATCCAAGTACTATGGAACATTACTTCAAATATGCTTTTCTCTCCAAGTTACCTCACTTTCAGATTTGACACTTTTATCTTATAAAGGTCTTATGCTCAGTGTGTTTTACTTCTAACAAAACCCTAAGATGTTCTGATGCATCTTTATATAAATTGGAGTGTCCCTTTTCATTTCTGTCATTGAAAAAGGAAAAGATAAATATTTTAGAGCTGTCATTATTGATTTCTTGTGAACATATCTATGAAAACCCTATATTAGATTCTTTCTCAAGTATGTTGAAAGTGAATATGGCCACCTTAATTTTTAAAGATATGATTACAATGCTACTTGCAATATTTTATTTTTACTTTCAAACGAACTGCCAACTTTGAATAATGGTAATGTCACAACCCATTATTTACCTGTCCATTTCTTAAAAATTAGTTTACATAAATAATGTCAATGACTATTAGTTAATTGTGATGATTAAAGAAATATTCTGTAGATATTGTGTTATTTTAAATTATATATATGCTAAGGTATATTCTACATATTAAAAGCCATCATTGATCAACTTGATGATTGACATTATATATCATATCATGATGAAATATCACTCATAATGGAACAGTGAAATGAATCAAACTAAGAATTAATGTGAAAGTCAAAAGTGGTAGTAAAATACCACAAACTGAATGTGAACCTGTGTTCTGTTAAATTAAAAGTACAACTTACCATTAACACAGAAAAATATTCCTTTAGAATTTATTAAGATTAATAGTAACTTTCATTTTACTTATGATCAAGCATAGTTCCTGGTACCAATTTCTTTACTCATATTTTTATTATGGTGGTTATTAGACATGTGTTTGGAATTAAACAGTAAACTAACACTAGACTGAGTCTATGAATCCAGAAAAAAGTATGCAGTAGAAGTTACTTAAGAAAAATGCAATCTATATCTTATTTTTAATCTCCTTATCTATGACTTTTCATGTTCTCCACCCACGTGTCTCCAATGTAAATCTAACCATAAATACACTTTTGAAGATAATTATAATATTTTTCTCCTTCAAAGGATGGTTTTCCTCATAGCATTCCAGAAAACTAAGTACATAATTTTAAAGGAAAAAAATGTGTAGGCAAAGTACTATAGTCCATCTCAGTAATCATTGTATTGAATTCGAATCATTATTCATTAATCTCAGGTATTCATAAGACTTGGTAACAAGGTACCTTCCAATGTATTGTGAAAAACTCTTAGTGAAAGAACTTCATTTAAACAAACAGGATCACGGATTAGACATGTACATTTAGTCACAAGTTAGTAATGGAATACAATGTGTCTTTTGCAAAGGAAAACAATGCTTAGGAAAATGTCATAGAATTTCTCAATGAGAGTCTGTAGCATCAGAACACTTTCATTATTTGCTATTGGATATCAAAGGAACATTTGCATTCTAGGTGTACATATAATGCTTTTCAATGTTGGCTTTTGTATGTCCTTCCTCTTCTAAGATACTGGTAGATATAGGGGGTAAGTATATCATGCTTAAAGGAAAAAATACCCACCATAGATAAGAAGAAAGTGCATACATGGTTTTGATGAAACTTACTCTAATGAAGGCACTAAAAAGGTTTGTGGGTATTTAGGAAATATTTCTATCATAAATCTAGGTTTAAATGTATGTAGCTATTGCTTTGACTTTCTAATCTTGCACAAACTGTATACTAAGTGCATGACAATTTATACCATTCAAGCTTCCCATGACTTTTATATACTCCATGTTCACAAAAGTAAGACAAATAAGACTCGCTTTAGTCCCTTGGTTTCCTGGAATTAAATGTTGCCTGTGAGGTTTATGCCATCTAGTTCCAAAACTGTAACTTCATATCAGATTAGAGCTGCTCTTTATAACTAACTAAGAGGTGGGACAGAGAGGCTAAGGTAGGAGAAGAAACACAAACATGTTCACAGAGAACACACACACACACACACACACAGAGAGAGAGAGAGAGAGAGAGAGAGAGAGAGAGAGAGAGAGAGAGAGAGAGAAGGTTGTGGAATATTATTTAAGATGCATTACATTTTTTATGCTGTTAATGCTGTGGAACATTTGTTTTAATTATGCAAAGATGTGCTGCATTCTTTGATGTTGTATTTGTTTAACTCTGTGAAACTGTGCATCTTTGCTTGTCTAAAACACATGATGGTCCAATAAAGAACTGAACAGTCAATAGCAAGGCAGGAGAAATGACAGGCATGGCTGGCAGACAGAGAGAATAAGTAGGAGGAGAAATCTGGGAGAATATAAAAAGAAGAGAACAAGGAGAGGACACTAAGGTTCAGTTACTCAAGCACACAATCACTCATGGAGTAAGAGTAAAAGTAAGATATACAGAAGTAAGAAAAAGAATAATTCCAGAGGCAAAATGTAGATGGGATGATTTAAGCTAAGGAAAACTGACTAGAAACAAGCCAAGCTAAGGCCAAACATTTATAAGTAAGAATGAGCCTCCACATGTGTATTTATTTGGGATCTGGGTGGCAGACCCTCAAAAAGAGTAATAGAGTAAAAAGCAACCAAGATCATTTTGGTGTTCCAATGTGGGGCTAGAGAAGAAGAAAATCTAACAATAGAACAATGAAGTGCCATAAAACCCAAAAGCAGAAAGCAGGATCCTATCATAGAAAGTGGAAGCCATATGTAACACTCTGTTGTGTTTCTTTATATGTTGTTTACACTAAAACCTATTGATCTTTTAAGTAAACATTTATTTTACTGATCAATTTAGTACACAATCTATAGTGTAGATTTCTTTCTTAGAGGTTTTAGTATATTAAGATGCACAGAATGTCATCCTCTATTTTTAATCTGCTTGATATAGCCCATGGTTCATTTCAACCTCAAAAAACAAATAAATGAATAAACATTTAATGAATATGATAAACCATAACTACAAAATCCAACCAAGCATAGAAAAAAGTGAGTATAGGCGATGTTGTTTGTTTTACAGACACCTTGTAGTACTTTATTACATTGCTAAATAACTAACTACAATGTGTCAGGGCTCAATCCCAGGACCATATTTTATGCTAGGCAATGCTCTAATGATGGAGGAAGGTCATTGGTTAATTAATAAAGAAAATGCTTGGCCCTGATAGGTTAGAACATAGGTGGGTGGAGTGAACAGAACAGAATGCTGGGAGGAAGAAGAAGTGAGGTAAGACGCCTCAGACAGACACCATGCCTCTCTTCTCTAGGACAGATGCGATGAAGCAAGCCGCCATGTCAGATATGCTAAATCTTTCCTGGTAAGACTAGTGCTACACAGATTATTAAAGATGGGTTGATTGGGATATGAGAATTAGCCAGCAAGGGCTAGAGCTAATGGGCAAAGCAGTGTTTAAAAGAATACAGTTTGTGTTTTGTTATTTCGGGGCATAAGCTAGCCAGGCGGCCGGGAGCCGGGTGGCAGGAACAGAGCCCGCAGCTCTTTCAACACTCTAACACAAAATAGCACCATCATTCCAAGATTAGTATTATGGATTAGATTATGTGAATTATTGCCAACAAAATTAAATTCTTTAATCTCTTTAATATTCAGTTTCTTCACAATCATAAAGTATAATACATTGTATTATAAAGTTTTGAAATTATGTATGAATAGAAATGTTCTCAAAATTTTGTTAGTCTTAGACTTGACTTTAAGAAACAGGGGATGAATTATGTGTAGAACTGATCATTTCAGTTGACTCAAGATTGGGAATGCATTTGCATCTATTTCTACGCACAGTTTGAGTGCAGTTTGGAGGAATTTACTGAATCATGTTGTTTCATCCATTTAAAAATAGTTATGTAATTTTATAATGGTACTAATAAAAATAAAATTAATCAACATTACACAGTACTAAATGGCATAATAAACATTCTCCTTAATAAGCATAAAGGTAAGAAATACTATGTGAGATGCTGAAGTGTCTGTTTATGAAATGTTATCTCCCTTTCATGTATTACTAAAGAGAATTTAAAAGCAAAATCACTATTTTCCTTCAACTTTTGTTTTGGCACAAAGAAGAAGAAACTCTTCAATAAAGAGTAAGTGGTATGGATAGAAATAACATGTTGAGGACCAAAAATATGCAAATTTATTGCATGTGTTTATACACACATGTTAGCTAGTTCATTAGCTGTAAAAGTTCTAATTGGATCCGCATCTGCTAGCAGGTGAACTAACAAGGTTAGTGTGGGATTAATATGTGAACTAAACTTATTAAGAATGGTTACTGTATATTTATAAGAAAAAATTAATTATAAATCCAGAATTAAATAAGTTTTGTATTATAGTAGTGGTTACTGAACATCTTTTTGACCTGAGCACACTCTGTGCCAAAAACGATAGGCAAGTGCTAATATACATACTTGTAATTCATTTCTGTAATAATGTTGAATACTGATTGACATCTGAAGTAAGGAATTACGTATATCTTTTTGTTGCTGTTTTTATTGATGGTGAAGAAATACTTAAACTTCAGTAAGCATTTTGCTGGGTATGCAAAGAAGCTATAAGCTGTATCATAAGTCTAGGTTTAAATGTATGCAGCTACTGCTTTGACTTTCTAATCTTGCACAAACTGTACACTAAATGCATTATATTTATCCCATTCAAGCTTCCCATGACTTTAACACCTTCTGAAATCATAGAAAAAGGATGATGCAAGCCAGGAAATTAACATTGATACAAAATACCTTGCTGCAACAAAATTAGGTTATCTTACCCCCCCCCATTTCACACTATAGGAGTTAAGGAGTTAAAGGTAAAGCAAAAGAACCCTGACTCTGTGGAAATTGACATACTATTGCATTAACCTAACTTAGGAGGCTAAGACTGTGGATTGGTAGCAGAGTACAAGCCCAGACCGTTAAAGACCCCAAATTTTCATCCTCAGCAGTGAACTACCAAAATGATGACATGTTAATTAAATTATAGCAAAATCCATGTGAACTATTGTGGCAAGGATAGTTATAAAATGAATGAAACAGTGGATGAGTGGTGAATTAATGAAACACTCCTTTCCTTTATGTTGTGGCAGCATTCTAGAAATATTGCTGTGTAAATGCAGAGATCACAGAGACCTGGGAGATTAATCATGCTAATCTTTCCATGTCTTCTTCCACCTTGATGTTCTCTGCTTAGATATTAGGCACTGAGATTAATGAATCACTTAAAACTAACAAATTGGACTACAAATGATGATAGTTAATTGTGTAACTGTGTGATAAAAAGAAATTGAGAAAAGATAATAGAATCTCTCGGAAAATATCTGCGGAAGTTCAAAGTTCTATACAGTAGTAGCAGAAGCCAAGCAAGTGTACGAAACAGTCAGATAATTTATTTTCTTCTACAGGGTGACATAAATGAAGATAAGTTGGCTGAGATTACCATGCATACAAAAATTAATGCATATTTGAAATGATAATGAAATTATGAAGAAAGCCAGGATGTAAATAATCAAAATAATTGTTCTGTGATTCAGCAAGTTATTTTTGCTACTTTAATTAACAGGTCAATGCAAATGAGTAGAGTTTCATGATATTAAAACTGGAGAAGGTACAGAATCTTCCAAAAGAATTCTGTCAAATGAGCTAATGGAATTTAGGATGTAGAAAAGAATTCTACTTTGTGTAGTCCCATTGGCCCAGGGAAGGCAATGTGGTTCTATCTCCTTCAAGGCTGTTGGGGTGGTCCTGAAACAGCTGTGAAATTAGTTTGTGAAGGAACACTTGAGAAGGAAGAAAATAACTGATAACTATAAATTGAGTATGTCTAGCAAAAAATTAATATAGCTTAGGAGAAAAACTTCCATATAGCTTGAAAAGTTGATAGCACTGTAATTAAGTATGAATAGGAACTTGAGTGGTACCATGTATCAACAGATTTTATACCTAGCAATGCCCAGTTATTGGATCTAAAGCTTAACTTAAAGCAAAAGAAGCAGTTCAATTACTACTTACCCTCGTCTTAGTGTTCATTTTTGTAAGCAACTGAATATACACATCTCAAATTGTTAGTCTTCTTTGTTACTTAAGCTAAGTATAACACTGTTTACAAAAAAAATCTTTATCATGATCATCCACGTGATTGTATTCAAGTTTTGATTTTGTAACTTCCAGGTATTCCACTAGTAAGCATTCAGTTCATAGTCATAACTTATTCCTTGCTTGCCACATTTGGGGAAACTATCTCTTAGTCTCTTTTTTTTTCATTCTCCTTGTATCTCCCATTGTCTCAGGAATGGATTCTGTAGCTCCCGTTAGTACTAAGTACACTCTATAATGAAGCAGGAAATTTTTCCATGGACCTGAGACATTAAATGGATAAACAATTTAAATATTACTTGGCATGATTGTGTGCACCTGTAATCTAAACGTTTGGGAAGTATGGACAGAGATCACGGTTATCTTTTGCTACATAAGAAGTTATAATCTGCTTGGCTTACATAAGACCCTATCTCAAAAACAGACAAAAAAATTACATTTCACTCTCTGTGAGAATGACATAGACAATCAGAAAATGATATTTCTCAGACCACCTACTATAAGAAGCTTTTCTACATTGGTTTCTCTAGCATATGACTGGTTCAGTAGAGCTTGAAGTCGTGGTTTTTTAGCTGTTGATGGACCTGTAACTTCTAGTATAGTACCATGTATTAGCTACTTCATGGAAGGATGAAAATAATGATATGGAGTAAATTTTCATTGCAATTAAAAGACCTTATTAATAAAAGGCACATTTGGACTTTTATGAAGATAGGGTAGTCTTTCAAAAATGAAATAACATAAGAAAAATTTGCATTTTATATACCACATTCAAGACTCAAAGTCATCTTCTACATATGCTTTCACCTTGTTTTGTGAAATTATAATATAATTACACCATTTCTTTTTTAACTTTATCCCTCCAAACCCATAGCCCTTCTTCTTCTTTTTCAAACTCATGACCCCATTTTTCATTTGCCGTTGTTACATACATATATGTACACACACACACACACACACACACACACATATATATATATATATATATATATACATATATTTGAATATAAACTGCTCCATCTGTGTAATTACTGATAAACCATGCCTAGTACTGGAAACCTAGCCAATTCCCCAAAACTACTGAAGTCATAGATCTTAGATGAAGCCTACAACAACAACTTTGCAAAACTAGCATAGTCCCTTACTATATTCTAAAGATTTGTCCTTATATGCACAGATAATTGTAGTTTTTACCCCCATCAAGGGAACTTCTCTTTACAACAGATAGAGATGATTACAGAAACCCACATCCATTCAAAATGCAGAGTTTTGAAGCCCAGTACCAAGATACAGTGAGTTTGTTTTTCAAGTGGTATATTTAAATAAGTTCATATTTCTAAAACAGATGATTACTAATTTATTAAGCAAATATCTATATGGATCCCCACTCAAACACATTTATGTGTAAGTAACCAAATGTAGAATGGTGAACAACACCTCCATTATCTTTGTATGTAGAATGAAAAAGAAATGGAAAGGAAAGAAGGAGAAATGAAAGGAGGAGGATGAAGAGGACAAATATGCCTAGTTTCCGTCTCATAAGTGACAATGTGGAGGACACAGATGTGGTGCATGCTTTTAAGCAGAAGGATAAAAAGCTCATGGTCATCTTTTGTTACATAGATAGCTCAAGGCCAGAGTAAGCTATTTGAGACCATGTTTCAAAAACTTCCAATCGGTCAATGAATCAAACAATAAAACTGTCAATAGGAAAATGACAAACAAATGGAAAAGTGGATTGAGGGCAACTCGCATAAAAAGGTGTGACAGAACTGATTTATATTCAATGTGATCTTTACACCATTCACAAAATGCAATAACCGGTTTGGTTTTTTCTAAGGTATATCCTTGGCCTGATTAAATTAGCATTTTCAAGTATTGGCCGGCCATTCATTAAAAAAAAAAAAAATCACAGGAACAAATCAAACTGAAAAATGTTTCAATCTTTGGTCTTAAAGGGGGGGGGTGTTAGTTTATAAAGTCTAAGATGCAGAATTCCACAGTCAAACACAGTAACTTGGCGGAACCAAGGGAAACCCCCAGAAGAGAAAGAGGAAGGACTGTAGAAGACAGAGGAGGGGTCAAGGACACCAGGAGAACATGACACTCAGGATCAATTAGCAGGGCTCATAGGGGCTCACAGAGACTAAAATGTTAATCATGGACACTATATGGGTCTCATAGGGGCTCACAAAGACTAATGTGGTAACCATGGATACTGTATGGATCTGCGCCAAGTCCTCTGTAGCTTGGTGTTTTTGTAGGACTCTCGAAAGTGAGAGTAGGGGCAACTCTGACTCTTTTACCTGTGCTTGGGACCCCTTTCCTCTTACTAGGTTGCCATGTCCAGCCGTGACATGAGGGTTTGTGCCCAGTCTTCTTATAACTTGTTATACTGTGTTTGTTTAGTGGATATCCTGGGAGGCCTTCTCTCTTTTTTTGAAAAAGGAAAACAGAAGAGGAGTTGATCCAGGGGAGAAGGGAGGTGGGGAGAGGGACCATGAGGCATGGAAGGGGAGATATTTTGGTCTGGGTATAATGTATGTGAGAAAAATAAATCCTAAAGAAAATCATAATCTTTTATTCTATATTCTTAATAGAAATTTTTAAATTAGGAACAGCTAATGTTATTTCCATACTAAAATTGCTTTCTTGTAACCATACTAAAATTGCTTTCTTGTACTGGCTAGAAGTTAAGCCTGAAGAGTAGTAAAATGATACACTGAATACTTGCAAAGCATTCGGGATAATTTTTGGTATAATGATGCATATTGCATGTTATAAAAAAACAAGCTAAATGGCACAAAGGCTTACAAGTAACACAAACTGTTTCATACTATGTCAATGAAAAATGCAGATGAAATTAATAATGGCATGATTATAACAAGATTTCATGGTGATCCAGGAAGTTTTATTGTTAATTTACTGACTTTTACAGGATTATTGATCGAGTATATTTATATTCACTTACATTTCTACAAAAAATGATTTTGCTCCCATAGTTATAATAAGTACCATATTCAAGTTCTGAAAGTCTCTGAGGATGGGAAAATGAACTGCTGATTCTCTGGTATGTTTAAGACACCTCTATTCTTATTACATGCTTTCAGAAATGATAGTCATTTGTGCATCTTCCTTATATCGATTCTCTCCCACATAAGATGATTAGCTCTGTCTGGTTTGTAGTATTTTATCCTCCACATAACAGGTGCTCAAATAAGATTTGTTGGCTTATTTTTTTCAACAAATACTTATTGAGGACCTACTATATGCCAGGCATGGAGAAATTCAATGTGTTGGATATGCTCTGTCATTGTCTTTAAAACCATTAGATCATAATTTCAATTTGACAACATTACAGGGATGCCCCAATATTTTTAGTGAGTACTTACTAGATTGTTTTTTTTTTATAAACCTCTTTTCCATATCTATCTTGTTCATAGTTGTATCCAAGTGTACAGCTCTTGTGTTTCTATCCCCTACAATGTGTTTTACTCTGGCTCTTGAACTAGGTTTCTTAATATAAATTTAGTTTGAATTTCATTCATTATATGAAGAAATAGATGCCCAAACAATACCAAGTACTTTTAAATTATAAGGAATGTATGTCTAAATCATTCTAATACTCTACACAAAAAGTTTTCTATTTAAAATGTAGGAAATTTATCTATTCATATTATTTTTAGTAATCAGTTTTAATTGTGAGAATGAGAATTTTGAGAATTTTAAAATAAATAAGCTATAGAAATATCCCATGAGTTGAACATCAGGTGATATAGCCACCAATTCCACTCTCAACTGTAAATACTCCACATCTCATGTGTCACCAAAGTGATGTTTGATACATGGTCATAATATATCCTCCAAGGGGATGATTTTAGAAGATTTCTTTATTTTTATTTTGGTTGTGTAAGTGTCTTGCCTGAGTATGTAAGTACACTGAATGCAGGCAGTGCCCAAGGATGCCACCAGAGGGTGTCAGATCCCCTGGAGCTGGAGGTAAGACAATTTTGAGTCATGTGAGTGCTGGGAATTGAACCCTGATCCTCTGTAAAAGCAATAAGTACTCCTAACTGCTTCTCCATTTTTCCAGCTCCTAAATGAATGTTTAACCTCTAATGGAAACTTTGACTCTCCGTGTGAGATTTTAATGATTTTACATGAAAGAATAACCAATAACAAATAAAAGTAGAAAATCAATATTCAAACCCAAGATATGGGTTTTGAATCTAGGCTGTGGGGTTTGGAGAAAGGGTTAGGAAAAAGCTTAAAAATGGAGAGTTAATTAATCTGTACCAAGTACAATGTTATCCTTTAAGAATTCATGGTTTATCCTTCTGGACGTCCTCCAATCTCTATTAAGTTCACATTGCATGCTCTGAGTATTGAATAAAAATCTACACAGCCCATGCAATGAGCACACCCTAGAGATAAGTAGGGTCATGATATGAGGTCCCAACGTGATTATCACTTCATCACTTTTTTCGTTAAGAAAAAAAATAAGTTAAGTACATTTGAAATGATTAATTTACAGAGCTTAAAATTTAACTAAAGAAATAAGGAATATTAGAGATTAAAAAACCCATTGATTAGCAATCCCTCACCCTCTAGCACTACAGTGTGCATTCTTCTAAACCATGTCAAGAAGACAAATATCTACTCCAAATAAATATTGATGATATCTGAGAACCACTTGGGATCTCATCTTAATTTATAAACTCAGATTGGAATTGCCATTGTGTGTTACATACAAACCCAACTTTGTGCTCTGGCTAGTGAACCAGTGACTAGGTGATTTCATGGAAAAAAAAATAATTGAGCACAGGAAAAAGGAAGCATTTCTGTGAATTTGTACAAATTTTATTACATTATAAAAAGGGGCAAATGTAACTAAATTAGCTTAGTTATTTTGTAAAAGATAAAAGAGTTGATGTAGATCAAAGATCTCTGTCAATTGTAAAATGTAAACAAATAGAATTACTTCTTATTCTTACCTGAATCACTATTATCTCCTCCTCGCAGGTCTCATTTTTTAATATTTTTAAACTGTTTGTTTCTCTTCTCTGAAATGTTTCCAACATATTCTATATTATTGTTCAGTTACACGACCCTGAATTAAATGTTAAACTTTATGGGGTAGCTATGTGAGGCTTATTTTTATCACCTATTGTTCTTTAATAAACAAGTTGCTTGGAATACAGCTGTGAGGAAACAGATAAGGTCTTGACTACAGTCAAGTTTAGAATAAAAGGGCAATACAGGGAGAGAGTTAATAAGGAAGTGAACAAATGCACAAAATAATTGAAGAGGAATAATGCTGTAAAAACAAAACAGATTAAAATGAAAGATGGGGTTGAATAGTTCAGAAGAGTGGTGTATCAGGGTAAATCGATGAGGCAGTCACATGTAACCTGGAACTTGAAGAATGCGGAACATCTAGCCATAATAAGGTCTGAAAAAAATAGTGTTACAGAGAGACCACCAGGAGCACATGACTGCAAAATGAGTGTGACCTACAGTGGCTGAGGAAAAAGAAATGCCTGTGATCATATCATTGAGATATAAACACTGGACAGATTTAAGCATGGAATGAGTTAATATGAACTTAAAAACAAGCAATCAAACATTCACTCATGGTTTGGTAGTGTTGCTTCTGAATCCTATAAATACATTCAACAGAGCGCCACCTGGAACGTCACTTATTAACTGAAAATTCTGCAAATTTAACTCGGGCTTAAAACCTATTTTAGATTTAACCTTGTCTATGTTAAGAACAAATCTGAAAAATATTTAAATGAAATAATTAGAGGAAAATAGAAGATTACAAAGCTTTGCCTCTGAAACTGACATAATAAGCATGAAATTATCACTTTACTGAAGCTTCTACTTCTATATCAGAAAAGGGTGAATTGTGAAGCAATATTAGCAAAAACTTTCATGAGTTAATTAATATTCCATTCATATCTCTGGAAATTATTTTTGATAAAAATACTAATATAGCTTCCATGGCTTGAAATGTAAAAAGAAACTTTTCATGACAGTGTTAGTTTTGAGATAAACTACCCCAAATATGTCGCACCTTGGCATTGGATAAATGGCAGAAGAATAATGATCACTTTTACCTACCTCATTTTTACCCATAATACTGAAGATGAGAATCAAAGTCTCCTACATGCTAGGCAAACCCTCTACTACTGTGTGTTCACTGGCCCTTTTCTCTCTGTCTTTGTCTCTCTCATTCTTTCTGTTTCTCTGTCAGTCTCCCTCCATGTCCTCCTCTCTTGGCCCTCCCTTACTTCCCTCTGTGTGTGTGCGCACGCACCTCTCTTTCACTCTCTGTCTGCCTCTGAAGAACTAAAAACAATTTAAGAAAAACAAAAAATTTTCTGAAATGCAGTCAGCAGAGAAAATATAATTGATAACTACTAACCCATGCAAATTGTTCATTGTTGTAAGTAAGTTACACTTTGATAATTTCCTATCAAAATGTTTTGACACTGAAAACTTTGTCCAGTTAGAAATTTATAGTTTGTATCATGTAGACAAAAAATCAGAGCTCCAAGCCCACCCCAAACCAGATCCTATTCCCTTACTGTCCAAGTTATGTCATAAAATTTATCTATGGCTCATATTAAATTACTACATACATAAAGAATATGTTAAGGCTAACAAATCAATATGGTGTTAAGTCTGTATAAAACTATTAACATTCACAAAATATGACCTAAAGTAAGGATTACAAAGCAATCAATATGGCTACCACCATTTCCCTAAGACAATATTTAATAAGTTCGCTTCTAGAGCTCTTGTCAAGAATAAGAACAGTCAGACAACTTAAGTGCTCTTTAATCTACAAAACCCTTTATTTATGTATCTCAAAAGAATCCAAGGGAAACACTACTAGTAGTCTGATGTTACCACAAGCTCATATCTGAAGAAAATAAAATATTCTTCCCTCTTTTGAAAAATCCATGACCTGGTTGAAAATTATTTTCTTAGAAGACAAATTCCTTTTTTTAAAAAAAAAATTCAGTCGAGCCTGCCTGCAGCAAACAAGGTAGGCGCTTTGTTTACGAGCTACCCAACCAGCATGGAGATCTGATCTTGGCACCAGGAGAGCCATCATTGGGGTGAGTTTCAGATCCTTGGCAGCAGCCCGGGACATGGAACTCAGATGTTTCTCATTCTCCCTATACTTCCTGGGCTTCCTGCTGGGCCGATACTGCCAGCATACTGCCTCTCTCTTCCTATCCCACCCAGCTTGCATCCAGAACCCTCCCCCCTTCTGCCTCCCTTCCCTCTTCGGGGCGCTGGGGCTGAATCCCGAGGGCAACCTAGCGGGCAGGAGCTCCTTTGTTTCAATAGCCTGCCTGCACCAAGCAAGGTAGGTACTTTCTTTACGAGCTACCTAACCAGCAGGGAGATCTGATCTAGGCACCAGGAGAGCCATCACTGGGGAGTGCCATCACTGGGAAGGTACATCAGTAGGCAAGGAGACCTGTTCCTGTAAAAGAAGATCTATAGGGGAGCATTCAGAGGAAGAGATGGGCAGGTGCCAATGCAAGAATTCACCCAACAATCTGAAAAACAACATGAAACCACAAGAAACCAGCAACATCAAAACAGGAGGACATGAACACCTTAATCAAGAAGAAGTAGAAAAAATTGACTTTATGAAAGTGATTGACACCCTTAAACAGCATGTAAAAAGTGCCCTTAGAGAAATGGATGAGAAGTATAACAGAAAGTTTGAAGAATTGAATAAATCCGTGAATGACACCCTAGAAAACCAAGGAAAAACAATCAAACAGATAATGGAAACAGTTCAAGACTTGAAAACTGAAATGGAGGCAAAGAAGAAAACACAAACAGAGGGCTGGCTGGACAAGGAAAATTTAAGTAAACAAACAGAGTCTACAGAAACAAGCATAACCAGCAGAATACAAGAGATAGAAGAAAGAATCTCAGATTTTGAAGATAACACAGAGAAAATAAACACACTGATCAAAGAAAACAGCAAGTCCAACAAACGCTCATCACAAAACTTTCAGAAAATATGGGACACAATAAAAAGACCAAACCTAATAATAATAGGAGTAGAAGAAGGAGAAGAAGTGTAGCTCAACGGTCCAGAAAATATATTTAATAAAATTATAGAAGAAAACTTTCCCAACCTAAAGAAAGATGTACCTATAAAGGTTCAAGAAGAATACAGAACACCGAATAGGCTGGATCAAAAAAAAAAATCACCTCGCCATATAATAATCAAAACACAAAGCATACAGAATAAAGAAAGAATATTAAGAGCCGCAAAGGAAAAAGGCCAAGTTACTTATCAAGGTAAACCTATCAGACTTACACCTGACTTCTCTATGGAAACCATAAAAGCCAGAAGGTCCTGGATAGATGTACTTCAAAAACTAAGAGACCACGGATGCAAGCCCAGACTACTATACCAGTGAAGCTTTCATGCACTATAAATGGAGAAAACAAAATTGTCCAGGATAAAAACAAATTTAAACAATACGCAGCCTCAAATCCAGCCTTACAGAAAGTAATAGAAGGAAAATCACTAACCAAGGAGTCCAACAATGACCATAATAACTCGGACATCTAGAGACCCTTCACCAGTGCAAATCAAAGAAGGAAAACCCACAAACTCTACTACTAAAAAAGTGACCGGGATCTTTTGGCGCCAGGAGACCCAGCATTGGGGTGAGTTTCTGGCCCACGGCGCCAGCCTGGGACGGGGAGCTCGGGGGTTTCTTGGCCCCCTGTCCTGCTTGGGCTCTCTGCTGCCTCTTTCTTCCTGGCCCACACAGCTTCCGTCCAGAGCCCTCCCCACTTCGCCCCCACTGCCCTCTTTTGGCGCGTAGCATCGCCCAGCGCAGCCTATCTGGGCGCTGGGTCCGAGTACCCGGGGCTCCCGGGGGGCAGCAGTTCCTTTGTTTCTGTGGCCTGCCTGCACCAAGCGGGGTAGGCGCTTTGTCTGCGGGCTGCCCAACCAGCACGGAGGCCTGATCTTTCGGCGCCAGGAGACCCAGCATTGGGGTGAGTTTCTGGCCCACGGTGCCAGCCTGGGACGGGGAGCTCGGGGGTTTCTTGGCCCCCTGTCCTGCTTGGGCTCTCTGCAGGGCCTCTACTCCCTGGGTGCTGCCTCTTTCTTCCTGGCCCACCGAGCTTCCGTCCAGACCCCTCCCCACTTCGCCCCCACTGCCCTCTTTAGGCGCGTGGCATCGCCCAGCCCAGCCTATCTGGGCGCAGGGTCCGAGTATCCGGGGCTCCCGGGCGGGCAGCAGTTCCTTTGTTTCTGTGGCCTGCCTGCACCAAGCGGGGTAGGCGCTTTGTCTGCGAGCTGCCCAACCAGCACGGAGGCCTGATCTTTCGGTGCCAGGAGACCCAGCATTGGGAGAGCCAACATTGGGGAGAGACAGCGTTTGGTAGGCAAGGAGACCTAATCCGGTAAAAGAAGATCCATAGGGAGCATTTGGAAGAAGAGATGGGCCGATGTCAAGGCAAGAATTCGCCCAACAAGCTGAAAAGCAACATGAAGCTACCAGAAACAAGCGACCTCACAACGGGAGGACAAGAACCCCTTAATCAAGAGGAAGGAGAAAAGATTGACTTCATGAAAGTGATTGACACCCTTAAACAGCATGTAAAAAACGCCCTTATAGAAATGGATTAGAAATATAACAGAAAGTTTGAAGAATTGAATAAATCAGTGAATGATACCCTAGAAAACCAAGGAAAAACAATCAAACAGATAATGGAAACAGTTCAAGACCTGAAAACTGAAATGGAGGCAAAGAAGAAAACACAAACAGAGGGCCGTCTGAACATGGAAAACCTAGGTAAACGAAGAGAGACTACAGAAACAAGCATAACCAGCAGAATACAAGAGATAGAAGAAAGACTCTTGGATTCTGAAGATACCATAGAGAAAATAAACACACTGATCAAAGAAAACAGCAAGTCCAACAAACTCTCATCACAAAACATTCAGGAAATATGGGACACAATAAAAAGACCAAACCTAAGAATAATAGGAGTAGAAGAAGGAGAAGAAGGGCAGCTCAATGGTCCAGAAAATCTATTTAATAAAATTATAGAAGAAAACTTTCCCAACCTAAGGAAAGATTTTCCTATGAAGGTGCAAGAAGCATACAGAACACCGAATAGGCTGGATCAAAAAAAAACATCCCCTCGCCATATAATTATCAAAACACAAAGCATACAAAATAAGGAAAGAATATTAAGAGATGCAAAGGAAAAAGGCCAAATTACTTATAAAGGTAAACCTATCAGACTTACACCTGACTTCTCCATGGAAACCATGAAAGCCAGAAGGTCCTGGTTAGATGTACTGCAGAAACTGAGAGACCATGGGTGCAAGCCCAGATTACTATACCCAGCCAAGCTTTCATTCACTATAAATGGAGAAAATAAAATTTTCCAGGATAAAAACAAATTTAAACAATACGCAGCCACAAATCCAGCCTTACAGAAAGTAATTGAAGGAAAATCACTAACCAAGGAGTCCAACAATGACCACAATACCTCAGACATCTAGAGACCCTTCACCAACACAAAACAAAGAAGGGAAACACACAAACTCTACGACTAAAAAAAAATAACCGGAGTTAACAACCACTGGTCATTAATATCACTTAATGTCAATGGACTCAACTCACCTATAAAAAGGCACAGGCTAAGAGATTGGATAAGAAAACAGGATCCAACATTCTGCTGTTTACAAGAAACACACCTCAACCACAAAGACAGGCACCTACTCAGAGTAAAGGGCTGGGAAAAGGCCTATCAAGCAAATGGTCCTAAGAAACAGGCAGGTGTGGCCATACTAATCTCTAACAAAGTTGACTTTAAACTTAAATCAATCAGAAGAGATGGAGAGGGGCATTTTATACTCATAACAGGAACAGTTCATCAGGATGAAGTCTCAATCCTGAACATCTATGCCCCTAATATAAAAGCACCCATGTACATAAAAGAAACATTGCTAAAATTCAAGGCAGCCATCAAACCGCACACACTAATAGTAGGAGACTTCAACACTCCTCTCTCACCAATGGACAGGTCAATCAGACAGGAACCTAACAGAGAAATAAGAGAATTAGTGGAGGTAATGAATCAAATGGACTTAACAGACATCTATAGAACATTCCATCCAAATAGGAAAGAATATACCTTCTTCTCTGCAGCTCATGGAACCTTCTCGAAAATCGACCACATAGTCGGTAACAAAGCAAACATCCACAGTTACAAAAAAATATTAGTAACCACCTGTGTCTTATCAGATCACCATGGATTAAAGTTAGAATTCAACAATAATGCTACCCCCAGAAAGCATACAAAGTCATGGAAACTGAACAGTCAACTATTGAACCATAGCTGGATTAAGGAAGAAATAAAGAAAGAAATTAAAGTCTTCCTGGAATTCAATGAAAATAAAGAAACAACATACTCAAACATATGGGACACTATGAAAGCAGTCCTAAGAGGAAAGTTCATAGCACTAAGTGCCCACTTAAAGAAAACAGAGAAAGCTCACATTGGAGACTTAACAGCCCACCTGAAAGCTCTAGAAAAAAAAGAAGCAGACTCACCTAGGAGGAGTAGAAGACTGGAAATAATCAAAATGAGGGCTGAAATCAACAAAATAGAAACACAGAAAACAATACAAAAAATCAATGAAACAAAAAGCTGGTTCCTGGAGAAAATCAACAAGATTGACAAACCACTATCCAAGCTAATCAAACGGCAGAGAGAGAATTTGCAAATTAATAAGATCAGAAATGAAAAGGGGGACATAACCACAGACACAGAGGAAATTCAGAGAATCATTAGATCTTACTAAAAAAGCCTATATGCCACAAAATTGGAAAATGTAAAGGAAATGGATACTTTTTTAGATAAATATCATATACCAAAGTTAAATCAGGACCTGGTGAACAATCTAAATAGACCTGTTAGTCGCGAAGAATTAGAAGAGGTTATCAAAAACCTCCCTACCAAAAAAAGCCCAGGACCAGATGGTTTCAATGCGGAATTCTACCAGATCTTCCAAGAAGATCTAATACCTATACTCCTTAATGTATTCCACAAGATAGAAACAGAAGGGTCATTACCAAACTCCTTTTATGAAGCCACAATTACTCTGATACCAAAACCACTCAAAGACTCAACCAGGAAAGAGAACTACAGGCCAATCTCACTCATGAATATCGACGCAAAAATCCTCAACAAAATACTGGCAAATCGAATCCAAGAACACATCCGAAAAATTATCCATTATGATCAAGTAGGCTTCATTCCTGAGATGCAGGGCTGGTTCAACATACGAAAATCTATCAATGTAATCCAGCATATAAATAAACTGAAAGAAAAAAACCATATGATCATTTCATTAGATGCTGAAAAAGCATTTGACAAAATTCAACATCCATTTATGTTAAAAGTCTTGGAGAGATTAGGGATACAAGGGTCATACCTAAATATAATAAAAGCTATATACAGCAAGCCGACAGCTAACATCAAATTAAACGGAGAGAAACTCAAAGCCATCCCACTTAACTCAGGAACACGACAAGGCTGTCCACTCTCCCCATACCTCTTCAATATAGTGCTTGAAGTTCTAGCAATAGCAATAAGACAACATAATGGAATCAAGGGGATTCAAATTGGAAAGGAAGAAGTTAAACTTTCGTTATTTGCAGATGATATGATAGTGTACATAAGCGACCCCAAAAACTCCACCAAAGAACTCCTACAGCTGATAAACAGCTTTAGAAATGTGGCAGGATACAAGATCAACTCCAAAAAATCAGTCGCCCTCTTATACACAAAGGATATGGAAGCAGAGAGGGAAATCAGAGAAGCTTCACCATTCACAATAGCCAAAAACAGCATAAAATATCTTGGGGTACATCGAACCAAGGAAGTGAAAGATCTATTTGACAAGAACTTTAAGACATTGAAGAAAGAAATTGAAGAGGATACCAAAAAATGGATGGACCTCCCTTGCTCTTGGATTGGGAGGATCAACATAGTAAAAATGGCAATTCTACCAAAGGCTATTTATAGATTCAATGCAATCCCCATCAAGATCCCATCAAAATTCTTCACAGATCTGGAGCGGACAATAATCAACTTTATATGGAAAAACAAAAAACCCAGGATAGCCAAAACAATCCTATACAATAAAGGATCTTCTGGCGGCATTACTATCCCTGACTTCAAACTCTATTACAGAGCTACAGTAATGAAAACAGTGTGGTACTGGCATAAAAACAGAGAAGTCGACCAATGGAATCGTATAGAAGACCCGGATTTTATCCCACAAACCTATGAACACCTGATTTTCGATAAAGGAGCTAAAAGTATAAAATGGAAGAAAGAAAGCATCTTCAACAAATGGTGCTGGCACAACTGGATGTCATCTTGTAGAAGAATGAAAATAGACCCTTATCTATCACCGTGCACAAAACTCAAGTCCAAATGGATTAAAGACCTCAATATCAGGCCGAACACACTGAACCTGATAGAAGAGAAAGTGGGAAGTACCCTACAGGAGCTGGGCACAGGAGATCGCTTCCTATGTATAACCCCAGAAGCACAGACATTAAGGGCAACATTGAATAAATGGGACCTACTTAAACTGAGAAGCTTCTGTAAAGCAAAGGACATAGTCAAGAAGACACAAAGGCAACCTACTGATTGGGAGAAGATCTTCACCAACCCCACAACAGACAAAGGTCTGATCTCCAAAATATATAGAGAACTCAAGAAACTAGACTTTAAAATGCTAATTAACCCAATTAAAAAATGGGGCACTGAACTGAACAGAGAATTCTCAGCAGAGGAAGTTCAAATGGCCAAAAGACACTTAAAGTCGTGCTCAACTTCCTTAGCAATCAGGGAAATGCAAATCAAAACAACTTTGAGATATCATCTTACACCTGTCAGAATGGCTAAAGTCAAAAACACCAAGGATAACCTTTGCTGGAGAGGCTGTGGAGGAACGGGTACCCTCATCCATTGCTGGTGGGAATGCCATCTTGTGCAACCACTGTGGAAGTCAGTGTTTTGGTTTCTCAGGAAATTCGGGATCAACTTACCCCTGGACCCAGCAATACCACTCCTGGGAATATACCCAAGAGATGCTCTATCATATGACAAAAGCATTTGTTCAACTATGTTCATAGCAGTATTATTTGTAATAGCCAGAACCTGGAAACAACCTAGATGCCCTTCAATGAAAGAATGGATGAAGAAAGTATGGAATATCTACACATTAGAGTACTACGCTGCGGTAAAAAACAATGACTTCTCGAATTTTGCAGGCAAATGGATGGAAATAGAAAACACTATCCTGAGTGAGGTGTCCCAGACCCAAAAAGATGAACATGGGATGTACTCGCTCATAATTGGTTTCTAGCCATAAATTAGGGCCACGGAGTCTACAATAGGTGAACCTAAAGAAGCTAAGTAAGAAGGTGAACCCAAGGAAAAACATATAGTTATCCTCTTGGCTAAGGGAAGTAGACCCAATTGCCGGGGAGAAAATTAGGATCTTGGGGGTGGGGTGGGATGGGGGTAAGGGGAGATGGGGAGAGAAAAGTTAGAAGGGAAGGAGGGGGGACTTGGGGAATCAGGAGAATTGGGATAAAGGAAAGGTGGATAGGGGAGCACGGAACCACAATTCTTAGTTAAGGGAACCACTTTAGGGTGAGCAAGAGATTTGACCCTAGAGGGGCTCCCAAGTGCCCAACATGAGGTTCCCAGTTAGTTCCTTGGGTAGCTGAGGATTGGGAACCTGAAATGACCCTATCCGAGAGCAATACTGACGAATATCTTGCATATCATCATAGAACCTTCATCTGGTGATGGATGGAGACAGAGACAGAGACCCACACTGGAGCACTGGACTGAGCTCCCAAGGTCCCAATGAGGAGCAGAAGGAGGGAGAACATGAGCAAAGAAGTCGGGACCACGAGGCGTGCACCCACCCACTGAGACAGTGGAGCTGATCTACTGGGAGCTCACCAAGTCCAGCTGGACTGTGACCGAAAAAGCATGGGATGAAACCGGACTCTCTGAACATGGCGAACAATGAGGGCTGATGAGACGCCAAGGACAATGGCACGGGTTTTGATCCTACTTAATGTGCTGGCTTTGTGGGAGCCTAGCCAGTTTGGATGTTCACCTTCCTAGATATGGACGGAGGGGGGAGGACCTAGGACTTACCACAGGGCAGGGAACCTGGACTGCTTTGTGGACTGGAGAGGGAGGGGGAGAGGAGTGGGGGGAGGGGTAGAAGGGTGGGAGGAGGGGGAGAAGGGTGGGAGGAGGGGGAGGGAAATGGGAGGCTGGGAGGAGGTGGAAACTTGTTTTTTGTTTATGTTTTTTTTCTTCTTTTCTTAATAAAAAAATTATTAAAAAAAATAAAAAATAAAAAAAAAGAAAAAAAAAATAAAAAAATAAAAAAGTGACCGGAGTTAACAACCACTAGTCATTAATATCACTTAATGTCAATGGACTCAACTCACCTATAAAAAGGCACAGGCTAAAAGATTGGATACGAAAACAGGATCCAACATTCTGCTGTTTACAAGAAACACACCTTAACCACAAAGACGGGCACCTACTCAGAGTAAAGGGCTGGGAAAAGGCTTATCAAGCAAATGGACCTAAGAAACAAGCAGGTGTGGCCATACTAATTTCTAACAAAGTTGACTTCAAACTTAAATCAATCAGAAGAGATGGAGAGGGACATTTTAAATTCATAACAGGAACAATTCATCAGGATGAAGTCTCAATCCTGAATATCTATGCCCCTAATATAAAAGCACCCATGTACGTAAAAGAAACATTACTAAAACTCAAGGCAGCCATCAAACCACACACACTAATAGTAGGAGACTTCAACACTCCTCTCTCACCAATGGACAGGTCAATCAGACAGAAACCTAACAGAGAAATAAGAGAATTAATGGAGGTAATGAATCAAATGGACTTAACAGACATCTATAGAATATTCCACCCAAATAGGAAAGAATATACCTTCTTCTCTGCAGCTCATGGAACCTTCTCGAAAATTGACCACAAATTCGGTAACAAAGCTAACTTACACAGTTACAAAAAAATATTAGTAACCTCCTGTGTCTTATCAGGTCACCTTGGATTAAAGTTAGAATTCAACAACAATGCTACCCCCAGAAAGCCTACAAACTCATGGAAACTGAACAGCCAACTACTGAACTATACCTGGATTAAGGAAGAAATAAAGATAGAAATTAAAGTCTTCCTTGAATTCAATGAAAATAAAGAAACAACATACTCAAACTTATGGGACACTATGAAAGCAGTCCTAAGAGGAAAGTTCATAGCACTAAGTGCCCACTTAAAGAAAACAAAGAAAGCACACATTGGAGACTTAATACCTGAAAACTCTTGAAAAAAAAGAAGCAGACTCACCTAGGAGGAGTAGAAGACTGGAAATAATCAAACTGAGGGCTGAAATCAACAAAATAGAAACAAAGAAAACAATCCAAAGAATCAATGAAACAAAAAGCTGGTTCCTGGAGAAAACCAACAAGATTGATGCACCCCTATCTAAACTAATCAAGCGGCAGAGAGAGAATATGCAAATTAATAAGATCAGAAATGAAAAGGGGGACATAACCACAGACACAGAGGAAATTCAGAGAATCATTAGATCTTACTACAAAAGCCTGTATGCCACAAAACTGGAAAATGTAAAAGAAATGGACACTTTTTTAGATAGATACCAAATACCAAAGTTAAACCAGGACCAGGTGAACAATCTAAATAGACCTGTTAGTCGTGAAGAATTAGAAGCTGTTATCAAAAACCTCCCTACCAAAAAAAAAGCCCAGGATCAGATCGTTTCAATGCGGAATTCTACGAGAACTTCCAAGAAGATGTAATACCTATACTCCTTAATGTATTTACAATATAGAAACAGAAGAGTCATTGCCAAATTCATTTTATGAAGCTACATTTACTCTGATACCAAAACCACACAAAGACTCAACCAAGAAAGAGAATTACAGGCCAATCTCACTCATGAACATCGATGCAAAAATCCTCAACAAAATACTGGAAAATCGAATCCAAGAACACATTAGAAAAATTATCCATTATGATCAAGTAGGCTTCATTCCTGAGATGCAAGGCTGGTTCAACATACGAAAATCTATCAATGTAATCCACCACATAAATAAACTGAAAGAAAAAAATATGATCATTTCATTAGATGCTGAAAATCATTTGACAAAATTCAACATCCCTTTATGATAAAAGTCTTGGAGAGATTAGGGATACAAGGATCATACCTAAATATAACAAAAGCTCTTTACAGCAAGCCGACAACTAACATCAAATTAAATGGAGAGAAACTCAAAGCCATCTCACTAAAATCAGGAACACGACAAGGCTGTCCTCTCTCTCCATACCTCTTCAATATAGTGCTTGAAGTTCTAGCAATAGCAATAAGACAACCTACGGGGATCAAGGGGATTTGAATTGAAACGGAAGAAGTCAAACTTTTGTTATTTGCAGATGATATGATAGTGTACATAAGCGACACCAAAAACTCCACCAAAGAACTTTTACAGCTGATACACACCTTTAGTAATGTGGCAGGATACAAAAACAACTCCAAAAAATCTGTTGCCCTCTTATACACAAAGGATATGGAAGCAGAGAGGGAAATCAGAGAAGCATCACCTTTCGCAATAGCCACAAACAGCATAAAATATATTGGGGGTATCTCTAACCAAAGAAGTGAAAGATCTATTTGACAAGAACTTTAAGGCATTGAAGAAAGAAATTGCAGAGGATACCAGAATATGGAAGGATCTCCCTTGCTCCTGGATTAGGAGGATAAACATGGCAATTCTACCAAAGGCAATTTATAGATTCAAGGCAATCCCCATCAAGGTCCCATCAAAATTCTTCACAGAACTAGAAAGGACAATAATCAACTTTATATGGAAAACCAAAAAACCCAGGATAGTAAACACAATCTTATACAATAAAGGATCTTCTGGAGCCATTACCACCCCTGACTTCAAAATCTATTACAGAGCTACAGTAATGAAAACAGTGTGCTACTGGCATAAAAACAGAGAAGTGGACCAATGGAATCGTATAGAAGACCTGGATTTTAACCCACAAACCTATGAACACCTCATTTTCGATAAAGGAGCTAAAAGTATACAATGGAAGAAAGAAAGCATCCTCAACAAATGGTGCTGGCACAACTGGATGTCAACCTGTAGAAGAATGAAAATAGACCCATAGTTATCACCGTGCACAAAACTCAAGTTAAAATGGATCAAAGACCTCAATATCAATCTGAACACACTGAACCTGGTAGAAGAGAAAGTGGGAAGTACCCTACAACAGTTGGGCACAGGAGATCGCTTCCTATGTATAACCCCAGAAGCACAGACATTAAGGGCAACATTGAATAAATGGGACCTACTGAAACTGAGAAGCTTCTGTAAAGCAAAGGACACTGTCACCAAGACAATAAGGCAACCTAATGACTGGGAGAAGATCTTCACCAACCCCACAACAGACAAAGGTCTGATCTCCAAAATATATAAAGAACTCAAGAAACTAGACTTTAAAATGCTAATTAACCCAATTAAAAAATGGGGCACTGAACTGAATAGAGAATTCTCAACAGAAGAAGTTCAAATGGCCAAAAGACACTTAAGGTCATGCTCAACCTCTTTAGTGATCAGGGAAATGCAAATCAAAACAACTTTGAGATATCATCTTACACCTGTCTGAATGGCTAAATTCAAAAACACAAATGATAGCCTTTGCTGGAGAGGTTGTGGAGGAAGGGGTACCCTCATCCATTGCTGGTGGGAATGCAAACTTGTGCAACCACTTTGGAAATCAGTGTGGCAGTTTCTCAGGAAATTTGGGATTAACCTACTTATGGACCCAGCAATAGCAGTCTTGGGAATATACCCAAGAGAAGCCCTATCATATGACAAGAGCATTTGTTCATCTATGTTCATAGCAGTATTATTTGTAATTGCCAGATCCTGGAAACAACCTAGATGTCCTTCAATGGAAGAATGGATGAAGAAAGTGTGGAATACGTACACAGTAGGGTACTATGCTGCGGTAAAAAACAATGACTTCTCAATTTTTTCATGCAAATGGATGGAAATAGATAACACTATCCTGAGTGAGGCGACCCAGACCCAAAAAGATGAATATGGGATGTATTCACTCATAATTGGTTTCTAGCCATATGTAAAGGTCATGGAGTCTATAATTTGTGATCCTAAAGAAGCTAAATAAGAAGGTGAACATAAAGAAAAACTCATAGTTATCCTCCTGGCTATGGTAAGTAGACAAAATTGCCGGGCAAAAAATTGGGATCTTGGGGGTGTGGTGAGATGGGGGTAAGGGGAGATGGGAAGAGAAAAGTGAGAAGGGGAGGATGGGGGGAACTTGGAGAAACAGGATGACTCGGATAAAGGAAAGTTGGATAGGGGAGCAGGGAAGCACATATCTTAGTTAAGGGAGCCCCCTTAGGGTTGGCAAGAGACTTGAACCTAGAGTGGCTCCCAGGTGCCCAAGGCTATGTCCCCAGTTAGTTCCTTGGGCAGCTGAGGATAGGGAACCTGAAATGGTGCCATCCTATAGCCATACTGAAGAATATCTTGCATATCACCATAGAACCTTCATCTTGCGATTAATGGGGATAGAGACAGCAACCCACACTGGAGCACCAGACTGAGCTCCCAAGGTCCCAATGAGGAGCAGAATGAGGGAGAACATGAGCAAGGAAGTCAGGACCACAAGGGGTGCACCCATCCACTGAGACAGTGGGGCTGATCTATTGGGAGCTCACCAAGGTCAGCTGGACTATGACTGAAAAAGCATTGGATAAAACCGGACTCTCTGAACACAGCGGACAATGAGGGATGATGAGAAGCCAAGGACAATGGCACTGGGTTTTGATCCTACTTCATGTTCTGGCTTTGTGGGAGCCTAACCAGTTTGGATGTTCACCTTCCTAGACATAGACGGAGGGGGGAGGACCTTGGATTTTCCACAGGGCAGGGAACCCTGACTGCTCTTTGGACTGGAGAGGGAGGAAGAGAGGAGTGGTGGGAGGGGGAGAAGAGCGGGAGGAGGGCGATGGAAATGGGAGGCTGGGAGGAGGCAGAAACTTTTTTTTTCTCAATAAAAATTTGAAATGACCCTATCCTAGAGCAATACTGACGAATATCTTGCATATCATCATAGAATCTTCATCTGGTGATGGATAGAGATCGAGACAGTGACCTACACAGGAGCACTGGACTGAGCTCCCAAGGTCCCAAGGAGGAGCAGAAGGAGGGAGAACATGAGCAAAGAATTCGGGACCACGAGGCGTGCATCCACCCACTGAGACAGAGGAGCTGATCTACGGGGAGCTCACCAAGGCCAGCTGGACTTGAAAAAGCATGGGATAAAACCGGACTCTCTGAACATGGCGAACAATGAGGGCTGATGAGACACCAAGGACAATGGCAGGGGGTTTTGATCCTACTTAATGTGCTGGCTTTGTGGGAGCCTAGCCAGTTTGGATGTTCACCTTCCTAGATATGGACGGAGAGGACCTAGGACTTACCACAGGGCAGGGAACCCGGACTGCTCTGTGGACTGGAGTGGGAGGGGGAGAGTAGTGGGGGGAGGGTGAGAAGGGTGGGAGGAGGGGGAGAAGGGTGGGAGGAGGGGAAGGGAAATGGGAGGCTGGGAGGAGGTGGAAACTTGTTTTTGTTTATGTTTTTTTCTTCTTTTCGCAATAAAAAAAAAAGTAAAAAAAAAAAGGAAAAATAGATCAGTCTTGGGGCTTTCCCCCATTACATATTCATTTATCACATAATAATGACAATGTTGAAAGTTAATTATTAGTCATGATTTGAGGTAAAATTTACTGTCAACTTCTATCTGTAAGTATTTAAATGAAAATTCATGATTCGTTCAAGAAATCTTTTTGAATGCTCTTTTGTTAGCAGCTAGTTTCTAGAAAAACTAATAGACCGTCAAAGCACACATCTTTCTAAGGAAACTGAAGATCTAGAAAAATGGTATTGTTTTGTTATAATAGCCCTACACATGAAGCAAAATCCAAGTAACCATAATTAAAAACCTGAATAAATGCATAAAAAGGAAATTAAAATAAAAGTAGACTTGCCTGCATCTTTTATTAATCTGAATATCATTTGTGCACTTTATGGATCAAATACTAGTTTGTGAGTTTGTGGAGGAGCTATTGTGTAGCCTGCAGGGTGTTCTATGCTCTTTCCTTAGCATTACAAATACAGCACAGTGGAAATTTTTGTACTAATATATATTCATACAGTAATTTCAAAATGAGTTCATGAACCAAGTTTTTGAAAATTTCTTTCTTTAGAGCTAGAGCCCTGTATACATACTCTACTACTGATTTAAACCCCCAACTCCAAATTTTAAAATGTCCTAATATATGTTGCATATTTTTATTAAAAACTCAAATTTGGTGTGACAAGTTGAATCTGTGAGTAATGGGCTAGTCAAATGATGACACGAGTTACATCCCCAGACTCACATAAAGTTAGAAGGAATTAATTACACAAAGTTTTCCTTAGAATCCCACATTCATACCGTGCCACATATGGCCCAATATGTACACATCACATACACACAAGAACAATAAATAAAATTAAGTTTAGGTTCCCACTTGTAGCTATTCTTTCCTACCCACTTTGATTGCTTCTTTTTATCTTATAAAATCCAGTAGTATGCAGTAAGTTATAAAGGTGCAGATTAAACATTTATAATCTATACAGGAAGCTATAGTTTACTTTAATCCTGCCATAGTGAATGTCATACCCTGAGGGAATGGCTCACTACTCTCCCTCAATGATCTGTTCCAATGATAGTTTGCTGGGAAATACCATCAAACTCTTCACTTTTGAGAGTAATTTGAACTTTAATGAGGAAAACGGAAAACTAATTATTGAAAGAAAATTATCTTTCTTTTCTTTCCCCTAAACATATGAAAATTTCCATGCCAATAAGTTTGGCTAGACGGGAATTTTATTCTTGCTGCTAGATTTACTTCAAAATATAGCCACATAAAAATGAAAATGTTCAATATTGGAGTTACTCTGAAAACCACTTTCAGCATTTCACAAAATTGCTACTTAACTTTTCAGAGTGACTATACTAACCAAGATCAAGAAAGCAGAAGCATTGCCAACAATACAGGAGTCTTATTTTCACATTCTCAAATACAAAGTCTGAATGAAAGCAAATCTACTTTCTTGTCAAATGACAACATCTCAGACTTATTTTGAATGTTCTATATGAACATAATTCAGTGACATGAATTTATATTTGAAATCTGCTCTTAATAAAAAGAAGTACACATTAGCAGGGGCTACAGAGCTTGCTTAGCAGATGCAAGTCCTCAGGTTCTATTGTCAGTACTGCAAAAGCAATAAAAATTTTAAAGGAGAAGTAGAAAGCACATTAGAATAAAAGACACTATGATTCCATCTTATTACACGGAAAGGCCCTGCTCTTGAAAAGACAGTCAGAACTTTTTGCCCACTACATGCGAGAAGCTTGAATATGAAGGATTTACTTTGTCTTGATTACATGCATGGAGTCTGTAAATATCAAGTCTTCAAGATATTATTTATTATTCAGTTGTATGGGTTATCAAATTCAAAATGAAATTCAATAATTTAAAAAATAGAGATAATTTGTGATCTTAAGTATTAATTAAGGCAACTGTTTTTTTTTTTTTTTTGGTTTTTCGAGACAGGGTTTCTCTGTAGCTTTATTGCCCATCCTGGAACTAGCTCTTGTATATCAGGCTGGCCTCGAACTCCCAGAGATCCGCCTACCTCTGCCTCCTGAGTGCTGGGATTAAAGGCGTGTGCCACCACCGCCCGGCTTTAAGGCAACTCTTAATTTCATATTTCTCAGCTTTATTTTCTCATCGAAAAAAATGAAAACATATGGGAGCACCTTTCCATGTAATATGAGATTTTAAATCTCGTAAGATCAAAGAATTAACACACTTTTTCCTGTGATGTTGTAAGTAGTGATAAAATGTAACTGGCAGTTTTTAATTCTCCCTTTCTAATGGACCATTTGTGAACTTTATTCCACAAGTACTTGGCATCATGTAAAAATTCTCCGGTGATTATTGCTACTCAGTAGGCATGCCTAGTGAAATCCCTGTTTCACGTTGTCATTCAATGTGAGGGTAAAATATACCGAAGAATGGATGCTAAGAGTGATAAAATCTAGTTGCAGTATTCATGATTCAAGGATGCCTTGTCAGCAGTCAATTAAAGCTAAGACTATCTCTTTTGATGAAGCTGTGAGGACTGCTATTAAGAATAGATTACAATTAAAAAATTTATAACACTCTGACACAGTTTAAACAGCTTTTGCTTTGCCAAAAATATCTTTAATCTCTTATAGTTAAGAGGGAGTTACTTATAACTCACTAGTTCATTTTAAGTTTAAAACTTGAATAAAATATACGATATAAATGTATCCCAACCTTATGAAGGATAAAAATTCCAAAATTTATTAGGTGTTGAGTCCTGACAGTGGGAGTGGGGGTTTTCTTTTACGTGTTCTTGTGCACTTTTGCCTTACCCAGCCTTGTGTTTTGCCTTTTTGCTTTGCCTGACCTGTTTTGTTTGTTTGTTTGTTTGGTTTGGTTTTGTTTTTTGTTGTTGGTTTTGTTTCTCGAGACAGGGTTTATTTGTGTAGCTTTGGAGGCTCTCCAGGAACTTGCTTTGTAGACCAGGCTGGCCTTGAACTCACAAATATCTGTCTGCCTCTGCCTCCTGAGTGCTGGGATTAATGGAGTGTGCTATCACTGCCTAACTTGCCCGATATTATTGTATTTTGATGTGCCAGGTTCAATTGATATTCCTGGGAGACCTATTATTTTCTGTTGGGATGATCTGGGGGAGAAAAAGGTGCGAGAGAACTGGGAGGAGTAGAGGGAAAGGAAGATGTAGTTGGGATTTATTGCACGAAAATATAAATAAAAATTAAAAATATTTATATTTTAAATATGATTATGTTTGTCTAGACATTATTTCAATATAGTATATCAAAATTTCTTCAAATATTAACATTCAGAGTCATCAAGTTTCATAAAACATTATTATTTCTTAGACTGAACTTAATGCATACTTAAGAATAGGAAGTTTATAAAACATATTTCTTATCGGGAGACAGAGGCAGGCAGATCTCTGTGAGTTCAAGGCCAGCCTGGTCTAGAAGAGCTAGTTCCAGGACAGGAACCAAATGCTACAGAGAAACACTGTCTCAAAAATCCAAAAAATAAGCATATTTCTAATATATTAATGTTCTCAAATGTTTTTATTCTTATGCAACAAATTAGCAGGTTAGACAACACTAGTAAAAGGTCTCAGTTCTTTTATTACTATGTTTTTTTTTTGATTTTTCGAGACAAGTTTTCTCTGTGGTTTTGGAGCCTGTCCTGGAACTAGCTCTTGTAGACCAGGCTGGTCTCGAACTCACAGAGATCCGCCTGAATCTGCCTCCCGAGTGCTGGGATTAAAGGTGTGCACCACCACCTCCCAGCTATTACTATGTTTCTTATCTTTGGAAGCTCCAAGGTATCCTTTTGACATTATGTCATAAAGGCAATGCATGACTTACACATTACAGCGTGCTGCAGAGAAGAAAAGGTATTAAAAAAAAAGTCTCCTGCATTTCAAATCTTTACATTTCAAAACATTTCTCTTTTATGCTACCTTGAGTTTAAATGTAGCGGTTGTCATGTTGTGAGGTTGATTACACCCAGCTGGTGAATCTTCTATCCCAACGAAATCAATCATGGTGACAGTTGCCACTGTGGCCTCCTCCACGTATTTAATAAGCATGGAGGAGGACATGTGAGCACCTGCCTCCTAGATTTAGATTGTGTTGGTGCTATGACAATGTAATCTTCTAAAAAATGCCAAGAGGTACCTAACAAATGAGTTCCTACTTTGGTTATGATGTTTTCCTCCAAAAAGAAAATTTCTCATGAATTTGAAATTAGTACTTGAAACTATATACAATTTAATCAATAAATGACATATGAAGAATGTTTCTTCCACATTGATTCAACATATAAATAGAAATCAAAGAAGATTTGGTCAAAATATTTATATGATGTTTGTGACAGGAGTATCTTTTTTTCTTTTCATAATAAAACCAGTGCAATCAAGTGTTCAATGATGGAGCTCTAAAAGCAAAAGCAAAACAAGAAATACTAAAAATCTTTAAGAATATTTATAATTTCTACAGAACATTAATCAAACTGTTGATAAGGTCGTCAATTTTATGGTCAGAATATATCAGTTTTTTCCTTAAAAAGTATAACATGCAAGGATTTCACTTACAACATAGTTGACCTATAGTTGTTAAACTATTGTTCTTGGTAATTAAATATTTATGATCCTAAGTCCCTATTGTAATATTAATAGTGACCAATTTTATGTTCAACACACTCATTTTTTTCTGTTATAGTTTTGTCTTCTGGTCGTGAATAGGCTTTCACTAGCTGTTTATAAATTATGCATAAGTTTATTTGGAAAATTCAGCGATAATTCCATTGAACCAGTTATTAATTTCTAAATTAGTATGACAAAATAGTGGGCAATGTGGCACATACTTCTAATTTTAGCATTAGGGAGGCTGAAGCAGGAGAGACTTTGTCTCAAAATGAGAAAAATAAGTAAACCTCATCTTTAACGAAACATAACTTAGTCAGTAGCCCTGAAACAAAATAGGTACATATTTACCTTTTTTCTGTTTGGGGAAAGTTTTGTATTTTATCAGTAAAGAGGGCCTACTCACTATCTTGATAATTTAATTAGGCTACACTTATTTAACTTTTATATCTACTCAGATACTATTGACTTTTCAGGTAGAAAAAAAGAAGCGAAGGAAGAAGAGGAAGATGAAAAGCAATGGCAAGAGCCATCATTACCTTCTTGCTCAATTCTCTAGTTTTTCATTTATTTTGAGACTGGTTAAATGATCCAAATGTCAATATGAGCTAACACCTTCATTTTTATTTGTATTCTTGATTCTTGCAAAGGCTCAGCAAGGGGTCACAAATCTTTAGAAGTTATGAGATGAGGCACAGATTTGAATTGTGCTCTGATTTTCCTCTCACAATTATTGAAAACACACACACAGAGTTATTAGCTTTTATTGACTTGAAGTAATCAAATACATCCTGAAAAATTAACCTATTAACTCTAATTTTGATCTTTTCTACGTTTAAACTTTGAAATGTCTGCAGCTTACTTTTTATGCACATTGTAAAATGATTCTATATATTTTTGATTGTTCTCGTTCTACTTCTCTTCTATTTAGTCAATTTTAAAAGTTAGAGCTGTTTTATAAATTGAAGGTGCAAGAAGATTCAGTAAAATAAAACATAGATTTACAACTTTCTTATTCTGCATTGAGTTGAATAAACAATGACAACACCAAAAACAAAAACAAAAAACAAAAAACAAAAAACAAACCAAAAAACCAAAACAAAATTCTCAGCCATGGATTTGCAACTCTAGTTCTATTCCCTTTCAGTGAACTTTTAGATGTTCAGACCTCTGACTTGAAATTTTATGTTACTGACTTTTATAGTACATTTACAGATTTAAAAAAAAAACCAACCCAACATTATATACTTTTTCAAAAAATGTGCCACTGGAGACGGTTGAAGGGGAGGGGAGATACAGGGAGAGGACCAGAGAAAAATGTAGATCTCAATATAATCAATAAAAAATAAAATAAAAAAGTGTCATGAAAAAATTTTAAAAAATGTGATGCAACTATATGAACATCCAGAGAATCTTCTTAATATTTGTTTCTTTTCTTTTGTTTTACTATTTATTTATTTTATTTTTGTCTGTATCCTACCTATCCATCTATCTATCATCTATCTATCTATCTATCTATCTATCTATCTATCTATTCTATGGCATTGCTATCGTTAGAATCCAGGGCCTTTTAGATACACTAGGCACATCACTAAGCTATTAGTGAACAATATTAAGAGTATACTTGAAAGGATTTCTATTGCCTTACCATACTAAAAGATGTACTGTACTACTGCACTTATAGCAATGGTTATAAATGTTCTGTGTGCACAAATGAAACAGTGAAGTAATTACAATGCTCAGTTTAAATTTTAACTATTTGCTTTTCTTATAACATTTATGATTCAAAATCTATTATAGGTTTTGTTTTGTTACTTTTAGTTTAACATTTTCTTTGCAAAATCTTAAGTGTTCTCTATCTTACATCCTACCACCATTATCATGAGCATCAGTATCAATAATCCCAAAAAGCAGGAGTCGGATGTGATTTACAGCTAGATTTATATATCTGGTGGCACTTCTAGCCTACCAGAAAACAAGATGTTTTTTTTTTAAGTGACAAAGATAAAAATAGCTAAGAATCATCTTAAACAGTGCTTGCATTTGATCTTGGTTTTTTATTCACCATATTAAGAAAGTCCAAAGTTTATTTATAGATAAATATATAACACTCCTTATAACCCTCCACATTTTATTTATTTATTTATTTATTTATTTTTTGTTGACTCTTCGCACTCAAACTTTATTTATAATTTACTTTTTGCCAAATATAAATTGCTTGTTTAATTCATGGTAGAACAAATTTTTATATACCCAAAGTTTAGTTTGACCAATTTTCTTTTTTTAAAAAAATTTATTTATTTATTTAAGGATTTCTGCCTCCTCCCCTCCACTGCCTCCCATTTCCCTCTCCCTCCCTCAATCAAATCCCCCTCCCTCATCAGCTGGCAGAGCAATCAGGGTTCCCTGACCTGTGGAAAGCCCAAGGACCGCCCACCTCTTTCCAGGTCTATCTTAAAACCCTCCACATTTTAAAAGTACATAAGTATTTGATGGGTTAAGATACTGTTTTCATGATCAGATTGTTTTTAAGCTAAATCTGTTTCTAACTTCTCCAGTTAATGTAGCTGTGTAAGTCAAGAGTAATGTATAAACCATTTTGATGGTTTAGAGCTACGTTCCCCACTCCCTGAAAAGGAAAAACCTTCCCAGAAAAGTGGGCCTTCAGCCTTGAACCGAGTGGATTCACAGGAAACATCTAAACTTCTTTGAGTTGACAAGAATTTCTTGCTGTTCAATTTTTCTACCTGCACTCCAGGGAGCATGGTGTCCCACTCATGTTGGGTGATGAGCGCTGGGAATAAGAGTAGTCTTCTTGAAGCCACGGTGGTACTGGAAATGAGGATCTGGCTTCACTTGTGTAAAATGGCAAAGGAGACTCATACACAGGATTGTGGATCCCTGAGCAAGTGCAAGCCTCAAATACTACCTGTGGCATATTTGAAGATTTTACTCTGGAAGCATGCAAGGCCAACTTCTCCTGGAGGAGTTCCCTCCTATTATTAATTATGTACCACCCCTATCTCTATGAATGGAATGTGGTCTCTATCCAATTATGAAATAAGGGGTATGTCAAAAAGTGAATTTAAGACAACAGATGTTTGTTGCTTTTTGTGTAAGTTACCTCGAACAATTGTTTTTGTTTTTTTGTTTATTTTTGACAGAGTGACACATGATCTCAAAACTGACTACAATACTATGTCACTGGAAACGTGACAATAGTGATTGTTGTAAAAGTCAGAAGAGGAAATAACTTGGCAGGTCATTTACATTGACCTGGTGGACGGTATTATACAAAATACTCTTACCATTAAAAATCCTGATGAATGAATGAATCCACTTCTTTCCTTTATACAACTAAAGAAAATAAAGTCAAAGTGCATAGTCTTTTCAGAGTCTTAAACTTAGGAAATGGCAGACACAGACTGACAGACCACAATTTCTGAGTCCTAGCGTTCTTAATTCTAACATGTCTTTGTGTTCACTGTTTTCCAGTGAGGTGTAAAGCTGTGGAACATAGTCACTTTAGTCACTATGCTTGTTCATGGGACTTCATGCTCACAGTACCCTTTACTAGGTAACTAGCATAGCCCAACGAATGATGCTCCTTTATTGCCTCTCTGAATTCCCACGGGGCTTACTGACTATATCAAAAATGTAAGCTTTACAGTTAAAAACACAGAAGTTACTTTGTAATGATTTCATGTACAGATCTTGAGCTTTTAAGGTGTTTTTCATAATCCTCCGGATAAGGAATGTTTGTTTATAATTCTTTCTGTATCATCATACAATACTCCGGCCTGTATGACTGAATAGAAATAAGCATGCAACTGTGAATTCAAATGAGGGTACTTTTGAGAGTCAAAGAAATTACTATAGATAATAAGAAGTACAAGTAGACTATCCTAGACAACTACAATGTATACAATGTATACTCACCTTAATAGTAGTGAATTTTCTCAGCATTGAATTAAAATCATTCCATTTCATCATGTAATTATCTGGATATGAGAGTCTGTTTACAATTTATCCATTATATTAAGAAACTGAAAACTCTTTACCCATTATGAAATTTTAATGAATTTTTGTATATGGATGTAATTTGCTCAGGAGGCATTAATACTTCAACAAAATATTTATTTGTTGCATTTTAAAATTATTTCTTGAGATGATAGAATTATATCATTTTGAAATTCTAGCCATGTTCAACATGTTTTAAAAATATTTAGTACTGAAAATAAATTCAAGAATGACAAAAATAGCTTTGACCCTAATTGCTTCTCAGTAGAAAATAGATAATCCAGTGTCTTTCTGTTTAGGGTAGATGACAGAAGATGATGTTAGGATCTATGGTTCCTGGTGTCTAATTTTGAAGTTCAAAATATTTTACATAAATCTTCTCAAAAATGAAGTTTTTTCATTTCTTAAGGAATAAAGAAAGGAGGAATAAGTGAGGGAAGCAAGAAAAGTATGATGATAAATTTATGCACAAATAATGAGTAAAATTTTGTCTACTGTCATTCTTGATCATATTTCTGTCTTTTTATCTATTATCTCTCCATGCATGTATCTACCATCTTCCTGTCTACATACCTATCATTCACCTACTTAACATCTTTCTATTTCTACATCCACCCACCCACCTTCCTAGACAGACAGAATATCTTTGGACATCAAAAGGTAATGAAATAAATCTGTGAGTTGATTTATGTCAAAAAATAATGTAGCATTTTGGTTTAGTTGCATGTGCCTGAAGTTCTGGCTATTGTGGTGGGTGAAGCAGCAAATGGCTTGAATGCAGTCACCCAAGATCAGCATGAGTAACCTAGTAGCCTAGGATGAAACAACAACAAAAAGATCAATTTTCTCTGATAACTGACATAATATCAAAATAATGTATATTTTAATGCTTCAACGCATACTAAATATTCAAATATCGCTGATGAACCAATCTATAGATGCAATCTGTTATTGTGCAAAACCAGGAGGTTTGGTGAATAAAAATACACTGCAGTAGAATGAATTTTAGTACCTGAACTATGGCAATTTCACCATCTGCTTCAGATAAAATGGAATACTACTCAAGGGTTAAACACAATGACATCTTGAAATTTGTAGGCAAATGGATGGAACCAGAAAAAAATTGCTGTCTTAACAGCAATAAAATCAAACTAAACAAACAAACAAACAAACAAACAGAGAATACACTTACAGAAAGATCCAGGCAGGATAAGTGTATCAAAGGAAGCATTACATAGGTAAATTGATTGTGTTTCCTCTTGAATAACACATTCTATAATAAACACACTTTATTAAAAGATAAACAGCTGTTTATAGCAAAGACATTCCTAGTCTTTGTCACAAAATGTTTTCACAATAGAAATTATCTAAATTATCATTCTTTTTCAATCACAAAGTTCCAAATGAATCAAAAGTAGTCCATCAGGAAAGAATAAGGAGTCAAAAATAATTACATGGGAAACAGTGTGCTTCCCTTAGATAAAAATGCATGACAGAGACTCACCTATCCACATGGACCTCTATGAAAATTCTCAAGATAGTATGACTTTAAGAAATTAAAATCTATTGAAACGCCTGACTTCCTGCATCCTGTTACAAGTGTGGTGGGAGAGGGGCATTAAAATAACTCTTAAAACACAATTAAACAAGTAAAGGGCAAAGAATAAAACTGTATTTGAACACAATTTCTTCACTGGATAAGTGGATAAGGTGAGCACTCTATCGTCTTATATTTTTAAGGAAGATGATATTTACTTTTATTTTCAAAGGGACCAAATCTTTGAAATTTATATAAGGAACAGCATATGTCCTCATACTTCATATCAGTCACAAACATCAAAGTGTAATATTTTCTTGGTTCTCTAACAATAATAAACACGAGAGTCTAAAGAACACTATATTTTTTAAAAATATACTCTAAATTGCTGATTAGAAAATCAATCCTAGGTTATAGTCATCTATTAGGGAAATTGACCATTATCTTAATTAAGCTTATATAGCTATTACTAAGGATTTAAATTTTATCATAGGTATGTATTTTGCAGTGATATATATCACCTTCATTGTTCCCCAGAGAGTAAGTTTATAATGAGTTTCAAGTTGTGCACATCCTTTAACAATGCTGACCTAATTATCAGAAAACAAACAGGATCCAAAGATCCTGATCCCTATTTCTTTATGGTGTAGGCTTTTACTTTAAAATCACTTTCTAGAAAGATATGGCTACTCTTTAAATCAATAAAAAAATTGTGTGATCTTTCTTCGTTGTATTGCTGTAGGAATTTCTATAGCCAGTAGCCTTTAAGTTACCTGCCCACTTGGGTGTGGCCTCTTATATATGCCAATGCAATGCATGCCTTGGCTTTCTCTTCCAGCTGCCGGATTTGGTTGCTGTTCCCTATTAGAGCACAGGACTATGATTTGTGATTCTACCCCTAAATAAATAACCCTTTATTATACTCACTTCTGAGCTAGTGTGAATTTCTTTTTAGCATCCATCTTTGGTGTATTTATTTTGCTTATAGAACTTACCATTGATTTCACAAAGTTATATTTACTAAATTCTTTTTTTTTCTTTTCTGAGACAGGGTTTCTCCTTGTAGCCCTGGTTGTCCTGGACCTCACTTTGTAGACCAGGTTGGCCTCACAATCAGAGATTTGCTTGCCTCTGCCTTCTGGGATTAAAGGTGTGTGCCACTATCAACCAGCTTTTACTAGATTCAAAATCATTTCATTTTATATAATCCCAAAATTATGGCACTCAATATTGCTTCTTTCCAGTTCTGCTTACAATAACCAATATTTGCTTTTGCAGATAAATTATATGAATTTACTCATCAGTAATTGTTCATTGAGCTTATATTTTCTGAAAGAGACTGCTGTTTGTGAAACAGTGGGTTCTAACTTGTATGTGAAGATAAATTTGTTCTTAAAGAATCTCCTACTACTCACTATGTGGTAGAATGAGATTATAGCAGAGATTTGAATATTTAAACATATCTTAAAATTATAAAGAGGCTAGTAACGGTGCTGTAGGAGGGGCCTCCTATTGGTTTCTGACTGCTCAGCCCTAAAATAATCACATAGAATCTATATTATTTAACCCATTTCTATTAATCTGTGTATCACCAAGAGACTCTGGCTTACCAGAAAAAGTTCTGGCGTCTATCTCCAGCTGGACTACATGGCATCTCCTGACTCTGCCCTTCTTTCCCTCAGCATTCAGTTTAGTTTTCCCCACCTAGCTCTGTTACCTATAGCTCTGATATAGGCTCAAAGTAGTTCCTTTAGTAACCATGATATTCACAGCATACAGGAGGGAATCCCACATCACCTCCCCTTTTCTGTTTAAATAAAAAAAAAGGAAGGCTTTAACTTTAACATAGTAAAATTACATGTATCAAAACAGGTATTAAACAAGATTACAGTTATAATATTTATATCTATCTTTTATCATAACTAAGGAAAACTAACTCTAACTATATATTCTTCAACTCCATGAAAGACTCTAGAGGATTTCTTTTCATTAAAACACTGATTGGCCCATTAGCTCTAGCTTTTTATTAGCTAACTCTTACATCTTAATTTTTCTGTATCACCACGAAGTCATGGCCTATCAGCAAAGTTTCAGCATATCTGTCTTTAGTGGAGGCTTCATGGCTTCTCCTGACTCTGCCTCCTTTCTCCCTGCATTCAGTTTAGTTTTCCCTGCCTAACTAAGTTATACCTTGTTATAGGTCCAAAGAAGTTTCTTTATTAATCAGTGGTAATCACAGCATACAGAGGGAAATCCCACATCACAATGAACATTGAAGTAAGACTTGGAAAAAAGACTTCTCTACATCTAATTTTCTACATCATATACAGGTGGTGAAGAAACTAGAGAAGGCTATTTTGTCAGAAGTCTAATAAGAGCACGGAGCAAACAAAATTCAAGAGAATCAAGTCTCTAAGGACAATTGATGTCTCATTTCAACGTGTCAAAGGAAGAAAATCATGTGTTGTCCTTTCTCAACAACTTTTAATGGACATTTTTTTGCCAAAAAAATTAAATATGCTTTCATGAAGTCTCAATGAGAACCTTTGGTCATTCCAGTAAAATCAAACATCTTTATGGACTTCAAATCTGAATATTAAAGGGGATAATGTAAATTGCTAAAAGCTGCACAGCTAGCAAGGCTTAAAATGATGCCCTAGCAAGGATAACACTGAATACTCGCTATTAACCTGTTATGGACATCACTACTTTTACTTAAGGGTAGGGGTCATGGAGCTGCCTGCCTTTCATTACCTCATAGTTGTAAGGAACATGTTGTACCCACCAGCATGCAGGAGGAGTCCACAGTGTGACTCTCCCAGATTTTGGAGGGCTTTGCTTTCACACTGTTCGATGCCCAATTGGTCATGGGAAAGACCAATGGGTCACTTACCAGTGCTACAGACAGTAAAGCTATTGATGGGGTCACGTACTCTCTGCAGCAGAAGCAGCTAGGAGGAAGGGGTGAATAAGAAACTGGAAAGAACTCAGAAACTAATGGTGCTTTCACTCAGCAGGGTGATTTACCAATTAGGGTCTACCTCAGAGGAAAGAAATAGGAGTTGAGATTTAGTTGAGTCTAAGTCCAAAGCTGCAGCACAGTCACTTTGTAGTACCTTAGAAAACTTGCTCAACGCTTCCTGGCCTCTGTTTCTCTATATGTTGAATGAAACTGTTGTGACAATTACAGGGAAAATGTACAAGATCCAGTGCAGCATGCAACCTTGGATGCTCAAGTCTGTCATGCTTAGACACCTGTCTACTTCTTAAGGACATCTCTCTTTTTTAAATTACTATGTGTGAAACATTTATTTTAAAACTTATGGACCTTCTTTTTTTAATAAAAAAATGTCATTTTTAATCTCTCTGTGTGAAAGTTCTTCCATAGGCCAGAAGATGGTTACATATCTCTTGGAGCTGGAGTTGTGAGTTACCTACCTGATTCAGTCCCTTGGAAGAATAGCATGGACTCTTAACTAGTGCATCCTGTTGTACACCAGGGAATATCTGTAGTTAATAATTCTACATATTTATACTCCTTTTATAATTCTCCTCTCAGAAAACGAAGTTGTTTTGTACTATGTTGGTTTTGTTGATTTAAATGTGGGGTGACAACTTACAACTGTATAATGTTTCCTAGAAAAGAACATGGATCATGGCTGGGTGGTGGTGGCACATGCCATTATTCTCAGCACTCGGGAAGCAGAAACAGGCAGATTTCTGTGAGATCAAGGCCAGCCTGGTCTACAGGGTGAGTTTCAGGACAGGCTCCAAAGCTACACAGAGAAACCATGTCTTGAAAAAAAAATACAAAACAAAATAAGTACATGGATCATTATATTTGAATTGTATTAAGGACAATGTTACATCTTTCCTGTGTACCTGGATGGACCACATTTCCCCTCAAGTGTACAAAACCAGAACACAAGGTCTTTGATACATCTCCCATTTTCCCCCTCCTGGCTATAACTGAAAAACTGCTACTTGGATATACCTCTGGCAAATAATCATTATTTCTTCCCCCATGTTTTGTTTTATTAGGTTAGCAACTATTCACTGGTAAAATTTTATAAAACAAAGATAACACTAAAAGAATACTATATCAAAAAAAAATACACCTACCCAATGCCCCTGGACTTTTGCCAGACTGAATGCCCACTATTGGGTACTCAGCCACCTGAATTCTAAGAGTCTGGACTCAGTGCACACAATGGGATTAATTATAACCCTTAGTGTGTGAGTCACTATTATCATTGCGCCACCCATTACTCTCTTGCTATAATTAATTTGTTATTTAAAATTATGCACTATGAATATCTAATTTTAGGAGATAATGCCAACATTTTTCCAAGTATTTGTATGGTTTTGTATTTCTGCCAACAATTTATAATAGATTCATTTGGTTCATATTCTTGTAAATGCTTGATTCTTTTAAACTTTAAAATTTTTATCAGTGTAGTCAGTGTGAAATGTTACTTTTATGTTCTCTACTCTATGAGTCTGTTTTCTAAACACAAATTGAGGATTATGTCATTTTTTTTTTATTTATTTTTTTTATTTATTTATTTATTTTTTTAAATTTATTAATTTATTAAGGATTTCTGCCTCGTCCCCACAACCGCTTCCCATTTCCCTCCCCCTCCCCCGACCAAGTCCCCCTCCCTCATCTGCTCGAAGAGCAATCAGGGTTCCCTGAACTGTGGGAAGCCCAAGGACTGCCCACCTATATCCAGGTCTCCTAAGGTGAGCATCCAAACTGCCTAGGCTCCCACAAAGCCAGTACGTGCAGTAGGATCAAAAACCCACTGCATGTCATTTTTAATTCATAGACACTAAAATTTTAAGGAAATAAGAACAACAAAAACAATTTTAGAATTTGCATTACTCAATACATGAGTATGAAAATAGCTATTCTTCAGAAATAAAAATTCATAAGCTCATGTATGACCCATAAGATGACATTTTCTAGTCTGAAGTGATAGAACAGTGGCAAATTAAAGGCAAAATAGAAAACCAAGTGTTGTTTTTGACTAAATGTGAACATTTGATTTTTACCAGTAAAACCCTCAAGTCATATGCTAGGGTAAATGCCTTCTAGCTGAGAGAGGCAGAGAAAGCACACAGTTGACCTTTCTCCATGCACTGATATCTATCCAAAACTCTATTTCTTATCTGATATCTCAAACTAAAAAAAAAAAAAACAAAACAAAAAAAAAAACTTGAAGCTGAATGTCCCTCTCTTCTACTTCCTGTGCATCTCTCTATCCATCCTCCGGACTTCCTCTTACTCTCTATGATTTTCTTGTTCACTTCCTGGCAACTGGCTGATGCTCCACCTCTTGTCCTATAGTTGACCTTATTTAATCCTGTTTACAATATTTAAGCAGAAAGCTCTTGGATCAAAAGCGTGTGCAAGGGCTGATTCACACCACTGTAGTGATATTTTATTTGTATTTTAGTAAATACAGCTTACATGAAGGTCAGTGCAAAGAAGCCACACTAGGCAGCCATACAGGCCAGGTTGTGAATACTTTACATCTTAGAAATTATACTAGTTATTCATAGAGGCTGGGCGGTGGGGGTGCACACCTTTAATCCCAGCACCAGAGGGGAATATAATGTTTGAATGAGACAGGAACTTCCCATCTTTCAGTCTGGAGATATTAAAGCGGTAATAGCTTTCTAGTGGCTTGGCTGCTTTTGCTTTTCTGATCTTTAAGTTGAACCCCAATGTCTTACTCTGGGTTCTTACAAATCATACTACCATTGACACCCAATGTAGGGCCATTTAATCTTATAAATCTTATAAGATTAGCATATATATATATATATATATATATATATATATGAGTGTGTGAGTATTTTGTCATGATGTTAATGGTCATATAGAGTACTAATTTTAGAAAAAGGTTTTATTTAGCTTCATGTACATGATATAGACTGCAAATTGCTCAGAACAATTTTGAGGTGACTAGCTGAGATGATATAGCCTAACAGACTACTGTAGCCAGAACTTGAGACCAGTCCTGCACTTTCCCATTATACAGAGACTGGACAATAAATTATACAGCCACCTCTTCCAGAACTTGATACTTAACCCAAATTTTCGTTTCAGGATCCCCTAAAGATACTGTCACCACCCAGATAGCAGGAAGTAAAATTAAGATTATGATGCCCACATTCCCAAGAGGTTGAGCGGGTAGTTTTACGTCATCCAATGGTCCAAGCAGTGTTTAAAAGAATACAGTTTCTGTGTAATTATTTCAGGGCATAAGCTAGTCAGGCGGCTGGGAGCTGGGTAGCAGGAACGCAGCCCTCAGCACCTTGAACAGAATGGTGCCCAACACTGCTTGGCCCATTAGTTCCAGCCTCTTAATGGCTAATTCTTAAATCTTGCCTTAACCCATATCTAATAATCTGTGTAGCACCAGTCTTACCAGGAAAGATTCAGCCAGCATGTCTGACCTGGCAGCTTGCTTCATTGCGTTTGCCCTGGGGAGCAGATACATGTCGTCTCAGCTCACTTCCCTTCTTCCCAGCATTCTGTTCGGTTTACTCCACCCTCCTATGATCTAACCTACTAGGGCCTAGCAGTTTCTTTATTAATTAACCAATGACCTTCCTCCATCATAGACTGACATAATATGACATTTAAGATGTTTTAATAACATTGGTTATTTTGGTCCTTTTTTATGACAATGATTCATGTCTGCTCCTGGCTGCAACAATCTCCTTCAGAGAAGATGATGGTCATCATAGAAACTCCACATGGAGTTTACTTTCTTTGTGGCAAATGTAAGGCACTGGGAAGAAAATGTCCTTGCCACAACTACTGAAAGTATGCTGTATCAATGGGACAAGCAGAACACAAAAGAAAGGGACTGCCAAACCTTGCCAAGATAAGGTGGGAGAATCCTTGAAAAACCCTGCTTCATAGAAAAGTCTGTCAGATATTCTAGTACTGTAGGCCAAAGATGGATGCCCCAACATTGCAGAGGAACTTTGGGTGACTGCCTAGGCAGTCAGCTGTTTCTTTCATTTCTCACATTATTTTGGAAATTGCTTGGAGGTACTTCCTGCTTACTCAGTTATTATTATTTCCTTCTTCGGTCCCTGAGGTAGTTAAAGACTAGATATTTATAGTTATAGTTTTTCTCTTTTACCAGATGTAGAAATCAAGTTATAATAGCATGAAGCAAATTAGTTACAAGATTTTGGACTCACCAAAATAGGATAGCTATGGCGTATTTTCTCTGAATTTATCAAATGCAAATGGACTAGCTATTGGTAATGTATTTATTGCCTGTATATAGTTATTATACTTATTGAGTATAGTTTTTCTTATGTTAGGTATAGTCTTTTTTTATTTTAGACCAAAAGTGAAATGTAGTGATATTTTATTTGTATTTTAATAAATAAAGCTTGCCTGATGGTCAGTGCAAAGCAACCACACCAGTCATCCATATAGGTCAGGCAGGGGTTGTAGATACCTTTAATCCCAGCAGCCACACCAGGTAGTCATAGAAGCTGGGTGGTGGTGGTGCACACCTTTATTCCCAGCACTAGAGAGGAATATAAGGCCGGATGAGACAAGAACTTACTTTAGTTCAGTCTGAAGATTTTAAAGTGGTAGGAGATATCTAGTGGTTTGGTTGCTTTCACTGTTCTGATATTTAGGTTGAACCCAATACCTGACTCTGGGTTTTTATTATGCATGCTATATACCACAACTAGAAACAAGTTTTTCCAGTAAATAACACAATCTTGAGATTCATAATGTGATAAAATATTCTACAACATTAATGTAATGACATATGTCTTTAATCCCCGCAAAAGTAAACAGAGCTTTGTGACTTCTAGGGCAGCCTGGTCTATACAGTCAGACTGTCTCAAAAATGTCTTTGATCAAGTAGGAAAATCAACATAGTGCCTACCATGTCTAAGTGACCTACACAAAGAGCTTGAATGGCACATCGAAAATAGATGCCTACTGAGTTGAAAGAAGTAATGCAAAATAGGGAGTTGTTACAGGCTAATTTATAGGAGTATTTTCTAAAGGAACTTTAGCTGAACTGTGGGCTTCAATGACTTTTTATATGCACAATCTAAATATTTATGGCACACTGTTCTTTTGTTTGATTCTTATTAGTTGTCTTATCTTAGAAAAAAATCCTGAGAACCTTGAGAGGCCAGAGATCATGGTGACCCCCTCTTTGCAACCCCGTTAATTTCTGATACTGCTGAAAATATAATAGTTCCGTGTAACTGCTTCAGCATTATTCAAGTGTATCCTTGCATTACTATCTAAGTATCATCCTGACATATTATTCTACCCATTCTTTACTGTAATCTTCACAGACACAAAGGGAAGGAAAAATACAGTTCAATCAAAAGCACTTAAATAATAGTTCTGGAATCTTCTTTTTGTCTTATGTTTACAACAAATTGTGTGAAAACTTCTGAATAATTCAGAGCAATAAACAGTATACTTTCTCTGTGGCAGGGATGTTTTTATATGGTAATTGGAAGTTTTTGCTTTTCTCAAAAGTAGGTTACATCTTTTTTAGTTCTAACACAACTTAATGTGTTGCCTATTGATGTGAGCAGTCAAATTAACAAACTTGGATTCATACAATTTTTTAAATACCATAAACTGAATCCTTTACTTTCTCTATGGCATGGATATAATAAAGTATATTGAAGGCAGAGTTGCTAGATCTGTGTTTGCCAATGATTGCTGTCCGAATGGTCATTGACCTTCCTCTGAAGGCTTTAGAGAGCCCGGCTATCATTTTCCCTTTCTCTAATTTAGTTAATATCCTGTCCCTCACCTACAGCTCTGCCACAGTAACTCAAAGTCAGTGTACTATGGAAAAGAAATTAAATATTTTTAAATGCCAAAATTCAATGTTAGATGTTGGCAATAACACTGAAGTAATTTGTCTGAGAACAGGTCAATCAATTATAATGAAGGATACATGGAAATTACATAAAATTCTTATTAATTACTTCACTTTTGTTTGCTCAATAGGGAAACCTAAAATATAAATCAGTTCCCTGAACTGGTGAATAGTGAGAAAAGAAAAACCCAGTTTAGTAGGCTGCAGGTACAACTCAGTTGTAGACCATTTGCATAGTTTGTGCAAGGCCTTGAATTCAATCCCTATCACCACAGACACACAAAAGGAAAAGGTGATCTAGATAGAAAATAAGGCAGTTGATAGACTCGGTTTCTAAAACTTGTGCCATGCAAAAAACTTTGACCATGCCAATGCCAAACACCTGAAAACAACCCTTGCGAGGTAACTACCTGCTACCCAGGCCAATCTGTTACAAGTGTAAGTATTACAGAGCCCTCCCTGTATCTACCAAAGTGTCAAAACTACGAGATACAGATGAGAAATCTCTTTCTGTGTAACTATGCACGTCTAGGAGTTTCCCTTTGTGGGAGTGCCTACCCATATTGTGATCTTCCCCTAATCAACATCTTGATATCTCTCACTTTACCTATTTTACCTTTATTCCTCTTAGTTAAATCATGCAGCAAGTTCACAGGAGTCATCAGCTCTGTTCTCTTCAATGGTCATTGACTCCCAAAATCTTTCATGAGCTCCTACTTAGATACACTTCTCCAATAATACTCTTTCTTCTGGCCTCTCCACATTCCTAGTTCAATTCTGTCCTTCAATTTTAAGCTCAAAATCTCTTCTTCCACACAGTTGCCCTACAAGCTAACCTTCTAATTTTTCATCTCACATTAGTCTCATAGTGCCTTCCATGATCTTTCTTTTCAGTTATATGTTTTGAAGTAAACATTTTCCTAAAACTATAATCACTTTAAAATATATTTTGCTGCAACCATGACTCTTCAACAATATGGCTGCCTAAACAAGACTCAGAAAGGTAAAACACCTAAAGATATGCTAACATAAAAGAGGGAATTCTCACAACACCCTACTTTACCCCGAAACAAATACCACAAGACTCTATCCTTGCAGGCAACTAAGGAATGCTGAGAGAAGGAGAATTAATCTTCTCAAGGGATAGGTTTCTTGATTGTTTATCTAATACAAATTGGTGAGTCTTGAAATCAATAATATGTATAAGTAAAACTAGAGAGACTAAACATGCTGTGTTTACACATTGTAAGTACACATATCTATCTTCATATGTATATGTGCATACATTATACAATATGATATATATGTATAAAAAGAGAGCAAGAGAGAGCAATAACAATTGAAAATTATGTCAGGAATTTAAGAGAAGTGGGTGGGAGTAGTTGGAGGGAGGGAAGAGAGAGTGCAATGATGAAATTATATTTGAGTTTCAAAAAATTTTTAAATATTTTTAGTCTGTCTTCATAAATCTGAAAAATATCTGTAATATGAGGGTTCCATAATGAAAATACATTTTATTACTTTCTGTTTAGAATCAGTAATAACTGCTATACAATAATAACGATCTGTTTACAAACTAAAAATGTGGCTTTCCTTTAAAAGACAGGAGAAGTGCCAGAATTATCAGCATGAATATTAATTAAAAGAAAGAACAAGGAACAAATAATGTAAGAAAGTTATGTTCCACTTAAATGTTAGCACATCAAGTACTCAAATACAAATTTAAAATAATTGTCAAAAATATAGTAGAATAAAGACAACCATTTGTTCTTTTATATCCAGGAGAACATGATGTGTTTTCTTAAAATCAATTAGCAGATAAGTGTAGGTCCAATTTAAAGTAAGCAAAGATCTGCAGAAATGCAAGAATTTAAAAATAACAAGAATGGAAATAAGTAATTCACTCATCTTCATCTAACATTTATTTGAAACATTAATTAACATTTCTTACCGTGGGTAAACATTGATTAAATTATAAAAGATAACTTTTAAGCTCTGACTCCATTAGATTTGTAGACTTAATAATATTATGAATAGTGTTGTTTTGTTAAGTGCACAAATATTAAGAAGTGCTTGGTGAAATCTTAGAAGAGGAACATGATAAAAGGAGTGCTGGTACAGAAAAATATCTCAAGAAGTTTCAGATATGTGTTGTTTTGAATTTTCTTCAAGCAATTCTATTTTGTGGACAAACACTGTTTTCTGGATATAAACAGTAAGCTCATTTCCTACTACATAGCCAGAGGTATCAATATTTACCATCTGGTTTGACTTTATTTAAAAACAAAAGGTAATTTTCAAGAAAATTACAGATTCTTCAATACTTACTAAGTGATTTCTGTATGTTAAAAATTTCAAGAAACCATTCATGCAATTTCTTTGACAAACTTGTACTGATTTCCATATGAGGACTAAGACAATTGGGATTAAAGGGCATTTTGAATCCTCTGTAAAAACATTTGTGTGTGTGTGTGTGTGTGTGTGTGTTTGTGTGTGTACCACAATATGTGTTGGGAGGATGGGGCCACCTATGGGAGTCAATTCTCTTCTTCTACCCTGTGGTGCTTGGGGATGGAACTCAGGTCATCAGTGTTGGCAGTCACCATCTTTACTCACTTTGTCATCTTAAAGACCCAGGGTTAAAAGTTTTGATAAAGATAATTATAATAAATATATGATAGAAAAGACACAATGCTAGTTATCTGCTTGCACCCAGGATGTGTTTGATTGTAAATGCTACCAAATTTACACTAATAGCTTTCATTAGGAATGTTTAGTGGCGATTGTATTAAGTATGGATGATAAAAATTGGTTTTATTATAATGTGAAAATTGGAGGAAATAGGATTAATCACATCCAACATCACGAAGACACTGTCATAGTTTCTACTATATTATATTCTACATAACATCTCTATTCATTGGATGAGAAAGTTAGTCATCTGTCCTTCGAATGCTAAGCATGAGCATGCACGTGTGTGCACACACACATCAAAGAGATAAAGAACTCTCTTATTTTCTATACATGTATTTGCTACTCTTGACAACTTTCTTTAATAAAACAATGATGCCTTTCTGTTCATCATTAAAATCAGTTAAATTGTTCATGGCATGGTTGCTCATGCCTGTAACCCTAAGCATTTAGGAGGCTAAAGTTTGAGAACTCCCCCATGTTTATGGCTAGCTTAAATTACATGGTTCAGTGTGTACTAATCTAGTCAGGCCTACAGAGCAAGGCTCTATTTCAAAATAACAGAACGAGCAAACAATCTCATAATGTCTACCTAAGTTTTATGTAATTTGTTTGTATTTGATGATCAAAGCTGGAGAAAAATCTCTTTTATATTAACTGGTAGGAAAACTAGAATTTCCCCATTGAGAAAGAGTAAAAATTCCTCTGGAATTGTATTTATAACCTACAGTTTATGGCAAACTTGGTGTCCATTTTATAGTATTGCTGGATAGGTCAGGTTTTCCCATCTTTCTTAATATGTTAAGCAGTGATAAAATTCACCATTGATTACTCTGTTGAATAAACTTTTAAGAAGTGTCTTGTGAGTAGCAGGTGTTCTGTAAATCTTAAGTTCCCCTTAGCAATTCAGTTAAGCACATCTTGGAATCAACAAGCCACATGACTGGGAAGTGGTGACATTGCATGAGGCAGGAAGTAGAGAGAGATTCAAAGAGAGATCTACAAAAAATTAAGAAATATGTTAATTTTGTACTTGATATTTTTATATATATTTTTGATTATGGTATTTTTGTGTAATGTCTATGAGTTACTTTTCCCCCAAAGAAGCTACACCTACATTGGACATTTTATCAGGGCAAGTAAAATGATGAAGAAGATGTCAATGCCAGTGTGATGGTTAGAATGCTGTGTTTTCGGAGGGATGAAAGGTATCTTGGGAACTCTTGTCCCTGTGAATTGCCATTTATTTCCTTCTGTTTTGGGTGAGTTAATAGGTAACTAGTGGGTAATCATGTGGAATACATGAGCAGACACCTAACTTCCACTAACTCAAAAGTGAAGACTGTCATGAAATTGCACCTGAGGACTATAGAAAGAATGCTCCACTTAGCTGTAGCCCACCTACCTATGTGTTTGAAAAGAGTTTTAATTAATGACTTCCTTTGCTCTGTTACTATAAGAACTTGATTAAGTGGTTAACCTACTATAATACAGTATTTGGGGAATCCTGAATATGTGTTTCCTGGTCACAGTCACTGATAATTGGCTCCAGAATAAACGATCTCTTCCCCTTTCAGGTGTTTGCAGTGTATTTTTGCAGCAACACACCCCATCATTTCAGCCCATTACTATCTCTAAGGAATGACCAGAAACATCAAAAGACCTACATGGTCTTGTTACTCACAGCATGCATGCCTATTCCTTAGCTTATTAGCAATGTGTAATAGCCCCTTAAACATTTGTAGAGATCGCTTTTTAAAGTCCTCGCTCCTTTGTCCTTAGTTCCCCTTTTTTTCAGTCTACTGTGCGCTTTATAACAATAAAAAGCATTGACTTTAGAAGTCTGCTCTTCCTGACTACTCAGTGTTCATTTCATCTCTCAACAATGAAGTTTCAAAACCAGATGATTTCTACAAATGCTTCTACAAAGCTTCTTATTTCAGAAGAGTTTGCAGCCAATTTTAAGGTCCTGACCTTACTATTGTAGTGCCTCAGCCATTTCTATTCCCTTTCTCTCTCATAACAGACGAGTCCAGTGTTGAAATTCTAAAATGCAGAACTTAATAGCATTCCCCAGTGCTCACTCACCATGCTCACCTGATGCCACTACTCATTCAAGTTTTAAACTATTTCAACATTCCTATGGGAAATTCCCATCTCATTGGGTTTCTTGGTCAAGAATGGATCCCTTTTCTCATTTACACTTGACGTTTTAATTTCTTTAAACGAACTGATGTTCTTCCTCATCTCTCTTTCTCTGCTTTCCCTCCCACTTACTTGTCTAGAAAAGTCTTATATCTTCAAGTCTGGATTGTAATGATACTACAGAGCTCATCTTTCTCACACTACCCTCCTAAACTATGACAATATCATTGGTTAGTTTTTCCTTTCTCCAGTAATCTGGTCTGAAAGTTGTTTGAAGTAGAAGCCAACAATAGGGTTCAATATTTAATCAGTTGAAAAAAATAATCAAAACATCAACAATATTGCAGGCTTGGAAAGGGTACAAGTATTCAGACTTCGGTGTGGTGTTCATGAGGTTTTTATTTGTACCCAGGTCGACCGTGTATACTGTCTGTGGCTTTCTGAGCTAGAGGCAAAGGGTCTACATGATTCACAATATCCAAAGTCTGGACAATGAGACTTTTTAAAGAGAAAAACGGTTGCCTCCTGCTTCCTGACCTTGGTCCAAATTTAGTCCCTGGAAACTTGGGAGCTTGTTCAAAAGAGGCACTTGGACTCTTCACAAAACCTGTTGTTTGAGAATCTGCTGCATAACAGGATCCCCTGAAAATTCTAGATTCCAGAAACACCAGCCTATAACTCATCATGATAGTTGGAAATAGTTTGCTTAAAAATTCAACTGTTTGACAGAGGCGCAGCGGCGGCGGCGCCAGACTCACAGAGGAGCAGCGGCAGCGGCGCCAGATGCACAGACGCGCAGTGGCGGAGGCGCCAGACGTGGCGGAGCTCGGCCAGACCCAAGCGGCTGGGACAGGCGTGCAATAAGGAGAGCAGATCGCCCTACTACAATTGAATCAAAGAGGTAGGCCTTTGGTTGGCCAGGTCACTGGCACAAGGGGAGCCTGGTCCTGTCCTGAAGATCCTTCGGAGGGGTGAGAGGGTTCTTGGCCTGCAGCAGGAACCACGAAAGAGAGTGAGGGCATTTTGTAAGCGGAGCCCTTGGCCAGCAGGGAAACCTGATCCGGTTTCTAAAGGATCCATTGGATAGGATCAATAGGAGGAGATGGGCAGGCGCCAAGGCAAGAACTCACCCAATAATCCGAAAAACAACATGAAAACATCAGAACCCAATGATCTTACAACAGAAGTATTTGAACAACCTAACACAGAAGAAGTGGAAAAAATCGACTTTATGAAGATAATAGAGTCCCTTAAACAACATGTAAAAAATGCCCTTATAGAAATGGATGAGAAGTATAACAAAAAGTTTGAAGAAATGAGTAAATATGTACATGATACCCTGGGAAACCAAGAAAAAACCATCAAACAGGTAATGGAAACAGTTCAAGAATTGAAAACTGAAATGAAGGCAAAGAAGAAAATACAAACTGAGGACCAGCTGGATATGGAAAATCTAGGCCAACGAGCAGAGTCTACAGAAACAAGCATAATCAATAGAATACAAGAGCTAGAAGAAAGACTCTCAGATGCTGAGGACACCATAAAGAAAATAAACGAACAGATCAAAGAAAACAGCAAAGCCAACAAATTCTCAACACAAAACATTCAGGAACTATGGGACACAATAAAAAAACCAAACCTAAGAATAATAGGAATAGAAGAAGGAGAAGAGTCACAGATCAAAGGCCCAGAAAATCTTTTCAACAAAATTATGGAAGAAAACTTTCCCAACTTAAAGAAAGATATTCATTTAAATATTCAAGAAGCATACAGAACACCAAACAGACTGGATCAAAGAAAAACATCTCCTCGCCATATAATAATCAAAACACAAAATATACAGGTTAAAGAAAGAATATTAAGAGCTGCAAAAGAAAAAGGGCAAGTAACTTATAAAGGTAAACCGATCAGACTTACACCTGACTTCTCGATGGAAACTATGAAAGCCAGAAGGTCCTGGATAGAGGTTCTGCAGAAGCTAAGAGACCATGGATGCAAACCCAAACTACTATACCCAGCCAAGCTATCATTCACTATCAACGGAGAAAACAAGACATTCCAGGATAAGAACAAATTTAAACAATACGTAGCCACAGATCCAGCCCTACAGAAAGTAATAGAAGGAAAATCACAACCCAAGGAATCCAACACTGCCAACACTGCCTACAATAACCCAGGCATCTAATGACCCTTCACGAGCACATCTCAAAGAAAGGAGACACACAATCTCTACTACCAAAAGCAATAAGAATAACCGGAGTAAACAACCACTGGTCATTAATATCACTTAATATTAATGGGCTCAATTCACCTATAAAAAGGCACAGGCTAAAAGATTGGATACGAAAACAGGATCCAACATTCTGCTGTTTGCAAGAAACACATCTCAACCACAAAGACAGGCACCTACTCAGAGTAAAGGGTTGGGAAAAGGTGTTTCAAGCAAATGGTCCTAAGAAAAAATCAGGTGTGGCCATACTAATTTCTAACAAAACTGACTTCAAACTAAAATCAATCAGAAGAGACCGAGACGGTCACTTTATACTCATAAGAGGAACAATTCTTCAGGAGGACGTCTCAATCCTGAATATATACGCCCCCAATATAAAAGCACCTACTTATGTAAAAGAAATATTACTAGAACTCAGGCAGACATCAAACCACACACACACAAGTAGTAGGAGACTTCAACACACCTCTCTCTCCAAGGGACAGGTCAATCAGACAGAAACCTAATAGAGAATAAAGAGAATTATTGGAGGTAATGAAGCAAATGGACTTAACAGACATCTATAGAACATTCCACCCAAATAGGAAAGAATATACCTTCTTCTCTGCAGCTCATGGAACCTTCTCAAAAATTGACCACATACTCGGAAACAAAGGAAACCTCCACAGATACAAAAAAATATCAGTGTCCACCTGTGTCTTATCAGATCATCACGGATTAAAGTTAGAATGCAACAACCACGCTGCCCTCAAAAAACCAACAAACTCATGGAAACTGAACAGTCAACTACTGAACCACACCTGGGTCAAGGAAGAAATCAAGAAAGAAATTAAAGTCTTCCTTGAATTTAATGAAAATAAAGGGACAACATACTCAAACCTATGGGACACAATGAAAGCAGTGCTAAGAGGAAAGTTCATCGCACTAAGTGCCCACTTAAAGAAAACGGAGAATGCATACATTGGGGACTTAAAAACACACCTGAAAGCTCTAGAAAAAAAAGAAGCAGACGCGCCCAGGAGAAGTAGAAGACTGGAAATAATAAAACTGAGGGCTGAAATCAACAAAATAGAAACACAGAAAACAGTCCAAAGAATCAATGAAACAAAAAGCTGGTTCTTGGAGAAAATCAACAAGATCGACAAACCCCTATCCAAACTAATTAAACGACAGAGAGAGAACATGCAAATAAATAAGATCAGAAATGAAAAGGGGGACATAACCACAGACACAGAGGAAATTCAGAGAATCATTAGATCTTACTACAAAAGCCTGTATGCCACAAAACTGGAAAATACAAAAGAAATGGACATTTTTTTAAATAAGTATCATATACCAAAGCTAAACCAAGACCAGGTGAATGATCTAAATAGACCGGTTTCTCGCAAAGAATTAGAAATGGTTATCAAAAATCTCCCTTCGAAAAAAAGCCCAGGACCAGATGGTTTCAATGCAGAATTCTACCAGAACTTCCAAGAAGAATTAATACCTATACTCCTTAAGGTATTTCACAATATAGAATCAGAAGAGTCATTGCCAAATTCCTTTTATGAAGCTACAGTTCCCCTGATACCAAAACCACAAAAAGACCCAACCAAGAAAGAGAATTACAGACCGATCTCACTCATGAACATCGACGCAAAAATCTTCAATAAAATACTGGCAAACCGAATCCAAGAACACATAAGAAAAATTATCCATTATGATCAAGTAGGCTTCATCCCAGAGATGCAGGGCTGGTACAACATACGCAAATCTATCAATGTAATCAACCATATAAATAAACTGAAAGAAAAAAACCATATGATCATTTCACTACATGCGGAAAAAGCATTCGACAAAATTCAACACCCCTTTATGATAAAGGTCTTGGAGAGAATAGGGATACAAGGGTCCTACCTAAATATAATAAAAGCTATTTACAGCAAGCCAACAGCTAACATTAAATTAAACGGAGAAAAACTCAAAGCCATCCAACTAAAATCAGGAACACGACAAGCATGTCCACTCTCGCCATACCTCTTCACTATAGTGCTTGAAATTCTAGCAATAGCAATAAGAAAACATAAGGAGATCAAGGGGATTCGTATTGGAAAGGAAGAAGTTAAGCTTTCGTTATTTCCAGATGATATGATAGTGTACATAAGCGACCCCAAAAATTCTACCAAAGAACTCCTACAGCTGATAAACAGCTTTAGTAACGTGGCAGGATACAAGATCAACTCCAAAAAATCAGTTGCCTTCCTATACACCAAGGATAAGGAAGCAGAGAGGGAAATCAGAGAAGCATCACCTTTCACGATAGCCACAAATAGCATAAAATACCTTGGGGTAACCCTGACCAAGGAAGTGAAAGATCTACTTGACAAGAACTATAAGTCTTTGAAGAAAGAAATTGAAGAGACACCAGAAAATGGAAAGACCTCCCTTGCTCTTGGATTGGGAGGACCAACATAGTAAAAATGGCAATTCTACCAAAAGCAATCTACAGATTCAATGCAATCCCCATCAAAATCCCATCAAAATTCTTCACAGATCTGGAGAAGACAATAATCAACTTTATATGGAAAAACAAAAAACCCAGGATAGCCAAAACAATCTTATACAATAAAGGTTTGTCTGGAGGCATTACCATCCCTGACTTCAAACTCTATTACAGAGCTACAGTATTGAAAAGAGCTTGGTATTGGCATAAAAACAGAGAAGTCGACCAATGGAATCGAATAGAAGACCCTGACATTAACCCACAAACCTATGAACACCTGATCTTCGATAAAGGAGCTAAAAGTATACAATGGAAAAAAGAGAGCATCTTCAACAAATGGTGCTGGCACAACTGGATGTCATCTGTAGAAGAATGAAAATAGATCCATATCTATCACCGTGCACAAAACTCAAATCCAAATGGATTAAAGACCTCAATATCAGTCCGAACACACTGAACCTGATAGAAGAGAAAGTGGGAAGTACTCTACAGCACATGGGCACAGGAGACCACTTCCTATGTATAACCCCAGCAGCACAGACACTAAGGGCATCGTTGAATAAATGGGACTTCCTGAGGCTGAGAAGCTTCTGTAATGCAAAGGACACTGTCACTAAGACAAAAAGGCAACCCACTGACTGGGAGAAGATCTTCACCAACCCTGGAACTGACAAAGGTTTGATCTCCAAAATATATAAAGAACTCAAGAAACTAGACCGTAAAAGGCTAATCAACCCAATTATAAAATGGGGCACTGATCTGAACAGAGAATTCTCAACAGAAGAACTTCAAATGGCCAAAAGACACTTAAGGTCATGCTCAACTTCCTTAGCGATCAGGGAAATGCAAATCAAGACAACTTTAAGATACCACCTTACACCTGTCAGAATGGCTAAAATAAAAAACACCAATGATAGCCTTTGCTGGAGAGGTTGTGGAGAAAGGGGTACACTCACCCATTGCTGGTGGGAAGGCAAATTTGTGCAACCACTCTGGAAAGCAGTGTTTCGGTTTCTCAGGAAATTCGGGATCAACCTACCCCTGGATCCAGCAATACCACTCTTGGGAATATACCCAAGAGAGGCCCTATCATACAACAAAAGTATATGCTCAACTATGTTCATGGCAGCATTGTTTGTAATAGCCAGAACCTGGAAACAACCTAGATGCCCTTCAACGGAAAAATGGATGAAGAAAGTATGGAATATATACATATTAGAGTATTACTCAGCAGTAAAAAACAAGGACTTCTTGAATTTTGCATACAAATGGATGGAAATAGAAAACACTATCCTGAGTGAGGTAAGCCAGACCCAAAAAGATGAACATGGGATGTACTCACTCATATTTGGTTTCTAGCCATAAATAAGGACATTGAGCTTATAATTCATGTTCCTAGAGAAGCTAAATAAGGTGAATCCAAAGACAAACACAAAGGCATCCTCTGGAATATTAACCTTCATCAGGTGATGAAAGGAGACAGAGACAGAGACCCACACGGGAGCACCGGACAGAGATCTCAAGGTCCAAATCAGGAGCAGAAGGAGACGGAGCACGAGCAAGGAACTCAGGACCACGAGGGATGCACCCACACACTAACACAATGGGGATGTTCTATTGGGATCTCACCAAGGCCAGCTGGCCTAGGTCTGAAAAAGCATGGGATAAATCCGGACTAGCTGAACATAGCGGACAATGAGGAATACTGAGAATTCTAGAACAATTGCAGTGGGTTTTTGATCCTACTGCACGTACTGGCTTTGTGGGAGCCTAGGCAGTTTGAATGCTCACCTTAGGAGACCTGGATAGAGGTGGGCAGTCCTTGGGCTTCCCACAGGTCAGGGAACCCTGATTGCTCTTCGAGAAGATTAGGGGGGGGGCTTGATCGGGGGAGGGGGAGGGAAATGGGAAGCGGTTGTGGGGACGAGGCAGAAATCCTTAATAATTAAATAAATTAAAAAAAAATTCAATTGTTTGAAAAAATAAAAAAAAAGAAAAGGTGAACAGGATTACAAAATGTATGAGTCATAGCACATGCATGAGATTTAAGACAAATTTAGGCTATTGTGAAATAGGAAAGGACAACTCATTAGAACAAAACTAAAATAATAATAAAACAATGGAAAATTAAAGTAGTTTGAAACTATAGATTTTTCTAGTGCTTCTGTCTGTTCTGTTCTCTGTTTGAGACAGAAAATCCCAATTGAGATAGCCCAGGATCGCTTCAAACTGTACATTTAGCAAGGGTTGACCTTGAAACTTTGAGCCAATAGAATGTCTAGGGTATGTTTCTGTGGGGAAAGGTCAGCTAATGCTTTCTAAATTACATTAAGTATGTTTTTAAGACTAATCTTTTAAAGTAGTGAAATTTGGGATCAATATTTTTTGTGTGACAAAGCCTTTGATCATGACAACCACTTACATGCATGTATTCACTGACGTTGGCAGTCAGTGAAGTTACAACAGACTATTTGGTTACTTACCTTTCAAAATTGTGTGACTTTCACTAATTTTGAGGAAGGTGAAACTTTTTGATAATATATGTATTTTAAACCATCATGTTAGCCTTATAAGTTTTAGCACAGCCTACTTCTAATAAAAATGTATTTGTACTGTACATGGTTTTTAAATTTCTAGCTAGGTCAACTGGATTTTACATAGATTTATTTTTTATGAGTACATATTTTTAATTACATTTCTACACATTTATAGGGCAACAAGAAGCTCTTTAAGTATCTAGACAATCCCATATCTTTTGCATTCAATGAAGTGTTAAGAAGTCCGGCCTAAAAGTGTAGTTTATCAAAAATACTGTGTATAATGCTAGATCACAAAGACTGAAATCTTACCTGTGCTTAAAATACTTTGACTGATTGTTTCTCTTCTAGTAGTACTAGTATTTTATTATATAACTTTTATAATTATTGTAAAACTGATGATCAAGTAGGTATTCCAATTAACACACTGTGTTCTTATTGGCGATACAAATGTGTTAACCAATATAAAACAATGATATGTTAGTGCTTAGCACTGAATTCTTTGCTTCCTTCATACCTTTCTGATTATCTTTTAATTTATTCAAATGAAGAGTTGAGGGTAAAGAAAATATGCTTCAAAAATACAAGTATTTTAAATATGTTTGGAAAAGACACATTATAATACAGTGCACACTAAAATAGTGGAACTCTATCAATAGTAATATTTGACATATATTTTTATTTTTTTATATCTTTGTCAAATCACTTGCAAACCTAGAATGAAACATTCTGAAAGTTATGCATTAGAGAGTTCATATCAAGCCGTTTGTTAAGTGAATTATTTTAATTTCTAATACCTCAAGGCCACAAGTTTCAAAATAAAAGTTCTTCCATTTTTAAGAGAGTGGCAAGTATACATCTTGTCCTGGAGGTGTAGAGGTAATCTGTTGGTGCTCTTTCTTTCCTACATTTACTACTGAGAGCCAGGCGGTGGTGGCACACGCCTTTAATCCCAGCACTCGGGAGGCAGAGGCAGGCGGATCTCTGTGAGTTCGAGACCAGCCTGGTCTACAAGAGCTAGTTCCAGGACAGGCTCCAAAACCATAGAGAAACCCTGTCTCAAAAAACAAAAAACAACAAACAAACAAACAAACAAACAAAAAAAACCTACTGAGATAAAGAACTTTCAGTACTGTTATCATGTACCGAAAAAACAAAACTAAGATACCAATGTTTACATTCAGTACTTACTGGTATTATTACAAACTTTATCTTGTTCAGAAGAAACACAGCTGTTCATCTGAAAACTGTTCAGTTTTCAAAAGGGACATAGAATATCTAACTTAAATCATTATCTTGGAGAATCTATCTATCTATCTATCTATCTATCTATCTATCTCCGTTTGTGTTCATGTGTATATATAACATATATGTTTGTATTTGAATCTGTAGGAGTACAAGGAAGCTATTACTAATTTTGAAGGATAGTAAAACAAATCATGTGAAACTCCTTTTATTTTTTAAAAACTATTGATTCTTATTTTTTTAAATTGTCACAGAAACTCAAAAGCTCTGTAGTAGTATGCTTGCCAAGCATGTATATGCCATGTTAATCTTGTCATGGGAAAAAAAGGCTTATAGGTATATAGGTATTATAATAGCACTCTTGGTACTCATCTCTATACAGTGAGTATTAGCATATTAAGAACGTTAGCTACATCATTGAAATAAACAACTAGTTTCCAACCATTTATAGTAGGTGAGTAGGGGATCTAGTTTTCATGTCACTGGCACACCCTGGTAGGAGAGCCTCTTGGAGAAGTGAAATCGTCGAAAACTTTACCTCCAAATGGATTTTGAACTATATTTTGCCTTTGAATTTCTTCTAGGAGGAACGGGATAGAACTTATCAACAATTGGTACCTTAAGAGGAATTTACATATCAAAGTTTCTCTAATGGATGATTAAGAACCAAGGCTCAGCAGGTATGTGCACAAAGAGTGCACAGGCCAGGAAGAGATGAAGTAAACACTTATTGTGGGGTCGCAGACACTGAGCATACAGAGGTAGAGACATGATGTTTTACCTAAGGCAGAATAATACTGAAAAGGTGGTAGCAAAGGTGGAATTGACTGACCTCATATTATGATAAGACTGACCTTGGTCTTTCTCTCTGTACAGGGCTTATGATGCTGTTGATGACCTCGTGTGAATACCATGTAAACTTACCTGTACATCCATGTTAACCTATTTCACCAACACACTGAAAATATCTGGGGTACACTTCGATCTTCATAAACTTACAGTGAGAGTTCTCCTGCTGGGATACTTCACAATTTTACACTTTGTACATTTTGAATTTCCCCTAAGGATTTATTTTATTCCAACACATGAAAAACTAGTGAGAGAGAGTAATAGAACCCTTTTAAAATATATAAAGTACAAGAAGTGTTGTGTCTACCATCACATTAAATATGGATGTGCTTAATAACATGACAGGACATTTGATGCTGGTTGTTTTGAGTATGGGTACATGTAGCCATTTTGATATATCCCCATTAATGAAAAAACTCACTAATTTCTTCTTTCTTCCATTTTTCAAAATCATAAATTATGTGTGTAGCAGATATTCCCATTCCTATTTCCATCTTAATAACTTTTGAAGTTTAGTAGGCTTGCATATTTCACTTGGGTTTTGTACTGATATGTATATACTAACATTAATTTATATGTATAGATATAAACATTCTACTAAAAGTATACATTAAAATATCCCTAGTGTAATGAATTAGATTTTTGCAATTGTCAATCATTCTAAAACTACAATTGTAAATTCATTTTGTGGTATTAGCTACATAAATATGACAGTGAGAATTTTTTCTTTTTCTTTTTTCCTTTTTTTAAATGGATTTTACTGAGCTATACAATTTCCTCTGCTCTCCTCTCTTACTCTCCTCTCCCTTTAACCCTCTCCCATCGTCACCATGCTCCCAATTTTCTCAGGAGATCTTGTCTTTTTCTTCTTTCCATGTAGAACAGACACTGACAAATTAATTGAGAATTGCTTAACCTGTAATTTATTTATTCAGTCACATAATCATGCTTTTTTTCCTTCCTTCTTTCCTTTCCTCCTTCCCTCCCTCCCTCTCTCCCTCCCTCCTTCCTTCCTTCTTCCCTTCCCTTCCTTTCCCTTTTCTTTTGTTTAGAGATTGAGTTTCTCTGTGTAGCCATGAATGTCCTGGTACTCACTCTGTAGACCAGGGTGGCCTCGAACTCAGAGATCCACCTGCCTCTACATCCCGAATGCTAGGATTAAAGCTGTGTGCCACCATGCCCAGCATTCATTTCTCCGCTTTTCGTCTTTAATGACTGATAGTTTGTCTTTATTGGTTTTCAGAACTATGACTGAAACCAAAGGTTCTAATCTTCTTTATACTTGGCTTAAAAAGTCATGATCACGATTGTTTTATTTTATTTCCTGGTATGGACCTATATTCTGCTGCTATTCAGTCAAGTTCCTCACCAGCTTCATCTGTCGAGAATAGTTAAAGAGGTTTGCTTTCTAAAATCTAACACCAGTAAATGATAGTCTGATTTCTTTATTCCAAACCACAGCTACGAGTTTGCCACTATAGGTGTAAATCAAGAGATCATAGCTTTTCATCACTGACAAAATTTTCCTGACATAAAATCTCACAATAAAATAATCTCACAAAGTCAAGATAGTGATTTGCAACTTGATAAGGGTATCTGCGTCACACATAACTTGATAAAACATAATTTGATAAGAACATAATTGTTTTCGGTTGCCTTAACATAATTTTCAATTCATGCTATATGTCTTAGTAGTTTGGGGGCAGGTCTAAGTTTTCAAAATATTTGTAATAACCTATATATAATGGTTAAATAGTAATTCAAAATACGAGTCTCAAAGCATGCTTATGGGTATACTTACAATTAATTTGGAAAGATGATGTTCATTGGCCTATGCTTGCAGGTATTGGTTGAGAACCCTGAAAGTAAACATGAAGAAAAAATAGAATAAGGACTTTATAAGTAAGGGCCTAGCCAAGGTACTTATGCAATTGTATTTGGTAAGGCCTGACGGAAAAGTAGCTGGAATGCTATCCACGAACTCAACATGAAAATCTTAGCTCCATAGTTTTCCAGTTGAAGCAGGTGCACCTCTGTTTGTCTTTCTGCTCAGGAAAAAAAATCCTATGTCAGTTTGATATTGTAAGTGAACTGGCAAAAGTCTACATCATGTTAGGTTGAGCCATCATTTCATATAAGACAACTGTTGTTTGTTCCATAGACCCCAAGAGGATATTAACCTATGGGAAAGAAAATAACACTTGACAATCATCATTTAAATGTCCCTTATCATAGCAGTATCAATTTTGTACTCATTTATTTTTGAATGTGAAGTCGAGGTTAAAACAAATATTAGCTACATTTTTTAAACAAACTCTTAGTAATTTTAATTTCTTATTTTAAACAGGAAAAGTTTCTCCAAGCACTACAAACAGGACAAAGATGTTTTAAATACAGATACTTTCTTAAAATACAAGCAAACATTTTTGGTGAGCCAAGTAAAATGGAGTGAAGTAGATACCATTAAAATTATGAAAAATATATAGAAAATATTCTGTGATTTGAGCTTATTAAAATAATGAAATTACAGACCTCGCAACATAAGTTGGTATGAGTAGTATAAAAATATGTAATTGCAAATTTTAGTCACAATTTTAAGAAATTTGATGTGATTATATTTCACAGTATCCAAGATTGAATGTATTATAGCAATAACTTACTCTACCTCTCATTCCTTATGATGGTGGTACAACAAAGGAGTTGTGAGTAAAAATAGGAGGAAAACAACCTGAATAAAAATTTCCCTTCTTATCTGGATTTATTTAAAAATGCATTTAATATTAATAAATTTGTATGACTACCTTTTTGTCACTTCGAGAAGTTAGCGCAAAGATTCATTGCAGCGACTGTGACAATAAATGTTCAAAATTAAGATTCTGTTTTATGGGAACTTTAAAATATTTAAAATAGAAAAATCAATTTCTTTGGGGGAAAGGTGCATGAAGCTTATTCTCCCTAACATATTTCAGGAGGCAGAGATACAAAGTTAGCTATTTTTAAGAACAGTTAAGAATCTATGCATAGTGAAGATACACTTGTTGTCGATTTATATGATACAAAGTATAGATTGCACTGCAACAAATAATATCACCTCGCTACACTGTAGTAATCTACTCCACCTGTTGCAGCTCCAATTTAATTTAATTTCATCTAATTGTTCAGTACTCATGGAGGGAATATTTCTGGTTTTGATCACACAACTGCTGCAAATGGAAGAGCGGCCCCCTAGTGGTCACATGTGACTACTGCAGCCAGAACAATGTGATGTGATGTCATTGTTAGGATTTTTTATTCAGTTTTCCCTCACATGGAAAATAACATAATCGTCTAAGGTTTTTTGAAAAGTATTTATCTGAAACTTAGCAAGCAAAAATATTTTCTGATCTGTCTGTTTCAGATTTTTAAAAGGTTAATTCACTAAAGTTAATTCTTTTCTGAGTGTATCCTTCCAACCTAATCAGGGCATTTTCTTTGTTGTTTATTACGTAGCCCAGGCAAGCCTCAAATTTATGGCATTTTCATGTATCTCTCTCTCACGACAGGAATACTCCACTGTGCTCTCTGACTCACGGCTCACATCCTTCTTTATGGTAATATTTTCATCAATCAACATGTCTTTCCCCATCAGCTAACTATAAATTTCAGACACATTTTATGATGCATATATTATCAGTTCAAGTCTTTGATCTTCCCTTACCTTACTGAGCTACTGCAATTTTTAAATTTCCACAATAAATTTGATTTTTGGCAGTGTGAGGTGGTCCTGAGCACAACCGTGTTTTATATATTAATACAAATACATGTTTTAAAGGGCACATTTTACAGTTCTCCAAGTCTCATATAATTACTTTTGACACGACTTATAATTGATATATAAAGTGACATAGAGGATAATTCTGTGATTATTTAAGAGGTTTAACTCAACATTACACATGTTGTTACCAATATTGAGACCTGAGTCAATGGATGCTAGCATCACAAAAGAGCTGAATGCACTTCTCTGTACATTCCCAGATTATCATAGTCATCTAAGGAGGAAACTTCATCCGTTTAGGATAAAAGGAAGATCACAAAGAGATGGCTTATTTGGGTATAGGCAAACAACAGCTATAACGAGTGCTTTAACCTATCAACAAACATCTGCCCATTGTGAAACAGGTACTTTTGGTAAAAAAAAAAAAAAAAAAAAACAGCTGATTTTGTGAAAAAGCATTGAGTCCTCTCTTGGACCCATAAGATAATGGAAGGCAAAATAAAAGTCTGATATTTATATTGTCACTTTGTGTGTTTGCCCTTTATTTTGGTGGAAGGCACAGAGATAAGTCATTGTCCCAACACTGTTGCCACCTTGGATTCCAAGAAGAATAAAACCTTACATGACAGGCCTCTGCCAAATGTACAACATCTTGCACATTTTTCTATCCATTTGCTATTAATAAATAATGATTTCCTCACATTTCAATATGAACTGAGATCTTTAAGGATTCACACATTTTTTTTTTTTTTTGATTTGGAGAAGCCATTATATGATGTCTATCTCCTGACTTGTGTTCCAACTCAGGCCCGGAAAACGTTAGATCTGAACAGATACTGCATAAGTGTTTGACTCATTTTTGAACTGGTAGGCTGTTTGTTACTCCAGGTGCCACGGAAAGTGTTCTCCCAGCCTTTGTACTTGGCTCTTTATCAGTTCTCTCCATTTCTATTTCCTGATACCTCTTTCTTTTGGGGCTTGCCCCTAAACATTTTAAGCTTCTTTGCTTTTTTCTCTAATACCTTCCTGTCATGAGGCTATTTGTTTGCCATCTGCCTGAAGTGCATGCCAGTCTAAAGGGCATGATCTTTTTTCTTTATCTCCTCCATTCTCTCCTCTTGGGTGGCTGCCGTGGCTTTATAGCTTTGATTTTGTTCTTTTAAATTCTAATAAAACTTTCCTTTGTGTTTGTATCTGAATCCATTCTTAAATTGTTTTATCAATGAGACTAAAATCCTAAAAAGGACACATGATTTCTCCTGTGTCAATATAATGATAGATGAAATAATGTTAAAATATAGTTCTAAGCCCATCCTGTATATGTAAGGTATTCATACAAATGAATGGGAAAATAGTCATAGAAGGGAAGAGATTTCATTTTATATTTTTTTTACCTCAATTAATAGATTTTTTCACGTTGTGATTGTATATTTACCATACTCTATAGTTCAGAGGCATTGCTTTAAAAAATGACTGAAGGTCACTGGTTTGTTTCCTTATGAAAATGACATAATGGATTAAAGATGGACTTCTGTAGCTAGTGACTCATGCTTGCATTTGTACATTTTTGAGGGATGTAATTTATAGAGTAAGCATCCAGTCTTGAGCTGTGTCAGACGTCAGTTGCTCAAATTAAAAAAAAAAATCAAAGCTTACATAAGTCTATGTGGCCAATCAACTAATATAAGTTTAATATAAGCCTCAAAGATTACTCTTTTCTTTCTGTTGTGGATAAGTATGCATATGATGCATAACACAAACATAATTGCATCTTCTGTGCTCATGTCAGTAATAATAAAAGTCATAGTCTTCAAGGTATTTACATATTTGTACTAAGTTTCTAATTTTTAAGCCAAGAATGCAAATGTATTTTTGTTCATTCTGAATTTATTAAGCATTATGTGATTCTCAAGGACAGTATGATGCAGTCAAAATTTTAAAAGCTAAAAAAAAAATTTAAAAGCTTTCTCTTATTTTGCCACACAGGCAAAGGACTATGTGGGAAAAGAACCCGAATTCAGAGTTAAAAGAATAGAATTTTCTCTATGGCTTCTGCACTAATAATAACTATTCATGTTACCAAAAGTTAATCAAGAACCAGTTTTAATTTTATTTTAGGCATCTTTAAACATAATCAGTAGTGGCCAGAAAGGTGTCTTTGTGGGTAAAGAACATGTAGCATAGGCCAGCTAGTCTGAGGCCAATCACTGCAGTCCACATAGCGGTGGAAGGAGAGGATCAAAGGCAGGGTGTTGTCCTCTGACCTCAGTGAATTCTCAGACCTGTCCTACACAAACCTCTCTCTTTCTCTTTCTCACTCATTCTCTCTCCTCTCTCTTTTTATCTTTTCTCCTTCTTTCTCCATCTCCTCTGTCTCCATCTCTCTGTCTGTCTATGTCACTCTCTCTGTCTCTCTCTCTCTCTAACGGACACACAAGAACATTACATTGATGTTTTAATTTTCAAAAACCCATACACAGTATGGAATCACTCAGAACTATGAGAATACTTTAATTCCACTGATTTATTATTATGTTTAGTAATTAATTCATGGTTACTTTCACTGCATCATCTATATCTTGAAAAATTATGAAGTATCTTGTTAATATTACTAAAAATAATCTAATAAAAAATGAATAGTCTTTTGGTATCAGAAATTAATAGTTACAGGCAACTGATTATATCATAGTCAAATGTTCAGCTCACTTACATGCCGGTACTGTTTCCTAACTATATGTATGACATCTATTTAATACTTCTTTACAGTATTATATCTTGATATTTGTTGCATACCAGTATAATTTGTGACAGTGATTTAAGCAGGGAGGGAATGGACATCAAATTCTGCTTTGACAGTTGTATGACTCTAAGCACAGGATCTGTATTTTATGTCATGTTCTTATGACCTGAAGTAAATCAGGCTTCAAAAGATACGTCTCCAGTGATCAAAAAAGGCACAGGAGTCACAGTTTAAGATCTTGGTACAGAAAACTGAATAATTACTTCAAAATTATTTTATATGAACACAAAAAGTGCAATTTTAGACTCATAAAATGGCAAAAAATCTAACTATGGTTTTCATGGGAAAGTAATTAGAAATCAAAAGGGAGCTATGATGGCAGCCATGAACCAAGTATAAATGGCTTTTTCTTCTCTTGTTTCTAGTGTCTATGTCACCTGCAAAGATACAAAATCAGAAAACTTCTAACATGGGGGTCAGAAAAGGTGGTATGAAATGGAATAATGGCCTCTAGTTAGTTAGTTGAGTAGATGCCCATGACAATCTTTGTCCTTTGAAGCCTTTACACACTAACCACCTATGTGTCCCATATAAATCTAATATGTTTAATGAACCAGAAATTTTCTAGTCATGAAGTTCCATCTTAGCCAGGAAGTTAGCAACACTGATGTTAAGCAAGATATTAGTGAATTCCTATTGGGAATTCTCTACTGTAAAGGGATTTTGGAGTAAAATAATATATATTAATTTTTTACTAGTTTTCTACAGAAAGAAAGGGAGGATTAAATCTAAGGGTCAATGCTATGTATATTATTATAACATCATTCAACAATAGTATGTAATATTGTGATATTGTAAAATATTGAAAGCATCTTCTGATACATGGGTTCTAAATTTCACAGTAAATATGAATAGGCTAGGGATAATAGGTATAAGAGAAAATAACAAGTTGAAGCATTTTTGGAAAATTAGAAGCAGCAATCGAAACTGCACTTCATTGACTTTGAAGAAACCTTACTTGGGTAAAACACAGTGGGATGGATGTTATCCCAATTGATTCTACAGAAAGTGATTTGGTTTTTATTAAGGTTTTTATCAAAGACATATTGCTCATCAATCAGCTATGTTTATATAACCTTTGATCACATTTAAATGAATGTCTACTCTTCTGCAGAAACACATTTATCATTTATTTTAATCATTTCTATCCTGTCTCTGTCTCTCCCACTCCCTCGCTCCCCCCCCCACATACACACTCAAAACTCTATATAACTTTTGTTTTAATGATGCCGGAGATGAAACTTAGAGCCTCACAGATTAGACAAACACTGTACTGCCAAGAACACACCAAGCCCTTACAATTTCTTATATTTTTGGTTGTGAGCCTTGCCTTTAGTGGCTGAGCCATCCCTCCAGCCTACTTCCAAATTTTCTTAATTGTGTCATTTATTTATTAGCACCACCAAAATTTCTGTGAAGCTATCCATAACATAGAAGGCAGAGAAATAGTGGAAGTCCTATGTAATCTTTAATGAAATAGCATGGTATTGTTTCTTTTTTATTTATTTATTTTTTTACATTTCAAACATAGTTTTCCTTCCTACCTCTCCTCCTGCCCTTCCTCATCTCCCCCGAACTAACCTTCGATTCACTCTTCCTAATGGGTAAGGGCTCCCATAGGAAGTCAACAAAGTCTGGCACATTAAGTTGGGACAGAAGCATAGTATTGTTTTAATCTGTTTGTACGATTAAGTGTATGATCACAAATATAACTTTTCAACTTATTTACTATTAGCTGTCTTATTTGCATAAGTGATACTAAAATATTGGTCCTAATTAATTTGTGGTTAAGTTGAAAATAAAATAAGAACACATACTGAAACTATATAACCATATGTAAATGCTATTACTCTGTAAAAAGAAGAGCTACAACTAATAATGATGCTATGTGACTATTTTTTTTAAGCACTTTCAGCTTTGTGTTGCTTTTCTTAGAAAATAAATGAAAGAGGGGGGGAGTGCAGTCTAGAACATAAGGATAGAACTTTGGGTGAAATTTAACTCTATAATTAATTTTTAAAATTGCAAGAAATAGAAAATATTTGAAAATAGATTGGGTATGGTGGTGCATATGTGTAATCCCAAAATTCTGGAGTGAGTGATAGTGAGAATCATGAATTTGAGGGCAGCTTAGTCTACAAAGTGAAAGGTAGGTCTAAGAAAAACAAATTTGGGTGTGTGTATACATAATGCAAATTTAATATAAATAGATATTAGGAAGAATATCATAAATGTACCTGTTATGTAATATCTAGTAAAATGAAGGAATATAAAATAACTCCAACTTTCTTTATTACTATGGATCACAATTATATATGTTCAAAGGTTGGCAATATGAATCCCTGGAATTTTGCTCTTGTTAGAAATAACATTGTGTGAAGAATTCTGGTTCATTTAACTTTACCTTTTTGACTTCTGTGTGTTTAACACATTTCCAGAACTTAAAAAGGTTTCTTAAAGCCATCAATTTCTCTTCCTAAGGCATTATCAGGTTATGTATACATATAAAAATGACTAGAATTTGTGTGTATGCATGTGTGTGTGTGTGTGTGTGTGTGTGTATGTATGTGTTGACAGAGTCTCATGCAACTTAGGCAACTGAACATGCTATATAGTCAAAAATGACCCTGAAACTCCTGATCCTCTTGCCTAAGACCTTCATGTGTGCTAGCTAAATGCTTTTTACTGATCTGCCTAGGAATTCCTCTTTAACAAGGAAAGGATACAGAGGCTCATTAAAGCCTAGCACTCAAGTCACTTAACTCTTGATTTTGCACCTTAAACCCTTTTCCACAGTGCCTTTATTTTCATACATTAATTCTCAGTCAAAACATTCAATTAAGTCATAATATATAATGACCTATGCATGTAAGCATGAATTAAATACAATCTCTATCTGTGTATATATGACCTGATAAAAAAGATAGCTAGTACTCAGCTTAAACTCCAAGATAATGCTTATAAAATCTTTGATATCATGCCTAGCAGATAGTCACACTGAATTTTAAAATATTAAGTTAAAGACAATAAACAAAAATAAAATAAAACACAATAGGCTAAGTGCCTAGTAAAATTGAAATAGAAAATTTGATAATTTTATGTATGAAATTAGATGATCTTTTACTGTGATCAGTGACTTTTTCTATTTTGTGTATATAAATTTATAAAACACTACATTTTAACCATTATTTTTTATTTTATTTGGGTTTTAAGTGAGATAGGTTCTTACTATGTACTTCATAACTTGATTTGTAACACAGTCTGGCTTCCAACACACTACTCTCCTGCTGCAACCTTGACTACATGGCACACACCACCATGCCTGGCATTGGCTTATTGACTTTAGAGTCAGCAAAATAGCTTTCTTCTCCACACTTTGTAGCAAAACTGTACTTTCCCCCTGAACTAAGTCCGAGAATTAGTCTGCTGCCGTTCCTGAAGTCATACCTTACCAGAAGCTCAGGACTCTACAATTTACCTGGTGCCCACTGTATTTATTCTTGGCATTTCACAATTAATTTGTCATTTTATTGCCATTGACCCTGTAAATACTCTGCATTATTTGTGCTTTGTGATCAAAGCCAAGTATGTGTTCAGCTCAAAATTTGAGTGGAGGTATTTTTTCTTGCAGTGACAGCTAAAGAACTAACAATAAGGCTCTACAATCACAATGGCAATGAAAAAAAGAAGTGGTACGTCTCAGAAAAATGGATCAGTTACATTTTCCTCTCGTTTATTCTGAGGGGGCGAATAGAAGGAAGAGAATTGCCTTTTCTGAATGCTAGTTTCTTTTGAGAAGTTTTATATAATTCGCATGTTAGCATCTATCAATCATCTAAAATATCATTGGCGATACACCAAGCCCTTAAAATAATACTTGATGAAATTACATTATTCTTACATATTATTCATCTTATAGTTGACAAATTTGGAATATATATTTGATAAATATGAACAGTATATTTTATAGATTTAATTAAATAAAATTTAGAAAATTGGTTGCTGTTTACTAATAAATATATTTTATAAATTGAGATAGACTGTTATCCAATGAAAGGAAGAAAAGAATCGTCCTACCTAATGAATCTACTATATTGGCTACTTAAATAAGATCTGGAAGAACAAGAATCATGCTTTCAATGAATAATAATTTTACAGCATAAATATATTTTATATTTCCATTTGCAATTATTTTAAAGTAGATATGTAATGAAAGGATAAAAACAATCTATCAATAAACCTATTCATTATTGCTTCCTTAAACTATAGGTCTAAAAATATTGTTATAATAGTACCAGATCCTTTGGATTTACTTCACATGAGCATAAAAGCATAAAATTTTCCCTCAAGTTCTTTTAGTTCATTTATGAAAGTGTAGGGTATGAGAATTATAAACTTCCAGAAATCAATGGCTAATCAAAAAATAGAATGATATATGAAAAATATATGAATCATAAAGCTAACTTTAAATGTTTAAAATTCAAAAATCTACACATTCATGATCTTATCACTGCAAGCAATTTAAGAATAGCAACTTCTGATATCCTATATAGAAAAGAGAAACAATTAGACTTTCTCATCAACTCTCATCACAGAAAGAATGTGGATCATTGAGACAACTAGTTGAAGGTCAAATAATAACAAAGTTATGTAGCAGATCTAAATGTGTAACTGGCCCTACACACTAAGCACATGCTTAACACCTAGAAACAGTCAGCCAAATGGTCAAACACACACGCACACACACAAATAGCATGTGTGTATTTCTCTGTAAAATAGAAAATAAAACTATTTTAGAACTAAACTTTAGTTAATCTAAGACTTGTAAATCTTTACTTGTCTAAAATTATGTTCAGGGAAATAATAGTGCCTGATACTTGATTTCTTAGATTATAGAACATTGATTTCTTACAATCGGCAACATAATCAATGTAAATTTGCTAATTGATTCCATATTTTAGACAAAGGTTTCATTATATATAATTGCCAGTTGGAAAAAAAATTGCTGCATTTGGTAGAATATGACAAACCTGGAAGACCACATAGACCTAAGGAATATTTGGTAGAATAAGATTCACACCAGTATTTCAATATTTTCTAATGTTTCTCTAATAAATCTAATAGCCTTCTATTATTCTGTTTATGCACTTCCAGCATTTTAATTTTCCTGTTTGAATCGCAAGTACTCAGCTTTCAAAAAATGACCAAATATGATAGATTTATGTTGCAGTGACACTAAATACAAACCATATAAATAGCTGTCAACATAGATGTAGTGTACATAGGTTCAATAGAGTATAAATAGGTGTAGGAGCCCCTGCACCATGTACTTATTTTTCTATATGCTATTATCCTGATCTCATTTTATTGTTTGTTACAATTCTGTAACTCCCATGAAATCTGCTTTCTTTTTTCCATTTTTGACAAAAGGACTTATCATTTTTGAATAATGGTCTTGCATATAGCCCAAGTAGACTTTGAACTTAAAATCACCTTGCTCTTGAATGCTGCTATTAAGACCTCATAATTCACAGCCATGTTTCCCTCAGCTGCTTAATTCTCAGTCCTCCAGCACCAATGTTTCTAAATTATTTGATCTGTTTAAAAAAAAAAAACTGATAGCTAAATCTACATGAAATGTTATGTGCCCATTTTATTGCCTTGGCAAGTTTTAAGGGAGAATGTCAATAATAGCCACCTGTTCAAAGCCTAGTGATAATAGTACAAAACAATGTGTAACACAAACAACAGGAGTTTACTGTGTAATAATGTGGCCACTATATTCAAAAGTACCTGCTTTCAGGCTTCAGGTTGTTCACTACAGTTGAGTATATTATTTCACCTCTTTGCATGCTTCAGTTTGCCAATGTACAAACTTGGGTAATACTATTACCTTCTCATGGGACAGTTGTGAGGCTTTAATGAGAAAGCATATGTAAACCTCTTATACATGTGTACTATGTATTATGCAGCAATTTTAAATGAATCATGTCTACTATTATCATCATCCTTTATTATATCTTAAGAAGAATAACTACTTGCTAACTTGATCAAGTCTTCTTGATTCAATTGGAGGGAGCTGTACATAAAAACATTGAATGAGTATTGATTCATGATCTAAAATAGGAGATATGTGAGTTTCAAACAAACTTTTAAAAAAAGATGTGAACACAAGACATTTAGTTAAGGGCATTTACTAATAACATTAAAGAAAAAATATGTTTTTTGTGAAAATAAAGCAACATGGCCACTGTAGCTATGTAATCCACTAATATATTTGTCTGGACATTAGCTGAAGTGGCTTCATAGCATTTCATTGTTTTAGTTTTTACACTCCTTGAACCCCAAAGCCTGCCATTACTGAGTAATACATCTTAGAACACTCATGCTCCCTGCTGCACTGCCGGTCCAACTGACTCATCTTCTGTAGGAGGCCAAACACACTACTCAAATTTTTTTTTCCTGTAAGGCCTGCCTAATAACTTACTGCAATAATTTTGGTTGCTTCCAAAGAGACTTCAACTCTTTTTCTTTTATACATTTGTTCACTACTTTGATGAGAAATGTACTCCCTTTCTTGTTCCCCAGAAAATATCTTCTACTTGCCATCCTGAGTAAGGAGAATGTTTAGAAACTTGGAATAGATGAAATGGCTGACCACAAAAACACTTTCAGTTTTTCTGCATGTTCCAAAAGAAACTTGATGTTAGGAGATGTATATTTATGAACTTATAAGGATACACTTTTGTATGACATTCAGCATACTAATATATGGCTGTTGTGTGAGAGTGCAGTTCTCAAAGCTTTCTGATAGCTACAGTACAGTTATACATCATTAATATGCAATGACATTGTTCGCCTTTTAAGTGGACATTTGGAGTTAAATGAAAATACTATTAAAAGAAAAGAAAAATATTCCTGAATGTATGATTTCAAGAGATATAAAAGGCCATGAAGGCAGTTTGTGGGTCAAAAGTTTTTTCTAGTTCTTTTCTAATTAGACCAGGCAACCAATCATCTATGAATCAGGGTTATTTTAATTATAATACTAAACAGTAGCTAGTTGTATACAAGTGCTGCAACTTGAAAGTATCTTTAGAATAGTGTAGATGGCTCAGACTTAAACATATGTGGAAAGAGAAATCAGCAGAAAGATAAAGCAGAGGTGAGTGCTGGGTAGTGGGACTCAAGCTCAGCATTCCAGCTCTTGTACATCTTGTTTGAAATCCTGCTCATACTATTCTAATTGCTCATTAAAATGCCTGCTAGTGGCCAGTCAAATGATGTGCACCTTAAATCCTCGGTTGGTTCTAACGCTGAGTGTGTGAAAGGGAGATTACTAGGCTGTTCTGCAGTTACGTTCTCTGTATGTAGAGAAATCTTAAAATGTTTTTCGAAGGCCGTGACAGAGAGATTGAACATTAATTAGGCTGATACCTGGTGATTTTCTTCTGAGATTCAACAGTACAATACACAGAAAAAAATGGCATAGGTGTTTTATAATGATGACAAATGATAATATAAAATACAGTTTTGCATAATAGTTAAAAAGTATATTATAATGTTCACAACAAACAAGTAACATTAATTTATTATACTACTATATATTATACTATATATTATATTACTATGTGTTATTATGTTACAATAATATCTTAATGACCCCAATATGTAGTAATATTTTCACAGTTGGCTTGTGGCTACCAAGTTAATTAACTAACTAAGCATTTATTTCATTAGACATTATGCTTTCAAGGATGCTCTACTAAAATATTCTCAACACAAGAGTTGTGTATCCTTGTTTCTTGAAGGATTCCACTTCTATATAAGTGAAGTGGCAAGACACATGTTCATGATACTAACCAAATAGTCTGGAGACTAAGGAGCCATTAGATCCTGGAACTTAATTATTGTTTTGCAGCAGGGCTCTGCAAACTACAAACTTCAGTCTTAGGCAGCTGAAGACACTTCATGCTGCTGACTGATAATTTCTACCCTATATTCTGTTGGTTTTGTGCTTCCTTTATTTGAAAACATATATGGCTTTTATCTGGTGAAACTAAAATGAAACAGGAAGATAGTGAGGATTCATTTAGCTTTCAGACTATTATTGAGGTTTGGGTATTTATCAGATCAGCCAAATTAAAAAATATCCCTAAACAGTTAAATTACAAACAATATCGAGAACGCTGCAAACATAACAGAATGTCAAGAGTTTATTTTTTAGAGGGGAAATCTACTGTCTTCTGTAGTGTCAGTGCTCATATTTCTTAAATTCCTAGCAGAAAATTAGGGCATTCTTTTTTGCAATGCCGGATATCAAACATAATGTTTTTTACATTCTAGGAAAGTGCTCTGTTGCAGCCCAGGACCTTCAGTTTTTATTTTTGTTGCTGGAGAAATAGATATGTTCTTCTCAGGTAACCGTGTAAGCACAAAGAGGTACTTTGTGCTTCCTTGCATTAATCTATGAGAAAATGTTTGGAAATTGGGGAGAAAACTGGCTGGTATCAATAACATTTAACATACAATTTTCTTATAATGATGCTCTGAAGATATTATGAAGTAAAGCATAAATGCAATACTTTTGAATCCCTGCCTGGCATCCAGGAGTTTCTCAAAAAATCAGTTTTCATGATCTTCTTTTTCCTGTGAATTCATACTGCGTCAAAGCCTATTATGTTATTACCTGAAAAAGTCATCACTGCATCCATGACAATTTTACATGGCAGAAAAAAGAAAGACAACAGATGAAGGGTTAACAGAGTTCCATCTGTTTTGCTGTTAGAAAACCCCTCTCAGTGTTGTTGCAAACACCCCAATCCTACCTGGCCACTGCAATCACAGCCTTATTCACCTTCCGACATATGGGGCTTGAGTTGGGCTCGCTGTAGCAGATGCTGGGTGCTATTAGGAGAGAAATGACCTGCACAGAGCACATATTTTGTTCACTTTCCAAGAAGACCAAAAGAACAAATTTAGTGAATGAAAAACACAATTAAATACCCTATGGTCTACATCCTAAATGTATAGGGAGCAAAAAAGTCCCTACCTATAGGGTGAGGTAGGGAGTTGTAGATGATTTCCCAAAATAAAGGTGCCAAAACGTATACTTCTCTTAAAGGGCAATATTGTGTGTGTGTGTGTGTGTGTGTGTGTGTATGTGTGTGTGTGTATGAGATAGATAGATAGATAGAGAGAGAGAGAGAGAGAGAGAGAGAAAGATGATGCAAAAGAAATGAAGAAATAATTTTTCTGCGATGCATGTTAATTATCCATTCTCATTGTCATTATGTAGTCAACTCCGGGTGATGGTTTATGTATACTGCATGAATGTTTTGTTTATCAGTGTATGATTTTATATACACACATATGTATGTATGTATGTATGCATGCATGTATGTATATCATATATATATATAAACTTCTTATTGAAAAATTTAAAGTCAGTCTTGATACATCTTTTTTCACCACTGTTTATATGACGTCACGATTGTCTGCAACAAGCTGCGAGTGCAGAGATTACTAACTGCGCAACATTTTCTCCCCCCCCCCAAGCATTTTAGTTCAATCCCATGTTCCCCTAATGGACATTTTCCATGCTTATTCTATTTAAGAGGTAAATGGAAAGGGGCATATATGTTAAGGGTATCAGTTAAAGCTTTTTTGAATGGGGGCAAACTGGTAAATGTTAATGAAGAACCTGCCAGGTACTTGCAGCTATTCTGAACTGAATTAAATAACCTCTAACCGCTGATGTCGCCTTCTGTGTTTCTTGGAGGGGCTCTGTCACTTAAAATAAGGGGTCTCGAACATAGTGTGAAGTGTTTGTCACCTTAGTCACCTACTAGCATCTAATAGCAAGCAAGGCGCAAAGGGCTCGACGCAGAAAAAAACAGACGCATAGACATGTTTTGCAATGACGAACTTTATGTCGCACCAGGAACCAGCAACCTGTTCATGTTTAGCAATTCCGTAGTATGCTGGCAACACTGTTTGTCAGGTTAAGCTGAGCAAAGAGACCAGGATAAGAGGCAGAACTGGAGACTATTCCATAATCCTTTACAAAATATAAAACTGTAGCCAAATGACTTAGGTAAGCTAATAAAAAGGCTCGCTGGATACCCTTAGACCATCCTCTTAAACTTACGTGATCATCAGCAACGCTGTTCAAATTCAGCCAGCAGATGTTAGACCAAGACACAGATCCGCAGTGTGTAATCTCCCAGAGTTAACGTGTGTTCACTGAGACCCTCCAAAAACGAGGGTCGGTTTTAACAAGAACATAATAGAGATCATTTGCCCCTCCGTCCAGCCCCGCTCCCATTACTTCAAGCTCTGAGCCCCCATTCCACTTAGCCCGAGACCAATTTCTTAATATGGTGAACAGTTTGTATCCCCGCCCCCCCCCCCCCCCGCCTTACTCGATTTCACCTTCCTCAGCCCAACCCCTGGACCAGAGAACCCCCGCGATCAGTTTTACTCCTCCTCCTTTCCATCCCTCCCTGCTCTCTTCCCCCTCCCCTTACTTCTAGAGACCCCACCCCAGTCTTACTCTCACAGCTTTTCCTGAGCGCGAGGGTCCCCTAGATCCTTGCTTCCCTCTAGCGCTTACATCTCAGGTCTTCCAACCTCCTCAAGATTCCCGCTGCTTTTTTAGTGAAGCCTACGTCCTTGTCTCTTCTAGAGACCCCCAGCCTCCCCGCGATCTGAGCGCTCTGAGTCGCTCCCACCATCCTCCCGAACCAGTGCGGTCCTGCAGGGTGCAACCATCAGGGACCTGTCTAAGCACCCTTACCTCATCCTCTGCCTAAATCATTAGGGTCTCGGCTAGTAGTGTCGCCCGGGGGCTCCAACTTACCGCTAGCGTCCAGGAGGAAGACCAGGCAGGTCGCCGCGGCGGCAGCTAGATGAGAAACGGACTCGGCTGCAATCGCCCAGCGGAGCCCGCGGCAGTCGGTGCGCTGCTATGAGCTGCGCGCCGCAACCTCGCGTCTCAGCAGACAGAAAGAAGGATGGAGGGAGCTCAGCGCGAAGGACAGCGCTGGCAAGTCGACCTCCTGTGGGCAACCTGCGCCCCCCGGAAAGGTTTGGCTGGTATTGTTTCGCTATCCTACTCTAGCATAGTAACTGACACCTCCAGCATCTCCGCGCCAATTGCTTCTTTCTTCTTTGAAGGCCCCTAACTTACTACACTATTCTAAGTGGACAAGACCACCACCGGAGCACCACGACGATCTCCACGACGCCGACGACAAACGATGTTCAGAACGAAGGAAAGTTCATATGCAATAAGGTAAGGGATAGACAGGCCAAAGGAGCAACCAAGATAAACAATCTTGCTGCTCCAAGGGCTCAATCATTAAGATTGGTGCTCCCGAGGAAGCTTCCTCGGTGAGCACCAGAGCGCCTACCCAGAGCCGGTGAGTCTGCACTGGGCTCTTAGGCAAAACCTGGGATGAGGGGAGGAGCCAACGAGGAGCCAAGAATAGCCAATCAGGGCTCAGGGTTACACTGCTCCAGGCCTGTTTGGACCAGAATCTTAGTGCGTCTGGAATCTGCTGGCAGGGAACCGTGAGATCCTATGGCGTGGGTGGGGAAGTGATTAACTTGATTCATAAGGCACAGGGACCCAGGGAAACTGAGGTCGTCCTTGGCATCAAATAGGAGATGGAGAGAGTCTCAAAATTCGACCCTCAAGGGTTCAAACTTTAGGCACATACTGCGGAGAGACAGACAGACACACTCACATACAGAGAGAGAGAGAGAGAGAGAGAGAGAGAGAGAGAGAGAGAGAGAGAGAGAGAGACAGAGAGAGAGAGAGAGAGACAGAGACAGACAGACACAGATAGAAAAACAGGGAGACACAGATAGACAGAAGGACACAGAGAGATACAGACAGAATGACAGAATACACAATGAGACACAGACACACTGAAACAAGCAGACAGGGAGACAGAAAAAGTAACATACAGAAAGAGGCAGAGAGATAAGAGTTAGAGAGACGAAGACACACAGAGATAGAGATACAGACAGACAGACAGCCTTTAGTTTCTGTGAACACACTTTCAAAGTTCTCTAAACCTCACTGATTCTTGAAAATTCTAAGGGTCTTCATTCCGACTCTCAGGCATTCCTCCCTCCCTCAGGAACAACTGACACATTGACAGGATCAAGCCTTAAAGGCCTCAACCCTGTTTGGTGGCTGGCTTCCGTACCCTTGCTCCTACTCTTAAATTCAAAGGGAGAAAGGAAAAATCCTCGGCTTTGAAGACCTCAGAAGGCAGTTTTTAATTCCTTCTTGATGCCATACCACACACCCTGCTGAGGGCTTGAAATAAACCATGAAGGTAGCTCTTTTTTTTTTTTTTTTTTTTTTTTTTTTTTGGTTTTTCGAGACAGGGTTTCTCTGTGGTTTTGGAGCATGAAGGTAGCTCTTTCAGCTCTCTCGGGGAACTGAAAATATCTCCAACAGAGTTTAGGGTGTATGCTTAGTTGCCCAGCATCTGCAAAGGCTGTCAAGGCATAAATACAAAAGTAAGGTCAGGGAAGAAGAAAAGAAAAGAAAAAAAAAAAAACCTCCCTTTTGATAACTGCTTGTCCACTCAGCTAAAACCCAGTAAGCAAAACTCTTCCCCATTAACTCTAAAGTGCCGCTCCTGGGGCAGGTGCCTGCTGTGTCCAGACTGCAGTGCAGAGGTTGATCCACCTCGCCAGGATGCCCCAGGGACATCAAAATCAAGCTTAGGAGTAGAAATGCTCCGGCAGAGAAAGAGGATAGAACAGAACAGAGTAGTTGTATATGTGTGTGGGGTGGGGTGGGGTATGTGTCTCTGCAGCGTGGACAGCTGCTTGAAGTAGAGACTCCTCAATGCTTAGAGGAAGCTGAATCAAAACAACAGATCGTGACCAGTGCAACTATTTGGGACCCAAGGACAAATCAGTAATTGTATAGAAGAGAATGCAAAAGGTCTGTGTAGTGATTTGAAGGATCAAACCCAGAAAAATGCTGAATGGAGGGCATCTATCTGCAGCTATGGGACTGTTGACCCCAGTAGCTATAGAAGCTGGGAATAAAGGAAGAGTTGGGAGAGATGGGAAGACTTAGGTTTCCTTTTCATTCTGGGTGCCCTAGTGCCAAATATTGCTCGTCCTGGCTCTAGATTTGTGAGAAGAGCTATAACTGTATTTCAAGAAGGGAGTCTGAGGATGGAGATTCTATCTTTAATAAATTCGAACACTTTGAAAGGCCTTGAAATTCAATTTGTCCACCACCCGTTTTTTTTTTTTTTTTGTTTTTTTGCCCAACACAAGGGGGAAAAAAACCCCTTGCAGTTTGCTTGAAGCATCTGTTGAATGCTCCTGTTGGATGCTTGCAACACAGGTGGCCGCGACAGCGCTGCCAAGTCCGCAGACTGCACCACACTTGCATCTGTAGGATTGCTTTGTTAGTGAAAAGTATTTTATAAATACAAAAGAGAAAAGCGTATGTCTTCTTTAACAAGCACTCATATTTTAAAACTCTCCACGCGTCTTTTTATTTTTTTTATTTTTTTTTTAATGCTCGCGACTGTGGAAAGCGTTCATACTTTCCTCTCAAGCGCGATTTCTGTTGACTGTGTCGGAGGCAAGAGACGTTTGTATTACTTCAAAGTGGTAACTCTGAATCCTTATGAAATATATACTATGGAAACATAGCTCACTGAGGCCTGGGAGAAAGATACCGTCAACCTAAACCTGGTGGTCTCTTTTGCCAGGTCCCGAGGAAACCGGCGAAGGGAAATTGACCACAGCAAATGCAATTGCAGGAATGAGAGCAACAAGGATGACAGATACTCTTTTTATTCCTTATTTCGCTCTTTAGGCTATTCTCTCCATCTGGGGGGGGGGGGGGAAGTTTTGACAAGATATAAGTAGTGGAGCTCACTCCGTGATGGGATGGACAGAAAGTTCGCCAGCAGGGCAGAGCGCAGGCTTAGGAATTTGAATAGCCCGACACCCACAGACAAGCTTGCCTTTGAGAGGCGCTGTCGCCATGGTCCCGGAGCTGGTGATGCTGAGCCTGAGCAGCGTACAGCCGCATTCCGAGTGCTGATTTCGGACACAACAGCATTTCCACTGTCTTGGCTACTCTGGCACATCCATCCAGCCTTACTTCTCTAAGCAACTGCCTGGCGGAGAGTTGCTGATCTGATGAGATTTGGCGATTTGGGAAACACTGGGTAGGGAGAATAAATACATTGCAGAGAGACATTTAGGACTCATGTGAAATTTGGAGAAGTAAATTCTATACAGGCGCTCTTTCAGGGGTCTCAATTGTAGAGGATTTTTCAGGCAGTGAAAAATCTGAGGCGGGCAGTGCAATGGGATTAGTCTGAGTTTTTATTGTGTTTCTGATACTTCTTCAAGTCTAGGGAAGTTGTGCTTTTTTGTTGGGGGGAATCATTTAGAGTAAATTCTTCCAATTTGATGCAAATAATAACTGATCCAGGGAACAGGAAGAAATCCCAATACTCACCCCGGAGTTTCTTCCCAGGGGATTTCTTCTGTTTGCTATGCACTTCTTTCCAAAATGCTAGGTTTAGAAATTCAGGAAGAATGCAAAGAAATTTATTATTAAGTAAGGAAAAGTTCTTAATCATATGAGATTTTGAGGACTTTCTTATAAATTCCAGCCATGGATAAATTATTAGTCATTATTATATTTTGCTTCTTAACCGGAGAGCCTTATATTCCCAAAGATTGTGAGACAGATTTAAAAAAGAGCATCCCAATTATAGCACGGTACTCCAAGGCAAAGAATTCCTTCCTCAGAACCGAAGAAGTCAAACAAAATTTACCTGGGCAGATTTTGTAATTTCCTTGTTTCCCAGAGAATATAGATGCAAGATATTCTGCTAATCATTTTACTCACAGATATTTTATTCCTTAAAGCAAATTTTAATAGCTAAAATTTTTTAATCTGTAATTGTATTAAATAGCATTATTATTTTTTGCTTAACCAAAAAAAAAAAGAAAAAAGAAAAACAAATCCAGCATCAGATCCCTTTATTGGAACATGTAATGTCTAAAGATAATTTCTTTGTAACATTTAACACAGCAAATGTTTGTTATGTTTTCTCATTCAGAGTCACTAAGTGATAACATTTGTCATATATAGACAGCTTATATACATATACATGAAGTCTTGAATTTTAGTTCTGATTCTTTTTTTTTAAATGACAAACAGCAGCAGAACTCTATCACTATGTAGGAAGGCAGGGGGCAGTCTCTGATCACGTCAATTTTTCTTCCTGTGCAGCTGCCTTTTAGTGGGTTCCTTAGTTTAAGGGAAAATCAACCATCAACTCTGGTTCTCTGATGCACTCACTAAATGGAGAAGAAAACCTAAAAGCCTTTTGAGTGGAGTGTGGAGGTCTCAGTCACATATTGTTTTTCCATTTCTCGGGCAAAACCAGAAGGTGTCATGTTTAAAAATCTGTGTTCCTTCTTTGCAGCAAATCTCATTGAATGAATTTAACCTCATCTAATATTTTTCTAATAATGAGATACACAATGGGGCTTCTAGCAGTGCTCTTTTTATTTCATGCTTGAGACTGAGGTTCATGTGGCCTAGGCTGGCCTCAATATTGTCTCGACATATATTTTTTAAAATGATACATTATGAATTCAACTTCAAAGCTAAGAATCTAGAACCTTCAAAGACAAAAAAGCTGCAAACTATTTTGATGCCAGTTCCCTGGGCAAATATGCATTGTCTTGTACCACATTCATATTACAAAGAAAGCATTTTATGTTATTGTCATGGATTTTTACCGTAACCTCTTAGAATGAGAAAGGTAGCAATTAGCATTCTTATTTAAGTTAAAAATTCAAGGTGTTAGTGGATTCTCTTTGGGCTCTTCCTGTTGATGACCATCTGTCCTACCCATACATCCTAATTGATTCTTTTAGAACAGCTCCATCTCTAATCTCAATTCCTGCATTAACTGGACATTTTATCAAGCAACCAAAGGTTCGAGAGGTATCTACTGAGTGATGAATTTCACTTTCTTGATCAGTACCCAATACCACTACAGTATTTCAAATGAAGTAATCCTTCCTTGTTTCCTTCCTTTCCCCCGTTCCTCCCCTCCCTTCTATTCTCCTCCCTTTCTCCTTTACTCCTGCCTTCTCTCCTTCCCTCTCTCCTACCCCCTTCCTCTCCCAATCTTAAGCACTCCCATGTAACCATAAACTTTTATTCTTCTCCTTTTCCCCAAATATATCCTAGCAGTGGGTGCAAAGAAGACAAACAGCAAGGATAACTGCTAATTACTGGCATCAGAAGTTAATATTGAAAAGTACAAATTAAATTTTGCAATAACCTGAATACAAAAACTCAAAGCAGTTTGCCAAATTGGCTCACAGCACCAGAAGGTTATGCCAGTTTGGACTGACCAAGATGAAATGTAGTAAGGATGGATGTGAAATGTTATGTGGTACTGAGATTCTGTGCCCAAATTTGGGTCCCAGAATTTGGAAACATGTTTCTAAAAACATGACTTGTTAGATGGTATGGAGATCAAGCCAGCACTTCAGTATGGCTGCTTAGAAGCTTAATTTTACCCTTACTTTAGCAATGTTTATGGAAAGAGTCAGGGTACAACTGAGCTTTGTGTGTTTCCAGACACATTAAGAATGACATCAGAAGATAGGAGTTTATTCAAAAGTAGGCCCCAGCCCATGAAGTGCTGGGATAAGTTTTATGAGGAATTAAGTGTCATGATTCCCTATGACCAGGTGAGGATATATTTGGAGGATTTTCTTACCAACAGAGAACTTGCTTGTTTTGCAAGGTCACTATTCGTTTCATTTATAGTTTATTCCTCAGTGCTGAGCAGAGTCCTTGTCACAAAGCCAGCATTAAAGAGCGTAAAACTGGAATTAGTAGTGAAACTCAGTGGCTCAATTGGAGGTTTTTTTTTTTTTTTCATTCAGAATTGACTTAAGCTTGAATAAGCTTTTCCTGGATGTAGTGAGTTGTTTTTTTTTTTTTTTTTTTTTTTTTTTTTATTTTAATTTATTTATTTATTAAGAATTTCTGCCTCGTCCCCACAACCGCTTCCCATTTCCCTCCCCCTCCCCCGATCAAGTCCCCCCCCCCCTCATCTGCTCGAAGAGCAATCAGGGTTCCCTGACCTGTGGGAAGCCCAAGGACTGCCCACCTCTATCCAGGTCTCCTAAGGTGAGCATTCAAACTGCCTAGGCTCCCACAAAGCCAGTACATGCAGTAGGATCAAAAACCCACTGCAATTGTTCTTGAGTTCTCAGTATTCCTCATTGTCCGCTATGTTCAGCTAGTCTGGATTTATCCCATGCTTTTTCAGACCTAGGCCAGCTGGCCTTGGTGAGATCCCAATAGAACATCCCCATTGTCTTAGTGTGTGGGTGCACCCCTCGTGGTCCTGAGTTCCTTGCTCGTGCTCCGTCTCCTTCTGCTCCTGATTTGGACCTTGAGATTTCTGTCCGGTGCTCCCGTGTGGGTCTCTGTCTCTGTGTTGTTTAATACCAACATGCTCCTCCCTAGCATAGTAAGTCTCTTAGGGTATGTGTTATAGTGGAGAGCTGTTTGTGAGGAAAAACAAGGAATAAAAATTTTATGTTTGTTTTTATGCTAAATTTGGAAATGACCAGAAAAGATATTTCTGTTCGGGTTTAAAGGATTGCAAATAATGTGTCGTCTGTAAAATGAAGATTAAAGAAATTATGCATTTTGTGTTGACCATAGATTTGGCATTGCTAACTAGCCTCTGGGGCATTGATGTTGAGCGTGATGCATGCAGGAGATATTGACTTCCAAGGAAAATGAGGTCTTGGAAGCTTGTTTCATTGAAACAAAAGGCATTATGTTGAGCTATCAATATTTTTAGAAGTCTAGTATACTCTTTAAAATGATCAAAACCAAAATACTATTTTATGTTTAAAATGCATAATAAAACATTGCTATGGAAAATTTGAAGTACAAAGTGTGAATATTAGCTTTAAATCAGTGGCTCTCAACCTGTGGGACATAATCCCTTGGGGGGGGGGTCAAAGGACTTTTTCACAGGGGTCACCTAAGACCATCAGAATGCACAGATATTTACATTATGATTCATTAGAGAAGCAAAATTACAGTTATGAAGCAGCAACAAAATTAATTTTATGTTTGGGTATCACCACAAAATGAGGAATTGTATGTATCTTAAGGTTCACAGCATTAGAAAGATTGAGAACCGTCAAAAGCTAAAGAAAATTTATTTTTTGTTAAACTGTGTAATGTGTGTCTATCAATTTAGTATTATTCAATATCTCTGTCTAAAACTCTTGCAATTTGCACTAAGATATTTTCCAACACTAAGAACTGGCATAGAAAAACCAAAGCACAAGTAAAAATGTGTTTCGTAGCTTTTTTTCCCACAGCTAATCATTTTGTGTAACTTTATAAATTGGCAGGGGTTTCAGACTACAAAGAAGTCTTTGAATCAAGTTCTAATTGTACTATTGTTTTCTGTCAGAAGTGCTACAATTCACCAAGATGTGATAAATTGGAGTGACGTTATGGAATATGGTCATGTCAAGCTTAAAAAGTAGTGTTGAATTTTGAAAATATGCACCTCATCATGCTGTCTTTGTATAGATGAGTGAAATCCTTTTGTTTGGTTCTCTTCTTTCATAAAAAATCTCAATAGTAATTATTGTTTGGTGTGGGGGGAAATGGCTCAGTAGCTAGGAACATTATTTCACAGGTATGAGGACTCTAGTTTGGATATTAGCATCCATATCAAAAAGTGGATATGCTGGCATGTATGCCTGTAACCCCAGATCTGTGACATTAGACCAAGTCCAGATTTAATGAAAGACTATATCTGAAGAGAATATGTGAGAGTGAAACCCCACATGATGTCTTCTTCCCTTGGCCTCAGCAAATGCACACAAATACATCACACTGTCATACATGAATAAAATGAATAGAGTACTTATTATTCAATATTAATTCAGTGTTGCAAGATTTTTTAAAATATATACTTTAAATTAGGACTCAGAAATAACTTCTACAAGTCAATAAGTAATTTTTTCGCAACATAATGCTGAGTTACAGTAGGTAAAGTCACTTGTTCAGAATGATGTAAAGTTAAGCTTAGTTCAGAGATCTGTTGTTTCCTGATTTCCCCAAGGCTGCAATGAACACACTGCACATTAAGCAGACACATTTTGTAACTCCAATACATGTGGGAATCTAAAACATCTCAAAGGTAGTAAAGAGCTCTTTAAACAAGAATTTGCTATTTGAAGATAAAAAAAATCAGCTTGAATATTTAAATCACCTTTGAATATTGTTAACAATTTCCTTACAAATGGGATAACAAAACAAAAGTGAATTTAGCTTATCACAAATTATTGCAATATGGAATTTTCACCTCCTTAAATATCGTTTCTTGAGATTTTGTTGTACTTTTGAAAAAGTTGTCTTCCTTCTTATACATTCATTAGATAAGAGCATAAATAAGGAAGCCTATACTTCATTGTAAAATGCTTACAAAAATATTGAACATATAATTTTAAGTAATAATTACCAAAACTACATAGTTACATTATTTTTTCTTTTTTTGCTATCTAAACTTTCCATGGAAAATAACATAAGCAAATGAGCTAAGCTAATCCATTTGGAAACCATGGCTTAGAAACTTCATATCTCATGAAAGAACATCTGTATACAGGTGAGGGTTTTTCAAAGCCCTTCACATCTACCCTCTTTTAAACTCACTGTATTGGAAAATTCTAGATCTAACAAAAACAAACCTGTGTTAAAAGCATAGTATCACCTATAGCTTAAACATCAAAACAACCTCATCATTTGGTCCATCATCTTCAGGATTCTGACCAATAGAAATTGTAAACTGTTCATTAGTTTCCCTGCCACCCAGACCCAAATAATCACAGAGAAACTATTTTAATTACAACACTTTTTGACCAACAGTTTAGATGTATTCCTACATAGCACTTATATTTTAAATTAGCTCATTTTTATTAATCTGTGTATTGCCACGAGGCTGGAACTTACCAGAAATTTTCTGGTGACGTCTTTCTTTGTTAGCAGCTATATGGTATCTTTTTTGCTTTGCCTACTCTCTCTATATGTGTTTCTTCCAGCCTGGCTGTAATATGTTCTGCCATAGGCCAAACGTATTATTCATTAGGCCAATTTTCTTCATTAACAAATAAGAGTAAAGCATATACAGAAGGACATCCCACATCAAGAAATTATTTGACTGGTTAACAAGGGACCAATCACTTGTTCTATTGAAAAAAACTTTTAATCATTTTATCAGATTTTATTTTTGTTTCTTTTCACCATGACATGTTTTTGTAGAATTTAGATATGTATTATTCTTTAGCCTAAAGCCATTGGTTTACTGACTTCTGCTAGATTATTGGAAATGGACTATCCTTAAGGAAAAATTTCCATGCTCAGTTTGCAGATGTTTAAATGAGGTTGAACTGCCAAATATATTTTAATATTACATCAAACTGATCATTTTCCTCACCAATAAATACAAAGTGCTCCATCTCTCCAGGATTCAAAGGTAAAAGAAAGTTAAGTCATTATAATGCTCTGAAAGCAATTTATAGAAAGTGTACTATCTTAATATTTTTAATACCAAAAAATCCATGACTACATTTAGACCCATTCACATAGAAATCCTTCATCTCTACAAGTAGAGCTTAATTGGAAGCAAACGCCCACATAGCAATGTCTTTTTGACTATCAAGATTTAGTAACAGTCCAATCTTGATTTAAAAAAAAAATCCCCAAACAATGTTCTTGTTGTGTTTATTTGCAATTGTTTCGGTCCACACTTGATTCAAATATCCTCATTTTCTTTCTTCCTTTTTCTGTTCTCTCATGCCCTTCCTCTTTTCCTCTTTCCATCCCCCTATTTTCTCTAAATAGTCACATCTTCTTCCAAGGCATACATATTCTACTACATTTTCTAGTTCCTCTATCCCAATCTTTTAGACCTTTTCCTATCCATGTTTCTACCATATGGCAGATAGATAGATGATAGATAGATAGATAGATAGATAGATAATATATCTTTATGAGTCTAGTTTATTTGGTTAACATAATAATGTATGGGTCTATTCATTTTCCTGTGACAGTCATAATTTAATTATTGATGGCTAAATAAAATTCCCTTGGGCATTTGTATCATATTTTCAGTATCCATTCATCTGTTGATGGGTGTCTTGACTGTTTCCATATGTTATCTATTATGAAAGTACAGCAATATTCATGAATACAGGAGCATTTCTGCTGAATGCTGACATGAGATCCTCCATATATAGCTGGGAAATTTTGCTTTTATTTTTATGGAATCTCCATGTGATTCCCATAGTGAGTATACCAATTATTCTCCTATCAGCAGATGTAATGATTTCTCTTTCCCCATATCACTACTGTTTTCTTTCTTTCTTTCTTTCTTTCTTACTTTCTTTCTTTCTTTCCTTCTTTCCTTCTTTCTTTCTTTCTTTCTTTCTTTCTCTTTCTTTCAAGAAGATATATGTTACTCTCTCTGTGTGTATGAGTGTGTGTGTGTGTGTGTGTGTATTCCCACACAAGTGTATCAGATCCCTTGGAAGTGAGGTAATCATGAGCTACACAGTATGGGTGATAGGAACCAAATGCTGGAAAAAATAGCCAGTGTTCTTAACTGTGGAGTCATCACTTCAGACACTTTTTGTTTTCTTGAAGATAGCAAAATCATTTTCAATTAGTACTTCTCTGATTGCAAAGGAAGTTGAAGAATTTTTCTGGGTGGTAGGGGCACACTCCTTTAATCTCAGCACTTGGGAAGCAGAGGCAGTCAGATCTCTCTGAGTCTGAGGCCAGCCTGGTCTGCAAGAGCTAGTTCCAGGACAGGCTCCAAAGCTACAGAGAAATACTGTCTCAAAAAATCAAAAAAAAGTTGCAGCTGAAGAATTCTTTAAGTATTTACTAGTTATTCATATTTCCTTTAAGAATTATCTATTCAGGAAAAAGACAAGATCATATAGCATTTTCCATCTAAACTTTGACAAAGACATCAAAAGCATACATTGGGGAAAACATAGTCTATCCAGCATATAGTTTTAAGTAATAGCCACAGTTTATATAGTTTTTCAAAGAAATGCCTTCAGTTTTCCCTCATTTGGTATACTGTTGGTATATGCTTGTCCTTTGCTTTTAGTATGTTGTTTGATGTCTCATTCTATTTCTCGTTTCTTCAAGGATTTTTTTTTTTGCTGCAAAAAATGTTGACTTTGTCATTGACTTTTGTTGGAGGAGGAGGCCGCTTGTTGGTTCCCAGCTGCTTAGCCCTGATAATCACACAGAAACTGTATTGATTAATTAAATCACTACTTGGCCCCATTAGCTCTAGCTTCTTATTGGTTAATTCACAGATATTAATTTAACTCATTTTTATTAATCTGTGTATTGTCATGTGGCTGTGGCTTAATGGCTAAAGTTATGTCTGGCTCCAGCGGGGCTATGTGACATCTCTCTGACTCCACCTCCTTTTTCCCAGCATTCAGCTTAGTTTTCCCCACCTAGCTCTGTTCCCCTATAAAGCAGTTCCTTTATTATTCAATGGTAATAATAGAATGCAGAGGAAAATCCCACATCACCTCCCCTTTTCTGTTTAACTAAAAAGGAAAGTTTTAGCTTTAACATAAATAATACATTAATCAAGAACAAACATAGACATATAACAAAAATGACCTTAAGTTTGTATCAATAAACCAATATCCATACCAATGTAAATCTCTATAACATATCTCCCTTTAAATTTAAAAGAAAATTTATAAGCAATATTTGAGAAAATGGGCAGTTATTCTCCAACTACTTCATTCTGTTTATTGGGCAAAGTAAATTTTTGAGGGGTGTTTAAGGCAACCTTTCAGGGGGACTTGGTCCATCAAACCATATTAGTCTGGAAGCAATTCAGAGTTTCTCATCCTCTGTGGAAACAAAAGAACACCTTTTACAAATCAATATATCCTTAGACTCAAATTTTGAACTCAAGATACCTTTAAAGTATTTATTTTGGCTAGTTAAGCAGTCCTCAGAATCAAATATCTCTCTGTAGTCAAAAAATTAAAAGATAACATAATAATATACATAATCCAGACTCTCTGTGTATATTCCATCTTTACATGGCTTATTTTTACTCTATTACTTTTTAATATTTTTCATTATCTTTACTCCTTTAATATATGACTGTCTATCTATACTGTCTCTTTAAAGACTTTTTTTATTTAAAAAAATTACTTTTTATAACTCTGTACTCCTTTTCTTCTCTCTCCCAAGCCTACATACATTTATACAACACTGCGACCCATTTAGAGTTTTTTTTATCTGAATCTGCTTTATTGTGTATTTATAATTATTTTCTCACAGATATTAATTTAACTCATTTTTATTAATCTGTGTATTGTCATGTGGCTGTGGCTTAATGGCTAAAGTTATGTCTGGCTCCAGCGGGGCTATGTGACATCTCTCTGACTCCACTTCCTTTTTCCCAGCATTCAGCTTAGTTTTCCCCACCTAGCCCTGTTCCCCTATAAAGCATCATTTGCTTCTTCAAATGATAATCGCTTCTTATAAACTTGTGCTGTGGCATTACTAAGGTCTAAATGTTACTTCATGCTTGCTCCTCACAGTCCAGCATTGAGGAACACTTGTTGACTCTGAGAGCCATGCACACCACCCCGCTTCCCGGCACACAGCTACTCCAAGTTGCCATGAAGCAAGCCACAGCATGCTGCTCACAAACCCCATCCAAATACTCAGTCTCCTGAAGGAGCCACAACTCATGCTAGCAGCAAGGCCCAGAAAGCTGCATTTCAAAACTGAGTTTTATTTTGTTTTTGCTACTGCTGAATCAGAAAAACCTCTCTTAAAGGAGCCACAGTACACCACCAGCAAACAGCAAGAAGCTCTGTTAAACTCTATATTTTTGTGTCTAGAATATCTTTTCAAGCTCTTTCAGGTTTTAAGAGGATTTTAGTTTGCCACGTTGGGCACCGATTTGTAGTAAGGAGCTGCTTGTTAGTTCCCGATCGCTTAGCCCCAAAATCTTAATTTAACCCATTTCTAGTACTTTATATTTTACCACGAGGTTCGTGGCTTACCAGCAAGAATGTAACATGTCCACATCAGACTTTGCTTCAGTTCCTTTATTTTGGAATATGAGAGCTTTAAAATTATGTTGACATATATGATTTGGAAATGTGTGGTTAAATGTGTGCACAATTTAATTAGTGCACATTTATATTAAGAAGATCGATGCTAAGTGATTTAGTGAACAAATTCTTAAATAATACAGAAATTGACCAACAATTTTGTTTTGACAATGTTAATTTGTTGGTTGCATTTAGAATGGAAAAGGTTTAGTATTAAAGTATAACACTGTATTAATTAAAAAGGTATTTTTTTGAGATGTCATCTTTGTGCTTTTGATGTCAGTATGCTATGATTCCATAATTTCTATACTGAAACAATTTGGCATGTGCATTAAATTCTTTGAAGTTTCTTTATTCATTCATTTGAGAGGTTTGTGCTACAGCATGTGTGTAGAAGTCAGAGGATTGCATTCAGGAATCAATCTTCTCCTTCTACCATGTAGGTCCCTAAAATAGAAGTCAAGTTTCCAGGTTAGGGAGCAAGCACTGTACCTGCTGAGCTACCTTGCTGGCTTTTTTATTATTTGAGAGAATTGCTTTTATGTCAATTCTACCTCTCTCCAACTCTTTCTCTCAGTGCCCTATCTCTTAATTCCATTGCCTCTTTAATTATTATTATTTTTAATTATTCATTTCCCCCTATCCCAGAGAGTTGGTTTTGTAATTGCAGGTGTGGGATTCAGCTTTTCTGACTTCATGATGTTTCCTGTTAAAGTCAGAAGTAGGATTTGAAATAGTTCAAAAATGGAACTACATAGTTTTACTACTAAGTAAGATCCCAGATATGTGTTTTTCATAAACTTATTTACTAAATTTCTTGTATACCTAATTGTTTGGATGTCTTTTTGAAGGTGTTGAATTTTGTCAAATGATTTTTCTGAGAAATCATGTGAATTTTGTCATTTATTCTTTTAATGTGGGATAGCACACTGATAAATTTATATATGTTGCATCATCCAAGCAACTCATGGTGTTTGTTGACATGAATTCCCCTTTTCAGAACAGCTTCTCCTAGATTTTACTATGTTTTATGGAACTTTTTTTGTTTATTTGGATGAGAATTCCTTGACACAATGGTTGTTTAAGAGTTTGTGGAGAAGAGCTAATTGGTAGAGGGCTTGCCTAATGTTTAGTAACTAGGCACTGTATTTATTTCCTAGGACTGGAAACAAGATCATTTTATTTCAATCCTACCTACTGTAAGTTTAACTTTTTTCTTTTTTCATTTCCTTTTTTGTCTGAGACAGGATCTTACTATACAGCTCTGGCTGGCCTGCCTTGAGCTTACAAGTGATAAGATTGAAAGCATGTGCAATGATCAGCCTCAATTTTTCTTTTGTTTTCTTTTTTTTGGGGACTGTCCTGGAACTAGTATTGTAGATAAGGCTGGTTTCAAACTCACAGAGATCTGCCTGTCTCTGCCTCCAGAGTATTGGGATTAAAGGTGTGTGCCACCACCACCCCGTCAGACTCAATTTTTGTTTTAAAAATTTATTTTCCTATCAAGGTAGAGCCATTAGACCTGGCATCTTTGAGTGTAACCCCATGGACTATTATAGTTAGAGAATTATAGGTACTTCTGTCACTGAAAGTCATACATTACACATAAACAACAAACAATGCCTTGTTCTTGTATTGTTGATTGGAACATAAAATGCATAATTAATTTTCCAAAATTTAATATCAGAGATATTATTGAGGAAAAGAATCTGATCATCCATATAATCAAGGGCAACCTCACTTACTGATATTTCATTTTCAAACAGGCCAATGAAGTTTGGCACTCTGAGAGGATAAAGTTAACTTGTGTCATTCTTCGATAAATATGAAATTCTTTAAGTTCCTTGCTTTTCTTAGGATAAGTAAGGGCTATAAAACATGTGAAATTCCTCAGCTATGGAATATTTATCATGGAATAATCATATAGCACTGGGATATTTGTGAGCTTTTCCTACCAAAGCATCTAAAAACTTGCCATTCCTGATACCAACCCCCAAGCAATACTCTCTAATAATCAAAGCCCAAATCAAAATCTTACCAAATTTCATGCAGAGTCAATGGAATTTTAAGTGTATGAAACTTCAAATGTATCTCTGTGGAAGCTGTAGTGTGTGGGAATGTGTGTGTCTACGTTTCTATAGGACAAAGACCATGCTTACTCAAAGGAACAGAATGTTGTAATTCTTTGGCTTTATTTTCAGGTTAGATAGCATAGTACTCTTCATAGAATCATATATTTGAGATTGATTCACGGAAGAGGAAATAGTGATTTGCATTTGAAATGGATTCTCTTGGTGTGGTCTTCCACTTGCCATTTCAGTTCTTGCTTGCTTATTTAAACTATCCAATGTCTATTTCTGTATTGCCTTTTGAGGGGGATTTGTACAATTTCTGTATTTTTTCTAGTTTCACTTTTAAAATTAGAAAAAATACTATTAGTAAGAATAGCTCTGGAAACCACTAGATGCAATGATGATTCTCTTTATTTATTATTTTTGTTTATTAATAAACAGGGTTGAGTCATCAGAATTCATAATTTTTTCAATTTATTTTATCCTTTCTTTCTGTTTTTGCTTCATTCTCTCTCTCTTCACACTCCCCTGCCTTTAAATGATGTCTTATAAAATGAAGTAGTTAGATCTTTTGGTTCATATTCTTTTAGAGACCAAAATTACACATAAGATGTTTATAATTCCATTATGTTTTACATAGAAAACAATGTCTTACATGGATATCTCTAATTTACCCAAAAACATTTTTGAAATTATCCTGTATTTTTGTATTTATGAAAACAGGTGACAGTGTTCTGCAGTTTGTTACCCTAAAGTCACTTAAATAATTTTTGATTAGTCTCAAAGTAATGGTCTTATTTTTGAAATAATGCAGGTTTGAGTTATAGTTTTCAAATAATGTAATTTACCTTTCAAAAATTTATGCTTCAGTAGTTAATATGTCTACACAGTTATGCAATCATCATACCTAGTCCATTCTGATCAAAAATTATTAATGCAATTTATGTTTATTATTAGGTTGTGTTAATTACTTTATGTATGTTTATCAAATATCATGATCTATGTCCTGAATACATATATGCATATGCTTTTATTTGTCAGTTATATTTTAATATGGTTAGAAAAATGAAATTAAAATCAAAATTAAGAAAAAATGAAGTAAAATGTGTAAGTTGTAGGAAATATAATCTTTAAATATTTTGTTAATTCTTTGAGAATTTAATGCAATGTATTTTGATCATATTCATCTCATTCTGTCAATGCCACTCAGTTTTCCCTACCACCTAATTCTCTCTCTGTCTCTTTGTCTCTGTCTCTGTTTCTCTCTCTCTCCCCCCTGTTCTTTTCCCCTCCCCCGTCCTGCGCTGACACTCCAGTTTTGTTTTCTAACTACAGTTAGGACTGTTGACTGCCCTGGAGTGTGGCCGGTACACCAGGAAGTACAGCATAAAAGAGAACTGACTTTTTCTCATCCCTCAGCAATCAAGTATCAATAGGTTGTCAGTAGCTGGGGTGGGACTTCACTCCCATCTTTCCTTCTCCATTCAGGAATTTTGTCTGTCTTGAGCTTGTGCAGGGTCTGTGCATGCTGCCACTATTGCTATGGGTCTATCTTTGCATCTCTCTTGTTGTGTTTGGGAAACACTGTTTCCTTGAAGTTATCTAATACTTCTGCCTCTTACAGACTTTCAATTCTATCTTAAGCATAGATTCCTCAAGTGTTGAGGGGAGGAGTGTTACATAGATATTCCATTTAAGGCTAAAACCTCTAAAGTCTCTTATTCTTTGAACATTGATCAGTTTTGTTTCTCTGTGTTAATTGACATTTGCTTTGAGGAGAAGCTATGATGATGAGAGCTGTGTGATACACTAAAAAACAGATATAGCTGTATGTAATTAGGAGACATTTTTATTGTCCTTCAACTAAACAAGATTAGCAGGTTTTGCCTAGAGCCCATGACCTTTCTGGCGACAAGATTTTGACCTCATTTACAGTGTCAGGTTTGTGTTCCATCTCATCGAGAAGGCCTTAATTCCAATCAAAAAGTAATTGGTTACTCCCAGAACATTTCTGCTACCATTGTGTCAGTGAGCATATCTCATTGTGCTGCTTATTAAGTATTGTAGTTTGCAGGGCTGATAGCTGGGTGAGGTTGTTGATTTTTTTTTCTCTTTTGGTAGTGTGCATAGCACCTCCCAGTGCTGTAAAAGTATTTGGTAAAGATGAGGTTTTTAGGCCAGTATTGTCTTGATTTTGCCTTGCCTTCTGACTCAAGTATGTGGTGTCTTAAGCAATAAGACTATTTAAAGGAAAAAATATCACCAGATATAGACTTCTTGAATCATCGTGTACTTTTATGGAATATTATTTTAAGGTGTGTTATTTTTGTTTTTGTTGTATTTGCTTAACTCTGTGAAGCTGTGATTCTTTGCCTGTCTAAAACACCTAAGAGCTAAATGTTCAATAGCGAGGCAGGAGCAAGGAATGGCAGTGATGGCAGACAGGGAGTATAAATAGAAAGAGAAATGAGGAAGCGGGGGAACAAGAAAGAACAAGAACATCAGGGGTCAGCCACCTAGCCACCCAGCCAGAAATGGAGTAGGAGTGAAAGTAAGATATAAAGAAGTAAGAAAAGAGAAAATCCCAGAGGATAAATGTAGTTGGGATAATTTAAGATTAGAAAAGCTGGCTAGAAATAAATCAACCAAGGCCAGGTGTTTATAAGAAATAGTAAGAAATAAATAAGAAAGAAATAGTAAGTAAATCTCCCTGTGTGATTTATTTGGGCATTGGGTGGCAGGTTCTCAAAAACTAAAGAATATTAAGAAAACCAACAGAAGTGTTTAGGTAGTTATTTCTGTATGGTTGATATGGGTGTACTTCGGATGTGTGACTAGTGTCCATAATAAAACTGTAGTCACATTGGGACAGTAGAAAATGTAATATAAAGAATAACCAAAATTAACCTAATTGGGAGTAATATGGTTTATAAGACTAAATAAATGTATTGTAAAATTATACTAATTTAGAATTATATGCAGATATTTGGTATGCATTTTAACTTTTAGATAGCATTTAAGCCTACAAAGAGGAATTCAGTATCATACATTTGTGGATGACAATACAAAATGTCAAAAATGATTTGTAACTGGATTAGGACCAGCGATGGAAGATATCATAGAACCGCATTTATATACCCAACTCTTTTTAAAACATTAGTGGTATATGCATATATGCATGTATCTTTTATATGGTCTATATGGCCTTTTGGTTTAAAGGACATTTTGTGAGAAACATGTTTCCAGTTTAGTCTACTTACCACACTGTAAATACCACCTAAATTTAAAAATAAGCAAATATTTTTTTCAGATGGAACACCCTTAAGGTTTAGGTGCTCTTGTATACCACATTTGGATTTTAAGAAGGCAAGAATATGGAAATGCCCATCTCTAGCAACAATGATAAGTTTAATGAAGATTTTGAGAAAAAAGGTTCTGAAAATAGGAAATATTTTAAATCAAATTAAATTAGTCAATGCTAGCAATAGATGAGAAATTGTATTAGAGCTAATCATCTTTTCCTTTCATTTCTATTATTTTAAATTATCCATTGGTTAAATTAGTGGGTGATAGTAGGTTTTCAGGACTACAAAATTTTTGATAATTACTCATTGGAACTGTATAAATATGGTAGCATCATGCCTTTATTGCATATTAAATACACATAAATCTTCAGTATTTCCTGTACTTGAATAAAGTATTGAATAATATGGGCTATCAATATTGAAGTTAGGAATGCAGAAAGAATACATTTTCATATTTTACTATTACGCAATTTATGAGTTCTAGTTGGATAGAAGTAGTTTGAGATAGATATATTGTCCCGAATGTTTAATCATGTTGGAATGCACAGAATATAATTTAAGGACAGAGCTTTGAGCTTTTAATATTGTAAATCATGAACACTGTTTTATGACACTTTTTTAGGGTTGGAAACCTGCTAAGATGAATCTACATTGTACTTGCCTATTTTAAATTCATAAATATTGCCAGGTTCATAATTCAGTTCAAATATGAAGTGTGTGTTCAACAAAACTACATTTGTTGATACTGTCATTATCATTAAACAGGGATTCTTTATTTCCATGAGAGTAAGAACGGAAAGAAGAAACTGTTCTTGTAGCGCAATAGATATACTGGCCAGATAGAAGCATCTTCCTAGAGGCTGAGGAAGTTGTTTGTGCACTTTATAAAGGGAGTTGTCGATCATTTATGCCAAAGCTTTTAATGTAGGTAATGCTGCTTCTGGGAATGCACTAGGTGAAGATTTAATTCAAAATAAAAAGAGGATAAAAATTACTGAAGTTTCTTTTAGCCATATAATTTAATGTACATTTTATTATAATAAATATACTGCTTAATTGAAGTATGCCATCTCTAGAAATGGGAAATGAATAAGGATAAGAAATGCATTGCCTTTTATGTCCATTTGAGTCTCCCATTACTGGATAGTTAAGAAGCTTTTTTATAGCCGGAATAGATGGATAATTCTGACTCCCACTAAGACACAGAAATGATTGACAAGATTCTCCTAATCTCAAAAGGCATTCCAGAAGGAAAATTCTTTATAAGGCTTTCAGACCAGTTGATTATCTCAAATATCACTTGCCCCACATACTTTTTTAAGAGATAAAAAAGCATCCTCTACAGCATCCTATCTCCCTTTCTCATACCCTCATTACAATTTTTCACTATTTTTATAAATCCTACCTGAGTGAGAAATCACTACAATGAATCTTTTCCTCTTTGCATGCAGTATTACTGTTTTGCATCAGTTACATGTTCCATTTCATCTACAACACCACATTGATTAATATCTAAACATCTCTTCTAGTTGCTGTGTCAAGTTAATCATCAAACTGATTCCAAAACAATAGTCTTTGTAATGTATAATTTGTGTGTGTGTGTATGTGTGTGTGTGTGCGTGCATGCATGCATGAATGTATGTGTGTCCCTATTTGTTTCCTAAAATATGGCCAACATATAAAGTTAAAAATGTCAATTATAATTGTTTAAAAGAATCTTTATGATATGTCTCTGGACTACAGCTGTAACATGAGGGCCTGCTTGTTGTGGTTACTGTCCTGGCCAGTTCCCACAGCTGGTAAGCCCCAAAGAAATTTACACAGAGGTCTCCATAAGTTATAAACTGATTGACCCATTAGCTCAGGCTTCGTATTAGCTCTTATAACTTATATTAACCCACTATTCTTACCTATGTGAGCCACATGGCTCAGTACCTTTTACAGCGGGTTAGGGCACATCCTGCTTCTTTGGTGTCTGGACAGGACTGCGAAGGAATGGGCTTCCTTTTTCCCAGAATACTCCTGTTCTCATTGCCCTGCCTCTACTTCCTGTCTGGTTGTCCTGCCTCTACTTCCTGCCTGACTAATGGCTAATCAGCATTTATTTAAAACATAATTGACAGAATAGAGACAATTCTTCTGTACCACTTCCCCCTCTTTTTTTTAAACAAAGGAAAATATCCATAGTCCATTTTTCTTATCTGTGTTATATCCATAGTCCATTTTTGGGGGGGATATGGGCATAGTATTCTAGGCTACTTCCTGCTTGTTGAGGGTGATGATAATCTTATGGGGACCTAAAGAATATTTGGAATTATGATTAAGTCCTGACTGAAATATCCTGTGAGTCTTGATCATCTCAGGCAGCTGTCTTGAACCTGTTCTAGATGTAGAACTCAGACATCTGGGCAATCTGTTCCTACTGGAGATTTCTCAGGTGGTCTTCCTTGATCAAACTGGATTTTTCTTAACTCAGAATGAATCCACAGCCTCTCATTTCCTGTGGAAACAAAAGCAAAATCTCTTATTCAAAGTACCATACCTTTTCACTTCAATTTTTAAGTCAAAGTATATTCACAATACTTATCTTGAATTAATTCAGCAGCATTTATAAACAAATATCTTTTAGTAGCTGTTGCTCCTTCCTCAGCATTCAAACAATTCAAAGAGAGCATAATGGCATACAGTATCAAGATTCTCTGTGTATTTTTCATCTTTATGTCACTTTACTTTAACCTTTATTTCTTTTTGTACTTTCACTTTTTAAAACAGGTTCTCTGTATATCTAAAGCTGTCCTGGAACTCCCTCTGTAGACCAGGCTGTCTTTGAACTCACAGAGATCCACCTGCTTCTGACTCCCAAGTGCTGGGATTAAAGGTGTGTACTACCATAACTTGAATTCACATAGGTCTGTCTGCCTCTTACTCCCAAGCTTTGGAATTAAAGGTGTGTGCCACCATGCCTTCAACTCACAGAGTTCTGCCTGCCTCTGTCTACCAAGTGTTGGGATTAAAGGTGTGTACCACCACACCCAACTATTCTCTTTCATTATTTTTTTTTATTTTAAGGACTTTAATCTTTAGCCTGCATATATTTTTAGCAAAGTGTAAACCATTTAGAGGTTTTATTCATCTTTGACTCTCTCTTTACTGTATATCTCTCTTTTTTTGACTACATGAGTCTTTAATTTGCTAAGCAATATGGGTAGGATTAAAACCATAGCTTTGACAATGAGATCCAGCCCATTTCTTAGCTTTCTGAGATTCCAGCTTCATGGCAGAGGTACCGGCTAGAGCCATGTTTATTGCCACAACTCTATGGCTTTTCAAGGTCCCTGCCAGCAAGCAAGCTGCAGCAGTGTGTTCACAAACCGCATTCAAATGCTTTGTAATTGGACTGCCTGCCTGAAAGAGTCTTGTTTGCCCTGGCAGGATGGCTCAGAATGCCAGCATTTTAAAACAGTGCAGCTTTTTTCCCCCTACTATCACTAAAACCCAAAAAGCATTCATTCAGCTTTTCATCAACACCATTTAAGTGTTTCGTGGCAGGACCTAGCTGCAAGGTTTCGCAGCTAAAGCTGAGTCAGGAAGCCTCTCTTAAATGAGATTGCCTGCTTGCCTCTAGCAAGCAGAGCAGACCCGAGAAGTTGCAGCTACCAAGAAGCCATGATTTACTCTATTCTTTTCTGTCTAGAATTACTTCCCAAGCTCTTTCGGGTTTTATGTGGATGCTGTTGTCCACATGTGTGCCATTCTGTAACATGAGGGCCTGCTTGTTGGTGTTTCTGTCCTGCCCAGTTCCCACAGCCAGTAAGCCCCAAAGAAATTTACACAGAGGTCTCTGTAATTTATAAACATATTGGCCCATTAGTTCAGGCTTTGTATTATCTCTTACAACTCATATTAATCATTATTCTCATCTGTGTTAGCCACATGGCTCAGTACCTTTTTCAACAGGACAGGTCTCATCTTCCTTCTTTGGTGTCTGGACAGGACTGTGGAGGAACAGGCTTCCTTCTTCCCAGAATACTCCTTTTCTCATTGCTCTACCTATTCTTCCTGTCTTGTTGTCCCACCTCTACCTCCTTCCTGGTTACTGGCAAATCAGCATTTATTTAAAACATAATTGACAGAATATAGACACTTCTCCCACACCATACAACCATCTTTTTAAGTATTTACTTATTTTTATTTTATGTGTATGGGTGTTTTATCCTCATATATGTCTATTCACCGCATGCATGCAGTGTCTGCAAAGACTATAAGAGGGCATCAGATCATCTGGAGGAGGTTTCTAGCTGCCCTTCATGTGCTGGAATCGGAGTCCCCTGGAAGAGAACCCAGTGCTCATGGCCATTGAGACATCTCTTCAACTTTTACACACACACACACACACACACACACACACACACACACACACAAAATACTTTGAATGTTCTGAATGTTTTACTTATTAAAAATTTGGCACCTTTGGGCATGTATACAATATAATAGAGATGTATTCATTTTCATTGCTTTCTCTTGCCCCTCCTACTTCAGTCTACCCATTTCTTTTTCAAAATTAGTCCCCTGTTACTTTCATGTTGCTGTTTTCTTACCCACTGAGTTTAATTGAGTTTGCATATAAAAGCATGGGCATGGAGTTATTTAATAGAGAACAGGCAATTTACCAATGACTATACCACTGAAAAAAATGATACCTCCTCCCCAGTCACCACTAACTACCAATGGCTAAAGGAGGGATAGAGTCTTATGATTCTCACCCTTGTCCATAATGGGTTGTTGATGGGTCCAATCTTGTGCAGGTCTTATGCATGTAATAACAGGTGTTGCTTGTTCATTATTGCATTGGCTAGTTCATGGCAGCAAAATGAGGTGAGAGCACTTTACAGTACTCTGCCCCATCTTCCAGTTCTTACATTTTTCTCTGCTTCCTCTTCTGAGACTCCCACAAAACATTGCTTTATCTCAGACTTCTCTTCCATTTATAATCTGGATTTACTCAATATGTAAATACAACCCTTGTTCTTTCAAGGATTTTGGTTGTACTTCACAAATAATTTTTCTCTACTTCTCCATCTGAACATCTTTAAATATAAACATTGTTCTGACATTTTTTTCTTCATTCCTAGTCCCTATGCTCACATCACTGTCTCTGATGTATACCAACCAGTTTCATCACCACTTTCACACTAGATTGAACTGGATTGGGACATCATGACATGACCATGATACACATACATCATTGTGTATCAGAGTCTTACATAGATATATCATGTAGTTAAGGTGTGAAATGATTATTATTATAATTATGATTATTGTGCAATTAAATTTATTGAAGAATTAGAGGATTTAGCTTCACTTGCTTTGGGTTTGCATGGTCTTTCTTTCATTTCATGTTCATATTTATGTCTGTCCAAAGATTGACCTGAAGAATAAATTAACCTAACTATAGCAATAATTCTAGATTAATCCTAGAAACTAAGATAATTTTGCTATGGTTTTGGACAAAGCTTACTATCTAAAATTTAATCTATCTCCTATAAACCAAGACTAAATAATCCTGGACAAACCATTAAAATTATAAATTGTAAATATTTTCAAATATTTGAAGATAGAGAATCAAATATTTTGGTATTTGGGATTGATACCAGGGCTTCATGAATAATAGGTAAGAATTTACCCACATCATTACCCCTTTTTTAACATTTTAAATTGAGATTGAGTCTCACAAAGTTGCCAAGTCTGACCTCAACCTAACTCCTTCTATAGCTCATGTCTTTAACTTTAATCTCTCTTCCATAACATAAAGAAGTATCTGGGATTACAGGTCTGCATCACTAGGTCCCATGACAATTAAATTTCTAAAATCCAGGTATGGAGGAGTGTACCTATAATACCAGCACTCTTGTGGTTTAGGTATGGTAGTCACAATCTTGAGGTTAGTCTGGAATATATAGTAAATACATGTGTATTAGACAGGGTTCTCTAGAGTAACTGAATTTATAGAATGAATCTATATTTATATAGACAAAAAAGAAATTATTAGAATGACATACAGGCTGTAGTTCAATTAGTCCAACTGGTTGTAAACTGAAAGTCCAAGCATCAAGTAGTTGCCGAATCCTCAAGTCTGGATGTTTCAGCTGGTCTTCAGTTTACATTGGAGTTCAAAAGAAGTAGGCTCTAATGTCATTGAAGGAATGTATATGATATCAAGGCAGGGCAAGCAGGGCAAGAACAAAGAGTCCTTCTTTCATGTCCTCATATAGGCTTCTAGCAGAAGGTGTGGCCCAGAAAATAGTTGTGTTTCCTGCCTCAAGATCCAAATCAAAGGCATATATTTTTTCACCTTGAGATCCATATTGATGTCGAATTCCCCTCTGCATGCTGTGAATTCCATTGGTGAATAAAGAAACTGCCTTGACCTGTTAAAGGGCACAACTTAGGTAGCTGGGAAAAACAAAACTGAATGCTGAGAGAAAAAGGAGGAGTTAGAGAGAAGCCATAAAGCTGCTGCCAGAGTCAGACATGCTAAAATTTTGCCAGTAAGCCACTGCCACATGGTGATACACAGAATACTAGAAATGGGTTAAATTAAGATGTAAGAGTTAGCCAATAAGAAGTTAGAGCTAATGGGCCAAGCAGCAATTTAAATAATATAGTTCCTGTGTGATTATTTTGGGAGCAGTCTGGAACCAATAAACGGCCTCCCCCTGTAACATGAAGGGTCAGGCCTGCTTGTTTGGGTTTCTGTCCTGCCCAGTACCCCACAACTGTTTAGCCCCCACAAAATATCACACATATATCTCCACAAATTATAAGCTGATTGGCCCATTAGTTCTAGCTTCTCATTGGCTAACTCTCACATCTTGATAAACCCATTTATTTGATCTATGTTAGCCATGTGGCTCAGTACCTTTTTTCTGTGGGGCAGATCACATCCTGCTGCATTGGTGGTCTGGGCAGGAGTGCGAGGAATCAACTTCCTCCTTCCCAGAATTCTCTTGTTCTCATTACATAATTTCTACTTCCTGTCTGGTTTTCCCGCTTATATTTCCTGAGGCCAATCAGCGTTTATTTAAAACATGATTGACAGATTACAGACAATTCTCCCACACCATTCCCCAACAGCATATGATGTGCCCTCCATTTCTGAATTGTAGTTCATTTAAAATGTAGTCAAGTTGACAGCCAAGAATAGCTGACACACAAGGTTTCTCTACACTGCAGAGAGAGTCTCTCCCTGTCTCCAGTATATTATAAACTGTGTATGATGGCCCATGTTTATAATCCTAACACTCCACAGAAGAAAGTAGGAGGAAGAAAATTTCAAAGCCGTCATTGTCTACATTGAGGTCAGCATGGGCTAGAGAATGTGTCTCAGAAAAAAGTCAGATTTTAAGGAATAAGCACAAAGTAATTTACATAATTTACCTGTAAACTCATGAACTATAGCCTAAAAAGCAACCTGCAAAAATATGTAATTCTTACTAAAATAGGCATATTAATCAAACAGAAAATGATCAGTTATAAAGTAAATCTGATCTTACCAGTAATGTTTGCTTTCTATGTGTACCTTGATACTGCCTGCTTTTGTGTTTATTGTTTTTGAAGTGTTCAAATCTCTTCCCTACTTTTCTTTACATATATTCCATAGAGAGTTTTGTTTGTCTGCGCCTTTGGGGATTGCATTTAACATTCTAAATTTATAGCAGTCAATATTTAATTTATACCAACTTAATTTCACTAAACCACAAATTGGAGTCTCAAATTATATTAAAAACGTGTAATTGCCAACTAAAAGGATAATAATTTTAGTTTAATTTTAAAACTGTTTAGTGTCTAAAGTTATTAAAAGGTAAAGGTGAAGATGCAAACCAATGTTAAAATAATTCTGGCCCATGTGTTTAACTCAATTGAGAACTTCATTGTAACTTTAAGATACATAGCTTTAAGATGCTTTATAATGCCAATATTTGTAGAGTACATCTAGTTGCGATAAACTCCCTCAGATTCTGTTTATCTGGGATTGTAATAATTACCACCTCAGTTGGAATGAATATATCCAGGATGTGATGGGAAGTCTTGGCTGTCAACATGACTGCATCTGCAATCAACTAAAATGCGGGTCTTTGGGTATTCCTATAAATTAATTTTTAAAAAGTAGATTATTTGAAGCATGAATGTCAACTCTTAATTTGTGAGTCACTTTCTGGTGGAAACCCAACTAAAAGGAAAATGAAGGTAGAAACTTTGAGTTTTGCCTATTTGCTTGCCCTCACACTCCTTAAGCATTCTTTCAAAGATAACATCCTTGGTCGGGAAGGTAACACATCTGGGAAGAGGTGACCTAAATTGAGAAATTGATTTTATCAGATTGGTCCATTCTTTTGAGTCATTTTCTTCATTGCTCATTGATACAGGAGGGCATATCCCACTGTGAGTGATGGAATCCCTGAGAGGTGAGCATGGGTTGCATAAGGAAGCTGAGTCTGTCACACTGCTTTATTTCTTTGTTTGTCTTTTAATTATTGTTAATGAAAATGTGCAGTTGGATGTAATAATGCAGTAACTGTGAAAAATATGATTTTCTTCCTTCTTGAGGGTTTATAGCTTTTAGTTTTTAAATGATTATAGGCTATCTCTGTGCCAAGGATAAGGCTGTGATATGAGTTCAAGGCATTCTTAAGTCTTGTGTGAGCTTACATCTTTCTCTTGTGACAGTCTCATCTTTTACTGTATATGCAGCTCTGTATTTTCTGTTTCCAAAAAGTGGAATAAGAGAAAAATGAGGGAATGAAAAGAATACTAGTCGCTTGAGTCTCATGGAAATAACTTCCTTCAATATGAGAGGCCAAACCCTGGGGGATTGTCTGCATCTATGTTATAAGAAGCAGCAGCCAGCTGATCATTGATATTTGGAGTACAACATCCATTCCTCCATCCAGTTTTCCAAAAGTTATGTGCAGTTTGTCTTAGCACATATTTATAGCATGTTTTGGGGATGGGTAGCTGTTAATGTGCTAAAAATCTGAAATGGCTGAAAATTATTTAATTTAATTTTTATTTAATTCCTTCTGGAAGGTGAGTATTTGTAGGAGACCCTAACAATTTGAAATAATTATCTCCGATTCTTCCAGTTTGCCAAAATTTATGGCAAGTGATACTTTTCATCATATACCTGGAATCCTTCTTGTTACAAAGTTCATTTTTTTCCTCTGTGTAGCTTTTGGAACCTGTCCTGGAACTCTCTCTATAGACCAGGCTGGCCTTGAACTCACAGAGATCCAACTGCCTCTGTCTCCCGAGAGCTGGAATTAAAGGCATGTGCCACCACCACCAGGCCAAAGTGCATTTTCAATTTGACCTCGAGAAGAGATTCTGAAATCCCTCTAGACAAACTTCATATGATATTAACTGTGACTCTGTGTTGCAATCGTGTTGATAGTTTTATGATCTTTCCTTATTTAAAATAGCAATCATGTGTCATCATTGTTGACTCGTGCCATCCCTGATGGATGGTCTTTTAGTTCTAGCTAGACCACAGTGGTCAGTAATTGTAATGCTATTTACCCCAGAAAGCAACTTATTTTTTTGTATCAAAGTCATAGATTTTTACTGAGGCTGTAGAGATGGTTTAGTAGTTAAGAAAATCTGACTGGTCCTCCAGAGGACCAAGTCCAGAAAGCAATCTTTTATTTGACTTACACTTTTGACTTTCATGTTATCTCATTCGAGGTAACAATTCTTTTAGATTTGTCTTCTGGAGCATTATAAATCACATTTTTTTTTTTGCTATATGGTAGTCATTACGTGACAACGAATATAAGATACCCCTTGTTTCTTCTTTTTTAGACTACATTGTGTGGCTTCAGTTTGCCTTTGAGTATTGACTGCCCTACTCTGGAAATACTTGTTTTAAAATGCAGAGTTAAAATTCATACCATATGGCAAACACAGCCCCTGTTGGGGTGAGACTGTCGAAAAAGACCTACTTTATGTATGTGACCAAAACCCAATTCTGCAATAATAGTTGGTGATCATGTGAATGTTTCAGAAGGAATAGCTAAGCACAATTTGGTTTAAATGTGGAAATATAGGTCACTTTCACTCTGTTTCTATTTGAATTTCTTTCACACTTCCCTACAGAAGTTTCTCTTAAATCTGAAACTAATTAATTTCCACCGTTGCAAGTTCTGACTGTTTTAATCTCCTCCCAAAGCTTACTTTAAAACTACCTTTTGATGAATTCCCCCTCCCATTTTGCTAGTGCATGGCATTATTTTAGAGCAGTGTTTGAAGTTTCCCTGCTGAGTCAGCAGCGTTTAAAGACTTTCCCATTATGGTATCAAAAAGCTGTGAAGGAATAAATAAGCAAAGGAGCTTATGATAAGCAAAGAAGAATTTCAATGTCCAATAATAGCAAGTAAATAGTGGCCATGTAAATGAGCATTATCAGAATGGAATTTTGCTTTCTTAATTAAGAATAGAAGGAAATGCAACAGCCTCCCAGGTTTCAGAAAATGGCATGAGGCCATTTAGTTCTTCAGTAGAAACAAGTTTCTCATTTAATAATTAACTTTGAATAATGTGATGAACATGTTTGCTTACATCACAGAATATGTTTTGAGTATCTGGACATACTATTTTAAGTTCTTGGGCACAATTCAATCCATCAATCTATGAATGTTTTTCTATCATTTAGAAATATACAGCACATGACTTCCTAATAATTAATTACTTGGCTTTACCCAACATTTACCCACATGCTTTCTGTTGCATTTTAAAAATTTCATACATTTATTCATTCATATATTTGTGTTTGTGTGTGTGTTTATGTGTGTGTGTTGTGTGTAGGGCAAAGAACAACATTTGAGAATTGATTCTCTCCTTCCACAGTGTGGGTCCCAGGGACTGAACTCAGGTTTGGTTGCAGGTGCCTTCACCTGCTGAGCCATCTGGCTCTCTTGCCTTGGAAGAATAAGAATAAGAAAAGAAAAGGCCTGTGTGCTTATCTTCTCATCTAACACGCATCACAAGTGGTATTTTATAAATTTTGCTCAGCCAATAAATGCCTGTTTATATTGATTGTTATCAGATGTATTTAGATACTGGTTATATTTTCTAAATTCTAAAAATACAGCAAAGAAGTCAGTGTTTCTGTTAATTGAAAATATCTTTTAAAAATTTTCAGTAATGCAAACATTCCAAGAGTAATGTCTACTTTTATTGAAGTATGTTATGAAAAATGCCTTGCCCTATTTGTAAGTTGCCTCTTGCCTTTTATATTACGCTATGAATTTTTAAACTTCATTAACACATCAGTGGGAAATGGAATTTAAAGATCCTGTTTTTCACATAGCACTTTTCATTATTTTCCTCGCAGTTCTGAAATGAAATGTGAAATTTGGTAATGCAAAAATATCAAAACAAGATATTCTCTTTCAGAACACCATTGGAGGCCTTTTCTTTCTCTTTAATTGGCATGTGACAAATCTATTTATTACAGGCACTTTTCTACTACACAAAGAAAATTGTTAACCTGTAGGAGTGACAGATGATTTTGATAATGTGTAATTTTAATTGTTACTTCTTTTGTCACTGAATTTGAAGACCTCATTAGACAATGGTAGTGCTTTTTGTGACATTTCAACTTCCTGTCAACGTTTCTATAATAATCTCCTTTATAAAATAATTCAGCCTTATTAGCTGAATATGTTTAGTATAAATTATGGCTTACCATAAAAGACAGTTTTGCTAATTACACTTCAACTTTTTATTGAAAATATATTTTCATCATGTTAATCTTCCCCTTAAATGTTTACGAGCTTTACTTTACTTAAAATTTGCAAGGCCAAACTATTTTCTAATAAATTCCTTTGATATGGTCAATGGGATCTTGATTTGCATATTGTCCTATAATTTTGTGAATATCTTCCTTGTAAGTAGTAGAAGGCTGGTAAATAATTACCACACATAGACCAAGAACAACCTGATTCTAGGCTCAGAGATTGGAAAGAAATTCTCTGTGGATTTTGGTTTTCCAGTCATTTCATCTTTTTTTCGTTTCTCTAAGTTCTGTACTCTACAAACACATATTGAATTTCAAAATAGCAGTCATTCTCAAATAGAAAAGAGTTCATAGTTAGAGATTCTCCTCTCTCTAGGCAATACAAGTTATTCTTCATATATAATTGATTTATTAGGTATAATTTAAAAGAATTAAATGATACAAGCAACATTTTAAACATGAACAATTCAATACAAATATTTCTGAGTAGTAATTAAATTTTTAAAAAATATTAGGTAAGAACAAATAATTTACAGTAGTGGTCACGGCTTAGTTAAGATGGCAATATATATTTTTTAAGTAATCAAAATAATTTTATTGTAATCTAACATGAATTTTCATTCTTTTTAGAGAAGAAATCTAAGTAAAAGGATTTTATTTGCTGAATAATTTTAGATCAACTGATATTCAGTTGAGCATCATCTAAACATACAACCATGGTACTTACTATTGATTTTCAGTTTTATTTCCATCTGTAAGGTAAAGTAAAGCAGTGTAAGTTCTATCCTGAAAGATTATTTAGATGATGTGAAAGACTATCTAGAGATAGCTCCTTGGTGGAGTATAAAAAACTGAAATAAGCATTATGTAATATGAGTCTTTAATTTTGGTATGCCAAAAGAAATGGGAAAGCATTCCCGGGAAATTCAATAGTATAATCGGGAAGTCTGACAAACCTCAAGGACATGATTGTAACATAGGTTTGTTTGAAGTCCAAATCCTGATGATAGAATGAGGAACAGAACATACATCCTTTTGTGATCCCAAAAGATTTATCTCACAATCCTCTATACAATGGGAGTGGAATTGAATAGTTAAACTGACATATTAACCAATTATAATATTTCATATTAGCTTTGATAGCAGGGAATAATAGATAACATGGTAAGAACCAATGGCAATTTATGGAATTGTTTAAGATAATGACTTTAAAACTGATTTTGCAAACTAAAGGAGAAAAACCAAAGATATTCAGCTATTAACATCCAATTTGTTATGTGTCATGCTTCAGAGATGGTAAGTCACAGACTGTATAAGAATTTTAGAGTTTGAGATTTAGGAAATGGTTCAATGACTAGCAGTGCTTGCAGTGAATGCAAGAAGACCCAAGTTCAGATGCCCAACAGTCTGCACATACCTATGACTCTAACATTGTGGGGTTTGGGGCTAGGTATTGACATGCAGAATCAGGGAATTTTTTGGTCAGTTAGCCAAGCTGATAGGGTGAGATTCAGATTGAAAGAGAGACCATGGTTCAAAAATTAAACAAACAAACAAACAAATGAATGCACAAAGTGAAAGAGGTAGGTGCCAGATGTTCTCTTCTGGCATCCACATGACCATTGAAAACATACCTGGGCACATACACATATACAACACATACAAATGTGTGCATGCATACACACACACAAACACACTCACACACATGTATGCATGTATGCACACATGCATGAATTCAATTTCTTGCTATTATAGTAAATTGATTTCTGATATGTCCTATATTATTAAGACTTCCTGTTGGTTCATTGACTTGCAATGTATTAGGATCCTAGAAGGAAATCTTAATATAGAAGGTATGACTTACATAATTATTGAATTACTCACAGAAATTGAAGAATGGCACAAAACCCTCAACTCTAGACCACGTAAGAGGTAAAGTGAACCACTATATTTCATAAATCTTTGTAGGTATAAAGTCCACACAAAGCATTCATTATTGACTTGTGAATTAAACAGAAATTAGTTCACAGCATATTACTTTCTTAACAGAACGATTAAATTATCTGACTCAGTTCATAAACTGCACTTTGTGTTGCATCATTGTACCCAGGTATTCTGCTGAGAAGTAGCTGTACCTGTACCTTCAACCAACAGGAGAAGGACAAAAACAGTTTCAAGGCCATGTGCCGTGTTCTGAATCAGACTTTGCATGTATGAGTCTAGGCAGGCATTTTTCTTCAGTTTATGTGAGGCCTGCAGATATTATTGCAGTTTATTTGCCTGTAAAGTAAATTTACTTTACCAAAAGATAAGTTTGACACATTCATTTGTGCCCGCACAGGCAGCGAATGCACAATACTTTGTTCTGCATCACCTAGTCTCCTTGATGAAAAGTTGCTCAATGAAGGGGTTTTTGCTTCTCAGTCAATTTTCTGTCTGCAAGAAAATATCCACTGAGCCAGTGGGAGTTTTCCTACCCTCACAACAGATTCAAACCCACTGAGTTTTTACATGGTGACTTGGTTTTCAAGGTAGTTGATAACTTAATAAAAAATAAATCCTGCCCAAACAATCATGTCTTACATTCTGGGGATAAGAACAATTGCTGCAAAGATATTTTTCAATCCATCTACATGTCAAAACTTATCTCATACATAAGAGCAAAGAGTACACAGAAAAGCATTTTTTTAAAATTTATTTATTTATTAAGGATTTCTGCCACCTCCCCGCCACCGCCTCCCATTTCCCTCCCCCTCCCCGATCAAGTCCCCCTCCCTCATCTGCTCAAAGAGCAATCAGGGTTCCCTGACCTGTGGGAAGCCCAAGGACCGCCCACCTCTATCCAGGTCTAGTAAGGTTAGCATCCAAACTGCCTAGGCTCCCCCAAAGCCAGTACGTGTAGTAGGATCAAAAACCCACTGCAATTGTTCTTGAGTTCTCAGTATTCCTCATTGTCCGCTATGTTCAGCTAGTCCGGATTTAACCCATGCTTTTTCAGACAGAACATCAGAAAAGCATTTTAAAAGTTTTCCTTTGAGATCAGTTTTTCATACTGTTGTCAATTTTTTTCTCCTCTCCTACTTCCACACATTAAAATAAGATATGGAAAATACCATGTCTAAGACTTACTTTGATAACTATAGAATAATTAAATTATATATTAATATAAAATACTGGAAACGTCATAAGAGAAGTCAGCAGTGTGTCCTAATTATAGAACTTTCAACTCTTCATCTATTTATATGTAATATTTTGTCCAATATACATATTATTTTCTCTTATATCAGGGAGTCTTTCACAGCCTTTCATGGTGAATAAATACTAATCAAAGGTGTAAAATTTTACACATCCATCTAGAAACATAAATATACTTTTTGCCAAGCTCTGGGTAATAACTACTGACAGCAACTGTCATGAATTAGATTTATTCTCAAGCTGCTCTTTGAGATAAGATATTCCCTGCAAGACATAGACAGCTAGTACTTCCATTCAGACTGTGTCTTTCCTCTATAATCTATGCTTAATCTATGAAAGCAGTCAATATGCAAATTCATAAAACAAAATCAAATGTATTCCTGTGTATATACATTTGGCAGTGGTATTAATTACTAAGACCCAGCCCAAAAAGTCTAGGAGTTTAAATTATAAAGGTTTCATACAAAAATCTATGTGAATAATAAAATTTTTAGTAATGAATTATAATAGATTATCATTTGTTAATATTACTTATAAGGAAGTTTAAAACCTTTAAAATTCCATTATGAGTTTTATGCCTTGTGAGAAATGAAGTACTTGACTATAAGAGCATCATTATTTAACTCTGTGTGATGCTTTGAATGAAAATACCCCTCACAGGCTCCTGTGTTTGAATATTTGCTCCCCAGTTGGTGGAACTTTTGGGGAAGAATTAGAATGTATAGTCTTATCGAAGGAGGTATGTCACACTGTAGGAGACGTTGAGGATTCAAACCACTCATTCCATTTCCAGTCTCTTTCCTCTCTCTGTCTCGGTCTCCCTCTGCTTCCAACTTATGATTCAAATGTTACCTCTCAGCTACACCCACAGTGACATGCCTTTGCTCTGTTATCATGTAATTTGAACATCTGAAAATATAAACACCCAAATATATGCTTTCTTTGATAAGTTACCTTGATTATAGTGTTTCATCATTGCAATATAAAAGTAACAAAGATGAGTCAGAGATATTTAGTGATTAAGATCACTGACTGCTTTCCTAAAGGTCCTGAGTTCAATTCCCAGCAACTACATGGTAGCTCACAACCATCTAGAATGGGATCTGATATCCTCTTCTGGCATGTAGGCATAAATGTAGAAAGAGCACTCATACCTAAAAAATACAGAAATAAACTTTAAAGAAAAGATTGGACCACATTTTAAAAGAACTCCATACCTAGGTACATCATTAAAAAGATAGCTTAGATACTGAGGCATGATACTTTGCTCAGCTCATATACATGGGGGAGGGCCTTAGCCCTGCCTCAAGTGGTATGGCAGTCTTTGTTGACTTATCATGGAAGAGGCCTCACCCTTTCTTTGAGGAGTGGATAGGGATGGAGTAGGGAAATGATGGAGGAATGGGAGGAGGGAAGAGAGAAGGAATTGGGATTGGTTTGTAAAATGATAAAAGGATTGTTTTAGTGCTCCATTAACTGAGAACGAAATAAATTAAATAACATTTAAATTATTCCTTAAGTCACAAATAATTTGTAAGAACATGTTGTACATATTCTTCCTGACACCTATGTGTCTTGAATATTTTTCTGTGCATTCACAAGATAGTAGCATAATTATTTAGCTTAGAACAAGAAAAAAGCTCAAACAACATATAGAAAGTCTTGTACAATATGCTGTCAAAACCAGAAATGGATTATTACCACATTGCACACACACTTTAGAGTGCCCTTAAAACATCATGGAAAAGAAAAATCTCCCAGTTTTTCAGACTTAAAGCATCTCTCAAAAGGTCCAGTTTGTTTTGAGGAGCAAATAATCTCCAGAATGAATCTAAACTAATTTATAGGCAGTAGCAATTTCAGGATTGTGGGCTGAATGTAATTACAACACTGATGATAAAAAGTCCAGATTTAGATGAACTTGTTTGAATGGTATCAAATTTGTGACTTTTTGTATCTTGTTTGAATTCTCATCGCAAAGCATTTAATGCCAGAGAAAGCTTCCACAATCAAGTGACACATCTAGTAGATACACATCATGATTTATGCAGTCACTTCACTATTAAGATGACTCATGTTAAAAACGGTCTTGGTGACAGGCAGAGATGATGTGTGGGCACAAATTTTCCACCTCCCCACCATTTCCTTCAGTGTATCATTTGTGTTGAGTTCTTAGTCAGTCAATAGGAAAGACTATTCCTGAACACTTTCTATATCTTGGAAGATCTCTGAGCTCCTCCTCGATGGGAAGTTCTTCTTTGTTGAAATATTTAGATGTGAATTTTTCTTTATTGGCCTCCCACACTTCTGATAGAATCACTACACAGGAACCCAGAAGTATAATCACTTTCATCACATGCTGCCACTCAAAACTGCTTCTGAATGAGGAAGGAGCTGGCATCCAAGGATTCTTTCCATGTACCCTCATTCAGAAGATTGTTCCCCAACTGCTTCCCGTAGCCTGTCGCACTTCAAGTGCTCAACCACAATTTTGAGATTCCCATCTTTGTGTTTTGTATCATGTAAATCCATGTGCCTCCACTGTATTTTTGTCAAATTTCTGTGATTTTTAAGTCAATATCAAGTGACAGTCTTGCACCTTTGAGCCTCTTTGATATTTTGCTGCCCTCTCTCTGTTGATATTTAATGTAATCAGTATTTTGCTGTGTTCTTTTACTCCTTACTTGTTCCATCAGTTTACCTGCACATTAATTTCCTATGTCCCCCATGGATCTTCTTATGCAGTACTTTTCAATGAACACTTATTAAACCATGTTATCTTTAATGAACACTTGTAATAATAAATAAGAAGAAAATAAGTAGAAATGATTAATATTAACTAGTATAATATTCCTTATAATGAGAGTTCAAAAAAAAACACACAAAACACACATACACATTGAATAATAAGAAAAAGAACATCATCATTTTTGTTTAGCTAGCCAAAGTTGTAGGCAGACCTAGAAAGGTGGTAGCAGGGCCTTTGCTGTGCAAGTGTCTAAGGTTTCCATGAAGTGTAAACCAAACAGCTGCCCTCAGCTAAAGAAAAAAATGATATAGATTTGAAAAATAAATTTTATCATAAAAATTAGAGTGAAGTTTTTTATATGTAAATATACAGACACCATATTCATTTCTTCACATGTAGTCAAGCCTTGCACAAGATCAAGTCAGCCAAAGTTCCAGTATGGTAATGGAGGAGCTCGTGAATTTCACTCCTATTTTAGGACCTACTGGCAATTGATGGATGCTGGGAGAGGGAAGAGACAATTCATTTTCTTCTGGAATATAGATCCTGAGTCGTTATCCATATTCAGTGGATAGTCCTACAGCCGTGCAATACAGCCAGCACTAAGTGGATTCCTTGATTTAAAAACAAATTCCATGAAGTTGAGGTGGGAGATATGGGAAGAATTTGAGGATAAGATAGGAGAGTAAACTTGACCTAAACCTGGTATATTCTTGTGTGAATATTAAGCATGTGCAAGGTTCATTTTTATCAAAACCAAAACAAGAAGGATTATTATTTGTGATTTCTTTAACTAAGGTTAGATATTGAGAATATCACATAGATTAAATAAAAATTCTTATTATATATATTTTTTTAATTTTCAATATCTTAAGGTTCTTCTTATTTTCGTGACACAACAGTTTATGTGAAAATAAATATCTCCAATTTATATGTATTGATTCTCGATTTTAACACAAATATATAGTTAAATGCACTGACTGTCATCACATATTCAAAAATCAAGAATTAAATCTAGCTATATAATTTACAATGGACTAAATTTATTTGCACCGTAGTGACAGCTTCCTTCAAATATGCCAAAAGTCACCAGTGATATTTGATTTTCTGGAGTATCTGGATGCAAAGTCATCCTGTAACAATAAACTTCACCCAAGTGAAACATACCTTCAGCTTAGTAGAAGATAGATCCTTTCTAAATATAAGTATGATGAATCTGGATGGATGGCTCAGTGGTTAAGAACACTGACTGCTCTTCAGAAAATCTAGGTTTAATTTCCAGCACCCATCCACAAGGCAGCTCACAATCATCTGTTACTCTAGTTCCAGGGATCCAACACTGTTACACAGACATACATGAAAACAAAACACCAATACACACAAATAAAGTAAAATTATACAATTTAACTGTGTGTGTATGTATACATATATACTCAATATTACTTGAAAAACAAATCAAGATGAATGCATTTATTAGTATCATAGATGCACATTTGTTGAATGACCTATGGAGAAATTGCATATAGCTGTAGTTGGTTACTTTTTTACTCATTATTCTTTCTTTGGAGGCCTGCACCCAGCTCCCAAATAAATGCACGGAGTCTTATTCTTACTTATGAATACCTGACCTTAGCTTGACTTGATTCTAACTAGCTTTTCTTAAATTATCTCATCTTCCTTTTGCCTCTGGGCTTTAACCTTTTTTTTTTCTGTATATCTTTTATTTCCTTTTTATTCCACGTCTGGCTGTTTGGTTGAGTGGCTGGCATTTTCCTCTCCTACATTTTTTACTCTTCAGTCTTTTCTGAGCAGATTTCTCCTTTTATTTATTCTCTCCGCCTGCCAGCCCCACCTATTCTTTCTCCTGCCTATCTATTGACTGTTCAGCTTCTTATTAGACCAATCAGATGTTTCAGACAGTAAAAGTAAGATAGCTTTACAGAGTTAAACAAATGCATTATAAAACAATGCAATACATCTTTGCATCATTAAACAAGTACTTCACAGCATAAACAAATATAACACATCTTCAACTAATATTCCACAACATATGGTGAAGACATTTAAGGTGCTAATTAAATATTAACTTAACTGAATGATACCCTCTGTTACCATGGGCAATATAGAGAAGAAAAACATGAGCTGTGTGTGCTAATTTATGCTTGTAATCTCTGAATTCTGTGGGTTAAAGCAGGGAGATCATGAGTTCAAGTTTAACCTGGGCCACAGGTAATGGCAAAAAATAAGTAAGAGAGCAAAAGCATACTATAAGGTGTGCTCAGTCATCTGTTGATGATGGTGTACATCTTTAATCCCTGCACTCAGGGGTTAGAGGCAGGTGGATCTCTATGAGTTCAAGGCCAGCCTGGTCTACAGAGCAAGTTCTAGGACCAACACTATATAAAGAAACTGTGTCTCAAAAAACAAAACAACAAAAATGTGTGCGCAGTCATGCTAAAGATTCATGTGCATTTCTTTTTTCTTGCCTTTTTTTTCTATTTTTCTGTTTAAGGTTTTTGGTTTTGGTTTTTGCACTTAAAAGTTTGAACTCTAAAGTTTGGAATTGCTAAGCTACTGCTGCACCGTTAAGCTGTACACCCCAGTCCCAACATTCATCTTCAAAACTTTTATTAAAAATGACATGTATTTATTTATTTATTATGTGTGTGTGTATGTATGTGATAGAGAGAAGAAAATTTTCATTCATTCTACCATGTAGTTTCTGTGGATCATTCTGCCATCATTAAACTTGGTGGCATGTACTGTTACTTTATAAGCCGTCTTGTGGCCTGGTTCATCTTTGCAATGTTATTCAGAAGGCTGAAAAATAATTAATGTAGATTTTATGCAGAGTTTGTTGTATGAGGAAGAATCTCAAGCCAGGGATTCAAGTATGCTGTCCAGACAGATTGCTTAATCAGTAGTTTGCAAGGCTCCTATAATTCACAGACTGGCAAAGATATCGAATTTATTAGCTGGAATTACCCATTAGCATCAGTTGCATTAACTAAACAACAATCACTGTTATTTATCAGTTAAGATAAAGTATTCCAGAAAAAGAAAAAAAGTTTCCTTTTGAACTGTCAAGTTATATTGTGCAACTGATCTGATGCTCATTTGGGAGATTGTTGTACAAGGTGAGAATCAAATCACTACACTAAAAGTTTTCTGAAAATGAAATGTTTTTTAGTGAGGCAAAAGGTTTATGGCCATAATGATTCATCTTTACCGCTGATGCCTAGGGTGAAATTTCTCATGCCTATAGTGCAATGGGAAATAGAATGAAGAATTAAACCAATTATTTGAATTATTCAGTACCACAAATCATGCTTTAAGGGAACACAGAGATTATGGTTGAATTCCACACCAGATGGACTCGAGCTTATCTGTGGTTGTTTATGTTGACTTCACTAATTCTGTCAATAGCTGTAATTTCTGCACAATCTCTCATTTTCCAACGTAAAACCATTAAATACTGATTTAAGGCCTTGCAGCTATGTTGTGAAGATACTAAGGAAAAAAAAACATTTGTACAATTATATCAAAAAATGCCAGTGAAAAACATACTTTGCTTTTTAGCAGTATGGTTACAGAGATGAGATATATGCATAGCACTATAGCAAATACTGGTAATGTAAAAACATCTTATGAAATGGTGAAAGTGCAAGAACTTTAGTTGTTCTAAACTGCACACCCAATTGAAAAATAAAATTGGCTCCTTTACAAGGAAGCACTGTGTAAAAGATTTTGGTGAGATCAATTCAAACATTTTATTTACTTTGGAACAAACTAACTGGCCATATTCACCTGCAGATTGGTTGTTTTAAAAGAAAATCATTAGGTGACTTTATATACTGTTCAGTTTCTTTTCATTAAATTCTGGGACTGGTTTTCTTTTTTCTTATTTTTTATTGGGAAAAGAAGAAAAAAAACATAAACAAAAAACAAGTTTCCACCTCCTCCCAGCCTCAAATTTCCCTTCCCCTCCTCCCACCCTTCTGCCCCTCCTCCCACCCTTATCCCCCTCCTCTCACCCTTCTCCCCCTCCCCCCATTCCTCTCCCCCTCCCTCTCCAGTCCACACAGCAGTCCGGGTTCCCTGCCCTGTGTTAAGTCCTAGGTCCTCCCCCCTCCGTCCATATCTAGGAAGGTGAACATTCAAACTGACTAGGCTCCCACAAAGCCAGCACATTAAGTAGGATCAAAACCCCCTGACATTGTCCTTGGTGTCTCATCAGCCCTCATTGTTCGCCATGTTCAGAGAGTCCGGTTTTATCCCATGCTTTTTTGGTCACAGTCCAGCTGGCCTTGGTGAGCTCCCCGTAGATCAGCTCCACTGTCTCATTGGGTGGATGCACGCCTCGTGGTCCCGACTTCTTTGCTCATGTTCTCCCTCCTTCTGCTCCTCCTTGGGACCTTGGGAGCTCAGTCCAGTGCTCCTGTGTGGGCCTCTGTCTCTATCTCCATCCATCACCAGATGAAGGTTCTATGGTGATATGCAAGATATTCGTCAGTATTGTTCTAGGATAGGGTCATTTCAGGTTCCCAATCCTCAGCTGCCCAAGGAACTAACTGGGAACCTCACCTTGGGCACTAGGGAGCCCCTCTAGGGTCAAGTCTCTTGCCCACCCTAAAGTGGCTCCCTTAACTAAGAATTGTGATTCCGTGCTCCCCTATCCACCTTTCCTTTATCCCAATTCTCCTGTTTCCCCAGGTCCCCCCTCCTTCCCTTCTACCTTTTCTCTCCCCATCTCCCCTTACCCCCATCCCACCCCACCCCCAAGGTCCCATTTTCTCCCCGGCAATTTGGTCTACTTCCCTTAGCCAAGAGGATAACTATATGTTTTTCCTTGGGTTCACCTTCTTACGTAGCTTCTTTAGGTTCACCTATTGTAGACTCCGTGGTCCTTATTTATGGCTAGAAACCAATTATGAATGACTACATCCCATATTCATCTTTTTGGGTCTGGGACACCTCACTCAGGATAGTGTTTTCTATTTCCATCCATTTGCATGCAAAATTCGAGAAGTCATTGTTTTTTACCGCAGCGTAGTACTCTAGCGTATATATATTCCATACTTTCTTCATCCATTCTTCCATTGAAGGGCATCTAGGTTGTTTCCAGGTTCTGGCTATTACAAATAATACTGCTATGAACATAGTTGAACAAATGCTTTTGTCATTTGATAGAGCATCTCTTGGGTATATTCCCAAGAGTGGTATTGCTGGGTCCAGGGGTAAGTTGATCCCAAATTTCCTGAGAAACTGAAACACTGACTTCCACAGTGGTTGCACAAGATTGCATTCCCACCAGCAATGGATGAGGGTACCCGTTCCTGCACAGCCTCTCCAGTAAAGGTTATCCTTGGTGTTTTTGACTTTAGCCATTCTGACAGGTGTAAGATGATATCTCAAAGTTGTTTTGATTTGCATTTCCCTGATTGCTAAGGAAGTTGAGCACGACCTTAAGTGTCTTTTGGCCATTTGAACTTCTTCTGTTGAGAATTCTCTGTTCAGTTCAGTGCCCCATTTTTTAATTGGGTTAATTAGCATTTTAAAGTCTAGTTTCTTGAGTTCTCTATATATTTTGGAGATCAGACCTTTGTCTGTTGCAGGGTTGGTGAAGATCTTCTCCCAGTCAGTAGGTTGCCTTTGTGTCTTAGTGAAAATGTCCTTTGCTTTACAGAAGCTTCTCAGTTTAAGTAGGTCCCATTTATTCAATGTCACCCTTAATGTCTGTGCTTCTGGGGTTATACATAGGAAGCGATCTCCTGTGTCCATCTGTTGTAGGGTATTTCCCACTTACTCTTCTATCAGGTTCAGTGTTTTCGGGCTGATATTGAGGTGTTTAATCCATTTGGACATGAGTTTTGTGCACGGTGATAGATATGGGTCTATTTTCATTCTTCTACAGGTTGACATCCAGTTGTGCCAGCACCATTTGTTGAAGATGCTTTCTTTCTTCCATTGTATACTTTTAGCTCCTTTATCGAAAATGAGGTGTTCATAGGTTTGTGGGATAAAATCCGGGTCTTCTATACGATTCCATTGGTCGACTTCTCTGTTTTTATGCCAGTACCACACTGTTTTCATTACTGTCGCTCTGTAATAGAGTTTGAAGTCAGGGATGGTAATGCCTCCAGATGATCCTTTATTGTATAGGATTGTTTTGGCTATCCTGGGTTTTTTGTTTTTCCATATAAAGTTGATTATTGTCTTCTCCAGATCTGTGAAGAATTTTGATGGGATCTTGATGGGGATTGCATTGAATCTATAAATTGCCTTTGGTAGAATTGCCATTTTTACTATGTTGATCCTCCCAATCCAAGAGAAAGGGAGGTCCATCCATTTTTTGGTATCCTCTTCAATTTCTTTCTTCAATGCCTTAAAGTTCTTGTCAAATAGATCTTTCACTTCCTTGGTTAGATTTACCCCAAGATATTTTATGCTGTTTGTGGCTATCGTGAATGTTGAAGCTTCACTGATTTCCCTCTCTGCTTCCATATCCTTTGTGTATAAGAGGGCGACTGATTTTTTGGAGTTGATCTTGTATCCTGCCACATTACTAAAGCTGTTTATCAGCTGTAAAAGTTCTTTGGTGGAGTTTTAGTGGTCGCTTATGTACACTATCATATCATCTGCAAATAATGAAATTTTAAATTCTTCCTTTCCAAGTCGAATCCCCTTGATCCCCTTATGTTGTCATATTGCTATTGCTAGAACTTCAAGCACTATATTGAAGAGGTATGGCGAGAGTGGACAGCCTTGCCATGTTCCTGAGTTAAGTGGGTTGGCTTTGAGTCTCTCTCCGTTTAATTTTATGTTAGCTGTCGGCTTGCTGTATATAGCTTTTATTATATTTAGGTATGACCCTTGTATCCCTAATCTCTCCAAGACTTTTAACATGAATGGATGTTGAATTTTGTCAAATGCTTTTTAAGCATCTAATGAAATGATCATATGGTTTTTTTCTTTCAGTTTATTTATATGCTGGATTACATTGATAGATTTTCTTATGTTGAACCAGCCCTGCATCTCAGGAATGAAGCCTACTTGATCATAATGGATAATTTTTCTAATGTGTTCTTGGATTCGATTTGCCAGTATTTTGTTGAGGATTTTTGCGTCGATATTCATGAGTGAGATTGGCCTGTAGTTCTCTTTCCTGGTTGAGTCTTTGAGTGGTTTCGGTATCAGAGTAATTGTGGCTTCATAAAAGGAATTTGGTTATGACCCTTCTTTTTCTATATTGTGGAATACATTAAGGAGTATAGGTATTAGGTCTTCTTGGAAGTTCTGGTAGAATTCTGCATTGAAACCATCTGGTCCTGGGCTTTTTTTGGTAGGCAGGTTTCTGATAACAGCTTCTAATTCTTCGCGACTTACAGGTTTGTTTAGATTGTTCACCTGGTCCTGGTTTAGTTTTGCTAAATGGTATTTATCTAAAAAAACGTCCATTTCTTTTACATTTTCCAGTTTTGTGGCATACAGGCTTTTATAGTAAGATCTAATGACTCTCTGAATTTCCTCTGTGTCTGTAGTTATGACCCCCTTATCATTTCTGATCTTATTAATTTGCGTGTTCTCTCTCTTTCGTTTGATTAGTTTGGATAGGGCTTTATCAATCTTGTTGATTTTCTCCAGGAACCAGCTTTTTGTTTCATTGATTCTTTGGATTGTTTTCTGTGTTTCTATTTTGTTGATTTCAGCCCTCAATTTGATTATTTCCAGTCTTCTACTCCTCCTATGTGAGTTTGCTTCTATTTTTTCTAGAGCTTTCAAGTGGGCTGTTAAGTCTCCAATATGTGCTTTCTCTGTTTTCTTTAGGTGGGCACTTAGTGCTATGAACTTTCCTCTCAGGACTGCTTTCATAGTGTCCCATAAGTTCGAGTATGTTGTTTCTTTATTTTCATTGAATTCAAGGAAGACTTTAATTTCTTTCTTTATTTCTTCCTTAATCCAGGTATGGTTCAGTAGTTGACTGTTCAGTTTCCATGAGTTTGTAGGCTTTCTGGGGGTAGCATTGTTGTTGAATTCTAACTTTAATCCATGGTGATCTGATAAGACACAGGTGGTTACTAATATTTTTTTGTAACTGTGTAAGTTAGCTTTGTTACCAAGTATGTGGTCAATTTTCGAGAAGGTTCCATGAGCTGCAGAGAAGAAGGTATATTCTTTCCTCTTTGGGTGGAATAATCTATAGATGTCTGTTAAGTCCTTTTGCTTCATAACCTCCATTAATTCTCTAATTTCTCTCTTAGGTTTCTGTCTGATTTACCTGTCCATTGGTGAGAGAGGAGTGTTGAAGTCTCCTACTATTAGTGTATGTGGTTTGATGGCTGCCTTGAGTTTTAGTAATGTTTATTTTACGTACGTGGGTGCTTTTATATTAGGGGCATAGATATTCAGAATTGAGACTTCTTCCTGATGAATTGTTCCTGTTATGAGTATAAAATGCCCCTCTCCATCTCTTCTGATTGATTTAAGTTTGAAGTCAACTTTGTTAGAAAATTTTGTTTTCTCCATTTATAGTGAATGAAAGTTTGGCTGGATATTGTAATCTGGGCTTGCATCTGTGGTCTCTTAGTTTTTGGAGAACATCTATCCAGGACCTTCTGGCTTTCATGGTTTCCATAGAGAAGTCAGGTGTAAGTCTGATAAGTTTACCTTTATAAGTAACTTGGCATTTTTCCTTTGCAGCTCTTAATATTCTTTCTTTATTCTGTATATTTTGTGTTTTGATTATTATATGGCGAGGGGATGTTTTCTTTTGATCCAGCCTATTTGGTGTTCTGTATGCTTCTTGAACCTTCATAGGTACATCTGTCTTCAGGTTGGGAAAGTTTTCTTCTATAATTTTATTAAGTATATTTTCTGTACCGTTGAGCTGCACTTCTTCCCCTTCTTCTACTCCAATTATTCTTAGGTTTGGTCTTTTTATTGTGTCCCATATTTCCTGAATGTTTTGTGATGAGAGTTTGTTGGACTTGCTGTTTTCTTTGATCAGAGTGTTTATTTTCTCTATGTTATCCTCAGAATCTGAGATTCTTTCTTCTATCTCTTGTATTCTGCTGGTTATACTTGATTCTGTAGTCTCTATTCGTTTACCTAGATTTTCCATGTCCAGCCGGCCCTCTGTTTGTGTTCTCTTCTTTGCCTCCATTTCAGTTTTCAAGTCATGAACTGTTTACTTTATCTGCTTGATTGTTTTTCCTTGGTTTCCTAGGGTATCATTCACTGATTTACTCAATTCCTAGAACTTTCTATTATAATTCTCATCCATTTCTATAAGGGCATTTTTTATATGCTGTTTAAGGGTGTCAATCACTTTCATGAAGTCAGTTTTTTCTACTTCTTCTTGATTAAGGTTTTCATGTCCTCCTGTTGTGGGGTCACTGGCTTCTGGTGGTTTCGTGTTATTTTTCAGATTGTTGGGAGAATTCCTGCATTGGCGTCTGCCCATCTCTTCCTCCCAATACTCCCCTTTGGATCTTCTTTTACAGGATCAGGTCTTCTTGCCCACTGATGTACCTTCCCAGTGATGTCACTCCCCAGAGATGTTTCTCCACAATGATGTTTCACTTGGTGCCCAGATCGAAACTCCTCGCTGCTTGGTTAGCTCGCGAACAAAGGGCCCACCCTGCCTGCTGCGGGCAGGCTATGGGAACAAAGGAGCTACTGGCCACCCCTTTGTCCTCCCGGTTCGGATTCGGTCCCAGCGCCCTAGCAGGCTGGGCAGGGAGGTGCAATGCCCCAAAGGAGGGAGGGAGGGAGGGAGACAGGGGGTGTGGGGATCTGGATGTAAGCTGAATGGGATAGGAAGAGAGAGGCGGTTTGGGCAGTATAGCCCCTGTAGGATGGCCAGGAAGTGTGGGCGGGCTGAGGTATGTTCCCAGCTGCTGCAGCACTCACTCACCACAATGATGTTTCACTCGGTGCCCAGATCGAAACTCCGCGCTGCTTGGTTAGCTCGCGAACAAAGGCGGGACTGGTTTTCAAAATGAACTACAACATCAATTCACGTTATACTCTAATCTGATGTGTATATATATATCCAGGTCTTTGTTTCTTTGTGATTTTTAGGTTTCTGGTGATTTAAATGCTTTCCTTGTCTTACAATTCCCTTTTACCATTTTTTTTTCTCTACATAAAGCACAATTGGACTGTTCTGCTATGTATTTTGTCATTTTATGCTTTTGAATTGTCTCATCTATTTAGGGATTTGTACCTACCTGTATTTCACGGATACAACAAAAGATCTCATTTAAGGAGCTGTTGAGAAAGAAAGAACCCGAGGCTCATATCATCATTACAAAGGATCTAGATCAAAACCCAGTGCCATTCTTCTTGAGTTCTCAGTAGTCCTCATTGTCCACTATGTTCAGCGAGTTCAGTTTTATTCCATGCTTTTTCAGACCCAGGCCAACTGGCCTTGGTAAGTTCCCGATAGAACATCCCCATTGTTTCAGTGTGTGGGTGCACCCCTTGCGGGCCTGAGTTCCTTGCTCGTGCTCTCTCTCCTTCTGCTTCTGATTTGGACCTTGGGATTTCTGTCCTGTGCTCCGATGTGGGACTCTGTCTCTGTCTCCTTTCATTGCCTGATGGAGGTTAATATCCAGGAGGATGCCTATGCAAAATTCAAGAAGTCATTGTTTTTTACTGCTGAGTAGTACTCTAATATGTATATATTCCATACTTTCTTCATCCATTCTTTCATTGAAGGGCATCTAGGATGTTTCCAGGTCTGGCTATTACAAACAATGCTGCTATGAACATAGATGAGCATATACTTTTGTTGTATGATAGGACATCTCTTGGGTATATTCCCAAGAGTGGTATCACGTACTGGCTTTGTGGGAGCCTAGGCAGTTTGGATGTTCACCTAACTAGACCTGGAAGGAGGTGGGTGGTCCTTGGACTTCCCACAGTGCGGGGAACCCTGATTGCTCTTCGGGCTCATGAGGGAGGGGGACTTGATTGGGGGAGGGGGAGGGAAATGGGAGGCGGTGGCAGGGAGGAGGCAGAAATCTTAAATAAATAAATAAATAAATAAATAGATAAATAGATAAATAAATAAACAAAGGATCTAAATCCTTCCTTCTCTGTTCTGTGAATAATCCCAATCCCTCCTGATTTTCTACTCCTTTTCCTATTTTGTTTATTAGGTTTTGAAATGGCCTTTCTTTCTTTCTTTCTTCCTTTAACAACCTTATTCTCATCCTGGCCTTTACTCTATGAAGGATCCCCAAATGAGTTACCTTTGTAACTGAGGTCCAGTTCAGGAGACTATAATGACTTTATGCCATAAGTGCCTTTTAGGACATTTTGTTTATAATAAGAAATAATAAAGAAATAAGCCACTGGAATATAGAATTTAGATACACTGTTTTTGTACAAAATTATAATTAAAATTTTATTCTAAAGTGACTTTTCAGCATTCAGCTTAGTTGGTATTGTGAAACTAATTATGATGTATTTACCTCTAATAAAAAAGCTAGTTTGCATGATGTGGGAGTGTCATATATCAATCTGTTGATTTCATTGGTTAAGCAATAAAAAAATGCTTGGCCCTGATAGGTTAAAACATAGGTGGAAGGAGTAAACAGAACAGAATGCTGGGAGGAAGAGGAAGTGAGCTCAGAGATGCCATGCTCCCCTCTCCCGGGCAGACGCGATAGCTCTGCTCTCTGAGGTAGACAGCAATGCAGCCACCCACCAGGTCAGACATGCTGAATCTTTCCTGGTAAGCACACCTCGTGGTGCTACATAGATTATTAGAAATGGGTTAAGAGGCTGAAACTAATGGGCCAGGCAGTGTTTAAAAGAATACGGTTTGTGTGTTGTTTTTTCGGGCCATAAGCTAGCCAGGCGACCGGGTGCCAGGGACACAGCCCCGCCAATCTTATTACTACATTTGCATGTTCAGTTACAGTTCAACAATGCTTGTGTGTGTCAAAAGGGCATTGATTAAGAAGTAATTATGCACTGTCAATTCACTAGCACACAATGTCAACTAAAATGACTTTTACAAGTAGCAGTTATATGTGTGTGTGTGCTTATTATTTCTCTATGTGGCTAGAAGATTGAGAATATGAAATTTTAGGAAAAATCAAAACAGTATATATGGACACAAAAGCAGTGGTTGTTTGGGAATGAGTGAATACAGAAATGAAAGGTGAAATTGATAAACAATGAAAATTGGTCATTAAATGTTTCTTGATAGTTTTGGACTATTCCACCATTATCTCTGATAAAATGAAGAGTGGAGTGGCTTGCATACATTTTATTAGAACTTAATCACAAGACACTAAGACATGCATCAAATGTATCCTGACAAAAATTTTATTTCATCCACAGAGAGTTCTGTTTAAAACATTTTTTCTGCAGTTTTTTGCCTTAGACGTTCTTGATGAAACTAAAATTAGTATTATAATTCAATAGTTACAGTGCTTGTATTTTTGAAATCACAAAGCCATTATCCTAAAGATTGCAACAGCTGTCCCAACAGGCCTATAAATCTATTCATTAGCAACAATGTGTATAGTTTTACAACATGGAAATATATGTGAACTCTTCGGTAATCTGTATATCATGAGTTTAACAAGATTTTATTGATTTTATGGAATCCTATATAATACTTAGTACTTCTTTCCTTCTTCAGACTCCTTTGTCTATTTAATTATGTTTTTAGACAATGTTTTATTTCCTCTTTAAAATTATAATCTTTTAAAAAATATTAAGTTAGACATTTCAAATTTTAGTAGCAGGAAAAAGATGCAAGAATAAAACTGATAACCTACCTATTAAAATTGTCCTTTAAACCTTCAAAGAGTTGTGCCATTGTTAAAATTCTGCTCTTTTTATTTTTGAGGGGAAATGAAGGAGAAGTGTATCTGGGATACAGAGGAGGTGGGCCACTGGAAGGAGTAGAAGGAGAGTAAACTCTTGTAGGATGTAATGTGTGAGAAGAGATTTCAAAAAATTACCGAATGAAATCACATACCACCAAACACAGGCAATACCTAATGTAATTTCTGATTCTATTTGCATATTCTGCAAATTTCTTATTCATGAAAACACGCATTGCATAGTATTTGCTGCCTATGTTCTTTTACATAGCATGCTATACTCAACATTCATCCACACTGCAGTGTGTATCATCATGTTATTTGTTTTATGGTAGAATATGATTTTATTTTATTGGTATTTTACATGCTGTTAATTTATGGTTTGATGGCCTTTTGCACTTTTTAATACTGTAAATATTACTGTTTTGTATACAAACATTTTAAATATTTTGGAATATATAAATATTAGCAGGACGTTGATTCCTAGAACCTTGATTAAACTTTTACAGATGTTTTATTTTACTTCTCATTAGCAGAATATTGCTTTTTCAGTCTCTCAGTATTGCCACTCTACTTTTAAAAATCATAGTCATATTAGCGTGTGGGTAATTATCTCTATTGATGTTTAAGATCAAATTGCTAATTACTGCAAAAAGGCTGTTGAATTTTCAGGGAGATTCCATAGGATTTTTGATTAATTTGGTCTGAATTGCATTTTTAAAACAATACCAAATCTTCCAATTAATGACTATATAAGTATCTCCATGTAGTTAGTCTTCCTCAATTTCTTTTAACAGTGTCATTTAGTTTTCAGTGCAATGTATTAGTCCTTCTTGTTTAAATTTATCCCTATGTTTTTTTATTATGTTAATGTTAATCACTTGCTTACTTTTATTTTACCTGAATTAAAATATAATTACATACTTTTGTCTTTTCCCTTTTTCCTTTCCAACTGTTTCATGTTGCCCTCCCTGTCAGTTTCTCTCAGATCCATGACCCCCTTGCCATTAATTGTTAATTTTTTATTGCTTTATAAATAATACCATTCAAAATGTATACCTCCTCTTCTCCTATTTCCCTCCTGCTTCCCTCCCTCTTCCCTCTCCAGTTTTAAGAGAGGGCAGGGTACTCCATTCTTATAAATTTAAATTTGTTTACTAAAAGATTGTTTTAAGTTACAGAAGAGTTTTCATATTTCTAGCCAATTTTGCATTCTTAGGATAAATACCACTTTGTGATGGCGTATATTCTTTGTTATGTATTGTTGATATCATTCTGCTATTTTTTTCTCACATTATCTATCATCTATCTATCTGTCTGTCTATATATCCATCCTATCTATCTGTCTGTCTGTCTGTCTGTCTATCTATCTAATCTATCTATCTATCTATCTATCTATCTATCTATCTATCTATCATTTATCTGTGTGTATACATACTATTGTTTCCCAGAGGGCAGAGGACCACTTGAGGAGTTGGTTCTCTTCTGTGACCATGTAGTTCCAGGGCTTGCATTCAGGTCTCAAGCTTGATAGCAAGCTTCTTTTTAGGCTAAGCCATTCCCCTCAGTAACCTTTAAGATATAATTTAGATGATACTCATATATTTTCACATCTATATTGAAAAGATATAAAAGTCTATGAGTTACTTTTTGCCAATTATTCATTAAATTTAATAACAAGGAATTACTAAATAGGGAATTCAGAAGCATTTTTCTATTTTTTTGAAATATGAAGAATTAGTCTATTATTATTTTTGAGGTTTTATAGAACATGATACTGAAGTCATTCGTTTCTGATATTTTCTTTAGTTTTAGAACTATTCCCAAATCAATCTTTTTTTGTCAGTTATAGATGAAGCCAAATTTCTTTCTCTCAACTTTGATTCAGTAGTTTGAGTCTTTCTAGGAATTGGCCAACAGAAAATAACATATCTAATTTGTTATATAAATTTGCTCATTGCATTTCTTTATTTGATTTCTTTAAGGTCCAGAGTAATGATGCCAAGTCCTTTAATTCTGACTTTAGTAATATAATTTTTTAGAGGTCAATTTTTTAAAAGTTCGACAATTCGTAGTTTGTTTCAAAGAGCTATCTATGAATTATTAAATTTTGTGTTGTTTTCATATTTTATTAATCCTTACTTCAGTATTTTATTTTATAGCCTTCTCTGTATAATGTAGAAACATAAATCATCCTTTTCTAATTGTCTTGATGTGAAGAGAAGCTTTAGTAGTGCTGTCGCTCAAATCAAAAGATATCATTATTGATCATTATTAATGTGAATCTATGAAACTATAAATTTTACTCTATAATATTCTTAGCATGTATTTTTAAATTTCTTTCCACTTTTTTCATTGGTTGAATGTGTTGTTTAGTTTCCATATGCTTGTTAGTGTCAAAAATGTATCTATATCCTATTTTATAACTTCATTTGATTACCATTGATAAGTACATTTTGTATTATCTCATCTTTAAAATTTTTATTCAGCTTTGTTTTATGGCTTACATACATCTTTATTAATGCTTTATAGATATATTTAAGATTTCATATTTTCTTTTCTTGGGTTAGTTGATGATAATTTTGTATCTTTTAATTCTTTTTGTAATGTAAGTATTTCCAGCTCTGTATTTTGATATTTTGATATGCATTGTTTTGTTTTTATCTAGTGTAAATGAAATAAATAGTACAAATGAAATGAAAATATTAAAATTGTTTATTCAGCTTTTCTTTTAACTCTCTTTATCTTTTGTATGTTTGAATATTCTACAAAATTTCAAGTTTTATTTCTGTTACTGTTTTTAGCTTCATTCCATTTTATGTCTATATATACATCCTTCCTATGTATTGCTGCATCTACTCTTTTGTGTGGATTTTTACATGTTTACTTGTAAGAGATGCTATATAAAGATTTCGTATCATACTATATTGAGTTAAATGTTATGGGGGTAATGGTTGAGTCAAGTTCATTTGCAGTTTGGTTTGTCTATTTTCTTGTGGATCTTCTTTATCTGTTATAAAAATTGGACAGCAAGGCTTTCAACTACATTAGTTGTATCCCCTCATCTATACATCATATATATTAGTTTTCACTTAATATATTTTGGGTCTTTAATATGGAATTGGATGCATGTTTCCATATTCCTCTATGTTAATACATTATTCACAAAATTCTCATCTTTGCATCTTAGTTACTTTTCTATTGCTGTAATAAAACACTATAATGGTAAGTTTTGACTAAGTCCCAACATTGTAACTTGCAGTTTCAGAGTATTAGAGTTCATGATGTTTGAACATAGTCATGGTGCTGGAGCAGTTGCTGAGAGTTTACATGTTTATGTCCATGTTAGATGCAAAAAGTAACAGTGTGGTTAGGAATGGCATAAGGGTTTTGAAACTTCAGAGCCCAACCACAGTGACAGGCCTTCTTCAAAAGGGTCACACCTCCTAATTTTTGCCAAGAAGTTCCACCAACTGGGGACCAAGCCCTCAAATATATGAGCCTATGTGGGGGGTATTCACATTTAAATCACCGCCAATAGTACTTTTTGTATTTATTTTGACTTATTTAAGTAAACTACAGATTTCTTATGCTTGAATGAATTATTTTCTCTTCCCATTCTCAATCTGCTTCTTGAAAATAAAACATCGTTTCTGTTGATAGCAGATATTCAAATCTCTCCAAAGCCCAATCTGACAGCCTCTGCTTTGTGAATGAAGTCATTATATGTTCACATTTGTTATCATTTATATAATTGGCTATATAACAATCATGTTATTTTTATATGACACATTTTTATCTTGTTTTGCATTTCAGGCTTGGTTTGCATTAAGTTAGTATTTTCTTATGGTGTTTAAAATTATTATGCTATAATTTTGAGTTAGTCTCTTAGTGATATTCTGGAGCTTATGAGATACATATTAATATTAAATAATTAAATTCATATTTGTACTGACTAGATTAATGAGTCATGGATGAGCCTTATTGTTTTTTAAACAATCTTTTCTCATTTTACATATCATTCCTAGTTCCCTTTCCCTTCCCTTTTTGCCCCCCCCCCCAACTTCCAATCAGCCAACCCACATCCACTCCTCAGAGAGGGTAAGGTTAAACCTATTGTTATCTAGCTGTATTTCCTTCCTTCCTTTCTTTCTTTCTTTCTTCCTTCCTTCATTCCTCCCTCCCTCTTTCTTTCTTTCTTTCTTTCATTGTTTTTCAAGATAAGATTTTCTGTAGCTTTGGAACCCTTTCTGGAACTTGCTCTGTAGATAGGCTGGAATTGAACTTACAGAGATATGCCTACTTATGCCTCCTGATTGCTGGGATTAAAGGCTTGTGCCACCACTGCCAGGCTTGTATTTTCTTTTTAAATTCAATCATTTTTATCCACTTTACAAAGTAAATAGCTTGCTATCATTACACTTTGTTTTATTTCACAACTTTTATGGAAGCTGGATTTGAATGAAGGACCTATGTATTTATGGTGTTCTGTATTAATTTTTGAGAGTATATTTTATTTTTATATCAATAAAAAATATTTTATGTAAATTTATAGGCAATTATTAAATAAACTTGTATTGTTACCAATTAAGAAAGACTATAAACATTCAGCTACAGTGATTTCTATAATTACCGCTAGGATTACCTTTAATAGTATTTTCATGATTTGGGTAAACATTTGTCTTAGCTATTTTTATTGCTGTAATAAAACACTATGACCAAGGCAATTTATAGTAGGAAGGGCTTATTTGGGGCTTACACTTCCAAAGAAAATAAAGTTCATCAGCATCATGGCAGGGAGAATAGTAGCAGACAGGCTGTATGGCACTGGAGAAGAAGTTGAGAGTTCACATCCTGAGCTCAGTTCCTCTTTGTGGATACCAGAAGGAGAGAGTGCACCAAGGGAGACAAGAGGTTTTCAATTGTAAGTCTGCCTGCCTCCCATGACATATCTCTACCAATAAAGCCATACCTCCTAATTCTTCTCAATCCTAACTATGGATCAATATTCAAAAGCCTGAGATAGTAAGTGGACATCTCATCAAACCACCTCAATATTTGATTTACTTTGAGATCTCCTGATTTTAACTTGATTTTAGTATTTTTGTATGTCAGACTTAATAGCAACAAAATCAGTTTACTTTTTTTGGGTTATCTTTATTTCTTTGTGTTAGAAAAGTTCTTTTTTGAAAATAATATTTTTTCAGAAGTGTATTTATTTGTTTTGGTATTTTAAATATATATGCTTATTGTTTTATAACCCTCAATGATTCTGATGTGAAATGATGTATCGTATTTTCTTTTGACATGATAAGTCATGTCATGTCATTGATTGGTTTGATTTTTTTCCACTTGTTTTTTATCTTTCACATTATCATGATGTATCTTGGTATGTATTCATTTCATTTTTAAAAATGTGTTAGACTTATTTATTTTAATTTAGGTATATGAGTGCTTTGCTCATATGTATGTATGTATGAATGCATGTATGTGCATACCATGTGTGCACATTAAACGTGGAGGACAGAAGAAGAAGTTGTCAGATCCCCTGGAACTATAGTTACAGATAGGAACTACCTGATGAGTGTCCTGAGAACACAACCTGACTCCTTTACAAGAGTAACAAATGTTCTTAGCCTCTGCCTCATTTCTCCACAGCTACACATGAAGTTTGTGAATTTTTTGGCTGTAAATTATTGGAGTATATCAGTTGTTTCTTTCTCTAAAATATCAAAATAATAGCCAAATGTTCCACCAAATTGGTTTAAGAACAATCTTATACACCAGCATTATGTATATTGAGCTGTTTGAAATTTTTTGCTGTTATATCAGTTTTGTCAACGTCAACATATTCTTTTCTATTATTCATACTGCTTACTTATTTTGTTTTAAAGCTACTTACATGTGATATCTTAATGAAGTCTGTTGTCTACTCATATGATTTCTTTATTGTCCTTCCTCAGTGGGTAAAAATTTTGGTATGGTATGCCAACCATCACGAGATGATAGTGGTTTTACAAGAGTTTTTAAACGTATATCTCATTGCAACTGTCTGCTACATTTAATAACCAAACTGTTAACTACAGTCAAATCCCAAGATATTTTTTCCTGCTTTTGTCCAATATCCTCAGGTATAAAATGTTCTATACTCAGGTCCAATTAAACTTAAAAAAGGGTAGTTTTTGAGGTTGCTCTGATACTAGCAGCTCTCTCTCTTTCTCTCTACTGAACTAGCAGATTTATTCTTTGATTTGTGTTTCAGAATAAAATGAAGTTATTTTGACTAAAGTGTTATACAAATATTAAGTAATTTTGGGCATCCCACATTCTGTTCATATGAAACTAGTTCATTTGGGGGAGATCTTTGGCATTTTCTTTTAGCATTGTTTTCTTGTTTAAAATCCCTGACACTTTATCCTATTGTTGGCCAGATAACATAGTCTGTGATCTTGATTTATTGCATTCATTGTGAAAGTTCTGTCCTTTATACCAATCAAGAGGGACTGAAACTGGGTTCCAGCATTTTTTAGTTTGTTACTAAGAACTGGATACAGAAGGAAGCTTTTGATGTACAAGAATAATTTTTAAGAATTAAGCCTATGGTACATAAATATGTGAATGATGACAAATGTTGGTGCCAAGGTTGTTTCTGATAAGAATTCCATTTACTAAATAGGAGCAGAGAGGAATGACTTCATTGTCTTCAGCATACATGTCTAGATTTGTACTTATCTAAAGTTGGAAACAAGGAGAAGGCATCCAGGAAAGCACTCTTACTATTGCTAGCTAGTTTGCATAGATTTTCTTGAACAGATACCTTGCTTGTTCACTGTAGGCCCTGCGAAAAATCTCCATATGCCTTAGATGGTTTATGTGTGTGTTCATAGATTAACAGTTGTAGTTATTTAGTGAAGAGAAGATAGCTGCCATCCTTCTGACTTCTCTAGTTTTACGTTTATCTCAAAAAAATTATCATCTTATTGTCATATACTTTGAACTGTGCAAATACATACTTAATATTTATCATTATAAACACAAATAAGATAATAGGAAATATACAGCAAGCAAACAGCAAAATTAAGTTAAATGGCAAGAAATTCAAAAGCTATTCAACTAAATTCAGTAACAAGACAAAGCTGTCCATTTTCTCCATATCTATTCAATATAATACTTGAAGTTCTAGCTAGAGCAGTAAGACAACAAAAGGATAACAAGGGGAAACAAATTAGAAAGGAAGAAGTCAAACTTATGTGCAAAAAAACAAATAGTGCAGATTATATGACAGCATATATAAGTAACCCCAAAGATTCTACCAGGAAACTCCTATATCTGATAAACACCTACAGTGATTTGACCAAATACAAGATTAATTAAAAAAATCAGTAGCTCTTCTATAAAAAATGAAAAATGGGCTGAGAAAGAAATCAGAGAAACATCACCCTTTGCAATGGTCACAGATAATATAAAATATCTTGGAGTAATGATGTAGGAGTGTCTTCTGTTTTGTGTTGATTTCGTTGGTTAAATAAAGAAACTGCCTTGGACTTTTGATAGGACAGAGAATTAGGTAGGCAGATTAGACAGAACAGGATGCTGGGTAGAAGGCAGTATGGCGGATGCCATGGCTTTCCGGCCAGAGACAGATGTAGGCTAGAATCTTGCTGGTAAGCCCCAGTCATGTGGTGATATACATATATATATTAGAAATGGGTTAATTAATATGTGTGAGTTAGCTAAGAAGAGGCTAGAGATAATGGGCCAGGCAGTGTTTTAAATGAATACAGTTTCTGTGTAATTATTTCCGGTCAAGCTAGTTGGGTGGCGGGACATGGCCTGCTTGCCTCATTCCTATAGAGTAAGTCTAACCAAGCAAATGAAAGACCTGCATGACAAGAAATTTAAGTATTTGAAGAAAGAAATTGGAGAAGATATCAGAAAATGAAAAAAATCTCCAATGCTCAAGGATCAGTAGGATTAACGCAGTAAAAATGGCAATCTTACTAAATGCAATCTATAGCTTCAATGCAGTCCCCATCAAAATCCCAACACAATTCTTCACAGAACTTCAAGGAAAAAAAATACTCAACTTTATATAGAAAATCAAAATCTGCAGGATAGCTAATCCAATCCTGTACAATAAAGGAACTTACAGGGGTATCATCATCAATGACGTTAAGCTCTACTATAGAGCTATAGAAATAAAAACAGCATGGTATTGATATAAAAAGAGAGAGGTGAATCAATGGAATCAAGGCAAAGTCATTGACATAAATACACACATCTATGAACACCCAATTTTTGGAAGAGTAGCCCAAACTATACTACAGAAAAAAAGAAAGGATCCTCAACAAATAATGAAAGCATAACTGGATGCCAGCATGTAGAATAATGCAATTAGATCCATATCTATCACTCTGCACAAAATTCAAGTAAGTCATAGTAGATTAAACCCTCAACATAAATTCAGTTACATTGACTCAGATAGACGAGAAATTTGGAAGTAGTATTGAATGCATTGACACAGGAGACTAGTTACTAAATATAATACCAACAGCACAGACACTGGGATCAAAAATTAATGCATGGAGCCTCCTGAAACTGAAAACCTTCTGTAAGGCAAAGAACACCATCAATAAGACAAAACTGCCACCTACAGAATGGGAAAAGATCTTTATCAGCCATAAATCTGATAGAGGGCTGTTGACAGAGGTTTCTTTCCCACCTGGTCCTGTGGCCATTCACTGTCAAATAAACACACAGAGCTCTACATTAATTATAAACTGGTTGGCCTGTTAACTCAGGTTTCTTTTTAACTAACTCCTACTTCTTAAATTAACCCATAATTCTGTTTGTGTTAGCCATGTGGATTGGGGCCATTTATCAGGAAGGCATTTTTATCTTGTTTCCTCTGCATCTGGGTGAGGACTGCAAACTGAGCCCTTCTGTTTCCCCAAATTCCCCTAGTCTGGTCGCTCTGTCTATATTTCTTTTCTGGCTATTGGCCAATCAGCATTTTTATTAAAACAAAAAAGTGACAAATCTTTATAGGGTACAAGACCATTCTCCCTAGAAGCGGGCTGAATCCCAAAATATATAAAGAACACAAGAGACTAGACATCAAAATAACAAATAATCCAATTAAAATGGATTGGATACAGATCTAAAGAGAAAAACCTGAAATGACCAAGATATTCTTAAAAAACTGTTCAAAATTCTTAGCCATTAGGAAAATGCAAATCAAAACAACTCTGAGATACCCTATTATACCTGTCAGAATGGTTAAAATCAAAAACACCAAGGACAACTTATGCTGGAGAGAATGTGGAGTAAGGGAAAAACTCCTTCACTCCTGGTGGGAGTACAAACTTGTACAGTCACTTTGGGAATCTCTATGGTGTTTTCTCAGAAAATTTGGAATCAATCACTCTCAAGACCCAACTATACCAGTATTGGGCATGTAACCAAAAGATGTTGATCATACCACAAGGACACTTGCTCAGTAAGGGCAGAGTTATTCACAATAGCCAGAATCTGGAAATAACCTAGATGTCCCCCCATTGAAAAATGAATGAAAAAATGTGGTACATTTACACAACGAGGTATGAATCAGCTGTAAAAAATAGTGACATCATGAAATTTACATGCAGAAAGATGGAACTGAAAAAAATCATTCTGAGTGAGTTAACCAGACTCAGAAATACAAACATGATATGTACTCACTCATAATATGGATATTAGATATAAAGCAAATGATAACCAGGCTGCAATTCACAGCCCCACAGAAGCTAGTTCACAAGGAAGGATAAAATATGGACTCATGGATTTCCCAGGGAAGGGAAAATAGGTGTCTTCTGCATAAACTGGAGCAGAGTGGTGGTGGATAAGAGTGAACTGGGAAATAGAAGCATGAAGGATTGGTTTGGTTGTGTTGGGGAATGGTCAGAGGGGGAGTAATAAAAGAGATGTCTTGATGGGCACATCATTTCAGTGTTAGGGAAAAACCTGGTGCCAAGGAAACTTGCAGGAATTCACAAGGTTACCGCAGCTAAGTCTACACTGGCTAGCACCTATAATCAGATTGGTGACTACCTTAATTTTCATCAGAAAGCCTTTATCCAGCAACTGACAAAAGCAAATATAGATACTAAAGACAAACACTGGGCTGAGCTCCAGGAGTCATGTTGAATAGAGGGAGGGAGGATTGTATAAGCCCAGGGAATATCAAGGTCATTATGGGGACCTACAAAGACAGCTGAAATTAGCTCATAGGAGCTCATGGACTCTATATCAGCAGTTAGGAAGCCTGTATGGGACCAAACTAAGCCCTCTGTATTTGTGTGACAATTGTGCTGCATGGTCTGTTTGTGGGGTTCTTAATCTAGCAGTGGGATCAGGACCTATCCTTGATACATGATCTGGCTCTTGGGAATCAATCCCCCCATCTGGATTGATTTACCCAATCTTGATGCAATGGGAGGAGAAACTGCATTTGGGATGTAAAATAAATAAAAACATTTATCAATAGAAAGAAAAATTTATCACTATGGAGAGAGAAATATTGACAAAGAAAGACTTTTAATCTGCTTGTAATTAAAATTAAGCATTTTAATGTGCTTATGTTTATTTCCCACTGAATTTGTTAGTCTTCGCATTGTACTTTGAATTTTCACCATTTATGTAGCAGTAATTTCTTGCTTTGACTGCCAGCTCACAAATAATGACATGGAAGATACTTACTAAATTTGAAAGTTTGGCCTTAGCTTAGGCTTGTTCATAACTAGTACTTATAATTTAAATTAACACATATTTTAAAATCTATGTTCTGTTCTGTTATGTGGTTCTTTATCTCATCTCTATTGTGCCTGTCCTGCTTCTTCTGCATCTGGCTGGTGATTCCACCTTTCTTTTTCCCAGTGTTCTCTCTCTGCCTGGAAATCCCACCTATACTTCCTGCCTAGCTATTGGCCATTCAGTTTTTTTATTACAACAGTCACAGAAATATATCTTCACACAGTGTACAAATATCCCATAATATTCCCCCCCTTTGTCTAAATAAAAAGGAAAGGTTTTAAATCTAACATAGTAAAACTATATACAATAAGAACAATTATCTGGCAAGGATTACATTCACAATGTTCAATCTATTTATATTTGGCAAATTTGGAGAAAGTGTTTTATTTTCTCCTCTATCTTAGAGAGTTAAAAGTTTTATACCTAAAACACTTTCTATCATAACTTGTATGATCATCCTAAACATTTCTTTTTACATTTTAAAACATCTTCTTAAACAACTTAAGCTTTTATTGTCCTTTAACCTTATACAATTTATGCCTCTTTTGCGAATTTTTAAATAAAATTGTAACAAAGAAAATAGTATAACAATCTAGTTTTTTTTTTGAGACAGGGTTTGTTTGTGACTTTGGAGCCTATCCTGGAACTAGCTCTGTAGACAAGGCTGGTCTCAAACTCACAGAGATAACCATCTAGTTTTTAAACACATCAGATATTCAAGAAGATAGGAAGTGTAGAGCAAGTAGCTTCCAAAAGTACATAAATTACAGAAACAACCTGCTTGAAAAGTCACCCAAGGTTCCTTTGCAAAGTTTAGACATCCATATTCAATTTACAGGCCTAGATTATCTGACAGATTTTTCTGTAAAGCAGGAAAGTTGAAGGACTCTCCTACCTTGTTTTTGCAAATTACAGTAGTTGCCTTCTTTTGTTTCCTGTTTGTCCAATTTGGATAGCACTCTGTCAGGAGTTGAGACAAGAGAAGTTTATTTGCCCAATGGCTAACTTTGCCACAAATGAAAGTAAACCCCATATGGAGGTTCTTTAATGTGCATCATCTTCTTTTGAAGTAAATTGGTGTTCCCAGGAGCAGATGTGTCTCACTGTCATGAAAAGCCTCATATTGAAACATTTTAAATTCTATATTCTTTAGGTCTCTTAAGTATTTGAATACAATCTACTTTAAATATATGAGTTTTAATTTGAAAACATATATAATATGAATATAAGTTTGATTTTTATAAATGAATAACTATTAACCTGTATTTCTTAATTGTCCTAAATAGCTTTCAAGGACTAGAAATTTACATTGCATTTTAAAATGAAATGTCTATGTTTAATACCATAAACAAGAGTAGAAACACATATAGAGTATAACAAAAATAAACTTAAAATTGTATCAATATATAAAAATCCATACCAACATAAAATATTTGAGACTAATGGTTGTTCAAAAGTAGACTCAATAATCTATCCTTTTACCTAATCATTTCTATTTTATATCTCCCTTTTTGCTTCAGAAATAAATACTTGATTGAATTCCAGGAAGACTTTAATTTCTTTCTTAATTTCTTCCTTAATCCAGGTATGGTTCAGTAGTTGACTGTTCAGTTTCCATGAGTTTGTAGGCTTTTTGGGGGTAGCATTGTTGTTGAATTCTAACTTTAATCCATGGTGATCTGATAAGACACAGGTGGTTACTAATATTTTTTTTGTCACTGTGGATGTTTGCTTTGTTACCGACTATGTGGTCGATTTTTGACCCACACTGGAGCACTGGACTGAGCTCCCAAGGTCCCGATGAGGAGCAGAAGGAGGGAGAACATGAGCAAAGAAGTCGGGACCACGAGGGGAGCACCCACCCACTGAGACAGTGGAGCTCATCTATTGGGAGCTCACCAAGGCCAGCTGGACTGTGACCAAAAAAGCATGGGATAAAACTGGACTCTCTGAGCATGGCGAACAATGAGGGCTGATGAGAACCCAAGGACAATGGCACAGGGTTTTGAACCTACGTAATGTGCTGGCTTTGTGGGAGCCTAGCCAGTTTGGATGTTCACCTTCCTAGAAATGCACGGAGGGGGGAGGACCTAGGACTAACCACAGGGCAGGGAAATCTGACTGCTCTTTGGGCTGGAGCGGGAGGGGGAGAGGAGTGGGGGGAGGGGGAGAAGGGAGGGAGGAGGGGGAGGGAAATGGGAGGCTGGGAGGAGGAGGAAATTTGTTTTTTTTTCGCTTTTCTCAATAAAAAATTTAAAAAAAAGAAATAAATACTTGAATATAATCTACTTTGTTTAGCTTTTTCCCTGACAATGATAGATTACCTGCAACCAGTGCCCCTTAAATAATATTAAGCATCCATAAGCAATTGAACAATCAAAAGAAGACCCACCCCACCTCCTGGGAATGTGGGCATCATGTTTTCTAGACTGTTTTCCTTTGTTTGGGAGACATGACATTTTGGGGGAACCCTGAGAAAACTGAGATAATTGTCAAGTCCTGAGGCAGCTAGCTGTATTATTTTCTCATTTAGTCTATGTGTGAAGGGATAGTGTACAGCTCATCTGAAGTCCTTACTGGAGTAGAACATGTGACTGGACAATCTCAGTTTGAAACAAAATGGTTTGAAGTTGTTCTAGATACAGATTTTGAGGACACTTCAACAGAGGCATTCTGTGAGGATGAATCTTCTGGGCTACTTGTCTTCATTTGTGTCTGATTCTTTTGCTCTAAAAACACAAACTTTTTTTTATTTTAGAACGAAACTTTTATTGAGTGCACAAGAGATGGTGTCAGCCTGCATAGTAACAAGTACACATGCAGTGTGAACAAAAGTCCGTCCTCATTTTTATATTTTATATATTTATTAACTTATTTACGGGCATGTGCCACAGCACTTGCATCAGTCAGTTCCCTCCTTTCACCATGTGACACCTAAGGATGAAATCAGATCATCATGCTTGGCAGGAAGTGACTTTACCCACTCTGCCATTATTGAACTATCCAACACCCAGAGAGTTCATGCGGGTGACAGATCCTAGATGCTACACTCAAGCACAGAAAGTAAAATTATTTTCATGTTTCAATTTGTTGAGTCCTTAATTCTGCTGTGTGGCCCATATGACCTTGAAATCTTTATTCTCCAGCCTCTACCTCACAGATGCTGGGATTACCGCGTGTGCTGCTACATCTCTCAAAATTCCTTGTTGCAGCTCAACAGGTCTGATTTTATACTCTCAGCTACACAGGGAGAGATAAGGGATTTCAAATTCCAACTGGCTTGAATGGAAACACAAACTTTTAAAGGTAACATTTATATCTGAATTAAAACAAATATGGAATGTGTGGTGTACACAAGTCAGTTAAAAATATTTTTTGTCTTATGTTTGAGCAGGAAAAAGGCATATGTCAACTTTAAAATTTTGTTTGGACTGCATAACCACACCTCTATCCATGCCATATGAAAGGATGGTATGTAATACTAAGTCATGAAGATTCTTTACCAACAGGAATTATCATGAGTCATCCAATCTTGAGCTGTTCTCATAATAGAGGGGTCTGTATATAGGTCACCTGTTATATAGTCTTTCTTTGTTTCTTTTCTTAATGGATGTAGCCACGTTTTTCAGGAGGTCTCCCCCAATCAAATCTCATCTTTATTAATTCTAAAGAGTTTTGACAGTGATTTCTGTCCTGCCCAGTCCAGCAGCCATTTAGTCCCAAAAGATACACATAAGAGAGGCCTACATTAATTATAAACTGGTTTGCCTGTGCGCTCAGGCTTCCTATTAATTAATTCTCACATCTAAAATTAGTCCACTATTCTTGTCTATGTTGGCCACATGGCTTGGTACCTTTATCAGTGAGGCATTATCATCTTGCTTCCTCTGTGTCTGGGTGATAACAGCAAACTGACCTTTCCTCTTCCAAGAACTGTCCTGATCTTGTCACTCCACCTCTACTTCCTGCCTGGTCGCCCCTCCTATAATTCATACCTGACTACTGATGAATCAGCATTTTACTAAACAAGTACAAGAAACAAATTTTTACAGTGTAAAACCATTGTCTCAGGGCAGTTCCCTCCCCATTTTTCAAAACAAGAAATCTGAATCTAATCTTGCTTGTTTAGCTTTCTTCCTGACCATTATTCATACAACTTGTAACCAACACTCTAAACAAGAAAAACATTTATAATCCTTTGTTTTGGGAATATGGACATAATTTTCCAAGGTACTTTCTGCTGATTGGGGGTGCTAATAATTTTGACAGGGACCTAAAGAAAATTTAGAATTACAGTCAAGTCCTGACTGGAAAATTCTGTGGGGCTTGGTCATCTCAGCTAACAGTCATGAAACTGTTCTGAGTGCAGAACACAGAGGAAATGCCAACAGAGTCCTCTGAAATGTTGAATCTTCTTGACCATCTGCTCCCATCGGAGATTCTTCAGTGGGTCTTCCTTGATCAAACCTGATTTTTTTTGTTAGTCCAGTATAAATCCACAGCCTCTCATTTCCTATGGAAACAAAAGCAAAACCTCTTCTCCAATGTAACATACCTCTTGACTTAAATTTTGAAGTCAAGATATTTTCCAAATATATATGTTGGATTAATTCAGCAGCGTTTATAATCAAATATCTTTTGGCAGCTTTTACTCTTTTCACAGCCATCAATTTAAAGACAGCACAGCATACAGTATCCAATATCTCTGTGTATTTTCATCTTTATTTTAAGCTCTATTTCTTTCATTTTTATTTTTAATTTTTGGTATTTTGAGACTAGGTTTTTCTGTGTATCTTTGACTGTCCTGCACTCACTCTGTAGACCAGGTTGCCCTCGATTTCATAGAGATCTGCCCGCCTTTGCCTCCCAAGTGCTGTGATTAAATATGTGTGCCACCACACCTTGAACTCAGAAAGATGTACCTGCCCTCTGCCTCCCAAGTGCTGGGATTAAAGGTGTGTGCCTAAAGGACTTTATCCTTTATTTTTTTTCTCTCCCAAGCCTTCAGCGGGCCATTCTCATCTGGCTCCCTCTGTGTCTGGTTGACAACTGCAGACTGACCTTTCCTCTTCTCAGAATTCTCCTTATCTCATTGCCCCACCTCTACATGCTGCCTGGTCACCCCATGTATGCTTTCTGCCTAGCTAATAGCTAATGAACATTTTATTAAACAAGTGCAAATAACACATCTTTACAATGTAAACCATTGTCCCATAGCAGAAGAGAACTATAATTTTTGTTTCCTGTGGAAACAAAGGCTATCATCTCTTGCAACAGAACATATTTTTATTACCATTTTTAAGTTAAGATATTCATAAAATATATGGGTTGGTTTTATTTAGCAGATTCCATAATCTAATATCTCTCAGTAGCTACAGATTTTTTTGCATATTAACATTTAAAAAATTCAAAATCAAGAAAAAAAATACAGGATTCAGATTCATTGTGTATTTCACATTTTTACATGGCAATTTTTTATTCTTCCTTACAGATTTTATTATTTTTAAACTATTTATACCCATTTTCTTTTCTTTCTGTAGCATCGGAGGAAATTTTAAAACATATTTACCTTTTCAGAGGTTTTCTTTGTCTGGACCTGGCTTTCTCTAAGCACCTGAAGTGTTCTCTGACCTTGTTAAACAGATTTTAAACTGTCATGTCAGCTTCCCTGCAACTTTGTTTAGTACATGCTACTGGGGAATTGTGTTGGCAGATGGCTCCATAGGCAGCTGCCAGTAACCATGCCTCTGTATGATGCTGAGTACCAGCTTGCCCGAGAGACTGAAAAATTAGGAATCCACATCCAGCTTTTATCCATAACTTTTCTTAGCTTTCTCCAGTTCTGTGTTTAGATATTCAATCTTCAATATTGGATACCATATGTACCAAATTATTCGCTGTTCCACCAGCCAGCTTTTAAATAACAACACAGAGACCCATTATTAATTATCAAAGCTCAGGTTATAGCTTAGGAGTTTACTTAATTAACTTTTATAAATTAAATTAACCCATATCTTTTAATCTATGTTCTTTTATGTGGCTTATTTACCGTTACTTTATACTGTCCATCTTGCTTCCTCAATGTCTGACTGGAGACTGCCATTTCCCCAACATTCTCTCTCTGCCAAGAATTTCTGCCTATAACTCATGCCTAGCTATTGGACTATTAGAATCCAGCTTTTTATTTCACCAATCACACCAATACATCTTCAAACAGTGTACAAATACACTCTAACAGGTTTAGATGATGATTATGATGATAGTGATAATGGTGATGATGATGATGATTAGAGCAATTAGGAAAAATTTTACATAGATATAGTGGAAATTAATCATATGCAAAAATTTAGTTTAGGCTATTACCCTAATGTAAAAGGGAAAATAGTATTCATAGGTCTAATGCTCAGCAAATGTAATATTTTCAAATGGTAACACAATTTAATTATTCAGTTATTTAATAAAATAGGAAAAATCCATGAATTCTGTAAAATGAATGTAATAGTAATTTGCATACAGATATTAAATCATTAAATGTTTTAGGTAATATACAATCTGGACATTTTCTGATTCAGGCTGAACTTTCAAGAGTGCACAGTAAGTTCTATTTACTTTATCAAATACTCCTCCTGGGTTTCATAATTTTCTAAGATATATTTTCTTTGCTGAAAATGAGGATAAATAGTAGTTTCATTCCTTATAGTTTGCTATAGGGAATTTACTAAGAAATGCAAATAAAAGCCCTTATGAAGTGATATACAAATATGCAAACTGCAGCAATATTTCTGTGTATAAAACAACACTGTGACTTAGAATATATGTCTTTATTAAAAGAACTTTATTGTGTGCTGGAGAGATGGCTCAGTGTTTAAGAGCATTGTCTGCTCTTCCAAAGGTCCTGAGTTCAATTCCTAGCAACCACATGGTGACTCACAACCATCTGTAATGAGGTCTGGTGCCCTCTTCTGGCCTGCAGACATACACACAGACAGAATATTTTATGCATAATAAGTAAATAAATATTTTTTTAAAAAAACTTTATCATCTAAACCATACAGTAGACTAAATACATTGTTTTATGTTTTAATAATTTGCTCATATAGTCAAACTACATTTTGTCTTTAAAATGTAGAAGAATGTCTACACGTTACTAGCTTGAAGGCACAGATAAGTGTAACTCATAAAAAATTCTTGTTACACATTGATTGAGAGCAAGAGAAAGCAAAAACTATTTAATATGGTAGGTCCATCTTATACATTTTTTTCTCATTTTCATTTCTTTAAAATAAAACCAGTTTATTACTAGCACACAAACATTTACTCTGCTTCTTACAATGTGTCCAACTGCTTCAAGCTCCTGCTGCTTTGATTTCTCTGATATGCTGTACTGGACCCAAATAAGCCTCAGCCCCTTTAAGATGCTTTTTGTCATAGCAGTGGGAAAAATTAAAAAAAAAAAAACAGCTACTGGGCAATGTTCTTAACATATGATAAATAAAACAAAATAGTTTCTCAAACTCGGCTACTTTGAGAACATGCAGATACATTTGCCCACATCTAGCTTAATGGGAAATAATATATGATGTTTTTGTGTGATTTGATTTTTAGAGCACTTATAGTTCAGCTGATGTGGGATTCCCTCCCCTCTGTATGATGTGAACGCCATTGGTAAATAAAGAGGCTGCCTTGGGCCTGTGCAGGGAGGTAGGTGGGGAAAACTAAACTGAATGCTGTGAGAAAGAAAAAGGAGTTAAAGAGAAGCCATTGTAGCCCCCACTGAAGACTGATGCTGGAAAGAACTTTACTTGGTAAGCCACAACCCTGTGGCAATACACAGATTAATAGAGACGGGTTAGTTTAGAATATGAATTAACCAGAAATACGCTTAAGCTATTGGACAAACAGTATTGCAAATAATATGGTCTCTATGTGATTATTTAGGCAGTCTGGGTGGCCAGGAAATGAACAAGCAGCCTCTAATAACAAATTGGCACCCATGTGGACAACTAAAATCCACTTAAAACCTTAGAGAGTTTGGGAAAAAATATAGTTAAGCATGGCTTTAACATCATGATTTCTTTAAGAGAGTTTTTCCTGAATCAGCAGTAGCAGAAAAAAGCCACGCATTTTTGAAATGTCAGGTTTCTGGGCTGGGCTGCAAATACAACCTCTGGCTCTTTCAGGAGGCCAAGCATTTAAATGTGGTTTGTGAACAGAGTGCTAGAACTTGCTTAATGGTGACATAGACTGGCTGTGTGCTGAAAAATGGGGCTGTAAGAATGGCTCTCAAAGGCAGCAAACAGCTCTACCATGCTGGACTGGGTGGAGCATTCAGGCAGGGCCTTGCTTGCCCTAGCAGAGCTGCCATTTAGGTTTTTAAGAAGTGCTTAGCCCTGGACAGAAAAGAATTACAGATACACAATAGGATGGATTCATACATAAAAGACCTCTAAATGAATCATAGTGTTGGATAAATATTCATAGACTCTGGAGAGAGAAGAAAATGAGTATATAGGATTATAGAAGGAAGTAAATGGTTTATAAAGAATCAAAATCTTTAAAGAGACAGAGTACAGACAGTCATAGATTAAAGGAGTATAGATAATAACATAGATGTTAAAAAGTAATAGATTAAAAACAAATAAGCCATGTAAAGATGGAAAATTCGCAGTCTGGATTATGCATATTATTGTGTTCTCTTTAAATTTTTTTACTTCAGAGAGACATTTGATACTGGGGACTTCTAAGCCAAACCAACATATATACTTTAAAGGTATCTTGGTTTCAAAATAAGGGTTGAAGGATTTCTTGCTTTGGAAAAGAGGTTCTTCTTTGTTTCCACAGAAGATAAGAACCTATTATTTTCTTCCAGACTAATGTGGCTTGAAGGACCAAGGCCTCCTGAAAGGTCACTATAAACATGCCTCAAGAAATTACTTCGCCTAATAAATAGCAGGAAGAAGTTTAGAGAGAACTATGCCCATATTCTCAAATATTGCTTATAAATGTTTGCTTACATTTAAAGGGGGATATGCTATGAAGATTTGCATTGGTATGGATCTTGGTTTATTGATACAAATTTAAGGTCAGTTTTGTTATATATACATATTTCTGCTTTAGATTAAGGTATTGTATTTGTTCAGCTCATTTTAAAATGTATTGGATAATTAAGAAATATATGTTAATAGATAGTCATCTATAGTTGTCAAGCTTGTAGCCATGTTAGTTAGGCTTTTAGATGTACAGAGCTGTATTTCAGATGGATAGGGATTTTTTGGGGGGGTTATTTATTTATTTATTTTTACTTAAAAATTTTCACCTCCTCTCCTACTCCCATTTCCCTCCCCTCTCCCCATCCCCCTCCCCCTCCCTCTCCAGTCCAAAGAGCAGTCAGGGTTCCCTGCCCTGTGGGAAGTCCAAGGACCTCCCCCCTCCATCCAGGTCGAGAAGGTGGGCATCTAAACAGGCTAGGCTCTCACAAAGCCAGTACATGCAGTAGAATCAAAACCCAATGCCACGGTTCTTGGCTTCTCAGTCAGCCCTCCTTGTCTGACATGTTCAGAGGCTCTGGTTTGATCACATGCTCCATTAGTCCCAGTCCAGCTTGCTTTGGTGAGCACCATTAGATCAGCCCCACTGTCTCAGTGGGTGGGTGCACCCCCCGTTGTCCTGAATTCCTTGCTCATGTTCTCCCTCCTTCTGCTCCTCATTTGGACCTTGGGAGCTCAGTCCAGTGCTCCAATGTGGGTCTCTGTCTCTAGCTTCATCCATCGCCAGATGAAGGTTCTATGGTGATATGTAAGATATTCATCAGTATGGCTATAGGATAGGGTGATTTCAGGTTCCCTCTCCTCAGCTGCCCAAGGATATAGCTGGGGACATGTCCATGGACACCTCTAGAGTCAAGTCTTTTGCCAACCCTAAAATGGCTCCCATCTTTCAAAGACTATAGAATATGGCATTTAAAGTATTTTAAGAATTTATGACTCTTCATGACATGAGACACATCTGCTCCTGGCAGCACCAATCTACTTCAAGAGAAAGATGGGCATGATAGAGGTTCCTTATGGAGTTGGTTTGCCATTTGAGCAAGAAACTGCTCCTGCCTGGACTGCTTGATGGTATGCTATGTGAACTGGACATGCAAGAAACACAGAGAAATGACTGCTAAACTTGCCTAAAGGGGAGACACTCTTTCAGGGTTTCTGCTTCATGAAAGTGTCTGCTAGACATTCTGCAGGACACAGAATAAAGTGACTGACAAACTGCCAATATAGGTGGAACTGTCTTTGAAATTTCCTGTTTCATGGAAAAGTCTGCAGGATATTATGGTCCTGTACAAAGAATATGGATGCCCCAACATTACAGAAGAACTTTGGGTGACTATCCAGGCAGCAAGATGTCTCTGTCATTTCTAGAGATATGGAAGTTGCTTATAATGCACTTCCTGTTTTCTTAGGTAATATTATATTCTTCTGGAATCTTTGATGAAGTTGAAGAATAGATAGTTATAGTTTTCTTTAGTTATGATAAAAGATTAGATAGATATAAATATACTAACAGTAATTCTTTCTTGATACTTGCTTTGTATATGTAATTTTACTATGTTAAATTTAAAACCTTCATTCTTATTTAAATAGAAAATGGGAGGTGAAGTGGCATTCCCCTCTGTATACTATGAATACATTTGGCAAATAAACGGTCTTGGGACTGTGTAGGGAATAGAGGTAGGTAGGAAAAGTTTAACTGAATGCTGGAAGAAATAAGGAGAAGTTAAAGAGAAGCCATGTAGCCCCACTGGAGACAGATGCCAGATGGAATGCTTTACATGGTAAGCCACAGCCACGTGGCAATACATAGATTAATAGAGATGGGTTAGTTTAGGATATGAGATAGCCAGAAAAAAACGCTTAAGCTATTGGTCAAATAGTATTGCAAATAATATGGTCTGGTGAGCCCTTTGTTCGCAAGCTATCCAAGCAGCGCAGAGTTTTGATCTGGGCACCGAGTGAAGCATCATTGTGGTGAGTGAGTGCTGCGGCAGCTGGGAACATACCTCAGCCCACCCACACTTCCTGGCCATCCTACAGGGGCTCTACTGCCCATACCTCCTCTCTCTTCCTATCCCATACAGCTTACATCCAGATCCTGCCCACTCCCTGTCTCCCTCCCTCCCTTCTTTGGCCACATAGCGCCTCCCTGGTCAGCCTGCTAGGGCGCTGGGACAGAACCCGAACCGGGAGGACAAAGGGGTGGCCTGTAGCTCCTTTATTCCCATAGCCTGCCCGCAGCGAGCAGGGTGGGCCCTTTGTTCGCGAGCTAACCAAGCAGCGAGGAGTTTCTATCTGGGCACCAAGTGAAACATCATTGTGGAGAAACATCTCTGGGGAGTGACATCACTGGGAAGGTACTTCAGTGGGCAAGAAGACCTGATCCTGTAAAAGAAGATCCAAAGGGGAGTATTGGGAGGAAGAGATGGGCAGACGCCAATGCAGGAATTCTCCCAACAATCTGAAAAACAACATGAATCCACCAGAAGCCAGTGACCTCAAAACAGGAGGACATGAACACCTTAATCAAGAAGAAGTAGAAAAAACTGACTTCATGAAAGTGATTGACACCCTTAAACAGCATATAAAAAACACCCTTATAGAAATGGATGAGAAGTATAAGAGAAAGTTCTAGGAATTGAGTAAATCAGTGAATGATACCCTAGGAAACCAAGGAAAAACAATCAAGCAGATAAAGTAAACAGTTCATGACTTGAAAACTGAAATGGAGGCAAAGAACAAAACACAAACAGCGGGCCGGCTGGACATGGAAAATCTAGGTAAACGAATAGACACTACAGAATCAAGCATAACCAGCAGAATACAAGAGATAGAAGAAAGAATCTCAGATTCTGAGGATAACATAGAGAAAATAAATGCAATGATCAAAGAAAACAGCAAGTCCAACAAACTCTCATCACAAAACATTCAGGAAATATGGGACACAATTAAAAGACCAAACCTAAGAATAATTGGAGTAGAAGAAGGAGAAGAAGTGTAGCTCAATGGTCCAGAAAATATACTTAATATAATTATAGAAGAAAACTTTCCCAACCTGAAGACAGATGTACCTATGAAGGTTCAAGAAGCATACAGAACACCAAATAGGCTGGATCAAAAGAAAACATCCCCTCGCCATATAATAATCAAAACACAAAATATACAGAATAAAGAAAGAATATTAAGAGCTGCAAAGGAAAAATGCCAAGTTACTTATAAAGGTAAACTTATCAGACTTACAGCTGACTTCTCTATGGAAACCATGAAAGCCAGAAGGTCCTGGATAGATGTTCTCCAAAAACTAAGAGACCACAGATGCAAGCCCAGATTACTATATCCAGCCAAACTTTCATTCACTATAAATGGAGAAAACAAAATTTTCCAGCATAAAAACAAATTTAAACAATACGTAGCCACAAATCCAGCCTTACAGAAAATAATAGAAGGAAAATCACTAACCAAGGAGTCCAACAATGACCACAATAACTCAGACATCTAGAGACCCTTCACCAGCGCAAATCAAAAAAGGAAAACACACAAACCCTACTACTAAATAAGTGACCGGAGTTAACAACCACTGGCCATTAATATCACTTAATATCAATGGGCTCAACTCACCTATAAAAAGGCACAGGCTAAGAGATTGGATAAGAAAACAGGATCCAACATTCTACTGTTTACAAGAAACACACCTCAACCACAAAGACAGGCACCTACTCAGTGTAAAGGGCTGGGAAAAGGTTTATCAAGCAAATGGACCAAGAAACAAGCAGGTGTGGCCATACTAATTTCTAACAAAGTTGACTTCAAACTTAAATCAATCAGAAGAGATGGAGAGGGACATTTTATACTCATAACAGGAACAATTCATCAGGAAGAAGTCTCAATCCTGAATATCTATGCCCCTAATATAAAAGCACCCACGTACGTAATAGAAACATTACTAAAACTCAAGGCAGCCATCAAACCGCACACAGTAATAGAAGGAGACTTCAACACTCCTCTCTCACCAATGGACAGGTCAATCAGACAGAAACCAAACAGAGAAATTAGAGAATTAATGGGGGTAATGAAGCAAATGGACTTAACAGACATCTATAGATTATTCCACCCAAAGGGGAAAGAATATACCTTCTTCTCTGCAGCTCATGGAACCTTCTCAAAAATCGACCACATAGTCGGTAACAAAGCAAACATCCACAGTTACAAAAAAATATTAGTAACCACCTGCGTCTTATCAGATCACCATGGATTAAAGTTAGAATTCAACAACAATGCTACCCCTAGAAAGTCTACAAACTCATGGAAACTGAACAGTCAACTACTGAACCATACCTGGATTAAGGAAGAAATAAAGAAAGAAATTAAAGTCTTCCTTGAATTCAATGAAAATAAAGAAACAACATACTCGAACTTATTGGACACTATGAAAGCAATCCTGAGAGGAAAGTTCATAGCACTAAGTGCCCACCTAAAGAAAACAGAGAAAGCACATATTGGAGACTTAACAGCCAACTTGAAAGCTCTAGAAAAAAAAGAAGCAGACTCACCTAGGAGGAGTAGAAGACTGGAAATAATCAAATTGAGGGCTGAAATCAACAAAATAGAAACACAGAAAACAATCCAAAGAATCAATGAAACAAAAAGCTGGTTCCTGGAGAAAATCAACAAGATTGATAAACCCCTTTCCAAACTAATCAAACGGCAGAGAGAGAACACTCAAATTAATAAGATCAGAAATGAAAAGGGGGACATAACCACAGACACAGAGGAAATTCAGAGAGTCATTAGATCTTACTACAAAAGTCTGTATGCCACAAAACTAGAAAATGTAAAAGAAATGGACGTGTTTTTAGATAAATACCATTTACCAATACTAAACCAGGACCAGGTGAACAATCTAAACAGACCTGTCAGTCGCGAAGAATTAGAAGCTGTTATGAGAATCCTCCCTACCAAAAAAAGCCCAGGACCAGATGGTTTCAATGCAGAATTCTACCAGAATTTCCAAGAGGACCTAATACCTATACTCCTTAATGTATTCCACAATATAGAAAAAGAAGGGTCATAACCAAATTCCTTTTATGAAGCCACAATTACTCTGATACCAAAACCACTCAAAGACTCAACCAGGAAAGAGAACTACAGGCCAATCTCACTCATGAATATCGACGCAAAAATCCTCAACAAAATACTGGCAAACCGAATCCAAGAACACATTAGAAAAATTATCCATTATGATCAAATAGGCTTCAGCCCAGGGATGCAGGGCTGGTTCAACATACGAAAATCTATCAATGTAATCCAGCATATAAATAAACTGAAAGAAAAAAATAATAGGATCATTTGATTAGATGCTGAAAAAGCATTTGACAAAATTCAACATCCTTTTATGATAAAAGTATTGGAGAGATTGGGGATACAATGGTCATACCTAAATATAATAAAAGCTATATACAGCAAGCCGACAGCTAACATCAAATTAAATGGAGAGAAACTCAAAGCCAGCCCACTAAACTCAGGAACACAACAAGGCTGTCCACTCTCGCCATACCTCTTCCATATAGTGCTTGTAGTTCTAGCAATAGCAATAAGACAATATAAGGGGATCAAGGGGATTCGAATTGGAAAGGAAGAAGTTAAACTTTCGTTATTTGCAGATGATATGATAGTGTACATAAGCGACCCCCAAAACTCCACCAAAGAACTTTTACAGCTGATAAACACCTTTAGTAATGTGGCAGGATACAAGATCAACTCCAAAAATCAGTCGCCCTCTTATACTCAAAGGATATGGAGGCAGAGAGGGAAATCAGAGAAGCTTCACCTTTCACGATAGCCACAAACAGCATAATATATCTTGGGGTAACTCTAACCAAGGAAGTGAAAGATCTATTTGACAAGAACTTTAAGGCATTGAAGAAAGAAACCGAGGAGTATACCAGAAAATGGAAGGACCTCCCTTGATCTTGGATTGGGAGGATCAACATAGTAAAAATGGCAATTCTACCAAAGGCAATTTATGGATTCAATGCAATCCCCATGAAGGTCCCATCAAAATTCTTCATAGATCTTGAGAGGACAATAATCAACTTTATATGGAAAAACAAAAAAACCCAGGATAGCCAAAACAATCCTATACAATAAAGGATTGTCTGGAGGCATTACCATCCCTGACTTCAAACTCTATTACAGAGCTACAGTGATGAAAACAGTGTGGTACTGGCATAAAAACAGAGAAGTCGACCAATGGAATCGTATAGAAGACCCGAATGTTAACCCACAAACCTATGAACACCTCATTTTTGATAAAGGAGCCAAAAGTATACAATGGAAGAAAGAAAGCATCTTCAACAAATGGTGCTGGCACAACTGGATGTCAACCTGTGGAAGAATGAAAATAGACCCATATGTAACACCATGAACAAAACTCAAGTCCAAATGGATTAAAGACCTCACTATCAGTCAGAACACACTGAACCTGATAGCAGAGAAAGTGGGTAGTACCCTACAACAGATGGGCACAGGAGATCGCTTCCTATGTATAACCCCAGAAGCACAGACATTAAGAGCAACATTGAATAAATGGGACCTACTAAAACTGAGAAGCTTCTGTAAAGCAAAGGACACTGTCACTAAGACACAAAGGCAACCTACTGACTGGGAGAAGATCTTCACCAACCCCGCAACAGACAAAGGTCTGATCTCCAAAATATATAGAGAACTCAAGAAACTAGACTTTAAAATGCTAATTAACCCAATTAAAAAATGGGGCACTGATCTGAACAGAGAATTCTCAACAGAAGAAGTTCAAATGGCCAAAAGACACTTAAGGTCATGCTCTACTTCCTTAGCAATCAGGGAAATGCAAATCAAAACAACTTTGAGATATCATCTTACACCTGTCAGAATGACTAAAATCAAAAACACCAAGGATAACCTTTGCTGGAGAGGCTGTGCAGGAACGGGTACCCTCATCCATTGCTGGTGGGAATGCAATCTTGTGCAACCACTGTGGAAGTCATTGTTTCGGTTTCTCAGGAAATTCGGGATCAACTTACCCCTGGACCCAGCAATACCACTCCTGGGAATATACCCAAGAGATGCTCTATCATATGACAGAAGCTTTTGTTCAACTATGTTCATAGCAGTATTGTTTGTAATAGCCAGAACCTGGAAACAACCTAGATGCCCTTCAATGGAAGAATGGATGAAGAAAGTATGGAATATATACACGCTAGAGTACTATGCTGCGGTAAAAAACAATGACTTCTCGAATTTTGCATGCAAATGGATGGAAATAGAAAACACTATCCTGAGTGAGGTGTCCCAGACCCAAAAAGATGAACATGGGATGTACTCGCTCATAATTGGTTTCTAGCCATAAATAAGGGCCACGGATTCTACAATTCGTGAACTTAAAGAAGCTAAGTAAGAAGGTGAACCCAAGGAAAAACATATAGTTATCCTCTTGGCTAAGGGAAGTAGACCAAATTGCTGGGGAGAAAATTGGGATCTTGGGGGTGGGGTGGGATGGGGGTAAGGGGAGATGAGGAGAGAAAAGGTTGAAGGGAAGGAGGGGGGACTTGGGGAAACAGGAGAATTGGGATAAAGGATGGTTGGATAGGGGAGCACGGAACCACAATTCTTAGTTAAGGGAGCCACTTTAGGGTGTGCAAGAGACTTGACCCTAGAGGGGGTCCCAAGTGCCCAAGATTAGGTACCCAGTTAGTTCCTTGGGCAGCTGAGGATTGGGAACCTGAATTGACCCTATCCTAGAGCAATACTGACGAATATTTTGCATATAATCATAGAACCTTCATCTGGTGATGGATAGAGATAGAGACAGAGACCCACACAGGAGCACTGGACTGAACTCCCAAGGTCCCAATGAGGAGCAGAAGGAGGGAGAACATGAGCAAAGAAGTCGGGACCATGAGGCGTGCACCCACCCACTGAGACAGTGGAGCTGATCTACTGGTAGCTCACCAAGACCAGCTGGACTGTGACTGAAAAAGCATGGGATAAAACCGGACTCTGAACATGGCGAACAATGAGGGCTGATGAGACGCCAAGGACAATGGGGTTTTGATCCTACTCAATGTGCTGGCTTTGTGGGAGCCTAGCCAGTTTGGTTGTTCACCTTCCTAGATATGGACGGAGTGGGGAGGACCTAGGACTTACCACAGGGCAGAGAACTGGGACTGCTCTGTGGACTGGAGAGGGAGGGGGAGCGGAGTGGGGGGATGGGGAGAATGGTGGGAGGAGGGGAGAAGGGTGGGAGGAGGGGGAGGGAAATGGGAGGCTGGGAGGAGGTGGAAACTTGTTTTTTGTTTATGTTTCTTTTTCTTCTTTTCTCAATAAAAAAAATATAATATGGTCTCTATGTGATTATTTTGGGAGTCTGGGTGGCCAGGAAATGAACAAGCAGCCTCTAACAACAGTTCAGTAAGTGAAACAATCTTGAATTTGTAAATTATCTTTCAGAAGTTACAAAACAGTATGGCTTTGCTAACAAAATTTAACCACTCTGATATAATTCCGTTACCTTTAAAATGGAAATAACACTTACCTCAAGGGCTGTTGTGAGGAATCAGTGAAATGAACAGATGATAAAATGACTTTGGAATCTATAGGCCACTATTCAAATGTTATTTTGTTCAATTATTATCAAACTGTGGATAGAATATAATACATGTCATTCTTTGTGACTTAATCTAGGATAGTACATATTAAAGCAAAGTCCTTATGATAATAATGTCTATTTTGTGCTTGATGTTAGAATACAGGGTTGAACAATAGCTGTTATATAGGAGACAAAGTGGCACAATTGAAGTAATACAATGACAAGACACACGTTACCTATTAAGAGATATAGGTTCCGGGGAGGGTTTAATTTCTTCTTTTACAGCAGTATATGAAACAATGAGATTCATTTTGGCCTTTTCATAATTCTTTGTTTATTTACCTCGCTCCTAGTTCTCTGCCATTTTATTCTTCCCAGTGCTTGTTGGCACCCATCTGTCTCTATCCCTCCTGCTTGCAGATCAGTTATTTCATCGGTCTTTACCTGTCAAGGTATCTACCTTCTCTCTCATAATTTCTTACCAATTTTCATTAGCCATTCCTCCTATTTCCCTTCCAATATTTGCAAATTTAATATGTTTTGCATGTGACAAAATCTCTTGCTATTTGTCTTTCTGAGTATGACTTCCTCCATGTACTATAATGTTTTCCTGTTTCATCTATTGTCCAGGAACAAAGGTTTTTCTTCTATACTGTGATCACCTTTTAAAAAGGACTTTAAAAATCATCATTTGAAATAATAATAAAAGTAATTTCCAGAAAGGGTTGGAACAGAGACTACTTCTTTGTTCTTGGGTTTAGTCAGAAACAATTTAAAGATATAAAAGAGAATAATCTTGAAGTAATACATGAGTCATCGCTCAGTAGGAACAGCAAGCCCCTTTAGAGCACAATGACTTGGAACTCAATTCAGAAAAGTTTTTACAAGTACAAGTCAGAAATTTGTGTTTTAAATATTAAGTTTTTTCTGCAGTTTGGTCAAATGAATATAATTTATTAAGAATTATCAACCTACATGTAACTAATCAAAACACATATAACATTAGGTTTTTGAAATATGTTTTGTTAGAAAATGAGGAAAAGTCAATATGTGGGAGGCTGGCTACTTGCTCTGAATTATGCAGCTGTGTTGTACTGAAGTAGGACCTAGGCACTTTCTCTCTGGCCTCCTGACCTTTTGAGTATTATGATAGTATCCTCATTAGCTTTATGTAATAAAAGATGAATTATGTATTATTATAATACTCATAGGCCTCATCAAATATTTTATTACAAAATGAAGCATTGCATGATTAATTTGCTTTTGAAATAACAAATCTCTTGTCTTTACATTCTTTGCTGTCCAATTTTGTAGCCACTAACTAAATGTTACTGATACAATTCAAACAGAAATCTAGTAGACATAAGTTTCTTAGTAGCATTGACAGCATAACTAATGTTTCATAACTACATATATGTAATGATTAAGCTTCAAAACAGCTTTATACTGAACATTTCAATCAATGATGGATATAACTTATGGGAACTGAGAGAGAAGAAAGTAACAGATTCAGTTTGTTCACTTCACTAGTGCTGTTCCTCCTGCTGCTGAGATTAGTTTTTTTGCCTTAGAGTTCTTATAACCTACTACAAGTCCTTATTTCCACCACCCTCCTAAAATCTTTGTAATACTGGTACTGTTAGACCTATCTTAAAGTTGGCAAAGATAAACAATCATATCACATTATACAGCTATGATGGCACATAAAACATCTGTCCAAACATTTCAAAGTCATTGTTTTCTTATATCTAAATGAAGACACCAACAATAATAGCCTATGTACTTCTCATAAGAATTGAGTAGACTTAGTGTAATATGTATGTTTGGTGCCAACTATCAGAATTAGTATTTAGTGGTTAGAGACACAGCTCAGTAATAGAACATGTGCTTATATGTTAAGGTCTCTCCATTCAATTCCCAGAAAAAGATACATGCCCTCATACACAAACATGCACAATCATAGTTAATAATGGTAATTCATTAGCAATGTTTGATGGATTGTAACCTTTTAGCTTTAACTTCAAACACAAAATATTGTAATGCCTTAGTGTAAAAAGCGTATCTTAGTTATATTTTACAATTAAAAATTTAATAATATTTTTCTGAGAATTTCATACTTCAGTACATCATTTCAGCTTATTATTTCCCCCGCAACTCCTCACATCTCTTCCCCACTCCCTCTTAAATTCATGGCCCTCATGGCTCTCACCTTTTTTATTTATTATTATTTTACACACAGACTTACACAGAGCATATTATATCTATTTAATGCTGCTCATATGTGCTTGCATTTAAAGCTGAACCTGAGGAAATATTTCCCAGAAGATTTCACCACAATGATGCAGTCTCCTTCTTAATAACCACTAATTTCTTAGCTCCAGTTGACCAGTATCCATTGTCCATCTGCCTTTCTCACCAGCCCTTGATTGCCTAAAATTCTCCATTTAAGGAGAGTTCACGAAGTGTCCACATGTGTCACATGTCCACAGTGACATTTCAACTTCTATCACCAATTGTACTAGTCTTGTTGAGGCATTACAACTTGTAGAAAGTGATGTTTCTGTGGATCTTAACAACATATAAGGATATTTAGTGTTTAGAGTTTGAATAACTTGTATGGTATTCAATTTATAAGTGGTAGTTATAGGAGAGAATTTTTAGCAATCTGTCAGGCCAGTAAAAAATTATCTTTTTATTGATTAACTGAGGGGAAATCTTAGAGCAAGTACTGTATTCTCACTCTGAATGATTTCAATATTCCAAGTCAAATTTGAATCTCAGCTTCAGAACTGTTGACTCTCACTTGTCAAGAGAAAACTTGATTCAAATACTTTTATAATTAATTTATAATCTTTAATTTTTCTCCACCAAATTAATGTACTTCATAATTACCTTGTAGGTAAAGGTGACAAATAATTGATAAATGAATATTATTTAAAAAATTATTTAGGTGTACAATATCTCAAATTCTTTGTCACTGGACACATCTTGGTTCTCCTTGGCGTGTATCTTGTTTACTGCATTTTAAAAGATAAATCTTCGTGTTAAGCAGATGAATCAATCAGTTAAGTGCATGATTTTAAATGCAAGGACCTGAGTTTGATGCCCAATACCTATGTAAAAAGACAGCATGGTGTTGTATTGCATCACAGAGTTGGAGAAACAGAGACAAGAGTCTCTCTATGACTCACTCACCAACTGGTCAGTCTAGCTAAATTGTCAAGTTCTGGGTCCCATTGAGAAAGCCTTTCACAAACATAAGGTGGACAATTCTGGAAGAAGAGCAGAAGAGGGTGACATTTGGCTTCCACTCACACAGACCCTCATGTGTACATACATGAACTTCTCCTCCAACTACACACACACAGTTTTAAAACAACAACAAAATACACAAGGCGAATCTATCATTCATATGACAGTTCAAATGCTATGAGAAGAAACTGAAATGCTTGTTTGTAGCAACACTACAGTCATGCTAATTTTTTACAAAGGATTGCAAGAGGCTATTTAATGACAATGCTTAAAACAGCAATAAAAGAAAACAAAGCAGAACATATTGCTTTGTTTAAAGTAAAAGAAAAGCAGGGAGTGGTGGCACTTATGATAAAATAACTTCTGCCTTCCTCAAATGCACTTACGCACACACACATACACACACACACACACACACACACACACAAGCATACACACATAGCCAATTCTTCCTCATAGTGATAAACTATAAACAAAACTCCTCTTTTTAAATTTAAAATACAATGACATGGTGTTTCCTTTTCCTGTTCCTCCCTCCAATGTTAATTCCCACTGTATCACCCACTCATGACATTTGACTTCTTGGTACAAATCACATGAACATACTGTCACCATTTAAATACTCAATTGGAAACACAGGTACATGCTACTCTCAGTGTTTCCATCATGTGCACAGTTATTCTGGCATGTTTTATTTTTAAAAAAATATTGAAATTCTTCTGAACTTTTATATTTAGGAAGTAATTGTAGATCGATGATTTTCAAAACTGATCAGAGACATTTTTGAAGGTCCTAGTAAGCTTAGAATATAATTTAAGTCAGACTGGAATGTAATTTACTTGACAGAATTTCAATGAGTGATAATTTGGTTCTGTTGCTGCCAACAAAAAGCGTGCAATTCTGGAGACAAAACAACACAGACACATACATACAAACACACCTCAGACAGACACCTTATATAAAACAGTGCCAACTCTCACAGCAACAATTTCAAACAAATGGAAATAGTACTTGGGAGAAACCAGATTCTTCTTCGGCGATTAGAGAAAGGTTTGTTTGCGTTTTCAAAAGATATTTTAACTAGTTAATTTTCTGCCAAGTGTAAGAAATCTCTGTGTACACATCAATTTTGCTGTTGTCTGTTTTACATTAATTTTTTTTCATAAAATAGCTACAAAGAAACAAAAAAAAATATGTCGTTTTACCCTTTACCTAAAACTCCAAACCAGTGAATTTTTTAGGGAATCATTTGGCCACTTTTGGCAAACCAGTGGTCTTCTTCTGAACCAAGCTTGACATTTTAGAAAATTAATGCCGAATTCAGAGGAAAAATGCCATTACGTTTTCGACTCCAGACACATCTGTTCTGATTTTCACCTTTAGTAATATTATCCAAATAGCATTTTTAACATTCTGCATGTTCTGTTGGTAACATCTGAATCTATTCATCTGAAGAACAAGTTTTAGTGTCTACATTTATGTAATTTCACTGTTTCTATTTAAAGTCAGTCTCTCTATAAAGTTGCTTTGTGCCATTAGCTGACTTTATACATCACCATATTTTACATGGAGATAGGACTATATATTTCCAGTTGTGAGAATTCCTGATAAGATTTATTCTTTAAAATATGTGTTTACTTATTTATTTTTTAGAATGTAATAAGTTGTATTTTGAATACTTTTCACCCCTTCCTGGACTCCTTCCAGACCCACAGATGCACTCCCAACTGCATGTCCACATTGAGTTCAGATCTACACATAATGTAGTGGACATTTGGTGAAAACAATATACCTATTTGAATTTCAATGATCAAAACCTGTTTTATATTATATACACACCTGCTAACTACATCCCATTATGTATTTTTGAGACTTTTGAAGTTATAGACATTCCATAATATATAGCAATGCTATAAGTGAGAAAGTTATTATGAAATTCATGTTTGGTAGTCATTATGAATAAAATTTTCCTATTTTAGGAACAGTTATTCTTGCTCTTTTAAGAGAAAGTCATCTACCATTAATTTCTTCATTATTTCACTCTAAACATTAGTTTATTATTTCATTCATGTGAACTAAAAAAAAAATGATCAGTTGTACATAAATCACAAGATATTGGACAATATTGTTGTAAGGTATAACATAAAAGATACCAAAGTTCTACGAGGCAAAATTTACATATCTTTGGGTTAATAGTGAGCTATTTGATAACCTTGATAATAAAGTGAATTGATATTCAATATGACTAATTTAATGTATCAATATATTATATACTAATATGTTTTGTACAATGTGAAATAATTTTCTAAACTAATAATTAAAGGGGAACTTATATTTTCTTAGTATTAAAAATATAACACTAGGACATATTAGCATCCATAATTATCAAAATTACCAAATTAATCCTTTTATTTAATTCTTCCATATTAATTATTCTACTTAATTATTTAGTTGCTTATCCTGTGATGATGTATGTGAGCAAGACAGGGAGAGAGAGAAACAGAGATAAATACACAGATGGAAACATATAATCAGAGGAAATAAATGAGAGGTTACTTTTCCTCTTTTCCTTTAAAAGTGAGTACTACATGATCACTGAATGTTACAAGGAAAATATGTTCAGTTCCTAAGATAATTCTTCACTACTGTTTGACTTTTTCTCTGACATTTGACAAATGCTGCAATATCTATTCATAATAACCTGTAAGTTAAAACATCTGAGAGAAAATCTCTTGAAATAATGAAATTATAACAAGTATATTTTTTAGTTTTAAAACTATCTAATTTTACATAAAAATTCCAGTTCTCCTTACTACTGTCCTCCTGATCTCCCTAACTTCTTTCCATCCCACCCCACCCAAGCCCTCTCCTCCGAGAGGTTAAGGCCTCCATTGGGAGTCAATAAAATCTTTATCATCACTTGAGACATGACCAAGCCTGCCCCCTCTCCATAGCTAGGCTGAGCAAGATATTACTCCATAGAGTATGAGTTCCAAAAAGCCCATTCGTGCACTAGGGATAAATACTGGTTCCACTGCTAGTGTCTCCACAGACTGACCAAGCCACAAAACTGTCACCCACATTCAAAAATTCTAAAATGGTCTTATGAAGGTTTCCCAACTGTCAATATGGAGTCAGTGAGCTCCCACTTGCTTGGGCCAGCTGTCTCTGTGGGTTTCCCCATCATAGTCTTGGTCCCTTTTCTCATAATATAGTTCCTCCCTCTCTACTACTGTACTCAAGGAGTTTATCCTTGTGCTTATCTGTAGATCTCTGCATCTTCTTCAATCAGTTGTTGGATGAAGGCTCTATGACGACAATTTAAGTAGTCAACAATCTGATTACAGGGGAAGGCCAGTTCAGGCACCCTCTCCACTATTGCTTAGGGTGTTAGCTGGGGACCGTCCTTGTGGATTCCTGAGAATTTCCTGATGTGTTGCCTTCATTGGTTAATTAATAAAGAAAATGCTTGGCCTGATACGTCAGAATATAGGTAGTTGGAGTAGACAGAAAAGAATGCTGGGAAGAAGGGAAGTGAGATAGATGCTATAGCTCTCCTCTCCAAGATGGGCACAGGTTAAGATCCTTCCTGGTAAGCCACCACCTCATGGTCCTACACAGATTATTAGAAATGTCTTAATCAAGATGTGAGAATTAGCCAGTAAGAGGCTAGAGCTAATGGGCCAAACAGTGTTTAAAAGAATAGTTTCCATGTAATTATTTTGGGTAAAGATAGCTGGTGGCCAGGAGCCAGGGAGCTGGGCCGCAGCCCACCACTCCCCTCACTACAATTTCCCTAGTGCCTAGTTTCTTGCTAGCTCCATAATGGATCCCTCTTTTAAGATATCTCTTTCCTTGATCTCTCTTGCTATCCTTCACCCAACTGGACCTTTTCAATCCCTCATGTTCTCTTCCCCACTCCCCTAACACATTCCCCATTCCTCCACCACACTGCCAAATTACTGAGGAGATCTTGTCTACTTCCCTTTCTCAGTGGAATTCAAGTATGCCCGTCTTATGGTTCACCTTGTTTCCCTTTTTTTTTTTTGACTGGAAGCTTGTTATCCTTTTTTCATGTCTAATATCCACTTATGAGTGAGTACATACCATGTATGTCTTTCTGTGTCTGAGTTACCTCACTCAGGATGTTTTTTTCTATTTGTGACCATTTGTCTGCAAATTTCATGATGTCATAGTCTCTTACTGTGTAAATATGCCACATTTTTTGTTCATCCCTTTATTGAGGGACACCTAGGTTGTTTTCAGGTTCTAGCTATTATAAATAATGCTGCTATAAATATACTTGAGCAAATGTCCTTGTAGTATGAATGTATACCCTTTGGGTATATGCCCAAGAGTGATATTCCATGCTCATTTTTCTGGGTCTGGGTTACCATACTCAGGATGTCTTTTTTTTAGTTCCATCCAGTTGCAAGCAAATTTCAAGATGCCATTGCTTTTTACTGCTGAGTAGTACTCCATTGTTTAAATGTAGCACATTTTTTTATCCATTCTTTGGTTGAGTGGGCATCTAGGTTGTTTCCAGGTTCTTGTTATTACAACTAATGCTGCTATGAACAGAGTTGAACAAATGTACTTGTAGTATGATTGAACATTCTTTGAGTATATGCTCAACAGTAGTATTGATGGGTATAGAGGTAAGTTGATTTCTAATTTTCTGAGAAACCACTATGCTGATTTCTAGACTGATTGTACAAATTTGCATTCCCCTTACTCCACATCCACTCTAACATAAGTTTCTAGCAGTACGTGATGATAGTATTTGTCAGTTCATAGTATTATTATTATTATTATTTTAAAATTAGCATTACCTTTTCTTTTCTTAGCCATCAACATGTTAAATATATTCCATTTCAAATATATTAGGTAACTGATAGTAACAGACTGTACTTATTATGAATACAGAGATATTATTGACTTGCTTATCTTTCAAGTCACTCAAAATAAACTGATGAATTGGCTTTTTAACATTTCAAAATTTAGCATAGGTGATACACAGCCTTCTTTAAGAAAAACTTTAAAAGTAGAAACAACGTGGAGTTTACTTCATTCTCATGAAGTTTTCCACACTAATTTTTATGAATAAATGTTTAATACATTTTTAATCAATTCATTTCTATCAATAAGTCTTGAAATTTTGTAGTGAACTATATCAACATGTTTTATGAAATAACTCATCAGATGCCTGGAAAATAATTTTTCATTCTTTTATCACTACTCAGTCCTCAGTAGTAATAATTACTCAAGTCAATGGACTATATTTGTAACACCAGCCTGCTCTCAAATAACCAATAATTAATAACTTATTAATTATAAATGCTTGGTCGATAGCTTAGCCTTTTACTAACTAGCTCTTATAATTTAAATTAACCCACATTTCTTATCTATACCATGTGGTGGTCTCTTTTTTTTCAGCAAAGCATATTGCATCTTGCTTCCACTGCATCTGATTTGTGACTCCACCCTCCTTCTTCCCAGGATTCTTTCACTTTGGCTCTCCTGCCTAACCTCTTCCTGCCTAGCTATTAGTCAATCAGCTTTTTATTAACAATGAGAGCAACACATCTTTATAGGGTATAAAAAGATAATTCCACAGCAAGGAAGCAATTAATGATGACTGTTCTTACTTATCTGTTTTCCTCTATTTTTATGCATTCCAGTACTTAACGCCAGGGAATCTTGCTGCCCTCATTTTTGGTAGATTTTCCCATAGCACTTGCCGTACCAAGACAACAACTCACAGCCAGGCCTAGAGACTAACCTAATCTAAATAATCCTCACAAATTGCTTGGAAGCTTTTTTCTTGGGCAATTCCTGATCTTGTTATGTCAGGTTTTGATAATGCATATGAACTACAATTATAACTCATTAAAGACAAGAAAATTCATTGAACTGTCTAAGTAGTAAAGCCAAAAATTTCTGAAAATGATACAAAATAAATTATTTTCAATTCACATGAATAAATGATCTCACTCAAAAGTCAACTTTACTAATTTGATACAGGCTTATCTTTCTTAGAATATTTCCAAATGATCTTTTCCTATTGAACTGGACAATGTGATGTACAATCAGTCAAAATTTATGGGTCTTAGAGATTGGAATAAATGAACAACAGGGTCAATGAAGTGTCCATTATCCCAAAGCATTACAGGACAAGGAAATAAATGGAGACTCAAATATAAACAAGGGAGAAAACTTTTTAATACCATCTCCTCAGGAAATGCATTTAATTGTACTAACTATGTTTGCAGTTTAGTGTAATAAAAGCATTCCAATAAACTAGCATTTTCAATTAAGAGCACTGGTGAGTCCAACAATATAAATTCTATTTAGTGGAGCCTAAAATATCTTAAGCATCTCTTGGGAAATTGTAATCCTCTTTTGAAGGTTGTAATAACTAGATGTTTTTGCAGATTATGTACTAAAATCTTGAAGGCATTGATTCATATTGGCTTGGATGAATTAGATTCTAAAATGTGTTATTCTTAACAAAATCATTTTTTGCGCAAGTAATAGATGTCACAATATTGTTTTAGAGCTAACTAATTTGCAGCCAATATAGAAATATTCAAACACCATTAGATCTACATACATAAAACTTAATCACATTTTATTCATTTGTTCTTATATAGAATTTGTGTTTAACACAATAATTCTGAAATCCTTCTTAGATCATAGGGAAGTTTAATCAATGTCATCATTTTTTTCTTTTCTAATGCAAGAGAAAATCTACCCTTAACAAATACCCAACACAGTATAGCATTGGGAAATATAAGCACATTTTTATGCTGCAGATTTCTCGAATACTTCAATCCTCCATGACTAAACTTCTGTAGTCACAGAACTGAAACTCATTTTCCTTGCCCCACCTATTCACCATTTACTTTTTGTTTCTTCATATAGCTTTTTCAGTTTCTCTGAGTTTTACTAAGTCAAATACACCATAAAATTTGGTTCATGTGGTATGTGTACTACAATAGATATATTTCATGTACAAAAAAATTCTGAAGGACACATATATAGTAGTATGGAACTAGACTTGCTTTTAAAGGGTAAATGTTATACTAATTCATGTATGTACCATATATTTTTCAATATTTTCATATAGTCATTTAGGGTGTCTCCACACCTCAAGTATTGTCTCTTTTGGTTTTCTGTTTGTTTTCTGCTGTTTTATTTTGGCTTTTGAGACAGGATGTCAATTTGCAGTGAAGGCTAACCTTGCACTTGCAATGTATCTAATGCTAGTCTTAAACTCATAAACTTCCTGCTTAACCTTAAGGATTGTGATATTATAAAAGTTTGTCACCATATCTAACTTAGCCACTCTGAATAGTACTATAATGAACTTGAGATTTCAAGCATCCTTTGAGCTCCTAATTTCAAGCCCTGGTGAGCTATGCAAATATAAAATTGCTACTATGTCATAGTTGAAGACATAAGTTTGTGGTATTTTCCCCATTTTTGAAGAATCTTCATTCTTCCATTTTCCATTGTAGCTGCACAATTTTCTAATCTGGAACTGTTTATTTGCCCCCTCATAATAGTTACGCTATTATTTCACCAGTGTGCACAACTTACCTGACTGTCACTGCAGTTTGTTGGGTTCACTGCTAGTCAAGACCTTGGATGCCCTTTCCTTCCCCAGCAGCCTGCACAACACCTCCCAGCACTATGAAAACTTAGCAGTGGGCAGGTACATTCCATCTCATTTCCAGCTTGCTTTCTCTAGAAGTGGGCCTAGTTCAGCCATACATATTCATATATAATCTTGAGTAGTTCAATTTGTGGGCCATGTTCTCATTGTTTCCTTGATCTACAAACCTTTCTCTCCCTCTTCAGGTGTGCAAGGTGGGGGTTCTCCAAACTCTGTCTAATGTTTGTTTCTGGGTCTCTGCATCTGCTCCCACCTTTGCACCGGCTCCTGTCCTCCTTTCTGCTGCTGGAGGAAGCCTCACTGATGACGGTTGGATTAGGCACCAATCTATGAGTAATGCAGAATATCACTAAGGGTCATTTCACACCCTGTCTAGAAAATCCAGTCATGTTTGGTTAAGTATCTTTTTAATTGGCTTCCAAAATGGTAGATTTCTCTATGCCTTTTTTTAAATTTTTTAATTAAAATTATAACTTAAACTTTTATTTACAAGTTTCCACCTCCTCCCAGCCTCCCATTTCCCTCCCCCTCCTCTCACCCTTCTCCCCCTCCCCACATTCCTCTCCCCCTCCCTCTCCAGTTCAAAGAGCAGTCAGGGTTCCCTGCCCTGTGGTAAGTACTAGGTCCTCCCCCCTCCGTACATATCTAGGAAGGTGAACATCCAGACTGGCCCACAAGGCCAGCACATTAAGTAGGATCAAGACCCCGTGCCATTGTCCTTGCCTTCTCATCAGCCCTCATTGTTCGCCATGTTCAGAGAGTCCAGTTTTATCCCATGCTTTTTCAGTCACAGTCCAGCTGGCCTTGGTGAGCTCCCAATAGATCAGCTCCACTGTCTCAGTGGGTGGGTGCACCCCTTGTGGTCCCGACTTCTTTGCTCATGTTCTCCCTCCTTCTGCTCCTCATTGGGACCTTGGGAGCTCAGTCCAGTGCTCCAGTGTGGGTCTCTGTCTCTATCTCCATCCATCACCAGAAGAAGGTTCTATGATGATATGCAAGATATTCTTCATTATTGCTCTAGGATAGGGTCATTTCAGCTTCCCTACCCTCAGCTGCCCAAGGAACTAACTGGGGACCTTGGCTTGGGCACCTGGGAGTCACTCTAGGTTCAAGTCTCTTGCCAACCCTAAGGTGGCTCCCTTTACTAAGAATTGTGCTTCCGTGCTCCCCTATCCAACCTTCCTTTATCCCAATCCTCCTTTTTCCCCAAGTTCCCCCCATCCTCCCCTTCTCCCTTTTCTCTCCCCATCTCCCCTTACCCCCATCCCACCCCACCCCCAAGATCCCAATTTTCTCCCCGGCAATTTTGTCTACTTCCCATAGCCAAGAGGACAACTATATGTTTTTCCTTTGGTTCACCTTCTTACTTAGCTTCGTTAGGATCACCAATTGTAGACTTCTTGACCCTTATTTATGGCTAGAAACCAATTGTGAGTGAGTACATCCCATATTCATCTTTTTGGGTCTGGGTTACCTCACTCGGGATAGTGTTTTCTATTTCCATCCATTTGCATGCAAAATTCGAGAACTCAATGTTTTTACCACAGCGTAGTACTCTAATGTGTAGATATTCCACACATTGTTCATCCATTCTTCCATTGAAGGGCATGTAGGTTGTTTCCAGGTTCTGGCTATTACAAATAATACTGCTATGAACATAGTTGAACTAATGCTCTTGTCATATGATAGGGAATCTCTTGGGTATATTCCCAGGAGTGGTATTGGTGGGTCCAGGGGTAGGTTGATCCCGGAGTTCCTGAGAAACCGAAACACAGATTTCCAAAGTGGTTGCACAAGATTGCATTCCCACCAGCAATGGATGAGGCTACCCCTTCCTCCACAGCCTCTCCAGCAAAGGCTATCATTGGAGATTTTTATTTTAGCCATTCTGACAGGTGTAAGATGATATCCCAACATTGTTTTGGTTTGCATTTCCCTGATCGCTAAGGAGGTTGAGCATGACCTTAAGTGTCATTTAGCTATTTGAATTTCCTCTGTTGAGAATTCTCTGTTCAGTTCAGTGCCCCATTTTTTAATTGGGTTAATTAGCATTTTAAAGTCTAGTTTCCTGCGTTCTCTATATATTTTGGAGATCAGACATTTGTCTGTTGTGGGGTTGGTGAATAACTTCTCCCAGTCAGTAGGTTGCCTTTTTGTCTTGGTGACAGTGTCCTTTGCTTTACAGAAGCTTCTCAGTTTTAGTAGGTCCCATTTATTCAATGTTGCCCTTAATGTCTGTGCTGTTGGGGTTACACATAGGAAGCGATCTCCTGTGCCCATCTGTTGTAGGGTACTTCCCACTTTCTCTTCTATCAGGTTCAATGTGTTCTGACTGATAGTGAGGTCTTTAATCCATTTGGACTTGAGTTTTGTTCATGGTGTTACATATGGGTCTATTTTCATTCTTCCACAGGTTGACATCCAGTTGTGCCAGCACCATTTGTTGAAGATGCTTTCTTTCTTCCATTGTATACTTTTGGCTCCTTTATCAAAAATGAGGTGTTCATAGGTTTGTGGGTTAACATTCGGGTCTTCTATACGATTCCATTGGTCGACTTCTCTGTTTTTATGCCAGTACCACACTGTTTTCATCACTGTAGCTCTGTAATAGAGTTTGAAGTCAGGGATGGTAATGCCTCCAGACAATCCTTTATTGTATAGGATTGTTTTGGCTATCCTGGGTTTTTTTGTTTTTCCATATAAAGTTGATTATTGTCCTCTCAAGATCTATGAAGAATTTTGATGGGACCTTCATGGGGATTGCATTGAATCCATAAATTGCCTTTGGTAGAATTGCCATTTTTACTATGTTGATCCTCCCAATCCAAGATCAAGGGAGGTCCTTCCATTTTCTGGTATACTCCTCGGTTTCTTTCTTCAATGCCTTAAAGTTCTTGTCAAATAGATCTTTCACTTCCTTGGTTAGAGTTACCCCAAGATATTTTATGCTGTTTGTGGCTATCGTGAAAGGTGAAGCTTCTCTGATTTCCCTCTCTGCCTCCATATCCTTTGAGTATAAGAGGGCGACTGATTTTTGGAGTTGATCTTGTATCCTGCCACATTACTAAAGGTGTTTATCAGCTGTAAAAGTTCTTTGGTGGAGTTTTGGGGGTCGCTTATGTACACTATCATATCATCTGCAAATAACGAAAGTTTAACTTCTTCCTTTCCAATTCGAATCCCCTTGATCCCCTTATATTGTCTTATTGCTATTGCTAGAACTTCAAGCACTATATGGAAGAGGTATGGCGAGAGTGGACAGCCTTGTCGTGTTCCTGAGTTTAGTGGGCTGGCTTTGAGTTTCTCTCCATTTAATTTGATGTTAGCTGTCGGCTTGCTGTATATAGCTTTTATTATATTTAGGTATGACCATTGTATCCCCAATCTCTCCAATACTTTTATCATAAAAGGATGTTGAATTTTGTCAAATGCTTTTTCAGCATCTAATCAAATGATCCTATTATTTTTTTCTTTCAGTTTATTTATATGCTGGATTACATTGATAGATTTTCGTATGTTGAACCAGCCCTGCATCCCTGGGCTGAAGCCTATTTGATCATAATGGATAATTTTTCTAATGTGTTCTTGGATTCGGTTTGCCAGTATTTTGTTGAGGATTTTTACATCGATGTTCATGAGTGAGATTGGTCTATAATTCTCTTGCTTGGTTGAGTCTTTGTGCCGTTTTGGTATCAGAGTAACTGTAGCTTTATAAAAGGAACTTGACAATGCCTCTTCTGTTTCTATATTGTGAAATACATAAAGGAGTATAGGTATTAGGTCTTCCTGGAAGTTCTGTTAGAATTCCGTATTGAAACCATCTGGTCCTGGGCTTTTTCTGGTAGGGAGGTTTTTGATAACAGCTTCTAATTCTTCGCGACTGACAGGTCTATTTAGATTGTTCACCTGGTCCTGGTTTAAATTTGGTATATGGTATTTATCTAAAAAAGTGTCCATTTCCTTTACCTTTTTCAGTTTTGTGGCATACAGGCTTTTGTAGTAAGATCTAATGATTCTCTGAATTTCCTCTCTGTCTGTGGTTATGCCCCCCTTTTCATTTCTGATCGTAATAATTTGCATATTCTCTCTCTGCCGTTTGATTAGTTTGGATAGGGGTTTGTCAATCTTGTAGATTTTCTCCAGGAACCAGCTTTTTGTTTCATTGATTCTCTGAATTGTTTTCTGTGTTTCAATTTTGTTGATTTCAGCCCTCAGTTTGGTTATTTCCAGTTTCTACTCCTCCTAGGTGAGTCTGCTTCTTTTTTTTTTCTAGTGCTTTCAGGTGGGCTGTTAAGTCTCCAATGTGAACTTTCTCTGTTTTCTTTAGGTGGGCACTTAGTGCTATGAACTTTCCTCTTAGGACTGCTTTCATAGTGTCCCATTAGTTTGAGTATGTTGTTTCTTTGTTTTCATTGAATCCAAGGAAAACTTTAATTTCTTTCTTAATTTCTTCCTTAATCCAGGTATGGTTCAGTAGTTGACTGTTCAGTTTCCATGAATTTGTAGGCTTTCTGGGAGTAGCATTGTTGTTGAATTCTAACTTTAATCCATGGTGATCTGATAAGACACAGGTGGTTACTAATATTTTTTTGTAACTGTGGATGTTTGCTTTGTTACCGACTATGTGGTCGATTTTTGAGAAGGTTCCATGAGCTGCAGAGAAGAAGGTTTATTCTTTCCTATTTGGGTGGAATATTCTATAGATGTCTGTTAAGTCCATTTGCTTCATTACCTCCATTAATTCTCTTATTTCTCTGTTAGGTTTCTATCTGATTGACCTGTCCATTGGTGAGAGAGGGGTGTTAAAGTCTCCTACTATTACTGTGTGCTGTTTGATGGCTGCCTTGAGTTTTAGCAATATTTCTTTTATGTACGTGGGTGCTTTTATATTAGGGGCATAGATGTTCAGGATTGAGATTTCATCTTAATGAACTGTTCCTGTTATGAGTATAAAATGTCCCTCTCCATCTCTTCTGATTGATTTAATTTTGAAGTCTACTTTGTTAGAGATTAGTATGGCCACACCTGCTTGTTTCTTAGGTCCATTTGCTTGATAAGCCTTTTCCCAGCCCTTTACTCTGAGTAGATACCTGTCTTTGTGGTTGAGATGTGTTTCTTGTAAACAGCAGAATGTTGGATCCTGTTTTCGTTTCCAATCTCTTAGCCTGTGCCTTTTTACCGGTGATTTGAGTCCATTGACATTAAGTGATATTAATGACCAGTGGTTGTTAACTCCGGTCATTTTTTTAGTCGTAGAGTTTGTGTGTTTCCCTTCTTTGATTTGTATTGGTGAAGGGTCTCTAGATGTCTGAGTTATTGTGGTCATTGTTGGACTCCTTGGTTAGTGATTTTCCTTCTATTACTTTCTGTAAGGCTGGATTTGTGGCTGCGTATTGTTTAAATTTGTTTTTATCCTGGAAAATTTTATTTTCTCCATTTATAGTGAATGAAAGCTCGGCTGGGTTTAGTAATCTGGGCTTACATCCATGGTCTCTCAGTTTCTGCAGTACATCTATCCAGGACCTTCTGGCTTTCATGGTTTCCATGGAGATGTCTGGTGTAAGTCTGATAGGTTTCCTTTATAAGTAATTTGGCCTTTTTCCTTTGCAGCTCTTAATATCCTTTCCTTATTCTGTATGCTTTGTGTTTTGATAATTATATGGCGAGGGGATTTTTTTTGATCCTGCCTATTTGGTGTTCTGTATGCTTCTTGAACCTTCATAGGTATATCTTTCTTTTGGTTGGGAAAGTTTTCTTCTATAATTTTATTAAATATATTTTCTGGACCATTGAGCTGCACTTCTTCTCCTTCTTCTACTCCTATTATTCTTAGCTTTGGTTTTTTTTCTTTTTATTGTGTCCCATATTTTCTGAATGTTTTGTGATGAGAGTTTGTTGGACTTGCTGTTTTCTTTGGTCAATGTGTTTATTTTCTCTATGGTATCTTCAGAATCTGAGATTCTTTCTTCTAACTCTTGTATTCTGTTGGTTATGCTTGTTTCTGTAGACTCTGTTTGTTTACTTAAATTTTCCATGTCCAGCTGGCCCTCTGTTTGTGTTTTTTTCTTTGCCTCCATTTCAGTTTTTAACTCTTGCACCGTTTCCATTATCTGTTTGATTGTTTTTCCTTGGTTTTCTAGGGTATCATTCACTGATTTATTCAATTCTTCAAACTTTCTGTTATATTTCTCATCCATTTCTATAAGGGCATTTTTTACATGCTATTTAAGGGCGTCAATCACTTTCATGAAGTCAATCTTTTCTACTTCTTCTTGATTAAGGTGTTCATGTCCTCCTGTTGTGAGGTCGCTGGTTTCTGGTGGCTTCATGTTGCTTTTCAGCTTGTTGGGCGAATTCTTGCCTTGGCGTCTGCCCATCTCTTCTTCCAAATGCTCCCTTATTGATCTTCTTTTACTGGATCAGGTCTCCTTGCCTACCCAACACTGGCTCTCCCCAACGTTGGCTCTCCTGTCGCTGAGGGTTGAGGTCTCTGTGCTGATTGGGCAGCTCGCAAACAAAGTGCCTACCCTGCTTGGTGCAGGCAGGCCATAGAAACAAAGGAACTCCCACCCGCTTGGGTGCCCCAATTATTCGGACCCAGTGCCCAGACAGGCTGGGCTGGGTGATGTTATGTGCTGAAAAAGGGTGGTGGGGCCGAAGTGGGGAGGGTTCTGGAGGGAAGCTGGGTGGGCTAGGAAGAAAGAGGCAGTATGCAGGGAGTAGAGAACCTGCTGAGAGCCCAAGAATGATAGGTGGCCAAGGAACCTCTGAGCTCCCCGTCCCTGGCTGGCACCACAGGGCCAGAAACTAACCCCAACACTGGCTCTCCTGGCACCAAGAGATCAGGCCTCCGTGCTGTTTGGGCAGCTGGCAAACAAAGCACCTACCCTGCTTGGTGCAGGCAGGCCATAGAAACAAAGGCTCTCTATGCCTTTTTTATGCTAAACAAAATTATCCCCAGTTTTAAAACACGTTTTTCAATTTTATTTTAAAATTTACTTAATACTTGTATGTAGCTCCCCTTTAAGAATATTTTATTTCATCATTAATTACATATATTTGATGTATATTCATAATATGCTTCTTTTTCTTCTTCTGCTTCCTCTTCCTCCTCTTCTTCTTCCTCTTCCTCCTCTTCCTTCTCCTCCTCCTCTTCTTCTCCTCCTTCCTGTCCTCTTCTTCCCCTTTTTTCTCATCTTCCTCTTCCTTCTTCCTTTTTGAGACAGAGTTTCTCTTTTTAACAGCTCTGGCTGTCCTGGGCCTCACTCTGTAGAACAGGCTAGCCTAGAACTCACAGAGATCCACCTGCCTCTGCCTCCCGAGTACTGGGATTACAGGAGTGATTCATGACTGCCTTAATTAAGTATGATTCTTTTTTATCCTAGAATAATTTTACCCGAGTTGTTTTGAAATCTTAGGCTGCTTATACGATATCTCACTCTATTAGATTCTGCTTCTTTTGCTTGATCTGAATGTTCGGAGAACACTTTTTTTTTTGATTGACCAAGTTTTTTTTTTTTAAACTGGATTTTTTTTAAAAAAAATTGTGTGTATAGTGTTTCATCTGCAAGTGTTGTGTCATATGACTGTGGTGCCAGCAGAGGCCAGAAGAGGGCATCAGATCCCATGGGCCTGGAATTACTGAAAGTTGTGAACAGCCATGTAGATGTTGAAAATCGAACCCAGGACTTCTGCAAGACTGCCCTATGCTTTTGGAATCATCTCTCCAGATCACAGATGGAACATTATATATAATTTATTACAGGAAGACTGGATAGTGCTACCCTTATGTGGGTATTATTCTTGTTTAGGTAACTCGACTGAGCTATTTAAGAGAAACTTATTTTCTTTATGATGTTCAAGGTCTAACATTGCCTTGGTCATATTCAGTCACTATGAGATTATAAAGCTCTTAACACGATTCTCTAATATGTTAGGAAAGTATACTGTGTACAAGAAATCACTGAATATAATCAGTCTCAGAATTCTTTATTATTTGTCTCCTTTTAATTTTTATCAAAACTTCTAGTTGGTCTATAACTTGAGTTTATGACTTCCATGGTGTTGCCAATCAATACAAATTGTTTAAAAACTCATTATTCAGGCATGGCGGTACATGTCTTTAATCCCAGCACTTGGGAGGCAGAGGCAGGCAGATGTCTGTGAGTTTAAGGTAAGCCTGGTCTACAGAGTAAATTCCAGGACAGCCAGGGCTAAATAGAGAAACCATGTTTAAAACCAAAAAACAAACAGAAAAACCAAAACAATTTACTTATTGCTTCACATGGACCACAAGCTTTCAACTTCTGGACTTCCTTCGTATATCTAAATCCTCTGTGGAAAGCACTCAAGCCTTTGGTTCCTATGTCTTTCTCTTCTACTAAATGAGTTCCCTGTGCTTCTCCTACTGTTCCAAAGCTGTACACTTACATCTCTTTCAGTGATGTGCTTGCATTACAAGCAGGAAATGATATGAGGACCATAGACAGGTTTTGTCAGCATTGCACTCCTGGTATGGAAGTTTTGACTAATGAACTAGCTACAACATGAGCATTTGGATTTCTGATACTCTGCTCCTGAGTTGTGCTTTAATTCTCCACTTAATAGAAAGGTCTTTAGATGTGTCAGCCTCAAGATACTCTTATTGGACTGGAATAAGGTTTCCTCCACATTGCGGAGATAGGGCTGTGATATCTGCTGATGTCTTATAACTTTTTGAATAAATATTTCATGTTTGGAGGATGAAAATGATCCCTGAATGTTTCCCGAACACTGAAGAAGCCTGGTGTTTCTAGCACACTGAGCAAAATACCTCAGTTTATACATCACATGCAGCAGTCATTTATACTGCTGGGATCTAGTAGATTTCCTAAACAAGCACTTTTTTTTGTTTATTGTATGCCTTTATGTTAATTTCCTAAGAGATTTAAAAAATGTTCATTAGTTATGTATTGTTTCCTCACTGTTAAGATGTGTGTGGTTCCTTATGATCATTCTGAGCCTAGCATCTCTGACATAACATTTGTGCATCTACTCCACAGTTAAAGGCTAATGTCCACAATATTATAAAGCGATCATCTAAATTTTGTTCATTTACTTTATTTAACGTGCATGAGTATTTTGACTGTTTGTGTATCTGTGCACCACATAAGTCCCTGGTGCCTACAGACTCCCGAAGAGGCTTCGGATCTCTGAAACTGCAGTTATTATGGCAATGAGCCACCATGTGAGTGCTGGAAATCAAAATTGAGTCATCTACAAGAGCAACAAACACTCAAAAATGCTTCAGCATCTCTCCAGTCCCTCCTGCTTTCTTATAGTCTTTCCTTTGATCATCTGTTCACTTCTATTCTGCCAATGTGGTGCATATGAAGTGTCATGCAAATAAGTCACCCATTATTACTAGACTCTTTTAATGTCTATTTTTATTTGATATATCATGACAATTTTCATTTAATGGAATTTTTAGATTAATGTTTCCACATTAATTTTATTTTGTTTATATTGTCCACTTTTTGTTTTCATCTGCTGTAATTTTGCTACACATGTCCTTTTCTTGGTTATTTCAACAAATATTGGAATGAATTTTTATTTATTTATTTATTTGTTTGCTTATTTATTTATTTATTTATTTATTATTTTGGGGCTTCTATGTTTCCATGGCATATTTTACTTGTTGCTGAGACTTATACATATATTAGTAATTTCTGTAATATATTATTTATAGATAATAGCTATAAGTTTAGCAGCTAGTTTTTGTTTGTTTGTTTGTTTATTTTTTTTAGTTGTTGAAAAAAATTTCCGCCTCCTCCCCGTTACCCATTTCCCTCCCTCTCCTCCCACACATCACCTCCTCCCCCCTCCGCTCTCCCCACTCCTTTCCTTCTCCCCCCACTCCATTCCTCCTCCCTCTCCAGACTAAAGAGCAGTCCAGATGTCCTGCGGGAAGTCCAAGGTCCTCCCACTTCTATCCAGGACCAAGAAGGTGAGCATCCAAACAGGCTAGGCTTGCACAAAGCCAGTTCATGCATTAGGATCGAAACCTAGTGCCATTGTCCTTGGCTTCTCATCAGCCTTCATTGTCCGCCATGTTCAGAGAGTCCGGTCTCATCCCATGCTTATTCAGTCCCAGTCCAGCTGGTCTTGGTGAGCTCCCAATAGATCAGCCCCACTGTCACAGTGGGTGGGTGCACCCCTCGTGGTCCTGACTTCCTTGCTCATGTTCTCCCTCCTTCTAGCAGCTAATTTTTTGACAGGAATGTTCTCTCTATAGTGCTCTTCCCTTACCCTTTTAAATTAAATTCTATTATGTACATTTTATTTTATTTTCTCTTTCCTACTTTTCAAATTTTTAGGTTACATAGTTTTCGCTTCCATTTTTTAATTATAGAATTCCTTTAGTCTTTCTTTAGTGTAGGTATGTTTTGACACATTCTCTTTGTTCTGAAATTCGTCTGTCAATACTGTGATTTTCCACCATACAGGAAAGATATTTTTACTTGCCACATGATTCTGAGTTGGCACTATTTTTCTTTTGCTCTTGTACCTCTGTATGTTATTTCTTTGTTAACTCCATTGTTTTATTCCTTTCTATTCATGTTTTGACAAAATTACATGTATTTATTATGTGAAATATGTTTTGAAAGTGTTTATTTTGTAGAGTGGTTAAATTGATGTCATAGTATTTTTAGTGGTACAGTTTATAAATGTTCTACTTTTTCTAATTTTCAAAAGCACTCTATAGTGTTATTAGCTATGCATAATAAACCCTTACTCTTCTCAATTAATCTAAGTAATTTTGACAACCATAGGCCAATGTCTTCCTTTTTTAATTTTAATGTTTTTGTTCATTTTACATACCAACCACAGTTCCCCCTCCCTCCCCCTCTCCATCTTCTCCCACATTCCCCCATCCACTCCTCAGAGAGGGTAAGGCCTCCCCTTTCATGGTGTGTCAACAAAGCCTGGCACATAAAGTTGAGGCAGGACCAAGTCCCTATCCCTGCATGAAGGCTGAGCAAGGCACCTGCCATAGAGAATGGGCTGCAAATTGTCTTGTAATTATCAGTACCTAATAACTGTATTTTTTAATGAGAAATTCAAATCTTTCCAATTTATTTTCCTAAATAAGCTTCTGTTTCTTTTATATAAGTTTTTATATTTCAAATTTGCATTTAATTTTCAGACTATGTTAATCATGTGTTTATTTTAGTCATTCTGTTTGGAATTTTGTTTTTAATTTTTGTATCAACAGCATCAAACACAGGGCCTTGTATGTACAAAGCAAGAACTCTATCAGTAGCTAAATAATCCAAGTTTCTCCTTTCTGAAGTTTAGTTAGGCACTGGTACCTGTATGATTAATTAGTTATTTAGTCATTTATATGCTTGCTTATGTAAGTTAGGAAAACCTAAACTTTATTTCCTTAAGATAAATAAACCTCTACATTATCTCCTCCTTACATAATATTTTATGTAATCTTACAACTCAGCACTAGTACTATAAATGTGTTTATTTTAAACCTTTTTATAAATTGCACACTTAATTAGAAAATCGCTTTAGAAAAGCAATTACTGAGAATAAAGATATAAACTAAATGGGAATTTTTCACCTTTGATGAATGTAAAATATTACATACTGGTTTTATGATTTTTCTATGAAGTTTTTAACAGATGCTTATGCTTTTATTCCATCCTTGTTGTGCTTCTTGAAAACATGGTTAAATCTGAAGCAAGAGAAACTTGAATACTTCTACATAGGATATTTCAAAGTTATCAGAAAAGTATTTTCCTAATCTACTTTTAAAAAAGTAGACCACCCTGGTCTACAAGAGCTAGTGCCAGGACAGGCTCCAAAGCTACAGAGAAACCCTGTCTCGAAAAACTAAAAAAAAAAAAAAAAAAAGTATTGCTGGCAAAAAATTGAATGCACCAGCCATTTCACTTACCATAAAATATATGTAAGGCAGGAAAATATGCCCTACTCCTATGTCATGGGCACAATGTGTTTTTCATTGATGTAATTTAATGAATACTTACGGCACAAATGCATGAATTAAAGAAAGAATTGGAAACTGTTTTCATTTACTAAGTAGCCCCAAGGAAGTCAGACTGAAGAAATGTTAATGGAATAATACTAATCCTGAAATGTTCGTCTATTCTATGTTAGTTAACAGTTAAGTATTTTGTAGTGAGAAACAATGTAATTAAATGAAGTCTAATGAGAGTGAGAGAGCTCAGATTTCTATATTATTAGAAGGATCACACGTTCTCTTTAAAAATAAAATATTAAATAGCAGGAACCCAAATCTAAATTTCTCTAATATTTTATGTTTTATCACATTAATTAGAAAGAAATTATGAAAGATTAGAAGTCATGAGGACAATAGGCAGACAAAGGCAAGGACAGAGCATTTTGATTTTTTGACCATTATCAAGCACAAAGTGAGTAGTGATATAATGCATATCTACTATATAAATATACATGTTTATACATCAAATACTAATGCAATAACTGCTTTGCTTATTATAGGATATTTAATTTGAAGAGGATATTATATTCATGGCTAAAAACTTACATACTTATTTTTAAGGAAAATAATAGAAAATAAAAAAATAATGCAGCTGTAGAGATTGGCCAGTGATAAAGAACATGTACTGCTTTTGTTAGAGATGTTTGAACTATTTTATTTTATTCAAGGGATAAAACGGTAAAGCTAGATGTACTAAAAAAAAAAAAGAGCAGGTCTTGTCCAAACTCAAGCTTAAATAAGGTCAAAATGTTTCTAAATGACTGGAACACATTCCTTAATGTGGAGGACTCTTCCACAACATTTCCACGTTCTGTGTGATGTAATGCTTCTGAGACAAATAAGACATGTCACCATGACTTTGTTCCAAAGTACATCATCAATTTGAACTGTAATTGAATTTCGGTCACACTGTTCTGTCTGTAACAATTAGGTAGTTCAAAAACATAAAAATCAATGTGCTGGAACTGAAGTGAGAGAAAGGTAACACCATCAGCAGGTAGTAAGACTAAAAAACAGGATTTGATAAATATCTGTTTCTCCTGAACTTTTCCAAGAATAACCAAACTTAAACTTTTGACAAAAAAAAAAACTGTCAATTTTAATGGAATCACTGTTGCCAAAATCATGTTCTACCAGATACTTGGCTTTGGATCAATGATTTTCACTTAGTGCATATTAGTGAGTACCTGTTTCTGTGTCTAGGACATTTAAAATTTCATGAGGGACTTGAGAGAGACAATGAATAGAAATTAAGTGTCTAAAAGTAGCATTAATACATTACTCTGGAATTCTCTAGCAAATCTAGAACAAAGTCTGCTCTGTAACATATACCCCTTTTAAACCCTAGACAGTTTCACCAGACACTGGAAAAATAGTGCAAAAGACATGAAGAGATGGATTTGCTCCTCAAAAGAGTTCTTGACCCAGCTTGCATCCTGGCTGTCTGTCAGCTTGGCAACTTTCAAATGCTTGGAGTCATTCAAAGTTTAAAGAGCTTGCACGGGGAATGTGAGTGCTCACAGATGTCAAAAATGAAAGCCAGTGAAGTAGCCTTTTGTGCTTTTAGCATCAAATTGCCTCGAGGTCACAAAATTAATATCTATCCATGCTGATGTCGTCTGCCTTCAGATCCTATTCTTTTAGCTGCTGCTGCCACTTTTCCATGCAAGTAAGCTTGCTTAAAATGTTGAAAGTGGACTATTTAAAAAACTTGCTGAGTTAAAAAGAGAAGAAAGGACATAGTATCCAAGTTTCATATATTAATTTTAAGGAAAAAGCGAATACTTTACAGTAGATTAAACCTTTTCCCCTGGATGTTCTTTGCCACTCAAGTGATGCGGATAAAAGAAAGGAATTGGTGCAAAACAACCGCATCCTCTCATACACACACTTAGAGTAAACTCTGTTCACACTTGAGAAAAACCATATCACTCAGAATTCTGCATAGTAATCTTTGACCTTGCAACCAGAATGCAGGAATATTAATTGACTTCTAAAGAGCATTATGAATCTATGAAACTCACAGAGTTTATTTTAAATGACAGAAAAAATTCTACAATTAAAGAGAAGACTAGCAGAGTATCGAGAATAAATGCATATGTTTGGTAGAGAAACTCTGAATTGAAGTTCACGAAGCAAAAACTGCTTTTTCTAAAAGAACTGCTCCTCTTTCTAGTTTCCTAATGCTATAGCAATTTCAACACACCAAACATAAATTTTCTCTGCTTCCTTAAGAGCAGTTTCCTATGAATTTTGTTCTTTTTATTCATTCACTCTCTGCCTTCTTCTTTGTCAGACCTGAAACATTTCAGATCTGGCCAACTACAAACATTTCTTGTTAAACCTTATTCATTTGGTTCACTAGAAGCAGCATCACTTTTGCCTTGATTTTCATAGTATTTATTTTATTTCTCTCATGGAGTGAACACTGAAATACTGTGTGTATGTGCACATATGTATGCATTACCCTCAGATTACACCATGTACACTTCCCTGAGAGAAGTGTTTACATTTCAAACATCTTATTTTTTCTGTAATTACTACACTATAGAAAAGTGTAGTAGACATAAGAAAAACAATTTGTGTGTGTGTGTGTGTGTGTGTGCACGCACACACTCACACTCACACATGATTGTGCATGCTCACCCATACACATACACATATATTCAGGAGCATGTGTATGTATGTGATCTCAGTGTATATGTGTGCATGTGGATGAAAGCAAATGCCCACAGAGGCTGGAAGAGGGTATCAAATTGCATCAAATTGGCTGTCTTTAGTTGTTCCAACATGAGTGCTGAGAAATCACCTTTGGTTTTTTGGGAAAGCATAATGTTCTCTTAACTGCTGAGTTATACCTCCAACACTAATAGTAGGCTTTTAATAGGTATTTTTAGGTGAAAATATTAACAAGCATGGGGGATACAAGCGATAGTGCCTTAGGACATTTAAAAGGGGCACAATTTCTGTTGAGTAATTCTTAGACCAGATAGGACTGAAATGCAATATTTTCAAACTTGTAGAATGTTATTGTGTGGAGGTATAGTTGTCCTATTTTCTAAATGTACTACTGAAGATCTTGTCTCACAGTTCCAAAGGTAGTTGGCAAAGACCCAAGGACACAACATAGAGATTCTGGTATGAAACGGCTACTTTAACACCAACCTGATATTGATCTCATGAGACACTTCCCAATAGGCTATATTAAATTCTATTGATGTATAATTTGATATGACTTATTTATTCTCTGTTCTTTGAGAAAACTTAGTTGTTGCAATAACAATTGGTAGCAAACTTGCAGTATTGATTTTTACTGTTCCATAAAGATGTGGCTTAGAATATCTATTATCAGTGAAATATGTCAAAAGGGAATGGATACGGTGGTAAGAAGAGTATTGTATCTTAATTCATAGATTAATGTATGCCATGTATATATAGATGATTTGAAAAAAATCAAAGCTTTAAGATCCATTGTCTGAAGCTATTTCACACTGAGGAAAAAGGGTGATTTAGTACCTGAAGTGCAACAGACAGTTATATTGATTGCAAAGTTATCTCCTTTGATAAGTATGTCCCATGGGATTAATTCAATGTACAAAGAATTTATTTCTCTTTGGATAAGAGGAGTTTAAAGCTAACCATTCAACTTGGACTATATTAGATGTGTTGAAATGTGTACAACAGTCCAGAAATCCCTAAACTCACTGAAGTACAGCCTGGTGTGTCCCATGTTTGAGATTTCATCTGCTCAGATTTACCCAAATCTTTTATAACTAAGTATCTTTTTTTTTCTTTTTTGTTGTTTTGAGACAGCCCTGGATGTCCTGGAACTCTGTAGACTAGACTGGCCTCGAAATCTTGGAAATATGCCTGCCTCTGCTTAGCACTAAGTATCTTTTTAAACTTTAATTTTTTGAAAGAATAATAGCTTCCAGTTCTAGAGATTAAAACTTGGTCTTGCTTTCCATTTGAGCTGTACCTCCAGAATTGATTTTCCGAATTTGGTAAGTTTTTGGTACTACACTACACATTTGGTACATGGGCAGTAGAATTGAGTAGGAAAGTGAATAAAAAGATAACAAAGAGAGATAAATAATTTAGTTATTAATGTTTTTCTCTTGGGACTTCTCAGTGGTAATATATTTTTTATTAAATTTTTTATTAAGAATTTCCGCTTCATCCCTGCCTCCCTTTTCCTTCCCCCTACCCCCACTCCCCACTCCCCTCCCCCTCCCTCTCCAGTCTGAAGAGCAGTCAGGGTTCCCAACTGGGGGTGGGGTGGGATGGGGGAAAGGGGATATGGGGAGAGACAAGGGAGAAGGGGAAGATGGGGAGAGCTTGGGTGAATGGGATGGTTGGGATAATGGAAGGATGGATATGGGAGCATGGAAGTATACATCTCAGTGGTAATGTTAGTGGAAGCAGGAATCATTCTTTGGGAACACGGAATGTAAACAGTCTACTCTGACTTTGCTGTGTTTTGCCAACTTCTGTCTCTCATCTCAGTGCTTGCCTTTTTATTTCCATTGAGGAGCTAGTGCATCTCTATAGTTGACAGTGCTTCTTTAGTTTAACTCTTTTCAAGTGTCTGAAATGCCATTCATTTCTTTACCCTAAAAGAGGCAACTGAGTATTATTACAGTGTCCATCTTTTCCCTGAAAAACACACCATATTTACATTAAGTGTTTTTTTCTTAGAATCTCTTGATAAGTGTTTGCCATTCCTTGGCACCCTTCTACAAACCTGACTAAGATGTCTGAAAGACCGTGATCACTACTGTAGTTTGATGCAGACTATTTCAAGAAATTAAAGTTTTTCATAGGCTTGCTTAAGTGCATCCCAACATCGTAAGTTTGATTTATTCTGGAAAACTGATTTACTTTAAATGTAGTGATAGTGTTGCCTTCTTTAGTACCAACTCTTTCTACTTTAGGTCAGGAAATAGAGGCTTCACATCTTGAGAAAGGCTTAGCTAAATATACACATTTTGACAAGATAGAATTATGTTATTTTTGTAATATAAGATTCAAAATAATAATCAAATGCATTTAGCTTTGTAATGAATAGTCTTAGCATTTTCAGTACAACCGACCTTGCATTGCCTCATTTCATGTTGGTAGAATATTTATTTCCTAAAATAGCTAGTTTGATTAATCCTCCCTGTAGTAAATAGGGGTGGCGGGGCTGTGTCCCCAGCACCCAGCTGCCCGCATGGCTAGCTTTACTGGAAATAATTACACGGACACTGTATTCTTTTAAACACTGCTTGGCCCTTTAGCTCTAGCCCTTACTGACTAATTCTGATATCCCGATCAACCCATCTCTAATAATCTGTGAGAACCGGTCTTACCAGGAAGATTCTAGCCTAGTCCATCCTGGGTCGGAGCTTCATGGCGTGTGTCTGCCCGGGAGCAGGGCATGGCGTCTCTCTCAGGCATCTGCTCCGGAGAGGAGAGCTGTGGAGTCTGACCTCACTTCCTCTTCCTCTCAGCATTCTGTTCTGTTTACTCCACCTACCTATGTTCTAACCAATAAAATGGGCCAAGGCAGTTCCTTTATTAGCCAATGACCTTCCTCCATCACCTCCCAGTGTGATAGATTAGCTAGCATAACTTCCTTGAGTGGCTGAAAAGAGGAAGATATGAATGTTTTAGAGTAACTTGCTTCTGAGTCCCTACATATCTCTGGAAACATGGATATTTGGTTTTCAAGACATTGTCGTCCATCAGGAAATGATTTCAACACAACCCATTATTATATTGTCAAAATATTTCTTTTTAGAGAATATAAACATACATAACAGTAGGTTGTCATATTTTCACATGGGAATATCATAAACATAGACTTCTGAAGGTCTTCCCTCCCCAACCATTTGTTTACTAATAGTGTTGTAAGTTTAATATTAAAACACGGTGATGTTTATTAATGAAACATTCATTACTGTGTTCTTTTCTGCCATGTATGCAGGAACTAGCTAGAATTTTTCAAATTGAAGATTTGGTAAGAATGACGATATGTGAAGTTAGAAAAACAAATCATGTAACCTTAGGGTTGCCATCATATTTACAGGAAGTGGAGGGGAAATTGCTCTTTATGAGCAATATTCTCTTTCAACTGCTGTTTTGTTCCATATGTAGTTGATTTTTAATAAGGCAGTACTCACTAGCCAGAAAACAAAACCTAATCAATGACTAATTTAAAACCATTTCAATTTTAACAGTTAAGTGTTTTCCTTACTTCTTTAAATTGAATCGCCTAACTATGAAGTTTCAACCTCCAAAAACTAGTGAGTTTATATAGCAATCTCTTCAATTCCCAAACAATTGGTGCAACTGTTGCTAAGAGTTTATCCTTTTTGTTGTTGTTGTTCTGTTACCTGTTTCTTCCTATCGCATATATGGAAGCTATGAGATTTTTTTTTTCTTGCAAGTACTGCAGAACAAATCCTGGGGCTCTCTTTATACATATTCAGCATGTGTAACACCACTGAGTTTTATCTACAACTACTGCACAGTATATCTGAATATCTATAAATGTTTCAGCATGAATCTGTACAAATAAAATGTTTGAAAGAAAACTTAATGGATAAACAATCCATGTAGCGTGCAATTCAACAATCTAAAGTATACAAACTGATAGTTTTTAGTCTATTCACAGGGTTGTATAACCATACTTACAGTCAACCTGAATTTTTTTATGACAATAAATAAAACTTGCTACCCAGTCATAGTCATTTGTGGTTTCTTCTTTTCACTTATAATTAAAAAAATTAACACTTATCTTTATATAGAGACAATATGTCTCTCGAGATATACATAGTTTAATTTTTCTCAATTATGTATATGTAAGGGACATGTGTGTACATTTAGGTTCAGGTACTCTTGGAGGTAAAAAGAGGGTGCAGATTAGCTGGAGTTACAGACAGTAGGAACTGAACTTTGGTCCTCTACAAGATTATCATGTGTTCACACCTGCTGAGAAATCTTTCCAACCTCAGATCTAGAAGGTTTTAAAGGGAAAAGCCTAAGTATCATAGCTAACAAACTTAAATATTTACAGTAACTTACTAACCAATGTTTAAATTTCCAAATTTGCTCCTGAAGCTAATTAATTTTAATTTTCGTTTCCATGTGCCAAGAAAGTTCTCATAGTTTCACTGGAAGTAGTTTCATGAAATTCAAGAAAATTTTATTTTATTTTACACTAATAGTTTTTCATGCATTTAAAAAATAATACAGGGCAATCCTATGCATTAATTTTTTCAAGTTCTTCCACTAGTAGCATCTTGTAAAGTTGTAGCATTATACCACAACCAGAATATTAACATAATGTTATTAATAGTCATATACACAAGACCCCTTTAGCTTGCTTTTAAAGCCACCGCCATTTTCTCCCGTCCATACTTTCTTTTTCTACACTTCCATAGGTCCATATTTTTAATGATGTTATAAAAGTTGAGTCACATAGTAAATAAACTTGATGGATTTTATTTCCTCTATGTAATTCTTTGGAAGTTCATCTAAGTTATTCATAACTTCACCAGGAGCTTGATTTGATTGCTCAGTTGTATTCTATGGTATTGATGTAAAGAAAGTTTGATTGTTTGCTCAGCACTGAAGGGGCATCTGGGACTTTCTCTGTTTTGAGAACTGTGAATGAGCTTTCTACAAATATTTATGTACACATTTTTTTTGTGAGCACAAGTTTTCATGTGTTTGGGATAAATGCCTGGGAGTGAATTTGTTGGATCATAAGATATTTTGACTATTTTGTTGTTGCTATTGCTGTTGTTTTTATAATAAATTGCCAAACTATTTTTCCTGATTTAGTGCTCCATTTTACATTCCTACCAGCAGAGGGATCCAATTTCTTACATCCTTTCTGGCATTTGTTGCTATTATTGTTTTATTCATTGTTACAGTGATGTGGTAATATCTCATTATTTCCTTCACTTATTGTGTCTCCATTGCAGCAGCGAGGTGTATCTTTTTTAGGAAAAATATCCATGTCTTCTTCACTTTCCCTGGATGAATTTTCAAACTGTTGATTTAATTGTTGTATTAGTCTTTGGTTGGTAATTTCATGTATTTTTTTCTGGTCTGTACTTTGATTTTTAAATTTCCATATATGTTTTGGAGAGCTAGTATTCAATTTATTCAAAGATTAACTTAGTATATTTCCTTTCTAACAAATCACATATTCTGTGTGACTGAAGAAAATTATGATATGAAATAGTTTCTTTTATTTTTAAGACTTTTGTTCTTCATTTTTCCTTTAACTTAATGCATTCATGAGAAGAGTATGACACAGTTCCAGTTAATTTCTACATAAAATGTTAGTAGTAATAATAATGTTGAGTATTATTTGGTCTTATGTCTATATATAAAATCTTTTAGATAATTTCTCTAAATTTTTTGTTTTTGTTTTTCAAGACAGGGTTTCCCTGTGTATATTTAGTGCCTGACCTGGAACTATCTTTTCTAGGCCAGGCTGGACTCTTGTATATCAGGCTGGCTTTGAACTCCCAGAGATCCACCTGCCTCTGCCTCCCATGCACAGCCCTATAAGATTTTTTTTAAATATTTATTTCAGTGTTAATTGGTCTGTCATCATCACTGTTAATGCCAGAAAACTTTCATCTTTCCAAAAGAACATTCTGTACCTATTCACAGTTATTCTTCTTCATCTTGACTATTAGTCCTGTCAACCACTAATTTACTTTAAGTCTCTTTTTGACTATTGTAGTTGTTTGATACAAATGGACTCACACAATTACCTTTCTACACTTACTGTACAATTTGTGAAGCTCGTGCACTTTTATGATTAAAATAGCATTATCTTGTCAGGATATCCTACATTTGCTTGCATATGCACCAACTGATAGGTTGTGCAGTTGTTGTAACTCTTTAGTGACATTACCAACACTGCTATGGCATTATTGTACATGAGTCAATAGAATTGAATGATAAATGTAATGATATCATTAAAATAAAAAATAATTGTGTTTATTAATTAGAAAAAGTATTTGTTTTATTACTACCTTCTCACTTCTAATTTTATTGATTTGGGTCATTTTGCCCCTTTTCAGTTGTTTAAGATTTTTGTCAATGTTGGAAATTTTTTCAGAGGATGAAATCTCATTGATCCTTTGTAATGGTCTTTTGGCTTCATTTCGATTAATTTTAGCTTTGATATTTATCATTTCTCCTAGTGATTTTAAGAATTGCTCGTTCTTTCTATTTTGGAGAAAATGAAGTTTATTATTTGTTTACTACTTAGGATCACTTTGGTTTATAATGTAAGCTGTACATTTCCCTCTACCTCCCTTAGCTATATTTCATAAATGCTGACAACCAGTTTGGTTTTCCGTTTTACTTTACGTCTAGGATGTTTACATTTTCCCATCTGATCTTTTGCAGTGACTCACTGATCATACAAAAGCATATTGTTAAGTTTCTATGATATTTATGTTATTTATATATCCCCTGTAGCATATGTGGGTTTCTCATTTAACTCCACTATGTTCTGAAAACACACAGAAGTTATTTTAATTTTAAAATAAACACTGTCTTGTTTAGGGCATAAAATGTGGTTTGTCGTGGTAGAAATTTTTCAATGAGCTGCTGAGCAGAATGAGCATCCCACAACTGTTGGATGAAATATTGTGTAGAATTCAATTATTTTCACTTCATCTCTGTTGTAGCACAACTGTGAACTTTCTTTGTGGAATTTTATCTAGCTGATCCATCTACTATATGAAGAAAGTAAACTATTAATTATCTTACTCTTAATTGGTGTATTCAGATGTTCTACTTCATAGTTCAGTCCAAAATTTTATGTGATTCTGATAATATAAATATTTATTAAAGACTATGCAAGTTGTTAATATAATTCTTTCTTTAAATTGATTCTTTAAAATATTGATGCTACAGAATAACAGATTTTAAGATGTTTTTATTTTTGCATAATATGATCGAATTTTATCTAAAAATTACATAATTTTATCTATCAATTAAACAATTTAGTGTATAAATGACAAAAACATTAAAGTGCTTCCTAAAATTAGCAAGTATCTATTGCTTTTTCTTAAAAGCCCTCTGTATTTGGCTAAATACATTAAATAATTATAGAAAATACTTAGTAGATAAAATTCAAATGCAATGACATATGTTTTACAGGCTTTGAGAAAACATTTTTAAAGTAAAAATGAAATTGAGTCTTAATCAAAATCATATTTGTTCTACCTTTAACATAATTTTTCAGTTAAATTATGTTAAAAGTTCTTTTTATTCTGAAGTTTTAGAATCACTCAATTTTTATAAAGAAATGAATCTCTGGAGAAGATATTATGTCTTTAATTTAGTTCCTGGAATCCACTTGAATTTTTAATTTATTCTATATGATTATTACCACCCAAAGTGCACATAGAGAGCGCTAAAATTTCTCCTTATAAATCTAAACCATGAAAGAACCTTTATATTGCAGAATAGCAATGCAGACTTTTCTCTCATTTGGGGTAATACTTTAATTTTTGGAAATCAGAGAATAAAAATAAATTATTTTGCTTCTAGATATTATCGTTTAATAGAAGTCTTTTGTTGCCCTCTGAAAAAAGAATTTAAAGGAGTACCAACCAATGAAAAGATATTTTATACTCCTGGATGGCAGAATTAACAGTTTGAAAATGACATTATTACTCGAGGTACTCTATCATTTCAAGGCAATTGCCATTAAAATTATCATGATATTCTCCACAGAAATAGAACAACCAAAAATTCATAAATAAACACAATAGACTAAAATAACCAAAGCAATTATATGCAGAAAGAACACTACTGGTGACATCAGGATATTTAATTTCTAATACTACAGAGCTCTAGGATCAATGGATCAGAATAGAGGACTGAGACATAAACCTATAGGCTATGACCACCCAATTTTTGGTAAAGCCATCAAAAACAAATGGTGGTTAGAAACCCTATTTAATAAATAATGCTGGTGAAAATATATATCTACTTGCAGAAGAATAAAAATTACATCTACATTTCTCTGCACAAACTCAACACAAAATGGTTCAAAAACCTTAATTTAAAATCTAAAATGGTGAACAGTTGCAGGAAAACATGGAGAATACACTTTAAGTTACATCATATAGGCAATATTTTTGGAAAAAGACTCAAAAAGCACAGAAAGTTGCCACAAGTATCAACAAATAATACTACATGAAATTAAAAGTTGCTGCACAGAAAAGGCTATTATCATAAAAGTGAAGAGACAGCCTACCCAATAGGGGAAAATCCTTGCCAGCTAGGATATTAAACCTGGAAATTGTAAAGAAATGAAAAAAATTAACACCCACAAAAGACCCCAACCTTCTGCGCTGCAGAGGTGACAAAAACTGGCAGAAATACTCACACCATTCCCCAGTTCAGCAGCTACTAGCACTTGAAGAGACTTGAGGACCTGAATTAGGATTCCTAGCAATCACATAAAAGGTCAAGCATGGTCATATACATCTCTAGCTGCAGAGTTTGGGGGCTGGGGTAGAGACTGGAGGATGGATAGGTGTTTATTGGTATTAGCTCCAGGTTCAGCAAGAGACCATGACCCAAGAGAATAAGGTTCAGAACACCTGATTTACTCCTCTGGTGTGCACGCACAAACATACATCCATATCTGCTATTCGATAATGCTTAAGGAAATGAACAAGCCATCTCAAAGGCAGACATAGTACTGGCTAATTATTTTTAAAGTGTCAAACATTCTTAGGATCAGGGAAATAAAATTACAATGTTCACTGAGATCACACATCATTCCCAACAGAATGGGTAATACCATGAAATATATGTGGCAAGTTCTTGCAAAGATATATGGAAAAATGAAATTATACTACACACCTAGATTTAAATACCAACAGAAATACTGATATCATTCCCTGATTGTTATTGCACTGAAACCTCTTCTGCAAGATTTTTCTGTCACCATTAAATTCAATTGTTTATAAAATCTTGGAAAATGAAAATGTGTACACAAATCACTGCTACAATGTAACGTGAATTACTCATAGTAAATTCCATCAAAGTTCTGTTCCCTTCTGAAATCTTACAAGCAATTTCTCCATTTCTTCATTATTTGTTTGGATATTTTTGGTTTGCTTTGCTTATGAGACAAGATTTCTCTGTGTGACTTAGATGTCCTTGAACTCAGTCTGTGTACACAGCTGGCCTTGAACTCACAGAGATCCCACTGTCTCTGCATCTCAAGCACTGGCATTAAAGGTGTGTGTTATCATTGCTCAGCCAAAATATCTACATTTTTAAAAGAATTCATGTCCTGGATTTTCATTTTTTTTTTGTAAATCCCACAGAGGCCTTTATCATTATTTTTCCATATTATTATTATTATTATTATATGATAAGACAATTCATTTATCATAAAGACACATTTGTTATATTTTTTTAATTTATTTATTTATTAAGGATTTCTGCCTCGTCCCCACAACCGCTTCCCATTTCCCTCCCCCTCCCCCGATCAAGTCCCCCCCCCCTCATCTGCTCGAAGAGCAATCAGGGTTCCCTGACCTGTGGGAAGCCCAAGGACTGCCCACCTCTATCCAGGTCTCGTAAGGTGAGCATTCAAACTGCCTAGGCTCCCACAAAGCCAGTACGTGCAGTAGGATCAAAAACCCACTGCGATTGTTCTTGAATTCTCAGTATTCCTCATTGTCCGCTATGTTCAGCTAGTCCGGATTTATCCCATGCTTTTTCAGACCTAGGCCAGCTGGCCTTGGTGAGATCCCAATAGAACATCCCCATTGTCTTAGTGTGTGGGTGCACCCCACGTGGTCCTGAGTTCCTTGCTCGTGCTCCGTCTCCTTCTGCTCCTGATTTGGACCTTGAGATTTCTGTCCGGTGCTCCCGTGTGGGTCTCTGTCTCTGTCTCCTTTCATCGCCTGATGAAGGTTAATATTCCTGAGGATGCCTATGTGTTTGACTTTGGATTCACCTTATTTAGCTTCTCTAGGAACATGAATTATAGACTCAATGTCCTTTATTTATGGCTAGAAACCAAATATGAGTGAGTACATCCCATGTTCCTCTTTTTGGGTCTGGCTTACCTCACTCAGGATAGTGTTTTCTATTTCCATCCATTTGTATGCAAAATTCAAGAAGTCCTTGTTTTTTACTGCTGAGTAATACTCTAATATGTATATATTCCATACTTTCTTCATCCATTCTTCCATTGAAGGGCATCTAGGTTGTTTCCAGGTTCTGGCTATTACAAACAATGCTGCCATGAACATAGTTGAGCATATACTTTTGTTGTATGATAGGGCCTCTCTTGGGTATATTCCCAAGAGTGGTCTTGCTGGATCCAGGGGTAGGTTGATCCCGAATTTCCTGAGAAACCGAAACACTGCTTTCCAGAGTGGTTGCACAAGTTTGCATTCCCACCAGCAATGGGTGAGTGTACCCCTTTCTCCACAACCTCTCCAGCAAAGGCTATCATTGGTGTTTTTTATTTTAGCCATTCTGACAGGTGTAAGGTGGTATCTTAAAGTTGTCTTGATTTGCATTTCCCTGATCGCTAAGGAAGTTGAGGATGACCTTAAATGTCTTTTGGCCATTTGAAGTTCTTCTGTTGAGAATTCTCTGTTCAGATCAGTGCCCCATTTTATAATTGGGTTGATTAGCCTTTTACGGTCTAGTTTCTTGAGTTCTTTATATATTTTGGAGATCAAACCTTTGTCAGTTCCAGGGTTGGTGAAGATCTTCTCCCAGTCAGTGGGTTGTCTTTTTGTCTTAGTGACAGTGTCCTTTGCTTTACAGAAGCATCTCAGCCTCAGGAAGTCCCATTTATTCAACGATGCCCTTAGTGTCTGTGCTGCTGGGGTTATACATAGGAAGTGGTCTCCTGTGCCCATGTGCTGTAGAGTACTTCCCACTTTCTCTTCTATCAGGTTCAGTGTGTTCGGACTGAGAGTGAGGTCTTTAATCCATTTGGATTTGAGTTTTGTGCATGGTGATAGATATGGATCTATTTTCATTCTTCTACAGATTGACATCCAGTTTTGCCAGCACCATTTGTTGAAGATGCTCTCTTTTTTCCATTGTATACTTTTAGCTCCTTTATCGAAGATCAGGTGTTCATAGGTTTGTGGGTTAATGTCAGGGTCTTCTATTCGATTCCATTGGTCGACTTCTCTGTTTTTATGCCAATACCAAGCTCTTTTCAATACTGTAGCTCTGTAATAGAGTTTGAAGTCAGGGATGGTAATGCCTCCAGACAAACCTTTATTGTATAAGATTGTTTTGGCTATCCTGGGTTTTTTGTTTTTCCATATAAAGTTGATTATTGTCTTCTCCAGATCTGTGAAGTATTTTGATGGGATTTTGATGGGGATTGCATTGAATCTATAGATTGCTTTTGGTAGAATTGCCATTTTTACTATGTTGGTCCTCCCAATCTAATAGCAAGGGAGGTCTTTCCATTTTCTGGTGTCTTCTTCAATTTCTTTCTTCAAAGACTTATAGTTCTTGTCAAGTTGATCTTTCACTTCCTTGGTCAGGGTTACCCCAAGGTATTTTATGCTATTTGTGGCTATCGTGAAAGGTGATGCTTCTCTGATTTCCCTCTCTGCTTCCTTATCCTTGGTGTATAGGAAGGCAACTGATTTTTTGGAGTTGATCTTGTATCCTGCCACGTTACTAAAGCTGTTTATCAGCTGTAGCAGTTCTTTGGTAGAATTTTTGGGGTCGCTTATGTACACTATCATATCATCTGGAAATAACGAAAGCTTAACTTCTTCATTTCCAATACGAATCCCCTTGATCTCCTTATGTTGTCTTATTGCTATTGCTAGAATTTCAAGCACTATAGTGAAGAGGTATGGTGAGAGTGGACATCCTTGTCGTGTTCCTGATTTTAGTGGGATGGCTTTGAGTTTTTCTCCATTTAATTTAATATTAGCTGTTGGCTTGCTGTAAATAGCTTTTATTATATTTAGGTAGGACCCTTGTATCCCTATTCTCTCCAAGACCTTTATCATAAAGGGGTGTTGAATTTTGTCGAATGCTTTTTCCGCATGTAGTGAAATGATCATATGGTTTTTTTCTTTCAGTTTATTTATATGGTGGATTACATTGATAGATTTGCATATGTTGAACCAGCCCTGCCTCTCTGGGATGAAGCCTACTTGATCATAATGGATAATTTTTCTTATGTGTTCTTGGATTCGGTTTGCCAGTATTTTATTGAAGATTTTTGCGTCGAAGTTCATGAGTGAGATCGGTCTTTAATTCTCTTTCTTGGTTGGGTCTTTTTGTGGTTTTGGTATCAGCGTAACTGTAGCTTCATAAAAGGAATTTGGCAATGACTCTTCTGATTCTATATTGTGAAATACCTTAAGGAGTATAGGTATTAATTCTTCTTGGAAGTTCTGGTAGAATTCTGCATTGAAACCATCTGGTCCTGGGCTTTTTTTCGAAGGGAGTTTTTTGATAACCATTTCTAATTCTTCGCGAGAAACCGGTCTATTTAGATCATTCACCTGGTCTTGGTTTAGCTTTGGTATATGGTACTTATTTAAAAAAATGTCCATTTCTTTTGTATTTTCCAGTTTTGTGGCATACAGGCTTTTGTAGTAAGATCTAATGATTCTCTGAATTTCCTCTGTGTCTGTGGTTATGTCCCCCTTTTCATTTCTGATCTTATTTATTTGCGTGTTCTCTCTCTGTCGTTTAATTAGTTTGGATAGGGGTTTGTCGATCTTGTTGATTTTCTCCAAGAACCAGCTTTTTGTTTCATTGATTCTTTGGACTGTTTTCTGTGTTTCTATTTTGTTGATTTCAGCCCTCAGTTTTATTATTTCCAGTCTTCTACTTCTCCTGGGCGCGTCTGCTTCTTTTTTTTCTAGAGCTTTCAGGTGTGTTTTTAAGTCCCCAATGTATGCATTCTCCGTTTTCTTTAAGTGGGCACTTAGTGCGATGAACTTTCCTCTTAGCACTGCTTTCATTGTGTCCCATAGGTTTGAGTATGTTGTCCCTTTATTTTCATTAAATTCAAGGAAGACTTTAATTTCTTTCTTGATTTCTTCCTTGACTCAGGTGTGGTTCAGTAGTTGACTGTTCAGTTTCCATGAGTTTGTCGGTTTTTTGAGGGCAGCGTGGTTGTTGCATTCTAACTTTAATCCGTGATGATCTGATAAGACACAGGTGGACACTGATATTTTTTTGTATCTGTGGAGGTTTCCTTTGTTTCCGAGTATGTGGTCAATTTTCGAGAAGGTTCCATGAGCTGCAGAGAAGAAGGTATATTCTTTCCTATTTGGGTGGAATGTTCTATAGATGTCTGTTAAGTCCATTTGCTTCATTACCTCCAATAATTCTCTTAATTCTCTATTAGGTTTCTGTCTGATTGACCTGTCTCTTGGAGAGAGAGGTGTGTTGAAGTCTCCTACTACTTGTGTGTGTGTGGTTTGATGTCTGCCTTGAGTTCTAGTAATATTTCTTTTACATAAGTAGGTGCTTTTATATTGGGGGCGTATATATTCAGGATTGAGACGTCCTCCTGAAGAATTGTTCCTGTTATGAGTATAAAGTGACCGTCTCGGTCTCTTCTGATTGATTTTAGTTTGAAGTCAGTTTTGTTAGAAATTAGTATGGCCACACCTGCTTTTTTCTTAGGACCATTTGCTTGAAACACCTTTTCCCAACCCTTTACTCTGAGTAGGTGCCTGTCTTTGTGGTTGAGATGTGTTTCTTTCAAACAGCAGAATGTTGGATCCTGTTTTCGTATCCAATCTTTTAGCCTGTGCCTTTTTATAGGTGAATTGAGCCCATTAATATTAAGTGATATTAATGACCAGTGGTTGTTTACTCCGGTTATTCTTATTGCTTTTGGTAGTAGAGATTGTGTGTCTCCTTTCTTTGAGATGTGCTCGTGAAGGGTCATTAGATGCCTGGGTTATTGTAGGCAGTGTTGGCAGTGTTGGCTTCCTTGGGTTGCGATTTTCCTTCTATTACTTTCTGTAGGGCTGGATTTGTGGCTACGTATTGTTTAAATTTGTTCTTATTCTGGAATGTCTTGTTTTCTCCGTTGATAGTGAACGATAGCTTGGCTGGGTATAGTAGTTTGGGTTTGCATCCATGGTCTCTTAGCTTCTGCAGAACCTCTATCCAGGACCTTCTGGCTTTCATAGTTTCCATCGAGAAGTCAGGTGTAAGTCTGATCGGTTTACCTTTATAAATTACTTGCCCTTTTTCTTTTGCAGCTCTTAATATTCTTTCTTTAACCTGTATATTTTGTGTTTTGATTATTATATGGCGAGGAGATGTTTTTCTTTGATCCAGTCTGTTTGGTGTTCTGTATGCTTCTTGAATATTTAAATGAATATCTTTCTTTAAGTTGGGAAAGTTTTCTTCCATAATTTTGTTGAAAAGATTTTCTGAGCCTTTGAGCTGTGACTCTTCTCCTTCTTCTATTCCTATTATTCTTAGGTTTGGTTTTTTTTATTGTGTCCCATAGTTCCTGAATGTTTTGTGTTGAGAATTTGTTGGCTTTGCTGTTTTCTTTGATCTGTTCGTTTATTTTCTCTATGGTGTCCTCAGCATCTGAGAGTCTTTCTTCTAGCTCTTGTATTCTATTGATTATGCTTGTTTCTGTAGACTCTGCTCATTGGCCTAGATTTTCCATATCCAGCTGGTCCTCAGTTTGTATTTTCTTCTTTGCCTTCATTTCAGTTTTCAATTCTTGAACTGTTTCCATTACCTGTTTGATGTTTTTTTCTTGATTTCCCTGGGTATCATGTACGTATTTACTCATTTCTTCAAACTTTTTGTTATACTTCTCATCCATTTCTATAAGGGCTTTTTTTACATCTTGTTTAAGGGACTCTATTATCTTCATAAAGTCGATTTTTTCCACTTCTTCTGTGTTAGGTTGTTCAAATACTTCTGTTGTAAGATCATTGGGTTCTGATGTTTTCATGTTGTTTTTCGGATTATTGGGTGAGTTCTTGCCTTGGCGCCTGCCCATCTCCTCCTATTGATCCTATCCAATGGATCCTTTAGAAACCGGATCAGGTTTCCCTGCTGGCCAAGGGCTCCGCTTACAAAATGCCCTCACTCTCTTTCGTGGTTCCTGCTGCAGGCCAAGAACCCTCTCACCCCTCCGAAGGATCTTCAGGACAGGACCAGGCTCCCCTTGTGCCAGTGACCTGGCCAACCAAAGGCCTACCTCTTTGATTCAATTGTAGTAGGGCGATCTGCTCTCCTTATTGCATTCCTGTTCCAGCCGCTTGGGTCTGGCCGCCGCTCAGCCGCGTCTGGCGCCGCCGCGGTGCTGCCACTGCTGTGCCGCATCTGGCGCCGCAGCCCCTGCGCCTCCGTGTGTCTGGCACCGCTGCCGCTGCGCCTCCGTGCGTCTGGCACCGCTGCCGCTGTGCCTCTGTCCTGGATTTTCTTTAGAATTGCCCATTAGGACCATTTGAGGTGTCCTATGCAAACCTATTACAGTAGACCGTTCTTAAAATCAGGAGCAGAAGGAGACGGAGCACAAGCAAGGAACTCAGGACCACGAGGGGTGCACCCACACACTGAGACAATGGGGATGTTCTATCTGGAATTCACCAAGGCCAGCTGGCCTAGGCCTGAAAAAGCATGGGATAAATCCGGACTAGCTGAACATAGCGGACAATGAGGAATACTGAGATCTCAAGAACAATGGCAGTTGGTTTTTGATCCTACTGCACGTACTGGCTTTGGGGGAGCCTAGACAGTTTGGATGCTCACCTTACAAGACCTGGATAGAGGTGGGCGGTCCTTGGGCTTCCCACAGATCAGGGAACCCTGATTGCTCTTCGAGCAGATGAGGGAGGGGGACTTGATCGTGGGAGGGGGAGGGAAATGGGAAGCGGTTGCGGGGACGAGGCAGAAATCCTTAATAAATAAGTAAATTTAAAAAAATGTTTAAAAAAAAAGAAAAGAAAAGTCACTTAATACTGGCTTCCTTTGAGAAATTCCCAAATAAATTACTTTTGGGAAAAAAAATCTACACAGATATTATAGAAATCTAAATGGGATCACTAAATTAGCAGCGGGGACAAAACATCATCAAGACATCTAGTGTCAACAAACGAAACATCTAGTGGCAGGAATAGGTTACATATAATTCTGTTATTATCCAAAGGGTTCCCATAGAAATCTCTAAACAACCAAGGCTATTGAAAAAGCTATTGCTTGTTCTCCAAATCTTATGGTAAGATTGCTGAAGAGAACACATACATAACTCATTGAACATAGAAAATTTGAGCTGGTACCTATCTAGAGCTTTTCATCTTAATTACTGGTGTTCCTCGTACTGGAAGTTACCTCGCATGCTATCAGAGGAGAAATGTAAATGTCAATCATGCTAATAATTTACTTGCCTGTAGTATACATGGTGCAACAGTTGCACAAAGCTTGTGGGAGTAACCAACCATATCTGATTCGATTTAAGGCCCATCTCATGAGAACAAACCCATGTCTGACACTGCTGGGGCGATCAAGAGTTTGAGACTACATAACCCATGGACCTAAGGGCAAACCAAACACTACTGTTCTGCTAAAAGAACGTAGCAGTATAATAACTCTTAAGCGTTTTCTGGTATGTCCGTAGAGCACTATCACTCAGCCAGCTTCAGAGAATCTTTCCTTTGCCTTACTTGTTTTTTGCTTGTATATTATGATTTCTGATTTGGGGTTTTTATGGAGTTTGTTGAAGTGTGTGTGTGTGTCTTTATATATGTATGGGTAGTTTTTATTTTCTTTTTTAAAAAAATTGTTTTTATGTTTTGTTTTCTCCTTGTTTGTCTTTTTTATTTGCCTGATTATGTTCCTACCAGAGAGAAAAAGATAGAGAAGAGTTGGAAGAGTGGGGTGTTGGAAAGGATCTTGGAGGAGAGAAGGAATCAGTGATCAGAATAGCTTTTAAGAAAATAACTTTATTTTAAATGAAAGCTAAGAAAATTAAAACATTTCCCATTAGGGTCTGTTTACAGAATTATAGGATTTCATTCGCTTGTCTTTCCCGGTTTCAAATAACAACTACAAAACAAGTCCAAAAACTTCAGTATCATTTTGTTATTGTACTAGGTCATAACTTTTAGAAATATAACTAAAAAAAGATTCTGAAATAGATTGGAGAACTATTATGTAGAAAATAAACAAACATTTTTATTCGTTCTAATGACAGTTTTCAGTAGTGTTTCTCATGCAACACTAAAAAGAAATAAGTAAATAATATCAACTATTTTGTAAGAATAATAGAAATGTACTTCCTATAATGGAAAAAATTTCCTGGTGCCCTAATATAAATTTGAAATTTAGTGAAATGTTTTCTTTTAACCTATCAGAAAAAGGCAAAAATGATAGGACAACTAAATTTGTATTTGTATGCAACATTATCTCTAAACAATATGATACTGCTGTTCTTATGTCATAAAATACAGTGGCAATACATATTGTATGTAATTTGGGGCTTAGTATTCAGACAATTTTTTTGTTACTTAAAATATTATTTATATTTCTAATTCACCATTTTCCAATCAAACATAGAGTTTGGCATAAAAATCTTATAGGTGGTGATTGCAATAAATTAAAAAGAGCTTTAAAATACATATGAATTTCATTATATCTTTTAAAGACCTTGGCATCCAGGTAGAAAATAAGAGCAGCTACATTTCAATTTATGTCATGTGTTTTGCAGCTGTTATGTATTTATATCATTCATATATTATATAATTTCATTTGAAATTAAAATGTTATTGACTCAATAAACATTAGAAGATGCTTCTTATCATGATGTCACCTAAAAAAAAAAAACCTTCCTTACAAACCAAATTTAGTAGCAGTTTGGAAATCAAGCCTTATATATTTCAATATTAAAATAAAAGATATGTTTATATGAAATATTATATAGAATTCATATATTTGTATGGTTTATAAAACATACTTTTTATAACATTATATACATGCATCATATATGATTAAGTTAATATTACGAGTATTCATATAGTATTCTAGATATACAAAATAAAGTATTAAATATTAGTAATAATATTCATCCCGTTTTTAAAGGAAAGGAATTTTGAATATGGCTGGATTAATTATAAGTTTTATTCATTTAGTTTTAAAATAACTCATTTATAGTTTTATAATACATTAAGAACTAAATATTTAATAAACAAACATCTGGAGGAATCACCGTCCCTGGGTTCAAGCTCTATTATAGAGTTATAGCAATGAAAATAGCTTGGTACTGGCATAAAAAGAGACAAATGGACAAAGGTAATTGAAATGAAGACCCTGGTATTAATCCACATATATATGAACACCTGATTTTTGACTAAGAATCTAAAATCATACAATGGACAAAGAACTCACCTTCAACAAATGGTGCTGGTATAACTGGAAATCGACATGCAGAAGAATGCAAATAGGTACACATCTATCTCCATGCACAAAACCCAAGTTCAATTGGATCACAGAGTTCAATATAAATTCAATCACACTGAACCTCATAGAAAAGAAAGTGGGACGTATCCTAGAATGTATTGGCACAGGAGAGCACTTCCTAAATATAACACCACCAACACAGATATTGAGAGCAATAATTAATAAATGGGACATCCCGAAACTGAGAAGCTTCTATAATGCAAAGGACATGGTCAACAAGACAAAATGTCAGCCCTTAGAACTGGAAAGTCTTCACCAACTCTGCATCTGACAAAGGGTTGATCTCCAAAATATACAAAGATCTTAGGAGACTAGACACCAAAATACCAAATAATCTAATCAAAAATGGGGTACTGATCTAAACAGAGAATTCTCAACAGAAGAATCTCAAATGGCTGAAATGCATTTTAGGAATTTCTCAGCAGCCTTGGTCATCAGGGAAAGGCAAATAAAAACAACTTTGAGATACAATCTTATACCTGTCAGAATGGCTAAGATCAAAAACACTGATGTCAGTTTATTCTGGAGAGGCTGTAGAGAAAGGGGAACACTCCTCCATTGCTGGTGGGAGTGCAAACTTGTACAGTCACTTTGGAAATCAGTACGGTAGCTTCTCAGAAAGTTGAGAATCAATCTACCTCAAGACCCAGGAATGTCAGTCTTGGGCATATACCCAAAGGATGAACACCCATACTACAAGGACATTTGCTCAACTATGTTCATAGCAACATTATTTATAATAGCCAGATTCTTGAAACAATTTAGATTCCCCTCAACTAAATAATGGTTAAAGAGTTTGTGGTACATTTATACAATGGAATGCTACTTAGTGATAAAAATCAACATCTTGAAATTTGCAGGCAAATGGACAGAAGTGGAAAAATACACCGAGTGAGGTAAACCAGACTGAGAAAGACAAATATGGTATGTACTCACACATAAGTGAATACTAGGCATAAAACAAAGGATGATAAGCCTATAGTCTACAACAGTAGACAAGCAAAGTAGCAAAGAGGACACTTAGAGAGACATACATGAATAATCTGCCTATGAAAGGCAAATAGATATGATCTCCTAAAATCTTCATTCAATAACCAATGGAAGCAGATGCAGAGATTCAGAGAGAGAGAGTGGTTAGTTGTGGAAGTAACCACTGGACAGGGCTCCAGGATTCCTGCCGAAGAGAAGGAGGAGTGATAGCATGAGCATAGAGGTCAATATCATTAAGGGGAAACCCACAGAAGAATTTGAACCAAACTAATAGGAGTTCACTGACTCCTGACAGAAAACCTGGAAATCTATCACCCATGAAATCGGGTGACAGAAAGTGGCTTGGACAGTTTGTGGGACCACTGGCAGTGGCACCAGAAGCAATCCCGAATGAATGATTGCCTTTTGGGAGCCCATTTCCTATGAAGAGAAACCTTGTTCAGCCTAGACGGGAGGGGGAGGTTCTGGATCTTGCCTCAAGATGGAGAGATGACAGAATTCATCGACTCTCCATGGGATATCTTACCCTCTCTGAGGAACAGATGGGATGGGGGTGAAAACGTGGAGGTAGTGGGAGAGGAAGGAAGAGGAATTGGGATTAGTAAGTAAAAAATAGGGTAAAATAAAATTAAGAAAAGTACATAAAATAAAATCAGCAAAAAAAAAAACGCCACAAATGTTAATGAATACCCCGATTTTTAAGACTGATCCACATTTTTGTGGAACAGTTTTATATTTAAATGCATTTTTTAATTGTTATCCTTCTTTTACTTGAAGCTAATATAATCACACAAATTTGTCAAAGTAAAAAGAGTGTTGATTTAAATGAATCAAAAATATACTTTACACCTAATTACCCCAAGAGTTTTGTCATTAAGAGGTGATGGGTTTAGTCAAACACAATTTCTGCATCTAATGAGATGATCATGTGGTTTTTTTTTTCTTTCAGTTTAGTTATATGGTGGATTACATTGACAGATGTTTATATATCAAACCATTCCCCCATCTCTGGGATTAAAGCCTCTTTGATCATGGTGGATGATCTGCTTGATGTTTACTTGGATTCACTTTGCTTCCATGGCTAGAGTTGTCATGATTCTTTTTAATTCGATTATTGCCAATGCAAACTTCATAACTGATAAACATTATAGCATTGTGTGTGTCCCTTCAAATTCTGTCTCTGTAAATGGCAGGTGCTCACTGAGTGTGCATGAAAACTCTAAGGCAATTTCACCACTAGTTATCATAGGATGAGATATTAATAGTCCCACAGTGTTATTAAGGATGAAAATAAATTGCAATATATAAAAAAAACTAGAGTAGCTTTCTTTATTGGTAATGTCAGTTCTATTTAATCCAAAAGCTCAATATTTACCTTTCAAGCTATGTAATTTTTAAAGCATTAAAGTAGTACTGTAGACAACTCTTCTAGTTACAGACTTCTATAAACAAAATGCTTGGTAGAAACAGTCATTATTACTAAAAGGTCTTATATTTTCATTACTGTTTATATGTATTGAATACTTATGAATATTCAATACCATAAATACTCTGAATATTGAGTATGAATAGTCTAACTATTGTTGACAGAGGTTTCAGTCCCATCAGGCTCCACAGTTGTTCAGTCCCAAAGAAATACACAGAGGTCTACTTTAATCATAAACTGGTTAGCCTATTAGCTCTGCTTCTTATTTATTAATTCTTACATCTTAACCTATGATGGAGGAAGGTCATTGGCTAATAAAGGCACTGCCCTGGCCCATTTTATTGGTTAGAGGATAGGTGGCAGGAGAAAACAGGACAGAACGCTGGGAGGAAGAGGAAGTGAGGTCAGAGACTCGAAAGCTCTCCTCTCAGCAGCAGACGCCTGAGAGAGACGCCATGCCCCACTCCCGGGATGAAGCTCGACCCAGGATGGACTAGGCTAGAATCTTCCCGGTAAGACCAGTGCTCACCGATTATTAGAGATGGGTTGATCGGGATATCAGAATTAGCCAGTAAGGGCTAGGGCAGATGGGCCAAGCAGTGATTAAAAGAATACAGTTTATGTGTAATTATTTCGGGGCATAAGCTAGCCATGTGGGCGGCCGGGTGTGGGGGACGCAGCCCTGCCACCCCATAATACTACAGTTGGCGCCCAACGTGGGGCTCGAACCCATGACCCTGAGATTAAGAGTCTCATAAGGGCGGCAGGGCTGCATTCCCAGAACCCCAGCCGCCTGCCCGGCTAGCTTATGCCCCGAAATAATTACACATAAACTGTATTCTTTTAATCACTGCTTGGCCCATCTGCCCTAGCCCTTACTGGCTAATTCTGATATCCCGATCAACCCATCTCTAATAATCGGTGAGCACTGGTCTTACCGGGAAGATTCTAGCCTAGTCCATCCTGGGTCGAGCTTCATCCCGGGAGTGGGGCATGGCGTCTCTCTCAGGCGTCTGCTGCTGAGAGGAGAGCTTTCGAGTCTCTGACCTCACTTCCTCTTCCTCCCAGCGTTCTGTCCTGTTTTCTCCTCCCACCTATCCTCTAACCAATAAAATGGGCCAGGGCAGTGCCTTTATTAGCCAATGACCTTCCTCCATCAAACCTATATTCTTGTCTGTGTTAGCCATATGGTCTGGTACCTTTCATCAGTAAGGCAATCTCATCTGTGTCCTTTACATCTGGGTGATGACTGCAGACTGACCATTACTCTTCCCAGAATTCTCCTATTCTTTTAGCCCCACCTCTACTTCCTGCCTTGATACTGGCCAATCAGCATTTTACTAAAAATAATACAAGAGACAGGATAACATACCATTGTCCCATAGCAAACTATGTCATCTATGTCTAAGATCATATATAATAATTTACTGCTCAGAATTTATTTTAACGTGCAAATAAAATAATAATGTGAAATCCTCTTTCAGCCCACTTCTTCAGGATTTAGTTGCCTTGGATGAAACTATTTCCTCTCAGCATTTACACAAAAATCTTATATATTCTGCTTGACCAGAGTGTTTGCTGTAATTTGTAGTTTTTAGTCTAAATTTGATTTTTGCCTCATTGGCTCCATAAGAGAAAAATCCAGGTTATCAGGGATGCTCTATACTCCAAGATGATGGCATCAAGATAAAAGCAAGAAGTGGCTAGTCATTAAGTTTCCATGCTGTAAGATGACTATGTTTTAGAGCCTCTACAACATTCTTTCTGACAATGAAAACTTTGTGTTGATCGCAGTTGTTCACACTCTGTTCAGTTCCCCGCACTACATTCAAAAAATATTCAAAAACCTTTTAATAATTTTATATTTGGTACATCTACAATTTAGGCCTTGCACCTAAAATTCAGAGAATACTATGAGAGAAAGATAAGGCAGATTGTAAGAAGGAGCTGCCCAAGACACCGCTGTGAGATAGTTACTTCTATTTATGACAGCAACGTGAACTCATGAAATCTCAGCATTATAGTTTTATAAACAAGATCTGCACAATGACAACACAAATGTTTTTATGTGTTAAAAAGTCTACATCTTTTGTTAAGCATTCTTACCACAATATAACTGGACTTTGACAGCCAACACTGCTATCATCTTTCTCTTTTACAATTCTTTAAAATATCCACTAAGAACATTGAAAATATCACATACCAAATTTAACTAACTGAATGTTCAAGGTGCCATTTTAACAGGCCTCTTTATTCCAGTATCTCTGATCAATTGCTCAATTAGATTATATTCAGACTCCAATTTTAGTTGGAGGGAAGGAAGAGCCATCTGAAATGGTAGTGAGTTCATCTCAGGAAATCATATTAGATGGGAACACAATATCAAGGAACTCAAATTACAGTTGTCTGATCAAATTATATATGTTCTTTTGAGTACCAAAACAAAGTGCCACACACCTGAATGGTCACATTCAAATATCACTATCTTGGATAACAGGAGTGTTTACTGCTTCCAAACTATAGTTTTTGTTTCTTAATAGAAGAAAAGATTAGGAAGTAGTAGCTTTTAAAAATTGAAGTGCACGTCTTGAGATCTTGCTATTTCCAATTCAAATATAACATTAGAAGGATTTTACATACTGTTTATCCCCTCCGCATGATGAAATTTGATGTTTTTAATATTAAAATAAATATTGGTTTTATCCTCCAATTTGAGAAGTCAAAACAATAATACCAATACAATTATCATCAACAATAAATTAGCTAAAAGCCATTCAGAGTTTGAGAGGTCTTCCTTCAACAAAAAGAATCCATATTCAAAATATTGTTCTGAAAAATCACATCAAACTCTTTCCCCTTATTAACCTGTAAGGTATCAACTTGGTATATAATGATTCATTATTTCAAATAGAAATCTATTTTAGGTGTGTGTGAATCTGAATCATGTTTTCAGTCACGCTAGTCATATCCTCTAAAAGAGCACTTTAAACCTAAAGTTTCATTTTTGAAACTTAGTTTTTGTTTATTTTATTTTAAATTATTTTCTCATACATTTCATACTGACAGCAGTTTCCATTCCCTACTCTCTGACCACTCCATCCCCTCCCTTCTCCTCTCCCTATCTCCCAGATTCCTTCCTTCACCTTTCCCTTCAGAAAAGGCCAGGCTCCCCAGGGATATCAACAAAACATGTCATATTATATTAAAATAAGACCAGGCACATCCTCATATTAAGCTGGAATGGTTAGACAGCTGTACAGCTGGATGGCTGGATGACTGGATGAGTCATCCAAGTAGAAGGAAAAGAGTCCCAAGAGCAGGTAACAGAGTCAGAGACAGCCCCTATTCCCACTGTTATAAGTACCAAAAGAACACCAAGCTACACAGTCATTGCATACATTCAGAGGACCTAGGTCAGTCCTATACAGGCTCCCTGGTTGTCAGTTCAGTCTCTATGAATCCCTACAGGCACTGGTTAGTTGTTTCAGTTGGCAATTTTCTTGTGGTGTTATTGACCCCTATGGTCATTGCAATCCTTCCTCACCCTCTTCTTCAGGATTCCAGAGCTCCACGGAATGCTTGGCTGTGGTTTTCTGCATCTGTGCCCATCAGTTGCTGGCTGAAGCCTCTGTGATGATGATTATGCTAAACTGTAGCCTCTGTATATAGCAAAGTATCATTAGGCATCATTTCATTGACAAATTTTGCCAGTTGTGCTTGGTTATATCTGTCTTTGGGATATCCAGATGCTGGTCCCTGGCATTCTAAACAGTTTCAGACACTTACCCTCATGGTCTGGGTCTCAAGTTGGAGCAGTCATTGGTTGGCCATTGCCACGAGGTCTATTCCAACTTTACCCCAGTGCATCTTGTAGGCAGGATAAAATGTAGGTCAAAGGTTTTGTGGCTGGGTTGGGGTCCCAATCCCTCCACTGAGAGCCTTGCCTGATTATAGAAAATGGCTGGTTCAGGCTCTGTATTCCCCATTTCTAGGAATCTTCATTGTTTATCCTTATGGATTCCTGGGAGTTTCCACTGCATTAGGTTTCTACCTCACTGCTGAAATGCTTCCCAATTCAAGTATTCTCTCCCAGTACTCTCTCCCTTCCCCTTCCTGTTCTCTCACATTCCCATTCTCATCCATCCCTAGTCTACCCATTAAGTTTATTCTATTTCCCTTTCCCAGGCAGATCCATGCATCTACCCTTGAGCCCGTCTGTTTACTTTATTTCTTTGACTCTGTGGATTGTAGCATGCTTATCCTTTACTTAAGAGCTAATGTCCACTTGGGCATGAGTACATAGAATGTTTGTCTTTCTTGGTCTGGGTTACCTCACTCAGGATAATTTCTTTTAGTTCTATCCATTGGCCTTCAAATTTCATGGTGTTATTTTTAACAGCTGATTAATACAAATAATCCTATAATAATGAGCCTTACATATGTTAACATTGTATTTTGCGTCTCTTCTTTAAGTGATTTTTACCTTTATGAATGAAAATATGTAATTTATAAGAGTGACAATATAAACAATGCATATGGATGGCAACTTTTGATGTTTTTGGATAATCTGGAGGTTGAAACAAGCTATCTAGGGATTTCTTTTATCAAGAGCAAAACTCATCATATTTTCATGTTTTAAGGCTTTTTAAAAATGTAATTTCCCTGTGGTTTTTTCCATTTTATGTAATGAACTGTTTTCTCATTTTCAAAAGCTTTTTATAAAAACAGATTTCAATATCATATGTGCTTTCAGATATTTTAAAATGAAAATTTAATTTTTTCCTATACTCCATTTATTAATTGTGTTGGACAATATTTTTCTCAATGTATCTCAATATTTTTGCTTTGGCATTTTGATAATAGTATCAAAAGTGGATCCAATCATTTTCCACATGACTAGTTCATGTCACTAATAGCACTTAATAAAAATATTTGCCATGCTGATTTGAGACATCAGCCTTGTCGTGCACTGTATTTCCATATATTTACTTTTATAAAATAACTATACAAGTATCTTAGTTCACATACAGAAAAAGAAAATAATCAAATTGGGAATATATTAGTCTATAAATTTTTTTGCTAACAATTACTGTCATCATACTATAAAATCACTAGTTTGGTCAAGTTTGTGTGTTTGCAGGGATCTTTCACAGAGATTCTAATAAACGATTCAAAAATATACATTACATATATGCTGTTGAATTAAAAGATTTTTTATAACATAAATATGGCTTCCTCTCCACCATAGCTCTTTGACTAGTTAATACAAAATTCTTATTCTGTTTGGTATATTCATTTTCTCACATAGTGATACCTCATAAAATGTCTTTAATGTTTATATTTGTATTTTCTATTGCTTATTTTTGGATTTTCAGCAATAACATCTTATTTTCTGCAAACAGAGATAGATACTTCCAATTGCTCCTTATAGGACTATTATATATGTAATGCAAAAACAATGCTTTACTGAATCTTTCTCAGATCACTACCAATTTAGATATATTCTGGCCGAGAACTGATAATTAAATTTATGGAAGTATCCATGAGTTCCCATTTAATTTAATATTTTTAAAACAATTGGTAGTTCCTGAATTTACCTAAGTAGTTCCTAGGCATTTTATAAAGATGGTAATATATTTTTTTCTTTTTAGATCTATTAATATGATAATTCTGTTCATTGTCTTCTCATGTTAAATGACCATGGCATTGTCAAATAAAATACAATAAGTTATGAAATTCCAAACAATGTGTTATTTTTTAATGTGCTACTGGATCCTGCTTCCTAATGTTTTATTTAATAGTTTTGCATAAAATATTCATAAGTTTTACCAGACTGTAGTTTTCACTTATATATCAATGAGACACTTGTCATATAAAGCAAATCTGGGAATGTTTTTTCTTTGTGCTCTATAATATTTTTAAAAACAGTGGAAGTAGCAGGTCTTTAAAGATTTTGTGGCATTCCTCTGGTTCTCATTTTGTTTTATAGGTCAATTATTTAAAACCACACTTATTTTCCTGTGTGAAATGGACTATGCAGCACTTTTTATAAGAATTATGTTCAAATTTGTTAAATGGCATTTTTTAGGGAATGATTTTCCTTGATTTAAAAAGTGTTGCTTAAGCCAGAGGCTGGGGGTGCATCCTTAATCCTAGCACTTGGGAGGCAAAGGCATATGGATCTCTATGAGATCGAGGCCAGCCTGGTCTACAAGAGCTAATTTCAGGACAGGCACCAAAGCTACACAGAGAAACCCTGTCTTGAAAAAAAAATGTGTTGTTTAATAGTTTTGTGCAAAATAGTCTCCTTCAAATTATATGGCTGTTATTCTCCATTTGTCAATTCTATTAATTTGTGTTACCTCTTTTACTATCTGTTTATAGTAATTCATTACTTGTTTTTTAAAATATTTCTCTAGATTTTTAAAAGTATGTTATTTAATTACTTATTATATTTTCAGTTTTGTTGATACAAGCATTTAACTCCACAAATTCCTTTGCTGTGTTTGCTGTTTCCTAGCTGTTAATTATAAAAAGTCCACTGTCATATATTTCTACATTTATTTAAAAGCCATTTGTAGAAGCAGAGAGATGATTTCATAGGTAAAGATGCTTGCAATCATGGCTGATGGCCCCAGTTTGATCCCTGGAACCTTCTTGGCAGAAGAGGAGAATGTACTCACTTGAGCTGTCCACTGACTTCCACACATAGATACCTTGAGGCCTATGCACTCCACTTCAGGAATTCACACAGAATAAAAATATTTGTAACTAATTTCAGGTAGACAAGATGTTTTAAGGTTTTTATTATTCATCTATAATTTTTTCACAAATCATTATTTCTTTATACCTTTGAAGTTACTGAGATTTTCATGGTATTCACTCAATTCAGTTTTCACAAATGTTTCATAAGCTCTTGAAAAGGACATTGTTTTTATTGCTGAGGTTTTTGACAAAATATCTAGTTTGCTCATATTTACTGAACTACTCTTTACAACAGACAAGATATAGAATCAACTTAGATGGATAAGTAGATAATGAAAATGTGATTACGTACATATATTTATAATTTTATATAAATGAAACATTTTGTCGTAAAAATATGTTTTGAAAAAGTAGATAGAAGTGAAAAACAGTATATTTATTTTAATAAACCACATAAAAATAATAACTAAATTTCTCTTTCATATGTAGAAGTTAACAAAGTTTGATCTGAATGTAGAGCAGGAATAATGAGAAGTTAGGAAAGGATGGAGGAGATAAATAATGTTTGTAAGGGTATGTTGGATTCAATCAGTGCTTGTTGTATGAATTTGTTAAAATAAACTAAGTCTCATTAGTTTGTACAATGAATATGTGTTAATCAGAGCAAAACATTAAGACATCTAGTTAACCAAATAGCTACAGAATAGAGGTATGAGTCAGAATAATTTACAGGCTCATTGTCCTTGTCTAGGTAATTATGAGATATTTGCTCTTCCTATTCTATCCTCCAGTCTTTCTGAATTTATCTTGTAATTTTATAAATTGATTTGTGATTTTTCTAAATGATAAAATTATCCTATCTCTGTAGAAATTAAGCTGGGGACTTCTGGCAATGGATTTTTTAGTCTCATAATCAAAACTACTGTCTGATTAAACTGATCTTTACTTTCTAGTCTCCACATTCTTTGTGTTATTTCCAAACTCACCAAAATTAATGACTTATAGACTTATCCTAATGTAATTTTTCTCTGTCCGAATCCCTCTGAGAGTGCCAGTCAATGAAGTCTATCAGTAAAATTGGAGAGAAACAGACATGAGTTAACTTAGAAGCCAAGGACAATGGCACTAGGTTTTGATCCTACTGCATGTACTGGCTTTGTGGGAGCCTAGCCTGTTTGGATGCTCACCTTCCTGGACCTGGATGGAGGGGGGGGGACCTTGGACTTCTCAGAGGGCAGGGAATCCTGACTGCTCTTCAGACTGGAGAGGGAGGGGGGGGTAGAGTAGGAAGAGGGGGGAAGAGTGGGGAGAGGGAGAGAGGAGTGTGGGGGGAGGGGGAGAGGAGTGGGCGAGGGGGGGGGAAATGGGAGGCAGGGAGGAGGCAGAAATTTTTTCCAACAAAAAAATAAATTAAAAAAAAAACTTTCCATTTCTATTGCCTCTCTGGTTGTTTCTTGTCTACTTATATGACAAAACTTATATACAACTAAAAATGGTATGAAATTCCAATACCACATCCTTCCTGCATGCTACATTTTTTTTCTGATTTTTCAAGATAGGCTATCTTTGTAGATTTGGAGCCTGTCCTGGAACTAACTCTCCTAGACCAGGCTGGCCTTTAACTCACAGATCTGTGTCAGTCGTTCCCTCCCAAGTGCTGGGATTAAAGGTGTGAGTCACCACTGCCCTGCTCTGAGTGCTACATTCTTTCCAGTGTTCTCACTCACATAGGTAATTGCTTGTTAATATGTGTCACAGTCTACTTTGTATTGCTAGTTTTCTCTAGTTCCTTTATTTTCTGTTGGAATGTGAATTTCTCCAGGACAGGGATAATATTTTACTGCTCTTGCACAACTACATAAATAGTATATATGAACAACAAATGTTATATGAAATATTAAACTTTCTAAAATAAATTTTATACTATAATTTTTATAAGCATTAAGTCACCTTTTTGTGGTTTGATCTTTTGTTTGTTTACTTTCTAATGGGAGAGAGAGAAAGAAGGCATTGAGTTGTGTGGGTGGGAATATCTGGGAATAGCTGGGATAGGAAAATCTCAATCATAATATATGAAAGGTTTTCAAATAAAATTTATATAATTTCATGTCATCACAACTTTAACATATGATTAAGTTAAGAGATGTTAGAAAATAACCCTAGTTACTCAATATTTTATTTTAATTTTCAACTAGGGTTTTATTTTCACGTTTTATTGAGACAGGTCTTTCTGCATTGTTAGACACGTGTTTTGTCTCTGACATGCACCATTAGCGCTCCTTAATTATTTTAAAAGTAGAATTTGTGATTTAATTTTCTTCCTGGTTTGAGCAGAAGTGATAGACTGTCTCATTCAGTAAGTATTTCAAGTCTTAAAAGGCAGATACCAGAAAATTGCAAGTTATACTCCCAAACTCATTTGTAGTGAAGATTCCAGGCTTTTGCCAAGTAGAAGCATTTATTCAACATTAATATTGGTAAATATCTTTAATATTAGGAGCACCACTTGAAGGTGAGATATCTACTTAGTTGGCATACAGTGGCCTTTTGATTTCCATAGTATAGCCCAGATGATGTAATCCTTTTTTAAATCATGTTTTATAATGGCTTCTTTGTTCCTTGGACCAATTCTTGTGCTGATGACATTAGCTGATGAAAAATAATAGTCATAATAATCCAGAGTTGTTTACAGAGTTTTTCCTGGTTCACTGCCTAAATCTTGTTTCCTTAGTATGGCTAACAAACATCTAAACACACAATGTCTCTTACTAGAAATATTGTTTAAAATTTTAGAGTAGTAAGTCTTATAGATAGATTATTTCCATGTCAAATTCTGAGTTTTATTGCATCATTAAAAAGACTACATATATGCAAATGTCTAATTATTCTACTTTGAGTTAATTAAGAACTGAGATTTTTCTCTTGCTTTGGGTTACATGAATCCATTTTATGAAAACAATTGTATTGATTACTTAGCATGACTTCAAATAAGGAGTGGGGGAATTAGAATATGTAAATTTCTGCTTAAGCTTTGTTGTCTTTCTTAATGTTCACTAGTTTAAAATTATTACATTAGTAAAACAATCCAAGAACTTCTAGATCACTTCTTATCATTTGGATTAGATCAATAGTAGCATCCATCTGTCCTTTAAAAACCAGCCTACAAACCATAATCCCAGAGAATTTAGACAACAATGAGGACACTAAAAGACTTACATAGACCTAATCTACATGGGAAGTAGAAAAAGAAAAGATCTCCTGAGTAAATTGGGAACATGGGGACCTTGGAGTAGGGTTGAAATGGGGAGGGGAGAAGCAGGGAGGGGAACAGAGAAAAATGTAGAGCTCAATAAAAATCAATAAAAAATATATAGCTCCCCCCAAAAGATCTATTTTATTTTTAATTGTGTGCATATGTTTGACTGTGCATGAGAGGATGTGCATGTGAGTGAAGTTGCCCAATTTTGCCTGAAGAGGGCTTAGGATTCTTTGGAGGGAGAGATACTGACCATTGTAAGCCACCCAACTTTGGTGCTGGGAACTGAACGTGGTTCTCTGGACAAATAACAAGCACTGTTAACATTGCAACTTCTCTCTAGCACCAATGTATCAGTATTTGTTTTTGTTTTTTGAACAGCTCACCTTAGATGGGCTCAGAAATAATAGGAATTTATTATATCATGGGCCTGTTTCTCTAAGATGTTAGTCTAAGGAACCCCATTATTCCAACACATGGTGTAATTAATCCACTCAAACTCTTGCAGTTTTCTTCCTGGTATAGAAAAGTAGAAAGCTGTTCTGTGCTGTGGATTTTATAGCTCCATAATTACAGTACTTGTCTGCTTCCTGCATTTTGTCATGCAGGCTATGTTAAACTGAAACACAATGTTTGGTAAAGTAAACTCTCTGCTAGCCAAACAAAACTTACTAAAGTCAGGTATCTCCTTTGCTTAGGGCATTTCTTCGCTGGATCCTCATCCCCATCATCTTATTGATGAAAGCTATCTGTCTTATTGTAGAAGGAGCTGCTGGCAGGCCTGCTTTTCATCCCACCCAGCTCCCGCTAGGCTAGCTTAGCCCCAGAAATAACAACACACAAATTGTATTCATTTAAACACTGCCTGGCCCATTATATCTAGCCTCTTCTTGGCTAACTCTCATATCTTGCTTAACCCATTTCTAATAATCTATGTAGCACTACAAGGTGGTGTCTTACCGGGAAATATTCAGCATGTCTGACCTGCATCCATCTTGGGCTGGAGCTTCATCGCATCTGCCCTGGAGAGGAGTGGCATGGCATCTGAGCTCACTTTCCTTCTTCCCAGCATTCTATTCTGTCTACTCCACCCACGCAAGGGCTGGCCTATCAAATGGGCCAAGGCAGTTTCTTTATTAACCAATGAAATCAACAGATTGATATATGACCTTCCCACACCATCTTATTCCTACTTTCAGCTGTCTCTTTTAATGAGGGCCCTTTTTAGTTTTTAAAGAAAATCCTCTCTTTTTACTTTAAGGCCCTGTTATTTTTTTTTAATAGACTGTAGCGTTTCTTTGTAATGGTCTCTCACTTCATATCTCAAACATGGTCTCTGGCTTTTGCTCCTAATAAATCTTATTTCTTGAAGGGTAATTACACATCAACTACTTATATGAACTAATAACCATGCTGATACCTTTTCTTTGTTTAACAAAAACAAATTATAGAAATACCAGTACTCAATAAATGAGATAAATATATTAAAAATAAGAAAATTTTGAAGGTGATTATCATTTAATTATGGCTAGTCTGTAAGATAATTTTCCACTTTCATAGCAATCATTTTCATATATAAGAAGATAGGCAGAGGGGAAGAAAGGGGAGAAAACTGCAGGTGGAAATTAAAATAAAATTAAAAATAAATTAAAATAAAAATATCTTAATGCAGCAAGAGGCATACCTACAAATACATGCTTACATTTTGAATCACTTATGCCAATTGTAAAATGAATAGTGACCAGAATGTCAATCTATGCACAGAATTTAATTTGAACATGTGATGTCATTCACATGTGTTTTTGCATTCAATTATGATTGCAAAAGTGCATACAGAATTCAGTTGTAAATTTTATTCAACTGCTTCAAAAACTACAGGCAACTAAAAAATGTTGAATGTAGGAGAAAAGTCTTTCTTGGCGATGGGTTCTCAAATTGGTTATACAAAACCAAGTGGCCAGCCCTGAAGTTGTATACATATAAATAATTTTATACAGAATGAACAGGTTGTACTCATATACTTAGTCGTATATCACACACACACACACACACACACACACACACACACACACGCACACAAGGTAATAGCAGCTATGAATTTCAGAGAGAGCAAGGAGGGTGGATGAGATAGGTTGGCAAGGGGAGTGAAAAGGTGGAAAACTATGAAATTAGGTTTTAATTAAAATAGTACAGCTTGAGCCAGCTAGTTTTATGTCAACTGAACACAAGCTAGAGTCATTTGGGAACATAGGCTCTCAGTTGAGAAAATACATCCATACGATTTGCCTGAAAGCAAAGCCTGTAGGGAATTTTCTTAATTAGTAGTTGCTGTGGAAGGAGGCCCCAGCCCTATTGTGGGTGGTGCCATCCTTGGGATGGTGGTCCTGGCTTCTGGAAGAAAGCAGGCTGAGCAAGCCAGAGGATGTTAGCCAGTAAGCTGTGTCCCTCCTTCGTGAGCTATGTATCAGCTCCATCCTCCATGTTCCTGCTCTCACAGCTTTTAATGATGAACTGATATATGATGAACTTCAATTTGAAGCTGAAACAAACCCCTTCCTCCCAATTTGCTTTTGCTCATGGTGTTTTATCACACAACAGGAAAGCAGCTAACTGGTTAAGAAATTCTTGAGAGACTTTCTGTTTGCATGTAAGTATTTACCTTATATAACTCCAAGCGTCATTCTTAAAATGTTTCTCTCAGCACGCTTGCCAACAATTTTGCAAGGCAAAGGGAAAATGCAGCAATTTTCTCTGAGAGGAGGACAGAATAATGAAAGGATATAGGTAAAGCAGAAGCAAACGTAATGAGCTAAATCATTTTAAAAGAAAATTTACCTTTCATGCTTCTGCAAGAGCCTTAATAATTACAGGCGAATATTTTTGCAATCCATAACAGAAAGAATGCCCTAATAACTCAGAATGGATTGGTAAATGCCTGAAAGCTTTTTATTAGAATAGCACATATTAGAAACCCTTCTGGGAGGAACACTACCAGAGAATGAGGCTTTCATTTGGCTGCCGGGCTAAGCACAGTAACCGCAGCGTTGTTTATGCGCAAGCATACCACACCTTTTGTAGTCTGGAAGCCTTCCAGTAGCTTTGTTCATTTCACCATTCATCCCGGTCTGTAGCTCTTCTCTAAGTCAAGATAGTGAGCTAAATTGAAAGGCAACTATTGCTCCAATCCCTTAGTTCTAACCTTTACTAGACATATGTGTCACTGATCCTCCACTGCTTAGTAAGCCACTCCAACAACAGGACAGATAAACATCAAGAAGCCAGAAAAATACCATTTAGTGTATTGGGGGATGTTCACATATTCTCCCTGAACCTTGCTTTCCTCTCTTGTAAAATGGGAATGTGAAGGATATTTGCATCAACAGGTTGTTTGTGAACTCAAGAAAGAATCACAAGCTCAGAGTATCTGGCACCCTGGTTGGTATTATAGTAAAAGGAAATTAAAGCTATATTTCATGCATTTTCTTTACCTCCTGAAGACATGATGTCTGTCTATAATATGTGATCTGCTACAGGTTTTTAGCAAATGATACTGTATATGTTTTGTTATTTGATGTGAATTTACATGATGAAGTAGTTTTAATCAAAATCAGGTGGTTTCCTAAGGGCAAAGGAAACTAATTACGAAAAGAATGAGGGAATGGTCAAAACACAGTACAAAAGCTGAAATTGGTAAGAATGTCGATGTTTTCACTTACTTTTAAATAAAGACAAAGAAACTTTATGAATGTAAATTTATGAACTCTTATGATATCGAGTAAGTCTCCAACTGAAAGTTCATTTAATGAGCACAAATTTTAATAAGACAGCCACAGAATTGTGTGGAGGGAACTCTTGCTTTGAAATCACTCCTCCGTTCGTTTGCAATATTTCCAGCTTTAGTGCTAAGAAATATTTATTAAAGACAGTTCAAACTTTAAAAATAACCTTAGCAAGCATAGAAATTGTACCTTTGACTGTAATAAAGGAGAGGTTTGTTCACAAATCACTCCTCTGAAGCACAATTTTATGGATTCTAAACTAATTAAATCAGAAAGTCTTATCATCTCCAGTAATCCATAGAGGAGAGAAATACTTCTTCAATGACAAAAGAAATTCTTAAATTTTAAACCAAGTTTTAAAACATCTATCTCGCCATATTTTGTGCGATTGACACGTAAATGTAGTCAAGAAGAAAAGACCAGGATCTTAATGAATCCAGGACTGAGTGTGTAAGTCCATAACTCATATACCCATAGGGGCTATCAGAATCATGTCACTCCATGATCTGGAACAAATACAGGGTCAAGAAATTGGATGGTTGTTACTTAGCTCCAATTTGTTCTTTCCTTGCGGGAATAAATCAAATATTTTCATATCTTCCAACATCTAAGAAAATCTAAACATTCAGATACTTACCGTAATAATCAAATGTTCATATGTTGTCAAAGTCTTTGAATCTTCTTGTAATTTTGTGGATCCAAACAAAGTGCATTTGCTGGTTCTGTATGAATATCATGATGACTTTTTGTTTATTTATTGCTTTGAGACAGGGTATTATTCCACAACTTAAGTTGACCTAGACCTACTATGTATCCCAAGGCTAAAATATATAGCATATAATGTAGTACTTCTTTTTAAATTGTATTTATTTATTTATTTATTTATTTATTTATTTATTTAGTGTGTGTGTGTGTGTGTGTGTGTGTGCTTACACACATCTCATGACAATAATTAGGAGAACAGAGGACAAGTTACTAGTAACTACTCTATTCTTTTACCATGTAAGACATAGGGATGGAACTCAGCACATCAGATTTGGTGGTAAGTGCCTTGACTCTCCTGAGTCATCTTATCTGACCCCATAGTACAACTCTTGATCCCATTTAATCTTTGATTAATTCTGTCATCTTGAGTAAGTCATCTGTGTTTCTTGTTGGAGGAGAGAGCCACTTGTTAGTTCCCAGCTGCTTAGCCCCAAAATAATACAGAAACTGTGTTAATTAAGTCACTGCTTGGCCCATTTGCTTTAGCTTTCTTATTGGATACCTCCTACATATTAATTTAACCCATCTCCATTAATCTGTGTATCAGCATGTCGCTGTGGCTTACCAGCTAATGTTTCCAGTGTTTGTCTCTGGTGGGGCTACATGGCTTATCTCTGTCTCTGTCCTTCTTTCTCCCAGCATTCACTTTAGTTTTTCCCACCTAGCTCTTTCTGCCCTGCTCGGCTATGGGTTCAAAGCAGTCCTTTATTAACCAATGGCATTCATAGCATACAGAGGGGAATCCTACATCAGTTTATTCTGTAACATTTTTGTTATTTTCTGCATAGCATAGATTACAGTTCAATAGAGACAAGCAAATTATGTATGACCTTCATTATAACACAACCATACTCATTTATTTATGTATACTCTACACTTCTTTCTATGCCACAATAACAAATCTGTGTGGTTGTGATAGAGGTCACAGGGCTGACAAAGTTTTAAATATTTCATATCTAGCCTCATTTGGAATATGTCTGCCAACTCCTACAGGAAATCTTGATTCCTTATTCATCTAAAAGTTAACTGAAGAAAAGACAGTGTAGCATGTTTGCTATCCATATAAATATTCCTCCCAAATGACCACTTATGAAAGATTGTTATTTATGGTTTGTTCCATTTTCAGCTCCAATCATTCGCTCTTCTCTGTCCACCCCTTTAATATGCAATTCTAAAGTGCCTTGGTCATGGTTTCAGATATATGACTTAATTTGTTCAATTAGATAGATATTGGCCTATGTAACAGAAGTAGAAACACAAGGTGATATTATTATTGACTTTTTCTTACCTTTATTATCACCAAGAAAAAATGTATCAGAGCTAGGCTTTCAGAGCAAGAACAGTTGAAAAATTTCTTTCAAAAACCTAATATATAGATTCTATTTTTTTTGTTCCATGTGGCCTCTGTTGTACCTATTATGCTTTTATGTTATACCAAAGCAGCCCTACTGCACATCAAACCTAATGGTCAGATCTGTCTTCAAATGAATCTTCAGTTCTGGAATCAAGTGGTGGGGCTCAGGGTACATTAGCCAGGGTAGGATGCAAAATTAGAATGTGAGGCTCCAGATTCAAACCCCAGTGTCCCATTATCCCCCAAACATCAAGAAAGCAGTGAGGAATTTCACCTGCTTCCTACTATACTGCAATAAAACAGACAGGAATTTGAGTTGTGGGTAGTATTGTGCTTAGTATTGCTTGCAATTCAGGACTTGAAGTTGTTTGTTTCACAGCAAATGTTGCTGATTTAGAGCTATGTAATTGATTAATTATTTAAAGCAGAAAGCACTCCTGTATAAAGAGATAAACAAAGCTTTCAGAAACAAGAACTAAAGAGAGATTGTGGGCACCTTCTCTCTGTGTTCAGAAGAGTAGCTATAATTTACAATTTCTTACTTTGGAGGAAGCACAATGCAAAGCTACATTATATAATTACAAAACCTCAATGGACATGAGATTAAAATAACTTTTAACTATATTTCTTAGAAAGAGTGTACGTATTTATGGGAAGAAGTAATTTGATTGAGGTTGTAAAAATGTGAAAAATTGTCTGAGCTACTTGTAGATATGATAATGTTGAATGGACCAAACACATTGTAGACACATGAAAACTCTGCTATTATTTAGTTCAATATAATTGTTTGATTTCCTTTTGGTATATTTTCAGCATCTCTTCAGTGAAAGCAAGAATTCAGATACATTTTGATAAAAATAAAATTCTCATTAAAATATAACCAAGGAATGGTGAGATAGTTTAGCTCGTAAATGTGTTTGCTAAATAGACCTGGTGGCATGAATTCTATCTCTAGAAATCACTTGAAAGGTAAAAGGAGAATCAACCCCATAGTAGTGTCTAATAACTGTCTCATGTTCACGTTGACTCCCAACAATAATAATATATTTTTTTTAAAAAAATGAAAAACTAAAGTTAACTAATTGAAACATTTCCTGCCTTCTAGGATAAATATTTGCTATAAATAGAAATGCATGCTGGGAGACAACAACAGAAAAATTCCATCATCAATAGGAGAGCATCTTAACATCCAGGTCATCCTAAACTGTAAGTAAAATGATGAGTTAACTTCACTTTGCTGATGGTAATCTAGTATAATTTCTCTGTTAAAGATATGTAGTAATGGTAGTGCTTATATGTCTGGATCTTTTGTGGTTGTGCATTTTGTAGTAAGATCAGAGAATATCTCCTGTGTTAGTTACTTTTCTCTTTGTTATAACAAAGTACTTGACAAAAGCAGTTTAAGAAGATAAAAGGTTTGGCTCAGAGTTCGAGAGTATACTCTATAGTGGCATGGAATGTATAAGAGCAGAAGCATGTGATGGCTGGTCACAGTGACCGTATTTATTAAAGAGAGAAAAATGTTTGTATTCAACTTCTTGTCACTCCCCTACTCACTTGTTATTTAGTCTGTATTTTTTGCTACACTGAAAGTTTTAATTTCACAAAGTCTCATTTTTTGATTGTTGGCATTTTCTTTTGAGTGATTAGAGTCCTGTTGAGAAAGTCTTTGCCTATCTCTTGAAGTGTTTTATATTTTCCTCGGGAAGTTTCCAATTTTCAGGTCTCACTTTAAGGTCTTGATCTAATTGCAGTTGAATTGTGAACAGTGTGAGAAGTAGGCATCTAAATTTATCCTTCAACATGTAGGTATTCAATTTTCATAGCACCGTTTGTTGAAGAGATTGTCTCTCCAATGTGTTTTTGGTATCTTGGGAAAAAGGTGGCGATTTCTATTTGTGTCTACTTCTGGGTCTTTTATTATAGTCCATTGATCTATATATCCATGTTTGTTCTTACACTGTGCTGTTTTTGTTACTATTTCCGTATATTATTGCTTGAAGTTTACCTTGGTGATACATCCAGCATTTGCTTGTTTACTTGGCAAATTTTGTCTTGTGAAGTAGACTCAAGGAGAAAAACAATCATGTTTCTATACACACTGGACTAAAGATTCCAATTGCATACTAATGAAGTTACTTTCATATCGATGAAAGTATTATAAAGGCATGTTTGACTTGTATATTTAAAGGAATGATTAATAATGAAGTAATAATGTTCTTCAAAGCTGATTTCATAATTTAAAACTTCATAAGATCCTTTCAGTAAAAAAATTGCATTCAGTTAAGGCAATAAACTAATTTCTTACTATTTGTCACATTATTGGCTAATGATCATATAAAAATATAGTGATGATTTTGGAAAAAACAGTATTTTCAGCATCAAATATGATTCTTCCCAAGACTTGGTGTGTGATATTTGAAAAGCGTGAACTCTTTAATGGCTGTGGTACTGTTTATGGGACAACAAAGCATTTGATGACAAATTCTTATTAGTTTCAGTGATGTTGTTTTGTTTTTACTGTATGCTTATTATATCTACATCACTCTGTTAAATAAGATTAAGTTGATTAAGATGCTGTTTGTTCAAAAAATGTTTCTTCTTAAAAAATGGAATATTTATAAATGTGTGCTTGCTATCTGATTAACACATCCGTATATGCCAGATAATTATCATCCATATTATCTTTCTATTATCAATCTGTATCTGTATATCTATCCATTTGTCTATTATGCATCATCATAGTCTAATAGGTTGTAAATTTAATTCATCACTTTCGTAATTGACATCATAACAATAAATGAATGTTAATAAGTTTTGAGTTGTAAAAGAAAGAGTTACAAAGGAAGGCAGCATCATATGAAAAGGTATTGCCTTGCACCACGGCTGATGTGATGAACTGAAAAGGTAATATCACGAACATATGAGATTTAGAGAGATAAGCACTGAGCTCTCTTTACAGCTTTGAATAATACCTGGATGGTTTTAGGATGGGAATGACAGAATGCAATTGTCCTTTTCCTGTCAGAAACGGTATCATATGACTGTTCCACAGGAAACAGGAACAAATATATACTCACACCAAATAGGCTATACATGCCAGACAAAAGAAATGATTCAACCAGAATCTAGCTTACTGAACCAATGAGTTCGTTTGAAGTTATTTACAGAATTGGAGGTAGGGGCTTAATTACTGGAGCACAGGTCACTCATGCATAGCCATATCACTATAAAGCCTGCCACAGCATGAGTGATAACATATGAAAACATCATCCCTAGAGTTCACTGTACAATTTGTAGACAGCTGTCCTAAATGTTTTCCTCTTCCTTTGCAATCATTGTTGCTTATGTAACAGTTGGAAGGGAACATGTGACTTTTCTACCATCACGAACCTTGAAAGTTTGTTGACTTTCTGAGCCTCAGGAATCTTCCATTTCCAAATCCCTTCCAAGAGGAAGTGTTTCATCTTTAAATGTGTTGAGCATCTATCTCATGAAACCATCTTTTCCCCATAGCTATCAGCACTGTTTCTGTCAAGCAGAACAAGCAAGTAATAACTCTTTTCCTACTGTTCTTCTGTGTATATGGCTTTGAATCCTAGCTGAAACACATTCTAGACAAATATCCCTAGTTACTGGAATCTGTGCTTATTGGCAAAAACTATTTTTTTCTTTACTATAAAACATTTAATCATCTTATTCTTTCTCCAAGTTCTAGGGTATTAAAAGATCTATCCAAGATACAAGACTTTTCAAGAAAACTATTTCAGAATTAAAGAAGAGGGCATAAACATTTTATTCTCCAGTTTTTAAGTATACAATGTCTTATATCGCCTTTCAAACTAAACTACACTTTTTTATACACTTCTATTTCCACAAGAAAAATCTCATACAATTTGTTATAACCTCTCCTTTCGTGTTCTCATCCACCCTTTTTTTAAATTGGTGAAAAAAATCTTCCTGTTCTTTCCCCATATTCACTCTCTTTCTTAAGTTCTCTCTATCTTAATAAAGATACATGCTTCCTGTGTACCCCTCTAGTTATTTATTTTGACCTCTTAGTGACAGGAATCTCCACTGACCACTGACAAACGTCCCTATATTTTCACTCATTCTTTGCTGCTGATATTTATTTAAAGGATCTGGAGGGTGATTCAGAAGTTAAGAGCAGGTATTGCTTTTGTAGAGGACCCAAGTTTGCTTCCTAGCAACTGCATCAGGTAAACATGACTGTCTGTGTCTCTAGACCCTGTGCAATATGAATGCCTCTGACCTTCACAGGCACCTGTTCACATACCACTCATGCATATACATGTGCATAAATAAAAGTAAAAGAGATGTTTAAAAATATTTTCTATCATCAGAAACATTAAGTTAGTTTAATAATAACATCCCATCTAGTAAGATTTTATTATGTTGTGTCTTAATTTTAAATATTATCTCTTTTCAATACCTTTTATTTAGGTACATTCAATTTGTTTAGTCTTCTTTCTATAGTGAAGGGGTGTGGCAGGTTGATAAAATATAAAAATATTCAGAGAAGGAGGTAGTCATTAATAATCACTATTTTGATGCCTCAATGAAAAGAACCTCAAGTGTAAGTCTCAAACAAACTAACATTGGATGGATGGGGAGAAAGTTCTTGATAACCCATACCATTGCATAACATCCCATTGGAATATTTCCTACTGGTAAAACTCACTCTCCTTCCCTTTAACTTCTTGTTTCCCATTCCCAATTTGTTACTGAAATAGGATAGTCGTGGAACTGAGGTGATAAAATACAGTGATTTGTATTTATTTGTTAACATGTCTATTTTCAGAAATTGCTTTAATGTCTTAGCTTACATGGGATGCATAAGGGAGACAATTAGACTAAATGTCAGAGGGAGTGAGTGATATTTAGTGCCTAAATAGTCTTCCAGGTAGCTTAGTAGTTCATAGCATTTATCCTAATAACTGCAAATAGAAGGCTATTTTGCATATTTCTTTTAAAACCAGAAAAAGCGAAAGGGGGAATGGTTGGAGTTTATTAATAAATCAAGTAAAATGATACAAAATAATATTCTTCTCAAAGAAAGAAGAAAACATAAACACTTTATTTTTATTGTTATTATTTATTTATTTATTAAAGATTTCCACCTCCTACCATTTCTCTCCTACTCCTCCACTGCCTCTCCCCCTCCCTCTCCAGTCTGAAGAGCAGTCAGGGAACTTCAGACTTCACTGTGGGAAGTCCAAGGTCCTCCCCCATCCATCCAGGTCTAGGAAGGTGAGCATCCAAACTAACTAGTCTCCCACAAGGCCAGTCCATGCAGTAGAATCAAAACTCAGTGCCATTGTCCTTGGCTTCTCAGTCAGCCCTCATTGTCAGCCACATTCAGAGAGTCCAGTTTGATCACATGCTCCTTCAGTCCCAGTCCAGCTGGCCTTGGCGAGCTCTCATTAGATCAGTCCCATTGTCTCAGTTGGTGGACGCACCCCTCACGGTCCTGACTTTCTTGCTCATGTTCCTCGTCCTTCTGCTTCTCATTTGGACCTTGGGAGCTCAGTCCAGTGCTCCAATGTGGGTCTCTGTCTCTATCTCCAATCATCGTCGGATGAAGGTTTTATGGTGTTATGCAAGATATTCATCGGTGTGGCTATAGAATAAGGTTGGTACAGGCACCCTCTCCTCTGCTGCCCACGGAACTAGTTGGGGAAATGGCCTTGGCCACCTGGGAACCCCTCTAGAGCCAAGACTCTAGCCAACACTAAAATGGCTCGCTTGGTTAGGATAACTTCTTCCCTGCTCCCATATCCACCCTTCCTCCATCTCAATTATCCCATTCCCCCAAGCGCTCCCCAATCCTCCCCTTCTCCCTTCTCTCTCCCCAGCTCCCCTTCCCCCAAAATAGATAAAAAGTGAAGTAAAAGTGGCTAGAAGAAACAATTAAGTCAACGTAATGGGAAATGCATTCCAGCGATCTAAATGGTCAAGTTTTCGTGGCTGTCTTTTAATACTATTAGCAGTAGAAGAACTATTATGAGGTAGGGTTTTTGTGAAAATAACTTAGATCTCTAGGAATGTTCACTTAAAGGAGATAATGGAGACCCTAAGCAACTCTTCCTTACTATTATACAAGCATACAAATTGCTGCTATCTTAAGGTGAGCAACCTCCTTCTCCACATTCTACCACCACAATGAACTACTCAGCCACTGACTCAAAACAAGAGAACTAATAACCAAGTCCTGAAACCTGAAATCCTGAGCCAAAATAAGTGTTTCCTTTCTCTATGTTGTTTGTCTCAGACATTTTGTTACAATGATAATAAAAAGGTGCCTAACATGCTTCAGTTTGCTGCAAGTGTATTATAATTTTAGCCAAGAAGCAGAACAATAAATAATATATAAAAAACCATAAATTATTTTCAATGAATAGCTGTTCTCTCTCAATTCAGTCCACACACTAACAATTTGCTGGCAAATGCTTAACGTTTCTAAATATTTTTTTATATTTACATCAAACACACATTTCAAATGAACCCTGTTCATGTACATTTCTTTTATCTACTGAATATAGTAAAGTTCTAGAAATAAAATAAAATACAGATCAATGTCACAGAAGTTATTAGTTCTTAAAGTGTGGCTTTCAACTTTGACTTTATAAGTATGAAATCAAATGTTGTACTCAAAACTTTAAATTAATATATAATACAAATCATTGATTTAACATATTCCCAAATTTCCCAAATTGCAAGAGTACAAAGTCGTACTTTATCATTTTGTTAAGTGAATTTAATGACTATTTGCAAATTTATATAACGGGAAAATTCATATTGAAATTCATTAAATATGTTCTTATAACATGCTGTTCTAAATAAAATGTGGCATTATAGGCCAAATTGCAATGATTTAGTTTCTGTTGATTTTCTATGAAACTGTGAGGAAAGAAGTTACCCATGAGTTAAGCAGAGTTAGTGATGGATTTCATTTGATACAACATTATGGCTCAGCTGTAGGAAAAGATAAGTGAAGGTATTAAAAGAGAAAAGCAGAATAAAAACATGAAGAAAAGAAAACTGAGAGTAAAGGAGAATGGGGAAGAATGTGAACAATACATCCTCTCTTTTATCATTAGGGATGCAGTTAGTGTCTTTGTACCAAAACTTGATGTGGATCCTGTTCTGTCCCTGTCCTGCTAGAAACAATGATGCTGTGTCCTCTAGTGTTTCTCTAAAGGCTATCTGCCAAGATATCTGATTTTCTTCATTACTACCTTAAACTTCTAGACACATGGCTTTATAGTTTCACAAATGCCCTTTAAGACTTACGGTGTCCTTTTGTTCCTGCAAAGTATTTTTTTAAAAGGAAATTGCTTTTTAGATTAGAGTAGATTGATTATACCAAATGTTGACTTACTTGTAAAATACTGATATTCATACATAATATAATATAGTATAATCTTTTATTTACTTTGATCATATTCTTTTTTTTTCTCTTTATTTTTATTCTGGACATAGACATGGAATTTCTTTAGAAGTCATTTCTAACCATATCCATCTACCCGATGGGTTCACAAAAGAATACTGAAACACGAAGGCCTTTAGTAACCTGGGTGAAGTCCAGCTAAGGATGTTAGAGGTCTGAATTCAGGTCAGGCTTTTCTGAAAGACTGAGCGGGTAGTTAGTTCTGAATTTACCAGGCCCCCTAAGGAGTCATTCTTATTACTCACTATCTTCTCTTGTCCTTAACTTCTCTCTATTCTTCAGCCTCCTCCATTCCTGATATTGCCCATTAACCTCTCTTGTCTTAAAAAAATTAGAATTCACATATGGGAGAAAACAGGCAATATCTATCTTTCTGTGTTTGCCAATTTGAGATGATTTCCAAATCCACCTATTTTTCTTTTTCTTTTCTTTTCTTTTATTTTTTTAAATTATTTATTAAAGATTTCTGCCTCCTCCCCGCCACCGCCTCCCATTTCTCTCCCCCGGTCAAGTCCCCCTCCCTCGTCAGCCCAAAGAGCAATCAGGGTTCCCCGCCCTGTGGGAAGTCCAAGGACCACCCACCTCCATCCAGGTCTAGTAAGGTGAGCATCCAAACTGCCTAGGCTCCCACAAAGCCAGTACGTACAGTAGGATCAAAAACCCATTACCATTGTTCTTAAGTTCTCAGTAGCAATGAGGACTACTGAGAACTCCACCTATTTTTCTAGAAAGTGTGTTGTGTGTGTGTGTGTGTGTGTGTGTGTGTGTGTGTGTATGAGAGAGAGAGAGAAAGAGAGAGAGAGAGATTCCCTTTGTTGATTCATTTATTGGCATGTAGACTAATTCCATAATTTATCTGTTGTGAATATGGGTGCGGGACCTATTTCATATGCTTATTTAAGTGCATGCTACTTTGGAAAATGTGTTTTTTTTTATTAGAAAAGGAGAATCAGTCTTCCAAAGAGCAATGACTAAAAGAAAAACAATAGTAATTAATGAGACACAGGACATTTTATGATGATGAGCATGTAAGTTGCAATCTCTATTGTCTCATTGCTTTTAAACTCTTGCCAAGCTTTCAACATTGTAAGACAAAAAAAAAATGAAATTAACATTGAATTGTTTGAAAAGAAAAGAACCATTTCTGATCTAATGCTACAGAGAAGGGAATACTTCAAGTGTCTTATATTAATACTGACAACATTTGTCAATGCTGAAGAAATGTCCTACAGTGTAGAACTATAGAAACATGTGCAGGATTTGAAGCAGCTTAGGAAGGACTAATAGAGTCATATTAAACTCTTTAAGTAGAATTTCTTTGGAGTTTGAAAATCGGCTTAATTGCCATAGAAATGAAGCAAAAAAAAAAAGTCACAAATAGCCTGTCAAGCCATTTACTTCACATGGTCACAGGGAAACATCATTTGTGTAATAAGACTGCCCTGTAGGAAACTGTAGTATTTTATCCAAATTTACTATGAGTTCAATTAGCAATGGGGTCATTATTTTCTGCATTAATTAATTGTTTTATGAAAAGTGTCGACTACAAATATCTCAAAAAATTAGTTCTTAACTAATATGACTCATTATAACTTTTAATTCAGACTCTTCCATTGATAGTCTGTGATAAATTAACTCAGTGTTACATTTTTCTGTGTGCACAAAAAAATGAAAACAATCTTCAGATTCATATTATTAAAAAGCAAACATGGTTTTAGTGGTTGGCTACTATTTTCCTTCAAGTAGGTTTATGGTTACTGCATTTGTCAAGTAGAAATTAGGGATGACCAATGAAATTGTAATTTTAGAATAATCAATGGTATTTTTACTATATGTCACAAACACTGTATATGTCCTACTGCATTTTCATTTTATTCTGAAACTCCAATTTTACTGAGCATCTTAAATTTAATTTGGAAATATTGAAGGTATGTTGTTTTAAAGGAAAAAAATATTTACTTCTTGCTGTTCCACCTTTAAAAATACATTTTTAAATTTTTAAATTTATGTGCACCTTTGTTTTAGTTTGGTTGTATTTTCTGCATATAAGCCTGTTCTTGATCAACAAGGAAAAGAGATTTGCTTTTTGAACTAACAATTCTTTTGAATAAACTATTGAAATTGTTGCTATATCAGAATATCCATGTATCAAGTTTGCATTGATAATACACTGATTTTAAACGATTCATGAACTGAGAAAAAAATAAAAATATATATGCCTTCCAATTTAACTCAATTAGTCTAATGTATAATTATTTCAACTCTATATAAATATGCACATCTATATTTCCATTGTATGTGTGTATATATCTATAAATATATATAGCTTGAAAAGATGCATGCATTATATGTTTGTCTGTCAATTTTAATCTGAAGGAATATTATATTCAGTTTTTCATGTATGTATGTCTCTTTACACATATATAAATATACATGTGTATATATACACACATATATACAATATGTACATTTGTATATATGTATAGTTTATAGTAATATCTGGTGATATTATATTTACTTTAGATTTAATATGATTTAAAGCATCTCAACTATATATTAAATGTTTTATATTTCTTTGCTTTATGATGGTTATTTTAAAGTGAAGATTCTACCTGTTAATAATTTTAATCTTAGATGAAAAATATGTTTCTACATTTATTCTTTTTTTCTTTTTTTTTTTAAACAAACAATCTTTTCTCATTTTCCGTACCAAGCCCAGTTCCCACTCTCTCCCCTACTGACATTCCCTCACCTTCCCTCCACGCCAGTCCCATCCACTCCTCAGAGAGGGTCAGGCAATAATGCTTTGTGGAAGGTCCAAGGCCCTACCTACTGACCCTACACTGATTCTTTAATGAATAGAGCATGTTGTAAAGAAATAGAAACCCAGTTTTCTTAATTTGAAGTCTTCTTGAGTAATGAAAAATAGGAGAGGAAGTCATGATGTAACAGTCTGAAGATTGTTCTCATATTTATTATTGCATCTATAAATATCTCTTTATGTTGTATAAATTATTTGTTACATTACACGAATTTAACATGCTGCAAAATTTCTATCTATTATTTCTAATATCTCAATACCAGTTTAAACAAAAAATTGTTAAAGGTTTAGGTCTCTGTTATGAGAATTATTATTAGGAGTCAGAAGGAAGGAAGGAAGGAAGGAAGAAAGGAAGGAAGGAAGGAGGGAGGGAGGGAGGAAGGAAGGAAGGCACTGATAGAGAGCAGGAAGTGAAGAAAGAATGAAAGAGAGTGAAGGGGGAGAAGATTGTCAGTACGCAGAGATTAATTCAGCTACTTTTTTTGTTTGCATATATATTTTCTTTTTTTTAAATTTATTTATTTATTAAGGATTTCTGCCTCGTCCCCGCAACCGCTTCCCATTTCCCTCCCCCTCCCCCGATCAAGTCCCCCTCCCTCATCTGCTAGAAGAGCAATCAGGGTTCCCTGACCTGTGGGAAGCCCAAGGACTGCCCACCTCTATCCAGGTCTCGTAAGGTGAGCTTCCAAACTGCCTAGGCTCCCACAAAGCCAGTACGTGCAGTAGGATCAAAAACCCACTGCGATTGTTCTTGAGTTCTCAGTATTCCTCATTGTCCGCTATGTTCAGCTAGTCCGGATTTATCCCATGCTTTTTCAGACCTAGGCCAGCTGGCCTTGGTGAGTTCCCAGTAGAACATCCCCATTGTCTCAGTGTGTGGGTGCACCCCTCGTGGTCCTGAGTTCCTTGCTCGTGCTCCGTCTCCTTCTGCTCCTGATTTGGACCTTGAGATTTCTGTCCGGTGCTCCCATGTGGGTCTCTGTCTCTGTCTCCTTTCATCACCTGATGAAAGTTAATATTCATGAGGATGCCTATGTGTTTGTCTTTGGATTCACCTTCTTATTTACGTATACTCTTTATGCAGTTATGTACGCTGTGAAAAGCAGCAGGGCTTTTGCTGCTATGAATTAAGAGACAAGAGGATCATCAACGCTTATGAAACTCACTTTCAAATCTATTCTAGATATTTCTCAAATACCTATTGTTGCTCAAGTGTACTAGAGTTTGAGATCACATGAATAAAGATAACTTATACAAGTTCCTTTGTTAATTTATTTGAAAACGTGAAGTAGAAAAACAATAAAAGCAATTACCTTAAACGTTGGTAAGAATTTAAGGACGTACCCATGTGTTTTTAAATATGTGGAAAACATAAAGCTTTTTTATCAACTCCACAGTGAAATTTCATGCTGTACAATTGTAACGAAACCTCACCAAAATTTATTTTCTGTTGAAAGAAGAGCCAAGTTCTGCCTGTATAGATTAGATTAGCTTTTTCTATAGTTGGCTGCATGTGTCATCCAATAAAGAATCACAGATTGTTCTGGGCTTAAAGAGAGAATCGAATCTCTTCAAATTAATTGTCTTGCTCAGATTACTGGATACCTTATTCATTCGCTTATTTTATTTATATTTCTTTCAAAGAGACTATAAATGTCATAGATAGTAAGTCTGTGACATTTGAAAGACCCTTCTGCTCTAATAGGATACACATCAGCAAGGGCAACTTCACTAGTGTAATTTTCTTTGCATTCCACAGGCTCATAATATGAACTTCAAAACCCAGATGCTTATCCTTCCAGGCCTTGAAGTTTAGAGGCTGTTGGCCCCAAGCTTATCATGCTGGTGGCTTATTGCTTTAAGTACTCAAGGTAGAGATTTATATTTCTGGGCTTAGAGTACTGTGGAGTGTCTGTAGTTCCAGCTCCTATACTTGAATGTTGGGACCTTTGGGTATTTAACGTTGTACATTCCTCTTAAACAATTCTAGAGACCATGGTTTTGAGTCTTTCTTGTCTCAATTTCAATTTTCAGTTCTTCAAAGCTTTCTGTGTTCCATAGTCTCAGGCCTTTCGAAGTTTCTCTCTGTCATTCATTGGAACTCTTCAGCTGCCTCTTGATTTTATAGTTCTGAACTTGCTTATCAGATCCCTTATTACTCTGGAGTTTTTCAGACAACTACCTCCCTGCTGCCACTACCAGTAGTGGTGTTGGAAGTCCCAGGATTCTGGCTAGTGCTGCAAAAACAAGGCCATTTTAAAGGATTTCAATCGAATTTCTTTCCTGGTCTGCTTGAATAACTTACAAGTAAACATTGTATTACCCTGAAAAACACCAGAACGAAATGATTCCTTTCTGCATTGCTGAAGTCAAGAAGGGTCAATTACGCTTCCACAAAGGTGGATGATATGATAAGAAATTGTTCTTTTATAGCTGTTAAGTGTAGAAAGACAGTGGCATAATCAAACCTGAGTCTAACCAGTGCTATTTTAAAATATCTCTACAGAAAGTGTTTCAAATTTAATGAAAACTCCTGCAATGAAGTGCAAAAGTAAACATATTCTACATTTCATAAGTGAAATCCAAGTTGTACATAAGGAAAACAGCAAAACTGTCTTTAAAATGTAGGCTTTTTATTCATGTTGATTTTATTTTGTCAAGATCAGTAGAAACAAGGGATTGATGTGGGGTTCTAGCTCAGAGGTCAGTGCCTGTCTAACATGTAGGAGGAGTCGCTGAGTTCAACCTCCAGCACAAATACACAGAAAGAGGAAAAAAAGGAGGAAAGAAAAATGTAAAAGGGGGAGAGGAAGAAAGAATGATGCTTCAGCATTGAAAACAAATTAGCTTAGTGTATGCAACTTATCTGGAAATTCTAGTCATGCCCCCAAAGCAGATAATTGGATTCAGACTACTAGGACATTGATACATATTATACACTCTGGGCTATTTCATTTTCTTAGATAACACACCTCTTTCTATAAAAGGTTAACTACCAGATGGGGAGAAAGATTCTGGCATCAATATACATAACTATTTATTGTTAGTTCTTTTTATCAGTTAGGCAAGAGAGATAAATGAACTGTGTGCTTATGAAATGAAGGAAATCCAAACTGAAAAAAAAATCAGTGCTATGTACCCAGGAGATGGTCATTTGAGGGGAAAGAATATGATATCGCAATAGATATACATGATCCCACATCTCTAAATGCAATTATATAAAATTATACTCCAAGCAGATTGTATAATTAGAATCAAGTACGCCACTGAAGGAAATTCTGCAACTGATCATGATGGCCACTTATGTAGCCTGCAATGTCTGTCATTAGAGTGGGATTTGATGATAATATGCTTATTAAGATTGTATCATTTAATAAGAAGCACCAACACGATGACAGGCTAAGACGCAGCATTTCTCATATAAGTGAAATGCTAGCCATCATTTGTTTACATCCATTCTTTCTTTTCAAAATAACTCAGAATAGGTTAGGAAAGACCTCCTTTGCAGAAAGAGGTAGCTAGCCATTATGTTTTTCCCCTTAAGAAAAGAACTATTTGATAATACTCTCTTGTTTCAAAATATTTAGGTTTTGCTGACAGTGTACATTTCCATATCCTCTATGATCACAGTGAGAGAACTCTCCTTTATATCGCTCAGTTGTTTAGAGTCTATGGTTTCTTGTATACTTCTTTGTTCTTTATCCTAGTGACAAATGTACACAGGCTCAGTAGCAGGATAATACTGGTTTCTTCTCTCCTACTTGAATTTCTTCTTTTGACCTTGATACTTTACATGTACTTCTGCCAGGAAGTGGTGGCACATACCTTTAATCCCAGCACTCAGGAGACAGAGGGTGGTGGATCTTTGTGAGTTCAAGGACAGTCAGGTAAACAGAGAGCATGCCAGGACAGGCTCGAAGGATACACAGAGAAACTCTGTCTCGAAAAACCAAACAAAATTTTACTTCTAAAATTTATTAAACATTTAAGTGTTATATATTTAATGAATAAAGCATGGTGCTTTAGTACATATTCATAAAAATAAATATTAAAAAGTTTATTTTGGTGAAGGATATTAAAATATCTATCTCCATTGGTACATTTACTTTTCTAACAAGAAACCCTAAAATCCATTTGTAGAGTATTTTCATGATACTATCCAGTATTGCCATTGGTCCTCTCCCTCTATGCTGCATCTCATGACATCCATCCCATTTAACAGGAGCTGTACATCCTTTGACCATCATCTAGCTGTCCATTTCATCCACTCCTTACAATCACTGCGTACTCAGTTTCTACATACTTGACTTTTTTGTTCTAAACAGAAGTCATGCACTATTTTCCATTCTTTGTGTAGTATTTCTTTGGTTCATCCATCTTTCCACAAAGTAATGTTGCCTATTTTTAATGCTGAAAACTTTCCAAAAAGAGATCTAAGAACTGCCAATGTTTGTTCAAACATCACTTATTGTTCAAGATCACAATTCATGGAAATACAAATCAAAATCACAATGAAGTATCTATTATCTCCCCACCTGTTATGATGACTCTGTCTGAATTTTAATCCTTTTGGACTCTTCTTTGTTATTTGGACTTTGTCTTCATGCTGTGCCCGCTCAGGGCTTCTTTGAAAATATCCTCACTCTGTAAGACATTATCTGTCTTGTAGCCTGCTTGGGTTTATACTTGACCTGACTGGGAAAACATGGATTGAAAAATTGACACAAATATGTACAGTAAAGTTAAAAATAGATGGTCCATGCACTATAATCCAGATACGACAGAATCTCTGAAAATCATCAGGTATAATTTATATGTCTGAATAAGAGGGTGGATTTATTATATCAAGCTGAAGGAAGAGGTGAGTGTCTCAGTTAATGGTTTCTAGTGTTGTGAAGAGACTACTTGAGCACAGCAACTCTTCTCAAGGAAAACATTTATTTGATGGTAGCTTGCAGTTTCAGAGATTTAGTCCATTATCATTATGGTGGGAAGCATGGTAGCATGCATGAAAACATGCTGGGAAGGAGCTGAGAGTTCTATATATACACCCTTGACCTTTCTTGAGCATCTGAAATCTCAAAGCTTGCCACCAGTGACACACTTTCTCCAACAAGTCTTCACCTACTCCAAGACCATACCTTCTAATAGCGCCACTTCCTATGAGCTGGTGGGGGCCATTTTCTTTCAAACTACCATGTGGGTTAACTAATCTTAGTAAGGGAGCTTCCTGTAATGGGAAGTTTCAGGGGAGCTTGATCATGAATCATCTTGGATAAGGAATCTGGAGAAGGCCTTGCCATCACCATGAGTCTGAAGCATTGGTATCCTTGACATTCAAATGTTCATTTTATGAATGTTCATTTTTACAGGGCTATACTCATTCCCCACACTTGCCTCAGTGGTCCTCTGGAACTATATGATTCAAGACCTCATCTCCTTCATTTTACATTATTTCCCCAAACTAATAGCAGGTAAATAATGTTAACAAGCTCTGTTGCCAACATTAGAGGAATTTTCTAGGTTGGAGTCTTGCTCTCAGAAAAATTTTCCTGTTTTCCCATTTTAGGGTAGAAGATTTCTTTTTAATGACTGTAATCTCTTTATCAATTTCATCTGCCACATTATCTGCTCTCCTTTGAGTGAAATTTACCTTTCTCACTCACCTTTCCGAGCCAACTTTCACATGGTTTGGCCTTTCTTCGCCACTATCTGTACACCTTGATAAGAATAGTAAGTCATTCCTGTAACAGTCTGACTGCTCTCTTGCCTTGAAATTAGTCCATTACTTTTTAATTATACCTCATCCAACTTTTTGTGATACAGACAGAATTTTTGGCACCATAGCCTATGAACTGCTCCCCGTTGACTTGTTGATAGAGTCCTGCTTCCCCTCAAAACTTTATATGCCAGACCTCAAATATCCACGTTTCTCTTAGCATTCTTGTTTCCTACACTCCTATTAGAATAGCTCATTAAGATAATGGCTTTTCTAGTCTAAAATTCCCAATTGTTCCTCCAATCTAGCACAAAGCATCTCAAAAGGATTAAGACTCAATAGCAGTAGCCCCACTCCAAGTGCTCATATTTTGCATTAATAGATTGTTCAGACCCAATACCCAGCAAAGCAGCTTGAGAGAAAAAGCATTTGCTTTGACTTACAGTATAAGGACAAATCCAATGATAGAAGCCCTAGCTATGGGACTATGGCACAGCTGGTTACATTGTGCAGTCAGGAAATGGAATGATGAATCTTTCTACTCAGTTCACTGTGTTTTTTTTTTATTCAGTTTCATACGTTAACCTGTGCAATAGTGTTTCCTAATTTAGTTTGCTAATATATAGGCGGTATTCAAAAAAGTAGTTGCTGGCTGATTTGTCTAGATCCATAACTTAAGATTCTTGTAACTTTGGGGACATGTGTTTTTGACATATTGTTATAGGGGTGATATCCCTAGCTGGCCTAGCTTCTCGCATTGCTGCTGATTATGCACATACTTTGTAGAACTTTCCTAACCTGTCCATATTTGGAGAATTTTAGTAATAACATTGATTTTTATGGTGTCTTTGATATGATTTGATGATTATACAATGAATTTTCATATTTAGTAAGACTATTTTTTTGTATAACTACTTCATGAAACTTCCTCCCATGGAAACTAAACAACTCACTACTGATTTACCACTGGGTCAAGGAAGAAAAAGAAAGAAGATAAAGACTTTCTAGACATTCTAGGATTCAATGAAAATGAATGCACAACATACCCAAACTTATGAAACACAGTGAAAGTGGTTCTACGAGGAAAGTTCATAGCACTAAGAGGTTTGGTGAAATATTGGAGATTCCATACTATTGACTTAACAGCACACCTGAACACTCTAGAGCAAAAAGAAACAGATGCATCTAATAGGAGTATATGGCAGGAAATAATCAAACTGGGGGCTGAAATCAATAAAATGGAAATAGAGAATAATATAAAGAATCAATGAAACAGGAGTTAGCCCTTTGAGAAAGTCAACAAGATAGAAAACCCTTATCCAAACTGACTAAAAGGCAGAGACAAAATATTCAAATCAACAAAACCAGAAACAAAAGGGGTAGCCATAACAACAGACTCTGAGGAAACCAGGAAAATCATAGTTTTAAAAACCTGTACTCAGTAGTACTCATTGTCCGCTATGTTCAGAGATTCTGGTTTTATCCCAGGCTTTTCCAGACCCAGGCCAGCTGGTCTTGGTGAGTTCCCAGTAGAACATCCCCATTGTCTAAGTGTGTGGAACTCAAGAACAATGGCAATGGGTTTCTGATCCTACTGCACGCACTGGCTTTGTGGGAGCCTAGGCAGTTTGGATGCTCAACCTACTAGACCTGGATGGAGGTGGGGGTTCCTTGGACTTCCCACAGGACAGGGAACCCTGATTGCTTTTCGGGCTGGGGGGGGGCTTAATTGGGGGAGGGGGAGGGAAATGGGAGGCGGTGGCAGGGAAGAAACAGAAATCTTTAATAAATAAATGAATTAAAAAATTTAAAAAAAACCTGTACTCTACAAAATTTAAAAGAAATGGATAAATTTCTTGGTGGATATAAGTTATCAAAGTTGAATCAAGATCAGATTTTAAAAAAATTAAAGAAACCTACAACCCTCAAGGAAATAGAAGCAGTCATTAAAATTTTCCCAACAAAAGTCCAGGGCCAGATGGTTTTAGTGCAAAATTCTGCTAGATTTTTGAATAAGAGCTAATAACAATACTCTTCAAATTATTCCACAAAACTGAAACAGAAGAAACATTAACAAATTCTTTTTATAAGACCAGAGTCACTCTGATACCCAAATCACATAAAGCACCAACAAAGAAAGTTACAGACAAATCTCACTCATGAACATTGATGCAAAAATACTCAATAAAATACTGGCAAACTGAATCCAAGAACACATCAAAACGATAATCCACCACGACCAAACTAGCTTCATTCCAGAGATTCATAGATGTTTCAACATATGAAAATTGGTCAATGTGATTCACCATATAAACAAACTCAAAGAAACTTCTAAGTACGTGCATTCATTTCATCACCCAGTAATTACGGTGAATTTATTTGTGCCAGACCCTTCACTGAATATTGCATATTGACCAATGAAAAAATACTGTACGTCAAGAAACTCACAGAAAAATTTATTAACAGATAAGTATAGTGTTCTCTGGATCATGGACCATGGATATTAAAATCAATTCAGATTAAGAGATGGAGAAGGAGTTGTCAAGAAAACGCTTATCTATGGTAGTGAGTTAAAAGAGATATAATACATAAATCAGAGGTAGGTCAATGCCAAACGCAGCAGAAATTCATCTAGGATGAGATGAGAAAGTAGGTTTATTTTTTTGTAGTCTGCAGGCCCTCAGTTATTGTAAAGAGTCATAATTGTGAAAATAAGAAATAGTTCATTAGAACTGCAGCATTGGTTAAGTGGAAAAAAAGAGAGATATGAGATAAACCTGAGGCACCTGAAACATAAGCAAATGATAATTAGTATTCTTATGAAATTGACATTTCAAAATGTCAGGACTGGAGAGATGGCTCAGAGATTAAGAACACTTACTGCTTTTGCAAAGGACTCAGATTTGGTTCCCAGAACCCATGGGGCCAGAAACCATGTGGATGCTAATAACCATCTATAGCTTCACTTCCAGAGGATCCTATGCCCTCTTCTGACCTCTGCAGGAATTGCATATAGGTAGTGCACAGACACACACACAGGCAAAACACCCATACACATAAAATAATAAAATAAATCTTAAAAAAATTTTAAGATTAATAGTCACATTTCTTATCATAGCATTATAGTGATGGAAGAGATACTCTTTCTACACGTACAATATTGGCTTAACCCTTTATTCCTCAAATATTAATTAGCTTCTAACAATTGCTAAATTGGGTACTAAGAAAGGAGAGATAAAGCAGGAAGGACTGATGCCTAGTTTCAAGGAATTCACATTCACTGGGATAATCAAATGGAGGATGTAATATAATATGCAGTGAAATCGTATTATGGTTAAAGCCAAATGTAAGGTAACGAAAAGGTAGAAATTTTATCCACCCCATTGTATACACATGAAGTATGGTGGGGGTTGAAGAAGGCTTTTCAAAGTTTTTAAAAAGTCAAATATTAAGACAGAGAGAGCAGAGAATAAAAGGAAAAAGATGATGGCCTTACCCACCCTGATGTGTCTCTTTTTCCAAATTCATGATCTCATTTGACGTCTAAACTTTTTATTTTAGTATCAGATTATAATATATGTTATACAGTTTTATTTTTCCTAGAAAGACTATGTTGCTGTTTTTCTCATTTTAATGAAATATATAAAATCTTGGTTGTGAAAGATATTACACATGTAGTTTTATTCTAACACAAAAACAAATAATAATAATACTAGGTAAATAAATAATTTATTATACTATTTCACTGAATTTACTGTTCAAAAATCTCCCTTTCATAATTAACTTGCCTTGTGACATTTCTCTAAACTAAATGTTCACTTTCTCCTTTTAGCCATAACAGAGGAGTGAAAAGGTCTGTTCAATTTAATTTCAGCTACATAGGTATAATTAGCATAGTTTTAATTTCCTTTAATTGCATTTTCTGAAAGAATTGTTTAACACCTACACTCTTTTTCACAAAATCAAAAACTGAGTCTGAAATATGTAACTCTAAAATCCATAGTAAAGTTTAAACTATTCCCAAAGCACAAAGAAAATTAATTACTAGATTTTGCATATCACTAACTTTTTTATTATTGTTCAACAATTACATTCTTTTTAGGGTGAATGTTGAACCTGTGATTTCATGCATACAAGCAAGTGTTCTACCACCAAGCTGTGTCTCCAGCCAAACCATTACATTCTTCAATATGATAGGCTGAACATTTTATACTTTTAAGTAATTTTATTTTACTTTTTTAACATTAATACATAAAACCCTCCATGAATGTCTGCCACCAAGTAGCCATATGTCCATATTTATTTTTCATTTTATCATTATTACCATTTTAAAATATTGCATTAGCTCTTTGAGAATTTTGTGTGATATTTTGATCATATAACTCTCCTCATGCATTTCTTCCCAAACCCACTTTCTCTGACCCCCATTCTCCATGCATCCATCTTTTTGCCCTTAAAAAAATAGTCAAAACAAAATTGTGTCTGCTCAATATTCTTGAGTGTGTGGACTTCCACTGAAGTTTCTTTGACTTACTGAGGGCTGCACTCATAGAGAAAGTTGACTTCCCCTCTACAAGTAGATAAAAATTGCCAGTAGCACCTCAAGTAGGTAGAGATGGGATTTTATGCCAGGGTAAGACTTGCACAGGTTTTCATATGCTGTCCCAACCACTGTGAGAGAATAAATGTGAACATCTCACCTGCTGTGTCCCGACGGTATTGTTTCCTTGTAGTCATTCCCTGTCTCTGACTCACTCTACTCCCACTTCCACAAAGATAAGTGAGTCTTGGGAAGAGGGGTGAAATATATCTATTCTGTACTCTTATCTTTAGCAGCTTGGCCAGTTAATCATGAATTTTCTCTGATGAGGGTTGACAGATTAATCAATCTGTGAGTGTAACATTAAGTATCTAGGAGTTGATCTCATACTGTGTTTGTTTAGCCAAATACAAACAGTTCTGTTTCCTGTTCCTCCAATTTGTCAGATGGTAGGCCATCGGTGTCAGGTTTTTGGCACCAATCTTCAGGTAATACAGTGATGACTTTTGAATGAGTATCAGGAGTAGAACTGATTCAACTTGAGCAAGGTGAGGTTTCTTCTGTCAAGTTAGAAAATTCTTACATTCAATCTCTAGGAATCTCTTGGACCTGTTCAGGACTTGTAGTCAGGCAGTGGGTAGTGAGGGAATTGGTGATTTGCATCTAGGATCACTGTCTGGCAAGGAGGTACAGGAGTGGGGCCAGGAAAGATAGGATTGGGGAATCAGGACATCATTCAGCTATTGGGGTTGAGTTACCATTTTATTTCACACAACTTCTTTTCTTTCCCTACATCTTTTTAGTGTTTTATTTATGAATACTATATTCACAACATTTCTAACTCATCTTTCTCTCCAATTCATCCTGTGTACCCCTACTACGCCTTCTCAAATTCATAGTATTTCTTTTTTTTCTTTCTTTTTATTTTTTTGCTTTTTCGGGACAGGGTTTCTCTGTGGGTGTCCTGGAACTAGCTCTGTAGACCAGGCTGGTCTCGAACTCACAGAGATCCACCTGCCTCTGCCTCCCGAGTGCTTGGATTAAAGGTGTGCGCCACCATCGCCAGGCTTTCATAGTATTTCTTATTTAACTTGTTTGTATTTGTGCCAGTGTATGCTTGGTGATCCCCAGCTACTTTGCACTATATTATTTAAATCACTGCTTGGCTCATTAGCTCCTGCTTTTATTGACTAACTCTTACATATTAATTTAACCCATTCCTATTAATATGTGTATTGCCACGTGGCTATGTCTTACTAGGTAAAGTTCCATCCAGTGTCAGTGTCTGTCAGGACAAAATGACTTCTCTCTGACTCTGCCTCCTTTCTCCCAGAATTCAGTCCAGTTTTCCCCACCTACCTATATTCTGCCCTGCACAGGATCAAAGTAGTCCTTTATTAACCAATGGTATTTGTAGCATACAGAGGGGAATCCCACATCAATTGTATTTATATTTAATAATTTCTTGTATTTAACAAGTCATATTGTTATTTTGATGGCTATCCATCCTAATACTCTTCTTTCCTTGACTAATAAAATACATAGAATAATGAACTTAAAAAGAGAAAACTTCAATATGTTCTGGGCCTTTGTGCTGTGACTCTTCTCCTTCCTCTATCCCTATTATTCTTAGGTTTGGTCTTTTTATTGTGTCCCATATTTCCTGAACGTTTTGGGATAAGAATTTGTCGACTTTGCTGTTTTCTTTGATCAATGCGTTTATTTTCTCTATGGTGTCCTCAGAATCTGAGATTCTTTCTTCTATCTCTTGTATTCTATTGATTATGCTTGTTTCTGTAGTCTCTGGTCATTGACCTAGATTTTCCATATCCAGCCGGTCCTCAGTTTGTGTTTTCTTTCTTGCTTCCATTTCAGTTTTCAATTCTTTAATTGTTTCCATTACCTGTTTGATCGTTTTTTCTTGGTTTCCCAGGGTATCATTTACGTATTTACTCATTTCTTCAAACTTTTGGTTATACTTCTCATCCATTTAGAGTACTACTCAGCAGTAAAAAGCAATAACTTCTTGAATTTTTCATGCAAATGGACAGAAATAGAAAACACTATCCTGAGTGAGGTAAGCCAGACCCAAAAAGAGGAACATGGGATGTACTCACTCATAGTTGGTTTCTAGCCATAAATAAAGGACAATGAACCTATAATTTGCGCTCCTAGAGAAGCTAAATAAGAAGGTGAACCAAAAAAAAACCATATAGTCACCCTCCTGGATATTAGTCTTCATCAGGCGATGAAAGGAGACAGAGACAGAGTCCCACATCGGAGCACCGGACTGAAATCCCAAGGTCCAAATCAGGAGTAGAAGGAGAGAGAGCACGAGCAAGGAACTCAGGACCACGAGGGGTGCACCCACACATTGAGACAATGGGGATGTTCTATTGGGAACTCACCAAGGCTAGCTGGACTGGGTCTGAAAAAGCATGGGATAAAACCGGACTTGCTGAACATAGCAGACAATGAGGACTGCTGAGAAGTCAAGAACAATGGCACTGGGTTTTGATTCTACTGCACGTACTGGCTTTGGGGGAGCCTAGGCTGTTTGGATGTTCACCTTACTAGCCCTGGATGGAGGTGGGAGGTCCTTGGACTCCCCACAGGACAGGGAACCCTGACTGCTCTTCTGGCTGATAAGAAAGGGGGAGTTGATTGGTGGAGGGAGAGGGAAATGGGAGGCGGTGACGAAGAGGAGACAGAAATCTTTAATAAATAAATAAATAATAATAAAAAAAGAAAACTTCATTTCAGCTAACAGTTCCTAAAATCAATGAATTGTTGACTCACTGTGGTATGCCAATTTTCTGCCTCTGGCAAAGCAAGAACATGGCAAGGAACAAGTAATGGAACAATAAGTTCATGGCTTCAAGGAAGAGGAGAGAAAAAGGACTAGTTTTTTAACATCTTCAAGATGTGCCCCCGGTGACCTAACTTCTCCTCTAAACCCCACCTATTAAGGATTCTCCCATTTCCCAATAGCACAATAAGTTGGCCTTTAACACATGGTACTTTAAGTGAAACTTGAAAATCCAAACTATACCACTAGGTTATAGCCTCAGAGTGCTAGAAGAGAATTTCAATTATTCTAAATGTGGAAATATACTCAGTAGAGTTTAATGACTTACAAAGTCATGTATCTTGTCAGTAGCACTGAGGACCCTTAAGCTAAAGACATAAAGTGATAAATATTTAACAGTTTCTTTTGTGGAGTAACAAAAACTTCCGATTGTCTGGAAAAGCACTATATCTTCAAATACTAAAGCCTAGCATTAAAGAATAACATAAGAAAAAGTAAGACTTGGTCAAAAGGAAATTTTAAGAATGTGCTTGGAGGGCTATAATGATTCTTTTCTACCTTTCTATACGTAATATCAATTTAGTACAGAAAGCACTAAAATTCGCCAGATGTTTTTTGTTCTTTGTAAAACCATGTTGTTCACATTTTGTGTTCAGCATTTTGTGCCCCTGTGGGAACTTTCAAATTGATAGTTTAATGACTTTTCCCACTCTCATCCCAGGTAATAAAGTCAAATTAACAGATCTACAATTTTCCGAGATCATCCTTTTAGTAAAATTAGGCATTGAGCTCTATTTCAGAGTTTTGGCACTACTTCTGTTCTGAACATTGTCCTCAAAATAGCAGCAAAGAGCTTTGCAATAACATGCACCATTGCCTTTTGAATCCTTAGTCACCAATCATTAGAACCTGCTGATTTGAATGCTGTCCAGAGTTTTCAAGTTTCTTCAACTATTTCCATTCTAAACTTACTTTTTGTCAATGCTTTTGCATCCAGGGTAGTTATCTAACTATCTTAAATGTTGGAGGAAAAGTATAAAGAATGAATTCAAATGTTTTTCTAAGAAAGTGACCAGAATTTAGTGTTTTGGATCTACTATAATTTTAGATTTTTTTTCTTTTTTCCTGTGTCTTCATTCTCATGAGTACTTTGTATTTTATTAACAATTGTGATTCCTTCTCAGTATACCACATAACAAGGAAAAAGTATTCTCTTGTCTATGAAGACTGTCAGACAGTTCTTCCCCTGCTCTTAGGGTGGGTGTAAAGGAATAGCTTTATAACTCATCTCATGGAATAAAGGTAGTATGTGAAAACAGAATTGTTTACAATAGAAATAAAGAAAATGTTGTTTTCCAATTATGTAGAAAATCACTTTAGGGATACGAGGTTGCAAAATGGTTCCTTATCAGTTGAAAGATTTTTCTGTAGTGTTCTTTAAATCAAATTACATCTTGAACAATCAGTTTAAATCATTTTCCCCAGTTTTCAAAGTATTTCCATCATGTTCCTGCAAAAAATAAATCATTTTCCATATCATGATTGCATCAGACTATCCATAAACTTCCCAAGGCATCTAAGAAAAACTATCATGTTCACCACAAGGAAAGAAAATTTAAATACTTTCAACTATGGGCTATTTGGATGGGAAAATTAAGTGCCATAAAGTTAGTGATAAAATTGACAATGAGAAATGACATGTGTTTTAAGAATTTCTAGCAAAAATAGCCATTAAATATATTTGGTGCATAATTCCATAGGAATACTTAAGATTTTCATTGTATTTTAAAATTTTTAATTTACTTTACAAGCCAACCACAGTTCTCACTCCTCTCCTCCTCTTCCCCCTATACCTTCCTTGCAACTCATGCCTTATCCACTCCTCAATAGTGTAAGGCCTCCCATGAGGAATCAACAAAGTCTGGCACATTATGTTGAGGCAGGATCAAGCTCCTACTCCCTGTCTTAAGGCTATGCAAGGCATCCCTCCATGAGTTGAATAGGCTCCACAAAGGCATCTCATGTAACAGGGATAGATTCAGGTCCCACTGCCTGGGCCCGCACAAACAGACCAAGTAACACTACTGTTACTCACATACAGAGGGCCAACTTCAGTCCCATGAAGGCTCCCCAGCTATTCGTCTAGTATCTCTGAGTTCCCTTGAGCTTAGGTAGGCACTCTCTGTGGTTTTCTCCATCATCATTTTACCCTGCTTGCTCATATAATAGTCCTCCCTCTCTTCCACTAGACTTTCAGACCTGGGCCTGGTGCTTGACTGTGGATCTCTGCATCTGCTTCTATCAGTTGCTGGATGAAGTTTCAGTGATGGCAGTTAAGGTAGATACTAATCTTATTAGAGTAGAAGGCCAGTTAAGATAATAATTCCATGTGAGAATTTTGAAAATTAAAAGCTCACTCTCATCATTGGACAAATCTGCAAGACATAAATTTAACAGAGAAATAAAGGAACTAACAGATGCTATGACTCAAATGGACTTGACAGACATATATAAATATATATAATATTTCATCCAAACATAAAAGAATATACCTTCTTCTCAGCACCTCATGGAACCTTTTCAAAAACTTACCACATAATAGGTAAAAAAAAAAAAGAAAGCCTCAATAGATACAAAAAATTAGAATAATCCCATGTATCTTATCAGAACACAATGGTTTAAAATTAGAATTCACCAGCAACACTAATTTCAGAAAGCCCACAAACAAAGAGAAACTAAACTCCATTCACCTGAATCACCAATGTGTCAAGGAAGAAATTAAAGACTTCTTAAAATTCAACAAAAATGGCCACACAACATAACCAAATTTATGAGACACAACGAAGCAGTGTTAAGAGGAAACTTCATAGCACTAAATGAACCTGGAAAAATCCCAAACTAGTGAGTTGAAAGAACACCTGAAAATTCTAGAATAAAAAGAAGCAAATTCACCCAGGAGAACCAGATGGCAGAAAATGAACAAATTGAGTGCTGAAATCAACAAAATAGAAACAAAGAAAACAATACAAAAAATCAATGAGACAAAGAGTTGGTTCTTTGAAAAAATCATCAAAGAGACAAACCTTTATCCAAACTAACCAAAAGGCAGAGAGAACATACCCAAATTAACAAAATAAGAAATGAAAAGAGGTATATAATAACAGAAAAGGAGGACATCCAAAGAAAGATCAGGTCATACTTCAAAAACATGTACTCCACAAAATTGGAAAACGTAAAAGAAATGGACAATTTTCTGAATAAATAATACGTAACCAAAATTAAATCAAGATGAGAGAAGCAAATTAAATAGACATGTATCTACTAAAGAAATAGCAACAGTCATCAGAAGTCTCCCAACAACAACAAAAGCCCAGGATCAGATGGTTTTAGCTCAAAATTCTACAAGGTTTCCAAAGATGAACTAATAGCAATACTCTACAAATTGTTCCACACAATAGAAACAAAAGGAAAATTGCCAAACTCTTTTTACGAGGCTACAATTACTGATAGCGTAATTGCACAAAGACATTACTAAGAGAGAGAATTACAGACCAATCTTATTCATGAACATTGATTCAGAAATACTCAGTAAAATACTGGCAAACCTAATCCAAGAACACATCAAAAAAAAAATCATCCACCATGACCAAGTAGCCTTCATCCCAGAGATGCAGGGATGGCTCAACATATGAAAATCTGTCAATGTAATCCACCATATAAACAAAGAGAAAAAAAAACCCACATGATTGTTTCATTAGATGCTGAAAAATACTTCGACAAAATAAAACATCCCTCCATGATTAAAGGTCTTAGAGACAGCAACGATACTAGGAACATATTTAAGTGTAATAAAGGCAATATGCAGCAAGCCAACAGCCAACATCAAACTGAATGGAGAGAAGCCCAAAGTGATCCTACTGAAATCAGAAACCAAACATGGTTGTCCACTCTATCCAAATCCATTCAAGATAGTACTTGAGGTTCTAGCTCGAGCAATAAGACAACAATAGGAGAACATGGGGATACTAATTGGAAAAGAAAAAGTCAAACTCTCACTATTTGCTGATGATATGATAGTTTATATAAGTGACCCCCAAAATCCTATCAAGAAACTTCTACAACTCAAAAATACATTCAGTAATGTAACAGGATACAAGATTAGCTCAAAAATATCAGGAGACCTCCTTTATAAAGGTTATAAATGAGCTGAGAATAAAACCAGAGAAACATTACCCTTTACAATAGCCACAAATAACATAAAATATCTTCGAGTAACTCTAATCAAACAAGTGGAAGACCTGTATGACAAGAACTTTATATCTTTGATGAAAGAAATTGAAGAAGACACCAGAAAATGGAAAGATATCCCAAGTCCTTGAATACGTAAATTTTAATACAATGAAAATGTCAACCTTACCAATAGAAATCTACAGATTCAAATGCAATACCCATCAAAATCTTGGCAAAATTCTTCATTGACCGTGAAAGAGCAATACTCAGCTTCATATGGAAAACAACAACAACAACAAAAAAAAATATGATAGCCAAAACAATCCTATACAATAAATGATCTTCTGGAGGCATCACAATGACTGACTTCAAACTCAACTATAGACTAAAGTACTGAAAACTGCCTGGCATTGGCATAAAAACAGACAGGAGGATCAATGAAACCAAGTAGAAACCCGAATATCATGCCACATACCTACATATTCCTGATTATGTTACAAAGAAGCAAAAAATATAAAATGGAAAAAAGAAGATATATTCAAGAAATGGTGCTGGTATTAACTGAATATCAACATGTAGAAGAATGAAAATAGATCCATATATATCCCCATGCACAAAATTTAAGTCCAAATGGATCAAGTCCTCAACATGAAACCAACCACACTGAATCTGATAGAAAAGAAATTGGGAAGTATACTTCAATACATTGGCACAGGAGATCACTTTCTATATACAACCCCAGTAGCACAGATACTGAGAGCAACAATTAATAAATGAGACCTCCTGAAACTGAGAAGCTTTTGTAAAGCAAAGGACATGGTCAAAAAGACAAAACGGCAGCCTATAGAATGGGAAAAGATCTTCACCAACCCCACATTGGACATAGGGCTGATCTCCAAAATAAATAAGGGACTCAAGAAATTTGTCATCAAAAGACTAAATAACCCAGCAGAAAAAAGTAGGGTACAGACATAAACAGAGAACTTTCAACAGACAAATCTAAAAGGTTGAAAGACACTCAATAAAATGGACATCGTTAGTCTTCAGCAAAATGCAAATAAAAACAATTCTGAGATTCCATTGTATACCTGTAAGAATGGCCAAGATCAAAAACACTGATGACAGCTTATGTTGGAGAATATGTGGGGTAAAGGAAACATTCCTCAATGCTAGTGAGATTGCAATCTGGTAGAGCTGCTTTGGAAATCAGTATGGCGATTGCTCAGAAAATTAGGTAACAACCTACTTCAAGACCCAGCAATACCACTTTTGGTTATATACCCAAAGGATGCTCAATTGTACCGCAAGGACATATGTTCAACTATGTTCATAGCAGCATTATTTGTCATAATCAGAATCTGGAAACAACCTAAATGCTCCTTGATCAAAGAATGATTAAAGAAAGAGGACATGGAACATTTATACAATGGAGTACTACACAGTGAAAAAAATATCTTAAAATTCATGGGCAAATGGATGGATCTAGAGAACATCATATTGAGTGATGTAACCCAGACACAGAAAGACAAATATGATATGTACTCACTCATAAGTGGCTTCTAGAAATAAAGCAAAGAAAAACCAGCCTACTATTCACAATCTCAGAGAAACTAGACAACCAGGAGAACCCTAGGAGAGACATACATAGATCTAATCTACGTGGAAATTAGAAAAAGATAAGATCTCCTGAGTAAATTGGGAGTGTGGTATTCATGGGTCCTGGAGGTGATGTCATAGACTTAATTGATTACCCAGGGGAGGTCTTACCCTTTCTGAGGAGAGGATAGGGAGTGGTAGGTAGGTACAGAGAGCTGGAAGGAAGGAGGGAGAAGGAATTTGGTTTAGTATGTAAAAATAATATAAATAAATAAAGGAAGGATGGAAGAGAGAGAGAGAGGAAGGAAGGAAGGAAGGAAGGAGGGAAGGAAGGAAGGAAAAGAAAAAGTAAGAAAAGGGAAAACTAGAGCCAAAAATTTCTAAAACTTGAACCAGTTAGAACTTAGACTATTCTCACATTATTTAGCGTCATAGTGATAACTTTTCTGTTAAAGATGGCACACCAAATTAAATTAGAAAAAGCACAGAGCACACACACACAAAATCCTTTCATGATATTCTGGCTTCTCTTTCAGTGACTTAATGTCTGTAAAGGAAAGTTTTCCAAAAAAAAAAAAAATTGTACTGTTGATACATGATTTCTGCCTGTGGCAGTGTTCATGGCAGGGGACTCCCGCAGAGCAAACTTGTTCACCTCTTGCAGCTTCCAGAAAGCAGATATATATAAAAAAAATGACTGAAGTCTTGATGTCTCTTTCGGTGATGTTACTTCCTCCATCACCCCACAGCACTTTCTCCCTTTTATCAATGCAAAGGTAGAAGGTGTAGGAAATTGGAGAGCATGCATGTTGGCATTCTAATTTGATGAGTCCTAATCCACATTCTAAACTCCAGTTTTATAATTACAAAGCCCATGGAAGTTATTTGGTTTATATGGCTTCGGAGGCTTTGCACAGGTGACCCAGAAGTAAACAGTCTTCTTTGTCTTTATATTCATAACACAATCTTCCTTTCATCAGTTTCATTCTTGTTACTAATCTTTATCCAAGTAGGAACTGCTAAAAGATAGATTAATTATATATAAATTAAGCTTATTTTAGTATAAGTTTCAGGCTTTAGACCTTGCTTTAATGGTTCATTCTGCAACTAACATATGCTATTTTATCTATTGTATTTAAATTAAAGTAATTATTACTCAGGATTTCTGATGAAGAGCACTACAGTACTGGTAGATTGCCTATTATTTAAGAATAAAGTTTAAATTTTACTATTAAATTATTATTAACTTCTTTAAAATGGGATTCATAAAATATTCAATTATATGCTTCAGATGTTGAATGATGTCATGTAAGGAAGAAAAACTAGTGCAATGGTCTAACTTCAGGATTTTAGTAGATTTTTCTTAGACAGTATACAGGGTGATAACTTCAATAGTAGTTTCAGAAACAGTAAGGAAATTGCAAACCTTTTGATGGTCAATCACAAGGATACATTTTAACTGATATTTAAAATAAAATAATATTATTACTTTTAAATGTGGTATATATCTGTAATCTATGGGATGCTGTTAATATACCTGGATACTTGGGAAATATTTAATCTATATGTGAGTTTGATAAAGAACATATATATTCATACTGACACTTGTTTTCTGTGTTGAAAAATTTGTACAAATAATTTCTTTATATATTATTGTCATTCAAAAATGTTTAATATGAAAATATGAACCATCTTAACTTCTCTAAGTAAATTTCTTGTAGCTTACAATTAATTTTAGTGCTTTATCCCGAAGACAATGTTAGGATGCATTTTTCCATTAAATACCAAAATATTTCCATTAAATACCAAAATAAATACCATTAAATACCAAAAATAATACCAGATTATTTTTTAAAGATGCTCATTAACTCTCCTGACATTTCATTTCACATTAATGTACTATAGAATTCTAGAAGTGTCTCAATAAAGATGTTGGCCATTTCTTTCATTTTGAGTGGTTCAGCAGTTCTGAAATTCACTTGGCCATGATATATTTGTCTATCTTCTCTAATAGCGTCTAACCAACTAAAACCACATTTATGTCATTTTGAAAAATTCTGCAGTGAAGAAGATGGAAACTTGATTTTAAAGCTGCAAGAAGACTGACATTATTTATACCAACAAATTTGTTTTAAGTATTTTGCACACAAGGATACTGACTTCCATTAGATGATTTCTCTCCCCAACTCTGTATCAGCAGTAAATAAATGCAAAGGCAGATATTAAAGAATATATATATTCAGTTTTAATGTTTAAACAAACTTACAGAACCGAGTTTTCCGCTTAGCCGTTTCACAGGAGGCAGGAAAAGGGAAAAAGGAAAGGGAGGAGCCGCCTCCCGAGTGCCCATTTATCGGTATGCATTCGCCCGAGGCAAACCCCGCCCCCTAAAGGGGCTGACTTAACCCTACATCTCCCTCTTTTGTCTAAATAAGACAGAACTAAACAAAATATAACTATAAACAATAATAACAAATGATAAATATAACAAACAATATTGAGAACAAAAGTTTTGATAGACATTCTATCTCAAGGAGTCTAAATAATGTAGAGAGTAACTACAATTAAATAATCTTCAACTCCATCAAAGATCTGAGAAGGGAATAAATATTACTTAACAAATGAGAGATATCCAAAATGTGCAACAAATGACAGAGACAACTGACTACCTGGGCAATCACCCAAAGCCTCATTTGCAATGTTGAGTCAACCAACTTTGGCTAAGGCCTAACATAACTGACATACCATTATCAAATGCAAGGAACTTTCTTAGAATTATCCTACCCTGTCTTGACAAGATAAGACAATCCGGTTTCATATCTTAGTCAGTAGTTGAGGTATGGGCTTTTCTTAACCCAAAGACCAGTTCTGCCAAGAAGACAAACTCCCAGTGGAGTGTCTTTGGTGCTCAATGATCTCTCGAGAGTAGAGTGGTGTTGCCAGGAGTAATTGTGTCTCGTTGGCACAGAATTCTAGGTTAGATTAAAGGCCATTTTCTACAGCTCTTCAAAGAGGCTGAAGATTATACTATCTATACTAAAAATAATCTCTATGTATCTAAAAGACCTGATTAACCTAAAAATAAATATGACAAACACATAATTCTCAATACCTATCTAATTTGAAAACTAAGAGAATAAACAACTATATATTAAGACAATGATCTTCACATGTAAACAATGTCATTACATATCAAATGTAAACAATGTTATTACATAAAGAGTATCAGAGGTAGAAATGTACATTGTGATATGATAGATGTATCCATACAATATAAGCATACTCTTATATAAAAATAGAGGTAGGAACACTCACATTCAATATTCAATATATCAATATACAAGAAACAGTACCAATATAATTTTCTAAAAACAGTAAGTCACAAATACCAATCATCCCATAAAACTGGTTAATCCCCCCCTTTTTTTATACCCCTAATTCCATACAATATCTCCCATCCACTCAACCCTAAACCAACCACTAAAAGATGTCCCTAACCCTGTGGGCAAACTCTGTTGGGAGAGGGGACGTCGCCCTCTTAGATTGCTTCTAGCTGACATGGGGGTGACATTCTTCTTAGGGACCCCTGTGAAAGCAAATGATGGTAAAATTCCCAAATTAACCTTTGACCTAAGAAAATTATAACTAGTCTCTGAGGGTTTTGAGAAGGTCCGGCCAGAGTGTTGTCAAAAAATGTGCATCATTCAAAATTGTCTCCTGCAGTTTGTACCAAAAACAGGTCTAGTCAAAAACACCAAGGATAACCTTTGCTGGAGAGGCTGTGGAGGAAGGGGTACCCTCATCCATTGCTGGTGGGAATGCAATCTTGTGCAACCACTATGGAAGTCAGTGTTTCGGATTCTCAGGAAATTCGGGATCAACCTACCGCTGGACCCAGCAACACCACTCTTGGGAATATACCCAAGAGATGCCCTATCATATGACAAAAGCATTTGTTCAACTATGTTCATAGCAGTATTATTTGTAATAGCCAGAACCTGGAAACAACCTAGATGCCCTTCAATGAAAGAATGGATGAAGAAAGTATGGAATATCTACACATTAGAGTACTACGCTGCGGTAAAAAACAATGACTTCTCGAATTTTGCATGCAAATGGATGGAAATAGAAAACACTATCCTGAGTGAGGTATCCCAGACCCAAAAAGATGAACATGTGATGTACTCACTCATAATTGGTTTCTAGCCATAAATAAGGGTCACTGAGTCTATAATAGGTGAATCTAAAGAAGCTAAAACCTTCATCTGGTGATGGATGGAGATAGAGACAGAGACCCGCACTGGAGCACTGGACTGAGCTCCCAAGGTCCCAATGAGGAGCAGAAGGAGGGAGAACATGAGCAAAGAGGTCGGGACCGTGAGGGATGCACCCACCCACTGAGACAGTGGAGCTGATGTATTGAGAGCTCACCAAGACCAGCTGGACTGTGACTCAGGAAGCATGGGATAAAACTGGACCCTCTGAACATGGCGAACAATGAGGGCTGATGAGACGCAAAGGACAATGGCACAGGGGTTTGATCCTACGTAAAATGATGGCTTTGTGGGAGCCTAGCCAGTTTGGATGTTCACCTTCCTAGATATGGACGGAGGGGAGAGGTCCTAGGTCTTACCATAGAGCAGAAATCCCTGACTGCTCTTTGGACTGGAGAGGGAGGGGGAAAGGAGTGGGGGAAGGGGGAGAAGGGTGGGAGGAGGGGGCATAGGGTGAGAGGAGTGGGAGGGAAATGGGAGGCTGGGAGGAGGTGGAAACTTGCTTTTTTTCTCCTTTTCTAAGGAATAAAAAAAAAACAGGTCTAATATTAGCGCTTAAAAAAAAATTTATGACATCATAAAAACCAGATTGAGTTGATGTTGTGGGGCCCCATCTTCATCCTGGAAACTTCAAAGATTACTTTAGGAAAATATGTTGCTTGTTATGGACAATTTAAACATTAACAACAAGGACATATACTGACATATAAAGAAAGACACAGATATGATGAAAGGCAAAGAAAATTTATCAAGTATAAAATTATTCTTATTCTGTCCCATTTCATGGCTCCTGAACTGAGACAGAAACTCTGAAATATCTCTTATCAACAGGCTTGGAATTGAAGAGGGACTGAGCCATAGTCCAACCCCAAAACCAGCTCTACACATTTATAAAGAAATGTTCAATAAAACATATAAATATATATATAAATAATCAATACTTACAGTATGTATAGAATTTTATTGTAGATATTCAGTGGGTCGTAACTATTTTCCATTCATCAGTAATTAAATATTCAGGGTCCTTTAAATTCTTTGAAGATGAGTACTTTTCTGTGGAGATAAGAAAAGAACCCTGCCCCCAACCGATCTGTAAACCTTACCCTCAGTATGCTTGCCATCCTTGTGAATGAATTGTTATTTATCTTTTCCAAGTGACTTCTCTTCTTCAAACCGAACCTTTATTAATTTTGACGGTATCCATAATTTTTCCTCACCTGTGGAGATAAGAACAAAACCCCTTCCCCAACGCAGCACATCTCCTGGCTTCCATTGTGAGGTCAGCACATCCTTGAAATAAACTGGTTGATTTAGTTCAGCAGACTTTTCCATTATCCAATGCCTTTCTGCAGCCGTCATTCCCTTCTCATTAGCGTTGAGAAAATTCAAGGTTAACAAAGCATTATGTAACCTATTTCTGGGGGTGTTTTGCACCCCTTTCTGTTTGACCAACATATCCTTTATAGTTCGATTTGATCTTTCTATGACTGAATGACCTGTAGGATTGTATGGTATACCTGTAACATGCTTGATAATGTAATAATAAAAAAAAAACGTTTCATTTTCCTAGAGACATAAGCAGGACCATTATCTGTCTTTATTTGTGTAGGTATACCCATGATAGCCATGACTTCTACTAAATGAGTGATTAGTGAATCAGCTTTTTCTGAACTTAAAGCAGTTACCCACTGAAAGCCTGAATAAGTGTCAATGGTGTGATGAACATACTTCAATTTTGCAAATTCTGCAAAGTGGAACACATCCATCTGCCAGATTTCATTCCTTTGGGTGCCCTTTGGATTAGCCCCTCCTGGCAATGGCATTTGGTTATAGAAAGAGTAGGTAGGGCATTTCTTCACAATCTCCATAGCTTGTTGCCATGTAATAGAAAACTCTTTCTTCAAACCTTTGCTATTAACATGATGTTTTTTATGAAATTCAGAGGCTTGTAGCACACTACCAATCAATAATTGATCAATTTCTGCATTACCTTGTGCTAGAGGACCTGGCAGACCTGTATGGGATCGGATGTGTGTTATGTACATAGGGCAAAGCCTGTTCCTGATCAAATCTTGAACCTGGATAAATAATGAGGTTAGTTCTGTATCATCAGGTATAAATTCAGCAGTTTCAATATGTAAAATCACTCTTTTTGAGTATTGTGAATCAGTAACTATATTAATAGGTTCTTTAAAATCTCTTAGTACCATAAGAATGGCATATAATTCTGCCTTCTGGACAGAATCATAAGGACTTCGTTCCACATTACCCAAGTCTTCTGATTTGTAACCTGCCTTCCCTGATTTATTGGCATCAGTATAGAATGTATGGGGTCCAGTTATTGGAGCATCATGGACGATTTGAGGAAGGATCCAAGAAGTTCTCTTTATGAAGTTAAGCCGCTTGCTTTTTGGATAGTTGTTATTAATGTCTCCCAAAAAATTAGCACAAGCTCTTTGCCATGGTTCATTATCTTCCCATAATTTCTTTAGTTTATCAGCAGTGAAAGGCACTATAATTTCACTGGGTCTATGCCTGCTAGTTGACGAAGTCTCAGCTTGCCTTTTATAATTAACTCAGAGACTTTTTCCACATAAGTTTTCAGTTTCTTACTTGGTTTATGTGGTAAAAAGATCCATTCCAAGATAATATCATCTCTCTGCATTAAAATTCCTGTAGGAGAAATTTTTGATGGTAGTATGACGAGAATACAATCGAGCTCTGGATTCACTCTGTCCACATGTGCCTGCTGTAATTTCTACTCAATCATTGTCAGTTCCTTTTCTGCTTCAGCTGTTAATTCTCTGGGACTGTTTAAATCTTTATCACCATCCAAGGTTTTGTTCAAATGAATTATTAGATCAAGTGTTATCCCAATAGCTCATCATAGACTGGAAATGTCTCCTAACAGTCTTTGAAAGTCATTAAGAGTCCGTAGGCGATCTCTCCGAATTTGTGCCTTTTGTGTCTTAATTTTTTGCAAACCTATTCTTTAGCCTAAAAAATTAACAGAATCTCCCTTCTGAATCTTTTCAGGAGCAATTTGCAATCCCCATTTAGGTAACAATATCTGTATTTCTTCAAACAGTCTGTTCAAGGTATCTCTGTTTGAATCGGGTAACAATATGTCGTCCATGTAATGGTATACTATACATTAAGGAAATTTCTCGCGTATTATTTGCAATGGTTGGTTCACAAAATATTGGCACAGGGAGGGGCTATTTAATATACCCTGGGGGAGGACGGCCCAATGGTACCTCCTCGAAGGTTGAGAATTGTTATGAGTAGGCACTGTGAAGGCAAATTTTTCTCTAGCTTCTTTTTGCAAAGGTATAATGAAAAAACAATCCTTTAAATCAATAACTATGAGAGGCCATCCTTTTGGTAATAAGGAGGGCAAAGGAATTCCAGATTTCAGAGGGCCCAGAGGTTGAATAACCTTGTTGATGGCCCTGAGATAAGTCACCATTCTCCATTTACCTGATTTTTTCTTAACCACAAATACAGGAGAATTCCAAGGGCTGGTAGATTCATCTATATGTCTAGCATCTAGTTGTTCTTGTACGAGCTGTTCTAAAGCCTGTAACTTTTCCTCAGCTAAAGGCCATTGCTTTGCCCATATTGGTTTCTCAGTCAACCATTTTAGAGGCAAGGCTGTTGGTATCTCTGAAGGGACATCAATTGCTTGTTCTTGCACAGCCTGAATGGCCGGTTTTCTCCGTTTGTAATATCTTTTAATAGTATTCTCAGAAATATAGGCTCTAGATGTAGCAGGAATGTTAATTTGGATATTCCATTGTTGTAATAGGTCACAACCCCATAAATTCATTGCAATATTGGCTACATATGGCCTTAGTTTTCCTATTTGTCCCTCTGGCCCTATACATTCAACCCATCTTGTGCTCTGCCTTACTCGAAATAGGGTTCCAATTCCCAGGAGCTGAACATTTACATTCTGAAGAGGCCAATATGGATGCCAAGATTCTGGGGTAATGATACTTACATCAGCACCTGTGTCCAGCAGGCCAGTAATAAAAATGCCATTGACACACACTCTCAGCTTAGGTCTTTGATCGTTTATAGAAGTTTGCCAAAACACACGTAACTCATCTTTCTGATCACTATTGCTTGTAACAGTAGGCATGGGTCTTCCTAATTGTCCTGAAGAGGCATGTTCTCTGCAGAAACTGGAAATGACTGAACCATGTTTGCCATGGGGGCCTGTGAGCCCCCCCTCACGTTTCCCATCTGTATCAGATTGCCTTGTCTATCTCTTGTAGACCTGCATTCATTCGTCAAGTGTCTGCCTTTTCCACATCGTCTACATAAACCTGAAGGCTGAGTCCTTCTATTTCTGTTATTTCTAGGAGATGCATTATTATTATTTCTGAAAATCCGTTGTTTACAATTCCTTTTCATATGACCCATTTTGCCACTGTTAAAACATTTGATATCTGGTGTCTCCTTTTACCATTGGTAATTGCTTCTTCTACCCATGCTTCAGTGCCATAGTCAAATGTGTCAACATTTAGTGTATGCAAGACGAATTCTTCCAAGGACGCTGATCTGAATTTTAAAGGCCCCAAGATCTTTTTGCATTACACATTTGCATTTTCATAAGCCAAAGACTCAATTATTATATGTCTTGCTTCTGGGTCAGATATCCCTATTTGTACATCCTTAGTTAACCTTTGTAAAAAGTCACTAAAGGGTTCTCTCTGGCCCTGTTTAACTGTGACAAATGATTCCATTCTCTGTCCTGGGTCTTGTACCCTGTCCCAAGCCCTTAAGTCTGCTGTAGTACACATGGAGAGTGTGTTTTCATCCAAATTAACTTGTTCCTAAGGGTCGGAAAAGAGCCCTTCACCTAGAATTTTATCTAGGGAAATGCCAATTCCCTTCACCTTTTCCTGCTGTTCTAAAAGTCTAGCCTCTTGCCTGAATAAGCATTTCCATTTTAATTGCGGTCCACTCTCAAGGACCGCGGAGCTCAGCTGGAGCCAGTCCGAGGGGGTTGCTCTGCTTGTTAAGGCCCAAGATTTTAGCATCTCTTTAACAAAAGAGGCATGCATCCCAAAAGTCATGACAGCCTGTTTAATTTCTTTGAGATCATTCATACGGACAGGCTCCCAAGTATCTTCATTGATGACCCTAGGGTTTCTGGAACCAATCACCTTTTCTGTTGTTATTACTGGAAAGGCATGTAGAGCTGTAGGTAGAGCTTTGTGGAAATTGTCCCAGAGGGATTTATCCACAGATGGAGTTAAAATTGGCCTTTCTACCCTTTGCTCTTCTTCATCAGAATTTAGAAATTCCTCAATCTTTTCAATTCTATTCACCATTACCTTCTGCAATGTCTGAATCTCTTGTCCAGAATTATGTTCCAAAGCCTTCATTGAGGATTCTAATGTATGAAATTTGTCCATTAGAGATAACTTGTCATCTTTGGACATAATTTTTATGGCATAAACCGTGCCTTCTTGTATTGACAATCTTTCCACCAATCTGTCATAAGCTTTAGACAAAATTCGATTGTCACATTCAGCAGTTTTGATTCTCTCAGTTAATGTTTCAGTTCCTATGGAAAGGGACTGCTGGAATTTACGATCCAAAGCAGCTGTTCCTTCTTCCATAGTAATGAATTTCTCCTTAACATGAGCCTGTACCTTTTCTAAATTTTGCTCAGTTAACCGAGTCATGTTAAACAAAGATCTGTTCTCTTCCTGGAGAACTTCAATCTGATTGTTGAGAAGATTGTTGTCATTCTCAATAGTTTTTAAACGTTCAACCTCTGTCTTAAGAGACTTGATCGTATTTCTATTGTCAAAACATATAGTGCCAAGGAAAACTATGAATCCCAGAAATATCCATAGATGTGGAGTGATAGACACCTCTTGTATAATCTCCCACATGGTACACTCAAAATAGCTGTTGAAATCTAAAAGAGTCACATTCTCAGACATTTTATTTATAAAAGAAAAATTCTTTTACCTGCAATGACTGGTTCCTGCCAGTGGTGGCGAAAGAGTCCACTTGAGTCCATGTGGCCTAAGTCTGAAATAAATGACTCAAAAACAAAATTAGAGCAGACACCAGGCTGATAATTAGCAATCGGGCCAGAAAGGGAACAGAGAGAAAAGCTGCCATAGTGAAAAAATCAAAGGGATGCTGGCATGTTTGAGCCGGCTCGAAGGGCCGCTGTCACATGACCTGAGCGCCGGAGGAGTTGGGAGGGGAACAGAGACTGATCAGGCTGTTACAGAGGCGCTGCTGATTTCAAACCGCCAGGGAGTGCTAGCTCTCCCATCCTGCTTGATTCTCTAGCAAGCAGCAGGGAAAATCGAGTCGCTCAGAATCTCAGCTGCTTCCGCGTGCCCAGGGAGACCTCTGCAGGGAGGTGGCACTGGGAGCTGTCCCCCCCAGGAGGCTCAGATTTTTGGGGCAAGTATCCTCAAAGCCCCATGGGGCAGGCACCAAATGTATCGGCAGTAAATAAATGCAAAGGCTGATATTAAAGAATATATATAGTTTTAATTTTTAAACAAACTTACAGAACCGAGGTTTCCGCTTAGCCGTTTCACAGGAGGCAGGAAAAGGGAAAAAGGGAGGAGCCGCCTCCCGCGCCCCCATTTATCAGTATGCATTCGCCCGAGGCAAACCCCGCCCCATAAAGGGGCTGACTTAACCCTACATGACTCCTCCATTCTTCTACAATCCTCTTGTCTCCTTTTAATTCACCTTTGGTATATGATACTTAATAACATCAAGAGTAGAGGTACAACTTACAGCATTTCAAGGAGGAATTAATTTGCTCATATGGAACAATATCATAGAGCCAACACTGTCTTTATTGAAAGGAAAGTCATTTGTTGTGAAGACTTGACCATATATTCTCTTTTAAAATCCAAGCATTTCTCTCATTTATCTGCTACTATTACAATGCCACACATGAAATATTTAGTATATAATATATATTTCATTGAGTAAATGTTAACCTATTGTTCATTTTATCATATATAATCTTAGAAAGTGATAGTATCTTAAATAGTATCATTCCATTTGGTTTGAAAAAGGATTATAAGACAAATGCATCATGAAAGAGGATATAAAACTCTTTTCCTAGTTTTACTTCTGTGATTGATTTTTTTGAAGCTTTTTGGTAAATAAAGTCATAAACATATAATTGATATTGAAATTGTTAAATCCCATGTGAAACCCCAAAGATTCAGAATGTCTACTCTAGCTGGATATGGTGGCTCATGCCTTTAATCCCAGCACTCTGGAGGCAGAGGCAGATGGATCTGTGAATTGAACCAGCCTGGTCTACAAAGAGAATTCTAAGACAGTTAGGACTGTTAAATAGAGAAACCCTGTCTCCAAAAACCAAAACCAAAACCAAACGATAATCTTGGGGCTGAAGAGATGGCTCTGGTTGAGAACATTCTCTGCTCATCCAGAGTATCCAGGTTAAATTATCAGCATCCACATTTCTGCTTACCACTGTGTGACCTCCATCTTTTCTAGTTCTGACCTTCACATAGTTACACATGCCAGCAAAACACCCATGCACATAAAACAAAAATAAATAGTTAAAAACCCCAAACCACTGTATATAATTATATGTTTATGCAATTTTATAAGTTAAATACAGTTATACATAGTTCAATGAAATGAACAGACTTTGGGCCTATTAAATCTCAGTGTAAATTTTTTATTTGGATCTAAAAAGTGGTTCATATATCTTCAATATTTTAACATAGCACAATGAGCATAAATTTGAAGTATATGGTTTGTTGAACTTTAACAAGCTGAACAAATAAGAGACGTTGGTATTTAAGACAACAGAGCATTACTCTAATCTCAACAGTTAGTTTACATCCCCTTTCCCTCACTACTTACCAAGAGTGGTTGTTTCTGGTAAATGGATTTACACAGAATATACTCCTCTGTTTTGAGTACTTTTTTGCTCTAACTATGTTTGTGTGATGCATTTGTATTATTTTATGTAGTTGTACAGTATTCTTGATACAGTATTCATGTTTGTTATGGAAATATATTATGCTTTATTTTTTTGCCCCATTATTGATAAATATTTCAGAGGACTTCTAGTTTGGAGCCACAGTAAAAACTGTGGAAAGAACATTCATATAGAAATTGTCTAGTGAACGTATATGTAAATTGTATTGGTTTAAACTTAGATGTGGAATTTCTGAGTCATAAGTTGAATGTATGTTCAGTTTCAGTAAATATCACCAAACTGTTCTCCAAAGTGTTTATAGCAATTTGGATTCCCACCAGTAGTGAATGAGATTTCCTCTACTTGCCAAAAAGCTTGAAACTAAAATTGCAGGCATGGATTTAATATAGAGCAATAAACCACAAAGTATATGAATTGGAGGCAGCAGGTAGTAACGAAAGGACACTCAATTTTGACTATTTTCTTTGGTTCTAGTATAAGCTTTCCTAGTAACTCACTGTATGATCTAGGAAAAAAGATTAAGACAAAGTTTTATCATCTGTAACTTCAGAAATGTAAAGGAAAACTCACAACCCATATATAAACACAAAAACATGTGTAGTTTAGAAGTTCATTACAATCATAATTTGAGATTGGAACTAGGATTCATGATAAAATTAAATAAAGAAACTAGATGATATCTAAATGATTTTAACAAAGTGCAAAAACAGTAGTATTTTAAAAATAACTGACCTATAAAATATTTTAGTATTATATTTCAAGCATATGTCAGCCAAAATCTATTTCCTAAGTAAATTATGACAGTACCAATAGACATAAGTATTTCCAAATTGACTATTGTTATTTAAATGTTTTTACTATTACTTAAAAATATTTATGTACAATGTATTTTGATTATTTTCTTTCCCTTCCCCAGCTCCTAAAATATCCTTCATATACATAATTAAAATATTTTAATTGACAAAAATCTTTTACCAATTAAAAAACAATGTGTCTGTAAATGTGTGTGTGTGTGTGTGTGTGTGTAGGCCTGAGGTCAACACTGACTTTTTTACTCAATTGCTATCACTTCACAACTTTTTTTTTTTAAAAAAAAAAGGTTGGTAGACTCAGACTTGCTGGCCAGGGTTGGTAGATTCGGGTAGACTACCTGTAGACTCCCTGGACATGGAGTGCCTGTGAGACTTCTGTTTCTACCTCCTCTGTGCTGGAATTAAGGCACACACCATTGCTTCAGCCTTTTTTTTTTTTTTTTTTTTTTTTTGCTTTAGACCTTTTTACATGGGTTCCTGGAGGACTGGTTCAGGATCTAAGGTTTGTGTAAAAAACATCTTACTGATTGTGCCATCTTCACTGTCCTTGTCTGGGCTTTAAAAAGTATCTGAATTACACCCAATAAATATCATCATCAGATCACCCAGAATACACTAATAAAACCCTGAACCATAGTTAATGCTCCATATTTACTGTTGAGTGAGAATTGCTTGCATTATTCCAATAACACTACAGGGGCGTGGAGATAACTACATTTTCAAAATCCCTTTTGACATCCATTTTTATTAAATAGGATAAATTTAACACAATTTCAAACCAAGGGAAAATTAAACATCTTGAAGTGAATACAACTGAGTTGTTATGTTCAAAAAGTTTCAAAGACAGTTTTCCTGATAGCATTATTGTCCTTTGTTAATTAAGTCCAAAAGTATGAAGTATTCCTTTTAGAAAATCACATTTAAGCTTTTCAATCTAATGGGAACTAATTTAAAAGCAAGACTTTATTACTCCAAAAACTATTATATTATTTTGAGAACTAGTCACTTTATAAGTACCTTAAATTAATGTTAAGAAAAGTAAACATTAAAGACATTGTATTATGTAGATATCAAATAATCCAGGATTTTTTTAATCTTTTTACCTCACTACTCATCCTAATGTTGGTGGTCTATATATTTCTAAAATGCTGGATATCTTATAGAACAAAACCTGTGGGGTTAACTTTGGAACGTAAAGCAAAAATTTTGGTGGCAGATCATTATTACTATAATGTGAGGATGACTCTTAGAGAAAATTAATAGAATTGGGTATGGAGAAGTATCTTTAAGTAACTCATTTAACCCAATACCTAAACAAAAGAGAGAATTTTATCCTACCTTTTCAGAGACATTAAGAAAAATCTGCTGAACTATCAATTAAAAAGTAGCATATTGCAAGTATCTCCTTCTTTTTCAGCGCTTAATAATAAAATAGAGAATTTTAGTTAGTTAAAGTCATATGTGGGAACAGGTGGCTGAACCATTTCAACTCTCCAAGTCCCTTCTAGTGGCAGTATTCTTTAATATGCTTCTGGGACCGAGTAAACAGAGTGCACCTGGAAATGTCAGCAAAAAAATTGCTTGTAATATCTTTCCACATTATTTAATGAAAGAGAACATCCTCACATAAAACTTCTCAGATTTGGTGCACTTGCCTTCACAATAGAAATCCTTGAAGAACAAGCTTTCAAATCTACATCATTTTCCAACACTCAACCTTGAAAGTCAATAGGAACCAGAAAACCATTTCTTGCCGGGTGGTGGTGGCACACACCTTTAATCCCAGCACTTGGGAGGCAGAGTCTGGCAGATCTCTGTGAGTTCAAGGCCAGACTGGTCTACAAAAGCTAGTTCCAGGACAGGCTCCAAAGCTACAGAGAAACCCTGTCTCGAAAAACTAAAAAAAAAAAAAAAAAAAAAAAACATTTCATAAACGTATATTTGAAAAACACAAAGATCACTTATAGACAAGTGATTTCATGAACTACTAATTACTTTTTTCCTGTTGCGTAATTTCTTATCATAAAAGCTGATTGTGTGAGCTTGGAGGAGCCTCTGGCCACAAGGTCTTGGGTGTAGGTGCTTCATAAGGGCTGGCCAAACAGATAACACAGACCACCAGGCAGTTAATAATTTTCAATTTTCAACTTTCTGGATGGAAGAACAGGTTTTTAATCTTTCCCATTAGAGAGAAAATCCTGCATGCTTAACATTCTTGGTTTCTCTGGAACTCTGTGGACAAAAGGACCTTCCTGTTATGCTCCCAACAGTAACACAGTAAAAGGACAGTACTCTGTCTTTTCTGTGTTATTTAGAAAGACTCAAAAGTCTGAGGTGATTGTGCACAGAATAGATATAAATATTTATGATTTCAAGGCATGAGTTTCTCATTGTGGGCTTTTTTTTTGTGGAGATAATTGTATTTGGCAATGCGTCCATACCATATGGGAATGTGTCTACAAAGAATACTGTATCAAAAGAATATTTGAGTTTTTTGCCAAGTTAGAGGCAAGAAGTTAGATTTACCTTTTGGCTATAGTTAATAAATCTAAATTCAAATTATATTTCTTCCATTAAGATTATGAAACTGTGACATAGCTTAATTAAAATACCATAGTTTTTAGAATGTATAAATGTTCAATGCTAATAAGAAAAAGCATCACAGTAAAGTTTGTCTGAGTGTTTTAAACAAACAAAAAACTATATACTACATTTATTGAAATGTGGGGATATTGTCTTTGAGTTGAGCATGGCCAAGGACATTAGTAGAAAACAGTATTCAGCTCATAATTTTCTTGGAATCATGGAAGATAAAAATTCAACAAAAAGTTAGCTGAGCAAAAGTTTTTTATTTGGTATTTTCAATCCACAAAATTCTTCATTCTAGTTCTAGTGCATCACATAATCTGGACATTATGCTGTACCTCTATGCTTCATTTCCCAAATGAATAGTGACTGGAATTATAAAATTGAAAGCTGTTAGAACTAGGAGGCTCTGGTTCTCATATATTCTCTCTTGTTCATTGTTTTCCCACACCTGCTTCTCCATATTTCATACAAAAGTGGCAAGTTGTTACCAAATATCAATGCCTGTTATTCTGCCCATGAAGAGAACTTCATCTTTCTTCAGATGAACCGTGTGTTAAGGGGATGTATGATGATACAGCTAAGGCTGAGGCTGCTAAACCTTGTATGTAAAAGTCTAGGGAGTGAATTTGTCAGGCTTTTTATATTCTGTGACAGCTCTTCAGCTGACTCTAAATCAGAGACCCATGTGGTTTCTTTTACATCCATTAACTCAGCTATTATAGCAAAGAAACCATCATAGATGATAAATAAATAGGCAAAGCTGTGTTTCAATATATCTTTATTTCCCAAATATATATGAGAAATAGTTAGGCAAATAATGACATAAGCCAATTATGACAGTCTTGTTCCTCTTATTGGAAAATGGGAAAATAGACATGATACTGAATTTATATTGAAGGCAGAAAAGTTGAAACTTTTGGAGACATTTCGCATTTGTGCTAACTAGCAAAAACAGACAGGAAAGTTCTTACCTTTCTCAACAATTCTCTTTTTACATATGGTTAAAAGAAGCCTAGAGATGCAACAAGATGAACCAATACTAGTTCCGTTTTGCAAGATTTTCTTGACCAGAAAATAGACTTGGATTGTGGTGATACATGTCCGAATACTACATATTACCTTAACAACCATGTTGAGGCAGGGGAATTGCAAATTGCAGGCCAGTTTGAGAAAGACAGAAAATTCCAAATGAGCCTGAGCTATGAAAACAAGACTTTATATCAAACACTAAACCAACATACCTCAAACCCACAATCTAGAATTGGGAATACTTCAAATGCAAAACCAAATGTTTCAAGGTATCCCATTCCTACTATGCTAAAGGTGTGTACGTGTAGGCAGATAAAGAAACACTGCTGTAACATGGAGGGCCTGCTTGTTGGAGTCTCTGTCCTGCCTGATACCCCAGAGCCAGCAAACCCCAAAGAAAATCACACAGAGATCTCCATAAGTTATAAAACCAATTGGCCCATTAGCTCAGGCTACTTACTAGCTCTTGTAGCTTATATTAATCCATTATTCTTATCTATGTTAGCCACATGGCTCAGTACTTTTCTCAGCTGGTAACTCACATCTTGCCTCTTTGGTGATCTGGGCAGAAATGCCAAGGGAGCTTCCTGCTTCCTGCTTCCCAGAATACTCCTGTTCTCTTTGCCCCACCTGTACTTCCTGCCTGGCCAATCAACATTTATTTAAAATATGATTGACAGAATACAGACAATTCTCCCACAACACACTGCAACTGTTTGGTTGCATGTGGTATTTGTTTTACATATATGTGCTTTCGTAGCTTTTAGTCTCTGTCTGATTGGCTGGAATTCTAGCTTTGATGTGCTAAATCTTACTTCCTTGGTTATATAAGGAGATACACTCAGAAAATCATTCACTCAGCATTTTCAGTTATAATTTTCTACATATAGTGTCTGTTGGGATGCAACTTATCTTCTGCATGTGGCGGGTGGTTTAGGACAAATGTGTATCCACTAGAAAAGAGGAATAAGCCTAAGAGTTAAAGCTATTATGGGAATAATGGCATTAAACAAATAAAACAATGTTGTTTCTTTGATGGCATTGCAGAAATTATAACTCAGCCTTTGAAACCCAATTTATGGATTTATATTTGGGTATAAAAGAAATGTATTTATTGTTAGAATACTCTTTGTTGGTTATAATAACACTTGATTATATTGTTTTAATGAATACATATGTGATAACTATGTAGTTTGCATGATTACCAAATGTCCTTATATATTCATTTTTTGTATAGATAAATTCCTGTACACTTTAGATCTCTTAGAACCTTATTTCTTTTCATGATGTTTTCTCAGTTTTATTTCATCTTAGTAATTGCTTTACATTAATATTGTTCCACTTCAAATTATTTGAGAAAGGAATCTAATTATTCTTCTCCCTATTTTTTTTGTCAGACATCAAGAATCATTGGCTGTCTTGTAAATGAGCCACATGTGTGGGTCATTTTCAAACATCTGATCTAATCCATTCAGAATAAGGAAAGGGTTGGCTAACTATGGACTCTGTCCTGTACAAAATTTCTGAAAAATGTGGATATTTGTGGTTATTAATCCAAACTAATTATCATTTTCAAAAAATGGTATAAGGGAGTATATTAAAGATCTAGCATAATAATTTATAATTATATGAGTTTTATACTGTAAATTATACTTATATGTGTAATTATATTTCCAAAATTTCTCCAAAGAGGTTTTTTTCAGTCATTTTGACTTTTGAGGCTGCATTCTGAATTAGAATATTCATTGCTTTACAGAAATAAGGTCTTCTACAAAAGTTTTCAAAATGAGATCATGTAACCAATACCATTTCAACAATTTAAATATTTTTTTCTTAAAACTCATGTAAAATATTTTCTATTTTCTACATATATATGTTTTATTTTCTTCAAAATAAGTGATGTTTAGCATAATTTGCTGTAAGATGGAATTTTCCTGATTATTTATTACAAATATCTACCATTCTGCAATCAAGAAAATTTGTCTTCTTCTACTTTTAGAGAATACTTTTTTAAATTTTGCCTTCAAGTCTCTATGTCCTTGATTTCTGATTTTTCTTTAATGTAACAAGTGACACCAGTTAAAATAATTTAAGAATTTCACATTGATTAAAAGTCAGTGAGATAGGGGATAGGTGTGAGAAAATGTAAGTCCAATAGTAGAGGAAGTCTCTGAAATGACCATTTTATGAGCTTGAAGTTATGGTTCTTTATTTGAAGAATATACTCCATGGGGGAGAGAATATACTCCATTAATTCTTCTTTAATATACTCCAATATTTATTTATAAATATTCTACCTTTCTCTATTCAAGCTTTTATTTATTCAGAAACTATTATGATTAGAAAATGTGCAATTATTTTCTTGCAGTTATTAATGGATTAGGCTCTCCAGTAGTATAAAGTCAAGTGAAGTACTAGATGAAAGTAAAGCTAGCTAGAATATATTTCAGCAGGTTATTCTATATAAATTCAAAGTAATATTGTATCCCAACAAAAGAGGAACCTTTTGTTTGTGGATATGAAAGGAGACATCACAACTGTAACATTAAAACTTGATCTTGTGTGGTAGATTCATTCATTCTAAATGAAGAAAGATTAGAATAACAAGAAGGTCTTTATGCAGAAATTGGAATATGAACCACTTTAATTGACATATTGAAGATAAATTGAAAAAGCATCAATGTGGCCTACTGAAGTAGCAACTGATCTTTATGCAGCTTTGGTTTCTTTGTATTGTATTTAGGCAGACATATAGATACATAATATCTTAAAAATTGTCATGGCCAGTCTACAGCTTTTGTTTCATCAAAATATTTGAGTATAGATGTAACAAAGTCTATACATGGATATTGTCTCCCTAATATTGTGTGTTTTTGTTCTTTTTGACAAGTAAAATGTATTTGGGCTTCGTAAAGAAAACTTTGCTAACTCCTAAATAGAATATATCCAATTCTGGGAAAACTTTTGGGAAACAGATACTAATTAACGTCATAAGTGAACCGTTATAGGTAAAGACACAATTAGGATGGAACTTTTCCCCAACAAATCAAGGGTTTTACATAGTGTATATTGGAGATAAATGAATAGAATTTTGTTTTCAGAGTTGCATTAATTATTTATTTTATGATTCCAAAACTCAATTTATAACATTATTTTCTATTTGGGCTTATTTAAAATTCTTTTTTACTGAATGTATTATGGGTACGCTGGATGTTGGGCTCCTGTGTCTTGAAATGAGATTAATAGTCAGTTTTGAGTGTTCTGTAAAATTATTTGCATATATATATATATATATTGCAGTACATAAACATAAATGCATGTATACTGCATGTGAATGAACATAAATATATCTCACAAATATCTGATTACAACAATGCATGATTTTACATATTACATATTTATATAATAATTGAATTTCAAAATAACGTATTGTATAATGGAAGAACTTATATAGATATCTAAGTCTACCCTTAGACTGTAATTACAAAATGATTTTCTTTATAAAGGAATATTAAAAATATGAAATTAATTTTTATATTTGTTTTAATAGTGACTGTAAAAACCTAAAATCTGTGGCGTCTTTTCTGTACATGTATATAATGTCTTTACCAGATTTACCATATCCTTTGCCTTGTTTTCTTTTTAAAATATTTTTTGATTTTTGAAATTAAATTATAATTATACCCTTTACTTTTATTCACTCTAACCCTGTCTATGCACTCTCTCACTTTAACTGTTGTTACACAAACATACACTGTTATATATGCCTAAACAGAACAAATACCACCTACTCACTCCTTTCAATGTGACTTGCATGTTTATAATATCAGGACTGACCATTTAGTATTGAACAATCAATTTGGGAGCACTTACCTGAGAAAGACTATTTTCCCCTTTCTCTGTGTTCCTTAGTTGTCTATATTCTTTTCTAGGGTTGAGGCCCAATAACAGTTCCCCCTTTCATTTTACTTCATCTATTGGTATAATGCTTGTTTCAGGGCTTGTTTAAGCCGCTCTGTTGAGACTTTAGGGTTACATCTTTTCTGACATTTCTGGAAACAAAATCTCAAAAGGGGTAATAGGAGAAGCCTTGTGTTGGGATTTTGTTAGATAGTTTATGGCTCTTAAAGAGAGCCTTATCACCCCAGGTGTGAAAGTTTCATTTAAATGATATGTGTATAACAGGTTTATATAACTTATATATACCAGTTACTATATATAACTTCAGGTAATTTGTAATATAATTCCTTATGACATTTTTAGACATCTTTACTGTTATTTTAACCTCTCCCTCCTTCTTTACTAAAATCAACCCCTTCCCTTTTCCCCTTTCAATTCACTAGTACGTTGCAATTCCTCTCTCTGCTGATCCTCCATATCCCATAACCCTTTTAATACTTTCCTGGTTTCTACAGTTACTCCAGATTACATAATCACACTACGAAGTAAATCCACTTTTTTAAGAATTTAGTGTATTCAGAGTTTTAGAGGCAGAAATTCAAACACTAGATAATAGGAATTAGTGTGTAATAGCTACAAGGTATCATTTTTCCACACTGGAAACATCCTTGTCAGAACTCCAAATTCTAAGAATGAATTTTTATCATAATAAATGTATACGTTCATACCCCATAAGAATGGTCAGTTAATAATGTTTCATCATTTGGTGCAAATGGAACACACTAGTTCAATATTTTAATATTGACAAAATAGCAGAAAAGATGAGAAGTAAGGGAATTCTTCATGCTCCCTCTACCTTTTGTCTACCCAGAACTAGTCTAATTATAAATTGTATCATTGTTTTGAAAAGTGTATATGCGCAAGAAGATTCTGATTGCTTTAACTGACATCACTTTCCCCCACATCAGGATTCTCCTGACATACTAGCACATGATGAGTTTGTCTCTGGCCTCAGTCCAGACTATTTGGCAGCCATCAATGGTGAATGAGCCAGACACCTTAGATCAAGGACAGAAAAGAAGTCTTTTCCTTTTTCTTCCTGTATTTATTTCTCCTGCTATGCTTTTCTGTAGAGTTATAAGTGAGTTTATTGCGGTGAGAGAGGATATAACTTTATGTTCTGCCTCTGACAATTGGAGCTTTACCAATTCTGATTAAAAATTAACACATTATGGATTACTCTTATGGAATATGCTTCCTCATAAACTTCGACCAGTAATGGTATATTCATTTCGATTGAATATCTCTTTAGATCTCAGGAAAAATTTATTGCCAACCTGTTGTGTACTGGACAGTTTACAAGGAAAGAACTGGATGGAATGGCAGATTAAGCATTTGTTCTGCCTTGGGTTAGATGGTCAGTAAAAGCCTTCTTGAGAGAATTGAGCCATCTCTCCTGGAATTGAACTCTTAATTCTCTATCTTACCTTCCCAAGTAAATTCCAGGTAGATATTACTGCACCTGGTGAGGAAAGTACCCTCTTATCTGAAACCAGAATCATCAACGATGTCCAGGTTGTTTAACTGTGGTGAGAATATTTAAATAGATGGAAGGCATGGGCAAACATTCTTAGGTGGTCAAGTCCTACAGTAACTCAGAATAAAATGACTGAGAGTGATTATTTGACTACAGTATAGTAAAGGAGTATAGCACAAAATGATTTTAAGAGATATATACCTGTTAAATTATATAGGATCTCACACTTCATAGTAAATTCATTGTGAGAAGTCAGGATAGGAGGTCATAGCAAAAATCTGGAGGCAGAAACGGAAGTCCATGAAGAGGTGCTGCTGATCAGGTTGTTCCTTGTGGCTTGCTAAATTTGCTTTCTTAAACAATCTAGGACCACTTGCCTAGGCATGGTATCACTCACAGAGAACAAGACCCTCCTACAGCAACTAGCACTCAACAAATTGCCACTAATATCCACAGACCAGTATAATGGGGGCAATTTCTCAAATGAGAGTCCATCTTTCTCAGTTCCTATTTTCTGTGTACATGGTAAAAATAGTAACTTGCACGGTGTTCTCATACAAAGTGATTGCTTCATAGTTCAGTGTTATTTGGATGTTGGAAGGTCTACATGTACATAATGAGATATATTGTGGAGGGGAGCCAAGTCTATGCCCAAAATTAATTCATGTTTTCTATTCACATTACACATAGCCTGAGATTAGTGTGTACAGTATTTTTTAAATAAATCTGACAAAGAAAATATTCATGACATGGAATTTTCCACATTTAACATCATTGTTAACACTCAAACATTTGGATTTTGAACCCTTCATATTTTCAGTTTGCCAGGGCTTAACCTGTGTCTCCACATTGAATCCTACAAGGAGAAGTTAGAGATACAGAAGTTAAAGAACAGGGAAGTCAAATGTCTTGTTAACACTCAATAGCAGACAATACAGCCAGGGTTCAAATTCAAGTGCTCCAACCTTAAAACTGAATGGATTTCTTTATTTCTCAGTATAATAGGAAGCAATAAAAGGGCCTTAAACAAGTCCTACACATTTTTTATACTTTCTTCCCTTTAAAAATTTATTCATCTTATTTTATGTGTGACTGTTTTGCTTGCATCCACGAATATAATTGATTCATGCAGAGGACAGAAGATGGTACCGAATAGACTTGTAAACCACCATGTGGGTACTAGGAGTTAAATCAGGGTCCTCTGAATAAGCATCAAGTGCTCTTAACAACTGAGATATCTCTAGTCATCCTGTTTGCATATTTGCAATAATTCTTACTGAACTGAGGAAAACTGCTTGATAAAGAGAAAGTGAATAAAATATTTAATGAGACTTTGTGATAACTCAATCAAATGTTAATCATGCTATGGAGAGTGAGAAAAAGACATAAAATAGTATTGAATTGGACAGATCTTATATTTTTGCAGGTGTTTAATTTAATGTGTAATTGATATCCAGTACCTAACAGAATGTTGTATAATAAAAATTCACTTTTAACATGAAAATATTTATGCAATATCAGTGAGCAATTGGTAGAACATGATCTTTTCCAACATGTTTAGGGGAATTGATTATAAAAGGTCAACAAATGTGTTTGTAGATATAGGATGTTCTCTATAATGCTGAGAATCTATAGAACTGCATTTCATTGATAATTACCAGCTAATTACAGGTTTCTTTGAAAAAACACTATTGTGAGCATTAATAATAGAACCATAGTTTTATAAAATTTATAGCACCAGATATTTCGTTAGCTTTTACTTTTATCTTTTATTTGCTTAAACTATGGATTATTGCCCATTGTATTTTCTTCTTCTTAATCTTCCAAAAGCATGCATATATACATACATATATATATATATATATATATATGTAACATAACTTGAGTTAATTCAGAATTAGTTATCATATAAAAACCTGTGTCTAGCTTTCTTCCATAATGGAGGTCTAAAATTCATCGAGATAGTATTAATTACTGTCTTTGGTTAAAATTGAGATGTATACCATATTCATCAAGTGGATGCTTTTCAACCAAACTCTCACAATTTTTATCAAGTGAAGTGCTCCCAGAATGTGTCTTATATACGTATGTGTTAGAAGGCTGATGGTACAAGTGGAGCAGCAAAATGTGGGGCGACTAAATGATTCATCCATCTGCCTCTTGGATGTACATTTGGTGACTTCCTGTATATTAATCATGTTACTTAGTGGAAAATTATTTTTTCTTACTTAACCAATCTCTCTTCCCAATGACTATTAAATAAAAATGAGTATTCCAGATATTTTTTGTGCATACATATGGATTCTTACCTCTATAACTACACTTTCTGTATTTTCTCTTCCTGCAATTTCATCAGGAAGCTAATCTCTTTAACCTCTAGAAATAAAGCATTGCATGCATTTATGCATTCTCTGTGTCCTTGGAGAATTTTTCTTTATTTGGCATACTTATTATAGAGTCTTATGTATCGCAGTCTTCCTTCAAACATCATATGTAGCTGAGGATAGCCTAAAACTTCTGATTCCTCTGCCTCTACCTCACATGTGCTGGGTTTACAGCCATGTGACAACATATCTGCTTGTGTTGTCCTGAGTATTGAACCCAGGGCTTATGATCAGCTGAACTACATTGCCAGTTCCATAATTTCAGAAATTATGTAGCTGATTCAGATTTGTTCAATCATGCATCCATTTACTTAATAGTTAAAACGCACTTACAGTGTGTAACTATGAGGAAAATACCCATACTTTTTATGACAATGTAATTCTTAATTGTCCAGCACAAAAAAAGCTGAATTCATAGACTCAAAACAGCATTTGTGAATTGTTTTCCTTACTGATAATTTATTTCTGTCTTGGTGTTTTTATAAGTATATTTAAAAATATTATTTTTCAGCCGGGCGGTGGTGGCGCACACCTTTAATCCCAGCACTCGGAGGCAGAGGCAGGCGGATCTCTGTGAGTTCGAGAGCAGCCTGGTCTACAAGAGCTAGTTCCAGGACAGGCTCCAAAGCCACAGAGAAACCCTGTCTCGAAACCCCCCCCCCCAAAATAATATTTTCCTATTCTTAGATGCTAAATATACAACTATAATCACTTTTAGTCTAAAGGGACTATATATAATTTAATGAAATGTTCATGTTCACATACAAAATAATGAATATCTTTGCGTTCTTGTCATCCATTGTTGGTGCATATTCATCCTATCTTCCTCATCATCTTACTTTCATTTCTCTTACAGGATCTTATTTGTCCTTTAACCCATAGCTCCCATTATGCTCTTATATTGCATGGATTGCATTATTTTCTTTTATTCTTCTTTTATTCTCTTAATTAATAATAAAGAGTCTTTCTCTTTAATGGTGTGCTTTATAGTTTCATAAGCTATAACCCCCCACATATACATATGTTTGTACACATTCACAAATTAAATTTGAAGTTTTGAATGGACCAGTAGCTTTTTAAATTTATTTTATTTTATTGTTTTAAAAATTAAAAAAGCTATCTTTTTTCATTTTACATACCAATCCTAGTCCCCACTCCCTCTGCTCCTCCTATTCCCTCCACCTATGCCCTGTCACACCACCATCCACTCCTCAGATAGGGTAGGGCACATTGATTTGGGGATGGTTCAAGGCCCTCCCTACTATATCTAGGATAAGTAAGGTATCCATCTAAAGAGAATAGGTTCTTTTTTAAAAAAAATTAATTTTTAATATAACAGGTAAGTTACAATTTCTAGATCCTTTCCAATCTTTCAGGTCTTAGATCAATGTGTAAATTAACTGATAAACAATGTTTGAATACTTGGATATTTTATAAATAAAAATGCTATGAAACATTGGCAAGTAATCACAGTATTAACTGTCCTTAATTCTTTTTTATTTATTTATTTATTTATTAAGGATTTCTGCCTCCTCCCCGCATCCGCTTCCCATTTCCCTCCCCCTCCCCTGATCAAATCCTCCTCCCTCATCTGCTAGAAGAGCAATCAGGGTTCCCTGACCTGTGGGAAGTCCAAGGACCGCCCACCTCTATCCAGGTCTCGTAAGGTGAGCATCCAAACTGCCTAGGCGCCCCCAAAGCCAGTACGTGCAGTAGGATCAAAAACCCACTGCGATTGTTCTTGAGTTCTCAGTATTCCTCATTGTCCGCTATGTTCAGCTAGTCCGGATTTATCCCATGCTTTTTCAGACCTAGGCCAGTTGGCCTTGGTGAGTTCCTGATAGAACATCCCCATTGTCTCAGTGTGTGGGTGCACCCCTCATGATCCTGAGTTCCTTGCTCGTGCTCCGTCTCCTTCTGCTCCTGATTTGGACCTTAAGATTTCTGTCCAGTGCTCCCATGTGGTTCTCTGTCTCTGTCTCCTCAAGCTGTAGGGATAAATTCTGGTACTACTACCAGTGACTTCCGCAGTCTGTGTGCCAGTATCTTACAGGCTGTTGGCTGAACCACTTCTCACAGCACCTCTCCTTTTGTCTAAATAAAAGAGTTATAAACTTAATATAAAACTATATACAATAAGAACAGTTATCAAGTATAAAAATTGCAATTACATCCAGCATAAACAATAACAAGCAAGAAACATATGTTAAATATTTTAATATTTATCCTTTTTTATGAGTCTAAATCTTGTATCATAAATGACTTGGCTAAGTCATAAGACGAAAATAACTACAACTATCTAGTCTTTAACCTGATCAAAGACATGAAAGGGAAATAATATGTCTTGGGTAAAGAGGAAGCCCAATCAAGTAACTTCCAAAAGGTGCAATAAAAGACAGAGACAACTGGCTTCCTGGGAAATCACTCAAAGTTTCAATTGCAAAATTGGAGCAACCAACTTTAGCTAACTGAGTATGTTTTATTACCATTGGTTAATAAAAAAGCTGTTTGGGGCCTATGGCAGTACAGAATAGAGCAAGGTGGCAAGTCCCAGCAGAGAAAAGTCCCAGAGGAGAAAAGAAGGAGGAGTCAGGAAGACACCATGTAGCTGCCAAAGGAGAAAGGCACCAGCCGCCAGCCAGAAACTTACCAGTAGGCCACAGCCTCGTGGTGATTCACAGATTAATAGAAATGGGTTAATTTAAGATGTGAAAGTTAGCAAGAAATATTCATAAGCCATTGGTCAAACAATGCTGTAATTAATATAGTTTCAGTGTGATTATTTTGTGTCTGGGCAGCCGGGAAATGAACCAGCAGTCTAGTTCTACAATGAGTTCCATAGTGTTTGATATGTTTATAGTCACACATTGGTAGGGATGAGGTTTTCCTATTTTTCCACATCTTCACCAACATTTCATTGTCATTTATTTGCTTAATTGTAGACATTCTGACTAGAGTAAAATGGTATCTTGAAGTAGTTATAATTTTCATTTTTTTGATACTTGAAAATGTTGGAAACTGTTGAAGATGCTCTCCGAGGCAGAAATCCTAAATAAATAAATAAATTTAAAAAAGAAAAAAAAAAGAAAATGTTGGAAACTGTTCCAATATCTATTGATAATTTATATTTCTTCTTTTAAGAATTCTCTGCCCAACTTATTAGCCCACTTATTGATCAGGTACATTGTTTATTTGGGTATTTAACTTTTAAAGTTATTTGTATATTCCAGATACTGATTCCTACCTGAAATACAGTAGGGAGAGATTTTTTTTTTCCTTTCTGTAGGCTCTTTATTTTTTGATAATTTATTTTATTGTACAGAAGGCTTTTAAACTCCATATAGTAACTTATGTTAATTCTTAGTAATATTTCTTAGATTATAAGAGTCTTTCTTTAAAATGTTTTCATCTAGCTAATGTCTTAAATTGTTTTACCCACACTTTTTTTTTATCAGTTTATGCATTTCAGATTTTAACTGTCATTTTATATTGAGTTCTGATCCTGTATCCTGGTATTGGTATAACAATGTCTTTGAAGAATGAGTTTGTATTTTTTTTACCTATTACTTTGTGAAATATGTTAAAAGAATGATGATAGCTCTACCTTAAAGTTTGAAAGAGTTCATTTGTCAATTTGCTCAGTCTCATACTTTTCTCAAATTTAGGTTGATATTTTATTATTGCTTCAATATTGTATGCTTTGTGTCTGATTTTCACTTATATGAGATATACAAGCCGGGCGGTGGTGGCGCACGCCTTTAATCCCAGCACTTGGGAGGCAGAGGCAGGCGGATCTCTGTGAGTTCAAGACCAGCCTGGTATACAAGAGCTAGTTCCAGGACAGGCTCCAAAGCCACAGAGAAACCCTGTCTCGAAAAACCAAAATAATAAAAAAAAAGAGAGATATACAAACATGGGCCTGATGACTGCTTTTGGAAATAAATAAACTTTCTATAGCTACTTTCCCACACCACTGACAGATTAGAGTAGCTAGAGGAGAAACCACACCATGCTCAATGACTACATATTTACCATCTGGATTTTTTAGATGTATGTAAAAATGCCTCACTCAAAATGATGTTTTGAGTTCTTTGTATATTTTGGAGATCAGACCTCTGTCTGATGTGGGGTTGGTGAAGAGCTTTTCCTAGGCTATTGTTTTGTCTTGTTGACCATGTCCTTTGCTTTATAGAAGCTTTTCAGTTTCGGGAGGTCTGATTTGTTAATTGTTTGTCTCAGTAAAATTATCACATGTACTCACCCATAAGTGGTTTTTAAACATAAAGCAAAGAAAACTAGTCCACAAATCATAATCCCAGAGAATTTAGACAACAATGAGAACCCTAAGAGAGACATACATGGATCTAATCTACGTGGGAAGTAGAAAAAGATAAGATATCCTGAGTAAATTTGGAGCATGGAGACCTTGGGGGAGGGTTGAAGGGGAGGGGAGAGACAGGGAGGGTAATAGTGAAAAATGTAGAGCTCAATAAAAATCAATAAAAAAGTGGGAGCACATCAAAAAACAACAACAAAAATGCAAAACAAATGCACAGCCCCTCTGAGTAAAGCTTCATAGTTTCTTATAAAAGTAAAGATAGTATACAGTCCCAAAATTTACATCAAGATTTTACCCAAAGGAAAGAAAAATATGCCCATGCCTGTGACTGTAGATCTTCTTTGTTAGTTTGACTGGATTTAGAATCTCGTAGGACACACATCTGTTAGCAGATCAATGAAGAACTTTCCACAGAGGTTCAACAGATGAGGGATGATCCACCTTGAATGTGGATGACACTATACAAAATGCTTGGGTCACAAAGTAAATAACGAAAAAAAGACAAAAGTCAATTAAGCATGGGAATTCCTTCCTTTCTCTACTACTATATAGTTCCTGCCATAGTAGAATATATACCTCTTGAACTGTCAGATAAACTAGCAAACTCTCCCTTAAATAGCTTTTTGACAGGTCATACCTAATGAAAATCTACAATGTCTACATCAATATTATTTCCAGAAAGTCTTTTATTTTTATCAGTCAATGAATAAAGCATCAATCGTTCCTTCTTCTAAGGGACTATTCCTCAAAAGGAGTATTTTTGGATGAGTGGAAAAAGAAATTGTGAGGCTTTCATAAAATGAAATGCTATTCTGCTGTGACAAAATATTACTAGGGACCCGAAGGATGAGAAGGAAATTAAGAATGACAGAAAGGAACTTTCTTCCATGAGGGTAATGCTCCAGATCTTAAATTGTGATGACCATTCCTGTTTGTTACAGTTTATTGGAGATATGTACAGTTGAAAAGTGTTGCATTTCAACAAAATTGGCTTAGAAAACATAATGAAAGGATGCATATCAAAATAATTGTTGTAGTTACGGGGAAACTTACAGCTGAAGTCCCTTGATGAGTGCTGTGGTTACATTTCCCTGCTTCAGTAATGAGGCATCCATCTGAATATTACTACATATGAGTCTTTGCACACTACCAAAATTGCCCATTGACGGGATTTATCTAGTGAAAGTAAACTGCTAGTCACTTAGTCAAAGATATTTAATTTTTTATGAATGTTGTAAAAGCTTTACTCAGTAACGTCATTTCATTTTATGTTCCAATAAGCAGTGCAAAAGGTCACTGCTTCCTCACACCTTCAACAATATTGCAGGCGAAGGACAATTCGTTCAATTTGTATTTGGTTGATTATCAACGAACTCAAACACTTGATACCATTTCTGTTGCCTCCGCCATTTTTTTTTCAAATAGTGCATGCCCTTTACAAAATTCTCAGAATACTTTTATTGATAAATGTATTTTTACATGTACAGTATATGACTTCTCTGTCATAACATAGTTTTCAGTTAGTCATTTGCATTTATATCCTGCTCATTCTCTTTTTTTTGGATGTGAAATAAGTAGCTTCTTAGCATGTGCATATAATCTAATACATCAGGGTTTATTCCCTTGAGTGTTTGCCTTAACATAATATTTAGAAAGACCATTTGTCTTGGTTAAGGTTTATTTTTTTCTTTTCTTTTCTTTTCTTTTCTTTTCTTTTCTTTTCTTTATTCTTCTCTCATACAATACATCCTGACCACAGTTTCCCCTCACTCCCATCCTTTCTAGTTCCCGGCCTCCTCAACACATACCTCAGTTGTTGTCCTTGTCTCCCAGAGCCACTCCACCTTTGTTTCCCTTCAGAAAAGAAGAGGCCTACCAAGGACATTAACTGAACACAGTGTAACAAGTTATATAAGACTCGGCACAAACCTTCATATCAAGGTTGGATGAGGCAGCCCAGTGGAAGGAATATGCATGACCAGGCAAGAGAGTCAGAGAAACTGCTGCTCCCCCTGTTAGGAGTCCAACAAGACCCCAGACTGAACAACCACAGAACCTATGCAGAGGGCCTAGTACAGACCCATGAGGGCTCCATGATTTGGTTGCCAAAGGGATTTGAGTTAATACAACAGATCTTTCAATTATTATATGCCTCCATTTCTGTTTCTACAAAGGCAGCAATTTCTTTTCCAATAAGATAAGGTTTATATCACCATGGTAAAACACTATTCCAGCAAGCATCTTGGGAAAGAAAGTTTATTTCATCTTACAATTGTAGTCCATCATCCAGGGAAGTCAGAGCAGGAATTTTAGGCAGGAAACAGAGGGCATGGGAAGTGTTACTAGCTTGTTCCTTATGGGTAGCACAGTCTGCTTTCTTATGGTACCCAGGACCACCAGCCAAGGAATAACACCACCACCAGTGAGTTGGGCCCACTCACATTAATAATTAGACAAGAAAGTCTACTACATTATTCCTCAGAAGTCAATCTGGTGGGGGTATTTCTCAATTGAGGTTCCCTCTTCCAAAATGACTCTAGCTTGTGTCAAGTTGACATAAAACTAGCCAGCACACCATTGCTATTCTTCTTGTTTGTAAATATAACCAATATATTCTTCTTCTTTTTTTTGCAAAAGTTCATCTTTAAACATTTGTCATTTTCATTTTTCAGGAATTACTTGACTAGACAAAAATTATAGGAACACATGTAATTGTTTTAAGTAATTAATTGGTTTTCCCCACAATATGTGTTAAAATACTCCTTCATTTCCTCATTGCTTTTAAGGCACATTTTAAGTATTTATAAACATGTGTGCAATGGAGTCTGTCTGAGGCTTTGCTACTATTTTTGGTCTGCTTGTGGTAAGAGAGTGCTGTAGCTGTTGTCTTACAACATTTCTTTCTCTGTAGTGAGTGCTGAACCTCAAACCTCGTGTTCTAGACAGTCACTCTACAACTAGAGTGTAGCTAGCTCTCTCTTTTTTCGCTTTCTCTTTTGGAGACAAGGTCTCACTCACTAAGCTGTCAGTATGGCCTTGAAATCACTCTGCATCCCAGACAGGCTTTGTAGCCTATTTAAAGTAGCTGAATTATAGGACTGCACCACCAGGACATAGTTTATTGTATTTTTTATCAGTCACTAACTCCTATCATTCATATAAAATACTCACTTTTAAGAGAATTTAATTTTAAATAAGCTTACTTTAATTTTTGATAAATTCATTGCATTTGACTTGTTATGCTTTATAAATGTTTATTGTTGATATACAGGAAAACTCTTGATTTGTCATGTTTAATATTTGTATCTTAAGTGTACCTTTATTTTTGCCTTTTTCTAATATGCATTTATGTAACCCATAAGTAACAATACCTGCTACTTTATCTCTTCTTCATTTCTTTCTTTAACCTTGTTGCATTGAGAAAAACAGCTAAGATATTATGTTTTAACATATAGTAATCTTGTTTCATTTAGATCACATTACCTTTTTTCTCTTTTGACTTGATAGGAATGGCAACATATCTTGGATAAAGGACTGATTTGATATCTTGATAAGATATCTTTATATTTTTAAAGAATGATTGTTTTGCTAATTTGTTAAATATTTACCTGTTTTGAAAATTGCAGAAATGGCTTAGTGAGTATATGCATGTGACATAAGTAAAAAGACCTGAGTTTAGAATCCCAGAACCCATGTAAAGCAAGAGTCATCTATATGCACAGCTATAATCCTAATGCTCCTATAGTGAGATAGGAGGTAGACAGGAGAATCAGGAGAATTACCAGAAATTTTTGGCACCCTAGCCTGGCACAAAACAATACTGACTAACAAGAGACTATCTCAAACATGGTAGAAGAGAATACACACACACACACACACACACACACACACACACGGTTTCACACACACACACACACACACACACTTTCTTTAATTCTTGGAGAATGTCATACAACATATCTTTGTCATACTCACCTCTTCTCTCTCCAGTTCCCCATGGATCCATCTTTTCACATCCCCTTTTTCTTTTTAGGAAACGCTCCCAGCAGATATCCTTATTATCTTTTTGCACACTTGTGTTCATTTTCTTCCCTTTAAAAAGACTTTGTTTAAATATTTGTGCTCATGTATATGCTATTTCCTAAGTACTATTGGTGGTTTGCATGCATTTTTCACACCTGTCAACACCCATGTGTCTTATGCTTTATAAACTGGGTTTCATTACCTAGTTGTACAGTTTTTTCTCCCACCTTTCCTATTAGTGTGACTGTCCAAGTGACTCCAAACCCCAAAGGAAACATTCAGTTTCCTTGGTTACATCCCTATTTATCTTGTTTAATGACTGTTTTGATTCCCTTTTCCTACTTAGAAAAAAAGCAGTATCTGAAAACCAAGAGACACAGCTTGACTGAACACAATATTGGTTTCTCTGTGAAAATAGGACTCTGTCCCTTGTCATTGATTTTTTCAGTCCAGTCCAATTTTGTTTTGTCATTCATGTGCCAACTCATTTATTCTTTGCAATAAATATGTTAATTGAAATATAACTAGCTAAGTCATTTTGCTTCTTCATTTTGACTGAAGCTCCATGACCACATTTATTTTACTTTATTCAAATAGCAAATTTTCTTTAAAGAGTTCTTAAATTGTCTATAAAAGTAGGACATATACAAAAGAAATGACACATCATAAATTGCTTAAACACATACTTGCACAGTTTCTTCTTGATTTTCTCAGAATGATCATTTTAATAATGTTACATATGGTTCATATAGTACAGCAAGTGATTATAGTACTGGTGTTGCAAATCATGTACAGCAAGCAATTTCTATGTTATATCTTTATAACCATCTATGTTCTTAATTAAAAACAGTGCTTTCTGCTAACACCATTTTAAAAATCCTCACCATAAACAGTCACAAAATATACCTTTGCCCTGAATCCAAGAAGGATTGGTAAGATGGATCAGCGTCACATGTTTGTTACAGCAAATTTTCAAACTGAAGCAAGTGAACACTTTCAAGACATATCTGTTAGGTGTTGTGCCAGATTATAACCCCCAGAGAGAGACCAGCAGAGAGGCCCAGACTGTAATAAGGCAGGTTTATTTAGCATAATACAAACACGTTTGGAAACCCCTGTCTGCTGACCCTGTTGCAGTGAGGTAGAGAGGAGATGTAGTTCCTCTGTGGGGTAAGCTTTTGAAGGTGTAACTACAAAGAGGCTTTTTCAAGCTGCTTTGGCATGGGTTCGAGGATTTTTGCTCTGTCCCATCCTGCTGTCAGTTAATTCTTTGTTCTTAGAGCAAGGCCATCTTTATTAGCCTGTACCAGGTGGCCAGGCATAATTTCTCAAGTGGGAGGGGGGAAGGCCACTATCTTCCTGGGAACAAGCAAGCCTGGGTTTCTATTTTTAAAACATTTTGCTAGGAAATTCCTTCTCACCCCTTAAGAATAAGGGGTAAAGGTCTTACATTAGGAATTTTTAAATCTACCTCAATGCCACAATATAGAACACAGACTTGAATTTCAAGTGCAAAAAAAGAGTAAGTCACTGTGTTTCAGCTGCAGCTAATGGTTCTAGTTCCTCAGATTTCCCACGCCATCAAGCGATACAACAGTAAATGGAAACAGTAGTAGTTTAACACCTGGCCTTGATATAGTGAATTCCATTAATGGAATAGAAATAATAACATAATGGGTTTTTGTTAATGCAATGCCCATTAACATTAAAAATATTCTTTTAAGACAAATGTCTTAATTTTCTTTTACTTTGAAATTGTTGTATGGCTTTTGCAATGGTACAAAATAAGAAAACTATAATTTAAATTCAAGCAGACTCATCTACAGTGTATTTGCCCTGATGAATTTAATTATGAGGTATCAATGAGTGATTACAGGAATTAATTTTACAATATCAATATGAATTACTTTTTCATTTAGAATGTTCACTAAAATTCTAGATGTAAGTCTTTTATAATAACACTTTCAGCATTTTTCTAAAAAATATGCATGGATAAAAAAAGACAATAATCCAAGTATTTCTCACAGTTGTCAATGACTATCGCTTTATCTGTTGCATTAGCTTGTTTTCTACCCTATCATAAAATAATTGACATAAACAACTTCTAGAGAAAAACCATTAATTTGGGTTCTCAGTTTAGAAACTGCACTCCAGTATCACATTGACTTCTTCTGGGTTTCATTGTGGGTACAGGATAGCAATGGTAGGAAGTATATGGCAAAGTAAAGTGTTTACTTCATAGCATGGGAGAAAGAAGTGACATTATCATAATCTCACAATTCTCTTCAAGAGCATTGCCTGCAAAGACCCAGAAGCTCCCATGGAGTCTTTCATTTTAAACGTCCATAACATCTCCCAATAACATCACTGTGCTATCAGACATTGAGCCTTGTGCTTTATCTTCCTCTAAGTGTGACATTTCTGGTTCACCTGCAAAGGTTCATTGAATTTTCAGTTCTTTAGCTATCTAGCCATAAAAATGAATGATGCCTTACTTGGTTGCAACACTGATGTAACTGGAGATCATTAGATTAGATATGCAAACAAGACACAAAATTAAGTACTTCAAGTTTTCTTTCATTGCGAAACAATTTAGGAAATCTCCTAGAAAAATTGATTTAACAGTGTTTACTAGAGACTGGAAAGGGAGAGAACATGTAAGATAGAAAGAAGATAATAAAGAGCAGTAAAAACCCATAGTGGGAGGATATATTCTGGTGGTAAAAGCAAAGTATTATAAGTATTGATAAGGTATCAATATTGTATTTAAAAGTATTTTAAAATATCCAACACATAGTAATAATTATTCTTGAAGAGATAGAAATTCACGACTTGGAGAATGGTTCTTTGAGTAAAATATACATCACAGGAACATGAGTCTATGTTTGAATCTCCAGAACTAGTGCAAATTTGGGCATAGTGGCTTGAGTCTTAAATCTAAGCATCATACAATTAAATGGGAGGTGGAGACAGGAGAATTTCCAAAAGTTCATAGGCCAGCTAACCTGGCATACACAGTGTTAAGAACAAATGAGACACTGTCTCATACAAGGTGACGATCAACAATTGCAATTTTTCTAGCAATTTCTCACCACCATACCTGTTCTATATCATGTGGGCCTCCCTCACGTAGAAAAATACACACACACACACACACACACACACACACACACACACACGAGGAGGTATATACTTATCCCAATTTAATTATACATTGTATATGTATATTCAATTAGTATACTATCACATAAAAATGTACACATTAAAATATAAAATAAAATGAAGATTCCTGTGTTCTGGCACATAAGGACTAAATTAGAATATCTAAGTGTAAAAATCTGAAGTTTTCAAATGTCAGGGTGATTATGAGATTTTTCAGTAAAGTTTAGGAAGTACTGTTTTAAAATGAAAGATTCTGACAGTACCCTCTACATCCTTCTTGAGAAACCTTGACCCTGCTCATTTATATGCTGATGATTCTGAAAGCTGTGTTTGTAGCTAAATTCCCTCCTGAGATCCAGACCTATATATAGACCTGCTTATCTCATAGAGCTGAGACATAATGTCATGAAATAATCTCTTCCCCTTGCCAGTTGACTCACAACACAGATACTCATACACCCACTTCCTCCTAATATGTAGTCAGTCTTTTAAAGCTTAATGGCAGCCAAACCAAGCAGGATGGTGTCAAGTACACCTCACTAATGGCCCATGCCACATTTCTCTTTTATATATTTTCATCTAGTTACTTCTTTCTTCACTCTTATTGCTGTGTTATTTACAGCCACTGTTGCCTCGTATAGGACATTCCAACATCTTTGTTTGCCCTTGGTCTCTATTAATTATTTTCTGCAAGCAACACAGTCATCACTGTAAAATACAAATTGCTTAGATGACTTCCTCACTTCAAACACCCCTCACATTTTTTAACAACCATAAATATATAAGCCTGCTTTTATTAAATCCTGATATTGGATTTTATGACATATGATTACTCCGATCTCTTTAATAATTGCCTCTGCCACTCACATTTCTCCCCCATTGAACCATGCTCATTTTGTTCCAGGCTACAGAAATAAAACTTTCCAGCTATCACAGCACACTATACTATCTTTCTTGTATAGTTAATATTAAGTCACTGTAAAAATTTTCACTTGTCTTTCCTTGTGAATGTAATATATGTATTGAGTGCAGTTATGTGCTCCGTGTGTGTATGTGTGTATGTGTGTGTATGTGTGAGTGGTGTGTGTGTGTGTGTATGTGTGAGTGGTGTGTGTGTGTGTGTGTGTGTGTGTGTGTGTGTGTTAGAGGACAGGTTTTGAATTCATGTTTGGAAAGTGCTTATAAAATGCAATAAAATATGCCCATAAAGCAAGTTATAGAAACAAACTGGGGGTAACTGTCTGTCTTAAATAATACAATATGACTTGAATCAAAGATTTCTTTACTTTAGTTCCAATCTTTAAAGCAGTTCAAATAATGTGATTTACAGAGATTTCTGTTTACTAAATGGAAAAACTAATAATTTGTTTAGAAAAGTACCTGGCACACATGAAGCACTCAATAAATATTACCTATTACATTTTCTTTCTTTATATGTCAAGTATTATTCGCCACTCTCATAATTTTATACATTTTAATAGTGTCTTTCTCCACTATACACCACCCTCACAGAACAATAAAACTTGTTTTAGTGTAACTGATACCTTTCCCTACTATCTTGCATTTTGGGTGATCTTCTCCAAGTCTTCCTTCACTCTGGCATTAAATGTGATGACCAAAGTTATAAGCATTATTTTTCAAATAAAAAATATGTTTATTTTGAAGTGACTTTCCTAATAATTACCAACATTTTCTTGCCTTAGAAACTGTAGCAACATTTTGGGACAGTATCTTCAAGGAATCTAAAAGAGTTTCAAGATCAAAATCCATTCCGGCAGGCATAATTGACAGCTCCAACCCCAGTTCCTAAATCCTGTGATTGAGTAAGCATTTTGCTGACAACAGAAGTTTCTTTTGTTATTTATTATAAAGGAAATTAACAAATTGCTTAGCCATAGGGCACACTGATAGTGTTATTTCTCACTTGATTGATTCTTAAAAAGATTTGTTAGGGCCAACAAGTAAATTTTATGAGATGAGGGAAGTGAGATTTTTATATAAATTTGTAAATAAAGTCTTATGAGGTTTTATAAGATTTATAGTCCGTGAATTCTTATTTTCTTTTGGCTATTTTTGACTGTAGATGATCATTTGTGAAGGTCTGCAAAGAACAGCTTCCTAAATAAATATTATGCTCATAGTTTTGCAGCAATATTCTAAATGAAAGTTTTTTAGTATTGTTTTTTTTTTAATTTTTTGAGACAGGGTCCAAATGAAAGGTTTAAGGTACAATATAAGTTTACCTAAAATAAATCAAAGAATCAGTGCTTTAAGGCATGGGGCAGATGTGAAAAGTTATTCCAATATACAAATAACTAGAAACTGAGGACTGAGAAAAATATATGATTGAACTGAGGTTACATAGCTGGCATGATTGTCAAGACGAAGACCAAGTATATGATAGCCTATTGTTCTGGACAAGCAGCTTGCACTGGGCTCCAGAATAACAGATCCAACAGAAATGCAATGACTTGTCTTTAGTGCCATGCAATCAAATTGAACATTGAAACAAGCTAGTTTTACAGAAGAAAAAGAAAGAAAAAAAAAAACATAAAGGTTTCCAGTCCACCTGAGTCACTATAATAAGGAAGTGTTTTCCATTATCACTATGAGGAAAGTAACTTTGCAATGACGGATCTGCTTGTTGTCCTCTGTTCAACTCTGTTTTGCCTTTGAAGCTAATCTTTGTTCAACTCATGACCATACATTCTACCTACAGAAGAAGTGTTGTTCAATTCGGATACTGTGCAGTTCCATGTGTTGAAACCAAATTGGATATACAATTTTCTCTCTTTTTTTTTAATTTTTCCATACAATATCGTTTGATTATGGTTTTGCTGCCTCCAATTTCTCCCAGGTCCTTCCCACTTCCCCACCCACCTGTATTCACACCATTTCTTTATATCACTAGAATACAAAGACATGTAAAATTAATAATAATACTAAATGATAAAAGAGGTAAAATGAAACAAACAAGAATAGGACTAAACATGCAAAAAGTGTAAATAGTCAAATGAAAATTACAAGAAACACATACAAGACACTAAGATGCACACATTTTCATAAAGAGAAAACCCACTAAAATAAAACCGAAACCATAATATATAAGCAAAAGATCTGTTAGAAAAATTAAAAATAAAGGACAGGAAAAAGCATTATAAGAAAATGAATCCTCGAAAACTTGCACTGAGTTTGCATTTGCCATCTATTGCTGGCCTTACATATGGTTGTATACTCAGTGAGACTCCATTGGAGAGAGTTAATTTTCCTTTGCAAGCAGTTATCAGTTGGAACGCTTCTGGGTTAGGGATTGGAGCTTGTGTCTACTTCTCTGTTATAGGAGTCCATCTGGCTTAGACCTAGGCAGGCCCTGTGCATGCTGCTTCAGTCTTCATGAGTTCATATGTGTGTCAGCCTTGCTGTGACCAGAAGGTTTTACTTCCTTTGTGTCTTCCATCCCCTCTGGCTCTTACAATCTTTCCACATCTTCTGCAGAGATTCTAGAGCTCTTACAGAGGAATTTGATGGGTGCATCCCATTTGGACTGAGTGTTCCAAGGTCTCTCACTCTGCACATTGTCCAATTTTGGGTCTCTATTTGTTTCAGTCTACTGAAGGAGGAAGCTTCACAGATTATGGTTGAGCAAGACACTGATCTATGGGTATAGCAGAATGGCATTAGGAATCATTTTATTTCTATGTTCTTTTAGCAGACAGTAGTATTTAGTTTCCCCCTATTACCTCTTATTTTTTTATTTTTTGTTTTTTATTGCTTTATAAATAATACCCTTCAAAATTCCCACCTCCTCCCCTCCTCCCATTTCCCTCCAACTCCCCCACTCATTCTCCCCTCTCCCCCTCCAGTCCTAAGATAGGGCAGGGTACCCTGCACTGTGGGAAGTCCAAGGCCCTCCCCACTCCATCCAGGCCTAGGAAGGTGTGCATCCAAATAGACAAGGATCCCAAAACGCCAGTACATGCAATGGAATCAAATCCCAGTGCCATTATCATTGGTTTCTCGGTCAGCCCCCATTGTCAGCCACATTCGGAGAGTCCGGTTTGATCACATGCTCATCCAGTCCCAGTCCAGCTGGCCTTGGTAAGCTCCCATTAGATCAGTCACACCATCTAAGTGGGTGGATGAACCCCTCACGGTCCTGACTTCCTTGCTCATCTTCTCCCTCTTTCTGCTCTTCAATTGGACCTTAGAAGCTCAGTCCAGTGCTCCAATGTGGGTCTCTGTCTCTATCTCCATCTGTCGCCAGACGAAGGTTCTATGGTGATATTCAAAATATTCATCAGTGTGGCTATGGGACAAGGCCAGTTCAGGCACCCTCTCCTCTACTGTCCAAGGACCTAGCTGGGGACATCCCCTTGGACACCTGGGAACCCCTCTAGATCCAAGTTTCTTGCCAACCTTAAAATAGTTCCCTTAATTAAGATATCTTCTTCCCTGCCCTTCCTCCATCTCAACTATCCCACTCCCACAAGTTCTCCCCAGTCCTCCCTTTCTCTCTTCTCTCTCCTGCTCTCTCCTTCCCCCCACTCCACCCCTCCCCCATGCTCCCAACTTTTGCCCAGCGATCTTGTCTGCTTCCAATTCCCAATTTTTTGAGATGGGGTTTCTCTGTAGCTTTGAAGCCTGTCCTGGAACTAGCTCTTGTAGACCAGTCTGGTCTCGAACTCACAGAGATCCTCTTGCCACTGCCTCCCGAGTGCTGGGGTTATAGGCCAAGTTGAGGGAGTGATGTGGTGGCACAGCAAGGAAAGAGATGTCTCCGTAGAGGAAGTCATTTCAGGGCTGGGGAGAGACCTAGCACTAGGGAAATTTCCAGGAATCCACAAAGATGACCCCAGGGAAGACTCCTAGCAATAGTGGAGAAGGTACCTAACTGGCCTTCCCCTGTAATCAGATTGGTGACTACTGTAACTGTCATCATCCAGTAACTGATGGAAGCAGAAACAGAGATCCACATCCAAGCACTGAGCCAAATTTAAGGAGTTCAGTCAAAGCGAGGGAGGAGAGATTATATGAACAAGGAAGGGATCATGATGGGGAAACCCACAGAGAGAGTTGGGTTCACCTAAGACCATCAGTCAATGAACATATTTACATCATAATCCATAACAGTAACGAAATGACAGGTATGAAGTAGCAATGACAGTGATTCTAAGTTTGGAAGTCACTACAACATGAGGTACTGCATTAAGAGGTTGCAGCATTTAGGAATGTGGAGAACCACAGTCCTAGAAGATATGTATGACCTTGTACCTCTCACCAAAAAGTAAAGTGAACCCACTTCAAATAAAATTTTATTAAAATTAACCCTGTTCCCTCATGTTTTTATCCCCCATCCATCCCTTTTACTGTCCCCCACACCCCATAGCTTACCCAGGAGGTCTCATCTATTTGGTACATTTACACAATGGAGTATTACTCAACAATAAAAAATACAATGGCATCATGAAACTTACAGGCAAATAGCTGGAGCCAGAAGAAATCATTCTGAGTGAGGTAACCCAAACCCAGAAAGAAAAACACAGTATCTACTTACTCATAAGTGGATACTAGATAAAAGCAAAGGGTAACAAGACCACAATCCACATACAATTATTTTGAAAAATAGGATTATTTTCTCAAATAAAGCAAAAGAATTACTTTACCCAGTAATTTATTCTTAGGTATAAAACAATAAAAATGGAAAAATGTCTACAAAAAAATTAAATGAATGTCCATTACTGCATTGTACATAGTTACCTATGTAGAAAAAAGCACAAGTATCTTTTAAGAAATAAATACGAAAGCTCATCTATCTCCCCTTCCCAGGGTGATCCATATATCACTCCTAAGGTTCTCCTTATTATCCAGCTATCTGGAGCTGTGGACTGTGGTCTTGTTACTGTGAACATTGTATTCTAAATTGGTAATTCAAATAATGAAATGAAATAATGTAGACTCCTATTTATTTCTTAGTTGAAACATAATGTGGGTAACCAGAACATTAAAAAATAAATAAATAACATCAACCAAACAGAAAAAGGCAAAACAAGCTAAAAATTGAACAAAAAACAAATAAACTGAAATATGTCAGACTGTCTACCTCTCTGTTCGCCTACTATGAGAAGCTTGTGCAAAGTAGTATTTGCCAAAATTAATTCCGAACCATAAGGATCTGAATTTTATATAATTGCTCAGTGATTCTTTTGAGCAGGCAAGTTTGTTGAACACTTGGGGTTAAAAAAGGTATCAAATAAAAATAATTTTCAGTGACAAAAGGACATCACAATTTGACAAGGTTTTGTCTCTTGTCTGTATTTTTCATGTGGCCTATCCTGAAGCTACATCAAACTATTTCATATTCATTGACTTTGATACATATTACTTTTTTCAATATGCCTTTATATGTCATTTTGTTCCTTTTGTTGGAGTGCCTCTCTGCCCCCTTTCTACCTATTGCCAAAGAGCCATATCAAAGACCAGTTTTCCTATGAAACATTTTCCTGGTTTTTTTGTCTAGAACTTAGCACTTATATGTTGCAGTTTCTGCCATTTAGTTTTATAGAAAATGCTGTTACTAAGCACTGCCTATGTCTTACTAAACACACAGCCCAAGAGCTAACACAAAATAACCACCCAATTTATATTTTCTATACAGAATGAATTAATTAATAAATGAAAATAATTGATGAGTAAATATATGAACAAGTTCATCAAGTATCATGGTTTTAATAGAATATAATGTAGAAAGCAAGAAATTGATTCATTTGTCTTTAATTTAGTTTAAAATATGTTTATTCTATATAATTTGATGAAAATACATGTAATAATAAATATCGATGTATAACGCACATACAGTGAGTTCACATTTTAAGTATTCTCTTCCATGGATCCACATTCCTTGTGTTTAACAATCACTGATCCAAGACCATACTCTGAATTATTCAGATTATTTGTAATGTACAAATAAGTGTTTTGAATTCATGTAAGAAACAACGTTTCATTGGTAATGCGACAATAGCTAACGAAAAAGTTGAAAACCAGCTTTATATATATGAGAATTTGACAAGCTCAACCAACTAATATCTTCAAACAACCATTCTTAGATTTAAGACACTATAAAACTTCTCCCAACCTTGCTATGGTAGTCTGCTGTTCTATGTGCTTTTAAAACTGAAGATCCATCCTATCATCAGAATGCTAGCACACCCATTTCCGGAAGAAACTTTCATGCAAATTTCCAAGTGTGTAAGGATAAATGATAAAGTCTCCAAAGAATATACAAGAACAGGTTGTGTGACATTTTTTTCCTGATCGTTAATGTTTTTAAGTGTTATAGAATGTAGTCTGCGACTTGCCTTCGCTGTAATATACCATCTGTTAAGTTCCTACCTATATCTTTGCACCACAACTTTTTCCTTTAAGAAGTTTTCAACTATGCACAAGTTATATGCATGATATAAAGAATTTCCATGTGTTAGAGTAGCAATAAAGGCTCATTAATGGCAACCTTCTGGTCAAGAGAATAGAATTGCTGGCCTGAGTTTTACTTGCACCACAGCAATCACTTGACTAAGGGACCACAACTAAGAGAATGAGTTTATCTTAAGCTGTGCTAAAGAAATTGCTAAACTGTGTTTTTATTAATGAGGTACTCTACTTTCCCTTCCCAGAATCCCTGCTCTAGCTCTGTCCTTACAAGCTGAGGAGTCCAGGGTTTCACTGGGTCTGTCCCCATGTCTGAGTCCCAACTCATAAAAGTGAAGCTTGTCACCTTTCCTTTACCTGCCATTTTCTTTTGCAGATAGAAGTCAGAAAATAGTACGCTTCTTCTGACACTTTAGACTTTTATAGACTTTCTCTAATTAGTAGCATAAAGGTCAAACATCATGTGACTGCTTGCTTGTCATGATTTTGACCAGCATGCTGTTTTAAAAAGGAGAGTTTTATCCCTTTCTCTTCTCCATTCTCTTTCCCTGGACAGCTGCTACATTTTACAATTTTACATTTTACTTGCCTAGCAAAGGGTTTTCCGTATAAAGTCTATTATAGTTGTTTGCCAGTTTTCATTTTAGCATTTCCTTAGATTATTTCATTAATGAAACCAAGAACCCTAAAGGAGACCTCAATCTTCCTGGCATCATTTGATGACCACAAAGGGACTCCCCAAATTTCTGGTAATACATGTGCCACTTACTTTGATGTACTAATTATTGTAAAAAGCCTCATACACAAAATATGTACTTTATGTGTATAATGTTCTTTTAAGCTTTTTAAATGTCATTATAGTTAATTTTCGTCTATGTGCTTCACTATAAATCTTTAAGAACAAGACGTTTCTACTCATCTGTAGCACAGTTATTACACTTAACAATATGGTTATCATTATATTATATAATTTAAAATCCATAGCTATAGTTCTTCAGTTATATCAGCAATGTCATTTTTAGGCAAATATTTCTCACCCAGGTTCCAATCAAAAGTAACTTTATAACTATTCAGGCTTTTTAAATCTAGTCTAAGTTTCTTATGATTTCCTCCTTTTGCTTACTTTTTTTGTAAAATTGACACTTTAGAGGAGTCTAGACTGATTGATAAAATCCATTTTATTATTTCTTCACAATTGGATTTTGATCAAATATTTGTGAGAAAAATTTCACATGCTGATGTTTTAATCCTTTTGTGTACACCACAGAATGGAATGATTTTGTTCCCTTATTTGTAATTTCACTTTAGATTACTTGGTTAATGTGTTATCTAAAATGCTTCTCTTGGAGAAGAAACCTCCCCTCTACTTAGAAAATTGGATGTCAAATTGGATGTGAATGTTGTGTCCATGCAGCCTTTGTCCATGGATGCTTCTTAATAGGTATGTGTAATATATTGCTTTTAAATATCTATTATTCTTCTCATGACACAGAACTCTCTCTCTGTCTCTGTCTCTGTCTTTCTCTCTCTCTCTTTGAGACAGGGTTTCTCTGTAGCTTTGGAGCCTATCCTGGAACTAGTTCTTGTAGACCAAGCTGGCCTCAAACTCACAGAGGTCTGCCTGCCTCTGCCTCCCAAGTGCTGGGATTAAAGGCATGCGCTACCACTGCCTGGCTAATGATACAGAATTTTGTACAACAAAGAATTCCCCCATCCCTTTGTAGTGTTATTGTGTACTCATGGGGTTTCTTTTGTTCATTGTGCATTAGGCATTTCACAGGGACAATCTCTCTCTTTTTTTTTAATGATCAAGTGAATTCTTCCTCAGGCTGATTCTCACATCACTTTGACATGTCTTCTAAAGTATTTAAATACTTCCTTGCATTCTAATTTGACAAGGTATCCTTATCTCCTCATATACTTTTCCTTCCTGGCCTTGGGATCGACCATTCCTCCATAGAATTATGGTGCTTTTTAAATTCAGAGTACAGATCAGGAAGAGTTCAAAGTTTGGGCACTTAGATATTCTTATTGCTCATCAGGTATCATTGAACATAGGATACTTCATTGGCCAGAGTGTTTGAGTCATGATTTGGTAGTGATCACCACACTTCTAATCTAATACCAGAAGGTTCTTTTCTGGTTACATGTTTGTTTTCTTTTACCTGTAGAATTCTATTCCGATCTGAATATTAGTGTATCTACTAATTCAATTCCACATGCCACATAGAATACTTTTATACTTGCTACTGCAGGACTGCAATATAACTCAGTACTTGAGTACTTATGTATAATTAATATTGCATACAACAAAACAAACCCACAACACTTGTTCATGGCGTCTTTGTGATTATTTGTGTCTTTAGAACATGTCCCTGTGAGGGTATTCAAAACAGTGCGCTCAAATGTTACTTGGACTTATTCTTTGTTATTCTTAAATAACTGTCATTAATAATTAAATCCACTTGTTTATTCCAGTATTCAATTTTAGGCCCTTTATTCTTGCTAATAAATGTTACATTTTAAGTGTGTGAGACATTACGATGTTTTGAAAACCACGAACAAACAAGATTGTCAAGGAACTCTCACCTTCTTCTCACTTTTACCATCATTTAATGATGTGTTGTCACTGTCAAGCCAATTAATTCTTAGTTTGTCTTTCTTTTGAACCCTTTTGTTAAAGTAAAGACATATATAGATACACATTCACAACTCATGTTGTTCATTTTCTCTTACATAAAATCATATTATATGGTATATTATCTTTTACTGTCTAGTTACACTTACATACTATTCTGGAAATTACCAACTTTATTTTTTTTTCTTTTCCTTATTCATTATCTTACCGATCCTACACTTTACTAAAAACAATCTCTCAAATGTTGAAAATTTAGATTGTTGCTGGTATGCTGTCATTATAGACTTAATTATAAACATAAGAAAAATTGTGCTTAGAACTCTTTCTCCAGCTAGTCAAGACTTGCTTAGATGTAAGACTGTTCATTTCCAGGGCAAAGGCATATGCAAAGTTCATCTAACTATTGTCATCTCCACTATCCAGTTGGCATTACTGAAAATTCCCACTGGCAGTGTATGAGGAAAGTGACAAGAGTGAAAGAGTCTTCCTATGTAGCCTTGGTTGTTTCAGAACTCACTGAATACCAGGGTGGCCTCAAACTCACAGAAATCTGATTGCCTCTACCTTATGAGAACTAGAATTAAAGGTGTGTGCCACCCTGCCCAATCAACTCAGAAGATTAGGATACAGTGTCAAGTCATGGTGATTTACATGTTTTCAACTGTGTTTCTGAACAAATGTTTCTCACAGTTTAGACTAGTTTGAATTTTAGGAAGGTGCCGTGTCTATGCTATATCGCCCACCGGCTCTTTATGAACACCACATAATCAAATGCATGAAATTTTATGTGCAAACTTATGAGCATCCTAGACAAGCCACATAAAATCTGCACAAAAGCTCGCAACATTGGCGACATGCTCGTTTTAAATTGTATCAAAATTTGTCACTAAACACTTTATGAAAAAAATTAGTTTCCATAGTTTCTTATTTTAAAATGACAAATACCAGATTGTAGGCCTGAAATTTATTAAATCAGTCACTTTGGGGAGGCGCATTTTATGCAGAAAAGCTTTGCATTATTCAATAAAAGCTTTAAGAGAATCATAAAATATTCAAAGAAAATGCCCACTCCAAGATCCTAAGCTTAAAGTGTTTATACTTACTTGACTTTGTTCAATAAAATCCCCAAACTCAATCTAATATCAATGAATAGGGAATTAGATTGAGTGGTTATCTAAGTTTCTAGAATTACCTATTTCATTTTTCCTTATTTGCGATATATTAAATTTAAATTTCAATATATATATATATATATATATATATATATTTGCGATATATATATATATATTTAAATTTCAATATATATATATATATATATTAGCTTTCACCCATCTCTTCTCTATTTAGTTAGCTGTGATTGCTGTCCCTCCAGTGCTGTTTGCCTTAATGTTGCACTCCCAGTAGCTAGAACAATACCGTAGTTGTTATAGGGAATGTTTATGAGTTGATTAGTGTGTGCAGGAATAGAAAAAAACATGATATGATGTAAGGCAAAAACAAAACTATTTACCTATCTGCAGTAAAATATAGGTTTCACGATACTTCCTCATTTCTCTCGCCCCACCGAGATTCCTCTAGAAATCTCAACCTTTCTGTTGAGAGCCATTGTTTTTGAAGAAGTCGTCTGCAGGACTCAAAGAGGTGCAAATTAGTTACACCCACCGCCTTTCCTCTAAATCTTCCTTGCAAATTATCAGCCCTAGCAGCAGATTATGTCACATTTACAGCTCTTGCCTTATTTTCATTCTGAACGCAATTTCCAAAGATATTCTATATGATTATAAAATTTTAATGCTCATTAGTTTTAACAAAGGTGTGATGTCTTTTGAAGTAGAAACATCAGCATTTAAAGGCATTCATCATTTCATCATTGTTAGACATTTTGCTTGTTTCTGACATTCAGACATATTGCTTTCACGACAAGATTTTTCTATTTGTTTTGCATTTGGCACTGTTTACTCAGGATAGTTTCTGTTCCTCTGGTGTAAAACTGTTGGTTAAATGCAATCAAATGTCCAGCTAAGTTAGACATTGTTAGGAAATAAGTAAACATTCTTACAAATCTAGATATCTGAGGATGCCTACCACAGTGAAATCATTTTAATTCCCTACAGTATTTCAGAGCATGAACTTGGAAACATAGCCAAAATTATCTCCAGTGCTACATGAAATGTATGGCTTTTGTTTTGAACTACTAAATTCTTTGATTGAGGCAGATTTTGCCAAGCAGTGGAAGTATCTGAGTGTCAAACCTTAAGAAAGTGTCAACAAATTGCCAAGGAATTGTCCTCTTCTTGTTTGCATCAGGTTAATTCAATTTAGTTTCCTCACACAGTTATTGCACTTTATCTTTACCACCCACGTTTTAGTTCTTGTTACTCATAGTCATAGGCATATTTATAATTCTTTCCATTTATTCTGGAAACCCAGACACATTTGGGCTACTGTTGCACATTTGCCATCTAGTGGAGCAAGTGGGAATTGCAAACTTACACCTCCAGTTGGGGCAAGACACTTGGAGACCGTTTTTTCACAAGTCATATTAATGGAAAGCATAAACTATCCTTTCTATTCATTAGAGGTGAGAGAGATGGGTTTAGCGTATGTATTCACATTAAGGAAATGAGTCTTCCTAAAAAGGAGAGAGGAATAACACAAATATCTTCCAATTTTTTGCCTATCAATTTCATACTCAAGTACACTTAATAGGAAGTTAAGGTGAACTGTGGCAAGTAAAACAAGGCATTAATGATACTTTGATGTTATATCGACAAGATGAGAATGCTGCTTGCTTTGTTTTGCCTGGAATGACAGAATACTTGAAAACAGGTGATTTATAAAGCACACCAGTGGACTTTCTCACAGTTCAGAGACTGAGTCCAAGACTAAGGCACCAAGAGGTTCAATAACCTGGTGAAGGTGCTTTCTTGTTGATGGGAAATATGGAAAAGGGGATCATTATATCTTCACATGGGAGAAGGTAGAGGAGGAGGGTAACCCAAATACTACAGAGATCTTTGTTTTAAAGAACTTTAGCCCGTTTCTCAAGGGTAGAGTTTCCATGACCTTAGTACTTCTCCAAGCTCACCCATCCCTTAATGCAATTCCTTTGAGAACACAAGACTTGGAATACAGTGAAGTTGTTTCAGTAGCAATAGATTAATCAAGCAATACAGAGCTACAATCATTTCTGAGTAGATAGTTATACATGCTGTTTCCATAATTTATATATGATTAAAATTAATCATTTCACATATACAGAAGTTCCTCTACTTTTACCTCAAAATAATTGAAATTTGTATCCCCAAATCATCCATTACTGGATATCCATTTGACAAGAAGATAAACCTTTCAAAGACAAAACAAGAAATACACAACTTTGTACCCAGCAAATTCATGACATGGCCGAACGTTGGTGGTACACACCTTTAATCCCAACACTCAGGAGGCAGAGACAGGTGGATCTCTGTGAGTTTGAGGTCAGCCTGTTCTACACAGTGAGTTCCAGTGCAGCCAGGGCTGTTACTCAGAGAAGCCCTGTGTCAAAAAAAAAGTGTGACGTGTTATTAATGTTATATTTTAAAATAGCAAATAACATTCAAGTGGTATATTGAGACTGAATAATTGAGAAGTTAAGATAATTAAAACAAACTTAAATTAAGCATCTTCACTAGAAGGGAGTAGTATATACATTTTTTAAAACCTGAAAGCGAAATTTTGTATTCCGTATGAAAAGCTCTATGCTATAATGAGAAAATGTGAGATATTAGTACAATAATAGCTTCATATACATGTAGTATATAACACATGCAGTGATATGGTATCAGATGTTCATTAAGATGATTTCCACTACTGGTTATTATGTGAAAAATGCAATAATGATCACCAGAAGAAAACCTCTGTGAGTATGATTATGTACTTCTTTTTTAAGACCTTCCAGGCTGTTTTAATGAGAAAACTTAATGCTTGGTATTAAACCCTGCCAAAAATGGAGGAGTATTTTACTCTCTTTAAAACATGGCTGCTATAGCCCTAAAAGCTGTGGCACTAATCACCCTAAAGTAGTGGTCTGAAATATATTAAGAAAAGGCTTGTTAGAATTCTATACAGTCACTAAATGTCAAGGTGACAATGAGAAACATTTGGTAGGGGACATGGTTATGCTTCACAGCTTACCCTCATGATGGACCGTGAGTCAAAAAGATTCTCTGTCTAGTTATTCTCCATGACAAGGAGTTCACAATATGCATTTTACATGATGAGAAGTCGAATGTTTGCGGTCTGCTTTCAGGCTAAATTCCTTCAGTATTTTGAGCACCGAGCTAAACTTCTTTATCAATACCTGGGAATATTCAAACACTAATCAATTCTTGAAAATCTCAGTGCAGGCTTGAGCCTGCTGGGGAAAAATCCACTGCTAACTGGGTAATAGAGAAGTGATGTCAGTCCTTAATCTTTCAGCCAGGTCACAGATATAAAGTGGAGGAAGCTGAGAGGTACTACAAGAGGCACATAAAAATAACAAGTGTTTTTCTGATTTTTCTCAGAACATATTTCAAGTTACTAAAGTTTTGTGCACAGAAATATTTTGACAGGGAGACCAAGTGTGAAGGGAGCCATTAGGATCAAAGTCTGAACCATGATGGCACTAGCAACCTAGGTGCAGCCACTTGCCTCCAATACCGATTACATAGACAAGTGACAGTGTAAAACAAAGAAAGGAGACTTGTCCAATGTGGGTACATCAGAAATGGGAGCAAATTGAGAGCTTTAGTGTCTACCCAGTCCTTCATTGTGATACGGACATGAGATTTAGATTTAAATAGAGGGACAGAGGTATGCATATTTAAGCATCTTTGGTCAAGTGTTTCCAGTTTCTCCTGTAAGGTAGTTTGACAAATTGCCAAAACTGTGTGAATCTCTTTCTGGGAGGAAAAATTCCTCCTCTCACTAATATCAGCCTTCAGCTTTACACTTATCCCAGTGTGAGATTCCTTGGAAAGTTCCAATTTCATATAATCCATTCTTTCAGAATACTGACAACTGAAGGGAGATGTACACGTGTATCTTAAGGATATTTTCCTTCTGGCAAGGTTGGTTTCACTCAGGTCTACGATCTGCCATCTGCTTGCACCATTATCTCAGGGGGAACTCGGGGTTCTTCTGGGATGTGATGTCCAATCTCCGGGGGATCTCAGGGTTATTCTGTGATGTGATTCCAAGATCTTTCTTTCTTGATTAATGAAAGTATTAATTTATCAAAAGTAAGAGTAAAATCATAGAGTACAGTTCATAGAACGGGAACTGGTTCCAGCAAGCATGTGAATCAAGAACACCACATTCTATTATGGGATTCTTTAAAGAGTCTAGGCATGGTGAAAGGAGCTGATCCAATGGGAAGAAATGGGGTAAATCCTTACAATAGTTGGTAGAGATGTAATTACACTAATTTGGATTATTTATGCATGTGTAGACTGTATATCCATAATTTTAAGTATTTATAATACTTAATTATGTGTACACATGAACTAAGAAGTAGGAATTTTTTCCCTGATAGGTCACTCCAAAGTCTGACTGGCTATGAGTGCACTTGAATCTTACTCCGCTAAAATGTGACCTTAAAATATCTCTCCTGGTTCTTCTTTTGTTTCCATGATTACCTGTGGATTCATTCCAGGCTAATGTGAGGTTTGATAGAACATGACCCCTGGAAAGGTCACTGTGGCCGGGCGGTGGTGGCGCACGCCTTTAATCCCAGCACTCGGGAGGCAGAGGCAGGCGGATCTCTGTGAGTTCGAGACCAGCCTGGTCTACAAGAGCTAGTTCCAGGACAGGCTCCAAAACCACAGAGAAACCCTGTCTCAAAAAACCAAAAAAAAAAAAAAAAAAAAAGGTCACTGTTAGCAACCCCCACAAAAAAAATTACTTCACTTAAACTGCTGACTGAGATGAAACTAGCACACCGGATACACCAAGAAAGACCTGATTAACAGTGCCCCCAGGCAGCCGGAAGTAATCTAGACAACTATACCCAAATTCCCAAATATTGTTTATAATTTTTTTTATTTAAAGGAGAATATGCTATAGAGATTTGTATTGGTATGGATCTTGGTTTATTGGTACAAATTTAAGGTCTATTTTGTTATACTGTATATATATCTATATATCTATATATCTATATATATATATATATATATATATATATATATATCTGATCTTGATTAAGTTATTATGTTTTCAAGCTCATTTAAAAATGTACTGTATAATCAAGAAATATAGGTTAATAGATAATCATCTATAAAAGTCAAATTTATAGCCATGTTAGTTAGATTTTCTAGATGTACAGAGATGGATTTCAGATAGATAGATATTCCTCAAACCTTTCAAAGACCACGGAATATGGCATTTAAAATGTTTTAAAAATTTAGGATTTATCATGGCAATGAGACACATCTGCTCCTGACAGCACCAATCTACCTCAAGAGAAATATGGGCATTGAAGAGGCTCCTTAAGAAGTTGGTTAGCCATTTGGGCAAGGACCTTCTCTTGCCTGAACTGCTTGATGGACAGGACATGCAGAACTCAGAGAGAAATGACTACTGAACTTGCCTAAAGGTGATATGATCCTTCAGGTCCCTGCTTCATAAAAGAGTTGGTGAGATATTCTGTAGGGTACAGAAGAAAGTGACTGAACTGTCTTTGAATTTTCCTGATTCATGGAAAAGTCTGCTGGATACGATGGGCCTGTAGGCTGAAGATGGATGCCCCAATGATTCAGAATTTTGGGTAACTGTCCAGGCAGTGAGATGTCTCTGTCAATTCTAGAGTTTTGGAAGTTGCTTATAATCACTTCCTGTTTACTTAGGTAATATTATATCTTTCTAGAGTCTTTGATGGAGTTGAAGAATTTATAGTTATAGTTTTTTATTTATGATAAAATGATAAAGTAGATATAAATATTGTAACTATAATTCTTCCTTGATACCTGTTTTGTTATTTGTAATTTTACTATATTAAATTTAAAACCATTTTATTTAAATAGAAAAGGGGAGGTGATATGGGATTTCCCTCTGTATGCTGTATTTATCATTAATGAATGAAGAAACTGCTTTGGACCTTTAGCAGGGTGGGCAAAACTAAACTGAATGCTGGGAGAAAGGAGGAGTCAGAGAGAAACCATGTAGCCCCACTGGAGACAGACACGAGAACATTAGTGGGTAAGCCAGAGCCACATGGTGATATACAGATTAATAGAAATGGGTAAATTAATATGTAAGAGTTAGCCAATAAGAAGCTAGAGCTAATGGGCCAAGCAGTGATTTAATTTAAAAAAAATCTCTCCTACCAGGATGTGCCTAACTGAAAATGGTTCTACACATAAGAGAGTGGGTGCTGGCTGCTACCCTGCAAGGACAGAGCAGAAAATAATTGTTTTTCAAGAAGTGATACCTCAGGTAACTGGACTTTCTCCATGTTTACCTGCCTCAGAAACATGCAAAATGAAATCCAAATTCCAGAGTTGGAGTTTATATTCTGTACTGTCTTATCATTTTGAGCTTCTTTTTCACTTACCTTGAGTGTTATATTATGTTGCTCAATTCAGTACAATTACTATTCATTGAGGGAAATTGAGAGCATAACACTTACTGATTGCTTACCTAATTACATGTATTATGCTAAGTACCCATTTATCTCCACAATTCTCTTATAAGATAGCAGCATGATTGTCACTTTAAAAATAAGAAAGCACACTTCGACACCTTGCCTAGTTCTAACTTCTCTAAGAAGCATATCTGTGACGAGGATGTTCCTGTATTCTTGTGTACATTTATTAAAATGATTTCATCATGAAGGAATGAAGGCTTAAGGTCACTTACTTTTCTTGTAGAGAACTAGGGTTTATCATCCAGCATCCTCATGATGGTTTACAACTGCATGTAGTTTCAGTTCCAGGAGTCACAATGGCCACCATGGCATCCATGGTCACAAGGCATACATGGTGCATAAACATACATGTGGGTAAAACACTCATACATATAAAATAAAAATAAATCTTTCAAAGAGTGCTTCTGTTTCATGAATAATTCCCACAGAAATATAGGCATTTTCCTAAAGTGATATGTTAATCTGCATGAAGGTATTTATGCTCGATCCTAATTTGAGAATATTTAATCAGTTTTCAGCAGATGTGACATTACATATTCAGTTATGCAATAAGTAAACAGTTTCATTTATGGGCACTAGAGATTTCTTGAAATGTTAAGTTTTGTGGCTCCCATACACATTAATCCAAGAATTCATACAGTAAGCTCTGAAAAATGGGGCAAACATCATCATCAGTGCAATTCTGAAAGCTTAGGATTCTCTGATGATGTGAGTTTTTATTTCCATGTATGAACATTAAACAGAAGTGGAGGTGGGCAAAGATTCAGGCATGGTTGAGAAGTAATGGAAGAAACAAAAATAATTAAAACACAGAGCACTAACCAAATGGATGGTGAGAGAAAATGCTGGAGAGGCAATCAGAGAACAATTTTTATACAATCTGACCTGGGAGAAGGAACCAGAAAATTAAGCAGTTGGGTAGATGAATAACAATCATTATCCTTATTTTTAGTGGCATAAATGAAATAAACAGCCAAGTCTGGAATGGCTTGATTCTGCAGCCCTGCCTAGGAACTGCGAAGGAATGAAGGACAGACAAACAACATAGAGAAAAGCTAGATTCAGGAGAGCTTTTAATACTCTGATTGAGTTGCAACAACTATGTGACAGCCAGAAACTTCGTCAAGTTTATTACACATATCATAGGAGGAGAAAGAGTCAGGTGGTCTAGCTAGTAGGTCTCTGTAGGTAACCAGTCTCAGACTGTAAACATCTGGAAACAAGAATATGCTATTGCTAGTTTTTTTTTCACAAATTGGTCAATCATTTGTAAATACTTGGACTTGAACACACTGTCAATATTTGTACTCTGACCAGAGCAAGGCTTTACCTTTATGAGCCTGACCCATAAGAAAGGCTTTACCAATTTCCTATAGGTCAGAGGCCCTTTGCTCTTGACATAGCTGGCTCATGTCAAATAGTACACACTCGTAACTTCATTTGCTCAGGACTTCATTTGTCCCTCCCTACAATAAACACCATGGATAATCTAAGAGACATTGAAAATGTTATCTGAGATTCATAGTGGGCATCTTAGAAAATATGAGCTATGGGTGACATAGCATTAACTAGAAAAAAAACTGAAATAGTGGTTATTGTTACTGAAGGAACAACAGAAGCATTAACAAGGTAGCAACCATGGCAGGTTAAAGGATTTTAGATGGGTGTATTAAAATGTATATATATATGATGGCGGAAGGTCATTGGCTAATTAAGAAACTGCCTTGGCCCATTTTATAGGTTAGAACATAGGTGGGTGGAGTAAACAAAACAGAATGCTGGGAGGAAGAGAAAGTGAGCTCAGACTCGATAGCTCTCCTCTCTGGGGCAGACACGATGAAGCTCCGACCCAGCATGGACGTAGGCTATAATCTTCCTGGTAAGCACACCTTGTGGTGTTACACAGATAATTAAAAATGGGTTAAGAGGCTGAATCTAATGGGCCAGGCAATGTTTAAAAGAATACAATTTGTGTGTTGTTATTTCAGGGTATAAGCTAGCCAGGCGGCTGGGAGCCAGGCTGTGGGAAGAGGCCCGCAGCTCCTTCTACAGATATAAAATACCTGCCTCACCTAAGGGTGGGGTGGGGGTAGCAGAATTAATTGTGTTCAACAGTGGCACCCACTGTTGGGATAATTCAGTCTGAAAGAAGATAAAGAAACATAGTATCAATGACACCAAAAAGTAAGGGGACTGATTTTGTAGACATTAAGCAGGAAAGTGACTACTTGGTGAATTTTTGGAGATAAAATAAGGGAAGCAACAAAGCCACATAGTGGTTCCCAGGTGGCTTAAAATACCATTCACTGTGTTATGATGATTAAGGAGATTAAAAGTTCAAGAATTTAATTTGAGCATATTAAGTGTTACTGTCTCTAGAGATAGAACTTATCTATTTTATTCATTGCTCTCTCACTGTATAGAAACACCACGACCAAGGCAACTCTTATAAAAGAAAGCAGTTAATTGGGGGCTTGCTTCCAGTCTCAGAGGTTTAGTCCATTATCTTCATGGTAGGGAACATGGTGGTAGGCAGTAAAGCATGGTTCTACAGAAGAAGTTGAGAGGTTTTCCTTCTGATCCACAGGCAAAGAGAGAGGTTGGAACTGGGGTAGGCTTTTTGAATACTCAAAGCCCATGCCAATTTGGTACACTTCCTCTAATAAAGCCACACCAACTCTAATAAGGCCACACCTCCCAATCATTAACAAACAGTGCCCCTCCCAGATGACAAAGCATTCAAATGGCCCCTGTAGGGGCCATTCTTATCCAAACCATCAGACTATCCATCAGAGAAATCTGTGTTTACCTTAATAACTAAGACAAAGATGTAGGCTAGAGTTAATACCGACCTTATCAGTATATTAAATGTGTATATGTTGGTGAGGTAGCCCAGAAAGTAGGAAAAATGAAAAAAGGGCCTAGAGGGAGCTTTATAATTAAATCATTTAATATGTGAAAATGGAACCAAGCATCTGAGAGAAAGTGATTAAATGGCTGAAGAAAAAAATCAAAAAACAAAACAAAATGCCAGGAGTATGGGATTCTAAAAATATGAAGAAGGAAAATGAGAAAGAGGGAACAATCAGAATATGGATCTGGTGCAGCCAGATATGGGAGATATAAAGGAATAGCTATGTATCACATGTACCACAAAGAATTTATAGATTACCATTGCAAAAGTAATTTTAGAAAATTGGCTGAAAATGGACTGATGGGGCTAAGTAAAATCAGAGGAAATGTAGCGAAGACTGTGAGACTAGATAACCTATGGGTGAAGCTAGGTTCTAGTTCCCATGAGCTACATAGAGTGTGAAGAGGTGCTTGCTTGTTTCCTTTTTTAACATGAGAAGAGACTTGGGAATATAAAAATGATAGTTGGGAAAATTCAGTCTAGAAGAGACTTAAGGCTATGGAATGAGAATGAAAGTGTTAGTCTGCTGAAAGTGATAGTGACAATAAAAGCGCTGTTTTGATTTTACAATGTGAAGATGAAAAATTAACCAATGGCAGCACTTTAACAGTGAGTGTTTCTTGTATTATCTTTTTTATCTTAAAAATTAATTTAAAAAAATCATTTTACATTCCAACCACAGTTGTCCCTCCCCTCCTCCCTTCCCCTTCCCTCTCCCCCCTTCCCTCTCCATTCCCCCAGTCAACCTGCCCTCCCCTCCTCCCGACCAGTAAGGACTCCAATGGAGAATCAACAAAATCTGGCACATTAAGTTGGGGCAGGACCAAGCCCCCCCCCCTTGCATTGAGGCTGAACATGGCATCCCATCATGGGGAATTGGCTCCAATAAGCCAGCTCAGGTACCAGGGATAGATCCTGGTCGTACTGCAAGGGTCCCCTCATACAGTCCCACCTTCACCACTGTCTCCTACATATGGAGTGCCTAGTTTAGTCCCATGGGGGCCCCACAACTGTTAGTCTGGATTTCAGGAGTTTCCAGAAGCTTGGTTCACCTGTCTCTGTAGATTTCTCCATCATGATCTCAACCTCCATTGCTCCTATATTCTTGTATTTTCTCACGAAGAAAAAAAAAGTTTGTTTGACCAAAGGGACCCAAACTAGATTTATAAACAGCAATTTGAGCAAAATGGAGAATGAAAGAGTTGACATGGTAAAGTTGTTTGGTCTATTATTTCTTCATTTATGTTTGAGACTGTAAATCCACTCATTTGGCTGCAGATTGTATGATAATGTGAATTTTCTCTCATATCCGGTAACCAAAAGATATGTATAATTCTATAGTAGAGCATATATGGCAGCTGCAAGTGACTAGAAGTTATTTATTGAAACCATTAGTTATAGTGAAACTCAGATAACTCGTAAATGACAAGCTAAGTTAGTCGATGTGGTAGCCCTAGCAAGACAGGCTTCTTGACTGGTGGTTACAGTGAAAGGAGTAAGTAGGAGAGTTGGGAATCTTTGGAAGATAAGGAAATGTTGGCAGTCTACTAAAACTAGCATGGACAGGGAATAGAAAGAAGGTAAAGAGACCAAAGATACTGAGAACACTTAGATTTTGAATAACGCCAGAAAGGAATATTTAAATAATCAGTCTAATCCATTTAAAGAAGAATGTCTGTTCTTCTCCACAGAGGTCTTACCACTCTCCCAGAACCACATTCATTTGTGGAACTACAGTACAGTGTGAATGGCATGGCAGCAAGTTGTTTGAGACCTCAGTACTTTAGATACCGAGTTTGAGCCAAAAGTTCTTACAAAGAAACTGCACCTCACATTGAAGCTTCTACAAGGATGATTCTAATTTCAATGATTGTTGAGAAGTTAAAATTTTACAAGTCCAGAGATTAATAACAGCTTATCTTGTTCTGACTTCAGCTTTTTCAGAAGCTATTTATTGTTCACTCCTATTTTTAACATAATGTCCTTTTGATTGTCTTGCCAAATACTTTAGGAATTATTAACCAAATAAACCACTAGTTTCCACAAACTCAAAAGCTAAAATGTCATTTGATAGACTCTGAGGCTAATACCAGTTTTATTACTTTTTTTTCTTTTGGTTTAGCCTACGTAACTGATGTATCTAGCAGTATTTGAAGAACATGCTGAGTTATGAGATTTTTTTTTGTAACCATAAAAACCTTATGAAATTCTTATCTTGTTGGAGCATGATATATAAGCACCCAGAAGCTGCATTCTTAGACGATGGTCACTCATACTGGCCCCAGAATAAACTAATTTTTATTCTCTTTGAGGAAAAGGCTGTTTGTTTTCTTTTCTTTCTTCTTTCTTTCTTTTTTCTTATCTTTCTAAGCCTGAACCTCTTTACATAAACAAGGCTTGTCTTTAACTCACCAGTTTCATTTCCTTCTGCCTCCTGAGAGCTAGGACTAAAGGTATGAGCTATTATATTTGGTATAAGGTAGAAATTTTATTCAACATCAATACCTGTAATGCCTGGTGAAAATGAAGCATTAAATATAGAGCTTTTAAAGAAGATACTTTGGAATCACACAGACTTATGGTACTTTTATCATCGTGGTTTTGAACTGCAGTATTTACATAATTGAAAAAAATATTTTGATCCCTACCCTTCACATCCTTAATTTTAGATGGGCAACTCACATTACCTTGGAGGTACAGAAGTTTTATCATGCTTTGTCCAGTGTTTAACTCTGTAAATTTGATCCAATAATATTAGAACTCTTAAGATGCCCATGTTTCTTGAATAATCAAAATAAAAAACTATAGAAAATGTTGGAAGACAATAAAATCTATCAAAATATTTGATAAAGTAATCTTTTCTAGCTAAATGAGTGTTCTCTTAGAAGCAGTGAGTTAATGTATATTTTATAATTTAAATTCTCATAATCATGGTAACATACTAGAATAGATCTTGGAAATATATCACTTAATATATTATTCTCTAAAAAATTACAGACCAATATATTTTAAATAAATGCCGAATGCATCCTTGTGCTACCAGTTCAATAATTTATAGGTTTGGGCTATATGCAAATGACATGTTAACGAAGGATTTAACAGTCTATTCCTTCAGTTTGAATGCTTCTGGAGAGCATAGGATAAGATGTTGTCCCTGTTATCTCTATATACACCATGCAAATGATGCCTGTTACTCTTTTTCACCATTAAACCTAATTTAGATCCATAACAAAATAATAAATTGTAGAGTGTGCAGTTTAGCATAAACCATTTATTTGAGTTCAGATGGACCAGAAAAGACAAATTACAATTTCTTTAAGTAATAAATTAATTAAATTGGTAAGTGTGAGAGAGACACAGAGAGAGACAGAGACACGGAAAGAGGGTGACACAGAAAAAGACAAGCAGAGAGAGGGAGAGAGAGAGAGAGAGAGAGAGAGAGTTTACAAGTTGTTTGAAAATAAGACACTATAATCTTAAAGTTCTCGTTTTTTCAGGTCCCTATATCTATACATTTCTATGAATTTTTTTTTGTTTATAGCTCAGGTTGCCTGATGAATAATTTTACAAAAACAAATACTTCTTCCCTTCAAGAACTTAGTGGAAGAAACTGAAATTTACTTAAATGTTTCACTTAAATTTGGATTTCAAATACTGCATGAGGCATTGACTAGATACAAAATTGAAGAAAAATTGTTTAATATGTAAAAATAAGAAATTCCCTCCCAAGATTTTTCTGTTATTTCAGTTGGCACTTGCAGATAAATGCTTCTATATTATCACTTTAAAATACACACACAGGAGGGTACCCTTCCATAAACTTTAATATTATTTGAGTTTAAACTTTAATTTTGAAGCTTTATGCTGTCATTCATTTTATTTGCATGTGTGAACTAGTAGAAGGCAATTGTATTAGAAATTCTGGCACAAATCCAGGCTTATTAAACAAATTACTTGTTACACATGCTTGGCTTATCTACTTTCTTGTCCATATGCTTGTAAGGCATTGTGCCCACTCATTATAAAATATGCCAGTTTTACAGGGCACTAACTGTTCAGAAAAAAATGGATCCAGATGGGTTTTCTGGAAAATGGCATAACTGATGCTACCTTGGAAAATTGCCATCTCTCATTGATAGTTTATGTTTACTTACATGTACCTGTGGTGTCAATGGCTACACACATAATCTTTCATCATCTTGGTCATTGAGAGTGATCTATTTCAGATTTTGATTTTAGCACCATCATATCTGGACTATTCAGAAGGGCATGGCAAACTACTTATACTTTCAGCAGGAAAGACAAATAGCATCTAATTGAGAAACACAGACCACAGAAGAGAAAGATAAGTAGCACATGGAGTACCAACCCACCCATTTTTTCAATAGTTTATTATTTAGAAGTGAAACATGACATAAATATACATGACTCATATTTATATAATTTGTACAAGTCCCGAATTAATAGCAGCAAGAACAGAAAAGTGAGATAACCCTTTTTTTTATGAGGGTAAGAGTGCAATGGCCTTAGAACATAATTAGAATTTAGTGTGGGACTATCAACCTTCTTTTCTTTGAGTAAATGACATAATGTTGTCTTTCTATGGAAAGAATAGTAGATAGATTTCCCCCAGGATTGGTACAAATACTATTGTAGTTACCAATGTTCAATTATCTATTCCTAAGCTGTGGTAGCACAGGCATTACATAAAGGATTTTAGACTTTGATATGCTCCAAAGCTCCATCAAGTGTTGGATATGATTCTTTTAAATACACTGTAGTAATAGGGGTGGCAGGGCTGCGTTCCCAGCACCCCAGCCACCTACTCGGCTAGCTTATCCCTCGAAATAACAACACACAAACTGTATTCATTTAAACACTGCTTGGCCCTTTAGCCCTAGCCCTTACTGGCTAATTCTGTTATCCCGATCAACCCATCTCTAATAATCGGTGAGCACCGGTCTTACCGGGAAAGGTTCAGCACGTCTAACCTGGCGGCTTGCTTCATGGCATGTATCTGCCTGGGAGCAGGGCATGGCGTCTCTCCCAGGCGTCTGCTCCTGAGAGGAGAGCTGTGGAATCTGACCTCACTTCCTCTTCCTCCCAGCATTTTGTTCTGTTTACTCTTCCCACCTATCTTCTAACCAATAAAATGGGCCAAGGCAGTTCCTTTATTAGCCAATGACCTTCCTCCATCATTTCCCCTTTTTCTGTTTAAACAAAAAAGGGCATTAACTTTAACATAGCAAAATTACATATAACAAAACAGTTATCAAGTAAAAGTTACAATAATCTTTATCATAACTAAGGAAAACTATAACTATAACTAACTATTCTTAACTCCATCAATGACTCCAGAAAGATACAATACTACCTAAGCAAACAAGAAAAAAGCAACTTTTAAAACTCTAGAAATGACACAGACATCTCGCTGCCTGGACAGTCACCCAAAGTTCCTCTGTACTGTTGGGGCATCCATCTTCAGCCTTCAGGCCCATGGTATCCAGCAGACATTTCCATAAAGCAGGAAAATTCAAAGTCAGTTCAGTCACTATCTGTTGTGTCCTGCAGAATGTCTTGCAGACTCTTTCATGAATCAGGAACCCCGAAAGATCATCTCACCTTAGGCAAGTTCAGTAGTCCTCTCTCTGCGGGTTCTCTGTGTCCAGTTTATGCAATAGTCCAGGCAAGAGCAGTTTCTTGCCCAAATGGCTATCAAACTTCATAAGGTGCCTCTTCGATGCCCATCTTCCTCTTGAAGTACATTGGTGCTGCCAGGAGCAGAGTGTCTCATTGTCATGAAAAATCCTCAGTTATTAAAACATTAAATGTCCTATTCTGTAATCTTTGAAAGACATGAAGAATGTCTATGTAAAATATATCTCTATATATCTAGAAAATCTAATTAACATGACTACAAGCTTTACTATTATCGATGATTATCCATTAACAACCTATATTTCTTAATTATACAGTACCTATTTAAATGAACTACACAATCACAATACCTTAATCAAAATCAGAAACACTTATACATATAACAAAATTGACCTTAAATCTCTATCAATAAAGCAAAATCTATACTAATGCAAATTATTCATATCTATATCATATCCCCCTTTAAATGTAAAAGAACGTTTATAAACCATATTTGGTAACATGGGCACAGTTTTTTCTCTCCAAAATGCTTCCTGCTGAATGGGGGCGTCGTTAATTAGGTCTTTCATGGTATAACCTGTGTGCTAGTTTCATCTCAGTTGGCAGTTGATCAAAGCAGTTTTTTGAAGGCGTGCACAGGAACCATTCAGGAGGACGTGGTCTGTCATACCAAATCAGAATAGAAGAAATGAACAGCGTCTCATCCTCTGTGAAAACAAAATAAGAAACTCCTTTCCAAAGCATCATGTCCTTAGATCCAAATTCAAAATATCTATGTTGGATTAGTTCAGCAGCATTTATAAATAAATATCTTTTAGCAGCTGTTGCTCTTTCCTCAGCATTCAAACAATTCAAACAGAGCACAATAGCATACAGTATCAAAATTCTCTGTCTATTTTCCATCTTTGTACAGCTTTGTTTTAACCTCTATTTTGTTTATTTTTACTTTTAACTTTTTGCTTGTTGAGACAGGTTCTCTGTATCTTTGACCTGAAGTAACTCTGTAGACCAGGCTGTCTTTGAACTCTCAGAGATCCGCCTATCTCTGCCTCCCAGGCATTCGGGATTAAAGGTGTACACTCCTACACCTTGAACTCACAGAGATCTGTTTGTCTCTGCCTTCTAGGCACTGAGATTAAAGGCGTGTGTTACCACACACAACAACTCTCTTACTTTTTTTTGTTTTTTACTTTAAGAACTTCAACTTTTAGTCTGCATATAATTTTAACACACTTTAAACCATTTAGAAATTTTCTCTGTCTCTGAATCTCTCTTTACTGTATATCTCTCTTTTTCTGACCACATGAATCTTTAAATTACTGAGCAATATGGGTAGGATTAAAGGCGTGGCTTTGCCAGCTAGATCAGTCCATTCCTTAGCTTTCCAGCCTCATGGCTGAGGTACTGGCTGTAGCCAAGTTTACTGTGACAACTCTATGGCATTTCAAGGTTCCTGCCAGCAAGCGAGCTTCAGCAGCCTGTGCTTGCAAACCGCATGAACCACCTGCATAAAAGAGTCAGTTTGCCCTGGCAGGACAGCCCAGAAAGCCGGCATTTTTAAATGGCACAGCTTTTTTCCTGCTACGGCTGAAAACCGAAAAGCATGCGTTCAGCTTTTCGTCAACACCATGTAAGTGTTTCGTGGCAGGACCTCTAAAGAGCTGCAGGGTTTTGCAGCTGAAGCTGAGTCAGGAAGCCTCTCTTAGATGAGGCGCTTGCTTGCCTCTAGCAAGCAGAGCAGACCCGAGAACACAGCGAGTCTAGTTGCCATCAAACAAATCGTAGCACTTTACTCCAAATGCTCTATTCAAAAACTCTGTCTCCCATAGGAACCAGACAGAGATCGCAATGGCAGCACAGCCCCAGGAAGTCGCGCTTTAAAATGACACAGCGTTTTTTTCTGCTACTGTTGCCGAATCAGGAAATCTCTCTACAGCAAGCCACCAACAAACAGCAAAAATCTGTGTTAAACTCTCTCTCCCTTATTTTTAAGCCTTCTCAGGTTTTTTAAGTGGGTTTAGTCCATCACGTTGGGCACCAAACTGTTGTAAATAGGGGCGGCGGGGCTGCGTTCCCAGCACCCCAGCCACCTACTCGGCTAGCTTATGCCCGAAATAACAACACACAAACTGTATTCATTTAAACACTGCTTGGCCCTTTAGCCCTAGCCCTTACTGGCTAATTCTGTTATCCCGATCAACCCATCTCTAATAATCGGTGAGCACCGGTCTTACCGGGAAAGGTTCAGCATGTCTAACCTGGCGGCTTGCTTCATGGCATGTGTCTGCCCCGGAGCGGGGCATGGCGTCTCTCCCAGGCGTCTGCTCCTGAGAGGAGAGCTGTGGAGTCTGACCTCACTTCCTCTTCCTCCCAGCATTTTGTTCTGTTTACTCCTCCCACCTATCTTCTAACCAATAAAATGGGCCAAGGCAGTTCCTTTATTAGCCAATGACCTTCCTCCATCAATACACTGTTGATATGATTCTTTTAAATAGAGAACTTTAAGAATAATGCCAGAAAGATGGTTCAATTTAGTTACATACACTGAAGCAGACCTTCATAAGAGCCAAATTCCAGGTGAGATATTACTGTGCATGAGTGAAACATGGAAAAATAAAAGATGTATGGAAAAAGACAGTAGGAACAATTGATTACATTGGAAATTTTCTATCTTCATCACTGGTCAGCACAGAGACATCTTTCTCATTGGATAGAAAGCAAAGTGGGTGCCTAACACTGATACAGACCATCACGATGTCATCCCCTACAGCCCCTAGCTCTAAGCTGGTCCAGTAGCCCAAGACTCTAGACCCACCCCAAAATGAGAAACTAGAAATAAACAGATAACAGGCTTCTCACCATTGGTCTGAGAAATATTTTTTTAACATGATGTTCAAAGCGTAAGTGACAAAAGCAAAGTAAAATGACATTAACAAATTTAAAACTTTCAAGGGATGGTGTGTTCCTTAGTGGTAAAGTGCTTGTGTATATCTGATTCCCAGTGTAGCAAATAATAAAAGAAAAAAAATCCTACCTCCTGTGTGCAGGCCACTCTACCACTGCGACTACCCATTGTACTTTGTAACCTACAAGTCCTACTGCTCCCCACCATAATCTAAGGTCCTCACCCCAACCAAACCACCCCCTCCCATGGCATCAGAGGCCTCCAGAGACACAGGAACAACCTGCACTGATTTGAGGAAAAACACCTAGAGGCACAAGTACCTAGTTTACCAAATAGAAGAAGAGCAGCCCCTAGAGGAGAGGCAAAAACACCACCAGAACCAATTGGAAGAAAAGCTCCCACATGATTAACCCACTTCAGCATCATCAGCAGACCCTATAGGCACAAGCAACACCCATACCAGTTGGAAAAACAGTAACAGACAAAGCCTAAGCCAGTTGAAATAACAGACTCCATGACCACAGGCATAACCCATACCAGTGGGAAGAACAGACCCCATAGGCACAAGTACAGAACACACCAGTCAAAATTGGATGATAACCTGGATCTAGGCACCCAACCCCCCTCCCAAACTTCAAGTGAGACAACCCTATTCCACCTGACAGCCAGTCAGTCACCATAACCTCTGGACATTCAGTGCAAAAGAACATAAAGGGAAAAGATAATAAAGGAACAAAAGACCCATCCAACAAAGACATCACAAGAACCAACACGTGAACCTATAATTACCATACTGTGATGAACAAAAATGGGACCTCCTAAAAATGAAAAACTTCTGTAAAAAAAATGACACAGTCACTAAGACAAAACTGCAGTCTACAGAGTGGGAATCAAACAATCCCACATGTGACAGAAGACCAATATCCAAAATATATAAAGAATTAAAAAATGAAGACCTCAAAAGCACTGACACTTTTTCTTGAACAGTATTTACTGAAATGTTTGATAAGCTTTGGAAAGAGGACAGTTTAGAGTAAAACTCCAGCCTTCTTTATCTGCTTCTCTTCCAGGTGAGGGAAAAAAAAAGAACTCAAGAAACTAGACATCAAAATATCAAATAATTAAATGAAAAATGGGGTACAGACCTAAACAGAGAATTCTTAACAGAAGAAATACCAAATGTCCAAAAGATATTTAAGGAATTGCTTAGCATCTACTCATCAAGGAAATGCAAATCAAAATGACTCTAGGATACCATCTTACACCTGTCAGAATGGCTAAGATAAAAAAAAAAAAACCCTGATGACAGCTTATGTTGGAGAGGATGTGGAGTAAGTGGAACACTCTTTTCCACTGCTGGTGGGAATGCAAACTTTTACAGCCACTTTGGAAATCAGTATGGTAGTTTCTCAGAAAACTGAGAGACAATGTATCTCATGGCCCAGTGAAACCACACTTGACCATATATCCAAAGGATGCTCAGTCATAACACGAGGACATTTGCTCAACTATGTTCATAGCAGCATTATTTGTAATAGCCAGAAACTGGAAACAACCTAGATGCCCTTCAACTGAAAAAGGGAAAATAAATTATGGTACATTTTACATTTACACGATGCAGTACGACTTAGTTGGGAAAAAAAAAACATCATGAAATTTTCAGGCAAATGGATGAAACTAGAAAAAAATCATCTTGAGTGAGGTAACACAGACTCAGAAAGACAAACATGGTAAAGTGGATAATAGAAAAGGATAATCAGACCACAATCCACAGTTCCAGATAAGTTAGGTAACAAGGATGACCCTAAGAGAGACACAAGGATTACTCTGGGAAGATGAAATAGATGAGGTATCTTGGATAAACTGGGAGTGCAGTGTAGGGGAAGGATAGGAATATGAGGGATAGGGATGGTCCAGTTGGGAAAGGATGGTGAGGGAAAGCAATGAGAAAGATATCTTGATAGAGGTGCCATTTGGGGGTGAAAGAAATCTTGATAGAGGTGCCATTTGGGGGTGAAAGAAAAACGTAGTTCCAGAGAAACTCCCAGGAATCCACAACTTCTAGCAATAGTAGAGAGGGTTCCTAAACTGGCCTTCTATAATCAGTTCGGTGATTACCCTAATTGTCCTCAAAGATACTCTATCCAGTAACTGATGTAAACCAATGGAGAGATGAAGAGGCAAGCTCTGGTCCAAGCTCCCAGAGCCCAGTGAAAGAGAGGGAGGAGAGATTATATGAGGAAGAGGTGTCAGGATCACAACAGGGAAATCCACAGAGACAGCTGAACCATGGAGTTCATGGACTCAAGACCAAGAGCTAGGAATCCTGCATGGGATTAACCTAGGCCATCTGCATGCATGTGTGGGTGACAGTGATGTAGCTTGGTCTGTTTGTGGGGCCCCAAGCATTGGGACCAGGATCTGTCCTTGGTACATGAGGTGGTTTTCTGGTACCCAATTCCTATAGTGGGATGCCTCACTCAGCCTTGATGCAAGGGGAAGATCTTGGTCCTGCCTCAACTTGATATGCCATACTTTCTTGACTCTACGTTGGAGGCCTCACCCTTTCTGAGGAGTGGATGCAGGACGAGGGTGGGGGGAGTTGAAAGGAAGTGGGTAGAGAGAATGGGAGGAGAGAAGGGAGGGGAATCTGGGGTTAGTATGTAAAATAAATTTAATTGAAAAAACATAAGTATAAAAGTGCTATAGTGAAACTCATTTCTTTAATGCTGAAAACTGAATGTAATATAAACACTTTAGAAAGCAATATTAACTATTGAGTTAAATGCTACAAAATTGTCCTATTCAGTTACCTTCACCATTAAATTTGATATGCATAGCTGTCATTATATTTGAACAACTTTATCAAAGTGTAAAAATGAAATTTCTTTTAAATATTACAATTATTAGAGCAGTCATTCATGTAAGTATAAACTACTCGATTTACCTCTGCAAGATTATCTGAACTAAATACAGTCACTGTAATTTAAATTTAGAGATCTGTTTTGTGCTGACATTAAGAATTAGCCAAGCTAATTCTTAAGAAGTATAGATTATCTGAGTTGATATTCATATTTCCTGTCCATTGTTCCTACACCAAGTTCTTCATGCCTACAAGCATTATGCTGGTATTCAAATCCAATGTTTTCAAGGATCTCAAGGGACCAACAGGAAATTCAGATAACTGATTCAAAGGTATGATCGTTATACTATGTGCTAGTATATAGATAGACACAGTAAGCCATAACATTAGACAACTTTTCTGCTACTTGCTTGCTAAGAAATTTGCCCAAATTATTGAGCTATTTTTTATCATGTAAAAAGTTGGTGAATAAAAATTATATCATGTAAAACGTTGGTGAATAAAAATAACCACCTCATTTTCTTGCTGCAAAATTGATACAGGAAATAAATGTGATTTTTCATACTAAACAGATGTTCAATGACTATCAACTTCATTTTCAGCTATAAAAGTGTCTAGATTAATATTAGCTAAATTTTATCAAAAATTTGGCTTCTTTAAACTGATTTTTAAAAAGTATTTTTGATCAGATTTATTTATATGCCAGAAGGTATGGATAGATATTATACATTATTCTAAAAAGAATATTGAATTCTAATGCTAATACTAAATGTCTACTACTACACAAAATCTCTTTAAAATCAATGAGAAAAAGATAGCACACAAAAAAGAACCATAAAGTATGACAATTCAGAAAACCTAAACATATGAAAATTACTTTAGCAAAGAATTAAGGCAGAATGAATAATAATAACAATAAGATATTAAAATTTTATTTTATCTATAAGTTAGATAAAGTCTAAGGAGTAGGCAGAGTTTGATACATTGGATTGTTGGGAAAATGTGTAGAAAAGAAATGAACACATACATTCTGAAACGCATATACCCAACGCAGCCTCTTTTTGAAATTTTATTTTATTAATTAACATTTTTCACTTAGTTTACATACTGACCACAGGTTGTTCTCCCTCCCCTTTTCCTGTCCCCATTCACTTATCTACTCCCCTCCCTATCCAGTCCTAATACTTCTCCATTCAGGAAGGGGCAGGCCTCCCATGGACTTAGCAAAGCATGGTACATCAAGTTGAAGTAGGACCAAGCTCCTAGACACACACTCTAGAACAAATTTTGCCCACTTCTATCATATTCTAAATGCATATACTATTATACACCACAGTTTCTTTTCTGCAAGAGTATCAGTAACTGCACTATATATATCAAACACTCAATTTAGCAGACTTCTAGCCCCACCTCAAACTGCAAAGGAAAAAAGACTGTAAAATTCAAAACAGCTGCTGTCCATAGAAGAGTTTGCTTTGCTCTGCCTTAGGCTACTACTAAAGCTCTGTGCAGTGTGGCTGAGAAAGTTTGGCTGACGACTTTCTTTTCTTCTGTGAGTATAAAATTTCATGTATCATTTTCCACAGCGAAACGCATGAATCAGGATTACTTCTATCTGTCTTCCTGAGCAAAGAGCAGTCAGACCTGGGACTGAATAGCATATTTTCTTTTTCTTTCAAATATTTATTAGTCTTCTACAATGAAGTTCTTTAAAATGTTATTTTATATGTAGGTCTCGCTTGAACGCATGACAGAGCAGTGCCTGCTTGCATGGTGCTTGCTAAGGCCAGGGGACAGCGTCAAATATCCCTGAAAAGGGACTTCCAGAGGCTTTTGGTCAGCCATGTGGGTTCTGCAAAGTGAACCTAGGTCCTCTGCCACTGAGAATTTTGTACAATATGTTTGGGTCACATTCACCCTCTCCCCCAACTCCTCTCAGATCCACCCCCACTTCCGTACCCACTCAAGTTAGAACTTTGTGTCTTTTTTTTTTCAATCTAATTTGTGATACCTATGCATTTTTGGCTGTGTGACCTTCCACCAAAACCTGGTCCATTTTCCAGGGGTTCCACTCAAACCAGTAGCTATCAATTGCCCATAACTTCTTGGCTAGGGATGGGACTTGGTGCTCAATTTCATTCTCCATCTCCACTAGTCTGGATCAAGCTTGCATATATCTTGTTTCATTCTTGAAAATAATACTCTGCTAGGGTTATATTAGCAATTTCTTTCTATCTAACAACTAAATCTTGCATCTTAAGATTGTTTTTCTTTCTTAAAGCCTGCGAAACTATCATTGACCTGAGACCCTCATAGCAAAGTATCAGATAATTCTTACAGATGATCATTTCTATTTTTGAAATTTAGAATTGCATTCACCAAACTGCTTACATTATTATATTCTGCTTTATTTAACACCAAGTCATATCAACACAATTAAAATGAAATGAGAGTTGCATTCGGGACATTAAAACACTGAAGTTTCAGTCCATCTTAAATGAGTTAGAAAGGTTAATATAAATGCAATGCGATTAAATATTTAGGCTCTTGTGTTTTATTTCACAGTATGCATTCATCTCTTTCAGATTTAGGTAGCAGGATAACAGAGTGAGTTTTGTCTTCTAAAACTTGACACTTGCCTAAAAGTCATTACGTAAATGTCAGAAGATAAAAATGTGTTCATTCAAAATTAATTGTTTCTTAAGATCAAAGTTATAAATAGAAAAGAATCCTAAGATAGCCTTTTACTTTGCACCCTGTGTGTATCTTCCTGGTCTTTGAAAAGATCCAATAATAACGGAGATAAATGAGAGTATAAATAAGAGTCTTTCTTCTCCTAGCACTGCTTTCTTAGTGATTGTACTGATACACTGACTTTTAGAAGACTGATGTTTAAGGAGAATTTTCTGGAAATTTTCTTCTTTTGGATACAGAGGTTTAAATTTTCTCTTTCCTTATGTCAGATATTGGACTTGCACAGAATTTTGAGGTAGGGATTATTATTTTCAGGAGTATCAGTAGTATTTTTCTGTCTCCTCCATCTTTATTCTGTAGCTTTTTGTGCTGCAATGTACAATACATCTGTTGTTCTCTCTTCTACAATACATCACTAAGATACAATAGTCTTCATTTAAGAAACAGTAAAAGTCATTATTAACAATAATGCTGAGTTTGCTGCATTCTATTTTTCTTTTAGGGTAAAAGTGGATACAAAGGAGAAGGAAAAGTAAAATTCTAAGTGTATACTATGGGTACAGAATTTTTTGTAGCTAATGAATCAATCACAGAAATAGTTAAATGTCTTTGTATAAAGCTTGTCCTTTGCTTATTATTCACATATTTGGCTATAGAAAATAAAAGGAAAATTTGCAAAGTTTGTCTTGATGTTTTTGTGTCTTTAAATTAAGAATAATTATGTTTCAAATAAGTCTTCTAAAACTAATATTTTGCATTGAACAGTAGTTACAGATTATAGAAGGAGAACTATAAAAGAAGAATGTATGGTATATAATTCCATTTTTTAAGATCACCTATGATGTCTATTATTAATATTTTGTAATGTTTCAGATTAATTATTATATATAGTCTCCAAATAAATTCTTAGAAATCTTTCTTTTAACTGAAGATGATATAAATTTTCATATTTAATTTTATATTCACTTTGATCTTATATCCTCATATCTGGCAAAATTCATCTATTCAATTTTATCATGTTGAGAGGTACTTAGGATTATCTATGCATGAAGATCGAGTATAATTGGTATAGTTTATATTTTATGATATGCAATTTATCATTGGAGACCATCATACCTTTTCCTTTCTAATGATTTTTATATTTATTTTACTTCATTTTACAAGTACTAGAATCTCCAGAAAACCACTACATAGTGACCATTGAATGTGGCACTTTTGTCTTTCAATCTTCTGGTGAAATAGTCACAAACTCACATTGTGCGATTATTAGATGGTCTTTATCAAATAGAGTATAATTTTTTGAAAGACGTTATTTGAAGGTAGATGTTGCATTTTGGTCATTTTTTTCTTATTTGTGTCTTTTTCTAATTTTGATTTCATAATATGATATACTGATTTATTTGAAAATCTTAAAGTAGTATCCAATTCCTGAATGAATTATTCAGCTGCAATGTACCATCCTTTTTAATAAATTGCTACATTAATTTTTCCAGTACTTATATCCAAAATCATAAAGAATATTGGCATGTAGTTTTATTTGGTATAGCTTCATTGTGTTTGAGTTTCACTTTATGGTATTCTCAATATGAATTGTTCAGTTCAAAATATTTTTATTAATTTTTTCTTTAATTTACACATAAGTTAGAGGTAATTAATATTGTAGCACAAATTCTAATTGGTCTTAATAATATAAAACCTGGAATCAGATATTGGGGCAAATGCTGAAAGATCAGAGAAGTAAAGGAGCCAATAGGGAGACTTCTTACCTCTACCAAATTCTCAGACCAAAGGGGCAAGATCCTTTCTCTAAGAATCCTCATCCTACATCCCAAACGGGTTGGAAATCCTGTCTACACCCACCTTATATTCCTGTCTCCATGTCCCTATTGCTGGGATTTAAAGCGTGCTTCCCAAGTAGTGGGATCAAAGGTATGAGATCCCAAGTGCCCACGTGCTGGTATCAAAGGTGTGTGCCACCATTGCCTGGATCTGGTTTTCTTTTAGACTGGTTCAATCTTTTGTATCCCAGAATGGCTTTGAACTCCCGATCTTCCTGCTGCTTCCTCCCAAGTGCTAGGAATAATGGTGTGTATCACCACTGCCTGGCCTCTATGGCTAATTAGTGGTTAGCTCCACCCTCCAATATTTGAGGCAAATTTTGTTAGAGCACAAACAAAATATCACCAAATAATATCAAAATAGCAAAATCTCTCCAGATATTGCATTACTATTATACTCTATTTAAATCCTTTGCTATGAGAGAACACATTAAATGTATTGACACTTATCTGGTAGACCAGAATATGATCTTCCTTATTGGATGTAATATGTGCCCTTAAAAATAATGTGCATCATATAATTAATGTGTATAGTAACTGAAGTGGTTGATGATACGATTTGTCATGTCATCATGTGCGTATTTGGAGAGTTTTTCCTGGTTATTCTACCTTGTTTTGTGTGTAGGCCCATATTTCAATATGGTGTGGCAGCCAGGCTCTAAAGCCATAGACCCCACCTGAGATGGGCATGTAGCCTTCAAGAAAGGCTGTAGCTGCCCTTACAAAGGGTCATGATGTTGATTTGCCCTTAATTTGTAATTTGGAGTATGCCAGATAGAGATGCTGATTCAAGCCTATGTGCCAGCTAGCATACAGAGCACACAGATAGTTGTGGATATGTCTAAAAGCCATTCACCTGGATACCTAGTAGACAGAATGCTAATGTATTTACCCCTCAGTTTATGTTTGGATATATAAGGCCTCAGTTTATGTTTGGATATATATGGAGAATAAAGGAGGAGGAATTCTTCAGGATGTGAAATCAGGATTTCATGAAGGACCACTGAGAATCTCCCTCCCAATAAAGCCATGTGTTTTTAGTCTCGCAATGCCACGCTGGTCCAGAGAGAGATAGTTTATGTTGGGGTCTGGTCCAAAGAAATAATTTATGGTCTGAGCTAGCACTGGACCCCGACATTTGTGACAGAATTTGAAAACCTAAAAATAATAATAAGATGTCTGTAAATTCTAAGAGTGATTTTTCTAGTCATTGAATCTTAATATACTGGAGAAAGAAGAGGACACAATGGAAATAAAGAACATCAAATCGAAGCCTGTAAGCCTGCTAGAGAACAAGCAGGGTACATAATTGTAAGAGATGTAATTAAATTTCAAATTTAATAGCATGGACTCTAATTATCATCCTTGTACCCACTAAGAAAATCTCTATTTCTTCTATTCCTGAACAAAGAGAACTATAATACAACAGGATAAAACAAACTTGCCTTGTTCCTGTCCCCTGCGAATTGGAATTCTTTCCAATGGTTATTGCTGACATTTCTGTTCGTGAAAAAAAGCAAAGATTCTGCCAATTTTATAGCTAGCATAAAAGTCATAAAGGTCAAAAAACCTATGGAAATCCAAAGGAAGAAGCACAATCTTGTCAAGTAAATGGATTCATTACATTTCATGTTATTAAGCCTTCAGTATTGCATCCACTGGCAAAAAATAAATTCCCCACAGCAATAAACTGTTCACATTACTACTCTTTTTCTAAGTAGGAAATTTTTGGCTTTCTTATTCTTTCTCTACCATTACACACAATAATCACTGCAAATGAATTAACTGAAAGTTTTAAGATGGTATCACATTATGAGGTAATTGTCTCTGGATTTGACATCAAACATAGTATGTAACTTCGAGACTGCAGCTTTGTGTTGTGTTATCCATAAAAGCAAACAATATTTAATAATTTCTATTATAGAAGGATCTCTGTGGAGTTCATATAAATTTTAATAAGTATATAGAAAGAAGTGAATGCATTCATGTTAGACAGCAGAGTAGTATCAAATATTCATTTCCTTTCTCCAATTGTTTATTCTTTGCCTAGCTTTCCTAAATCTTCTGATCAAAATTTTACCTTGTGTTCAAAGGTGGTTCATGTGGTATTAATGTAATCTCCTTTGTAGAGCATTTTAGCAATCCATTTCTTTATGCTCCTAGATTTATGCATAGATTCATATAGTCTAACTTGTAAGTATGAGCTCTCATACAATTCTATGCCCTTGAAGAAATAGTAGTTATGCTTTTTATACCTCTTTTTTTTTCAGTTCACACATCACGTCCCAGAGTAATGACCAGCATGTAATGAACTAGTAAGTTTTGTGTGCTTTTATTTGGTTACAGCCCATCTTTACTTCTGTTCCTTGAACCTAGAACTTTATCATATTGAAACCTTATGTAATAGCCTGGATATCATGTGAGTTCAAATTTCCTTTTGTTTCCCAACCAATAGCCTAAATGAGAGTCAGGAAGTCTGTAACTAGCTTTTTGTTCATATTCCCTGCATAACTTTCCTATGTATTTAGAGTTTTGGAATATTGATGGAGGAAGGTCATTGATTAAAAAATAAAGAAACTGCTTGGCCCTCATAGGTTAAAACATAGGTGGGAGGAGTAAAAAGAAAAGAATGCTAGGAGCAAGAGGAAGTGAGCTCAGAGGACATGCTCCCGTCTCCCAGGTAGACGTGATGAAGCTCCGACCCAGGATGGACGTAGGCTAGAATCTTCCCGGTAAGCGCACCTTGGGGTGCTACACACATTATTAGAAATGGGCTAGTCCAGGTGCAAGAGTTAGCCAAGAAGAGGCTAGATATAGTGGGCCAAGCAGTGTTTAAAAGAATCCAGATTCCGTGTTGTTATTTTGGGGCATAAGTTAGCCAGTTGTCCAGGAGCTGGGAGCTGGGTGGCAGGATGTAGCCAGCAGCTACCACAACAGAATATTAACAACACAGTTTATCTATCTATCTATCTATCTATCTATCTATCTATCTATCTATCTCTATCTATCTTTCTTTCTTTCTTTCTTTGTTTCTTTCTTCTTCTTCTTCTTCTTCTTCTTCTTCTGCTGCTGCTGCTGCTTCTGCTTCTGCTTCTTCTTCTTCTGCTTCTTCTTCTCTTCTTCTTCTTCTTCTATTTCTTCTTCCTTTTCAAGATAGGGTTTCTCTGTGTTGCCTTGGATGTCTTCAAACTAACTCTGTAGACCAGACTGACCTTGAGCAAGTACATTTCTTAAATCACTGTTTCTTAAGCACTTGAATATTTTGTTTCTTGTGGAACTAATACTTATCTTGTTCTTTGGGTCAAACACTAGGATAAATACTTCCCGAAGAAGAAACAAGATATCAGTCTGTTCCATCAGGTACAGGAAAAGCCCAGCTCTGTGGGCTAATATTATAACCCTCCTGACAGAAATAAAATATTCTAGAGACACACGTGTGCCTCTGTTTTTAGCTATCAGAGTAATGGAAAAGAAAACAATGAGTTAGAATGTCCCTTGAAATCCCACATTGGTAGAATGAAAATTCTGGTGCCCAGTGCCTGAAGGATAGCCTCTCTCTAGGAAAGATATTTTACATAGTCATGGCAACTTGTTACACCACCTTTCAGGAGATAATGGAACCAAGACAATGGTGACAAACTGAGTTTTACCTAAATAAGGAATGCATAGTTATACATACCTTGTGGCCTCTTTATAAACTTAAATCTCATGTCAAGACCTAAACTATGGATTTGAGCATCACTGGACGTCTTTATTTGTTTTCCTCCCAAAGCAAACACATTGAATAAATCCCTTTCATCTATTTTGGTGATGGGTGGCTAACACTAGCTTTTAGAGCTACCAGGGAATACACCCTGACCCTAAAAACTATGGCAATGTTAGCATTATGATGTTTGACATTGTCAAGAAATAAGATATCTTCTTCACATAGCATCTTGGGAAAAAAATCACAGAATCTTTGATTCTCTCCCTCTTCTCCCCATTCCCTTAGCAACCTTTCTCTGCTCCACTTAAATCACTATAATTGTCATTTCCATGCCAGCTTCAAATACATTAGAAATTCAATAGCTCATGCTCTCTGATTTATTCTTTCCATGTACAAATTCCAAATTATAAAACAGAATATAAATGAGCCAGACAAGAATTGGGGTAGTTCGTACTGGCTGAGATGTAAGTTCTTTGAACATGCTTCTCTGTGGAGGTCAGCCCCTGAGAGCAATGAACAATTATGAAAAAAGAGGCTGTTATTTTAACTGTGTAACTCTGGTCAATATCAGTCATTATCATGGCTTCTTATGAATCAAAATGAAGATGATGGGATTATTGAGATCACACTAATATCCTACTCAATGCTACTCTATGTTTCAGAAAACAGTGACTTTTTGCAAGTTGTGCTTCACCTTCAGAGACTACATTTTACAAACAGCATTTGACTCCCATTGAAGAAATATGGCGATAGTCTATGGGTGGCCCCACAAACTCTTGCAATCCATCGAAAAATACTCATGGAGCACAGATTAATAAATTACTTATTCTTGAGAGTAAATAAGAAGCCACCCCATATATTTATAAAGGTTAATTGAGATTATAGTGTCATTGTTATATTAAAATCATACAAAACTAGCCCCAATCACTTATAGAAAATGCCACACAGAGAAAGGATGTAAACCCTCTCTATAGTCCCCCAAAATTAATGGACTTCCAACATTACAGTAGCATGAGCCCATACAACTGTTATGTAGATTTATGTCAAGGACTAAAAAGCAGAGGACTCCCCAACTGTCCCTGGAGCTTCAGATCCATGTAGTTGCCTATTCTTGATGCAGTCTACTCAACTGCTTGCCTGTCTACATGTTTGCTCACCTGTATCTCCATCCTGATCTCAGACTGCAGTTTTAGTTTTCACCTACTTTCTGGACTCGACATCATGACTATTAAATCATGATCTAGCACCTGCGATTGCAGCTCCCCTACCGGCACTGGTCTGATTCTATTTGGTTCTTATCTCTACACAGTATTCAGCCTGAGGGATAGTTTCTAGAGAAGACATTTTATAGAGTTCTGAAAAGTTATCAGATCAGCATATAGGTTTCTGAAAACTTTTGGACACTTTAGAAACCTCATTAATATTTATTCTGATAAGCACAGGTATACATGCAGATATATAGAAAAGTGTGCTATTGAATAAGTGTTAATAATTGTAATTAAGGCTACAATAAAAGACCCAGAGTCTGCCTCAGACAAATTACTGAGGTGTGCGTGATTATAAGACAAATTACTGTCATTGAAACCACCGAACCTTGTTAATTTATTGTTGTTCAATAAATTATTATGTTGTGGAAAGACAAAGTACTAATTTTTGATTCTTACATAGTGTGCTTACATCAGAGAGGAAAGGGGTATTGTACATGTAGTATATCCTTAAATATATGGGTCTTTAATTGTCATGGTTAGTCTATATTTCAATTTACGTATCAAAGTAACTCTCCATGAGGATGAGTCTGTTAGAATCTAATGTATGTCCAGGTATTTTGATAGGAAATAGAAGACAAATGAATATTTGCATCATTTGGGTCCTGATCTCCTTTTCCTCTTGTTACTTCAGAGCACAGATACTCATGTTATTTCTAAACTTGTCTTCTAAAAATTCTACTCTGAAAATTATTTCATTTGTGTGTCTATAATCCCTAATAGACTCTAGCTAGTTGAAAGAAGAGAGGAGTTATCTACACATCTATTGTCAGTATCTAACATTCTTCCTGTAGTATAGTGGAGGCGAGTTTGCTAAATAATTTAATTGAGGGCCTGGCCAGCATGCAGGCCAATCTTAGGATGCAATGACAGAATAGAGGAAAGCAAAACTGGTAAGGGTAGATGTATGATTTGATGTGATGCAAAAATCAGAAAACATATATGTTCTGATTACTGGCTATTTGATCAAAGATTGATGTAAGTGTGAGATGGAGGTAATTTGCTTTAAAAATATAGCTTTCTGGTTCCTGCTATGATAAACAATGCTGTTATAAACATAGTGGAACACATGTGCTTGCGGTATGATTGAGCAGCCTTTGGGCATATATTCAAAAGTGGTATTGCTGGAACTTGAAGAAGGTTGTTTTCTAATTCTCTGAGAAATTGCCATACTGATATCCAAAAGGGCTCTACCAGCTTGCACTCCCACCAGCAATGCAAGAGTTTTACCTTGTCATAGCCAGAACCTGGAAACAACCTAAATGCCCCTCAGCCAAAGAATTGAGAAGGAAAATGTGGCACATTTACAGAATGGAGTACTACACAGCAATAATAATAATAATAACACCTTGAAATTTGCAAACAAATGGATGGATCTAGAAAACATCATATTGAGTGAGGTAACCCAGACCCAGAAAGGTAAATATAATATGTGCTCACTTATAAGTGACTTTTGGATATAAATAAAAGTTAAACCAGCCTACAATCCATAAATCCCAGAGAACCTAGACAATAATGAGGACCCTAAGAGAGACATATGTGGATCAATTCTATATGGGAAGTAGAAAAAGTCAAGATATCCTGTGTAAATTGGGAGCATGGGGACCATGGGTGAGGGTTGAAGTGGAAGGGAGGGAAAGGGAGGGGAGCAGAGCAAAAAATGTATAGCTCAATAAAAAAAATACATAGCTTTCTGGCAACTACTTGAAGAAAAACATATCCATCAATGGAGCTTCTGTCCCTATGTCAGTTTGCTATCCATGGCTACTTTAGAAGTTCAAAATCAGCAAAAATTCTCACTGTTTCTAGTCCAGCACTTGGGCTTCACATTGAGGGCATGTCTTCCGGCAGAAGGTGGAGTAGTGAGTTTGACCTCATTATGCTTAAATGTTACTTTATTCCCAAATATTGCTTATACTTGCCAAAGCTGATTAGTTTTCTTCAGATAATTTCTTTCGAAGAACAGTATAAGTTATCTCCAAACTCATCACATAGAAATGATATTTATCATAAGCTGAAATGTACATGAGTCCTGTTTCCAGTAGCTGCCTCACTCAAACATAGCTACCCTTTCTCCTTATAAATTTGTATTCATTTGTACAAAGAAATTCCATACTTAAACACATCTCAGTACAAGTTTTACAGAGAAAGGTAACATATGTGGCCACTTGAATTTTGTTTCTACTATGTGGAGAACTGTTATCCATCACCTGGGCTGCTCTTCCTTCTTGGTTCTTTATGGCTTATTCTAGCTTCTTGAGATCAAAGTGCTTTACAACTAGACCCCACTCTCCTTAAAAAAAAATTCCACAATTCTTCCCTTTGGTATTAGGCAGAGTTCAGCAAAACTTGTGGAGCTGATTTGTTGTGGCTCATACCAGCGTGGTCCTGTATGCACCATTGCCTTAGACTGTTATTTTTTTTTTCATTTTTCCACCTTTTGCATTCCAGTTCTTTACTGTCTGTGATCCAATCTCACATCATTTAAAGTTACAGAATAAAGGGAATTTGGAAATATATGGTGAGTGCTCGGTCTTACAGCAAATAGATATACCATATTTTGTTGATCTCCACGGGAAACCTTCCCTTTTCTGAACAGAAATGGCGAAAGAGTGGATTGGGGAGTGACAACAGATGGGGTTGGGGGACAGGGACTGGAAAAAGAGGAAGGAGGGTAAATTAGCAGCCAGATTATAAAATAAATATATAAATTTAAAGAAATAAAAGAAGATACTTTCCAAATATATTGGTGAGCACATCAGGTAGGCTGGATTCAGCAAGGCATTGTACAGTGTGTTAGAGGTATTAGATATTATTGAAAGACATTCTCATCTCTTTTCATTGGTAGAAGTGGTTTTTTAATACAAGTTTTTACTTGACAGTTCAAAGAACGTAATTAAGCTGGACTCGCAGGTGAGCAATAGGGAAATAGAGATAGTCCAAGATTAATTTGTTTTGAATCTACCACATTCCAATTGTCTACACTCATGATATTCCAATCAATCAGTCTCACAGAATCAATACAGGTGTGGCTTTAAGGAACTTCAGTTCACACTATGATCCTTGATTAAAGCATTCCATATTTTACTATAACCCTCTCAGGTCTGTCTGAATTCTCTAATCATTGGGGAAGCACTTACATCATTGTTTGCTTTGTTTCATATTGCTTCATCTTGACTGGATTTTAAATGGTATAGTATATACCCAAATGGAGAGCTAGTATCCATTATAGAGTTTATATATTTGTTCAGGAAATACTCAACTTTAAAAAACAGACCTCCAAGAATCACAATTAAGGAAAACAGACACGCCCAATTCAATTTTGCTACTAAACAATCTCATGAAAGCAATTATAACCTTCATTAATCTGTAGTTCACTCACAAAATGAGCGCAGTATTCATGATCTGCATCAACCCATTGGAAGCATTCTAGCTGCTTACTGAGATGTTTGCAAAGAAGATTCAGAAACATGAAATCTATGATACTCTTTTATAATAAATTTAACTTATAGAAATGTTTTCAATGAATCTTTTTTTTAATGGCTAGAAAATCAAATAGTGCATTTTGTATAAAGATCCTAGCAGTGTTTTTCAGCTCGTGTGCATTCCTTCCCATCTAGAGGACTGACTTTGTCCTTTCATTTTCCACTTTAGGTTTTTTATCTTCTACTTTAGTAGTTCCATTCACTGTAAAATATTTTGAATCCTGTACAGAAAGCATAGATAAAGCACTCCACAGAATTAGAAGTAACATATGTGGCCACTTTAATTTTGTTTCTACTATATGGAAAACTGTTATCCATCACCTGGGCTACTCTTTCTTCTTTGTTCTTTATGGCTTATTCTAGCTTCTTGTGATTCAAAGTGCTTCACAACTAAACCCCATGCTCCTAAAAATAATCCACAATTTCTTCCCTTTGGCATTATGCAGTGTTCAAAAAACTTGTGGAGCTTATTTAATTTCAGAACTATCATCTGGCAGTGCTGAATGTCACTAGTGGTTCTAATTTAAGCCATTTCAGGAACATATATTTTGACCTTTTTCAGCTCTCCTGACTTCTACAGGAGTGATGTGTTCATCCGAGACTTTCTGAGGCTTTCAGGCTGTTTGGACAAGTAGCAGGAAAGAACAATTTTCATAGAAAAACAAAACAAAATAACAACAACAACAAAACCACTGCATTAGATTGGAAGTCCTATATAAATTTTAGTTGCTAAATATTGAGGGTCACCTCACTTAACTCTATGAAAAAAAATGAGAATATGAAAGTGTTGTATTAGTCATGTAAGTCTGCTGTCTCAAAGCTGAAACAATACTTTGAAACAAAAATAAGTATAAAAGTATTATTTACTATTTCAAATCTCATTTTTACTACTGCTTTTCAGTGACCAGCGGATTGTCATGTACTCTATACTCTGTAGGTTCATATGGAGTCTTTTTTAAAAATAAGTTATATTTGAAAAGTTATTGTTCAAATCTTGAACCTGAGGCAGTTTTGATAATTAGTAAACAACAACTTGCTTTTGAATACATTGTATCTTTTGGGTAGAAAAAGAATACACTCTTACATTCCCTTCCCTAAAAATTTTCAGAAGCACCATTTCTATAGGCTTTCAGACTGATACCTTATGTGAAAGAGTCACTAAACAGTCTGTGATCTGATCAAAAACAGGGCTATAGACCTGAGCATTGCAAAAGTGTTCCTACATAGCCTTGTTATGTAATAGTATCACAGGTATGCATGCCAAGGTGTAAATTTGGAACACTGAACTTCTTTTTCTATTGGGAAAATATTTTAATATCTCCTAGGTTTAAATATTAAGACCCTGTGTATTTCAATTATGATATTGAAGTAGCAGCCATCTCTCATGTTGATTCCTAATCAGGATACTTCTAGGTTACAGAATACTGTTTTTGCACATTTATATGCAACATACTGACACTAATGTATTTAATGTAATTTTAATGTAAATAATATAAATTCCACTTTGTTATTATATGGAAACACATTGCATTCCATTTTATGTATTATTCTCAAGATCTCATATGCTATTCTTGTCTATGAATTGGTTTAAAGAGTACTTCATTTATCTTAAGATACAAACATATTTTAATAAATATTTCCCCTACATTCTAAAGGGATAAGAGCTATACAGTTTAAATTTTTATAGCCTGATAAGGAAATTGCTGTTAAACAAATCGGTACCAAAATACATTATGATGGCTGCTATAAAAATGAAATAGACTGTTATGAGAACCTTTAAAAAGTCAGAAGACATGTTTTAGAGAAAGCTTATGGAAGAAATAGAAATAATTCATCTTATAAATTGGAATTGCAAATACTGAGTTATAGTTAATTTCTTCTCCATTTAATGTTTTTACATCAAAGCTGAAGATTAAAGAGCAGAGATGCTACTAACTGGAAAAATAACTTTATGTGGCAGTGAATGGTTTGGCTGACTGTAGCCATAAACCAGTTTAACAACTGAATGTCATAAGAATTAAAGGCGTTTCTATTGAGCCAGTAAGTCAATGCATTACTTCTCTTCCCCGAGGGAAACAGCTTGCTACATGGACAATTCAAGAAGCAATAAGATTTTTCAATAACTCGTGAAGAAAATAACCATGACAAAGAGTAAAGTATAGTGTTAAATATTTTTCTTCGTTTCCCACTGCAGTGCATTGAAACTTTGAGCACAAAACATTAATAGATTTAAATTATAGAAGAGAGAATAAATGTAAAGGCAATTTATGATTGTGTGGAGTCATTTCTGCTCACACTGAGACCTGATTTCTTTCTCTATAGTTGTTTAATCGATTAGAATATTTTTTCTATTAATTAGTAAATTATAAGCTTGATGCTTTTTATTAAGGTCTTAGTGGTTCATAATTTTTATTTGCATCTATATTGACTTTATATATTACCTAGTATATTAATTATACATAATTTTAATGTTTTTATTTTAATCACTGTAACACAACCTTAGACATACAAAGCTTTTACTAGCAAGCAGAGAGTCATGAAGTAATGTCTATTCATCTTACCTTTCTAAAAGAAAAATAAAGTAATAATGCAATAATCTCACAGAAACTGTGTTTGAGTTATTCTTAAGGTCTCCCATTAAATACTAAAATACCTTTTGTTGTACATTTGATGGTCTAAGGCTCTGGTAAACAATATTGAGATCAAGAAAATAAAGAAAACAATTTGCGATCATACAGTGATTTATTCTCAATGCTTTATTGCACTTTTCTTCAGAAAACAGCTGAATTAAAAATTGTCATGAAGATTGAAATATTCTACATACTAACCAAGGAGTAGACCGGCATAGACATAGAAATCACACCATTACCAACAACAGCACAAATACTTAAGCATCATTTGGTCTCTTTGATATATAAGATTGTACCCCTGCAATATTGGTATCAAAAATTCTATTGTCTCTGTGTTTTTACAATCTCACCAATAGCTCAAAAATCTTGCACAAGTCCATTGCATTTCTGCATCTTTATTCATTTAACAAGAATTTCTAAGCATCAATCATGTTGTAGGTTAGAACAGTTACCAAAATAGGAATAGATTCTTCTTTCATCAGTTGGATTCAACAACATATAGGTATAGAGGAAGATGCATACATAGTTTGGTAGATAAAAAAAATCATATGTGTGTTTTATTTATTTCTAAATTTTTATTTATTTATTATTTATTGATAAAGATATGGTGGGTAGATGAATAGATAGACAGACAGACAGACAAAAAAGCAGACAGATAGAAAAACATACCACAAACTAGTGTCATTTTCCAGGGTAAATATTCCCATGTCAAAAACAGCTTGGATTCAACTCCTTCCTATAGGACTTCAAAAGAGCTGTTCTGCCGCCTCCATCCCTCATCCTCATTCTACAAAAGAGCATTTGATATGAGAAAAAAATTGGATGAAGTGGTTGCTCATAGCTCTAATGACGGAGAAGTCTTATATTCCTTTGTTTTCTCTTGTTGTTCAAAGCAAAAAGGAAATTACAAAAAGGCCATTTGAAGAGTGGAACATACCTTTGAAGAAGGAAATATGACTCTTATAACTTAGAATTTTATGAGATGAAAGAAACAGGCTCGCCTGGGTATATATCCTGGGTGAGCAAGGCAAAAATATAGATTACTAAAAATTGTTTTGTAATTGTTTTTAAAGTTCGCGAGTCCATAGTAATGTACAGGTGGTATATTTTTCTCATTTAGCGATTTCTGCAGTCAGTTGGCCAGCTAAGGTAGACTATGTCAGTTGTACAGCAATACCACAATACAAGAAGACAAAAATAAAAAAAAAATAAGAGGAAAGTAAAATAGAAGGGAAGAGAAAGACGAAGAGAGGGAGGGAGTAAAGGCAAGAGCTTGGTATTCTCTACTCAAGATTACTGTTACCTTTGGTAGCAAGTACATAAGACTCGGGCTCCTACAGATTCACAAAAGCATAAGGACATTATAAATGAACCAGCGATTTTCAGGGAACCACAGTCCAAAATTCAATTCAGGTAAGCTGTGAGAAGACTGATGGAAATACTGAAGTGAGATTTGACTGCCTTTCTTTTAGGCGTCTTCATCAGGTGCGCAGTATGGAGGAGGAAGTAAGGTTTCTTTCTGGAATAATTCAATGTGCACATAAAGAATCATTTATTCCTTTAAAGAATTATTTTCTGTCATTCATGCTCGTCCCTTTTATCTGGCTCTAAAGTCTTCTTCCTTACATCAACAGATATGAATTGAACATCAACTCTGCTCCTGACTCTTTCCTAGGTGTTAAGGATACACCACTGAACTGAACAGAATAGATTTCTGGATGGGGAAACTGCAAATGGAGCCCTCTATCTTAAGCAAAGATATTGACAGGGATTGTGAGGTTCCTCGAATACAGCGTATAGCATAAACAGAAACCTGACATTTGCAATACTGAATGAAAAAATAAAGTCAAAACCACATGACTTTTATAAACATTTCAAGCATGGATAATTTGTATTGTTCTATTATCATTAATTCTCTATTTAGTTGTGTATGTCTTACTTGAGTATAATATCAATATTAATAAAAATCAACTATGTACAAGTTAATGCTAAGGTTAATAATACATATGTTATCTCCTGTAGTTTTAATGGCAGAATTATAAGATAGATTTTATTATCCATCTTACAGTAAATGGACAAAAGTTCATGAAGTAAAATGGTCCACCGATTGGTAGGGTTAGCAGCAGAATGCAAGGCTTTTGTTCTTTTAGATTATTTTGTATCTATAACATAATTAGACTGAACAAAACAAAACACTTAAGCAATATATACTTAATAATCATAGCTCAGATGTACATGTGCATATTATTTTACATTTTATTAATTAGCTTCACATGTATATTTACATCATTTTTATTAAGAACACATTAATGTAGTTTTGGGGTATACTCAGAGAAATATAGATTAGAAACATAATGATTTTACTTTGTGTAGGTATGCAAAAGGCTCTATTTTTGATTTTGCAGATCAGAGAAACTGAAATTTATGGAAATTAAAGGATGTAATTATTGTTAATAGATAAGTTGGAGCACCTGCCTTCTGCTGCTAATTTCTGTGTTCTTTTCATTATAGCACAGTGCATCAGTGGCCCTAGAAGTGTCTTTATTCCCCAACATCTCTGAATTCTATTTTCTAGTTCAAATATTCTAGAGGCTATCTTGTAGTAATGTAATTTAATCTTAAATCATGTGTATCTTGAACCTATTGCCGTCACTTTAATACTACAAATAATGACAATGTGTGAGTTACTTTTCTTGGCACTGTCACAAAATACCTGCCAGGCAGGAAGGTTTCTTTTGGCTCACTGTTTTAGGGTATATGGCCCATCTTGGCAGGGACAGTGGCAGGAGTGGGAGGTATCTGGACCTCCAGTAATGGAGCAGTATGAGATGACTGCTTGTACTCACTGTGTCCTGAGTATTCAGTCCAGGAACCACCACTGAACTGTGCTTCCTACATTTGGGCCAAGTCTTCTGATTTGAGAACCCTTAACACATTTCCCACTGGGCTGTTTCTCCAGTGATTTCTGGTCCTGCCAAGTTGATGAGCAATATTAACCACCACAAATGGCCAATATTTTCAAGACCACTATGCAGCAGATGGTGTTCTAGGCACTGTGCATGTACTTACTGGTTTACTTAGAACTCAAAGAACCATTAAAAGTAAATTTCTTCGTGGTTCATATGTTATGTGCAGAGATATTAAAGAGATCATGTTATTTGTCTAATTTTGTGGGAACTTGGTGCAGAAATGTAGAAAAATAAGTTTTGCAGAAATTAGTTTTCCCTCTCTTCTCATGTGTAACCCCACATATAAAGAATATTTAATAGCCATGGAAAATTGAGTATCTTATAAAATCTTTACTTTTCTTGTCTGACATTGAAGTTGTTTTCAGGAATGAGAATGGTTTTCGACATGAGTTATTACTTTTATATCTAATGCCCTGCTCGTCAAAAATATTCACTGGCAAGTTAGTTCCAGAGGTGAGGGAGGCATTCTGTGACTAAGGGTAAATAGACAACAAATGGATTTGCAGAAGAGGGCTTTGGGATTTGTGGTATTTCCAGCCACTGTGAATGTTACATATACGTATATCTCAAAACCAAACAGTTGATTCTGCCATTCACATAATTTACAATATTCAACAACTATACACATGCTTATGGCAAAGATTCTCACAAATGACAGAAATAAAATTAATCTGGAAAGATGAAAGAGGTATAATTTCCAAGGATGGTAAATTTATGTATTAAATAGCTCCCTTGGGGATTTTAATATAATTCAAGGTGGAAAAATAATAGCCATTTGGTATTAAGTACAATTTCTTGAATTTTATATAAAAGATTCACCTTGTTGTTGTCTTATTTTGGCACTTCCAGCCTTTTCTTCTATCATTTTAATCATCTTTATGTTCTTTAAACCTAAGAGCTCATCTTTGTACAAAGCAAGCAATGCAGTACAGTTTATAAATTGACTTTGTTATTTCAGTGTTCTGGTTCACTAAGCTAAGTGGTCACCATACTGCTGTGGGGAATTGTATTGGTCTGTGTCCTCTGCTTACTCTGCTACCTCTCCTTTCTTCTTCATCACACTTGCTGTTGCCTTAAAAAATAAAATCTCAAAGTGACATTCAGCTTTGACACTGTTATTGAGTTCCAGAGAATGGTCACGGCAGAGTGGATGTAGAAGGCAGAACTATATTTCTCATGTTGAGAAGTGCAACCCATAAGGCAAAACTGAAATCATAATTCAGTCACTTCCCCAACAGTTTCACAGTAATGACTATTTTTCTTGAGTTCAAGATACTGATTTTCTACTGTTTTAAGAAGCCTTCAGTTTAGCCACATACTCAATTCTCCCCTGAATTCCAAAGGAAAGATACAGTGGCACCTTCTACTTTCTTTCTATTCTATTTAAAATAAAGTTAGTGTTATTAACTCATAGCAACTGAGTCCATTTTTCTTATTATCTGTCACTTAGTTGACATCTCATTGTCTCTGGTTGCTTTAAAATAATACCATCATTTATAAGATCAATTAGCTATGTCCTTCTGTCATTGTGCTACTATAATTCACTCTGATGGAGATGGGGATTTTGCCTGAGTGAAAGGCCCAATATTAATCAGTTAATTGGTTAAGTTGAGACTATAAAAGATTCATTAGGTAAAGAAGTCTATTATGCATTTTTGCTTTTATTTTACACATTTGTGTGTATTTTAATTTTTCTTTTATTAGAAATAGAATTTTTCCTCATGTATTATTATATCCTGATTTCCTGATTATGATTTCTCCTATGTGTACTCCAAGATTGTCCTCACAACTCCTCCCATGTGCATCCACTCCCTTTCTCTCTTATTAAAAACAAACAAGCTTCTAAGGAATGATAATAAGACAAAACAAAAACTAACTTATCAGAAGAAAACAAAGAGAAGGAAAAAAAGCCCAAGGAAATACTCAAGAAACAGATATAGATGCAGAGACTCACTCATTTACACACTTAGGAATCCCATGAAAACACTAAACTAGAAGTCAAAATTTATACACAAAGGACGTTTAGTTAGAGAAGACACATACATAATATTATTACTATATTATACATAATTTATATGTATATTATATTTAATAAAAATAATAATTATAGAAAACCTCTAGCAGAACATTATGAGACAGGGAACCTCTGAAGATGTCGTTGAGTTCATTTCCTGTTGGCCATCTACTGCTGGGCATGCAGTCTACATTTAAGAATAATTTATTTCCCTAGCAATACTCCTCAGAGAAGGCTGCATTTTCATTTGCAAGTTGTTGTCAGCTGGAGATAGCTTCTGGGGTAGTGATGGACTCTTGTGTCCATGTCTCCTTTCAGCTCTAGGACCCCACCTGGTGAACACAACCTGTGTATGCTGCCTCAATCTCCATGAGTTCAAATGAGCTTTGATCATGCTTATTTAGAGGGACTCATTTTCTTGGTGTCCTCTATCCTCTTTGGCTTATATTCTTTCTGACTGCTTCTCCCCCGGGTTTCCTGAGCTAGGAAGGGTGGTATTTGATAGCAAAATCCCTATTAGGGCTGAGTATTCCAAGATCTCCCACTCTTGGTGCATTGCCTGTATGTTGGTCTCTGTATTTGTTCCCATCTGCTGCAGGGGAAGCCTCTCTTGATGAGAAAAGCCTTGATCTGTAAGTGTAGAATAATGTCATTAAAATTAACTTTCCACTACTTTTTTTTTCATTTTTAGATCATTATTATTGGGGTTTGACCTATCCCTGGGCCATCTAGTCTCAGAGTCTTGGTTACCCAAGTAGTATCTGGTAACCAAGTTATTATGGCTATTATAAATAGAAAGGAAATAAATCTGGCTCTACAAGTGTCTCTGTGGAGTGACGGAGTCTTTAGTGTATATATCCAAGAATAGTGTAACTATCATAAGATAGATCAATTTCAATTTTTGTGAGGGACCACCATATTAATTTACCTAGTGGCTGTACACATTTGCAGCACAACCATTACTTCATATCTTCACCAGCATGAGCTGCCATTTGTTTTACTGATTTGAGCCATTCTGACTGGTATAAAATGAAATCTCAAACTTGTTTTGATTTGCATTTTCCTGATAACAAAATTTGTGAACATTTCTTTAGGTCTGTCAGGCACTTGAGTTTCCTCTTTTGAGACTTCTTTGTTTAACGCTTTGCCCCATTTTTAAATGAGTTATTTGTTTTCTTGATATCTAGTATTTTGAGTTTTTTATATTCTTTGGATAATACCCATCTATTGGTTGTAGAATTGGTAGAAATCTTTTTTGCATTCTGTAGGCTGCTGCTTTGACCAAATGATGGTGTCCTTGGCTTTACAGAAACTTTCTGTTTCATGAAGCCCATGTATTAATTATTGATCTTAGTGTCTGTGCTTAATGGCATTTTTTTCCAGAAAGTCATTTTCTGTGTCATTGAGGTCAAGGTCGTTCCCCACTTTCTCGTCTATCAGGTTTAGTTTATCTGGTTTTGTGATGAGGTTCTTTGATCCACTCGGACTTGAGATTTTATACAGGGTGATGAGGAAGGATCTATTTGCATTATTCTAAATGCAGACATGCAAGTTGACCAACACCATTTCTTCAAGATGCTATCTTTTTTTCCAGTGTGTATTTCTGGCTTCTTTATAAAAAATCAGGTGTCCATAGGTGTGGGAATTTATGCCCGGATCTTTAATTTGACCCCATTGGTTGACACATCTCTTTTTGCACAAGTATTATGATATATATTAGATCAATTTTATTCTGGTGATGGTGAAACTTCCAGAAGTTCTTTTTAGGGTTGTTTTAGCTGTTTTTACAAAGATGGTCAGGAAATGTGTAACCATCCGAAGGAGATTTTATGGTTTGGATCTGAATTACTCCCTCTGACAGTCTGTGTACTGAAGGCTTAGATGACAGTTTACTGAGTCACAAAGGTGGTGATGCACTGAGGGTGTTCAAATCGAATTGACTATTAGGATGTGAGGCTTGGCTGGAAAAAGCAGATTATTTGGTGCGTGACTTTGAAGTACATATCTTGTTCTTTTGTGTATTCTGGGTCTTTTTCGCTTGCTTCCTGGATGCTAGAAAATAAGCAAAATCCTTCATCGCATGCTTTCACTGCCCCAGGCCCAGAACAATTGAGCAGTCTGAAACTGGACTGAAATTATAAGCTAAAATAAGAATTTCCTCCTATAAGTTGCTTTTCTTGGGTATTTTTTTTTCTTTACTTCAATGAAAAGCAGACTAAGAACAGAAATAACCCCGTGGATATTAGACAAAGAGCAAAAAACAATCTGTCACAGCAGACCTGAGACAGACGAGTTACTTGTGTGTTCTATCAACAAGAATGCCAGTGTGGCTGGATTCGAGTTAAGTTAGAGGAGAACAGATACTACAGAATAAAAGCAGCAGTTTACAATGTGGAACCTTTTTTAGTTACTGAAAGGACTTTGGGCTTTACTCCTAGAAACAATGGGAACATTTTGTGCAAAAGAGAAACAAGATTACAATTTAATTTTTATAGCATCACAGAAGTTGTTATGTCGAGAATAGATTGTAAAAGACAAGATCTATATACAAGAAATCCTGAAGAAACAATTAGTATAATTTCATCAAGAGGAATATAATACTTTGGAAAAGGTCAATAGCATTATAAAGTAGCATAAAGAGGTTGATTATGTTTTTATAACAATTTTAGAATTAAAACCAAAGACTTCAATTTTTTATTCATTTCAACCTTGTGCTGTGTACTTTTGTCATAACAATTTGCATTTTTAAATACCCATTGCCTAGTTTTACAAAAACTAGTTATTTAAACAAATATAGTTACATTGCACGTGTTTGTTTTGTTTTTTCTTTGCTTAATACATTTTCCTTTGTCGTGTGTGTGTGTGTGTGTGTGTGTGTGTGTGTGAGAGAGAGAGAGAGAGAGAGAGAGAGAGAGAGAGAGAGAGAGAGAGAAAGAGAGAGAATCCAAGAATCTGGTGAATCTAGTGGTGGATATTCAAAACTTTATGGTTCATGCCCCCATGCCCCATTAGTGGGGTTATCATAAATTTTCCATTACAGCTGTGGTTGTCATTCACTACTGAATTACCCCTCATAGTAGTTTCAGACTTTTGTTTGTTCGTTTGTTTTCCTCAGAGTCTGTTCTCCAAGCCTCAGTTAATTGCTGTCTTGATAACAAAGCAGTTAAGAAGACTATCCATTAGATCTAATTTTCTTTGTATATTTTCCCAACCTATAAGAGACAAATAATCTCTTGCAGGGATCATTCTTAGTTGATTACTATGTACTTGGCTTTAACACTAATGGGTTGCAGTTGCTCAAAGATTCTGTTGTTAAATGGTACAAACATTATTGTTTTTTTCCCTCCTTGTCTTATTCTTTCTATATTCCCTTAGTTGTGCTTCACAAGAGCACTTCCCAAAGAAACTCTCTGAACTTAAGTCCCTGTCTCAGATTCTACTCAAAAGAAAATAATACAACAGTGAAGCTTCATGATTAATCCAACAATGAATATCTTGGCTTTCTAAAGGCATCATGTACTCTCAGCAATATGGCATAAGACATGTTATTATTCCACAACCTTTCCTACATTTGTATTTGACAGGATTGAAAAGGTTAGCTATAAATCTTTGGAGCATAAGGGAGGCACGGTGTGATTATGTTTTGCATGCTTTTCAAAAATATTGTTTTTATTAATCCATGAGAATTTTTTATAATGTGTCATTATCAACCTCAGCCCCCTCCCCTAACTCCTCTTAGGTCACCCCATACTTATCTACCCATTCATCTTCATATCATAATTCTATATCCCACCATTCAGTTCAGGCAGGCCAGTCTTATTTGTGCTGGCTGATTACACCTAGTTATTGAGCCTTCTCTATAGTCTTCAATATAACAGGTATCATATCATTGAACAACACTGACTGTCCCACTTCTAACAGCAATTGGACGCCAATATTTCTTCATAAATTAGAAGCTACGGGAAAAACATTATGCCAACCTCTCCTCTTATATATGGGGATTTTGGAGAGAGTTTGTATGGGTCTTATGTGAGTTCACATGTGTATCTGCCATGTTGTGCTTGGAAGACTTTGGTTTCTTGAATTTATCCACCATTTTATGGCTCTTACACTCTTTCCATGTCCTTCTCTGTATGTCCCTGAGCCTTGAAGGGAGAGTTTAATAAAGGCATCCCATTTAGGTCTGAACAGTCCAAAGTCTCCTATTCTCTGCCTATTTGCTAGTTGAGGATTTCCATGTTAATTGACATTTATCCATAAAGATTCCCCATATGAGAGTTGAGAAATTATCTTATATGTGGGGATAGCAGTAAGTTATTAGGAGTCATTTTTAGTCCAATGTATATTTAGTGTCATAATAGCAAGTCTTTTTGTAAAGCCATTGACCAGCTAGTCTTGTGTTTTGGCCACAAAAAGGTATTGGTTCCATCTCATTAAGGGGGCCTTAAGTGCAATCAAAAGGTAGTTAGTTACTCCTATAATATTTGTGAAACTTATGTATCAATGGGAATTACTTGCTCACAGCTCTATGTTACCTTTTTGAAGTTATCTGTAGTATTTGGGTATCTATTTGAGTCAACATGTCAGCAACTCAGAAAAGGTAACCCATCCCTGGCACTGAAGATTTTATTTCAAATCATATGTTGTCAAATTGTGGTATTATCCTCTCATTATAGGGTGTATTATCCAGGATTCTCTAGAGGAACAGAACTGCTAGGATGAATTACTCTCTATATATGAAGGGGATTTATTAGACTGTTCTACAAGTTATGATCTTGCTAATCCAATAATGGCTTTTCCTGATCAAAAGGCCAAGAATTCAGTAGTTGTTCGGTTCATGTGACTGGATATCTCAGCTGGTATTCAGTGAATGTCAGAATCCTGAAGAAGTGGGTTCCAATACCAATGAAAGAGTGAATTTGCCAGCAAGAGTGAGGGAAAGTACCAAAAACATAAGTTTTCCTTTTCCATGTCCTTTGTGCAGCCTGCCACCAGAAGGTTTGGTCCAGATCTAGGGTGGGTTTTTCAACCTCAATTTATATGAATTCAAGGTGAATTTCTAGCCACAATGGACCTGGATGAAGGGCAGATCTTCCTACCCCAAATAATCTGCCCATCTGCCATGTCCAGATGCTTGAGTTTTAGTTAATACCAGATATAGTGAGATGAATGCCTAAAATAGACCTCACATAATGCAACTCCACTTAAATTCGTTAAGTGTGTGTGTGTGTGTGTGTGTGTGTGTGTGTGTGTGTGCTATATTTTAGGATTCTTCTACAGTTTTAGGTTTTCAAAGGTGATATTTAAAATCCTTCGGTGTTAGTTATCCCTCCACAATATTCCCTCCTTTATCTTGCACTCCATATTTATAAATTACATTCATTAGAATACCCAGACTAATAGAGTATCCCTTTAATATAAAATGACATTTTTTCTTATTGATTTTCTTCATCCATTAAAGTAATCATGAGTATTAATGATGTTGCCATGGTTGGTTTTCTATTTTAATAAAAATAAATCAATAAGAGATTATATTATATTTGGAAATGGTCCTTAATTTTGTAGAACTTTTGTGAAGTTTATTCATATCTACATTCATGAATATATTGCTACATAGCAATATTCTCTTGCAATAATTTTGCCACGTTTGGTATGAGGTTAATATTTAGTTTGTAGAATGAAATGTAAATAGTTTAGATAATATATATTTGTAGAAGAGTTTTAGGATTGGCATTGTTTAAATGGTTATATAGGGATTATCATAGGTATGGTAATTTCTTTATGTTTATTTAAGCATTTATTTATTAAAGTTTTTTATTTATTTTTCATACTGACCACAGTTCCCTCTCCCTCCTCTCCTCCCATTATCTTCCCCCATGTCCTATCTTCTTTCCCACATTCACTTCTCCTCCCTCCTAGTCTCCACACAGAAAGGAACAGGCCTTCCATGGGAGTCCTTCAAGCATGGCATATCAAGTTGAGGCAGAACCAAGCTCCTCCTTCTGTGTCAAGGCTGGACCAGGCATCCCAGCATAGGGAATAGGTTCCCAAAAGCCAAAACTAGCTCATAGGATAGGTCCTAGTCTCACTGATAGGAGCCCCACAAACAGACCCAGCTACACAACTTTTACCCACATGCAAAGGGCCAAGGTTGGTCCCATGTAGTCCAGAGTCCATCGGTACACATTAGCTCAGCTCAGCTGTCTTTATGGGTTTCCCCATCACGATCTTGATCTTCCTGGCTCATACAATCCCTCCACCTTCAACAGGAATCCTTGGGCACTGCTCAGTGCTTGGCTGTGGATCTTTGCATCTGCTTCTATCAGTTAAAGGCTCTCTGATTACAATTAGGGTATTCAACTATATAATTTAAGGGGAAGGCCATTTCAGGCACCCTCTGCACGATTGCTAGAAGTCTAAGCTGAGGTCATTTTCGTGGATTCCTGTAATTTCTAGAAATGGTTATCCTAACTTTTTGTTTAGAAGTGCTAAGAATGGGACCTAGTACTTTGTGCACATTGGCTTAGTAAAGACTTCTATTGAACATATTTGCAGTCTCTGAATGATTTTAAATGCTTATGTAGTACAGTCATTGGCTTTCTTTCCTCTTGGACAGTGTTGCAAAAAATCTTTCTGAAATAAGCATTCTGATACCAATGGGAGTGAAAGAGAGGCAGTGTATTCAACGATGAACTGAAGCTAGGGTAATTCTTGAAACGTCTCAGTATCTGATCCAGTGTACACTCTAACTTTATAGAAAGTAGGGAGGGCAAGGAAACAAGATTTAACAGATGTATGTGTAGCAGTCAGCAGGTTGTTAATGGCAATGACTGTTTCATCCATTTCTCTAGGTCATTCTGTTCTAGGTAGGAAGTGGAGTCATGCTTGGCAAATAGGCTGAACAAGTAGTACTTTATTTAGGTGAACCACTAAATAATTCAATAAATTGGTATCTAATAATGTCTTTTTTACCTTAACCTACTCCAATACGTTATAATGTCTATGCCTTAGTTACTATTTTATTGCTGTGATAGGGCACCATGACCAAGGTGTCCTATCAGTTTATAGAAGGAAAGATTTATTTGAGGCTTACAGTTTCAAAGAGTTAAGAGTCTGTGATGTCCAAGTTGGGGAGCATAGCAGCGGGTAGGCAGGCATACCCCTGGAGCAGTAGCTGAGAGGTTCCATCTTTATTCACAAGTATGAAGAAGAGAGAGTTAAATGGGAATGCTGTAGGTTTTTGAACCCTCAAAGAACCCTTTACATACAGTTACACTAACTCGGGGACAAATATTCAAATAAATGAGACTATGAGGTGTAGTAATATGGGCGGCGGGGCTGGGTCCCCAGCACCCCAGCCGCCTGCACGGCTAGCTTATGCCCGAAATAACAACACACAAACTGTATTCATTTAAACACTACTTGGCCCATTCTCTTCTAGGCTAATTCTCACATATTAATTTAGCCCATTTATAATCATCTGTGTATGGCACCCCAAGGTGCGCTTACCAGGAAGATTCTAGCCTATGTCCATTCTGGGTCGGAGCTTCATCCCAGGAGCGGGGCATGGCGTCTCTCTCAGGCGTCTGCTCCCAAGAGGAAAGCTGTCGAGACTGAGCTCACTTCCTGTTCCTCCCAGTGTCCTGTTCTGCCTACTCCTCCCACCTATCTTTCAACCAATAAAATGGGCCAAGGCAGTTCCTTTATTAGCCAATGACCTTCCTCCATCAATGAGGGTCATTCTGTGCTTTATCCTCCCTGATTCCTTCTTTAAAAGTAGACTTACTCTGCCATAGGCCAGTAGTCATATTTTCACTTTCGTGCACATGCAACAAAGACACAGTTTTGGATAGCCCTGCCCTGATTCATCTGTTAATGCTGTTTACTTGAATAAACACATTTTCAACTGTTTACTGCTATTGGCCATTTCCATATTCAATGACACTACCATGAGCCAATATAATCATGAAATTCCCCATGCAATGGCTGGTGATGTGCTCTCTCACAGTTCTCTGAAGTGTCCTTGGAAGCTTGAAACCTACAGTTGTTTGCTTCTGCTTCTCCATTGAGTCTGCTAATTTGGGGGCTGTAATCATGTATTCACCACCAAATATTCCCTCTCTTTCTCTTAAAGCAGGCTATTGCATCTTCATAATATTGTACTGAAGGCTTTATAATTTTTGTAATATGCTGGGACAACTCTGAAAATCAGATTTTCCCTTTATCTCCAGGGTTGTTGTTATTGCTAGCCATTAGAAAGTTTAAATGACTTTTCAGAATTATATCTATATATTTAATATAGTTCTAAGATACGGACGCTGAAATATCATTTTAGTTAGTTTAGTGATCTCCTAGTGGTAAAAAGAAATTATTTTAAGGGCCTTAAAGAAACAAGCCTTTCGGTTGCTTCTCTGTTCATATTAAAATAAAGCTTGAACCCTCAATTAAGCTTTTTACATATATGCCTTATTCTGTACTACCAGATCCCCCAGAACTATTCCCATTTAAATCGTCTTTTCTTTATTATACATTACTGCTGGAGGACTAGATTTCTGCACTTCATGTTGCATGGATTATATTACATTTTCTTCCCCATACTTTTATAAGATAATTAATACACCCCTCATAATGGTAAAGTTTAATATTAGCGATGCCTTTTATGTGGGAGAGGCAGATCATGAATTCAAGCATGACTGAAGAGTTTATCATCATTATACATTAAGTTTATAACCTAACTTAATTTTTTTGAATAGCAAATCGATTGTAACACTTGGCATTCAGCAAAACATTTTCATCTCCTTCTCACAGTGAGAAGTTGGCTGTCTATTGTTTTTGTATAGATCCTTGAGGAGTGGGAAGTTACTTTACAAAAGAACAAGACATTCAATTTTCCTCAAATTCCACAGTATTCATAACCTTAGATTTCATACATTAACGATAGTTAGGGGTTGCCTTTGCTGTCTCTCAGAGGCTGCAGCCACTGCTGCCCTTCATTGCATCTTAGGGTCAACTTTTGTGTCATTACGTCTTTAACATTTGTCCTCATGGATATGAATGAGTATTCATTTCATAATCTCTGTTCCATAGATAAATCTGATTGACATCTTAAAATGAGTATATATGTCATGACATGCACCCTTCAATTCATCAAGATTTGGAAAAAGCTGCATAACATTATTTTGTTAGCTTATTAGCTCACACAAGATACAAATGAATTTAAGGTAAAATAATTGGACCCTATTAAAGAAAAACAGGGAGGATTCAGGAGTAGGAAGGAAGACATGTATGTCTGTTATGGGAACTGAAGAGTGGATATGAAATAGGATTTCTTTGGAAAATTTGTGTATGAGAGTGTTGTAGTTATAAGAAAATTTTGTACAGGCTTATAGAGAAGGTCTGTCAAAATAACCTGGAATTAACAATTGAAGTGTTCCATTAGATCTAGCGAGATTTAAAAGACAATTTGGGGACTCATCTATTTATGGAAAAGAAATTGTTTAACAATTGTGTTCATCTCTTAATTAGTGTATTAAATGTGCCACTCACTTCATATAAATGGAAAAATTCCATAGTGTATAAGCCGAAGAAAATGGGCTGGTGGGACTTTTAATAACTAACTTTGGAAAATATTGTAATTTTATTTGCTATAATAAAAATATTTTCTTACAAGGTGCAACCTCTATTCTCACCAGCAGAAACTGAAATTTATTGGAATTCATGACTTCCTTCTTAGAGGCTTCCTTTTTTCTCTCCTCCAAGTCCATTCCACTACCTCCCCTCCTCCCCATTAGACATCCATTTCTCCTATTTTTCTATTCAGAATGGGGCAGGCTTCTCATTGATATCAACCAAACAGGGCACATCAAGTTGAAGGCTGGACAAGAGTACCCAGTTGGAGGATGAGGATCACAAAAAACTGAAAAGGTGCCAGAGGCAACCCCTGCTCCCACTGTTAGAAGTCTTACATAAAGACCGATCTAAAGAGTAGTAAAATATATGCAGAGGGCCTCGATCAGTACCATGTGGGCTTCCTGGCTGTTGAATTATTTTCTGAAAACCCCTATGAACCCAGGTTAGTTGATTGTGTAGGTTTTCTTGTGTTGTTCTTGACCCCACTGACTCCTACAATCCTTCCTTTCCCTCTTCTGAAGAATTCTCACAGGTCCACCTAATGTTTGGCTATGGATCTCCAGAGATCTATTTTCATCAGTTGCTGGATAAAGCCTCTCCAGTGACAATTTGGCTAGATACCAATATATGAGTATAGCAGAATGTCATTAAAAATCATTTCATTGATTTTTTTTGTCAGCTATGTTTGTTTCTATCCTAGGTCTCTGGGCTGTCCAGTCACTGGGTCCTGGCCCTCCATGGAGTGTCTGGGGTAGGCTTCCTCTTGAGGCATGGATCTTCAAGTTGGACACTTCATTGGTTGGCCATAATTTCTGCACCACCTTAATCCCAGCACATCTTCTAGTTGGAAAAATTGTAGGTCAAAATATTTGTGGCTAGGTTGGTATCCCAATCTTTCCACAGGATGTCTTGCCTGGTTACAGGAGATGGCTAATTCATGCTCCATATCTCCATTGTGAGGAGTCTTAACTAGGTTCATCTCTATAGATTGCTAGGAATTTCCATTGAACTTGATTTCTAACTTGTCCCCAAGATGCCTTCAATTTTCATTTGTCTTTTTCAGTACTCTCTCCCTCCATCCTCCGCAACTTGATCCCTTCTGTTTCTGTCACCTCCAACCCCATCCTCCATCCACCATGTCTATTCTATTTCTCCTCCCCAGGGAGATGCATATGTTCCCTGTTGAGTTCTTCTTGTTATTTAGTTTTTTCTTAACCAAAGAATTTTACAAAACTCTCCTTGAGTTTCAATAATGGTGAACTGGGTCATATAGGCTAATTTCACTGGGAAAAAAAGCAAAAATAGCTAATTAAATTATAAAAACCATCTGCTTGGAGGCAGTTGTGAACTAACACATTTGTAGACAATTATGTGATGATTTAGTGTAGTATGGAAGGGTTGGAGGTGGATGGACATATGGAGCTATTTTTCTTCTGTGGCAAAATTGACACATTGTGATTTGTAAACCATGCTTCTTATCTTTGTAAATAAAGTTTTATTACAAAATGAGATTGTAGGGATAAGTCCCGCCCCTTAGGGGGCGTGTTCCCCTCGGGCTAATGTCTGCCTATAAATTTGGCGAGCAAGCTCCAAGCGCTCACTTCTGCTTTCCTGGTCTCCACGGGAACAGTGGTTCTGTAAGTCTATTTCTACATTAAAGCTATATATATATTTTTACAATCTGTCTGCATTCATTTACGCCGTTACATTTTGGCGTCCAACGTCGGGCTATTTTGCCCCCGACTCAAGCGGGTAGCCCACTAGCTAACACAGCACCCTCCCCGGTGCTCTTTTTCAGTTCGTGACTCCGGCCCCAGTGCCGAGTCCGAGACACACTCGGCGACACAGGTCCATTCTGCCTGCCTTGGCTAAGTTTTGCAGTGGAACCCCACTGCCTGAATTAGCAGAAGCTCAAGTACTTGCGGTTTTGCAACAAAAGCTGCCACAGCGTCAGATTTGGTCTGTTACAAAGTGACTTGGCCGGTTGTGGTGGCCCACGCCGGTAGGATTTGCTGAAGGAGGCAGAGGCAGGAGGATCACAAGTTTGAGGCCGGCCAGGCAGTGGTAGAGCACGCCTTTAATCCCAGCACTTGGGAAGCAGAGGCAGGCAGATCTCTGTGAGTTTGAGGCCTGCCAGGCCTTGGTAGTGCACGCCTTCAATCCCAGCACTTGGGAGGCAGAGACAGGCGGATCTCTGTGAGTTCAAGGCCAGCCTGGTCTACAAGAGCTAGTTCTAGGACAGGCTCCAAAAACACAGAGACCACCACTGGCAGGAACCGATCTTTGCAGGTAAAAAAATTTTCTTTTATAAATAAAATGTCTGAACACATTACTGTTCAAGAATTTAATGATTTTTTTAATTGTACCATGTGGGAGATTTTACAAGAGGTGTCTATCACCCCACATATATGGATCCTTCTGGGATTCGTAGTTTTCATTGGCACCAAATGGTTTGATAATAGAAATATGATAAAGTCTTTACGAGACGAATCCAGGATTCTTAAGGTAGAGATTGAATGCTTAAAAACAATTGAGAATGACAACAATCTTCTCAAGAATCAGTTTGATGTTCTCCATGCTGATAACAATCTTCTCAAGAATCAGTTTGAAGTTCTCCAGGCTGATAACAATCTTCTCAAGAATCAGGTTGAAGTTCTCCAGACTGATAACAATCTTTTCGAGAATCAGTTTGAAGTTCTCCAGGCTGATAACAATCTTCTCAAGAATCAGGTTGAAGTTCTTCAGGCTGATGTTAAGGAGAAATTCATTACTATGGAAGAGGGAACAGCTGATCTGGACCATAAGATTCAGTCCCTTTCTGTAGGAAATGAAACATTAACTGAGAGAATCAAAACTGCTGAATGTGACAATCGGATTTTGTCTAAAGCTTATGACAGATTGACGGAAAGATTGTCAATACAAGAAGGCACGGTTTATGCCATAAAAATTATGTCCAAAGATGAGATGTTATCTCTAACGGACAAACTTCATATTTTAGAATCCTCAATGAAGGCTTTGGAACATAATTCTGGACAGGAGATTCAGACATTGCAGAAAGCAATGGTGAATAGAATTGAAAAGATTGTGGAATTTCTAAATTCTGATGAGGAAGAGCAAAGGGTAGAAAGGAAAATTTTAACTACATCTGTGGGTAAGGCTCTCCGGGACAATTTCCACAAAGCTCTACCTACAGCTCTACCTGCCTTTCCAGTAATAACAACAGAGAAGGTGATTGGTTCCAAAAACCCTAGGGTCATCAAGGAGGATACATGGGAACCTGTGCGTATGAATGATCTCAAGGAAATAAAACAGGGTGTCATGACTTTTGGGATGCAAGCCTCTTTTGTTAAAGAGATGCTAAGATCTTGGGCCATGACAAGCAGAGCAACCCCCTCAGACTGGCTCCAGCTGAGCTCTGCGGTACTGGAGAGTGGACCGCAATTGAAATGGAAATGCTTATTTATGCAAGAGGCTAGACTCTTAGAACAGCAGGAAAAAGCGAAGGGAATTGACATTTCCCTAGATCAAATTCTAGGTGAAGGGCTCTTTTCTGATCCTCAGGAACAAGCTAATTTGGATGAAAACACACTCTCCATGTGTACTACAGCAGCCTTAAGGGCTTGGGACAGGGTACAAGACCCAGGACAGAGAATGGAATCATTTGTCAGAGTTAAACAGGGTCAGAGAGAACCCTTTAGTGACTTTTTACAAAGATTAACTAAGGCTGTACAAATAGGAATATCTGACCAGAAGCAAGACATATAATGATTGAGTCTTTGACTTATGAAAATGCAAATGTGGAATGCAAAAGAATTTTGGGTCCTTTAAAGCTCAGATCAGCACCATTGGAAGAATGGGTCTTGCATACACTCAATGTTGATACATTTGATTATGGCACTGAAGCATGGGTAGAAGAAGCAATTTCCAATGGTAAAAGGAGACACCAGAATACCAAATGTTTTAATTGTGGAAAAATGGGTCATATTAAAAGGAATTGTAAACAACGGATTTTCAGAAATAATAATAATAATAATAATAATAATAATAATAATAATGCATCTTTCAGAAATAATAATAATAATGCATCTTCTAGAAATAACAGAAATAGGAGGACTCAGCCTTCAGGTTTATGTAGAAGATGTGGAAAGGGCAGACATTGGACGAATGAATGCAGGTCTACAAGAGATAGACAAGGCAACCTGATACAGCCGGGAAACGTGAGAGGGGGGGCCTCACAGGCCCCCATGGCAAACATGGTTCAGTCATATCCAGTTTCTGCAGAGAACGTGCCTCATCAGGACAATTAGGAAGCCCCATGCCTACTGTTACAAGCAATAATGATCAGAAAGATAAGTTACGTGTGTTTTGGCAAACTTCTATAAATGATCAAAGACCTAAACTGAGAGTGTGTGTAAATGGCATTTTTATTACTGGCCTGCTGGACACAGGTGCTGATGTAAGTATTATTACCCCAGAATCTTGGCATCCGTATTGGCCTCTTCAGAATGTAAATGTTCAGCTCCTGGGAATTGGAACCCTATCTCGAGTAAGGCAGAGCACGAGATGGGTTGAATGTATAGGGCCAGAGGGACAAATAGGAAAATTAAAGCCATATGTAGCCAATATTGCAATGAATTTATGGGGTCGTGACCTATTACAACAATGGAATACTGAAATAAACATTCCTGCTAAATCCAGAGCCTATATTTCTGAGAATAATATTAAAAGATATTACAAACTGAGAAAACCGGCCATTCGGGCTGTACAAGAACAAGCAATTGATGTCCCTTCAGAGATACCAACAGCCTTGCCTCTAAAATGGTTGACTGAGAAACCAATATGGACAAAGCAATGGCCTTTAGCTGAGGAAAAGTTACAGGCTTTAGAACAGCTGGTACAAGAACAATTAGATGCTGGACATATAGAAGAATCTACCAGCCCTTGGAATTCTCCTGTATTTGTGGTTAAGAAAAAATCAGGTAAATGGAGAATGGTGACAGATCTCAGGGCCATCAACAAGGTTATTCAACCTATGGGCCCTCTGCAATCTGGAATTCCTTTGCCCTCTTTATTACCAAAAGGATGGCCTCTCATAGTTATTGATTTAAAGGATTGTTTTTTCACTATACCTTTGCAAAAAAAAGATAGAGAAAAATTTGCCTTCACAGTGCCTACTTATAACAATTCCCAACCTTCGAGGAGGTACCACTGGACCGTTCTCCCCCAGGGTATGTTAAATAGCCCCTCCCTGTGCCAATATTTTGTGAACCAACCATTGCAAATAATACGCAAGAAATTTCCCAAATCTATAGTATACCATTACATGGACGACATCTTGTTATCCGATTCAAACATGGATACCTTGAATAGACTGTTTGAAGAAATAAAGATACTTTTACCTAAATGGGGATTGCAATTAGCTCCTGAAAAGATTCAGAAGGGAGATTCTGTTAATTATTTAGGTTATAAAATAGGTTTGCAAAAAATTAAGACACAAAAAGCACAAATTAGGAGAGATCGCCTACGGACTCTTAATGACTTTCAAAGGCTGTTAGGAGATATTTCCAGTCTACGACCAGCTATTGGAATAACACCTGATTTAATAATTCATTTGAACAAAACCTTGGATGGTGATAAAGATTTAAACAGTCCCAGAGAATTAACAGCTGAAGCAGAAAAGGAACTGACAATGATTGAGGAAAAATTACAACAGGCACATGTGGACAGGGTGAATCCAGAGCTCGATTGTATTCTCGTCATACTACCATCAAAAATTTCTCCTACAGGAATTTTAATGCAGAGAGATGATATTATTTTGGAATGGATCTTTTTACCACATAAACCAAGTAAGAAACTGAAAACTTATGTGGAAAAAGTCTCTGAGTTAATTATAAAAGGCAAGCTGAGACTTCGTCAACTAGCAGGCATAGACCCAGCAGAAATTATAGTGCCTTTCACTGCTGATGAACTAAAGAAATTATGGGAAGATAATGAATCATGGCAAAGAGCTTGTGCTAATTTTTTGGGAGACATTAATAACAACTATCCAAAAAGCAAGAGGCTTAACTTCATAAAGAGAACCTCTTGGATTCTTCCTCGAATCGTCCGTCATGCTCCAATAACTGGAGCCCGTACATTCTATACTGATGCCAATAAATCAGGGAAGGCAGGTTACAAATCAGAAGACTTGGATAAGGTGGAACAAAGTCCATATAATTCTGTCCAGAAGGCCGGAATTATATGCCATTCTTATGGTGCTAAGAGATTTTAAAGAACCTATTAATATAGTTACAGATTCACAATACGCAGAAAGAGTTATTTTACATATTGAAACTGCTGAATTTATACCTGATGATACTGAACTAACCTCATTGTTCCTCCAGGTTCAAGATTTGATCAGGAACAGGCTTTGCCCTATATACATAACACACATCCGATCCCATACGGGTCTGCCAGGTCCTCTAGCACAAGGTAATGCAGAAATTGATCAATTATTGATTGGTAGTGTGCTACAAGCCTCTGAATTTCATAAAAAACATCATGTCAATAGCAAAGGTTTGAAGAAAGAGTTTTCAATTACATGGCAACAAGCTAAGGAGATTGTAAAGAAATGCCCTACTTGCTCTTTCTATAACCAAACGCCACTGCCTGCAGGGGCTAATCCAAAGGGCACCCAAAGGAATGAAATCTGGCAGATGGATGTGTTCCACTTTGTAGAATTTGGCAAATTAAAATATGTTCATCACACCATTGACACTTATTCAGGCTTTCAGTGGGCAACTGCTTTAACTTCAGAAAAAGCTGATTCAGTAATCACTCATTTATTAGAAGTCATGGCTTTCATGGGTATACCTACACAAATAAAAACAGACAATGGTCCTGCTTATGTTTCTAGGAAAATGAAATGGTTTTTTGATTATTACAATATCAAGCATGTTACAGGTATACCATACAATCCTACAGGTCAAGCAGTCATAGAAAGATCAAATCGAACTATAAAAGATATGTTGAACAAACAGAAAGGGGTGGAAAACACCCCCAGAAATAGGCTACATAATGCTTTGTTAACCTTGAATTTTCTCAACGCTAATGAGAAAGGAACAACAGCTGCAGAAAGACATTGGATAATGGAAAAGTCTACTGAACTAAATCAACCAGTTTATTTCAAGGATGTGCTGACCTCACAATGGAAGCCAGGAGATGTGCTACGTTGGGGAAGGGGTTTTGCTCTTATCTCCACAGGTGAGGAAAAATTGTGGATACCATCAAAATTAATAAAGGTTCGGTTTGAAGAAGAGAAGCCACTTGGAAAAGATAAATAACAATTCTTGCGCAAGGATGGTGAGCAGACTGATGGTAAGAAATACAGATTGGTTGGGGGCAGGGTTCTTTTCTTATCTCCACAGGAAAATACTCATCTTCAAAGAAATTTAGGGACCCTGAATATTTAATAACTGATGGATGGACACATTTTGTAAGTATTAATTTTTATATACATGTCTTATTAAACATTTCTTTATAAATATATAGAGCTGGTTTTGAAGTTGGACTCTGGCTCAGTCCCTCTCCAATTCCAAGCCTGTTAGTAAGAGAAAAACCCAGAGTTTCTGGAGTTTCTGTCTCATGTCAAGAGCCATGATATGGGACAGAAAGAAATATGAGTTTAGAAAACATCTTTGCTTTTCTTCATATCTATCATACTTTTCATTGAATATATCTATCATGCCTTTCATTGAATATATATGTATGTCTATATATGTCTATATGATTAATGTTTAAGTTTTTCACAATGAACAATGAGTTTTTCCTGAAGTGACATTTGAAGTTTCCAGGAAGAAGATGGGGCCCCACAACAACAACTCTACCTGGTTGATATGACGTCATGATACTGATAGCGCTACTACAAGACCTGTTTTGGATACCAGCTGCAGAAGATGATCCCAACTTGGTTAGCTGAAATGGTGCACATCTTGTACAACATTCTGGCCAGACCTCCACAAAATACTCAGAGACTATTTGCAATTTTAAAAGACATTGATCTTGAAATTTAACCATCATTTTACTTTCACAGGATCCCCCAGAAAGAACGTCGCCCCCATGACAGCTGGAAGTAATTCTAGAGGACGACGTCCCCTCTCCCAGTAAAGTTTACCCCTGGGTTTAGGGACATCATTTAGGGGTTGGGAGGTTGGGGGAGGAATTTTATAAGCTCAAGGATCATTTTGAAAAAAAAAAAAGAGGGAATGATGGGATAATAGATTTATAATTGTGAGTTACTGCTTTTAGACAAATATATTGGTATCAATTCTTGTATATTGAAACAAAGTTAAATTATATGGACTATTGTATGCATGCATGTTTCTATGTCTGTTTAAAACATTTTTATGTATTGACATATATTGTATTGATATATATATTGTATATATTTACCATATTGCAATGTACATTTCTACCTCTAATTAAGATACTTATATAATGTTTGTGTATTGATGTATATTTGCCATATTGCAATGTATATTTGTACAGTGTTTATATTTGGAGGTCATTATCCTCATTTGTTACACAGTTGTTTATTGTCTTAGTCTTTAAGTTAGATAGATATTGAGAATTATATAGATAAATAGTCATCTAAGTTTGTCATTTATAATCAGACTAATCAGGTTCTTTGGATGTATAGAGATTATACTCAGTATAGATAGATAATCTTCAACCCCTTCAAAGAGCTGTAGAAAATGGCCTTTAATCTAACTCAGAGCTTCGTGATAGTGAGACACAATTGCTCCTGGCAACACCGCTCTATTCCCGAGAGAATGTTGAGCACCAAAAACACTCCACCTGGAGCCTTTCTATTTGGCAGAACTGGCCTTTGGGCAAAGAAATGCCCATACCTCAACCACTGACACAGATACAGAGCGTGCATCAATGGATATAACAGGACTGTCATATCCTGCCAAGACAGGGTAAGATAGTTTTGAAAAGTTCCTTGCCTTTAATAATGGTATGTCAGTTATGTTAGGCCTTAGCCAAAATTGGTTGACTCAACATTGTAAACGAGACTTTGGGTGATTGCCCAGGTAGTCAGTTGTCTCTGTCAATTGTTGCACATTTTGGATATATCTCGTTTGTTGAGTAGTGTTTATTCCCTTCTCAGATCTTTGACTGAGTTGAAGATTATATAATTGTAGTTACTCTTTACATTATTTGGACTCCTTGAGATAGAATGTTTAGCAAAGCTTTTGTTCTCAATATTGTTTGTTATATTTATTATTTGTTGTTATTGTATGTAGTTGTATTTGGTTTAGTTCTGTCTTATTTAGACAAAAAGGGGAGATGTAGGGATAAGTCCCGCCCCTTAGGGGGCGTGTTCGCCTCGGGCTAATGTCTGCCTATAAATTTGGCAAGCAAGCTCCAAGCGCTCGCTTCTGCTTTCCTGGTCTCCGCGGGAACGGTGGTTCTGTAAGTCTATTTCTACATTAAAGCTATATATATATATTTTTACACTCTGTCTGCATTCATTTACGCCGTTACATGACATTATCCATTTTTATGTATTTTATGTACCTCTTTAGGTGCTTGTTAGCCAAATTAAGTAATACCAAGAAGTTAAGTTATAATGCTTAAAATATTTATGCATTTATCACTATGGGAGTGGATAATTCTAAATGAACACTTCAGAATCCAAGGTGCTGAAAGGCACTTCTGAATGATTTTTAAATTTAAGGAACTAAGATTTAGAGTCCAACAACCATCATCAGATAGGTATGTCATCTCATTCCTAAAATTGACTTGCACTAATATCAGATTGCAAGTGCTGACAGCCACCAAGCAGAAGCAAATGTCAATCCTTTCCACACAAGATTATTTCTACAAACAAAAGTACCAGAATAAATTAACATAGCTATTATAAAAGAATATAAAGATATATTAATGAGAATTGATAGAAAACAAACAAAAAAGACAACTAGACCACAATGAGCTCTAAACACATACTTTAAAAACATATTCAAAATTGGGTTGGAGGAATGGCTCCATAGTGAGTACTTGCTGCTCTTCCAGGGAACCAGGGTTCACTTCCCAGGACATATATTGATGGCTCAAAACTGTTGTAGCTCTATTTTCAGGGAATCGCATGCCTTTTTATGGCCTCTGAGGGATACTTGGGATATGTATGATGTACCTACATACATTTAGGAATTAATACATATAAAATAAAAATAAATATTTTTAGAGATTCTATTAATAAGACTTGGTAATAAAGCTTTCACACCACTAATTCGTCAAATTTACATAAAAGTGTTTTGTAATCAACCAGTGAGTTTATTGTTAATTGCTAAATAAAAGCAAATGATGGTATTTTTCATTCACGTGTAAATAAACTTGATCATTGCCTGTCTCATATCTGTGCAACATGATCTTCACTGTTTCTGTATTTTCAGAGGCAGGGAATATGTATACCTCAGCAAGTTGATATAAACCACGATTCTTTTCTCTTATAATACACTTATTGTTTCCATTCTTGTCTCTGAGATAATGTCTTTTCATAGCTTCTAATGGCAATAGTATTTTAAGAAGGAATTAAAATTGATACATATACTTGCATCAAATAAGTATAACTAAGCAGTGATATATATATATATATATATATATATATATATATATATGGAATATGGAAGTGGGAGCATAAAAATTATAAACTAAATTTGTTTTCATTGATATAAATTATTTATAAATTTATTAAAGACAAGAAGAAAGTAATAGGAGCCAAGATTACCTCAGATACAATGTTCCTAGTATGAACTATCAATGAATGATCGTGGTGTAAGTGTTGGCCTGATTCTTAGTTACTTAGCAAAATGAGTCCAGTTTGTGATTTCAAGCAGATGAGTTCAAATTCAGGGGCATCAGTAGTGGTAATAGTTTTTTACACTAAAGAAGATATTTTGCAAGCATGAAGCCTATCATCATAATTTTCTTTTCATTTTATGTTATGTCTCCTTGTTGACACTTCAATAATTTTAACATTTTAAAGTTGTGCTTTATTGAACCAGAGAGATAAAAGGCCATCCAAGCCTTTCAGAAGGAGTGGGGAGGAAAGCAAATGAATTGTAGTTGTAGGTTCCTTGGTTTCCTAACAATCATCTTTGAGCTCAGCTAAACAACTTAGATACTTTTAAAATGTAAAAATAGGTATTATCAAGTAATGCCCCTCTTTCTCTAATATATATTACATTCTAGATAACTCCAATATTCATTTAATGTTGGCTACCTCCCTAAGGAGCATTTATAATAATAATAATAACAACAACAATAATAACAATAATATAGGAATTATTATACTCAAAAAATTAAATTATCCTTCTATTTAAATTAATTCATTTATGTGGTACACAGAAATATACATATTGGACATATTATTGGGACAGCATGTGCTATTTCAATACATGTGTGCATTGCATAATCATATTAAAGAAATTTCTGAACAAAAGATAACCAGGCCACAATCCACAGCTCCAGAGAAGCTAGGTAACAAAGAAGACCCTAAGAGGGTCTCATGAATTTCCCTGGGAAGGGAAATTGATGAGATCTCCTTGGTGAACAGGGGTGGGGTTAAAGGGGGGAGGGAATGGAAGAAGGGAACATGAAGGATTGGCTTGGTCAGCTTGAAGGCAGGACTGAGGCAGGAAAGTAATAAAAGAGATATTTTGATCGTAAACTGTTGATTTTCCTGTACCCACCTCATTTCACTTTACTGTAATAATCTCCAGGTTTTATCTGTATTATCCACAATATCTTTTCTTAAAATATTGATTATTTCCTTAAAAATGTCAGAAAGACAATTATCACATGTACTCACTAAGTGGTTTTTAAACATAAAGCAAAGAAAACCAGCCTACAAATCACAATCCCAGAGAACTTAGACAATGAGGACACTAAGAAAGACATACATAGATCTAATCTACATGGGAAGTAGAAAAAGACAATATCTCCTGAGTAAATTGGGAGTATGGGGACCTTGGGTGAGAAATTAAGGGGAGGGGAGAGGCAAAGAAGGAAGCAGAGGAAAATGTAGATCTCAATAAAAAAATGACAACACTTAGTTTATCATTTCTTAACTGCTTTTTAAAAGAGTTGCAATAAGACTGGAAGTGCAGATATTATTTCAACAAGTTGATTTCAATGCTTTTGTTTATATAACTATTAGTAAGATTGATAGATTATGTGGTACTGATAACTTCAAGTCTTGGAAGAACCTCCAAACCATTTTATGATAGCTTAAATAATTTGCACACTCATCAACAGTGGTAATGTTCTCTTGTGTATTGACAATTCTAAATAATATGACATGATATTGTTTTAGGGTTTGTACAGCTGTATTACTAATAATTAATATGTTGAGAATGTTTTCATATATCAATTGGTCATTTATATTTATTCTTTTTGTGGTATCTATTTAGGTGTTTTATCTATTCATGAGAGCATGTATACATGTTCGTGGTTGAAGTTGGATATTTTTCTCAATTGCTCTCCACTTTGTTTTTGAGAGAGAGTTGGATATAGAACCTGGATCTGTCATATTTGACTGGACAGACTTGTTACCAAACCCAGAGATCATCCTATCTCTGTATCTTCACTACTGGAACTAAAAGCAAGTCTGCTTTGCCCAGCTTTTGATGTGGATCCTGCACATTATAAACTGGGGCCTTTATGTCTATGTGGCGAGAACTGTACCATTTAGGGTCTATCCCTTGGACCCTTCAATTTTCAATTGATCTTCTTCTCTACAGAATTTTGAAATTATCTGTATATACTGAATATGAACTTTCTTTCACGAGTATAGTTTACAAATGAGTGTTTTGTTTCTTTACCCTGGAAGTTTATTTCATTCCTGAGTAGGAGCTTTCTAGTTTGATGTAATTCTGTCAAGTTTGGTTTAGTTTCCTGTGCTTTTGGAGTATATCAAAAAGAATCTAATATTTGGAAACTTTTCACCTAGTTTTTTTCTATTAGTTTTATAGTTCTGAGCCTCAAATGATAGCCTTTAGACAATTTTTAGTTGAGTCTTATAACTCAAGGGAGGTAGAGGATTATTTTTAATGTTTTTCCATGTGGATATTCAATTAAAGCAATACATTTGACTGAAAGGACTGCCTTTTCTCTAGTGGGAAAAGTAGTTGCCTACAGACACATGAATTTACTTCTACATTTTTCTATCAGTTATAAAGGTTTATGTCTCTCATCATGTACTGCTTCCATGGTGATTTAACAATGAATATATATTTGAACAATTTCCCTTTTCATTTTTACCTTAATTTGAGTCTTCCTTTTTTAATTTTTACTAGGAGTGTAATATTGTTTTATACTTAAAATGTGGGGAGAGAGAGACTATATTTTTACTTTAAATTTTTTAACATTTTATTTTATTTTTGCTTTATAAATAACACCATTCAAAATTTCCCTCTTCTCCCCTCCTCCATTTCCCTCCAACTCCCCCACTCACCCTCTCCCGCCCCCTCCAGTCCTAAGAAAGGACAGGGTACCCTGCAATGTGGGAAGTCCAAAGACCTCCCCCCCTCCATCCAGGCCTAGGAAGGTGTGCATCCAAACTGACTAGGATCCCAAAAGGCCAGTACATGCAGTAGAATAAAATCCCAGTGCCATTATCATTAGCTTCTCAGTCAGCCCCATTGTCAGCCACTATCAGACAATCCGGTTTGACCACATGCTCGTTCAGTCCCAGTCTAGCTGGCCTTGGTGAGCTCCCCTTAGATCAGTCACACGGTCTCAGTGGGTGGACTAACCCCTTGCGGTCCTGAATTCCTTGCTCATCTTCTCCTTTCTTCTGTTCTTCATCTGGACCTTGGGAGCTCCAATGTAGGTCTCTGTCTCTATCTCCATCCATTGCTGGACAAACTCCTCCTGGATTATCCCCACCTCCATATTCACCCAACTTCATATTCCTCTCCCAACTCTCTCTCTCTCTTAAAAAAGGGTTGGGGAGCAAAAGAAATCAGGAGCTGCCATTCCTAGATAGGATGTCTTTATAAAACCCCTTCCATCAAGGCTCAGGCATCTCTGTGGAAGAGGATGTAGACAAATTATAAGAGGAAGGAGTAATGGAAGACTCCAAGGAAAATGTTTGTCAGACACAGCAGGACTGACAGAGACTGTGGCAGCACAACTAAACCCTTTACAGGTTCAAGCTAGATGGAGTCCCAGAATTAAAGGGGCAAGTTGATATGGGCTCACTCCCCTCAGCAAGCCATTATTGGTAATCACTGTAAAAGTTTTTCCCAATGGAGTGTCAGTAGGTATATCAACCGTACTCCAGGTTAGAATCCATTACCAGAAGTAGCTGGCCAACACAAAATAGATTTATTTCTAAAAACATTTTTAAATTGAATTTCTCACACAATTTAATTCCCTTTTGTTTTTCTTAATCTCCCTTAATTCCTTACTGATACTCCCAACTGTTTTGTGTATCCTTTTTGCTTAGATTTTTTTTTTTTGCATTGCAATATATTTTAAGGTTAGTATGATACTTCCTTGATTATTCATTACTTCAAAACTTATTTTGGTATTTCTATTTTTGTGATTCCATTATATAGATATAGATAGATGCATATATAGATAGATAGAACAGTGAGTTATTTATCATCTTTTTGATTCATTTTATATATATATACATATGAATTTTCAAGTTCTGTATGCAAAGTCATGTAAAGTAACATAGATTACATTGAATCTGTTGATCTTTTTGAGTATTATGGATAGTTTATGCGTGTTATTTTCAAAGTTAAGAATGCTAATCTCATGGTCCAAATCAGGAGCAGAAGGAGAGAGAGCACGAGCAAGGAACTCAGGACCGCAAGGGGTGCACCCACACACTGAGACAATGGGGATGTTCTATTGGGAACTCACCAAGGCCAGCTGGCCTGGGTCTGAAAAAGCATGGGATAAAACCGGACTCACTGAACATAGCGGACAATGAGGACTACTGAGAACTCAAGAACAATGGCAATGGGTTTCTGATTCTACTGCACGTACTGGCTTTGTGGGAGCCTAAGCAGTTTGGATGCCCACCTTACTAGACCTGGATGGAGGTGGGGGTACCTTGGACTTCCCACAGGGCAGGGAACCCTGATTGCTCTTCGGGCTGAGGTGGGAGGGAGACTTGATAGGGGGAGGGGGAGGGAAATGGGAGGCGGTAGCGGGGAAGAGACAGAAATCTTTAATAAATAAATAAATTTAAAAAAATGTTAGCCATCATGATCAAGTCAGCTTCATCCCAGAAATTCAGGGCTGGTCAAACATATGAAGATCTATCAATGTAATCCATCAAATAAATAAACTGAAAGAAAAAAAAAAGAATGCTCCTGGAACAGTGCTGCTTGGTTTGCTTCTTTGGAGAATGGATCACGCTGGTAATCCACAATGTGGTTTACTTCAAGCAGCACCAAAACCCAGACAACAGAGTTCTGCAATTCCCATCCAGGGAGGAAAAAAAAAATATGGTCTGTCAAACTTGAGTAAGGACTATGAATTCTATGAGAATTCCTTAGAACTGTTTTACAGCTCTAAAATAAAAAAAAATAAATTTCATTAATTCCCCTTATATCTTTTGAATAAAAATATTACGCTGTAAAGAAACTTACCTTCTGATTTGTGTTGTCGTTTTGAAAAGTCTTTTTTGGCAGGTCAGTGATATGGCTCAGCAAGTAAAGGTGTTTGCTCCCAAACCTAATGAAATGACTTCAATCCCATGGACCCACATGGTACAAGAAGAGATCAATTGTCCTCTGCTTATTATACATATGCTGTAGCATGCCTGTATGTATGAACATGCAGATGAACAGATAAACAGCTAAAAACACATGGAATAAAGTTTCTTTCTTGTATTTTGTGCATCCTGATAAACCTGTTGAGATTGGTTTGAAAACTGAGATGGGAGGAGAGAGAGAAGAATGGAAGAATGGAAGAATGTGTGTGTGTGTGTGTGTGTGTGTGTGTGTGTGTGTGTGTGTTAGAGAGACAGGGGGAGACTACAAATAGATTGTTTTATAATTTTAATTAATGTAACAAATAGAGAAAGCTGAAATATTAAATAGCCTACACAACACATTCTCACAATCAGTAGAAGTTGTAAAAATTTATGAAGGTTGATAGGAAATTTGTCACATATGAAGGCCAAGTAAAAGGGTGGAGTGGCAAGCAATAACTCAAAGTGCCTTATGTAATTCTTTAATCTTTACATAAACTGTCGGTCAAACACTGCTTTAAGTAGAATGACTAGGATGTACAAGAAGTTTTAGTTCTTTTGAAGATTTTCATCAATTTCTCCCTCATATCATCCCATTCATGCATTGCTATATTATATAACTGCAACATTAAAGACAGAATAGCATATTTCAGAACATAATTGAAAATCAGGTATTGTTGAAGCTGGAGTTGCTGGAAAAATAGTTATAATAGCTTCCATACTCCACTGCACATCACTATTATATTGAAGTCTTTTTAAAGTCTAAATGTGGCACCCTTATAATAAAAATGTCAAAATGGTTGTGATTGATGTTGTCCAAGGTAGAAGAAAGAAGCTAGGTGAGCATACCATTGATTTAATATAGACATTTTTATTTAACATTATGATGAAACTTACCTAGTGAAATGAAGCTACATACATGATAAAGTTTTAATATGTTCCCAATAAATTCACAGTTTAGAATCGTAATCTACAAACTAAAATGTTAATTGAATTTGGAGGTGGAGTCTTTGGGAGACAATCAATTAGATTATTAGCGTGGGCCTCTCATGGCAACACATGTCTTATTAAAAATAATAATAATTAGATTTTGTATTCATTTGCTTTTCTATGTTAAAGCAAAAAGGTCTTGAATAGATGCCAAGCAGAGACTGGCACCACAAGTTTGACTTCCTAGACTCTATAATCATGAGCCAAATGAAATTGTACTCTTTTTTGTTGTTTTGTTTTTTATTTATTTTTTAAAGAAAACAAATTATCTTTTTTTATCTTACACACCAACACATGTTCCCACTCCCTTCTCTCCTCCCATACCCTCTACACCCTCTCACCCCACCCCCTTCCACTCCTCAGAGAGGGTAAGGCACATTGCATTGGGGAAGGACCAAGGCCCTCCCTACTATATCCATGCTGAGCAAGGTATCCATCCAAAAAGAATAGGTACCCAAAAACCCAGTATATGCAGTAGGGATGAATCTTGGTACCACTACCAGTGACACCACAGTCTGCGCCAGCCATACAATTGTCACTCACCTTCAGAGTGAGTAGATTGGTCCTATGCTTGTTCCTTTCCTGTCTGGCTGCAGTTGGTGAGCTCCCATTAGCTCAGATAGACTGTTTCAGTGGGTGTACATATGGAGGATGTAAATGGAAGAGGAGGGGAGAAAGGGAGGAGTGAGGAGAATTTGGGGGAATGGGATAATCTAGATGGAAGGACAGAGATGAGAGCAAAGAAAGAGATATCTTGATTGACTGAGCCATTATAAGGTATCTCCAGATATACCTGGCTCTGGAGAAACTCCCAGGAATCCACAAGGATGACCCCAGCTAAGATGCTAAAATAGAGGAGAGGGGACCCAAACTGGCCTTGCCCTGTAGTCAGACTGATGAATATCTTAAATATCACCATAGAACTTTCATCCAGCAACTGATGGCAACAGAGGCAGAGGCCCACATCGGAGTACTGGGCTGAGCTCCCATAATCCAGTTGAAGAGTAAGAGGAGTGAGAATATGAGCAAAGAAATTGTACTCTTAACAATTGTTCATTGTCAGTAATCTGTTATAGTAGCAGAAATAAGGCTATAACGATATCAAAAGCCACAGAGCCTGTGCAAACACTCAAACTGTGGTTAGTTTTGATAACAGGTATTTTTCCATCTGAAAATTGTTAGAAAATTGAACAATAGGCTCAGTAGTACTGTTAGCAACCAGTCTGCTTGTCCCTGCAGTGTACCAAATAGTATTTTCTTTCATTAAAATAAAAAAGTAAACTACAATTTAACAATAAATATTTCAAAATAAATTAAATGCCTGTAAGACAGTGGTATTGTTAATTTGGGATTCAAAAATTATTTAAAAATATAAGTTCGCTGCTTTACTGATCTTTTCAATTTCCTTTTTATTTGCATTGTATAACCCATTCCTCTTATCCTGCTGATTTCTTACTCTTTTTACCTTTACCTATTAGTAACTTGCACAAACTTTCCAGCATCACACATTGTAATAGTCAGGAAATCTGCTATATGATACTCAGACAAACCATTATGTACTGTTAGCTAGTGAGGGGTGGGCTAGGGCACTTTGCCATGGAAAGTTTATATGTTTGTGAGTGCAAGTATATTTGCCTTTATTCTTGCCAGAATATGTTTTAGTTAACAAGAGTAATGAACAAAATGTCTTTAGCACTTCCCGAGCACATTCAGGCATTCTGCCTTTTATAATGCCTTCAGAGCTTTGTGTTTGCTCCTTCTAAGCTGTTGAAATAATGATTCTGACTCTCTGTGTAGCTAGCACAATACTAAAGGCTTCATAAGTATTCTGTCATTGAACATTGTTTAGGAAGTATTAGCCTCTTCAATCTGATGATGGTAACCTGAAGCTTATGACCATTTAAGAGCTTGCCCAAGTTGAAACAATAAGTAGTTGAACCCAAGAATAACTCTAATTATAGAGAATTGTGTTCCATTAAATGTTTTAATTTTAAATCCTCACATTCCATCCCTTAGAATACAGGTATTTAAAGAACGGAATTTTAGAGAGAAAACAGGAATTTCCAAAAATAAATGAAATTAAAGAATTCAAAACCTTTTGTTTCAGTGGTAAAGGGAAACAGTGAGCTGTAGTATTATTAAGAGGGAGGCATAAAACAGCACATTGGTAATTGAATTAGAAAACTCATGGTATTAATCACACTGTTCTGATTATATTTAATAATAGCTCAACTATAGGCATATAAAAGTCTTATTAAACATGCTCTCATTTCAATGAAATAACTAAGCAGCAGAAATATTTTTTTGTTCACAGAAATATAAAGTACAAATTCTTGGATAACAATTAGGAGTAAACATGTAAGGACACACATGAACAAAGAGGATGACTTTTTTAGTGTTGCTCTTTTGTGTAATGACTTCTGAGATCTGTTCCTGTAAACATATTATGATACTTACGTACTATCTGGTTAAAAATAATTCTACTTTTGATACCTGATTTTAATTAGAGTTTGCATGTTTTTGCTTTTAAGTGGGAGGAATTTGCATAATGAAAATGGAGGCTGCAATTGATATTTGAATGTCAATGTCAACAGCAATCCAGTGTAATCTAGGCAGCACAGTATGCAGACCATCTGGGCTGACTGCCATTATCCTGCAAACTAGCTAGGCATGAGTGATCCTCTGGAGCCTAATTCCCTGGTTTGCCTCTCTCAAAATAACTCTATTTGCCAATATCTTAGAGCAGGTGCAAAGCCATTCTGAAGTTTCCTGCTGAGGTTTATGCAAAAAGATGGCTTTACTGGACTGTGGGCTCAGATTCCTACTTCCTGAGAGCACTGAGATTCAAGAATGACTTGGCAATACTTCTCTTTCAAGTTAATTCATACTCTTTTTCAGATTTCTTTAGCTCTTTCGTCTAAATCACACACCATTATAATGTACAGTGTTTCTCAAATAAAATAAGTGAGAGTGGAAATATTTTTAATGGTAAATTGGAGGAATTCATAAGCTGGTAGTTCTGTGAATTGATTTTTGATTCAACAGGTATTTAATTTTTTTTTTTGAGAATAATTTGCCTCCTCTGGGATTTCAATCTTAGGGAAATAAACAAATAAGGAGCTACTTTAGAAGATAAGGAGAAGCATAAAGAACTCTGTCAATACAGTATTGGATAAGAGGGAGAGAGACTATAAGCAAGATTATTATAGTAAATGGTTTGAGGAAGCATGTAAGGAAACCAACCCACATTATTTTCTCATTTCCAACTCAGGTCATTTATTTTGATCATAACATACTTGACCAAATGAATGAGGGTGTAAGAGAACAGAGCAGTTTATGGTCTTTGTGTTTATACTCTAATGACTGCCCACTCAAAATCCACTACCTACTTTCTTTCTTAATGTGTGATCTAGTTTTGATTTTGTGCTCAGATAAATAACGGGGCTCAGATAAATAATAGCCTTTCCTTGTCCCGTTGTTTGATAGTTGATGAATATGATAAGCTTTTTGACTCCATGATTGGGTACCATGTGACAAGGTAGGTAACATACTACTTTGCAGTAAGATAAGAAATAAGCACTGAGATATAAAACAGTGTCTCTAGAGGGAACTCTGAAATGGTTTTCTTCACTTAGAAGAAGAAGAAAAAGACAACAGCAAAAGAAGAAATTATTTACCTTTGAATACTATTGCATATACTCCTCTCATCATGTAAATCGTCTTTTAAATATATAAACAAAGAACCGGTCTTTGTCAAACTACTGAATTAGTCCTAGAAACATTATGTTTTTCCATTGTATTTTATTCTTTTTTTTGATATGGAAAGAATGGTGTACCTCTTCTTTCCTAACGATATATCCATGTTCTTCTAATTCTCAAGGCTTATATGATATGACTTATGATGTTTTTTTATATTGTAAGTGAATGGATTCAGTTAAGGATTTTGAAGTGTTTATTTTGGATTCTTGAGTAAGAGTAAACATAATCAAGTGAGTTCCTATGTTTGAGAAATGGAAGGAAGTTTTCACATATACACATAGTAAAACACAAAGGGAATAAAGACCTATAGATTGGAATGATGCAGCCACATACTGCAAGAAACCATATGCAAGAGGGCACATAGAAAGGATTTTTCTCTAGACTCATGTCTGGAAATGTGAACCTACCCACATACTCTTTTCTGATTACTGACCTACAAATCCTCTATTACTAAATTCCCATCGCTCTGAAGCACCAAATTTGTGTAAATCTGTTATGGCTGCCTTAGAACCATAGTAAAATCTTATTTCGGTCATCTACTCTGTTAACATACATAAAAAAGCACTAGCAAATGTGCTTTATAAATGAAAATGCTGATTTTTCATTTCCTAAGTATTGCCCATCTACAAATAATAGCTGTGAGTTATAAAAACCCAAAATATATTTTTCAGGTTAGGAGAATATGAGGCAGAAGTCTGCTCCACACATTCTTCAAAGGCATAAATATGAGTATGGAATAATAATATTAATGTCCTTCAGATATTAAATTTTCATAGAAATGCCACTTGTGAATCTTTCTAATGAAGTGTACTCATGAAAGACTTTGAGCCAACATGCTAACATACTGTTCCCATTTTAGTCCATTATACCCTCATTTCTGTCCAGTTGTGAAAGAATTTTCTAGGACTTTGCATGGCTTCCTAGCCATTTCCTCTGCCTGACTGCCTGACTGCCTGACTATTGCTGACCTGCAATAGTCTAAATAGTAGTTTAAGAAATTCTAGTAAATTACAGCAGTCACTCTACTTAAAACTTTATTCATGGGTTCTCATTGCCCTTTGGATGACGAGAAGGAGAAAGAAAAGGTAGCAGAGGGAAGGAGTAAGAAGAACTCTCTTTACAGATACTTTGAAGACTGGATGATTGGTTTTTGCCTCCCACTGAAACATCCTCTCATGCTCTCACGCCACATTTCTCTGTAGTCCAGGGGTCCCCTTCTAGTACTGACTCAAAGCACCTCTTTTCTAATGTGGAGTCATTTGATTTGCTCATCTCTCTGCCTGGAATACGCCCTCACTGATACAAGTCATTACTTGCCTGAACTCATCATTAAACTCTTAGGTCCACTTTCACCTCTTCAAAGAAGTTCTTTTGGAACCCATATGTATTAAGAATGAATATATTTCCTGTATCTACATTTGTTTATCTTGGAATCAATGGGGTTACATTTGGTTAGCCCCAGCCTGCCTTATGGCACCACCCTCACATTGAGGGCAATACTGCAATATATTGTACATGTATTTTGACTTGATTTTTGGATGAACAATGTATTTTAGGAATGTTGTTATGGGTATGTATAAATATTTAGATGGAACAAGTATACCAAGCTAAGTTTCTTGGGTAATAAAAGAACCCACTGATAGAGAATCCTAGTTTGAGAACCACCCATCAGCTGAAACCTTAGAAGTTTAGATCTATAAATTCTCTTCTTGAAAAAAACTAGAGCTACATCATTATCAATATGAAAACTTTCTTAGCCCCTGCTAACTCTGTACTATAGACATTTTGCTAGATTTTTATTTAGTTTTTATTTATTAAAGTATTTTAATTTTTGAAATTACTGTATAATTATACAATTCCCCTCCATTATTTCCTCTTTCAAAAATCCTCCAATATACCCCTCCTTGCTCTGTTTAAAATTCAAATCCTCTTTTTACATTAATTAATGTTGAATACATATATGTAGGTCTACATACACATACATATATGATATGTATATGAATATTCCTAAATACAAAACTGAAAACTGATCAGTCTTTATACTGTTACTTGTGCACGTGTTTTCATGGCTAAGCATTTGGTGTTGGTGTGTGCTTCCCATGGGGAGACTACTTCTCCCACTCTCAGCACTCTTATGTTGGACATAATTCATTGTGTAGGATTGAGGAGTCTTGGTTTCTCTCCTCATTCACTTTGACATGTTTATTGTTGTACTGGTTCAGCTCATGTTTAGGACAATTATATTGGTGAGGTTATATACATGTAGTTTCTGACACTAGGATACACAATCTCACATCTAGTTTCTTGTTCTCCTGTTTTTTTTTTTAACAATCTTTTGCCTGTATCTACCTGAGCCTTAGGTGTAGGAGTTATTGAAATATACAATTGTCTCAAACTATCGTGACTTTCTCAGCATTTTCTATTTCACCCGAACCTCTCAGCTCCAAATCTCCATGACAACAGAAAGCACATTGTAATCTTCCAAAGCAAGAAATAGTTCTACTCAGCTATCCCATATATGAACCACAGTAATCCGAAGGGTGTAATAGTAACATGCACACCTTGGCGATCTAACCAATAGATTTCTGATTGAATTTAAGACTCATTAAGCAAGAGAGAATTCATGCTTAGTACTGGAAATGTACCTAACATGACATAATGGATCTTGGAGGAGATCCTACAACCAACACTTTAGTAAATAAAATCCCTAACTGCATTCTAAATATTTGTCCTTATGCCTACAGATAATATAGTCCTCTGATTTCAGCAAGGAAACTTTTCTTTGAGGAAGTAATTCTTACCAATAAACTTCTCATGATTCTAATGCTACTACCTTCCTGTTTTCTTCTCAAGAAATCAGACTAATAAACACCTTAAGTGCTCCTCCTACTAGTCAAATTCTTATTAATTCCCTTGTTGTTTTTCATATAGTTATATGCCAAGAGAGGCATTTATGGGTCTTGAGGTAGATTGATTCCCAATTTTCTGATTTCCAAAGTGGCTGTACAAGTTTGCACTCCCACCAGCAATGGAAGCGTGTTCCAATTACTCCACATCTTCTCCTGAATAAGCTATCATTGGTGATTTTTATCTTAGCCATTCTGACAAGTGTAAGATGGTAGCCTAGAGTTGTTTTGATTGCATATCCCTGATGACTAAGGATGTTTAACATTTACTTAAGAGTATTTCAGCTATTTGAGAGTCTTCTGTTGTGAATTCTGTTTATATCTTTACTCCATTTTTAATTGGGTTATTTGGTATTTTAATTTCTATTTTCTTGAGTTCTATATACATTTTAAAGATAAGTCATTCGTCTGATATAGGATTGGTAAGAATATTTTCCCATTCAGTAGGCTACTGTTTTGTCTTGGTGACTGTGTCCTTTGCATTACAGATGCTTCTCAGTTTCAGGATGTTGTATTTATTAATAGTTGCTCTCAGTGTCTATGCTATTGGTGTTATATTTAGGTAGTGGTTTCCTGTGCTTATGTGTTCAAGGCTACTTCCCACTTTTTCGTCTATGACATTCAGTGTGGCTGAATTTATATTGAGGGCTTTAAACTATTTGAACTTGAGTTTCGTGCATGAGGGTAGATATGGATCTATTTGCATTCTTCTACATATTAACATCCAGTTATGCCTGAAACATTTGTTGAAGATGCTTTCTTCCATTGTATAATTTTAGTTCTATGTCAAAAATGAGGTGTGTGGATTAATATCAAAATCTTTGATCTGATTCTATTGGTTCACAAGTCTATTTATTATGCCAAGGCCAGGTTGCTTTCAGTACTATAGCTCTATAATAGAGCTTGAAGACAGGGATGGTGATGCCTCTGGAAGTTCCTTTATTGTACAGAATTGTTTTGACTGTCCTGTTTTTTTTTTTTTCTATATGAAGGTGAGTATTGTTCTTCTGAGGTCGGTGAAGAAATGTATTGAGATTTTTGAAGCCAATTGCATTGACTCTGTATATCACTTTTGGTAAGATTGCCATTTATGTTATATTGATTCTACTTATCCAAAAGCATGGGAGATTTTTCCATTTTCTGACATATTCTTTAGTTTCTTTCTTCAGAGGCTTAAAGTTCTTGTCATAAAGAAATTTCACTTTTTTGGTCAGTGTTCCCCAAGATATTTTATGTTATTTGTGGCAATTGTAACTGGTGATGTTCCTCTGATTTCTTTCCCAGATCCTTTATCATTTGTATATAGGAGGGTTACTGAGTTCTTTGAGTTGATCATGCATCCTGACACATTACTGAAGATTTTATCAGTTGTATGTGTTTCCTGGTAGAATTTTGGGCGGTCACTTATGTATACTACCATATCTGCAAATAGTGAAGTTTTGACCTCTTCTCTTCCAATTTGTATCCCCTTGATACAATCTGTATCTTCTTTTGTTGTCTTATTAATATAGCTAGAAATTTGAGTACTATGTTGAATAGATATGGAGAGGGTGAACAGCCTTATCTTGTACCTGATTTTAGTGGAATTGCCTTGAGTTTTTCTCTATTTAATTTGATGTTGGCTGTCAGATTGCTGTATATTGTCTTTATTATGTTTAGGTATTTTCCTTGTATCCCTTATCTCTCCAAGAGCTTTATTATGAAAGGGTGTTAGATTTTGTCAAAGGTTTTTTTTTTTTCAGCATCTAATGAGAGGATCATATGGGTTTTTCTTTTAGTTTATTTATATGGTGGATTACATTGACAGATTTGTATATGTTGAACCATTCCTGCATCTTTGGAATAAAGCCGACCTGAACATGGTGGATTATGTTTTTGTTGTGTTCTTGGATTCTTTTTGCCAGTATACGATTGAATATTTTTGTATCAATGATCATAAGGGAAACTGGGCTGTATGTAATTCTCTTTCTTTGTTGAGTCTTTGTGTGGTTTCGATATTAGGGTAATTGTAGCTTTGTAAAAAGAGTTTGGCAAGCTGCCTGTGCCATATACCTTTAATCCCAGCACTAAGGAGGCAGAGGTAGTCAGATTTCTTTGAGTCTGAGGCCAGCCTGATCTGCAAGAGATAGCTCCAGGACTGGCACCAAAGCTATGAAGAAACCCTGTCTCAAAAAAAAAAAAATTGAGGAGTATAGGTATTAACTCTTCTTTGAAGTTCTGGTAGAGTTCTGCACTGAAACCATCTGTCCCTGGGCTTGTTTTGTTTGGGAGACTTTTGATAACTTCTCCTATTTCCTTAGGAATTATATTTCTATTTAAATTGTTTATCTGGTCTTAATTTACTTTTCTTATGTGGTACCTATCCAGAAAATTGTCCATTTCTTTTAGATTTAAATTCTACATTTATTTTGGAGTACGTGTTTTTAAAGTATGACCTATTCTTTGACTTTACTCAGGGCCTGTTAATTTTATGTCTCCCTTTTCATTCCTGATTTTGTCAATTTGGGTATTCTCTTTCTTCCTTTTGGTTAGTTTGAATAAGGGTTTATCTATTTTGGTTTTCTTGAAGAACCAGTTATTTGTGTCATTGATTCTTTGCATTGCTTGCTTTTTTTTTTAATTATTGATTTCAGCTCTCAATTTGGTTATTTCTTGCTCTCTACTCCTCCTTAGTGAGTCTGCTTCTTTTTGTTCTAGAGCTTTCAGGTGTTCCGTTAAGTCACTTGGGTGAGATTTCTCCACCTTCTTCATGTAGGCCTTTAGTGCTATGAACTTTCCTCTTAGCACTGTTTTCTTAGTGTCCCATAGGGTTGGATACATTGTGCCTTCATTTTCATTGAATTCTAAGAATTCTTTATTTTTTCTTTATTTCTTTGACCCAGGGGTGATTCAGTTGAGCACTGTTTAATTTCCATGAGTTTGTAGGCTTTCTGAGAGTGTTGTTGTTGTTGAATTCTAACTTTAAGCCATGGTGATCTGATAAGATCCAGGGGGTTATTCCAACTTTTTGTGTCTGTTGAGTTTTACATTGTTACCAAGTATTTGGTCAGTTTTAGAGAAGGTTCCATAAGGAGCTGAGAAGGTATATTCTTTTGTGTTTGAGTGAAAAGTTCTATAAATGTCTGTTAAGTCCATTTGAGTCATGACATCTTTTAGTTCTCTTATTTCTCTGTTATGTTTCTGTTTTGCAGACCTGTGCATTGGTGTTAGTGGGGTGCTGAATTATCCTATTAGTGTGTGGGGTTTGATGTACAATTTAAGCTTTAATAGTGTTTCTTTTACATTATGTGGGTGCTCTTTTTGGGGGCAAAGATGTTCATCTTGTTTGTTCATAGATTTTTCCAGTGATGAGTCTAAATTTTCTATCTCTTTTGATTGATTTTAGTTTGAAGTGTATCTTGTTAGATATTAGGATAGCTATATCTGCTTGTTTCTTAGGTCCATTTAATTAGAAAATCTTTTCTGAACTCTTTACTGTGAGGTAATATCTGTCTTTGAGGTTAAGGTTTTGTAGTGATGAGGCAAGCCGGCCGCATCCCGCCACCCGGCTAGTTTTACCCGAAATAATTACACGGAAACTATATTCATTTAAAACACTGCCTGGCCAATTATCTCTAGCCCTTTCTTGGCTAACTCTCACATCTTAATTAACCCATTTTCTAATAAATCTGTGTATCACCACATGACTGTGACTTACCGGCAGGATTCTAGCCTACGTCCGTCTAGGGCCGGAGAGCCATGGTGTCTGCCACACTGCCTTCTACCCAGCATCCTGTTCTGTCTACTCCACCTACCTAATTTTCTGTCCTATCAAAAGACCAAGGCAGTTTCTTTATTTAACCAATGAAATCATCACAAAACAGAAGACCCTCCTACATCAAGGTGTATTTATTGTATGCATAATAAAGATAGCTCCTTTTTCTGTATCCATTCTGTTAACCTGTGTCTATTTACAGGTGGATTGGGTCCATTGATATTAAGAGATATTAATAACCAGTAATTGTTAATTCCTGTTATCTTTAGGTGGTAGTGTTTGTGTGTTTCCCTTCTTTGGGGTTTGTTGGTATGAGGTGTGAGGTCAACTTTTGCCTGTGTTTTCATGTTTGCAGCTACATTCCTTGGACTGCAGTTTTCCTTATACTAATTTCTTTAAGGTTGGGTATATTAATAAATATTGTTTAAATCATATTTTATTGTTGAGTATTTTATTTTCTATGTCTGTGGTGATTGAAAGCTTTGCAGGTCATAGTAGTCTGGGCTTTCATCCATGGTTTCTTAGTGACTATAGCACATCTGTCTATGACCTTCTGCCTTTCACAATTTCCTTTGAGAAGCTGGGTGTAATTCTGTCAGGTCTGTCTTTATATGTTACTTGGCCTTTTCCCTTTGTAACTGTTATTATTATTATTATTATTATTATTATTATATTATTAATTATTTCTTTATTATTATTCTTATTTCTTTATTTTGTATGTTTAGTGTTTTGATTATTTTATAGGGTGGAGACTTTTTTGGCCCAGTCTATTTGGTGATCTGTAAGCTTCTTGTACCTTCATAGGAATATCCCTCTTTAGGTTGGAAAAGTTTTCTTCTATGATTTTGTTATATCTTGAATTTTCTTTAAGATAACTTTTAGTACTTCTCTTTTGGGAAATCTAGAAATAAAGTCTAAAAATGAACTCTACAAGGCTTTTTAAAACTTTTTGACATCTTCAATATATTATATAAAAAATTGTTCAACATTTTCCCAATTGCTATTTGATTTAGAAGTTTTCTTCATGTATAAAATCTGAGCTCTTCACAGGCTACAGTCCATGTGAGATACATCGGCAAGAAGTTTGTATCAATAGATTCATGTTGGTTTGCTATTTTTTTATATAGCTACAGTTAAATAAAGAATATGTTGCATTTGATACAGTTTCATTTTATGCATCCCTGGTTGGTACCTTGATGGTAACATGGAAGATCTCTTCTGTGTTTCTATCTTCTATTTTCTTATATGAATAGTCACCTAAGTATAATAAAAATTTATATTAATAATGACATAATCAGAAGAGGTGATAAGCTATCTTGTGTTGGAACTTGTATACCTAATTTGTATTAGATATACTTGTATTACAGTGATCAAAATATCCCATATTATCAAGCCCACTTTTAAGTGTCAGAAAGTGTATGATCCCTTCTGCATAAAACCTGATATGTTACACTGAGGGTACAATGTATATTACATAATTGGGTCTTATGTTTCATTTTTCCCAAATGAACAAGCTAACCATTTGAATTATTCTGCATGTAGGAATCATAACACCTAACCATGAAGAAGAAGTATTTTCACTCTTCTTGTAGAAACTCAAACTATATCCTGCCTGATTTGAAATTTCTGGATAACACTCACTAACTATGGTAAACAACTAGAAAACCTTCTTCAAATAACCCTTATATAGTCAATAATGATCCTAGGATGAAATATGCTTGTGTGCTTTTACTAATTGAGTGAACTTTGGTGAAAACTAGAACAACTCACAGTTCTCAGTCTTAAAAGCACAATAGCATTTTAAACATACATATAGGTACCATTATGTGGACCAAATAGGTAATACTTAGGACTGTGTGTGTGTGTGTATCTGTGTGTGTGTGTATGCAATAACAGTTGGTGATTTTAAAACTGTCATTAATTTGAAGTAGAATGGGGAAGTTTCTGGGATTATTTGTTGGGAAAAAAAGGGAAGGAAGAAATGTCTAAAGGGAGGGGAGCAGAGAAAAATGTAGAGCTCAATAAAAATACATAAAAAATAAATAAGAATGGAAAAGATTGTAATCTCAAAAATAAATCAAAAATTAAAAAAGATATTAGCAGTAAAAAAAAAACTCTAAGCCCCACTTCACAGTTAATAGTTAATGAAATGAAATGTATGATATAAAAACAATGAAATGAACTGTATGAATACCAGCATGCATTTGTCATGTCACCTTCATGTCATCATGGGAATGTAAGGCTGTTTCCTTGCTTTAATATGACAGTAATAGGCTAATAATGTGAAAGCAAAGTGACTAGATTGGTTTTTGAGGACTGAATATTATGTCACATTAATGGTGTTTGATCCAACTGGGGTTGTTTAGTTAAGAAGAATAATGATCACCTTTAGAACAGAGAACTGAAGCTTGAGGAGGAGAGCCTAATTAGAGCTTCATTTGATCATTAGACAAGGAATTGCTGAGTACCTGATATGAAATAGGTGTCATATTGAGCCTTTTCAAATAAAAATAGACTTATTATGTGTTGCTTAGAAAGCAAATCTAGAAATATTGTATGAGATGGCAAGCAAATGGCTTTTGGCTTAACATAAAACAGGGATATAATTAGCAGTAATATAGAACAAAGAAGTCGATGAGTCTCAGAAGTAACGTAAGACACCACATTTAGACACATTTAGATTTTCAGAGAGCAAGAAATGAATCCTATTCATCTTTGAGATTCTGGTGAATGCATACACAGATGTGCATTGAGTGGATCAATAAGACTTTGTTGAAAATGTAAACATATCAAGTAGATGATTGAGATTGCTTATTCTCAGAACAAGGAGTGTCATGGGATCAGTCTCTCCTTCTTCTCTCATCAGTTCCCTCACACAGTATGTAAAAGACGGGTATTCATCCAAAGAAGTTCAAGAATAATATGGAAGAAAAAATAATTTTACCCAAGAAGGGCCAGATGATTGTATGGAAAGGTATATAAGTAGCACTGAACTTTCTAAGGAGCTATCTGTATGGAGCTGAGAGTATGCATTTAGCTCATCATTCCTTTCTGTCCACCCTCTGGGATACTAGGAAAAGTAGGAAGATGAGTATTCTAAATAAATTCCGATAATTCTTCATTTCTTCCATTATTTTGACTAAAGAAAGCACTTTTTCTTCACATTAATTTATTTCAAACAAAACAAAACAAATCAAATAATGGAATAATATTGGGGAAATGAGTCATTACAAGCTATGTTAAATTTTGGTTAATCAAGATTTTATCTGAGGAGAGAAGATACTTATTAATGAGAAGTTAACGGTTGGCAGCCAAAAATCAATGTGTATGAATACATGCAAGGGTCACTCATGTCTTTCCAAGGAAAATCTCTTGATGCCATATTATCAATCACTTATAATTAGTGTATATATGATATATGCATTTTAATAATAATTCAGAAAATTCATGTGAAGCAAAAAGAATATCTTGCCAAATGAATAGGTTAATAACAGGTAAGTTTAGGCTTGAGTCACAATTATATTGAAATTAAATGATATGTCCTAAGTGCCCAAGTCTTCTCAATTTTGCACAATGAATTAGCTTTTATATTACACTATAATATGGGCAAACAAAAAGCAGATAGCATTTTTCTTATTTCTGAATATAATGAGATAAATTCTGGCATCGAAATGTGTTTTTCTCATGATAATAAAGAGAACTAAATATATTAAATTAGCCACGTGCTGCATAATGGTGTTTTAGTTGATCATATAACATGATATACTGGTATTCTCTGAAGACTATAATACCTAGTGGCAATGTACTTGTCTTAGTTTGGATAGACATTTCTTATCATGCTTGAACACTAAAAAAAAAAAAAATCCTACCTTGCCTAATAATATGTTTCTCAAAATTTATCCCTATCATTAAACAGTACTCAGTTGTAACTATCTTTTCACATTAACAATGAATTACATGAGGAAAATAAATGAGATGCATCCTTAGATGCCATTGCTTTCCTACCTAAAACCATATTCTACTCTCTAAAGTCCTAGTGAAGAGTTCAAGCAGAGCTAGAAGACTATGTCCATGTGTTGTGGAGAAAGAAATTAGGGAAACTGAAAAGCCTGAGAAATGAGAAGGACCTAAACAAAGAAGTCTAGATGAAAGCTAATTGAAAACACAAGAAATAAAATAATTGGAGACCTGACTTGTGAAAGGTCTCCAATTATTTCATTTACTAGAGAAAAATTCACAGTTGCTTTTGATGGTGTCTGTCAGTGCTGTGTGAGCAGATAGCAAATATAAAAAAATATTAAAAGGGAAACGTGTGTAGTAAAATTTCCATAGGGGCTTTGAAATGATCTTACTTGGCAGTAAGATGATTCAATAGTGGTTTATATTTATGCAAATATGGAAAAGATAAAATAAAATTAGCAAATAAAAGTATCTTATGTTGCTTATATCTGAAAAGTTTTGTTACTGTCTTGCATATATGACACTTTACTCCTAAACAAGACACAAATTCTTCTTATATGTACATAAAAGAATTATACCCATACTCCATATAATTGGTCATGAAACAATTACTTTTACACTAAAAAGTTGAAATCATGTGAAATATTTCCATTGGCTTAAAGGGAAAGAAACTAGAAAACATTAGCATCAGGAACTTAGTAAAATTCACAAGCATGACAATTTTTAAATATTCTTTTTAAAATTGAGTAAATGGAGAAATTATGAATAAAAATGGGAAATACTTTGAGGATGGTTAAAGTGATACACATTTTTCTGAACATACTATGACATGTCCATAATTCCAGCATTCAGGAAGTTGGTGAAGCAGGATCCCAAGTACACAGCTGTTCAGGGCTACACAGAGAAACTCTCCTGTTTTCTAAAAATTATATATTAAAATTCATGAGAAACAGCAACTCTATTCTCATGCAGGACTATATATGCCAATTATGTAAAAGAAATTATATTTGTTTGGATATGATACCAAAAGTATAGGCAAGAACAAACAAATGATCTGGGTTATGTATAAAATGGAAAATATCTATACATCAATGTAGCCTAAGATGTAGTAATAAGAGCAGCGGGGCTGTGTCCCGGCACCCGGCCGCCCGCACAGCTAGCTTTACCTGAAATAATTACATGGAAACTGTATTCTTTTAAACACTGCTTGGCCCTTTAGCTCTAGCCCTTACTGGCTAATTCTGATATCCGGATCAACCTACCTCTAATAATCTGTGAGCACCTGTCTTACCGGGAAGATTCTAGCCTATGTCCATTCTGGGTCGGAGCTTCATCATATGTGTCTGCCCGGGAGCGGGGCATGGTGTCTCTTCTGAGGCGTCTGCTCCCGAGAGAAGAGCTGTCAAGTCTGAGCTCACTTCCTCTTCCTCCCAGCATTCTGTTCTGTTTACTCCTCCCACCTATGTTTTAACCTATGAGAGCTTGCCAAGCAGTTTCTTTATTACTTAACCAATGAAATCAATAGATTGATATGACACTCCCACATCACTTCCCCTTTTTCTGTTTAAACAAAAAAAAGTAAGGCTTTAACTTAACATAGCAAAATTACATATAACAAAACAGTTATCAAGTAAAAATTACAATCTTTATCATAACTAAGGAAAACTATAACTATAACTAACTATTCTTTAACTCCATCAAAGACTCCAGAAAGATACAATATTACCTAAGCAAACAAGAAATAAGAAACTTACAAAACTCTAGAAATGACAGAGACATTTTGCTGCCTGGACAGTCACCCAAAGTTCCTCTGTACCTTTGGGGCATCCATCTTCGGCCTACAGGACCATGGTATCCAGAGACATTTCCATGAGCAGGACATTTCAAAGTCAGTTCAGTCACCATCTGTTGTGTCCTGAAGAATGTCTTGCAGACTCTTTCATGAGTCAGGAACCCCGAAAAATCATCTCACCTTAGGCAAGTTCAGTAGTCCTCTCTATGCGGGTTCTCTGTGTCCAGTTTATGCAATAGTCCAGGCAAGAACAGTTTCTTGCCCAAATGGCTATCAAACTCCATAAGGATCCTCTTCGATGCCCATCTTCCTCTTGAAGTAGATTGGTGCTGCCAGGAGCAGAGTTTCTCATTGCCATGAAAAATCCTAAGTAATTAAAACATTTAAAATGCCATATTCTATAAGTTTGGAAAGATATGAAAAATGTCTATCTAACTGAAATGTATGTTTATATATATAGAAAATCTAACTAACATGTCTACAAGCTTGACTATTACTGATGATTATCCATTAACCTATATTTCTTAATTATACATTACATTTTTTAATGAACTACACAATCATAATATCTTAATAGCAGAAATATGCATATACATATAACAAAATTGACCATAAATCTCTATCAATAAAGCGAAATCTATACTAATACAAATTATTCCTATCTATATCATATCCCCCTTTAAATGTTAAAGAACGTTTATAAACCATATTTGGGAACATGGGCGCAGTTTTTTTCTCTCCAAACTGCTTCTTGCTGAATGGGGGCGTCGTTAATTAGGTCTTTCATGGTATAACCTGTGTGCTAGTTTCATCTCAGTTGGCAGTTGAGCGAAGCAATTTTCTGAAGGTGTTCACACCAACCCTTCAGGAGGGTGTGGTCCATCATACCAAATTGGAATAGAAGAAATGAACAGGGTCTCATCCTCTGTAAAAACAAACTAAGAATCTCCTTTCCAAAGCATCATGTCCTTAGATCCAAATTTCAAAGTCAAGGCATCAAAATATCTATGTTGGATTAGTTCAGCAGCATTTATAAATAAATATCATTTAGCAGGTGTTGCTCTTTCCTCAGCATTCAAATAATTCAAAGAGAGCATAATAGCATACAGTATCAAAATTCTCTGTTTATTTTCCATCTTTGTACAGCTTTGTTTTAACCTCTATTTCATTTATATTTACTTTTAACTTTTTGCTTTTTGAGACAGGTTCTCTGTATCTTTGACCTAGAATAACTCTGTAGACCAGGCTGTCCTTGAACTCTCAGAAATCTGCCTGTCTCTGCCTTCCAGGCTTTGGGATTAAAGGCGTGTGCTACCACACCTTGAAGTCACAGAGGTCAATCTCCCTCTGCCTCCAAAGTGTTGGGATTAAAGGTGTGTACTACCACACCCAACTACTCTCTTTTTTCCTTATTTTTGTTTTTTACTTTAAGAATTTTAACTTTTAGTCTGCATATTTTAACACTGTAAATCATTTAAATTTTTTTTTTGTCTTTGACGCTCTCTTTACTGTATCTCTATTTTTCTGACCACATGAGTCTTTAATGTACCAAGCAATCTCAGTAGGACTAAAGGCGTTGCTTTGCCGGCTAGATGTAGCCCATTCCTTAGCTTTCCAGCCTCATGGCTGAGGTACTGGCTGTAGCCATGTTTACTGCCACAACTCTATGGCATTTCAAGGTCCCTGCCAGCAAGCGAGCTTCAGCAGCCTGTGCTTGCAAACCGCATGAAGCGCCTGCATAAAAGAGTCAGTTTGCCCTGGCAGGACAGCCCAGAAAGCCGGCATTTTTAAATGGCACAGCGTTTTTCCTGCTACAGCTGAAAACCGAAAAGCATGCGTTCAGCTTTTTGTCAACACCGTTTAAGTATTTCGTGGCAGGACCTCTTAATGAGCTGCAGGGTTTTGCAGCTAAAGCTGAGTCAGGAAGCCTCTCTTAGATGAGAGTGCTTGCTTGCCTCTAGCAAGCAGAGTAGACCCAAGAAATTGCCACAAGAACATGCTTTACTCTATTCTTTTCCAAGCTTTCTCAGGCTTTCTGTGGACTCAGTTAGCCACACGTCTGGGCACCACTAAGAAATTATTTGCAAACCATTCATCTGATAAAAGCTTAAAATAGAAATGTACAATGAACAACCTACAGCTAAACAGCCACAATAAACACAAACAACTTGGCTAAGAGTAGCTAGAGTTTAAATAAGTGTTTCTTCAAATTCATGTATAACAACTTAAGATGCAAATGAAATCCACATAATATGCCACCCATCAGAAGGAATACACTTAAAGCGACAGTGAAGTGCAATGTTGAAGACATGAGTACACTGCTGAAACATTCAGTCAGTGCTGATAGAAAATCAATATGGCAGTTATCCACAAAAGCATATCAGAATTACCATGACAACCTGAAATTCTCTTTGGATGCAAAAGGTGTTAAAATAACTGGAGCACAAATGTCTGCGTCATTATTTTTCATTTATCATCCTGCAGTAGGGACAGAACACTATTAATTGAATCCATTAATTTACTCATGTGATATATTCGTAGAAAGGGTATATTATTTGTACATTAAGAGATGTGAAGTTTTTTTTATATTTTCCCCATCATATCACCTGTGTCCTGGTAAAAAGGGAGAAGGGAAAATACTACATAATGAGACAGAGCAGGGATAGATAACACTGATGTTTGAAAAAGCAATAGGGAATCATATTATGTTATAGCTACATAAAATTATATCTAAAACATATGAGTGTAAGCACATGTACACACACACCCATATGTATGTATATGATGTATATGCAGTGAAGTTATGCCGCTTGGAGTGATAATGCTTCTGCCGAAAGCCATAAACTAACAGAATCAGGTGTGAGAACCTACTCTTGACAGTAATGGCAGTAAAAGAGTCTCTCTAAACCATATAGATGGTTGTTGTTGTTCTTGGTTACCTCCTATAAGTTGAAGACAAAACCCCATTGCTGAAGTTATCAAACATGTGGGGTATAAGTCATAGATGATTTTCCTGGATCTAACCCCAAATCTCACACCTCCATAAGGACTAACTTTCATGTTGCCACAAAGTGCAATGCAAACCTCAAATTAAAGACAGCAATAGAGTCCTACCCAGCTATGACGATCATGGTCCATAACAATTGTCAACACAGCAAGATTTTCTTTTCTTTCTTATTGTAATTTGTTTATTGTAAGATAATTTACAAACATCTTGCTGTATTTATAACTCAGTGGACCAAGGTTCTTCCGACAAAGACAGCAACCAGTTAAAACCAGCTTGCTGTTTTCCTTTACCTATTATTTGTGGGTACAACTTGATTTTCATTAATCCAGAGCCGCAGCCCCAGGTATGATTTTAATCAACTCCTTTGTGATGACATCTTAATGGATGCAGTTGAACATCAAGTCAATTTGTCAATCATATCAGAAGCATTCTTGCAGGCATTGCCCATAGCTGTCATTCTGAAATGTTTCTTACTGGTGGAGGACTCCTTCAGGGAGTAGTAGATGATGTTGGCCAGATTGTATTCCTGGGAATTCTGCAGCGCATCAGCATTGCTGTAAGGCTCATGCTCTCAGCAGCTGTAATGGTATTGAGAAAGAAGGTGGATTTCTCTTATATCTTGTAGGAGAGAGCAGACTTGAACTGATTAAAAATGATAGGGTCTTCATCAAATTCACATCCAGAATTTAACAATTCAAAGGCAATGCCTGATGCATCTCCAAAAATAGGGGACTTCTGTCCCACAACTTTGACACCAAAAACTGGTCAGAGTGAGTCCTATAAAGTATGTCATTGATTTTGTTACCAATTCCTGCAATTATAACTTCCTTCCCAGCTGTGGTGAAGGTAGTTTCGTCATTCTTCATCTATTTGGCCACTGAGGAATGAATAGCCCCACAAATCCCTTGATCTGAGGACACACCAAAAAGGAGGTGTTTGTTCTTGTTCTCAGGTAATTTAATACCAGCATTTTCATAAAGAGCCAAGAAGCTTGTTCCATACCCTCAAGCTGGCCTCAGCTCCCACTCAGCCCTGGCATATTTTGCAGCTGCAACCATCTTCATAGACCTGGTAATTTTCTGGATTTTTTTTTTGATGGACTTAGGTCTCCTGGTAATATCTTTCAAAGTTGCCATGTTTCAAACTTGTGCAGCTGAACGGCACAGGGCAACAGCCCGGCAACACTCTCCTGCAAGAGCATGGTAGAACTTTGAAGGTTGGGCAGACGGGATTAGCAAGATTTTCCTGTAGGTGTAATACTAGCACTTGTATCTTGGCAATAAGCAAGAGCTATCACGTTGAATTTACAGCCCATTCAATAGGAAAGAAATCATGCCTGGTACTTGAAAACTGGTTAACTACCCAGGCATAGTGGTGGCATAAATCTTCGAAGAGAAACTACACCTGAAGCTTTACTAGAACATAATTTCTAACTGTATTCTAAATATTTATTCTTATACTCACAGGTAAATATAGCTCCCACCCTTCATCAAGGAAACTTCTCTTTGCAGCAGATAGGACCTTTATTGAAAACCGCAACTGATCAAAAACCAAAATATTCCTGCACCTAAGTCTCAGGAAACATTGAAGAAGAGGGGCTGAAAGATCTCTGTGAGTTTGAGGCTAGCCTTGTCTACAGGGTGAGCTCCAGGAAAGGCTCCAAAGTTACAGAGAAACCTAGCCTTTAAAAACAAAACAAAACAAAAAACAAAAGCTGAACAAGGACAATGCCAGCAGGCATACTACCATGGAATAAAGAAAGAGAGAGAAAGAGAGAGAGAGAGAGAGAGAGAGAGAGAGAGAGACAGAGAGATGGAGAGAGAGAGAGAGATGGAAAGAAAGAGAGAGAGAGAGAGAGATGGAGAGAGAGAGAGAAAGAAAGAAAGAAAGAAAGAAAGAAAGAAAGGTGAACAAAGCAGAGGAAGGAAGGAGGCCAGGAAGCATAATTCTTCCATGACTGCTACTTTAGTTCCTTCTTCAAGGTTCCTGCCCTGTTTGAGTTTCTGTTCTGACTTCCCTTGAGATGGGTTGTTTTGTGAATCTGTAAGATAAAAATAAGCACTTTCCTCCAAAGTTGATTTTGATCATGGTATTTTATCATAGTAATAGTAATCCTAATATAATCATGGATGGCAAAAAGGGTATATGAGGGACCACTGACCCCGAGTGGCTGGAGGTGGACTATCATTTTTTCCGGTTATACAGCCACTGAAAAGTTGTTCATGTTCCAATAAATATCCTCACTTTCATGTTCATGCAAGTACCTCCAATTTAACTTTATGGGTCACAAGTAAATAGACAATAGAATGGAGAACTTTTAGGAATAAGGGATTTAGTGGAAAGGGAAGAGGGGCTGAGAGAGGATAGTAGGGTTAAACAATTGAAATTATTATATACATTTATAAAATGATCAAATACTAAAAACAAATCTTCAGTTTTTCTTTTTTCTGTGTATATATGAAATTCAACATATATAACAGAACATAGTGGTATATAAAACAAAAACACATCAGCCAAGTGCAGACCAGCTCCCCGGTATATAGACAGCATTATCGAAGGAATAGTGCTTATTAGGATTTTGAGACTGTTTTGATTAATTAATGTTGGGTGACAAAAGAATTCTCACACATACTCCTAGATATTTGACATGTTTTGGGACTGTGTTAAGCTTTCTATTAGCTTCACTTTATCACTAACGTGCCAAACTACTACTTCTGCAGTTCTATATTCTGATGGTGATAATAGGATATGAGCCTGGTGAAAAGACATTTCTTCCTTGGTAGAACAACTTTCTGGCTGTAAAAGGAACTTTCAAATGTTCAATCATCCTTTAGTAGATTTTCTCCAGCGTTTTACAGTCCTCACTAGGCAGATGCCATTGGGCTGTTCTATAATGATCCCACTACATTGCCTTTCAGCACAGAAAATTGTTGAAGGAGCTGGCAACTTTTCTAGTCTGCCAACAAACAAATTTTTCCACTGATACCTCACTGGTCAATGTCATCCTCAAAATGAATTGTGAAGTGGATTTTACGTTGCACCGCTTCTCCAGAGTGTGAGAAATGGATTACTACTGCACAACCATGCAAAGACAATGTGAAGGCTGAGAAACTGGAGCTGTCACTTTGACTTATACTTACGCAAATGAATACTGCAGCTTCAGCTCAAGCCTGCCTGCCTAGGAATCAATTTTCCCCTTTTTGGCATCAAGGGCAAAAGCAAAAGTAAAGTCTGAGTTTTACAGTGCCATTCATTGCTATATGGTCCTTGCATCGGTAACCTAACCAACCTATTTTTTAGTTCAAGGGTGTTATATCCCATTTTACCTGTGTGAAAAGACCTATTCAAACCAAGTAAGAATTATACTCTTTAATTAGGTGACACTTTTCTATGTCTTATTAAAGGACTAACCATGAATTCTCTTACTACACATTAAAATGTTGTATTCTGGTTTTTTTTAATTGTTTCTGATTGTATCCAAAACAATGCACCATAAAGAGTAGTAGGAAAAAGAATAGCAGAGAATTCCTTTGGGTAGGGAAAACATGATTAATCCCTGTCTCTTAAGGTCCTGATACAAGGGTATTTAATATTTTTATGCCCAATAAGTGAATATACATATTAATGACATTAAAAATAGACATGCTCATTTGGCATGGGGAATCTCACAGGCTCTACCTATATATGAAGAGCTACAGGCAATTAATGACTGCTCAGAGGAGAATTAGTCTTTCTTAGTGTTGAGCTCCCTAATTGCTTATCCAACACAAAGTGGTCAGCCCTGAATTTGCATATACACACAAACCACATTAAACAAACTTACAATGTTATATTTATATATTTATTATATATATGTAAAAATAATTATATAAAAAAGACTGTGGATTTGAGGTGAAGTGAATGGAGGACATGAGAAGAATTAGAGTGAGGACATGGAAGGAAGAACTGATATAACTATATTTTAATCCATTTATTTTTCTTTATGTGGTTTTACCTTATTCAGATTCTTTCATGCGATTTAACTATTTTTTTTAAAATTCAAGTATAGGTTTTCTGCTGGGTCCTTTGCTTGGGAATAGTTTTCTGCTCCTACACTGGGGCAGCCCACCCATAGCTGTGAGTGCCTGCCTACCGGGCGGGCCTCAGGGATCCCCGAAAGGGAGCATGTGCACCTCCAGCTTTGGCAGTAGGGTGTCCTGTGTTCTACGCATCCCCGCCCTGCCCCCCCAGATCTCCCTTTTGTCCGCATTCCATTGGACTACCAGGCATCCATGTTAAGGTGCTGAGGACTTCCATCTGGACGGGACGGTTCCTGCTTCTACATTGAAGAGATACACCCAGAGAGTCAGTCACAGCAAAGACTGGACCAAGACACCAGGTCTCTTCTGGCTCCATTTGAAAGAAGAGATGGGAAGGCGCAATGCAAGAATTCCTCAAACAACCTGAAAGGCAACATGTCATCACCAGAATCCAGGGATCCCGAAACAAGAAGAATTGTAAACCCTACTCTAGAAGAATTAGAAAAAATCGACTCAAAAGTGAATTATATGAAAATAATAGAATACCTTAAACAGGAGGTGAAAAACTGCCATAAACAATTAGAGAACACAAACAAAAAGGTAGAGGAAATGAATAAATCGCTCAAGGATACCCAAGAAAACCAAGAGAAACAAGAAAAAGCAATCAGACAGGTAAGGGAAGCAGTTCAAGACTAGAAGAATGAAGTGGAAGTAATGAAGAAAACACAAACCGAGGGAAGGATGGAGATGGAAAATCTGGGTAAACGAACAGGAACTACAGAGACAAGTACGACCAACAGATTACAAGAGATAGAAGAAAGAATTTCAGACACTGAAGATACGATAGAGAAAATAAACACACTGATCAAAGAAAACAGCAAAACCAACAAATTCTCATCACAAAACATTCAGGAAATATGGGACAAAATAAAAAGACCAAACCAAAGAATAATTGGGATAGAAGAAGGAGAAGAAGTAAAGCTCAATGGTCCAGAAAATATATTTAATAAAATAATAGAAGAGAACATCCCCAACCTAAAGAAAGATATTCTTTGAAGGTTCAAGAAGCATACAGAACACCGAATAGAGTGGACCAAAAAAAAAAAAACATCTCCTCGCCATATAATAATCAAAACACAAAACATACAGAATAAAGAAAGAATATTAAGAGCTGCAAAGGAAAAAGGCCAAGTTACTCATAAAGATAAACCTATCAGACTTACACATGATTTCTCTATGGAAACAATGAAAGCCAGAAGGTCCTGGATAGATGTACTGCAGAAACTAAGAGACCATGGATGCAAGCCCAGACTACTATACCCAGCCAAGCTTTCGTTCACTATAAACGGAGAAAACAAAATTTTCCAGGATAAAAACAAATTTAAACAATACGTAGCCACAAATCCAGCCTTACAGAAAGTAATAGAAGGAAAATCACAAACCAAGGAGTCCAACAATGACCACAATGACTCAAACATCTAGAGACCCATAACCAGCGCAAATCAAAGAAGGGAAACACAAAACTCTACTACTAAAAACGTGACCGGAGTTAACAACCACTGGTCATTAATATCACTTAATGTCAATGGACTCAACTCACCTATAAAAAGGCACAGGCTAAGAGATTGGGTAAGAAAACAGGATCCAACATTCTGCTGTTTACAAGAAATGCACCTTAACCACAAAGACAGGCACCTACTCAGAGTAAAGGGCTGGGAAAAGGTTTATCATGCAAATGGACCTGAGAAACAAGCAGGTGTGGTCATACTAATTTCTAACAAAGTTGACTTCAAACTTAAATCAATCAGAAGAGGCGGAGAGGGACATTCTATACTCATAACAGGAACAATTCATCAGGATGAAGTCTCAATCCTGAATATCTATGCCCCTAATATAAAAGCACCCACGTACGTAAAAGAAACATTACTAAAACTCAAGGCTGCCATCAAACTGCACACACTAATTGTAGGAGACTTCAACACTCCTCTCTCACCAATGGACAGGTCAATCAGACAGAAACCTAACAGAGAAATAAGAGAATTAATGGAGGTAATGAATCAAATGGACTTGACAGACATCTATAGAAAACTCCACCCAAATAGGAAAGAATATACCTTCTTCTCTGCAGCTCATGGAACCTTCTCGAAAATTGACCACATACTTGGTAACAAAGCAAACATCCACAGGTACAAAAAAAATATTCGTAACCTCCTGTGTCTTATCAGATCACCATGGATTAAAGTTAGAATTCAACAGCAATACTACACCCAGAAAGCTTACAAACTCATGGAAATTGAACAGTCAACTAATGAACCACACCTGGATCAAGGAAGAAATAAAGAAAGAAATTAAAGTCTTCCTTGGATTCAATGAAAACAAAGAAACAACCTACTCAAACCTATGGGACATTATGAGAGCAGTCCTAAGAGGAAAGTTCATAGGACTAAGTGCCCACTTAAAGAAAACAGAAAAAGCAATCATTAGGGACTTAACAGCCCACCTGAAAGCTCTAGAAAAAAAAGATGCAGACTCACCTAGGAGGAGTAGAAGACTGGAAATAATCAACCTGAGGGCGGAAATCAACAAAATAGAAACACAGAAAACAATCCAAAGAATCAATGAAACAAAAAGCTGGTTCCTGGAGAAAATCAACAAGATTGATAAACCACTATCCAAACTAATCAAAAGGCAGAGAGACAATATGCAAATCAATAGGATCAGAAATGAAAAAGGGGGACATAACCACAGACAGAGAGGAAATTCAGAGAATCGTTAGATCTTACTACAAATGTCTGTATGCCACAAAACTGGAAAATGTAAAAGAAATGGATACTTTTTTAGATAAATACCTTATACCAAAGTTAAACCAGGACCAGGTGAACAATCTAAATAGACCTTTTAGTCATGAAGAATTAGAAGCTGTTTTCAAAAACCTCCCTACCAAAAAAAGCCCAGGACCAGATGGTTTCAATGCGGAATTCTACCAGAACTTCCAAGAAGACCTAATACCTATACTCTTTAATGTATTTCACAATATAGAAACAGAAGAGTCATTGCCAAATTCCTTTTATGAAGCTACAGTTACTCTGATACCAAAACAACACAGAGACTCAACCAAGAAAGAGAATTACAGGCCAATCTCACTCATGAATATCGACACAAAAATCCTCAACAAAATACTGGCAAACCGAATCCAAGAACACATTAGAAAAATTATCCATTATGATCAAGTAGGCTTCATCCCAGGAATGCAGGGCTGGTTCAACATATGAAAATCTATCAATGTAATACATCATATAAATAAACTGAAAGAAAAAAACCTATGATCATGACATTAGATGCTGAGGAAGCATTTGACAAAATTCAACATCCTTTTGTGATAAAAGTCTTGGAGAGATTAGGGATACAAGGGTCATACCTAAACATAATAAAAGCTATATACAGCAAGCTGACAGCTAACATCAAATTAAACGGAGAGAAACTCAAAGCCATCCCACTAAATTCAGGAACAGGACAAGGCTGTACACTCTTGCCATACCTCTTCAATATAGTGCTTGAAGTTCTAGCAATAGCAATAAGACAACATAATGGGATCAAGGGGATTCAAGTTGGAAAGGAAGAAGTGAAACTTTCGTTATTTGCAGATGGTATGATAGTGTACATAAGCGACCCCCAAAACTCCACCAAAGAACTTTTACAGCTGATGAACAGCTTTAGCAATGTGGCAGGTTACAAGATCAACTCCAAAAAATCAGTCGCCCTCTTATACACAAAGGATATGTGGGTAGAGAGGGAAATCAGAGAAGCTTCACCTTTCATGATAGCCACAAACAGCATAAAATATCTTGGGGTAACTCTAACCAAGGAAGTGAAAGATCTATTTAACAAGAACTTTAAGGTATTGAAAAAAGAAATTGAAGAGGATACTAGAAAATGGAAGGACCTCCCTTGCTCTTGGATTGGGAGGATCAACATAGTAAAAATGGCAATTCTACCAAAGGCAATTTGTAGATTCAATGCAATCCCCATGAAGGTCCCATCAAAATTCTTCACAGATCTTGAGAGGACAATAATCAACTTTATATGGAAAAACAAAAAAAACAGGTTAGCCACAACAATCCTATACAATAAAGGATTTGCTGGAGGCATTACCACCCCTGATTTCAAACTCTATTACAGAGCTACAGTAATGAAAACAGTGTTGTACTGGCATAAAAACAGAGAAGTCGACCAATGGAATCATATTGAAGACTCGGATTTTATCCCACAAACCTATGAACACCTCATTTTCGATAAAGGAGCTAAAAGCCTACAATGGAAGAAAGAAAGCATCTTCAACAAATGGTGCTGGCACAACTGGATGTCAACTTGTAGAAGAATGAAAATAGACCCATATCTATCACCATGCACAAAACTCAAGTCCAAATGGATTAAAGACCTCAATATCAGTCAGAACACACTGAACCTGATAGAAGAGAAAGTAGGAAGTACCCTACAACAGATGTGCCCAGGAGATCGCTTCCTAGGTATAAACCCAGCAGCACAGACATTAAGGGCAACATTGAATAAATGGGACCTACTAAAACTGAGAAACTTCTGTAAAGCAAAGGACACTGTCACTAAGACAAAAAGGCAACATACTGACTGGGAGAAGATCTTCACCAAACCCGCAACAGACAAAGGTCTGATCTCCTAAATATATAGAGAACTCAAGAAACTAGACTTTAAAATGCTAATTAACCCAATTAAAAAATGGGGCACTGAACTGAACAGAGAATTCTCAGCAGAGGAAGTTCAAATGGCCAAAAGACACTTAAAGTCGTGCTCAACTTCCTTAGCAATCAGGGAAATGCAAATCAAAACAACTTTGAGATATCATCTTACACCTGTCAGAATGGCTAAAGTCAAAAACACCAGTGATAGCCTTTGCTGGAGAGGCTGTGGAGGAAGGGGTACCCTCATCCATTGCTGGTGGGAATGCAATCTTGTGCAACCACTTTGGAAATCAGTGTTTCTGTTTCTCAGGAAATTCTGGTTCAACCTACCCGTAGACCCAGCAATACCACTCTTGGGAATATACCCAAGAGATGCCCTATCATATGACAAAAGCATTTGTTCAACTATGTTCATAGCAGTATTATTTGTAATAGCCAGAACCTGGAAACAACCTAGATGTTCTTCATTGGAAGAATGGATGAAGAAAGTGTGGAATATATACACATTAGAGTACTACGCTGCTGTAAAAAGACAATGACTTCTCGAATTTTGCATGCAAATGGATGGAAATAGAAAACACTATCCTGAGTGAGGTAACCCAGACCGAAAAAGATGAACAGGCGATGTACTCACTCATAATTGGTTTCTAGCAATAAATCAGGGTCACGGATACTACAATTGGTGAACCTAAAGAAACTAAAAAAGAAGGTGAACCCAAGAAAAAACATATAGTTATCCTCTTGGCTATGGGAAGTAGACAAAATTGCCGGGGAGAAAATTGGGATCTTGGGGGTGGGGTGGGTTGGGGGTAAGGGGAGATGGGGAGAGAAAAGTGAGAAGGGGAGGAGGGGGTGAACTTTGGGAAGCAGGATGATTGGGATAAAGGAAGGTTGGATAGGGGAGCACGGAAGCACAATTCTTAGTTAAGGGAGCCACGTTAGGATTGGCAAGAGACTTGAACCTAGAGTGGCTCCCAGGAGCCCAAGGCGATGTCCCCCATTAGTTCCTTGGGCAGCTGAGGATTGGGAACCTGAAATGACCCTATCCTATAGCAATACTGACGAATATCTTGCATATCACTATAGAACCTTCATCTGGTGATGGATGGAGATAGAGACAGAGGCCCACACTGGAGCACTGGACTGAGTTCCCAAGGTCCCAATGAGGAGCAGAAGGAGGGAGCACATGAGCAAGGAAGTCAGGACCACAAGGGGTGCACCCACCCACTGAGACAGTGGGGCTGATCTATTGGGAGCTCACCAAGGCCAGCTGGACTATGACTGAAAAAGCATGGGATAAAACCAGACTCTCTGAACATGGCGAGCAATGAGGGCTAATGAGAAGCCAAGGACAATTGTACTGGGTTTTGATCCTACTTCATGTTCTGGCTTTGTGGGAGACTAGCCAGTTTGGATGTTCACCTTCCTAGACATGGACTGAGGGGGGAAGACCTTGGACTTTCCACAGGGTAGGGAATCCTGACTGCTCTTTGGACTGGAGAGGGAGTGGGAGAGGAGTGGGGGGAGGGAAAGAAGGGTGGGAGGAGGGGGAGGTAAATGGGAGGCTGTGAGGAGGCTGAAACTTTTTTTTCCTTTTCTCAATAAAATAAAAAAAAACAAGTATAATTGCATAAATTTCTGCTTCCTCTTTCCTCTTAAACCCTCCTTACACACACACACACACACACACACACACACACACACACACACTTCTAAAAATAGAAATAGAATCTGATCACTCCTTTTAAGATTTCTTGTATGTCTATGATTTCAGGTCTGACTGCTTGCTATTAGATAATAATTCGGGAGTACCCTTCCTTGGGGAAAATTATTTTTCCCCTCTTTTAGCATTTCGTAGTTGCTTGTAGTTCTTTGCTATAGATAGGGGCCACATGAAACATTTTCTCTTCCACAGTAGAGTACTTATTGGTGTTATCCTTGTTTATTCAGCCATAATCAGGAGATTTCATAGATGTTGCTTCTCTGACAATTCAACAGAACACAATATTGTTGCAAAGTGTCTGTTCCTCTGGCTCTTATAATCTTTCTGGACTCTCTATATCTATAATCTCAGCCTTGGGTAAAATAGTTTACTGCAGAAATATCTGTTGGAATGTGCACCACATGATTGTTATGCCCAAATCTGTGTGGTCCCCACAAAACAAACAAAGGAGACCAAGTCCCATGTATAAAAGCAAAGAGACTTTATTTTAATCAAGTTTGCAAACTCGGTCTCTCTGCATGTCCAACGTATAGGAATATCAAGAGAATCTCGAGCTCAATTAGAATTGGGTTTTTATAGTAGTAAAGGTGGGGGTGGGAGGGTCTGAGGATCAGGACATCTGATTGGCTGACATGTGTCTAGGGGTGTCCTGGTGAATGTGCACTGGCAGGTGGTCCTATCTACAAGGGTTGGAATGCCAGGCATTTCCTTTGAATGCTCTGTTCTTGGGTGGGGGTTGGGTAATCTCAGTTTGTGTTTCCTCTGACAGCCAGGCATAGCCTCAGGGTAAACTACTGAGACTCTGGCCTCTTATTAAATTTATCAGTGGCTAAGTTTTACTCTAGCAAAGAACTTTTTTTGGGTGACCTGTCCATATTTAGCTTATTATGGCTGGCCCCCACAATGATCATATTTGCATTTTTTTAATTTAAATTTATTTATTTATTAAGGATTTCTGCCTCGTCCCCGCAACCGCTTCCCATTTCCCTCCCCCTCCCCCGATCAAGTCCCCCTCCCTCATCTGCTCGAAGAGCAATCAGGGTTCCCTGACCTGTGGGAAGCCCAAGTACTGCCCACCTCTATCCAGGTCTAGTAAGGTGAGCATCCAAACTGCCTAGGCTCCCACAAAGCCAGTACGTGCAGTAGGATCAAAAACCCACTGAAATTATTCTTGAATTCTCAGTATTCCTCATTGTCCGCTATGTTCATTTTGAATGGGTTGCCGTTTTCTTTGATTTTCTTCATCTGTTGCAAAGAGGTGTTTCTATGATGGGAATTGAGACTCATATGAGGGTATAGCAATCAATATCTAGAATATATTTAGAAATTAATGGTTTGGTAACATGATGATTGGAGGTTCTCCTCCAAGATCCATTACTTTGCCAACCTTGGCTATTTCGCTAGGTTTCTAGTATCAGGCATGATATCTCATTGTTAACAGGATCTTAGTCCAGTTTAAAAAAATGAGGACTACTGAGAACTCAAGAACAATGGCAATGGGTTTCTGATCCTACTGCACGCACTGGCTTTGTGGGAGCCTAGGCAGTTTGGATGCTCAACTTACTAGACCTGGATGGAGGTGGGGGTTCCTTGGACTTCCCACAAGACAGGGAACCCTGATTGCTTTTCGGGCTGAGGGGGCGGGGGGAACTTAATTGGGGGATGGGGAGGGAAATGGGAGGCAGTGGCGGGGAAGAGACAGAAATCTTTAATAAATAAATAAATTTAAAAAAAAAGTATTTGTTACTGCCGAGACATACATACCCTTTCTTTACCCTTAGCCACATCATGCCTGTTCTCACACTTTAAAGGTATAATAGATAGGTAGGAATATGGTTCGCATGCATCCTTTGGAAACTTTCATGGCACCTTTTGCCACCATTAAATTTAGTCCTTAGGAAAACTTTCAGGTCAAATGCAGCTCAGAGCCTCGAGATTCTGTCTATAATAAATGGTATCTTCAGCAACAGGGAATTCTCTTCAACATCTGGGAAGCAATCAAGTGCAGCAACAGTAGTACATACTGTTTTTTATGTCTCTTAGACTCCTTTGATGGACAGTTAAAATAGAGATTCCTCATGCATATTGGTAGGTTTTCAATAGATAGTCTATGGCTCTTGTTTGGATAACCAATGTCAGCTCAGATGAGAAATTTTCACTTAAACTATATATACACATATGATTACCAACATTTACAATTACATCTATTTATATCCATATCTATCTGTCTATCTGATGTGGGTTCCCCTATGTTTGCTATGAATATGTTATATTACCATTGGTTAATTGGTCTATGGCAGGGCAGAATAGAGCTAGGAGGGGGAAACTAAACTGAATGCAGGGAGAAAGAAGGTAGAGTCAGGGAGATGCCATGTAAGTTCCAAAGGAGAAAGACACTGGAACCTTACAGGTAAGCCACAGCCTAATGGCAATGCACAGATTAATAGAAATGGGTTAATTTAAGATGTAAGAAGAATACACCTAAGCTATTGGCCAAACAGTGTTGCAATTCATATAGTTTCTGTGTGATTATGGCCAGGAAACAAACAAGCGGTCTCTGTTTACAATCTATCTATCTATCTATCTATCTATCTATCTATCTATCATCTATCTATCTAAATTTCTAGTTATCTATCTATATCTACATTTTGTGGATATGATGCATATATAAACAAAGACATATAGATAAAACATTTATAAACTCAGATTCAAGAAATACAAAGACATACCCAGAAAAAAAAACAAATGCATGCATTATAATGAAACTATTCAAAACAAAGGAAAGTAATGGTTATAAAATCTACCAGAACAAAAACACATTTTAATGCACCAAAACATACTCCAATATTTATTTTAAAATAGCAACTTCTTATCATTCACTAGTTATGAAGCTGTGTATTTTTAAGTAGAAGAAAAAAATCTATAGTTCCATGAGATATTTAAAAAATTTAAATAAATTGAAATCATTTTTGAAATACATAATAAATTAACTTAAGCTGGAGAAGGTAACTAGGTATAACAAAATTTCCAGCCATAATGTGTAATTTTCATCTTATTTCCCCTCAAAACACATTAGAGTACTCATTAATGATAAAGCCTGAATTGAAGAGATTGTTATAAACATTTTCCAAGCTATAAAAGGAAATATACCATTATTGCACTATGAAAAGTAACAGATTGCATGTCATTGTGGCAACACTACCTTTGAAAGGCATTTTGCATAAAATTATTTTCAGCCTTGACAGAGCCTCCTAGTAGTGTCAATATCTTTATTGAAGGATAAGCACACTGCTGGCCTGAAAATGTGTTTCTTTCATTACTTTACAGGTGCTTCTGGAAAACAAGAGAACAAATGACATTTTTAAGTTACGATATCTAACAAGAAGGTTAGAATATTTTCTTGATTGATTTATTTTCCCTTGTCCTTTACAATTACAAAGGCTTCTGGCTTTGAATTAGACAATATTGATCACTGAAGTAGTTCTATTCAGCAGCTTTATTTACAGGAGTGAAATGCCAACCACTATTTCCATTAATGTCCTCATGAGGCTCAGCTGTCTAAGTTAAAAAATGTTCTCTTAATTCTTAAGGTATTCACATAATTGATCAAAACAGAAAAGTGTGGTATTTTGTGTTCCATAAATCTACATTACACATAACTCTAGCTAGTAAAAATTCATATTGTACTCATCTAAGTTTAATATGCTTTCAATGTAAGATGTTTTTCCATAAAAATATAATTAATTTTAAATGCCTAATACCAATGTACCAAGCATATAAGAATGGAGGACCCTGAATATAAAAGTATAATAATCTATTTACCATAGATTAATTTACTTTCAGAAGGTAAGTAAATAAGAAGCAAATGTATAATGTCCTAGAAATATCAACCTTTTCAATAATATTGTTTTAATATTTTATGTCTTTAACCTTTTCAATATAAAACACAGATTTTGTCAATATTACTTTACAGTATTTGTTCATTGGTTTATGGTTTGAAGCTCTTATAAATATATCATGACAGTTTTTGTTGTTGTTTACTTTTGGTTGTTTGTTATTTGTTTTGATTTGGTTTTGGTTTTCTGAGTCAGAGTTTCTCTGAGTAACAGGCTAGCTCTCCTGGAATTCACTCTGTAGACCAGGTTGGCCTTGAATTCACAGAGAGTCTCTGGACTCTGCCTCCTGAGTGGAGTGTTAAGATTAAAGGCATGCACCGACATGCCCAAGTATTAAGTATTTTGTAATTTAGTAAATTTGTAAATGAAATTCTGTTTTTTTTTTTTCTTTTGGAGACAGGGTTTTTCTTGTAGCCCTGCCCCTCTTCTGGAACTCATTTTATAGAAAATTCTGGCCTTGGACTGAGAAATCCACCTGCCCTCCTAAAAGCTGTGATTAAAAGCTTAAAGGCTTGCACCATCACCACCATCACCGTGTGGCTATTACAGTTTTCTAAATAATCTATCCTTTTGACAGACTGCTTTATAGGTAGTAACATTTCATTATTATTCATCTGTTATTTCTTTAATTGTGCTATGTTAATAAATTTTGTCTCTGAGGCATACATATTTATTTCCTTACATTGGGCTGCTGCTGGAATTAAGAAAAGAAAACTTAATGAGTCTTCCTAGACATACAATCTATACACTCTATAAAACTACATAAAATAACTATATGAGTTGTGTTTTTCTAGCCAAAAAAATGTACATAAATAATTAGGGTCAATGGAAATGCAATAAGTGACCTAACTATGTGGCAAGACTTTTTATCAGCCATGCTATAATATAAATTTTGCCAGAATGTTCAAGTGATAAAACCCCAAACAATAAAAAATGTAACAGAATGAGGGATAATTTACAAAAAAGAGAATGAGGCAGGGGAAGTCAAATACTATGTGTTTCCATGCAGCCTGAGTCTTTGGTTCACATCCATATCAGACACATGTATTGTTTCTTTGTTGAATAATTACAAATTATTTCATTTTTAAAATAGTATCATGAGTCCAGGTATCTCTTGAACACAGCATACAGCATGTAGTCAAGTCTTACTCTACCACTAAAATACATATCTTACTTAATCTTTGTTATTTTCCTTTTTTGAAGGGACTTATTAAATTTCCCAGGCTAACCTTGGACTTGCTATGTAACTAAGGCAAGCTTTGAACTTGCCATCATCCAGTGTCAGCTTTTGTAGTAGCTGGGATTATAGGCAGACACTGCTAGTCTTTGTTTTAGGCCTCAACTTTTAACCTAAGTATCATTTTATGTGACATGATTTTCTTTCAGTTTATTCATGTTTTTTAAATTTTTCTCTTTATTGAGAAAATTAGATCATAAATTTTGAAGAGTTATTGAGATGATAGGGCTTAAGTTTGCCATTGTATTGTCTCAAGATTGTTCCCTCTCCTTTTTTTTTTTTTTTTTTTTTGGACTTTTCGAGACAGGGTTTCTCCGTAGTTTTGGTTCCTGTCCTGGAACTAGCTCTTGTAGACCAGGCTGGCCTCGTACTCACAGAGATCCGCCTGCCTCTGCCTCCCGAGTGCTGGAATTAAAGGAGTGCACCACCACCACCTGGCTGTTTCCTCTCCTTTTATCCTCTTGGGTTTTTTTTTGTTGTTGTTGTTTTGTTTTTGTTTTTCTTTGCCAGCTTCTGGTGTATTTCTTTAATATCTTTTCATGATTTTATTTTTTTAAATGTCACTTTAAATTCCAATACCCATTTTTCCCTCCATGCCCTACTCCTGTTCCTCTCCCCTTTCCTCCAGCTCACCCCCACACCCTCCACCCTCCTCTCAAAGTATAAGGGCTCCTATGGATAGTCAACAAAGACTGACCCATTAAGTTGAGGTAAGATCAAATCCCTCTCCACTGCCTTAAGGCTGAGAAGGGCATCTCAACATAGGGAATGGGCTCCAAAAAGCTAGCTCATGCACCAGGGATAGACCCTGGTCCTACTGTTAGGGACCCCTCAGATAGAACAAGCTGCACAATTATCTCCCACATGTAGAGGGAATAGTTTGGTTCCTTGAAAGCTCCACAGCTGTTGGTCTAAAGTTCGTGGGTTCCCATGAGCTTGGTTCAGCTGTCTCCTTAGAGTTCTCTTTCATGATCTTGCTTTCTCTTGTTCATATCGTATCTCTTCCCTCTCTTCGACTAGATTCCCAAAGTTTGGCCTGGTCTTTGGTTGTAAATCTTTGCATCTGGTTCCATCGAATATTGGATGAAGGCTCTATGAGACAGTTGAGGTAGTCACCAATGTTATTACAGGGAAAAAACAGTTCCAGCACCCTCTCTACTATAGTTGGGGTCATCCTTGTGAATTCCTGTTAATTTCCCTAGCATCATGTTTGCCCCTAACCCCATAATGGCTTGCTCTATCAAGATATCTCCTTCATTGCTCTCCTACTCTGTCCCTCCCCAAACTCAGCCTTCCTGTTTCCTCTTATTCTAAGCCCCCATCTTTCCTCCTTAACTGCCCTCCTTTCCCCAGTTTCCCTTCCTGCCCCCCGGAGATATTATCTAATTATTCTTCCCAGGGTGATCCATGTATTTCTCTTAGGGTTCTCCTTGTTCCCTAGCTTCTCCATAGCTTTGGATTGCAGTCCTGTAATCCTTTGCTTTACATCTAGTATCCACTTATGAGTGAGTACATACTGTTTTGGTTTTTCTGAGTCTGGGTTACCACACTCAGGATTTTTTTTCTAGTTTCATCCATTTGCTGGCAAATTTCAATGTTTCACTGTCTTTTACAGCTGAGTAATACTCCATTATGTAAATTACCACATTTCCTTTATCCATTCTTCTGTTGAGGGGCATTTAGGTTGTTTCCAGGTTCTGAATAGTACTAATAATGGTGCTATGAACATTGTTGATCAAGTGTCTTTGTGGCTTAATTGAGCATTCTTTGAGTATATGCCCAAGAGTGGTAATGCTGAGTTTCGAGGTAGATTTACTCTCAATTTTCTGAGAAACTGCCATACTGATTTCCTAAGTGTCTGTACAAGTTTGTACTCCCACTAGCAGTGGAGGTGTATTCCCCCTATCAGAATGGCTAAGATTAAAAATACCTTAATATTTAAAACTTCTATCCTGACCTTATCAATGTATACCAGTGCTAAGTTTTTCCATCCCGAGTCAAGGACCTGAACTTTACTTCCATTTGTTTACTTTATTCCCTATGTCACTATAGTTTATTTATCACTCCATATATATCTCTTTCAAGACTGATACATAGAATACCATGAGAGAAAGCATGAATATGATCAATAATCATGTTATATAGTGTAACTCCTTCATCTTTACTTAGGACAGGATACAGGACAATGACCAGGCAGTCTCTGCTGAAGTCAGTATTCTTCCTTCTCTAGGTTCAATGAATTTTCAATGAATGTATCCTAATTTCAAGACTTTATTTCCTTAATAATTTTAGCTATATGTGCTGGCTGCCACATCAGATGGTGGTATAGCTTATACATTAGTGGCACATGTTAAAGAAAATCATAAAGCCAGGCATGTTCATATATAAATGTAATCCCAATGTTAAAGAGAATAGAGCCAAAAGATCTTAAGTTTAAGGTCAGCTATCTCTATATAACAAGTTTGAAGCCAACATGGTCTACATAGTGAGGGTCTGTCACAAGCAAAACACACACAAAATAAAAACAGAAAAAAAATGAAAGATATGAAAATAAAGAAAAGGACAAAGGAATAAACTTAATCCACACGGTTTATATCATTTTATTATTTTCCATTATGCAGTTCTTTGGTGTGTGTGTGTGTGTGTGTGTGTGTGTGTGTGTGATGGCATACGTGTGGATTTCAGAGATCAACTTGTGGATGTTGGTTTTCTTCTTTAACACTCTGGCTGTGGGCTCAAGGAATTGAATTTAAGTCATCAAACTTTGTTGCAAAATTGCTTTAATCTACAGAATTGTATTGGTGACTGCACTTTCTTTTATAAAGACCCAAGAATTCACCATTTTGTTTGAATAGTTTGCTTTAAACATTCTGAGGAGATAAGCGTCTGATGACAAATTCTCTTAATATTATTTTATATGAGAATGTCTTAATGGAGTTTTATTCATCCATAAAAAAGAATGAAATTATGCTTTTCCCCAGAAATACATGAAAGTAGAGATCCTCAAGTGAATCAAATAAGTCATATTCTGGATAAATGTCCCAAATTTTCTCTCATTTCTCGGTCTTATATATTTTTTAATATATATATATATATATATATATATATATATATATATATATATATATACATACATATGTACATTCACATACATGAAAGCAGAAAGGATCCTGTGGGAAGAAAGAAAACTAGTAGGAGAAGAAAAAAGAGGAAGAGAAAGGTATGGAGTATTAATATAGTCAATATACATTACATGCATAAATTATTTGTCTTAGCTGGAACTGAGCTGGAAATGTCCTTCCTGCTGTCTCGCTTTTAGAGCAACAGAAGGGATGGAATATTATGGAATGCTATATTCTGACCTTATCATGGCCAACATGTAAAATCTTGAACTCTCAGCATCTGTAGTCATATACACGATATGATCAAGACTGCTTCTGTCAGCATTCTCTCACATACATTGGATAGGCTGTGAGGCATCCACTGATTGCTGAGAAAGTATTGAGTCAGTTATTGGTTGCTATGGACATGCACTCAGAAAGCCCCAGTCTTCTTTTAGGACCTGTAGACAGATGGTTGTTTTACAATAGACAAATATTTTCTTCAGTGGTACACTGATAAATTGCCTATGCGCCTATAAATGACCCTTCATCCATTTTCCTTTAACCCCAATAAAATGAACTCTTTCTCATGTACACACAATGAATTAAAGTAGAAGGGAACTACTGATTGGGAAAGGAAAGATAATAGATAGCAATTGTGGAAGGCAAAAGAGAGTAATGGGAAGTGTATATGATTAAAACACAATGACATACACTCATTAAATATAATAAAACATGTTAGTTACTGTATATAAGGATTATATAATAATAAAATATGGAAAACAAAAAGAAGAAAACCAAACAATGTGTGTTAGCTTTGTTCAGACAAATAACATACAAATCAAAGAGTTTTTCCCCTGTCTTTTTTTATTGATTGATTTTTATTGAGATCTACATTTTTATCTGCTCCTCTTCCTGCCTCTCTCCTCCCCTTCAACCCTCCCCCAAGGTACTCATGTTTCCAATTTACTCAGGATATCTTGTCTTTTTCTATTTCCCATGTAGATTAGATCTATATACATTTCTCTTAGGGTCCTCATTGTTGTCTAAGTTCTCTGGGATTGTGATTTGTGGGCTGGTTTTCTTTGCTTTAGGTTTAAAAACCACTTATGAGTTAGTACATTGTGATAATTGTCTTTTTGTGTCTGGGTTACCTCACTCAAAATGATGTTTTCCAAATCCATCCATTTTTCTACAGAATTCAAGATGTCGTTATTTTTTCTGCTCTGTGGTACTCCATTGTGTAAATGTACCACATTTTCCTTATCCATTCCTTGGTTGAGGGGCATTTAGGTTGTTTCCAGGTTCTGGCTATGACAAACAATGCTGCTATGAACATAGTTGAGCACATGTCCTTGTGGTACAACTGAGCATCCTTTGAATATATACCCAAAAGTGATATTACTGAGTCTTGAGGAAGGTTGTTTCCTAATATTCTGAGAAATCACCACACTGACATCCAAAGTGGGCTGTACCAGCTTGCATTCCCAGCAGCAATGTAGGAGGGTTCCCTTTTCCCCACAACCTCTCCAGCATAAGCTGTCATCAGTGCTCTTGATCTTGGCCATTCTTACAGGTGTAAGATGGAATCTCAGAGTTGTTTTGATTTGCATTTCTCTGATGGCTAAGGATGTTGAGCATTTCCTTAAGTTTCTTTCAGGCATTTTAGATTCCTCTGTTGAGAGTTCTCTGTTTAAAATGTTTATTGGAATAAAAATGTGCAGTAAATGGTTAAGATAAACATATTAAGGTAAATTTCAGAGTGCTAAATACAATGGATAGTAGTGCTAAAATAATTATAGAAAATAAGAATAAGTATGAGAAGAGTTTGATTAAGGAATCCTAAGTTATAACTAGGCAGAAGCAAGAAGCATTTGTGTGCTGTCACATAGTAGAGTATCACCTTGCACAAAACTCAAGTCCAAGTAGATCAAAGACCTCAAAATAAAACCAAATACACTGAACCTGATAGAAGAGTAATTGGGGAATAGCCTCAAATGTTTTGCCACAGGAGACAACTTCTTAAACAGAACACCAATAGTGTAGGTACTAAGATCCAAAATTAATAAATGGGATCTCATGAAACTGAGAAACTTCTATAAGGCTAAGGATGCCATCAACTCAATAAAATGGTAGCCTACACAATGGGAAAAGATTTTTACCAACTCCATATCTGATAGAGGATTTACAACATAAATATATAGAGGACTCAAGAAATTAGTTATCAACAAACCAAATAATCCAATTAAAAATGTGGTACAGATCTAAACAGAGAATTATCAATGGATAAATCTCAAATAGCTGAAAAGTACTTAAGGAAATGTTCAATATCCTTAGCCTTCAGGGAAATGCAAATCAAAATAACTTTGAGATTCTATCTTATGCCTGTCAAAATAGCTAAGATAAAAAATACAAGTGACAACTCAAGCAAGAGAGAATGTGAAGCAAAGAGAACACTCCTCCAATGCTGGGGGGAGTGTAAAGTTGTAAAGCCACTATATAAATCAATATGGTGGTTTTTCAGAACATTGCTAATTCATCTACCTCAAGACCCTAAGAGAGACATACAAGGATCAAATCTACATGAGAAGTAAAAAAAAAAAAAAAAGACAAGATCTCCTGAGTAAATTGGGATCATGGGGACCATGGGAGAAGGTAGAAGGGAAAAATATATAGCTCAATAAAAACAATATTTTTTTTAAAAAAAAATGACCCAGCTATACCATTCTTGGGTATATACCCAATATACACTCCATTCTGCCCAGACCCCAAAAGACAAATATAGTATCTAATCTATTCAGTTATAAGTGAACATTACCCGTTAAATAAATGATAGCCAAACTACAGTACATGGGCCTAGAGGAGACTGGGGGCTTATGGATCTTTGGGGTAGGGATAGAATAGAATTTACGAGTTGACTTGGGGCAAATGGCAACAGGAGTGTGAGGGATCAGGTGTGTGGGAAGAGTAGGGTGGAAGGAGAGAGATGCCTTTAATTGGGTGCCATTTGGAATATGTGTTCAATCTTAGTACAGTGCAAACTTCCTGGAACCTATGAAGGTGGTCCTAATGAAGATTTCTAGTAATAGGGGATGGTGAATATCAACTGATCATCACTTGTAGCCAGGAAAGACTTCCAGTCTTGGGTCTGGGTTGCACTCCATTGAGTTGTTGACTAAGGGGATCCCATGGAAATTCCCAAACAATCCAGTCTGATGCTAAGACTAAAGGGTGCTCTCTGCGAACCAACAGTGAGGACCCCTTGCTGAGGACAACATCCATACAATTCATTGAACATGAAGAAGTTGAGCTGGTGCCGACGTTGAGCTTTTACCATTAGTTCCAGTCTCTTTGATTTAGGAAGGTACTCTGCAGGATCCCTAGAGAAATGTGCTCACAATCCCAGCCACAAAAACTTTGACCAGTAGTCAATCATGCCTGCAAAATATGCTAGGGCAATAGTGGTACAGAACTTGTGGGAGTAGCTAAGCAATGTCTCATTTGTCTTAAGGCAACTCCATCAGAAGAAACTAATGCCTGAAATTACTTGGGGAGCAAAGAACCAGAGACAAAGTGCCCCAGAGACCTAGTTTAAAATTAAATACAACTAATTAAAAATAAGTAGACAGATAATAAATTAATAATTAAAATGATTCCTAATGATATTCTGCTATATTCATAGATCAGTCTGTTATCCAGTCATCACCAGAGAGGCTTCCTCTTGCAGAACATGGAAACAAATGTAGAGACCCAGAGCCAGAGATTATGTGGAAATCCCTTCCTCCACCCCCAAGTTCAAAGAATTATTTTATTATTATTTTTTTAATTTTTTAAAACAATCATATATTTCATAGCAATCTCAGTTCCCTCTCCCCCCCATTATACTTCTTCTACCTTCTCCCCACTCTACCCTTCATCCACTCCTAAGGGAGGGTGAGGCCTCTCATGGAGAGTCAACAAGTCTGTCACATCACTTGAGCCAGGACCAAGGTACTGCCCCCCTGTATCTAGACTAAGTAAGGTATCCCTCCATAGGGAATGGGCTCCAAAGAGTCAGATCATGCACTAGTGATAAATACTGATTCCACTGCTAGTGACCCCACAAACTGCCCATGCCACACATCTGCCACCCACTGTCTGTACAGTGTCAATGAGCTCCCACTAGCTTGATTCAGCTGTTTCTGTGGGTATCCTCATCATGGTCTTGGCCCCATTGCTCACAATATTGCTCCTCCCTCTCTATAACTGGACTCCAGGAGTTCAGCCCAGAGTTTAACTGTGGACCTCTGTATCTGCTTCCAATAGTTACTAGATGAAGGTTCTAGGATGACAATTAAGGTAGTCATCAATCTGATTACAGAGGAAGGGCAGATTAGGTACCCTTTACACTATTGCTTAGATTCTTAGCTGGGGTCATCCTTGTGATTTCTTGGGAGGTCTGGGGAAGAGAAAGCAGAAAGATTATATCATAGGGGATGGAGGACACCAAGAGAGGAAGGCCCTCTGAATCAACTAAGCAAGGCACATATGAGCCCTGCCTCAAAAAACAAAACAAAATTAAATTAATAGTAATTTAATTAAAACTTAACATCAAAGCAAGGTAGAAGAATAAAATATTCTGCACAACTCTGTTGAAACCAATTTGAATACCACAGTGAAATGAATACTTTAAGGTAAAAAGTTAACATTTCAAAACTCCCCAGAACATATGAAGAAAGGTTGTCTTAAAACAACCAGGGAAGGTTTAACAATTTGACAAAATTTCTAATCCCTGAAATATACCTATCACATATATTTGCATAGGGGAGGTGTGTGCAAGGCAATTTACAGGAAGTTTTTGCTTACAACAAATTTTGAACAACCTACCTTCCATCTGGAGGGCATTGACATAAATTATGTGTTGGAATACTATGTAACTGAAACAAGCAAGTGTATGGAAAAATTTTGTAACAGTCTTCGGCTAAGATATATTTCATAAGGAAAATTGATGTATATGAGTGTGTGGTGTAGTCTTTCAGAAACCAAAATCATTTTGTGGGAATTCATGTTTACATTCATATATATGCATAATTTTTCTGAAAGAAAAAAATTAGACTCATACCAGCCTTTATGGAATTGTGCACAACTAACTGGGGGCTATAGAGCTGGAAACAAAAAAAAAGAGGTTTTTATTTCATTTTTTTCCTTTCTCTTGGATTTTGAATTATGAGGATATGTCATCTATAGCAAAAAACATTACAATTTAATTTGAAAAGAGAACCATAGCAACGAAAGATCTTTAACAACAAAGGCCTTGAAGGTTATCAGTTGATTTACTCCACCTCTTCCCTCTTACAAGAAAGCCGAAGCCCCAAAGTCCCCTCTTCCCAGTTGCCAGAGTCAACTTCTCCTTCTGTTTCCATGTAGAGACAGAATGGGATACTTTTAAGAACTAAAATTAAATCTTTAGAAATGATTGAATCTCATTACAAATAAAACCATTTTCAAGATTTATCTAAAAACCCAGTGAGAAAAGTCTTTGCTATGGAGACTCTAATTTATAGTATATGGGAAGGAATCATATAACATTAATTCAAGATTAATAATTCCTTTTTAGATTGGAAGCTTCTATCATTACTTCAGAGGATGGGAATAAAAATATTCCAACCAACCTTCCACCTCAATTAAAATTCCCTTTGGGAAGCAGATAAGAATTGTATAAAGTAGAACAAGCTTTTTCAACTTCATTACCATGTCATTAAGAAAAATCAGCTCTCTGATTTCATTTTTTTTCCAGAAATGCAATTTACCTCACATCCTAAATTGCTCTGTTTGGTGGTGTGCAATCTGTTTCATTTAACCATAGGAAAGGTAATTATTTGAGGCTTTAAAAAGTGTGGTTGTATTTCTAGGTTTGGGAACAGCATGCTGCATAACGTGGGTTGACTCAGGATTATTAAATTTCCAAATGTGAACTTTTCCCGCTCAAACCAAAATTGTTACTGGTTTCAACCAATGTGTTTGGCATGCCATTCACTAAACAAGGCATTACTGGTGGGTGGTTTCAGATCTGAAACTATCCTGAGGTTTAAGTAATGCAAAATAAGCTCATTACCCTTCCTGCAGAAAGAGGAAGATGCTAGAACAGGGTGAGCCTATCAGAACTCCCTTCCACTGCTGCATCGAAATTCAAGAACTTTCTTAAGTGATTGAGACAAATGGACTGGTGTATTCAGACCATCAAGTCAGTCGCATGGCCCATTAATAACTTAGTTTTAATTCCCTAATAAATAATTAGGATGGATTATTTTAGCTTAGTCGAAGTGTTTCTCTATTTGTAGCCTTAGTGAGTCCTTTGTTTAGTTTCCTTAATGTTTAGTAATCATTCTGTTTACTAAGGAAATTCTTTTCCAAGTGGCAAGTTTCTAAAAATATTCATGCTTTGTAATGTCTTTCATGGGTAAATCTTTCCCTTGATAGTCTTTGACCAAACTTTTCACCTGTATTCTTCAGGTTTAATTGCTGCCATTCTGCTTTTCTTCCCCCTTTGAAAGCTCATCAAGAATTTTATACATGTATATTCTGAGGTTGAGGCATTTCACACACACCCATTATCCTATCTCATCCCCTTGCAACTGATACTCTTTTTTAGCATTCAACTATATTTATTTTGAATAATACCAGACACCATATTAAAATATAATAAATACAAACATTCTCTGATAAAACTGAAGGTACACTTATCCCTCTCAACAAACATACGAGCATGTTTAAAGTAGTATTCTGGGGCCAAGATATACCTAATACAAAATCAGCATACGAACAACAGATTGAACTAACAGTTCCATGACCTAAAAGCTCATAATACTGGTCATTTTTCCTTATATTTTCGTTAATTTTATTTCATCAAATTTCAGTATATCATAAGATTACCTTAAAAGATGACTACACGGCCACTCAGTCTGAAATGGTGGCTAATGTAGGAAAACTTTCAATTTTGTTGGCTTTTTTTCCCTGTTCTTACTCCAGCAACTTTAAGGAACATTGGAAAGCCACTATTCAAATTTAACCTCCATTTTAGCGATAGTTGTCATCAGCACCAGAGTCTGGAAAGTTGCTTTCTAAAGTAAAGTTGAAGAATTAAATCTCATAAACATACTTAAAACTCCTAAGTATACCGTATAAGCCTGTGAGTGCTCTGACGGTTCCTTGGTCTCTCCAAGTATTTGGCAAATCTACATTATCCCTTAATCCTCTCAAATTGGCTCAAAATTCATTGACATCATTCAAAAACCAATTTCAAGCTGATGAACCTTACAGTCCTTGTATTTACAGTCTGAGTAGTGTAGAATCTAAACTATTTGAGCAGTCAGTCATGCTGTAAACCCATCGTTTCCCAACAGATACACCTCAGGAATCACTGCTTAATGAGTGGGTCCCCAACACCCCATTACCTTCTCAGTGAAATCCAAATTTTAGAATTAAAATACTGTCATATGTGAGTTCCTGAGCCTTGGATAGTAAAAAGGCAGACAAATGCAATGGTCAATGGAGTGTATAACTAGATAGCATAAATTAGAGTTGAATTTGACTACTTACAAACTTTCTGGTTGGGACCTCAATTTTCTGATCTGTTAAACAGGGCTTTAACATTTTAATGTTTAATACTGGAAACTATTTCATAGAACTGCAGCAAAGATTAACTATACTAATATTTGACAAGTAATGGGAACCATGTTTGGCATATAGTAATCATACAAATAAAGTATATTAAGAATTACCTGTTTTTTTATTTCTTAGATTAAAAAAATACCAATACAAGTTACCACTCCCTCCTCTCCTCCCTTTCCCTCCATACACCCTCTCACCCCACCCCCATCTAATCCTCAGCAGAGATTGCCTTGTGGAAGGTCAAAGGCCCTCCCTACTAAATCTAGGCTGAGCAAGGTATACATCCAAAGAGAATAGGATCCCCAAAAGCCAGTACTGCAGTAGGGATAAATCCTGGTGCCACTGCCAGTGGTCTGTCAGTCTGACTCAGCCATGCCACTGTCAACCACATTCAGTAAAACTAGTTTGGACCTATGCTTGTTCCTTCCCAGTCTGGCTGGAGTTGGTGAGCTCCAAATTAGTTTAGGCAAACTGTTTCAGTGGGTGAACCTATCATGGTCTTGACCTCTTTGCTCATATTCTCATTCCTTTCACTCTTCAACTGAACCTTGGGAGCTCAATCCAGTGCTCTGATGTGGGGGTCTCTGCCTCTTCTTCCATCTGTTTCTGAATGAAGGCTATATGGTGATATTTAAGATAATCATCATTCTGAATACAAGGCAAGTCAAGATCAGGCCCCCTTTCCTCTATTGCCCAGGGTCCTAGGTGGGTCATTGTTTTGGATTTCTGGGTACTTGTGGGAATGAGATGGTCGACATGGAGGAAGGACAGAGATGAGAGCATGGAGAGAGATATCTTGATTGAGGGAGCCATTATAAGGTTAGCAGAAACCTGGCTGAAGAATTACCTGTTTTGAAAAAACTTAGGTTCAGACTATTTTCCTCTAGAGTTACATTAAATTCTAACACATGTTGTATGTGATACTTGACAAAGCCAGGAACCCCATAAAATCCCAGCTCAGTGCAGAGTAAGGATCCATTTGAAACAAATTTTAAACTTATCAGACTCATAACAGCTAAAATGGTGAAGTAGATCAAAAGCACAAATGCTTTTCATATAACCCTGTGTTCTACAGTTGCAAACTTAGTAGCTGACTTCTCAGTCTTGGGTTGTTGGTTTTACAAAGTGATCAAGATTTTCCTTTATTTCCTTTCTGAAATGCATTCCTGTCTTATTCTGATGCATGAGGTTTTCTTTTATCTTATATTTTATTGCTGTCACTTAAAAAATTGTTGGTTTTCTAATAAGAGAGAGAAAAGGGGTTGATGGGAGGGAGGCAGGGAGGAACTGGGAAGAGTAAAGGTAGGGGAAACTGTAATCAAGATATATGAGAAAAAAATCTATTCTCAAGAAAAGAAGATTAATTAACTAATTAAAAATAACAAGGAATGAATAAAGGAAAGTAGTCCAGCATGTTGATCCTTGAAGTCCAATCTTAATTTTTAAAAGGGGTCAAATGAAATTGTATTATCAGGATAAATTAATGGAGAAAATCTTGAGTCCACAATTATTGAATTTATTTAATTATGTTCTAGAAAGCATAATTAGCTATCAGCTGCTTAAAATTAATAATTTTCTCATTTGTGAAATGTATGAAGCGTGTAATCTCTATGATGAAACACTAATTCTACCCTATGGTTTGTATTAGTGTCTTTTAAAATTATTTTTATTGCAAAAAATAATGCAGAGGTTACAGAGAATACTATATAATATGGCATTTATTTGTGTTTTCATCTCCAATCAATCTCTTATTGGTTCTTTTCAATTAAAGTCACAATGATATAAGTTAAAATAAAATCACAATGAGATATTGTAAAACATGGGGAATTTCAACACTGATTGAGTAATTATGACTAACTGGTAACTCTTATTTGAGTTCTTACAATGACAGACTACCAAAATAGTTGTTAAATTATTACAGTCAACAAGGAGGTCAACACAAATGATAGAGTGTATTAGTATGTTATATCATAAAAAATCTATTGAAGCTGGCTTGCAGCTTATTGTTCAGTAGAAAAAGGAACCATGTTTTCATGAAGCACCTGATATGTACCAAAGCATTGATCCCTTTCTTGCATTTCCCCCAATTACCCTTTCCTTTCCCTGTAGTTTGTTTGGAGGTTTTCCTTAGTGATTCTTGCTCAATTATTGGCCATTATTCATTGAATATTATGTCTTAGACATTTTAGGTATAACTTCCTCGTTTTATTTTAAATGTTTTTAAGGATTTATTTTAACTCATATGTATGTGTTTTTGTCTCCATACAACATGTTCGACTTTTAGAAAAGAGTGTTAAAGGCCCTGGCACTGGTTATACAGAGGGTTGTGAGCAATCATGTGTGTGTGCTGGGAATTGAACTTGGGTCCTCTGCAAGAACAGCAAGTGCTCTTAACCCTCAAGCCATCTCTCCATCTCTAGGGCCTGGCATAACTTCCTCTTATGTTGGTATTTGTTGGTCAAGATAGTGTAGATCACTGGCTATGTCAGAGTAGCTACCACCTAGAAGAAAATATGCATAGACACACTCATGCATGTACATATGTATATATATATATATATATATATATATATATATATATATATATATATATCCAAGACCTCTAAATTGTCGGTCTTCTTTCCACTAAACAGACTTCCAATATAGCTACTATTCTGCCTTCTGTCTATAGAGACTTTATACACAATTGTCATCTAGTTAGAAATGCAAAATATTAATTACACTTTTAGTAAAAAAAAGCTGTATATATACTTATCATGTACTAATGTTGTTTAAGAAAAGTAATATGGCTAAAATATATATAGGTCACGATCTTCCATTAAATAGCAATATTAAAATTTATTCATATTTTTTATGTTGTAGTTTATTCTTTTAGCATGTTTCTTTATATAAATTTATAGGATTTTTAGTTTTATTACTTTTGCAAATAATAGTCCATAAAATTCAATATCTTTTAGTTTAAAAAAGCATTGAGTTTTTTTAAAGTATGCAGTAAATCAAAATTGTTAAGATATAAAAATGAACACACACACACACACACACACACACACACACACTTACACATACCTCCCTCTGAAGGAAAATAGTTACTTTCATGACTCAAAACATATAATGATTATGAACATTGATTTATTTTGATTTTTTATTTTTATTAGTGTTTTGCCTGCATGTATATTTATGAAACTTGTGCACGCCCAATGTCTTCAGAGACAAGAAGAAGACTTCAGATCCCTTGAAACTGAAGATTCATACAGTTGTGGGCCACCATAAGATGCTGGATTTTAACTTGGATCACTTGGAAGAACATCCACTGCTCTTAACTGTTGAGCCATCTCTCCAGCACCCTTAAGAAGTTTTCTTTACAGATAAGACTATTTCAAATTGATAATAAACACTCCATCATGGATAGGGGAGATCCTCATGAGGCTCCATTTTTCCTGAAGAGCTATTGGTAGTTAATGAATATAGGGGAAGAGAATATAATTGTCTTCATTGTATAGCCACTGCTAAGTCTCCCATACTCCACTTAATAACTCCCTAACCATGTCATCATAAACAAATCTAATTAAATTCAATGGATCACAAAATATCCAAAACTACGTAAAATAATGGAGAGGAAAAGTTTTGGAAAAATGGTTCCACATTGGAGGAAGGGGCATAAACAAAGTTTAATGGGAGTTGATATGATCACAGTACATTGTATACATGTATGAAAATGTCAAATTAAAAATTTAATTATTAAGGATTAATTTTTATTATTAGAATGTGATTTACATGTAGCATGTGTATAAGCAATTAATCCCCCAAAACTATTTCTGAGGGTTAAAATGTAGTTAATTATAATAACCACATTATGCAATAGATATCCTAAAGTTTTCCATTACATCTAGCTAAAATGATGCATCCATTGTCCAAAGACCTTTATTTTCTTTGAGTTAGCTATTGATCTATCTGTTCCTGTGAGCTTTAATTCTTAGAGATCACAAATATGAGAGCATACAGTTATGTGTCTTTACGTGCCCAGCTTATTTTCATATGATAATGACCTCTCGTTCTGTCCATGTTGATACAAATGACAGGATTTCATTATTTTCACATTATTTCTACTCCACTGTTTATTTATACCACATTTTTTACTAGTTTATCCATCGATGAGCACACACCTATATATAATTTCTTGACTTTTCTGAAGAATGTTATAAATTACCAGTACTTCCCTGATGACCTAGGCAAATCAGTTTCTTAGAGCTCATATGTTCATCATTTTATTTAAGAATGAAAGCATTAAATTCTTAGCAGCAATTGTAGAAATAGGGGGGATTTCGCCTGAACAGTTACTACATTTGGATAGTATTTCACACTTCTGGAACAGTTCATATGTTCTTAATCTCATTTGAAGCAGACAACAGAAAACCCATTTGAACAAATGAAGAGACACATGGTATGGAAGTCACTGGAAGTAGAACAAAGAGAAACAAATATATCCTACGAATTGAAAGGCACTGTGTATAAATACCCATACAAATGAGAAGAAACAAATTAAATCTTGGTCCCTCAGCATACCTTTCCTTGTTTCCTGGCCTTTGCACAAATATTCATACATAGTTATTTTCAAATTATAGAAAAACTGTTCTGGACATTTATTTCAAATATTTGGATGTAAAATAAAATATATACACACTTATTTTGCAAAACTATGGATATTAAAAATGGAAAATATTCTTACACATGTATTTGAAACTATGCAATTCATTATGGAGAAGGAGACATCAATGTTCTTAGATGAATCTAGTGCTTTTTTTCCAAAGCATTAAGATGTTAAAATAATGACATCTTGAAATTTGCACGCCAGTGGATGGATCTGGAAAAACACATATTCAGGTAACTCAGACCCAGAAAGACAAATATAATGTGTACTCACTCATAAGTGGCATTTAGACATAAAGCAAAGAAAAACCAGCCTAAACGCCAAAACCCTAGAGAATATAAACAACAAAGAGGACCTTAAGGCAGACATACATGGATCTCCATAGGAAGGAGAAAAAGACAAGATCTCCTGAGTAAGTTGGAAGAGTGGGGGTCACGGGAGATGGTAGAAGGAGAGGGAAGCAGAAAGGAGGAGAGGAGAGAAAAATGTACAGCTCAATAAAAATAATAAAAAAGCAAGTTGAGAAATAAAACAAACATATATATTCTCAAATAATTTTATAATATGAATAAGTTTTCCAACTTCATACTGGAAGTTTAGTAGTCTCTGCAGTCTCTTAAAATGTGGCGATTTCTCAGAAAATTAGGAAACAATCTTTCTCAAGACCCAGTAATACCATTTTTGGGTATATATCCAATGAATGCTCAATTGTGCCACAAGGACATGTGCTCAACTATGTTCATAGCAGCTTTGTTTTTCATAGCCAGAACATGGAAACCACCTAAATGCCTCTTGACCAAAGAATGGATAAGGAAAATGTGGTACATTTACACAATGGAGTACTACACAGCAGAAAAAAATGACATCTTGAATTTTGCAGGAAAATGGATGGAGCTAGAAAACATTATTTTGAATGAGGTAATCCAGACACAGAAAGACAATTATCACATGCACTCACTCATAGGTGGTTTTTAAACATAAAACAAAGAAAACCAGCCTACAAACCACAATCCCAGAGAACGTAGACAACGAGGACCCTAAGAGAGACTTACATAGATCTCATAGATCTAATCTACATGGGAAGTAGAAAAAGACAAGATCTCCTGAGTAAATTGGGAGCATGGGGTCCTTGGGAGAGGGTTGAAGTGGGGAGGGGAAAGGCAGTGAGGAGAGCAGAGAAAAATGTAGAGCTCAACAAAAATCAATAAAAAAATAATGAACATTTCCATTATGTCATTTCTACATGAAAAATAGTTTGATGGCTTCCTATTGCACTAAGAATAAGTTCCACATTTTTTCCTGACATGTGAGATGTGGCTTTAGCTCCCTGAATTCCATCTTAGAAAATTCTCTTTACTCTTTGTACTGTTGACTTCCTTTCAAACACATTTTACTTCTTCAAATTTGCAAAGTTCTTCTTTTGTACCTTAACACTTCAGCATGTTAATTCCTTTGTCTGCAAGGAATCTTCAATCATTCCGTGTATAGTAGCTCCTCTTAGTGTGAATTTCAGATTAAATGTCATTTCTTGGATGGACCACTTGTATATTGTATACTTCGTTGCATTCCCTAATTGTACCCAGCCTTGTATAAATTTCATAATTTTATGGTCTTCATAAAGTGTTCAAAGAAAATTTAGCATTTACTACTATTGTGAGTGTTTTCATTCTTGATATATAATAAACTGTATCAAAATAGGGACTTTGTGTGTGTAGCATGACATACACAATGATTCTCCCGGTAATAAAACAGATTCCATTCATTTAATTCATTAACAGCTTGACTGTATTCTGCTTTGTACCTTATGTAAAAATTAGTCTCAAATGGATAATATTTTAAATGAAAAATGTAAAAGTACAAAAGCTCTTAGAAAATAATAGAAGAGCCTCCATAATTCAAGAATAGGTAGAGTTCTTAGACATGGTCTCACAGGCATACGATACAGAAGAATTTGAAAATTAGATTTCATCACATTTAAAAACCATTGCATTTTAGCAGTCCTGTTAAGAGAATGAAATATTGAGCTACATATTGCTAGAGCATATTTACAAATTGTGTAACCCAAAAGCACTTTAATCATAAATATTTAAATAGTTCCCTAAAACCCACATTAAAAAGAAAAGGGAGAAAGCACTGCTTTTCACCAAACACAGAGAGTTGGGGGGGGGGTAGGATAGACGAAAAGATGATGAAGAAAAAGGAGAACGAGGACAAGGAGGAGAAGGACAGAGATCCATTCTAGCATTAACACATACTCACACTTTTCTAAATCTATTGTTTCCATATATAGTATTCAAAATAATGAAAATGGATCTTCAGACAAGATGATAACTTTAAAATCTTCCTTAGAAGGTTAAGGATATACCTCAGTGGTATTGTGTTTACCATGCATGCATAAAGCCTTGCTTTCCAATGCATGCACCATACACACATGTGTGCACACACCCATCCTTCCTTAAATACTGCTACATTTTATGGGAGACAGGAAAGGGAAAAGACATCCCTTGCCTCATGTTCAGTTTTTCCAGGAATCTAAATCCACTCTAAACAAACAAACAAAAAGAGCCAAGTCTATTAAAAATAAACAAATGGCATATTGTACTTTTTCTCAGCTGCACATAAAGTCAAATATGTGCAATCAAAGTTCCATAAATATGCACCAGTTAAATATGGCCATTCTCCCTTCTATATTGTAAGTCAAAATGATAAATGATCAGCGCTGTGTCCTTTAGGTATGAACTCTACATCAATGTAGGCTGTTAAAGAATTCTACTGAAGGCTCATGAAACTGTACAGCATTTGGCAGTGATAAATGGGTTTAGCTGACAGTAATAGAGACTCATCAACAATTGGATATTGAGTTTCACTCAGCTGACACTCATAGGAGGAACTGTATCGAAAGCATTTTTCTTGTACTTAAGATTCTCTGCCAGTAAGGAAAAACTATTCTGCGTATTTGTGCTACCTTATCAACAGGCACAGAAAACTTTCCCCTTTCCCCAATTTAGGATTCTGTTTTAGAAATTGCAGTTCTCATCCTTTTCTCCATTCCCAAATGCCCCTAAGTTTCTTGCTATTGCTTCTGGTATAGCCTTGGAAGATCTTCTTTATCTAAACATTTTCCTTTACTAGTATTGCTGGCTTTAAATTGATAGCATAGCAAAAATAATGAGCAAGGAGGGAGGGAGAAATATGTAAGCAAACACCTATGTAGATAAAACTAGTGAGGTACTTGAGTATAGGAATCAATAGCATAGCCCACATTCCTATATCTGGGAAAGCCTTTGATGTTAAAAAGCCCCTGCTTTCTTTCTTTTAACAATTCTAAGGGACAAAAGACTCTTCTTAGAATTAGTTTTGAGGATGGTAGTCAGGAAGCTGACTTTCACCAAAATGTTCTAATCCTAATGTCAAGCTTATTTTCACTACAATATTATAAAGAGACTTGCCACGGTTTCTAAACAATGTGATCAATTAAAAAAATATATCACATTAAAAGAAACAAACTGTTAAATTGCAAAAAAAATTGTAACTGAGTCTTAAACCTCCTGTCTCACAGCTTATGACTCTATAATGACATAAACCAGAAGGACATCTGTATTATTTTTTTTCAGGCAGTCTGAAGTAATATAGCTAAACAGAGGTGTTTGGCAGATAGTTTGTCACTACTCATTAATCTGAATAAAAACATAGTTTGGCAATTAAATTCTATTTGTGCTTCAATAATGTTTCAAACTTATTTTGAGATACTTTACTTATATGGTACGTCTTGAGTTGCGGAGGACAAAATACTCCCATCATGCTTTGGAACTGGTTTGGCAAGGGTCTTTCAAAAGAGACTGAATTCCTGGCATCTCTGCTAATCTTATTAGAGTGTTCTTCTTGCTTTCCAAGTGTTATTTTTTAGCCAGAACATTTATATAATTGTACCCTAACTCTATGGCATTGCTTATATTTTAAAGCTACAAGAATTTTCATATTTTGTGTATATAACAAGGGAATAACAGTCCTTTGAATGAGTAATTTCATCTTTGCAGGATGTAATGATTAAGTAGAAAGCTGTGTTAATCCTGCAATCATGGTTTTAGAGATACAAATAATATTCAAGGTGACATGCCTAACTGCCAATGAATGATTATGAAAATCCTCATTAATGTCAGGTTAGTGACCATTCCAACAAAATAGAAAACGTTTTGTTCCACCTGAACTGTTTTGAAGAAACTCAATGTCATCATAAACAGAAGAGAAAATAGAAAATGAACTGACAGACTGGTTCTCAGCTAAATAAATGTTATATAAGGCTGAGCATATTATAATGAATATGTCTGCAGAGAAAAATAATAGATAAGGATGTTCCATAGTTTGTGTCAAAGAGAGAGCAGAAAGAGAGAAAAGAACATACAGCTAGGTGTTTGGTTGTAGACTGTGCTTTTCCTAAAATGTAATGGGGCATTGGACATTGAGATTCTTTGTCTGGAGAATTGTTATACAGTTGTACACTACATGGTGTTTAAGTCCTTACTGAACTACACAACATAATGGAACCAGAAATCCCATTCTCATGGTATTTTTTTTTGTTTTATATATTTATATTTTTATACAAAAGTCTTACCCTTGTGCTATAATTTCCTATATTGTAAAGTTAGATGCTATTTAGGTTTGTAGCTGAGAATGAAAAGCTATATACCATAGCCTATATATATAGTGGCTTTTGTCATACAGATGTATGCAAATATATTTGTTTTTTTGAGGCAGGGTTTCTCTGTAGCTTTGGGGCCTGTCCTGGAAGCTAGCTCTTGTAGACCAGGCTGTCCTCAAAGTCAAAGAGATCCACCTGCCTTTCCCTCCCAAGTGCTGGGATTAAAGGCATGTGCCACCACAGCCTGACAATGCAAATATGTTTTATGTTGCTTGCAGAACAAAACATTATTTAAGCATACATTTATTGAAATATATTTTCAATACTAAGTGGCATATGTCTATATTTCTATTCAAACAATAATCAGTGAGGTTGAATCTCCTTTTGTATTTTGGACCAAGATAAGATTTTATGCATTTGGCATTGACATCCATCTTTCCTCTTACCAGGTACTTTTCCCTAAGGTCATTCTGACAAAAGAGTTATTATGAGTCATGTGTCCTAAAATGTGATTGCATTCAAAAATGTCTTAAAACTGAAGATCAAAGAAATAAGTGAAAAGTTACACTCTAACTTTGGCATCACTATCATTTTGGGGTTAATATATAATTTTACTTCAGTGATTTCTTAGCACCCTTAAAGTTATAGAATCATTATTAGTTAGTTCTACTTCTGACTTTGAGCACATCACACTAAATGCATTCTTCTCTTGGATACCCATGTGGTAATATGGATGACACACAATAAGAAAGGCTATAATCCAAGAATATTTACTGGGACTCATGCAGACATGTACTCACAGTGACTGTGGCAGCACTCAGGGGGGTCTTTACTGTTCCAAGCCAAATAGACTCCTAACACTCAGAGGCAGAAGTGGAAATAGGCTTCCATCCTTACTAAGAAGCTGTTTCCAAGTGACACTTGCTGGTAAAGTAAAAATAGGTTTTCTTCAATGGACACTCACTGGATATATAATATATTTTAAGGTTTCCAATTTTGTGATTCTATGGTGTGTGTGTGTGTGTGTGTGCATGCGTGCATGCATGTGCGTGTGGGTTTCCTGTGATCTTTTATTTAAGGTTTTATAATCTGTTCTTTTCATTTGTTTTTGTTGTTGTTGATTTTGATTGCTTTCTAAAGAAAGAGAGAAAGAAAGCACAACGAGTTGGCTGGATAAGGAGGTAGGAAGGATGTGGTAGAAGTTAGGGGAGAGTAAACCATGATTAGACTATGGTATGAAAAATAAATTTCAACAAAAAGTGAAAAGTAAAAGAGTAGTATATTTACAGAGAGAATGCATGAACAAAAAGGCTGAACTTCTTTTGGAGGAAGAAGAGGGGTCTGATGAAATGAGGTATAGGACTTGGGAGGTGAAATTCTGAGTTTCTGATTAGCCTGGGCTTCTACTTTAAAAAAAAAAAAAGATGAAAAGTGTATATCTCAAGACCAAAGAAAATAACATTTTTCCTAACGCTTTTCTCCTAATAATATTTTTACCTTCCAGAAATATTGACTTGGATAATTCTTGGTATTTAGTATTTTCCATTACTCATCTTCTGATTTAAATTTTCTTAATGGTATAATTCGTTTTATTTAAAAGGCCCCTCACTGTGAATTAAGAACAACAACATAAAATAGTAAAAATAGAGAAAAACACAAAATGCATACTTTTTGAAGTTCTAAGCCTATAAAAATACTGATTTTGAGTATCAACCCATAAAATATTTACAATGCATACAGTAGGCTTTAAGAGGCAGAGGATTTTTGAGTAATATTTCTGTTCCAATTAAAACTAAAATACAGCTTGATAAAATTTGTTGTTTTGTTTTTAATCTGGACATGTTGGTATATAAATGTAGCTCTAGCTGTTCAGTATTGTTAGAAAACTGGATAGTTTGAACTCATGAATTTGAGGATAACCTAGGAAAACTAAAAAGGCTCAGTCCCCCCCATACACACTCTCCTCATTATTTGTCCAATGCACACTTTGTTGTATAGTTGGTATGAAGGCGTAAGTCACAAACAATGCCACACCAATTCGGGGTTATGATTATTAGGGTGGTATTTATTTAAAGGGGAAAAAAACTTACAGATCACTGTCCCAGGCAACAGCCCTCTTCGCAACCAGGAAAGGAGTCTAGTCGCAGGCGGAGCAGGAAGTGAAGAGAGAGAGAAGAGGGAAGTGGCCGCTTTTTTAAAGGGAGAGAAACCACGCCCCAGTGGGCTGGTACCTCAGCGGTGATAGGCTGGAGGAGTGGGAGGACCTCCCGCAACACCTCCCCCTTTTGTTTAAATAAGAGAGTTCTAAACCTACTATGAAATTATATACAATAAGTACAAATATCCTATTCTAACTAGCTTAGGTCTTGTATAATAAATAACTTGGCCAAGTCATGAGAGAAAGTAACTACATTTATATAGTCTTCAACCCCATCGAAGATCTGAGAAGGGAAATAATGTTACCTGGGTAATTAGGAAGTTCAGTAGAACAACTTCCAAAACATGCAACAAATTACAGAGACAACTAGCTACCTGGGCAATCACCCAAAGTCACATTAGCAGCGTTGAAGCAACCAACTTTGGCTAAGGCCTAACATAACTGACATACCATTTTCTAAGGCAAGCAACTTTTCAAAACTATCTTACCCTGTCTTGGCAGGATATGACAGTCCTGTTTTATCCATTGATGCATGCTCTGTATCTTTGTCAGTTGTTGAGGTATGGGCATTTCTTTGCCCAAACGCCAGTTCTGCCAAAAAGAAAGGCTCCAGGTGGAGTGTCTTTGGTGCTCAACATTCTCTCGGGAATAGAGTGGTGTTGCCAGGAGCAATTGTGTCTCACTACCACAAAACTCTGAGTTAGATTAAAGGCCATTTTCTACAGCTCTTTGAAGAAGTTGAAGATTATCTATCTATACTGAGTATAATCTCTATATATCTAAAGAACCTGATTAGTCTATTATAAATGACAAACTTAGATGACTATTAGTCTATATAATTCTCAATATCTATCTAACTTAAAGACTAAGACAATAAACGACTGTGAAACAAATGAGGACAATGACCTCCAAATATAAACAATGTACAAATATACATTGCAGTAGGCAAATATATATCAATACACAATCATTATATAAGTATCTTAATCAGAGGTAGAAATGTACACTGCAATATGGTAAATATATACAATATATATATATATATATATCAATACCATATATGTCAACACATAAAAAAATGTTTTAAACAGAGGTAGAAACATGCATGCGTACAATAGTCAATATAATTTAACTTTGTATCAATATACAAGAATCTATACCAATGTATTTGTCTAAAAACAGTAACTCACAATTACAAATCTATTATCCCATCATCCCTCTTTTTTTTTTTTTTTTCAAAATGATCCCTGAGCGTATAAAATTCCTCTCCCAACCCTCAATCGTATACTAATTATAATCAACCCCTAAATGATGTCCCTAAACCCAAGGGCAAGTTTTACTGGGAAAGGGGACGTCGTCCTCTAGAATTACTTCCAGCTGTCATGGGGGCGACGTTCTTTCTGGGGGATCCTGTGAAAGTGAAATGATGGTTAAATTTCAAGATCAATGTCTTTTAAAATTGCCAATAGTCTCTGAGTATTTTGTGCAGGTCTGGCCAAAATGTTGTATAAGATGTGCACCATTTCAGCTAACCAAGTTGGAACTGTCTTGTGCAGCTGGTACCAAAAGCAGGTCTTGTAGTAGCGCTATCAGTATCATGACGTCATATCAACCAGGTGGAGTTGTTGTTATGGGGCCCCATCTTCTTCCTGGAAACTTCAAATGTCACTTCAGGAAAAACTCATTGTTCATTATGAAAAACTTAAACATTAATCATATAGACATATATAAACATATATATATATTCAATGAAAGACATGATAGATATATTCAATGAAAAGTATGATAGATATGAAGAAAAGCAAAGATGTTTTCTAAACTCATATTTCTTTCTGTCCCATATCATGGCTCTTGACATGAGACAGAAACTCCAGAAACTCTGGGTTTTTCTCTTACTAACATTCTTGGAATTGGAGAGGGACTGAGCCAAAGTCCAACTTCAAAACCAGCTTTATAAAAATTTAGAAATATGGTTTAATTATTACTTACACAATCCATTCAGTTGTCTTCATATTTCCTATTGGGCAGGTATTTTTCCATTTGTCAGTATCCAAACATCCAGGGTCCCTTGAATTTCTCAAATATGAGTGTTTTCCTGTGGAGATAAGAACAGAACCCTGCCCCCATTCTATATGTTTTTCTTACCACCTGTATGAATATCATCGTTGTGGATGAGTTGTCATTTCTCCTTTCCAAGAGGTTTCTCCTCTTCAAATCGAAACTTTATTAATTTTGATGGTATCCACAATTTTTCTTCTCCTGTGGAAACAAGAGCAAAACCCCTTCCCCAACGTAGCACATCTCCTGGCTTCCACTGAGAGGTCAGCACATCTTTGAAATAAATCGGTTGATTTAGTTCAGCAGACTTTTCCATTATCCAATGTCTTTCTGCTGCTGTCGTTCCTTTCTCATTAGCGTTAAGAAAATTCAAGGTTAATAAAGCATTATGTAATCTATTTCTGGGGGTATTTTCAGTCCCTTTCTGTTTGTTCAGCATATCCTTTATAGTACGATTTGATCTTTCTATAACTGCCTGACCTGTAGGATTATTTGGTATACCTGTAATGTGTTTTATATTATAATAATCAAAAAAGCGTTTCATTTTCTTAGATACATATGCTGGACCATTATCTGTCTTTATTTGCGCAGGTATACCCATGATGGCCATAACTTCCAATAAATGTGTGATTACTGAATCAGCCTTTTCTGAGCTCAGGGCAGTAGCCCATTGAAAACCTGAATACGTGTCTATGGTGTGGTGTACATATTTTAATTTACCAAATTCCATAAAGTGGAACACATCCATCTGCCAGATTTCATTTCTCTTAGTACCCTTTGGGTTACTCCCTGCAGGCAACGGTGTTTGATTATAGAAAGAACAAGTAGGGCATCTCTTTATAATGTCCTTAGCTTGTTGCCAAGTAATGGAAAATTCTTTCTTTAGGCCTTTACTATTTACATGATGCTTCTTATGAAATTCCGAGGCCTGCAACACACTTCCAATCAATAATTGATCAATCTCAGCATTGCCTTGGGCTAGAGGACCAGGCAGACCTGTATGGGACCGGATGTGTGTTATGTACATCGGACAAAGCCTGTTCCTGATTATGTCTTGTACCTGGATAAACAATGAAGTCAACTCTGTGTCATCTGGTATAAATTCAGCGGTTTCAATATGCAAGATAACTCTTTCTGCATATTGTGAATCTGTAACTATATTAAGAGGTTCTTTAAAATCCCTTAGCACCATAAGAATGGCATATAATTCTGCCTTCTGGACAGAATTATAAGGGCTTTGTTCCACCTTACTCAATTCATCTGACTTGTAACCTGCTTTCCCTGATTTATTTGCATCAGTATAGAACGTACGGGCTCCAGTTATTGGAGCATCACGTACAATTCTAGGAAGAATCCAAGAAGTTCTTTTTATGAGATTAAGTCTATCACTTTTGGGATAGTTGCTATTAATTTCTCCCAAAAAGTTAGCACAAGCTCTTTGCCACGGTTCATTGTCTTCCCATAACTTTTTTATTTCTTCAGTAGTAAAAGGCACTATAATTTCTGCTGGGTCTATACCTGCTAGTTGACGAAGTCTCAGCTTACCTTTTATAATTAATTCAGAGACCTTTTCCACATAAGTTTTTAATTTTTTACTTGGTTTATTAGGTATAAATATCCACTCTAAAATAATATCTTCCCTCTGCATTAGAATCCCTGTAGGAGAAATTCTGGAAGGCAATATGACTAGGATGCAGCTAAGATTTGGGTTCACCCTATCCACATGTGCCTCCTGTAATTTTTCCTCAATCATTGTTAGTTCCTTTTCTGCTTCAGCTGTCAGTTCTCTTGGACTATTCAAATCTTTATCACCATCTAAGGTTTTGTTTAAATGAACTATTAGATCAGGTGTTATCCCAACAGCTGGTCGTAGACTGGAAATGTCTCCTAACAATCTTTGGAAGTCATTAAGAGTCTTTAACCGGTCTCTCCTAATTTGTGCCTTTTGCGTTTTAATTTTCTCTAACCCTATTCTGTAACCTAGGTAATTAATAGAATTTCCTCTTTGAATCTTTTCAGGGGCAAATTGTAATCCCCACCTAGGCAAGACTTTCTTTACTTCTTCAAACATCCTTTCTAAAGTATCTTTATTTGAATCAGATAATAAGATGTCATCCATGTAATGATAAATGATGGACTTGGGGAATTGTTTACGAATTATTTCCAATGGCTTACTTACAAAATATTGGCACAGTGTAGGACTATTGAGCATACCCTGTGGGAGGACAGTCCACTGATATCTCCTATTAGGCTGAGAATTATTATAAGTAGGCACTGTGAAGGCAAATTTTTCTCTATCCTTTTCTTGTAACGGTATAGTGAAAAAACAATCTTTCAAATCAATAACTATAAGAGGCCATCCTTTTGGTAACAGAGAAGGCAAAGGAATTCCAGATTGTAGTGGGCCCATAGGTTGAATTACTTTGTTGACAGCTCTTAGATCTGTCACCATTCTCCATTTACCAGATTTCTTTTTTACAACAAACACAGGAGAATTCCAAGGGCTGGTTGATTCTTCAATATGGTGAGCATCTAGTTGCTCTTGCACCAGCTGTTCCAATGCCTGTAGTTTATCTTCAGCTAGAGGCCATTGTTTGGTCCATATTGGCTTCTCAGTTAGCCATTTTAAAGGTAGGGCCGTTGGTACCTCTAAAGGTTTGGTATTTGCTGTATGTTCTTGTACAGCCTGAATGGCTGGTGACCTTTTCCCATAATACCTCATCATATCCTTCCCAGAATTATGAGTTCCTGGAAATACAGGAATGTTAATCTGGGTATTCCATTGCTGTAGCAGGTCACGGCCCCATAAATTTATGGCAATATTGGCTATATATGGCCTTAGTCTTCCTATTTGCCCTTCGGGCCCTATGCATTCAACCCATCTTGTGCTTTGTTTTACACGAGATAGGGTTCCAATTCCCAGGAATTGAACATCTACCTCCTGAAGAGGCCAATTCGGATGCCAAGATTCTGGGGTAATGATACTTACATCCGCACCTGTGTCTAATAAGCCTTCAATAAAAGTGCCATTTATACAGACTCTTAGCTTTGGTCTTTGATCATTAATAGAAGTCTGCCAAAATATACGTTTACTCTGTCCTATTGGGTTTTTTGACTCATCCTCCACACGTAATTCTTCATTTAGACCAGTATTACTTTTTACAGCAGAAATTGGAGCTTTTAATTTTCTTGGTGAGGCACGTTCTCCACTGTGACTGGGAATGACTGGGCCACTGTTGGCTTGGGGGCCTGCGAGAGGCCCCCCAAGGAGTTTCCCGATGATATCGGATTGCCCCGTCTGTCTGTTGTTGACCTACATTCGTTGGACCAATGCCTGCCTTTACCGCATCTCCTACATATACCTGAAGGTCGAGGTCTCCTATTTTTGTCATTCCCAGAAGAGATATTATTCCTAGAAATTCTTTGCCTGCAATTCCTTTGCAAATGTCCTAATTTACCACAATTAAAACACCTGGCAGTTTGATGTCTCCTCATTGCTTTGGAAATCGCTTCTCCTACCCAAGATTCATCATTATAGCTAAACGTCTCAACATTCATCGTATGCTGAATCCATTCATCCATAGGTGCTGATCTAGACTTTAAAGGCCCAATTATCTTTTTGCATTCTATGTTTGCATTCTCAAAAGCTAGAGATTTAAGAAGTATTCGTCTAGCTTCTGGGTCTGTTACCCCTATGTCCAGAGCCTTAATTAATCTTTGCAAAAAGTCAATAAAGGGTTCTCTCTGTCCCTGCCTAATTCTGGTATATGATTCAACCCTTTTTGCTGGATCTTGTATCCTATTCCAAGCATTTAAAGCTGCTTGGTGACATAGACACAGTACTTCATCGTCATAAAGAGCTTGGACCTGTGGATCAGCATATTCTCCTGCACCAAGAATTTGATCTTGGGAAACCTCAATACCTTTTGCTCTTCCTTGCTGTTCCATATGTTTGGATTCTTCTCTGAAATAAATTCCAAACATCAAGGAAAGTCCATTATCTAAAACTGCAGACACTAACTGATGGAAATCATGGGGAGTAGCTCTAGCATTAGAAGCCCAAGTCCTTATCATTTCCTTTACATATGCATTGTGCAAGCCAAAATTAACAACAGCTTGCTTAATTTCTTTCAGATCATTCATTGCTATTGGCGTCCATCTAGCTTCTCTGACTCCCTTTGAGCCTTTAGAAGTTGATGCTTTTTCAGAATTAAGTATAGGGTATGTCGCTAGAACCCTGGGTAAGCCAGTTCTAATAGCTGGTGGAGGCCTTGTATCCTGTCCTTGTGCCTCCTTACTCTGTTCACCAGCTGCAATAATTTCCCCAATCTTTTCAAATCTTTTTATCATTGTCTCTCTTAAATCCTGAATCTCCTGACCTGTATATATTTCCAGTGATTTCACTGAGGTATCAATTTTTTGGTCCCCATTCTGCACCTGTGATTCCAAAGCTTTAATTTTTTCCTTCAAAGATAACATGTCCTCCTTAAACTTTTCTTGTATATCATGTAGATTCCCATCTTGGAGGTACATTCTGTCTGTTACCTTATCAAAACTTTGTGATAAAGTCTGAACGTCAAATTCAACAGCCTGAACCCTTTCAGGTAACTTTCTAATACCCTTGGATATGGAATCAATTTTGTCTGTCATAGTATCCACTTGTTCAGATAACCTCTGGTTTTCAATAATTTTAATCCTGTCAATTAGTTGTTCATTATTAGTTCGTAAAGATTCTATCATTCTTAGGAGTGCCATATTCTTCTGTTCATTATTAGTACGTAAAGATTCAATCGTTCTTAGGAGTGCCATATTCTTCCTTAATGATAGAATATGGAAAAGAAAACTGAAGGCTAGTAACAAGCAAATTAAGGTATCCCCATAATCATATAAACCTTGTATGATGTAATTCATTGTATTAGTAAATATAAATTTACTAATCCATTGTATTAGTGAAAACAAAGCAGTAAAATTTGCGTTAGAAACAAAAACTGCAATATTACCTATTATCCAGCAGGTGGCGCTGTTGCAGAGTCGCGGTGAAAACATGGTCCTGTTTCAGTGCCTTAGTAGATGTTAAAAACTGGAAAATTCAAGTTTCTCAACAAAATAAATCTAATTAAATCAATTCCTGAGACGGAACAAGTCACCCTGAGGGGTTGCAGCTTTCAGCAACCACGTGCTCTGGTTCGTGCCACTTAAGAGCTGTACTTGCAAGGGAGATTTAAAAATGACTCAGAAAAGAGCAAACCACGCGGCCAGAGACTACGCGGGCCTGTGGAGTTTAAATCCACGTGGGGAGTCCAAGGCCGCTGGCGGCTGAGGAAGGGGAGGGCTCCCGCCAAGCCGAACTAGAGCCCACCAAGCCCGCGGCCGCCAAGCTGAAGTTGCGCCCGCCAAGCCCGCAGCCGCCAAGCCGAACTTGGGGCCGCCAAGCCGAACTCGCGGCTGCGAGTGGGGAAAGGAGAGGTTCTAAAACCAAACGTTGGGCGCCAAAATGAAGGCGTAAGTCACAAACAATGCCACACCAATTCGGGGTTATGATTATTAGGGTGGTATTTATTTAAAGGGGAAAAAAACTTACAGATCACTGTCCCAGGCAACAGCCCTCTTCGCAACCAGGAAAGGAGTCTAGTCGCAGGCGGAGCAGGAAGTGAAGAGAGAGAGAAGAGGGAAGTGGCCGCTTTTTTAAAGGGAGAGAAACCACGCCCCAGTGGGCTGGTACCTCAGCGGTGATAGGCTGGAGGAGTGGGAGGACCTCCCGCATTGGTAATTATGTATGCCTCCCATCTCCTCAATAAATTCTAAGCCCACTTGTTATAGGAATCACTTCCCATGTTAATTTCTACAGCCAATGCAGGGGTGTTCACAGTTCCACATATATAGCTATGATTAACAAATACTATTTATCTATTGATAATAACTATGAATTTTTTTTCTTTTAAGACAATAAATCTTCAGGATCTTGAGTAGGATGCTCTAAGTCATTAGACATATGATCTTGCCAAAATGACAAGACTAACACTCAGTTTTTTACCTAACATACAGACAAATCATCAATGATTATGATGACTTTACAAATTTCTTGGGAAATGAGTTTAACATTTGAGACATGACAGCACATTTTCTGCCTATAGATATGAAGATAAGCAATATATATCCAACCCATATTTCTCCCTGATTTTTAAATTGGAGTGAAAGAGTAGAAATCTAAAAACCCCAAATTAGTGATAAAGACTTTAAAAAAGAGTGTAGAAGGGCATAAAATGACTTTAAAAGAGAGTATGGAAGGGTATATTTTAGGGTTTAGAAGAAGGGAATCAAAAGAAAAATGTTGTAACAATATTATATTCTCAAAAATATTTTTTTCAAAATGAAAAAAATTGACAAACTAATTGCTGGATGAAATGATAACAGTCTAGGCAGAGCATTTGTGAAAAGGCCTGTTTCAGACCAGATGCTCAACACATGAAATTTATTATTATACTATTCTGTTTTACCAAAATTATTCCTTAATATGGACTCAGATATATATATATATATATATATATATATATATATATATATATCATCTGGGATTATGATTAAGAGGTAATGGCTCTTGAATAAGTGTTTGTGATACATCCATGGCCCTATATGTAGATATTCACTCATAATGTGTATAGAGATAGCCTTCAGATTATTTTTCTATCTTATAATATCATGTCTTTGGTCCTATTTTTTCAATATAGATAATAGCTATGTCTAGCTATGTTGCTCAAAGGACATTGGCCTGGGGTTCTGAAGGCACAACAAAAGAGAGACAAGTGACAAGTGGATGAGAAGACTAAGCTTTTCTCTGTCCAAACATATACAAACGCGACAGAATAATGTGATTAACTCCTCTGTCCTCGTACCAAGGTAGAATGACAATCATAATTTATCAATTCCCTTTTCCCTTTTAAGCTTCAACTACTTGCTTTTGCTGGGCTATTTTTAAAATAATCACAAATATAATGCCATTTACTTACAAATATAGTATTAATGGAGTTCATCCTAATACTCATACCATTCCATTAGTACACCCCCAAACTAATGATAATTCCATATTACCAGCTAATAGCTAATATTTCAGTGTGTCTGATTATGACAAAATATGTTCATAGATTAGAATAAAAAAAACAAAATTTTGTTCTAAACAGTATTCTAACATAACCTGATGCATTTAGCTGGTATTTCTGAAAATGTCACTAGATTCTGAAAGAATCATTTCCTTTCCTTTGCTTTTCTGAACCATAACTTGAGTAAATTTATGGCCCTAATGAAGATGCAGAGGCTTTCCTGGGACTGGAAAGGTATAGATCAAGTTAACTTCATTATAGATGCTTAGACATGGAAGATATTATTAGTCATGTGTATTCTATGAATAGTTATAAACACCAAAATTTGAGTGTGCCTGTTGAATTTTAACATTAGGTACTCTCTAAATCAAAACATAAGAGCAGAAAGACAAAGCAAAATCTGTCTTAATCTTGTTGATTCAACTAACTCCTCTGGGTCATAGTCCCCTTTCTAAAGGTATGTGAGATTCTGTAGTAATAAATATGGTACAACATTGAAGAGGTTACCTTTGTTAATTTCCTTATCCTCCCCAGATCTACTCTTTGGTGAAAGTTAGCTTCAAGCATTTCTGTATAACACAGAGTGTATTCTCCTATGACCATTTTAGTCTCAAGGTGAATTTGACCATTAACACCTAAAATGATTGCTATTTTTTACTGTTTACCATACTAGAACACTTTATATAATTCTCCATTGCTATCTTTTTTTATAGGCTTTGAAATGAATACCCTCAATGACATAATTAATCCGTATTAGAAAGTTTGATTCAAGATGAGGAAACTGTCATTGTATTTGCAATGTATTATAACACATTATCTAAGATGAAATATTACCATATCACAAATTATGAAATAAATGTAAATATGCCTCTAGCAAATAATTTCTTTCTAAAACATTTAAAGATTTCTCTGGGTTAATTTATAGATGCACACTTTTATTTATATTTGCTTAAATTTATTCTTTGAAAAGTTCACCCATGTATACAATGTATTATTTAAAGTGAAAATATTAATATTTATTTAATATATGCTTGTAATTCTTTTTGCCTTCAATAGAGATCATGCACACTTTGCAGACACACACACACACGCACACATGCTATATGGGGTAGATCCAAGGCCCCTTTATGTTTGTGTTTGCACCATATTTTTCTCCAAATCTCTCATTGTAAGTAAAAAAATGTGGGTCAAACATGACTAAGTAACTCGTACAGGTAGATGACATCAATATCATGAAATCCTAGATTAAGATTATGTATTGTATTACAGGCAGTAAGGAAAACAGAGAAATTCTTGCTTTATCCCCCATCCCAATTAATGAATAAGCCCCCAAAAGGTCAGTTTCAAATTAGATACATAACCCTGAGTGTTAACTTTTTAAGATTAAACTTGTTCAGTATTGATTTCTTTTTTCTTTTCTTTTTTCATTGAAAATGTTTTTTTACAATATATTTTGATCATTGTTTCTTCTCCCAGATTGTCCCAACTCCCACACCTAGCCAACTCCTTACTATCTTTCAAAAAAAAAAAAAAACAGGTACATTAAAAAAGAATTAGAGAAAAAAAAGGGAAATTACAGGAGAAAAAAACATAGATATATACAAGGAAAAACAAAACCCATAAAAACACAAAATTTAAAACCACAATGTATGTTTCCAAAGTCAGTAAAATAAAAATGCCCAAATGAAACAATATGGGAGAAAAGAATATTTGCAAATAATTCCATTGACTTTAGTTTGCTCTGGTTATCTATTGCTGGGCATGGGGCCTGCCTTAAGTGTGGTTTACACTCCCAATGACAATCTATTGAAAGAAAAGGACTATTGCCTTTGCAAGCAGGAGTCAATTGGAGAAAACTTCCTGGCTAGAGATGGGAGTTCACTTCCCTCTCATTTGTTTCTCATTGTCCTTTTGTGGGTTTGCCCTATCTTGATCATATCACTCCAAAGTCTCTCAACTCTTCACAGGACTACTACATCTTTTCTTTCTCCCAGATCTATGTCTTCCTTTACTATTATATTTATTTGTTTGCTTTTGCTTTTGAAGTTTTTAACGCACCAAATCCAGTTAGAGCTGACTATAAGCACGTGGGCATGGGGTGACCCACTACAGCATGGACAGTCTGTAGACACAAAGAACACATTCTCAGAGGAAATTTAATTCATTCAGTTCATGCCTAGAAGAACATTTGCTCTTGTGCCACTCACTTATCACCTAATAACAACACTTATCACCAATTTACTTTTGAGAAAATGTTACTTTAGCATTTCATGTCCTCTAGTTTGAATGATTTATTCCAATCTATCTTACTTATTTCAATGCCTCTTGTAGATTAACTGTCCTCATTTAGTCATATGAAGAACTCAAAAATCTTACCCAAGTGTAGAATTTCTGAAAAGCGACTACTAATAATGCTTAGCCTTTGGGAATTTAATTTGGATGAGGAATAAAGAAAAGAGGTATATACTGGCCTCAGGGAACAAAAAAGAAATATTGATGATGAGAAAACTATGTCTATGTCTTTCCAATGTACATAAAAGAGATCGAATACTGTGATCAGCTCTGCTGTTCACAGGCTGAAGGTCAATAATTGCCAAGCTTTGATAAAGTTTCTCTCCTCTATTAAATCTCATTTTCTTGTATATGCTGGCCAACTATTAGCAGTATGTTCAAAGGGTTATTAATGTATTTCTCTTTAGAACCAAATACAAGTGCCATATGTTTATTGTACACTCTGAGTCCACTGTGTCAATATGCTCTGCTTTGCCTTATACAGGATGTCATTAGTTGGGTTTTAGTTCCAGGATTTGTTTGTAATCCATCTGAAAGGATGTTGGCAAGTCATCTGATGCTGAAGAATATAACATAAAACTCAGAATTAACTATTGCTTTCAGGACATTGATGACAATTTGTTAATGAACGTCATCAATTCAAAGAATGTCTAAAATTAGTCATTGCAGACAAAAAGTGATAAGTGCCAAGAAAGCTGCCAGCTCACACATGAAAGTTTGATTGAAGTATTACCAAATTTGATGTAATAATTTGAAAAATTGACATGATGTTATTGATAATGATTTGCCAGTCAGAATAAAACCATTTTTAAATTAAGAATAGCAAAAATTAGTCTATTTTCCATACATATTTATATAACAACATATTGTCTTAGGGAGAGCAATATGTAATTAGAGAAAAGATAGGTAAATAAGGATATTATAAAAAGTCCAAGCACTCAGCTGGCAGAGACAGGTGGATCTCTGTGAGTTCGAGGCCAGCCTGGTCTACAAGAGCTAGTTCCAGGACAGGAACCAAAAGCAATAGAGAAACCCTGTCTCGAAAAATCCAAAAAAATAAAAGTCCTTAAGCCATCATTTATTCTCTCTCTCTCTCTCTCTCTCTCTCTCTCTCTAATTCAGGCTATACTGCAATTCAATAAATAGACCATGCCTGCCTAGCCTTGAACTCAAAGATATCAGCATGCCTCTGTCCCCCAAGTGCAGATACCAAAGGCATGCAGCAATGCATTCCAATGTTTTTTTTTCCCCCTTTGGAAATATACCTCAATGTTCTAAAATTTGAAATTGATAATTTCTTTGCATTTTATGAGTGATTTTATTCAGATGTAATATTGCATTTAAAACTTTATTGAGTTTTATTTGAAGATTGTGACCAACCACTCACTATCCATTTACAATTATCCTCCAATACTTCTTCATATGAATCTTCCATCTGTCCTTCTGAGCAAATCAAACTAGCATCTTTTGTAACCTCCTGGTTTAACCGTGATGACTTCCTTTTCTGCTTGCATTCAGCTTACTTTGCTATTTACTTTTAATTATCTGACCATATAAAGACTTAGCTGAACAACCCTCACTTAGAGTAAATTATTCTTGATTTGATCATCTCTCCTCAGATGCACTTAGTCATACTTTTCTATGACTCAGCTTTTACTTTTATTTCGGCTTACATAAGAGGAAATTTAAGTTTGCATCCCTTAGATCATGGTAGCTCTCAGAGCACGATGGTGCTCTATGAAGTTAGAGTCTTCCAGAAGGTCTAGCTCATTATTGTCCTCACAGTGGGCTTTCAGCTAATGTTGGTTGAGTCAGCCAGTGGATGACTAATAAATTCCTGTTTTTAGACTGCAACTAAGTCCCATTTGTATGAAGCTCTCTTTTCCCTGTCATCTCAAGCTCTAAGTTCTTCATTTATGAAAATTTCCTTTACATTATGATCTGCACCTCAATTATTTGTAATTGAGCATGATTATAAATTGATTTCCCTTTTAAATTGAGACTAGAAACAATGCTACAGTGTTCAATCAGAGCCTTCCTGGAGCCTTGCTATTCAACTAAAATGTTGAACTGTATTTTAAGACACATTTTATATGATTTTACACTACAGGGTATTTTCTACCTATGTTCATCAATAATGGTAGTCACCATCGTTGCGTAGGTTCCCAATACCCATTTACTTATCTTTTCCCTTTAAAAAATGTTGGTGGTAGTAAGATTTGAATCCAGTTCCTCATACATATTAAAAATAACAATCTGAATTATGATTCCAGCCTGCTTTAATGTTATAACACTGATACCATTTTTAAGTTATGTTACATTAAAAGAAAACAACTAAGTTGCTAGGAATAAAGAGTGGAAATATTTTCTAATTTTACACTTCTATTCAGTTAGATGTTCTTACTCCAAAACTGCTTCTGCTTTATTAAAAAGAATATTATCAAATAATCATAGGCTATTGAACTCTTTGGCCTATTAAATTTGGGGTTTTCCTCATTATAATCCATCCATTTACTTATTAATTCATTTATATAATAAATAATTACTGGACATATATTGAAGGTACCTGAGTACTTAAGATCCTACTTGGAAAGGGCAGGAAAAAGCCATAAATGCAAATACAAACAGTTCATTTAAAATGGAGCCATTTAATAGAACAAAATGAAATAGAATAAGGTAAAATAAGAAGTAACCAATTTTAAATTGGGAAAGTAGAAAATTAAAAAGTAACAGAGCGTTATGAAGAAAATTGTAATCATTAATTTTAAAACCCATGTCTGCATATCACATAAAACAATCCCTTTATACTACCAATTTAGCACTGTTAAATTTTGACAAAAATGGCTCACAGAATGATCCAAATAATGATCTTGTCTTTAATTTTACTCATTAATAAATCTTATCCAGGTTACCTACTCTCCCTAACCATAGTTCTTCCTCAGAAAATTTAGAATGTAGAAATACAGTAAAGATATAGAATCACTATGAAGTTAAGAGAGAGTAAAAAGTCCACTTAGCGTAGCAGCTGGCATGCTATAAGCAGTCTTCTGTAAAGTGTTTGCAGCAATTTTGCTATTCAGCAATTAAAGAATCTTTTCATATAAGGAGCTTTCAATACTTAACCTTTAGTGAGACCAATACATATCCATAACCAAACCTCACTGTAAATCTTGGACAAAAAATTATCATGTATACAAATAATTATAAACACACAATCCTTCCTAATTACATGGGATTTGAGGTAAATCCCATTTTCTTCCATACAACTACACTTTAGAGAAAGAAAAAAAATCATCTCCAACAGAACTTACTATATCTTTGCAGCAGGAACAACAAATAAGCTCGTTCAACATATCAGAGTCTTCTGTGGAATATGACATAGGAGAAACATAGAGGCTAGAATATGAGTTATGCACAGAAAACTATGGAGATCTATACTCCCAATGTTCTTCTACTGTATATCATTCTTGATATATTAGTGAGACCTACATTATCTTTATTACCAGTCATCAATCTCAATTACCACCGCAGCTCTGATTCTAATTCTAAATGCTCCCATGTGGTCTTTGATAATAATATTTCAAATGCTAACTCTTTCTGTTTATTTCAATTTCGATTTTAAAGTACTTCAAATATTAATAAACTTCCTATAATATAAATCAGTCTCAATCAACATATACATTAATAACTTACTGTGTTTATTCAAGTATTTTAAGTAAAATATTTCAGAATATAATGACTCAGTAACATTAACTACTATCTTCACTAACTAAAATTGTAACTTTTCAGTGACAACTGGAATTATTTTAAAATAAAAGCCCAATTGTCCTAGTTTTCCTTTATTTTGTGAAAATAATGAAGGACATGAAAAAGAACTGGTAAATTCTTTCTGGTCACCGACTGAAAACTATGTTGGTAAGCAGAATATATTGAATTTAATTTTTATTACATTTTGTATTTATTCTTTGCTTGAGACAGGGTTTCTCTGTAGCTTTGGAGCCTGTCCTGAAGCTAGCTCTTATAGACCAGGCAGGCCTCAAACTCACAGAGATCCACCTGCCTCTGCCTCCTGAGAGCTGGGATTAAAGGCATGCACCAGCGTTACCCAGATTTATTTTTATTTTTTATTGTGTATGTATCTCTATGTATGTATGAAGGTATATATTTTGCATGTGTGTATGCATGTATGTCTGTGTATATGTTGGAACATGCATGTCAGAGCATGTGTGTGGAGGTCAAAAGACAATTTCTTGGAATAAGTTCTTTCTTTCTACCATGTGGATTCAAGGAACTGAACTCAGGTCAGCGGAGATGGCAGCAAGAGCCTTATCCCTGAAGCATATCACTCACCTAGTATTTAATATTCTTAGTTCTGGGTAGACAAAAATAGTCTAAAAGGGCTGATAGTATTACAAAGACATTATGATTGTAAATAGAAAAATAAGATCAAATGAATAGGTCTCTCTCACTGTTTTCCTCCTGATTGTATGTGTTTGTTGTCAGAGCAGTAGCATTAAGTAAAAAGTACTCATCACAGCTCTGCCAGTAATTAGCTGTGTGCTCATGCACTACCCATAGCTCTGTGCTTCAAAGTCCTCATCAAACAGGCAGATGATATCAGCTTTCGCTAACTGCCAGAGATAACTCAAAAGAGAGTGGAGCTATAGATAAGGACAGGTATTGGAAGGAATTAAATATGGATGCTAATTAGACTGCACTAATTAATATTCTTTTTATCTTACTTCTTAATACGAAATATTAGCCTGCAATAATAGCACTGGCGACATTAGTCCAGTTATACATCAGTGGATAGTTAGTTCTGCACAATACAAAAACATATCAACATATAGAGAAGTCATTAGTTTTTCATAAATGCCACAGAGGAAAAAAGTTTTGTTTTCTTCCATTGAGAAACTGATGGCATTATTTATACAACGGCAAGAAGCCATTCACTAGGTGTTCGTGTCCAACTTCTAATATTGTTATCCAAAGTACAAATCTAGCTGGAGCATTTCCTTGATGCTTTTGAGCTCCATTCAAGTACTCCTGTCAGCTCCAGTATTCTCAGATAGGTAACTGTTGACAAGTTGCCAGGTAGCTCAAAAGGTTCCTTTATCCAATCTTCTTTTGTTAAACTCCAAAACCCATTTACGTCAACTTTTATTGGTAGTGTTTAAAAAGTTTTTACTAGACTGGTTGGTTTTATAATTTTTACTAGACTAGAAAAATGCAGTAGCATACATATCGTTTTGTTTTCTTCGTAATTTAATTTTAATTATCATGGATTTCCAATAACAATACAGTGGATCTAAAAATGCAGAAAATGCTTTAAATGTAATATGTTTTTCTACCGAAAGGCAAAGAACTTTATAACAACAACAGAGAGAGGGTAGTTAGGGACAAGCAATCAATTATATAATTATCATCTTAATTGATAAACTTTGATAACAGAGTTAAGTAATCAATTGACCCGGCAAACTCTCAATTTATCTGTCTCTACATTTGAGGCCCTGAGAAAAGGAGGACATGTTAGAAGAGAAAAATTAAAAATACCCTGAAAGGAAACCTGGCCTTGCTGATAATCGATGCCTGTAAAATATCGCCTCATGTAAACACCATCACAGATTGTTCTAATTAAAATCTGCATATTCTTTAAATTATAAATTTTTTACTCTCTTTGTGTGTACATGTATTACATGTAACACAGCATTTCTGTGGAGGTCAGAATATAACTTTTGGATGTTGGTTCTTTTCTACCATCATATGAGTTCTAGAGTGTTTATCTGCTCCAGGGGCTGCAAGGCTAAGATTTCTAGGATTGAAGGATATTCCAAAGACTTGAGTGATGATAAATTATGGGACTCCAGTATTGTGAGTTCAAATGTATTTCAAACAATGTACTTTTCATTTTTATAGTTAGGTCCAGTAAAATATGAGGGGATGTTTACTGTTAGCTTAAACAAATACAAGTACAGTGACGGAATATACTAGGTGTTACATCTTATTATCTTTGTTCATGTGGAAAGTATCAAGAATATTACTCCCAGGCATTCACCTTTTCCACAGAGATAATGTGAATAATTCAGGGCAGTCTCCTCAGGGCCTTCTTTTTAAGTGCATTCATTTAACATAATTTATGCAATTCTTTTTGGAAGGCCACTTCGTGGGAAGAACATTTTGCACTTTCCCCATCTGTAGTTCTCAATAAGTTCACAGCTTTCTTACATGGGCTCTCACACTGGAGACTGAACTCAGGTTGTCAGCCCTGTAGGCAAGAGCAATGCCCATAAGTCTAGATATTTTTCAATACCAAAGCCACTTGGCAATGACTATACACTATGATAAACTATGTAAATATATAGACCTTGAATAAAAGAATGATCCTTTGTGGCGGACTTCTCGACCGGCGACAAAGAATGACCACCACATCAGGATTCCACTCAGAACATGCTTTACTGGAGTGCCCTTGATTGATGGGGAGCATGAAAGGAGAGGGGCAGGGAAAACAAGGGGCAAGAAGGGAAGGGCAGGGAGAGAAGAGACAGGGAGCTAAGGGGAGAGACAGCATGAAGCGAAGGGGCAAAGGGCTCTTAGGCAGCTGCTTAAATAGGGAAATGGCACACGGGTCGCCCTGTGATTGGCTGCCACCAACAGCTGACACCAGACCACTTCGGGATAGGCTCAAGGATCCTCATCCACCGCGCGTACGGGAAGCGGGTGACACGCAGCTCTCAAAGGCATAGCCAAATATGGAGTTGTTTATTTCCAACAAGACAGGATGTCGGCGCCATCTTGTAATGGCAATCCTGTCCGGCTCACTACAATCCTTGATTCCAGGTAAATACATGTATCACGTTCTCAGCACAGCTCCTTCATAGGGACTTTACATCTTCATATTGCTGAATCTGGAACAAGTGTGCCAACTGAATTTAGCTGTGCATAAGGAAATGCATTTCTTCCGGAGAGTTTATTGTTCAATTTATCCCACTATTGCAAATCAAATGCCTTTTATCTCTCAATATCTCAATGAAACTATATCAATCCAGTACTCTGGTAGAGTGTGTGCTCAGCATTAATGATGTTCAGGGTTCAGTCTTGAACATACAAAAGAAAAACCTGTTTATACCTATCTTAGCAAATTAATTTTTGCCTTTCGAGTAGATCTTCAGATTATTGGCTAGAATCGAAGCCTTTTGTGAATAATGAATATCAATGTATTTGAATGTCTTATAAAGTTCCCACATACTTCCAGTTCTTTTTATGTCTGTTTCTTCCACATATGCCAAATTCTGCTCAAAACTAATGTATTACCTACAATATAATACTACATTAAGTCTGAATTTGCCAACCACTAGTTTTGTGAGGCTTGCTTCTCCAACTTTATATGCTAGATCACACTTCAGATAATTTTATTATCTGTTTTGATCAAGCACACATTAATCAAATTTGATAGATTATTTTAACTTCAACTAAGGATTGTATTCTCGACACTTAGTCTTATGGTTAGGTCAGCAAATTCTCCTCATTGTTCTTTACTATTCTTTCCTCACTCTGTAATAGAATCTACCTGGGTCATTGCAACTGATCTTAATATTAAGTTTTTTTTTTTCTAACCATTATCATAGGATGCCCACAAATTTTAACTATTGGGAAAATTTCTTCTGAAATTCTCTGAATTTTAGTCCTAAATAACAAATGTCAAACCTTCTTTTGACATTTGTTATTTAGGACTAAAATTCAGAGTGATCTCTAACAGTTCAACGAATCTACATATTTATTATGATATGCAGATGATATTAGTGTAGAAATAGAATCTGTTACATTAAAATCTTATATTGATGGTCTAAATTTCATAGTTCAGTAGATGATATTAAGTATTGTTATTAAAGTTCACTGGCTTGGATTGTAGACAATAAGCCTAGCACAACAGAAATAAAAACTGTGCAGGTACAAATTAAGCCTAGAAATCAAGTCTAGAAAATAAATTATAGAAAAAAAATTCATACTACTTATTAAAATAGAGTACAATATGATAGTCAATTATAAGATTATGAAAATTGTAGTCTTATGTTATATATTGTCTAGGATGACACTATTCTCAATTGAAGTCTGCTGTATATGTAACAATATCACCTTGCTTGAATATATAGATGGTCTCATAATGTGAATATATGAAATGAGTGACACATTAGGTTAGGAGTTCTAGTCACATTAATGCAATACATATCACTTGATACAAAATTAAATAATATGAAAGAAAAATGTTTATATGAACAAAATATAAACTCTTACTATCATGAAAAATCATGAAAATGTCAATTTTACTTATGTCATATTAGGAAAGTATTATGAAAGCAATATATAAAAGTATAGTATCATATGTTCTTTTATTTTTGCATAAGGTTTTATACTATTTATAACTGCTTAGTATAAGCTAAAATAAGGACAATATATGTAATGAACATGTAAATACTGTCATGACTGTTTACTCAGCAATCAAGAAATTTTTACCTTATAAACAAAATAAAAACTAATTCTGACTTTAGAATAAGGAACATAGATTTAAATGTTGCATAAACGTGACTAAAGTATGATTTAAATTAGTATTAGTAATAGAACTCTGAAGAATGTCACTCAGATACAAAATGTAATAAATAATTTAAATAATACAACAAGATTAACCATGATGAAGCTTAATATAATATTATGGAATAAAAGTATGGAAAATACTCAAATTAGTTATCCAATTGGATGGACAACTGAGAGTATACAATGACACAGATAAAGTTTGAGAATATATAATCATATGATTATGTGTCATGTATGTAAGATAAAATAAAAAATAAAAAGGGAAAAGGGTCACTAAGTAAACAATGGATATGTACTCATGAAATTTAAATTTAGATAATTTACATGCCTGATAACAAGGAGAAACAAATATAACAGCTACAAAAAGATTCATGAGTGCATAAGAATAAAAACTTCACGATATTACAGGAATAATTCTACAAATGAAAGGCCTCAGTATTCCAACAAAAGTTTAGTATGACAAATAAACACAAAGATATTCCTTATCATTTAATGTTTGAGAAAGAAGAGTATGGTGAATATGCAGGAGAAGAACATCGCAGAAGTACTGGACCTGCAAGATATCCCTAAAAATGCAGTACTTCAACTTGGGGACACCAACAACAGTCGAATTGGACTTAAGACCTATTTAATAGGAGGGAGTTTCTACCTGGTACTATAAATATCACCAACTACTTATGCCTGGGGAGGTCAACTTAAAGACAAGCACGTGATATATGTAAACTCTAGATACTGATCTCTTTAATTAGTAAGAAAAATCTTCCTCACAGCCCTATGGCAAAATCTCACTTCAATGTATGTGGTTAGAATTTGATCACATTATTACACTCCAACTTTAGAAAAGGCTGGGAGCATGAGTGCCTGACATTGTTACAGTCTTTTATAAAAAGAAATTCTGTCAGCAAGTAAGAGAGAAAATGGGACTGGCTAATGGATATGTAACCAAAATGTCTGCTATAGTTAACTATTATGGAGGGAAATGATAGGACAATTTTTATATTTTTTGGCAACACCAGGTGCCAAAAATGAAAACAATACCAGAATCAGTTGTATAATTTTTTGTTATGTATGTGTTTGTATAAGACTACACAAGTCAGAAGTCTACATAATTTAATCAGTTTTACGTGGCAAACACATTTATATAGACACCAGCCAGAATAACAATATCAACACTACAGTCGATTTAATTAAAGGACTTTGTTTAAATAGGAAAAAAATTGCCCTCTTTTAAGTAAAATTTTAAGACAGTGTCTCATATATTCAAGGCTGAATTTGAACTCACTATGTAGCTGAAAGTGGTTTTGAACTTATGACCCTTGTGCCTCTAAGTTTCAGCTATGTGTCACTATGCCTAGATTATTTTGTGCTGGGAACTCAAACCCAGGATTTCATGTATGTTATACTATACCAACTGAACAACAATTTCAGTCCCCAAAATGAATTCTGATATAAATATTTGCAACAAAAAGAAGAAATACATAATTTAACAAGTATATAAAATACTCACAAATATATAAAAAGACCTTTAATAAAAATAATGCAAAAACAACACAAATACAAATACCTCAAAATAAACACATAGCTAGCAATGAGGTATCATTTGTTCTTCTTACTTCTTCCAAAATATCTAAATATACAAAAAAGCCAAGTTTGGTGGCAACATTAACACATGCCTGCCATTCCACTTACAAAGTAGAGACAGCTGGCTCAGGAGTTCAAGGACAATCTGGCTTACAAACACAGTCTGAAGCTAGCCTGTGCTACATAAAACTTGGAATAAAAAAATCAAACAAAATAAAATTCCATCTTATACTGGTTAGTTATTAACACTTAGACTTGCACTTTTGGTGCTAGAAAATATTATAAACTTTACTAACAAAATATGGCAACAAGTGTAAAATCACTTATTTATATATGAGAATTTCTTAGTTAGGCTTTCTGTAGCTGTGAAGAGACAGCACGACCATGATAACTCTTAGAAAGGAAAACATTTAATTGGGGTAATTTACTGTTTCAGAGGTTTCATCCATTATCATTATGGCAGGACATGGTGACATGAAGGTAGACATGGTGCTGGAGAAGAAGCTGAGGGTTCTACATCTTGATCCACAGGCAACAGGTAGTGAAACTGTGTGTACACTGAGCATAGCTTGATCATAGGAGACCTCAAAGTCCACTCCCACAATGACATACTTCCTTCATCAGGAAGTCACTCCCTATGAGCTAATGGGAGCCAATTACATTCCTTGTAGGAAGTTAAGGCCTACCAGGCCAAAAGAAGCAAACCTAGAGTTTGTCCAGCATTGTCAAAGGTCCTGATTGTGCCTGGCCAGTGTAGGACAACCAAGCAATATCAACTGTCAACGAATGAGAATGCCTGGGAGCTCAGTGAGGTTATAAGTTTTTCCTGTTGTTAAATAAATGAGTCTGCTCTACACCTTCTACCTGACTTCCAAGTGTTTGAGACATTGACACTTCACCTTCTCACCCCTTCCCCTTAGGAAGCTATTAGGACCCAGCAAGAAACTGCCACATTACTCTCCCTGGTCCCTATGAGCTTATAACAATATCATAACGCAAAATGCATTTAGTTCAACTTCAAAAGTCCCCGTAGTCTATCACAATCTCGGTAAGGTTTAAAGTTCAAAGTTCTGAGATTCACACTCTCTTAACTATAATTTGCTATAAAATAAAACTAAAAAAAAAATCAAATACCTCCAACATATGATGGCACAGGATATATATTACCATTCCAAAATGCAGGGAAAAGAGCATAGTGAGGAAATCCTGGAGCAAAGCAAGACTGAAAATCATCTGGGCAAGCTCCAGACTCTGCATCTCCATGTCTGATGTCAAAACGTTCTTCTAATCTCCAATTGCATTCAGCTTTGTTTACTGCATGGTCAGGCAAATGCAGGAATACTCCACTCTCAGTACCAACTTCTTAGGCTCTCTGTTGCTGTGAAGAGACACGATGACCACAACTCTTAGAAATGGAAACATTTAATTGGGGTGGCTTATAGTTTCAGAGATTTAACCCATTATCATCATGGTAGGACATGGTGGCATGTAGGGAGACATGTTGGAGAAGCAATTGTGTGTTCTACATCTTGATCTACAGGCAACAGGAAGTGAAATTTGTGTACACTGAGCCTAGCTTGAATATAGAAGACCTCAAAGTCTACCCTACAGTTACATACTTCCTCCAACAAGGCCACACCTACTTCTACGAGGCCACACCTCCTAATAGTGCCACTCCCAGCTTATGGGGGTCAACTACATTCAAACATACATATAAATATTCTACACTATGGATACATTATCAGAAATTTTGAATATATATGTAAGATAGATATAATTGTGTTGCATAGAAATACAAAACTATTGAGAATAACTAAATATTCACCTTACTTAATTGAATACGTTGTGATCCTTTTATATGAGAGGATGTTTGAAAGCAATTTGCAAATGATGCTGATTTTAATAATAGAAAGAATGCCAACAGCATAATGATGCATTATGAGAACAGATTGTTAAACAGTTTGTGATATGTGGTACTTCTTTGTGCTTGGAAAGATTTCATCGCTTAAAAATGTTCATAATTTCTTGTTTTATTTGATTTTTAAACATTTGTTTTTGTAAACTACAAAAAAAGTTGGCTTGGTCTTAAAGAGTGGGTGGAGAGTGAATCCAGATTCTTTAGTATTAAAACATCAAGTTGATATTCATCTGTGGCCCTCAAAAAAATTTAGAGAGATTTGCAAGTCCCAGAGAACCTAGACAACAATGAGGACCCTATGAGAGACTTACATAGATGTAATCTACATGGGAAGTAGAAAAAGGCAAGATCTTCTGAGTAAATTTGGGAGCATGGGGACCTTGGGAGAGAGTTGAAGGGGAGGGGAAAGGAGGGAAGAGGAGCAGAGAAAAATGTATAGCTCAGTAAAATCAATAAAAAAAAAATTAGATTTGCAAGGAGTTAAAACATACCTTGGTAGTTGACTATTACTGGAAAATAAATGCAAGCATTGGAAGAACACACAGCCAGGCCTGTTTGAACAGGCTAAATAACCCTAGGTACTCAGGATGTTGGGGAAAGATAATCATGAATCCAAGGCCCACCTGAGATCCAGATTAATAATTGTACCTTGTCTCAAAATAAAGTAAATAACCTGGGATATAAGTAAATGGTAGAGGGCTTGCCTGGCACAAACAAGGTTTTAGATTCAGTCCCAAGTACTGCACGCAGACAGGCAGGCAGACAGGAAGGAAGGCAAGCAAACAGGCAGGAAGGGAGGGAAGGAAGGAGGAAGGGAACAGAAGAAAGAATGAAGAGGGGAAGGGAAGAAACAGGAGAAAGAATGAAGAATGGGAAAAGGAAGGGAAGAAAAGTGTACATATACACAAGAATTTTACTACATCAAGGCAGTTGTGATTGGTAAGACATAATGCTATTGTCTAGAGATAATCTAGAATTTATTCAGACTTGGAATGAGTTAGGAAATGAATGACCTTGAGAGGTTGAGGTGTGAAGATTTCTTGAAGCCAGGAGTTGTAAACAACTTTGGCAATGTAAATAAATGAATAAATAATGAATGAGAGGATGAATTAATAAAACATAAATAAGGAGGGCAATGGATTAATACATGATTGCAACAGTCCTATGTAGGTAGGACAATGAATATTCTTTTATTTAAAATAGAGAACTCTGAGGTAAAAAGAACATAGGTCAGGTTCCATGTTATACAATTGCTAATCCAATCCATAGAATGAGGCAATGAGAGTGCATTGATATACATATATGTTCTAGAAGCAGTGTCATCAGGCAGACTGTTTTTTCTTGGTTAATGTGTTTTTTGTTTACTCATTGATTTAATTTTTTTTTAATAATTTTTTTTTATTAAGAAAAGAAGAAAAAAAAACATAAACAAAAAACAAGTTTCCACCTCCTCCCAGCCTCCCATTTCCCTCCCCCTCCTCCCACCCTTCTCCCCCTCCTCCCACAATTCTCCCCCTCCTCCCACCCTTCTACCCCTCCCCCCACTTCTCTCCCCCTCCCTCTCCAGTCCACAGAGCAGTCCAGGTTCCCTGCCCTGTGGTAAGTCCTAGGTCCTCCCCCCTCCGTCCATATCTAGGAAGGTAAACATCCAAACTGGCTAGGCTTCCACAAAGCCAGCACATTAAGTAGGATCAAAACCCCGTGCCATTGTCCTTGGCGTCTCATCAGCCCTCATTGTTCGCCATGTTCAGAGAGTCCGGTTTTATCCCATGCTTTTTCGGTCACAGTCCAGCTGGCCTTGGTGAGCTCCCAGTAGATCAGCTCCACTGTCTCAGTGGGTGGGTTCACGCCTCGTGGTCCCGACTTCTTTGCTCATGTTCTCCCTCCTTCTGCTCCTCATTGGGACCTTGGGAGCTCAGTCCAGTGCTCCAGTGTGGGTCTCTGTCTCTGTCTCCATCCATCACCAGATGAAGGTTCTATGATGATATGCAAGATATTCATCAGTATTGCTATAGGATAGGGTCATTTCAGGTTCCCAATCCTCAGCTACCCAAGGAACTAACTGGGAACCTCATGTTGGGCACTTGGGAGCCCCTCTAGGGTCAAATCTCTTGCTCACCCTAAAGTGGTTCCCTTAACTAAGAATTGTGGTTCCGTGCTCCCCTATCCACCTTTCCTTTATACCAATTCTCCTGATTCCCCAAATCCCCCCTCCTTCCCTTCTACCTTTTCTCTCCCCATCTCCCCTTACCCCCATCCCACCCCACCCCCAAGATACTAATTTTCTCCCCGGCAATTGGGTCTACTTCCCTTAGCCAAGAGGATAACTACATGTTTTTCCTTGGGTTCACCTTCTTACTTAGCTTCTTTAGGTTCACCTATTGTAGACTCCGTGGCCCTAATTTATGGCTAGAAACCAATTATGAGCGAGTACATCCCATGTTCATCTTTTTGGGTCTGGGACACCTCACTCAGGATAGTGTTTTCTATTTCCATCAATTGGCATGCAAAATTCGAGAAGTCATTGTTTTTTACCGCAGCGTAGTACTCTAGCGTGTATATATTCCATACTTTCTTCATCCATTCTTCCATTGAAGGGCATCTAGGTTGTTTCCAGGTTCTGGCTATTACAAATAATACTGCTATGAACATAGTTGAACAAATGCTTTTGTCATATGATAGGGCATCTCTTGGGTATATTCCCAGGAGTGGTATTGCTGGGTCCAGGGGTAAGTTGATCCCGAATTTCCTGAGAAACCGAAACACTGACTTCCACAGTGGTTGCACAAGATGGCATTCCCACCAGCAATGGATGAGGGTACCCGTTCCTCCACAGCCTCTCCAGCAAAGGTTATCCTTGGTGTTTTTGACTTTAGCCATTCTGACAGGTGTAAGATGATATCTCAAAGTTGTTTTGATTTGCATTTCCCTGATTGCTAAGGAAGTTGAGCATGACTTTAAGTGTCTTTTGGCCATTTGAACTTCCTCTGCTGAGAATTCTCTGTTCAGTTCAGTGCCCCATTTTTTAATTGGGTTAATTAGCATTTTAAAGTCTAGTTTCTTGAGTTCTTTATATATTTTGGAGATCAGACCTTTCTCTGTTGTGGGGTTGTTGAAGATCTTCTCCCAATCAGTAGGTTGCCTTTGTGTCTTATTGACTATGTCCTTTGCTTTACAGAAGCTTCTCAGTTTAAGTAGGTCCCATTTATTCAATGTTGCCCTTAATGTCTGTGCTTCTGGGGTTATACATAGGAAGCGATCTCCTGTGCCCAGCTCCTGTAGGGTACTTCCCACTTTCTCTTCTATCAAGTTCAGTGTGTTCGGGCTGATATTGAGGTCTTTAATCCATTTGGACTTGAGTTTTGTGCACGGTGATAGATAAGGGTCTATTTTCATTCTTCTACAAGATGACATCCAGTTGTGCCAGCACCATTTGTTGAAGATGCTTTCTTTCTTCCATTTTATACTTTTAGCTCCTTTATCGAAAATCAGGTGTTCATAGGTTTGTGGGATAAAATCCGTGTCTTCTATACGATTCCATTGGTCGACTTCTCTGTTTTTATGCCAGTACCACACTGTTATCATTACTGTAGCTCTGTAATAGAGTTTGAAGTCAGGGATGGTAATGCCTCCAGAAGATCCTTTATTGTATAGGATTGTTTTGGCTATCCTGGGTTTTTTGTTTTTCCATATAAAGTTGATTATTGTCCTCTCCAGATCTGTGAAGAATTTTGATGGGATCTTGATGGGGATTGCATTGAATCTATAAATAGCCTTTGGTAGAATTGCCATTTTTACTATGTTGATCCTCCCAATCCAAGAGCAAGGGAGGTCCATCCATTTTTTGGTATCCTCTTCAATTTCTTTCTTCAATGCCTTAAAGTTCTTGTCAAATAGATCTTTCACTTCCTTGGTTAGATGTACCCCAAGATATTTTATGCTGTTTTTGGCTATTGTGAATGGTGAAGCTTCTCTGATTTCCCTCTCTGCTTCCATATCCTTTGTGTATAATGGGCGACTGATTTTTTGGAGTTGATCTTGTATCCTGCCACATTACTAAAGCTGTTTATCAGCTGTAGGAGTTCTTTGGTGGAGTTTTTGGGGTCGCTTATGTACACTATCATATCATCTGCAAATAATGAAAGTTTAACATCTTCCTTTCCAATTTGAATCCCCTTGATTCCATTATGTTGTCTTATTGCTATTGCTAGAACTTCAAGCACTATATTGAAGAGGTATGGCGAGAGTGGACAGCCTTGCCGTGTTCCTGAGTTAAGTGGGATGGCTTTGAGTTTCTCTCCGTTTAATTTGATGTTAGCTGTCGGCTTGCTGTATATAGCTTTTATTATATTTAGGTATGACCCTTGTATCCCTAATGTCTCCAAGACTTTTAACATAAATGGATGTTGAATTTTGTCAAATGCTTTTTCAGCATCTAATGAAATGATCATATGGTTTTTTTCTTTCAGTTTATTTATATGCTGGATTACATTGATAGATTTTCGTATGTTGAACCAGCCCTGCATCTCAGGAATGAAGCCTACTTGATCATAATGGATAATTTTTCGGATGTGTTCTTGGATTCGATTTGCCAGTATTTTGTTGAGGATTTTTGCGTCGATATTCATGAGTGAGATTGGCCTGTAGTTCCCTTTCCTGGTTGAGTCTTTGAGTGGTTTTGGTATCAGAGTAATTGTGGCTTCATAAAAGGAGTTTGGTAATGACCCTTCTGTTTCTATCTTGTGGAATACATTAAGGAGTATAGGTATTAGATCTTCTTGTAAGATCGGGTAGAATTCCGCATTGAAACCATCTGGTCCTGGGCTTTTTTTGGTAGGGAGGTTTTTGATAACCTCTTCTAATTCTTCGCGACTAACAGGTCTATTTAGATTGTTCACCAGGTCCTGATTTAACTTTGGTATATGATATTTATCTAAAAAAGGATCCATTTCCTTTACATTTTCCAATTTTGTGGCATATAGGCTTTTGTAGTAAGATCTAATGATTCTCTGAATTTCCTCTGTGTCTGTGGTTATGTCCCCCTTTTCATTTCTGATCTTATTAATTTGCAAATTCTCTCTCTGCCGTTTGATTAGCTTGGATAGTGGTTTGTCAATCTTGTTGATTTTCTCCAGGAACCAGCTTTTTGTTTCATTGATTTTTTGTATTGTTTTCTGTGTTTCTATTTTGTTGATTTCAGCCCTCATTTTGATTATTTCCAGTCTTCTACTCCTCCTAGGTGAGTCTGCTTCTTTTTTTTTCTAGAGCTTTCAGGTGGGCTATTAAGTCTCCAATGTGAGCTTTCTCTGTTTTCTTTAAGTGGGCACTTAGTGCTATGAACTTTCCTCTTAGGACTGCTTTCATAGTGTCCCATAAGTTTGAGTATGTTGTTTCTTTATTTTCTTTGAATTCCAGGAAGACTTTAATTTCTTTCTTTATTTCTTCCTTAATCCAGCTATGGTTCAATAGTTGACTGTTCAGTTTCCATGACTTTGTATGCTTTCTGGGGGTAGCATTATTGTTGAATTCTAACTTTAATCCATGGTGATCTGATAAGACACAGGTGGTTACTAATATTTTTTTATAACTGTGGATGTTTGCTTTGTTACCGACTATGTGGTCGATTTTCGAGAAGGTTCCATGAGCTGCAGAGAAGAAGGTATATTCTTTCCTATTTGGATGGAATGTTCTATAGATGTCTGTTAAGTCCATTTGATTCATTACCTCCACTAATTCTCTTATTTCTCTGTTAGGTTCCTGTCTGATTGACCTGTCCATTGGTGAGAGAGGAGTGTTGAAGTCTCCTACTATTAGTGTGTGCGGTTTGATGGCTGCCTTGAATTTTAGCAATGTTTCTTTTATGTACGTGGGTGCTTTTATATTAGGGGCATAGATGTTCAGGATTGAGACTTCATCCTGATGAACTGTTCCTGTTATGAGTATAAAATGCCCCTCTCCATCTTTTCTGATTGATTTAAGTTTAAAGTCAACTTTGTTAGAGATTAGTATGCCCACACCTGCCTGTTTCTTAGGTCCATTTGCTTGATAGGCCTTTTCCCAGCCCTTTACTCTGAGTAGGTGCCTGTCTTTGTGGTTGAGGTGTGTTTCTTGTAAACAGCAGAATGTTGGATCCTGTTTTCTTATCCAGTCTCTTAGCCTGTGCCTTTTTATAGGTGAGTTGAGTCCATTGACATTAAGTGATATTAATGACCAGTGGTTGTTAACTCCGGTCATTTTTTTTTTAGTCGTAGAGTTTGTGTGTTTCACTTCTTTGTTTTGTGTTGGTGAAGGGTCTCTAGATGTCTGAGTTATTGTGGTCATTGTTGGACTCCTTGGTTAGTGATTTTCCTTCAATTACTTTCTGAAAGGCTGGATTTGTGGCTGCGTATTGTTTAAATTTGTTTTTATCCTGGAAAATTTTATTTTCTCCATTTATAGTGAATGAAAGCTTGGCTGGGTATAGTAATCTGGGCTTGCACCCATGGTCTCTCAGTTTCTGCAGTACATCTATCCAGGACCTTCTGGCCTTCATGGTTTCCATGGAGAAGTCAGGTGTAAGTCTGATAGGTTTACCTTTATAAGTAATTTGGCCTTTTTCCTTTGCAGCTCTTAATATTCTTTCCTTATTCTGTATGCTTTGTGTTTTGATAATTATATGGCGAGGGGATTTTTTTTTTTGATCCAGCCTATTCGGTGTTCTGTATGCTTCTTGCACCTTCATAGGAAAATCTTTCCTTAGGTTGGGAAAGTTTTCTTCTATAATTTTATTAAATATATTTTCTGGACCATTGAGCTGCCCTTCTTCTCCTTCTTCTACTCCTATTATTCTTAGGTTTGGTCTTTTTATTGTGTCCCATATTTCCTGAATGTTTTGTGATGAGAGTTTGTTGGACTTGCTGTTTTCTTTGATCAGTGTGTTTATTTTCTCTATGGTATCTTCAGAATCCGAGAGTCTTTCTTCTATCTCTTGTATTCTGCTGGTTATGCTTGTTTCTGTAGTCTCTATTCGTTTACCTAGATTTTCCATGTCCAGACGGCCCTCTGTTTGTGTTTTCTTCTTTGCCTCTATTTCAGTTTTCAGGTCTTGAACTGTTTCCATTATCTGTTTGATTGTTTTTCCTTGGTTTTCTAGGGTATCATTCACTGATTTATTCAATTCTTCAAACTTTCTGTTATATTTCTCATCCATTTCTATAAGGGCGTTTTTTACATGCTGTTTAAGGGTGTCAATCACTTTCATGAAGTCAATCTTTTCTCCTTCCTCTTGATTAAGGGGTTCTTGTCCTCCCGTTGTGAGGTCGCTTGTTTCTGGTAGCTTCATGTTGCTTTTCAGCTTGTTGGGCGAATTCTTGCCTTGACGTCGGCCCATCTCTTCTTCCAAATGCTCCCTATGGATCTTCTTTTGCCGGATTAGGTCTCCTTGCCTACCAAACGCTGTCTCTCCCCAATGTTGGCTCTCCCAATGCTGGGTCTCCTGGCGCCGAAAGATCAGGCCTCCGTGCTGGTTGGGCAGCTGGCAGACAAAGCGCCTACCCCGCTTGGTGCAGGCAGGCCACAGAAACAAAGGAACTGCTGCCCCCCGGGAGCCCCGGGTACTCGGACTCAGCGCCCAGATAGGCTGGGCTGGGCAATGCCACTCGCCAAAAGAGGGCAGTGGGGGCGAAGTGGGGAGGGCTCTGGACGGAAGCTGGGTGGGCCAGGAAGAAAGAGGCAGCACCCGGGGAGTAGAGGCCCTGCAGAGAGCCCAAGCAGGACAGGGGGCCAAGAAACCCCCGAGCACCCCATCCCAGGCTGGCGCCGTGGGCCAGAAACTCACCCCAATGCCTTGATTTAATTTTTTTAAAAAATATGGTTAATGTTTTAGTTTTTTGTTTTTTTGTTTTTTTTGATTTTTCGAGACAAGGTTTCTATGTGGTTTTGGAGCCTGTCCTGGAACTAGCTCTTGTAGACCAGGCTGGTCTCGAACTCACAGAGATCCGCCTGCCTCTGCCTCCCGAGTGCTGGGATTAAAGACGTGCACCACCACCGCCCGGCTCTGGTTAATGTTTTAAAATCAGAAACTTTTACATAAAAATAATTCAAACCTTTACATTGTTTGCTTTTGAAAAATGTAATATATGGCAACACTTAATTTTGTATGGCAGTCATCATTTATCATATCTTAGCTGAGGCAGTTACCTTACAAAGCCATACCCACTCCTCAGCATACTCATTCCTTGTCCCTTCTAGTCACCTGGCTGACATCTTTATTTGAATTTAAGGATTCTTCTCTATTACACACAAAGTCCTTTGAAATAACATTAACTGGGGAAGTTAAAAGACAGTGTACTTTTTTGTGACCCAGATAAGACTGTGGGAACAAAGATAGAATTTACTCCATCAAACCAAGAAATTTGTCATGGCCCTTTCTTCATCCCGATAAAGAAAATCCACTTTCCTAGCACTGTAATGAAATTTGTATTTTGCTAATGATTCGTTAGGGGAGTTGAGATTGGAGTTACACTTTTGTGACTCCTTCAACGCCTTTCTTTGTGATAAGAACCATCATCAAGTTTTGTCTGACTAGTCTTGCCTCAAAACTAGGGCACATCCCACTTCAAAGTTCGCCCCTTTCTTATGCATTCTAAGTTAGTACTTTCTTATTTTTAATATCACAGTTATGTTACAGCTTGTCCAAAAGCCCTGCTTTATGATGAATACTGCTTAGGAATTTGTGAGGTGATTATAAATGATAAATTGCTTTCAATTCCAGTTTATCTCCTTTTGTACTTGTATTATAATTCTGCGACATATATGACAATTCTACATGGGGAACTGATTGCCTGTGACCAAGGAGATTCACGTTGTAGTCCTATCTGACACTATGAGAAGATGAAATTGGATAAGCCGCACAGACACAAGAATCTCATTAATTGCCATTTGTAAGTGAGACCGCAAACATGTTCTTCTTGTACAATATGACTTTTAATTTAATATCAAATATAGTGTGTAATATGAACTGATTTTTTAAAAGTTGTAGACATTTAATGAATGTATGTTAAAATCTTTAGCTTAAGTTTCCATTTCACAAATATCTTTTCTTGAAAACTCATCATGTTTCCAGAAACGGGCTGAATATTTTCTAAGTACTTTTACTTTTAACCTCTGTAATCATTCGATGTGGCAGAGATCTACCTTTTTTGTACAAGAAACTAAAACTCAAATAAGTCAAGAAGTTGTCAAGGTCATCTGTCAAAATCAAAGCTCTATGTTCTTTGAGGGCTCCCATACTCTTTTTGCCACTAGGTTATCCCCTTGAAATGGCACACTACACTATCCAACTATAAATTTGGAAACATCTGTATGCAACCAGAGAAAACAATAAAATACAACTGGCGAAACTGGTAGATTCAGGATATGTGAGAAACAGGATTGGCATACTATAGGAACAAGATTCTTCAGCCATGATTATGATGCTGTATGAGGTTATGCTGCTGAATGTGGGCATTGAAAGATGTGGCAAAAGTCAAAAGTTTTTGAAGAATTCAATAACAAAAATTAGTACATAATCAAATATACAACGAATCTGAGATGCTTTGGCCATATTTTAACATCTTACATAGTAGGACTTCCCTCTAGTCCTGGAAAACCAAAGGGAGACCTATAAGAGGGGAAGGAAGGAAAAGTGTTTTGAGAAGGGGTGGTAAAACGTGTGTATTGGGAGAAAGCAAAGGTGTAAGTAAGTGAGCACCAAGGAGTATGAGAACTTCACCCAATGTGAAGCAAGAATTTCCACATAAAGCTGAAGAAAGTTTTTTTTTTTTTGCATTCTAAGCAGACAAAAGAAGAGTCAAGCATGGCTTCTAAGTAGCAGCATTGTCTCAGATCAGCTCTGCTTGTTTGTAGCAAGCAGAAGTATGGCTCCTTCAAAAGAGGAGTAGAAGGAAAAATCGTGCAGCTTTTTTAAGAGGCCTTGTCACCAAACACATAAATGGTGTTCACAAGCAGTCCAGCGGCATGCTTCTTGGTGGTGGAATGGACCTAGAAACTCTACACAGTTGTGGTTAGAAACATTGCTCCCACCAGTACCTCTTCCATGAACCTAATCCCTCAGGAAGCCAAGGAGTAGAATGCATCCATTAGTCAAAACACGGCTTTAATCCTAGTCATGTTGCTTAGCAAACTAAAGACTAACTTGGTCAAAAAAAAAGGGGTATATAATAAAAGCAGATTCAGAGAAAAAAAACAAAAAAAATCCTCTAAATTATTTACAATGTGTTTAAAATATGTATAGACTTGGGAGAGAAAATTAAAAGGATATAGAATGTCCTTAAGAAGAGAGAGAGAGAGAGAGAGAGAGAGAGAGAGAGAGAGTAGGTGGGTGTCATGGTGCATGCCTTTAATCCCAGCACTTGGGAAGCAGAGGCAGGCAGATCTCTGAGGTCAAGGCTAGCCTGCTCTACAGAGTGCATTTCAGAACAGCCAAAGATATACCAATAAACCCTGTCTCAAAAACAAGAATAAAAATAAAATAGAGATTCAAAAACTTAAAGCAACATAAAGATGGAAAATACACAGAGAATCTAGATACTGTTTGTTATTGTGTTGTCTATGAATTGTTTGACTTCTGAAGAAGAGAAAACTGATTATAAATATTGCCAGATTAATCCAATCTATATATTTTGAAAATGCCTTGACTTCAAACTTTAAATCAAAACATACGTTACTTTGGAAAAGAGGTTTTGCTTTTGTTTCCACAGAAAATGAGAAGTTGTGGATTTATTTTGGTTTAAGAAAAATAAGGTATGATCGAGGAAAACCCCCTGAAAAGTCAACATTGGGAATAGATGACCCAGACGATTCAACATTTTAGAGCACCTCTTTTGCAGTTGCCCCTGTATTCTGCATCCAAAACAACATCAAAACTGTTGGCTGGGATGATCCAGCCTCAGAAAACCCTTTAGTCAAGTCTTGATCATAATCCTAAATATTCTTTAGGTCCCCATAAAATTATCAGTGCCCATAATCAACAGGAAGTAGCCTAGAAAACTATGCCCACATTCCCCCAAACTGAATTATGCATCAATGTCTTTGTTTTGAGTGTTTGTTGCCAGTTGTTGATAATGGTAAGAAAAGAAAGCTAAACAAAGGAGATTAGATTCAAGGTTCTTGTTTTGAAAAGAAAAAAAAAGGGGGGGAGTGATATGGGATAATTCTCTTGTACCTTGTAAAGTGTTGTCACTTGTACCAGTTTAATAAAATGCTGATTGGTCAGTAGCCAGGCAGGAAATACAGACAGGAAGACCAGACTAGGAGAATTCTGGGAGGATGAAAGGCTCTGTCTGGAGTCACCAGTCAGAAGCAGAGGATACAAGATGAGAGTGCCTCACTAATGAAAGGTACCAAGCTACATAGCTAATATTGACAAGAGTTATGTGTTAATTTAAGTTGTAAGGGATGTTAATAAGCCTGATCTAATAAGCTGAACAGTTTATAATTGTTATAAGTCTCTGCATGTTTCTTTGGTCCTGAATGGCTGTGGGACCAGGTGGGACAGAAACTTCTGTCTACAATTGGGAAAGGTATGGAACAAAAGTAAAGATTATTGAAAGGTTATAAAGAAATTTGACATTTGAGTAAGCTAACCAAAAAAAAAATTAAATTTGAAAGTGAAGCTCCCTGCATGGATATATAATGATACTCCCTGAATCCATAGGTTATTAAATGAAAACTCCAATGCAAACAATGAACCACCTTACACTGAGCTGTTGATCAGAAAGGTCTCAGAGGTTTTCCAATAATAAAGAGATTTTCCCTGTCAGTTGGTTGCCCACTGAACCAATGCTTAAGACATCATCTGCCTTTGTCACAGGATAGAGAGAACAAAAGCTCGACCTGAAGCTTGCACTCACCTTGCCTAATGGTGCTATGGAGTCTACTGAAGGATAATTGCCACCAATTAACTTATTCAGCTGTGGACCCCATGTGTAGTAATGGTGACCAGTCGTGTTGTAATAGTGGGAAGTTTTGTGATTGATTTTGATGCCTTCTCCATAGAAGAGAATTCACATCTGGTATTATAAAGCAGCGTTAAACCCTGTCTCTGGTACAGATGTAGGCCAAGTATGGAAGCTAGGCTGATTTATTACTAAATGGACACGGTATTTCAATAAAATTGCTTTCTAAGTAATTATGTTTATGTCCATAGTTTAGTGCTACTATCGGCTTTGGATAGGGGAACTTCTTTTTGGAGTGAGCATCATTAATTGTAGAGACTTGTAACTGTTCAAAGTGATAAGAACAAAAGTTTGTTCAATATTCAGGTTACATGCTATAAGTTGCAATGATTTTTACTGTTTTCTACTAGTATAGAAACATCCTGATTTTTCTAGTTATGGTTGCTCAGGGCTGTTTTTCCAACATTGGAAATACATCAATAGGCAGAAGTACTAGCATGACTTTAAGGCCAGCCTGGGATACGTAGTGAGTTCTAGGCTACCTTTCACTATATAAGTAAGATCTGGTCTCAGAAATTCAAAATAAAAGAAAAACTCTCTAAACCATAATGTTTTGATTATATAAAACAAAGACTTTAAATATTTCTTTATTAGCAGTCCTCAATATGTAAGTCTCAAAGTAGTATATGTTTGTATTATGCTGTGTTATTATGTTTCATTTTTATTTTTTTTTAATTTTTTTATTTGAATAATGATTTCTTTATTTTTATTTTTTAAAAAGAAAACAAACTATCTTTATCCATTATACATATCAATCCAAGTTTCCACTCCCTCCCCTCCTCTCATTTTCTCCAATTAGCCTCCCGCCCAATCCCATATTCATTCCACAGAGGGAGTAGGCACATTGCTTTGTTGTAGAAGATCCAAGGCCCTGCCTACTATGTCAAGGCTGAGCAAGGCATCCATCCAAAGAGAATGGACACCGGATTTTTGACAAAGTAGCTAAAGTTATACAATTACAACCTCTGTCTTCTTCAAATAACACCCATTGCTCATAATTGCTAAGCTATCTCAAGACACATTTTTATTAAAAAATTATTCTTATACATTTTAAGTAAAATATATTCAATTACTTTACCGCTGCCTTGTCCTATCTACATGCCTTTCCAAATTCTTCTTTCAATTTCTTCCTTGTTAAGTGTGAGCGAATAGTGGGTTTAAAAAAGTGAGTAAAATCTGCTGGGACCATTTCTGTTGGCTGTGTGTTATAGTTTCAAGACTGAACAGCCTGTTTTGAATACACAAATAGAGAGGTCATCCATGCATGTGGCTAAATCATCCACTTGCAGTAGAATTCTTATCTTTATTGAGCAACATGAGTTTGAGCTTTATGCTATCTAGACTGCCTTTGACAGAAAACATTAGTTAGAATAGGAAACTTGGAAGAGTGATTACCTAAGCCAACACTTCCTGGTGCCATGCCCTTGAAGTTTTGCAGCAGTGGTTAAGAGCATTGCCTGCTCTTCCAAAGGTCCTGAGTTCAATTCCTACCCACCACATGGTGGCTCACAACCATCTGTAAAGAGGTTTGGTGCCCTCTTCCGGCCTGCAGACATGCACACAGACAGAATATTGTATACATAATAAATAAATAAATATTTTTAAAAAAATCCCTCCCAAGATTTTTTTTAAAAAAAGTATGTTTCATTTTAAAAATTTCTGTTTTAGCTTTTGACTAAAGTTTCATTAAAATTGTTCAATGAATTTTGGCAATTTCTAAGAAAGTCTAAAAATGTTCTGAAACATATTTGTGCCAGTTTTCTACGTTATTATGCAAAGTAGCATTCAGGATTAAACCAATGATCTCTGAAAAACATTGAAATTGCTCTATATCTTATAGTATCAAATATTTATTTGAAGCAGTTTAATATTATAAGTATATAAATTTGTTTAATCTTTAAAATATGGTATTTTATATAAATTTGTTTCATCTGTAATATATGATAAAACTGTATATGTACAAAGAAATAATTATTAAAAATTCCTTTTTGATTTATTATTAGTAACTGATTTGTGTACCTCCCTTATATACCTGTATCACAAACCCAGTGATCATATAAAAATGTATTAGGCAAAAGGAGTTTATAAGTTACAAGGTTTCTGAAGCCCTCATATATTGCTAAAGTCAAAATACCTTAAAAGAATTGCCCTCATATGTCTCCCAAAGTACGGGGGAAAGTATATTTAATTCTCCTGACCACATGAGGTATTAGTTTTCCCTTTGAATGGCAATACTGTATATAATCTCAGCATAAAATTAAGTTTGTATGATAACAACATGTGTTGCCTATTTCATATTTCTAGCGACAGTTTTAAAACTTTCAATTTTCTTTTGGTCCAAAGAACTAAATAACAATTTGATTTTTCAAACTCCTCTATTCACAATCACCTATGTTCTAAGGTACTCATTTGGATACAAACTGAAGACTTTAGTGTTAAAAAATTGGGAAGACGGTAGTTTTGATAAAACTGTTGCTGATGTGCATTTTTGACAGTTGCCTCTCACTCAAACTGAATCTGAGAAAACTCCCAAACATTAGCTAATTCTATAATTATGCCCTCCTGAACCCACAGAGGGGCCTGGGAATTTGGCAAGCATAAAAATGGTCCAAATAGTACCAGGTAGTTTCTTTCTTCTGGCTGGCCATCTCTAACCTACATTTCCCTGGGCTGGAGGCCAGTGCATAGTCAGAGAAAGGAACAAACTTTTGGTCCATGGAAATTTCTACTTGTTGAAAATAAGTGTATGAGTGCACAGGTGGACAACATAGCAGTAGGAAGGACTGGGGCTAATTAGAGATGAGGAGAAAACCTTAGATGCTGAAGTGCAACCTCTGAAATAAGAAAGTTAAAGGGACCAGGTTTGCTTTTATTTACTTTTTTAAGATAATGGTCATAAAAAGGAAAGTGTTATCATAGGGATAATGGTCTCCTGTACCTGTGCAAATGTTATGAGATGCCACGGACTGGCTCAGGAGAGCCACTCAGACCTTGGGAGAAGCAGGGTCTTGGTAACAGGAAGGCACAAGTTCAGCGAATGACAGACAGATACAACACACCAGAGAGTGGTTGGAATCTGCTGCAATTTTACTGAATTCATGTTTTCATTATATAGTATTCAAACAAAGAACAAATCAGAAGGTCATGCATCATTGGTTGGCACAGTATGAAAGCTTCTTTTAGTCACATCAGTGATATTTAAGAAAAGTATATTATCAGGGACAGGTGTTAGACATAAAACATCCTTAGAAGAGAAACTCTTGTCCTTGGGAACAGAAACCTCAGACAAGTGGTTTCATCTTATGAATAGAAAGTTTCTGTCTCATTATTGCTACTATGGCCCTTCCTCTTTCTAACCATTTCTTTATTTCATCTACTGACCAAATATGCCTAATAAGTTCTCTGCACCTGCTGAAATATACTTTTTGTAGCTTCTTATGCCATGGACACCATGGGGGTTGGGATCTAGCAAGCCTATCCATAAAGTTCAGAGAATAATATATCAGTCTTTGTACATCAACATTAACCCATCTATTCCCTTGCTCATCATACACCCCGTGTATAACAAGGGTTCTGCTGTAGTCTTATAAATTCTCATGCTGTGCTTCCCTATCCCAGAGCTGTTCCTGAAGAGATGATCCTTGTCTTGTAGATATATAGAATATCATTATTAAAAGAGATTGTGCAAAGCCCATATCCTGCATAGCCAGCTAATTGAAAAACCCATCTATGCCTTAGCAGTGGCTAATACCGGGCTGTCTGCTATTGACCTCCAGGAAGCCTAGTCCCATAGGACACGTAGCTCCCGTCCGGCAAAATGACATATGTCATGTCACACAGACGACACTAGAGTTGGTGTGACAATGAGAAATATGAGAATATCTATTTTCTGAAAAAAAATGTATTGATCTTTTGTGATAGTTCAGTGATAAAGGTCAACAATTTGCTAGATGATAAATGTACACTGAGTCATTTTGCCTGCTACACACGTTTTTTAGTCTAGCGACAGGTACACCATGCTTTACTAGCAATTTTTTTTTCTAATACAAGGAACATAGAATTATTCTATACCATGGTGATCTACTAATTTTGGGGCTAAAACCAACCATTATAGTCATTTTGTTATTCTCTTTTCAAGGCATTATTATTCTCACTAATAAAATGTATGACTGTAAAACAGTAAGGCCATTATTTAAATAAATATCCAAGCACAATTGCATTCTGAGACTTTTGTACTTTTCAAAGCAATTATCCCAGCTATCTACATAATAATTATCCCTTACAAAATATCCGGGACAGATCGTCCAGATGGTTTATCATTGTATTATGCTCAGTAAAGGTGATTCATTAAAAACAAAATGAAACATTCATCTGAATAAGTGTTTGACTTTCACAGGTATTTACAAATCAGGAGGAACCCTTCCTGTAATTGTATTGTGAATTGGGGCTCGGTAAGTATGGTTAGAGAAGTTAGGCAGTGATTTTAATAGCCTGGAGAACTTCTCTGGCAGCTACTTCTGGAATCAGCTGTCTGAGTCACACACGGAAATGACTGCTATTACAGCACCTCACTGTGAGATATGTTCTTACAGCTGAGTGGAAAAGTATCTCAGCATCCCATTTTCTTTGCACGGGTTTCCTAAGCTGACTCCTGAGAATAGTGCTTCTATATTAGACTGAAATGCTAAAAGGTTGGAAAGAATATGGCACCTGTTTTGCAGCTTTTTTATAAAAAGGATGAAAATGGGGAATTCTGAGGATGGGACTATGGTGTGGTACAGTATATTAGATTAAATGCAACGAAAGCTTCTATCCTGTGGTCTTTGATTCCATCATCATTTTCAAATATAACTATCCTATGAACCAGTCTATTAAGCTGCAGGTTTTTAATGAATGCTTTTTTTTTATCTTTTTAAGACAATTTTTTTTCATTTTACATAGCAAGCCCTGTTCCCTCTCCCTCCTCTCCTCCTACTCCCCCCATCCTCGACCTAACCCACCCCATGCTTTTTAACTAGTCCTGCAGTAGTGCAGCCAAATAGCTTTCTTAAAAACATTTGAAATACCAGTGCTAATAGTTAAGAAATTAAGTTATTAGAATGGGTTCATATAACAACACATGATAAGTCAAGAAAACCACTTTTAAAATCTCCTGACTCAGTGACCATTTATGAAATTACTCTCCTCTCTCACACCCCAGCGGCACTATTCTGTAAGTGAATTTACTAAAATACTTAAAATTCTGGAAGTTGATATAGCTTTTGTGAATCATGTTGTATCTACTTAATGATCTTTGGAGTAGGGTATAGAGATGTGGGTTGTAGGAAGTAAAGGGGACCAGAACTCACTAATCTATGCTATGCCAATTGGGCATAGATATAAGTTTGAGATAAAAGCAACTGAGATCCAGCAGAGACAGGAAAAGTAGGACCTAAAAGGGAAAATTCAAATTTCTTCTTACTTATAAGGGAGATTTCCATTTGTAATGGTATCTCTTACTGAGAAGTAAGCAGTATGTCAAGACACAATTCATATCACTTGAAAAACTCTCATCCTCATCGCAAGAGAACTCACATTTATCCTGCATTTCCTGTCCATTGTGTGACTTTGTTAATTTTCTCATTTCCCAAATCACAAATGCTAATTTTCTTTGTTTAACCTTGGATGGTATATGAGTGTCAATTATCTGGCATATTCATTAGCTATATTTTTTTTCTTCAATTTGGCCACTTTTTAATTTGTCTTTTGTCACCTGGAAGATAGAGAAAAAAAATAATTTTACCCCCTACAAGAAAAAGGGTGCGGGGGCTGGAGAGATGGCTCAGTGGTTAAGAGCATTGCCTGCTCTTCCAAAGGTCCTGAGTTCAATTCCCGGCAACCACATGGTGGTTCACAACCATCTGGAATGAGGTCTGGTGCCCTCTTCTGGCCTGCAGACATACGTACAGACAGAATATTGTATACATAATAAATAAATAAATATTTAAAAAAAAGAAAAAGAAAAAGGGTGGAAGCATAACACAATTTGTTCTATATCTGTTCAAAGGGCTTTTAAGATAACTGTAAACCCAAAAGTACTTCTCCTGAGTTTTACTTGTCCAAGAACACAAGCCCAGCTCCTTTGCTGATGTTGAGGCAGAGAGACAGGTGGTTAACCTCAGAGGAGAAACTGTACCTGTTGACCAACAAAGAAAATGGAAAGAAACAGAATTCGAAAACATACAATTGCCCTTTGTTTACCTGTGGTTGTCAGGCGTTCTACCACTCCTCTGATTTAAACGTTGAATTTATGACTGAGTGAGATATAAATTCTGAATCATTTGGGGAAAGGAAAGGAGAGCAGTTGGGAGAAGACTTTCTCTTTTCTGGCATCAACTTAATGAAAACTTCAAGCATGTCTGTGAATAGGCAACCCTATCACAAAATCTGCCTAAAAAAGAAAGGCATTATACTTCATGCAAGCTGCCTCTCACTTTATCCTCATGGCACTTGAGTCTCAAGGAATATGTTCACTTACTTGTGTGTTGCAGTTCCTTTCCGTGGCTGTGATAAAATATTCTGGCGGAAAGCAGTGTAGGGGAAGAAAGGGCACAATATATCAATTGAGGGAAGTTAGGGCGGGAACTCCAGGAAAAACTAAGAGGAGAAATCATGGAGGATGCAGCTCGCTGACACACTTTTAGCCTTATGTCAGCAAGCTCTCTTATGCAGCTGGGAACGTCTTACCCAGGTAATAGTACAGACTGGACTAGGCTCTTCTACATCAGTCAACCATCAAAACAATTCCCAGCACTATGCTTGCTCTGTGGTTAAGGATACAATTAGCATGTACAGGCTCTATATTCATTCCTAACAGAAAAACTCCCTCTGGCTCAGGAGACTTCTCAGTAAAGACAGGGGGCTAGTAATTTTATTTTTTATAAGCAACAAATCAGTATGCAATATGCTGTGGGACAATGGTCTGTACCCTGTCACTTGTGTTTTAAATAAATGCTGATAGGCCAGTAGTCACGCAGAAAGTATAGGTGGGGCGACCAGGCAAGAAGTAGAGGTGTGGGCAACAATAATTCTGGGAAGAGGGAAATTTCAGTCTTCAGTCATCACCCAGATGCAAAGGAAGCCAGACACAGAGCAAGCAAGATGACACTGCCTCACCAAAAAAAAAAAAAAAAAAAAAAAAAAAAAAAAAAAAAAAAGTACCAAGCCACATGGCTAACACAGACAAGAATTATGGTCTGATATAAGTTATAAAAATTAATTAATAAGAAGCCTGAGTTACTGGGCCAATAGTTTATAATTAATGTAGGCATCCGTGTGTTTATATGAGACAAAATGGATGTGGGGCCTGGTGGGACAGAAATCTCAGTCAACAGTAATACACCATAGAGAATTTACTAGAGCCTGTAAAGATAAGTCTTCTTGCTATCCTATATAACAAAGTGGATGCATGTTCTATTTTCATTCCCAGATAAAAATGCTACTTTCTTCCTATCTTTATGATTAAAGTTAGGCTTTACCTGTTTGAATCAGGTGCCTTCTCAAGTTACGATTATATCCTCCTTCTGGAAATGGGAGATAGAGCATTATCTTTTTTGATGATTACAATTCAAAAAGGTGGGTCTCCAGTCCTAGAGGAAATACTCCTAAGTTGTGAGACTGGAAAAAGCTTTTATAACCACTATAAAAGGTGTAATTAAAAAGACCAGAGAATAAAATTCTGAAATCAAAAGGAAAAAGAGGTCGCCTTTCTTATTTTCAATGAGGATAATTTAAGATCTTATTTTCATTGCTTTCATCTGTATTCACCCAATGATCAAATAGGAAAAAATAAGTGGGCACTGATATCAATGTTGAGTAACATGTTTTGATGAAACCATCATGAAAGAAAATAGTAAATGGACATTGTTCTAATCTCAGGGCTACTGCTTTTGATATAGATCCTGAACAATGAGCAGGAATTGGTTTATTTTTTAAGACTTTTTCTTGTGTGTATGTGTGTGTGTGTGTGTGTGTGTGTGTGAGAGAGAGAGAGAGAGAGAGGGGGAGAGAGAGAGAGAGAGAGAGAGAGAGAGAGAGAGAGAGAAAGAGAGAGAGGGAGCATAGAGCACGCGCACGCATGCACATGTGCCTGTGGAGGTCAGACGAGGGTTTAGATCTCCAGGAGCTAGAGTTCCAGGTGTCTATGACCTACCTAATGCTCGAAACCAATTCTTGGTCCTCTAATTTAAAAAAGCAAGCACTCTTAACTATTGGGCCATCTATTTATCTCCCAAAATTCATTACTTGAAACTTAAGAAGAGGTTTCTGCTGTTCCAGAAATTAGTATCATTTATGGAAGTTTTGAAATAGCAGAGAGCTTACTCCCAGTCAACTAAAAGTTCTATTGGCTATTGCTAGAACAAAGTGAAGTAGAGACCGAGTGATAGAGAGATTTCATTTATAGCCTGAGTTACAGCAAAACAAGGGAAATATGAAAATAAGGAAAACAGAAATTTCTTCCAAAATTCAAGTGCTTTTTTATTAAAAATTTCCACCTCCTCCCAGCGTCCCATTTCCCTCCCCCTCCCCACTCCCCTCCCCTTCCCTCTCCAGTACAAAGAGCAGTCAGGGTTCCCTGCCCTGTGGGAAGTGCAAGGTCCTCCCCACTCCATCCAGGTCTAGGAAGGTGAGCATCCAAACTGGCTAGGCTCCCATAAAGCCAGTACATGCAGTAGGATCAAAACCCAGTGTCATTGTCCTTGGCTTCTCATCAGCCCTCATTGTCTGCCATGTTCAGAGACTCCAGTTTTATCCCATGCTTTTTTAGTTCCAGTCCAGCTGGCCTTGGTGTGGTCCCATTAGATCAGCCCCACCGTCTCAGTGGGTGGGTGCATCCCTCGTGGTCCTGACTTCCTTGCTCATGTTCTCCCTCCTTGCATGCAAATGGATGGAAATAGAAAACACTATTCTGAGTGAGGTAACCCAGATCCAAAAAGATAAACATGGGATGTACTCACTCATAATTGGTTTCTAGCCATAAATAAAGGACATTGAGCCTATAATTCATGATCCTAGAGAAGCTAAATAAGAAGGTGAACCCAAAGAAAAACATATAGTTATCCTCCTGGATATTAGAAGTAGATAAGATTGCCGGGCAAAAGTTGGGAACGTAGGGGTGGGGTGGGATGGGGGTAAGGGGAGATGGGGAGAGAAAAGCAAGAAGGGGAGGATGGGGAGAGCTTGGGGGAATGGGATGGTTGGGATAAAGGAAGGGTAGATATGGGAGCAGGGAAATATATATCTTAATTAAGGGAGCCATTTTAGGGTTAGCAAGAAACTTGATTCTAGAGGGGTTCCCAGGTGTCCAGGGAGATGTCCCCAGCTATTTCCTTGGGCAGCTGAGGAGAAGGAGCCTGAAATGGCCGGATTCTATAGCCATACTGATGAATATCTTTCATATCACCATAGAACCTTCATCTGGCGATGGATGGAGATAGAGACAGAGAACAAAATTGAAGTTTTAAGTGTAACAATTAGACAATGGGATGATAAAGATCACACATCTAAAATAAAGTGAGTTCTGTTATGGAAGCCATAACAGTGACTGAACTGAAATTAAAGAGGGTTTGCCACTTACCCTGAACAATTCCATTTTATTCCTCTGAAAACTGTTTTCCCTTTGAGTTATTTATTCTCCCAAGTTTATTTCAAAAGTAACAGATGCAGTGAGCCAAGTAGGCAACTGTATAAGGATAGGACCAGAAACTGCCCTTCAACAGTATTGAATTTTCTACAGAACTTAAATACAGCCCTGAGATAGCCCACATCCAGGACAGTTTGACCAAGCTACTTGGCTACATATACTTTATAACATCCCACCTCCACCTCTTTTCCCTTGACTTACTTAATCTTGGAGATATTATTAGTATGTCAAAGACAGAACTTAAGTCTCTTGACTACTATCTGTCCTGGTCTGGCCACACAGAAATAAATTTCTTTCTTGTTTCAACTGCCACTCATCTCTCTGATTCTTTTCATCGATACGAGCAGATGATCCTGCTAGTTTGGGACCCCTGGAGTCATGCTTTTTGCCTTAGGAACCTGATAATAAACCATTAAAGTAACTAAAAAAAGTAACAAAGAAAATTGATCAGTTTGGAAAAAAATAGAAATGAAGCATTGTTGAGACTAGCAGACAAAATCTTAAATAAGCAATATCCAGCATGTCCCAATCCAAAAATAAAATGTTTTGTTTACTGATTAAGTTCTATATGATGTTTATTAAATTTCTTTAGCAGGTCTATGGGGGAGAAAATTAGCCATGGAAAGATGCAGAGTCTTGTCCCACATGACAAATCTATTATTTAACATCAAATTACTGTAAAATAGTAATATGAGCTTAATGTAATTTTATTGAAAACTTTATTGTTATGCCTGAAAAACTGAAATTCCTTCTTCTCTCTTCATGCTTAACTAGGCAACTCCCTGGCCTTCCTCATCTTTGCTGTCCATGTCACTTTTCAAATTCTCTGAGAAAATTCAGTGCCATGATTAAATATTCACCATTTTTCTTCAATTACAGGGATTTGACCCATTTTAACTTTGCTGCTATTTATTTACTTAGCCAGACTCTTCTTTTTTAGTAAATCTATTAAGTGTGTTGATGTTATCTACCCAAACCCCACATGCAACAGTTGCTCGAGTTAGTAGATGTTAAATAATTATTTGGCCCTCATAAGTTCATATGTTTGAATCCTTGGTCCTCCATTAATGAAATTGTTTGAGAAGGGTAAGAAGATGTAGCATTATTGGAGTGGGCATGGCCTTTTGGGAGTAAGTGTGCCACTGGTGATGGGCTTTGAGGTTTCAAATGCCCATGTCATGCCAAATCTCCCTTTTCTCTGTTTTTCTCAGTCTTCCACTCTCTCTCCTTCTTTCTTTGCCTGCCTTCCTGCCTGCAGACAGGGATGTAAGCTCGCAGCCCCATGCCTACCTGTATATTACTATGCTTCCTGCCGTAATGATCAAGAAATAACCCTTTGAATCTGTAAGAAAGCCCCCTATTAAGTGTTTTTTCTCTTCTATGCTTTTCGTAAGTCATGTCTTATTTTCACCGCAATAGAACAGTAACTAAGACACTAGGTTAGAGAGTGAATTAAGGTTGTTTCTATCTTCTTTTACCTGATCCACACTGTTACTGAAATACAGAAGGATAATGTCTGCTTATTTCTAATATCCTTGTGCATTTTCAGTTGCTTATGATCAGACAAAATAAATTCTCCCCTGACCCCTCCCTCCTTTCAACACAGTTTTAGCTCAATTGCATTATTATAGCTAAGTGTTCACACACTTACTTACGCAAATAGAGCAGGCAGGTATACATGTACATCCTCTTATTTTGGTTCTTAGATAAATTCCTTGGCTTTTCACATGTTAATGTCTAGGCCTGAGAATCAGAACTAGCAAAACTATTTATTTTTATAGAAAATTGCATAACCAAACATTTTTGTTCATTCTTACTTTTCCTTATCAGATAAGCAGGCTTCATGTACTTGATATATAGCCAGTAAATAATCTTAATTTTTGAAACCTTACTCTGTTATGGTATAGAAACAAATAACACCTAATATCTGTAATTGTTTGATGATTAACATTAATAATAGAACTTTATATAGACTGTGACACAGAAAAATAAATGCTTCTGGTTTTACTACAGGAGAGGTCAATTATTGTCTGGAATATCATTGGTTTATAGCTGTGTCCTGCAAATGCTAATAAAAGGCAGAGTCACAAGAGAAAAAGCTAACAAGGTTTATTTGATGTTAATGAATGCTTTAGAGAAAAATAAAAATCCCAAAGAAGAAAAATAGGCATTATGTTTCACTTTGACAATGGGTAACAACTTGTGCAGAGGTTACCAGAGAAATAGAAAACGAGATTTAGGGCTTGTGGAAGGACGGATTTATATGGGAAACTAGAGGTAAGGCATTAGTAAGATGTGTTTCTGATGCCTCATCTTAGAACTTTGTCTCTGATAATAAATGTTGTTTTCTTCACCTTGTTATAAGAGAGAGACACATTCACAAGGGACATTTCTATTCTGCATTTGGGCATGGAGGAGGAGAATGGAGAATTATCTTTGCATCTGATTTCTCTTATTTGTCTTTAGTTGAAAGCAACCCTTTTACCATAGTGTCAGATTTTCCAAGTGCCCAAATCTAATCTCCTTCACAATGAGTACATAGTTTTGAAAGCTAGCTCTATGCCAGCTAGTAAAGTTCATAATTATTATTTTAAGATTTCAAATTGGTAGCATAATAAACAGAGATTTTATGTAATACTAGAAAAAATAAAATAGGGTAAAAAATTCAGATTGGGGGAATGTGAGTACAACTTTATATATTGAACTCAATTCCTGTGAGTTAGCTGTGCATTCACAGAAACATGACAGAGTGTAAATCCAAGCAGTGTGACTATTGGGATAATCTTCTGCCTATTTTTTTTTTTTTTTGGTTTTTCGAGACAGGGTTTCTCTGTGGTTTTGGAGCCTGTCCTGGAACTAGCTCTTGTAGATCAGGCTGGTCTCGAACTCACAGAGATCCGCCTGCCTCTGCCTCCCGAGTGCTGGGATTAAAAGCATGCGCCACCACCGCCCGGCTTTCTTCTGCCTATTTTACCTTTCAATGCAAGTTTTGTGGAAATACTACACTAAGCATTGTTACAAACAAATCTGAGTATAAACCACAACTAAACTGAACATTCTAATTCCTAAATATCTGATCCTGTAGCACTGGAGTCCATTAGAATTCTACCTACCTCATCCTTATGCGAAGGATCATCCACTAAGCCTTTAATTGCACTTAGTTTTTTGGCAAGATCCCCCTTCTTAGAACAATTGTAAAGTAAAAATTTATGAACACATACTCATGGGATTATCAAGATGATTTTTTCTGCCTCAGAGTGCAAGCTACTTACACCCTCTCAGGTTCTCTTTGAAGACTTACTCTTTTTTTCTTAAATGATTTTGAACATTACATTTCTCTGTTTCCTTTCCTCCTTTAGCCTCCCACATATACTTCCCCACTCTTATTCAAATTCATGGCCTCTTTTTTACTGTTATTTAATGCATATATGTATATACATGTTTATTTTTAAATATGCCCTAATTGGTCCTGAAAATGTACCTTGTTTGTATGTTTTCAGGAATAACTGTTTAGCACTGTCCAAGAGGTATTCTTTATATCCACAACAGAATTATGTCCTGAAAGTGACCATTATTAGTATTTCACCCTCATAAAATGCAAAGCATAGTCAATATCACTAACATCCCCATCAGAAATAACAGCACAGTTTTCATTTCTTAAACTAACTGATATCAGTTTGCACTACTGAGCTAAAGAAAACTAAAGATTAAACCTTTTAAAATAGCATGTTGAACTTCAAAGAAGAATTATTAGATATAAGAAAAAAAGCAAAGGAAGTTTTTCCCCTAACACCTCTTACTGCTTATTAGATGATTCTCAGTAAAAAGTTGCATGATGTTCAGTATAGAACAATCTAACTAGAGAGAGTCGGAAATTTTTTGCTTGTTAGAGTATCACTTCACCAGTGAAAAAGGAACATTATCTTCAGCTTGACACAAAATGCATCAAATCCTCAAATCCTCATCTTCTTGGAATCCAACCAATGAGCAAGCCAAGGGCTTTGTTTTATCGAGATAAAAGTGTCTCTTTGTAAGCTTCTGTATAATCTAAATGACCAGTATCTTTATGAAACAGGAAAGAGCATCACTGACAGAGGAATCAGAAATTAATTGGATCTATATTTCAATTCAGATCTCTTCAGTCATTGCTGATAAAGGGATCTGTACTGTGTAATAGCAGACAGTTCCATATCACAGTGTAATTGAAATCTATTCACCCAAGCTCATTCTTTGCAAAATGTACCCTTCATAACCTTGCAAACACTCAGGAGAATAATTTCTTACCACCTGCATCATAAGCTGTTTCACTTTTATTAGATCTGTCAAAAATTCAGTCTAGTACGATGGTCATGGTTTTAATATCTCTTCAAGTTAGAAAAGGAACACAATTTCTTTTATTGCTAAAGTAATTTCTCTTGTCTCTCCTCTTCTTAAAGTAATCAATTTTCTTTTTAAGATTGAGGTCTCAATAAACATTATCTCTGAAGCATCAATACAGGATTTCAAATAATTAACATGTTCTGAAATGATTATTTTTCTTAATTGCTTAGAAAATGTGTAACTGTCAAACATTTTGCTAAAGGACATATTACTTAGGTCACCATTTATATATACCTGTGTGTGTGTATGTGAGATGTATAACACACAATATACATATACGATACGTACATACAAGCTCCAATAGTTGGGAATTGTTTATGAAATATTCTTAATAACAGAAAGCCAGGAAAGAGATTCTTGATTGTTTAAATACCATCAGGACCAATTAGAAAACTACAGCAGCACATATTCAACAGTACAACAGCATATTCTGGCATTCGGAGAGTGTTATGTCTACAGGAGCTAAATATGATTCAGGATGGAGAGATGCTAGCATTTTTTATCCTTTTTTATTATTACTCCTGAGGAAAAAATGTCAGGTGATTGGAAAATGAGGGTGTGTACACCATAAATATTGACACCGTACATACATGCAGTCATACAAACATACTTACAAAGTTCTAAGATACTGAAATGACAATGAAGTTTGAGTGGATGTTGTTTTCTGTTTCTAACTAATTAATTAAATTGAATGTGTATTAGTGTTTTGCCTGCATTCTTGTATGTGCACTATGAGTATGCCTGTTGCCTGTAGAGATCAAAAGAAACATAAGATCACCTAGAACTATAGTTATGTGAAATTATAAGCCACCATGTGGGTATGAGGAACTTTACCTGGGTTTGGGGCAAGGGGAACAAGTCCTCTTAACTGCTGAGTCATCTTCCTAGCCCACCCATGGGTATTGCTTTCTGACATCCTTTCTCCTAACAGTTTCTTTCACTGCAGCAGGTTCATTCCCTTCAGAGCAAAGTACCTGGAGACCCTTGCAAGCTATTTACTGGACTAGCAAAACATATAATAGAGGAGAGAAAAGAAGGGAAGCAAGAAAGAAGTAGAAAAGGAAAGAAGTGAGAGACACTTGGAAGATCTCAGAGTCCATATCAGCCATGCTTTCTCTGACTACATCAGATTCTCCTTCATGGTTACAAATCTTGAAAATCAACTCTTTCATACATTTCTCTTCTGCATGATTCATTTGTTTAAAGTTTCTTCCTTTCATTCAGGTTAGGTTCAGGTTCATTTTCAGTTCTTTAATCCTAATTTTCTTGAGCTCGTTCTGCCCATCTTTATCTGTCTCTTGAGAAGCTGAGGCAATTACTTCTCCCTCCTCCTGTTCTGAAATTTCAAAGAAATGTTTAAGTCTGTTGTGCTAATTTTAGAAGTACCAGCCTCCACGCCATCACAAGAAGTTTACTTGCTGACTTTTATTCTAATTTTAATGGCTGAAATTGCAATCTTCGACCTTTTCGTGGCTTCCTGAGGAACTGTAAATATATGCAAAATAGGAAACTGTGCACCCCTTCTGCCACTCTATTTCTTACACCTGGTTTTCAGAATCAGATTTAACAAATAGTTTCCATGACATGTTTTTTTTTCTGTTATATTCATTTTATTTAACTTATAACATTATATGTTTATCTGTTGCAAGGAGGGTCTGCTAGTTCATCCCAGCTGCCGGACTAGCTTACACCCATAATAACCGCACAGAGACTGTATTAATTAAATCACTACTTGACCCATTAGCTCTAGTTTCTTATTGGCTAATTCTTACATCTTAATTTAACCCATTTTTAGTAATTTGTGTATCACCACATGGCAGTGCCTTACTGGGTAAAATTCCCAGCTTCTGTCTCTGGCAGATCCATTGCATTTTTCTGGCTCTCATTTCTTCCTCCCAGAATTCAGTTCTGTCTTCTCCACCTACCTAAGTTCTGCCCTATCAAGTCAAGGCAGTTTCTTTATTCATTAATCAATACAGGCAACACAGAAAGAACTCATACATCATTTATCAATTGCAGAAATATCACATCCTGTTTATTAAGTTATGTTTATATTAAGTTATGCTTACCAGTTGCAGAAAAATATGGCAAATCAATGTTGAGTAACCTAAGTATAATCAACCTTCTTAATAACCTGAGACATGCTGTCATGGAGGCAGTCTTAGCTAAGAAAGTGCATCAGAGCATTGAACGCAAGACCACATCCATTACTGGTACTGAAATAAGTAAATAAACACAAACTAACATCCTTATGATCCCTAACTAAAATGTTTTGCATGTGTACATACATGTATATGTGTGAAATATGTACATATATCTGTTTGCATGTTCATGTGTGGAAACACAGGTGTGAATACATTAGGACACATATGCAAAGAAAGAAGGACAATCTCGGGTATTGGTCTTCATCTTCTGCCCTGTTTGAGATAAGGTTTTTTTTTTTATGTTTTTAGTGGCTAGTTGGCTCACAGTTGTCAGTTTATACAATCTCTGCCTTCTACCTTTCCCCAGGAATACTGGAACCACAGGTATATACTACCATATCCATCTTTACATAAGTTCTGAGGATTCAAACTCAGGTCTCCATGCTTTCACACCAAGTGCTTTAACCACTGAGCAATCTCTCCAGACAATAATGGGAAACTTTTAAAGTTATTTGTTTTTTGAGATTGTAACTAAAAATTTTCCCTCTTCCTTCCCTTCAAATCATCCTTATTATACCTCCTTGCTCTCTTTCAAATTTAAGGCCTCTTTTTTTATTAATTGCTGTTATATTTATTTATGTTATACACATTTATTCCTAAATACACATATAAAACCTTCCCAGTCTCTCTAATTACACACACACACACACACACACACACACACACACACACACAGGGCTGGTCATTTGGTCATTTGAATCCCTTAGCTTCATGTAGTTCTTTGTGTATGGTTGAGGCTTCTTGGGCTTTTCAACTTCTACTCTAGCCTATGTATTGTTCTTGATGAGATCATGTTTAAGTAGACAATTTCACATATCAGTTAAACCGATACAAAATTATCTTTACCTAAAGCACTCTTGAAACAGTCACTCCTCTATCTCTGCCCCAACTCTCTGCATAAAATATGAAACAATCCTTCTCAACCCACACACAGACACAAAACACAAAAGCACCATTAAAATGGGAAATCAATGTTCAGATAGTCCACCTCTACTTAAAAAATTTTAAGATTACAAAATAGTTAAACATTTCTATTCTCTTTCTTTCCTCCAAATCCTTTTACACCCTTTTTAATTCTATTTAAAATTCATGCCTCTTTTTCATTAATTTTTTATTACATACATATATGTATATATTGCATGTATATTCCTAAATATAACTTTCTTAGTCTATAGAATTTTACTTGTATGTATGGTTACAGGGCTGACCATTCGGTATTGGAAATTAAAATGTGGTGTGCTTTTCTCTGGGGAAGACTATGTCTCCCTCTCTCAGCATTCATTAGTTGCCTGTAGTTTGTTTAGGGTTCATGCATCCTCGACTTTCTCTGACAACTTTGGCATGTTTCTTGGTTTTGTCCTCATTCAACTCATGTTTAAGTAATCATATAGGTCATCTTTTATAGCATATTTATTTGTGTTGTCCTCATTCAGCTCGTGTTTAAGAAATCACGTTGTTAAGCCTCTGTGTGTAATTTAGTAGTTACCTTTGTTTTATTTTGATGAATGTGATGGGGGACCAAGGACTTGTAGGGTTAGAAGATTGAAGAAATACTTACTTTTTACAATAAGCAAGGTTTATAAAAAGCAAGGAAGTGAAGAAGATGAAGAAGGATTCAGAAAATGAGGCCCAGAGCTTTGCTAAAATACAAAAGAAAAACTTGCGAGGGAGTAAAATATAAAAGATACCAAAGGAATTGCAGCAGGAAAAAAATTGGGCAATTAGAAAAGCATTATAGTAAGAGGAAATAAGCAAGGAGAATGGTTATATTTTCAATCAATAATACTTTTTATGACTTACATGTAATAATGAGCTATAATTTACTATGGATTACTATGTTTAGTTTCAGAAATATAAGGCTGTGATCTTCATAAGTTTGAACTCCATATTATATATAGAAATCAATACAGAGATAATGTACTTTGATGAAAAAAAGCAGTTTTGCCTCAGCAATCCAGTCACAATGCTGGCAGAAAAGGGGCAGCTTGAGATGTGATGTTGGATCTTGCGACAGAGTTTATTTGAAGTGGTGGCGGAATTTCAGAAGGAATAAAAGAGATTCTGCCGGTAGCAGCAATTCAGAAATTAAGGCCTAGTAGAAGTTTGTGGTGGGAGGGTGAATAGAAGGGTTTACCTCAAATTCTAAGGTGCTAGAAACTTGAGAGCGCTGTGTACCTAAGAGTAGAAAGCATAGGAGAAGACATACAAAGGAAAGAAAGAGGAGAGAGAGACAGAGAGAGAGACAGAGAGAGAGAGAGAGAGAGAGAGAGAGAGAAGAGAGGCTGGGGGAAGAATCAAATGCCATGTTTGAGTGTGAAATTCGTACATGGCACTATTCTAAACGCTGGGTTTATACAAAGATGATTAAAACACATTCTCTTTTCTCAAGATCACAGTCAAGTCCAGGGGAATGAATTTCCAAGGAAGTAATTACAGTATACATTATAAAGCATTATGAGATAAAATGGACAAACAGTCACAAGGTTCTTGATATATTCTTAGAAATGCTTAAAATCATTACTTCTCACTGTGGGCTGTAGTTCCATGTACAGTGCATGTTTAGCATGATAAAGCCTGCTGATTCCTAACACCAAAATCACAAACAAGCTAATGAGGGCTTCATGCTATTGGATTTTTAAAATCTTACAAGTAGGATTTAAAGCATATACTGTCTATTGTCGTGACTCAGTACCCATTTATTAAACCAAATGATGTTAGAAAATATATGAAAATGTTTCTAAAATTTTCCTAAGATAGTTTGAATTTTTAGGTTAATAAATACTGGACTGGCACCAAGGCTGAGCGGCGGCATAGCCAGACGCACCGAGGTGGAGCGGAAGCGGCCAGAGGCACCGAGGCGGAGCGGCGGCTCGGCCAGACGCGGCAGAGCGGCAGCGCAGCCAGACGCAGCAGAGCAACACCGCATACAGGAAGGGGCATTCGGGACCGGCACAGCGGCAGACCCAAGCGGCGGGGACAGGCATGCAATAAGGAGAGCAGATCGCCCTACTACAATTGAATCAAAGAGGTAGGCCTTTGGTTGGCCAGGTCACTGGCACAAGGGGAGCCTGGTCCTGTCCTGAAGATCCTTCGGAGGGGTGAGAGGGTTCTTGGCCTGCAGCAGGAACCACGAAAGAGAGTGAGGGCATTTTGTAAGCAGAGCTCTTGGCCAGCAGGGAAACCTGATCCGGTTTTTTAGGACCCATTGGATAGGATCAATAGGAGGAGATGGGCAGGCGCCAAGGCAAGAATTCACCCAATAATCCGAAAAACAACATGAAAACACCAGAACCCAATGATCTTACAACAGAAGTATTTGAACAACCTAACACAGAAGAAGTGGAAAAAATCGACTTTATGAAGATAATAGAGTCCCTTAAACAACATGTAAAAAATACCCTTATAGAAATGGATGAGAAGTATAACAAAAAGTTTGAAGAAATGAGTAAATACGTACATGATACCCTGGGAAACCAAGAAAAAACCATCAAACAGGTAATGGAAACAGTTCAAGAACTGAAAACTGAAATGAAGGCAAAGAAGAAAATACAAACTGAGGACCAGCTGGATATGGAAAATCTAGGCCAACGAGCAGAGTCTACAGAAACAAGCATAATCAATAGAATACAAGAGCAAGAAGAAAGAATCTCAGATGCTGAGGACACCATAGAGAAAATAAACGAACAGATCAAAGAAAACAGCAAAGCCAACAAATTGTCAACACAAAACATTCAGGAACTATGGGACACAATAAAAAAACCAAAACTAAGAATAATAGGAATAGAAGAATGAGAAGAGGGGCTGGAGAGTTGGCTCAGAGGTTAAGAGCACTGGCTGCTCTTGCAGAGGTCCTGAGTTCAATTCCCAGCAACAACATGGTGGCTCACAACCATCTGTACTGACATATGGCGCCCTCATCTGGCATGCGGGTAGAGGCAGAATGTTGTATACATAATAAATAAATAAATTTATAAATAAAAAAAAAGAAGAAGGAGAAGAGTCACAGCTCAAAGGCCCAGAAAATAGTTTCAACAAAATTATGGAAGAAAACTTTCCCAACTTAAAGAAAGATATTCATTTAAATATTCAAGAAGCATACAGAACACCAAACAGACTGGATCAAAGAAAAACATCTCCTCGCCATATAATAATCAAAACACAAAATATACAGGTTAAAGAAAGAATATTAAGAGCTGCAAAGAAAAAGGGCAAGTAACTTATAAATGTAAACCGATCAGACTTACACCTGATTTCTCTATGGAAACTATGAAAGCAAGAAGGTCCTGGATAGAGGTTCTGCAGAAGCTAAGAGACCATGGATGCAAACCCAAACTACTATACCCAGCCAAGCTATCATTCATTATCAATGGAGAAAACAAGACATTCCAGGATAAGAACAAATTTAAACAATACGTAGCCACAAATCCAGCCCTACAGAAAGTAATAGAAGGAAAATCGCAACCCAAGGAAGCCAACACTGCCAACACTGCCTACAATATCCCAGGCATCTAATGACCCTTCACGAGCACATCTCAAAGAAGGGAGACACACAATCTCTACTACCAAAAGTAATAAGAATAACTGGAGTAAACAACCACTGGTCATTAATATCACTTAATATTAATGGGCTCAATTCACCTATAAAAAGGCACAGGCTAAAAGATTGGATACGAAAACAGGATCCAACATTCTGCTGTTTGCAAGAAACACATCTCAACCACAAAGACAGGCACCTACTCAGAGTAAAGGGTTGGGAAAAGGTGTTTCAAGCAAATGGTCCTAAGAAAAAAGCAGGTGTGGCCATACTAATTTCTAACAAAACTGACTTCAAACTAAAATCAATCAGAAGAGACCGATACGGTCACTTTATACTCATAACAGGAACAATTCATCAGGAGGACGTCTCAATCCTGAATATATACGCCCCCAATATAAAAGCACCTACTTATGTAAAAGAAATATTACTAGAACTCAAGGCAGACATCAAACCACACACACTAGTAGTAGGAGACTTCAACACACCTCTCTCTCCAAGGGACAGGTCAATCAGACAGAAACCTAATAGAGAATTAAGAGAATTATTGGAGGTAATGAAGCAAATGGACTTAACAGACATCTATAGAACATTCCACCCAAATAGAAAAGAATATACCTTCTTCTCTGCAGCTCATGGAACCTTCTCAAAAATTGACTACATATTCGGAAACAAAGGAAACCTCCACAGACACAAAAAAAATATCAGTGTCCACCTGTGTCTTATCAGATCATCACGGATTAAAGTTAGAAGGCAACAACCACGCTGCTCCCACAAAACCGACAAACTCATGGAAACTGAACAGTCAACTATTGAACCACACCTGGGTCAAGGAAGAAATCAAGAAAGAAATTAAAGTCTTCCTTGAATTTAATGAAAATAAAGGGACAACATACTCAAACCTATGGGACACAATGAAAGCAGTGCTAAGAGGAAAGTTCATAGCACTAAGTGCCCACTTAAAGAAAACGGAGAATGCATACATTGGGGACTTAACAACACACCTGAAAGCTCTAGAAAAAAAAGAAGCAGACACGCCCAGGAGAAGTAGAAGACTGGAAATAATAAAACTGAGGGCTGAAATCAACAAAATAGAAACACAGAAAACAGTCCAAAGAATCAATGAAACAAAAAGCTGGTTCTTGGAGAAAATCAACAAGATCGACAAACCCCTATCCAAACTAATTAAACGACAGAGAGAGAACATGCAAATAAATAAGATCAGAAATGAAAAGGGGGACATAAACACAGACACAGAGGAAATTCAGAGAATCATTAGATCTTACTACAAAAGCCTGTATGCCACAAAACTGGAAAATACAAAAGAAATGGACATTTTTTTAAATAAGTACCATATACCAAAGTTAAACCAAGACCAGCTGAATGATCTAAATAGACCGGTTTCTCGCGAAGAATTAGAAATGGTTATCAAAAATCTCCCTTCGAAAAAAAGCCCAGGACCAGATGGTTTCAATGCAGAATTCTACCAGAACTTCAAAGAAGAACTAATACCTATATTCCTTAATGTATTTCACAATATAGAAACAGAAGAGTCATTGCCAAATTCCTTTTATGAAGCTACAGTTACGCTGATACCAAAACCACAAAAAGACCCAACCAAGAAAGAGAATTACAGACCGATCTCACTCATGAACATCGACGCAAAAATTTTTAATAAAATACTGTCAAACCGAATCCAAGAACACATAAGAAAAATTATCCATTATGATCAAGTAGGCTTCATCCCAGAGATGCCGGGCTGGTTCAACATACGCAAATCTATCAATGTAATCCACCATATAAATAAACTGAAAGAAAAAAACCATATGATCATTTCACTAGATGCTGAAAAAGCATTCGACAAAATTCAACACCCCTTTATGGTAAAGGTCTTGGAGAGAATAGGGATACGAGAGTCCTACCTAAATATAATAAAAGCTATTTACAGCAAGCCAACAGCAAACATTAAATTAAACGGAGAAAAGCTCAAAGCCATCCCACTAAAATCAGGAACACGACAAGGATGTCCACTCTCTCCATACCTCTTCAATATAGTGCTTGAAATTCTAGCAATAGCAATAAGACAACATAAGGAGATCAAGGGGATTCGTATTGGAAAGGAAGAAGTTAAACTTTTGTTATTTGCAGATGATATGATAGTGTATATAAGCGACCCCAAAAATTCTACCAAAGAACTCCTACAGCTGATAAACAGCTTTAATAATGTGGCAGGATACAAGATCAACTCCAAAAAATCAGTTGCCTTCCTATACACTAAGGATAAGGAAGCAGAGAGGGAAATCAGAGAAGCATCACCTTTCACGATAGCCACAAATAGCATAAAATATCTTGGGGTAACCCTGACCAAGGATGTGAAAGATATACTTGACAAGAACTATAAGTCTTTGAAGAAAGAAATTGAACAAGACACCAGAAAATGGAAAGACCTCCCTTGCTCTTGGATTGGGAGGATCAACATAGTAAAAATGGCAATTCTACCAAAAGCAATCTATAGATTCAATGCAATCCCCATCAAAATCCCATCAAAATTCTTCACAGATCTGGAGAAGACAATAAGCAACTTTATATGGAAAAACAAAAAACCCAGGATAGCCAAAACAATCTTATACAATAAAGGATTGTCTGGAGGCATTACCATCCCTGACTTCAAACTCTACTACAGAGCTACAGTATTGAAAGCAGCTTGGTATTGGCATAAAAACAGAGAAGTCGATCAATGGAATCGAATAGAAGACCCTGACATTAACCCACAAAACTATGAACACCTGATCTTCGATAAAGGAGCTAAAAGTATACAATGGAAAAAAGAGAGCATCTTCAACAAATGGTGCTGGCAAAACTGGATGTCAATCTGTAGAAGAATGAAAATAGATCCATATCTATCACCACGCACAAAACACAAATCCAAATGGATTAAAGACCTCAATATCAGTTCGAACACACTGAACCTGATAGAAGAGAAAGTGGGAAGTACTCTACAGCACATGGGCACAGGAGACCACTTCCTACGTATAACCCCAGCAGCACAGACACTAAGGGCATCATTGAATAAATGGGACTTCCTGAGGCTGAGAAGCTTCTGTAAAGCAAAGGACACTGTCACTAAGACAAAAAGACATCCCACTGACTGGGAGAAGATCTTCACCAACCCTGCAACTGACAAAGGTTTGATCTCCAAAATATATAAAGAACTCAAGAAACTAGATCGTAAAAGGCTAATCAACCCAATTTTAAAATGGGGCACTGATCTGAACAGAGAATTCTCAACAGAAGAACTTCAAATGGCCAAAAGACACTTAAGGTCATGCTCAACTTCCTTAGCGATCAGGGAAATGCAAATCAAGACAACTTTAAGATACCACCTTAAACCTGTCAGAATGGCTAAAATCAAAAACACCAATGATAGTCTTTGCTGGAGAGGTTGTGGAGAAAGGGGCACACTCACCCATTGCTGGTGGGAATGCAAACTTGTGCAACCACTCTGGAAAGCAGTGTTTCGGTTTCTCAGGAAATTCGGGATCAACCTACCCCTGGATCCAGCAATACTACTCTTGGGAATATACCCAAGAGAGGCCCTATCATACAACAAAAATATATGCTCAACTATGTTCATGGCAGCATTGTTTGTAATAGCCAGAACCTGGAAACAACCTAGATGCCCTTCAACGGAAGAATGGATGAAGAAAGTATGGAATATATACATATTAGAATATTACTCAGCAGTAAAAAACAAGGACTTCTTGAATTTTGCATACAAATGGATGGAAATAGAAAACACTATCCTGAGTGAGGTAAGCCAGACCCAAAAAGAGGAACATGGGATGTACTCACTCATTTTTGGTTTCTAGCCATAAATAAAGGACATTGAGCTTATTATTCATGTTCCTAGAGAAGCTAAATAAGAAGGTGAATCCAAAGACAAACACATAGGCATCCTCATGAATATTGACCTTCATCAGGCGATGAAGGAGACAGAGACAGAGACCCACATGGGAGCACCGGACAGAAATCTCAAGGTCCAAATCCGGAACAGAAGGAGACGGAGCACGAGCAAGGAACTCAGGACCACGAGGGGTGCAACCACACACTAAGACAATGGGGATGTTCTATTGGGATCTCACCAAGGCCAGCTGGCCTAGGTCTGAAAAAGCATGGGATAAATCTGGACTAGCTGAACATAGCGGACAATGAGGAATACTGAGAATTCAAGAACCATTGTAGTGGGTTTTTGATCCTACTGCACGTACTGGCTTTGTGGGAGCCTAGGCAGTTTGAATGCTCACCTTATGAGACCTGGATAGAGGTGGGCAGTCCTTGGGCTTCCCACAGGTCAGGGAACCCTGATTGCTCTTCGAGCAGATGAGGGAGGGGGACTTGATCGGGGGAGGGGGAGGGAAATGGGTAGCGGTTGTGGGGACGAGGCAGAATCCTAAATAAATAAATAAATAAATAAATAAATAAATAAATAAATACTGGACTGGATCCACATTTATTATGTGACTACATCAAATTGATTTTCTTTTTTTTTTTCTTTTTTGTATTTTCGAGACAGGGTTTCTCCATAGGTTTTGGTTCCTGTCCTGGAACTAGCTATTGTAGTCCAGGCTGGCCTCAAACTCACAGAGATCTGCCTGCCTCTGCCTCCTGAGTGCTGGGATTAAAGGCGTGCGCCACCACCACCCGGCCTCAAATTGGTTTTCATAAATAATCTAGGAATCATTTAATTTATATGAGGTAGGAGGCTGGGGAGGTGGTTCACCAGTTAAGAGTACTAGCTTCTCTTCCAGATGACCAGCACTTGATTCCCAGCATACACATTACAGCTCACAATCTTTATTAATTATAGTCTTACAGTATCCAATGCCCCTATTGTGGTTTATATGGGCATCAAGCATACATGTGGTGCACAGATATACATTCACACAAATTATTCATATACTTAAATAAAAATACATCTTTTAAAATGAATAATATATATGGAAATGAATATATGTAATATGTAAATAGGATACTATTTTCGATAAGAACTGTAGCATCTTTGGACCTTGGTATATTTGGTGGCTCCTTGAGTCAATCTCTCAGATACTGACAGACAAGTATTCTAACGTCAAAATCATCTTTAACAAGAGACTATTGAAGCACAGGGAGTTTGTGTGACTTTGCTAATATTGCATACCTGTGAGTAGCAAAGAAGATAGGTAGTCTGGCTCCAGAACCCTTGCAGGTACCCACCACACTTTGAAGAAACAAAATGTAGAGCTTGAGGTATTTGGCTTGATACTGAGAAAAATAAAGGGAATTGTCAGGTATTAAAACCTGGAGAAGGGTATTTTAGACCAGGGGAAAGTATAGATTTCTTAAGTAAGTTGATACAACCTGGGATATAGTATAGCATGTTTATTTGGAACATAGCATTGATGGTCCCCTAAGAAAACTCTGCTTTAAGCAACTATATTTTTCATAGATTTTTTAAATTATCAGAAGTAGTTTCCATTCAGTTGGATGTTTTTCCTGCTATTAGCTAAACTCTATCTAAAATTTTCCTCTCAACCACAGATACATCATAAAACTTTTCCAAAATAGTACAACCAGAAAAGCAAAGCTAAAATAACCCTAACAGCTTTAATTGCTTGCTGTTTTTCTTTATTCGCCAATTAATGGTAGTTATCTAAGCTCAAAACACCTTAGATGCTCTGCCGACAGTCTGTCAGAAAGTTGTTAATTCAGCATGCAGCTGTTAGTTCTGCCTTCTCTCCTAACTTCATAGAGCAATTATCACTCCCATTTTTCCTCCCCAAATCCCAGTCATCCTGCCTTTTTCTGTGTCCAGGTACTCAATATCCATTACAAATCCCTAGTCTACTCCTAGCACCAACCAACAGCACCAGAATGATAAAACAGAGAACACAACCAGAGAAAGATGCTTTCCATGCTGATGTGTGACATGGTAGTTATTACATTTCACGGAGGTGAGTAGTATGGAGATGAGGTTGGAGCCTGGCTGTCATACCCAAGTTTCACTTTTAAAATATGATCTGTTGTGGGAATCTTTTCCATTACTTTCTTTATTTGTTGTTCTTCTATCCTTCCATCTTACAGAGAAGGATGAAAAGTGAAACTGTCCTGCTCCATCCTTAAGAGTTGTATTTTCCTCTTCACTAGTCTTGTCTCAAAAAATCGAATTAGAAATCAGTGTGTTGTGTTTGCCTATGGAAAAACACGCCCCTTTAGAGGCAGTAATTGTCAAGAGAGGTGAGAGGAAGGATGTCAAGCATATTTATTACACTTCCAATGACTCATGTGTTAATAGCCTAATTGCCTCAGGGCCAGTTGAGAATCGTGCACATAGATCAGAAAAGGATTAAAAACAGCAATTATTTTAGTAAAAATGATAAGTAAAATGAGAGTTATTCTTTTTTATTATTTTTTTAAAAAATACCAATCCAAAATCCCTTTCCCTCCCCTCCTCCCATTCCCTCCACACACCCTCCCACCCCACCCCCTCTAATCCTAGGAGAGGGTAAGCCACGTTGCTTTGTGGGAAGTCCAAAGCCCCCCCTTACTACATCTAGGCTGAACAAGGTATACATTCAAAGAGAGTATGATCCCATAAAGCCAGTACATGCAGTAGAGATCCCAGTACCACTGCCAGTGGCCCCTCAGTCTGCCCCAGCCATACAACTGTCAGCCGCATTCAGGGGGACTAGTTAAGTCCTATGAGAGAACTGTTTTGAGAAAGTGTATTCGATTCAAGTTTCCTTTTGTTGTTTTTGTCTGATGGCTTTTAAATTTTAAAACAGGGTGCTATATATCCATCTCACCTTATCTTTACTATATATATGAGTGGATATAAACGTGATATATATATATATATATATATATATATATATATATATATATGTGTGTGTGTGTGTGTGTGTGTGTGTGTGTGTGTGTGTGTTGGAATGCAGGAAAGATATTGCTCCTATTGTAGCGAAAGTTAAAGTCTAAGAAGAAGAATATCACATTTTTTTATTGTTACAGAGTAACAATATCTAGACTATTTCTGTAGGGCATAAGGAGGCCACTTACAATTTCTTTTATGAGACAACCTTCTCATGTAGGGATCCTGAAGAAAGTAATTGCTAAGAGAAAACTTATATGACTCTGAGCTGTCCACCAAAAGACACAAGGCAGTAGTATAAGACATGCTTAAATCTGAGAACGGTGAATCACATCTATAACTCTAGCGTAGGCAAGAAAATCATGATTTCCAGGTTTACCAAGACAACAGAGTGGATTTAAAACTCCCAAAATAGTCTCATTTATGGACCATTTTACTGCTTTACCTCAGGGGGGATGAAACCCAGCTTTAGCTCACGTCATACGACTAATTTATTCCCAGTCAGTTAGCATTTCATTAGACAAAACAATGTAAGGTAAAATAAAAATTTGCTCAAAAACTTAAAAAGAAGATGTAGGGATAACAATGGTTATGAAATTTTGAAATTTTAAATTGTGCACTAAAAAAAACACGAAAGAATACACACATGTAGTAATGGCAAAACAGCAATAGAAAACACAAAAATTAGCAAAGGATCAGAAAATTTGGATTGTGTAATAGTTTAGAGATGATATTTTTTTCTTTCTAGTAGAAAAATTTACTTGGGCTTCTAAAATAAGATAGAAGATTGCTCGTCTGCAAATGATGTGCAGTGATACAGGAAGCATTCTCGACACTCAAAAATACAAATAGTCTAAAAATAAAAGGATGTAAAAATATACACTGCCAATTGACATGGTTGGTGTTGAAGTTTGGAATAACTGAGGCACCTGGTAGTAGTGATGGGATCTATCCTTGGTGCATGAACTATCTTGTTGGAGCTCATTCCCTATGGCGGAATGCCATGCTCAGCCTTAATGCAGGGGGAGGGGCTTGACTTGCCCCAGCTTAATGTGCCAGACTTCATTGACTACCCATGGGAGCCCTTACCCATTGGAAGGAGTGGATGGGGGGTTGGGGTGGAAGGCAAGGGGGGCGGGAGGAGTACAGGAGGAAAAAACTGTGGTGGGAATGTAAAATGAAATTTTAAAAAATAAATAAGTAAAAATTAAAGTAAAAAAGAATAGGGAGAAAAACCAGGTAACTCTAGTTCTTTTTATATCACACATATAAACATTCACACACACACACACACACACATCAAAAAGAATTTCATTTGTTTGGGATTTTTAGCAGGTGAAGGAGGGGAGAAGTATTAATTTCTACTTTAATTAAAACAAATTCTTGCACAACTCTGAATTCAAGGCTAGCCTGATCTAAATAGTGAGTTCCAGGACGGCCAGAGCTATGCAGAAAAACCCGGTTTCAAAAAGAACAGGCTGGGAAAGAAGCAAGCAAACAAACAGAACTGTTCAGAAAGCATACATAATAAAAAATGCCTAAAACTTATTAAAGATTGAATTTACTTATTAATAATACATTTTCAGTAATCTAAAGATTATATATTAGCAAAGTCTTTCATGACCTAATGCTGATGGTGTGATACTTGTGGTGTCAACAGATCTAGAATACACATAGGAGAGGAACCACTAGGCATATCTGTAAGCAATTTTCTTGATTAGTGAGATCTGAAGAGCCCTCACCAAGACAAAGGAGGGCAAGCAGCATCCTCTGTACTCAGGTGCTGGACTACAGAAAAGGGAAAAAGCCAAATAAATACCACCATTAGCTTCAGCTTTCTGACTGAGGGAACAATGTGATTATTTGTTCCCAAGGCCCGACTGCCTTCAACTCCTGCCTTGATTGAGTGTACCTTCAGAGTTTAAGCCAAAACCAACCCTATTCCCTGTAATTGTTTGTGTCAAGGTAGTTTTTCACTGCAACAGAAGATCAGAATCTTAGGTACCTGTGAATAATCAGATGGAAATAACGGAAGGGCAGAAATTCATACAGGTCTGCAATGTTGAAAATGGGGAGAGCTGCTAAGACCTGTGCTAATTTTAAAGGTTGAGGGGAGTGTAACATTTTAAGAGATGTTTTTTAAATTAAACAGAATGCATAATCTGTATCTGCAAGCAGCTTTAGTGGTTCTGAGCTGTTGAAGCAATAACAAGTGCCAAATATCATCTATTAAGCACACTATACTTAGATATGATGGCAGTATACAAAGACAAACTCCAAAGTTCTATTCCATCAGCAGGAAATTCTCCTTGCGAATACAATAATGGGCATCCAATCTTTGTGTATGTTTGTGTGTGTGTGTGGGGGGGGGAATGTTTGTGTGTATGTCCTTGGGTAAATCTATGTGTACCTGTGGATATTATATTGGGAGTCTCCCACCATTGCAGCCAGGTGTGTGTGTGTGTGTGTGTGTGTGTGTGTTGCTGTGTAAATGTATGTGTACCTTGTGTACCTGTGGACACTATGTTTAGAATCTCCTTCCATCATCCCCAAACTCATTTACTTATTTGTGAATCAGGGTATCTCACTGGCTAAACATGGAGAGCCCAGGAATTGCCTGTCTCTGACTCCTTCCCAGCACCTTGGTTACAGATGATACACTGTCATTCTTTGCTTTTACGGAGGAGTTGAGGATGCAAACTTAAGTGCTAATGTTTGCACAGCAAGTATTTTTACCCACTGAACTATTTCCCCAGCCCCAAGTCAGTCATTTTAAACCAGATAGACAAAGATTCTTTTAATAATCTAAAACCTTTGGACTTTGGAAAATCTAAAAAGAAATGGAACTGCATTATAATATTCAGAGTACAATTGCCTGTCTTAGAAACCTAGAGATTGGAACAACTCAACAGTATTTTCTCTTTGTGGTAGAGAAACCTACTTGGGCAATTAATATAGATGGGCCTTCTGGAAATAGAATGTTTTAACATATATTACCATAACATTTGAAAATGTAGTCTCTTGTAATAATTAAGAAGCTGTGGTCACTAGTGGTTCCAAGACCAGGCCTGTTGAACGGGTTTAAAATTTTCATGATCACAAATAATATTTTACTGTAGGCCTGGGATGGAACAGTGGTGTACAGAGGAGTCCAGTAAGTGTTAATTGCTTACTATGCTGCATATCCATTGTGTTAAGATTGAAGAGAGAAACAAAACTTCTTCAGTGTACATGAGCTATAAAAAGAAATTTAATTCACTAGATTAAAACAATGCTTATATGCAATTATCTATTGAACAACTTAGTTTCTAGTTAAAATTCTATTAAATTCTCCCTCTAGAGGCATGTGTATTTTATTATTTAATTTAAATATTGATTTTCATAGGTAGCAACTCAATATTCAATGTGATATTAAATATGTATAAAATTTTTAAAATTCTTTTAGTATTTTAGAAAAACAGACCTTGTTATGCCTTTCTTACTATAGTTAATATTCTCTGCTATTTTTTTCTGTGGTTGCTTTGTTGAATTTTTTTTCTCTTTCTCTTTCTCTTTGCTCTTCTGTAGTGATATTGATGAGTTCTCAATGCTAATAAAAAATACTCCATTATGGTATGAATAATAATAAAATAATAAGTAATGTATATTAACCATAAATAAGCCCCAAAGTACATAGTATATAGACATAAAATATAGATTATTACATAATGATCTATAGTTATATTATGCCAAATATGTAGTTATTTTTATGAGAATTTTCTTAGCACAAAAATTAACTACTGTTCAAATTTAGAAGAATTATGGCCATTTTTACTATTGTAGAAATATAATTGCTAGTAAATAAATTATTTGTTTCAAATATAATAAAAGAATTCAGTGACTATCCTACTACATATCAGGTCTTATTCAAGGCACAAGATAAAAATAATATATTGTCTCCTGTGTATATAATCTCGCTGTTTACTTATGGTTTCTCCCAACAAGCTATTAAAGTACAGTGTGATAAATGCTACAATATGGATTCATGTTGTAATAGGGAGCGGTGGGGCTGCATCCCCAGCACCCGGGCCGCCTACTAGCTTATGCCTGAAATAACAACACACAAACTGTATTCATTTAAACACTGCTTGGCCCATTTCTATCTAGCCTCTTCTAGGCTAATTCTCACACCTGGACTAGCCCTTTTCTAATTATGTGTGTAGCCCATGAGGTGGCTAACCAGGGAGATTCTAGCCTACGTCCATCCTGGGTCGGAGCTTCATCGCGTGTGCTCGGTAGAGGGTAGCATGGCATCTGCTCCAGAGAGCAGAGCTGTCAAGTCTGAGCTCACTTCCTCTTCCTCCCAGCATTCTGTTCTGTTTACTCCACCCACCTATGTTTTAACCTATGAGGGCCAACCAGTTTCTTCATTGCTTAACCAATGAAATCAACAGATTGATATATGACACTCCCATATCAGATTCATATAGTGTATTACATGACTACTTGTGAGGGATAGAAAATTCTCTTGTAGGATTGAGTAGTGTTTCCTGAAATATGTTACATGTAACACAACTCAAGAAATAACTGTTTTCTTTGAGAATCAATAGAGAGTTGACAATATCCAAAATAGCAAAAATCGGGATGCACTCACGGAATTGAAAGAAGTTCAGTTTAGCTCAAAGAAAGGGCAGTGAGATGAGGCATGAGCTGAGCAATCCATGTGTATCAGCAGTTGTGGGGGAGTATTAATTTTGATTGATTTACAAGCAAAACTGAGAAGTTGGGTCCCATTCCAAAAACATCAAAAAATCCTGTCTACAATAAAAGTGAAAGCAATGCGTTGGTCTAAGTTGGGCATAAATATCAACGTGGATTTTATTTTCACCCATACATTTCCAAGGTCTAAGAACATTCAGTTTACATAGATTGATTTCCAGCTAGGGCAACATGGCATTTTGTGGGTCACAAAAAGTTGCATCACTGCCTTTTGCATTTAGGAGTTATATTGTGGTTAATCAGTGATAAAAAGAGAGTACCAACAGTATTTGATTACCAAATTCTTGTGATTGGATTGGCTTATGCAAGGGAAGTCTGTCTTGGGAGTTTTACATAGAATTTCCATTGATATGTGACTGTACATAGAATAAAGCAAGAAGTCATAAGCTTATTCTACCATACATAAATAAATGAATTACCAAGAAAGAAAGGAAAACTCATCATTACACAGAATCCCAAGTAACAAAGAAATGAACATATTAGAAAAATCACATTTGACAACTTTCATAGCAATGATTGCCTTGGGAAAGTATCTTTAGTGTAATGCAAAGGTGCAAATGATGGAGCAGGAGGGGGCAATATTTAATTAGTCTCAGAGTATCTGACCATGAGTTTCTGATTAATTTCAAAGGAACTCTGGTAACCTTACCACAGCAAATTCTGACAGAACTCTTTCTAATCAAGGCTCAAAGTTAGCACCACAGGTAATGGGGCAAATTGGCATTCTGGCTTTCAGGATATACAGTAATGTGAAAAACCAGTATTATCTCTTTGATATGCTGTCATTGCTTTATAAACTATATTTAATCAAGCGGAACCAAGAGGCAAACCATAACTGAACCTCTTTTGACAAAATAACAGTTCTGAGGCAATAAACGTATGAAGGTTGTGAAAGAAAAGGACACAAACTGATATTAATGGAGAATAAGGTTTTATAAATATGCAAAGCAATATGTGATCTTAGGAATGGAACTTGGATCAGATTTTCTTTCTTTTCATACATGATAATTAGTAAAAATAAATAAGATCAAACATAATTTTGTTGGTTTTATGGTCCTGATTTTTCTAAGTATGCTGTACATAATGGATTGTGTGTTTTTCTTGCATTTATTTATTTGTGGTATGGTTGTATGTCTGTATTATACACCCCAAACCCAGATCTTAAAGTCTGAGAAAAAACTGCTGAAGTCTGTTGTCTCCTTCCACTACACAGGACCTGGGATAAAACTCAGGTCATCAGGCTTAGGTGCTGAAGCATCTCCCTGCTCCACATATATGTGCTTTAAGAACCTGAATTGTGTGCTGTTTAGAGACAGATAGAAATTGTCTATCTAACCTTCCCTAATATGGCTCTAGAAAAATTCCCTCTGTATCTCTCTCTCTCTCTCTCTCTCTCTCTCTCTCTCTCTCTCTCTCTCTGTGTGTGTGTGTGTGTGTTTGTGTGTGTGTGTGTGTGTGTGTGTGTGTGAGAGAGAGAGAGAGAGAGAGAGAGAGAGAGAGAGAGAGAGAGAGAGAAGATTTTAGCGTTTTCAGGAGTTAATGAAAGGCATATAGAATGATTTTGTTTGACTTGTAGCTTTGTCTGTACCATCATGTTTTCAAAAAAAAAAACTAAACTCCTCAATTTTTAAATAAAATCTCCACGAGTTAAAGTAACTTAAAGTAAGCAATTAGAGTTTGCATTTCTACAAAATAACTGTATTATCAGCAGTCATTTGTGGATGTATTTTCTCAGAAATGTCACAAATGAGGCTTTCTAATTCTCTGTATTTTGCCTCCCAAAAGTAAGAATATGCAAAAAGTCACTTGAAAGGCCAATAATAGTGTAAAGTATGAATATTTACTGTAAGCACACAAATTACAATAGGGAGTTTTAACAAACTAAACTGTAAAGATAGACAATACATGTCATGATTAATGACTTTTTGGTCATAAACAACATTTTGGCACACATGTGACCCTGGCATGCTTATCAATTGTTGTGGAAAAAAAAAACCCTGAAACTATTAAGATAGTCATCAGATCATGTTTTGCTTGCCATTGATGCTTGTTTTATATTAACATTAAACATCTTAATTTTGTGAGGCAGGCCAATTAATTACATTGTAGTTGATGCCAGTTTCCTTTGTCTATAGTGGCCTGCATTGGCTTGCAGAAACCTACTGGTTTTTGTTGCAACTCTTTTGGTAAGTCCTTAAACAATCCTATTTTATGAAATGTCGGTAGATCCTGAAACAATCTGATTTTAGGAAATCATAAACATCTTATGTTTGAAATTTCATAAAAGATTCATCTGTCTTGACTTTAGTGCCCAGTTCTTTAACACCAGGCCTTAGATTTCAAAATAATATGCTGTCCCATTTTATTTTCTCTGTATATATTTTAAGTTAAAGATGAGTAGAACATCAACAATCTCTTTTGTTATCACTATGAATTATATCATCCAAGAGCTGTGTCTATAACTTTTCAGGCTTTGATAAAAATATATTGAGAATAGGTTTACCAAACAGATTCCAAGCTATTCCATATATGTAATAGAAAAACTTAGTAGACACTGCTCATGCTCAGAGTTGTATTTAACCTACCTTTCAATGCTTCTCAAGACTGACATTCCATTCCAGTGATTATGTTTAAACCATTAGCCTGAAGCAAGTTCTCTTCAGTAGTATTTTACAGAATGAAGCTAGCAAACGCCCATACTATTTCAATGTCTAAGGTCTCAGGGCAAAGAATGGGAAAGGCTGATAGAAATTCTACTGTCAGCTTCATTAGAAGAATTCAATGGAGGAGTTCACAATTCCTAAGAAAGAATGTTTCTCCCTGCTTTCTCTGACCTGGTTTTGCCTCTCAATAGCTGGCTACTCTTCCTGTTGACACTGACATTACTAAACCTAAAAGCCTTCCAGGAACTATGAAAAATCCCTTCTCTAAGAATGCCATCAACTTATTGGTATACTTTTCTGCCTTCTGCCATATGCTTGTTAATTTCTGGTAGCAGGAGGAACTTCATGTTGAAGATAGAGGAGCCTCTAGCAATCTCAGGCCTTGGTTAGCTACACAGGCATGTCATTCAAAAGCTGCCTTTTGAAGATTTTATGAGTGAGAAAGAAGCTTATCATGGATTACACTGAAAATTTTAAGTTTAATCTTCTGTCACCACCTAAAAGTGTAGGACTAAAGATCGTTGCCATACTTTGCTGGGCAGAAAATATATTATGAATTTTCTTTGGAATTTTTGGGTTATGTTGTCATGAGCTTTCTGTCCCACCCGGTTTCCACAGTTGTTAAGTCCCAAAGAAGATCTACATAAGGTGTAAATTGATTGGCCTACTTAGTAGCTCAAACTTCTTATTAACTCTTATAACTTATATTAACCCATTATTCTTGTCTATATTAGCCACGTGGCTTGGTAGCTTTCCCGGCGAGGCAGTCACATCCTGATTCTTCTGTGGCTGGGTCATGACTGAAGAAGAAGCTTTCCTCTTCCCAGAATTCTCCTGTTCTAATCACTCTGCCTCTACTTCCTGCCTGATTGTCCCACCTAAGTATGCTTCCTGCCTGGCTACCAATCAGTAAATTCAAACAAAGAAAAAAAATCCCATTTCAAAAACCAAAGATATTTTTGCTACAGAAAGATTTTAAGGTACTCCTAGAAAGTAGACAACAAAGGAACTAAATAATTAATATTTAATCATAGAAACTACTAGTTTTATTCCCCATGATAATAAAGTTTTAAGTATTATTTTATTATCATTTACCCTTGTTCAAAGGAGGTGCCTAGAATTGATTCTGTCTCTTTTATTTTATATCTTCTTTTTCAGAAAATGCAGTGACAAACTTTATTGATCTGGGCCTGGTAGTAATTCCTTATAAATCCAGCAATTAAGAGGCTGAGTTTGGATAATAGAATGTTCAAGATCTCCTTAGACTGTATAGTAAAAGGCTATCTCTAAAATAATGTCCACAAAGTTCAATGTAATATATACATAGGTCACAAGGAGATATCCTTGAGTATAAACATGTTTAAAATTTTTGTTTGTGAGATTTTGTTGATTTTCAACTGTTAGAAATAAAGCAGTCACTTTTGTTCTCATATCATTCAACTTTCCATCAGTCACACAAAAACTTAATAGGCTTTCAATGACTATTTGATGAGATAGAAAATATATTATTTATTGATTAGCAAATAAGAACAAATAACTAGTTTTAGTTAATACTCCCAAGCTGCCTTCTTGAAAAAAAAAAATCTGTTACTTTAACTTTTATTTTTCTTCACTGGGGATCAAATAGCTCATACAGTTCTTCATTTCTCCTTATTCAGATGCTTCAACTGAAATAATATACTTGCTTTGTTAGAGATCAGGACAAACCATCACTCCAAAATGTGCCCTTTGTTGTCATATTATTACTTTGAGAAAATTTATACAAAAGAGAGTTTGGAATACTGCCTTTGTGTAAGATATATCCACATTTATAGTCATAATTTCCATTGGTAAAGGTATCTGTTCTAGAAACAAACAAAAAAAAAATCTATCACAAAAGAGCCTTGTATCACCTGAGGGACGTTTATCTGCATAAAGGAGCCTCTTTGTTTGTAACCCCTCCCTATAATTTAACTTCATCCTCACTTCTTCAGAAACCTCAAAACCCTATTCCTTCCTATTTTTCTGTGTGCTACATTACCTTGCATCATCTGAGTCCACCTTTGAGAATTATGTCTATGGACTTTCCATGTACCTGTCCATCACTACATATACGGTAGGTCTTATTAATTCACATAACTTTATCTTGTTAATTCAATCTTAAGACAATTTAATTCATAGGTCAAGAACCTGTAACTGTAGGGAGAAAACAATCTTTCTTTCCCTACAGCTTCTCTCATATACTACTCATCTTCACAGGTGGTCTCCAATATTTATTTTCTTTCTTTTAAGTTTTTCTTTTATGTCAGTATATAATTAACTTTTTATCACAGCAAGTAGTTCTCACTATTATAAATCTCTCTTTCATTGATTCTACGACAATTCTGGCTGCAGTGGCTTCAAATTAATGGAACTATAATATTTATATAATATATATAAATAATATATAATATATAATAGCCTGAAATCTAGATTGCCTGTTTCACATATATGTTCTGCCAATTAGCAGTTATGTGATTATGATGGAACTCAAAGAGTTCATTAGAATGTGTGTGTGAACCCAAAAAGAACATAATAAGGGGAAAAAGGGTAGGGTAGAGAGACATTTACTACTTGTGGCAAATAAGGGAATTATTGGAGGTAATTTGCAAAGCAGAGTTCTCCCAGAAAAGAGAAAGCAGTGGAAAGTTAAACCTATGCCTGTAATAGGAAAGACTTCATCACATAGAGAACTGGGCACATTGCTGAGCATGTACTGCCTGAGATCTAGGTCCTCAGGCTTGATTAAGATGAAGATGATACTCATATTCCTGGTCATAGAATTCAGTTGGTCCTTATAAATTTTTCCGAAGAGCCATGGTAGAAAAAAAAAAGAAAATAAAGATTTCAAAGTTTCACTAACAACCTTTAAATAATAACAAAACAAACAAACAACAACAACAAAAGTCCAGCAATTTTCTCTCCTCCACAGTAACAGGAGAGTTCTCCATAAAGTGACTGCATCATGTTCTGGACACAATATTTCAACTGCTTCTGGGTCCTCAATCCTAAATATGGAAAGTTTAATATCTACTTTATAGAGTGATCATGATACTATACTATAACTTGACATTTGCATGATGTTATAAAGGGACTTAAGGTACTACTAGACTGACAGTAAATGTTTAACATGTAAAAATAAAATAAAATATAATGATAACACAAACTCTGCCATCACTCTTAAAAGTTATGGCTAGGCCCAAAGCAAAAGGGAAAAGGGCAGGTTAAGAGCAAGAGAAATAGGGCTATTAGACCCCTAGCGGTCAAAGGAGTCTCAAGGCAAAACAACGTATTTTGGAGTAATATGTTCTAAGCCATAATATAAGTGAAATGTGCATGATCCCAAGCTCAGCTATACTCTTAAAGATTTTATTCTTTAAACCTGCCTCCTATTTAAATCAAAAATTTCTTCTTTTGTCTTCCTAGTGTGACAGGGTGAGGTGCATATTACTTAGAAATGTAGTCTTTGAAAACTAGTCAGAAATCTGTTCAATCAGGTTTTGTTAAGCTTTCTAAGGTGGGGAACATGATTTCGCTTCATTAGGTTTCACTTATTTCATCCATGGCAGGGCACCATAATAGAAAAATGTGACAGGGCAAATCAGCTCACTCTATGGCATAAAATGGGAAAACAGAGGGAGATGGGGACCAAATAGCAGGGGTCCCACTAACACCTTCAACAAAACATGCCCTTGGTGAGTTCCCAATAGAACATCCCCATTGTCTGAGTGTGTGGAACTCACCTTGGCCATCTGGCCTTTGTCTGAAAAATCATGGGATAAAACCGGACTCCCTGAACATAGCGAACAATGAGCACTACTGAGAACTCAAGAACAATGGCAATGGGTTTTTGATCCTACTGCATGTACTGGCTTTGTGGGAGCCTGGGCAGTTTAGATGCTCTCCTTACTAGACCTCGATGGAGGTGGGTGGTCCTTGCACTTGCCACAGGTCAGGGAACCCTGATTGCTCTTCGAGCTGATGAGGGAGGGGGACTTGATGGGGGGGGGATGGGAGGCGGTGGCGGGGAGGAGGCAGAAATCTTTAATAAATAAATTAATTAATTAAAAAAAACAAAACAAACAAACAAACAAAAAACGAAACATGCCCGTAACTAGAAGACCTCTCACCAGGGCTAGTGTTGTGAGGAGCTTGGGGCCCCTTTGTTCTGTCCCGGCCGCCCAGCTAGCTTATATCCAGAATAATTACACAGAAATGGTATTCATTTAAACACTGCCTGGCCATTTATCTCTTGGCCAACACTCACATCTTGATTTAACACATTTTTAATAATCTGTATGTCACCATTATGTCATGGCTTACAGGGGAAAGAGTCTAACCAGCATCTGTCTCAGGTAAGAGAACCATGGCATCTGCCTGTCTCTTCTTTCTTCCTCCTAGAATTCTGTTCTGTCTTCCCCACCTACCTGAGTTCCACTCTATTAACTAGGGCAAGGCAGTTTCTTTAATAACCAATAAAAGTGACAAAAATACAGAAGGATCTCCTATACCATTTCCCCTTTTCTGTTTAAACAAAAAAGAAAAGCTTTCACTTTAACATAGTAAAATTACATATAACAAAACAGTTATCAAGCAAGGATTACAGTTTATATATATATATATATATATATATATATATATATATATAATCATAACAAAGAACAACTATAATTTTCTATCTATTCTTCAACTCCATCAAAGACTCCAGAAAGATATAAATTACCTAAGTAAACAGGAAGTAAGCAACTTCCAAACTCTAGAAATGACAGAGATATCTTGCTGCCTGTCAGTCACCCAAAGTTCTTTTGTACCATTTGGGCATCCATCTTCAGCCTTCAGGCCCATAGTATCCAGCAGACATGTCCATGAAGCAGGAAATTTTAAAGACAGTTCAGTCACTTTCTTCTGTGTCCTGCAGAATGTCTCACAGACTCTTTCATGAAGCAGGAACCCTGAAGGACCATCTCACCTTTAGGCAAGTTCAGCAGTCCTCTCTCTGTGGGTTCTTCATGTCCAGTTTATGCAACAGTCCAGGCAAGAGCAGTTTCTTGCCCAAATGTATATCAAACTCCACTAGGAGCCTCTTCGATGTAGATCTTCCTCTTGAAGTAGATTGGTGCTGCCAAGAGCATATATGTCTCATCGTCATGAAAAGCCCTAAGTTATTAAAACATCTTAAATGCCATATTCTGTAGTCTTTGGAAGATATGAAGAATGCCTATCTAAAATATATCTATGCACATCTAAAAAATCTAACTAACATGAATACAAGCTAGACTATTATCAATGATTATTCATTAATAACCTATATTTCCTAATTATACATTACATTTATAAATGAACTACACAATCACAATACTTTAATCAAGATCAATATATATATATATATATATATATATATATATATATATATATATATAACAAAATTGACCTTAAACTTGTATCAATAAATCAATATTTATACCAATGCAAATTATTCATTATTCATATCTATATCAGGCTAGTTTGCAGAACCTTCCAGTAGCACAAAGAAGGATAACATTCTTCAAATCTGTGGTTCCAAGGTAAAAAGATGCCAAGACCATCAGTGCCAGTGGCACTAGCAAAAATTCCTCCATTCTTGCCCTATCCACAGATTTTTTTACTTTACTGGAGATTAAATGCCATCCTTTCTAGTTCAAAAGAGAAACCCTAGTGTATCTTTAGACTTTCATTTATTTATTATCATTTATTTGTATGTGTTTCAACTGTGTTCCCAGAAACATAATCCACAATGGCAGCCACAATAGCTGACCTCATCTGATATCATCTTGATAACAGTATGTCTTTGAAATATTTCCCAGTGATTAATTGAAAAATAAAGATTTTTAATTGCACAGTATTTTTACTTCTAAATATCACTGTCACATGTAAGCAAAGAAATATGTACAATGCACAGACACTGAGAGAAACAGTCAATAAATGGGACCTCCTGAAACTGAAAAGCTTCTGTAAAGCAAAGGACATGGTCAACAAGGCAAGATGACAGCCTACAGAACGGGAAAATATCTTCACTCCCCACATCAGACAGAGGTCTGATCTCCAAAATATACAAAGAACTCAAGACATTGGTCATCAAAAGAACAAATAATCCAATTAAAAAATGGAGTATAGACCTAAACAGAGAACTCTCAACAGAGGAATCTAAAATGGCTGAAAGACACTTAAGGAAATGTTCAACATTCTTGGTCATCAGATGCCACGGACCGGCTCAGGGGAGCCACTCAGACCGTGGGAGAAGCAGGGTCCTGGTAACAGGAAGGCACAAGTTCGGCGAATGACAGAAAGACACAACACACCAGAGAGTGGTTGGAATCTGCTGTGATTTTACTGAATTCATGTTTTCATTATATAGTATTCAAACAAAGAATAAATCAGAAGGTCATGTATCATTGGTTGGCACAGTATGAAAGCTTCTTTTAGTCACATCAGTGATATTTAAGAAAAATATATTATCAGGATCAGGTGTTAGACATAAAGCATCCTTAGAAGAGAAACTCTTGTCCTTGGGAACAGAAACCTCAGACAAGTGGTTTCATCTTATGAATAGAAAGTTTCTGTCTCATTTATCGCTATCATGGCCCTTCCACTTCCTAACCCTTTATTTCATCTAGTGAACAAATATACCTAATCAGTTCTCTGCACCTGTTGAAATATACTTTTTAGTACCTTCTTATGCAGCAGACACTATGGGGGTTGGGATATAGCAAGCCTATCCATAAAGTTCAAAGTATAATATATCATTCTTTGTCCATCAACATTAACCCATCTATTTCTTTGCTCATCATACACCCCGTGTATGACAAGGGTTCTGCTGTAGTCTTATACATTCCCATAGTGTGCTTTCCTATCCCAGAGCTGTTCCTGAAGAGATAATCCTTGTCTTATAGATATATAGAATATCATTATTATAAAAGAGATTGCGCAAAGCCCATATATCACATAGCCAGCTAATCGAGAAAACCATCTATGCCTCAGCGGTGGCTAATACCGGGCTGTCTGTCATTGATCTCCAGGAAGCCTAGTCCCATAGGACACGTCGCTCCCATCCTGCATGATGACATATGTCATGTCACACAGATGACACTGGAGTTGGTGTGGCAATCAGAGAAATGCAAATCAAAACAACTCTGAGATTCCATTGTATACCTATAAGAATAGCCAAGATAAAAAACACTGATGACAACTTATGCTGGAGAGGTTGTGGGGTAAAGGAAACACTCCTGCATTGCTGGTGGGAATGCAAGCTGATACAACCATTTGGATGTCAGTGTGGTGATTCCTCAGAATATTAGGAAACAACCTTCCTCAAGACTCAGTAATATCACTTTTGGGTATATATTCAAAGGATGCTCAGTTGTACCACAAGGACATGTGCTCAACTGTTCATAGCAGCATTGTTTGTCATAGCCAGAATCTGGAAACAACCTAAATGCCCCTCGATTGAAGAATGGATAAGGAAAACGTGGTATATGTACACAATGGAGCACTACACAGCAGAAAAAAATGATGACATCTTGAATTTTTCAGGTAAATGGACGGAGCTAGAAAACGTCATTTTGATTGCGGTAACCCCAACCCAGAAAGACAATTATCATATGAACTCACTCATAAATGGTTTATAAACACAAAGCAAAGAAATCCAGTCTACGAATCACAATCTCAGAGAACCTAGACAACAATGAGGATCCCAAGAGAGTCATACATAGATCTAATCTACATGGGTGGTAGAAAAAGACAAGATATCCTGAGTAAATTGGGAGCATGGGAACCTTGGGAGAGGGTTGAAGGGGAGGGGATGGGAGAGGCAGGGAGGGGAGCAGACAAAAATGTAGAGCTCAATAAAAATCAATAAATAAAAGAAAAGAAAATAAGAAAGAAATATGTATAATGACATTGTTTACCTTCTTTGATAAAAAATATGAATGTATGTGTCACTTCATCTATATGTTTCTTATGCTTGCTTCTTCCTTGGCTCTTTTTCTTTTGTGTGTCTTATCCTGTTAAGGTTTATTTGATTTCTTTCTTTTCTTATTTTATAATTATTCTTTAGATGGCAGGGTATGGATTTGGATGCAAGAGGAGGTGGAGAGAATCAGAGAAGATGGGAGAAGGGAAACCATAATCAGAATATATAATAGAAATAACATCCATTTTTATTTTTTTACATATCAGCAATTTTCTACTCCTTTATCTCTCCTGCTCCCTCCCCCACCTCTCACCTAACCCCCCCCCCATCCACATCTCCTCTATCTCCACTTAGATGGTGTAAGTCCTCCCATGGGAATCAACAAAACATGGCACATCAAGCAGAGGCATGGCTATGTGCCCTCCCACACCCCCTGAATCAAGGCTGAGCAAGGCAACCCATCATAAGGAATAGGTTCCAAAGGGCCAACTCATGCATGAGGAATTGGTCCTGCTCCCAAGTGTATAGGCTAGGGGCTCCACAAAAGACTAAGCTACACTACTGACACTCAGTTTCAGAAGGCCATGCAGGCTCCCTAGCTGTCCATCCAGAGTCTGTCATCTCCTTTAAGCTGCAGATTTTTTCTTTATGATTTTGAGCCTCCTTTACTTATACAGTCCTTCCACCCTCTCTTCAACTGGACTCCTGGAGATGGACCTAGTACTTGGCTGTGGATCTCTGCATCTGTTTCCATCAGGTACTGGATGAAGACTCTATGATGAAAGATAGGGCAGTTACCAATCTGATTGCAGGGGAATGCCAGTTCAGGCACCCTCTCCACTACTGCTAAAAGTCTTAGCTGGGGTCATCCTATTGGGTTCCCAGGAACTACCCTGTCACCAGGTTTCTCCCCAAGCCTACAATGACCACTTCTATCAAGATATCTTCCCCCATCACTCTCCTGCTTTGTCCTGCCTACAATTAAGCCATCCCCTGTCCCCTCCCCTCTACTTTCCCATGCACACAGTTTACCCAGGGTATCCTATCTATTTCCTCTTCTTAGGGAGATCCATATGTCCCTCTTAGGGTCTCCTCTTTACCTAGTTTCTCTGGGGCTGAGGATTATAGCCTGTTAATCCTTCACTTGGCATCAAATACCCACTTATGAGTGACAATATACTGTGTTTGTCTTTCTGGGTCTGGGTTACCTCACTCAGGATGATTCTTTTCTAGTTCCATCCATTTGCCTACAAATTTCATGATGTCATTGTTTTTTATTCCCTTCTGAATAATGCTTCATTGTATCACTAAACCACATTTTCTGTATACATTCTTCAGTTGAGGAGCGTCTATGTTGTTTTCAGGTTCTGGCTATTGTGACTAATGCTATGTACCTAGTTGAACAAGTGTCCTTGGGGTATGGTTGAGCATTCTTTAGGTATATTCCCAAGAGTGGTATCACTGGGTCTTGAGGTAGATTGATTCCCAATTGTCTGAGAAACTACCATACGGATTTCCAAAGTGGCTGTACAAGTTTCCACTCCCACTAGCAGTAGAGGAGTGCTCCCCTTAGTCTACATTCTCTCCAACATAGGCTGTCATTAGTGGAAAAACATCCATTTTTAATAAAAAAAATCAAGATAAAAACCAAACTAAATGCTCATCAATAGAAGACTACCTGTTTAACACCCAAGGAATAGTTTCGTAATAACTTAAAAAGAAGTCTTTTCTTTATATACACACTTAGGAAACTGTCTCCAGAAATTATATTAAGAAGAAAAAATGGCATGCAACTATGGGTGATACTCTTTACATAATAAAATTATGCTTGCACAGCCTACATTTGAGTTTAGTGAGAGAGCACCACCTAGAAAGCTGCAGGCTTAATTTGATCCTTAGTGGTTCGGCAAGGTGGAAAAAAGAAGGTAGAAATAACTGTCTCTTAAGTCTCTACCAAGATTCCCGTTAAGCAATGGCTAAGATTTATTACAAGTACTATCACAGGCATATAAATATATACAGGGTGAACTGACATCTTCCTCTCACTGCAAGGGGCAATGGGTACCATAGCAACATTTGCAGGTCATGAGAGACAGCACAGCAGCAGTTCGGATGAACATGTGTTCAATATTGTATCCCTGTTTTCCACTGATCTGCTATGGTATCATTGTTGGTAACAAATATTGTTTTAAACCCATACTTAGAAACAATTGTTTACTGAAATTTGAGCAATTCTCCTTATAAAACTGTAAGTACCTTTGCTACTAAAATTACTGAAATACTGAACTGATTAGCTGAAGACCTTCCATGACATTTAAGACGTGTTACTCCTAAGTTCTTCCCATTCTCTCCATTTCCCACCGAATACTAACACGTTATAAAGCATAACCTTTAAATCATGCAGAGGAAGAAAAATTTATCAATGAATTACATCATAAATGAAATCATGTTTACTCCTACTTGTTTGGACAGCAGGAGTTCCAAACCAATTTATGTTAACCAAAGCCAGAAAATGCACTACACTGCCCACTAGATGGCCCACACAAATATTTTTTAGCTATTAAAAGACCCCGAAAAGGCAAAAGAAATACCTAATAAAATAGTGCATTAAATTTGTTTCCTTTTGCATAACAAATGATACATAGAAAGGATGAGTCCTAGTCATTTTAGCATGGTTTCATATTGAGGAATTAATAAAGCTTCTCCACATTTTAGTGATACTTTAGGGGTACTCCACAAGTCTAGTGATACTAGAAGTTTTTTTTGTTTTTGTTTATTTAAGAACTAGTGTGACTAATGTTTAGCTTTTTCTGGGAACCACTGAAACACTCCACCTACTGTTGTCCCACATTGGTAAGTATAACAGGTTGTGCTTTTTAATTTTTAGGTAACTACAATGCCTGCAATGTGCATCACTTTCCCATTTGAGTAAATTTCTCTTGAAAACTTCATAACTGAAATTTTGAACAGGAAGGAGCCATTTATATACAATAAGTGCACTCTTTCCTACTGCACTGTATACATTCAAATTCAGTGTCTTTTAATGGAAAAAGACAGCTAACTTAACTGTTAACTTGTATGTATTTTATTTAGTTCAGGACCCATTTACAACCAACTGCCTCTAAAGAGGTGCTTTTACTAGTTTGAATTTAAAATGAAATACTTAAGATTTCTAAAAATAGTAGAGAATAAGTGATTTCCTTAATGATTAATCACCTGTGGTTCAGCTGGTTACAGAATATCAGTGTGCGCTACATTTCAGTAATGATCATTACCTTGATTTTCTAGGGGAAAAGAAAGGTCTAATCAGTTTCAGGTCCTGTGAACTTTCAAAGAGAAAACAAATTTTTCTTCATCTTGCAAATTATATTTTCCTCATATACCATCTAACTTGGGGTTCAAGCCTACTGCTTTGCAGGCAAAGCACACCAGAAAGGGGTTTCATCTCTTCTGAGACTCTGCAATTCTGTCTTAATATTTTACCTGTCATTTTGTCCAAGACCTTGCTTCCTAAAAGGCACCACAGAAAGAACATCAATTGCTGCTGGCTGCACTTGCCACTTTTGATCCTGTTATAGGACAATCTAGCTTCCATTGTTCTTCCGCTCATTGTTATCTCTGAACCTTTGAAAAATGTTTAATGCTGAAGAGGTTTTGGAGTTTGTGAACTAAAAAGTGTTGGATAACTTAAACACAGTTCAAGGGCAGACTTCCTAGTTTACCATTTCTACTTTGGGAAAGGAAAGGCTGAAAAAGTGAGAGGGAAAAAAAAATCTTTGGATCTAAGAAAGGGTTTCCGCTTCCAGTAACTACAAAATTGGTAATGAGATTCTAAAACTGTGCTGGACTGCAGCAAGCAAACCAGCAAGTTCTCAGTGTGCTTTGATCTTTGTAAAGAAGAATCACATGAAGACTAACTCATGGCTGTTCCCATGTTTGCTTTACATTTAGAAAATTGTTACATGAAATGAAACTGAACCACGAAAATTATGTAAAGATAAACATGGACCTTTTTCCATATTCTCCACCTTTTTTTTGTCCAAAACAACAACAAAAGTCTTTTATTCACCTGTGATGCCTTTCTGGTAGCTCCTGGTGAAGTCCATGTCCTTTAAATAGTCTTATTGTCTATTTTTCTCATTCTTTCTTTTTCCTTCCTTCCATTTTTTCTATTTTTTTATTTTTTTTATTGAGAAAAGGAAAAAAAAAACAAGATTCTGCCTCCTCCCAGCCTCCCATTTCCCTCCCCTCCTCCCACCCTTCTTCCCTCCCCCAACTCCTTTCCCCTCCCTCTCCATTCCAAAGAGCAGTCAGGGTTCCCTGCCCTGTGGTAAGTCCTAGGGCCTCCCCCATCCGTCCATATCTAGGAAGGTGAACATCCAAACTGGCTAGGATCCCACAAAGCCAGCACATTAAGTAGGATCAAAACCCAGTGCCATTGTCCTTCGCTTCTCATCAGCCCTCATTGTTCGTCATGTTCACAGAGTCCGGTTTTAGCCCATGCTTTTTCATTCACAGTCCAGCTGGCCTTGGTGAGCTCCCAAGAGATCAGCTCCACTGTCTCAGTGGGTGGGTGCACCCCTCGTGGTCCCGACTTCTTTGCTCATGTTCTCCCTCCTTCTGCTCCTCATTGGGACCTTGGGAACTCAGTCCAGTGCTCCAGTGAGGGTCTCTGTCTCTATCTCCATCCATCACCAGATGAAGGTTCTAAGGTGATATACAAGATATTCGTCAGTATTGCTCTAGGATAGGGTCATTTCAGGTTCCCTATCCTCAGCTGCCCAAGGTGCTAACTAGGGACATCGCCTTGGGCTCCTGGGAGTCACTCTAGGTTCAAGTCTCTTGCCAACCCTAAGGTGGCTCACTTAGCTAAGAATTGTGCTTCCGTGCTCCCCTATCCCACCTTCCTTCATCCCAATCATTCTTTTTCCCCAAGTTCCCCACATCCTCCCCTTCTCCCCTTTCTCTCCCCATCTCCCCTTACCCCCAACACACCCCAACCCCAAGATCCCAATTTTCTCCCCGGCAATTTTGTCTACTTCCCATAGCCAAGAGGATAACTATATGTTTTTTCTTGGGTTCACCTTCTTATTTAGTTTCTTTAGGTTCACCAAATGTAGTTTCCGTGACCCTTATTTATGGCTAGAAACTAATTATGAGTGAGTACATCCCATGTTCATCTTTTTGGATCTGGGATGCCTCACTCAGAATAGTGTTTTCTATTTCCATCCACTTGCATGCAAAATTCGAGAAGTCAATGTTTTTTTTTTACCTCCGCATAGTACTCTAATATGTAGATATTCCATACTTTCTTCATCCATTCTTCCAATGAAGGACATCTAGGTTGTTTCCATGTTCTGGCTATTACAAATAATACTGCTATGAACATAGCTGAACAAATGCTTTTGTCATATGATAGGGCATCTCTTGGGTATATTCCCAAGAGTGGTATTGCTGGGTCTAGGGGTAGGTTGAACAACACCTTCCATTTTTTGTATCCCCCTCGTGATCCTCCCAATCCAAGAGCAATGGAGGTCCTTCCATTTTTTGGTATCCCCCTCAATTTCTTTCTTCAATGCCTTAAAGTTCTTGTCAAATAGATCTTTCACTTCCTTGGCTAGAGTTAGCCCAAGATATTTTATGCTGTTTGTGTCTATCGTGAAAGGTGAAGCTTCTCTGATTTCCCTCTCTGCTTCCATATCCGTTGTTTATAAGAGGGTGATTGATTTTTTGGAGTTGATCTTGTATCCTACCACATTACTAAAGCTGTATATCAGCTGTAAAAGGTCTTTCGTGGAGTTTTGGGGGTCGCTTAAGTACGCTATCATATCATCTGCAAATAACGAAAGTTTTACTTCTTCCTTTCCAATTCAAATCCCCTTGATCCCCTTATGTTGTCTTATTGCTATTGCTAGAACTTCAAGCACTATATGGAAGAGGTATGGCGAGAGTGGACAGCCTTGTCGTGTTCCTGAGTTAAGCGGGATGGCTTTTAGTTTCTCTCCGTTTAATTTGATGTTAGCTGTCAGCTTGCTGTATATAGCTTTTATTATATTTAGGTATGACCCTTGTATCCCTAATCTCTCCAATACTTTTATTATAAAGGGATGTTGAATTTTGTAAATGCTTTTTCAGCATCTAATGAAATGATCATATGTTTTTTTTTTCAGTTTATTTATATGATTGATTACATTGATAGATTTTCGTATGTTGAACCAGCCCTGCATCTCTGGGATGAAGCCTACTTGTTCATAATGGATAATTTTTTGAAAGTGTTCTTGGATTCGGTTTGCCAGTATTTTGTTGAGGATTTTTGTGTCGATGTTCATGAGTGAGATTGGCTTATAATTCTCTTTACTGATTGAGTCTTTGTGCGGTTTTGGTATCAGAGTAACTGTAGCTTCATAAAAGGAACTTGGCAATGCCTCTTCTGTTTCTATATTGTGAAATACATTAAGGAGTATAGGTATTAGGTCTTCTTGGAAGTTCTGGTATAATTCCGCATTGAAACCATCTGGTCCTGGGCTTTTTTTGGTAGGGAGGTTTTTGATAACAGCTTCTAATTCTTCGCAACTAACAGGTCTATTTAGATTGTTCACCTGGTCCTGGTTTAACTTTGGTATATGGTATTTATCTAAAAAAGTGTCCATTTCATTTACATTTTCCAGTTTTGTGGCGTACAGGCTTTTGTAGTAAGATCTAATGTTTCTCTGAATTTCCTCCATGTCTGTGGTTATGTCCCCCTTTTCATTTCTGATCTTATTAATTTGCACACTCTCTCTCTGCTGTTTAATTAGGATGGATAGTGTTTTGTCAATCTTGTTGATTTTCTTCAGGAACCAGCTTTTTGTTTCATTGATTTTTTTGGATTATTTTCTGTGTTTCTGTTTTGTTGATTTCAGCCCTCAGTTTGATTATTTCCAGTCTTCTACTCCTCCTAGGTGAGTCTGCTTCTTTTTTTTTTCTAGAGTATTCAGGTGGGCTGTTAAGTCTCCAATGTGAGCTTTCTATGTTTTCTTTAAGTGGGCACTTAGTGCTATGAACTTTCCTCTTAGGACTGCTTTCATAGTGTCCCATAAGTTTGAGGATGTTGTTTCTTTATTTTCATTGAATTCCAGGAAGACTTTGATTTCTTTCTTTACTTCTTCCTTGATCCAGGTATGGTTCGGTAGTTGACTGTTCAGTTTCCATGAATTGGTAGGCTTTCTGGGGGTAGCCTTGCTGTTGAATTCTAACTTTAATCCATGGTGATCTGATAAGACACAGGCGGTTACTAATATTTTTTTTGTAACTGTGGAAGTTTGCTTTGTTACCGACTATGTGGTCAATTTTCTAGAATGTTCCATGAGCTGCAGAGAAGAAGGTATATTCTTTCCTATTTGAGTGGAATGTTCTATAGATGTCTGTTAAGTCAATTTGCTTCATTACCTCCATTAATTCTCTTATTTATCTGCTAGGTTTCTGTCTGATTGACCTGTCCATTGGTGAGAGAGGAGTGTTGAAGTCTCCTACTATTAGTGTGTGCAGTTTGATGGCAGCCTTGAGTTTTAGCAATATTTCTATTATATATGTGGGTGCTTTTATATTAGGGGCATAGATGTTCAGGATTGAGACTTCATCCTGATGAACTGTTCCTGTTATGAGTATAAAATGCCCCTCTCCATCTCTTTTGATTGATTTAAGTTTGAAGTCAACTTTGTTAGAAATTAGTATGGCCACACCTGCTTGTTTCTTAGGTTCATTTGCTTGATAAGCTTTTTCCCATCCCTTTATTCTGAGTAGGTGCCTGTCTTTGTGGTTGAGGTGTGTTTCTTGTAAACAGCAGAATGTTGGATCCTGTTTTCTTACCCAATCTCTTAGCCTGTGCCTTTTTATAGATGAGTTGAGCCCATTGACATTAAGTGATATTAATGACCAATGGTGGTTAACTCCAGTCACTATTTTAGTCGTAGAGTTTGTGTGTTTCCCTTCTTTGAGTTGTGTTGGTGAAGGGTCTCTAGATGTCTGAGTTATTGTGGTCATTGTTGGACTCCTTGGTTAGTGATTTTCCTTCAGTTACTTTCTGTAAGGCTGGATTTGTGGCTGCGTATTGTTTAAATTTGTTTTTATCCTGGAAAATTTTATTTTCTCCGTTTATAGTGAACGAAAGCTTGGCTGGGTATAGTAGTCTGGGCTTGCATCCATGGTCTCTCAGTTTCTGCAGTACATCTATCCAGGACCTTCTGGCTTTCATGGTTTCCATGGAGAAGTCAGGTTTAAGTCTGATAGGTTTACCTTTATAAGTGACTTGGCCTTTTTCCTTTGCAGCTCTTAAAATTCTTTCCTTATTCTGTATGCTTTGTGTTTTGATTATTATATGGCGAGGGGATTTTTTTTTTGATCCAGCCTATTCGGTGTTCTGTATTCTTCTTGAAACTTTATAGGTACATCTTTCTTTAGGTTGGGAAAGTTTTCTTCTATAATTTTATTAAATATATTTTCTGGACCATTGAGCTGCCCTTCTTCTCCTTCTTCTACTCCAATTATTCTTAGGTTTGGTCTTTTTATTGTGTCCCATATTTTCTGAATGTTTTGTGATGAGAGTTTGTTGGACTTGCTGTTTTCTTTGATCAGTGTGTTTATTTTCTCTATGGTATCTTCAGAATCTGAGATTCTTTCTTCTATCTCTTGTATTCTGTTGGTTATGCTTGTTTCTGTAGACTCTGTTTGTTTTCTTAAATTTTCCATGTCCAGCCGGCCCTCTGTTTGTGTTTTCTTCTTTGCCTCCATTTCAGTTTTCAGGTCTTGAACTGTTTCCATTATCTGTTTGATTGACTTTCCTTGGTTTTCTAGGGTATCATTCACTGATTCATTCAATTCTTCAAACTTTCTGGTATATTTCTCATCCATTTCTATAAGGGTGTTTTTTACATGCTGTTTAAGGGCATCAATCACTTTCATGAAGTCAATCTTTTCTACTTCTTCTTGATTAAGGTGTTCATGTCCTCCCGTTGTGAGGTCACTGGTTTCTGGTGGCTTCATGTTGCTTTTCAGCTTGTTGGGTGAATTCTTGTATTGGTGTCTGCCCATCTCTTCTTCCAAATGCCCCCTTATGGATCTTCTTTTACCGGATCAGGTCTCCTTGCCTACTGATGTACCTTCCCAGTGCTGGCTCTCCCCAGTGATGGCTCTCCTGATGCCGAGATCAGATCTCCATGCCCAATGATGGATCTCCCCAATGCTGGCTCTCCTGGCACCCAGATCTGATCTCTGTGCTGGTTGGGTAGCTCGTAAACAAAGCACCTACCTTACTTGGTGCAGGCAGGCTATAGAAACAAAGAACTCCCACCGGCTTGGGTGCCCTGAGGATTCGTACCCAGTGCCCAGACAGGCTGGGCTGAGTGATGTTATGTGTCGAAAGAGGGCAGTGGGGCCGAAGTGGGGAGGGTTCTGTATTCAAGCTGCGTGGGATAGGAAGGAAGAGGCAGTATGCAGGGAGTAGAGGCCCTGCAGAGAGCCCAAGAAGGATAGGGGGTTGAGGAACTTCTGAGTTCCCTGTTTCGGGCTGGCGCTGCGGGGTCAGAAACTCACCCCAATGTTGGCTATCCTGGCGCTGAGCTATTTTTTTTCTCATTCTTTATTTTCTCTTTTCATCCCAGCTCTGAGGATTGAACCCAGGGAGGTGCTTTTGCTGGCAAATCAAGCATTCTACCACAGAGCAAAATCCCCAACTCCTTCCTATTCTTTTATCCTTTTTATTTTTCTTCATTCTCAAGCCCTTCATTGGGGAGGAAAGAGTGCCTACAGACAGTGCTTTGCTTGGGAAACTTTGTAATAGAGTCATTTGAAGGACTCTCCTTTCTTTGAATGGCTTATCAAAAACCATTCAGAAAACACATTCCCTTAGGCAGTTTCAATCAATTTAAATTCCCAAAGACCTTTAAAGGTGTTTGCTTCTAAACTGTCTGTTTCACTGTGTCCTGCTTCTCAGATGGCCTTAGAGGAAAGGAATAATGAAGACCAGAAAGGAGAAAGTTTGCTTCCCCCAAGCTTACAAAAACACTATCTGGGCAATGAATCTTTGGATTGGATTATCCAAGCAGAAACTACTAGGGAAGGGAGAATTCTAAAATTTTTCAGTGCCATGCTTCTCTACACCTTCCTGTCAGATGGTTTTCTGGCCTCTTCACAATCAGCTTCAGTAACAGGCAGGCAATTAACCACCTCAGAGTCTGAGCTTTACAAAAGAACTAGGAATTCAAAATAGGGTTTGAACCATAGCATCCATGCCCCCATCTTTCTGATTTCATTTCCTTTCTTGCTGTAACCTTAAAAAATTGTTAATAATATAGCTTGGGAAACTTCCACTGTTATCAGGGACTCCATTCTTTCTGAAGGCTGTATCAGCAACTAGGATGTGAACTGTAATGCCGTATATAGCTATTTCTTTCTTCCCTCATTATCTTTTCTACAAACAGTGCTACAAAGATTTGTTCCCAAGCTGCGTTCTCTGTGTGTTTAAGAGAGGCTCTGATTGTGTTTGGGCGAAAACTAGAGAAGGTAACTAATATTCATTGTAGCACTGTGATTCAGATAATCTATTAAAGATATTTGATATTTAATCAGGCAATATCTAGGAAATGGGGATATAGCAAAAACTAAGGCAGTAGCACTGTTAGAGATTTCTGATTTAACTGTTAGAATTAGTGTTTGTTTAAACTTTTAGGTTTGCCCATTTGACAGGTGAGAAAATCAAAGTTCCTTATAGGAAGCATTGTTCCTTAGACTAGAATCCCATAGAAATCTGGAGCCCTTGATTTCTAATTTATTGGATATGGGCTCTTCATCCTCTGCAACTACAATTACAACACTCTGGTCTTCCCAATAAAAAGAAAGACAAAAGTATAAGTAATATTATACAGACTGCACTTAGCTTTAGGTCTCTCTCTCTCTCTCTCTCTCTCTCTCTCTCTCTCTCTCTGTGTGTGTGTGTGTGTGTATGTGTGTGTGTACAATAACAATAAAAAGGAGGCTATGGATTTGAAAGAGAGCAGGAATGGTATTTAAGAGAGAAAATAGAAGGGATAAATGTTATAATCACATTATTGTCTAGAAAACGTTTTTTAAAAGGTAATGAGACTTGAGGGCTATCAATAAACCTATTCCCTTGCTCTGAACAATGGTCCCAAACCTCTCCATTTCTCTGTACTAAAAACCTACAAATCACAATTGATTTTACATCTTGAAACTAAATGGCATGATCTTTTACATACTACCATACCCTAAGTCCCAGTCTCCAGCCCCTTTTTTTAAAACTTGAAGTGGGTTAAACTAAAATTTCCACAAGTTGACCTGAACATTCTTTCCCAAAGGATTCAGGGACAGACCCCACATGTTTATCCATGACTTTTGCCAAGATTTACATGTAGAGTAAGTCGGTTATTCCAATGTATAGATGACTTGGTTACTATACCCATACGCAGGAACAATCTGAACAACGTGTATGTATTCAAAACTTACCCAATGATTTGGAATACAAGTCCTCTTCTTCCAAAATGCACTGAATCCAACAGAGGTTTTAAGACTTGGAACTATTAGACAATTCCAGGGAAAGTAGTATATCAGAAGAAAAAATTAAATTAAGTAAGCATTTTCCTTTGCATAATACCCAGGGACAACTCTAGTCCTCTTTCACTATTTGGATTTCTGCATCTAGGCTACTAGCTAAGCCTGTGTGTGTGTTTCCTAAGGAGAATCTCTGTGATGAGAGAAGGCATATAACCAACAAGAAAAAGGCATTTAACCAAATAAATCTCCCTTACTCAGAACCCTGCACTTAGTTTCCCTCGGATAGATGTACCTTTTCTCCCTTTTGTAACTCAAAGAACAGGGATTGCCCTGGGAGCATTAACCTGCATATTGAGGCCATCCGAATGTATTGTGAGATGTGTGGCTGAAACACTAGACTCAATATCTTTAGAACAGTCAGCTCTCTTTAGCCTACTACTGCATAGCATTCTCCAAGAGAAAAAGCCTTCAAGCTTACTATAGGACATCCATTAATAGCATATACCTCACAGGTAGCAGCCTCTGGCTTAAATGGGTATGCTGGCTGGTTGATAGCGGCTTACTTCTAGAATATTCCGAAGTTACTCTAGACCTTCGTTGTTCTTACTTGAGCGACCTTGATCTTTACTCCAGATCCCTTCACTTTAGAACATCAGTGTACTCAACCTATAAAGTAATTCCTTCAGTTCAAATGTCCTCAGTGATCGAAATATACTGGACACAGAGGTTACTGGTCTTATGGATGGGAGTAGCTTTGTGGAAGAAGGGTAGAAACTTGAGGAGGATTCAGGGGTCTTCCCTTACCAAGAGCCCCAAGGTTCAGGTCCTGTAAGACACCAGCTGATCAGTCTCATAGCTCTCACTCAACCCATAATTTCAACTAAAGAGAAAAGGGTTACCACATACACAAACTCTATCTCCCTAGAAACTTCCCCATAAAACATGACTTGACCTGAAAGTACTCCAATTCCTAGAAGCCACACTGGTGCCTCAACAAAATCAGTGCAAATCACAGAGACAGCAAAGGGAGAAGACAATGTAACTTGAAGGAACTTCTACCTGACTGGACAGCCATTGGAGCCCACTTGTCTGTAATTTGATCCCTCGTTCTTTCAGTCTCTACAAATGTCCCATGAATTCCTCCTCCAATATAAAGAATAAGTTTTACAAGGAAAGCATTGAAGTATGACTTATGTACAGATGGAAGGTTCAGATTTCCTAAGTTTTCCAATGGAAAGTTATTGATATATTGATATTCTGCATAACTCCTGACACCTGGGAGGAGATAAGCTTCCCCAGTTAAGTAACAGTCCTTTCTTTCTTTCTTTCTTTCTTCTTTCTTTCTTTCTTCTTTCTTTCTTTCTTTCTTTCTTTCTTTCTTGTCTGTCTGTCTGTCTATCTCTCTTTTCTTCCTTTCTTTCATATCCTTTTTTCACTGAAGAGATGCTTTAAAGTAATATCTCAAAATAATTCACCTTTTTGGCATGGTGAATATGCCACCCTAGCCCTTTGTGACCTATTTAGAACAGAATCGCACCTACAAGATAATTGGAAAATTGATTATACCAAAATGCCCTCATATTGAATATTTAGATTCTTTGTCTTTTATAAATGGATAAAGCATTCTCTATCATAGCCAAGAGGGTCTTAGACACGATGAAATATTTACTCACAAAAATAATTCAATGGTTTAACCATATTACTCAATCTATACAGACAATAGCATTTTTTTCATTCTCCAAATTACATATGTAATCTTGAGATATCTACAGATAAAATACTCCCCATACACCGCGGGCATCAGATAAGGTATAATGAGTTATGTAGACCCTGAAAAGGACCTCTGTCCTTCTTTACCAGTAAACATGGTTATTCTACACATTAGCATTCTTGCAAATAGAAGGCCATTCCTATTTACAAGTCCCTTCCTTGGTTCTGAGAGTACTGACCTCATAAATTCTGACTCACTCTTAATCAAGCTCAATAAGAATTTTTTTTTTGACTCACAGAATAGCTTCACCTTTCAGCCTGGCAAGCCAAGTCTTAACTGAGATGTATGGGACCACCTAATTCTTGATTTGATACCCAATTGGAAGGTCCTTACACTCTCCTTTTTATTTCAACTGTTATTACAGTTCCAGGCACTGTAGTTTAAATTCACATCTCTAAGGTCAAGCCAGTAGGATGTGTTAATAGGACAGCTAGCTATGAAAGTCATTGCCTGACCCTCTTATACCTGGGAGCCAGTAAAGGACCTCAGCTTCCTGTTCAAGATAGTTGATATTCTGTTGAGTTTTCCCTACTTACTGAACTAAGGTTGAGGGCTTTTACTCAATTGTACCCCAAATATTTCTTTATCCAACCTCAGCTCCCCTTCCCTTCCTTACCCGAGTATTTTTTAGATCAGTTTTCAGTGACTTAACAGGGGATCTTCTCCTTCTTGAGTAACTCCAGAACTTTCCCCCTGAGGAAATTACATGCCTTCTATCTTAAGTCTTTCCTGCTTTGTATGTTCCTAGTCCCCCACTTCATTTAACTGATTCTTTCACCATGGCCAAAGAGATGACCTACCTCTTAAACATGATTCCACTCTGTTGTCTATTTAAGTGCCAAGAACTGGGAAAGTGTAATACACCAACTCACACTCCTGTTGGCCAATACTACAACTCAACTGCAATTATCTTCTCAGAGGACAACAGGGGATATCCAAAACTAACTTCCTTACCCAGAACAGAAAACATCTCAGTCCCTTTTCTTTTTCAGACATCTCCAGTGTTCTTCCCAACCCCTTCTTTTTTCTCCAAAGTGTCTAGTCTTGTCTTTCAAATTTATATTTTTAACTGAGCAGAAAGATGATAGAGCCGGACCAAATTCATCTTTTTCATATTAGTCACAGGGTTATATTCAAGTATATTGTATTTGTGTTGACCCTCTTTTAGTTTTAGTTTTGATTTAATAACAAGTATTCAATTCAAAGTTAGGATATAGCCCATAGGTTGATCCACTAGTTACTTTTCTCTGATGCTACATCCTGCTGTTCTTATAGATCATTCTTTACAAAACATGCTTTCTAATTTTCTTTCTTTTTTTGTTTCGTATGTATTCTCCCTCTCTCCAATTAGCATTTGTATTCATGCATAAATAAATGGTTATCCTTAATTTTGCTTATTTTGTGACAGTTTTCAGAAGTTTCCTTTTCTACTCTCTTACACTTCTGGGATTTCTCACCCAGTGCATGCATTTTTTTCCTTGCTCAATATCTGTCTCACTTCTCCATTTCCTTCTAAACCAACAGAGACATCCAATGCTCTCTGGTTTAAACCAGTTGAAAGGACAGCTTGGTATATTAGACCTCATATGTCTTTTACAATGTATCTTAATACTACATAGAAAAGCTCTTTATTGGGTATCAACTTCTGAGGAAGACCTATCTCTCATGTGTCTTCTTCTTGGATCCTAAGACAAATGTCTTGAATCACCTTTTGTTGTCTTTTCAATAAAATGCATACATCTCCTAAGGGCACCCTTCTCTAGGAACATAAATAAAGGACTTGGTTGCTTGTGGACAATGTCAAATATTCTGTTCAATGAAATCATCCTCTTCTGTGTCAGTCTCCCACTTATTGTAGCTACTCATACTACTCAGACTACTCATACTCAAATAGAGATAAAACAAAATGTATTACAAAATTGAGTACTTCTAGGACTCAATGAAGTTTGCTTACCTTTCAATACTTCTCCTTCATGGTTCTTAAGCTGGAATGCTCCTTGTAAATATATTTTATCACTATTTCTTCCTCTTCAACTATCTTGAGGATTCTTTCTAATACTCTCTTCTTTCTCCCCAATGTGCTCAGCCTCCTCTTTCCTATTTGTAGCTACAACCTAGCTGAAGGATTACATATCAGTATATGTGCACAGAACACACACACACACAAACACACACAAATAGTTTCAAGTCTCTTACAAAAGGATTTGTTCTCTGGAGCATATTATTCCTGAGATACGTATTGCCAGGGAAAATTATTTCCCACTATTTCCTATGTTTACCTGAAGACATCTACATTGAAATTTTGACTTAATTCCTCCTTTGGTTTCTCTGAGACTATCAGGCTATGAATTGATAATTGTTTGAATATGGAATATATAAATTACAGAGTTAATCTTATAAAACTGTGTTAGCTATGATAAACAAGAACATCAGCAATCAAAACAAAAAACTAAGCAAACAAAACCTCCAAGAACAGCTAAATTGTGTTGCAACTTTGATTCCCCAAAAGTTTAGTATCTTACATCTTACTCTTAACAATCACATTTACTGAAAGGAAGAGAGTTGTTTCAATTAAAAGTCAGATGTCAAATGGACAAAAATTGTAGAGCTTATGTAAGAACAGGCCACCAATGTCAAATATGTGAGCTCCCTAGCCTATTGCTGGCTGTTTTGACTGACAACTATTCTCCCGCTGCTGGCGTTGCTTTTGCTTGTTTTCATTGCTGACATATCTGGACTAACTTATTTATGTTGTTTGTTAAGTTCACTTCAAGCCAAGCATGTCCAACCTATTGTTATTCTCCAACAATATCAATTACTTCTGCTTAATTTGTCCCCTCTTAGTGTTGCACCTTCTGATAAGTAAATCCATACTCAAGTCTCATCATACCAAGATACCACCTCTTCATCTGCCAATCTGTCTCCTGCTGTAGCCATAGACAGCCATGGAAGAGGATATTCAGGGTAGAGACAATGACCCTAATCAGAAGAAGCTACTTCTTAGAAGAAAGTGTCTCCGACTTGAGGAGGAAAACATTGGCAGGAAAACAGTTAAGAAATTGATAAAGGGCACAGATTGTCAGGGAAGCAGCTTAAAACTTTCAACTGTGACTCTTTCACTGAGCGATGGAAAAATCCCCAAGCTATTGTGATTTTACTTCCAAGCATTTCTATTGCATTGCAAAATTAAATATACGCTAGCTCAGTTCAGCTTATAACTGGACAAAAGGCTGAATAGCAAACTGATAAACAATAAATGTGATTAGGTTATTTCCTATTGCAAACACATATCTTGAGCTTGGGCTATACTAAGTAGCTCTTACTTGACTACAAAGTCAGATTAATGACAGTAAACTGTGCTTAACTGCCCACTCCACAGCCCAGGAAATTGAATCAGGCAAGGAGAGTAATGATTAAATGTGATTAGACTACTCATAGGCCCTACCGTCTATTTGAGGGAAAACAACATTTTTATGACTTTTTAGTTCTGGAATGGTGTGTGCAAAATAACATCCCTGTACTAGCACCCTATTTCAAAAATAGCATTGTGCAGGCATATGATATTTGATTGATTGCCCCTTTCATTAGTAGTTCCCATAGCTACTACATATGAATGACTCATCCACAGAATGAAAAACTATTTTATACATAATGTTCACTTCCTCCTGGATGAAAATCTTCATAATCACTTTAGTAAAAGCTTCAAAAACAAATCACCAGGGCAGCTGATCCTTTGCATTCTGTCTACTTTGATATTCTTTTTTTTTTTATTGAAAGAAAAAAAAAGAAATTCCCGCCTCCTCCCAGCCTCCCATTTCCCTCCCCCTCCTCCCACTCTTCTCTTCCTTTCCCCACTTCTCTCCCCCTGCCTCTCCAGTCCAAAGAGCCCTCAAGGTTCCCTGCCCTGTGGAAAGTCCAAGGTCCTCTCCCCTCCATCCAAGTCTAGGAAGGTGAACATCCATACTGGCTAGGCTCCCACAAAGCCAGAACATGAAGTAGGATCAAAACCCAGTGCCATTGTCTTTGGCTTCTCATCAGCCCTCATTGTCCACCATGTTCAAAGAGTCCGGTTTTATCCTATGCTTTTTCAGTCACAGTCCAGCTGGCCTAGTTCGTTATTTTCACTACATTAAACCTTTATGCAGTCATTCCTCTCATCTCTGCTTCATTCACTGTCTGTGAAGGTGCTCTAGGAAAGATGCTATTAACCACACAATGCATCACACAAAATACAAGATGACTTTTTCAGTCCCCTGATAGCATTTCCTTGTATTTGTGAAGTCATTCTAAAAATATCTTCTTGGGTTTTATTTTATTAGTTAAAAAACATTTAAAGCACAACTGGTATCTGTCTGGCACTGTCTTGAATGCAACATTATCAAAATTGTTTTAAAAGAAAGGTTTTACAGATGAGGAAAATGAGGTTAAAAAGAGGGTGAGTAGTTTGCTGAAGGTCATTTCAAGGTTCAGAATATAATATTGCACCGTATCATCTTACAAAACTGGGTGGTTTCATTCATCTTAGCAGATTGAATGCTTTCAGCTTGAGGAAATTATGATGGCCACAGAGGCAAAAGTGTCTGTCTGATCTTTTCTGCTCCGACCTCCTTTATCAGTGAAGCAGGTTATATAAACTAGAATTCTTTTTCTTGTAGCAAGCCATAAAATTTAGGAAGGTCACTCTAACCTGCTCGCTCCCTGAATATTTTTATGGGATGAGCATCATACCTTATACCAGGATGTAGGATGTAAAGAGACAGCAGAAGTCATCAGCCCTCAAAACACATACATTCAAGTAACATAGGCTGAGCAGGTTGTATTTATATATTTAGGAATGTATGTGTGTGCTTGTGTGTGTGTGTGTGTGTGTGTGTGTATACACATATCTGTGTAAAAACAAAGACAGAGTCAACAAATTTGAAGGAAATCAAAGGAGTACATGAGAGGGACTGGACAGAGGAAAGAGAAGATAAAAGTATTTTAAAAAATAATTAACAATCCAGTTTTTATTTGAGCCTTCCAATACCCTGATTGTTACCACTAAAACATCCACTTGTTTTATCAGGTGGCAAAAGTTGGCTTTCCCTCCATCTTTTCATCTTAATAGGTGAGAATTTCTGTGCCATACAAACGTTTGATTGAATAATCTATTAGGCTTTTCTCTTTTTTTTAACTTTTTTTTTATTGAGAAAAGAGAAAAAAAAAAACAAATTTCCTCCTCCTCCCAGCCTCCCATTTCCCTCCCCCTCCTCCCACCCTTCTTCCCCTCCCCCCACTCTTCTCCCTCTCCCTCTCCAGCCCAAAGAGCAGTCAGATTTCCCTGCCCTGTGGTAAGTCCTAGGTCCTCCCCCTTCCGTGCATTTCTAGGAAGGTGAACATCCAAACTGGCTAGGCTCCCACAAAGCCAGCACATTACGTAGGTTCAAAACCCCGTGCCATTGTCCTTGGGTTCTCATCAGCCCTCATTGTTGGCCATGCTCAGAGAGTCCAGTTTTATCCCATGCTTTTTCAGTCACAGTCCAGCTGGCCTTGGTGAGCTCCCAATAGATCAGCTCCACTGTCTCAGTGGGTGGGTGCTCCCCTCGTGGTCCCGACTTCTTTGCTCATGTTCTCCCTCCTTCTGCTCCTCATCGGGACCTTGGGAGCTCAGTCCAGTGCTCCAGTGTGGGTCTCTGTCTCTGTCTCCATCCATCACCAGATGAAGGCTCTATGATGATATGCAAGATATTTGTCAGTATTGCTCTAGGATAGGGTCATTTCAGGTTCCCCATCCTCAGCTGCCCAAGGAACTAACTGGGGACCTCAGCTTGGGTATCTGGGAGCCACTTTAGGTTTAAGTCTCTTGCCAACCCTAAGGTGGCTCCCTTAACTAAGAACCGTGCTTCCGTGCTCCCCCATCCAACCTTCCTTCATCCCAATCCTCCCCCTTTCCCCAGCCCCCCCCATTCTCCCCTTCTACCCCCTGTTTCCCCATCTCCCCTTACCCCCATCCCACCCCACCCCCAAGATCTCAATTTTCTCCCCGGCAATTTTGTCTACTTCCCATAGCCAAGAGGACAACTATGGCCAAATGGCCATAGTTCAAATGGCCAAAAGACACTTAAGGTCATGCTCAACCTCCTTAGCAATCAGGGAAATGCAAATCAAAACAACTTTGAGATATCATCTTACACCTGTCAGAATGGCTAAAATAAAAAACTCCAATGATAGCCTTTGCTGGAGAGGCTGTGGAGGAAGGGGAACACTCATCCATTGCTGGTGGGAATGCAATCTTGTGCAACCACTTTGGAAATCGGTGTTTCGGTTTCTCAGGAAATTCGGGATCAACTTACCCCTGGACCCAGCAATACCACTCCTGGGAATATACCCAAGAGATGCCCTATCACATGACAAGAGCATTTGTTCAACTATGTTCATAGCAGTATTATTTGTAATAGCCAGAACCTGGAAACAACCTAGATGCCCTTCAATGGAAGAATGGATGAAGAAAGTGTGGAATATCTACACATTAGAGTACAATGCTGCGGTAAAAAAACAATGACTTCTCGAATTTTGCATGCAAATGGATGGAAATAGAAAACACTATCCTGAGTGAGGTATCCCAGACCCAAAAAGATGAACATGGGATGTACTCACTCATAATTGGTTTCTAGCCATAAACAAGGGTCACGGAGTCTACACTTGGTGATCCCAAAGAAGCTAAGTAAGAAGGTGAACCAAAGGAAAAGCATAGGCTTTTCTCTTTTAACCTATTGTTTTATTGTAGGGGTACTGACTATGAACTTTGTAATAGATGAGATCAAAATGCTACTTTGTTTCTTCTCCATCATAATTAACAGATATAAAATGTAAAGTTATTTGATATATCTGTAGAAATACTCATACTATATTACACTACCTGTTTTACACAACCTGATTGTGGTTGACAGTTGCATGGCTGGGGCAGACTGAGGGGCCACTGGCAGTGGCACCAGGATTTATCCCTACTGTACGTACTGGCTTTTTGGGATCCTATTCTCTTTGGAGGGATACATGGCTCAGCCTAGATATAGTAGGGAGATCCTTGGACCTTTCCCAAAACAATGTGCCTTGCCCTCCCTGAGGAGTGGATGGGGGATGAGGTGCAGGGGTAGTAGAGGGAATGGGAGGAGGGAAGGGAGTGGGAAGTTGGATTGGTATGTAAAATGAAAAAGAAAAGATAGTTTGTTTTTTAAAAAAATTAAAAATAAAATAAACATGAAATATTAGAAAATCATGCAACTTTCCGCCCTCATTATTTTATGACTGTGACAATATTTTATCTATCTAAAACCAACTGATTTTTAAAATCAGCATAATTCTTCTGTTTGTTTTCTTTTTGATGCAATGTAGTGAGATTTGGTTTTGCTTCTTTAGAATGTGCTCCCCAGAGCAGAGACAGCATTCTAGCTAGTAATTATGGAAATTGGAGTTCTATGTTCTATGTTTCTACTACTGTAGCTTGAGATCTCATTAAACTTTAGTAGACACATGTACATTTCAATTCATATTGAACTTACTGTTGCTATCCCCCTTCCTGCCCTCTTTATTATTGTTCTACTTACACTTGGCAAGACATTTGAGATTTTGACTCTGTTCTTCTATCTAGGGTCTTTAACTGCATTTTCTGAATAATGTTTGAATGTGTTCACATTGTGCCTACTTTCAAAATCAGCAGATAAAAACACTTAAGTGAGGGACAGATGGACATCTCAGGGTGTAAAGGCATCTTTTGCCAAGTCTGATGATTTGTGTTTAATCATGTTGCCTTCATACTGAAAGGTGAAAAAATAAAAACCCGAGTGCTGCAATTTATCACACATTTAAACACACACACACACACACACACACACACACACACACATACACACACACACACACACACACCACGATGCATGCATGACACTACATACACTCACTCCAGATAAATAAAAGCAATGAAAAACATAAAAGTGTTTTTAAAGAACAACAGAGTCTTAAAGTGCACAACTAATATGTTACTCCAGATCAAAAATGATTAAAAAACAAATTGGGAATATATTCAGTTAATTAGTTATTGATCTATTCACATATTTTGTATTTACACATTTTTATAGGAAAATCATAATCTGGAATGCAAAATTCATTGTTTTTTTAAGTATGCTAGAACATATTAAAAGTTCTTTTATATAAAACCTTTAAGAACATGAAAATTTGGCTTATAAGTGATAATTAGTATAAAAGCCATATGTTTACATACCTGATTTTCATCGTCTATAGGCATAAATTAATGTGTTAAGAAGGAATGACAAAAAAGATCATTCACAGCTTAAAAAAAGAAGGGCACTTATGGAGTATGCTAATTGAATAACAGATTGCCTTTTAGTATTCTTTTTTAATGGAGAATTAGGTCTAACCCATTTAGATTACTTTCTATAATACTCATGTCTTCTTCATTGCTCACTACTAATTACTTGCTCACTTATTTTTGAAGTATTTATTGAGTGCCTTTTATATTCCTGAAGGTTTTGTAAATTCTGGAATTAAAATAGTGAATCTAGCAGATAAATTGTGGGCCACATTCTCTTAAAAACAAACTATAAAGCTTCTACTATGACAAGGTAGTCATCAATCTGACTTCAGGTCAAGGCCAGTTTGAATACCCTCTCTCCTATTGCTTAGGATCTTATCTGGGGTCATTTTTGTGGATTCTTGGGAATTTCCCTCATGCCAGTATTCTTTCTAGCTATATAATGGCTCCCTCAATCAAGATAATTCTTTTCTTTCTCTCCCTCTCTATCCTCCCCCTATCTTGGCCACACTGTTCCCTCATGTTCTGCTTCCCTGGTGACAGTTGTATGTATGGGTCAGTCTATGGGGCCACTGGCAGTAGGGTTAGGCTTTATCCCTAGTGTTTGAACTTGCTTTTTGGAATCGATTCTCTTTGGAGGGATTCCTTGCTCAAACTAAATATACGGGCGTGGGCCTCAGTTCTGCCTCAAAGTGATATGCCAGACCTTGTTGACTCCCCATGATAAGCCTTATATTCTCTGAGGAGTATGGGAATTTAAGAGGGTTTATAATGATAGTAGCTTGACCCTGTGTGAAAGGAAATAATGTTGTTTCTGAGAGGCTTAGGGACAATGTTCTTAGCACTGAAAGTATATGTGTATGTAGTCTCTATATCACAGTCATCTGTTGTCTTCTATGGCAAAGCCTTTTCTTCCTATGGAAAGACACACATTAACAGAAAATTTAGGGTATGATCTGATAGAAATGCTGCTGTCCGTATTTGCTTTTTGATTTACTAATAATTTTCTTTTGCAAAGGACAGCTTTTCAAAGCTGTTTTCTTATCTACAGAGTTCTGAAGGTTCTATGAATAATGAATTTATAATATACCCAAGAAACATGGTTGGGTAGAATATTTTGCTCTCTCGTGAAGCTGATAAAATTTTAGTGTTATTATTTCAGAAGGAGCTTATCTCAACTGACAGAGGAACTGGAAACAGAATTAGCATGTTCCAAAAGCACAAAGTTAATGAATAAAAGGGTGATATTGGGAAGCTCTCAAGACTGTGACCTTGTCTGTTGTTAGGAGGAATGCAAATTGGTACAGGCCTCATGAAAAAGAGTTTATAGGATAATCAAAAAATTAAAAGCAGACACGACATATGATCCAGCAACCTCATGTCTAGTGAATAAGGAAAATCATAAACAAAGCCTATAGCATCATGTGCTTTTTGTTGACTTCTATACGTTGCTCATTTCTGATTCCATGTGGGTCAGAAATATATAATCTCTAACTAGCTTTGTTTCACATGACAGCTTTGTTATGTGTGCTATGTCCCTAAGTTGCTTTTCAGAGAGTTGGAAACTGTTCTTGCTGCAAACATTGATCCCTTATTTAGGCAGGTTGAGGTGCAATTGGTTAATTGGAATAAGATAAATTGTCTTGACAGCCTTTATTTCATGTTCTGTGTGTTTCCTTCATGGTCTTGCTTACCCTTTACTCTGAAGGCAACACCATGACAGAGGAGTTCCTATATCTATGACAATTTCAGAAAATATGTCGATGTTCTTCTTTATCAGTAGTCCCTCTTCAAGCTTACTCACATGCAATCTCTAACTTTTCATCTGAATAGAGTTGATAAATTTCTTTCTGAGCAAAGCCTATCACTTCTTAGTTCTGTCTTTAACAATTAGAGACAGAATTTAACTATTTTCTCTGTTACAGTAGTTATATATTGATTTTTTTTGTTTTTTTTTGTTTTTTTTTGTTTTTTTTTGTTTTTTTTTTTGGTTTTTCGAGACAGGGTTTCTCTGTGGTTTTGGAGCCTCTCCTGGAACTAGCTCTTGTAGACCAGGCTGGTCTCGAACTCACAGAGATCCGCCTGCCTCTGCCTCCCGAGTGCTGGGATTAAAGGCGTGCGCCACCACCGCCCGGCTAGTAGTTATATATTGAAAGGAAATTAAATTTGATTATATCAATGATATACATGTGTTCTTGCATTTGTTGTATTGTTTGTGATATCTAAGAAATGTCCTAGGTGTCCATAATACATGTGTGTAATCAAGATAATTCTATTCAATCTTTAAAAAGGAAAAGAATTCTGCCACTTGTGACAAAGTAGATAAGCCGGGAGAAGATCATAGGAAGTAAAAATAACCCAGCCATAGAAACGAAAATATTGATTAATCTTACTCTTTTTGAGGAATCATTAAAGGTTAATCTTGGGGTAGAAACATGGCTTAGCAGTGAAGGACACACACTGATCTTGTAGAGAAGCCAAGTTCAGCTCCCAACACTTATGTCAGTTGCCTCACAATCACCTGTAACTTCAATTCCAGGGGATTTTTTTCCATTTTATATCCATTGAATACCCTTTGCAGGGACATACATACATGCAAATAAACTTTAAAAACTAATCAAATATGACAGAAAGTTGAATGGTGGTTACTAGATGGAGAAACTTAATGGAAACTACTGATCAAATTATACAGATTTCCATTTAGATTAGGAGGAATAAGTTCAAGAAATCCAGTCTACATCGTGGTAAACTTAGTTAATAGCAATATCTTGTACACTTGAAATTTCTGGCATATATTAAGTTTTCTATTACTCAAATATTAGGTATGTTAATTAATAAATTGCAAATTTAATTTAGTCATTCTACTATGTATATAAATTTCAAAAACTCATGTTGAGAATTATAAATATAGCTCAGTGGTAGTAGTCTTGCTTAGCATGTACAATTCCCTGAGTTAGATCCCTAGCATTGGGGAAAAAAAAAGGAAAAGAGTTGATTAATATACATATGCTTTGTTAGCTTAAAATAACAATAGTGTTTTTAAACATATCTGTTTTTCAGTGTACTTGCCTAGGATATAAAAGTCCGGAAATTCCATATTTAGTACTACAAATATGTAATACTAATAAACGTTGATCTTTATACAGAAACAAAGAAATGTTTGTTTCCTTCCTTTCCTTCCATCACACACAATGCACAATCAAGTCTCATTTATTCTGTACATTATAAATAACTGTAAAATAGAGATATTTTTCTTTTCTCTTTTCTTTCGTTTTTTTTTTTTTTTTTTTTTTTTTTTTTTTTTTTTAAAACAACAACAGGGTTTCTTTATGTAGACCTGGCTGTCCTACAACTCATTTTGTAGACCAGGCTGGCCTCGAATTCACAGAGACCTGCCTGCCTTTACCTCCCAAGTGCTGGGATTAAAGGTGTGTATCGCCACTGTCCAGACGACCAAGACTACTTCCAATTTTAGTAACTATCACACCTAACTTAAAAAAAAAATTCATAGCATATGAAAAATTTTTAAATATTATTTTTGTTTTTTGTGTTTGGGTGTTTCCTCTGCATGTGTATCTGTGCATGTAACAGCTGCCTGTTGCCTGAGAGGTCAGAATAGGAAGCCAGAGCAGGGCTTTGTAACTCCTGGAAATGGAATTAGTTAGAGTTTTGAGCTGCTACTCATTTCCTAGGAATGGAACTTGGGTCTGCTGGAAGAATAATCAGTGTTCACAACCAAAGAGCCATCTATCTCTGGCTCCTATTTTAATTCTTGTCCGTGGTATCTACTATCTTCATTAAATTCTTTGTGTTTTTTTTCTTTTTCCAGAGGACAAATCCAATTCTGTCACCTTCATTTCTCTGGTCAAAACATTTTCAGACTTCAGATTTTAACTCGTAAGTCTTTTTTTTTTCCAATAAATTAATTATGAACAAAACTCTTACCTGTGGAAAATGGCAAGAAAGATATGTACTTAACTTATAGGCTTTTGTCAGAAAAGGTGCAGGCAAATTGAAATGGATCTAAAATGGACATGAGTTCAGCAAAATTTGCTCAGCTTATTAGTGATGGAGGAAGGTCATTGGTTAAATAAAAAGAAACTGCTTGGCCCTCATTGGTTAGAAGATAGGTGGGAGGAGTAAACAACAGAACGCTGGGAGGAAGAGGAAGTGAGCTCAGACTCCACAGCTCTCCTCTCGGGAGCAGATGCCTCAGAGAGACGCCATGCTCCCAGCTCCCAGGCAGTCGCATGTGATGAAGCTCCAACCCAGGATGGACATAGGCTAGAATCTTCCCAGTAAGCGCACCTAGGGGTGCTACACAGATGATTAGAAATGGGCTAAATTAATATGTGAGAATTAGCCTAGAAGAGGCTAGATAGAAATGGGCCAAGCAGTGATTAAATGAATACAGTTTGTGTGTTGTTATTTCGGGCATAAGCTAGTCAGGCAGCCGGGGTGCTGGGGACACAGCCCCGCCACTCTTATTACTACATATTAGCACGAGTGGAAAGGAACGCATTCTCAGAAATTCAGATCAGAGGTCAGGAGTATGGATCAAAGGTAAAGGCTTAACGAGTGTATCCAAATTCCAGGGGTAAATCCACAATATGGCAAATAAAGTAAATAAAAGCATCACCCTTTTGCATTGGAAAATCAGACAACTATGTCTACACTTTAAATTTTTCAACTTAAAAGTTTTATTTAGAAATCTTGTTCAAAATTAACTATTCAGTAAATAGCTTTAGAAAAAAAAACTTAAAGGCTCCTCAATGACAGTTGCCAGAAAATGTATTCCGTCTTTTTTTTTTTTTAAACCACTACACATAGAAACGTAAGGACATGTTTTAAAGCTCTACTCTTAGTATTTTAGCCTTTTAATAAAGGCAGAGTAGTGGTTTTCAACCATCTTAACATTCATGTTATGGGGGTCCCCCCAACAATAATAACAATTTTGTTGCTACTTCATTCTGTAATTTTGCTACTGTTATGAATCACAATGTAAATATCTGTTTTCTGACATTCTTAGGTGACCCTTGTGAAAAGGTCATTCAACCTCCCAAAGGGTTCATGACCTGAAGGTTGACAACTGCTAAGTTAGAGGGATAAGGGGAAAGAATACAAAGAGATGTATATATTTTTTGGATTCTGTCTTTCAAATAACTGTGCTTTTTTGAACCTTAAGCTGACTTGCAGCCAAACAATTGAGGAACTGTAACACTTTATAGACATTTGCATGAAACTGCAATTCTAGAGTAAACCTGTGTAAATATCCACTCGCTAAATAACTAATGTGTCCCTGCTAGCCTCCAAATAAAACTTATCTTCCAATGCCCCTTTCTCTAAAATTAGAGATGGTAGGGGAGACAAGCAAGCTTTCAGATAGTAGCCAAGCTGGTGTCTTTCAGAGTCTCTTTCCACTTATAAATTGTCACCTAAATAAAAACTTTCCATCTTGATGAAGGCTTACATACCAGGACTGCTTATATTTAGATGTCCTTGCTGGTCTTCTCTTCTTCTTGTTTGTAATAGAGTTCCAAACTGGGGTTAACTGCTCCTATTTCATCAAGGTATGTTAAATATATGAGGAAGAGACTTTTTTTTTTCATTTTGGGAACTTTCTTTGGAGCTTATGGAGGCAGTCAACTACAAATTCCAGGTTTACTGTTCACTTCCTTTGAAGAAATCTATTTTTCTGTTTGTTTTTTCTCAGAGAAGGGGGGAGTCCATTTGCTTATAGAACAGATACTGAATCAAGTATTTGCGCAGAATGGTGAGCAGTGGTAGTAACTAAGACCTCATAAAAACTTATTTTCCTTTTTCCTTTTGGATGCACATCCCTTTCAAATAAATGGTATCATTGGACTTGTTGGGAAAAAAGTTCGGGTCCCAGTCTACACAGAATGGGCTAGGACACCAGTCTCAATACAGGGTAAGCAGTATTGAGAGGCAGAAGAAAAGATTGAATTAATGTGGCCACATTAGGAGTATATCGGTAAAGGGTTTCAAAGATACCAATTCTGTCTTTAGGGTATTGGTATAAATAGAAGAAATCTGATGCAAGGTTTTAAGATATCTGCACAGTCTTTGTCAAATGTCGTCATGTTGTTCATGACTCAGTTCAGAATCTGCAAAGTAGTTCAAAGAAGTCTTTATTTATTTATTTATTTACTATTGAAAAAAATTTCCGCCTCCTCCCAGCCTCCAATTTCCCTCCCCCTCCTCCCACTCCTCTACCCCTCCCCCCACTCCTCTTCCCCTCCCTCTCCAGTCCGAAGAGCAGTCCGGGTTCCATAGAACCTTCATCTGGCAATGGATGGAGATAGAGACAGAGACCCACACTGGAGCACCGGACTGAGCTCCCAAGGTCCAAGTGAGGAACAGAAGGAGGGAGAACATGAGCAAGGAAGTCAAGATGGCGAGGGGGACACTCACCCACTGAGACAGTGGGGCTGATCTATTGGGAGCTCACCAAGGCCAGCTGGACTGGGACTGAAAAAGCATGGGATAAAACCGGACTCTCTGAATATGGTGGACAACGTCGGCTGCTGAGAAACCAAGGACAATTGTACTGGGTTTTGATCCTACTTCATGTTCTGGCTTTGTGGGAGTCTAGCCAGTTTGGATGCTCACCTTCCTAGACCTAGATGGAGTGGGGAGAACCTTGGACTTTCCAAAGAAGTATTAATTACTGAAGGCAACAAACTGCTTTCTATGTGGTGATTGTTCCTGCTTCAAAATGATCTTACTGTGCAGTGATCTCTCTGTGAAGCTCTGCTCTACCTGGAATCTAAGGTGACTGCTGAGGTAGGATGATGACTGGATAAGACAACATTGTAAAACCTAACAGTATCAAATATCTTGGGATTATCCTTGCTTCTCCCACTTTGAAAAAGAAAGAGATAGATTAGAGCTCACTAGTTTTAGGATTAAGATGATTGACTCAATAGATTTTTTTATAATTTTGTCTTTATCTTTTAATTTTTCTTTTATTTTTGAGATTACAGCATAATTATACTAGTTATTTCTTTCTCTTCCTCTATCCAAATCCTCTCATATACTTCTTGCTCCCTTTCAAATTCATGGACAAATTTTTCATCAATTGTTGTTATGTAAATATATGTATATGTATTCCTAAGTACACCTTATTCAGTCTCTATGTTATTTTTATGTATCCTTTTTGGAAGTCCCCTTGGTATTGGATAACCAGTTGGTATGGTTTTCTCCAAGAAATACCACTTCTGCTGCTCCCAGCTTTTCTCAGATGCCTGTAATTCTTTGTGTAGGGTTGAAGCCTCATAATCTTTCCTCTATCCACTTAGGTATATCTATTGTTGTTCATATTGAACTCATGATTTAGGCAGGTATTTTGATGAGATTTTGTGCATGTAGCATCTGACGTTACAAGGAGACATGATCTCTTGACAAATTCCCTGTTTCTCATGCTTTTATAATCAGTCTACCCCTTCTCTGCAGTATACCCAAAGTCTTAGGAATGGGAGAGTTTTATAGTTATGTCCATCAGGACTGGGAGCAAAATTCTGTAGTTTGATTGGTTGTAGTTTTCTGTAACGATCTCCATTTGTTGCAAAGTTAAGTTTCCTTGATGAGAGGTATAAGAACAACTGTTTAGATGGCAGTTAGAAATTGGTCTTGTTTAGTAAAGTGGTGGTTGTAGCTTTTCTTCAAAGATTCTGGCTTTACTAACTGGTCCTGACTAGCCGACTGGGTTTATAGTGCCAGGCATAATGTCCGTCTTGTTGAGCATGTCTTAAGTATAATTGGAGAATTATTCGCTACAATCAAGATATACATGCCACTGCTGCACCCTTAAAGTTACTGTTATATGCTGATCATTGATACCGTTCATACATACACATATCATTGGTATTGTTGGTTACTTCCTTCCTTTGGAAGCTTTCATGGTTCCTTCTCGTGTCATAAAAGCTAGTACTCAGGGACGAGTTGTCATCTAGGTTAGTTACATTTTGGGGGCCTATGAGCCCTGTGTCTGAAGAGCATGGTATCTTCAGCAACAGGGATTTACCTGCCACATCTTGGGTGTAGCCAAGGTCAATAGCAGTAATTTGTATCTTTTGGGTGTGTCTTGAACAACCTTGACCATCTACCAAAAAGAGAACTCTTCTTACCTTGTTTTTGGGTTTTTGTTAGGTGGTCTTTGGCTCTTGGAAGGAATATTGCCAGCCCAGATGGTTTTGTGCTCTTGGAAGGAACATTGTCAACACAGATAAAAAAAAATCACTTAAACTTAAAATATATCTATTATATAAACTTAACTTAAAATTTATAAATTATGTACACAGAATTATGTGTATTTTATGATTTTGATGTATGGTTCCTTATGAGTGTTTCAGAGGTCTTTATTGCTATTTCATTCTCCTTATTCTGTATTTATCTCTCTCCCTTTCCTTCATTAGATTATTTACTCCCCCTTTTCCCATTTCCTTAATACCCAAAGTTGTCAGAAAAAGAGATCGATGCAAAACATATGTAGAAGTGCCAAGATTTTGTCCTGCTTTTGGCAATCTAGTTCATCCAGGTGAGGAGTCAGTGCTTTTTCAGCAAAGGTTGTTTCTAAATATCTGTAATAATGAGTTCTTATTTTACATAATCATCATTGAATTTACAAAATCATCGTGAATCTCCATTGCTTTGTCCTGTGTGTTACATATATAGATAGTGATAAAACAGAAATATATATATAAGCATATAAATCTACACACATAGATATATACATTTAAGTATCTTTGACTAAATAAGTACAATGATTTTTTTTCCTGACCCTCATCAATGTTTCCTTTTAAAACATAGAGGACAAGGTTTCCTCTAAGTTGACAGAGGTTTCTGTACTGCCCAGTCCCACAGCCATACAGTCAAAGAAACACACAGAGGTCTACATTAATCATTAACTGGTTGGCCTATTAGTTCATGCTTATTATTAACTTTTTCTTTTTTTTTCCCCCTGCGTTGGTGGCGCACGCCTTTAATCCCAGCACTCAGGAGGCAGAGGCAGGCAGATCTCTGGGAGTTCAAGGCCAGCCTAGTCTACAAGAGCTAGTTCCGGGACAGGCACCAAAGCTACAGAGAAACCCTGTCTCAAACAACCAAAAAAAAAATTCAATTAACTATTTCTTACATCTTAAATTAGCCCATTATTCTTGGCTATATTAGCCACGTGGCTTGGTACCTTTATCAGTCAGGCATTCTCATCTTGCTTCCTCTGCAGCAAGGTCATAACTGCAAACTCATCCTTTCTCTTCCCAGAATTCTCCTGATTTTGTTACCCTGCCTCCACTTCCTGGCTGGTTGCCCCACCTATAATTCCCCACCTATAAAACTGGCCCATCAGCATTTTATTAAAATACAAGTAACAAATCTTTACAAGGTACAAGACCATTGTCCCACAGTACCTCAATGACTTAGTCTCACAACACAGCCTCCTTCTAGGCAGTGTACATCTAGGGTATACCTTGATCCTTGTCAATTTCTGATCTGTAACCAGTATTCTTCAACTTCTGCTCTAATAGTATTATTTTTTTGTCATAGTGCTTTGAAATTATTGTGAATTTTCATTTTTATATTAATTTGCTTTTCCAAATTAAAGTTTTTTTGTCAAACTAATTGATTTTTGTTTAAAAATTCATATTATGCCAGATGAACTTTGTTCAATGAGCTCATTTACATCAAAAGAAAAAAAAAACTCTTCATTTTGCATGTTTACTGCTCAAATGTAAAGGAAACAACCCTAAAAATGGGAATATAACTGATTATATTGTGCTGAGTCTTAGAGGGGTGAGAAACTTGATGATATGATAGAAAACAGCAGAAAGAAATTAATCAAAAATGAATGTGAGTAGGAGTATTAAGAAAGGCTTCTGTAAATAATAACTACATTGAGACCCTCAAGGTAACTTAGACTTAGGAATACAGAGAATACTAGGAAAAGATGTTTTAGGCAGAAAAAAGTAAAATTTTATGGTAAAATGAAAGCACCCAAGGTTTTCTTTTGCATACTATATTTTGGTTTAAATGAAAGGAATTTATAAATAATATGAACAGGACCTCATATTGGACTTGTCAGCTTTCTAGTTCTTACAAATTCTGTCAAATGAGTTCTGATTATGGTGCAAAGGGTAGAAAATAGGGAGAGTTTATTGCAGAGTAAAGTAGAGAATAGGCAAGGTGTAACACAAGACATTGGTCAAAGGGACTATTGTGCCTATCTCCAGAACAATAAGCTTTTCCTGAGGTACTTTGTCATCTATATAGCAGTCAGGCCAATTTCATTTGATTTTTATTCTGGGCTGCAATGAGACATTTTTGCCTCCTATTACACAATATTCTTATGTGATGTAAGGACTCTGGGGTTTGATTTAATTATTGATCTTTTAAAGGACCTTCTGGTAGTTCAAGATGTACCATATTGTCCCAGGCCTTAGATATGGCTCAGGCCCAATTCTTTCAAACACTAACTAAAGTCCCACATTTTCAGTCCTTGTTTTATTTGCTGTTGAATCTAATGAAGTCTAATCTCAATATCCTCCAAGAATAATAATATCTAACAATAAAACTGATGATCATTCTCTTAGACCTAGTTAAATAAGAAAGAGAAGAATGAAATTCTATTCAGAGCATGATAGTATTCTGAAGACAGAATTCAAGGAATATATAATGCATTTGCATGTTCTGTATAGTCGAGATCTAATTCAAAGCCTATTGTCTACTAGGCAGATGCTCTATCACTGAGTACACACTAAGCCATATCATATATTGTTTAAAACTATTTAAAACTTTCCGTAGTATGAAGTTTCTTATTTCTATTTTCCAGTATTTTTAAAGTATGTTTTAATTTGATAATGTTTTTTTTTTTAGTACCAAAGATTGATAATAAGGAATTGCACGAACCAGGCAAGTTTACTGTCATTGGGCTATATTCTTATTTCATTTCTTTTAAATTTTCTTTCTTTCTTTTCTTTTGTTTATGAGTGTTTTGCTTGCAAACATGCAAGTGCACCATCAGTGTGCAGTGGTCACAGGGGCCATAATGAGGTGTAATATCTCCTAGAATTGGAATCATAGATAGATGTTTGTAAGCACCCATGTGGATGTGGGTAACAAATTTGACTCCTTTGCAATAACAACTAGTGCTCTTAACTGCTTAGGTATCTCTCAATTTTTCAGTTTCAAATTTTGTGAGGAGTTGCCCAGACTTGCTTTCACTTTTAATGTTTGCGCCCTTGTCATCCTGAGTAGCTGGAATTTGGTCTTACTCATATCTTAAAATCCTCAGTCCCACAAGATTGTCTCTTTTCCTGTCAATCTTAAGTCCAGGCTGCTATAAATTGGAGGTTCCCATGTTCCTTTTACTCAAGTTGGAGCTATCACAGAATACAGTTTACCTACTACCTTTTTTATTTCAGTAGGCTACATTTAAGGTCTATTCAGATGGAAAAGAGGTGCAAGGAAAGAACATGAGTCAAAGGCTATAAAGCTTTCATGTCCTGTTCATAGGCAACACCCTCTTATTACATTCATGCATTCTGCCACCTTTCTTTTTGTATTTTTAATAGGCTGTCTTATATAGTCCCAACTGATTAAATCATTAACAATTAATAATTGAGCACACCTTTATAATATCTTTATCCAATGTTATGGAGTTGACAATTTCCATGCTTTTTATAGGATTTGTTATCCTGGCAACAGCCAACAGATATCCATTGGAACACCAAACAGTTTGTCACTTCAGAAATTCTAAAGGTTTCAGGAGATCACAAATGGGGAGAAGATGGAATTTATAATTCTTATAAATCATACCACATTTCTCAGTAAACTTCTTATAATGTGTTTTGAAATATTTAATAGCACTTTACAAATATAGACATTTGAAAATAAAAGAAACATTAAAAAAATCTTTGCTGTCAACTGTGAGTGAAGACACACAGAAAAATATAAACTAAACATGAGCCCATACAATACTGTTGTCAGAAACTTAAGTCTGTAATCCATCCTTAGATTTCCCGTCTCTCAAAAGAATGCAAATTGGGAATGAAACTAGATAAAATATAAATTTATTTAGAACATTGCCAACGTGAGGGAAACTAGATTCCTCCTCTGTTTTGTTCCTGTCGAATTCTTTCAGTTTACTTACCACAAGAGACAAGCAAGAAGATATGTTGGTTTAGTTGAGACACAGCTTAATCAGTTCTTTTCTAAGCAAAAGAACTAACTATCTGTTCTCAGCATGCTCCAAACTCCATTGTCAGCATTGATGATCTATTGTATTCTTACAAGTCATGTTGTTCCATTATTATCCCCTCAAACACCCCGTTATAAGAGATACACCAACTCTTTCTGCAAACTTCTTTGTTTTGTAATATATTGATGAATTAAGTACAGAAAAGTTTCTTTCAAATTCACTGCAAGGCCACATTCCAATTGCATCATCTAATGTACATCATATTATTTCTAATTATTTAAGAGATTGTCACTGATTTCTTTAATGCAATTGCTAAGAATCTCTCAAGTAACTGAAGTGCTCATTTGAATTAACACTAGGTTATCTCTTTCAAGTAACAGTGCAAATATAATATTCCTTCTTCTGGCAAAAATGATGAAGAGAAGATGACTCATACCAAAAAAGACCAAAAATATTAAATGTTCAGATACTTAATATCCAATCACAAACTGATAGTAAATTATTCTAAGAAATCTTCGAGGGTTAAATTCTTATTTTTTGAGGCCTCAAAAATAAGATAATCTGGTGTATCAAATGTTACAGAAAAATCTCACTCTATTATATTTGGAAGTTAAATAATCGGCTTAGAAATTCACAAGAATCTATAATAAATTTTACTACAAACAGTGGCAATTTAAAAATAATTGTGAGATAGGCTGCTGAGATGGCACAGAGGGCAAAAGAGATTGCCACACAGCTGTAACCCACATTAATAATGGAAGTAAAGAGCTCATTATTTGTCACAGAGACTTACTTTTTCATGACAGTTTGCAGTGAACAGAGACCCCAATTTTATTGTTCCTACGTTCATAAGTTGACAGAAGATTGGAATTAAGGATAAAGGGGTCATTATTTACAGTCACTGGAGCCCTCATGTTTTAGTTAAGGACTGTGTAGAAATGTCATGCCAACTGTATCTCACTGGGGCAATATGTAGGCTTGAGAATGAGCCTAGAAGACAATACTTTTAAAGAAAGTCGACACAAACCTGCTGTTTGCTTGAGACAATATGTTACTTCATCCTCATGGCTTTCTTCATGCAAATACAATCCCCCCCCCATGGTCTAGGCCAAGTAATTAAAGTCTTACATTTCTGAACACCTAGGGAGACTGTGCAGGGATTGAAACAGCAGTTTCCTTCTCTCAACAAATTTCTAAGGAACAGATTACACACTTGGTTTCTAGTTAGACATTTATCATTGTGTGATGGGAGAATAGTTTGGTCCCTGTGTAATGAGAAATAAAAGTTTCAGAAATGTTGTAGAATCGCATAATAAAAGAAATACTGTTATATCTATATATAGAGAGATAATTAGATAGATAACAGACAGCTAGATAGATATATAGATGATAGGTAGGTAGAAAGATAGATAGATAGATAGATAGATAGTAATGTAAGATAAAGATTGTTATCTTTTGTAAAATTTCAAGTTTTATGTTTAAGTAAAACAAGACCTTTCAATTTGAGAATAGTCATCACATTTGGACCACATTTCCTACCATTAGCATCTAGGATATATATAGCAGGGTTGTTTTTTCAACTTTCATGATGCATTTTACTCAAATATTTGAGCTGTGTGTCCTGTAGGAAATGCTAATTCTTTTTTTGCAGAGGTGTACTTAACACTCTCACAATGTTCTTAGCCCAAAGGAGATGTCATTATAGTCTTGAAATTGTGGAAAGATAAACAAATACAACTTCCTAGGTAATGACTCAGAAGCTCTTCTCACATTCTCTAAGACAACTTAAGTCCAAATCAAAAAATAAATAAATAAATAAATAAATAAAAGCTGTTCAGATGAGGTAGATGGTAACTGTCACAATTTTTTAATCAAAAAACCAAGTTTACAAATATTATTTGCCAATTCAGCCTTTAAAAATATCAATGACATTTTATTTTGTCCTATTTTTGTTCAAACAGGATCTCAGGATTGCCTGGGAATCCTGTAATTCACCAGGCTCAACCCCCCTATTGCTGGGGTTGGAGCTGCTCTACCACCATGGCTAGCTGTCACTTAAAGCATTTGAAGTAATTTTTCTAAGAATTCTAAACTACTGATACATAGAACCAAAAGCTAAGTGATGTAATTCTAAATCTTATAAATGGTTATCCTGGTAATGACAGTACACTGAGAATATGTTAAAAGATGATCTTACTAATTGGCAAAAATCTGCAAAGTCAGCTCTTGTAAAGAAACATTTCAATATTGCTAGTTGTATCATTGAACAAGCAATGGTTTTGTACACTTAAAAGACAATCAAATAAAGCATAAAGCTAGGAATCCTGTGGTTTAAAACCAGCTTTATTTATTTATTTATTTATTTATTTTTATTAAAAATTTCTGCCTCCTCCCCTCCTTTCCCCCCCTCCCCCCACTCCCCACACCCCACTCCCCTCTTCCTTCCTCTCCAGTACAAAGAGCAGTCAGGATTCCTTGCCCTATGGGCAGTCCAAGGTCCTCCCCCCTCCATCCAGGTCTAGGAAGGTGAGCATCCACATTGGAGCAATGGACTGAGCTCCCAAGGTCCAAATGAGGAACAGAAGGAGGGAGAACATGAACAAGGAAGTCAAGACTGTGAGGAGGGCATCCACCGACTGAGACAGTGGGGCTGATCTATTGGGAACTCACCAAGGTCAGCTGGACTGGGACTGAAAAAGCATGGGATAAAACTGGACTCTCTGAATATGGTGGACAATGAGGGCTGCTGAGAAGCCAAGGACAATGAAACTGGGTTTTGATCCTACTGCATGTATTGGCTTTATGGGAACCAGTTTTATTTGTAACTAGCAATATACAAATCATATATCTACAAAATAATAGCATCTATTCCTTAGTTTATTAATGTTTCACAAAATCAAAAATCCTTCCCAAAGAAAATATGAATGTAAGCTAATGTATTACTAACATTTAGCCTAGACTTTTACTCAAAGAGCTGAGAATGATGAATTTTAGAATCTGCCTTTTATTCATCAATTGCAGATCTTAATTTTACAGATGAATAATCTGGTTGAGATAAGCATTACCAAGTTTCCACCTTAGCAAACATCAATTTTCAACTAAAGTTACTGGGGAAGAAAAAATTGGCCCTGTATGGAGTAGTTCTTACAACATTCCTGATACAGATGGAAAAGAGCTACTTAGACCACTAAAGCCTACCTACACTTCAGAAGAGTCAAGAAACACATCTCAACAGAAATCCTGCTGAGCTGAACGTTTTACACTCTCCATGCAACTATTCAAAGTGATAAATAAATAATACATTATATGAGACATTTTGTTTTGTTTTTATCATTTTACTTTTTATTGTTTTTCATTGAAATTCACTTCCCCATCTTGGCGCAGATTCTTCTGGCTTCTATCAGAGATTATCATTTGGTCACTGGAGAATAAAGAGGAATTTGCATGTTATTGAACAAAGATTCAGGAAGATAATTCTAAAAGAGTATAGAAAACATTATATAGCATAAAACATTTGTATATATACACCATTTGTCATGCATATGTATTATGACATCCATATGTATTAGTAAACTTTCAAAAGGTAAGCACCTATAACATAAAAATGCCAGTTTATGTGGTTTACTATTTCTGGACTTTTTCTTATATATGGTAACTGAAATAAAAACTGGAGTATAACTCACAGAAAATTACAAAATAGAAACAGACACCATAATTAAATGACTATGTACACCACTGTGTAAAGGAAAAAATGAGGAAACATACTTTAACTACTGGTGTCAAATGACAGTAGTAGTTCTTTAGCTCTCAAATTTTAATACAAAATGTCTTCAAGCCAAAATCAAGAACATTTACAGTAACTTAAAAAATGGGCAATATTTCAAAACTACACAAAACAGTTCTCTACACAGCTTGAAGTTTTCAATTTCTTTGCTGGCATTTAACTTGAGTTAATAAACACTACAACTACTCTCTTTAGCTTATGCATAATTTCAAAATCAATATTACTTCACATAAAGAAAAAAATCACATTCTGATGATAAATCCTCTAAGATGAATACTATAACTATATATCCAAAATATTTTAGGGAAGCAAACAAACTTTTTAAGACATTGCATGACCAATAAAAATTTTATTTTATTTAATCATGTCCAGTCAAGTAAAGAACTGTTCCTCTGGGTTAAAAACATTTAATATGTGCTGATCAAAACTGTAACCTTATGAAGCAAGTTACCTTTCACTCTCTCTTTTTTTTTGATTTAATAGGTGCTTAACATGGTGAACTACTAGAATTTTTTTTCAAGATAAGAAATAGGTTATATTCAGCACATACATATTTTAAATGTTAAAGTAAAAGCTAAAGTTCTATAAAAACAATGAAATCCTGAGTTTTTAAATTTTCTGTGACTGTGTTAAATCCACTGAATACATTATCAACATGAATTTACTATTTAGTAACCTTACTAACATTTCTTTCTTTGCAGAAAGTTGAGCATGCTAAATTTTAACAAATTATAACCAAGACACTAAAATCCTACTTAAAAAATGTAACTTTTAATTATTCTGAAGGAGCATGTTAACATTTTCAAAATCTTCAGTCCATTTTTCCTTGTAAGAAATTACAATTTAAGATCTTGTAGCACTAGGCAAAATTTAATTAGGAAAATCAAATTCTAAACATACTAATTAACAGCAACAACAAATTCACTAACCGTTCACTATCCTTATTTTATTACGGACTTTCAGCACAGTTAATTATTGAAGTTTTTATGTCAAAATCTATAAATTTTATATATTGCATTAATATTTCTAAACTAAATCTACAGTCCCAATCAACTTTGTCTTTTACTGAAAATACAGTATCATTTTAAGATACATTCCATACAGTAGAAATATCTTACTGTCTCAAAACATTTACAAAGGCCCCTGCCTACCTGGTGCATTTTGCCGAGGTGCAACCTGAACCCATACTTCATCTTCAGAAAGTGAACTTGAAGTTCCTGTATCAGAGTCCGAGTCATTGAATTCGTAGAAAGCCCATTCAGTGCTAGAGTCACTGGTTGCATCATCTTCCCGAGTGATGATATCCTGACCAGGTTCAAGATAGAAAGGAAAAACTCGAGCACTCAAGCAAATAAAGCCAGAGAAAAACTTCACAAGATCTAAAATGGTTCCTATGTTAATCCACTGGTTTTCTTTAGTATCATATTCATAGACTATCACACGGTTCTTTTTCCATTGAGGGGTGGTAGCAGTGATGAGCAGCAACTTTTGATTATAACTGACAATCTGGTAGTTGTGGACTTCTGAGTCCAATGGAATATTACTAATCTCCCTCCACTTTCCTCTGGCTGGGTTGTAGACCTTCACAACTGGTGTGTCACAAATACAATAGATTTCGTCTTTGAAGACACAGGCATCCTGAAAGTCATTTCGCTTAAGAGACGCACAACTCAACCACCTGTTATGACTAGGATCATAACAGACCATGCGCTTACTGTTGACAGCATAAAGACAATTCTGAACCACTATTAGTTCAAAGGAATAAAAGGAATGGGGTACAGGAGCGACTAGTGTCCACTGGTTCCTCTGAACACTGTAACATTCCATTTCCCTCAATTTAGCTCCAGTAATTGGATTTCTCCCACCCAAAATGTAAACGTAGCCATCCAGGTATGCAATGTCCATGCCCTCCCTACACAGCAAGCGGTTTTCCAGTTGATGCCAACAATTTTGGACTGGTTTATAGACCCATAGGTCTCTCCTGGACTGGGCAGCAAGATAGATGTCATGGTCTGGAGAGACACAAACAGCCGAGGAGGTAATGTTATGAGTGTGTGCCAAGCTGGTGAAAGGAGATGGCATTGTGTAAATATCTTCAGAATAAGGGTCATAGCAGAGAAAAGGATCTCTGGGGTGTCCAAAAAAGATTACCATCTCTTTGGCACACATACCCAACCTTCGGGGTGGATTTTCAGGTACAGAAACAACAGAACTGCTGCTACTGCAGCTATTGCTGCTGTCTGGCTTGGACTCTACTGCCTTGTAGGACGGATGACCAAAATGCAGCTGCAGGAGGGCCCCAGCAATAATGTCCAGGCAGTACTTCTTCACCATAGGCTTGGTTAGTAGCTCTTCCAGGTAGTCCTGATCTTCTGCGCGGAAGAGTGCCCAACGAATACACTTAAAGACTGCTGCAGCACTGGGGCCTCGCTCTTCAGGAGCAGCCTCGAGCCACTGCAAGGCCACATCACACACCATCTTCTCACTCTCTACATCCAAACTATCTAGACTCAGGATCGCCAGCAGCTGCACCAGGGTCAGATCTGCCAGTGTCTCCTCGCGATTGGAACCCATCCTGCTGAGCTGCTTGAAGTTAGAAGCTATGAAGGCCTGGGTCTGTGAGTGCAGCATGTGGTCGTCAAAAGCATCGGCAAATTTGAGGATGGCCGTGCAGTTGTTCAGGTCAAGCCGGCGAGCCATGAAGGAAGCACAGGCTTCCCGCACATACAGAAGTTGGAACATATCTGAGGCCACATACACGTGCTGCACTTTGGCCTCAGTAAGGGACAAGCGGCCCGTGTAGCAGTAGTTGACCAAGACCTCGAAAGACTCAATATCCACATCATGGATGGTCACCCTGGCTTGCTGGCTCTCGTACATACCGTTTGAAAACATGGTTTTGAAGTAGGGACACGCTGCTGCCAGCACGTTGCGGTTACACGAGAAGAGGCGCCTGGTGCTAGGCTCGCTGCCGGGTGTCACCACCTCGATGGTCACATCACACAGCATTCGCGCATTGTAAAAATTCTTGAGCTCGGCCAGGAGGGCTGCAGAATGTCCAGTATCCTCTAACTCCTCGGCTCCCGCGAAAAAAGCCGACACCGAGGGCTTGGGAATCCTATTGGACCGCCTCCCTCTGCGGGCACTGGCAAGGCGGGAAGAATGCGGTCTGTCTTCCGGGGACTGCATGGTGGAGATGGAAGCAGGGTGCGGAGGGCCAGGATGGCTCCTCCTTACACCTCTCTTGCCAATGGCCCCATACAGACTGGGTTAGCGGCGGCAGTTACTCCGCTACTGTGCTGCCTCCCTTTATTGCGTAGCCTGGATCTGAGTCATTGGTTCCCTTGGCCCCCTTTCTCTGGCCCGCTCACCCTCAGGAGACCACAGCCACTTTCTCAATAGCTTGTTTTTGTACCCTGTGGGACAGCAGCTTTGGCACCTCTATAGTACCCATTTCGAATGTATATGTTAATTATAAATTATATGGGTTGAGTTTCATTGGAAGAATTGGAGTAAATACACTCCAATTACACTAGAGAAATAAATATGACTAAGCTGCTCAAATGATTTAATCACTTGTTTACTTGTTTTTCGATTAGAATAAGCTTGAATAAGGACATAGATCATCAACTTAGGTTTTACATTTCTTAAAGTCTTGCTTCTCTATTAACAATGAAGTCTTCATAGCACTGAATGAAATACGCCTTGGAACATAAAAATTATTCCTAATAATTCAAAGATCTTAGAGTAACCCATTCCTTTCTGACCTTATTATATATTTACATTCACAAAGTTAAGGCTAACCACATACCAAAAATCAGGTGTCAGTGTATTTCCAACGTTGTCTTCCTTCTTCATGGAATTGAACTGTGTATAGTATTAATCTTGTTTTAACCTTTTTTTTGCCTTGCTTAATATCAGCAATAATATCCTTTATGTTTAACATAATGTATTTATCACCTTGTCTCCAAGAACAAAAAACACAACAGATTGGAAGACTCAGGAATTGTTTTTGAAACATTCTTTTCAGTCATCAAGGTCTTCTATTAAGGGATAGCATATATATGTTATTAATTATACATTATATATGTTATATTATGTATATGTTTAATATATTGCATCTGAAATAATGTTTATTACACTATAGTTAATATACATTAAGTTTGAATGTTAGCAAACAAGATTTTGAGTCTAGTGAAGAATCAAAGGAAATACTCTTTAGTATATAATATTAATTATGTGACTCTAAATGAAAGTTTGTAAAGACATAATTAAGTTGAATGCCTGTATTTTCACTTTTCCAACTAGATTTTCATTTTCCTGTCCATCCAAAAAGTATTCTTATGTACAAGATACAAATGGAGTAACAATTTAAAATGCAGGTTTTATATTAATATTTATTTATGTAATAAATTTATTTGCATGTACAACAGACAAAAGAGTTGAAAATTTAAAATACCATTGTGAATGGCATATTTTTAGACAGTATCCCACCATGTAGTTTAGGCTGTACTCAAACTCATGAACTTCTTACCTTAATTCCCCAAGTGCTTAGGGTTACAGGTATGCACTATTATATCAAGCGTGAATGTTACATATTGAAATTTGTAAAATTGTAGAGTTTTAGAAAGAATTCAGTTGATATATTTTGTCTAGAATATAGCAAAGCATTTCAATTCCATTTACTAGGTACAATACCTTACCATTTCAAAATGATTCTTCATAGAATTATAATGTTTTCCCAAGTACTCCTGTTTTGTTGCTCACCTGTCACTCACTTAGAATTATTTTCTGAAAATGAACTATTGTATAGCATTTACTTTATTAAGTATTCAATGTGGCTACATACACTTATTAAGATACAAAGCATTTATTTAGCTAGCTCAAATAACTCTAGTAATTATGTCAGTAATTACGTGCTACAAAGGTTAATGTGCATAATTACTTGAAGCTTTGAAAATTTCTTCTCTATTTTGGAATGTTTACAAAATGATGCAACATTTTAGAAACCAATGTTTTTCATTATTGAGGATAAAACAGACTTATTTGTTTTTATTTGTGTTTTTACTGCAGTCATAATAGATTTCTGGTATCATAGAATGTTCCACCTCCATTAATATCCTCAACTAAATCTACAGCAATGTGTCCTATTATATTACACACATGTATTTTCTCATGTATTTTAATGAAGAGAGTAATTTTCTCTGAATTATGAAAAGTAATTTTAACTTCATGACTTTCAGTTGCAGCATCTCTTAAGTAGGAGTTGTTATGTTTAATTTATAGTGTTGTTTCAAGACTGTAATGAGTTCTTGGATAAAATAAGCATCACTTTTTAACTATTCTCTCATCCAAGTGCACGTGTATGCTGGAGTCCAAGCACACATTGTAGTATGGCTGACTTTAAGAGATAAAGATCAGAATAACTGAATTATCTAGTAGTTGGTCAGTAAATCATCATAGAATGACTATGGAGAACATGCTCTGAGATCATGAAACAACTCCTGCACAGTCCTGGCTGAGAAATAGTAGGCAAATACCCAGGATTAAACTTCCTGAGACTTAATACTATGCTGCTGAGGGATGGTGACATTAGAGACCCCTTCCTGCTCTAGGACTTTGGAGTTTTCAAACAGCCAAAGAGACAAGATCAGCTTAATGCTATGCTGATGTTCCCAGTGTCCCTTGGAAAATTGAAGACATGTAGAAGGAAGGACTATGCTCTAAAGCAGAGACCTGCTCTTTTGATGATGGATCAAGCTGTACACAATTTAGGATTTACAGCCCGTATATCTTTCCCACTCTTCACGCTTTTGCTTTTTTTCTTCATCCCTCTTTAAAAAGATGTTTAAAATAATTTCTTGTTAAGTTGTTGAGAATTTTGTACATATTTTGGCAATATTCACTCTCTCTTCCAACTCCTCCCAGATCCACCCTTTATTTGATACACACCCAATGTTGTGTCATCTTTTTTTAATACTAATCTGCAACACCCGATTTTGTGTTACACCCTCAGTACAGTTCGCGCGCCACTGTACTGTACAGGAGTCAGGCAAGGGCCAGGAGATTGAAAGAACACACAAGGAGACCCGGGTCATTCGAAAGGAGATCAGCCAAAAGCCAGTTTATTCAGACTTGGGGAAGTCCTTATCTACCTAACTGCAGCACAAGGACCTCTGCCCAAGCAGGTGGGAATTTACCATATCAACAATGGAGTCAATGCCATACAGCTAATCACGAGGTGGGGCACAGGAAGTGCAGGAACAAACAGAAAGCTTTGTCAGCTTACCAGAAACTGTCCTAGAGCTGCACCCCAGGAACAAGGGCAGACCAGGCCCTACACTCATCACATACAGTTTTTCCTGTTCATATATCCTTGAAAGTATGGCTTTCCACTGGAGTTTTTTTTCTTTTCCTTTTCTTATCTTTTGAGACAGGATCTCTGAATATAGACTAGCCTTGCCTGATGTGGGATGTCCGTGTGTGTGTGTGTGTGTGTGTGTGTGTGTGTTTTGCTTTTATTGGCTAATGAATAAAGCTGTCTCTGCCAATGGCTTAGCAGAGTAAAGCCAGGTGAAAAATCTGAGCAGTGATATATAAAGAGTAGGCAGAGTCAAAAAGATGCCATGTAGCTGCTGAAGGATGCAGATGCTGGAACCTTAGTGGTATGCCACAGCCTTATGGTGATACACAGATTAATAGAAATGAGTTCATTTAAAATGTAAGAGTTAGCTAATAAGAAGCCTGAGGTAATAGACCAATCAGTGTTGTATTTAATGTGGTTTCTAATTTAATGTGTGTAATTATTCGGGTCTGGGTGACCCAGAAACAAATAAGCAGTCTCCATTTATACTTGCTTCCAAATCATAGAGTTTGTCCTGCCTCTTCTTCTTGAGTCCTGTTATTAATGGTATGTGCCACAATGTGCAGATGACTGGGACATTTTCAACTAACAATAAGGTACATTCTTTTTGAATTTCAATTAAAATATAATTATATATATTCCCTCCTGCCTTCAACTTCTCCCATATTCTGGATCGTTCCCTCATAATATATGGCCGCTTTTTCTTTGATTGTTATTGTTACATACATATATCACACATAAATATATAAACATAATTTGCTGAGTTTATTTTGTGACATATATCATATATTATTTTACACACACACACACACACACACACACACACATATATATATATATATATATATGAATTCAGGGATGATCATTGATATAGGATAGCCAATTTGGGAAATTATCCATGGGATGTTTGGACTCGTGAGATTTTCCCCTTCTGTGTTAGGATATTTTACTTCTGTCATTGTTCAGATCATGTTCAAGCAGCCATATCATTGATGTATCATAGGTAAAAATTCCCTGTTATTTTGAGGAGACACAATCTCACAGTAGACTTCCTGATCCTCTGGCTCTTAGTGTCTTTCTGCCACCTTTTCTACAATGTTTCTTTAAGGATGGGGGTTGTGTTGTATATGCATCAGTTGGGGCTGATAAATAGTAGTAGTTTATCAAATGACTGAGGCAGTCTTTCTCCAGTATTAAAAACAACTTTGAAATTCCAATTTAGAAGACCAGAAGATCTCTAGGAATTCCCTCAGACTACACCATCAGATAGTTTATTGCTGACACTTCCAGTCTCATGGACTAAACAACAACTGGATTTGGGGACATTCTTTAAGAGACAGCCACTGTTGAATTACACAGATCACAGCTTGTAAGCCATTTTCATACACACACACACACACAAACACACAAACACACAAACATACATATACATATACATATACATGCTCATTACAAACTCCTGACTAATGCTGAGACCCATCCTCAACTTCTGGGAGGCAATTAGATACAATAGCAATAGTCTACATTGTTTTGAGAATCTCTTCGATTACTTTTTCTCTGACCAACAACTTGAAAGGGAGTTTCTTATTCCTAGCACTGTGGATTTTACCAAATAGTCTATAGCTCCGGTGAGAAGCATTATTTTCCCAAATGGCATAATTTCCTTGGAAAATGTATATAATCACATATTTATATGTATTGTTGTAACTTTCCTTAAATATAAATAATGTGACCACCTATGACTTTTTCAAATGTCCTTAGTGCTTTTTATTCCTCCTTCCTCCCTTTGCCTCTGTATTGACTCCTCTGTCCTCACCAGTTAAACTCTTCTCCCGATTTTCCACATTTACTTCTTTATCTCATTTGCATCCTGCTATTCAGCTTTCTAGAGTGTCCCCCATGGTCATTTTTACCCCTAGTTTTTGTATTTATGCGGTTATAAATTTACATCAGGAGATTTGGAACTAGAAATTGCAAATGAGGGGGGCACATGTGGTGTTTGTTCTTCTGAGTCTGTGATACTTTTACTCAATATATTTTTCTAATTCCATCAATTTACCTGTAACATTCATCATGTATTTTTCTTTACAGCCAAATAATATCCATTGTCTATTTTCATCACTGTTTTATTATCTATTCCTTTTTTGAAGGAAATTTAGAACAGAGTAAAATATGTTGGCCTGTTTTTCTATACCTCTGAACTATGGCTATTTTGTGTATTTTTGAATGGAGTCTTCAAAAAAGAGTAAAAAGTACAGAAAATATTAATGGCTCAGTGGTATAGAAAATATGCCTATGTACTATGCTATCTGCTTCTCAACTGTCCAGCTTATTAAAATGTGCATCAGAACCACATATAGGGTCATGTCACTGAATATGGAGGTGATAAAAATCAACATCTGTAAGGATTTTTATTGTACCTTAGGTACAGGATAATAATTCAAAATCAAATATATATTGAATTTGCTATTCTCAAGGTAGTGTTCACCATTGTTGTACTGTGTTTTCATTTCTGACTAAGTCCTAAGATATAATGAGTTCCCTTTGTATCGTGCATGTTCACCTGCTATGTACCATCCAGGATACAATTTTAGCATCTGTATGTTATGAGTTGTCATATTTTACTATAAAGTTTTCTTCTATTATGGGATACAATGGCTTAATGATTGAAAACAATGTCAGTATCACACTAGTATAGTTTTGGATTGTATTGTGGTAGGAAGTTTGATTTTAAACATTACTCTTTTGATTTGCAGATTGAGTCTCATGAAAAGTGATTGAATTTATTTTGGTTTGGGGTTAGGACAGAATTTCTAACCATTTTTGAAATAGCCCTAAACATACTTCTGTCATTTTGCACTATTTATTTATGTGAAGTGGCCCTAACAGAATTGACAATTACCAAATCAAAATAACAATCAACTCTGGAAAATGTTGAAGATACTCAGCATCCTGTATAATCAAGTATTCAGTCAAGATGCAATTTTTATCTAAAAGTAAATATTCATCTCATCAAAAGGCAGTTTCATTTTATCTTTAATAAATGGTAAAATTATATGTATAATAAAGAATTCTTTTAAACAAATTCCATGCCAGGCCTGGTGCCTCATACTTTCAACCCCTGAACTTGTGAGGTGGAAACAGGTGAATCTGTGTGATTTCTAGGTTAACCTAGTCTGTATCATGAGGTCCAGGCTGTGAATAAATAAAACAAAATTGTTTTTTATGTCTTCTAAGTACATGTTTGATTTGCATACCTATTTTATAAACCTATATATCTAAGGTTACATAAAAATGTGTTGGATCAAAAGAAGTAGTCCATGAAAATCATGTAAGAATGGACAAAAGGTAAGATCTAAGACAAAATCCCATTATAAATTCTTAACGAGCAGCTTTTTGAAAATGGGGTCTTTTTTCCATGTTTTCGGGAGATTTGAGGACCGATTGGGATTTCCAGAAATCTATCTTACCAATATGGAAGACCCAAGTTCTCCAAATTCCTGGTAATTAGAAGCGAATTGTGTTAAAGTAAATATATACTATTTAGAATAATATAAAAGTATAGTGTCCATAACACAAATAAAAAATAGCATGTATTATAAAAGATATTGAACAAGTAGTATGCATTTAGAAAAATCAGAAAAGGAAAGCTAATTCTAACCTTTCCGAATGAGATTAACCACATAATTTTCCTCGAGATTTTTAGGGACATCATTTTCCTTCTACACTCTTCCTCTTTACTCAGGTGTCCGCAGAGCAGCTCAGAACCACTTAGTGGTGGCTCCAACCCACTTAATGGTCTGAGCTGTGAGAGCTGCTGGCCAGTCTTCAGTGGTTGCCTGGGCACTCCAATCTTCAGTGCTGCTTGGGCACAAAAGATACCTGCACATGAATCCAGGAGCTGGCATAGTACATTCCCCTTGAAATTTCTTCTTGGCCACAGCCTTCTCAGCAGAAGCCCACTATTTCTTCTCAGTCTACTCCAGCTCTCTGTAATTGCAAAGATCAGGCATAGCTTTTTTTTTTTTTAAATCTAGCTTTTATGGGTGCTCATGGGAAATAGTATCATGCATGTGGAGAAATTCCAAAGCCAGCGCCTTCCACATCAGACAGACTGGCTGACCTCCCTTATTGTTGCTCGGGATGGCAATGTCCTCAAAATGCAAAGAATCTGTGTTTCACAGAGCAGTGGTGGGCAGGCTAATGACTAATGCTTACTTGCGTGAATGGCTGGTGTTCAGCCCTGGGGTCAGTCACTGCTGGAAGCCATAGGTGTCTGAAAACTGCTTGGAAATGGTAAGTGATAGTCAAGAATGAAGCAGTCACAAATTTAAGCGGCTCAAACCTGGTATAAATTTAAAACTAAGCATTACAGCATAATATAGTAAGTAAAATATTACTTACACAATTTAAGAATATATATCATTAATGATTATATAGATACAAAAAGAAAACACCCTTATCTATGTAAAATGGAACCTTTTTTTGATATCAATTTGAGTTTTTCTTGTGGCTAGCAATATTCAACACATTTTTATATGGGTTCTGGTCCTTTATCTTTGGAGAAATTACAATTCGAGTCTTCTGCACATTTATTAATTTGCTTGTGTTTTTTTTTTTTTTTGGAGTTAATGTGTTCTTGATTAGATCCAGGAAGATATCAACACTTGATTTCTTTCATAATGAAAGTTCTTTTGAGAGAAAACAAATATTCGCAGTTGAGATTTTGGTTAAAAAATCTTGCTTAGCAAAGGTCAGAAAGGCTTTTTTTCAGTTTGAGAATTAGTGTTATTTAATGTGCATTTGTTTATTTATTTTATTTATTTATTTATTTATTTGATTTTTGAGACAAGGCTTCTCCTTAGCTTTTTGGTTCCTGTCCTGTAACTAGCTCTTGTAGACCAGGCTGTCCTTGAACTCACAGAGATCCGCCTGCCTCTGCCTCCCAAGTGCTGGGATTAAAGGCGTGCGCCAACACCGCCTGTCACATTTGTTTAGTTTTAAAATACATTTTATTTCTTTTGGCAATTTTATACCATTTGTTTTGATACTATTCACAAAGTACTCGTCTCTCTCGATCTATTTCCTCTTCTCCACTCAACCAACTTTGTTTTTTCCTATCAAGGTTAATTTATGCAGTCGACTTTTGACCTACAATTTTTCCTAACTACAAGATATACTGGGGTAAAGGTGACACAGAAATCGTGAGAGTGACCAAACAATGGCTGGTCAATCTTGAGACCCACACTGAGAGGGGGAGCCCACCCCTTCCTGCAGCGCCAGGAACTAGAGGCTTAATAGCCCAGAGATCTATTATAGAACCAAATATGACTAGCAAAAAATAAAAAGCAAAAAAAAAGTGAATGAAATAATTCCTAATGATAGCCTGCCATACTTACAGAACAGTGCCTAATTCAATTGTCATCAGAGAGGTTTTAACCCACAACTGAAGGAAACGAACACAGACAGCTACAGTCAAACATTAGGTAGGCAGAGCTCATAGAATCCTGCCGAAGAGGGGGAGGAAGGATTGTAGGAACCAGAGGGTTCAAAAATATTACAAAACCCCACAGAATCAGCTAAAATGGACTCATAGGGGCTCATAGAGACTGAAACGACAACCAGAAAGCCTGCCTGGGACTGAACCAGGCCTTCTGCAAATATGTTACAATTGTGTTTGTGTAGCTTGGTCTACTTGTGGGACTCCTAACAGTGTGAGCAGGGCCTGTAAAGAGCAAAAAAGCTACCTTTACATTGATCTCAATGACTGAAGACTTACATTTGAAAAAGATGAGCATAGAAGTTCATGTGACAATTCATACCCCACCCCACTACCCAAAAAGTTACAGCCTAGACAACAAAGAGAATTCTTGAATATTGATAGGGATGTTGAAGTATAGTTCTCCACAACTGATAGTTGCTGGCATGAGTGCATGCAGGGAAGAATCTCAGGTTTTTGTTTTTTTTGTTTTTTTTTGTTTGTTTTTGAAGGGACTGGGCATGGGAGTTTGCTTGATCATGCTCCAGTGAGTATATGAACAGCACAAATTGAACTTGTTTTATTTTTAAAAACATATTTTTTTGGTTTCTTCTTGTTGATATTCTTCTTCTTTTGGTGTGGGAGATCACAAGGGTGGGGAAGTGGGCTTAGGAGGAGTGGAAAATAAGTGTGATTGATGTACATGATATGAAATTCCCAATTAACCAATAAAAATATGTTGTAATGCACTGGGCAGTGATGGCACATGTCTTTTATCCCAGCTCTTGGGATAAAAATAAAATACATAAAATAAATAATAAAATTCACAGGCAGAGCTCTGTGAATTTGAGGCCAGCCTAGTCTACAAGAGCTAGTTTCAAAACAGGTAGAACTGTTACACAGAGAAACCCTGTCTCAAAAAACCAAAACTTTAAAAATAAACCATGTGTATATATACAAAGCAAAAAAAAAAAAAAAAGTAAGTTAAACAACCATAGCATATATGTAGAGGGCCCAGCACACGCCCATGCAGGCTCATTGATTGTTGGTTCACTCTCTGTGTGCCACTATGAGCCTGCTTGTTGATTCTGTGTACCGAGTTTTCCTGTTATCTTTGACCCTTCTGGCTACCACAATCCTTCCTCTACCTGAGTATTCTTCTAATTTTAATTAGTGAACACCATTTTTCAAAGTTAGGCATTTCATAATGCCATTCTTGTCCAAGATTAACATGATTTTTGATTATCTTCATCTTCTATAACTTATTTTTTATCTCCTCCTCTTCTTTAGTCTCCCTTTGTTGTGCCCTTCTTCTTCCCACATAGTGATGGTGTGTGCGTGTGCGTTTGAGTGTGCGTGTGTGTGTGTGTGTGAAAATTCCACTTGTGAGAAAAAATGTGACACCTGTTTCTGGTATTCATTTTATTGAATGGCTGAACCATAAAATGAGCAATGTCTCCCTAGTTGTGGTTGTCAGATCAGAAGCTGATTTAGTTCATTTACCTTAACTTGGCAGTTTTTAGTCAGATTTAACTTGTGTATTTTTAGGGAATAGCCAGCTTGTGGCCAAAGACCATTCATATATCTCCATTCATCCACCTCCTACCCTGACTGGTTTTCCTCTGATATTTCTTCTTATTCATTTTATTAGTGTCTGTGATTTCTCAGATCTCTTCCTTCCATTTGTACAAGACAATTAGACGGCAGATAACAGATTATTAGTCATAGCATTGTGATAGAGTGGGATCGGTTCAAAAGCTTTAATAAAAACTAGCAATCTCAGCAATTAACTTTATTGAAGATGTCATATCTATGCCATTCACTGTGAGCATTTTGTCTTGACTTAATATCTTAATGTAATAAATTATATATGTTGTTCAGAACTTACAATGTTATTTATACTGGAACTGTCCTGAAAGGAGACATTTAGATGCTACCAGAAGCTAAATTCATTCTCCTTTTTTTATTTATTCATGTAACACAGAAGACAATACAGTCTCATGAATACCAAAGAGTACCAAGTTCAGTTCTGTGATATTTGTAAGAGATGAAAATAGAGGAAATACTATGATTTGTCTAGTTGTATCTCTCACTAAGACAAAAATCATTAAAAGAAGAACATGATTTATTTTTAGTTCATAAGAAAGAAAATAGATTATATTAAACTAAAATAGATATAACAAAGTATTTCCAGATATATGTGGCATACATAGAAATCCCAAAAGCTTTAATGCATTGGATGGAAATTTAAATTATATCTGTGCATGTGCATCTTTGTGTGCATGCAAAAAAAAACAAAGAATGCTAACAAATGTTTTGCTCATATTCTTAGATGAAAATATTGTATAATGAAGAGAATACTAAAATCTTTTGTATATTTAAACATGACCTACCACATTTTTGTCAGTGTGTTGATTAATTTTTTTCTTGTTAATGTTAAATTTCAATTAAAATATAATTCAATAGATACCCCCCTCCAATCCCTCTTATGTCCTCTCATCAACTCCTCTCCTGTCCCCACTTACTATTTCTCAAATGCATGGCATTTTTTTTAACGATTATTGTTGTTACATAATTATATGTACAACCTGACAAGTCTCTTTAGTCTTGGAAGTGTATATATATATGATTTTGGAAGTGACCCCTCGATTTTGGATAACCAAATGGGGCCTTATTGCTGGAGAAGACTAATTCTCCTCTTAGCACTTGTTAGTTGCCCGTGGTTCTCTTTCCACAAGTAGGACCCCATAAAATTTCTTTCTTTCATGTTAGTGTGTCTATCGGTTTTGTCCCTATTCAGGTCTTATGTAGACAGCTATACTACTGTACTATCAGAGGTGTAGCTTACAACACATTTCTAGGAGAAACAATCTCACAGCAAACTTCACAATCTCATGGCCCTTCCAATATTACTTCCCACTCTTCTGAAATGTTCTTTGAGCCTTAGATTCAGAAATTGTGTTGCAGATCAGAACTGGGTATGACAAATCAGTTTTCTGTGTATGGCTACTTGTGGTTTTCTGTAATTGTCTCTGAATGCTGTAAAGAGAAGCTTCTTTCATGTAGGTCGATAGCCCTCCCACTGAGGATTAGGGTTCCTGAAGGCTCTTTGCAAGCTACTAAAAGGTGGAAGCTATCTAATCGTCCTATGCAGCTGTAATGCTTATCAACCATATCACTGACTAGCACAGGATACTCCCAAAGGTGTAAGAATTGTGCTCACATCTTGGTAGTAACCAACCAATCTTTAATTGGACCTCAGGCCTGCTCAACAGGAAGGAAATCATATCTGGTACTGGAAACCTAGCCATATATCCAATGCTAGTTAAGTCTTGAATCTTATATGAAAACATACTACAGCTACTTTAATGGATTAGCATAAATCCTAACTGAATTCTAAATACTTGTCCTTATAGTCAGATGTAAGTGCGACTCTCACTCCAAATACATTATGTTTTGAGAAATGCATTTCAGACTTAAAATGACAAGTTTTATTCTACAGAGAGTAAGTGAAAGGCATAAATCACCAAATAATTTCAATGATTATATAGTATATGGTTGTGTTTAAGTGTATGTTCTATAAGTGAAGATACAATGGATTTGCTTCAAGATGCTGGTTATATGAACAACCAAAATGGCATATTCAACTTCTAAGGACTTTGCTGATGATAAAAATGTACTCTTGTTGTAAAGGTCTTCTTTCAGATTTCTATAATTTTCAAAGTTATTTTTTGTACATTGATTCCTAAGTGCTGGGAGGTATTTCACATTGTTGACAAGAAAAGCTTATAATCATTTTTATTGAATTGCTGACAAATGTAGAAAAATTGCAGGAACAAGGCAATAATCTTCTCTCTTACAATTCTAAATAATCATTAATTATCCTCTTTTATAGTATTTTACTAAAGATACAAAACAATGCAATTTTATGATGTTTTGCATGTATATTATTATACTGTATTCATAATCATTTCTCATGTTCCTCTATTATCATATCATCATTTATGAACACCCTCTTAGGAAAGCTTGGTAATATTGTATATTATCGGCAAGCCTATTTTGTGAGTTATTTAGGTTCAAATACCTTCTTTCCATGAATTCCCTTAATTTCAACAATAAAATTATTCAAGATTTTTATTTTACTTATTTAACATTATTCTTCATATCACTACTTCCTTTTTGATTATTATTGAAAGTGACATATCCTAATGCTTAGGATTTTCATTTCTACAACAGAACACCTGACAGGAATCAACTTAAGAAATGAAATATTTGCTTTAGTTTAAAGTTTCAGGGGATGTGGTCTATCATAGCAAAGAAGTCATGGTGGCTGAAACTTAAGAAAACTGACCATAGTGTATCCACACTTGGGAAACAATGACTGATACTAAGATCTCTTTTTCCTTTTCATGTAAAACCCCATCCACATTAAGGGTGAGTCTTCACACATCAAATGACAAATTCTATGTAACTGCTCACAGGCATGTACAGATGCTTGCTTGGCTCCTGGGGAACTCTAGGTACTATTAAGTTGGTAATTTATGTAAGTGATCACAGCGCTGTGTGTGTGTCCTATTGCCATAGATTTTGTTTATATTTCTTTATTGATATTCTCACTTCTGGTTCATCCTGAACAATGTTAATATTAGTGCAATCCAAAGGAGTAGCATATATACTATACAAGAAGTATGTATGCTGGTGATTTAAATGTTACTATTATTATTCAAATTTTCCTTTTATATTTTTTGCTATGTAATAATAAAAATGATCATTTTCAGTTATATATGGTTTAAATAACTTAACTACTGTATTAGTTACTTTTCTATTGCTGATATAAAGCACCATGACCAAAGCAACTTATAGACAGAAGTTTCTGTCCCACCTGGTCCCACAGCCATTCAGTCCCCAAAAAACACACAGAGACTTATATTAATTATAAACTGTCTGTCCTATTAGCTCACACTTATTATTAACTAACTCTTACAACTTAAATTAACCCATAATTCTTGTCTATGTTTAGCTATGTGGTTTGGCACCTTTTCTCAGTAAGGCATTCTCATCTTGCTTCCTCTGAATCTGGCTGGTAACTGATTCTCTGCCTTTCCTCTTCCCAGAATTCTCCTAGACTGGTTACCCTGCTTATACTTTCTGCCTAACTATTGGCCAATCAGTGTTTTATTAAACCAATACACATGACAAATCTTTACAGTGTACAAATGCAATATCCCAGCCGGGCGATGGTGGCGCACGCCTTTAATCCCAGCACTCGGGAGGCAGAGGCAGGCGGATCTCTGTGAGTTCGAGACCAGCCTGGTCTACAGAGCTAGTTCCAGGACAGGCTCCAAAGCCACAGAGAAACCCTGTCTTGAAAAAAAAAAAACAAAAAAAAATGCAGTATCCCACAACAGCAACTTATAAAAAGAAGGATTTATTTGGGGCTTACAATTCCAGAGGGATAAAAATTCATCATGGCTGGGAAGTAGGAATCATGGCAGCTGGAGCAGCAATCTGACAGCTCACATGTGAAACAGCAAGCAAAAAAAACAGAAAGAGCACACTGAGAATGGCTAATTTTGAAGCCTCAAGTCCTGCTCACAGTGACATACATCCTCCAGCAAGGCAATTGCCTCCTAAACATGCTCAGTTAGTACTACTAACTGAGGATCAATCATTCAAGCATTTGAGACTCATTTAGATACCCACATCTACCTATAATCATCTCGTTCACCAGCCTAAATTATCTTTTAATAATTATCCTTCAAAGGAATAATTAATAATTATCTTAATTATCCTTCCAACGAATGGTGCAGAATGGTACAAAGTACTGTTCATTCAGGAAGTGACAAGCTGCTTTCTTTTAATGTTTAAATTTTTATGGTGGTGTTTTTTCATAATTGGGTGGAGGTTGGAACAACTTAGCATACTTCTAAATTCTATCCATAGAGGTTCTTATTTAATAAGTCTATAAGTGGAATTGAAACTCTTCAGGCCCAGTAATTGCCCTAAAATATTCTGAAGTTGACCTGTGTAGTAAGTTTAGAGATATTACTCTATCAAATAAAACTCTACCTATCAGTTAAAATGTTTACTTTTCTCTGGCATTAGCAATCTATAGTATAGTTTGATGACATTATCAGTAACGATGCTATTATCATGCTACCTCAAGCAGAGAAAAGTCACTAATGTTTACTAAGATCCTCCCCTGAGATTCCAAAACTATCCCCATCTCCTCAGCTATATGAAAGCTTAGAAATGCCAAAGTGATAAAAGGAAAAAAAAAGATTAGAGCATGGTAAAACTCTTCCTGAGTTGCACACATTTCTATTCCCCACAATTTATTAATTCAACTTGGTCATGAGGTAATCTTTCTTTGTTTTGTCTGTCCACCCCCAGCTAAAGTTGAATAAAAGTTTCTATTACATATCCTCAGGAGTGTTACACAACAGGATCAAATCCAATGTTTTGAACATATTAGGCAAACTCTCTACTACTGCATTATATCCCCCAAGAGTTATGACTTTTTTTTTTTAAATATGATTCCTGGGCTGGTGACTAAAGGTTCTTTCTGTCAAGCCTTGCAAGCTGAGGTGAATTCCCAGAAGCCACATAATGGAAAGAAAAAATTGACTTCCACTTGTCTTCTTCTTTCATCTACCTGCATGCTGTGGCACATACATGGACACACATGTACACGCACAGACAAATACACACGCACAGAGACATGCAGCTACAATGAAAAATATTAGAGTATAAAGCTTTCAGATTTATTGTACTCACAACAAATAACTATTGCAAACTCAAGAAGCACCATTGTATAACAACGCTTCATAAAATACTCAGAAAGGACTGCCAACCTTTTTGTAATAGGTTTTTCACTCATTTTTATTTTCTGCTAGTCAATTATCCCCTGCGGTTATTTTTTTTAATTTTTTTATTTAAAAGTTTTTTTTTCATTTTACACACCAACCACAGTTCCCCTTCCTTCCCTTCTTCCAGCTCCCCCAACCCTCTTCCCCTCACACAACCACCCATCCATTCCTCAGAATGGATAAGGCATCCCATAAAGAGTCAACACAGTCTGTCATATCAAGGTGATGCAGGACCAAGTCAGTCCCCCCCCCCCTTTACATTGAGGCTGAGCAAAATATCCCTTCATAGGAGATAGCTCAAAAAGGCCAGTTCATGAACTAGGCATAAATCCTGGTCCTACCGCTAGTTGGCCCAAGCCATACAACTGTCACCCACATTCATAGGGACTAGATTGGTCCTATGTAGATTCTCCATTTGTGATTCAAGGTGAACTTCCACTAACTCAGATCAACTGTTTCTGTGTGTTCTCCTATCTTGATCCTGACCCCCTTCCTCATATTATCACTCCTTCCTCTATCTGACTGTACTCCTTGAACTCAGCCCAGTAGTTAGTTATGGGTCTCTGCATCTGCTTCTATCAGTTACTAGATTAAAATTTTATGATGGCAATTAGGGCAGTCATCAATCTGATTACAGGGGAAGGCCAGTTCAGGTACCTTCTCCACTATTGCTAGAAGTCTTAGCTGGAGTCATACTTGTGGATTCCTGGGAGTTTCCCTAGCACCAGATTTCTTTCTAACCTAATAATATCCCCTCTACCAAAATATCTGTTTCCTTGTTCTCTCTCTCTCTCTCTCTCTCTCTCTCTCTCTTTCTCTCTCTCCCCTCCCTCTATCACAAACTCAACCATTCCATTCCCTCAGGTTCTCAGATTCTCCTCCACCCTACCTTTCAACTCTCCCTTTTCTCCCCACCCTGCTCCAAGTTTACTCATGAAATCTTATCTATTTTCCCTTCCCAAGGGCATCCATGCATGACTCTCTTAGGGTCCTCCTTGTTACCTAGCTTCTCAGGGGTTGTGGATTGAAGCCTGTCTATCCTTTTCTTTACATCTAATATCCTCTTATGAATGAGTACATACCATGTTTGTCTTTCTGGGCCTGGGTTACCTCACTCAGGGTATTTTTTCTAGTTTTATTCATTTGCCTGAAAATTTCAAGATGTCATTGCTTTTACCACTAAGTAATATTCCATTGTGTAAATATAGCACATTTTATTTATCCATTCTTTGGATGAGGGGATCTAGGCTGTTTCCAGATTCTGACTATTAAGAATAATGCTGCTATGAACATAATTGTTCAAAAGTCTTTGTAGCATGAGTGTACATCCTTTAGGTTTATGCCCAAGAGTCTTATTGTTGGGTTATGACATATGTTGATTCCCAGTTTTCTGAGAAACTGACATGCTGATTTCCAAAGTGGCTGAACAAATTTGCACTGCCACCAGTAGTGGAGGAATGTTCTCCTTACTCCACATCCTCTCCAGTAAAAGCTCTCATCAGTGTTTTTAATCATAGTCATTCTGGCAGGTGTAAGATGGGATCTTAGAGTTGTTTTGATTTGCATTTTTCTGATGTCTTAGAATTTTGAGTAATCCCTTAAATGTCTTTTGGCTATTTGAGTTTCTTCTGTTTACAATTCTCTGTTTATATATGTATCTCATTTTTAATTAGATTATTTGATATTTTGATGCCTAGTATTTTGAGTTCTTCATAGATTTTGGCGATCAGCACTCTGTCAGATGTGGAGTTGGTGAATATCTTCTCCCATTCCATAGGCGGCTATTTTGTCTTATTGACTTCCTTTACTTTACAGAAGCTTCTCAGTTTCAGGAGGTCACATTTATTTATTTTTGCTCTGTGTATGTGCTACAAGTGTCATATTTAGGAAGTAGTTTCCTGTGTCAATGCATTCAAGGCTACTTCCCACTTTCTTTTCTATCAGGTTAAGTGTAACCAGATTTATATTGAGGTGTTTGATCCACTAGAGCTTGAGTTTTGTGCATGGGATAGATATGGATTTATTTGAATTCTTCTACTGTTGACATCCAGTTACTTCAGCGCCATTTGTTGTAGACACTTTTATTTTCTGTTGTACAATTTTGGCTTCTTTGTTAGAAATAATCAGGTGTTTGTAAGTGTGTGAATTAATATCATGTCTTCAATTCCATTGATTCATGTGTCTGTTTTTATGTCAGTACCAAACTATTTTTAATACTACAGCTCTATCATAGAGTTTGAAGTTTGGGATAATGGTGAGTCTGGGAATTCCTTTATTATGCAGGATTGTTTTGGCTATTCTAAGTTTTTTTCCCACATGAAGTTGAATATTATTCTTTTGAGGTCTCTGAAGAATTGTGTTGGGATTTTGATGGGGATTGTATTTAATCTCTAGATTGCTTTTGGTAAGATTCGCTTTTTTACTTTATTGATCGATCCTATGTATTCAAGAGCATGGAAGATCTTCCCATTTTCTGATATCTCCTTCAATTTCTTTCTTCAGAGATGTAAAGTTCTTGTCATAAAGGTCTTTCATTTGTTTGGTTAGTGCTATCCCAAGATATGTTATGTTATTTGTGTCTATTCTAAAGGATGATGTTACTCTGATTTCTTTTTCAGCCTATTTATCATTTGTGTATATGAGGGCTAATGTTTTTTTTTTTAGTTAATCTTCTATCCTGCCTAATTGCTGTAGGTGTTTTTCAGCTGTATGAGTACCCTGGTAGAAATTTTGGGGTCTCTTAAGTATACTATCATATAGCACAAGTTTGACTTCTTCCATTCTAATTTGTATCTCCTTGATCTCCTTTTGTTTTATTGCTCTAGCTAAAAATTTGAATACTATACTAAATAGACATGGAGAGATTAGACAGCCTTGTCTTGTTCCTTATTTTAGTGGAATCACTTTGAGTTTCTCTACATTTAGTTTTATGTTGATTGTTGGTTTGCTGTATATTACCTTCATTATGTTTAGTTATATTCCTTCTATCCCTAATAAGACCTTTTTCATGAAGGAGTGTTGAATTTTGTTGAATGCTTTTCCAGCATCTAATAATATAATCATGTGATTTTTTCATTTTTATATGGTAGATTACTTTGACAGATTTTTATATTTTGAACCATTTCTGAATCTTTGACATGAAGCCACCATGATATTGATGGGTGATTTTTATATGTGTTCTTAGATTCAGCCATTCGGTATTTTATTGGGTATTTTTACATTAATTTTCATGAGGTAGTTTGCAGTGTAATTCTCTTTCTTTGTTGCATCTTTGTGTGGTTTGGGTGCCAGGGTGACTATAGCTTCATCAAAAGAATTTGCCATTTTTCCATTTGTTTCTATTGTATAGAATAATTTGAAGAGAATAGGTATTATTATAGTTCTTCTTTGAAATTCTGGTATAACTCTAGGATGAACCAATCTGGCCCTGCCTTTTTATTTTTGGGAGTCTTTTAATGATTGCTTCTATCTCCTTAGTGGTTATAGATCTTTTGAAGTTGTGTATCTAGTCTTAATTTAATTTGATAAGTCTTACCTATTCAGAAAATTATCCATTTCCTTTAGGTTTTCCAATTTTGTGGAGTACAGGTTTTTAAAATATAACCTTATGATTCTCTGGATTTTCTTAATGTCTGTTTTTATGATTCCCTCTTTATTTATGATTTTTTTTTAAATTTGTATATTCACTCTCTGCCTTCTGGTTAGTTTCTATAAGTGTTTGTTTGTATTGTTGTTTTTCTCACAGACTGCAGTGATATTTTGTTTGTAATCTAACAAATAAAACTTGGCTGAAGACTGAGTGCAGAGCTAAGTCGTAGAGCACAGGCAAAGGTGGCACACACCTTTAATCCCAGCACTCAGCAGACAGATCTCTATGAGTTCAAGGCCCCATTGGGCTACACAAGATTGAATCTGTCAAAAAGAGAAACAGAGCTCACACAAAGTTGGTGCAGCACTTGGGATCTCCTACCTTTAATCCCAGCACTAGGGATGTGGAGACAAGAGTGATGTGGTTGAGCATAGAAAAGAATATAAGGAGGGAGGGGGAAGTAGCTCAGATTCAGTCTGAGACTGTACAGAGAGAAAGGCAATCTGAAGTTTGTTAGAGACAGAATTCTGTCTGAGGATTCACAGGGACAGGATCATCCTTCTGGACTGAGCATTGGTAGAGATATAAACTTTCTAGTGATTGGCTGCTCCGCTTCTCTGATCTTTCAGCATTAACCCCTGGGATTTTATTATTAATAACAATTAGAATTTGTGTTACAAAAGACCCATCATTTGTTTCATTGATTCTTTGTATTGTTCTCCTTGTTCATATTTATTGATTTCAACTCTCAGTTTGACTATTTCCTGTCATCTTCTCCTCTTTGGTGTACTGTTAATTCATTAGTGAACCCTCTCCAAATGATTTATGTGGGCTCCGAGTGCTACAAACTTTCCATTTAACACTGCTTTCATAGTGTCTCATAAGTTTGGTTACGTTGTACCTTTATTTTCATTGAATTGTATGATATCTTTAATTTCTTTCTTTATTTCTTCCTTGACCCAGTAGTGATTCAGTTGAACATTGTTCAATTTCCATGAGACTGAAGGCTTTCTGTAGTTTGTGTTGTTTTTATATCCATTCAGTTAGCCTATGTCTTTTTATAGAACAGTTGAGACCATTGATAAATTTCATCTTTTGTTCAAAATATGGAGATCAAATCAGGAAACTTGTGCCTGTTAAGTATGCATTTTATCACTCCACTACCATTCAGTTGTAAAATTCCATATCATAACAATGATAATCATAAAATATTTACCCTTCATTGATGTCCACAGCCTAATTCCCCTTACCTGTTAATGTGTCAAATTGTATGGTAAATAAAACCTAATCTCATGAATCTCTATAGAGTTTTGTCTAGCTGCAGGAAGCCATAGCAATGAAAATAAGAGGAAAACCAGTATGTGAATGTTGGTTCTGATTGTGGTGGAGGATGGCAAGAGGCCAAGGAATACAGGCAAGTTCTGGAATCTAGAAAAGGCAAATAAATAGATTATTCTCTCCTTGAGCCTCCAAAAAGCAATGTGGCCCTGCTGATGTCTTGATTTTAGGATTTGGGATTATGTTCTACGGGGATATAAGATAATACATCTCTGTCATTTCTAAATCATTCATTTTGTGATAATGGCTAAAGACAGCAATAAGAACATTCAAACTATTACTACTAAAATAAAATACTTTAACTTTATTTTCTCTGTGTGAGAAATGAAATAGATCACTGTTGTGCTGTGCATTTTCTTTGTGTACTCATTTACATTTTACTTTTGATTAGAAGTAATTTTTCAACTTACTCAGTAGAAAATTGTTTATGATTTTCAGGAAAGTTGAGTATAGAAAATAGTATATATCGAAGCTTTTAAAATCAATATTCCATTAACCTTCAGATTTTGTAAATATTAACTAATTCCACATACTTTTAACTGTATTAAATATTATTTCTCTCATATGTTGCTGAATATTTTATTCATTCTTTTTCTAAAAATTTGGCATCAGCTTTTGACACTGACGTTCTGTAAGTTTTCTACAAAACACCATATTCATTCCATTAAAGCTATTTTGGAGATGACATTTTAAAAATCTACAAGTGATACTGTTATTAAAAATTGTATCCAAAGCCCCCACTATGGATCTGTTATTCACCATCTTATGATAAAGCACTTATTATGTGGTACTATTTACTCTTTGAAAGGCTTATTTATGATGATTTTAAAAGTGTGCTAAAAATAATAATTTTTAAAATTAGTAATAATTATTTTAATACTCCTTTTCCTTTAACAAGTCAGCTTGATAATTAATATAAACATTTAAAATGAGATTAGATTGAAGTTATTTAGACTAATGTGTTTTCTTCAAGCAGTTAGAAGGAGTACTCTGCTTGTGAAAGAAACTTATAATGTCATATTCTGGTAGGAAAATTTTTTAACTGAAGATTCAGATTTTTCTTCAGAAAGGCAAATATGTTCATTCTCTTTTCTTGGCCTTCTTTTCTTTGCAGATCTACATACCTTCATAGAGTAAATCCTGTTATTGTTCAACCCTTCCTCAAGTATTGCTTTCTGAATTCAGAAACATATTTCAAGTATATGCTCCATGGTCGTTGTTTGATAGTTCTTCAGTGCTCATTTACAGTTATATCTCTTTACTTTGGTTTTTGTTTATATACAGGTCTTGATGTGTTGTCCATACTGGCTTCAAACTCAGAATCCTCTTATCTTTTACATGTTGGAATTATGATCATTGACCATCTTACAAGACTTACTAGTTTTATTGGTACATAATATTCTGTATTTTCATGAGATATTGTATTTATGAAGTGATGTTTTAATTTACACATACATCAAACATTTGTCAAACAAATGTAATAAATATAACAATTACCTAAAATATTTTTCTGACTTGTCTATGAAGAAACTCAGAATATTTCATTCTAATTGAGATACATAATGAATTGTTGTTAGCCATATTCACCCAACTCAGCCACAGAACACTAGAGCTGTTCTCTTATCTAACTGTAGCATTAACATATATTTATATTTTAATAAATATACATATAAATAAAAATTATAAATATATTTGTTGTGCAGTTGTCTATGAATTAATCTTTAAACTGGTTCTCACTTTTTAAATTTTAACTTCTTTCACCTTTAAGATTTTAGGTAGGGGACTGGAGAGATGGCTCAGAGGTTAAGAGCACTGACTGCTCTTCCAGACGTCCTGAGTTCAATTCCCAGCAACTAAATGGTGGCTCACAGCCACCTATAATGAGATCTGGTGCCCTCTTCTGGCATGCAAGCATACATGGAAGGAATGTTGTATACACAATAAATAAATAAATCTTTTTAAAAAAGATTTTAGGTAGGTGTCTGTGTGGGTATTTGCAGGCAAGTTGTTGTAAGATGCCCCATGTATTAGAAATTGAACTCAGGTCTTCTGCAAAGTAATATGTCCCATTAACTAGTGAGCCATCTCTCCAACTCATAACTTCAATTGTATTTAATTTTATTCTATTTTATAAAAATAGTTATTAAATTTTTTGAAAGTTAATGTAATTACATCATTTTACTCCTTCCCTTTCCTCTTTCCAACTTCTCATATTCACCCCCAAGCTCTCTCACATATTCTCATTTAACTGTGACAAATTTTTGTGCCCAAATCCAAACAAACCATGATCTGTCATATATTGTTACATATTTGTATATTTTACTTTTCATTATAATTGGATATTTTTGAAGAATAAGTTCCCAAATATGGACTTTCCAGAGTAGAGGAGGAAAACCTTGTGCAATGCAGGAATAGGCTTCTGAGGAAGGATTGGATACTTGAGGAAACAGAATGATTTTAAGTCCAACAGAGTAAAGAAAGTTTAAAAAAGTTAAAGGAGTATTGGATATCACTTTTTGGTTAAAGTATGATGCAAAAATATCCAGATAAATTAAACTATGGTACATATGCCTAGAACTAGAGGGAGCTGAACAAGACAAAATAGAGCATGATATTATGTAGTATACCTGACCGTACTCTAGTATAAAGTGAATGAGACATTGCAGGACAGGATTGAAAGTGTCTCCTCTAAATGGAGAGGTAGAGAAGAACAAAGGCACTGTGAATGGGGAAATAAAGGGGATTAGTGTAATACATAGCCATATCTGTCAGCAAAGATAGAATAAAGGTCAGGAGGTATTAGTGAATGCTCGGAGAATACAAAGTAAGACAGAGTAGGGCAATTCCTATATTGAGTCTGCACAGAAAGCTTGTACTTTTGACAACAGTAAGAAGAGAATGCTTCCATTAACTTACTTGTTAAGAATTATGAGAAATATTGCTGGGGCTGTCATGCTTTTTCAATATTTTATTTTTAAATTTATTTACTCATGTAGTGTATATATGTAAGTGTATGTGTGTTACTGAATAGTGTGTGTGAGTGTGTGTATATCATGTGGGATCTGCGGATCAACTTAAGATCATAAGATCATGCTTGACAATAAACGTTTTTACCTACAGGCCTAAGTTTTCAATATTGACAGTGTGTATTGGGCATGTCTAAATGTTTATCTAAATTTTAATCATACTGCATCATCAATACTCATGTTAAAAATTTAAAAATTGTATTTCATTTGTTCCCTAAAGATATATTTTTTCTGTTTTTATTGTAAGTGAATTAGTATCTATTATCATAACTAATTCTCAGGCATTTAAATATTTAAAATGTGTCACAGCTTGAAGACTACTAAAAATCACATGTGGAATGTGCACAGGCATGATTTTAAGGGTCTACATGCAATTATATTGTTTTCTGAGGTTTGGTGCTATGATAGACTCATCCAAGTTCAGCAGTTAAGGGAAATGAATATTCACATTTTCATGCATTTTTATTAGGAACATTTGTTTTGTATCTGTCAATGGTGACAATTGTTTCACAACACATGTTTACCAGGCTCCTCCCTACCATAGACTGTAAGTAATGGGATATATTTAGCAAGTGCCACCTCTCCTTCCAAGGAGCATTTATCTTTCCTTGTTTATTTGTTATTTATTTACTTATTTATTTTGAGACAGGATTTCTTTGTGTAGCTCTGGCTGTTCTGGAACTCACTCTGTAGACCAGGTTGGCCTCGAAATCACAGATATCTGCCTTCCTCTGCCTCCCAAATGCAGGGATTAAAGGGCATGCACCACCAAGTTTGGCTGTCTTTCCTTGTTTTTAATGTATCAAACAGTTGTGTAGCTACATAGTATAAAGATAAAAGGAGATGACTACCTCATTAAGTACTGAATTATCTCTATTACAACATGTATAAAAGTGTCTGAAGTGTTTGTATAGCATATTTTTTGTTTATTTTTTATTGAAAATAAATTTATCTCTCTTGTAATCCCTAACACAGTTTTCTCTCACTCCATTCCTTCCAGCTACCTTTCATCTCTTCTCTCCCCTGGATCTATTCTACCACATGCCCCCATCTCCCATTAGAATAGAGCAGGCCTCTGAGAGACAACAACCAAATACAACAAAACAAGATACAATAACACAAGGCAAAGCCTTTAACACATCAAAGCTGGGTAAGGCAACCCAAACTTCCCAATAGCAGGCAAAAGAATCAAAGACACACCTGCTCTCACTGTTAGGAGTCTCACAAAAACACCAAGCTGAGAGCCATAACAGACATGCAGAAGACCTTGATTTCCTCTGATTCCTACAATACCCTGCTTCCCTTTCCATGGGTTTCCCCAATATCTGATAGGAGGGACCCTATGGTGACTGTGGATTTAGACTGTCTTTCAGCAGAAGGTCTGGTTGTGGTTCTCTGCACTTGCTCCCATCCCTTGTCAGAGGAAACCTCTCTGACGGTGACTACACAAGGCACCAATCTATGAATATAGCAGAATATCATTAGAAACCATTTCATTTTTCTTTGACAAGTCATGTTTCCCTAGGTCTCAGGAAAATCCAGTCTAGAGTTCATGGCCATACACGCAATGTTGGACATGGGAATCCATTCATAGAGTGGGCCTTAATGCAAATCAGATGTCAGTTGGCTGCTCCCTCAAATTTTACACCACTATGTCCCCAGCACATCTTGAAGGCAGGACAGATTATTCAGCTAAGGCTGTGTCGTGGCTGGGTTGATGTTATGTATCATTTTTTTCAGTAGCCTAAAGAGTATCTTCCCATACCAAAGAGACTAGAACATAGGGGTAAAGGACCCATATAGGCACCAGCTCAACCTCTCTAATTTCAATGATCTGTGCAGATGTTGTCTTTGGCATGGAACCCCACTCTCAGTTTTCAGGGAGCAACCCTCTGTCCTATCATCACCCTGGATTTTTTGGAGAATTTCCACAGGACCCCCTTAGTAAACAACTAAACAGAACTCAACTCAGTCTGGTCACTAGAGGCCTTGCCTGGCTACAAGAGATGCCCGGGTCAGACCCCGTAGGCCCATTACTAAGAGTCCTTACTAGGATCACCTGCATAGATTCCAGGGAGTTTCCAGTGCGTTAGGTTTCAACATTGTGCTCCAAATGCCCCCTAATGCCAGATGCCTCCCATACTCTCTCCTTTCATCCCATCTCCCCTCCACTGAAACCCTCCCACTCTTTTCCCACCCCATGCCCAGTACACAAGCAAAACCTATTTTATTTCCCCTTCCCAGGAGGTCCATATATTTCCCGTAGACTCATCCTCTATATTGAACTGCTCTGGGTCTATGGGTTGTAGCATGTTTTAATTTATTTAATGGCTAATATCCATTTTTCAGTGAACGCATACCATATTTGTCTTTCTCAGTCTGGTTTACCTCATTCAGGATGATATTTTTCTAGTTTCATCCATGTACCAGCAAATTTCAGGATGTCATTTTATTGACAGCTGAGAAATACTCCATTTTGTAAAAATATAACACTTTGTTAATCCATTCTTGTATTGAAGAAAGTCTAGGCTGTTTCCAGTTTCTGGTTCTAATGAATAAATCTTCAATGAACATGGATGAACAAATGTCCTTGTGGTAAGAAGGAACATCCTTTGGTATATGCACAAGAGTTTTATATCCTGATCTTGAGGTAGGTCAATTCCCAATTTTCTGAGAAAACACCATATTGATATCCATAGCACTGTATAATTTTTAACTCCTACCAGCAATGGAGGAGTACTCCCTTTCCTCTACATACTCACCAGCGCAGGCTGTTGTAGAGAGAACTTTCTGTCTCACCCAGTCCTGCAGCTGTTCATTTCCAAAAAAACACATCGAGACTTATATTAATTATAAACTGTTGGGCCTATTAGCTCAGGTTTATTATTAATTAGTTCATACAATTTCAATTGACTCATAATTCCTGTCTGTGTTTAGCCACATAGCTTGGTACTGCTTCTCAGTAAGGCATTCTCATATTGCTTTCTCTGTATCTGGATGGTTACTGACTCTCTACCTTTACTTTTCCCAGAGTTATCTTAGTCTGGTTGCTCCATTTATACATCCTGCCTGGCTACTGGCCAAGCCAATCTGTGTTATATTAAACCAATATAGGTGACAAATCTTTACAGTGTACAAGTTCATTATCCCATAGCAGGCTGTCACTTGTGTTATTGATCTTAGCCATTCTGATAGGTTGAAGATTGAATCTCAAAGTAACTTTGATTTGCATTTCCCTGATGGCTAAGAGGGTTGAACATTTTAAAAGTGTTTCTCCGTTTCTTGAGATCCCTCCGTTGAGAATAATCTGTTTAGATCTATACCCCATTTTAATCGGTTAATTTGGAATTTGATATCTATTTTCTTGAGCTCTTTGTATATTTTGGATATTAGTCCTTTATCAGATGTGGTATTGGTAAAAATCTTTTCCCATCTTGTTGGTACTCTTTTTTTTTCCTATTGATAGTGTCTTTTGCTTTACAGAAGCTTTTAAGTTTCATGCAGTCCCATTCACTAATTGTTGATTGTAGTGCCTATAATAACTTGTGTTCTGTTCAGAAAGATTCTCCTATGCCAATTAGTTCAAAGCTATTCTACAATTTCTCTTCTGTCAGATTCAGTGTATCTGATCTTATGTTGAGGTCTGTGGTCCAAGTGGACTTGAATTTTGTATTCAGTGATGGATATTAATCTATTTGCATTCTTCTACATGCTGACATTCAGTTAGAGCAGCATCATTGATTGAAAATGCTTTATTTATTTCACTGTTTATTTCTGACTTCTTCATTAAAATCAGCTTTAAAAAGGTGTGTGGGTTTACGCCTGGTTGTTTAATTTGATTCCATTGTTCAAGGAGTCTGTTTTTATGCAAATTCATTCAGTTCTTTTTACTATAGCTCCATAATACAACTTTAATTCAGGAATGGTGAGACCTTCAACATTTCTTTTATTGTACAGGATTGATTTTTTATCCTGTTTTATTTTCCATATAAAGTTGAGATTTTTCCTTTCAGAATCTGTAAGAATTTGTGTTAGAATTTTGATGGGGATTACATTGAATATTAGATCGTTTTTGGTTGGGTGGCCGTTTTTACTGTGTTAGTTCTATCCATCCATAAGCATGGGAGATCTTTTCATCTTCTGACATACTCAATTTATTTCTTCTTTAAAGACTTGAAAATGTATCATACTTGTCTTTTATTTGAATGAATAGCATTCTGTCAAGATATTTTATATTATTTCTGGCTACTATGAAGGGTTTTGTTTCCATGATTTTATTCCCAGTCTATTTTTCATTTGTATACTGACCGAGTTATTCTTATAATCAGTCACTTTGCTGAAAGTGTTTGCCTGCTATTGGAGATACTTTTTGAAAGTTTTAGGGTCAATTATATATACTGTTATATCATCTGCAAATAACAATACTTTGATTTTTTCCTTTCCAAGTTGTATCCCCTTGATCTCCTTCAGTTGTCTTATTTCTCTAGCTAAACCTTCAAGTACTATATTATCTTTTTCTTGCTGATCTACACAACACTAGTCTGTAACACCTTTCAACAACTTTCAGTACCTGTATACTAGTTACATCACCTTACAGTGGGAAAGAAAACCTGAGAATCTGTTTTCTTTGCTTTAGATAAATGTCTCCACACTTAATAAAGTATTTGTATGCCATATGACTAGTTTATGCCAGTAGAATAAACGCTGTAATATGTGAAAAAGTAGATCTTTTGTAAACTAGAAGATAAACTCATATTTCAAGATCTAACAAGTTTTTCTTCTACAAAGACTAGTTTTGATCTTGTAGAAAATATCACCTTGACAGAAAATACATCAATAAAAAGATTTTTTTCTATTTTATCTGCTTACTGGTTCTGGACTTGAAGGGAAATATATGCAATTATAAATGTCATATTAAGGTACAATTGTAATATTTGACACCTTTGTGAAGTAGTGGAAACTTCATAATAACTAATGAATATTTCCTACAAATGTATGTCTAAATTTTAGTATCTCTATTAAATAAATAAATAAATAAATAAATAAATAAATAAATACTGACTTATTATGTGGGAACAGTCAGGCTGTAAGGAGGCCAGTAGTTAGTTCCCAATTGCTCAGTTCTGAAATAATCACATAGAAACTATATTATTTAAAACACTACTTGGCCCATTAACTCTAACTTCTTATTGGCTAACTCTTACATCTTAATTTAACCCATTTCCATTAATCTGTGTATCACCATGTGGCAGTAGCTTACCAGGTAAAGTTACCAGCATCTGTCTCTGGTGGGGCTCCATGGCTTCTCTCTGAGTCTGCTCTTATTTCTCCCAGCATTCAGTTTAGTTTCCCCCACCTAGATCTGTTCTCGTATAGCTCTGCTATAGACCCAAAGTAGTTTCTTTATTGACTCATGATATTTACAGCATACAGAGGGGAATCCCATATCACAGTCATGTGCTAGTGAATATATAAGTTATATCTTCTACGTTTTATTATATTCCTTGTTTGTTTCTAGTTCTTTTTCCAATCAATAAAGTTGTTTTTGAATTATTGTTACATTTTTATCAAGATTTCTATAAAGAAGGCAGCTTTTCATTAAACATATTTGACAGATCTTACTGAGGACATGGATCCATCATCATTCTTCTGACGTATAATGTTTGATAGTGTTATTTGAATATAATCATCTACACCATGTAGAAGGAGCTGCGGGCAGGCCTGCTTTTCATCCCACCCGGCTCCCGCACAGCTAGCTTTATACCCGAAATAACAACACACAAATTATATTCATTTAAACACTGCCTGGCCCATTAGTTTCAGCCTATTATTGGCTAATTTTCACATATTGATTAACTCATTTCTATTAATGTGTGTAGCACCACGAGGTGATGGCTTACCGGGAAGATTCTAGCCTACGTCCATCTTGGGTCGGAGCTTCATCGCATCTGCCCTCACTTCCCTTCTTCCCAGCATTCTGTTCTGTCTACTCCACCCACCTATGTTCTGACCTATCAGGCCAAGCAGTTTCTTTATTAATTAACCAATGAAAGCAACAGATAGACAGATGATCTTCCCACATCAACACCATTGCCAAGGTCTCTAGCAGCTTTTCATTAAGATGAAAGTTAATGCATTACATACAGATAGAGATCTCCTGGTTGCATCCTGTTAGTTGAGATAATTATTGCTGTGATACAAAAGTATACTTACATGCAGCATGGGGGAAAATTATTTATTTGGCTTATACTTACACATCATTGTATATCACTGAAGGAAAACAGGGCAAGGACCAGGAAGCAGAAACTGATATAGAGGTAATTAAGGAGTTTTTCTGCTAACTGTATTGATGCTCATGGCTGACTTGACCTGCTTTCTTATAGAACTGAAGACTACTAGTGTAGGAGTGTGATTGAGAGGATGCTTTTTTGTTCCCAGCTGCTCAGTCCCAAAACAATCACACAAAAACCATATTATTTGCAATACTGTTTTGTCAATAGCTTAAGCATATTTCTGGATAGCTCATACCTTAAATTAACCCATCTCCACTAATCTGTATATCACCATGAGGCTGTGGCTTACTGGGTAAAGTTCTGGCGTCTGTCTCCTGCGGGGCTCCATGGCTTCTTTCTGACTCTGCCTTCTTTCTCCCAGCATTCAGTTTAGTTTTCCCTGTCTAGCTAAGTTCTGCCTTGCTGTAGGCCAAAACAGTTTCATTATTCATTAACTGATAAAGGCAACACTAGACAGAAGGACGCCCCAAACCATTTCCCCTTTTCTGTTTAAATAAAAGGAAGGTTTTAACTTAAACATAGTAAAATAACATGTGACAAAATAGTTATCAATCAAGATTCCAGTTATAATATTTATATCTACTTCATCTTTTATCATAACTAAGGTAAACTATATTTATTCTTTAATTCCATCAAAGACTCCAGAAGGATATAATATTACCTAAGTAAACAAGAAGTGCATTGTAACCAACTTCCAAAACTTGGGAAATGACAGAGACATCTCGTTGCCTAGATAGTCACCCAAAGTTCTTCTGTATCATTGGAGAATCCATCTTCAGCCTACAGGCCTATAATATCCAACATACTTTTCCAAAAAGCAGGAAATTTCAATAACAGTTTCACCTATATAATGGTGTGGGATGGGAAACAAAGCATGACAATCCATGTCTGAACCCCAAACCTTACCTGGTCAACAACATACTAATGTGAACTGGGCCTGACTTTTGTGCAGGAGAATTATCTGTATTCTGTCAATCACGTATTTTAATAAAATGCTGATTGGTCAAGTAGGAAGTATAGGTGGGTCAACCAGAGAGGAAGTAGAGGTGGGGAGATAGAACAGGAGAATGCTAGGAAGGAGGAAGCCCATTCCTCCCACTCCTACCCAGACTCTGAAGAAGTAAGATGTGACCTACCCTGCTGGAAAAGGTACTGAGCCATGTGGTTAACATAGATAAGAATAATGGGTTAATATAAGTGATAAGAGCTAATAACAAGCCTGAGCTAATGGGCCAATCAGTTTTATAACTTATGGAGATCTCTGTGTGATTTTCTTTGGGGAAACAGGTGGGACAGAAACCCCAACAAGCCAGCCCTCATGTTACATGACTTAATCATTCAACAGCTTATTCCTCATTAAAAACAATCCTCTGGTAAAACTGTCATTCCTTCCTGCTTAGCACAAAGCTATCATCATGGTTTTTATCTGTTATATGTATCATATTTTAAGACTGTACAGATACACAGAAAATAAGTAATGGATATATTTTGAATCTCCAAAGTAAATTTAATTAATTTAACAAGAAAATAATCTACATGTTTTCTGAAATGTAAAGATACTGAATCCTGTCCTGTGGCCTTTTGTATATTCTCATTTCTACCAAGAAACTACAATTATCTTAGTTGCATAATTTTGACTCAGGCTGTCTCATAAGACTGTGGTACAGAGAGCAGTAAGGGATATAACTCTCAGAAGTCTTGACTGAGACTGAATAGTAGTCCATTAATCTTACTTCCTTAAACTTGTGGTTGATAATAGATTTCAATTCTCTTCAAGCTCTTGGCTCTTTGGAAGACTTAGCTACCTACTATATGAATCTGCTCTACAGACTTCTTGGATTTTCTCCACTGTTTTTTTGTCCAAAGCCAGTGATCAGAGATTCCCCACTATTGAAGCCTTACCCTATAACCTAACATATGATTGCATAGACATGACAAGAAAAGAAACTTTCAATAATATTATAGTCAGAATCTCCATAATACAAAGAAAACGAACAATCCTAAAATCAGCACAGGAAAAAAAATGCAGTTTAGCAATGTGGAGAGCAGGATAAATAGTCTTTTCCACAGATGGAAACGCATATTGGTTATGTAATACCAAATGTTCTTCTCTGTATGCATACATAAAGTAGTCATCATTCTCATTGGTTATTATCTAAGAACTTCATATTTTGAAAAGTACATTTGAAATAAATAATTCAGAGACTACAACTCAGTATTATTTTTTAGTTCCTTTAAAAGATAATAAAAATTGGCTTGGAAAAATATATGCTAAAATGAATTAAACAATTTTGGCTTTTTTACTCTTCTATGATAATATATGTCAAGCCCATCAGAAAAGAAAAATTCTAGATGTATAATCATTGTATTTCCAAAATGTTTTATCCAAACTGTAGTAGATATAATACCTGATTTTTAAGTAATTACATTATATGCAAATGTTCAAAAGTACTTCAGAGGTAACAATTAATAGAATCAACAATAAATAGAACATGATCAAGTTATTCTGTCTACTAGAGAAATATTTTTAGGTATAAAACAGAAATAAATGATTATTTTAAGATAAATAAAAACAGCCAAAATAAATTGTGAAAATGATTACAAGTGTTATTTATAGAAAAAAACAGTGTTTATCTACCTTATACTTTTATACTGTTAATTCCTTTTAGATTATCATATAACCACACTTACCTTTCCTCCCTGAGCTTCTCATATGTACAGCCCCCATACTCACTCTCGTTCAAATACATGGTCTCTTTTTCTTTAATCATTATTACATATGTATATATGCATATGAATGTGTGCATTACAAATCTGTAAGTATAACCTGCTCCATTTATGTAATACTTGTATGTGATTGTTGTCACGGCTGCCCATAAGGTATTAAATAACCAATTAGTTACTCCTCACTGAGGAAGAATATTTCTCCTTTTAGAATTCTTTAGTAGCTTGTAATTTTTTTGCTTAGGGTTGAAACCTCATGAACTTTCTTTCTTTCATGTAATATATATATATATATATATATATATATATATATACACGTGTGTGTGTGTGTGTGTGTGTGTGTGTGTATCATCCTTGGTGAGATCATGTTTAGGCAGCTATGTTGGTGAGACTGCATGCATGGATGAAGCTTCTCTGAAATTCTAAGGGGATACAATCTCACAGCAGATTATCCATTCCTCTGTCTCTTTCAATGTGTCTGTCTCACCACTCCCCAGCAACAATTCCTGAGCTTTAGTTGCAGGAGTTATGCTGTAGATGTGGGCAGTGGGCTCCAAATATCTGTATTCTTATCATTTGTGAATTTCTGTAATGATCTCTGTTTATGGCAACAATACATTCCATTGATGAGGTATAAGATCTGCACTTATCTGTGGGGATAAGGATGTTGTATTTTGGGATTATGCCGGTTTTAGTAAAGCAGCTGTTATAGGTTCTTCTCCAAGATCTATTACTTCATTAGTCCTGTTAAGTTGGCTAGGTTTTCAGTACCGAGTATGATTGCTTTCTTGTTGAGCAGGCCTTAAGGCAGACATGAGAGCTCTTAATCACCACCAAGGTGTGTGTTCCACTACTGCACCTTTAAGGTTATCATAGCATGCTAGTCATTTTTGTGGTTCATAGACATCTCATAGCTTGGCAAGATTATTGGTTGCTTTCCTCCTTCTGAAGCTTGCATTATGGCTTCTCTAACCATGAAGGCTAGTACTCAGGGAGAAGTCTTTAATGTCAGATCTCTCTCAAGTCATTTCTGTACATGAATATGTAGTGTATTTGGCATTGGGGACTTAACTTCCACCTATGGAACGCACCCAAGGGGAACAGGAATAGTTTCCAGGGCAATCCTAACCAACAACTCAAAAGTGGGCTTCTCTTGCCTGGTGTTGGGGATTTTGTTAGATAGTTTGTTGTTCTTGGGAGGAGCATTGTTAGGCAAGATGAGAAAATTTCATTTAAACTATGAATGTACATACATGTATTATATACGTATATTGTAGATATATTTAGGTATATGCTTCTATACATTATTAGAGAAGAATGAAAAAGTGAAATGAATAAAATAGTTCCATTTTGTATAAAATTAAAGATGTAAGACGCTAGGACTGCAGAGCTGTTTTTAGAGTAAGGAGCATTGGATGCTCTTGCAAAGAACCTGGGTTCAGTTTCAGGTACCTACATACAGACTCACATGTGTGTCACTCCAGTGCCAGGAATCTGTCACCCTCCTCTGGCTTCTGTTGGCATTGCATACATGTGGTATACATATATACATTCAGACAAAACATGTTTATAAAATAATAATAAACAAGTACTTTAAAAATATATAAGATATATATGAATAAAAATAATTATATAAGTAGATGTTAAAATTTATATGGCAGTTGGTGACACTGCTCAGTAATTGAACACTTTATTAGTATGCAAATGGTCCTATTGTCACTCTCAACACTAGTGGAGAAAACAATCATATGGAAATATCAGAGGTTGATGATAGCTATATTATGGAGAAAAAGAATAACAAACATAGATAATTCACATTTCTGATTTCCAACTCACTATAATGCAGAAGAACTTCATGTAGATTTAGCATAAGACTAAATATAGTGATCATTAAAATAAAATCCAAATCTAGATATAAACTCATACTTATTTGCATCTTGGTAAATATAAATAGATAATCCAATGATATTTAAAACAAATAGTGTTAAGACAACTAGATCTGTTCAGGCAAAGGAATAAATTTGACAATTAAAACTAGACATGGGAGCATAGGCCTATAATTCCAGCACTGAAAGGTACAGACACGAGGCTTTAGAAATATAACCAAGTTATTATGTATACTCCCCTCTATCTTTATATATATTTTAATTATTATCTAGGCATAATGGTGAATTCTTTTAATAAGCTGAAGTAAGAAAATCATGAGAGTTCAAACCCAGTATGTGTTAATAAGTGTCTGTCTCAGTGAGGATGGGCTATCTCAAAGAATGAAAAATTAGGATAATTTTAATCATATTTGTGATAAATAAGAAGATACATACAGCATAACATGTATAGAGAGAAAATAATTTAATGCAGACAAAATGTGAGAAAGATTTCTTAATGTGTAAAACATATGTTCATAAATATTTTTTAAAGAAGATGTATAAAAGGTCTGTGAACAGTTGAAATTATATCCATTGTGTTTAACAATGAGTATGATGCAAATCAAAAATATTTTGTGATATTGCTTGGTACTACACTGATGGTTAAAATCAAAGAAAGGACAATCACCAGTAAATGTCGGTAAGGGTGTGAGAAACAGAATTTCTTAGGTCCCTCTCTGAGTTAACTGATCTGGTAAATGAAATTATTCCAAGATGCAAGCCTTTAAAATCTGAAATAGTCCTCGTCCAAAATACTTTAGTGAAGGAATATTTCATCTGTTTCTTCTTTTTTAATAAAGAGAATATAAAATAAGCTGTGTCAGATAGCTTTTCAGGATCTAACATTATGAAATTATGGCAATTTTTCCTAATTTAACACATCTAATCCTTTCAGAGTGAAAATTTTGTTTTAAGTGAAAAATTTATTTTAATATACAGAAATCAATGATAAAGTTGAATAAATTGTTTGGTTAAAACTTAATAAATATAATTCTAACATCAAGTTACATACTAATTCTTTCTCAAACAGTAATGTAATATTTTCACATTTTCATCTTCTAGTATCCACCATTTCTTTCCTCTGTGCCTTAAAGTTTTCATTATAGATGATTTTTTCCTTCTTGGTTGAAAACTCCCAGGTATTTCATTTTAGAAGTAATTTTTTTTATTCAGCTCAAGGTTAAATTTAAATAATAATTCTTTATAATCAAGATTGTGTAAGGAAAGCCTTAAGATACACAGTGGTATGAATGAGATAGTTTCCACAATCTCAAGTCTTTGAATATTTGTTTCCCAGTTCCCGATTGTTTGGGAGAACTAGGAGGTTTAACGGCCTGGAATAAGTATGTCACTGAGGACAAGCTTTGAGGTTTCAAAAGCCTGGGCCATTTTGAGAAAGCCCTTTCCATTTTCCTATTTGACATTGCAATTGTGAGTTCCCTACTGCTGCTCCAGCCCCCTGCTATCTTTATTCTGCCACATGGACTGTAACCATCAGGAGATTCTTCTGAATGTGACTTTTCCTAATTTGTTTCTCAGTATGGTTTGGCTTTGATGTATAGAAAGATACCGATTTTTCTGTGTTGACTTTATGTTTTGATAGTTTTATGAAAGTTTTGGCAAAGTTTAGAGTTTTCTGGTAGAGTCTTTATGGTATTTAAGTATCAGCTTATACCACCTGTAAATGGGGATAGTTTGAGTTCTTTTGTTATTTATATAACTTGTATTTTAGTCTTGTTCTAAGTACCTAAACTAAGCACTGTGTTGAGTAAGAGTAGAGAAGGGACATTCTTGACTCAATTATTATTTCATTATAAATATCTTCAGTTGTCCTGTTTATTATAATACTGACTATTGTTCTATCATATAGAGTGCATATTAAATTAAGGTACATTCCTCTTCTAGGTTTCTAAGGATGTTTATTATTCAGTAATGACTTCCATCCATATGCCTATTTACATGATATATTGCACTAACTGATTAAATTACACACTGAATAAATCTTGCATCCCTAGAATGAAACTAACCTGATTATGGTTTAAAAGTTCTTCATCTTTAGGAGGGGCCCAGTGAAATTTCCTTATTTCCCTTTATGTTACATGTTGCCCCAGTGTTTAAATTGCTATTTGTTACACCTGTTTGGATATTTTTTATGATGTTATTAGGCATCTTTCTGTTTTCCAGCAGCCTTCTCTGGATGCCTCAATGTCTATTACCACTCAACCCTAAGAGGACAAATTTCATTTGAATCCAATTCTGATTCCTTTCCCCTACCCTGCCCCATTCATAATAGAGTACTGTTTGCCTGAGGCTGTGTTCGACTTCTCCTCATGTCTCATCATATTTTTTTGTCATTGTTCTCTTTTCAGGTATTCATTCCCCATTGTGACTGTTTTCTGGATATTTTCCTTTTTTCTCTTTGGAATCTATTTTTCTTTGCTTTTTAATCCCATTTTGATATTATAATTACATCATTTCTCCATGCAAATCCTCCCATATAACTCTCCTTGCATTCTTCGAAATTCATGATCTTTTTTCAGTAATTGTTATATGCATATATTTACATATGAATATATATGTATATTGCTAAACATAACTTTCCCAGTCTGCATAATGTTACTTTTGTGTGTGTTTTTAGTGCTGATCTTCTGTATTGGATAATCACTGTTATTTTCTACCCTTGGGAAGACCAAATATTTTGCTTCTAGCTTTCCTCTGTGGCCTGTAGTTTTTTTGGTAAGGCCTCATGGTTTCTGATTGCTTTTCTTTTGCATGTCCATTGGAGTAGCCCTTGTTTAGCTCTTGTGTGAGCAATCATGTTGATGAGACTTTATGTGGGTAGTTTCTGACATTTCTAGGAGGCACAGTCTCATAGCAAACTCTGTGATCCTCTGGTTCTTACAACCATTCTGCTCCATCTTCCAGTGTTCTCTGAACCTTGACTGTGGCAATGTTTTGTAGATGTGTCTATTACTACTACTACTGCTACTACTACTACTACTACTACTACTACTACTATTATTCTTATTTATTCCTACTCTTGATCATCTGACCCAGAGGTGACATCTGGCCGACATCTTATATGAAGCTATTCTGCTTAATTCCTCAAATATTAATTACTATGCTTACTAATGTCCTATGCTCCCAAATCCTTTCACTACAGAAAGAACTTATTTGATTTAAGTAATATCCTATATTTTCCTATTTTTATTTCTTCCCTGTGTCCTGAGGTGTTTTTATTACTACAATTGTATAATTAAGAACTTCTTGGAAGATGACATTCTTATGTTATTGCATCAAGATTAATTATACATACATGAAAGAGAGAGAGAGAGACTACAAAACAAAGCTGTGTAGCAAAGAATTGAATTCCTCAAATGAATGAGCGCAAAAGCAAGCTGCATCAGGTCCTTACTTTCCTATTTGACAGAGATACATATTTTTTATTCATTTTCTCTTAGGGTATTTTTGGTTTTGGAGAAAAATTATTAAAGCCAAACATTATTGGATATGTCTCACTGTAGTATACATGTCTGAGCATAAATAAAGCATAAGAGGGGTCCCAATTTGAGCCCATCATAGGTTATCTATAGAGACTGCCTAAGAGAAATTTTACATATCACTCTCTGAAGCTATTTTGATATTATACAATAAAGGGCAGCCTAGTGTTCTTCATGTGAAAGATAAATGCACACCCTCTTCTCAGGAAGGCATAAGGACATTTTCTGTCTCAGCAAAATTTCTGTGCCATACAGTTCTTGTTAAGAAGTGGACTCCATGAAGCTACTTATGCTGAGCTCCTCATTAAAAGCATGTGGTATCATTTACCTTTTGGGGTAATTAAATTATCTTTGAACTTAGGCAGAAAAATCAACTTTTGTGAGTTCTTTCCTATAAATGCAGACTTATTCTGACACCATGTGAAATTAAATGGTGAAATTTGATAATTTTAAAATGCAAACTTTTATTACCATCATCAAGAATTCATTCCTGTATGGTGAAGCTGATTTGTAATTGCCTTCCAAAATTGCATTTTGTTTTTAATTACCTATAATTATCGTGAAAACTTATGAGCTACAATGTAATGTTTTGGTATACAGATATATATTGAATATGGTCAAAACTTTCTTTTATTGATGTAATTACAATTTTGTCTCATAACACTTATGATTTAAATGAAGTTTTCCAACTCTATTTAAGTCATTGTATTCTTTAATTAAAATACTCACCAGCCTTATATCTAATATCTATTAAAATATTTATGGTTTTTTATAAATATTGCTCCTCATTGTTCATTATGTATATATATATATATATAAATATTTTTTAAATTATACATAAATTGAACATATTTATGAGACAGCTTATGATATTTTGTTAAATTTATGCATTTTGTAATGGCCAAAGCGTATATGGCATCCATTTCTTGGTTCAGCAATAGCTACTAAAAAATGGAGATTGAGAGATGGGCGGTGGTGCTGCATGCCTTTAATCCAAGCACTCAGGAGGGAAAGACAGCAGATCGCTATGAGTTCAAAGTCAGCCTGGTTTACAAAAGCTAGTTCCAGGACAGCTGGTGCTGTTACACAGAGAAACCCTGTCTCAAAAAAAATCTTATTGACCACCAAATTCATTATTTTTATCAGAAAAGCAAAAGCCTTCTGGGGATAGAATTTATGTCTCATATTTTGAATAAAATGGTTTTCCTCAAAAGATGAATCAAAAAAGGTGAGTTGTATTATACTCTGTATAGAACATAAGTTCAAAAGTTTTTGTATGTTACCAGAAAGGCATATTCAGTATTATAAGCATCACAGATGTAGGACTATATTCAGTAATATTTAAAAATATTTCATCTTTTCCTGCTGTAATAAATTAGGCTATTTAAACAATTTAGGACTGTTCTAGTCAGTTTTCATTTCAAATAAAAAGCTTTTAGTTCTATTGTTTAAAAATCATATAGTGCTTTTATTCCAATTTATTTTAATTCACTTCAAATGAGAAAACTTAAGATTACATTTTGGCTCTTTGATATATACACAGATTATGATATAGTAGTTTTGTACATGTGTTCAGAGTATAAAATATTTATAAAATCCAGACAATACCATTGGTGGCTAGTTGCATGGACATAATTAATAACTAGCTATTTTACATCGTGTGTTGTAATTTTGTAAGTATATCAAACCTCCTATCAAGTTAACATACAAACATATTCATAAGAGATGTTGCATTTTTTTCATATAGAAAATAAAAAGTGAGTGACGTTGTAAAGATAGGAGAATGTGATTTTACAAAATCTTCCATTTCCTAAAATTGTACATTGCAATAGATTATATAGAAATTAGGTAGAAAGTGAATGGGTATCTTGATAACAATAAATTTTGGGTATCTTGACTCCTCTGAAAGTCATGGTACTCGGAGTGATTGACATGGGTATTTTTGAGCTTTTACATTGCTTCTTTTCCAGGGTTAACTAGACATCAACACTTATATATAGGTCATTGTGTTGTATTTAATATCATTTATCTTTCTATTACTATTATTAGATGAAGGCTTAATAGACTGTAGGCCTCACATTCAGTATAATAGGCGATTCAGCTGTAACTATTAGAGTCTCTTACTTTTGCCAGATATCCTTTGTTCCTTTAAGACTTGTTTATAATTTGCTTCTTACAACTTTTGTGCGAAATCTCCAAAAGTTTTCCAAGAAGAGATAATAAACTTGGTTATGTATCGCTGTATTGAGTATCAATTTATTAGATATCTTTCTTGACTAGGATCTAGAACATCAGAAAGATAATGGACACCTGAGGCCAACACATCACATCAATATGGACTAACAGTCAACATAGAAATAGACTAACTCTTAAGAACCAAAGTAGCCTCCTTCACTGTTGACTGAGGTTTCTGTCCTGCCCAGTTCCCACAGTCATTGAGTCCCAAAGAAATCACACAGAGGTCTACATTAATTACAAACTGATTGGCCTAGTATCTCAGGCTTTTTATTAATTCTTATGACTTATAATAACCCATAATTTTTATTTATGTTAGTCATGTGGCTTGGTACCTTTATCAGTGAGGCAGTAACATCTTGCTTTCTCTGTATATAGTTTCCTCTCTGTCTGGATGATGACTGTAGACTGAAACTTGCCTCTTCCCAGAATTCTTGTTGCCAAGCCTCTACTTCCTGCCTGGCTGCCTCACCTCTATTTCCTGCCTGGCTGCCTTGCCTATACTTCTTGCCTGGCTCCTGACCAATCATCGTTTATTTAAAATACAAGTGACAGGGTATAGACCATTGTCCCACAGCACTCCCCTCCCTTTTTTAAAAACAAGAACTCTGAATCAAATCTCCTTCCTTAGCTTTTATACTGAAAAGTTATCCATGAAAACTTGTAACCAACATTCTAAACAAAAGTAAACATCCATAATCCATTTTTTGGGAAGTGGTCATAGTTTCTCAGGCTACTTCCTGCTGATTGGGGCACTGATAATCTTTTGGGGACCTAAAGAAAATATAGAATTATGATCAAGTCCTGACTGAAGTATCCTGTGAGGCTTGATTATCTCAGGCAGCAATCTTTGAACTGTTCTGGATGTAGAACTCAGACATCTGGGCCATTCCTCTTATCAGAGATTTCTCAGAGGGTTTTCCTTCGTCAAACCTGATTTTTTTTTAATCACAGAATGAATCCACAATCCCCCATTTCCTGTGGGAACAAAAGAAAAACCTCTTCTCCAAAGTAACTTATCTTTTGACATAAATTTTAAACTCAAAGCATTATATATATATATATATATATATATATATATATATATATATAATTTCTCATCTTTACATGGCTTTATTTTAACCTCTATTTCTTTTCATTTTATTTTTAATTTTTGACTTTTGAGACAAGGTTTCTCTTTGTATCTTTGGCTGTCCTGTAATTCACTCTGTAGACCAGGTTGTCCTTGAACTCACAGAGATCTGCCTGTTTTTGCCACCCAAGTATTGGGATTAAAGGTGTGTGCCACCACACTTTGAACACACAGAGATCTGTCTGCCTCTGCCTCCCAAGTGTTGGGATTAAAGGTGTGTGCCACCGTACCCAAACTACTCTCTTTTTTTATTTTTCCTTTTGAGGACTTTATCCTTTTTTTTTACTCCCAAGCCTACACACATTTTTTTTAAACACAAAGTAAACCATTTAGAGGTTTTCTTCATCTTTGAATCTATCTTTACTGTATAGTTCTCTTTTTCTGACTACGTGAGTCTTTAATTTGCTAAGTGACATGCCTAGGATTAAAGCAATGGCTTTGACAGCTTGGTCCAGCCCATTCCTTAGTTTTATAGCCTCATGGCAGAGGTACTAGCCAGAGCCATGTTTATTGTTACAACTCTAAGGCATTTCAAGGTCCCTGCCACCACCAAAAAGTATGCAGTCAGCTTTTCATCAACACCACTTAAATGTTTTGTGGCAGGACCTCTTAAAAGAGATGCAAGGTTTTGCATCTAAAGCTGAGTTAAAATGCCTCTCTTAAATGAGAGTGAGAGCCCACCTGAGAAAGTGCTGCTATGAACATGCGGTGCTTAACCCTATTCTTTTCTATCTACAATAACTTCCCAAGCTTTCTCAGGCTTTTGAGTGGATTTGGTTAGTCCCACATTGGGCACCACTTCGCTGCTTGATTAAAGGTTTAATTATGAAGAAAAAAAGTTATCTCTGTAGGGAATAGCTTGCCCACAGGGTATACCTCTGAAGGATAGTTGCTTGGAGCTGGAATGCACAAAGCTAAACACCTTATTTTGCCCCCACTTTTTCCATTTATGTTATAAAATCTTATGTCTTCACTTTAAGACATAGGTGCTTGATAAGAAGAAATTCCTCTGACAGTGAGTCAAGAAGATTAGCAGCATCTGCTATCCCTTTCCTTAATCATTTAAATATTTAAAACAAAATGAAAGATGACCTCTGTCTTGTTCACATTTCAAACGAATGTGGAAGACTGGGATCACATGCATGGACAGGCCTGGATGCTCAGCGAAGATTTGCAAAATCTTGTAATCAATCATCATGTGTTCATTTTTATTATAGTACTTCCATATAGTTATTTGTATTCTTTACTCTTTCTTTCTTTTGGCTCTTTGTTCTTTGGGGTTCCATCAACCAGCTGCCAAGTAAATTACACAGAGTCTTATATTTTTTTTATGAATGCCCAGCCTTAGCTTATTTTGTTACTATCCAGCTTGTCTTAACTTAAATTATCACAACTATCTTTTGCCTTGAGGCTTTTATATTTCTCTTACTTCTGTAATCTTACTTTCACCTTATTCCTGAGTAAATGGCCCCTGATGTCTTCCTCTCCATTTTCTCTTGTTCTTCATTCTCTATTCTCTTTTTATATATTCTCTCTACCTGCCAGCCCCACCTATCCTTTCTCCCCCTTTGCTATTGGCCATTCAACCTTTATTAGACCATTAGATGTTTTAGACCGGTAAAGAATCACAGCTTCACAGAATTAAACGAATGCAGCATACACAAACTCAGTACATCTTTAAATTGCTAAAGAAATTATACAGAGCATAAATAAATGTAACACACCTTAAAATAATATTCAGCAACACCTCTATATCTGTTTTCACAAATAGAGGGAAGAATTTTGAGGCCATTGTAGCATATTTTATTAGAGGAATCATAAAATGAAAATAGTTACTAAATTCTTATGCTATGCACAGCTCTTCACTCAGTTAAATCGGCATAAGCACAACAGCTCTGAAAATTATGTTGATGACTTTCATTTCATAGATTTAGAAAAGTTAAGGAAATGTTATATAACCACTTTAATATGATGCACATAGCTGGTAGCTGAAAGGAATTTCACTTCTAGCAATGGAGGTACATTTTGTTTTTACAGTTTTCTCCTTTATACTAACTTGTCAGCAAATGAACATGACCCAGTGAAGTGGAGATTGCTGCCAGTGATATATTTGAGCCCTTGACAAGGAGTCAAACTTTTAATTGGACTCACAACTGACATTAACCTATGCCAAGTGTTGTAAAGGGGATAAATTTCATCAATAGTTCAACCCTTTGGAAATAATCATCCTGAAGACAACTGATCCAGATAAGAGTCTGTATGTTTTATTTTGTGTATGAATAATCTTGCAGTATAGAAAGCAAGAATAGTAACTTTTATTGTTATTTACCATTTGTGGTGATGTAAGCCCTATAACAAATAAAGGATGGAAAACAAATGATAGCAATAGTGCTATGTCTTTTTTATGTTGAAATATTAGAGCAATTCCAGGGGCAGATTCAGCAAAATTGTAAATGCCAGACTCACTTTCTATGCTGTTTTGAATATTCAGCTTGTACTCTACCTTTCATCTACATTGAGTGGAAGGTGACTTCATGTTTTATGTAAACCCCTTCACAGTATGCTTTTATTTATTTATTTATTTATTTATTTATTTATTGGTTTTTCGAGACAGAGTTTCACTGTAGCATTGAAGCCTATCCTGGAACTAGCTCTTGTAGGCCAGGATGGCCTTGAACTCACAGAGATCAGTCTGCCTTTGTCTCCTGAGTGCTGTGATTAAAGGTGTGCACTACCACTGCCTGGCTTTGATTTTTCATTTTCTTTCTTTTATTATAGTATGCTTAAAAATCATGGTTTATTTTTTGTACATATGACAAATACTTGGTAAAAAAAGCTTGTAATCTCATCGCTTCACCACTCTCTGAAGGCCAGATTAGGATACCTAAAAAGATCCTGCCTTGAAAACACAAACATGATAGGAATAAGTTAAAATTATATATATATATATATATATATATATATATATATATATATATATATGTGTGTGTGTGTGTATGTGTGTGTGTGTGTGTGTGTGTGTGTGTGTGTGTAAAGTACTAGAATTGACATGTTAAAGGTGCACAGTTTCTGGGCTTCTGTGGTATTTAGAAACTGCATCTACTCTTCATTCAGTCACATGACTACTAAGCTTACAAATCTAAGAATATCTATTCAAGAAAAACACAGGCCAAAATAACATTATGATTAATTTCTAATTATATACAACAAATGTAGAAATTATACATGGTAATACTTTAGATAAGAAATAAGCCATAGAAACTATCAGAAAGAGAAAATGCATTCTCCTATGCTACTTCTTTCTAACAGCAGCAATTTGTGCTTCTTCCTTCAGTTTTCTTAGAAATGTAAATTTTCAGCTTTGCTATGGCATGGACTTATTTATGAACAACATGCAGTCAAATAATTCTGATTTACAAAAATTGGAATTCAAACCCTACAGGCTGTGAATTTCTGAGACCTGCTCTACACATGTTGTAATTTTACCTTTTAAATCTGGATTAATGTTTTTCTGTGTGCTGCAGTAAAGTGTGGATTCATTACCTTGCATATTGATAACAAAGTAAGCCGTAATACTATTGAAAAATATTTTTAACTGTTGATTTGCATTTGTGTCTTTCTCCAAAGTCAGTTGGCATTATATGTTATACTTTCCTGATTCCCTATATATCTGAAAATCTGTGAATATTTTTACTAATCATAATGTGTTTATTTATTATTGCTTATATAACAAATTCCAAGTCAGTGGCTATAACAACACAAATTATTATAAATATAGTCAATCCTAAACATGTTAAATCCTTCACATCAATATTTGCATTTCTTCTGAAAGTATATGAAAAAGACTATTCCCTAGTGATTTCTATCTTCTATAGGCTCACCATATTGTATGACAAATGGTTGCATTCAAAGCTAGATATTTTAAGACATGTTTTCATATCAATCTCTTTTTAATTCTTTAAATTTCAATTATCCTTGACTCTGACTCTTCTCTTGTCCTTTGCTATTTTTAACAATTTTTATGTTTACATTGTCTTTACCACAATAATACAGAAGAATTCCACTAAGTATAATTCATAATTGAAGTTTCTTTTGCTAGGTTGAGAAACAATTTTATATGTTCTAAAGAAACATCTAAGGATATAGACTTGTTTGTGAAGAATTGTATTATTACTTAGGTTGATCAAATTATTAATATCAAATTCATACATTAGTTTTCATTCTATCCCTTTACATACAGAAAAAAAACCCATTTTACTCAATAGTGAAAACTTTATAGTCTTCTTGGAGAAATTTTTAGCTCAATTCTTGTAGTACCCGAGAATCATAAAATATATTATTTCATGAAAATGGAGACTGTATTTTCATTTCCCTTCCACCTAGACCCAAATAATTACACAAAACTATATTATTTACAACACTATTTGGCCAACAGCTTGGGCATATTCCTAATTAGTTCTTACATCTTAAATTAACCCATTTCTATTATTTTATATTTTGCCATGAGGTTTGTGGTTTGTTACCTCACATCTTCCTCCTTGGGCAGCTACATGGCATCGGCTTGACTGTGCCCCCTTTCTTCCTATATTCAGTTTAGTTTTCCTGTCTAGCTATATTCTTCCCTGCCATTGGTCACAACAGCTTTTTTTACTAACCAACAGTAAAAGAACACATTCACAGCATACAGAGGTGAATCCTACATCATCTCTTTTTTTTCTGTTAAATAAAAAGGATGGTTTTAATTTTAATATACTAAAATTACATTTAACAAAACAGATATCAATCAAGAATTACAGCTACAATATTTAGTCTATTTATACCTTACAAAATTAAAGAAAATATTCTATCATTTATCCAATCTGTGAGTCTAAAGTTTTATATCCAATTTATCTTTTATCATAACTAAGGAAAACTATAATTGTAATTATCTGCCTTTTTTCTTTTTTTAATTAAAAATTTCCACCTCCTCCCATTTCCCTCTCCCCACTTCCCCTCCCCCCACTTCCCCTCCCCCTCCCTCTCCAGTCAAAAAAGCAGTCAGGGTTTCCTGCCCTGTGGGAAGTCCAAGGTCCTCCCTGCTCCATCCAGGTCTAGGAAGGTGAGCATCCAAATAGACTAGGCTCCCAGAAGGCCAGTCCATGCAGTAGAATCAAAACCCAGTGCCATTGTCCTTGGCTTCTAAGTCAGCCCTCCATTTCAACCACGTTCAGAGAGTCTGGTTTGATCACATGCTCTACCAGTCCCAGTCCAGCTTGCCTTGGTGAGCTCCCATTAGATCAGTCACACCATCTCAGTGGGTGAACGCACCCCTTGCTGTCCTGACTTCCTTGCTCATGTTCTCTCTCCTTCTGCTCCTCATTTGGACCTTGGGAGCTCAGTCCAGTGCTCCAATGTGGGTCTCTGTCTCTATTTCCATCCATCACTGGATGAAGGTTCTATGGTGATATGCAAGATATTCATCAGTGTGGCTATGGGTTAAGACCAGTTCAGGCACCCTCTCCTCTGCTGCCCACAGAACTAGTTGGAGAAATCCCCTTAGACACCTGGGAACCCCTCTAGAGCCAAGACTCTTGCCAACCCTAAAACTGCTCCCTTGGTTAGGATAACCTTCCCTGCTTCCATATTCACCCTTCCTCCACCTCAATTATCCCATTCCACCAAACTCTCCCCATCTCCCCTTCTCCCTTCTCTCCCCCATCTCCCCTTACTCCCACCCCACCCCTACCCCAAGTTCCCAATTTTTGCCTTGAAATCTTGTCTACTTTCAATATCCAGGAAGATAACTATATGTTTTTCCTTGGGTTTACCTTCTTATTTAGCTTCTCTAGGATCACAAATTATAGGCTCAATGTCCTTTATTTATAGCTAGAATCCCCTTATGAGTGAGTACACACCATATTCATCTTTTTGTGTCTGGGTTACCTCACTCAGGATAGTGTTTTCTATATCCATCCATTTGTGTGCAAAATTCAAGATGTCATTGTTTTTTACCGCTGAGTAGTACTCTAATGCATATATATTCTATACGTTTTTTAACCATTCTTCCATTGAAGAGCACTTAGTTTGTTTCCAGGTTCTGGCTATTACAAATAATGCTGCTATGAACATAGTTGAACAAATGCTTTTGTAGTATGATAGGGCATCTCTGGGTATATTTCCAATAGTGGTATTGCTGGATCCTGGTGTAGGGTTGATCTCAAATTTCCTGAGAAACCATCATACTGATTTCCAAAGTGGTTGTAATTATCTGTCTTTAACTCCAACAAAGAACATAGAAGTATATAATTTTGTTTAAGTAACAGGAAGTGCATTACAAGCAACTTTTAAAACTCTAGAATTGGCAAATACATCTTGCTGCCTGAACCCAAAGTTCTTCTCTAATGTTAGAACATCCATCTTTAGGCTACAGGTCCATAGTATCTGGCAGACTTTTTGATGAAACAGGAAATTTCAAAGACTGTTTTGCCTATCTTGGCAATTTTTCAGTTGCTTTCTTTAGAATCCTGCAGATTATCTACCATTTCCTTTAGAAGTAGGGTTCCTGAAGGACCATCCTGTCTTATCTTGGCAAGTTTGACAGTCACTCTGCTATGGGTCCTATATTCCAGTTTAAATAGCATATAGTCAAGCAATGAAGTCTAGAGCAATTTCTTGACCAAATGGCTAGCAAACTCAATAAGGAGCCTCATTCTCTTGAAGTAATTGGTGCTGCCAAGAGCCGATGTATCTCATTTTCATGAAGAGTCTAAGTTCTTAAAACATTTTAAATGCCATATTTTGTAGGTTTTGAAGTCCTTGAGGGTTATCTAACAGAAATGTATCTCTATATATACCTAGAAGGCCTAACTAACATGACTAAAAGATTGATTATTATATATGACTATCTATTAGCCTCTATTTCTTAATTACACATTGAATTTTCAAATGGGATGTATAAATATAAAACCTTAAATAAGAGTAGAAATATACATATAACAAAATTGACCTTAAATTTATTTCAATAAACTAAAGTCCATACCAATGTAAAATATTCATTTTTATATCATATTGCCCCCTTTCTTAAGAAAAGATTGATGGTGCCTATAAACCACTTATAATAAGCCTACTTTTAAATACAAACAAACATTTATAAGCAGTAATTTTGGGATTTGGGCATAGTTTTCTCCAAACCGATTCATGCTATTTGTTGGGCAAAGTATTTATACTGTTCATGGAGAAATTTCAAGGGGTCTTGTCCCATTTAACCACATTAGCCTGGAAGGAATTTACAAGTTCCCATCCCCTGTGGAATCAAAACTGACATATTTTTATGCTCAAAATTTGAAGCCAAGATAACTTTAAAATATATATGTTGATTTAGCTTAGCAGTCTCCAGAACCACAAGTTTTTCAATAGTTAATTCATTCAAAGTCAAAAATTAAAAAAACACAGTAATATTAATAATACAGACACACTGTATACATTCCATCTTTTTGTAACTTATTTTTACTCTTTTAATTTTAATATTTATTTTATTATCATTATTTCTTTCATCTATGAATGCCTGAATTCTTTCTTCTCTCTTTCCTAAGCCTGTGTACATTTATCTAACACTGTGACCCTTTAAGAGGTCTTTTTGTTTGAATCTATCTTATTGTGTATCTGTAATCATTTTCTGACCAGGAGAGTTTTTTTTTAATGCTAAGAAGGAATGGCTAGGACTAATGCTGTGACTTTCCTGTTGGCTCCATACTGTTCAACATGGTAGAGGTATGTCACCACCTCCATGAGCCATGATGACCTCCCCAGCTTCAGGGACAAAGTGTGTCTATGTCAACATTAAAAAACCTGTAGCAGTCTGCTCAGAAAAACCATTGATGTGCTTTGGAACAGGACATCCCAAAAGACCCAGAGGCATTTTTGCTGCCAGTATGAACCAGGGAACTTTCTCTTAAGGAAGACATGCCTCTAATTCTAGCCAGAAAACATAGCCTATCTGAAAAACAGTGGCTACCAATTGACTCCTGTTTTTCTAAGTCTAGAAATCCATTTTTAAAGCTTTCTTAGATTTTATGTGGATATGTGTTGCTGAAAGCTTGGTGTCATTATGTAAATGGAGACTGCTTTTGTTTTCCAGCTACCCAGACCTGAATAATTGCACAAAAACTGTATTAATTACAACACTGTTTGGTCAATGGCTAAGGCATATTCTTAGCTCATTCTAACATCTTAAATTAACCCATTTTATTATTTTATGTTTTACCATGAGGCTTGTGGTTTGTTGTTAGCTCACCTCTTGCTTCTTGCTCTTGCTTCTTGGTTGGCTTAGAGTCTGTCTGACTCTACCATTTTTCTCACCTATCTATATTCTGGCATGCCATAAATTAAAACGGCGTCTTTATTAACCAATAGTAATAAAAGACATTCACAGCATACAGAGGGAAATCCCACATCAAATTTGATGTATGTAGGGAGAGTTATGATGAAATTTCAGCAATTAAATATGACATTCAAATAAAGTCTGGTTAAGGACAAGTTACTATTACCAGTTAGTATGTATTTCTCTTTCAGAAACATTAAAATGTAGCAAAAGAATGGTGCATCTTAGAATACATGAAGAATTGTGTATATTAAGGTAAAATCTTCCAGATGATCATTTAATAACATTTAATACATGTTTGAAGAATGAAACTCCTTTAATGATAAAAAAAAAGCAGTCAAATAATGAAAGGTAAGCATGGATGAGAATACCACATGCAAAGACACTGAAATACTGATAAGTAAATTAAATGAATAGTAAAGGTATTGAGTAGATCAATAAAATTCCATGCTCATCAGAAAAAAAAAGGGAAGAAGTAAGGAGAAAAGAAAGAATAATAACCTTTCAATAAGTATTCAAATTTTCCATTTTTATAAACTTGGTTTGATTTCCACAAAGAATTAATGTATTTTGACATTTGGAATTACATAAGAATAAATGTGCTTTGGAGAGTGACTAATTTAAAAATTACACTATAAAAACAGATAATAGGTATAAAATTGTTCTACAGTCTAAAAATTTTAGGAAACTTTTCTAAAAGAAAGTTTTTCTAAAAATTCATTTTTATTAAACTCCCTTTTCATTTCATATCCATGGGAGGGACTTTGATTTATGAACTATGTTGAAATGATGAAAAAAATAAAGAGAATATAAAGAACATTTTACCATTATTAGCTGCATTCCTCATTTGCAAGATAGAATAGTTTTAAGACATAATGACTGATGTAATATTAGCAGTTAGTGACTGAAGGAAAGTCAATATAAAGTGAAAATAAAAAGAATATGGGAAACCAATAAAAGTCTAAATTGTAATTATAAAAAGAAATACAGCTTGTTTATTTTCAAAAAGATAAGTAGTTGTTAGCATTTCCTGGCCCTGAATTAATAAAAGTAGGCTATAAATGCATTATAAGGGCATAGGGAGAGTTGAAAACACTCATATAGCATAAAAGTTCTGCCCCCAGATCTGTTGGTAGAAGAGTATTCAGTTTTTTCTGGGGATGGGAATAGGTCATATCTTATAGGTGCAAAGTGAAGGAAGTACAAGTTACTCTGACCTATTCTTTCACAACATGCACATGTACTGAAATGTCACACTGTTCTCATAATTATGTACAGTTCCTGAGGATCAACAAAATAAAGACATATTTCTAGAACATAATCAAGTATATATAAGATTTCTTCAGGGTCTACAATGATTTGAGTATTTATTGACTGATAAATATTGGTTGTTAAGCAGGTTTTAAAAGAGTGAATTTAGTGGATCAGTGATTCAGACATCTCTCCTATAATTCTCTTAAGTATTAATTTGGTTAGCAATCTCCTTTGCAAGGGAAAGTTTACACAAACAAGTCACAGATAAGACTTTTTGGTTTTGCTGTCAATTCGCAATAATATTTACAGATGTGGTAGTTTAAATGTTATTAGCCCCCATAATGTAGTAATAGGGGTGGCAGGGCTGTGTTCCCAGCACCCTGGCCGCCTGCTCGGCTAGCTTATGCCCTGAAATAATTACACGGACACTGTATTCTTTTAAACACTGCTTGGCCCTTTAGCCCTAGCCCTTACTGGCTAATCCTGTTATCCCGATCAACCCATCTCTAATAATCTGTGAGAACCAGTCTTACCGGGAAGATTCTAGCCTAGTCCATCCTGGGTCGGAGCTTCATGGCGTGTGTCTGCCCGGGAGCGGGGCATGGCATCTCTCTGAGGTGTCTGCTCCCGAGAGGAGAGCTGTGGAGTCTGAGCTCACTTCCTCTTCCTCCCAGCATTCTGTTCTGTTGTATGAAATGTCATTATTAGGAGGAGTGGCTTTATTAGAGTAGGTGTGGCCTTGTTGGAGGAAGTGTGTCACTGGGGAGGTGAGATTTGAGGTCTCCTATATGCTCAGGCCATACCCAGCGAGTCAGACCACTGGCTGTTGCTTGTGAGTCAAGGTGTAGGACTCTCAACTCTTTCCCCAACACCATGTCTGCTTGCATGCCACCATGCTGCACCATGATGTTAATGGACTAAACTTCTGAAAATTTTAGCTACCTCTATGAAATGTTTTTCCTTTAAAATAAATAATACAAACATTGTGTCTCTTCACAGTGATAGGAATCCTAAGACGACAACAACACTCACAGGGTATTTTTTTTCTAATTTAAATAAATAGATAGTTATCAAGAAAAGTTTCTAAAATATTAGGACCATCTCAATAGGAAAACAAAAGAAGAAGACATCAGAATTCCAACCTGCTTTCATATTAGCAAGGCACAAACACTGCTATTTACATAAAATCGATAAAATGTAGTCATTTTGTTATATGCAATATTTTTCTTGGCTTAAAATGAGTGTCAACAAGGATTAAAGGAAGGAAATCTCATAGAAAAAAATATGGGTGGAAAACATAGGTGTTGGGAGAAAGGATGTCTGGTTCTAGTTTTTTGTTGTTGTGGTGTATGTAATTATGTCCTGCTGATTGATGTTAATGCAGCTATAACCTTTACAAAAATCTCTTCCTTGAAGTTCTCAGTCACGTTCTTTTAATTTACCCTCCCTTCTTCTTTTCTTCTTGTCACCAACTTGACCCTAATATTTTTTCAAACTCTATAAATATGGATCTAACTTAGTTATCTTCACAATTCCATGATATATGGAATTAACATCCTTAGTTCACAGATGAGGAGACTAAGATACAAATGTGTTGAATAATGTCATGCACATCACAACTGGAGAACATAAGAGATTTCATGCTTCATGCTATGTCTCTGATGCTGATGGCATCTTAACTGTAATACACTTAAATTATCTAGATTAAGATGTTATTTTAGCTTTGTATATATGCAAAGCTCATACCTATTATGCACATGAAAACTTCAATAATTGTAAAAATGAAAGACATATACAAAAATGGAAGTATTCAAGCGCAGACCAAGAGATGAGTCATTAGCCTTTCAGCTGATCAGCACAGGCTTTAGGCCCTAGGCCCCAGGGGCAAAACCTCAGGCCCCTTTGCCACCCACCTCAGCGGTAGTAACCTGCCAGCAGGTCAGCCTCCTGCAGGCAGGCTGCTCCAACACCCCACATTGTACCACTTAATATAAAAGTCCCATTCTGCCTCCAAACCCACCCATCCCCCACAACCTTAGCAACTCTCTGACATACAGACTAAGACTGCACAGAGTGGACCAAGAGGTGAGTGACCAGCCCCCCAGATAGACAGCCTAGAATCTAGGCCCTGGGCCTTGGACCGAAACCCAGGGCCCTTCCTGCACTTACCTCAGCTGCACTCACCTGCCAGAACACAAGCCTCCCATAGGCAAGCTTCCCCAAAACCCCCACATTGGACACTATATTCTACATACCCCTCTTTGACCCTAACCCATTCATCTTCCATGACCTCAGTGAGTCTCTGGAAGAAAGAATGGGACTACACAGAGGGGACCCAGAGGTGAGTGAACAGCCTCTCAACTGAACAGTCCAGTCTCTAGGACTGAGGACACAGGAGAAAATTTTGGTCCACTCTTCCATCCACATCAGATGCACTAGCCAGGTAGCAGACAAGGCTCCTGCAGGTGGGCTACACAACACCCCCCACCTCCGCATTGTACCCTGTAATCTATGAGTCCTACTCCACACCCAAACCAACCCATCTTCAGAGAATTTAGCAGCTTCCAGAGACCCAGACAGTGACTGCACAGAGTGGACTATCTGAAGATCTCTGACACAGAGAGAAATATCAATAATTGGTCTAAGAGAGGATCCCTGAGTCACAAAAAACAACAGCAAGGATTGGAGCAAGAAGCAAAGACACTACATAAACAATCTGAGAAAGAGATGGGTAGGTGCCAAATCAAAAATACATTCAAGAACCAAAAGAACAATATGGCAACACCAGAACCTAGTGGATCTACAACATAAAGACCTGAACATTCTATCCCAGAAGAAAACACACTTAAATATAACTTTATGAAGATGATAGAGAACCTTAAAGAGGAGGTGAAAAATTCCCTTGAAGACATGGAGGAGAAGACAAACAAAAAAAAATGGAGGAAATCAATAAATCTCTTTAAAAAAAAACAAGAAAGCAACAATTAAACAGGTAAAGCAAACAGTTCAAGCAGTTCAAGACTTGAAAATTTAAAAAGAGGCAATAAAGAAAACACAAATTGAGAGAATTCTTGAAATGGAAAAGCTGGATAAATGAACAGGAGCTACAGATGCAAGCAAAATAAACTGAATACAAGGTATGGAAGAGAGAATCTCAGGAATTGAAGATATGATAGAGAAAACAGATTCATGGGTTAAAAAATGTTAAATCCAACAAATTCTTAACACAAATCTCCTAGGATATCTGAGACATCATAAAAAGACCAAACTTAAGGATAATAGGGGAAGAAGAAGAAGGAGGTGGAGGAGGAGGAGGAGGAGGAGGAGGAGGAGGAGGAGGAGAAGAAGAAGAAGAAGAAGAAGAAGAAGAAGAAGAAGAAGAAGAAGATTTCAGCTCAAAGGCATCGAAAATATATTCAACAAAATCATAGAAGAAAACTTTCCCAACCTAAAGAAGGATATGCCTATGAAGGTACAAGAAGCTTACAGAGCACCAAATATATTGGACAAAAAGTAACCTTTCTATATAATAGTCAAAACACTATATATATAGAATAGAGACTATTAATAGGTGCAGAGGAAAAAGACTGAGTAACATATAAAGGCAAACCTATCATAATTATACCCAATTTCTCAATGGACACAATGAAAGCCAGAAGGTTCTGGACAGATGTGCTGCAGACACTAAGAGACCATGGATGCAAGCCCAGACTACTATACCCAGCAAAGTTTTCAATCACCATCGATGGAGAAAACAAGATATTCTATGACAAAATCAAACTGGAACAATACCTATTCACTAATTCATCCTTGCAGAAAATACTAGAAAGAAAAATCCAATCCAAGGAAGTTAACAACACCCATGAAAATATAGGCAACAGATAACCTCATACCAGCAAACCCAAAGAAGGAAAAACACAAACATTACTACCCCAAAATAACAAGAATTAGCAGTCACTGGTCATTAATATCTCTTAATATTAATGCACTCAATTCACTAATAAAAAGACGCAGGCTAACAGAATGATATTAAAACAGGACTGATCCTTCTTTGCATATGAGAAACACAACTCAATCTCAAAAACAGACATTATCTAAGAATAAAAGGTTGGGAAATGATTTTCCAATCATATTGACCTACAAAACAAGTGGATATAACTATCCTAATTTCTTTTTTTTTAATTTATTTATTTATTTATTTATTTATTTATTAAAGATTTCTGTCTCTTCCCCGCCACCATTTCCCTCCCCCTCCCCCAATCAAGTCCCCCTTCCTCATCAGCCCAAAGAGCAATCAGGGTTCCCTGCCATGTGGGAAGTCCAAGGACCAGCCATCTCCATCCAGGTCTAGTAAGGTGAGCATCAAAACTGCCTAGGCTCCCACACAAAATATACTTCAAACTAAAATTAATCAAAAGGGCTGGAGAACGACACTTCATACTCATCACAGGAACAATCGGTCAAGATGAAGTCTAAATTCTGAACATCTATGCCCCCAAAAAAAGATCATCTACACATGTAAAAGAATTAATACTAAAGCTTACATCACACATCAAACCCCATACGCTAATAACAGGAGACTTCAACACCACATTCTCCCCAATGGACAAGTTTCCAGACAGAAACTTAGCAGAGATATTGGGGAAGTAACAGATGTCATGACTCAAATAGACTTAACAGACATCTATAGAAACGTCACCTTCTACAATAGCCACAAATTACATGAAATATCTTAGTTAATGCTAACTAACATAGTGAAAGACCTTTATGATAAAAAACTTTAAGTCTTTAAAGAAAGAAACTGAAGACAATATCAGAAAGTAGAAGGATCTCCCATGCTCATGGATAAGTAGGATTAACGAAGTAAAAATGATAATCTTACATAAAGCAACCTAAAAGATTCAATGCAATCCCCATAAATATCCCAGCATTATTCTTCAAAAAATCAAAAGAACAATACTCAACTTCATATGGAAAAAAAATAAAGTTAGCCTGTACAATAAAGAAATGTCTAGAGTCATCACCATCCCTAACATTAAGCTCTATCATAAAGTTACAATAATAAAAATAGTTTTGTGTTGGCATAAAAACAGACTGGTGGACCAATGAAATCAAAGTGAAGATTCAGATATTAATCCACACAACTAAGAATACCTGATTTTTGACAAAGAAGACAAAATTAAACAATGGAAAAAAAAGAAAGCATTTTCAACAAATGGTTCTGTCATAACTGGATGTCAACATGTAGAAGAATGCAAATAGATCCATATGTATCCCAATGAATATAACTCAAGTCAAAATGGATCAAAGACCTCAACATAAATCCAGCCATACTAAATTTCATAGAAGAGAAGTGGGAAGTAATCTTGAATGCTTTGGAGACCACTAGGAGCTCAGCCCAGTACTAGCTATGGATCTCCGCATCTGCTTTCATCAGTTGCTGGATGAATTTCTATGACGAAAATTAATGTAGTCATCAATCTAATTGCAGGGTAAGGCCAGTTTCACTATAGTTTACGGTTTTAACTGGGGTTGTGCTTTTGAAGATCACTTCCTAAATATAACACCAGTAGCACAGACATTAAGAACAACAATATATATAAATGGGACCTCCTAAAACTGAGAAGCTTCTGTAAGGTAAATGACACAGTCAATAAGAAAAAACACAGCAAACTGAATGAGAAAAGACCTTATTCAATCTCACTTCTGATGGAGGACTGATCTCTAAAACATAAAGAACTCAAAAAACTAGACATCAAAATACCAAATAATCAAATTTTAAAATGGGGTACAGATCTAAACAGAGAAGTCTCAACAGAAGAATCCCAAATGGACAAATGCCACTTAAGAAATTGTTCAATGTCTTTAGTCATCTGGGAAATGCAAATCAAAATGGCTCTGAGGTACTATCTTACACCAATTAGAATGACTAAGATTTAAAAAAAAACCACCAAAGATAGCTTATGCGGGAGAAGATGAAGAGTAAGGGGAACACCTCTTCATTGCTGGTGGGTGTGCAATTTTGTACAACCTCTTTGGAAATCAGCATGGCAGTTTCTCATAAAATTGGGAATCAATCTACCTCAAGACCCACCAATACCACTCTTTGGCATGGAAACAAATGATCCACACTCATACCACAAAGACATTTGCTCAACTGTGCTAATAGCAGCATTAATTGTAATAGTGAGATGCTGGAAACAAATGAGATGCCCCTAATTTGAAAAATGGATAAATAAAATGTGGTACATTTACACAATGAAATACTACTTAGCAGTAAAAGCAATGACATCTTGAAATTTTCAAGAAAATGGATGGAACTAGAAAAAAACATCCTGAGTGAGGTATCCCACACCCAGAGAGACAAACATGGCATGTACTTACACATAAGTATTAGACATAAAGCAAAAGATAAGCAGGCTATATACCATGGCCCCACAGAAGCTAGGTAACAAAGAAGGAGAACACTAAGAGATACATGCATCCCCATGGGAAGGAGAAATATATATGATCTTCTGAGAAAGTTGGTAGTGTATGGGTTGGGAGAAGAGGTGGGGGAAGAGAGCGGGTAGGAGAAATGAGGGAATGGGATGACCAAGATGGAGGAAGAACAGGGAGGGAGAGCAAGGAAAGAGGTATCTTTATTGAGGGAGCCATTATTGTGCTAGTGAGAAACCTGACACTAGGGAAATTCCCAGGAATCCAAAAGCATGACCCTAGTTAACACCCTGAGATATAGAGGAGCTGGCCTTCCCCTGCAATTAGATTGATGAGTACTTAAATTTTCATCATAGAAATTCATCCAGCAACTGATGGAAGCAGATGCAGAGATCCACAGCTAGCACTGAGCATAGCTCCTGGAGCTGAGTCAATGAGAGGAAGGAGTAATAATATGAGCAAAGGGGTCCAGACCATGATGGAGACACCCCCAGACACAGCTACCTGATCTAGTGGGAACTCACTGACTCTGACTGACAGCCGGGAACCTGCATAGAGCCAAACTAGGCCTTTTGCATGTGGGTGATAGTTCTGTGGCTGGGGCAGTCTGTGGGGACCAGGAAGTATCATTGAACTGGCATTTTGGAGCCATTCTCCTTGGAGGGATACCTTGCTCAACATTTATATTAGGGGGCAGGGACTCGGTTCTGCCTCGAAGTGATGTGCCTGAATTTGTTGACTACCCATGGGAAACCTTACCCTCTCTGAGGAGTGAATAAGTGGTGGGGTTGGGGAAGGGAGAGTAGAGGGAACAGGGATTGGCATGTATAATGAGAAAAGATTGTTTAAGAAAAATACATTACAAAAAGAGATCTCAAAAAAATTGAAACATCCAAAGTTCAGCAGAACTCCAATTACGGAAATAAAAAGCATTGCAGATGTATGTATTACAAAGCATACGAGAAAATTACCCAGGCTAAACTACATGGAACTACGTAGAACCTAAATTTAAACCTTGCCTCATGATCTCCATTTCTGAAACCCAACATTATTGAAAAAAGTACAATTTTATTTTAGATGAGAAGAAACAATACCCATTTTACCTCCTGTGAGAGTGTACAAATGAGAAGAATCAGCCAATAGCTTTTTACAGTTTTTAAAAGAAAATAATAAAAGCAGCTTTCAAATTTTCTTCTACAGTTTTACATTTGGTTCTTTTTAAAAGAGAGTTCATTTAAATTTGTGGAAAAACTAAGTCATTTACATACAAATATAACGATGTTTTTAGATTGCACAAATAATGAAAGTAGTGATTGCAGTCACCAAGAATGTTTCTAATTATAGATAATTCTAATTAGTCTTCAATTGATTCTGTTGATTTTCATAAATGTTCCCTAAAATGTATACAGTATTTTAGATCATACTATATTTTCCTCCTCATAATATCATGAAGTGAAAAGACAGTATCTGCATAATATATGCCTAACTTCAACCCAAGAAATCTGACTACAGAGCTATAGCTCAAGCATGCATAATCAATGCTATATGCAAACATTTAGAGGTATTTAGAGAGTCTTAGCAATCTGTACTTGGTTCTGAATCTAGAACTTACTAGTGAGCAACAAACTATTTTTACATAGTTAAGTCTCAGTTTCAACATTTATAGTATGGGCATAATAAGACTAATACCATAGAGTAAATATAGAGTGGAAAGAAAATGAAATATTTAATGATACATAGCAAAGTATAACAATAAGAATTATTTGGTAGTGAATGTTTATCTGTCTTTGCTAATTCTTTTTTAGCTTGAGTGTGAAGTTTATTGAGAGAAGGGTAAAAGGGGTAGAGGTGAGAGAGTGAGAGAAACAGAGGGGGCAAAGACCTGCGTGCGTCTTCAGAAGAACAACAGGAAGAGCTCTTTCTTAATTCCTAAACATTTCCACTTGGAACTTTCAAGCATTTCTCCCTTCATCTCCCTGCCCTCCTTTCATATATTTCCTCTTTATCTCCTTGCCCTCCTTTTCCTTCACTGTACCCTTTCATCCTCACGGCCCTCTACTTTGAGAACTACTTTGTGATAATCCCGTTTCTGAATTCTGAAGTAATTGTACACTTATATTTTTTTTTAAATATTTACTTTTTTTTCTTTTTTATTGAGAAAAGAAGAAAAAAAAAGTTTCCACCTCCTCCCAGCCTCCCATTTCCCTCCCCCTCCTCCCACCCTGCGCCCCCTACTCCCACCCTTCTGCCCCTCCCTCCACTCCTTTCCCCCTCCCTCTCCATTCCAAAGAGCAGTCAGGGTTTTCTGCCCTGTGGTAAGACCTAGGACCTCCCACCTCCGTCCATATCTAGGAAGGTGAACATCCAAACTGGCTAGGCTCCCACAAAGCCATCACATTACGTAGGATCAAACCCCCGTGCCATTGTCCTTTGCATCTCATCAGCCCTCATTGTTCGCCATGTTCAGAGAGTCGAGTTTTATCCCATGCTTTTTCAGTCACAGTCCAGCTGGTCTTGGTGAGCTCTCAATAGATCAGCTCCACTGTCTCAGTGGGTGGGTGCATCCCTCGTGGTCCCGACTTCGTTGCTCATGTTCTCCCTCCTTCTGCTCCTCATTGGGACCTTGGGAGCTCAGTCCAGTGCTCCAGTGTGGGTCTCTGTCTCTATCACCATCCATCACCAGATGAAGGTTCTATGATGATATGCAAGATATTCGTCAGTATTGCTCTAGGATAAGGTCATTTCAGGTTCCCTATCCTCAACTGCCCAAGGAACTAACTGGGGACCTCAGCTTGGGCACCTGGGAGCCCCTCTAGGGTCAGGTCTCTTGCCAACCCTAAAGTGGCTCCCTTAACTAAGAATTGTGGTTCCGTGCTCCCCTGTGCAACCTTCCTTTATCCCAATCCTCCTGTTTTCCCAAGGCCCGAACTCCTTCCCTTCTAAATTTTCTCTCCCCATCTCCCTTTACCCCCATCCCACCCCACCCCCAAGATCCAAATTTTCTCCCCGGCAATTTTGTCTACTTCCCTTAGCCAAGAGGATAACTATATGTTTTTCCTTGGGTTCCCCTTCTTACTTAGCTTCTTTAGATTCACCTATTGTAGACTCCGCGACCCTTATTTATGGCTAGAAACCAATTATGAGTGAGTACATCCCATGTTCATCATTTTGGGTCTGGGATACCTCACTCAGGATAGTGTTTTCTATTTCCATCCATTGGCATGCAAAATTCGAGAAGTCATTTTTTTTTACTGCTGCACAGTACTCTAATGTGTAGATATTCCATACTTTCTTCACCCATTCGTCCATTGAAGGGCATCTAGGTTGTTTCCAGGTTCTGGCTATTACAAATAATACTGCTATGAACATAGTTGAACAAATACTTTTGTCATATGATAGGGCATCTCTTGGGTATATTCCCAAGAGGGTATGGATGGGTCCAGGGGTAGGTTGATCCCGAATTTCCTGAGAAACTGAAACACTGACTTCCATAGTGGTTGCACAAGATTGCGTTCCCACCAGCAATGGATGAGGGTACCCCTCTTCCTCGACAGCCTCTCCAGCAAAGGTTATCGTTCGTGTTTTTGACTTTAGCCATTCTCACAGGTGTAAGATGATATCTCAAAGTTGTTTTGATTTGCATTTCCCTGATTGCTAAGGAAGTTGAGCATGACCTTACGTGTCTTTTGGCCATTTGAATTTCTTCTGTTGAGAATTCTCTGTTCAGATCAGTGCCCCATTTTTTAATTGGGTTAATTAGCATTTTAAAGTCTAGTTTCCTGAGTTCTCTATATATTTTGGATATCAGACCTTTGTCTGTTGCAGGGTTGGTGAAGATCTTCTCCCAGTCAGTAGGTTGCCTTTGTGTCTTTGTGACAGTGTCCTTTGCTTTGCAGAAGCTTCTCAGTTTTAGTAGGTCCCATTTATTCAATGTTTCCCTTAATGTTTGTGCTTCTGGGATTATACATAGGAAGCGATCTTCTGTGCCCATCTGTTGTAGGGTATTTCCCACTTTCTCTTCTATCCTTTTCAGTGTGTTCGGACTGATATTGAGGTCTTTAATCCATTTGGACTTGAGTTTTGTGCACGGTGAAAGATGTGGGCCTATTTTCATTCTTCTACAGGATGACATCCAGTTGTGCCAGCACCATTTGTTGAAGATGCTTTCTTTCTTCCATTGTTTACTTTTAGCTCCTTTATCAAAAATGAGGTGTTCATAGGTTTGTGGGTTAAAATCCGGGTCTTCTATACGATTCCATTGGTCGACTTCTCTGTTTTTATGCCAGTACCACACTGTTTTCATTACTGTAACTCTGTAATAGAGTTTGAATTCAGGGATGGTAATGCCTCCAGAAGATCCTTTATTGTATAGGATTGTTTTGGCTATCCTGGGTTTTTTGTTTTTCCATATAAAGTTGATTATTGTCCTCTCCAGATCTGTGAAGAATTTTGATAGGGTCTTGATGGAGATTGCATTGAATCTATAAATTGCCTTAGGTAGAATTGCCATTTTTACTATGTTGATCCTCCCAATCCAAGAGCAAGGTAGATCCATCCATTTTTTGGTATCCTCTTCAATTTCTTTCTTCAATGCCTTAAAGTTCTTGTCAAATAGATCTTTCACTTCCTTGGTTAGATTTACCCCAAGATATTTAATGCTGTTTGTGGCTATCGTGAATGGTGAAGCTTCTCTGATTTCCCTCTCTGCTTCCATATCCTTTGTGTATAAGAGGGCGATTGATTTTTTGGAGTTGATCTTGTATCCTGCCACATTACTAAAGCTGTTTATCAGCTGAAAAAGTTCTTTGGTGGAGTTTTGGGGGTCACTTATGTACACTAACATATCATCTGCAAATAACGAAAGTTTCACTTCTGACTTTCCAATTCGAATCCCCTTGATCCCATTATGTTGTCTTATTGCTATTGCTAGAACTTCAAGTACTATATTGAAGAGGTATGGAGAGAGTGGACATCTTGTCGTGTTCCTGAGTTAAGCGGGATGGCTTTTAGTTTCTCTCCGTTTAATTTGATGTTAGCTGTCGGCTTGCTGTATATTGCTTTTATTATATTTAGGTATGACCCTTGTATCCCTAATCTCCCCAAGATTTTAAAATAAATGGATGTTGAATTTTGTTGAATGCTTTTTCAGCATCTAATGAAATGATCATATGGTTATTTTCTTTCAGTTTATTTATATGCTGGATTACATTGATAGATTTTCATATGTTGAACCAGCCCTGCATCTCAGGCATGAAGCCTACTTGATCATAATGGATAATTTTCCTAATATGTTCTTGGATTCGGTTTGCCAGTATTTTGTTGAGGATTTTTGCGTCGATGTTCATGAGTAAGATTGGCGTGTAATTCTCTTTCCTGGTTGAGTCTTTGTGTGGTTTTGGTATCAGAGTAACTGTAGCTTCATAAAAGGAATTAGGTAATGACTCTTCTGTTTCTATATTGTGGAATACATTAAGGAGTATGGGTATTAGCTCTTCTTGGAAGTTCTGGTAGAATTCCGCATTGAAACCATCTGGTCCTGGGCTTTTTTTGGTAGGGAGGTTTTTGATAACAGCTTCTAATTCTTCGCGACCAACAGGTCTGTTTTGATTGTTCACCTGGTCCTGGTGTAACTTTGGTATATGGTATTTATCTAAAAATGTGTCCATTTCTTTTACCTTTTCCAGTTTTGTGTTATACAGGCTTTTGTAATAAGATCTGATGATTCTCTGAATTTCCTCTGTGTCTGTGGTTATGTCCCCCTTTTCATTTCTGATCTTATTAATTTGCGTATTCTCTCTCTGCCGTTTGATTAGTTTGGATAGGGGTTTATCAATCTTGTTGATTTTCTCCAGGAACCAGCTTTTTGTTTCATTGATTCTTTGGATTGTTTTCTGTGTTTCTATTTTGTTGATTTCAGCCCTCAGTTTGATTATTTCCAATCTTCTACTCCTCCTAGGTGAGTCTGCTTCTTTTTTTTTCTAGAGCTTTCAGGTGGGCTGTTAAGTCTTCAATATGTGCTTTCTCTGTTTTCTTTAAGTTGGCACTTACTGCGATGAACTTTCCTCTTAGCACTGCTTTCATAGTGTCCCATAAGTTCGAGTATGTTGTTTCTTTATTTTCATTGAATTCAAGGAAGACTTTAATTTCTTTCTTTATTTCTTCCTTAATCCAGGTATGGTTCAATAGTTGACTGTTCAGTTTCCATGAGTTTGTAGGCTTTCTGGGGGTAGCATTATTGTTGAATTCTAACTTTAATCCATGGTGATCTGATAAGACACAGGTTGTTACTAATATTTTTTTGTAACTGTGTAAGTTAGCTTTGTTACCGAGTATGTGGTCAATTTTCGAGAAGGTTCCATGAGCTACAGAGAAGAAGGTATATTCTTTCCTCTTCGGGTGGAATAATCTATAGATGTCTGTTAAGTCCATTTGCTTCATTACCTCCATCAATTCTCTAATTTCTCTGTTAGGTTTCTGTTTGATTGACCTGTCCATTGGTGAGAGAGGAGTGTTGAAGTCTCCTACTATTAGTGTGTGTGGTTTGATGGCTGCCTTCAGTTTTAGTAATGTTTCTTTTACATACGTGGGCGCTTTTATATTCGGGGCATAGATATTCAGGATTGAGACTTCATCCTGATGAATTGTTCCTTTTATGAGTATAAAATGTCCCTCTCCATCTCTTCTGATTGATTTAAGTTTGATGTCAACTTTGTTAGAAATTAGTATGGCCACACCTGCTTGTTTCTTAGGTCCATTTGCTTGATAAGCCTTTCCCAGCCCTTTACTCTGAGTAGGTGCCTGTCTTTGTGGTTGAGGTGTGTTTCTTGTAGACAGCAGAACGTTGGATCCTGTTTTCGTATCCAATCCCTTAGCCTGTGCCTTTTTATAGGTGAGTTGAGCCCATTGATATTAAGTGATATTAATGACCAGTGGTTGTTAACTCCGGTCACTTTTTTAGTAGTAGGGTTTGTGTGTTTCCCTTCTTTGAGTTGCGCTGGTGAAAGGTCTCTAGATGACTGAGTTATTGTGGGCATTGTTGGACTCCCTGGTTAGTGATTTTCGTTCTATAATTTTCTGTAAGGCTGGATTTGTGGCTGCGTATTGTTTGAATTTGTTTTTATCCTGGAAAATTTTGTTTTCTCCATTTATAGTGAACGAAAGCTTGGCTGGATATAGTAGTCTGGGCTTGCATCCATGATCTCTTAGTTTTTGGAGTACATCTATCCAGGACCTTCTGGCTTTCATGGTTTCCATAGAGAAGTCAGGTTTAAGTCTGAAAGGTTTACCTTTATAAGTAACTTGTCCTTTTTCCTTTGCGGCTCTTAATATTCTTTCTTTATTCTGTGTATTTTTTGTTTTGATTATTATATGGCGAGGGGATTTTTTTTTATCCAGCCTTTTTGGTGTTCTGTATGCTTCTTGAACCTTCATAGGTACCTCTTTCTTCAGGTTGGGAAAGTTTTCTTCTATAATTTTATTAAGTATATTTTCTGTACCATTGAGCTGCACTTCTTCTCCTTCTTCTCCTCCAATTATTCTTAGGTTTGGTCTTTTTATTGTGTCCCAAATTTCCTGAATGTTTTGTGATGAGAATTTGTTGGTTTTGCTGTTTTCTTTGATCAGTGTGTATATTTTTTCTTTGGTATCTTCAGTGTCTGATATTCTCTGTTCTATCTCTTGTAATCTGTTGTTAGTACTTGTTTCTGACATTCCTGTTCGTTTACCCAGATTTTCCATCTCCATTCTTCCCTCGGTTTGTGCTTTCTTCATTGCTTCCATTTCATTCTTCATGTCTTGAACCGCTTCCCTAACCTGTTTGATTGCTTTTTCTTATTTCTCTTGGTTTTCTTGCGTGTCTTTGAGCGATTTATTCATTTCCTCTACCTTTTTGTTTGTAATCTCTAATTGTTTATGGCAGTTTTTCACCTCCTGTTTAAGGTCCTCTATTATTTTCATATAGTTCACTTTTGAGTCGATTTCTTCTATTTCTTCAGGAGTAGGGTGTACAATTCTTCTTATTTCGGGATCCCTGGTTTCTGGTGGTGTCATGTTGCCTTTCAGATTGTTGGAGGAATTCTTGTATTGGCGCCTTCCCATCTCTTCCTTCAAATGGAGCCAGGAGAGGCCTGGTCTCTTGGTCCAGACTTTGCTGTGATTGACTCTCAGGGTATATCTCTTCAGTGTAGAAGCAGGAACCGTTCCCGTCCAGATGGGATTCCTCCGCAACCGTCCTGATGGGATTCCTCAGCAACTAAACAGGGCCGCTGGTAGCCCAATGATCCAGGGCCAACAGGATGAATGGAGCAAGTGTGGGGGGCGTGGTATCCAGGAGCGCGCAGGAAGCCTGGCGCCGGAGCTGGAGGTGCCCAGCTCCCTTACAGGGGACCCTAAGGCCTGCCCGGCTGGCAGGCACTCACTGCTCTGGGTGGGTCGCCTTAGTTTAGGAGCTTAAGACTGTAGTTGAGCACTGGTCCTAGCATACAGCGGGGCAGGGTTGGGGAGGGGTGCTGGGTCGTGCGAGAGAAAGACAGCCCTCTAGATAAAGTTTTATAAGCATGTCAAGGCTATGGGCATTTAGACAAAATTCAAAGCCATTTTTCTTTTCTTTATTGTTTTTATTGAGCTACGTATTTTTCTCTGCTACTCTTCCTTCCTCCCTGCTTCCTTTCTACTCTCTCCCATTAGCCCCATGCTCACTATTTACTTAGGATATTTTGTTTTTTCCTACTTCCCATGTAGATTAGACCCATGTATGTCTCTTTTAGGGTCCTCGTTTTGTCTAGCTTCTCTAGGATTATGAATTGTAGGCTGGTTTTCTATGCTTTATGTCTTTAAGTCACTTATGAGTGAGTACATATTATATTTGTCTTTCAGAGTACGGATTACGTCACTCAATATTATGTTACTTAGATCCATCCATTTGCCCACAAATTTCAAGATGTCATTGTTTTTTTCTGCTTTGTAGTACTCTGTTGTGTAAATGTACCACATTTTCCTTATCCATTCTTCAGTCAAGGGGCATTTAGGTTGTTTCCGAGTTCTGGCCATGACACAATGCTGCTATGAACTTGAATCCATTACCACAGGGGATCACTTCCTAAATACAACCACAGTAGCACAGACACTGAGAGAAATAATTAATAAATGGGACCTCTGGAAACTGAGAAGCTTCTGTAAAGCAAAGGACATGATCAATAGAACAAAAGAGCAGCCTACAGAATGGGAAAAGATCTTCACCAACCCCACATCAGACAGAGCTCTGATCTACAAAATATTCAAAGAACTCAAGAAATTGGTCATCAAAAGACCAAATAATCCAATTTAAAAATGGTATACAGAACTAATCAGCGAACTTTCAACAGAAGAATTTAAAATTGCTGACAGACACCTAAGGAAATTTCAATATCCTTAACCATCAGAGAAATGCCAATCAATACAACTCTTGGAGTCCATCTTATACAACTCAGAATGGACAAGATCAAAAACACTGATGACTCCTTATACTGGAGAAGATATAGGGTAAAGGGAATGCTCCTGCATTGCGGTTGGGAGTGCAAATTCGTATAGCCACTTTGGAAATCAGTGTGGTGATTTCTCAGAAAATTGAGAAACAACCCAGTTGATTTTTATTACATCCAGTTACCCAAATAAATAGGAAACTTTTTTATTTTCTTTAAAATCCCAGAAATTTTGCTGTAGAATTAAGGTAGAATGAACACTATCAGTAAACAGACTTCAATCACTAGCGGAAGAAATGTCATAAAGTATTTAAGGATTTCTCTAGAAGACAGAAAAACTGTTTAAAACTATGACTGGGATTTTACATTCCCACTCTATTGTTCAGTACTACTATATACTCTTACCAGCATAGTCTTTTGTGAGACCATATACAGAAAAGAACAATTGCTCAACTAAGTAAGCCCTGCTGGAAGTGATCATAGGCTTACATATCTTTAGAAATCAAGAACTAGAATTAGTTCCAGAAGTGTTTCACTACCTAAATTTCAATGTTTCAGTACGTAAGTGTATAAAGCAGTATGTGTATACCCCAAAATGTAAGAAACTAAAAACTTCCAAATACAACATCAATGTAACCTTGAATTTTGAAGCTAACTCACTTTGTTCTAACTCTGTTCCTAGATAACTTCAGTTCAGACATGCAAAGCCTTGTTAAGACACTGATGGCCTAGTGACTTAGGGTAATATGGTAGGCTACATGTTTTTGTGCAGGGGAAACAACAGTTACAGAATCAACCAACTTCTTTTCTCACATCTCAACCTAGAAAAACAAAAAGTTCTCAGAAGGAAAATTTTCTACACATAGTCAGGAATGTAGGGTAATGTTTAACATGGCTTTAACTTTTAAGCACTACCTAAAGCCAGGTCTAGAGGTTTACATGAGTGACATTATTTCAAACCCACTCTTGTCAAAGAGTCAGATTCCAAAAGAAAATTAACATGGATTTTCTTTCCTTTTCAACACATTTTATTCAAAAAGTGAAAAGTAAAATAAATCAATGAAGATATATAAACAAACAACCTTTTAAAGATATGAGAAACAGAAGAATATTAGGTTTAAATTAAAGAAATGCTTCTGTTGAAGTAAGAATTTTCTAGTAGAATACATGTAAACTTGAGTTCGGAGACATCTTATTACTGAAACCATATGTACATAGTTTTATTAAGTAGTCATGGTTGCTCATTTAGATTAATGACTCATAAATACCAAACATCACAGAAATGTTGAAAACATTTGATGTAGTGAATCTTCCTTATTCAAAACACAAAGCTCATCAAAATAGTCACACACAAGTTTATCAATGGAAATATGAACAGTAGGGTAACAGCTTATTCCTTGCTTGTGTTATGCTTGGAAAGGAAAAGTCTGAGTGATATGAACAGCAGCATTGTGTTGATAGCTTGTCAAGAAATTGCAATTTAAATACAAATATATTCACCATGCTGCTTCCAAAAACTGAAATGGCCTCTATGTTGAAGATTGAGCAGTTTTTCAAGACTATTAAATTAGGTATATTTTCATTTTGTTTTTGAAAGACCCTCGACGAGGACCTCTTTTCGGGAGGAGACCTCCCCAATGCCAAGGAACCAGCCGAGACCGCACGGATGCAAATCGCAAGAGGTTTATTGAGTAGACACAGGTACCTGTGGGCAGCAAGATCTCTCGGAAGATTTGCACACCTGCCAACTGGAGGGCGGGCTTTTTATAGGGAAGAGCAAAAAGCAAGTTTACAGAAACAAAAGCGTGGTTATCGATCTACCGGAATGAGGCAGGGGCATGAATGGTTTCCCCTCTCATCATGGGTGTCAGCAAGAAGCAAGTTTACAGAAGCAAAAGCGTGGTTATCGGAATGCAGCGGGGGGGGGGGCATGAAAGGTTTCCTCTCTCAGCATGGATGCCTTGCAACAATCATCCTGTTCCTATCTTATAGCTAACCTGCTTTGTTGACATCCTATCTTATTGACATCTTGCCTTGCAGTCTTCCTATCTCTATCTCCTGCTCTCTCAGGCACATGGGATGTTCTTAGGGGAGCAGGCTGGCTGCTGATCCAGAGAGTTTTTTTAAAGCAAACAGGACGTTCCCCCGGGAGCATGCTAGCTGCGGGTTTTGAGGAGGGGGTCTGTAGGGTCTTTCAGTTTTCTGAGTATCATTCAGTTGTACATGTATACATATTTCAAAATAACATGCCCAATAAGGATTGTGATTATGTATTAGAGCTAGGAAACACATTGCATATAATTGATACTGAGAAAGAACTCTCAAAATCAGTAAAATGGGATTTATATATTAGTGAAATCAAGCTGTTAGAATTCTAAAATGAGGCTTAATTGAGTTTACATATTTACAGGCTTATGGGGAAGGTTTCTTTATATCTACACCAGCTAAACTGTAATTTATGATGTACTCAGAAGAAGCAACAAAATGTTATTCCTAGAATGTTCTTTTCAAAATACTTTTCATGGACTAGAATTTTTTTTGTCACTTATTTTCACATAGTAAGCTAAGGATGCCTGAACACATGAAAATAAAGCAACTATTTCAGTAAAAAAGCACTGTGATATTTTTATAATGTTTTAGGAAGAGTCTTCCAAGATCTACAAACTGTATATTTTCTTGAGTTGTTTGACTTTAATTAAAAATAAACTAACACCAGGTGGAGAGTTGTATTTTCACAATAGTTAGACTCACCATATGTCCTAGTTTGCCTAGAACATATCTAAATTATTCCTGCTGTCCCACTTTAACTATTAATAGTACCTCCCTTTCACTACTTTTCACTCTAACCATCTTTTTTGGTAGGATAATTAACTTGATAACTTTATGATTAAAGGATATTGCTAAGTCCAGCCTTGATTGTGTGAGTTCAGTTTCCTGCTAAAATCATAGTTGAGATAATGAATATATCATTTGTTTGAGTACATTGAGCTGATATAAAAACCTGTTACATATGGGTAAATTCACAAATATGAGAAGTTAGTGTATTAAAGATTTGGAATCTGGAAATTCAGGGAGATAATTTTAAGTTGACTCTTGATTATTTACAAAATGCGCTAGTCCCATGAAATACACAACTACAGAGCAAATAGCTTGCCCCTGCCAATTGAAAATAATTTTGAGAGCTTAGCATAGTGCTTGACACATCTTCAAAGAAAATGAAGACTGTGTTGAATAAACAACTATTATAACATAGTAATAAAAAGTATTAAAGTTCAATTTTATTTCTGGTTAGTGTTCTCCAAAAATAATTTTTCTTTTTTCATCAACACCATCTGTTTGAAAGGGGACATGACAGGTATATTCAGATAATGTGATTTACCATGCTCTCATAAAGATCCAATTCACCCTGGAGCCATTAACTTGAAAGTTTCTCTAGCATTTATTTCTTTAGGGACATTCTTCACTCTCTCTGATTTTATGTGCTGGTATATTCAGTGATGATCTCCTGTGAACCATAACTTTTTGAAAGACATGTAGTTCTTGCCTTTGAAAGAATTAAATGCTAACTTTGGCTAAACTATCATTGAATAGCGTGGTAACTGAGGACACCTGTCCAGAATAGGCAGTCCATACCTAACCAGAAAGTCAAGGATAATTTTCCAAAGGTTAACTTATTTTCCAGATCATTTTTCTGCTTGAACATTTAAAAAGATAGTTCTACCAAATAGCATTTAAGAAACAGGATACTGGGTGAATTAAACAGCAATATTTGAATGCTTGGTTCTAAAAGGAAATAAAATTTATTTTCTATAAGCATATTCAGTTTCAGGTGAGCTTTCGGCTAATTGAGAAATCAGCTTCCTATCAAGAATTCTGAGTTGTGAGATCAATGATTTAAAAAAAAAAAAAAAAAACAAGCATCTGACTAGATTGTTTCACTTACCCTAAAATCTATCAGACCAATTATACTGCCATATAAGATAGGGAGATTTTATTTAGGGGAAAAATGAATTTACTACCATATGCCTATATTAGACTTAAGACAAATTTAGCTACTAGTTGTCACTTATATTTTTTACTGATATTGCTGTTTTTAGAAATAGTGCTATCAAAAATGTGGCATTGTAATTTTGAATAACTTAGGTATGAGCTACTGTGCATTTGTTTATGGTTTCTTTAATTTATTTCATCAATGTTTCATAATTTTCAATGAATATGTTCAGGATTTCTGAAGTTAAGTTTATTTCTAAATATTTTATTCTAAAGTATACAGAAAGGTTAGCCATTGAGGGCATTGATTGTTCTTCCAGGAGTCGCAGGTTCAATTCCCAACACCCATATAACTCACAACCATCTGTAACTTCAGTTCCAGAAGATTCACACCTTCTTCTGGTGTCCATGGTCACCAGGCCCACTGGAGATTCACCGTCATACACATAGACAAAACACCTATACATATAAGATAAATAAAAAGAATTACATATGTATTCTTTTTAACATTGTGGTAAATAGGATTATTTTCCTAACTTGATTTTCAGATAGTTTTTTAAGTGCATCGAAATGTAGCTATTATTTTCCTGCTGTTTGGCATTCTTATACTTTTTCAAACTTGTGTATTAATTTTAAGTTGGTTTTTAGAAGTTTTAAGGTTTCCGGTAGATAAAGTCTTGTGATCTCTAATTTAAATTTTTACTTCATTCTTATTTGGATTACTTACATTTTTTTTCAAATGGCTAGGACTGGGATTTCTATTACTACACTGAAAAGAAGAAATAGGAGTAGGAGTGGGCATATTTTTCTTTTCCTGATCTTAATAAAATAGATTTAGGCTTTCATTGTTGGGAATTAGTTATGGATTTTGGCTTCATGGCATTATTATAATAAAATTATTCACCGTTCCTGATTCTTTGAGAGGTTTTCCTCAAGAAAGGAAGTTAAATTTTATTTTGTTCTAAATCTCCTGAGATAATACTGTGATCTTTATCCTTCCTTTTTTTTAAAGTGGTATAAAAATGAACTGATTTGAAAACTTGGAATAATCCATGTAACACAAAATATAGCTTAATCATGTTATATGATCATCTTAATATACTCTTGGATTTAATGCACTGGTATTTTTAGGGGATTTTTTTAAATCTATGTTCAATAGAACTATAGCCTTGACTTCATTTTCTTTTTTTTCTTTTTTTTTTCCAATGGCCATAATTTATTATCTCACCACAAGGCACAATACACAGAGCTTTGAGGGTCCAATGCAGTCATCATGGCAGAATGCTCCACAGCCTTGGCACATGATCATGGCTTTCAGGCTGCATGCACACTGGAGAGATATGCTTTCCACTGCACTGCTGTCAGTGAACATTTGCAGGGAGAGTGATGCGGTGTGGCCTGCACCAAAGCTGGCTTTGTGGCTCAGCTGCACCACACTGCCAGCAAGGCCTTTGGGAAAGGTAGCAGAGCTGGAGGAGTAATTAAAGCTGGTGGGACTCAGCTGGAGTTTAGAGAACTTCCCATACAAATCCTGCTTGATGTTGAGTTGGGAGGGGATGGAAGAAGGCTCCAGGGGCTGACTTAGCCCTTTCCCTGGCTCTCTGGGTAATTTCCAGAAAGGCAGGTCTACAACAAAAGGCATCCCTTGCAAATGACCCACTAGTTCCAGAGGACTATACCCTGCAGCTTTTCTATTCTCTGCATCTGCTTTAAGGGGACCCCTTGAGAATATCTGCTCAGTCTTGATGCCACCAGGAGAATCAGGCGATGGCTTTGGTGTCCAGTCTTCCCTTGCAGTCTTTATGCCATCAGATACTGAGTTTTTGCTTGGTTCTATCTTCCTACTGGGAAAAACTGGAGGGACCTCAGAAGGTAGTGGTGTCTGCTCTTCAGACCTGGGGCACTGAAGGGTGGGAAATGAATTCCTAGGACCAAATAGTTTCTTCTCTTGACCACCAGCATTGTTCTGATTACTCAGGGTCCTATCTGTCTGCTCAGGATCAAAGGAGAGGCTCACATTTGCAGAGGAGAAACATGGCACTTCTGAGGTAGTGTGATTCCCTGGACACTGGCCTGGGGCAGTACCAGGATCACTGCCTTGGGACTGGGACTGGGCTTCTTTCTGCTCTTCACAACGGAAAGAAGAGAAATGATCTTTGAAATCTATTTCTTCCAGGTTGCCAGAGGAGGGTGTCAGTTCTGCCACTGGATGCTGGGAGTCTAAACTTGGAACCATTTTGGCAATCTTCTGGGGCATTGACTTCATTTTCTTGTTTTGCCTTTATGCCGTTTTGGCATTACCGAAAGGCTGAGTTTGAAAGTATTCCCTCTATGTACAAGTATCGAAAGTTTGAGTAGGATTGATGTTCATTAAGTAGTTGTAATGATTCACAAAATCCTAGATCTTTTCTTGATTTATAATTTAATTTCCAATATTTTAAAACTATCAGTTATATTTGCACCTAAACTGCTAAAACTTAAAGCAACAATCTATTCTGGAGAATTCCTAAGTGTTTTCTTAAGAAATTTATAAATAAAAATAAAGTATTATATAAATACATTATAGCTCAGAAAGAGATTTGTATGGCTTCCTATAGTAGTTAATGTGCTTTTTGTCATTTTAAAATTTAATTAATTTATTTTATATCCTGACCAGAGTTTGTCCTTTCTCCTCTCCATCCACTCCTTGCTCCTACCTTCTGTCTGCCCTCCCACAATCCACTCCTCCTCTGTTTTGTTCAGAAAGGGGCAGGTTCCCGATGGGTGTCAAAAAAGCATGGCATATCATGTTGCAGTAATCCTAAGCACTTTCCTTTGGAGTGAGACTGGGCAAGGCCATCCAGTATAAGGACCAGTTTCACAAAAGCCAACCAAAGCGTTAGAGACAGACCCTGCTCCCATTCCCGAGTCCTGCAAGTAGATTGAGCTACACAACTGTCACATATATGTAAAGGGCTTAGGTGGGCCTCATGCAGGGTCCCTGTTTGTTGGTTCAGATTCCAAGTTCCTATGAGCTAGGTTAGGTGTTTCTATGCTTTTTCTTATGATATCCTTGGCTCAATGGGGGGATGCATGGACCTCCCTGGGAAGGGAAAATAGAAGGCATATTCTGGGTGAAAAGGCAGTGGGTGGAGATGTAAACTTGAGGGATATGGTTGGGGGATGGATGGAAGGCGAGAATATCGAAAGCAATGACTGGAATGGGAGTCTTTTTGGTGTCAGGTAAAAACCTGGTGCAAGGGAAACTCCTGCAAATTTACAAGAATGACTCAAGCTAAAACTCTTAGCAGTAGCCTGAGCTGGCCATCTTCTGAGAACAAATTGGTGACTATCTCAGTTTCCATCAGAGAGACTTCATCTAGTAACTGATAGAAACAGATGCATAGATCCAGATCCAAACATTATGTTGAGCTGGGGAAATTCTGTTGAAGAGAGGGAGGAAAGACTACAGGAGCCAGAGGGATTTATGTACTTTTTAAAATGTAACAATACTGACAAAAAACAGCAAGTATCATTTCCTCTGAATGATAGATAGTATGACTTACCTAAGGTTATGGGTTTTTTTTTTAGATTATAATCATAAATTCAGTGAGATGAATCAGTCGAGAAATGTATTTGAGTTTGATACTCTGGACAAACATGTTAAAATGTTTATGGTTGTAAACCATAAACTCTCAACAGTTGTGCTCTGACTTCCACTTCAGTTGTAGCACATGTGCACATAAACTGCGTGTGTGTGCATGCACACTAAATAAATTAATTTAAAAATATAAAATAAAAACATTGTCATGAAAAAAAATAAAAAGAATTATATAAATGTAGTAAAGGTTTGCAAACAAAAGTTCTTTTCAGATATCACTAAATTATTGTCTTGCTTTTTATCTTTCTTTCCACAAAATAAAATCTACGTCAGAAATGTCATCAAATATATTTATCCATAATCATGAACAATGAAGAAAATTATTTAGGCTCAGCATTTAACTGCTATCAGAAATCTGAAATTATTTCAAATGCCATGTATTTCACCATGTAGGATAAAAATTGTCTCAGAAAGCATACACAATTTGCTCAGTATTACACTGAGAAAAAGAAGATTTGTGGAATTTTTCACATGAGTTAAAGAGTTGTTCTTGTACATGTTTTTATTTGTTTTTTGTTGTTGTTGTTGTTGTTTTTTCGAGACAGGGTTTCTCTGTAGCTTTGGTGCCCATCCCAGAACTAGCTCTTGTAGACCAGGCTGGACTCGAACTCCCAGAAATCCGCCTGCCTCTGCCTCCCGAGTGCTGGGATTAAAGGCGTGCGCCACCACCGCCTGACCTTCTTGTACATGTTTTTAATCTGTTGTGTGGATTATGCATATGAATATCATTATACGGGATTCATGATTAGTAGATATTTGGTCATAGTGTCTGAGAAAAGGTAACAAGTCCTTATAATACTGACAGACAAAAACCCCACGTCCAGAAATGAGGTTAAGTGAAGGAAAAAAAGGAACTAAAACATCCAATGGTTGACTTTAAGAAGTGTACTGAATAAGGAAAGCAATAGGTATAGAAAAAGAAGCATTTATTCCCAAACCAAAATATGACCCTGAGGAAAGAACTCAAATTGAGAATAAATGACCTCAAATCAGAAACTGCAGTTTCACCAGTGGACAAGAGTTTGGAGGAAATCTAGGCATTATAGACAGGAGATGCTTGCAGAAATCAAAAGAGTATTCAGTATTATGTGGGGAAAAACATAGAAACAAGCTGAATTCCCAAGGTAAATAAAAGGCATTTTTCTAAGCTTGGAAGCAAAATCTGATATTGAAAGATATGCAGCTCTATTAGTCAGGGTAATTAACTTTAAAAAAAGGCTTTCTTAATAAGCAACCACCAAATAGGAGCCAATAGATTGAGAGCTTCCTAAAAAAGAATAGTGACAGAAGCTAGAATTTGGGTGAGGGATAGAGGTCTGGGTTCTTTTAACAATGGCTGTTGCTGTATGACATGTCAATGAGGAAGGAAAATAAAGCAAAAGGAAAAATATGTGACATATGTTACTCTACAAAATAGACTGCCCTCAGAATATTTATTTATTAAACAACTGTTGGATCAAATAATCTCTAAATAGTTTCTACCCCTTCCTTTCTATGTATGAGTTGTAATTCTACTATAGAAAAAAAACTCTTGTTCTCTGTGTTTCACAATATGGTTACTCTAGGATTTTTGTTTGTGGGAGGCTGCCGAGATAAGAGAAGTAAACCTATCACCTTGGAGTGATTCTTTTCAGCCCCTGTCATAGGAAATAATTAAATGTTAGGGTACATGCCTTTGACTTTTCCCTAGACACGTTAAAATCTACAGTTTTGTCAACCAACATTTGTTGAATTCCTGTAACATATGTGGATGTGGGGTTAGATATTTGGGGGAGTAAGATGAATTAAACAGTCATGGTTTGGATCAGTATAGTTAAGAGACCCAGAAATATACACCATATGGGTAATACATTGATAGATATGTGTAGGCTCTCAGAAATATGGAGAATGGACTAAATGTCAGTTTGAAAGAGGAAGGAGTAAATATTGTCAAAAATTCATTTTAATTCTTACAATGTGAGAGGTATGCTTTTGGGAGAATATTTTGTAGACCACAGCAACAAAGAAAACCTCCTGACCAGAAAAATGGAATGTATAAAAAGTATTTAGAAAAAAAAGACTTATTTTAATTAAAAAAGTTATAAAAATATTTACTGCTAATTCTGATTCTATCAAATTAAGTCAAGGAGTGATATTACACAACATTAACTGATCAGACCTCCTGTATAGCGTGTAATGACTTTATTGGCTTATTAGCATAATCTGAGAATGACATACAAACTTAATTCATTTACATCTCTACAAAATATTCATAATAGATATAAAGTTCTTTATACCAAAAAATGTTTGCTAAACCTCATCTTGATATTTTAATTAAATATTTAGCTAGTATAAAATGATACAGCCTACAAATAATACCCATGGAAGTATTTAGATTCCTTTCTTATAAAATTTAAGGATATGATTGTTTCTTTACTACCCATAAAGTAGTTAAGAACCATCTGAAAGCTGAGGTATAGTTTAGTGGCACAGTACTTTCCTAGTGTATGAGTGGCCCTGAATTCCATCCCTACCACAGAAAAAGAGAGAAAGGGAACATGTAGGATTTCATAGACTCTACAGTTCCACTCTTTGTTTACATTGATTAAAATATGCTCTAGGCATAACAGATCAACAAAGATACCAACACTTAAATATGAGTTTCTTATAGATTTTCATGCTCTGAACTTCAAATTAGCAGCTATAACATAGACATTAAGAAAATAATAGCTTTTTGCAGACAAATTTCAGGCATTGAAGGAGGATGTATCATGTGGTCCTATCCTTAAGTGAGGAGCTATTGGCGTTTGGTAACTGCCAGGAAAGGAAGAGTCAGATTTCTTTAATCTTTTTTTTTTTTAATAATTTTTTTTATTAAGAAAAGAAGAAAAAAAACATAAACAAAAAACAAGTTTCCACCTCCTCCCAGCCTCCCATTTCCCTCCCCCTCCTCCCACCCTTCTCCCCCTCCTCCCACCCTTCTACCCCTCCCCCCACTCCTCTCCCCCTCCCTCTCCAGTCCACAGAGCAGTCCAGGTTCCCTGCCCTGTGGTAAGTCCTAGGTCCTCCCCCCTCCGTCCATATCTAGGAAGGTGAACATCCAAACTGGCTAGGCTTCCACAAAGCCAGCACATTACGTAGGATCAAAACCCCGTGCCATTGTCCTTGGCGTCTCATCAGCCCTCATTGTTCGCCATGTTCAGAGAGTCCGGTTTTATCCCATGCTTTTTCGGTCACAGTCCAGCTGGCCTTGGTGAGCTCCCAGTAGATCAGCTCCACTGTCTCAGTGGGTGGGTGCACGCCTCGTGGTCCCGACTTCTTTGCTCATGTTCTCCCTCCTTCTGCTCCTCATTGGGACCTTGGGAGCTCAGTCCAGTGCTCCAGTGTGGGTCTCTGTCTCTGTCTCCATCCATCACCAGATGAAGGTTCTATGATGATATGCAAGATATTCGTCAGTATTGCTCTCGGATAGGGTCATTTCAGGTTCCCAATCCTCAGCTACCCAAGGAACTAACTGGGAACCTCATGTTGGGCACTTGGGAGCCCCTCTAGGGTCAAATCTCTTGCTCACCCTAAAGTGGTTCCCTTAACTAAGAATTGTGGTTCCGTGCTCCCCTATCCACCTTTCCTTTATCCCAATTCTCCTGATTCCCCAAATCCCCCCTCCTTCCCTTCTACCTTTTCTCTCCCCATCTCCCCTTACCCCCATCCCACCCCACCCCCAAGAACCTAATTTTCTTCCCGGTAATTGGGTCTACTTCCCTTAGCCAAGAGGATAACTATATGTTTTTCCTTGGGTTGACCTTCTTACTTAGCTTCTTTAGGTTCACCTATTGTAGACTCCGTGGCGTTAATTTATGGCTAGAAACCAATTATGAGCGAGTACATCCCATGTTCATCTTTTTGGGTCTGGGACACCTCACTCAGGATAGTGTTTTCTATTTCCATCCATTTGCCTGCAAAATTCGAGAAGTCATTGTTTTTTACCGCAGCGTAGTACTCTAGCGTGTATATATTCCATACTTTCTTCATCCATTCTTCCATTGAAGGGCATCTAGGTTGTTTCCAGGTTCTGGCTATTACAAATAATACTGCTATGAACATAGTTGAACAAATGCTTTTGTCATATGATAGAGCATCTCTTGGGTATATTCCCAGGAGTGGTATTGCTGGGTCCAGGGGTAAGTTGATCCCGAATTTCCTGAGAAACCGAAACACTGACTTCCACAGTGGTTGCACAAGATGGCATTCCCACCAGCAATGGATGAGGGTACCCGTTCCTCCACAGCCTCTCCAGCAAAGGTTATCCTTGGTGTTTTTGACTTTAGCCATTCTGACAGGTGTAAGATGATATCTCAAAGTTGTTTTGATTTGCATTTCCCTGATTGCTAAGGAAGTTGAGCACGACTTTAAGTGTCTTTTGGCCATTTGAACTTCCTCTGCTGAGAATTCTCTGTTCAGTTCAGTGCCCCATTTTTTAATTGAGTTAATTAGCATTTTACAGTCTAGTTTCTTGAGTTCTTTATATATTTTGGAGATCAGACCTTTGTCTGTTGTGGGGTTGGTGAAGATCTTCTCCCAATCAGTAGGTTGCCTTTGTGTCTTATTGACTATGTCCTTTGCTTTACAGAAGCTTCTCAGTTTAAGTAGGTCCCATTTATTCAATGTTGCCTTTAATGTCTGTGCTTCTGGGGTTATACATAGGAAGCGATCTCCTGTGTCCAGCTCCTGTAGGGTACTTCCCACATTCTCTTCTATCAGGTTCAGTGTGTTCGGGCTGATATCGAGATCTTTAATCCATTTGGACTTGAGTTTTGTGCACGGTGATAGATAAGGGTCTATTTTCATTCTTCTACAAGATGACATCCAGTTGTGCCAGCACCATTTGTTGAAGATGCTTTCTTTCTTCCATTTTATACTTTTAGCTCCTTTATCGAAAATCAGGTGTTCATAGGTTTGTGGGATAAAATCCGGGTCTTCTATACGATTCCATTGGTCGACTTCTCTGTTTTTATGCCAGTACCACACTGTTTTCATTACTGTCGCTCTGTAATAGAGTTTGAAGTCAGGGATGGTAATGCCTCCAGAAGATCCTTTATTGTATAGGATTGTTTTGGCTATCCTGGGTTTTTTGTTTTTCCATATAAAGTTGATTATTGTCCTCTCCAGATCTGTGAAGAATTTTGATGGGATCTTGATGGGGATTGCATTGAATCTATAAATAGCCTTTGGTAGAATTGCCATTTTTACTATGTTGATCCTCCCAATCCAAGAGCAAGGGAGGTCCATCCATTTTTTGGTATCCTCTTCAATTTCTTTCTTCAATGCCTTAAAGTTCTTGTCAAATAGATCTTTCACTTCCTTGGTTAGATGTACCCCAAGATATTTTATGCTGTTTGTGGCTATTGTGAATGGTGAAGCTTCTCTGATTTCCCTCTCTGCTTCCATATCCTTTGTGTATAATGGGCGACTGATTTTTTGGAGTTGATCTTGTATCCTGCCACATTACTAAAGCTGTTTATCAGCTGTAGGAGTTCTTTGGTGGAGTTTTTGGGGTCGCTTATGTACACTATCATATCATCTGCAAATAACGAAAGTTTAACTTCTTCCTTTCCAATTCGAATCCCCTTGATTCCATTATGTTGTCTTATTGCTATTGCTAGAACTTCAAGCACTATATAGAAGAGGTATGGCGAGAGTGGACAGCCTTGTCGTGTTCCTGAGTTAAGTGGGATGGCTTTGAGTTTCTCTCCGTTTAATTTGATGTTAGCTGTCGGCTTGCTGTATATAGCTTTTATTATATTTAGGTATGACCCTTGTATCCCTAATCTCTCCAAGACTTTTAACATGAATGGATGTTGGATTTTGTCAAATGCTTTTTCAGCATCTAATGAAATGATCATATGGTTTTTTTCTTTCAGTTTATTTATATGCTGGATTACATTGATAGATTTTCGTATGTTGAACCAGCCCTGCATCTCAGGAATGAAGCCTACTTGATCATAATGGATAATTTTTCGGATGTGTTCTTGGATTCGATTTGCCAGTATTTTGTTGAGGATTTTTGCGTCGATATTCATGAGTGAGATTGGCCTGTAGTTCTCTTTCCTGGTTGAGTCTTGAGTGGTTTTGGTATCAGAGTAATTGTGGCTTCATAAAAGGAGTTTGGTAATGACCCTTCTGTTTCTATCTTGTGGAATACATTAAGGAGTATAGGTATTAGATCTTCTTGGAAGATCTGGTAGAATTCCGCATTGAAACCATCTGGTCCTGGGCTTTTTTTGGTAGGGAGGTTTTTGATAACCTCTTCTAATTCTTCGCGACTAACAGGTCTATTTAGATTGTTCACCAGGTCCTGATTTAACTTTGGTATATGATATTTATCTAAAAAAGTATCCATTTCCTTTACATTTTCCAATTTTGTGGCATATAGGCTTTTGTAGTAAGATCTAATGATTCTCTGAATTTCCTCTGTGTCTGTGGTTATGTCCCCCTTTTCATTTCTGATCTTATTAATTTGCAAATTCTCTCTCTGCCGTTTGATTAGCTTGGATAGTGGTTTGTCAATCTTGTTGATTTTCTCCAGGAACCAGCTTTATGTTTCATTGATTTTTTGTATTGTTTTCTGTGTTTCTATTTTGTTGATTTCAGCCCTCATTTTTATTATTTCCAGTCTTCTACTCCTCCTAGGTGAGTCTGCTTCTTTTTTTTCTAGAGCTTTCAGGTGGGCTGTTAAGTCTCCAATGTGAGCTTTCTCTGTTTTCTTTAAGTGGGCACTTAGGGCTATGAACTTTCCTCTTAGGACTGCTTTCATAGTGTCCCATAAGTTTGAGTATGTTGTTTCTTTATTTTCATTGAATTCCAGGAAGACTTTAATTTCTTTCTTTATTTCTTCCTTAATCCAGCTATGGTTCAATAGTTGACTGTTCAGTTTCCATGACTTTGTATGCTTTCTGGGGGTAGCATTATTGTTGAATTCTAACTTTAATCCATGGTGATCTGATAAGACACAGGTGGTTACTAATATTTTTTTGTAACTGTGGATGTTTGCTTTGTTACCGACTATGTGGTCGATTTTCGAGAAGGTTCCATGAGCTGCAGAGAAGAAGGTATATTCTTTCCTATTTGGATGGAATGTTCTATAGATGTCTGTTAAGTCCATTTGATTCATTACCTCCACTAATTCTCTTATTTCTCTGTTAGGTTCCTGTCTGATTGACCTGTAAATTGGTGAGAGAGGAGTGTTGAAGTCTCCTACTATTAGTGTGTGCGGTTTGATGGCTGCCTTGAATTTTAGCAATGTTTCTTTTATGTACGTGGGTGCTTTTATATTAGGGGCATAGATGTTCAGGATTGAGACTTCATCCTGATGAACTGTTCCTGTTATGAGTATAAAATGCCCCTCTCCATCTCTTCTGATTGATTTAAGTTTAAAGTCAACTTTGTTAGAAATTAGTATGGCCACACCTGCCTGTTTCTTAGGTCCATTTGCTTGATAGGCCTTTTCCCAGCCCTTTACTCTGAGTAGGTGCCTGTCTTTGTGGTTGAGGTGTGTTTCTTGTAAACAGCAGAATGTTGGATCCTGTTTTCTCATCCAATCTCTTAGCCTGTGCCTTTTTATAGGTGAGTTGAGTCCATTGACATTAAGTGATATTAATGACCAGTGGTTGTTAACTCCGGTCATTTTTTTTTTTTAGTCGTAGAGTTTGTGTGTTTGGCTTCTTTGTTTTGTGTTGGTGAAGGGTCTCTAGATGTCTGAGTTATTGTGGTCATTGTTGGACTCCTTGGTTAGTGATTTTCCTTCAATTACTTTCTGTAAGGCTGGATTTGTGGCTGCGTATTGTTTAAATTTGTTTTTATCCTGGAAAATTTTATTTTCTCCATTTATATTGAATGAAATCTTGGCTGGGTATAGTTATCTGGGCTTGCACCCATGGTCTCTCAGTTTCTGCAGTACATCTATCCAGGACCTTCTGGCTTTCATGGTTTCCATGGAGAAGTCAGGTGTAATTCTGATAGGTTTACCTTTATAAGTAATTTGGCCTTTTTCCTTTGCAGCTCTTAATATTCTTTCCTTATTCTGTATGCTTTGTGTTTTGATAATTATATGGCGAGGGGATGTTTTTTTTTTCATCCAGCCTATTCGGTGTTCTGTATGCTTCTTGCACCTTCATAGGAAAATCTTTCCTTAGGTTGGGAAAGTTTTCTTCTATAATTTTATTAAATAGATTTTCTGGACCATTGAGCTGCCCTTCTTCTCCTTCTTCTACTCCTATTATTCTTAGGTTTGGTCTTTTTATTGTGTCCCATATTTCCTGAATGTTTTGTGATGAGAGTTTGTTGGACTTGCTGTTTTCTTTGATCAGTGTGTTTATTTTCTCTATGGTATCTTCAGAATCCGAGAGTCTTTCTTCTATCTCTTGTATTCTGCTGGTTATGCTTGTTTCTGTAGTCTCTATTCATTTACCTAGATTTTCCATGTCCAGACGGCCCTCTGTTTGTGTTTTCTTCTTTGCCTCCATTTCAGTTTTCAGGTCTTGAACTGTTTCCATTATCTGTTTGATTGTTTTTCCTTGGTTTTCTAGGGTATCATTCACTGATTTATTCAATTCTTCAAACTTTCTGTTATATTTCTCATCCATTTCTATAAGGGCATTTTTTACATGCTGTTTAAGGGTGTCAATCACTTTCATGAAGTCAATCTTTTCTCCTTCCTCTTGATTAAAGGGTTCTTGTCCTCCCGTTGTGAGGTCGCTTGTTTCTGGTAGCTTCATGTTGCTTTTCAGCTTGTTGGGCGAATTCTTGCCTTGACGTCGGCCCATCTCTTCTTCCAAATGCTCCCTATGGATCTTCTTTTACCGGATTAGGTCTCCTTGCCTACCAAACGCTGTCTCTCCCCAATGTTGGCTCTCCCAATGCTGGGTCTCCTGGCGCCGAAAGATCAGGCCTCCGTGCTGGTTGGGCAGCTCGCAGACAAAGCGCCTACCCCGCTTGGTGCAGGCAGGCCACAGAAACAAAGGAACTGCTGCCCGCCCGGGAGCCCAGGATACTCGGACCCAGCGCCCAGATAGGCTGGGCTGGGCGATGCCAAGCGCCTAAAGAGGGCAGTGGGGGTGAAGTGGGGAGGGCTCTGGACGGAAGCTGGGTGGGCCAGGAAGAAAGAGGCAGCACCCGGGGAGTAGAGGCCCTGCAGAGAGCCCAAGCAGGACAGGGGGCCAAGAAACCCCCGAGCTCCCTGTCCCAGGCTGGCACTGTGGGCCAGAAACTCACCCCAATGCTGGGTCTCCTGGCGCCGAAAGATCAGGCCTCCGTGCTGGTTGGGCAGCTCGCAGACAAAGCGCCTACCCCGCTTAGTGCAGGCAGGCCACAGAAACAAAGGAACTGCTGCCCAGCCGGGAGCCCCGGATACTCGGACCCAGCGCCCAGATAGGCTGGGCTGGGCGATGCCACGCGCCAAAAGAGGGCAGTGGGGGCGAAGTGGGGAGGGCTCTGGATGGAAGCTGGGTGGGCCAGGAAGAAAGAGGCAGCAGAGAGCCCAAGCAGGACAGGGGCCAAGAAACCCCCGAGCTCCCCATCCCAGGCTGGCGCCGTGGGCCAGAAACTCACCCCAATGCTGGGTCTCCTGGCGCCGAAAGATCAGGCCTCCGTGCTGGTTGGGCAGCTCGCAGACAAAGTGCCTACCCCGCTTGGTGCAGGCAGGCCACAGAAACAAAGGAACTGCTGCCCCCCCGGGAGCCATGGATACTCGGACCCAGCGCCCAGATAGGCTGGGCTGGGCGATGCCACGCGCCAAAAGAGGGCAGTGGGGGCGAAGTGGGGAGGGCTCTGGATGGAAGCTGGGTGGGCCAGGAAGAAAGAGGCAGCACCCGGGGAGTAGAGGCCCTGCAGAGAGCCCAAGCAGGAAAGGGGGCCAAGAAACCCCTGAGCTCCCCGTCCCAGGCTGGCGCCGTGGGCCAGAAACTCACCCCAATGCTGGGTCTCCTGGCGCCGAAAGATCAGGCCTCCGTGCTGGTTGGGCAGCTCGCAGACAAAGCACCTACCCTGCTTGGTGCAGGCTGGCCACAGAAACAAAGGAACTGCTGCCCCCCCGGGAGCCCCGGATACTCGGACCCAGCGCCCAGATAGGCTGGGCTGGGCGATGCCACGCACCAAAAGAGGGCAGTGGGGCGATTTCTTTAATCTTAAGAACCATACCCACGAGTTGTTGGCCAATAAAAACTGGACTCAGTGGGCTTAATGGAGAAAGAGAAAGAACATGAAGCTTATTGAGTAGGTTAGTGGAGAAGTATCTGTGAGGAAGATGGAAAGGAAGGTGAATAAATATGACCAAAATGCATTGCATGAACATTTCAAGGAAATAATAAAAATATTATTTTAAGGATTTAATTCAGAAAATTATGTACAATCAAAGGAAGCACATTAAACTTTTTAAAGTTAAATTCACTGAATAAGAATCACTTTCTGCCTCTTTTTGCTTTTCTTTTAAAGAGCTAAGGATGAACTGAGAATGATGCACATGCTACAGAAACATTTAGCCACCAAGTTCCTCTACATCCCCAAGCTCTAGATATTCTTTGGATGGTTTAAGAAACTGTTCATTCCTCAAGTTTCCTTGATAAGCAACAAACCTTCTCATATACTTCTTTAAATTGTTGAAAACACACAGCTGCTCTGTTCTGTATTTACCCAGTCTTCTTTTTGTATCTTCATTTCAAGGGTTCCATAATTCTTTTATAATAGATAACAAATTAATTTGAACTGAGACTTTTCCAGATTCTTCATTTACATAAAAAAACAAAGACAAATATCATGTGTACTCACTCATAAGTGGCTTTTAGACATAAAGCAAAGAAATTCCAGCCAGCAACTCACAGTCCCAGAGAACCCAGATAACTATGAGGACCCTAAGAGATACATATATAGATCTAATCTACCTGGGAAGTACAAAAAGACAAGATCTCCTGAGTAAACTTGGAGCATGGGGACCATGACAGATGGTAGAAGTGAAGGAGAGAGGAAAGGAGGGGAGTGAAGAAAATATATAGCTCAATATAAACAAAAGCAATAAAAAAGAAAAAGAAAAAGGAAAAGAAAAAAAACAAAGGATAAAAGATAGACTTCTACTGATTGTTCTTCTCCTGTACCATATATGTTGGCATTTTTTCTTATAATCTATTTGATAGAACTAGATAGAAGACATATTAGGATATCTCACTGGCTGTAGAAATAGGAATGTGATCCAAATCTAGCTAATCATTGACTATTGATTTCCTGGTCATAGTAGTTCATGAGATTGAAGATGATAGATAGATAGATTGATAGCTAGCTAGCTAGATAGATAGATAAATAGATAGATAGATAGATAGATAGATAGGCAGACAGTCAGCAGAATATCCTCTGGAAAATTAATGATATGAGCACATATTTACCCCATTAGCTGCTATAGATCCAGACCTGAAACAGTCACCAACATGTAAAAGTACTAAATAAACATTACTGGTCTAGTTAATGAATAAACTGCAAATATCTGTTTCTAGAGTTAGCAGGTAGTTTTGTATTTAAATAATATGCATGAAAGTATTTAGATACCTTTCTTGTAAAATTTAATGATATGATTGTTTGTAGTTTCATTACTGCCCATAAAAGTAGTTAAGAACAATCTTAAAGCTGTGGATGTAATTTAGTAGTACAAAGCTTGCCTAGCAGATGCATGATCCTTGATCTATCCTTAGCACAAAAAAATGCCTGAAGGTATGTTGTACATAAAAGTGTTATATATCATAGGAACTTAAATTGTGCATTTAATTGCAATAATCATCTCCAAATTGGTCAATCAGTAGACGAAATATAATAATCACTATCTCCTGAAGCTATAGCCATGTTATATGGATTTTTGCCTCTTTCTCACTATATTTTGTATAATACACAGAATTTTTCACTTGAGAAAGACTTTAATTATAATACAGCATCTAACAGCTAATACATGAGAGAGACAACACTTACTTCCCATCTACCTCAAAGTCCCATGTGCTAAAACTTTTACAAAATAAACAAGCAAACAAACAAATGCAATGACAACAATAATAGCAAAACCTCAGCACTTGCTGAATTACATGAATTGCTATATTGGTTTGTAATCCATAGACATAGACTTGGAATATTTGAATAGGTTTAACTTTGTCATGAGTGACTATAATAGCACTAAACAGCATAAAAAATTACACCTAGAAATTCTCACCACCATGATGTCACACACATGAGCTGAACTAGAACAATAATAGGCATGACAAAGTGGACACACAGGAAAGCCCAGAGGCCCCAAACCTATAAAAAGAACTTCAGGCTACTAAAAAATGCTGGATTGTTTGGATTTGCATTTCTCTGATGACTAAGGATATTGAGCATTTCCTTAAGTGTCTTTCAGCTATTTGAGATTCATCTGTTGAGAGTTCTCTGCTTAGATCTGTACCCCATTTTTTTATTGGATTATTTGTTCTTTGATGTTGAGTTTCTTGATTTTCTTGTACATTCTGGAAACGAGTCCTCTGTCTGATGTGGGGTTGGTGAAGATCTTTTCCCATTCTGTATGTTGCTGTTTTGTCTTATTGACCATGCCCTTTGCTTTATAGAAGCTTCTCAGTTTCAGGAGTCCCATTTATTAGATGTTTGTTGTGGGGAGCTGCGGGTTGCATTCTGCCACCCAGCTCCTGCCACCAGCTAGCTTTACCCAAAATAACAACACACAAACTGTATTCTTTTAAACACTGCCTGGCCCATTAGTTTCAGCCTCTTAACCCATTTCTAATAATCTATGTAGCACCATGAGGTGCGCTTACCAGGAAAGATTCAGCATGTCTGACCTGGTGGCTGGCTGCATCGCCTTCTGCCTCAGAGAGCAGAGTTATCGCGTCTGGCGTCTGCCCGGGAGAATGGAGCATGGTGTCTCTGCTCCAGAGAGCAGAGCTGTTGAGTCTGAGCTCACCTCCTCTTCCTCCCAGCATTCTGTTCTGTTTACTCCTCCCACCTATGTTTTCACCTGTGAGGGCCAGCCAAGCAGTTTCTTTATTTTTTAACCAATGACCTTCCTCCATCAGATGTTGTTCTCAGTGTTTGTGGTATTTGGGTTATATTTAGGAAGTGTTTTTATTTTGGGACAATATACTTCCCACTTTCTCTTCTATGAGGTTCAGTGTGGTTGGTTTTATGTTCAGGTCTTTGATACATTTGTGCATGAGTTTTGTGCATTGTGATAGATATGGATCTATTTCTTAACTATGTTCATAACAGCATTCTTTCTAATAGCCAGAACCTGCACACACCCTCAGCTGAAGAATGGTTTAAAAATATGATATATTTATACAGTGGAGTACTACATAGCAGAAGAAAAATAATGACATCTTGAAATTTGTTTACAAATGGATGGATCTAGAACAAAGCATATTGAGTGAGGTAACCCAGACTACAAAAGACAAATATAATATATACTCACTCATAAGTAACTTTTTAACATAAAACAAAGAAAAAGGAATCTACAGTCTACAACCCCAGAAAACCTAGACAACAAAGAGGGCCCTAAGAGAGACATACATAGATCTATATAGAAAAGAGAAAAAGACAAGATCTCCTGAGTAAATTTGGAGCATAGGAATCATTGGAGAAGGTAGAACAGTAGAGGGAGGAAGTGAGGGGAGCAGAGAAAAATTATAGCTCAATAAAAACAATTTTAAAAGAATGCTGAGAGTTGGAGAAATCGTCTTTCCAAGGGAAAAACACCAATTGGTTATCCAATAGAAAATGGTTAGCTCTGAAAAATACATGAAATTAGCATTTTGCAGACTGAGTATGGACACTCACACACATTCACGCACATGCACACACACATACACACACACATGAAGAAAAATTAATGAAAAAAATGCCTTGAATTTGACAGAGATGAAGGAGTGTATGGGAGGTTTTGGAGGGAGGAAAGAGAAGAGACAAATGTAACTACATTATAATCTCAAAGATAAGTAAAGTTCACAAGAAGTATTATAATATGATTTAAATTTATTCCTAAAGCTGAGTGAATAGAGGACCTAATTAGGAACAGGGCCTGCTGTAGCAAATCCTATAGCCAGTAGCCTTTAAGTTACCTGCCCACCTGGGCGTGGCCTCTTATACTATAACAGCCAATGTAAAGTGTTCCCTCTCTCTTCCGGCTTCTGGATTTAGTTCATGTTCCCCATTACAGAGGACCATGATTTATGTGTCTACCCCTAAATAAATAACCCTTTATTATACTAAATTCTGAGCTAGTGTGGGTTTTCTTTTCAACGTCCATCTTCATTGGCCTGCAAGTAAGGAGATTACTTTGAAAAATTTGTTCAAAAAGAAAACTAAGCCAGAACAGTGGCTGCAGAGAAAGAGACAAATTATAAATCTACACACTGTATTTGTGAAAGGGATAGTAAAGTAGTTGAAATCCGATGCCTCTAGGTTTCTTACTTGTATAATATGAAATAGTGGTGGCATCAAGTAATACAGAGAATATTAGAAGCAGTACAGTGCAGTTGCTTCCTGCTTGTTTGATGTTCATTGTTTTCTTATCAATGCTGCTTAAAACCTTACTATTAAATTTCATTTTAACACCTTGACGTCTTGACTATATTTCCTGTAGCTATGAACAAGATTTACTTTCCTGGCCTCTTTGAATTATGACTTCTTATAAGTGATTTTCACAATATACAAAACAATTTGAATTCAACCACAATAGGATAATGAAAGGAACAACATTGAAACAAAATGACATTAAATTGCAATGACTGTTTTGTGATTTTTCTACTGGTAAACATTGTTATAGGTTCTGTGGACAAAACAATCCATGAAGTCTGAATAGAGCTTTGAAGTAAAAACAAGACTGCATCATTGCTTGCACTATGATCTAACTTTGTGACTTTGAATTAATACTTAGATATTTATGGCTTTCATAAATCTGTATAATGAAGATATTTGAATAACACAGTCATCATTCAGATATCTCCTTAAGGGTAATAAAATTGAATTAACATATTAATTGACATATTGTAAGAATATAATAAATGTTAGTTACTGTAGAAATAAAATCACAATTGTGCTCTAAAAAAGCCTACAGACCATAATAGATTTTTTTAAAACCAGGGTGTCTTATATCTTTTCATTATCTGTTCGAGGAATGAAATTTCGTTTTTCACTCTGAAAGGAGAAAATGATTCAAAATTTTAAAACAATGTTTCTTCTAAGCTTCAAATAATCATTTAAGATTTCCTGAGGATTGATGAAAACCAAAAATCTCACACTTTTTAAAAGAAATGAAAATTATTTATTATAAATAATCAGTAAAATATGTTAATTGTCTATTGTATAACACCACACATACTTACAAGCGGTTTTGGTGAGGGACAAAAATAAACTTAGAAAATCAGTACAATGAGAGATTCCAAAAGACTGAGTCACAATAAACTCAGTATATTTTAATGAATCTGGTAAGTAGGTATGTTGTTGAATTTTATTAGAATCATTGTTGGGACACTTGATGACAACACTTTTCATGTTTTATTATACATTTAGAATCGGGTGTAACCTAACAGAGTTACTTTATTCTCATTATTTAATTTGCTTAAAATGCTTGCCTGTAACTAATAAACCACATTTTTTCTCATCTCAATATTTATGCGGTAGTAAGAGAACTTTTGAAAAATAACAGTACACTTTTAAAATACTCATCGCTATCACAGTAATCAACAGGAGTAAATTTTGAGTGAAGTATGTATTTTGATAAAGTTTTAATGGTAAAAAGAAACATTTTGACTTTGTTTTTTAATTCAATGAGTGGAATTTTGCAAGGTTCAAATTTGTTTACTTCATGCAAACCTGGATAAACTGCAGAATAGCAAATGCCAGAAAGACAGATGGCAATGACTCTTGTGTGGGTTTGTCCAAGCGATGCTTTTCAACATTCAGCAATAGATTCTTTGACCATCCACTGGAAAGGCCGGTACTTGGCAATGCTGTTCTGTTGGCAAATTCATTCTTTGTTGTCTATTATTCCTGGTTTTGTACCCTTTCCCAGACTTCCAGCTGCCTTTCCATTTATTGACAATCAGCAGTTCTGGCTCCACTGCTGCCCCCAAATCTTTCCAATTTAGAATATTTCTCATAAGAAATAAAATTTATGCCTCAATATTCTCTATTGAAGACGAAATAAAACTATATTTATTTTTGGTCTTGTATATTTAGTATATTTAGTTTTAGTCTTGATCAATCTCAATATATTAGATGCATACACACACACACACACACACATATATGTGTGTGTGTGTGTGTGTATTTATTTAAACATTCATAAAAATCACCTTCAATAGGCAATTTAAATTCTAGCCATGTCCAGAACAGGCATAATATTTCTCATGTTCACACAAGAATTACTTAATACTGAGGCTCTATTATTTCACTGTTGCACTCAAAGATTTCCCTGAAATTGAACATTCCTTGACTGTAATATAAATGGAAAATATGGCAAACGATGATACTTTTTTGTTTTTGTTTTTTCAAGAAAGGATTTCTCTTTAGTTTTGGAGCCTGTTCTGGAACTATTAGTTCTTGTAGATCAGGCTGGCCTTGAACTCACAGATATCCACCTGCCCCTGCCTCCTAGGTGCTTGGATTTAAAGCATGTGTGATCACCACAGTCGTTGCAACAAGTGAATATCAACATAAACAATTTGATGTTTTATAAAGTCATAGAGAAATTTATAGGTCAAGACAAAATGGTACAGGTCTATATTTACCTTCTCAAGAGATTTTAGGACAAAATGATAACAATTTACGTAATGGAATACCAAGTCAGGCAAGAAGAAAAATGTAGAAAAAATTTTGTCCCTTCTTTCTTTATTGTGAGAGAGATGAAATACAGGTCGTCAAATGTTTGTGTGCTCATTCTTTTCTCTATAAGGGGCTGTTTATTGGAGAAGTGGAGAACAGGAAGATGTTTCTCTATCCCTTCTTATGAAAACCCAGGCTAGAGACAGTTTTCTGGTCTTTCCAGATCATCACATCTATACAGGATAGGAGAATTTAAGCTTAAGGAAACCTTCATATATGTGCAAATGGTTATTTATTTGTTTGATTGTTTAGTGTGTATACGTGTTTTGCCAGAATGTATGTCTGTCCAACATAGGCATGCATTGCCTGGGGAGACCAGAAGAGTACACTGCATCCGCTGGGACTGAAGATAACAGATGTTTGTTAACCACCTATGTGGGTACTGGGAATTGAAACCAGGTCCTCTGGAAGAGCAATTAGTGCTCTGTAATGTTGAGCCATTACTCCATGCCAAAATTGAACAAAAATGATGTTTCATAAGTTTTAAAGACTGTTCAATGTGTAAAGAACAGTCCTCTAAAGGATTATGTTGAAAAAACTGGGTGGCTCTACATAAAAGACTAAAATTTCACCCTTGTTTTCTACAATAATAAAATAACAAAAAAACTTTGTCAAAATAGGTTTAAAATTCATTAGAGTAAAACAACTTCACAACATTGGATTTGGCAATGATTTCCTGTGTATGACATAAAAAGCACAGGTTAAAAAAGAAAAAAAAAGGTTAAATTGAAGTTCACTAGAAACAAACAACAAGAAACTTCCATTACCAAAGGAAAATATTCAAAGGATAAAATGAGAACTTGTTTAGTAGGAGAAAATATTTAATACATGTAGTAATTGGTTGACCCCTCCCACAAGCTCTGCATCCCTATTATCCCAATTTATCTTGCTGGCAGGACAATTTGTAGGCCTGTAAGTCAAAGGTTTTGCACCTGAGCCAGTGCCCTAGTCCTACTATTAGAAGCTTTGCCTGGTTGCAGAAGATGGCCAGTTCAGGTTCCATATATACTCCATTACTAGGGTCACCTTTGTAGATTCTAGGAACTTTCCATTGCACTAGGTTTCCACATTAACCCCAAAATGCCCACCCTGAATTCTACTCATCTCTTAGTATTCTCTTCTGTCCCCCTCCCACCTGAATCTTCCTGTTCCCATCTCCACCAGCCCCGAGTTCACTGGTGAAAACTCTGATGGAGGAAGGTCATTGGTTAAATAAAAAGAAACTGCTTGGCCCTCATTGGTTAGAAGATAGGTGGGAGGAGTAAACAGAACAGAACGCTGGGAGGAAGAGGAAGTGAGCTCAGACTCCACAGATCTCCTCTCGGGAGCAGACGCCTCCGAGAGAGATGCCATGCTCCTAGCTCCCAGGCAGATGCACGCGATGAAGCTCCGACCCAGGATGGACATAGGCTAGAATCTTCCCGGTAAGCGCACCTAGGGGCGCTACACAGATGATTAGAAATGGGCTAAATTAATAAGTGATAATTAGCCTAGAAGAGGCTAGATAGAAATGGGCCAAGCAGTGATTAAATGAATACGGTTTGTGTGTTGTTATTTTGGGCATAAGCTAGCCAGGCAGCTGGGGTGCTGGGGACGCAGCCCCGCCATTCTTATTACTACAAAAGTCTTCCATTTCCTCTTCCCTGGGAAGAATACATTTTCCCTTGAGCCCTCCTTCTTACTTAGCATCTTTGGTCTGTGGATTGCAACATGACTATCCATTACTTAGCATCTAATATCCAATTACAAGTGAGTACATAGCAGGTTTACCTTTCTGGGTCTGTGCCAACTCCATGTCTCAGGAAGGAACCCAAGCCTGACGCTGCCAGGAACCAGAGGCTAGATATTCCAGAGACCTAGGATAGAAGCAAACACAATTGGATAAAAAAAAGTCAATAAAATGATTCCAAATGACAGTTTGCTATAATCATAGTCTAAAGCCTAGCATAATTATGATTAGAAAGGCTTCATCCAGCAACTGATGGGGCAAATGCAAAGACACACAGCCAAGCATTAGGAGTAGTCTAGGGAATCCCATGGAATAGAGGGAGGAAAGAGTGACGCCAGAGGTGTCAAGGATAGCACATGAAAACCCACAGAATCAACTAACCTGGGCTTGCAGGAGCTCACAGGGACTGAATCAATAATCTGGAATTCTTTATAGGTCGAACCTAAATTCTCTGCATGTATGTTATGTTTGTGTAGCTTGATGAGACTCCTAACAGAGGGAATGGGGGGTGTTTCTGAATCTTTTGCCTGCTTTGGGGCGCCTTTTTCTCCTGCTGTGTTGCCTCATCCAGCCTTGATTTGAAGGTATGTTTCTATTCTTAATGCAACTTGTTATGCTGTGTTTAGTTGATATCCATGAGATGCCTGATTTTTTCTGAGGTGAAACAGACGAGGAGTGGATCGTGAGAGAGGGTTGAGGGGTGTTGTGAAGAGTGAATGGAGGAAAAACTGTCGCCAGGATGAAAAATATAAGAAAAGAATAAATGAATACATAAAGACACAAATAAAAGAAATTCTTGTAGTAGATAAGGATTTAGTATTAAAAACATGCTTAGAAAAACATAATTTCTAAAACTCAGAAACAGAACACAACCTACATAATGTACTGAATTTGCTTTGTATGATTTAAAAAGTTTAAAATATTAAAAAAGCAAAGCTAAAATTGAAAATCAAATAAACATTAGGCAAAAAAAAACTTAAATAGACCCTTTTTGAACAATATGTACAAATGGCAAATAAATATGAAAAAATAAGCTTGTCTAATTATTAATGAAAGGCAAGCCAAATCCCAAATAAGGTGTTATTTCACACCCATTAGGATGCCTATTGTATTTCTTAAATCCTAGAACTTGCTAAATGCTGGGTAAGATGGGCAGTAATTGGAAGCCCTGTGTGATCTTGATCGAATGTGAAACAGTGTTGTCACCATGGAAACCAAATGAAGGCTCCTCAAAAAATTAAATTGAAATACCTTATAACCCAGTAATTAATTTTAATTTTGTGCCTGAAAGAATTGAATGTGGAAACTCAAGCAGATATTTATAAATATCCACATTCATAGCAATATTATTTGTAATGCAATGTACAAAAAGCAAAAGAATGGTGAGTGAACGAGTAGACAAAATTTGATCCCTACCTTTAATGATAAATTATCTTCAAATGTAATGAAAATTACATGCTGTACAACATGTATGTGCTTTCAATATTTTGTGGATCAGACCTTATATTAGGAAAGGACATATGCAGTGTGATGAATTTTGTTAAAGGATTGAAAATATCATAGAGGCAAATATGGATAGGAATCCTGTTAGCAGACTTGGGGATCATAAATTGTTGTTCAATGGTGTGGAAGGTCCTTCTGTCTATATGTTGCTTTTATTGGTTAATGAATAAATTGACCTGATGATAGGGCAAATCTTAGGTAGAAAGGAAAAACTAAACAGAATGCTGGGAGGAAGAAGGCAGAGTCAGAGAGATGACATGGAGTAACTACCAGAGTCAGACACGCCAAAACTTTAGCAGGTAAGCTACTGCTACGTTGCAATACACAGATTACTGGAGATGGGTTAAATTAATATGTAAGAGTTATTCAATAAGAAGCTAGAGCTAATGGGATAAGCAGTGATTTAATTAACACAGTTTCTGTGTGATTATTTCAGATCTAAGCTAGCTAGCTGGGCAGCTGGTAAGAACATGCTGCCTTCCATCAACAAATTGGTGCACCAATGTGGTGGACTAAATCCATGTAAAACCTGAGAAAGCTTAGAAAGAAATTCAAGACACACACACCAAACCACCGTAAAGTTTAGCCACATTTTTTTTTTTTCAGCTGGAGCTTGCTGCAGCTCCTTTAAGAAAGGTTTTCCTTATTTAACCATAGAAGAAACAAAGCCATGCTGTTTTGAAATTCTGGTTTCCTGGGCTGTCCTGCCAGTGCAAACTCTGACTCCTTCAGGCAGGAGGTTCAGCTACAGGGCATTTGAATGGGGTTTGTGTGGTATAATCAGAGATTGGTGCCAAGCTCAATTGTCATGAAAGAGACTTCACCTAGAAACTGATGGAAATACACTCACGGACAAACATTAGGCTGAGCTTGGGAAATCCTGCTGAGGAGGTAAAGGAAAGATTATAAAAGCCAGAGGGGTCAAGAACACAAGAAGAAAATCCACAGAGTTAAAATACTTTTTAAAAGATAGAAAAAGAATAGAAGCAAGAAGTCTATCTGTGAAGATATGCAGATGTAAGGACCATTACCTGTGAAAATTTGGGAAGAAATAGGACAAGCCTGAATCCCTCAGCCTCATGAATCTATTATTGAGACCTTGTCACTCTAAAGACTGTTCTAATCACTTATACATTCATATACACCCGAATGCCATGGTACATCTTTTAATTATTAGCAAAAATATCATTTCAAAGACTGAAATTTGTGAAACTTGGTCTCAAATATCATGAGTAAACAAAAGATTCGAAGTATGTTAGAGGAATACTGTATGGTTTATTTCAACACAGGAGGTTGCAAAGGTCATACAGATAAGTCCCAGGTCATACAGATCAGTCCCTGTATACATATCCGATGCTTTGGGAACTTAAGTCATTTTGGTGACTAATTTAAGGAATTCTGGATTTTGTATCCCAGTTTCAAATGGTAACCATATTATTAAGGAAAGTTTAAATCCTTCAGTTAGCTAACTGTTATTACTTTGATTCAGAAAAATTCTCTACTGACAAGATTCCCATTCTGTTTATAGACTTGTCTATGTACTTCTAGGTGACTGCACACTCAAATATTTTAATGCCACAATGTATTGCTTCTATCTTGTATCGAGAGGACACTGGCAGGGTGACTTTCTTGATTAATGTGATTTTTTAATAAAGAGAAAATTTATAAATCACTTGCTTCATGTGTTAGAATAGTATGGATATTACGTAAAGAACATTTCACACAATGATTTCTCTTAATATCAATTACAGAATAAGTTTTGGAAACACGCCAAAGCTATTTCTCATTCTCATAATGATGCTGGAATACTGAAACTATAAAGTGAAAATGAAATCTCTCCCCATGTCAAAAAAACCCTGCTTTCCCCACCCCATGTAGTCATGAGTAATATGAAATTGTATTCTTTTCCTCACCAATTGCTTATTACACAGCTGTTACACTTGTTTCCTAATTTCAGCACTGTAATTGTGTTCCATCTCATATATTCCTCTTGTTTTTAGGAAATCAGTGAAGTTTACTCAATTAGATATCACTCGGATGTGAATCTAAAATAACTCCTGTTAACATCTGTATGATATTTGATAAATCATTTTTTTCTTTTCTAAATATGGCCTGTATGCATTCACTTTCATAATCTCTATTATCTCTTCTGCAAAATAAATTGGTTGAAACATGTTGATGTTTTTATAGTCTTTTGAAATTTTTTGTTTGAATTAGCTTGCATGATATCACCATCTTTAATTGTATTGCTACTTGTTAGTTGATGCTAATTCCTTGGAACTACAATTGTGTTTGTATTGTTTCCAAGGAATGTTTTAAACAGACAAACTGCTTCTCTCTTATTCTCTGTGTTTTCTGACAACTTCATCTGTACCACAGTTTTCTTGCATTATTTTCATGAGTAAGTGTCCAAGTAACTTCTACATGTCTTTTTTTTTAATATCTAGAGGCAGAGAAATATACTCAACCATCTTCACCTCAATGCTGAGAACACAGACATCACTTAAGATAACTGGATATGTAATGCACTAAGTAATGTAATTTGACTGATAGTGACCTCCCAGACGTATCTGTTGCTTCTAACGTAGCCATATTTACTCCTCTTTCTCCTGATCTTTCTGTTAATGTGTGTGTTCACATGCCAGTATATGCTCAACATGATGCTTGCTTTGGGGTCATAGCTCAATATATCATGTTAACTTATTTGCCAGATAGAATGGAGAGATAAATAGGTTCTCTATATGTATATAATGAGTGTTTATTATAATTTTGATAGCAATAGCCATTTTGATAAGAAGTGCTTTTATAAGTCAGCACAATACTGTCTATGTGTTGACACTTAGAATCTGTGAGTAGATTATAAGAAAGCTATTATAACCTCATAAGAAGCAACATTTTACTGATACCAACTGTGCTGAAATTTTTATTTCAACTTGGCAAAAATTATAGTCATTTGAAAGAAAGGAACCTTAATTAAGAAAATGTTTCCATAAAATCTGGGTATAGGCAAGCAAATGGAGCATTTTCTTAATTGTTGAGGGAGGAGGACCCAATTCATTGTGGCTGGTGTTATCCCTGGCTGTTGTTTCTAGACTGTATAAGAAAGCAGGCTGAGCAAGTCATGAGAAGAAACCCAGTAAGCAGGCTTACTCCATGATCACTGTGGCAGCTCCTGCTTCCAGATTACTGCTCTTTGAGTTCCTGTCCTCATTTCTTTCCATGATTGAATAGTGCTGTGGTTGTATAAGCACTCTCAACTCATCCACCCATGTTGATTTTGTCATGCTGTTTCATTGCAGCAGTAGAGATCCTAACTAAGACATCAAGTATTGTGACAAGTGCTTTATAAACATTTCCTCACTTACCTCTCATCCTAACCTTACATGTTTAACATTTTCAATCTATCTAGTTCACTCATAAGGAAAGGGAGATTCAGGCAGTTTAAACATAGTATCTACTGTCATTTAGCTGGTAAAAAACAGAAGAAATGATAAAATTAATAAGAAAACATATAATATTGTTAAAGTGTGCTGGGTAGAAGAATAAAATATTCATGTTGGTAGGATTTATCATTGATCAAAAAATAGATTTAAATATAATCTAATACATCTGCTTTAAAATTTATGAACAAATAATGAGTTCTAAAAGAATATAACTAATTTTGCTATTGTAGAATTTTGTAATGAACTAGAAATATCTGGTATGCAGAATGTCTGATAAACAACCCCTGAGAAAGTGTCATTTGACCCCAGAGGGATCTAACCCACAAGTAGAGAAGCGCTGCCTTAAAGGAAAAATAAATCAGGCTGGCTTCAAATTTATCTTTCATATCTTCAAATTCTAGAAGACAATACAAAAATGTAACATTCATTAGCATTTTCTTTTTTATTTATTTTATTTTATTTTAATTAAAAATTTCCACCTCCTCCCCTCCTCCCATTTCTCACTCCTCTCCCTACTCCCCCTCCAGTCCCTCTCCAGTCAAAAGGACAGTCAGGGTTTCCTGCCCTATGGGAAGTCCAGGGACCTCCCCCCTCCATCCAGTTCTAGGAAGGTGAACATTCAAACAGACTAGGCTCCCACAAAGCCAGTACATGCAGTAGAATCAAAACCCAGCGCCATTGTTCTTGGCTTCTCAGTCAGCCCTCATTGCCCGCCACGTTCAGAGAGTCCGGTTTGATCACTTGCTCCATCAGTCCTAGTCCAGCAGGCCTTGGTGAGTTCCCATTAGATGAGCCCCACCGTCTCAGTGGGTGAGTGCAACCCTCGCAGTCCTGACTTCCTTGCTCATGTTCTCTCTCCTTCTGCTCCTCATTTGGACCTTGGGAGCTCAGTCCAGTGCTCCAGTGTGGGTCTCTGTCTCTATCTCCATCCATCGCCAGATGAAGGTTCTATGATGATATGCGAGATATTCATCGGTGTGGCTATAAGATAGGGCCAGTTCAGGTGCCCTCTCCTCAGCTACCCGAGGAACAAGCTGGGGACATCTCCTTGGACACCAGGGAACCCCTCTATAGTCAAGTCTCTTGCCAACCCTAAAATGGCTTTCTTAATTAAGATATATACTTCCCTGCTCCCCTATCCACCCTTCTTTTATCCCAATCCTCCTGTTTTCCCAAGGCCCGACCTCCTTCCCTTCTAATTTTTCTCTCCCCATCTCCCCTTACCTCCACCCCCCACCCCCAAGCTCCCAATTATTGCCTGGCAATCTTGTCTACTTCCAATATCCAGGAGGATAACTGTATGTTTTTCTTTGGCTTCACCTTCTTATGTAGCTTCTCTAGGATCACGAATTATAGGCTCAATGTCCTTTATTTATGGCTAGAAACCAAATATGAGTGAGTACATACCATATTCATCTTTTTGTGTCTGAGTTACCTCACTCAGGATACTGTTCTCTATTTCTATCCATTTGCATGCAAAATTCAAGATGTCATTGTTTTTTACCTCTGAGTAGTACTCTAATGTGTAGATATTTCACACTTTCTTTATCCATTTTTCCATTGAGGGGCATCTAGGTTGTTTCTAGATTCTGGCTATTACAAATAATGCTGCTATGTACATAGTTGACAAATGCTTTTGTAGTATGATAGGGCGTCTCTTGGGTATATTCCCAAGAGTGGTATTGCTGGATCCTGTGGTAGGTTGATCCCTCACTAGCATTTTTCATATACTAGGAATTGAGTCCATTATATTATTAATATTGCCTGTCTCTATCAGTCTTTACTGCAATGTGAATGTAGCATTCTATTAATTGCAGTCAATACATTAACAGCATATTATGATATACATATTTATGGAAAATAATTATCATTGTTAAAACCAATTAGCATTTTTGTTATTCCATAGAGCTACATTTTACTTTAGTTTTGTTTTAAAATTAGCACACATTATCATGTTTTTTTAAGCCAAGTATATTTCACTGATACCCCTTTCCCCATATCTTATTCACTCCCTGAGTTTTAAATCCTCACAGGAAAATGAAGACAAAGGTAAAAATTTAAGTGACTTCTCACCTTCTTCAAGACCTAGTAATAACACGTTTGGGCATATATCTAAAGGATGCTCAATCATGCCACAAGGACATGTGCTCAACTATGTTCATAGCAGCATTGTTTGTCATAGCCAGAACCTGGAAGAAACTAAATGCCACTCAACCGAAGAATGGATAATAAAAATGTGGTACATTTACACAATGGAATATGACAGCAGAAAAAAATTCAAAATATCATTATGTAAATGTGTAAATTATGTAAATGTGTAAATATGTAAATGTGTAAAATATCATTATGTAAATGTGTAAATTACTCCATTGTGTAAATGTACCATGACATCTTGAATTTTGCAGGCAAATGAATGGAGCTAGAAAACATCATTTTGAGTGAGGTAACCCAGACCCAGAAAGACAATTATCACATGTACTCACTCATAATTGGTTTTTAAACATAAAGCGAAGAAAAACAGCCCACAAAGCACAATCCCAGAGAACCTAGACAACAATGAGGACCCTAAGAGAGACTCACATAAATAGATCTAATCTACATGGATAGTAGAAAAAGGCAAGATCTCCTGAGTAAATTGTGAGCATGGTGATCTTGGGAGAGGGTTGAAAAGCAGGGTTGAGGAAGGGAGGGGAGCAGGAAAAAATGTAGAGCTCAAAAAAATGAATAAAAAAAATTAAGTGACTTCTCAAGTTCACACGGTCAAGTAAATTGCAGAATCAAACTTCAGCCTGTTTACTAGAATCTACTGCCATCCTCTTGCCATGCCAATGTCCTGACCGACGTGCTTTGCTATCTCTGCTTTTAGTTGCTTGAAGTCTGTTTTTTATCCCAGTTCCACAAACTGTGGCTTGTCATCGCCTATGGGCTCACATACCTGAATGTTGGGGCTGTAAAAGTTGGCAATAATTAAAGGACTCTGAATGTACCATGATCAAAATTTATTCCAAATCAAATATTCAATGAAAATAGGTATTTTGGGCAGTACTCAGGCATCTTTTTTTTTTTTTTTTGGTTTTTCGAGACAGGGTTTCTCTGTGGCTTTGGAGCCTGTCCTGGAACTAGCTCTGTAGACCAGGCTGGTCTCGAACTCATAGAGATCCGCCTGCCTCTGCCTCCCGAGTGCTGGGATTAAAGGCATGTGCCACCGTCGCCCGGCCTCAGGCATCTTAGAGTGTGTGATTTCCCTGCAGCTTGCTTCTGGCTATACAACATGCTCACTTAGTTTGCACATGATATTTTATCAGGCAATGCCAAAAAATGCTTCCAAAATCACCTTGGCTGTGATTTGACACTACTGCTTGTTATAAATTGCACTATTTTACCATACATACAAAGAATTTTGTTCTTATAAATAGACATAACTAATTAAGTACAGAAAACATAGAATTCAACATTTTCTTACCATCATTCCAGAATGTTTGATTTTAAGATTCACAGAGTTCCTCATTTGAGTTGTATAAGTAATTGTTAAATGAATCTTTGTTAGGATCAGGACAGAGGTTTTCCAGCTATTTCTGAACTGGCCCTTAAATACTTCTCTTATTTTATGTGTCTATGTTAAGAGGCATCCTCACTACTGATGATTGTACCATATTGATAATATATTAAGTCAAGATTTTATTATTTATGTCAAAATAATAAATCACATATGATTCACTTGAAATGCAACTTTTTATCTTTAATATATGGTATATTATATGTATACCAAAGAAATTATAGAATAAATTTCTTTATGATTTCTTATGACTAAATTTTTGATTTATGTACCTATTTCAAAAGTCTATACACCAAGAATTATTTAAAAGTTTCTTGGGTAAAAAGGGTTGCAACTGGGAAAAATGTGAGATTCCATGATTTACATGGTTTGTTATTTTACTTAACCCATGGCATACACTATACCCTCATATCAACAAGATCTGGTTGCTTCCTCTTATTTACCTATCACCTTCCACACTCCACGTCGGGAATGATCTTAGCTTTAGAACATAAAGTTGTTTTTGGCTATTTCCTAAAAAAAAGCACTACTTCTGAGATCCAATCCTCAGAGTAACCCAAATGTAAAAGTTTGTTCTAGTTCATTGTTATTTTTTCTGGGTTTGCCAAAATTACTTTCACTCCTTCGTATTCTGACTTGTCATAAACTTGCCTGACTCAGCTTCCTGATACAGAACTTACAATGTCGTTCTCATGGATAGATATATTTGGTGACCAAGGAGTCTGAATCTTCAGTTTAGTTAGATATTGCTGGTTAATAAATTGTTTAATTAAATGGACGGGTGACTTTCCCATCAATATTTGTCACATGAATAGTGTTTCTTTTTGATATAAGATGTTATAAAAGAATCAAAACTTTGAGGATGCAAAGTGTTTTATTCTAATATATTGTTCCTTAGACTTTCAGAAATGTCATGAGTTTACAAAGCACAGCCATGAATGGAATATTTGTGATAAAATATGCAATTTATATTTGCACATGTGAATAATTACAAAGCCAAGAAGTTTATCTCTAGAGACCTTAGTTTCTCTTCATAAAGTGGCATATCTTTCAAAGATGAGACATGCTTTGAAAGAACAAAAATTTAGTTCAGATTTTGAGTTTTAGCATCACTGTGATTTTGAACAAAACACATCAAATTCTATGAGTTTTGACTTCCAGATAAAATGGTGCTTGGAGATTTTATTATTTCAATTTAATGTGAGATTGGACAAATTAAACCAGATGGTGCACACTGTAACACCTGAAATTGTTCCTGGTAGCATGCAAAGAATTGTGCTTATTCTTGTGCCTTCTCACTTGGTTATTTTCAATATATCAAACAATAGCAACAGAAACATACTGGGTACTCCAGAAGGTAACTGATTCAATCTGTTAAGCAACGTCAGTAATATACACAGGTATATAAGGGGATTTATCATACTCTTAATGGCTTCATACATTTCAGAGTGCCTTCTGTCAGATATGTATTTTTGATACTTTCTGAGACAAATGAATTCATTACGGTATGGCGCAGATCCTTGGATGACTAAAACTGGGTCTTCAGAGTCCAAAGGGAGAACGATGACTGATTTTCCCATCCCAACCATTTTGGCAAAAGCAACAAAGACATATTAGGTCTTTTTCATTAAAATATCATTGTTTCCTCTAGGTTGTACATTGTACTTCAAATGGTCAACTATAACCCCATGATGTCTACATTCAGATTGGATTTTATCAGGACTTTTCTAAAGAGGAAGGAGTTGAGTTTTATCTTTATAATGCATGTCTGGTAGGCAACTGGAAGTAAGAAATCTTTTACTCCTCAAATTCAAAATCTTTACTCAATTTTCTTTCTCAACAGCCAGCATAATCCCTTCAGTTTATACTTTATGAAAGATAGACAACAGGGATAAAATTTACAGATTGATTTGAAATTGCTTTCCCTATGTCCTGCAGCCAAAATATGTGGCACCTTCACATAAGTACTTAACATGTACTTATGGTGGGTAACCAAGAATGATGGCAGTAGTCTGTATTGTTCTGGAGACTTCTGGGGTCTTCCTGAGCAATAACTCATAGACAGTCATCCCATGCCTTGCTTTGTGATTTTCATTTGATTTACCATTTATGTGGGACTCCCCTTTATGAATAAAGAAACTGCCTTGGCCTGTTGATAGGACAAAACTTAGGTAGGTGGGCAAGATAGAACTGAATGCTAGGAGAAGGAAGGTGGAGAGAGAGACACTATGGAGGTGCCGCCAGAGTCAGACATGCCAAATCTTTGCCAGTATGCCACTGCCAAGTGGCGATATACAGGTTACTAGAACTGGGTTAAACTAAGATGTAAGAGTTCGCAAATAAGAAGTTAGAGCTAATGGGCCAAGCAGTGATTTTATTAATACTGTTTCTCTGTGGTTATTTTGGCTCTGGGCAACCAGAATGAACAAGTGACCTCCTTGCTTTATACCATGTCTGTTTGGAGTCTACCCACATTCAGGGACTTGTCTGTGTCATGAAGTCCATTACCATGATTTTATGAAGTAAGTTATGTCATTGCTTTGTGTATATATGTTTAAACTTGTAATTGCCTTTTGCTTAATTGTTACATTGAACAAAATTGGAATCAACCTTGATGTTCATCAGCTAATGAATAAATAATTAAATGTACTACTTATACATCATGGAATTCTATTTAGCTATAAAGAACCATGAAAGTGTGAACTGAGCAGGTAAATGTATGAAAATGGAAAATATACTGAATGAGGTATCCCAGACTTAAAAAGAAACGCAGCATACATAACCTACTACAAGTGGTTTATAGTTTAAAATTTCTTATTTTATGTATTTATTTTCATTATATATATATATATATATATATATATATATATATATATACATTGCTTTTTGAGAGTTTAACTTTTTACAACATCCATACCAATATTTGATATTTGTGTTCTTAATGATGACCATCTCTCCCTGGGATGAAATAGAATCTTAAAGGTGCCTTTTATGATTGCTGAATATATTGAATACATTTTTAAATACTTGTCTATTTAGCCATGAAATATTCTGTAGATATCTCTTAGGTCCATTTGAATTACAATGTCAGGTAGGTCCATTATTTCTGTTCAATTTCTGTCTGGATAACCGACTTATTTATTTTTATTTCACATGTATGAGTGTTTTGCCTGCATGACCATGTGTGCACAATCTGCTGTCCATGGAAGCCTAGTGCAAGCATTGCATTCCCTGGAACAGAAGTTACAGATGATTTTGTAGTGTCATGTGGACTCTGGGAGCCAAATTGGAACTTCCTCAAGCGTAACATGTACTCTGAACAGCTAAGCCATATTTCTAGCACCCATTTTTGAACATTTATTTTTTTAACTTTTTATTTTTAAAAAACAATATTTTCTTGTTTTACATAACAATCCCAGTTCCCCATCCCTTTCCTTCTCTCATCTATCCACGTCCTAAGTTCCCTCCTTTTCAGGTGGATAAGACCTCCTGGCAGAATCAACAAAGTCTGTTATGCCAAGTTGAGGTAGGACCAAGTCCTTCCTGCCCTGTGTCAAGACTGAACAAAGTATTCTACGATAGGTAATGGGCTCCAAAAAGTGACTCCATGTACACAGGATAAGTCCTGGTCCCATTGCCAGTCCCCATCTCCAGAAGATAAAGCCACATAACTGTCATCCACATCCAGAGGGCCTAGTTTGGTCCCATTCAGGTTCCCCAGCTGTCAGCCCAGAGTCAGTGAGTTAGCATTAGCTCAAGTCAGCTGTTTCTACAGGTATCCTCATCATGGTCTTGACCCCTTTGCTCATATTATCATTTCCCCCCCTCTTCTACTGGATTCTGGGAGCTTGCACCCTCTCTTCTACTGGACTCTGGGATCTTGCATCAGGGGTTCATAGCCGCTTGGCTTTCTTCTCTTGAGAATTTTCTGTCCAGTTTCATAGTCCATTTTTAAACTGGGGCTGATTATTTTCTTAAGGTTTAGTTTTTTTGAATTATTTGTTTATTTTAGACAATCTTCTGTCAGATGATTGACTGGAGATGATTCCTCTCATATTTTGAGCTGCCTATTCATTTGCTTCCCATTTTCTTCTGCTGTACTACACCTTTTAGTTTTGTAAGATCCCACATTTTGATAGCTGGTCTTAAGTGCTTTTGGAATCTTATTTAGAAAATAATTACCTGTTTGTACAAGTTGAGGAATTGTGTCTAACTTTTCTGCTAGCAATTTCAGGATATAAGTATTAGATTGATGTCCTTGATCCATTTAGAGCTGAGTTTTGGTTTTCGGGATAGATAAAAGATCTGGTTTCAGTTTTCTACATATTGGAATCCAGTTTTCCACAACTTTTGTCAAAGATTCTGGTCTTTTTCTCTAATACATATTTTGAATTTTTATCAGAAATCAGGTAAATGTTGCATATACATGTACCTAGGTCTTCAACTGTATACCACTAATCTATGTTTCTTTTTGTGCCAGTACTGTTCTGTTTTTATTAGTGTGCTCTGTAGTATTATATAAAATCAGGTCTGCTTTTTTCAGGGTTACTTTCATTATCTTTGGTTTTTTAAGGTATGTCCATATAAATTTGTTTGTGTTTTTTCCTGAAAAATGCTATTGGAGTTTTTGTTAGGACTTCATTAAATCAGTAGATACCTTTTATTAGAGAGGTCATTTTCATATCAATTCTCAGTCCATACTCATAGATTTGGCCTATTCTGAACCTTTGTCAGAGAATCTTCTTTAAACATTGGATGTCAAAACCAGGGAGATGCATAACTAGTCAAAATGCTAGTATTAGAGACTAAGTGCTTAGCCCTAAACAGCATGTCTACATTAGCTGTTTCCTACTACTGCGTCTTGGAAAAGGAAGCAAAAAGCATTTAAGAGATAAATGATGGGGAGAGTGAAAATATGTCTTCTGCATATGACATAACATAACATTTATGAACTCAACTAACTGTACATGAGCTTTTCAAGATTAAAGCAGTCAAAATCCTGCAGATAAGGGGTAGATGATCTCAAGGCAACATTTCATACAAGGTAACTATTTGCAATGCCCAGTTTTTGGGGGATGAGAGAATCATTCTTTAATGAGGATGTGACTTTGATAGATCTTTTATGTTCTAGTGAATGATTCCACATTGGAACATCACTCACTGGGCTCGGGGGCTATCACAAAACATGAATGATAGGAAGTCGAAAGATGTGTGTTATGGTACACACGAGTGGGAAATGTGTCATAGATATGATCATATTTTATTGTATACACATATGAAATTTGTAAAAGTTATTAAAACAAAAAAGATTTGCAGAGAAAATTATGCACTAAAACCAACAGAATGAAAATGCTGTAACAGTAGCAATACACAGACAAACCTGTGCTATATTTCAATTGGTTTATCTTTTCAAACAGTTTTATTAGATTTGATTAAACTGAAATTGAAGTTTAATATCAAAAAGTTTTGTTAGAAAACCAGTGTTCGCTTCCTTTTCTGAAATGTAGAATACAAAATTTATTAATATAAAGTATAATACCATAAGAGCAAGGAGATGCTTACACAGCAGCAAGCATGAATCCGAGTCTATGCATACAGCTCAAAATCTCTGCAGAAGAATGATAGGTAGCATAGCATGCTTTTGCCAGGAGTTGTTAGAGCTAAACAAACACATTTTCACTTACTAGTTCTATTTGAAGACCAAACACTATTTATGCCAGAGAATGTCCGATTAAATGTCTGTTAGCAACCCCCAAATTTGGGGGTACCTTTACAAAAACACAAATGTAAAAATCAGGGTCCTCTGTTTACCTGTGCTTGGTCCTTCTGCTTTATCCTTACTTCATTTATCTGTATTCAGTCATGATCTTTTGCCTCCAAATATTTTTTTTTCAAAAATATCCTCAACATTGTCTCTACTATGATTGTCATCCTTATTTCAACACAAATAGTGGGATGCTTCACCCAGCCTTGATGCAGGGGGGAGGGACTTGGTCCTGCCTCAATTGATGTGCCAGGCTTTGTTGACTTTCATAGGATGCCTTACCCTTTCTGAGGAGTGGATGAGGCTGGGTAGAAAGGAGGTGAGGGAGAGGAAAGGGTGGTTGGTATGTAAAATAAATTTAAAAATATAATAAAGAAAAAAGAAATCTAGCTAAGTATAAGCCAACCAGCAGGCCAGCAACTGTACTTCTTTGGCTGTGAAGTGAGCTCCTATTCCTGTGCTGAATAGAAAGCAGCCTCCCCAAAACTTCCGGCATTGAGCTTGCCTTGACCTAAAACTGTGAATTGAATAAATCCTTTCTTCCCCTTGAAAAAAAAAAAACACAACAAAATGCTTCCCATGTTTAATTTATATAACTTACTTCCATAGGTGTTGGCTTTATTCTGTGTACTCATTAAATATAAGTCTTGTATTCATCAAAAAAAAAAAAACAAAAACAAAAACAAATAGTCCTAATTGCATGACAGTATCAGCGTGTCGTTCAATCCTGATTATCTTAATCTGGTAATGAAGTCCATGGTTAGGTTCTTTCTCTAGACTTCCCAGTTATCAAAAATGTTCTTGTTTTGTTTAGTTGGGTGCATTTTCTTTTTCTCTGAACTTGGTATACATCCACATTATTCTCCCAGTTCCTGAATCTTAAATGAAACACACTATTTATCTTTTTTCCAAAGGGCCTGAGGAATCTTCAACTGACTGAGCAAAGCTACTTTGTTCTGCTCTATTTTGCAAAAGCATTCATTTTGAATGCCACTGATAGTCATTTTCAATCAAGAAGGATCATGAAGACTGACAAAATGACAGTCTTACTACTTACGATAGCCTTTTACACTAATTAACTTAGCTCCAAAGCTCACATTCTATTTCTTAACATCTCCCAAAGAAACACTTTCTCACAGGACCTCAGCTTCCCTTGCCAAACTTTCTTCTTATTTTCCAATTCTCTTTATGACTTCTTTTCTTTTTCATTGTTGAACCTGTAATTTGGACAATTATCTATAATTTATGAGGGATCCACGTATTTTTTTCTGTGGTTAAAATAGCTAATATGATCATTTTGTGTCAAAATATCTCCTACTGGCTATGAATTCTACAGGGCTCTGCTAATAGTTGTTTGCAATTATGACTGAACCAAATCTTGAACAATAAATCCAGAATTCAATAATCATATATATACACATAACACTAGTTCATTCAGTTATAACAATTAAAACATTTGTATCCATGATTTAGAGTTCCATATAGGAAAACTGACTGGAATAATCTAGGTCATCTTAATAAGCTTGTGTAATATTTTATCACGCCTTTAATCCCAGCACTCAGGAGGCAGAGGCAGGCAGATCTCTGTGAGTTCGAGACCAGCCTGGTCCACAAGAGCTAGTTCCAGGACAGGCTCCAAAACCACAGAGAAACCATGTCTCAAAAAAGCAAAAAAAAAGTGGCAACCAGAAAAATGCATAAACATTTTTAATTGTGGTGTTTTTCTCACCTGGAGGATGAGATATTTGCAATGCTTTTATTTAACATTACCACCAACATTTTTTAACTCAAACATCTTCCTAAATGAGTTAAAAACACATTTGGGGAGTGTGTGGTGTACCTGAGTTTCTTTATTCAAATGTAATTGTGTGCATAGATGGAGAATAAAAAGTTAAGTAAACTGCTATATTAGATAATCTCCTCATTGCTGTGACAAAATACCTAACAGAAGAAGTCTAATGGAAGAGAAGTTTACAGTCTACTATGGCAGGACATGCAGAGTTGCTGACTGTTCTGTATCACAAAAGCAAATGGCTGGGACTCCTCACCACCTCAGCAGAGTAAGAAACCAGAAAGGGAAAGAGCAGTGTTTATATGGCCCTTTCCTTCAGGCCAGACCCTTACCCATTGGTGATGCCTGCATTCAGTAACATGTTCCTCCTTAATCATTGCTAGAGTTCTCTTCATAGACAAAGTCAAAGATGCATATCATTAATGTTATGGAAATTTCTTAATCCAATGCAAATTTAGACAACTCAAATTGGTTGTCAGAGCTATGTTTGTTCAGAACTTATTTTAAATTAATATATGCATTTCATTGTATATAGTATCAATTTCCACTCTTTCCAACTGTGAAATTTGGATACATCTGATATTTTAAGAATGGTATTGTTCTGCATCATTATTCATGTTGATAGGTGTAATTTTATTTTGTTAGTATGTTCAGGCTAAGTGCTTCAAGGTATTTGTGAAAATAAGTGATTCATTTTTCTTAGCCTTTCAATGTTTAGAACATAACTTTAACATATTCAATTGATAAGTTTTCCAAAAGATTGGGAGGTTAATTGTGCTGATTAATTTTTGTCACCTGGGAAGAGAGAACTCTATCAGATTGATATATAGGTATACATGTGTGTCATTTTCCTTACTTATTTTCTCAAGACAAGATTTCTCTGTGAAATAGTCCCGACTGTCCTGGAATTCACTTTGTGGACCAGGCTCTTCAATTTTTCTATAATAAGTTCTTTTATTCATGAATCATCTAGTTAGGGTTTTGTGTTCTGTTCAGATTTCTGTGTAAGCCTTTAGTATTCAGTACTAAGTAGAAACTTTACATATGTTGAAGTAATAAATGATCAAAGAAATAGCTATGAAAAGATAAAAGATTTAGCATTGCAATGTTTGCTTTCTGTGTAAATTTCTTTTATGGAATAGTATTTCTGGTAAGGAGAAATTTTAATAACCCTGAAAAAACCTGAGGAATCCCTGGTCTCTATACACAAAATCACCTAAACAAGTCATAAAATCTATACTAATTTTCTCAGTCATGAATCATTTAAAGTGACCCTGAGGACATGCCTGCTGATATGATAGAATTGCTATTTCATGCTGATTTATTATTGACTCACACAATTATGAGCAACGCTAACACAAAAAGCAGACTATGATATCAAGATCTAATGTGATAACTTAGAAAATGTAAATTATGGTACTACCTTGCTTCTGAAGTTTTGAAAGTAGAAATTATGTTCCTCTGAGAATAGTTGGTTTGCACGAAACAGTCTATTCATGTTAATCATTTGGTTTAATAAAATCAGAAATGGAAAAAAAAACATTGATACCTTCTGTTTAGAGAATTTTATCTGAACTTTTAAACTATTGAAGAGAAAAATCCTGCCTAATCTGGACTATTTAAAAGAGTGCAAATACCCTGCTTCTTGAGGAAACTTGAAGTTGCAGGCTGGGCTAGAGCATCTAGGAGAGACTAATTTGTATTTCACTGTACAGGTCTGATGTTGGAAGATAACTCAGAGATCCTTTACTCTTTCTTTAGATTGCTCATGTCATTGACCTTTTGTAGCTAAAAACTGTAGCACCTCAACCTGGAAACTATAACAGTACTGCTAAATGCAAAGAAAATTGTTAAAAAAAATTGGTCCAGAAATTCTGGTTTAGCACAACTATGATTCACGATATCCACAACAGAACATTTTAATTGACTCTTATCTTACTAACACTAAGCATTAACTAAGTATTAACATTTTCACGAGAGAATGGATAGACTTAATGTGATCATTCTTTAAAAAGTTGAAAACCAGAATTACTCCCTAACAATATTTTTACAATCAGTAGATACTACCTACCATTTCCCAGTAATTCTCCAATACATATACAGATGTTGGCTAAATGATTTTTTAAACAGATAAGATGTTGATGTAGGAAATAATGTCATGTTTTATTTATTTAAAAAATTTCTTGGCAATGGACCATAACAGCACTCCTAGCATTTTCTTTCTTCATGAAAATACATATCATTACTAATTTGTAAATTCTGTTAAGGGGAAATTAGCTAAATTCAGAAAGATAAATATTTTATATTCTTTCTTATATGCAGAACCTAGGTGTAAAGTTAAATTTGAGTGTGTGTATATACATGTGCCATAAAACCAAAGAGGAGACTAAGGGAAAGTGTAGGGATCTTAACAGGGGAGGAGACAAGGGCAGGAAAGAGAGAGTAATGGGATGTCCATGACATGTTAACAGAAGGGAACAATGGAGGGTACAAAGAAAGAGGATGAGCAAGAGGAGAAGAGCAAGGCAACAAACAAGAGTAGATGAATAAGAACAAAGTGTGCTTGATAGTTTCATAATTATGCTAACTTCAAATTGATATTAGAGTTAAAATTTATTTCAAGGAAAAAAATAAAAGAGAAGGAATAAGAGAAAGCAACAGACAGGACTGTGGTCAAGCAAATTTGGGAGTTTTTTGGTTAAAAATTTAGGGATTGTCCCATCTACTAATTTCAAACTTTTCAGTTCTTTAATTATACTGGTTATTACTGAGATCACCAATAATTTTAAGATCCAGTGTCTCAAGTAATATGGAAATTTTAAGAAAAAGCCAGGTGGTAGTGTTGCATGCCCTTGACTCCAGCTCTAAGTAAAAAAAAGGCAGTTGTATCTCTGTAACTTTAGAACTAGCCTGGTCTACAGAGTGAGTTCTAGGATAGCCAGAGCTACATAGAGAAACCCTGTCTTGATCTCCCCTGAAGAAAAAGAAATAGATTTCAGGTAGAGTTAGATTATATGATAAATTCTGTTGATAATAACAATTTCATTATTATTATTATTATTATTATTATTATTTTATTACTTTAAAATACTAATCCAAATTTTCACTTTCTCCCCTCCTCCCACTTCCCTCCCACTCCCTCCAATCTTAAGAGAGGGCAAGGCACCCTGCCCTGTGGGAAGTTCAAGGCCCTCCCTACTACATCCAGCTTGAGCAAGGTATATGTCCAAAGAGAGTAGGATCCCAAAAAGCCAGTACATGCTTTAGAGACAAATCCCAGTGCCATTGTCATTGGCCTCTCAGTCTGCCCCAACTGTCAACCACAGTCAGAGGGAGTAGTTTGATCTCATGCTCATTTACTTCCAGTCCAGTTGAAGTTGATGAACTCCCATTTGCTCAGACACACTGTCTCAGTGGGTAAACCCCTCATGGTCTTAACTTCCTTGTTCATATTCTCCCTCCTTCCGCTTTTCAACTGGACCTTGGGAGCTCAGTCCAGTGCTCCGATCTGGGTCTCTGTCTATCTTTCCATCTGTTGTTAGACGAAGGTTCTATGGTGATATTTAAGATAATCATCAGTCTGACTATAGGGCAAGGCCAGTTCAGGCACCCTCTCCAATTTCTAATAATTTCTGCATTCCCACTGTCAGAAGTATGAGTGTACCAACTCATTTTGGTGTAAATGTTCTCTAATGACTATTATAGGTAATCACTTTAGAAGGCCAGCTGAACACCCTTCTGCACAGCCAATGATGGCAGATCAAGTTGAAAGTGTAGACAATAGCTACTTTTCAAAAGTATCCCACAAAGGAAGATTTAAACATTGAAAATGTTAATTATGAGCTTGTTACAAAACCCTGGACACATACAAACAAAATGACAGAAAATGTGGAATTATTTTCTTAAATAACACTTAACACTATTACTATTTTGCACCGAAGATACACATTGTCCCTAAATGGATAAAGTTCATTTTAGTTTCATAATTGCAGTTTGTTTACTGTAAAAGTTAAAGCTCTGTTATTTTGAGAAATAGACACTAATAAGACTTAAAACAGAAATGCAAGCAAATGTAGCTTTCAATGTAGGCAGCTTTCTTAGCTTAATCTTTTCAAGGGGACAGATGTGTCATTCAAGATTCAAGAAGATGAAAATAGAGCAACTATAAAAATGAGCTTTAGCTAGTTTCATGTAGCATATCACAAGTTGCGTTGGAAACACCAAAGAAACTATGAATATACTTCAAGTAAAGAAGTGCCAAAGGAAAATATTTATTCCTATGGCAGAAAGGGATCTTTTTTTTTTTTCTTTTTTTTTTTCTTGTGCCTTTTTTTTTTTAAATAATTTTTTTATTAAGAAAAGAAGAAAAAAAACATAAACAAAAAACAAGTTTCCACCTCCTCCCAGCCTCCCATTTCCCTCCCCCTCCTCCCACCCTTCTCCCCCTCCTCCCACCCTTCTACCCCTCCCCCCACTCCTCTCCCCCTCCCTCTCCAGTCCACAGAGCAGTCCAGGTTCCCTGCCCTGTGGTAAGTCCTAGGTCCTCCCCCCTCCGTCCATATCTAGGAAGGTGAACATCCAAACTGGCTAGGCTTCCACAAAGCCAGCACATTAAGTAGGATCAAAACCCCATGCCATTGTCCTTGGCGTCTCATCAGCCCTCATTGTTCGCCATGTTCAGAGAGTCCGGTTTTATCCAATGCTTTTTCGGTCACAGTCCAGCTGGCCTTGGTGAGCTCCCAGTAGATCAGCTCCACTGTCTCAGTGGGTGGGTGCACGCCTCGTGGTCCCGACTTCTTTGCTCATGTTCTCCCTCCTTCTGCTCCTCATTGGGACCTTGGGAGCTCAGTCCAGTGCTCCAGTGTGGGTCTCTGTCTCTGTCTCCATCCATCACCAGATGAAGGTTCTATGATGATATGCAAGATATTCGTCAGTATTGCTCTCTGATAGGGTCATTTCAGGTTCCCAATCCTCAGCTACCCAAGGAACTAACTGGGAACCTCATGTTGGGCACTTGGGAGCCCCTCTAGGGTCAAATCTCTTGCTCACCCTAAGGTGGTTCCCTTAACTAAGAATTGTGTTTCCGTGCTCCCCTATCCACCTTTCCTTTATCCCAATTCTCCTGATTCCCCAAATCCCCCCTCCTTCCCTTCTACCTTTTCTCTCCCCATCTCCCCTTACCCCCATCCCACCCCACCCCCAAGATCCTAATTTTCTCCCCGGCAATTGGGTCTACTTCCCTTAGCCAAGAGGATAACTATATGTTTTTCCTTGGGTTCACCTTCTTACTTAGCTTCTTTAGGTTCACCTATTGTAGATTCCGTGGCGCTAATTTATGGCTAGAAACCAATTATGAGCGAGTACATCCCATGTTCATCTTTTTGGGTCTGGGACACCTCACTCAGGATAGTGTTTTCTATTTCCATCCATTTGCCTGCAAAATTCGAGAAGTCATTGTTTTTTACCGCAACGTAGTACTCTAGCGTGTATATATTCCATACTTTCTTCATCCATTCTTCCATTGAAGGGCATCTAGGTTGTTTCCAGGTTCTGGCTATTACAAATAATACAGCTATGAACATAGTTGAACAAATGCTTTTGTCATATGATAGAGCATCTCTTGGGTATATTCCCAGGAGTGGTATTGCTGGGTCCAGGGGTAAGTTGATCCCGAATTTCCTGAGAAACCGAAACACTGACTTCCACAGTGGTTGCACAAGATGGCATTCCCACCAGCAATGGATGAGGGTACCCGTTCCTCCACAGCCTCTCCAGCAAAGGTTATCCTTGGTGTTTTTGACTTTAGCCATTCTGACAGGTGTAAGATGATATCTCAAAGTTGTTTTGATTTGCATTTCCCTGATTGCTAAGGAAGTTGAGCACGACTTTAAGTGTCTTTTGGCCATTTGAACTTCCTCTGCTGAGAATTCTCTGTTCAGATCAGTGCCCCATTTTTTAATTGGGTTAATTAGCATTTTAAAGTCTAGTTTCTTGAGTTCTCTATATATTTTGGAGATCAGACCTTTGTCTGTTGTGGGGTTGGTGAAGATCTTCTCCCAATCAGTAGGTTGCCTTTGTGTCTTATTGACTATGTCCTTTGCTTTACAGAAGCTTCTCAGTTTAAGTAGGTCCCATTTATTCAATGTTGCCCTTAATGTCTGTGCTTCTGGGGTTATACATAGGAAGCGATCTCCTGTGCCCAGCTCCTGTAGGGTACTTCCCACTTTCTCTTCTATCAGGTTCAGTGTGTTCGGGCTGATATTGAGGTCTTTAATCCATTTGGACTTGAGTTTTGTGCACGGTGATAGATAAGGGTCTATTTTCATTCTTCTACAAGATGACATCCAGTTGTGCCAGCACCATTTGTTGAAGATGCTTTCTTTCTTCCATTTTATACTTTTAGCTCCTTTATAGAAAATCAGGTGTTCATAGGTTTGTGGGATAAAATCCGGGTCTTCTATACGATTCCATTGGTCGACTTCTCTGTTTTTATGCCAGTACCACACTGTTTTCATTACTGTAGCTCTGTAATAGAGTTTGAAGTCAGGGATGGTAATGCCTCCAGAAGATCCTTTATTGTATAGGATTGTTTTGGCTATCCTGGGTTTTTTGTTTTTCCATATAAAGTTGATTATTGTCCTCTCCAGATCTGTGAAGAATTTTGATGGGATCTTGATGGGGATTGCATTGAATCTATAAATAGCCTTTGGTAGAATTGCCATTTTTACTATGTTGATCCTCCCAATCCAAGAGCAAGGGAGGTCCATCCATTTTTTGGTATCCTCTTCAATTTCTTTCTTCAATGCCTTAAAGTTCTTGTCAAATAGATCTTTCACTTCCTTGGTTAGATGTACCCCAAGATATTTTATGCTGTTTGTGGCTATTGTGAATGGTGAAGCTTCTCTGATTTCCCTCTCTGCTTCCATATCCTTTGTGTATAAGAGGGCGACTGATTTTTTGGAGTTGATCTTGTATCCTGCCACATTACTAAAGCTGTTTATCAGCTGTAGGAGTTCTTTGGTGGAGTTTTTGGGGTCGCTTATGTACACTATCATATCATCTGCAAATAACGAAAGTTTAACTTCTTCCTTTCCAATTCGAATCCCCTTGATTCCATTATGTTGTCTTATTGCTATTGCTAGAACTTCAAGCACTATATAGAAGAGATATGGCGAGAGTGGACAGCCTTGTCGTGTTCCTGAGTTAAGTGGGATGGCTTTGAGTTTCTCTCCGTTTAATTTGATGTTAGCTGTCGGCTTGCTGTATATAGCTTTTATTATATTTAGGTATGACCCTTGTATCCCTAATCTCTCCAAGACTTTTAACATAAATGGATGTTGGATTTTGTCAAATGCTTTTTCAGCATCTAATGAAATGATCATATGGTTTTTTTCTTTCAGTTTATTTATATGCTGGATTACATTGATAGATTTTCGTATGTTGAACCAGCCCTGCATCTCAGGAATGAAGCCTACTTGATCATAATGGATAATTTTTCGGATGTGTTCTTGGATTCGATTTGCCAGTATTTTGTTGAGGATTTTTGCGTCGATATTCATGAGTGAGATTGGCCTGTAGTTCTCTTTCCTGGTTGAGTCTTTGAGTGGTTTTGGTATCAGAGTAATTGTGGCTTCATAAAAGGAGTTTGGTAATGACCCTTCTGTTTCTATCTTGTGGAATACATTAAGGAGTATAGGTATTAGATCTTCTTGGAAGATCTGGTAGAATTCCGCATTGAAAAAATCTGGTCCTGGGCTTTTTTTGGTAGGGAGGTTTTTGATAACCTCTTCTAATTCTTCGCGACTAACAGGTCTATTTAGATTGTTCACCAGGTCCTGATTTAACTTTGGTATATGATATTTATCTAAAAAAGTATCCATTTCCTTTACATTTTCCAATTTTGTGGCATATAGGCTTTTGTAGTAAGATCTAATGATTCTCTGAATTTCCTCTGTGTCTGTGGTTATGTCCCCCTTTTCATTTCTGATCTTATTAATTTGCAAATTCTCTCTCTGCCGTTTGATTAGCTTGGATAGTGGTTTGTCAATCTTGTTGATTTTCTCCAGGAACCAGCTTTTTGTTTCATTGATTTTTTGTATTGTTTTCTGTGTTTCTATTTTGTTGATTTCAGCCCTCATTTTTATTATTTCCAGTCTTCTACTCCTCCTAGGTGAGTCTGCTTCTTTTTTTTCTAGAGCTTTCAGGTGGGCTGTTAAGTCTCCAATGTGAGCTTTCTCTGTTTTCTTTAAGTGGGCACTTAGTGCTATGAACTTTCCTCTTAGGACTGCTTTCATAGTGTCCCATAAGTTTGAGTATGTTGTTTCTTTATTTTCATTGAATTCCAGGAAGACTTTAATTTCTTTCTTTATTTCTTCCTTAATCCAGCTATGGTTCAATAGTTGACTCTTCAGTTTCCATGACTTTGTATGCTTTCTGGGGGTAGCATTATTGTTGAATTCTAACTTTAATCCATGGTGATCTGATAAGACACAGGTGGTTACTAATATTTTTTTGTAACTGTGGAAGTTTGCTTTGTTACCGACTATGTGGTCGATTTTCGAGAAGGTTCCATGAGCTGCAGAGAAGAAGGTATATTCTTTCCTATTTGGATGGAATGTTCTATAGATGTCTGTTAAGTCCATTTGATTCATTACCTCCACTAATTCTCTTATTTCTCTGTTAGGTTCCTGTCTGATTGACCTGTCCATTGGTGAGAGAGGAGTGTTGAAGTCTCCTACTATTAGTGTGTGCGGTTTGATGGCTGCCTTGAATTTTAGCAATGTTTCTTTTATGTACGTGGGTGCTTTTATATTAGGGGCATAGATGTTCAGGATTGAGACTTCATCCTGATGAACTGTTCCTGTTATGAGTATAAAATGCCCCTCTCCATCTCTTCTGATTGATTTAAGTTTAAAGTCAACTTTGTTAGAGATTAGTATGGCCACACCTGCCTGTTTCTTAGGTCCATTTGCTTGATAGGCCTTTTCCCAGCCCTTTACTCTGAGTAGGTGCCTGTCTTTGTGGTTGAGGTGTGTTTCTTGTAAACAGCAGAATGTTGGATCCTGTTTTCTTATCCAATCTCTTAGCCTGTGCCTTTTTATAGGTGAGTTGAGTCCATTGACATTAAGTGATATTAATGACCAGTGGTTGTTAACTCCGGTCATTTTTTTTTAGTCGTAGAGTTTGTGTGTTTCCCTTCTTTGTTTTGTGTTGGTGAAGGGTCTCTAGATGTCTGAGTTATTGTGGTCATTGTTGGACTCCTTGGTTAGTGATTTTCCTTCAATTACTTTCTGTAAGGCTGGATTTGTGGCTGCGTATTGTTTAAATTTGTTTTTATCCTGGAAAATTTTATTTTCTCCATTTATAGTGAATGAAAGCTTGGCTGGGTATAGTAATCTGGGCTTGCACCCATGGTCTCTCAGTTTCTGCAGTACATCTATCCAGGACTTTCTGGCTTTCATGGTTTCCATGGAGAAGTCAGGTGTAAGTCTGATAGGTTTACCTTTATAAGTAATTTGGCCTTTTTCCTTTGCAGCTCTTAATATTCTTTCCTTATTCTGTATGCTTTGTGTTTTGATAATTATATGGCGAGGGGATGTTTTTTTTTGATCCAGCCTATTCGGTGTTCTGTATGCTTCTTGCACCTTCATAGGAAAATCTTTCCTTAGGTTGGGAAAGTTTTCTTCTATAATTTTATTAAATAGATTTTCTGGACCATTGAGCTGCTCTTCTTCTCCTTCTTCTACTCCTATTATTCTTAGGTTTGGTCTCTTTATTGTGTCCCATATTTCCTGAATGTTTTGTGATGAGAGTTTGTTGGACTTGCTGTTTTCTTTGATCAGTGTGTTTATTTTCTCTATGGTATCTTCAGAATCCGAGAGTCTTTCTTCTATCTCTTGTATTCTGCTGGTTATGCTTGTTTCTGTAGTCTCTATTCGTTTACCTAGATTTTCCATATCCAGACGGCCCTCTGTTTGTGTTTTCTTCTTTGCCTCCATTTCAGTTTTCAGGTCTTGAACTGTTTCCATTATCTGTTTGATTGTTTTTCCTTGGTTTTCTAGGGTATCATTCACTGATTTATTCAATTCTTCAAACTTTCTGTTATATTTCTCATCCATTTCTATAAGGGCGTTTTTTACATGCTGTTTAAGGGTGTCAATCACTTTCATGAAGTCAATCTTTTCTCCTTCCTCTTGATTAAGGGGTTCTTGTCCTCCCGTTGTGGGGTCGCTTGTTTCTGGTAGCTTCATGTTGCTTTTCAGCTTGTTGGGCGAATTCTTGCCTTGACGTCGGCCCATCTCTTCTTCCAAATGCTCCCTATGGATCTTCTTTTACCGGATTAGGTCTCCTTACCTACCAAAGCTGTCTCTCCCCAATGTTGGCTCTCCCAATGCTGGGTCTCCTGGCGCCGAAAGATCAGGCCTCCGTGCTGGTTGGGCAGCTCGCAGACAAAGCGCCTACCCCGCTTGGTGCAGGCAGGCCACAGAAACAAAGGAACTGCTGCCCGCCCGGGAGCCCCGGGTACTCGGACCCAGCGCCCAGATAGGCTGCGCTGGGCGATGCCACGCGCCAAAAGAGGGTAGTGGGGGCAGAGTGGGGAGGGCTCTGGACGGAAGCTGGGTGGGCCAGGAAGAAAGAGGCAGCACCCGGGGAGTAGAGGCCCTGCAGAGAGCCCAAGCAGGACAGGGGGCCAAGAAACCCCCGAGCTCCCCGTCCCAGGCTGGCGCCGTGGGCCAGAAACTCACCCCAATGCTGGGTCTCCTGGCGCCGAAAGATCAGGCCTCCGTGCTGGTTGGGCAGCTCGCAGACAAAGCGCCTACCCCGCTTGGTGCAGGCAGGCCACAGAAACAAAGGCCAGAAAGGGTTCTTAAGTACGCAAAGCTAGAGTGAAAATCCCGGGGATCTTCATAGTCATGTTTGTGTACACTCTATGATGGATTCCAGAACATAAATTCTGGAGTTGCACAAATCTTTTAGCTTTTAGCCAGCCTCAATTACGTACAGGCTGGTTTTAGTTCATAAAAAGAGAATAAACATACCAATTACATAAGTTATATGAGAAATGAACAGGCAAACTGAGTGAAAGATGTGCTACGAAATTTTGTATGCAGACAAGGCTCCTTTAAAAATAGTGGTGCTACCAATTCACCTACCCTTAATATTAGAACCACTCTGTGTACCTGTCTCCATATTTTTAACTAAAGCCTGTGTTAACAATTTTGTTTCCCTTTCACTGTGGCCTAGACTGAGTAATTTCTTGATTTGACTGTTTGAGTCTTATCATCCTGACCTTTGCAGACAAGCTGAGTATATTTCTGTGTGTAAATCTCCCCTCCATTTTTTTTTAATTTATTTATTTATTAAGGATTTCTGCCTCGTCCCCACAACCGCTTCCCATTTCCCTCCCCCTCCCCCGATCAAGTCCCCCTCCCTCATCTGCTCGAAGAGCAATCAGGGTTCCCTGACCTGTGGGAAGCCCAAGGACTGCCCACCTCTATCCAGGTCTCGTACGGTGTGCATTCAAACTGCCTAGGCTCCCACAAAGCCAGTACATTGAGCTTATAATTCATGTTCCTAGAGAAGCTAAATAAGGTGAATCCAAAGACAAACACATAGGCATCCTCAGGAATATTAACCTTCATCAGGCGATGAAAGTAGACAGAGACAGAGACCCACACGGGAGCACCGGACAGAAATCTCAAGGTCCAAATCAGGAGCAGAAGGAGACGGAGCACGAGCAAGGAACTCAGGACCACGAGGGGTGCACCCACACACTAAGACAATGGGGATGTTCTATTGGGATCCCCTCCATTTTTTTTATTTCATTGTTTTATTCCTGGAATAACATTGCCCATAGTTCATTAAATGTACTCTTTTGTGTAAAGAAAAGTGGTGTTTCTGTTTCCTGTGCTTAAAATCTTCTGTTTAAATGGATTTTTAACTGTGTTTCTTAATTTTCATATAATTTATTACTTACATACCCATCACTTCTAGAAAAGATTAGAAGTTCTCAAGTGACATTCCAGTAAGTCTGGTTTTAGAGATCCAGTTTCTAGTTTAATAATAAGTCATCATTTCAGCAATAAATGCAGGTCTTTGGATCATGAGGAGGACAGATGTTTACATGGGTACCAACTCAAAGTAAGCAAGGAACTATACCATAGACCTGGGAAGGACTTTGGGAATCATTCTGCAAGAAAGTCTCACTTTAACATTGAGAAAATAAGATCTCAAAGTGAAAATGAGCTTAGTCCCACAGATAGTTTGTGACATTATTCTACTATTTTATATAGTGACCATTAAAGAAAGAATTACTTATAAATATAGGAAGGTAGGCTGCTTTCCTATAACATTACCTGTAATATATTGACTGTATATCTTCATATGAACAACCTAAAAAGAAAATATTTTTGAATGTTTGTTTGCACACTTAAAACAAATAACACTTAGTCCCAAATACCACTACTACAAAGGAAAAGAGAAATGTATAAACAAACAATTTCACTTTCTTATCTTTTCAACAGGTCTTGGGATTCCGGTTGTTTCAGACAGCAGTCATATATTAATGAAAATATCAGAAATAAGTTTGAGCCTTCTTTAATTTTGTGAGTCATCCTAGAATATTCTAGTACCATTCTTTGAGTTTGTATATGCCTTAGCATCATACAGAATAAATATAATCCTGGCTAATAATACTCTAAAGGAAATAATACAGTCTTAGAAGTGTTGGCATATTTGCTTTCCCCTTAATGAGGAGGGCTGTCAGTCTTAGAGTATAACTTGGATGGGGGGGGTATTTCTTTCACTATGAATCTATTCCTCTATTAACTATTAGGTCTTGAGCATCTTGACCCAGATAAAAATGATATTCTTATATATGCTTTGTGCATAGTAGAGCCTTATGTGTTTGATGGATGGGTGAACTGCATGATGGGTATGACCTCAAAACTGCCTAGGAAAGAGAATTCGTATTCTCAAACTGTGCTTCTCAATTAGACTTATGGGTAACTCATTACTGTCAAGCAATTTGATGTGCCGTGTAATTAGTTAACTTGAAATTGGTGATGGTAAATTTTGTTGTTTGTGTTCTAAAGATCAAAGGACTGTTTTTCTCTATTTGATTGAATCATTCCATCAAAAGAATTTAGAAGAAGTACTTTCCTTGCATTTCAAATAGGACAGAACTAGCTTAAGAATTTGCTTTAAACTAGAGCTTTATGTTGTCGAATTTGATCAGTTGGCTAAACTTATAGAACTAACAAGAATATCATTAGTTCAACATGCCATCTCTGAATTTGCTAATGCTTTCTAAATTATTGGGTTTGGGGAATAGGCGAGAGAGGCTTTCAAACTTAAGTATGTCATTATTTTTAATAAGTACATTTTGAAACAGGAAGTGAGGTACAATATTGTTTTATTATGTATTGATCCTGGCTACAGTGTAATGCCAGTTTCTTCCCTCAAATAAATATATACTTAATTTTTCCTGAAAATAAGTGTTTTGGTTGAGTGATTACAGAACAACACTGATGTAGGAACAGTGCTGATTGCTTCCTATACAACTATATAACTCTTGCTTTGTTAACAAAATTCTGAATACAACCCCATCTCTTATGTTGTACGCATTTTCTGTATGCTTACCTGTGTTCAGAGACTGTTTTCAAAATTCTTGATCATTTATAACATTTTATTTAACATTCAGAGCTCATGAACTCCATAATTTACCATGTTGTGGGATTCGATATTGGTCTACAAGAGAAACCAAGTTCTCTGACTCCCTTTATCTCCAAAATGCTAGCTCTCTCTGGGCTAGCTCACCCAGGATTTTGTGGAGCTTTGACTATCTGAGGTCATAAATGAGACAAAAAGTATAACTATTCATGACTTTCTAGTCCTAAGATTTCACTTTTTTTCAGTGAAGAAGCCCCTTGTGCAGTGCTTACCTGGACTCAGCGGGACATTACAGAAGAACAGGCAAGGAGAGAGAGTGAGACATCTCAGGCTCTGGGCTAATTTGAATTTGATCTTGATGACTCCTTTTTTTTTCCTATATGAACAGAAATATGTTGAAAGGCATTGAAAACTTTCATTGCACAGCTTTGTTGTAAATTTTTTTCTCCTACTCTGATGATACTTACAAAATTTTCAGCAGTTGTGAATTATCCCAGCTTCCCTAAACAAATGCTGTTCATTCTTCCTGCTCACACAGATTGTATCTCTCTAACGGTATGCATGGTTATATGACTGTCGTTGACTGAAGGAGAAAGTGAGGGATTATGAGGACAGGTGAAGATCTCAAACTTATGATAAGCACTCAATAGGAATATAGTATAAGATATCATAAAAACCACTTTATTTGAAGCCAAAACAACAGTATGGACCAGAAATACATTGTCAAGATTGATAGTATGCCACATGAGTTTTGATACTGAAGGACTCAAATTGTTGTTTGGGGCTTCCTTTCATGGAGTGCAAAAGGAGGAGGATTTGTGTTACTAAGTAGCATAGGCAATTTTCTGTTTTGATGGAGAGTCGTAGATTATATAAGCCTTATCTCATTCCCATCACATGTTTGTTCCCATGATGCATCTGACTTTAACCATATTGTACACAAGCATAAGATGACAAATAGTGGATTATTTATAATTTTGTCATTTAATGAAATAGTTCTTTTTAATATATATATAATTAGATAAGGCCATATGACATCCCTTACCTCCCACCCAGAATAATGAAGTAGGATTGACTAGAATTATTCTAAGCTTAATCATCATTAAACGGAGAAGAAACTGATTCCATTGATCAAAATATTGGCAAGTAAGGGTCTCTGGCAGCCAAGTGCAATACTAGAAGATATGTACACACCCAGGGCCAAGAAGAGCTGGTGCTATTCTCTATGCTCTAGTTGCCTCCACCATCTATTCTCTTCCTCACCCTGCTTAAAATTCACGGGACTCTCATAATTTAGATTGCTTATGTTAACTTCTCTAAACTTAAGAAACTTTGAGATTTTATCCAGCAAACAAGTTTTAGCAGAATCATGTGCTAGGTATTTATGGATGCCTATTTAAACTAAAGGCAGACAAATCATATGTTCTGGATGCTCATAGCACCCGATCAGAGTTATCATACAGGTTTTGTTTTCCTTTAAAAAGAACATGCACATGCGTTCAACTATGTTCATAGCAACATTGTTTGTCATAGCCAGAACCTGGAAGCAACCTAAATGCCCCTTGACCAAAGACTGGATAAGAAAAATGTGGTACAATTACACAATGGAGTGCTACACAGCAGAAAAAAATAATATTTTGAAATTTGCAAGCAAATGGATGCATGCATCTAGAAAACATCATACTGAGTGAGGTGACCCAGACCCAGGAAGAAAAATATCATATGACTCTCTCACAAGTGGCTTTTAAACATAAAGCAAAGAAAACCACCTACAATTCACAATCCTAGAGAACCTAGACAACAATGAGGACCTTAAGAGAGACATACGTGGATCTAAATTGCATGGGAAGTAGATAAAGATAAGATCTCCTGAGTAAATTGGGAGCATGGGGACCATGGGAAACAGTTAAAGGGGGGGAGAGGAATGGAAGGGAGCAGAGAAAAATATATAGCTCAATAAAATCAGTAAAGATAGAAAAAAGAGAAAAAAAACATGCTCCAGGTTTCTTGCTATCCCCATAATGGCTCCCTCAGTCAAAATATCTTTCTTATTCTCATCTCTGTCTTTCCTCCATCTCAACTATCCCGTTCCCTCAAGTTCTTCTCCACCTCTTCTTCTCCCCTCCTCTTCTGTCCTCTCTTCTTCCCCCACAACAATGTTCTCAATTGTGTCACGCGATCTTATCTATTTCCACTTTACAGGTGGATCTATGTATGTTTTTCTTAGGGTTCACCTTGTTAGGATCATGAACTATAGGCTCACTATCCTTTACTTTCCAGCTAGTATCCACTTATGAGTGAGTACACACTATGTTCATCTTTCTGGGTCTGGGTTATCTCGCTCAGGATTTTTTTTCCTAGTTCTATCCACTTGCATGTAAATTTCAAGATGTCATTGTTTTTTTTACTAATGAGTAATACTCCAATGTGTAAATGTGCCACATTTTCTTTATCCATTCTTCAGTTGAGGGGCATCTAGATTGTTTCCAGGTTATGGCTATTATAAATAATGCTGGTGTGAACATAGTTGAACAAATCCTTGTAGTATGATTGAGAAACTTTTCGGTATATGCCCAAGAATGGTATTGCTGGGTTCTGAGGTATGTTGATTCCCAGTTTTCCCAGGAATCCACAAAGATGACTCCTGCTAAGACCCTAAGCAGTAAAAGAGAGGATACCTGAACTGAACTTGCCCTGTAGTCAGATTGATGAATGTTTTAAATGTCACTATAGAACCTTTATCCAGCAACTGATGGAAACAGAGGCAGAGACCCACAGCAGAGCACTGGGCTAAGTTCGTAAAGTCTAGGGTAAGTAGTGAGAATATGAGCAAAATGGACAAAACCATGATGGGGACATCCCCTTAAACAGCTTACCTGAGATAACGGGAGCTCACCAACTCCAGCCTGACAGGAAAGGAACCAGCATACGTCCAAACTAGTCCCTCTGAATGTGAATGACAGTTGTATGGCTCGGGCAGACTGAGAGTCCATTGGCAATGGCACCAAGATTTATCCCTACTGCTTGTACTGGCTTTTGCTCAGTCTAGACATAGTAGGGAGGGCCTTGAACCTTCCCTAAAGTAATGTGCCTTACTGTCTCTGAGGAGTGGATTGATGTTGGGGGAATTGGAGGAGGAAAGGGAGTGGAAACTGGGATTGGCATGTAAAATGAAACATATAGTTTGTTTTCTTTCTTAAAATATAAAAGAAAATAAATTAAAAAAAAACATGCTCTTCGTCCACCTATTTCCTGTAGTTTTCCTTTCTGATGTGAAGAATAGTTCTACTCCCCAGGTGACTGATATACCCAGAGCACAGTTATTCTTCAAACCTTCCCCAACTTCACCAACAAACCAGAGATTTTTACCATTTCCACTTCCTTTACCATATATACCCAGAAAGAGAAAAATAATTTGAACACACATTAATAACAGCCTAGCTATCATTATTGAAGGATTGCAATGTTACGCCCAATGTTGGTATTCCCATGTAACTCTTTCATTTATTTCTAGGTCAGGCTTCAGTGAATATCTAGACTGCTCCTTTTCCCTGACTATTGACCAGTTTGTGTAGGTTTTATAAGCTTAGGAATCAGTGACTCATATTCTTTTCTTCTTTCTCAAAATATTAGGTAGTATCCACAAAAGTCACATGTATTTTGACTTCAGGAAATGTGAAATCATAGATCATAAACAATACATGATAAGTGTTCAAATACTTCTTGATTGTATGAGTATAAACATAGGGTATGTCTGAATCATTTCATGAAAACCTGAAAATTTCCAATCACTCTGTAAAACACAGACAGCTGAACTCTTCAAGTGACTGTGCTATAGACAGCAGCTCGCAATTACATAATAGTGTGAATGCCATAATTATAATTTTTTTTTTGTGTGTCTTCTTTTTTTTATTTATTTTTTTATTTTTTTAAATTTATTTATTTATTAAAGATTTCTGTCTCTTCCCAGCCACCGCCTCCCATTTCCCTCCCCCTCCCCTAATTAAGTCCCCCCCCAGCCCGAAAAGCCATAATTATAATTTTAACTTGTTTTTGACATTATGATAATCACTAATAAAGACTAAAAATCTGGTTTTAAAAATTAAATTATGAAAATTAATTTTCTATTCCTTTTTAGTGTCCTCCAAATCTTTTATTCTTTACATTTTTATTTATTTATTTATTTTGTGTCTATATATACATGTACACATGCATTTCTACAGATATTTCAGATAATACAACAAATTTATGCTTCCCCAGACTGACAGATATATTAACTTAGCTTGAAAACATTACTTTTTAAAAACAACAACATTCATTTTGAAATACTTTGAGGAATTTAAATTATATTGATATCCATTTTTATTATGTGCTAACACTAAAATATGGAAGCATATATTCTCATCCTGGTAGCAGCTAGAAAATTTTATCAATATATGTCATTTTATTTTTTTTCAGAGTGAACACAAAATTTTTAAGGAAAATTGCCAAATATTCGTGAGACTAGGAAAGGTTCCAAAAGTGGAATATCTACCTGATTTTGCTTATTTAAAAGACTGTGATAAGTTTATGATATGAAATAACGTCCAATACACATGATTATCAAAAACTTTAATGCACAGATTAAAATAGAATACATAATTATATCAAGGCAATGACTGATACATAACCTTCAATGTTTCTTATTCTGTAGAAAATGCTATTTCCTAACTCTTTCATCTCATTTAAGGTTTGTAACTTAGTGAAGTCTGTATGATTTACTTATCCATGTTTAAAATAAAGAAATTGAGGTCTTATGAAATTCAAAACTTTGCACAATCTTAAAGAAATTGAAACAAAAATAGATTTTGTGTTTGTATAAGCTGACCTTGCAGTCGGAACTTCTTACCACATGTGGGGTTGCAGAGCTCATATTTTAAGGCTCCTGTCTTCCCATTTTAATATGCTGAGATAAATTCACATATGTAATCTTTTGTCAGTCCTTAATAATAGCTCTGTGTTAGGTACTTTCCTTGTTGTGACTAACTTCCTGACACAAACAACTTAAAACAAGAAGGTTCTCATGGTTCAGGGGATACAATCAATCATGACAGAGAAGACATGGTGGCCAAAATTAGCTCTGTAGTAGCAGGAGCCAGTAGAGGCTTATATACATGGTTCAAGAACATTGGTGCTGAAAGTGAACAGGCTATCAGCCTCTAGGTGGGCCCAGCACACATTACCTTTCAAGGCTTCTACAGTCCCCCCAAATAATAACAACCCCCAGCAGGTAATGTTTAAATACCTGAATCTGTGGGAAATATTTCACATTAAAGACTTAACAGTCGCCAACAGCAGAAAATAACAAGACAAACAATAAATCTAAAATAAAAATTTTTAGAAGCTCCAGATATTTTTCTTTGAAAATGACTGATAAAACTGAGAAACCACTGGCAAGAATGAGAAATAAAAGGGTATCAGTTTCTACCAAATCCTAACATACTAAGTATTAAGATCTGTTTTCACCCCCTTACAGTTTTTTGTTGATGTTCAGTGACCAGTGAGGAAGTTTTCATTCAATTGCCAGTTTTCTGATTATGTGGTATTCATGATACTATAAGGAATTTGGACTGAGTCCTTCTTGGTCTTTTGCCCATCTACCATGAGAGGATGTAATACCCAAGGCACCACATCATAAGAAAAAAAACTCATAATTTAATCTGTTGGTGCTTGATCTGTGGTTTCCAGCCATCAGAATAGTGACAAATATCTGTTCCTTAGACATTATACAATTTCATGCTCACATTAAAGTAAGAGACTTAGACAAGACACTATGTGGCTCAGATATTTGCCTCTCAGCTATGTTTTCAACACAAATCCATATCTGAAAATTATACATAAGAATGTGTATGGCAACCAATTTGTGGCAAACTCATACTGGAAATAATTATTCAATGACAAGAGAAATGCTTGAGATAAGATTGAAACTGCTATTCCAGGACAGGCTCCAAAACCACAGAGAAACCCTGTCTCAAAAAAACCAAAAAAAAAATTGAAACTGCTAGAACTACATATAAAATTGGATATGAATTTTATTGAATTAGAGAAGCTATATACAAAAATTGCAAAATATACAAAGTTATCTCTATATTTTGAAAATAAAAAAGGTTGAAGACTGTGTGTCAATAGAGGACCAATTTGCTGTAGGTCCATTCACAGTGCCAGATAAACAATGAAACAAACAAAAGAGGCAAGCATTAACCCTTGATAATACATTTTCAAGCATTTTTATGCTTATCCCAATAATTTCAGGTGATGAGTTTTAAACAGTAAAGGTAGGCTTTGAAATGCTAGTAACATTTATTTTGATTCTTGATTATTATACAAACTTATTTACTTTGCAATAATTCAGCAGACACTACACTTATGTGACCTTTCCAGGGTATTTTGTTGAAATAATATTTAAAAATTAAATGTATCGAAGCTGAAACTACCTCCTTCCTTTTCATTTCTCCAAAGATTGGCAACTCTAAATTCCATGTCTGTCCTTGATTGGTTCTCTCCTCAGTCACTTCGTGTTAAGTCTGCAAATGCACAATGTGTCTGGGACTCATCTACTACAAAACCCTTCCCATACTTTTCCATTTCTTACTTAGGTAACAGAAATGACTTTTTTCTAACTTGTCCCCTTGCATTGTGGTTTTGCACTTTTCAAGTCCCTTCTCTATAGTGCAGTCCAAATTGGTTTGCAAAAGCACAACTGACAATACTGGATAGAGATCACCTTTTATTTCTCTCAATGCAAAATCTATTGATCATAATGTAACTTAGTAAATGCTTTAGGAGTCACATTCCTGGTTATTTTAACAGTCTTAGCCTCCTCCATCAAACATTTATCCCTTCTTCATAGCAAGTGTTTGCACGAGGTTCTCCAAACATAGTATATAATCTATCACCACGAAAATATGTTGGGTCTTTCTTCGGGATGCCATCATTTCTACCAAAAAAAGCTAAAACTATAAAGCAATAAAACAACAGGCAACAATATTTTTGAATGATGATGCTAAAACTGTTGTCATGAGGAAGCTTTCCCACTCTATTACCTTTATATGTGTGTGGATTGAAGTTTAATATTGCTGTTAATGAAGAATATAGATAGTATATTTCTTGGTTTGAAGCCAATTTACTCTGGAAATTTGTAGTTGCATTCTCTTTCTCAATGTCTAGAATATTATTCTGTCTCTCTCTATGTTAGAATACTGGAAAAATCTTCATCTCTCTCTCTAGCCAGCAGTGTGATGGTTAAAAGATAATTCTTTGTTCCAGGGCACTAGAATGCACAGTATTATAGATGAGAAATCAGACTATGGCTTATAGATTCAAAGCTTTTGCATATTCAGTAGTTTTAAGTGTAAAAGTGAAAAAATACTAGACAGTGAAGAATGTGGGCAGAGGATAAAGAGAAATAAATTATGAGATGGGAATATAGGAATTTAAAAATACATGTAGAGATTTTAAGGGCTTATTACATAATTAGACCATTAATTAAACTGCAATGACAAGCTATCAAACTATCTCTAAGATATTCTTAGTAAAAGAAATCACAGCGTGGGACACAGTAGTTAGAAAATATTATTCATGTATGTAAATGAAAACTAGCTCTCATTTCAAAGGGAATACAAGAGAATCCTTTCTGGAGCCGGAAATGAGTGATAGTGGCCTAAAAATGTGAATTTCGGTGAGGTTAACTTTTTTCAGTTCCATAGAATTTTCATTTTTATAAAACAAAGGACTATCAAATATACAGACTATTCAAACACTGGTAGAAATATCAGGTTAATGCAAGGTGGAGGAATTACTATTACACTCTATTTGGAGATTTTTCTCAACCTTTGGTTGCTATCAGTCAGTGCTCTGTTCATAGATCTCGAAAGCTTTCGCGATGATAGTTATGAGGATGTTATATTAGACACAGAGGCAGAAAGTTGACTCTGAAAATTGGTACAGATACCCAGCCCAAGATGATTTGTGCTCAACTAGCTAACATTCCAAATCTCCACAATTAGGAAGTTCCAATTAGTATGTCAGCCTTGTTGAAACTTTAACACAGGTGCAGCCGTTTTCTAGTAACATCATCTCACAAGCTCTAAAACAAGTTATATACGCAGATGAACAAACCTTTTCTGAAAATATGTGTGAACTAATATCTGGGAATGAGAACTTAGTTTTAATATGCTAGTTAAAAGTTTTTACATTACATCTCATTCTAGTACAGCATTTCTCTTTCAAGTGGAGAAAGTCTCTTCAGAAGAAATGAGTTTTATTATCAAAGACAGGTTGATTCTGATCTGCTTGCTAGCTTAAGACAGAGATGGATACTAAGTAGTCATTTACTCTATACTCATTGTTTTGTTGGTTTTTCATTATTTAAATTTATTCTATAGATCGAAAATCAAAAAAAGTACAGAAGTTTAAAATTTGAGCTTTGTAATGAAACTCTTCTGCTTGTTCTGCTATGACTCTGAAAAGCTTAACTATGAAAACCTTGGTCCCCACTGGTGGTGCTATAGGGATCTGATAGAACTTTAAAGAGGGATTAGAAGATAGGTAGGCCATTGGGATTTGCCCTTGAAGCAGACATTGAGACGCTGATTCTCCTGTTTCCCTGATTCTCAGAGGATATCAGGTAAGCACTGTGACTTATTGTCTGTCACTTTGCCCTGCTTCTTTAGTGCCACTGAATGCTTGGGTCATGTGATCATATGAATCTATAAGGCATTTTCCTACAACTACTTGGAACTATGTAATACACTGTTGAAAAAACATTACTTGTAATATCCTCATCTTGAGACTACATATTTTCAAAAATATGTACAACTTAAATTTTAATATTTTTGTCTTAATATTTCCACTTTATTTTTTTTCCATTTTTTTATTGAGAAAAGGAGAAAAAAACAAGTTTCCACCTCCTCCCAGCCTCCCATTTCCCTCCCCATCCTCCCACCCTTCTCCCCCTCCTCCCACCCTTCTCCCCCTCCCCCCACTACTCTCCCCCTCCATCTCCAGTCCAAAAAGCAGTCAGGGTTCCCTGCCCTGTGGTAAGTCCTAGGTCCTACCCTCTCCGTCCATTCCTAGGAAGGTGAACATCCAAACTGGCTAGGCTCCCACAAAGCCAGCACATTAGGTAGGTTCAAAACCCCGTGCCATTGTCCTTGGCTTCTAATCAGCCCTCATTATTCGCCATGCTCAGAGAGTCCAGTTTTATCCCATGCTTTTTCAGTCACAGTCCAGCTGGCCTTGGTGAGTTCCCAATAGATCAGCTCCACTGTCTCAGTGGGTGGGTGCACCCCTCGTGGTCCCGACTTCTTTGCTCATGTTCTCCCTTCTTCTGCTCCTCATTGGGACCTTGGGAGCTCAGTCCAGTGCTCCAGTGTGGGTCTCTGTCTCTATCTCCATCCATCACCAGATGAAGGTTCTATGATGATATGCAAGATATTCGTCAGTATTGCTATAGGATAGGGTCATTTCAGGTTCCCTATCCTCAGCTGGCCAAGGAACTAACTGGGGACCTCGGCTTGGGCATCTGGGAGCCACTCTAGGTTCAAGTCTCTTGCCAACCCTAAGGTGGTTCCCTTAACTAAGAATTGTGCTTCCGTGCTCCCCTATCTAACCTTCCTTTATCCCAATCCTCCTTTTTCCCCAAGTTCCCCCCATTCTCCCCTTCTCCCTTTTCTCTCCCCATCTCCCCTTACCCCCATCCCACCCCACACCCAAGATCTCAATTTTCTCCCCGGCAATTTTGTCTACTTCCCATAGCCAAGAAGACAACTATATGTTTTTCCTTTGGTTCACCTTCTTACTTAGCTTCTTTGGGATCACCAATTGTAGACTCTGTGACCCTTGTTTATGGCTAGAAACCAATTATGAGTGAGTACATTTCATATTCATCTTTTTGGATCTGGGATACCTCACTCAGGATAGTGTTTTCTATTTCCATCCATTTGCATGCAATATTTGAGAAGTCATTGTTTTTTAAGGCAGCCTAGTATTCTAATGTGTAAATATTCCAAGCTTTCTTCATCCATTCTTCCATTGAAGGGCATCTAGGTTGTTTCCAGGTTCTGGCTATTACAAATAATACTGCTATGAACATAGTTGAACAAATGCTCTTATCATATGATTTGGCATCTCTTGGGTATATTCCCAGGAGTGGTATTGCAGGGTCCAGGGGTAGGTTGATCCCGAATTACCTGAGAAACCGAAACACCGATTTCCAAAGTGGTTGCACAAGATTACATTCCCACCAGCAATGGATGAGAGTACCCCTTCTTCCACAGCTTCTCCAGCAAAGGCTATCATTGGAGTTTTTTATTTTAGCCATTCTGACAGGTGTAAGATGATATCTCAAAGTTGTTTTGTTTTGCATTTCCCTGATCTCTAAGGAGGTTGAGCATGACCTTAAGTGTCTTTTGGCCATTTGAACTTCCTCTGCTGAGAATTCTCTATTAAGTTCAGTGCCCCATTTTTTAATTGGGTTACTTAGCATTTTAAAGTCTAGTTTCCTGAGTTCTCTATATATTTTGGATATCAGACCTTTGTCTGTTGCAGGGTTGGTGAAGATCTTCTCCCAGACAGTAGGTTGCCTTTTTGTCTTGGTGACAGTGTCCTTTGCTTTACAGAAGCTTCTCAGTTTTAGTAGGTCCCATTTATTCAATGTTGCCCTTAATGTCTGTGCTGTTGGGGTTACACATAGGAAGCGATCTCTTGTGCCCATCTCCTGTAGGATACTTCCCACTTTCTCTTCTATCAGGTTCAATGTGTTGTGACTGATCGTGAGGTCTTTAATCCATTTCGACTTGAGTTTTGTGCATGGTCATAGATTTGGGTCAATTTTCATTCTTCTACAGGTTGACATCCAGTTATGCCAGCACCATTTGTTGAAGATGCTTTCTTTCTTCCATTGTATACTTTTGGCTCCTTTATCAAAAATGAGGTGTTCATAGGTTTGTGGGTCAAAATTCGGGTCTTCTATACGATTCCATTAGTCGACTTCTCTGTTTTTATGCCAGTACCACACTGTTTTCATCACTGTAGCTCTGTAATAGAGTTTGAAGTCAGGGATGGTAATGCCGCCAGATAATTCTTTATTGTATCGGATTGTTTTGGCTATCCTGGGTTTTTTGTCTTTCCATATAAAGTTGATTATTGTCCTCTCAAGATTTGTGAGGAATTTTGAAGGGACCTTGATGGGGATTGCATTGAATCTCTAAATTGCCTTTGGTAAAATTGCCATTTTTACTATGTTGATCCTCCCAATCCAAGAGCAAGGGAGGTCCTTCCATTTTTTGGTATACTCCTCAGTTTCTTTCTTCAATGCCTTAAAGTTCTTGTCAATTAGATCTTTCACTTCCTTGGTTAGAGTTACCCCAAGATATTTTATGCTGTTTGTGGCTATCGTGAAAGGTGAAGCTTCTCTGATTTCCCTCTCTGCTTCCATATCCTTTGTGTATAAGAGGGTGACTGAATTTTTGGAATTGATCTTGTATCATGCCACATTACTAAAGGTGTTTATCAGCTGTAAAAGTTCTTTGGTGGAGTTTTGGGGGTCACTTATGTACACTATCATATCATCTGCAAATAACGAAAGTTTCACTTCTTCCTTTCCAATTCGAATCCCCTTTATCCCCTTATGTTGTCTTATTGCTATTGCTAGAACTTCAAGCACTATATAGAAGAGGTATGGTGAGAGTGGACAGCCTTGTCATGTTCCCGAGTTTAGTGGGATGGCTTTAAGTTTCTCTCCATTTAGTTTGATGTTAGCTGTCGGCTTGCTGTATATAGCTTTTATTATATTAAGGTATGAACCTTGTATCCCTAATCTCTCCAATACTTTTATCATAAAGGGATGTTGAATTTTGTCAAATGCTTTTTCAGCATCTAATGATATGATCATATGTTTTTTTTCTTTCAGTTTATTTATATGCTGGATTACATTGATAGATTTTTGTATGTTGAACCAGCCCTGCATCCCTGGGATGAAGCCTACTTGATCATAATGGATAATTTTTCTAATGAGTTCTTGGATACAGTTTGCCAGTATTTTGTTGAGGAATTTTGCATCAATGTTCATGAGTGAGTTTGGTCTATAATTTTCTTTCTTGGTTGAGTCTTTGTGCGGTTTTGGTATCAGGGTAACTGTAGCTTCATAAAAGGAATTTGGCAATGCCTCTTCTGTTTCTATATTGTGAAATACATTAAGGAATATAGGTATTAGTTCTTCTTGGAAGTTCTGGAAGAATTCCGCATTGAAGCCATCTGGTCCTGGGCTTTTTTTAGTAGGGAGATGTTTTTGATAACCTCTTCTAATTCTTCGCGACTAACAGGTCTATTTAGGTTGTTCACCTGGTCCTGGTTTAACTTTGGTATATGGTATTTATCTCAAAAAGTGTCCATTTCCTTTACATTTTCCAGTTTTGTGGCATATAGGCTTTTGTAGTAAGATCTAATGATTCTCTGAATTTCCTCTGTGTCTGTGGTTATGTCCCCCTTTTCATTTCTGATCTTATTAATTTGCAAATTCTCTCTCTGCCATTTGATTAGCTTGGATATGGGTTTATCAATCTTGTTGATTTTCTCCAGGAACCAGCTTTTTGTTTCATTGATTCTTTGTATTGATTTCTGTGTGCCTATTTTGTTGATTTCAGCCCTCAGTTTGATTATTTCCAGTCTTCTACTCCTCCTATGTGCATCTACTTCATTTTTTCTAGAGCTTTCAGGTGGGCTGTTAAGTCTCCAATGTGAACTTTCTCTGTTTTCTTTAAGTGGGCACTTAGTGCTATGAACTTTCCTCTTAGGACTGCTTTCATAGTGTCCCATAAGTTTAAGTATGTTGTTTCTTTATTTTCATTGAATTCATGGAAGACTTTAATTTCTTCCTTGATCCAGGTATGGTTCAGTAGTTGACTGTTCAGTTTCCATGAATTTGTAGGCTTTCTGGGGGTAGGATTGTTGTTGAATTCTAACTTTAATCCATGGTGATCTGAAAAGACACAGGTGGTTACTATTATTTTTTTGTAACTGTGGATGTTTACTTTGTTACCGACTATGTGGTCGATTTTTGAGAAGGTTCCATGAGCTGCAGAGAAGAAGGTATATTTTTTCCTATTTGGGTGGAATATTCTACAGATGTCTGTTAAGTCCATTTGCTTCATTACCTCCATTAATTCTCTTATTTCTCTGTTAGGTTTCTGTCTGATTGACCTGTCCATTGGTGAGAGAGGAGTGTTGAAGTCTCCTACTATTAGTGTGTGCTGTTTGATGGCTGCCTTGAGTTTTAGCAATGTTTCTTTTATGTATGTGGGTGCTTTTATATTAGGGGCATAGATGTTCAGGATTGAGACTTCATCCTGATGAACTGTTCCTGTTTTGAACATAAAATGCCCCTCTCCATCTCTTCTGATTGATTTAAGTTTGAAGTCCACTTTGTTAGAAATTAGTATGGCCACACCTGCTTGTTTCTTAGGTCCATTTGCTTGATAAGCCTTTTCCCAGCCCTTTACTCTGAGTAGGTGCCTGTCTTTGTGGTTGAGGTGTGTTTCTTGTAAACAGCAGAATGTTGGATCCTGTTTTCGTATCCAATCTCTTAGCCTGTGCCTTTTAATAGGTGAGTTGAGTCCATTGACATTAAGTGATATTAATGACCAGTGGTTGTTAACTCAGGTCATTTTTTTAGTCGTAGAGTTTGTGTGTTTCCCTTCTTTATTTTGTGTATGTGAAGGGTCTCTAGATGTCTGAGTTATTGTGATCATTGTTGGACTCCTTGGTTTGTGATTTTACTTCTATTACTTTCTGTAAGGCTGGATTTGTGGCTGCGTATTGTTTAAATTTTTTTATCCTTGAAAATTTTATTTTCTCCATTTATAGTGAATGAAAGCTTGGCTGGGTATAGTAATCTGGGCTTGCATCCATGGTCTCTCAGTTTCTGCAGTACATCTATCCTGGACCTTCTGGCTTTCATGGTTTCCATGGAGAAGTCAGGTGTCGGTCTGATAGGTTTACCTTTATAAGTAATTTGGCCTTTTTCCTTTGCAACTCTTAATATTCTTTCCTTATCCTGTATGCTTTGTGTTTTGATAATTATATGGCGAGGGGATTTTTTTTTTTTTTGATCCAGCCTATTCGGTGTTCTGAATGCTTCTTGAACCTTCATCGGTATATCTTTCTTTAGGTTGGGAAAGTTTTTTTCTATAATTTTATTAAATATATTTTCTGGACCATTGAGCTGCACTTCTTCTCCTTCTTCTACTCCTATTATTCTTAGGTTTGGTCTTTTTATTGTGTCACATATTTCCTGAATATTTTGTGATGAGAGTTTGTTGGACTTGCTGTTTTCTTTGATCAGTGTGTTTATTTTCTCTATTGTATCTTCAGAATCTGAGATTCTTCTAACTCTTGTATTCTGTTGGTTATGCTTGTTTCTGTAGGCTCTGTTTGTTTACTTAAATTTTCCATGTCCAGCCGCCCTCTGTTTGTGTTTTCTACTTTGCCTCCATTTCAGTTTTCAAGTCCTGAACTGTTTCCATTATCTGTTTGATTTTCCTTGGTTTTCTAGTGTATCGTTCACTGATTCATTCAATTCTTCAAACTTTCTGTTATATTTCTCATCCATTTCTATAAGGGCGTTTTTTACATGCTGTTTAAGGGTGTCAATCACTTTCATGAAGTCAGTCTTTTCTACTTCTTCTTGATTAAGGTGTTCATGTCCTCCCGTTGTGAGGTCGCTGGTTTCTGGTGGCTTCATGTTGCTTCTCAGCTTGTTGGGCGAATTCTTGCCTTGGCGTATGCCCATCTCTTCTTCCAAATACTCCCTTATGGATCTTCTTTTACCGGATCAGGTCTCCTTACTTACTCAAGCTGGCTCTCTCCAACGTTGGCTCTCCTGGCGCCGAGAGATCACGTCTCTGTGCTGGTTGGGCAGGTCTCAAACAAAGCGCCTACCTTGCTTGGTGCAAGCAGGCGATAGAAACAAAGGGACTCCCGCCCGCTTGGGTGCCCCAAAGATTCGGACCCAGTGCCCAAACAGGCTGGGCTGGGTGTGTTATGTGCCGAAAGAAGACAGAGGGGCTGAAGTGGGGAGGGTTCTGGATGGAAGCTGGGTGGGCTAGGAAGAAAGAGGCGGTATGCAGGGAGTGGAGGCCCTGCAGAGAGCCCAAGAAGGATAGGGGGCCAAGGAACCTCTGAGCTCCCCTCCCCAGGCTGGTGCCGCTGGGCCAGAAACTCACCCCAATGCTGTCTCTCCTGGCGCTGAGAGATCAGGCCTCCGTGTTGGTGGGTAGGTCGCAAACAAAGCACCTACCCTGTTTGGTGCAGGCAGGCGATCGAAACAAAGGGACTCCTGCCCGCTTGGGTGCCCCAAGGAATCGGACCCAGTGCCCAGACAGGCTGGGCTGGGTGATGTTATATGCCGAAAGAGGACAGTGGGGCCAAAGTGGGGAGAGTTCTGGATGGGAGCTGGGTGGGCCCAATGCTGTCTCTCCTGGCACCGAGAGATCAGGCCTCCGTGCTGGTTGGCAGGTCGCAAACAAAGCACCTACCCTGCTTGGTGCAGGCAGGCGATCGAAACAATGGGACTCCCGCCCGCTTGGGTGCCCCAAGGATTCGGACCCAGTGCCCAGACAGCTCCACTTCATTTTTTATTGATTTTATTGAGCTATACATTTTTCTCTGTTCATTTCCATTTCTCTCCCTTCCCTATCTACCCTCTCCCATTGTAACATGGAGGGCCTGCTTGTTGGGGTTTCTGTCCTGCCTGGTACCTCACAGACGGCAAGTCCCCCCAAAAAATCACACAGAGAGTCTGCATTACTTATAAACTGATTGGCCCATTAGCTCAGTCTTCTCATTAGCTCTTGTAGCTTATGTGAACCCATTATTCTTATCTATGTTAGCCATGTGGCTCAGTACCTTTTTCAGTGGGGCATATTACATGTTGCTTCTTCAGTGGTCTGGGCTGGACTGGGAGGAATGGGCTTCCTCCATTCCAGCATTGTCCTGTTCTCTCACCCCATCTATACTTCCTGTCTAGTTGACCCGCCTATACTTCCTGCCTGGCCAATCAGTATTTTATTAAAATACATGATTGACAGAATACAGATAATTCTCCCAAACCATTCCATGTTCCCCATCCTCCAGAATTTACTCAGGAGATATTGTCATCTTCTACTTCCCATGTAGATTAGATCCATGTATGTTTCTCTTAGGATCCTCATTTTTGTCTAGGTTCTCTGGGATTGTGATTTGTAGGCTGGTTTTTCTTTGCTTTATGTCTAAAGCCACTTATGAGTGAGTACATATGATATTTGTCTTTCTTGGTCTTGATTACCTCACTCAATATGATGTTTTCTAGCTCCACCCATTTGCCTCTAAATTGAAGGTGGCATTTTTTCCCACTGTGTAGTACTCCATTGTGGAAATGTACCATATTTTCCTTATCCGTTCTTTGGCAGAAGGGCATTTAGGTTGTTTCCAGGTTTTGGTTATAACAAACAATGCTGCTATGAACATAGTTGAGCACATGTCCTTGTGGTACAACTGAGCATCCTTTGAATATATACCCAAAAGTGATATTACTGAGTCTTGAGGAAGGTTGTTTTCTAATTTTCTGAGAAATCTTCACACTGATATCCAAAGGGGTTGTACCAACTTGCATTCCCACCAGCAATGCAGAAGTGTTCCTTTTTCCTCACAACCTTTCCAGCATAAGTTGTCATAAGTGTTTTTGATCTTGACCATTCTTACAGGTGTAAGATGGAATCTCAGAGTTGTCTTGATTTGCATTTCTCTGATGACTAAGGATATTGAACATTTCCTTAAGTGTCTTTCAGCCAATTTAGATTCCTCTGTTCAGAGTTCTCTGTTTAGGTCTGTATTCCATTTTTTTTTATTGGATTATGTGTTCTTTGATGAACAATTTCTTGGGTTCTTTACATATTTTGGCGATCAGACCTCTGTCTGATATGAGGTTAGTGAAGATTTTTCCCTATTCTGTAGGCTGTCATTTTGTCTTATTGACCATATCCTTTGCTTTACAGAAGGTTTTCCCAACCCTTTACTGTCAGGCAATGTCTGTCTTTGAGGTTGAGGAGTGTTTCTTGTACGCAACAGAAGGATGGATTGTGTTTTTGTATCCAAAATCTGTTAGCCTGTGCCTTTTTATAGGTGAGTTGAGACCATTTATATTAAGGGATATTAATGATCAATGATTGCTAGCTCCAGTTATTTCAGTTTTTGTTGTTGGTGATGTTATTTTGTGTGGTTTTACCTTCTTTGGGATTTGCCACTGTGAGACATCTATTGCCTGTGTTTTTGTTGACATAGTCAACTTCTTTAGGTTGGAGTTTTCCTCCTAGTTCTTTTTGTAATGCTGGGTTTTATTGGTTAAATCTGGTTCTGTCATGGAATATCTTGTTTTGTCCTTCTATGGTGATTGAAAGTTTTGCTGGGTATAGTAGTCTGGGTTGGTATCTATCATCTCTTAATGTGTGTATAACACTTGCCCAGAATCTTCTGGCTTTCATTTTTTCCATTGAGAAGTCATGTGTTATTCTGATACATCTGCCATTATATGTTACTTGGCCTTTTTCCTTTGCAGCTCTTAATATTCTTTCTTTAGTCTGTTTGTTTAGTGTTTTGATTATTATGTGGCTAGGGAACTTTTTTTTTTGATCCAGTCTATTTTGTGTTCTGTAAGCTTCTTGCATCTTCATAGGGATATCTTTCTTTAGGTTGAGAAAGTTTTCATACTTAATTTTGTTAAATATGTTTTCTGTGCTTCTGACTTGGACTTCTCCTTCTTCTATACCTATTATTCTTAGTTTTGGCATTTTCACGGTGCCACATAGTTCCTGGATATTTTGGGTTAAGCTTTTGTTATATTTAATGTTTTCTTTGACCGATTTCCTCTATTGCATCTTCAGAGCTTGTGATTCTTCCATCTCATATATTCTGCTGTTTATGCTTGCATTTGTGGTTCCTGATCATTGTCTCATGAATTCTGTCTTTTAATTCCCTTAGCTTGTGTTTTCTTTATTGTCTCTATTTTAGTTTTCAAGTCTTGAATAGTTTCTTTAATATGTTTGATTGTTTTTTTTCTTAGTTTTTTGTTAAGGGGTTTGTTGATGTCTTCCAACATTTGTCTTTTCCACCATTTTGTAGTGATGGTGGAGCAGGCTGCTTTTCATCCCATCCGGCTATCGCACGGCTAGCTTTATACCCAAAATAACAACACATAAATTGTATTCATTTAAGCACTGCCTTGCCCATTAGTTCTAGCCTCTTATTGGCTAATTCTCCCATCTTGATTAACCCAATTTTAATAATCTGTGTTGCACCACTAGGTGGTGGCTTACTGGGAAAGATTCTAGCATACATCCTTCTCGGGTCAAAGAATCATGGCATGTGCCTCACTTCCTTTCTTCCCAGTATTTTGTTCTGTCTACTCTACCCACCTATGTTCTGACCTATCAGGCCAAGCAGTTTCTTTATTAATTAACCAATGAAAGCAAAACATAGAAAGAAGACCCACCTACATCACCATTTCTTTGAGGTATTTTTTTTTTATTTCCTCTTTAAGGGCCTCAAACATTCTCCTAAAATTATTTTTAGGTCATTTTCTTCTACTTCCCCTATATCTTATTGTTCAGGTCCTGCTGTTGTAGGGCCACTAGTTTTTACTGGTGTTATGTTGCTCTTTGTGGTGTTAGGTGTGTCCTTTCCTTGTCTACCCATCTTTTCCTCTGATTGATATTGTTTGGTCTGTCAGTGTCTCTGGTGATCAATCTTCCAGGTGCTAGTGTATCCAAGGTTCAGATGGTTGCTCCTCATGCTGCTGTCAGGGTCACAGTTCCACTTTCCCTGTTGGTCACTCTGTGTCCCTGGAGGTTGTTCAGCACTCCCGGAGTGCTCTGTAATACCACGGGTTATTCAGGCCTGCTACCACAGAAATTGCTTGCTTGTAGTTGTTTCTGCTGAGATTGCTGCCTTGGGCCTGCTCTTGCAGAGGTTGCTGGCTCAGGCTGGCAACCTCAGAGGTTGTTGATTCAAGCCTGTTTAGGCAGAGGTCTCTGCTTCAGACTTGCCCCTCAGTGGTAGCTCCCTTGTACCTGCTGCTGTGAAGGCTGTTGCCTCAGGCCTGCTCCAGCTGGGGTCACTGGCCCAAGTCTGCTCCTATGGGTGTTGTTGCCTAGGGCCTGTTGAAGTAGCTGGCTCAGGCCTGTTCCCACAAATGTTCCTGGCTTGGGCCTGGTTCTGCAGAGGACTCTGGTTCAGGCCAACTCCCCAAGAGGTCCTGGACTCATGCCTGGACATGCAGAAGTCTCTGTCTCCAGTCTACACCCTCAGCGGATGCTCCTGCTCCTGTGGAGTTCACTGCCTCAGGCTTTCTCAGGCTGAGGTGGCTGGCTCAGACCTTTTTTCATAGATGTCCCTAGTCTGGTCCTGTTCATGCAGAGGACCCTGGCTTGGCCCTAGTCCTTCAGAGGTCTCTGGCTCAGGCCTACTTCCTTGGAAGTCCCAGACTCACACCTGGACCCACAGAGATCTCTGTCTCCAGCCTACTGCCACAGAGGTCACTCCCTTGTACCTGTTTCTGTGGAGTTCAATGCCTCAAGCCTACTCTGACAAAGGTTGCTCATTCAGACCTGTTTCTGTAGGTGTTCCTGGCCTGTATCTGCTCAGACAGAGGTTCCTGGTTTGGACCCAGTCCATAGAGGTCTCTGGCTCAGGCCTACTCCTTCAGTGGTCACTTCCCTGTACCTGCTCTGGTGGAGTTTGCTGCCTCAGAAGAACTTGAATTATTAAACATATGGTGATGATGTGACCTGTGCTACAAAATTTAAAATGAGAGCACCTATTTTATGTCTGCTAAGTGACTATGTGATAGCAAATAATAGCTGTTTCGTAACTCTTATTGCTATTAATGGACATGTGGGGAAAAGACAAAGCAGTGATAATAGAAATTCCATGCAAAATATTAGATGAGTGCCAGTTTGTTCCTCCAAAAAAGAAAATGTAAGCGTATTTCAAACATTTTGTCATCACCTGACTCCATGACCTAAGGTTACTACTATTAGGCTATAACTCACACAAAACCTAGCTTGCTATAGACTTGACCTAATGCCTAACAATTCCAAGATGTCTGTGCAGACGATGCCTGGAATAGTCGGGTGTGTGTGTGTGTGTGTGTGTGTGTGTGTGTGTGTGTTGGATATATGTGTGAATGAGACAGAATAAGATGTCTGCTACCTTCTATATCATTTTCCATCTTATTGCCTTGAGATATGGTCTCTAACTGAACATTAATCTTGTTCTTTCAGCTAGGATGTCTGACCAGAGAATTCTCAAGATCTGGCTGTCTGCCAATCATAGGGTTATTATAGGCCTGCACAACCATGCCTGATTTTTTCATATGGCTGCTGAGACTTCAAACTCAGGTCCACATTGTTGTATATTGAGTACTTGTACTCTTTGAGCCATCTCTTCAGCCCCTAGGGAAAAAAATGTTTCTTCATGATTCTTTTCCACATGTTTCCTATTAGCAACAGTTCATAGTTAATTTGAAAGGTAAGATGGCATATTATCAGCATACTGTTACGGCACAAAACAGCATAGAGGAAAGCTTTTCGTGTGGTATTGGTAGATGAAATACAACCCCTAGATGTTGATGAGACCAAAATTATTTTATTTTTCTTTCTTCCACTGGAGATTACTTTGCAGAATATACTTTTTGGAGAAATTTTTGTATCTACTTCAGTAAGTGGTAAGGTTTTACTGTGCCCAGCATCAATATGATGACACCATTATATACTGGAAGTGGCCCCTGACACTGCCTTTGTTTAGGATCTCAATAGTGAAGGCTGACACAATACTCTTGATTGTCTTGATTGTCCTTTCTAGAAAGATGGTCTTGAAATATTTGTTCTTTTTCATATGGTATAAATGATTCTTTGTCTCACAAGCGCATGACCTCATTCTTCTAATGAGCCAGTAGTTTGACCTGACTTTGTACTTTTCATATTTAAGCCTACATTACCATTTTCATGAACACGGTGTTCAGATATATAAAGATTATACTAACCCAGGGCATTATGCTTGTCTACTAACTACTCAGAACTTAGGAGTCTCTTTATAATGACACAGGTGATTGAAGCAATAACACTTTCTGCAGGTTTTGATTCCAATTCAAGAAGTCACAGAGGAATGGATTTTGTCAATCGGCCCTGGGGGCAGTCTTAAAAACAGATGGTATTGGCTAAACAACTGAAACCACCCTGGATGTGCAGCTGCTCTGCCATTATATTGTACGTGATGGTCTGTGAGCAGAGTACTATGAAGAAAAATGTGTTCATAAGGCCAATGTAACAGCTGAAGCTCATTTGGACTCTGAAATGACCACACTCAGTTACCAGCCCCAGGGTGCCAATCTCACAATGGATACAGGTTGTAGTAATCTTCGCTTCCAGAAAATATGAGCTCAAAGTAAATCTTGTACACCACTGTGCTAGCTACCTGTCTATTTGAGGGACAAGGTTTTTTTAATGGTGCTTCTCAATAATTCTGTTTGTTGACTAGAGAGAGAGCAGCTATATCACTGCTATGTTAAGAGTAGAAGCACTAAATTCTGTACATATATGTATATAAAGCCTTAATTCATATTCCTAGCACAGTGCTCTTACCACACCTCAAAGTTCTTGAGTGATAAGAATGCTTGTTGTTGAACATCCAAATTGGCTAGGCTCCCACAAAGCCATTATTTTACGTAGGATCAAACCCCCGTGCCATTGTCCTTTGCGTCTCATCAGCCCTCATTGTTCGCCATGTTCAGAGGGTCCAGTTTTATCCCATGCTTCCTGAGTCACAGTCCAGCTGGTCTTGGTGAGCTCTCAATAGATCAGCTCCACTGCAAATGACAAAAAAAAAGAATGCTTGTTGTTAGACTTAATAAATTCCTTTCAAGCTTTTAGGGAGGACAGAGGGCTTAGAAACTGAACAAATAACTAACAGTCCTTGAACTCATCAATTACACATACCTTATGAAATCTCCCCAGAAACTCTAAAGATCAAAATCTATGTAATTCATAGAGCTTCTGGTTTGGATAACACATAAAGGTGCTAGTAGAGTAGCATCCCTGGAGAGAACGTAGGATCTATGTACCATTCTCCCAGCCCCTTGCCCTAGTCAACTTGTAATGTTTCACAAATCCTGGGCTGTACATTTTGTCATTAAGTCATAGTGAAGTATGTATATCACATACATATGAGACCCTGTTTAGCAGTGGTTCTCAACCTGTGGGTCACAACCCCTTCAAGAAATCTCTACCTCCAAAAAATATTAACATTACAATTCATAACGCTAGCAAAATTATAGTTAAAAAGTAGCAGTGAAAATAGTTTTATGATTGGATGTTGCCACAGCATGAGAAACTATATTACAAAGGGTCACAGAATTAAGAAGGTTGAGAGCTGCTGTCTTATAGCAAATTATTGAACAAAAGATGAGGGTTTTAAGAGCCAGTGATTTGTAATAAAACTGAACAGAAGTAGATAAACTTGGAACCACTAATTGCCATTGGCTCCTAAAGGCAGATTCGGCCTGATTCTAGGTAGTGTCTTAACTGATTGGAAAGTACCTACATGGTGTCCTAGAGCTGTAAAAAAATATTGACCGGTGTAGAAAACTCAAAATTTTCATATCACTAGATTTGTATATAGAAAGAAGACTTTTTCCTTAAGAGCTTATTATGATAGTCTAAGTAGGAGGTAGTCATGGTGTGGACAAACATTGAAAATTGGTTTTCATGAAATTTTGTGAGTTAGTCTGTTTTTCTCACTGTAAATGTGCAGGGTGGCTTGTGAAGAAGTTTATTTGGGTTTATTGTTCTGGGATTCAATTATGTAAGGCCTTATAGAATGATCATCTTCTTACTCGCAGAACTCTGAGGTGGCCTGGAGAATTGCATGACAATACAAGGAAGTTATACAAGGATCTGGATGTATACGGTCTCTACCAATTCTTTGTTAAATCACTATAGTTCGATCATGTGGGGGTCTACCCTAGTGAATTTATCTAATCCTAATCACTTTATAAAACCCCAATCCTTAACTAAGTACTGTGGTAAAAGGAAACAACCATTAAGAACGAAGTAGATGTTTTATTTTGATCATTTGGGCACTTTTAAGCTATTAGTACTTTTGAGTAGAAAATGGAAGAAATAAAATGAGAGATTGAGATGATTAACTCATGGTACTTACAGCGGTGCTGAGAAAGAGACAGGGTCTTGAGGCAGAAAATCAAATTAGAGAGTTTTAAAGACATGGGAAATTTGTCAAGTAGGTCACTGTTGTAGGCCACATGGTTTATTTCTGCATGATAAGATATTTTCCCTCCTCCTCCAATAGTGTACAGAGCACATTCTGGTATGATGTACGAGAAGAGGTGAAGCTTTCAGTTAGGCACCATTTCAGTTTTTCCATATTTGATGACATAAGTCTTGCAATCAACTCTTTTCATTGGATTTAAGGCGACTAAATGAGATGGGACCCATACCTGAAACTGATAAACTGATCAAGAGCCTGGTATAAGGTAGGTCAGAGATCTACTTTGCTAGGGGTGGGACTTTTTGCTTACCTGCCCTCTGCATGCTGGAGTTTTGTCTGGCCTGAGACTACATAGTATTATGCATAGAGTTTTTAAAGGCAAAAAAAAAATAAGGATTGTATAATCTATTCTGTAACAATTGTCTTTGCCCACAGTTATTTATAAAACAAGTATTACATCGATCTGAGGTCAAACAGACAGTAACTAGGAGCATGGCATTTTATAGTATAAGAGTGTATGCCTTGAAAAAGTGATTCAATCATAATTCTCCATCATGAAAAAGGTTAGTGCCTCTATAGTGAGCTCTCCAACCCCTTTCTGAGATGTGAGATCATAGTATTCACCTTTTCTGAAATATGAAGGCACAACAATATGTCATCCTTGCAGCAAATGTTGAGCCAGCAAGATACTGAATTTTCAAATATAATAGCACCCAGAAGTATAAGCACTGGATTTCTATTGTTCATAATGTACTTGATCTCAGGTGTGTTGTTACAGCAGTCTGAATGTACGAAAAATGGGATTAATTTAAAACTTAAGCTTGTTCTAAGTATTGATAGTTATCAAAGTAAGATATACTTCAGCTAATGTTGTGGCTTTCAAATTTCTCCATTGTTTCTGAAGAACTACCTCCTAAGAGTGTTTATACACAGTTCAACACTCCAACATATATCTACTCTTTTTTTCTAGAAATGTGTTTTTCTGCTGACATTGAATCTCTATTAGATATAGTTTTCTCTAAATAGTTCAGCTACTCTATTTTCCAAATTCAATTATCATATTTGATAATAATTTATTACCCAAAGATGAAAACTCCATATTTAATAAAGAAATCAATAATATGTAAAAATAAACAACAAGAAAGGATTATAGGTCTACTGCAAATAGAGAATTAGAAAATGTGTCTCTATGAAAAATAATATGGCCTATAAAGAAATCTCAAAATTGAAATGAGAATTCCTTGGCGCTATGAATAACTTCTGTAGATTAAAAATATGCATGAATGGCAGGGAAAGTTTTGGTAGAATATTTGCACAGAGTGTTCGAAGCTCTTGCTTCCAAGTAAAATAAATTGAAAGTAAAATAAATTGCAACAATATATGCACAAATGTCATAGTTTATTTTACCTATCCCTGTATTGCCTTCACATAGGAATTCAAGCCCTGTCATGACTCTTCACCAAGTCAATGATTCTTTGTATTGATTGTCAATTTGACACAAAATAGAATAACCTGAAAAGGGAGGCTCAGTGAAAAATTGTTCACTGTGTTGTTCTGAGGGTATGCCTGGGATGAATTTTCTTCATTGCATAAATTGAGATGGAAAGACACACAGAATATGGGCATTTACCAGTTCATTCTAGGCCTTAATGAGTGTTTCCAAATAATATATAATTCCTACTAAAAATAATATTCCATTTTTGTGTTTTAAATTTATTTTTTCTACTTCATCATTTATTATTTTGATATATTCATGCATTACTCCTCCTGCTTTTTTTCCTCTCCAACTCTTCCTCTTCATCATTTCATGGCCTGTTTTTTGAACTGAATGACAAGTATCCAGATGAGCACTGGTATATATGCAAGCAATTATTCTCTGCTCTTGATTATGGATGTGACTAGCTGCTTCAAGTGCCCACTTTGTCTTCTTGGCAGTGATATCATGTACTTTGGAACTGTGGACTAAAATGAATGTTTTCCCCTCTATTGTTTGTTAATCACAGTAACAGGAAGAGATACTAGAACATAGATGGTAGAATAGAACCATGGTTTTATATGTAGCAGAGAAATATACCTTAGTACAAATTTGCTTTAGATCCAAATAAATTGTAACATGATTATTTAAAATAAAATGACTGCCTATCTTTTATTACATCTTCACCAGAATACTCCATCTAAAAATAACTGGACATTCTTCTAAGGGTTTAGCACCACTTTTGCAGTTTAATATGTGTGGCAAGAATTCGTGTACATGTTTTATTCTTCGACTAAAGGATATAAAACTTAAAGGAAGAGATTACATCCTGTCTTCAAATTGTCAGTGTTTATTAATGATTCATCTACCAAACAGATATGCCTCTCTGCTGAACTATTGACTTCTGGTGGATTCTAGAAGAGGAAAAGTTATTGCCTTTGGTTGTGGATACAATGGTAATCCCACCAGACTCCATTAGATAGGTTCAAACCTGTGGTTACACAGATGAACCTAGATAAAATTAGTGGATCACAAAAGAAAATAAAAACGCATGAATGCAGGAAAGGGAATTGTAGGAGGAGGAAGGATGAGAAAAATGAGAGGGAAGAGGTAAGATATATTGGGGTTCAGAGAAAACAGAATATAGTATATACATTTATGAAATGTCAAAGAACAAATGTAATCAATTAGAACACAAGTTAAAGGGAATTGTCTATCTAAAATAGATGTTATTTTTAAATCATTAATTTATCACTTATTTGTAAGTTCTAAAAATGTTTATTAGGAAGTCATGTTGTACAAAGTTAGTTCCTAGTAGATGACATGCATTAACTAACAAAATATAAGGGTTCTACCCTTACAGAATTTCTAATCACGTAACAAAGGCAAATATTAGCAGTGTAATATGTGGGAAGAAAGAATATTAGTAGCAGCCAATGACTAGAAGCTCATCTCATGCAAAACACTTTCATTACTTTGTTCATATATCTATTGTGAATTGTGTTTATTGGTATGGCATTAATCCCAGCTACCTGAGGGTTTAAAATAGTAGGATATCTCTCTGTGTCTGTCTGTCTGTCTGTCTGCCTGCCTGCCTGCTTTCCTCCCATTTGTCTTTCTCCCTCCCTTTCAGCTCCCTTCTTGTTCTATTTCCTTTCTCCCTCCTTCTTTTCTTACCAAGGTAATGGAAAACAGTCTGGAACGCATGATGGGATTCTATTTAAAAAACCAAATCCTATTGTGGCACTCCACTTTTGTAAATGAAATCTTAAAAGCTTCACATCATACGTAAGGACCCCTGCATAAACTGAGAACTATGCCACTTCTTCAAACTTTTGGTTGGTAATGGAAAGAAAAAGAAGTATTTATTAAGAACCAACTATGGGTTGAACATTGTTCTGAGAACTTGGCATTATAGAGTATTTTAAGCTTTTATGTATGCCCTGGACTTGAAAAAGAAAAATAAACAAAAGAACTGAAAATATTTTAATTGCTAATGTAGATTGGAAAGAAATAACAGCTGGGTAACTCATAGAGCAAGGACATTTGAATGGAAATGGATGTTTACCAGAGAAGGATATTTTACTTGACAAGAAACAATGCCAAACAAAGGAAGCTAGGAAATATATGTAATTACACTGCATGCCCAGCAACAGAGGTATAGGAAGAAATGAACATTAAATTGTGAAGGTCTTTGATTGGTTAGAGTGATTTTATTTTCTTTGTGAAAGCTGTTCAAAGAAAAAGTGTTTTCAGAAATGCTAACTCATCAGGCACAACATTATTTATTAGCTCACGCATGTTTTTGTTAGTTTTTAGAATGAAACACTCTTCAATAAATTGTTCACTTCCTCTATGTTGCAAACTGAGTTTCTCATTTATGAAGTTCAACATTACATAAGAGAGAAAAGGGTTTATTAAGTACCAGTTCTAGGCATTCTTATTTATCTAGAAAACAGAAATCAATAGAAAGCTTACCACTTTAGAATGAAATACTCTTCAACAAATTGTTCACTTCCTCTGTGTTTCAAACTGAGTTTCTCATTTATGAAGTTCAACATTATGTAAGAGAGAAAGGGGTTTTTTAAGGACCAGTTCTAGGCATTCTTATTTATCTAAAAAACAGAAATCAATAGAAAACTTACCATATCTTATCCCCTTTTTGGTGACCCATTTCTAATAATTATATTAAATGCATTACTGAATTTCTTTAAATGTCAATATCAGTGTATGTAATATTTCATTTGATCCTCTATCTAGTGACCTTCAGTTGTCTCTTAGTACATTTTGAATCCATAAAGAAGAAGCCTCTTTTCTATGGGAGATTTTTCTTGATACTTGCAGTCATTTGATTTTTGGACATTGTGGGCTCCATTTTGTTCCTCTTCGAATCTTTATTGTTCTTGATATCGTTGTGATATTGAGAGGCAAAGAAAAAGTTACTGAATATTTCATAGTTCAAATTTTCTCTGCACTTTCTTTTTTCAGTGCAAGAGATTATATGGAACACTTTTACACTGCCAACAAAAATCCATTATAGTTTTAAGATCAAGCAATATATGAGACATTTCCTCCCTTTATTCCAGATGAGAAAACAAACACAGAGAAGAAAAGTGAATACTTTAAAATCACAGTGTCACCCAATAGTGATTCTGATACTTGTCCAGGTCACTTAAACTTCTATAAATATACAAGTAGCTCAGATAACACAAAGGTATTTTACTAAAGCACTAGAAATTAATCAAGCTCCCCGATATAATATGCCCTAGGCCAAATTTCATCATGGAAATATGCTCTTCTGTGGATTGCAGCTTTGAAGGCAAATGCTGCTAAAAGCAACCAGGGCAATTACAGAAACAACAAAATTGAGTCTGTCATGAAATTCATTCACAGGCAAAATAAGCAATATTCCTTCTGTACAATATAAACCACCGCATACAAGAAATTTTATGCAACTGACAGAAACATAACAAAACAAAAGCGAGAACACTTAATTGGCTGAAAACCATGTAGACTTGCCTGTGTATTTGGATCTAAGCATCTGTTATGGCCACCAGAGGTGATCCAGATAATCACAACTTTAAAATAATGCTTCTGATTATTTCAAGTTGGGAATTAGGCTATGTGATCTATGTGACAGCTGTGATAGGTAATAAAAGAGAATTTCCAGCAGATAGGCACAAGAAAGAATAGATAAAGTGAAGATTCATTAGAATTAGAAATTATAGTTAACAAAGATAGGTTTTATAGAAATGGGAATAGGGAAATCCCCCAATCCCAAAATTAACCAAAGATATTCACAGACCCATGTTTTTTTTTTATTTTGTTTACTTATTTTCTGATGGTCTTATAGTAGCTGTAAGCAATCTTCATGCCTTATCACTGTGGTTCTTCTGTGAAGTTTATTTTTCTATACCAGTTCACATAAGAAAGAGTTCAATCAATCTTTGTCCAAAACAACTCTTCTTTGAGATTTCATCTCTCAGTATGCCAGTTCCTAGCAAATTAATTGATATAACAAATGTAAAATAATAAATATATGTTAAAACATACAAGAGCTACATCTTACAGATTTGAAAATAGATTTTTCTTAAATTGAGAACAGTATCTATCCCTATATATAATTGGTCAATATTTCAAGTGCTATAATTTATTTTCCAAAATCTATAATGTTAATAGAAAACTTTTAAATCAAACCTAGTCCCCTTTTTCTTATGCCTAGAAAAGAACTTTTAAAAACCCTCAAGTTTGAGGTTTGGGAAGGGATGAATACATGAAGAGATATTTTAGATATTTATTTTCCCATTAAATAGCATGCATGCTGATTGTATTTCACAAAACTTTTCTTCAGCCATTATATCTAAGGACTCATTTTTTTTTTTTTTGGTTTTTTCAAGACAGGGTTTCTCTGTAGCTTTGGAGCCTGTCCTGCAACTAGCTCTTGTAGACTACGCTGACCTCGAACTCACAGAGATCCACCTGCCTCTGCCTCCTGAGTCCTGGGATTAAAGGCGTGTGCCACCACCACCCAGCTCTAAGGACTCAGTTTTAAGGAAAATTCTATCTGTCAAAACTCTTAAGATGAATAATAACACATCGCATCCAACAGAAAATTAAAGATGGAAATTAGTTGTATTAATTGTCTATTGCTAGCCACAAAATAACTGCATCTACAGGGCTTAAAGCATCACGAATTTCTTCTTAAGTCACAATTCTATAGCTAAAAAGCCTAGATGTTTAATAATGTTAAGATCAAGGGAATTATAAGAGTTTTCTATAACTAAAGACACTAAGAGCAAAGTCTTCTTTCATGGTCATCTCTGTTGATAGGATTTCATGCCACCTAACTATAGGACAAGGCCACCATTGTCACAGTGATGTACACGTAAATTGGGACCTTGCTCATGTTAGGCAAACACTCTAACAATAAATGACATCCTGATTCCCTCTTTAAAACTCATTTGAGGTTTAGCTTGAAAAATTGCCCATCTATGATACTCTTTCACTTTACTTTCGGTGATAGGATTGGTTCTTCCTAAGATTCAAGTTTCATTAATTCTTCTTCTGCCTCATTGTACATGTGCTAATTGTGAGAAAATTCTAACTAGATTAGGCCCAATTAGATGTGCCAAAAAATCCCTCCTTTAGTGTATATAACATTAGCTACATTTGTAAATTCCTCTTTTCTAAGTAAAATGACATATTAACAAATACTTTGATTAGGGCATAGACACATGGGAAGGAACAGATTGATTTACCATAGTAACCCATCCACCCAAGACCAAACAGCTCAAAATGGTGTAATGGCATTTTGAAATCTAGGCTCATTGCTCTTATAGTGTTACTCACTTTACGTAGTTCTTTACTACACAGTCAGTCACTTTATTTCCATATTAGTTAAAATGAATTAGTGAAGTTTTTATTTAGATCTTAAATATGCCCTAGATGCCCATATGCTACAGTCTTGCCCAGCACTATACAACTGTGAAGTCTTAGGAACACTGGAATTTGGGGCTTAGGGGGAAATCAAGTTTTTGAGAAAGTAGCCTTGACATTGTTTATGAGACCTTGACACTTTTAAACTCTTTCTTGTGTTCCCTTCCTCATGATAATAGTTGTTTTGCTCTGCCATACACTCCCACTATCATGTATTTACATAACACTGTCCCTAAATTATAAGACCAATCAATCATGGCTGTAACCTCCAGAACTAGATAACCAAAGAAACCATTTGTGTATGTATGTATGTATGTATGTATGTATGTATGTATATTCCCCTCTGGGTTTCCAATAACTCATTTTATAGATTAGTGCAAGCTCAAACTCAACAGAGATCCACCTGCCTCATGACTTAAAATTCTGTCTCTAACTCTTTGGCATGCATTTAGAACATTTTACTTATGACTGGATTACCTTCTCCAGCCTTGTTATGAGGACGGTACCCATTTTTATTATAAGTTGTTATGCCAGATTTGATTGATATTCCCTGGGAGGCCAGCTCTCTTTTCTTAAGGGAAATAGTGGAGGAATGGATATGGGGAGATGGGAGGTGAGGAGAGAACTAGGAGAACTAGGAAGACTGAAGTGAGGGGAAACTGTGCTCAGGGTATAAAGTATGAGAGAAAAATAAAATAGAAATAAGTAAACATAAAGAATGAATAAGTTCTAAAGAGAGTCTTTAAGGGTCATCCCCATAGTTCCCTTGGGGTTCAGAGAGGAATCTACAGCCTGTAGAAGACTGGCAATCTGAGGGCAAGAAATTAATCTCTCATTCTGTACTTCGTGCCAGTTTCTTCATTGTTCTGCCATGCTGCAAATTTCCAGTTTGTACACACACACACACACACACACAAACACACAGCATTTCTCTGGTAATATCAAGGTTACCAGGCTTGAATTTCTCAGGGTCCATAAAACAGATAAGAACTGCCCAAAGCAACACTGTCAGCTTTCTTTATGGCCCAGGGTGGCATGCCTAGAAAGAAGGATTCCTGCGCAGCATTAGGAGACAAAAGAGCTCATTTGGAGAGTTTAAATTCTAAGAAGGGAGAAGAGGAGTTCAAGCATGATACTACATTCCCTAGGTGTGGCTAATTAAACTAGAAGTTTGTGATCAATAAATGTGAAAGAAGTGGGAGGGATGCATCAATTGTCACTCTTGTCTGCCCACTGATCTGTGGCGCCTGCAATCAGCATCAGAGTTGCTATGGTGACCGGAGTTGCTGCAGGAGAAGACATGCAGTATCTTGTATACTTTAGCATTTTGGCCAATGTAGCTAGCTAAAAGGGAATTGTCAGATATTTGAATTACATCTATTACCCTAAGCAATTAGAACAATAGGGATTTATGGTTATATAGTACAAAATTTGGGGGGCTGACAGTTTCCAGCCACTCATGCCAAATGGCAGTACTCGTCCCCATGCCATTTGTGTGAAGGGGACTACTTTCTCTGAAGTTGGCGAAATAAACAGTGTCTGTTTCCTGACATAGACAGTAGATTTCCTAGATTAAAAACCTGTATCAATAAACCGAGGTGTGAGTAGGTGCCGGGAGTTAACAGCCTTTTAGAGTTAAAGCAATGGTCAACTGACGTTAGCACTTACCCAAATCAGCTGTGGGTACATTTGGGACTCCCAATCTTCTTATTAAGGAGGCCTCTGAATCAAACAAGCTTGGACGTTCCATACCTCCATCTTTGAAGGTCTCAAATGTGATCTCTTTGAAAGACTCCTCTCCCGACCAAATGTTCTGAAGTAAAAGACGAATTGCAGGACACTGTCTTCTAAGTTTATCTTAGGGAATGGAGCAGAGACTTGACCTGGGAACATAGGTTTTGGTTGTTTTTTTTTTTTTGTTGTTGTTTTTGTGTGTGTTGTTGTTGTTGTTGTTGTTGTTGACTGTGTAATAAATTTTCTCACCGGGATCCACAGTGTAGGGGGAAGTCACCCAATATACCAATTTGTCAGAAAAAATGTGCCTAATAATTGAATATACTGATGAATCCTTTTGGGATGAATTCTACTGGATCAGGAGAGTGCAACGGCTTCACAAGTGATTTACTGCAACAACAGCCATCATTCAAATGGCAGTATGCCCAGCATCTATATCTGGGTCTGCCTCCATCAAGATGCATGCATTCTCATTGGTTGACCTTCTGATTTGTCAGCTGAAATCTCACTGTGTAATCCTGTGGACCACAGCAATAATCTTTGATATTTAAAATAATAATAATAATAAATATAATTATATATTAATAAATAAATAAAATCTCAGAACCATCTTGGAGAGCACACAGGCACAAAGAGACAGAGAGAGAGAGAGAGAGAGAGAGAGAGAGAGAGAGAGAGAAAGAGAGACAGAGAGAGAGAGACAGAGAGAGAGAAAGGAGAAACTTTGACTGCTATTGTAAGCCAAGTTTTTAGAGTCAAGAGTTAGGTTTTTGTTAATTAATTTAGTTTGTACTTTATCAAATACATACATATATGTATGTGTTTATATATATATATATATACTCAAGCATATGTACATATATATGAATGCATATATGTATATAAAACAACTTCTGTTTGCTGTGTCCTCTAACCTGTTTTTTTCCTCCCAATCCCTTCTAGTCCATCTTCTCCCCTACAGGTCTTTCCATATTCTTTACTTTTTGTTTTTTGTGTCCTCTAGAGTTCAAGTACCACCACAGAACTGCCCTCACTAGTGGGCATACAAGTTGATAATATGTATTTCACTATCCTAGAAACTGTTAGTTACAAATAGTTCAGCAGTAAGTCATAGATTATATAATATCTTCCCCTTATATAGCTGACTATTGAGTGCCAGTGCCAATAGGTACAATTGCTGTCAGTACATGAGAGCTATGTTCATGTCATGTTTAGCAGACATGATTTCATAGCTCTGCTCTATCTTTTGCTTAATACAATCTTTCTACCTCATTTTGCATAATGTTCTCTGGCCTTAAAGGGGCTATGTGTAATTAGCTTGATTAGGGCTTAGTCCTCCACTTCAATGCATTTTAAGTACCTTAAATTTTAAGTCAGAACCTTGTACCACCATGGGTCTCCACACTGTCCTTCATTCACTGTAAAGAAATGCTTCACTAATAAAGGCTGAGAATAGCTTTTATCTGAAATACAAACATAAATCTTGAGAAGGTGATATCTTGGTGCTATGTCAGTTTAGCAAAGCAGTAGAGTTAGGTTTCCCTATAGTGCCTAGGGGCCCTTCAGTCAGAGTCAGTAATCAGTAGAGGAGGTTGGAAAATGGACATTTTGGATGGTTAGAAACTCTCATGTATGAGAATGACAGTGTAGTAATATAGAAAAATTTCTTAATTCTCTGGAAATCCTGCATTTTTTTTCTTAACACATTGTAATTGGTTAAATGAGACCAAACATTATTGTTATTAAAAATGACTTCCCTTATTTAGAATCAGTATATTATAAAATACCTTGCTTAAAACAATTAAATTATGCCTGCATAATGCCTACTATATCCCTGCCAAATTGACACATGAAACTAACCACTACAGAATCTATGGGAAAATAATAATAACACAAATAATAATGATACAAATGACATTTATTTTCTAATAACTACAGTATATCTTTAAAGATAATGTCTCATTTGACTGTTAAAACTATGAAACAAAAGACTTCATTTTCTTTAGGTACAAGTTCCCAAGCAAAGAGAAGTTAATTGGTTCCTATTGTTTATTTTATTCAAGAACATTGATGCAAGACCATATTAATAAATTATGGCCAATTCACAACAGAAAATGTCAAAGTAGCAAAGGAACTCTAGATTAAATACCCGAACATTTGGAAGGAAGAGAAGTTAAAATGTGCCATGTCTCCTCTAACCTAAACTTTCCAAGAGGTAGAAAATAACACATTCCATACAATAACAAGGTAATTATCAAGGACTGGAGATATGGCTCGGCATTTAAGAGCATTGACTGCTCTTCCACAGGACCTGGGCTCAATTTCCAGTACCTACATGGCAGCTCACAAATGTTTATAACTCCAGTTCCAGGTGATCTGGCATTCTCACACATACATGAAGGCAAAACACCAACACATATTAAATAAAAATAAATAAACTTTTAAAAAGGTAAGAATCATAAGAGTCAATAAAACCAGGAGGGATTTTATTGTTTATTTACTTTCAAGTTTATTTCTATTAACTCATTAACTAGGTATATATTAAATTTAATAGAATTAACTGTGATAACTCCATATGCATCCATGTGTATTCATCGTACCTAACCATCCTTTGTTTATGCTTGCTCACCGCGATATGACAGTCAGTTTCCAGGAAACACTAAATAGTGACATTAGAAAGCACACAAATAACACTGGAGATGCTTAGTATGTTCAAGACCATTGGTTTGATGAACAATACATTGTATTAAGATAATCTGTATGGAATATTTTATGATAATATCCCATATTTTTTTTAACTTAATTTCATTACAGTCTCAAATGTCTTTGAAGTGATTTATGGTAATGAGTGTCTTTAAATCAACTTGCACTAAATGATTCCACTAAGCCAAACATCATATGAATAACTGTGATGACTGTGTTTGTCAATTTGAAACATTGAATCATCCACAAAGAGAGTTTCTGTGAGTGTTTGTCTATGCTATGGTGGCATGTAGGCACATCAGTAGGGTATTGTTTTAATTAATTGAAGAGGAAAATCCCAGTCCAGTATGGGCAAAACCATTCTTGAGGCAGGAGATACTAGACTGCTTAAGAGTAGAGAAAACAAGGTAAATATAAGCAAACAACCAAGTGAGTATGCTTGTATTCATTTCTGTTCTTGACTATGGCTGTAAGCAGATATTTCAAGCTCGTTTTCCTGTGAGTTTCCTGCTATAATCTACTATAACCTTGAATTCTCAGCTAAATAAACCCTTTTTCTTGTAAGTTGTATTTTGTCCAGATATTTTATAACAACAACAGAAATTATACTATAACAGTATCCACAGAAATTTGGAAGCAAATCTAATGTTTAAGATAAAGCCAGATTTGTGGTACATGCCTCTAATCCCTTTGTTAATGAAACTGAGGGAGAAAGAGCAGTAATTTAAAACCAGCATGAATGAAAGAGTGACATTGTCTCAATATCACAAAATGATAACAAAAATAAATTTCAAATCAAGGAAACAGGCAGGTTGTGGTGGCATTTACTTCTAATCCCAGCACTTGGAAGGCAGATACAAGCAGATCTCTGCAAGTTAGAGGCCGGCGTTGTCTACAGAGCTAGTTCTAGGACAGTCAGAGTTACATAGTGAGACCATGTCTCAAAAAAACAAAAAAAAATAAAATAATAAAATAAAAAATAAAAATAAAATCAAACAAACAAAAACAAGGAAACATGTTTGTTTTATTCATTAGTATGAGTAAGTTGACCATATTTATATTTTCTTTTCATTTTTGTCTTTAGAAACTCAGTTTTCGGGGCTGGAGAAATGGCTCAGTGGTTAAGAACATAGCCTGCTCTTCCAAAGGTCCTGAGTTCAATTCCTGGCAACCACATGGTGGCTCACAACCATCTGTAATTAGGTCTGGTGCCCTCTTCTGGCCTGCAGACATACACACAGACAGAATATTATATACATAATAAATAAATAAATAAATGTTTTAAAAAAGAACTCTTTTTTTTTAAAAAAAAGAAACTCAGTTTTCTAGTCTTCATTGACATCTGAACAAAAGAAAAGAGTATTAGTAAAAAAGATGTATCACTTAATTATTTTCAGTTGGTCTTTCCTAGAACTTTACTAAAAACCTTAGTTCTGGGCTGGGATCAAGTTATGTCTGAAAATGGCAATTCTTTGTTAATGAAATATAATGTTATTAACAACATAATCAAAACTTACAAAATTGAAATTCTAGTCAATCAATTCTCCCCATTTTGTCATGCTGGGCAGTAGGAAGAATTTCATCAAAATAGGGATTTTAAACTTTGATTATGTCCATGTAGAAATCAGATTGGTCATAAATAAAAGACAGTAATCACTTTCTGGAAATGTTCACAGAGATCAACAGTTGAATTTAATATTCTTTGTCATCAGTAGTATCATTATTAATGTACTCATGTCCTTTAGACTTCTTGATCTCTGTTATTCATTCTTAGATATCCTTACCAATGACAACATCAGGTATTGGTGAGCTCTTACTTTGAACCCCCTGCCTGTGTGTGAGAGTGTATGTGTTCATTTCAGGTTTTTGTTTTACTTTTTTTAATTTTGAGATTATAATATAATTGCAATTTTTAATTTCCTCCCTTCAACCACCTCATATACCCCTCCTTGCTGTATTTCAAATAACTGGCTTTTTTATTGTTGTTATATATGTAAATGTAATATGCTCAGTCTTTATAATGTTACTTAAATATGAGATTAAGAGCACTGGCTGATCTTCCGGAGGTCCTGAGTTCAAATCCCAGCAGCCACATCTATTATACCTTTCATTGAGTATATCTATCATGCCTTTAATTGAATATATGTATGTCTATATATGTCTATATGATTAATGTTTAAGTTGTTCACAATGAACAATGAGTTTTTCCTGCAGTGACATATGAAGTTTCCAGGAAGAAGATGGGGCCCTATAACAACAACTCCACCTGGTTGATATGACGTCATGATACTGATGGCGGTACTACAAGACCTGTTTTTGGTCCTAACTGCACAAGACGGTTCCAAATTGGTTAGCTGAAATGATGCACATCTTGTACAACATTCTGGCCAGACCTGCACAAAATACTCAGAGACTATTTGCAATTTTAAAAGACATTGATCTTGAAATTTAACCATCATTTTACTTTCACAGGATCCCCCAGAAAGAACATTGCCCCCATGACAACTGGACATAATTCTAGAAGATGACATCCCCTCTCTCAGTAGAGTTTGTCCTTGGGTTTAAGGACATCATTTAGGGGTTGATTATAATTAGTATATGGTTGAGGGTTGGGGGAGGAATTTTATAAGCTCAGGGATCTGTGAAAAAAAGAGAGAAAGAGAGAGATATAATTGGATGATGGGATAATAGATTTGTAATTATGAAGTTACTGTTTTTAGACAAATATATTGATATCGATTCTTGTATATTGATACAAAGTTAAATTATATTGACTATTGTATGCATGCATGCTTCTACCTCTGTTTAAAACATTTTTATATATTGATATATATTGTATTGATATATATATATAGTATAAATTTACCATATTGCAGTGTACATTTCTACCTCTGATTAAGATACTTATATATTGTTTATATATTGATATATATTTACCATATTGCATTGTATATTTGTACATTGTTTATATTTGGAGATCATATTGTCCTCATTTATTACATAGTTGTTCATTGTCTTATTCTTTAAGTTAGATAGGTATTGAGAATTATATAGATCAATAGTCATCTAAGTTTGTCATTTATAATTAGACTAATCAGGTTCTTTAGATACATAGAGATTATATTCAGTATAGATAGATAATCTTCAACCTCTTCAAAGAACTGGAGAAAATGGCCTTTAATCTAACTCAGAATTTCGTGATAGTGAGACACAATTGCTCCTGGCAACACTGATCTATTCCCGAGAGAATGTTGAGCACCAAAGACACTCCACCTGGAGCCTTTCTTTCTTTCTTTCTTTCTTCCTTTCTTTCTTTTTTTTTTGAAACTCAAGGTCTGATCATTTATTTGTTTCCCTTACAAACTTATTTTTGACTGGACTCAGACTTAGAAGTAGACGCTCTCAGCGAGGACAGCCTTCGCCTCTTGGCAATCTGTTCCTGGCGCTTTTCTTTGGCTTCCTTCATTCTCTTGGCCAAAAGTTTAGCATATTCTGCAGCCTCCTCCTTGTTTTTCTTTGTTCGTTGCTTCTTCAGAGCAATACACAGGCGTTTGTGTTGCAGAACACGTGGAGTCACAAGACGCTGAATCTTGGGTGCCTTGGTCTTGGGCTTCTTACCTTCTTTGTTTAAAGGCTTTCTGACAATGTACTGGCGGACATCATCTTCTTTAGAAAGATTAAAAAGCTTTCGGATTCTGCTAGCTCTTTTTGGTCCCCACCGATGAGACACAGTAGTATCTGTCAGTCCAGGAATATCCTTCTCTCCTTTTTTTTTTACAATAACCAAGTTGAGAACACTCAGATTGGCATCCACATTGCATCCTCGGACAGATTTGCTCTTCCTCTCTCCGGTTCTCCATGGTCTATAACAAGAATGTCCCTTACTCAACAGCAGGCGCACTCTGCCATGGGTCAGGACACCTTGTTTCATGGGAAAACCTTGTTTGTCATTGCCGCCACTGATTCGGACCACGTAACCCTTCCACTCTTCACCCAGGGCATCGGCAGCCACTTCCGTGGCCATGTGCTTCTCATAGAAGGTCCGAAGTTTGTGTTCATCGTCCACTTCGATGAGTTTCTGGCAACCGGTGGCTGGGAAGGAGATATCCAGCTTCATCTTCGCACAGCCGACAGCCTAGGAGGCACCACGAAAAAGAGCACCTGGAGCCTTTCTTTTTGGCAGAACTGGCCTTTGGGCAAAGAAATGCCCATGCCTCAACCACTGACAGAAGTAAAACAGGACTGTCATATCCTGCCAAGACAGGGTAAGATAGTTTTGAAAAGTTTCTTACCTTTGAAAATGGTATGTCAGTTATGTTTGGCCTTAGCCAAAGTTGGTTGCTTCAATGCTGCAAATGTGACCTTGGGTGAATGCCCAGGTAGCTAGTTGTCTCTGTGATTTGTTGCATAACATTATTTCCCTTCTCAGATCTTTGATGGGGTTGATGACTTGGCCAAGTTATTTATTATACAAGACTTAAGCTAGTTAGAATAGGATATTTGTACTTATTGTATATAATTTCATAGTAGGTTTAGAACTCTCTTACCTAAACAAAAGGGGGAGGTGTTGCAGGACCTCCTTCAGCCAATAGCTGCTGAGATACCAGCCCACTGGGGCGTGGTCTCTCTCCCTTTAAAAAAAGTGGCCACATCCCTCTGCTCTCACTCTGGCTTCAGGCTCCTCTTCCAGCACTAGGCTTCCTTCCTGATTGAGCAGAGGGCTGTTGTCTGGGACAGTGATCTGTAAGTTTTTTCCCCTTTAAATAAATAGCTTCTCTATTGGTCATAATTCCAAACTGGTGTGGGATTGTTTGTGACTTACACTTTCAGATAAGGATTTGATATTGAATAACCAGTTTGTGTGTTCTTTCATAGAGAAGATTATTTTTCCATGTCTCAGCTTGCCTTAGTAGCTTGTAGTTTCTTGTGTTAGACTGAAGCCTCATGGGCCTTTTCTCTTCCATTTTGGCATGTCCATTGGTGTTACTGTTTGGTTCCTATTTGGGGAGTCATGTTGGTAAGACTTTATGGGTGTAACTTCTGACATTAACTAAGAGACACGATTTCACAGCCAACTCCTTGATCTTCAAGCCCTTACAACCTTTCTGATCCCTCTTCTGCAATGGTTTCAAGTGCTTTGTGGATGTGTTCACTGGGACTGGGATCCACATGTCTGTATTTATATTTTTTTTCTGTGTTGTCTCTTCCTATTGACAAACAAGTTTTCTTGAAGATCATATTTATCTGTTGATATAATGGCAAATATTTAGGCTATTGTTTTCTAATGTTTATGATGGTATAGGAAAATTTTCGTTGTAGGAAATGGTCTGAATGCTTCCTCTCTGATGATTAGCTCATTTGGTACCATAAGGGACGTGCAGACTTGCAAAAGAGGTAGGCAACAGTCCTACTCAGTTATGACACCTATGAAACACAGCAATGACTAGCATGCCAAAATAAACCTAAGGGTGAAGTAGTGACACACATACCCTGTGAGGAACCAATAGCTCTTTAATTGCATGTAGCACCTCCTCAACAAGAGAGAAATCGGGCCTGGTGCTGAAAACATAGCTAACTTTCTCATTGCTGGTGAAGTCATAGATACCAATTGTTTCTTATGGATTTCTTTATTTTTCCTCTATACTTCTTCTTTACTTCTATCCCTTACTCCCTTCCTTTCTTCCTTATTTGCTTCTGTCCTTTCTTCCTTCCTTTTTTCCTTCCTTAGGGAAGTAGTCATGTAGAAAAAGTAACGCATCATTGAATTAGAAACTCATTTCCAGCCTATAGTTATTTATGTACCTTTGACAATGAATTTGAAAGGATCTCAGTGAACAATACTTTCTAAAAGTTATGAAATAAAATATTTTTGAATATTTAACATAACTAAGACTATTAGCATCACTGAACATATATGTTCATTATACTTATGATATAAATTTAAGACTGTGTGGAGTGTTAGCAAATATGTCAGGATAAAGGATATATTATACATAGCTCATTCTCCAGTAATATGTCCACATAGTTTACCTGTAAGTTTGCCAGGGAATTGAGAAAATCAAAATAATTAGGTTGTCGTTCTCCAGGCTGTTTTATCAATTTTTTGAGTTAATGACCGAACCATGGGGAGAGAAATTATAAAAGAATTATGATTGTGCACATAGAAACCAGAGGGGTTTTTTTTGTATTTCAATAAACATTTGCCCAAATCAAAGCAAAGTAATAGCTCTGCAGTCCTCATGCTCCTTCAGTTATAACTATTTTCTTTCAGCCTCAGGAGACTAGACAGATATCTTTGCAAATGAAATCAGTTCTTTTTGTATGACAGAAAACAGTGTCCTGTACTTTTCAAGTTTCATAAAGATAATTTGTTAAACATCAAAACTTGTGCAGTTGGTCACCTCGAATAGTCCGTGCAAAAAAAAATGGCCTACAAAAATAAACATAAGCCTTTTATATATGATTTCTTTCTCCTATTAATACATTTTGATTATTTTATTTTCAATTAAAACATATTGTAATGATACATATGATGATTCTAAAATCTCATGAAATTGATTCTGTAGAGAGCATTTTAAATATTTCTGAATGGATATTTAAAAATCTCAGAAAGCCAGAGTACACATGGCCTTTACCCATTTGCAAATGACCTATTCATATCTCTTCTGCAAGAATCAGCTTATGCTTCCATTTGATGCATTGTTCTTTAGCGAAATTAGAAATGCTGGCTTTGGCTTTTATAAGTGAGAAGATCTTAATAAAGAGCATAACCATCAGAAAAAAGAAAATGTCTAAATGCAAACTTTTGATTGAAATATTTTCCAACTGATACCTACTAGTACAGTACTTTATTTTTAATAATACATTACATAAAATAATTCAGAAAGAACTTTCTCTTTCTGAGTATAGTGGCCACCCAGTTTCTATTGCACATAATAAATTACCGCATACATTCTATAAAAATAAACTAACAACTTGTATTGATAAAAGAAATAGCATTTATATTTGGTATAACTATTTTATATAATATCAAACATGATGTCAAAAACAGGTTGCTTTTCTCACAAAATATTATAATAGTCTTTAAGCATGAGTCTATTAGCAATAGAGATGATCTCTCATGTATCAGAGTTTACCTTACAAGATTTTAATAGTGCCATGATGTAGCACAATTTCTCTCTGATCTTTATAATAAAAACCCAGAGTCAGATATTAGGAGCTGAAAGATGAAAGACCAGAAAGCAGAGCTTCTAGCCACTAGTTCTTACCTCTATGAAATCCTCAGACTGAGTCCTCAGAGTGCCTTGAGTTCCTTTCTCCTCTGGCCTTATATTCCTCTCTCTTCCTAGCCATATCCCTCTATCTCCCTAGTGCTGGGATTAAAAGCCTGTGACTCCCTAGTACTGGGATCAAGGGTGTGGCCCACCACTGCAAGGCTCTGCTTGTCTTTTAGACTCATTCAACCTAGTGTAGCCCAGGGTGTCCTTGAACATACATGAGATCCATCTCCTTCTGCCTCCTGAGTGCTGGGATAAAAGTTGTGTGCCACCACTGATTGTTCTCTATGGTTAACTAGTTGCTAGCTCCACACATTGATATTCAGGCAAGCTTTATTTGTTAGATAACAAATAAAATATCAGCACATAATAACAAGAGGCATGAATTCAAAACTGCCCTTGAAAATTTGAATTTTTACCTATTCCTAAGACATTAATATGTAGTATAGTATTCCCTCAATAGGCTGAGTAGTAGGGTCAAGACATATGCCTCAGGCAGCCACAAAAATCACAGGTATAAATATTTGTTTATCATATATTGTATTGCTAGTATTTTTTCTTGAAATATTTATTTCATAAGCTTCATGAACTATGCAATATTTTACTATAAGTTTTGTTACAGACAACTTTGCAAATTTACAGTGTAATATATACTTTCTGAGCACATTTATATTAAAAATAAACTATACTGATATTTGTTAGCTTAGCTGTATTAAATGTATTTTCAATTTAAGCTGATTTCAGTTTATGATGGGCTTATTAGTATCCCTATTCATTAAAACTGAAAGAACAAACCTATTGTTCTTTGAAACATGAATAACAGATAAGCCACAAAATCTGCCTGGTGAAAATCTATCAATAGTTAGCTGATGTTCTGAATCACAACTGTTTCTTCATCAAATAATGCTCCCTAGGCCGGCATACAAATGTTACAATCTAGATTATTGGAGTTTTCAAATTTTATGTAAAATTTGCTGTTCTCAACTTTGCCAACAAAGCCTGTATTACCTAGAAATATAACAATATAATGTGGACTGTTACTCAAAACACAATGAAATGCATAAAAAGTCATAGGGTGCTGCCACCTCAATGTTTCTTAATTTGCCTCTGTGCTATTCAACACAATTAACAAGATGATCTAGCACGTTAGCACATAGATATAATTGCAATGTCATCAACCATAAACCATTTCACCTGTCCAGAGATGGCCTCATGATTCTGCATATCCTTCTCATAACTATTCTGTATTCTTCATATTTAACTCAAATATTGCGCTCTTTGGGAAGACTTTTGGGAATCCAAAACTATTGCAAAGTCCCTGAGGCACCTAAATTGTTGCTCTGCTATTTTTGATATTGGGATTTATAAGCCATGCAGAACACTGTGTGGCTTCTTTTTTTTCCTTATGTCTGACATTTGTGGTATTTCACAATATCTGGAATGGAAAAAATAGAGAAAAAATTAAGACAGAATGTGTGAATGGTGTTCCTCTTTAAAACATTTCAAATGTTTTTTTTTAATGCATGAATGTACAACTAATAAAATTGCTACAAAATGGTGTTTATTATTCAGTTTCAATAGGCTGATTCCTACTGTTAAACAGGATGATACACCAAGAGCTATCTAGCCATTTCCCATGACTGTCTCAGGAGGAGTGGTTGGGGCCACCTTCCTTTCTGGGAATCAGAGGGAATATTTCAGTTAAGTCAGATGGCTGCAGATAAAACATGACATTTTCTACTTAGCAATTATTATGACATGGAGACTTGTTGCCTTATATCTCTCGGCATCTGTTTCCTCATTTTTGACACATAATATTTATGTATCTTTAAAATCTATATGCACTTTTTATGTATATATATAAAATCTTTTCACTTTTTATACAATATATTCTTAATATGGTTTCCCTTCCCAAATGCCTCCCAGATTCTCACCACTTCTCCAACCACACAAATACACAATCTTTTTACTTTCATTAATATTTGAGCAGCTCACTAAATATTTAACAATAGTAAAATAAAATGAGATAAAATAAAAACAGAATAGGTTTACAAAACAATAATATAGAGGAAAGAAAAAGCTCAAGAGACATATGAAAGTGTACAAATATATTGCACATATTGAAATATCATGAAACACAAAATTAGAAATTATAATATATATATATATATATATATATATATATATATATATATATATACACAGAGGACTTGTAAAGGACAAAGAAAAGTGCTGGCAAAGCATTATGATACAAACCACTTCCATCATATTTCTTATTGAAATTAGCAGAAGAGTTACCGTTGTACAAGACCAATGTTGGAATTTTCCTTAAATTTACACAAGAACAATTATGGGAGAAGTAGTCGTAACCATTTGTCTATGATCACATTTCATTGGAATCTCACAGAATAAAAGCATAGATAGGCATGGTAGATCTTTCCTATTTACTTGCTTTACACAATGATCCTTAATTTTTATGTGAAAATAGATTTAATATGCACTAGAATTTAAATTTTGCATAGAAATATACACTGTAATTGCATGCTTAAAAGAACTGCTATAAATAACTATGTGCTTATTCTAAATCTTGCTATATCAATATTCTGTTGACTTTTAATTTTTAATTCTACTGTACTTTAGATTCTCTCTGTAGCTTGACTGGTCTTTACATGTAGTTTTTTTTTGTTTTTTGGCCAGGACATTATTATTACTAATAATACCACTCTGTAAGGCAGCAGACAAAAAGTATTGTAGAATCTACATTTCCACACAAAGAACACTTTTACATATAACTGTCTCATATACAATATTAAGTCACTAGTTATAAGCTTAAACAATGGAACACAAAAGATAATTTCCTTACATTTAGATGTATTACCTGCATAAGCCAGTAGTGAATATCCACCTTTGTTGAAAGTGTATTGCAAAGCCCAGAGCCCAGAGCTCCTGGCATTCTGAGGCAGAGAAGTTAGGAGAGAAGTACAGGGAGGACTGACTGTAGATGGATTGTAAGCGTGATAAACTTCAAGTGGCTTACATGAAGTATGCTGCAGTCTTCCAAGAATTAAATAGCTGTAAGAAGCAAGTATTGTATCATTTCTGCTTGAACTTCTAGCTACATGGTATGATTTAATCATGAAGGAAATCTTGAAGTCTTTGGCAAATTTAGTTATGTTCAGTTAAATGTAGTTTAGTTATTCTGTCCATAATCAGGATAGAAATGAAACCTAGAGTTAGAAAATAAAGTAGCTACTCTTACAGGCATGAGAAATGCCAATCTATAGGCTCTACCTGGATACTCCCTAGTCAGTGATGAGCATCGCCTGAATGCACAAAAGCACATTTCAACAGTGAATTTACAAAGACCTCTTTTCCATAAAGAGCAGCAGCAATTCATCTGTTTGACAGATGCTTTGTAATTGTACAAAGCACTCATGATTCTCAAAATGTTATGGAGAATTTCATCTTCCCATACCTGATAGTATTTGGTCTATTGCAGGGGCTTAGTGCATGCCAAGATGTAAAGTGAGGGCAAATCATTTTATCATCTGTTCAAGTTCCTTTTCATTCCATGCTTGGTCCATCTCATCAAACTCAAATAAATATAGTCCTAAAACTTAAAAATGACTCCAGCTTTTTGTTAAATAACAATACCTTCTGGGAAACATGACTAGTGAATAATGTTGACAACTATTTACTTTGAACACAAACCAACATTGATTTTACTTTGTTTGTCTATAGTTTTCCTTTTGTACCTTCTTCTTATTTCAAGGGATAGATATTTGTTAGCAAATTATATATGCAATACTATATTGTAATTTGTCAGAAAAAATGGTAGTCACACATGTTTATTGCACTAAGTTTAGAGAGCACACTGGTAGTCTTCACATTTGGGGTACAGACTATTTAAAACTCTTTATAATTGCATACGTTTAACAAACCTTGATATGTTGAAATGAATCAAATTTCCTCCTACACTACTGGTTATTTATTTGAACAATGTGGAAGTACTTTGCTGTGGATCTTTCTTTTTATTTTCTTTTAAACAGGACAGCTTCCATATTTATCATTGCTGAAAGAATATTCTATAAATCATGATGTGGGAGGGTCTTCAATTTGTGTTGATTTCATTGGTTAATAAAGAAACTGGCTTGGCCCTTTGATAAGACAGAAAATTAGGTAGGCAGAGCAAACAGAACAGGATGCTGGGAAGAAGGAAGTGAGGTCAGATACGATGAAGCTCCAGCCCAAGATGGACGTACACTAGAATCTTTTCCGGTAAGCCACCACTTTGTGGTGCTACACAGATTATTAGAAATGGGTTAGTCAAGATGTGAGATTTAGCCAAGAAGAGGTGGAAACTATTGGGCCAGGCAGTGATTAAAAGAATACAGTTTCTGTGTAATTATTTTGGGTAAAGCTAGCCGGGTGGCGTTAAGCAGCCCGCCGCTCCTTCTACAAAATCAGGTGAAAAATTGCTCTGAAAATTCCTTTCAGAATGTGTTTTCAAATGAGTTTCAAAATGTGCTTTCTATAAGATTACTTTCCATTTTGCATTTTGCTCCATATCTAGAATCTGTAAACAGAGAATTAATGAAATATTGTACCCAGAACTTTTTAATGAATGAATTGATTGGTGGAGCTTCTGTAACAAGTATTTTCTATGTACCATTGATCTTACTGTCAAAATTAAGCTATGGACAAGATTTATATTTGTCCAGCTCAGTAATATTGCTCTTTGAGCATCTATCTCCTCATGTTTTAAGAAGTTACCAGTAAGTGATACTGATGGTCCAAAAAGTTAATTGAAATATCAGCATATTGCTTTACTATTAACCATAACTCTCAATGATGTCCATTAATTCTATTTTTATGAATGTTTGGGCTCTCCAAGAAACAAATATACTCATTCTTTTTTTACATTCTATATTAACATTAATTATCAATTCAGAATAGAGTGTAGATAGTATTGGTGTGGGGCCATGATCTGTATTCTGTCAATCAATTATATTTTAAATAAATGCTGATAGGCCAGTAGCCATGCAGATAGTATAGGCAGAACAACCAGACAGGAAGTAGACGTGTGTCAAGGAGAACAGGAAAATTCTGGGAAGAAGGAAGCCCATTCCTCTGCAGTTGTGAGCCAGCCACAGAAGCAAGATGTGATTGCCTCAAAGAAAAAGGTGCTGAGCCATGTGGATAATAGAGACAAGAATGATGTAACCCATCATTCTTATATACAATATAAGAGCTAATACAAAGTCTGAGCTAATGGGCCAATCAGTTTCTAGTTAATATAGACCTCTGTGTGATTTCTTTGGGACTTAAAGACTGCAGGAACTGGGCAGGACAGAAAACCCGACAACATAGTATTTGGGAGATGATTAAGATATTTGGGTTCTAATCCTATACCTAACATTAAATAGCTTCAGATCTTGGGCAAATTTTATATCTTCAGACCTTGTTTAATAGTATGTCAGACTATAGTATGGTTTCTTTTTGTTTTGTTTTTCAAGACCTGGTTACTCTGTGTAGCTTTGGAGCCTATTCTGGAGCTCACTCCGTAGAACACACTAGCCTCAAACTCACAGATCTTCCAGCCTTTGCCTCCTGAGTGCTGGGATTAAAGGCATGTGACGACACTGCCCATGTTAGCACAGTTTCTTAAAAGGTACATTAATAAAGCCAGAGTTGCAGATTAAAATTTTATCATTGCCACTTACCACATTGTGCACTCTCCCCAGTACAAAGAATAATTCTAATAGGATTAGAGAAGGATAAAGTTTATTAAGGAAAATGATTTTAGAGTGTAGCATAGATAAATATTAGCTGTACTAATATTAGCATTGACTAAATATTAACTGTACTAATCTAGAAAATTGATCCATAAAACAAATCTGGTTTCAAATCTTCCAATTCTGTACTTCAGCTCGTATGATTAGGCATAACCTCCTTGGGAATAATACCTTTTTCAACGTGATTTTCCAAAGCACTAGTACAGCATTGCTCTAAACTGTTTCAGGAATCAAAGTAATCAGCTAATATCTATATTATAGAAAGAAAAAACTCAATTTTCCATTAGCCACCATTGCTAGAAAGTTTTCCAATATCAGTTTTATTCAAAACTATGGAGCTTAAAGAAAAGTATGTAAAGTATCATTGTCAGCAAAGATGAACTATTTGAAGCTGTTGACTGACTTTTAGATCCTGGTTCCCAACTGGAGATTGACAGTATATCATAAATTAAAGTTAGAGTAAGTGAAAGGGGTGGTTTAAAATGAAGTGGTAGGTACATTTATTAAATTATTTAGGCATTTCAAAAATGGAAGATAATTACATTGAGAAAACAATCTGTAAAACCAATACTTAGCAATTCTGACATTTAAAACTCACCTTGTCGTCCATTTACAATTACAATTGCTTCATGTTTTCTTAAAACTTAAAAGTCTTTTTTACCTTATTATTAGAAGAAACTGTATCTTATGAAAAGGAATGTTAAAGATGGCAGCATTACAACACAGTGTTTTCTCCAAAGGACAAGGAACAGAGGATCTAGATGTTTGAGTCAAAGCAGAGCAGATGACCATTATTTATAGTTAAAGTTGTAATAAACATTGATCTTTGATTCTTTGATCTTCTATAAAAAAAGAAAAGGAATGTTAAAAAAAAAGAAAGGAATGATTGTAAAGATTATGTAAATACTAAGTTCACTCAGAACTCACTCATAATAACTAAGATACATGCCTCACTGCAATTCCACATTATAATTATAATTCCCTACAAATATGACTATCTCCTTAATGGACAGGAGCTTTTTTTGGAACAAAGACTGTATGTTACTGTCATTTGAATCATCAAAGTCTAGTACATTACCTGGTGCATAGAAGCTGCTTAAAAAAATGTAATAAGTGACTGAATAGAAATAGGGAGAAAAAAGGAATTATCTCAATATTACTATTCATGGCTCCAACAGGAAACATCAACTCGGAGCTTTTACTTAGGTTCTCTTTTATTTTTTTCTTGCTTAGCAATTATCTGACTATTATCAGAAAGGGATGGATGAGCAGCTGCTGTCGATTCTTAGGATTACAAAGAGTAACTTTGCTGGAGACAGCTTAGCAAGCTGGAGCTATCAACAATGTTGTTTGATGCCTGAATAAAACCACATCGATATGTTTCTGACAGTTGATTTTCATTCCCTTCTCAGTGAAACATAATGGAATAACGAAATGACTGATACCAATTAGTTATGACAGGTTTTGCTGTAGAACTACATTTGTCTATTCTTACATTCTAGGACTCTGAAACTTTTGTAAGATAGAAAAATGCAAAATGAGTTCAAAGAAAGACCCACAAAACAGTGGTACTAACTGGTCTGTCCCTGTATATTATGTCTGCCCCTATAGTACTTTTCTTATCACTTGCGACCACGCACTTTATTTTTTTTAACTTTTTTTTTATTGAGAAAAGGAGAAAAAAAAACAAGTTTCCAACTCCTCCCAGCCTCCCATTTCCCTCCCCCTCCTCCCACCCTTCTCCCCCTCCCACCACTCCTCTCTCCCTCCCTCTCCAGTCCAAAGAGCAGTCAGCGTTCCCTGCCCTGTGGTAAGTCCGAGGTCCTCCCCCCTCCGTGCATTTCTAGGAAGGTGAACATCCAAACTGGCTAGGCTCCCACAAAGCCAGCACATTACGTAGGTTCAAAACCCTGTGCCATTGTCCTTGGCTTCTCATCAGCCCTCATTGTTCGCCATGCTCAGAGAGTCCAGTTTTATCCCATGCTTTTTCAGTCACAGTCCAGCTGGCCTTGGTGAGCTCCCAATAGATCAGATCCACTGTCTCAGTGGGTGGGTGCACCCCTCGTGGTCCCGACTTCTTTGCTCATGTTCTCCCTCCTTCTGCTACCCCTGGACCCAGCAATACCACTCTTGGGAATATACCCAAGAGATGCCCTATCATATAACAAGGGCATTTGTTCAACTATGTTCATAGCAGTATTATTTGTAATAGCCAGAACCTGGAAACAACCTAGATGCCCTTCAATGGAAGAATGGATGAAGAAAGTGTGGAATATCTACACATTAGAGTACTATGCTGCGGTAAAAAACAATGACTTCTCAAATTTTGCATGCAAATGGATGGAAATAGAAAACACTATCCTGAGTGAGGAAACCCAGAACCAAAAAGATGAATATGGGATGTACTCACTCATAATTGGTTAGAAAATTATGTTTATGGCTAGAAGCCATAAACAAGGGTCACGGAGTCTACAATCAGTGATCCCAAAGAAGCTAAGTAAGAAGAACCTTCATCTGGTGATGGATGGAGATAGAGACAGAGACCCACACTGGAGCACTGGACTGAGCTCCCAAGGTCCTAATGATGTGACCACGCACTTTAAAAGAAGCTATTTAAGAGAGGAAGGGTATACTCAGGAAATGCATCCCACCATGAAGGGACAAGCATGACAGCAGAAAATACAGCCAACTAGTCACTTTCATCATCAGTAGGAAGAAGAGCGGGAATAAAAAGAGACACTGAACTAGAAAACCTCCAGGAAGGCTCACTTGCTTAAGGGTCCTCTAACTTCTCAAACACCATCTGTGTTTAGACACATTATTCTATGCAGGGGTTTTCACAATCAAACAAATAGAGCCTATATATTTATCTACTTAATTGTTTTTGAGTTATTCCCTTTTATAGATAACTTGGATTCTAAGATGCACAGAGACAATCACAAGGTACTAAAACTATCCCTAAGTGACAGTGAACCTCAAATAACAAATCTCCTCATGATAAGAACTCCCCCTTAAAGTGAAATTACTTCATGATGTGAACTGAGACTTCATCTCAACATAGAAGCTCAATTTTCCCTTCAAATTATATAACAGTAAAAATGCCTTCCACAGACTTACCTCTCAGGACAGGTTCTCAGGTAATGATGAGTCAAACATGACCTGAAAAAAATTAATTTACTCTATTACCTACATGAGTCCCTCAAACCTCTTCTCTCTTCTCTACTCTAAACTCGCTGAGCTTCTTTCAATATCTCAAAAGAGATCTGAGACCAACTAATTTGCTTATCTGGTCTTCTCGATATGGCCATGCTAATGAAAGCTCTTGTTCTCCCCTCACTGCTGTCTTTCAAGGACACATTGTTTGTTAGCATTACTCAATACATGAATTATTGTTTTGTAATATAACTTGTCAATACTTCATATAGGTTTCAAGGATGAAACTACATTTTTTAATTGGATTTCTGTTAATCAGTTCTCCAGAAAGCTTACACCAAACCAGATAATGAGAAATATATAAAATAATGACTACTGTAATATATGTAATATTGATCCCCATTTAAGGGCAGCTATTGTGTAGATTTGACAAATATTTTAAGTACTTGGTTCAAGCTGAAGATCAGAAAAGCGAAGTAGTAAAGTCACTAGAAAGTTCTTACTTCTATCAAGGTTCAGACAAAGAATGTATAAAATTTAATTATTGTTTAATTTATTTAAAAGTTTATATGTATAGGTTGTTTGCCTGCATGTGCATTTATGTACCACATGTGAGCCTGGGTGCCACAGAGGTCACAAGAGGGTATTGGATCTCCTGAAACTGGATTCAGATGGTTGGGAGACAATATGCAGGTGTTGGGAACCCATATCCAGTCCTCTGTGAGAATAAGTCTTTTAACCCCTAAGCCACCTCATGAACCCCAAATAATGACTAAAATATAAGACAGTATCACAAAGAGTATCAAGACAGATGGTATGGCAAGGATTATCATTGCTAATATGATACCATACAGATGATTTTGAAAATAATTTCACAGGATTTTTATTTATAGTAAGTTTCTATTTAACTTTACAAAAAATAATTTGAAGCACACACACACAAACCCATTCCCTTAATCAAAACTGTTTCCAGGAAAATAAAACATTATGTCCACAAAATACTAATGCATAGATGATATATGTTCATAAATAAATTATTCATGATAGCCCAAACTGAAAGCAAATAAAATGATCATCAAAACGTGATTGCATAAACAAATTATGATAGAGCTGAACAATATGATACTACTTCATAAAAAAACTAAAGTACTAGTATATGCAGCAACAAAGACTTATTTGACTAAATGAAGCAAAATGGATGTGAAGACTTAATATCATATAATACCAATTATAAAATAAGAAAAATAACATCATTGATAATTAGTTTTCAGGTATGGGAGTAAAGGCATATTACTATAAGGAAAACTTAGGAAGCATTTTTAGTGATGAAATAATCTATGCACTGATTATAGTGATGGCTAAATTATTGCACTCTTTTTATTGCTCATTGAATGATAGAAGTTTTATATGTAATTTATATGTCATAAAATATTTTTTAAAATGATTTATAAAATGTTATCCCTTAACAAGCAGCCACGTTTCTTGCAAAGATGCACCAAAAATTTTTATGTTGGTGAAAGTTGCAAAAACTAAAGTAAAATCATAGTCATTTTATATCATATACCAAGTCATTATCCTCCATAAATATTTTGCTGTAAATTATATTTTTATATGACTTTCTGAGTCGAGGATTGAAATATGAGAGTATTAGTTTTGTTGTCCATTGTGAAGAAACAACATGGATTTGAAGGGAGAGGTTGGAAAGAGAATAGAGGGGATTGCTTGGCATATGCTAATGAATGTTACATTAACATTGGAATCCATATTGGACAAAAGATGATAGAAAAATAATAAAGAAAATTTAAAAAAGAAATGAAGTTATTTACTATACATTTAATTGACAATGCTTTCAAATTTGTTGGTCATTTGATTTTCAAAATAACCATGGATTAAATGAAATCATCAGCAGTCAAATATTTATAGTCGAAAAATGTACAGCACACAGAATTAGAACTTGTCCAAGATCAGAGTGGCACAGTTGAAAAATGTTTTCCTAAAGTTATTACCAAGCAGTAAAGATGTTCAACAGTTGCTACCAGTAACACCATTTAATTTTTCTTCATGTTCAATTTCTTCTTTTTTAACTAGGTGACTCACAGGTTCAAATTGAAAGTGGCAAATCCAATTTATTTTAGAATATTTCTAGAATTTATATGTAGGAATCTAGGCAAATAGCTTCCAATTGGTAAACATTTTTAAAAAAAGATGGTGAGAAGAAGTAAAGAAATGAAACTAATGAAACAGTAACTGAAAACTATCATATTCACTCAGGAATTGAATCCAGATCAGTGCAATTTTCCACATCAAGTTCATTCTCCACAACAAAAGGCATATCTCAAAGAGCGCATTTTTAAAAAAAATTCTAGATAAAAAGTACAATAACACAATGCTTTTAACCTTCTTTTGGAATTTATTGTCACCATCTCCAGACTAAATAAATTATTTGACATTATTTAATGTTGCATGCATATCCTGATATGTCCAATCATTCTAATTTGATCTCTGATTAAGTGTTGCAGGAAAGGCCTGCTTATTCTTTCTGGCAACCTGGCTAGATTAGCCCCAAAATAACTACATAGAAATTGTATTAATTAAATCACTGCTTGGCCCATTCGCTCTAGTTTCTTATTGGCTAATTTTTACATCTTAAGTTAACTGTGTATCGCCACGTGGCAGGGGCTTACTGGTTAAAATTCCCAGTATCTATCTCAGGAGAATCCATGGAGTCTCTCTGACTCTATTTTCTTCCTCCCAGAATTCAGTTCTGTCTTCTCTGCCTACCTAAGTTCTGCCCTATCAGGCCAAGGCAGTTTCTTTATTCCTTAACCAATACAAGCAACACACAGAGGGGACTCCCACCTCAATTAAGTACATGCAATTTCCTTAAGGAATTCTCAAACTAATATTACAACTAAATTAGATAAACATTTGTACCACAAAATGACTTAACTGCCTAGTGAGACATTATCATTTTTATGATTTTGTAATGAGCCTAGCCTTTAATAGCTGAACTACCTCCCCAACCTTCATTTTTTTAAAAAAAATATTTATTTATTTTACCTACTGGTCACAGTTTCCCCACCCTTCTTTCCTCCCAGTCCCTCCCTCTGACTGCTCTTCATAAATTTATTTTTAAGGTCATTTTCTTCTTCTGCATTGGCATGTTCTGGTCTTGCTGTTGTAGAATCATGAGTTTCTGGTGTTGCCATATTGGTCTTTATGTTGTCCAATATATTCTTACATTACCATCTACCCATTTCTTCCTCCAATTGTTACAGGTAGAGCCTGTGTCTCTGGTGGGGTGGTCTTTCTTCCTCCATTCAGTGCTGGTAGGGCCTGTTGTTATGTTTGTTACTTTCTCCAGTTGCAGGGCAGCCTGTGGCTCTGTTTGTTGCTAAAGCAGCTAAGAAACTGCTGCTGCATGGTCACTGGCCTGCAATAGATGGGGGTCGAGAATCTTATTTTTAGAAGAATTATAGCCTATCCTGTCACTTTAGGTGTATTCCTGTTATCTACAAATGGTTTTGCTAAGTAATAATAATAAATTAAGATCACTAAGAAATGAATCTACCTGTGTATTTAAAAGAAAATTAGGTTATCCTCTTAGTCAAAACCCACCGTTCTATTCCTTTCTAAATAGCTAGATGTTTGATTTCCAATGAAAAATCATACTAAAAATAAATGAAAAAAATAGTCACTAGAGTAGGGACTATAAATTATGCAAGATTTACTATCCCATCTTCTCCTTCCCTAAAACCAACATCATCTCTAAAATAACAGTTTGGAGGTAGATAATCTTTTACCTTTAAGGTCAAGTGTGCTAAATGTCACTGTAGACAATAAAAAATAGACAAGTAAAAATAAAAGTGTCCACCTAATAACATCTTAATGTATTTTTAAAGTAGCTTCTTCACACATGATGTTCTCATATTTATCTTAAATTGTGAAATTGAAAGTTACAGAGAAAAAAATTAAATGTTCCAAAATATACATACATTTCAGTGAGCTCTGTTTCTCATAAAACCAATAAAACAAACATTATGAAAAAGCAATGTATTAACAGTGCTTTAGAACTCTATTTGGAGAAATGTTGTCTATGATATTACACAGAATGCAAAAATGTCTTTAGTGGCATTTCACTTGTATTTTAATAAATAAAACTTGCCTGAATATCAGAAAAGTAAAACAGCCACACTGCCCATCTTTATAGACCCAGCAGAAATAACACACACCTTTAATCCCAGAAGTCACACTAGCTTGCCATAGAAACCAGGGGCAATTAATTGTGCATGCCTTTAATCCTATAATTAGAGTGGATTACAAAATGGGAGGAGACAGCTCTCAGTTCATTCTCATTCTTAGATTCCTGGAGGTCAGATGACCATATTTGTATTGAGGTTAATATAAGTGTCAGTGGCTGGCTGCTTTACTTTTCTGCCCTTCAGGTTGAAACCTAGTTTCTTTCTCAGTTTTTATTAATCATGTATCATTTGGTTCCCAACTTTTGGGGGCATGAATTTATAAAAAAGCCATTTGCCAGAGGCTTTTTAGCCACCAGGCTGGCCAAAGATGGGATAAGAAACATAGAGGGAGGCTTGTATTAATTGTAAACTGTTTGGCCTATTAGCTCAGGCTTACTATTAACTAGCTTTTATAACTTAAATTAGCCCATAATTCTTATCTATGTTTAACTACACAGCTTGGTATTTTTTCTCGGTGCAGCATTTTCATCTTGCTTCCTCTGTGTCTGGGAGGTGACTACAAACTTTGCCTTTCCTCTTCCCAGAATTCTCTTAGTCTGGTTGTCCCGCCAATACTTTCTGCCTAGCTATTGGTCAATCAGTTTTCGCTTAAACCAATACAAGTAACAAATTTTTACAGGGTACAAAATTATTAGACCATAGCATGACATAATCCCTCTCTATTAAATGTAAATATTAAGTAATTATATAAATATGCTTTTCAAAAATCAACCCATCAAATACATTTATCTTATTAAGTAAATGGAGGGTAAAACAACATTTTCATTTATTATCTAAGTTGTATTTGTTCTGAATCTTTGGACTGATAGATTCTATAGTATCACACACTTCTAGGATAAAAAGCCCATATTCTTATAGTTAAGGAAAACTTATAGTTAAGTAGAACTATCTTTCAACTCTTTTTTTTTCTTTTGGCAGTTTTCCATTTCTCTCTACTTGGCTACTAGAGATCAAATAATCAGAGTCGATTCAAATCTAATAACAACAGCAGCCAATCTATATATCACAGTGGTCAAAAATTTTACTCCAAAGATATGCTGTTCAGCAATCTTATATTTAGAAATATAACAATACATTCAGCAACAAGCTTATCATTGTTAAACATGTGTGTCTACTGGACTTTTAATGTTTCTTGTTGGTCTATAAAAAAGTCATCTTAATTACTTACATCTTATATCCTTGAAAAGAATCTTTGCATGGCACCTCATACAATCTCCTCACATGATATTTCCATTTCTCTTTGAGTTCTAAATCTAGTTTTAAGCCATATATTAAATGAAACATTTTAGTGGTCAAGATGTACTATTACATATTCTTTTTTTTTATTAAAAATTTCTGCCTCCTACCTGCCTCCCTTTTTCTTCCCCCTACCACTATTACATATTCTTGATTAGGTCAAATGTTACAGTGATTCTGTAGAGGGACTTTTGGTGGTTTGAATGAGAATGGCCTCCAAAGTCTCTTATATTTGAATGTTTGGTCTCCAACTGGAACTCTTTGACAAGGATTAGGTGGTATGGGTTTGTGGGAGATGTGTTGCTGGCAGTGGGCATCAGGCTTTTAAAAGCCCATGCCAGGCATAGTCTCTACCCCTGTATGTCTCTCCCCCAGTCATGTCTGTTAATCAGGATGTAAAACATTCAGCTACTGTTCCATCAATATGCCTATTTGCCTCCTATCATGATGGTTATGGACTAACCCTCTAAAACTATAAATAAGTCCCCAATTAATGTTTTCATTCTTAAGTTCAGCCTTAGCCATGATGTGTCTTTGCAGCAAAAATATCAGAGCAAAGACAGGACTATAACTATTGTTAGGCATAACTCCTACAAATCCTTGTCTTCAATCTCTAGGCACTCAAAACACATTCCTCACCCTATTATATCTCCTTCAAATCACTTTCCCCCATACTTTGGCAATACAGCACCTTCATGTATCCCAACAGTGTATTTTTCTTTCACTATTAGGACATGAATCACAAGTGTTACATATGGTAGGCACATACTTGAGCAGTGTCCTACATTCCAACTCCTATACCATGACACTCTTTTTATTTTATTTTTAAAAGCAATCTCGTGAATTTTTATCCCATTCTTAAAACCCTTTCAGGGAGTTAAAATAAAACTTGAAACAAAAGCAGTATTCCTAAATCTCTTTGTGAAGATGCAATGACTGTCCCTTAGGGAAGAGGAACATTATCTTGAGGTCTTATGCTGCCCATTCTTGCCACCTGGGCAGCTGAGAGAATGAATAAAATCAAGTAATGAAAACGAAAAAGCCTTATAAAAAGGAAGATTTGAATAGCTTCCAGGGACAGCAGAGAATTGTTATTCAAATGGAAGGATCTGCTTCAATCATCTGAGAAACTATTTTTTTGACAATAAGTATGAAACCTCACAGCAATTAAAGTTATCTTGCTAGCTTGCTCCATCAATGTTTCTTCCATTGTGTCTCTGCATTTACTATTCCAGTAGTATTCACTGTCAAGGACGAGTGATTACTGAAGCAGTCAGTGCAGTAAGAATCCCTTTCTCAGCCATGCAGAAACTCAGGACTATGATTCTCTTTAAATAGAGAAAGTTTTGATATACATTAAGATAAACCAACAATGAAAATAGATTTAACCGAGAAGAAACCAATAACTTTCTCTTTACCCTTCATTTCTCCTGCAGGTATAGTAACAGGGCTATGGAAAAGAGTAAATGTCCGATTCTTATTCTGATAAGGTAATAATGAATAATTCTCAGCTCAATGATAAGGAATTGCTAAAGTCTTTGGTCACACAAAGTAAGAATATGTTTTTTCACTGTAATTTAAGCTTGAGGTCTATACATGGAGATGGTTTTGGTCACTTAGCAACAACAGAGTATGCAGCTTGAGCCCTATCTTCAGATATCTCCATGAGTTATGTTTGTGCTATACCACTGTTCCATCTGTAACTTAATTATTTAATTTAATTAATTTTCCAGGCTCTAAAAATTAGAGGTGAAGGAAATGGCAGAGATTGGAAAAGAACAGAAAGACCACCACCAAGATAGGAAGTGACTAATTGTATTTATTAATTCATTCATTCATGTACTCATCAAACTCATATTGACTGTGTAATAAGTGACACACCAAGTATTAATTGTTAAGATATAAAAATACTTGGATGTCCCCCATATATTATTTTTTAAGGGTATAGGTATTTGCTTCATTTACTATGTAATCTTTGTCTACATACAATGAACAACATTCTTAAGCAGATACTAAACACTAAAGTGTACTGAAAGCAGAGAAATTTAGGGAAAATGCTGAAATTTGCAAAGGGAGAGTGCCCAAACTGTTATGAGTCAGAGTGGGCTTGGAAAGTAGAGAGTTAGTTAGGGAAGATTTGGAATGCGGATCATTTTAATAGTGGTCACACAGAATATGCAGAAAGCATCCTCCTTAATAGAACATGTTTATGAAACTTCATCTGGTTTGTTATTCCTCAAGCATCACATATTCTGTGCTTTCATCAGATAAGCCAAATTAAAATTATGTATATACTGTCAGCCATACAAAGTAACCGCGGAATAGTTTTTAGTATGATAAAATTAGGTTCAGTCTAAATGAAATCCAACTGCAGATGAATGGGAATTTTAATGACTTTTAGAACAAAATGAAATCAGACTACTGACTTTTATTTCCCACAAGTGCACTAACGTGGACATGGTTTTCAAAATACAAAGAAGTGGATAAAAGTATTCAGTATTTGTTTTAAACCATGGTCAAGAGTTAGTCTCGGCTTTTGATCAGCTCTTTAAATTTTTGTGGTTCTATTTTTCCTGGAATAGCTTAAAAGCTGTTTACTGTGTTGGAGACTTTGGAGTTAATTTTAATTTTGGCTATTGTTTAGAAAAGATGGGCTGTCTGTGGAGATATGAAGTATAGTTTTCCCATACAACAGATGTTTATTTTGTATTGAAAATATGCTGCTGTACTTGTTTTATACCATTTTTAAACCTGTGGTGGTATTAATGGAAAATTCAGGGATTAAAATACCATGTAATACCAAAAATAGAGTTGATCATGCTCAGGACTACAATGAATGGTGGTATATTAATAACAGTCTTTTTTCTTGTCTAAGTATCTATGCTATAAAATGAAACTTTCTATGTTTGAATCCCACTACTACCAGAACATGCTGAATTATGTATGAAAAATATATAAGAAATCCAAAATCATAGCCAAAAATATTTCATCTTCTCCAATCATATAAGAAAAATAAGAACCATTGTGAGTTTGGTATTTTGAGTTGTTTTCTTAACCAAAGCATGAATCTTCTTTGACTCCTCTATTCCCTCTGATATTTCTTGCCAATGAAATGTGTTTATAGGTAAAGAGAAATTAAATTGAATTAACGTCATTTACTGTAAGGCAAAATTACAACAAATGTACATATTTTTGTGTAAGATATCACTAAATAGTCCTAGTTAGCCTAGATCTCACTGTCTCCATTGTGTTCACATTTTAGTGAATGTAAAGTCAAACTAAGCACAGGTGTTTCCCTATTCATCCTCAACAACCAAGGAGAACATGGGAATCCTGTCTAAAAGCAATGCTTTCTTTAACAAAAGAAGCACGGAGATTTCATTCATGAAATCTATGTATAGTAACATAGGAGTTGCCCCATTCCTAAGTATACTCAGCTGAGTATCATCTTGAGCATCCTCAGTTGAAGTTTATAAAGCTTATTTTTAAAAGATGAAAGTCGTAGACATTCATGTATCTGGGCATAATCAGATGGTAGCATAAAGTTGCAATTACAGAAGTCTGCCCTTAAAGGTACTTGAGTCACTTACCAGTCAACAAACTCCCACATGAGACATTTTATTTCTTACTCTTCAGAAAATTGGGGTGGTAGTTAATCCTCTTATTCTACATCCATCTGGATGAGGGGAGTCTACCTAGTTAGAGTGAAATTCTGCGATGGTAAAGCAAATTACATATTAAGATGTAACATGAACAGCCAGGTAACATGAATGGCCAGGCCCTGCTTGTTTGGGTTTTTGTCCTGCCCGTACCCCCAAGCTGTTTAGTCCTAGAGAAAAATCACACAAAGATCTCTGTAAGTTATAAAGCTGATTGGCCCATTAGCTCTAGCCTCTCACTAGCTAACTCTCCCATCTTGATTAACCCATTTTTTTTGATCTATGTTATCCATTTGTCTCAGTACCTTTTTTCAGTGGGGCAGATCATATCCTGCTGTTTCAGTGGTCTGGGCAAGAGTGGGAGGAATCAATTTCCTCCCTCCCAGAATTCTCCTGTTCCCGTTACATCATTTCTACTTCCTGTCTGGTTTTCCTGCCTATATTTCCTGCCTGGCCAATCAGCATTTATTTATAACATGATTGACAGAATACAGACAATTCTCCCACACCATTTAGGATGCTTGGATTAAACAGCTTAATACTTTAAGAAATGAGTGTGTGTGTTTGTGTGTGTGTGTGTGTGTGTGTGTGTGTGTGTGTGTAGGTCAGAGGACAGCTTTCAAGGGTCCATTCTCTTTTTCTACCACATGGATCCCACATATCAAACTCAGAACTCCATGATCGGCATCCAGTGCCTTTTCTTTCTTACCCATCTCACCTACTCTAAATAATTACTTTGTTAAGGCATTTTAAAGCACATCTAAATGTGTCATATATTGTGAATAATTTCAGTTTTACTGATACTTAAAATTTATTTATCCCATAAAATACAGATTTAATGTTCTTGGGAATTCAGGCCAAAGATAGTTAATCAAACAGGACATTCATAATTAAAAAAGGATAATTTTGTTGTCTGTTATTCTCAGTTATAAAAATGTAAATTTAAGGTTTTGATTGAAACATAAAACTAAAAGAGCCTCCATGTTTGGGGAGGTAAATTTATATGCACAAACAAGTCAATGAGGATACAAAGTCAACTGGAGTCATTTACTATATTGATTTTATTATTATCGGTGTTTTTCATTTAGTATGAGCCTCAACCTCTGTCCTCAGAAGCAGAGGTTTAGTGATTCACTTTTATCTTCTGACTCTTGTGCTCTATTTATTCTGGTACAATGGATCCAAGGAGTCATTTAAGAAGAGTTTGCATCTGATAAGACTAAAGGCCGCTCTGAATCCAATTAGGACAATTCTAAGGGTGCTTTGACTTCTCCCATTTTAACATTCTTGATCCCCTTGCTGACATGGGTAAGGGCATCTCTGCATATAAGGAACTGTCATGTTTGTACACTTTGTAAGAGGTAGCCTAAGTGTATTATGTTTATTCTCAACTTGATTTTTATATTATAGTGTTTTGGAGCTAGTTGTTTTTTCCAACCTGAAATGGTACTTTTATGGAGTATTTTATAGAGGCTAAGCTTTACTTTTTTTGTGAAAGCTATTAAGGACTGTCAAAAATAGACACATATTTTAACTAGTTTTTATGTGTTTAGGCTTTAGATGGTCAACATGACCTGGAATGTATTATTGGCCTTTTTAGTTTTGTCAAATGACTGGTGCCTTTATAGTGCATGATAACTCTGATTTACTTACAGTGTCTTAGAATTTTCATCTATCTCCTTTAAAGTAAAAGCAAATTCATTACCCTTTCTGATAGGTAAAAGCAGCCCAAACCTAAGAAGTATTGCTTTTAGTTTTTATTATTAAAATAAATCATATTATAGTCAAATTTAATAAACTCTACATTTTTGGCACTCAGATATTTCCTTCCCTGTCAGTTATTCTTCCCTCCTCTGAAAGACAGTAGACATACAGTAGCCCTGATTCCATGTTGAGGAAAGAAAAGATACTTTCATTTGAAACAGAGATATGGGGTGCTCTCTTCTATCAGAGTACTTTCTTTTTTTTGTCCTTTTTTTTGTCCTTATAAACTGAATGTATTTGATAAAGCTGTAGGAGTAGGGGCCTGGAGCTGAACTTCAAACAAAATATGCAGTATTTCTGTCTTATATGAAATGTCAATAGAACAGATGTAGTACCAAAGGACACTGGCCAGGCCAGGAACAGATTGAGAAATTCTCATTCACCCATCTCGCAATATCTCTGAGATGCTTTCATCTTTTGAAAATGAGTGATTTTTTAAAACATATCAACCCTCAAATTTTCTCAGACTAGAGTTCACTTGAAAAGTGTCTTCATAATAGAGAGAGTGGAAAAAACAGGGGCTGACAAACAGCATAAAATATCTCAGAGTACCTCTAACCAAACAAGTGGAAGACTTGTATTACAAGAACTTTAAATCTTTGAAGAAAGAAATTGAAGAAGACACCAGAAAGTTGAAAGATCTCCCATGCTCTTCGGTAGGTAGAATTAACATAGTAAAAATGGCAATCTTACCAAAAGCAATCAACAGATTAAATGCAATGTCCATCTAAATCCCAGCAAAATTCTTAACAGACCTTGAAAGAACAGTACTCCACTATATATGGAATAGCAAAAAAAAAAAAAAATACAGAAACCCAGCATAGCTAAAACAATCCTGTACAAAAAAATAACTTCTGGAGACATCACAATCCCAGACTTCAAACGCTATTTACTACAAAGCCACAGTATTGAAAACAGCCTGATATTGGCATAAGAACAGACAGGAGGACAAATGGAAGCAAATAGAAGACCCGGATATTGATCCACATACCTTTGAACACCTGATATTTAACAAAAAAACAAGAAATATCAAATGGAAAAAAGAAATCATATTTAACAAATGATTCTGGCATAATTAGATATCAACATGTAGAAGAATGAAAATAGACCTATACCTATCACCATGCAGAAAACTCGAGTCCAAATGGATCAAAGACCTCAACATAAAGTCAGCCACATAGAACCTCATAGAAGAGAAAGTGGGAAGTACACTTGAATGCATAGGCACAGGAGACCACTTCCTAAATATAACCCAAACAGCACAGACACTGAGAAAAATAATAAATGGGACCTCCTGAAACTGAAAAACTTCTGTAAAACAAAGGACAAAGTCTACAAGACAAAATGACAGCCTACAGAATGGGAATCTTCACTAACCCTACATCAAACAGAGGCCTGATCTCCAAAATATACAAAGAACTCAAGAAATTGGTCATCAAAAGAAGAAATAATACAAAAAAAAAAGGGAGTACAGACCTAAGCAGAGAACTCACAGCAGAGAAATCTAAAATGGCTTAAAGACACTTAACGAAATGTTCAACATTCTTAGTCATGAGAGAAATGCAAATCAAAATAACTCTGAGATTCCATATTACACCTGTAAGAATGGTCATGATCAAAAACAATGATGACAACTTATTCTGGAGAGATTGTGGAGTATAGGGAACACTCCTGCATTGCTGGTGGGAATGCAAGCTGGATGTCACTGTGGTGATTTCTCAAAAAATTAGGAAACACCCTTCCTCAAGATCCAGTAATACCTCTTTTGGGAATATATTCAAAAGATGCTCTAGCGTGTATATATTCCATACTTTCTTCATCCATTCTTCCATTGAAGGGCATCTAGGTTGTTTCCAGGTTCTGGCTATTACAAATAATACTGCTATGAACATAGTTGAACAAATGCTTTTGTCATATGATAGAGCATCCCTTGGGTATATTCCCAGGAGTGGTATTGCTGGGTCCAGGGGTAAGTTGATCCCGAATTTCCTGAGAAACCGAAACACTGACTTCCACAGTGGTTGCACAAGATGGCATTCCCACCAGCAATGGATGAGGGTACCCGTTCCTCCACAGCCTCTCCAGCAAAGGTTATCCTTGGTGTTTTTGACTTTAGCCATTCTGACAGGTGTAAGATGATATCTCAAAGTTGTTTTGATTTGCATTTCCCTGATTGCTAAGGAAGTTGAGCACGACTTTAAGTGTCTTTTGGCCATTTGAACTTCCTCTGCTGAGAATTCTCTGTTCAGTTCAGTGCCCCATTTTTTAATTGGGTTAATTAGCATTTTAAAGTCTAGTTTCTTGAGTTCTTTATATATTTTGGAGATCATGCTCAATCATGCCATAAGACCATGTGCTCAACTATGTTCATAGAAGCAATGCTTGTCATAGCCAGAACCTGGAAACAACCTAAATGCCCCTCGACCAAAGAATGGATAAGAAAAATGTGGTACATTTACACAATGGAGTACTACACAGAAGAAAAAAAAATAGTGACATCTTAAATTTTGCAGGCAAATCGATGGAGCTAGAAAACATCATTTTATTTATTTTTTTACACTAATAGAAATATAATTTTATTACATCTTTTCACTATAGAGTGTTTAAATATATTGATAACCTTACTTCCATCTTCCCATTACACAGTATCTCCAGCATCCAGCAACCAGTACTCTACTCTGAACTTCTCTACCTTTCAGTGCTTTTCCAAACTTTCCTATGATAGGAGTCAACTGTTGCTTGCTTTTCTGTATCAGCATTAATTTAGTTAGCACAACGATCTCCCGTTCCAATCATTTGTTGTTGCAAATCATAGAATTTCATTCCTTTTATGGCTAAATAGTATTCCTGTCGCATATAAGTGATATTTTGTTTATTTGTTCATCAGCCATTTCCATTCTTTACTCTTATGAATAGTGCTGCCATAGACATGGAAGTCTAGGTGTCTCTTAAATATGATTTCATTTCTTTTGAATAAACATACGTTATTAGTATTTGTATAGTTCTGTATTTAGAGATCATCATTCAGATGTTCTTAATTTCATACTACCCAGTGTTCCTATACCTTCTCATAAGTTTCCCCCATAATATTCATTGTATGTAAATTAGTAAGTAAATATGCACATAAATTAGTTACTCGCTGACATTTTGACTTGCAGTCCCCTGATGAGAGTGATACTGAGGCCATTTCTATACCTGCTGGCTCTGTGCATTCTTTCAAAAATGATTTCTAAATCTCTTCTAGCTCAAATAATATTTTGCTTGTTAGATTTGCTACTGAGTTGTGTAAATATCTTGTAATTTTGGAAATAAATTCCTTACTTCTTAATTTACTTTTCTTAAGGTTTAGGTGTGAAGTGTCTTCTGAAAAAGCCCACTTTCCTCTTTGATTTTTGGGGTTTTGAACCTACGTAATGTGCTGGCTTTGTGGGAGCCTAGCCAGTTTGGATGTTCACCTTCCTAGAAATGCACGGAGGGGGGAGGACCTAGGACTTACCAAAGGGCAGGGAAATCTGACTGCTCTTTGGGCTGGAGAGGGAGGGGGAGAGGAGTGGGGGGAGGGGGAGAAGGGTGGGAGGAGGGGGAGGGAAATGGGAGGCTGGGAGGAGGAGGAGGAAATTTGTTTTTTTTTCTCTTTTCTCAATAAAAAAAAAACTAGCCAGCACAACCATATACCTATGTAATTAAACTGGGTACATAGTTTTTCATTTCTGTGACTAACTACCTGAGCACCACCTCTAAAAAGAGGAAAGAATTATGCTCTCTCATGTTTCAGTCAATTGTTCACTGACTCCATCTTTCTGCAAGAAAACATCATTTTAAATGAGGTAACCCAGATACAGAAAGACAATTATCACATGTACTCACTCATAAGTGGTTTTTAAACATAAAACAAAGAAAACCAGCCTACAAACCACAATCCCAGAGAATTTAGACAATAATGAGGAAACTAAGAGAGACTTACACAGATCTAATCTACAAGGGAAGTAGAAAAGCACAAGATCTCCTGATTAAATTGGGAGCATGGAAATCTTGGGGGGGGGTTTGAAGGGTGATGGGAGAGGCAGGTAGGGGAGCAGAGAAAAATGTAGAACTCAATAAAAATCAATGCAAAGAAAGGGTAAAAGGGGGGGGGGGCTGATCTGTTTCTCCCCAAAAAGGAACAGAGTTTTTCACAGCTAAACTAATATATATTTTGACCACCATATTTTCCTAGATTTTTGTCCATCATAAAAGTTCCAGATCCCACCACAACCAGGTTATGCTCCAAAGCTACAGGGAGACCCTGTCTCAAAAAACAAAAAATACAAACAAAAGTTCCAGTTGCATTTGGTTCTTTTATCTTTTTTTTTCTCTAGATTGTGCCATAAGGAAGAATCATTGAGAAGCCATATTTAGAATCTATTAATGTCTTCCTTGTCTTGTTTTGAGTGTGTAATTAATAAAAAATTCAAATTTCCCAAAAAAGGAACATTGAAATAGTTTATATTTTATATTTTGTACTTGGAAGTAACTGTATCAGTGTGAAGAAAAAAAAAAAGTTAATGACCAGGATGCTGAATAGATGAATCAGGACTTAAGAGCACTTGTTGGGAACAAAAGTACAGAGGACATGGGTTCAATTTTCTGGACCCACATGGTGGTTCAACATGAGTAACTCCAGTACCAGGGTATCTGCCTCCCTCTTCTGACCTCCATAGGCACGAAGCATGCATGTGGTGCACATACATATGTTCAATTTGAACATATATGCACATAAAATAAAAAAAATTAACCTTAAAATATTTAGTCACTGTTATTTGTAGTGGAGACCCTAGAGAAAAGTAATTTTGCATTATTTACCATATATAAGTTATTTAAGTCTAAAATAGTTTCATGTTTACTAAAATACGTAAATACATGTTGTTTCTTCTACAGATTTTAATAAGCTTAGATTGGGGATTTATATTTATTAATTAATTAGCTTGTACTGGTTTTGGCATCTTCAAGGTACCCCAAATCAACAACTTAAGAAGGCTGTCTCACACTTGCCACTAGGCATTGGGCAAGGGATATTATCCCAATTGTAGGATAATTCCAATTAAATTATCTTGCATGAACAAATATAGATAATATAATAGAATTTCCATATGGATTTTTCTAACATTTTTTAGAGTTACTTATCCCTCCTCTTACCCCCACTCTGCCCTATTGATTTTAACTGTTATTTTTAGATTTTGAATGAAATGAGAATATCAGTTAAATAAAATCAGTACTTCTGTGTATTTTCATGACAAAAGAGAAACTCCCTCAAATTAATATGCTTGTTACACTGGAAATAATAATCATTTTGACTTCAATATTTAACATACAAGGGACAATTTTGATTAGAGAGTAGGCTGTCAAAACACTGATGTGGGAGGGTCATCTGTCTATGTGTTACTTTCATTGGTTAAATAAAGAAACTGCCTTGGTTTTTTGATAGGGCAGGATTTAAATAGGTAAAGTAGAATGAACAGAATGCTGGGAGAAAGAAGCAGAGTCAGGCAGTCGCCGTGGCTCTCCTCTCCAAGGTGGACGTAGGTTAGAATCTTGCCGGTAAGCCACAAGAAGAGGCTAGAGATAATGGGCCAGGCAGTGTTTTAAATAAATACAGTTTCTGTGTTACTATTTCCAGGGCTAAGATAGCCTTGCGGGAGCCAGGTGGGATGAAAAACAGGCCTGCTTGCCTCATCATTACAAAACACAAGCAGATTTATTACAATGTACACAGTCTCTAAACATATAAGCAAACATATACCACACATATGCACATAAACATGCATAAAAGTTATTTTAAGAAATCTAAATATTTTATTGCTCTTGTTAGATTTATCTCATTATTTGTCAGCTAAATTTAAATAAAATATAGTACATAAATAAAAATAATTACATTTTAAGGGACATATTCTTTATCTATCTATCTATCTATCTATCTATCTATATTTACCTCTGTTTCTTTCTCTCTGCAGTTGTTAATTTCTTGTAGCTTTTTATCTAGGAGTGGGGCCCTGTGAAATTTTCCCTATACACATTAGCATGTCAATTATCATCGTTTAAGCCTTGTATAAGTAGCCATATTGTTGAAAATTCATGGATGTAGCTTTCCTCTCAGCTCTAGAAGTTCACACCTTGCTTCTCTATTCTCTGACTATTACAATCTCTCCATCCTTAACTTCAAAGTTCCTTTAGCTTTAGATGGAGGAGTTGTATTATATATGTGTCAATGAGTCTAGGGATCATAATTATTTGTTCTCTGCAATTTAATCAGCTGTGGCTTCTATTGGGGCCACCAACTATTACAAAGAGAAACTGTGATGAAAGGTGTGAGCTACACTATCATATGGGTGTAGAATAATTATTTAGAATGCAGTTAGTACTTGCACTGGTTTAATAAGTCAGTGGTAGGTTTTCCTTTAAGATCCTTGACCTGACTATCCGTGAGTATTTGGCTAAGATTTTGGTACCAAGCATGATTTCCCTTTTATTCAGTGAGCTTTAGTCTATTCAAACCTCTAGTGGTTACCACCAAGATATAAGTGCCCCTATTGAACTTTTACAGATAACTTGCCATGCTGGTCATTGTTGTGATTCATACGTTTCACAGCTAAGTATGACTACTGGCTGCTTTTCTCACTTGCCAGCTAACAAATAGCACCTTCTGGTATTATGAAAGCTAATATCCAGGGTAGCATATTTCAAAATGAACCCACCTCAATTCCTCAAATTCCTATGTCTGAAGACTGTGATGACTTTAGCAATAAGGATTTGTTCCTAATTTCTGGGAGGTGCCCAAGGGCAGTAGCAATAACCTATCTTGTTAAAGAGGCTTTTGGATTTTTCCTGATGGGATTATTTTCTCCATAACTCTAAGCAATCTTTATTACTAAACGTTTGAATTATTGAATACAAAGTAGAAAAGTTATATCTTAAATAAGTAGTAAGTGACCTAAGAATGATTTGTTTTAAAGTACAATTAAAGCAAAAAAGTCAAAAGGCTCACTCTGCAGACTTAACATCTGATGCCTACATTTTAAGAGCTAATTAGCTGAAAAGGGGAGATATTCTTATGACTCGAAATATCTTTTGTAATGAGTATTGAAATGCTTAACTAAAAAATCAGACTTGTGCTTTGGAGACCTATCTAGGCCTAAAACCCTTTAATATGACTTGTTTTTAATCAGACTTACAAAGTTATCTATGTTCACTAAACTCGTTACTTCTTAAAACATTTTTTTTCTGTTTTGTAGGATTAACACCAGAGAAAATAATACAAGCATATGAGATATCATTAGGTTACATATGATCTGGCAAAGCAAGGAGGCCTCCAGCCACACAACACTATAAAAACTCCTTTGACCTAAATAACTAGAATGAGTTTTTATACTACAGATTCCACTAAAGCATGCTATTATACCCCCTCATTTATATCAGAAATGGGATGATATGGAGTCATTCAAATCTGAGAACTGTACAAGAGAAAAACACCAGAAGAGAAAGTTCTTAGAGAAAAGAAAATATCAAGGTTAAAATAGGGTATAGATATAAACATGAATATATATATATATATATATATATTCATATATACTCACACACATGTAACATATGTTATTTATGAGTTGTATGTATACATGTATATATGTGCACATATACAGACATACACATATGTGTGTTCCCAAGTTCACTTTGATGCTTGAACGTTCCTAAAAAGGTCCCCATAGAGCCTGTATCTCTCAAGGTTTTTTCAAAAGGACAAAGCTTTTCGTAGAGATTTCACTTAACTTTCCAGGAGTGGAAAACTTGGGATGGGTATTTGAAAGAATGGTAGGAAAAATGCATGATTTTGACATTTTTACCCAGATAAAACTTTGACTTTGGTGTTTCACAGCACTGACATTATAAAACACTCGTCTGAGAGTTCTGGAATATAAAAACAAAACTAACCGAACAAACTAAAGAAGAACCTACATGTTTTTCTCGAGATACTTTATCTTTGTACACATCTGCAGAATGGAAAGAGTGCTTTCAACTTCTCAGCCTTTAAACTGCTGATAATTAGCTCATGTATGTCTGTCTTCTAATCTCTCAAGTCCCCTCCTCTGAAGATTTCATAATCTCTGACTACCTTCCTTTTGAGACTGAAATAGCTCTTAGTCTCCCAAATCTCTGGTGTCAACAAGGATAGTGTTTCTTCTTGATTACACAAATCTTAGCCTCTCAGTGTAAATCTGAACCTATCACCAGCCATTGCACACTCCCTAATTTGTTGGACATTTTCACACTCCATTATGAAACCCTAATAGCCAACTCAGGTTTTTACAGCACTCACTAGTCCTTGGAAACTTCCAAAGACTTGGAGCAATCACAAAATTTACCCAGTATCATAGAAAGAGACAGAATCCTTCTGCTTTATCAAAAGTGAAAGAGGTGAATAATAGGGTCCCAAGAAGTTCTCTTTACCAGAATGAGACTCAACTTCAGCAGGGTAGGAGGTCACCTATGAAATCTGCTTCTTTTGTTTAGGATTTATACTTATCCCACTGGAAGCTGACAAGCTTTGACCCAATAAGAGCAAGGTCCAATCTGTGTAATGCAGATTTGTCTATAAAAACAGATTTGTTTCATGAAAACCACAAAGCAAAAATAAGCACAGTCAAGCCATAAACGAGTGTAGAGAAAGTTTTATTACCTGTGAGCTGACTAGATCATAGAAGAAATTTCCAAAACAAGACTTTTCTCAAGCAAAGGAAACATGAGGGCTTTATTCCAAGAATACATAAATACATATATATATATATATATATATATATATATATATATATATATATGGTGATTGATCATTTTTAATCACGATGTTGAGGAGCACAGTCCTGAGAATGCTCTGTTTAAAGTTACAAAGTTATGGAGTACACGTTTAATAAAGTTACGAACAAGAATGCCACCAGGTATCATTAGCCTGAATTTTAAAGTTATAGCTGTAAACAAAACAAATGACAATTTAAAGGCCATTAAAATAAGAGCCAGGCTTGGTTAGTAGCTCACACGTAAAGAAGGCTGGCCTTGAATTGCAGAAATCCTCCTGTTTCTGCCTTATCAGTGCTGGGATTATAGATATATGCTACTATGCCTGCTTTAGTTTTACAGATGGTGTTGATTGATTTTATTTGTGATTCTAAGATCATTCTGTAGTTCCAACAACAACAACAAGATTAAAAAACTTGCTTCACCACATAGGTTAATTATAAAGTACACTCAAAGCAAAGAAAATGACATATACAAAAATAGAAGTGAGGCATGGATGTAGTCTAATTGGTTTAACTTAAGTCTGTCATATTTGGGTGTGGTTTATACAGTTGACTGCTTTTTGTTGACTGAACCTTAGCTATTTGCTTTAGGAGTAGGTTATATTCTATTTGCACATCAATTTTGTTTGCAGTTTATTAGGTGGGGATAAACTTTTCAGTCTGATTTAAAATGCATGAAAGCAGCTTTTGGTCAAATATAACGTACATGATTGTATGTTAGCATTATTTAATTTCTAAAGTATTTCAAAACTAAGACAAGTCCATACCTACACATTTACACTATCCTTGCAAGGGGTACAGTCAAGGGACGTCTGGCTTAGTTGATTAGTGCCCTAATCACTAGGTATCTAGGTTATTTGTTGTAATTTAGGATTTTCAACTTAAGCTTTTATAAATTGGCAAAATGAGAAGAACTCGTTTAAAACTTTTTAAAGGTAGTTGAATAGTAAGTGTTCCCTTTTGTCCACTGAACTGCCCTAGTATTGCATTAAGACTTTTGTTTTAGTTTTAATAGCTACTTAAAAGCCTTCTACTATCCATGGTTACCTGCACAAGATACATTCAGATAAAGTCAATCAAAATTTCAGTATGGCTATGGGATGGACTCATGAAACTGCAATGCTTAGCTGATTATTGCTGAGGGCAGCAACAATATTTTTCTTCTGATGCTACTAACACATTGCAGGCAACACTAATCCATCCCAATGGGTGATTTTAAAATAGGAAATGGAGGTGAGAGGATAATGTGTGGTTGGAGGCCCAGGAGAAATTGGAGTCAGGGATCTAGATGTGGTCAAGCCATATTGTATACCATACTTCCTAAGACTGTGACTCTTTAAGACAGTTCCTTATGTTGTGGGGACCCCAAACCATAATATTATTTTCATCGCTACCTCATAATTACAATTTTGCTACTATTGTGAATTATAAAGTAAATATGTTAAACATGGTATTTGATATGTCACCCCTGTAGAAAGATCATTCAACCAACCCACAGGTTGAGAACCATTAGTATATGAAATTATCAAAGAAGAGATAAGGTATTCTTTACAAAAATAATCCTTGGTCTCAGCATTTTTCCTTTTCAAAAGGTTTTCTTAATTAGTGGTTTTGTTAGCATCCCTTGAGCTAAAACTGAAAGAGCAAATTCCTCAAGACTTCTCTGACTTTATTTTAATCCTGCAGCAGGAAACTTAATGGAGAAAGTGGAAAATATACTTAACCACAGCAAGAATGAATGACCTCGGTCACTGTCATGCTTAGTAGCTGAACATTCGGGTCATCAGAAAGCCAGTTCCTTGTGGTTTACATAGAAAGCACCAACTGTTTCTCTTATGTACTTTTATAGGTTGAATCAGTCACCTTCTCTGAGGAAAAAAAAAACAGCTTTCCATTCTGTGATTTTAATCTAACCCACCAGACTGGCTGTTTTCTCAGGAATAACCTTCTCTGTGTCTGGAGCACTAGCAACCATCTGGGATTGTTCTATAGTGAGCTGTGAATTCAATAACAACTCATACATGATCCTCCACACTGCTACACTTAAGACTGAAGATACTGTTCCTAAATTAGTTACTCTAATGAAGATTTTACTGAAAGCTCTTGAGGAAACTAATGATACCAACATTCACCATGAAATATTGTCTTTGCCTTAGAGTCTAGGTCTGAATTGTTTCTGGGTTTGGGCCTTCACACAAATTGGCTATTTTCTTGGTACCCACATATCTTCCTGATACTTTCTGTTGTTCCTGCATAATTTTCCCTTTAACATCTCAAAGGCTGGTGAGAACTATCTGATAGACTGAAATCTGAGCTTGGTATAGCATTCAGATGTAGGTCAGCTTTTTTTTTTCTTTTTAAAGTCGTGTGTTTTTAATTATTTGTAATTAGCACACTCTATTAGAAGCAGAGTGAAGGCAGAGGGAAGTTAAGAAGGGCACACCAATGAAAGAAAAGACACAAAGGTGAAGCCTTTAGGGTAGTATAAGTTCTCAGCGTTTTAGTTCTAGTTCTTGGTCCATGCGCTGTGCAGAGGTTGTTCTTGACCTACACACTGCATGATCAGTAGGACTGAAAGCATGCCATTGCAGTGTTAGGTTTTTACCTCTTTATTGGGCTCAGGTAACAGAGTTACACATCTTATGTTGTTCAGAATGTCCACCAATTTTTGGGGCCTGGAATCTTTGATATTGTTCTAATCTATTTATTCACCTAAATAAGCTTATAGAAAGGCACTCTTTTCTATTCCCAGGAATAAGTAATTTATCATTTTTTGCTGCATGTGTAGTACTAGACTGAAGGTGTCATTTGCCTGCATTAGATGCACAACTGTGCATCTTCAAAATGGAGTCAAAGGGTGCTTTTAAACTGGGGAATCTCAAAGGCATAGTCTTGAAATTAATTGTTTTACACAGTATGTATTATAGATAAATAGTAACTGACAGAATAGAAAATTTGTTTTTCTCTTATCAGCTTGTGTTCCCTTCTGCATCCAATGAACAATTTATCTGAGAATTGGCTGCATCTGTTTACTTTACTGGTAGCTTTTACTTTTAATACCACAGTGCACTGTGACTGTTGCTCTATACCATGGGTGACTATGATCTAGACATCCAAAATTTCTTTGACCTGCTATAAGATGACATGAAAGACTTTTCAATTTTATTTCTTATCTAACTAGTTTGCAGAAAAAAATCATCTTAGGAAGCAAGAAGAAGTCAGTGCAAAAGGCTTTTAGTACCTAGGGAGAAAAATTTCTGGCTAGCAAAAATGTCATTGAATAAAAGTTTTGAAAATTTTAGAAAATTAAGATAGAATGAAAAAAACATACTTCTGCTATTATGATAATTAATTTTAATAGTCAATTTCATAAGTACTAGAATATCCTAGAAGATAGGCCTTGGGACAAACCTGTGGTATATTATCTTGATTAGGATAATTGAAATGGAACCCCTTGTGGGTAACATCAATCTGAAGGTTGGGATCCTGAGTTGTGCTGAAAGGAGAGAGTAAACTGAGCAGATTTCTGTTCCTTTCTGCCTCCTGGTTGAGGAAGGGATATTATCAACTGCTTACAGCTCCAGCCTCCAGTATTTAACCACTGTGGTGGACTTTATCCCCAAACTGTGATCCCAAATAAACCCTCTCTTCCATAAGTTAGTTTTGTTAGTATATTTGTCCCAGGAACAGAAAAAGTAGTGAAGACAGTTACTGACCTATGTAACATATAGGAAAAGGTTTATTCAAATCTGACCCTGAAAAAGACAATGAGGGGGTTCTATCTTAACACATTATAGCAGTAGGTTTGAGAAGTATTCAAAGAAAAGTAAGAGAAACATCGGGTAGAGAATCCATGTGAATGACATATGAGTCTGCTTCATCCTATAATCTGTCATCTTCTTTTTAAATAACATCAGAATATACTTTGCTCTCCTGGAGCTAGTTAACTAGAATCTGTGGGAGATATTCTATAGAACAAGAAATAGAGAGATGCAGAAAGCCTAAAGAAAGGAGAGGAAGAAGTGACATTTTCAAGTGAGTCCCTGCTCAAATTGAGCAAAATTCAGAGTCCAATTCATCCTTCTTTCATCAAGTTCTTAATATATTATTTAAAATGTTAATTTACTTGTTTTCAAATACTCATTTAAGGAAGCAGATTAGATTAATTTATCTTCATACCTGCCTCTGGGAACCAATTAAGAAATAACATCCCATTGTGTTTTGGCATGTATTTATTTACTTATTGACTTCTTGTGTCTTTTATGGTGCTCTTTTTCATAATAAATCTCAGAAAAAAGCAATTTTCTTCTAATGAAATTTTTTGTACTATGGCAAATACAGGCTATGTCCTTTGGTAAGGTAAGTCTACCTGCTCAACCTTTTGCAAAAAGTTATCTTTGAACTAAAGATGCATCTCAAGTTCAACTAACAGCTTATTCACATGTAACCTAACCTGATATACAAGCAAATTTTAACCAACTCCTCAAACAAGTATCTGATTTCTGTTTTTTTTTTTTTCTGACCCAGACAAAACAAAGCTTCCCTGTTTGAAACAGTCTTGCTTCTGTTTCAAATTCTGAACTTCGTATGCCCTGTCTTAGTTACTTTTCTATTCTGTGAAGAGATGCCATGATCAGGGAAATGGATCAAAGATGGTGTTTAGTTGGAGGCTTCTTATAGTTTCTGATGGTGAGTAGAGTCTATGACCATCATGTCAGGGAGCATGACAGTAGGCAAGAAGGCATGGAGCAATAGCTAAGAGCTTGCATGTTAAAATAACTATTAGGAGAGTGAGAGAGCTAACTGGAATGGTGCGAGCTCTTAAAACCTCAAAGATCACCATCAATGTCGCAACTCTTCCAACAAAATCACACCTCCTCCAGTTTTCATCTGGGGACCAAGTGTTTAAACATGCCAGCAGGGGACCATTGCCACCATATACAACTTCATTCTAAAATAACTCTGTACTCAAACACCAAAAGATGGCTGACTATGGGGAAACATCAAACTCCAGTTAGAGCGACACTTAACCACAACTCTCTAGTCTAAGTAAGAAAAACACAGAACCTCAATGGGGTCAGATACATCTCTTTTTGTGTTCCTCAATGGAATTTTTTTTGGAGGAGGAGTCTTTACTATATGAAGCCCCTTCATTGAGTATAATTTTTTAGAAGATAATCTCTTAACCACAGTCAAATTTTTGAGATTTAATTGGCTTTGTTTGTGGTTCTAGATTCAGGTCATAACCAAAATATTTCAGAATTCCCTACATTATCATATAGGGAAGTTGTATCTATAAGAGAAGAAAACAAAGCGGTAACCATAAAACAGAAGTGAGGTAAATAGTACAATTTCTTACATCTCACAATTGTCTTATGTGAATGTGTCTTAAACATGCTTTTATTTATTCAGAGCTTGTTATAACAGGCAAGTTAAAAGTGATACCAATTCTTTTTAATTGTGCATTTATATCTTAGAAAATTAAACATACATGTATTGTATTATATTCTTCATTCTAACACCTTTGATACCACTCACATTCCTTCTCAAATTATTTTTCTTTTATTTTTGCACACACACACACACACACACACAAATTAATCCATATTTACAGGTAAATACAACCTGATTAGTCCATTTAATTTTGTTCTTATGTGTATCTGGATAAGGCTCATCACTTGGTATTGGGTATCCAGTTGGGTGACTTTTCCCTGAAAGAGACTTATTCTCCCTCTTCAAGCAGTCATTATTTGCCTGTAGTTCTTCAACTAGAATGTGCAACTAGAAGGTGCAACAATCTCCAACCCTCAAGAGCTTTGCAAGTTTACTTAAGCCTGCTTGTTATGTCAACCAGTATTGTCATTGTTCGCGTACTGATTAAGAAGCCATACTATTGAGATTACATGAGTGTTGCTTTCTTATCATACCTAGAAGACACAATCTTACAGCAGATCAGATTTCCTGGTCCAGTGATTCTTATAACCTTTCTGCCCCTCTTTCCTGATGTTTCCCGAATCTTAGGTGTAGGGATTGTATCAATTAGATGAATCAACTAGATTTGGACACCCCATGGTCATTTGTTTTCTGCATTTTAATAACTGTGGCTATTGTATTTGCTGCTTAAAGAAGCTTGCTTAAAGTCAGATCCGAGCTCCTATAGTTTTCTGTGGAATAATGAGAAGCATTAAAATGTACGTAAGAGTTATACTGGCTTAGAAGAAATGGCACTAGTCAGTTTTTTTTTTTTTTTTTTTTTTTGGTTTTTCGAGACAGGGTTTCTTTGTGGCTTTGGAGCCTGTCCTGGAACTAGCTCTGTAGACCAGGCTGGTCTCGAACTCACAGAGATCCGCCTGCCTCTGCCTCCCGAGTGCTGGGATTAAAGGCGTGCGCCACGATCGCCCGGCCACTAGTCAGTTCTTATCTAAGACCCAGGGTCTCATTAGCCCAGGCTAGGTTCACAGTGCTCGTAAGCATGAATTTCTTCCGTCTGAGTGGGTCTTTAGCTAAGTTAGACAACTGTTGATTGCTCCTTTTGGACAACTTGTGATTGACTTTGATTGTAATAACTGTAAAGAGAGTAGGTTGCAATCTGTTTACACATCAATTTAGTCCATATTCTATGGAGAAACCTTTTAGACACATTTAAAATCTGTTAAGGCAGTTTGGTCAAGGAGTAGTATGGCTTGGGTGATTTATTCATTTTCATATTTTTATTTAATCCTTGTAACAGCTTTAGAAAATATCTATTAGTTGCTTGCTGTTACATAATGTGTGTGTGTGTGTGTGTGTGTGTATGTGTGTATGTGTAAACTATTTTAGGAAATGTTGACAAAAAAGATCAAATTTCTAATTTAACCTTTGAAAAAACAAAATTTAGTTGTACGTTTTGTACCTTTTATCTGGTAAAAGGCAGGAAAATACCACTTTCTTTCATTTTCTAGAATCTTTGGCTGGACTCTGAATTAAAGTGACATACAACAGCCTAGTAGGAAAAAATACATTTAACTATGAATATGTGGCATTTAATTATGTACATGTAAACCAGTATAGCACGTAATTGTGATCCTCAAGGGTGGGTGTAAGAGGGTGAATGTTTATATAGGATGTTAAATTTTCTCAGGGGAGTATATGGTACAAGGAAAATATGACAGACAGAATGAAAGGGGGGAATGAAAGCAAATAAAGGTGATTTATTGTTCAGATTTAAAGCCCCGGGATTAATAAAATTTGACTAAAGACAGTCATTTTTCTGAAACAGATACTTTTTTTAAAAAAAAAACAATTAATTTTAGGATACAAAATTTTTTCACGAGAGGATATCTTTTGAGAGATGCTTCTGTGTCTGTACTTCCATACAATAAGCTAGATCTTTGTCAAATAATGTGTTGAGGTGTTATGCTGTGGTCTTCTACATTCATGTTTTGGAATAAGTGTTCTGAGTTGTAGCACTAGACTAGTATGCTATTAAGATCTACATAGACCGATAATTGGGTAGTTATTTGGAGTATAAAATATCCTGGAAGGATGTAACCCAAAATTTATGTGCAGTCAAGTCCATTAATAAGGGGACTGGAAGGTGCAACATTCCCCAACCCTCACTCTTAGAGAATTCTTACAAGAGTACAAAACTTCTAGACATAATTCTACAGTCAGACACCATAGACAAGCACAAGGCAGTCTAACCCAACCCTTTGCCTAGGGCTGTCCGTACCAGTGTGGCCATGATCTTCAAGGCCCCTGATTGTATGTCAGGTATTGGACAATGAAAATAATGAGTATAATAGCATATGTTAAATTGCTATCCAATTTTGACTGTACTCCTTCATATGGTGCAAGTCTTATGCCAGGAAACATCACACAATGAAACTAATTGCAACTATAAAAGTACATTTCTCAAATGGAGACAAAAAACTTACTCCTACCTCCAAGTCCATGTTTTTAGCCTAGGACCTTGTGATGTAGATCTCATTATAATCATTATCCTCCCAGCTCCCCTGTTGCGATGTACTCAATAAATTTTTCTTTTTTATTCTGACCTAAAGGATGTGTTCATTTATCACTCACCAGTCCCTTCTCTGTTAATTTCCATTTCCTCTCTTGCCACATTTTCATGTTAATGTCCTTTCTGTATCAAAGCAGTTCAAAACACATTCCTGTAGTTTTTCCTTTATAGTTCTGATCTCTTGTAGGTTACATATGTCAATTAATTGAGTCTTACCTTCTCCCAAAAACATTTGACTAACACAATAATTGTTCAGCATGAGAATTCTGGTAGTATTTATTCTGTTCTGCTAACTTGGCACTCATTGTACCTCATTGTACATACAAGTAGCTGTATGATTATCTATACACTTTTTATATTTATAATATTCATACATATTATATTATATGTACATACCTTTTACTACTCTTTTATATATCTACTCCTATGGCATGCAGAGGTAAATAAATACTCGGGATATTTGTTCTTTATTATTATAATTAAAAATATTTCATTCAGCCACAGGAATGTTCCAATTATGGGTATAATTTCTGTAGCTTTGGTCCTTATTAATCTGCAAAAATTACCCATTTTGTATTCCAGTATTTATGTGTTATTTATACAGTTCTACAGAGTAATATGCCGGGAATATTTTACATAGTATAATTAAACATAGAAAGGCAGAAAAGTGCTAAAACATTAGTAAAACTGGTCCCAAGAAAATAGTTCTAATTATTTCAGGATTGTACTGGATGGTTTCCTTACCTAAAAATGTAAAGGCTTTTTTCCAGGTTTTCCCCTCTGTATCTTCTTTATCATTCTTTCTGACACCATCAAGGGACTAAGATATAAATGTGGCAGATGCCTTGTGTCTGTATTCAAACTGTGTCTATAGATAGTGTTTGAACCAGACTGCACTGTTACTGCTATGTTCATTTAGACTGATGACATGATGGATGCTGATGACCACAACTAGACCCATTGGGAAAACTCTCAAGCTGAAGTAGTCATCAGGATTTGGGCCATTTAGAGGTCATAGATATTTTCTGTAGCTTTAGAGAATTTACTCTTTCTTTCTAGTATTCTACTTAAATTTTTCTAGCCTAAGAATTTTCAAATTTATAAAATCCATATAAACACCCAGAGAAGTTATTATAAATGCACACACAATTATATATGTGAACATTATTATCCAGATATCCCTCCATTGCAACACTATCTTAAAGACATGTTTTAACTTGGTCTTAGGTCTTCTCCTTCAAAATTATTTCCTCATTCACAATGTCCTTCTTTATCCCTTTCCTTTCCTTCCCTTTCTTCCTTCTATCCTTATTTCCTCATTCCCCCTCCCTTTCTCTATAATGCATTCACTATGTAGCTTAGGATGGCCTCAAAGTCAGGATCTTACTGCCTTCACTTCCCAAAGTGCAGGAATTCTAAGCCTGCACTTCTGTGTCCAAATTAGAAAGGTTCTTTTTTTGATATTAGATTATTACATATGATAAACTTGGATTGTGGTTTCTCCTCCCCTGACTCCATCCAGAAAAATTTTTAAAGAAAAGTCAAGGTGAAAAAGAACCTTGTCTTCTGAAATTGCATTAATAGATTTTTCTCTTCTCCTTAGAACTGCCTTTATTCAACAGGAGACAAAATAGAGAGAATCCTAAGGATGGCATTGCTTTCTCAAGGTGCTAAGGAGACCACTTCTTAGCCTCAAGAATATAGAAGTATGTGTTTTATGAAAAGAAAGAAACAAAACTTATTTTTATGAATTACACAGTAAATTAGACTGTGACAAGGCTGATGGACCTTCATGCTGGATATAACTTTAGCTGTATTGATACAGACACCAAGACCCTAAACTAATGTGAATTCTTTATACTGTGATTAGTAAATGCCATTTCAGTCCCAGAACTTGTACACATGTGCCCTAGTTAGCTTGTAAGATTTGCTATAAGCTCATTAAATGTACAGTGGCCCCTTTAATTGCCATTTCATCTTACTCTTTACTCCATAGCTGTCTACCAAACAGTCTCTGTGCATTGTTTCCTCAGCTTTGTCTGTGTATGATTGGCCATTAATCCAAGAATCCTTATGCATCTATTATAATAGCTCAAAATAAAAAATATTTTCTTAATATCTCCTAAGCTTCTGTTTTATTTTTACATTTTTGTTGCTTTTTATGGAAAGAACTGTGGGTCATGATTAAAAGAAACTTTCACATTCTCAAATTTTTGCTGAAAATTTTTTGTTGTAGAATTAATAGCAACTACTGTAGCACCAACACTTGGAAATTTATTTGACACTCAAAAAAAAATCTGCAGATCTTTCTTGAGATCCATCAAAACAGAAATTTGGCTTGAATTCCAATAATCTGCATTTCATTACACACTCTAACCCTCAAAATAGTTCTAATGTATTTCCAAGTCTTATAATCTAATAATTGTCCTAGTGAAATGTTTCGGTTGGTAATGATTCTTGCCATCAAGTTTGACAATCCAAATGGTGAAACTAGACAGCTGAGTCCCATAATTTATCCTTTGTCATAGGCATATGCACACCTTGATATGCATGTGGCCTGATAGCAGGGTTTATAAAACGGAAAATTCTCCCCCATCAAAAATAATACAAAATACATGAAAGCCATATACTGTGCTTTTGTAATTATAGATATGCTTTCTGGTAGATGATCTGCATGTTTGACTCACTTTTTATTCTTACCTTGCTTCTTGAAGGGAGATGAATGAACATAAGAGGCACATATTTTGAAGTAATGCACTATAATTTTTCTCACATCCTCTCATCAGATTAAAAACAACCACTCTTGATAGATGACTCCTGCACTCGCTGAAATGTTAAGCTCTATTAGTCACTAATTTTTTTTTTGCAATTTAAATGCTAGATTCTGTTTTTCTGTGCTACAGACTCCTTCTCAAAAAGGACCCAGCTGTTACTCTTTTGCTTCAGGGACATTCTCTTCAACTTCAATCGCTTTAGCTTCAATTCAGAAAATGAAAATCATTGGGTTTTTAAAAACAATTATACATCTTCCCAGGGCTCTTATGATAGCTAGCCAAAGAGAAGAGTAGTAATTGATCAGATTCATCAAAAGGGCAAATTTATTCTCAAAACATCTTTTGCAGTGGGCAAGTATCCATTAACCAGATGGGCCAATATTCACAGTGTTAGAATAATATTAATACCTAACATTTGGATGGAAATGCTAAAAAATACATTGAATAACTGCTTTCTCTTTATTCATATTCATAAAAAGCCCAGGTTAGCTAAGACTCTTGAGCCAAAATTTAGGTCAATAATATCTAGTTATTTCCCTCACCATTTCCCTTTTACAGTGGAGGTATTCAGATGATATATAATTAATAATGGAGACTGGAACTTTAGGGCATTTTCTCCCTGAGAAAAAAAAGCTGCTTCTTTTAGTGCACTTTTATGGTAATGTATATGTAATCATCCTAACATATTTAGAGAAAATAAGGGATTTTTCCTCTCCTTTTAAATTGGCCCATGTATCCAGGATGACTATACAGTTTACCCATCCTTGAAGCATTACTGTGGTTTCAAGACAACAGTTGCAACCCCAAGAATCCAAACAATCTATTACCCACTCAACTATTACCAGGGCCTAACCATTGACTTTATGCTACTTTCAAATGTATCAGTAACTTATAGCTTCCTGGGAAGGGTTATTTGTAGTGATGAGGAGGTGAGCCCACCTGCTTCTCATCCCACTCAGCTCCCACACAGCTAGCTTTACACCCAAAATAACAACACACAAATTGTATTCATTTAAACATTGCCTGATCCATTATATCTAGCCTCTTCTTGGCTAACTCTCATAACTTGATTAACCCATTTCTAATAATCTGTGTAGCACGCGAGGTGATGGCTTACTGGGAAGGATTCTAGCCTACGTCCATCATGGGCTGGAGCTTCATCGCGTCTGCCCAACTCTGCTACCAAGAAGCCATGCTTTTACTCTATTCTTTTCTGCCCAGAATTACTTCCCAAACTCTGGCAGGCTTTATGTGGATACAGTTGTCCATGTGGGTGCCATTCTGTAACAATAGCCTGGGCAACATTCTGTAATAAGAAGGCCAGGCTTGTTGGGGTTTCTGTCCTGCCCAGTTCCTGCAGCCACTTAGCCCCAAAGAAAATCACACAGAGGCCTCCATAAAATTATAAAATGATTAGCCCATTAGCTCAGGCTTCATATTAGCTCTTAAAATGTATATTAACCCATTATTATTATCTATGTTAGCCACATGGCTCAGTACCTTTTTCAGTGAGGCAGGTCACATCCTGCTTCTTTGGTGATCTGGGCAGGACTTGGGAAAGAGCTTCCTTCTTCCCAGAATACTCCTGTTCTCATTGCCCTGCCTCTACTTCCTGTCTGGTTGTCTTGTCTATATTCTCTGCCTGACTATTGGCCAATCAATGTTTATTAAAACATGATTGACAGAATACAGACAATTCTCTGCACCGTGTGTGTGTGTGTGTGTGTGTGTGTGTGTGTGTGTGTGTGTTTGTTCACTACCAGTTTGCCTGGTGCCCAGGGAGGTCAGAAGACGGTGTCAGATCCTCTGGAAATGGAGTCCTAGGCAATTGTGCATCAACCTATAGGCTGTGAGAACCAAACCCAGGTCTTGAATAGGAGTTAGTGTTTTGAACCACTGAACCATCTCTTCTGCCCCAATCAAGCTTTCATTTTTGACCAAAAGAAGGAGCACCTTTGAAGAATATTTAAAGCACATCTATTTCTAAACCATCTAAAGGGGGCAGAGAGAGCCCTGAGTCAGTTAAGTTATAAGTGAATGTCAATTTTGACATGAACATAGACATGACGATTTCCAACACCCCAGATCTATAGGACAGGTGAAAATGCCATTGCCTAATGGCACAGTCTCAAGACAGTAGCAGGAGTTTGAGTGTTGGTAGATGACTGTTCAGTGTACAGTGCAACTGAAGTGTCCTCATACTAGTTCAATGGTTCTCAAGCTTCCTAATGATGCCACTCTTTCATACAGTTCTTCATGTTGTACTGATCCCCCAACCACAAAATTATTTTGTTGATACTTTATAACTATAATTTTGCTACCATTGTGAATTATAAGGTAAATATATTTGGAGATAGACATTTGCCAAAGGGGTAAGGACCCATAGGTTTAGAACCATTGTTCTAAATGTTTACAACCCAAGACTGCTTGCCCCTTACCAAAACTAGCTAAGCCCTCCTTTCCCCTGTGTAGTATCTAATAAACATACTGAAGTTCGAGGTCATCATGGCAGCATCAGAGTTGGAGAACAACCGCTGAATCCAGCTTCATTATAAGTATGTCTATTCTTTTTTATTTCCTCATATCCCTGTGCCAGATTTCTTGGACCGAAGCCAAATGGAACTTGCCAGTTCTATGCTTTCTATGTGTTAATGTCTGTAATATTTAATCTTCTATTTGAGTGTCTTTGTATGCGGGGGTGCACAGGTATATGTGGATGCCTGTTCAGGTGTGTGGAGATGAGGGGCCATTATCCATTAGGAGTCATCATCTCATCATCATTAGTAGTATTGTTGTGTTTTTGTTTTAGTCAGGAGTCTCTCATCAGCTTGGCACTTCCCATGTCAGCTATATTTGCTAACCAGTGAACTTCATGGATCCATTAGATTCTCCCACCCAGAAATTTCAGGTATGGTATTGGAACACAGACCCTCATGCTTGTGAAACAAGCACTTGACTGAGATACTTCTCTATTCTGTTGATCAGTTTTGAAGCCTAATACTTTCATATTTAGAACTCATAGTTAACATTCAGAGGTACAGGTTTTGTATTTTTGTGGGTTGTGCTATAATTTATTTCCCCAAATATCTTTTGGCTCCTTCAGTGTGGTGAATACCTAGAAGTGAGAACTGAGAAGGTCTTATAAACAATATGTTCCCTTTGATCCTCCTTCACTCCATTCTCCTGCCAAGCAGGCACAGACAGTAGAATTTCTCTTTGTAGGGAGCTTGGAAGATGGTGAAGAAGATATTAGAAGTTCAAATATAAAGTTGCCTATATTAAATAATCTTCAAGTGAGAGTGGACAATTGAATAGGGAATTCCAGAAAAATAGTTATCATTATAAAGAAGTTAATTCATATTTTTGATCTTGAATATGAAAATAGGGAATTAATATTAAGAATAAAATAATGTATATATGTTTGTTAAGAGAGTTCAAGAAATACCACCTCCAAGTAGGCCATTTTGGTATTCTGACGGCTGCAAACACAGGGCCCATGAGCCATAGCTCATGTAAGTGGTTGTCTTTGAACTTCACTAATCTGCCTACAAATAGATCTTCCAGAAGGAGTTAAACTGTCTTGAATTCCCTCTCTGGAAATACCATCAATCATACTATAGTGTGAGAGAGGAGGCTCCCGCCCAAACTATGACAGGCTGCCACCTATCCTGCAAGTTAAGACACCATTTATTACCTGGGAGACTTTTCACCTTCAGAGGAAGCAAGATCTCCTGAGTATTTATGTCCTTTTTCCATTCTCCCATAACATATTGTTTCACTCCTTTTCCCAGAAGCCCTTTGTCTTTATTCATTTCTGTAACTCGGGATGCTATATGAACTTCAATCATCTCATCTTCTTTGAGTTCTGTATTTTTCACACTCCTGTGCATAAATAATTAAATGCTATTTTTTCCTGTTAATCTGTCTATTGCCAGTTTCCTTCAGACTAATTATCAAGCCCTCATAAGATAGAGAGGATAGAGACTTTCCCCACCTACAGTTCCCAGATGCATACATCTCATCTCATGCCTTTCATTGAAGAAATAAAAAGATAAAGACAGAATGCGGCATTAAAAACTGTTGTCTTTATATAGTCTTTTTTTCTAAAGTCTTCCTTTCTGAAAACATACAGATTTTAAAATGGTTTTAGAGGTCTCTGGTTATTTGATCCAATTATTATTTTTTCTTATTGGAGGTGAAAATGAAGGGTGAAGTATGTCAAAGATTAAAAGCAGCTAAAACATAACCTATTCCACAGAACCTAACCTATTAAAGCAATGTGAGGGCTGTTATGTATTTGCAATAGTGGGCTTGTGCTGGAAACTGGATTTTGTTTATGAAATGAAAATTGTGTTTTACTTTTACACTGCCTAAATAGGATGAATAGGGCATCCAACTGACAGTGTTACAAATGAAAAAAATAAAAATAAGAAGTATGTTTCAAGTGAAGGGCTTTTGTTTTTCAAGAATTTCTAAATGTCACTGCATCATATTATGCTATCCTTTATAAGTTTTTGATATTCTGACCGGGAAAACATATTCTTATTCAATGTTATCATATAAACCTTTCATAAGATACAATTCACATTATTGGTTAACATGCTCACTGTTGTTTTAACTTCAGCACAGTGGCTGCACCTTAATCTACAGCTATTTCAACCAGCAATTGCTACTCTGCAGTTACCAGCCAGTTTCACTGGCAGAGGCCTAGCCAGTGAAACTGCAGCATGGTGGGGAACCTGTCCCTGCAGGCATGGGCTCTGTCGCTGATCCTGAAGGTATCTTCAACTAACTCTCTATTGTTCTGCTTATACATAAATCTCGAGATTCAAAGGCTGGGTGAAAGCTTACTAGCTCAGAAAGGTTGAGTAACACCTAGCTAACATTCTGTCCTTGCTGGCATCTCCCAAAGAGAGCATCCTTCAACTCTGCCAAACAAAATAAAAATGCCTTAAGACTGCAAATCCATCCCTATACTTCCAGTCCATCTTTCTACCTCTTCCAGAGGCCCTCTGATGCTCTCTGAATACTTTCTGTCAACTAGTTGCTAGATCAGCTGCATGACTCTGGGTAATTTTATTCAATTAATGAAAATTGAAACTTGGGGTTCACAGTGTTATTGAATCTACCCCAATAGACAACTGTTTATTATTTGTGTTTATATTTAATCTCAGACTGCATCTTTGCTTTTTTTCCTACTTTGTTTTGGTTCATGTTATTATTCTTTTACTAAAAATTTAAAAATCATACCCAAGTTATAGTTAGAGTTTCTCATAATTTTGGATTTTAAAGAGAAAATATATGATAAATGAACATCTGAAGAAACAGTATTTCTCTGTAATTAAAAAAAATCTCTTCAATTTTCCATTTATGAATGTTTTTTTCTGCATGTATGCATGTGAAACACATTCAATGCTAGTGCCAACAGAAGTCAGGAGAAGGCCTGTGATCATGTAGAACTGAAGTTACAGAGTACTGTGAACCATCATGTGGGTGCTGAGAACTGAGTCAAGGTCCCCTGTAATAACAAGTCCTATTAATCTCTCTCAAGTAATTTCTAAAGATAATTGTATTTAGGGTTTTTGAGAAATTCTTCTTGGTCCATAAGTATTATAATGTTATTTCCTTTTGGGATACATCATTAATACTTAGAATTTGTGTATTTGATCAATAACAAAAATTTGATCTTGCACAGGTAATACAAAATTTCTAGAATAATAACAAGAGGTATTATTTTTTCACCTTCTGAAGAAGACTGTTCAGGTAACAAATTTTCCCCAATGGACACATAAGTTGCTTCTATATAGATATGAACAAATATTTATAAATGTTACAAAGTATAGGATTGAATTCTTTCAATAGTATTACATTTGAATTATCCCCCAGGTAGAATTATAAACTGAGAACTCTTCAAATTGCTTGCCAAGCTTCTAGTTTGGGGCAAATGAAGACATTAGTTTATCTATATTACATTCCTTTGGCTCTCTTTCAAGTTGTTATGGTGTCAGTGTCACAATATGAGGTAATTTATAAAGATAATGCATAATAGTGGTTAAAAGTTATTTACTAATATAAGGGAATCAATAAGCCCAATGAAAGACACTAAGAAAACCATAGAATTGAAAAATGTCTATGTGGATCTAAATTAAGGTTAAAATAAATAATTCTGGAATGATAATGAATGATACATATGAAAAAAGACTGGGCAAATGGCTATGATTATATTGCAATTGATCAGAAGATAGGAATGATTTTCAGGTCTTGTTAAAGGATTCATATGAGGAAAAGAGGTAGTTTGTTCTGCATGCTATGTGTCATTTCTTACCTACTCAGTCCTTTTCAGTCGATGACTATTTGTTTAACTGTATTTTAACCATTTTAAATTAAGCATTCTGATTACAATTAGTTAGATAATGATATATTTATAGTTTATCTAAAATTTTATCTAAGGAAGTAAGCATGATGTCAGGGGAATAATATATAATTGCTGTTTGCTGACTAACAATATACATTTTCTCCAGTAATTAGAGTGCTGATGGTCAATTATTTTCTGTCTTTTCTATGTATATTTTATTATGAAGTCAAATTCAATCTCAATTTTGAGACATCCAATATCATGATTTGTATTATCTCTCTCTCTCTCTCTCTCTCTCTCTATATATATATATATATATATATATATATAGTGTATTTATAATTTATCATATAATAATTATATTATGAGAGAAAGAGAGGAAAATGTAATAAGAACTCTAATGGTAGCGAAAAATATGCAGATACCTTCTTCACTTACTGAGAGATTTATTTAAATAATTCACTTAAAAATTTATTAAAAACCTGTTCAAATAACTACAAGCACCTAAGGAATGGTGATAGCAAGAGCGACTGTCTTCCACAGAGAAGGGCACACTAATTGCCTATCCAATACTAAAGTTCAACCCTGAAAACATATACACACAATTAGCATTATAGAGACTCTGTATAGTTATTGAAAAAAGAGGTCATTAATTTGAAACAGTAAGGAAATGTATTTGGTAGCATTTCAAAGGAAAAAGGAAGAAAGAAATGTGATTATAATCATAAAAGTAAGAAAAAAATGATATAATAAATTTTCAGAGTATATTTTTATTATGCTTTTTCTATTCTAGACCTCTTCCAGAAACTCCCCCAGTTCCTTGCATATCAAAATTAATGTCTTTCTTTCACTCTTTCAAGAAAAATAACAAAATGAATATCAAAACATGGAAATAAAAGATAAAAGTATCAAAAGAAAATAAAATGTTCATAAAAAAGCCTCAAGTCCATTTTGTGTAGGACAACTAATCCTGAGCAAAGGGCCTTTCCTGGAGTGAGGCTGATATACCGAGTGACACTCCATTTGACAAAACTGATTTTCCTTTTCCCAGCATGTATCTTTTGAATGCCTTGAATTTAAAAGTATCTATCTATTGTATTTGCCCTTATTTGTTATCAGTTATATCATTTGCCTCACTTCCTGATTTATTTATCCAGCTGGTACCATTAAGTCAATGACTTTGTTTTCTAACTGCTCAACTAAAATGAAAGTATCGTTCTCCATAGCATCTTTGGCTGTTGATGCATTATCCCATTAGCTGACCCAAATCCTCCTTCGTGCCTAACACACAATGTCTAATGCTTTTGCTTTTATAATCACAATACTTGGTGAAACAGTGATTTTTCAAGCCTGAATGAACTTCACAGTACCTTTATGATTAAGTCCCCCTTAATTATATAAGAATCTGTACACTTGAGGGATAGCATCAATCTTTAAGTTGAGCAGATGATATTCACATGCATCTAGAGCTTCAGCAACAATGGGCTAGCACCTTTTTCTTTCATCTTATCAATTTATTGGTGTATTTGTATGGTAATGACAATCAGTCAAATACTAGAGTCCATCACCTTACTTGGGCATTATGACCCTTGCTTCAGCCAAATTGGTAATTATAGTCCTAGCACTAATTCTCCATAGACTCATAGAAAGACACACACCCCTCAATACATATAACTGATGTGGGTTGTCCTTCTGTATATGTGTTGCCTTTATTGGTTAATGAATAAAGTTGCTTTGGCCTATGGCAGGGCAAAATATATCCAGGCTGGAATATATATAGATATTAGGCAAAGTCAAAGAATATCAAGTAGCTGCCTAAGGAGAAGGACATGCCAGAAACGTATCAGTCGGCCACAGCCTCGTGGTGATGCACAGATTAATAGAAATGGGTTAATTTAAAATGTACAATTTAGTTAATAAGAAACATGATCTAGCCGGGCGGTGGTGGCGCATGACTTTAATCCCAGCACTCGGGAGGCAGAGGCAGGTGGATGTCTGTGAGTTCGAGAACAGCCTGGTCTACAAGAGCTAGTTCCAGGACAGGCTCCAAAACCACAGAGAAACCCTGTCTCGAAAAACCAAAAAAAAAAAAAAAAGAAAAAAAAAAGAAAAAGAAACATGATCTAATAGGCCAAACAGTGTTGTAAGTGATATAGTTTCTGTGTGATTATTCAAGTCTGGGTGACCGGGAATGCAAGAGCAGTCTCTGCTTATGAATAATTTAAGGAATATGCTGTTTATTTCACTGTTTAATTTCCTACTGTCTCCATTCTGTAACAAACTTGCTCTGTTTCTTCAAAATAGTTTGACTTAATTCTAATTGTTACCACACATCTTAAAAACTATAAATTATAAACAGGAAACAAGTTGATCAAGATCATAATGTGTAATGTAAATAAGGCATAATTTGGAAATAAAAGTGAACATGATAAAATATATCACTAAAGTGATGACTGTAACCAGAATGTTCATCAAATATTAATAATACTTTCCAACTATCCATAACAAAAACAGAAGATAAAATTAAAGTGTTCCTCTGGAAACCAATCAAATTTAACTTCAACATTTAATTTTATTTCAAAGACAGAGATAATATAGTATAACATTGAAAACAAATTGACTGGCTAATAGATGAGCTTTATGTGAGAATAAAATGAGATACATTAAATTATTAAGTTTTGTTTACTCAAATTTTATCCATCTGGAGTAAATTTTTCATGTAGAAAAAAATGTGATTAAGCCAATTATCCTTCCTGACATTCTCAACTTCAGTCTTATAGCAAGAGGAGCATTGAAACAATGATAAGTTACTATTCCTTGGGAAAATGAAAATACACTTTACCAAAGTAAAAAACATAGATAGGACAAGACTTCTCCCCCAAAATTCAAAACTCTGAATAACACACAAATAACATTCTCAATAGAGACTATTGAAATTTCTTTTTTTTTCTTTTTTTTTTAACTTTTTTTATTGAGAAAAGGAGAAAAAAAAAACAAATTTCCTCCTCCTCCCAGCCTCCCATTTCCCTCCCCCTTCTCCCCCCCTTCTCCCCCTCCCCCCACTCCTCTCCCCCTCCCTCTCCAGCCCAAAGAGCAGTCAGGGTTCCCTGCCCTGTGGTAAGTCCTAGGTCCTGCCCCCTCCGTCCATTTCTAGGAAGGTGAACATCCAAACTGGCTAGGCTCCCACAGAGCCAGCACATTACATAGGTTCAAAACCCCGTGCCCTTGTCCTTGGGTTCTCATGAGCCCTCATTGTTCGCCATGCTCAGAGAGTCTAGTTTTTTTTTTTTATTGAGAAAAGAAGAAAAAAAAATAAACAAAAATCACGTTTCCACCTCCTCCCAGCCTCCCATTTCCCTCCCCCTCCTCCCACCCTTCTCCCCCTCCTCCCACCCTTCTCCCCCTCCCCCCACTCCTCTCCCCCTCCCTCTCCAGTCCACAGAGCAGTCCGGGTTACCTGCCCTGTGGTAAGTCCAGGGCAGAGAGTCTAGTTTTATCCCATGCTTTTTCAGTCACAGTCCAGCTGGCCTTGGTGAGCTCCCAATAGATCAGCTCCACTGTCTCAGTGGGTGGGTGCTCCCCTCGTGGTCCCAACTTCTTTGCTCGGTGTTTCGGTTTCTCAGGAAATTCGGGATCAACTTACCCCTGGACCCAGCAATACCACTCCTGGGAATATACCCAAGAGATGTCCTATCATATGACAAGAGCATTTGTTCAACTATGTTCATAGCAGTATTATTTGTAATAGCCAGAACCTGGAAACAACCTAGATGCCCTTCAATGGAAGAATGGATGAAGAAAGTGTGGAATATCTACACATTAGAGTACTATGCTGCGGTAAAAAACAATGACTTCTCAAATTTTGCATGCAAATGGATGGAAATAGAAAACACTATGCTGAGTGAGGTAACCCAGACCTAAAAAGATGAATATGGGATGTACTCACTCATAATTGGTTTCTAGCCATAAACAAGGGTCACAGAGTCTACAATTGGAGTTCCCAAAGAAGCTAAGTAAGAAGGTGAACCAAAGGAAAAGCATATAGTTGTCCTCTTGGCTATGGGAAGTAGACAAAATTGCCGGGGAGAAAATTGAGATCTTGGGTGTGGGGTGGGATGGGGGTAAGGGGAGATGGGGAGAGAAAAGGGAGAAGGGGAGAATGGGGGGAACTTTGGGAAAAAGGAGGATTGGGATAAAGGAAGGTTGGATAGGGGAGCACGGAAGCACAATTCTTAGTTAAGGGAGCCACTTTAGGGTTGGCAAGAGACTTGAACCTAGAGTGGCTCCCAGGTGCCCAAGCCGAGGTCCCCAGTTAGTTCCTTGGGCAGCTGAGGATAGGGAACCTGAAATGACCCTATCCTATAGCAATACTGACGAATATCTTGCATATCATCATAGAACCTTCATCTGGTGATGGATAGAGACAGAGACAGAGACCCACACTGGAGCACTGGACTGAGCTCCCAAGGTCCCAATGAGGAGCAGAAGGAGGGAGAACATGAGTAGAATTTTTTTTAAAAAAAAAAATTCCTTTGTTCTTTGAAAATTTCCTGTCATTTGATTGTATTTATCTCCTCCCAGTCTACTCTTCCCAGTTCAACTCCTACTTCCCCTATACTACAAACTCGTTGTCTTGTATTTTAAAGCCCACCAGTTATAGTTTTAACTGCCCAAATATTCTTGGATTCATGACCTTTCACTGGAGACTGATCAATTTACCAGGGACTATATACACTCTTTGAGAAAACAGTCTGTCACTTTCCAGATAACCAACAATTGTCAATAGTTCCTCAGCTAGTGGTCAAACTCTATACCCATCTATCTGCTTCATGCTGGAATTTGGTCTCTTGGGGTTTCATAGATCTTGTTCATATTGTTTCAAACATTGTGAATTCATTTGTACAGTTGTTCTGTAGTATCCGGAAAACTGTTTCCATGTAGTCATTTTACTTCCCTTTGACTCTTACATTGTTGGCAATAATTAATGAGCCTTGGGAGGAGTACACTACACGTGTTCTATTCACTCTCATTAACAATCAGGCTCATAGCAGAAGACCCAAGAACAGAAAAGGCTCATTCCACCTGCACAGTTATATGCTGCTCTAAACTGACACTACATTTTTGTCATCTACTTATCACAGAAATACTAAATTCACCCTGACTCTGGACTAGAAGTTGCAAGTAAACTGAATCAAGAAGACAAATTGAAATAAGTATAATTTCTAAATTATGCTTTAATTATAGTAAGGAAAGAAAAGTCCTTAACATGGAGTACATCAAGCATTAGCTCAGATCAGAGGATAATCAAACACTTAAAATTCAGAGGGGTAGTAATGTAGGGAAAAATAAGTAGAGAAGATTTTAGCAAAGAAAACTAGAACCAATTTACAGGCATTGCAACACATAATTTGGTCGTATAAAGAAAGGATTTCTAAATATGAGCAAGGCACATTCATAACCAGATAAATTATGGAGTAGGCCATGTTCTTCAGGACTGTTAAAGAACAAACATACTCACATTTAAAGGGTTTTAAAAGAAGGCCCTGCAAGTAGAAAATGTTAATTTTAAGCATTGTTATTTATAACTGTACAGTACAAAATGGGGTGAGAACTACAAGTCATACATGAGCATAGTTTCATTCATATCAATAGATATAGAGTTTTTAAAAAGGTAAGTCACATTTATTAGCTGAATCCCCACCCCCTACAGTGGCTTAATGGGCTCCCAGGTTTTATTGACAAAGGACAAGCTACATTTAGTTAACCTAATTTATATAAAGGCAGTAATATTTTTTTCACATAACATTTTCAAGAACTGTGGGCATCAAATCAATTCCCATGTGTTGTGTGCACAGTAGGCACTAATTTGAAAGAAGTGTTTGAAATTAACAACTATGTAATCTAGAACACAACAGTTTTGAGAGTAGTATAACTAAAGTTATACAACCATTAGAAAAGTTGACTTCAGATTCTGTCTTTAGCTCCTTCCTGCTATGCACCATTTATAAATCATATATGTGTAGAAGAGGCCATGTGTTGATTTGACACCTTGCATTCTCTCTGCCACTTCTTGCCATCTTCATGATTCTCACTACTATAGTAATATTGTTAATAGAGGAATTTCTGCTATAAATAGTTTACTCTTCTGCCACAACTCTCACAACCAAGTTATTATCACTACAGTGAACATTCCTCCTGACAGGAGACATGATGAAAGATTAAATCTCCTGATGTGGTCTCCAAAGGAGGAGCAATTTCCTACTGACTCCTAAAGCTGAGTATAAGAAATGGAAAAAGAAAAATAAGACATCTCCCAAGAGTCTTAAGTTAGATCTCCATTTTTTTGTTCCTAATACACATATAATTTTATCAACCAGGTAATTAGTTCTAAAACACAATTAAAAGTTTTGTTCAGTTAACATATGGATTAATTTTTATGGGCTTGTAAAATTACCTAACCAGCATTTATAACATTGTTTAAAATAGAAAACACATTTGATAGGGTCCTATAGCCATACAGATGAATATCTTGCATATCACCATAGAACCTTCATCTGGCGATGGATGGAGATAGAGACAGAGACCACACTGGAGCATCGGACTGAGCTCCCAAGGTCCCAATGAAGAGCAGAAGGAGGGAGAACATGAGCAAGGAAGTCAGGACCACGAGGGGTGCACCCACCCACTGAGACAGTGGAGCTGATCTATTGGGAGCTCACCAAGGCCGGCTGGACTGTGACTGAAAAAGCATGGGATAAAACCGGACTCTTTGAGAATGGCGGACAATGAGGGCTGATGAGAAGCCAACGACAATGGCACTGGGTTTTGATCCTACTTCATGTTCTGGCTTTGTGGGAGCCTAGCCAGTATGGATGTTCACCTTCCTAGACCTGGATGGAGCGGGGAGGACCTAGGACTTTCCACAGGGCAGGGGACCCTGACTGCTCTTTGGACTGGAGAGGGAGGGGGAGAGGAGTGGGGGGAGGAGGAGAAGAGTGGGAGGAGGGGGAGGGAAATGGGAGGCTGGGAGGAGGCGGGGATTTCTTTTTTTTTTCTTTCAATAAAAAAAAAGAAAACACATTTGATCTCAAATGAACACATCCTTTTAAAGATTTAGTGTATGTATGTACATGTGAGTGAAGTTTGCTATGGAGTCCAGAAGACAGTAGAGAGTCCCATGGAACTAGAGGTATCAGTGATCATGTGCCACCCACCATGGGATCTGAGAATTCAACTTAGGTCCTCTGAAAGAACAGCAAGTGCTCTTAACTGTGGAGCCATTTCTTCAGTCCCAGATTAACTCAAATTAAATTCCTTTCTGAAATGCAGAACAGTTGTAAGTTAGCTATTAACATTGGAACCAGAATCACATTATTTTCATCCATAAGAAAGTGTTATTTTGAGCATGCACATAATAGACTACATATATATATATATATATATATATATATATATATATATATATATATACATGCCTCCTCTGTGTGTGTGTGTTCTTTATATTGTGACTAGCACTTTGAATAAAAAAATAATGCCTTTTTTATAGTGTCTGGATATTTGATTGCAAATTACAGGAAATCAATGAATATTTAATGAATACCTGACTTACTGGATATAAGAAGCAAGGATACACTGGTTAGATATATAAATATTCAGTTCCCCCGATGACAGTATTTAAAAGACAGTAATAAAATCTGAAATGAATTTCACCAAACAGAAAATACTTCTTGCAAAATAGGAATAAAAAACCACTAGAAATAGCACTTGTGTAGGATAGAAATGTCCCATAGGTACACATATAAAAATAAAAAAAAATATTCCAGGCAAGGAGTAAGTTACTGTAGCAGGATTGAAAATGGAGGAGGAATGTTTTAGCATGTCATGAACACACAAACTTAGACCTTGCAAATTATCTTTGTTACTAGGAATTTATAAAACATTATGTGAGAAAATTGAGATAATTCCAATTAGAGTACACAAACTTACTAAGTGGATGGAAAGGAAACATTTAGGATGATATATATATATAGATGCAAGGGTTAGTACATATTTTAAAAAGTAAAGTATTAGTTCCATATGGATGTTTGTGATATGATTAGTGGCCAGTTATTATCAATCTTACACGGAGCGAAAATTGAAAAATAAATGATGCTTATATTCATAATTAATATTTGTAAAAGGTTTACCATGACAAGTAATGTCTTGCCAGGACACAGATAACAAAGCTAGTAACTAAAGACTTTGTAAATTATTGCTTTGTTTATTTCCTAAGCAAAATGATTACTTTTACTTTATGTTAAATTGAAAATTTTCATGTCATAGATTTAACAAAGTATGACACACATTCTGAAGGTGTTAACGGATCACATGCATACAGGTGGTTATCTGAATTTCTCTTTGAACATTTAAGCCCATCAGATCAGGGAACTTTCTGATATATTTGACAAGAGAAACAAATCAGTTTTAATGTATCTGCTCAATCACCATGTTTTGAATCTTATCATCAACTTACTTCTAAAAATACAGGAACTTGAGTGTCTTATACATTAACCAGTATTCAAAGATGGAAGACACATCTGTAGCAAGAATTCTAGTTGATCTTAATAATAAAACCTCAGAGTCAGATATAGGCGTTAATGCTAAGATCAGACAAGCACAGCAGCCAGCCACTAGAGAGTTCTTCTACTTCTACCAATGTATCTCCATATTCCATTTGTGTCCACCAAACCTCAGACTGCACCAGCTTCTGTCTTCTGTCTTATTTTCCTCTCTCTGCCCAGCCAAATTACTCCTTTCTCCACCTCTCTAGAACTGGGATTAAAGTTGTGTGTGATCCCAAGTGCTCGAATCACCTTTGTGTGAGCTCTATTTCTCTTTTAGAGAGAGTCAATCTTGTGTAGCCCAGGATGGCCTTGAACTAACAGAGGTCCCTCTGCCTCTGTCTCTGGAATCCTGGAATTAAACGTGTGTGCCACCACTCTCTGGCATCTAGTGGCTCAGCTCTACACTCTGATCTTCAGGCAAACTTTATTTGTTAAAACATAAAATATCACTATAAATGTCCCCTCTCCTATAGTAACTAACATCAGTGGTTACTCTAATTGAAATACATATATCTGAAGTTTAAAAGCTAACCCGTATTTATAAGAGAAACCATGCCATATTTATCTTTTTGGGTCTGGGTTACTTCACTTAAGATGATTGTTTCTAACGCCATCCATTTACCAGAAAAATTTATTTTCCTTAACAGCTGCGTAATTTTCTATTATGTAAATGTATTACATTTTCATTCGCCATTCATCAGTTCATGGATATCCAGGCTGTTTCCAGTTCATGGCTATTATGAATATAGTACAAATGAGCACACTTGAGCAGCTACCTCTACAGTAAGATGTGGAGTACTTGGTGTATATGCTCCAAAATGGTACAGGTAGATCTTGTAGGAATAGATTTAGAACTTTTTGAGGAACCTCCACACTGATTGCATCATGGTTGTAACAATTTATAATCCCAGCAAGACTGAATAAATGTTCTCCTTTCTCCTGCACCCTCTCCAGCAGATGCTATATCATTTGTTATACTGATCTTCTGTATTGTGACTGAGGTAAGATAAAATCTCAGAGTAGTTTTAGCTTGTATTTCCTGGTGCCTAAGGATGATGAATATTTTTCAGTGTTTCTCATTCATTTACGCTCATTTTCTAGAAAAATGTTTAGTTTTAGCCTCCGTTTTCAATGGGGTTGTTTTCTAGATATTGAGGTTTGTAATTCTTTGGATATTTTAGAGAATATCACTCTATCAGAAGGATTGTTAATTGGAAATGACTTTTTTCCATTCTGTAGGCTGCTGCTTTACTTGAATGATGGTACCCTTTTGGTATAAATAAGTCTTTTAGTTTCTTGAGGTCCCATTTATTAATTGTTGGTCTCAATGTCTATGCTATTGGTGTTGCTGTCCTGTTCAGAAAGTCTTTTATCTGTGCCAATGAGTTCAAGTGTATTCCCCATATTTTTTTATCATATTCAATATATCTAGTCTCATGCTGTAGTCATTGATCTGTTTGGAATTGCATTTTATGCATATATATATATATATATATATATATATATATATCCATTCTACATATAGCTATAAATTTTGATTAGTGTCATTTTTAAGATGGTGACTTCCTTTAGTATTTCTAGGCTTATTTGACAAAATTTAGATGTCCATATGTGTGTGGAATTGTGAATGAATCTTCAACTCTATTCCACTAATTAATGTGTCTGTTTATAAGTCAATAACATGCTGTTTTTATTACTATAGCTCAGCAATGCAATTTGGAATCTGGGATGTAATACCTGTAATAATCTGTAGGTCAGACTATTACAATACCTCTAACAATTCTTTCATTACTTAGGTTTTAGATATGCTGGGTGTTGTGGGTCTCTGCTTCCATATGAAGTTTAAAGCTTTTACTTGCTTGATCAGCGTTGTCCTAAGATATTTTATTTTTTGAGGCTAAGTTATTTATTTTTTATTTTGTGAAAGGTACTGTATCCCTTCTTTCTCAGTATATTTGTCAGTTGCATATAGGATGGTTACTGATTTTTGGAAGTGAATTTTGTATCCTGATACTTTGCTGAAAGTGTTTATCAGATATAGACAATTCCTAGTGGAATCTTCATGGTCTTTTACATACAATATCATATCATTTGCAAATAAGACAAAGTATGTAAGATACAAGGATCATAAAATAAAAATTTTATATCTGGACACTGTCTTGGCTAAATGACTCCAAAGGTAAAATACTTTTATTTCTTTCCTTAATAATGACACTAACACATCATTGTTGACATAAAGTTAATGATTAATGCATGATAATTTGGACATGTTTCTTCTACCTTGTCTTCAAAACCCCAAATTATTTTTGCCTTGGCATTTACTCTGTGTCTGAGACTTAAATTAAGCCTAAGATTTTTCTTTGACTGTATATGTTTTTCATTTCCCATTGTATTTCAATTTGTGTTTTCTCTAACGATTCTATTTAATTTTTAAATTCTACTATCATGTCTTAAAAAGATTTTATTTTTCACTCAGCTGTTTGTACTTTTATTATCTTCATTAAAACACTTATTCCTCTTTTAGGTCCTTGAACACATCTAGAATACTTTCTTATTATCGCTATTTTGAAGCCCTCATCTTGTGCTTCAGGAAATTGTTCTCCTCAGGTCCTATTCCAAGAGGGGTTCCTACTTCAGAAAGAAACATACCATCTTGGTTTTTCATTTGTTTTGCTTTGAGATCTAGACATCTGGAGTTAGAATGTTTGAAATGATTTTTGTTGTAAATCTGATCTTGCCTTTGTTGGGTTGGTGTCTTGTTCTTTGGTTGCTGTTGGCCACTCTGCGTCCTAGCTAAATGTGGTGGATTTTGGATCCCTAGTAGTGAGCAATTCTGTGAGACTCTGGGGAGCGCAGAGCAATGGAGATGTGCTGGAAGGAGTTTCTGACAGTGGCAGCAAACAGCCCAACTAGAGAGACTCTGAATTCTAGTTCTACACTCAAAAGCCACACTCAAGATGATACAGATGGAGTGGGAGGAGGGGATAAAGTAGAGGGATGGCAGCAAATCATAATGAAAGTCTGGAGAGACATGAATGGAGAATGCAGAGAAGGAAAAGGGTTGTTTGCTTGAGTTTCAGCCAAATACAGGAGCTGTGAATCCTGGTAGAGAGCTGTTCTGTGGGACAACAGGGCAGCACAAAAAATGGGTATGAGCTACAAGAAATGTCTAAAAGGGTCAATAGGAAAGAACTAGGGAAGATCTTTGAGCCTTGGGTCTATACCAAGAGGCTGAGTCTTCAGGTGATGGAACCTGTAATCCATTTTGAGTTCATTATTCTAAGTCACAAGAGATGAGGCCCTGTTTTCATTTGTCTGCTTGTGGATCTTTGTTCTTGTATTCTGTAATATAATAGTTTGATAGATCTGCCTTAGCAAAGTATGACTGACTGAGTGGTCTGTCATAAATTTGTTCTTATATTTATGTCTACTAGAAGTAGAAACCAAATTGAACTCAGGGTTCCTTCTTTGGAAGGCTATGAATAAATGTTTGTTGCAAATTCCAATTCCTGACTGAAAAGATAGCTGTCTTCTCTGCAAGTTCCTTCAAATAGTCGTTCCTCTGTGCATGCTTGTTTTGGGTCACTTTTTTCTGTTTTCATAAATACCATTCATGTGTATTTGGGCCTGCTCCAATGATTTCTTTTTAATTTCACTGCTTCTATAAAGATACAGCCTTCAAATAAGGTCATAGTTGAAAGTGTTGGGGCTGAATGTTAAACACATAACATTGAATAGATGTAATTCAACTCAACAAATAATCTTAGGTATAAAACATTGTGGTGTCTCAAACAGCATTATGCAAAGAAAAAGAAAGACTGTGACCCACAGCACTGTGGAAGATTGGATTACTGAGAAACCACAAAATTATATTTAGTTTTATTACACCCATCAATGAGACTTCACAGATGGAATGATGGGTTGTGCTGTCATCAAAAATTATATATTACATTAGAAGGAAGAAAAGTTTCTTCGATTTTATTGTATTAGTCTTAGTTTCAATTTTGGAAGTTTCCAAGGTTATAGATATGTTTGACTGTCTAAAAACTCAGGAATTTCCCTTGCTCCCTCATTTACAATGAGAATAATTGGAAACAAGGAGACTATGCCCTAGCAATTGCCAATATTCTGTAGACTATAAGGTCAGCTTTTCTTTTATATATATTTTCGTAGTTCAGCCAGATTATGATAACAACAGGAAAGTAAATTCTCTCCAAAATATAGTAAAAGATGATGTTGAACTTAATATTTTATATTGTGTAGTACTCTTCAATTTCTAAAAAAAATATGTGTCATAAAAATCTGCTTTGTTTTCAAAAGTTACATTGAGTTCAAATAAGAGATTTTTATGAAATGACAGGAATTATTTATTCAGCTTTTATGCACTGGAAACATACTTTTTGTTCAATTCTGTGCTAGGCACAATGAAGATATTCACTACAGGGTGTAATTCCTAGGCACAAAGGAGTTAATCTAGTAGGGAGAGTAAACATGTATATAGCAAACTTGTAATCAAAGTAGCATCCCATAAGTTCTTTACAAGAGGTAAAACAGAGAAAAAGTAGTCATTTCCAGAAGTCTTTGATTTCTGACACTTTTTTTTTTCTCAGTGTTCTTGAGAATGAACTTCAAGAAACTTTACAGCCACATGTGAGAACTTGCTTTTGAAAGCAGAAGGTCAAATCTGGTCACAAGAGTTGATAAACAAGGAGAGTTATATATCTGTGTCAAATGGAAATATGGCTGTATTGGTTTAGCAGTTCAAACAAATATCCATAATCTTCCATCAGTATCAACATAACAGAGCCATAACTTTTTCAGGCCAAGCATATAAAAAAATCAAAAAACAAAACCAACCAACCAACAAAAATAAATAAATAAAAACACTGCCAACAGGATGGAAACGGAGCTGAAATTACTGCTATTTTCATGAAATTTATGATGCCACGAATTCCATTTAAGTTAAGCTGCTGATAGAGAGAAAATGAATTCAATTAAATATGTGGCAGGCCATTCATAGTTTCCTTTCTGGGCTGAAGGGAGTTTTCTCCATGTTGCCTATTATGGTTGGCAACAGTTCTTGGCGAATGAACCAACCAAAAATAAAAACAAATTAAAATACTCTGATGACGTCTCTCATTGAAAGAGCTTGGAAAAGATTGAGAAATCCAGAGGGTTCTGAGAGAAACTTCCATGTGTTTCCATGGTAATCAAGATCAACAGCATGTGTCTACCGCAATTATATATTCCAATGCTCAAGGAAAGTTTCGACTCCCACTGTAATTCTGTAGCTGCTAAGAGAAAGGTTTGGGAATGAATTGTTATCCAAATTGCATGAAGCATTCTCAAAGTAAATACATAATAAAATTGTAAATAATTTTAAAAAGCAATCAATTGCTATAATGTTTTTTAGAATTAGATCTGAAAGAGAAGAGAAACCTATTCAGCTCAAATCCATCCACTGAAAAATGAGGAAAATGAAGTTCAAACACCAGAAAAGGACCTGAGTCCTTGCAGCTAGCAGAACTCCTGCTTCAACTTAGTCATTTTTTCTCAGTTGTTCTTCCTAATGTTAATCTCTAAAAAAATGTTCCGAATCAAAATTTTACATCACCTTTTCATCATAATGAGGCTGACTGCCATTCCTTCTTTAAACGCATGTACTCTGAAGTTTGTCTTCCTTGATTTTTCTACTAGGATCTCCACTTATCAGTTCCATGTTTTGGTAAATAATGAAATGTGGTGTGCCTTGATTGCTCATTTGTGAAATAAAGACAACACCCTTTACATCTGAGAGTTATTGTGAGCTGCATGAGTTAACATTTGAAAGTGCTTAGAGATATGCTTGCAGTTAATGTTTCCTTACCATCTTAATCATCTAAATGAGTAGTAAACATCTTGCACTAAAAGCATTAAATTTTACCTGTGTTTTTCCATCCAGAGAAAATTTAAAAGCAGTCGCATTTTTATCTCTTACTAGCTGAATTCTTGTTTGTCTATTGTTAGCAATCGAGTGCAATGATTATATTGACAATATGCCATAATTAGGATGTCCTTTTTGGTTATATTCACATCTGAGAGTGACAGTCACACCGCAAGTTGCTTGTAATTTCTTCCTAACCCCAGACATATATCATCTTACTTTTCAGAGACCCGTATGATAATAACAAAAATGTTAAGGTATAGTTATTTAATATCTTTTCCTTATGCAGGACATTGCACACTTAAGAGGAACTGTATTTAGTGCTGACATTTTAATAATTAGATGAATATGGAATTAATAAATTTTAGGTTTTGTAGAGAAACAAAAAATAGTGGACAGGAAACAAATCAATTCTGAGTATTTGTTGTAAACTTAGTTAATTCTCAATCGTGGAATATATACTATTATCTTTTTTGGAGATAAGGAGACAGCAATACAAGAGAAAGGAAGAAAACACAATTTTTGACTTTTTTAGTACTGGAGATTCAGCACAGCGTTTCCTACAGGCTAGGCAAATATGCTATCCTTGTGTTGAATCCCAGACACATTTTACATTTTATTTTGAGACAAAATTTTGTGATTTTTGCCTAGGTTGACTCTAAACTTATCGTGTAGCCTAAGCTGGGTTTGAATGTGCCATTCTACCACTTTAGCTTCTCAGCTAGCTGGACTTACAAGACTAAGCAACCAGTCCTAGCTGACATGCTTAAGATTTTACAAAGAATAAACCCAAAGGCTAGTTTACAAATGTTGGTCTGTTTAAAATTCACAACTATTTTAAACTAATTTTGTGACTCTTTGTTATTTGTGTGCATGATTTGTGTGCTGGCATGTTTGTAACAGTCAACATCTAACTTTCTGGATTCCCTTTCCATCTACCTTTGTATATGTTGGTGGGATCAAATCTAGATCATCAGTCATGCATGATTGGCATCAAGTGCATTACCAATAGAGCCATTTTTCTGGCCTTCTATTCTCAGCATGATTTAAAAGCTAACAATAACACTTATTTATTGTGGGAGGGGGTGCATAGAAAGGTACTACAGCATACCTGTGGAGATCAGTGGAAAGCTTTCAATAGTTTTTCTCATTTTACCATGTGGGGTTCAAATTTATGTAATTAGACAAGACAGGGAGAGTCTGGCCTGCTGAACTATCATGCTGGCCCAGACGATCCTAAGATTTTTGATAGAATTCATTAATCAGTGCTCCTCCTGTCATAGAGTTTGTTCAAATACCTTTTCTTCACCTATTACAATTTGTTCTATTTCTCTAAGAACTATTGAACCCTATTTGGTATCACAAAGTAAAGTGATACATATTCAGAATATACTCTGTATCATCTTTAATGGAAAAGTGGGATACCAACTGGAGACATAGTAAATCCTACAAGACAAGTTTTGAACCTAATACTATATCAAATGCATGTCTTTGCATATTGAGCCCTCTGTTGCTTTACTATGAAATGCAAAGACAAAGCAGAAAAGAAATGATAAAAAGGGAGTATGCGTTTGCAACAGCTCCGTGGATACCCTTGACCAGTTAGTCGTTTCCAAGAAGAAGAAATACAAGAGTCTATTTATCTATACTGTCAAAGTGTATCTTAGACTAATGGACTGTTGACAAGACAGTCATAAAAGCATAAATGCACAATAATTTTGGATTAAATATGAGACATTTTGGTGTAAGAACCAGTAACATGTGACATCTCTTCAAGTACAAAAATTAGCATAAATATTTCATAAGCTTGTCAAACTCTATTCAGAAAGGCATAAGGTTTTATATTTGGAAAAAACATTTTTGTCACAACTTATTCTTTGCTGAAGCACCTCTTTTATAGTTCTAAGAAAAGAAAATCCAATTGGAGAGGCTTCTGCAGATATATTAACATTTTTGTGCATATTTCTGTGATGAATGTATATTCCTCTTAATTGACTGACTTCTCTAAGGGACATACTAAACGTATTATTATATCCAGGACCCATTGTCTTTCCTAAGTCATTAAATGTAGCACCTGTCATCTGTAGAGTTGTACACTGCATGTCAGTATTATTCAGGCAAGATAGAGCTCAAATTGTGCAAGTAAGTAATAGTGCATAATCTAAACAGTATAGACAGTGCATTAGGTGAGGTGGAAGTCTCTGGCAGTTCCAGTACCAAGATGAGTAGGTCAGCTTTCAGCGTTTTATTGCATATGACTTAAGCCTTACCCAAGGCTTTCCTGTCTGTCCTTGGGAATGCATAATAAGGAAAAGTAAATGTGCTTCTCCAGAAAAGAAGATAAGTAACAAAAGTTAATTAAAAACTTGTTTATGTACTTCAATAGGTGATCTCAGTGAAAGTAATTCAGTAACTTGTAGTTTTAAAGCTCTTCCATTTCAAAGGACTATTGGATGTTAAGATATGACATAATATAAAAGTAACATAAATGATGAAAACCAAACAGAAAATGGTAATCATGAGCACAGATTGTAGCTTGCCAGTACTGCCCAACATCATATAATACAATCCCCAGATAACTCCTTTTTCAATTACAAAGCAAGGTCATGGATATGAATAAGAGAAAAAGCCTATGAGTCAGCTCAAGAAGTGCCAAAAGAGAGTATAGAAAGGAGAAGAAGAACAAATTAGAAGAATATAGCAGCCATAGATCATGTCTGAAAGCCAGAAGACAAGAAAGTGATGTAAGAAAAAGCAAACAAGTAGCCAAGTGCCAGGGATCACACAAAAACAAGTTATTAAAAGAGGGAGATGACTGTATGAAAGCCAAGAAGCAGTGAGAACAGCGGCAAGTAGAACAGGCAGAAAATTAGAAAGTCAGCCTCGCTGGCTGACTTTCTAGGGTTGACTACTCATAGGCTTAAGACTGTAGAAAGTTCCTACAAAGAGCCACTTACTATTGGTATGTGAGTATTTAAAAAAGCCTCCTGTATTTGTAAAGCAGAACAAAATTGGGTACCAAAATGGTGTCCAATTTTAAGTTTGAGCAAGGATTTCTCTTTGTGATTTAGGGCATATTGATGTGTTCTGTTGCTAAATTCAACTCAAATGCAGCCCTGTTAATTTCTTACAATGATTGATGGTTATCCTACTATTGTCGTATTTGGAAATACTTTCACAAGTTGTGGATTGGTTAAAGTTATGGACTAGAAATGCATCCACTATAACAGAGCTCCGAAATGTTGATAACACATAAGATAGTTTTGCTACTGTAGTGATTTCATTCTTTTTCAAGGCTGTTCTAGAATAGAAAAAAAAAATTCCAAAGAGTTGTTCAAATGAATTTTGTGGAAGATTATATGACCTTTTCTTAAGTAATTGTCAGCAATTGGAAGGCTTCATCAACTTTAGCACATGCTGTCAGTATCTTTTGGGGGGCCATGGAAATGATAACCAAACAAAAGCAACACACACACCATTCTCAGCAAAATAAATAAAAAGAATGTGCCTTTCCTTCAATTTGTAGGAAGTTACCAGAGTAAAAGAATTGTTTATGAGGAGTCAATGCTTAGACACACACGGAATGGTCCAGCGTTTGACATATCATCAGAGTCTTTCCTACAGTCCAGCCTCTGACAAAACTAGTTTGTCTCAAATCCTTGGCAACAGGATTGTTGATCTGTATACCAAGAAGGTTGAAAAAGCTCCTAAATCCTCATGCAGTGTGCCCAAGCAGACTTTGAGAGGTTTGTGTTGTAATACCTAAAGTCCTAAGGAGATTGTATATGACAAAGAAAGCAGCAGGGCCTATGGTGGTTCCATGTGTGTGAAGTGAGTCTGTGACAGGATCAAATGGGCTGCTCTTTTTACTGAGGAAGAGAAAATTGTTGTGGAAGTATTGAAGGCACAAGCACGGAGTCACAAAGCTAAGTAAATAAACAGTTTTCAAAGTAATAACAGTCAAGGCTTAGTCTGTGGGGAAGAAAGAATTTACTTTTCTCAAATGAGATAAGACCTGAGTCAAGGCATTTTCACACAAGGTAGAAAAGTGACAAGGAAATATTCCCACCCGCTAGAGTCCTATGAAGTACAGTGGGAAGACAGTTTGAGTGGATAATTTGAGTGGCTTGAGGAAACTTCAGTTTTACCTACAGGTTCTCTCATTTCACTCTAGAGTGGAACACAGATTGGGTAAATGGATATACCGTGGCTCTGAGGATGCAGAGAGTGAGGAATGTTCAAATCCTTGTGTCACGAGTCAAGAAGAGTTAGTTATTCTCTGTGATTATTCCTGAGAAGAAGAAACTACAGTTACTTATGGATGCAAACCATTTATTCTCACCACTGGCATCAAAAATGGGTAATATCAGAAATGATCTTGCTTTAATGTAAATAAATGAAAATATAATTCCTTCAGAAATGACATTTTTTTCTAAAACCAGTTACATCTATTAGATGAGTGCTTAGTTCCAGCGAGAAAGAGTATTTCAATTGTATATCAAAAATTAAAGCTGCACTGTAAATATTTGACTTTGAAGAAACTCAAACATATTTTTTTATTTGAAAAAAATCACATAAGTGATTTATACTTCTATATATGTATTTATAACATGAATAAAAGGTTACTTTAAATGGTCTAATATATCATTAGCCTAGTAGCTTCTTCAACTGCATTTCTCAAGTAATGTACTTGACTTTGTGTCATAAGATTTATTCTTTATACTATGAATATTTTGTGTGCATAAATGTAGGTGCACCATATACATTCCAGGTACTTGTAAAAGTAGTGGAAGAGTGTGTGTCAGATTGCCTAGAGCAGGAATTACAGATAATTGTTAGTGGTCATGTAGGACCTAAGAATCAAAACCAGGTACTGTGCAGGTGCTCTTAACCTCTGAACTATTTCTCCAGAACCACCTATTTTTTATTTTATATGAGCTGGAAATTCAATTATGCAGCACATACTGGTTTCAAACACCTTGGCTTAAATTGTCCTCCTGCCTCAGCCTCCCAAGAAACTCAAATTCACTGCCCTAGGCTTGTTTCTTCTACTCCATTGAGATTTGAGTAAATAATAATCTAATAATCAACACTATTACTTTACCACCACTCCCTAGGGCCTCCAGAATATTTCTATTCAGGAAAGAACACACTTACTCAAAGTGTTGATGCATTTATAGTGATTCTTTTTTGTATCTGTGATCAAAATTGAGTTTATCAGAGTAGGACTCTACAACAGTGTTTTTCAAATGACTTACGTGATAAATAATCAACCCCCCACTTTATATACGGTGCTAACATTTTCTATATGCTAAAGTGCTGTATTTATCTTGTTCAGCCCTGTGTCCACAATTTTGAACAGGTTATTTTGAGTAAATGAAAGGACAGTGTCTACAATAGATATGTAATTTCCAGAGAAGGATCAAAAAGTGTCCCTCTATATTGGAGAAGGCATTGGAAGACCTTCTCTACTTTGTTATTCTGGGAGAAGAGTGTGCCTCTAAAATGGGAAAGTGTGGCTTGACAGATTTTTTTCCTAAGCAAAAATCTGAATCTCAGAAAGACGATACCTTCAGTATATTTGAATGCTGCAAGCCTAAGGTACAAAAAAGTAACAAAACACTCATTGTAACTGTTCCAAAGCAATTAGAAGGAAGCAGAAATACTAGTTATCTGATTTTGTGACTCCCTTTTAAAACTCTTGAGCAGCTGTTAAATGAGATTTTAAATTGTGTAACACCTTTGAGCCAAAATATTTCTGGGTTCTAAAACCTAAGCAAAATTGTGCTTATGTAAAAAAAGAAAAATATCTAAATGGAAACAGTAAAAAAGAATTCTCCCTCACATCTTGTTGTATAAGAAGTAGTTTAGAGAGATTCAGCTATTTGAGTTTCTTGCTTTTGAAATAAAGTGCAAACCAGCTACAGGGGGATGATGTTCTCAAATAAGAAAGAAATACTTTGAAAAGAAGGATTTTTAGTCTTAATGATAATGTGCCGTCTTCAGAGAAGTGCATTTGCTTAATCATCCCAGGCAATCATCCGCTGGGGAAAAAAAACTGATTTCCTTTTCTATTTAGATTTCCAAGGAGGAAAAATGTTACCATAGCAACCAGTTAGTCAATCTACTTTGCTTAGTATTTCATTTTTCTGCATAGTTGATGAACATAGATTGTTTCACTCATTTAGAAATTTTTATGTGTTTTCCTACTGTGTTCAGAGATCCAACCAAATCCCATCTATTATCAAAAACTCACCTGTTGGACTTAAAATACAAATTGCTAATGTAACAATAAACAGATAATGAAAAACATATCTGAATGTATATATTTTAAATAATGTACAAATTGTAAAATGTTGTTTGTAGTTATAGAAAATATACACATTTATTTATTGAAAGTTTTAAAATCCCTTTGGTTTAAGATGTTTTGTGTTGTTGATTTGAATCTTTGGAATTTGAGTGGTATTTTATTTTCTTCTTTGAAATGCAGGAGACAAAGGAGGCTGCCTCACATAATTCAAGAATAATTGCTTCTCGAATACAGAACAAAAGAATTCCTAATAATTTAGTTGAGCTCAGCTTTCATTTCAGTGCACAATATCGTCTGGTTCATTTATTATAGAGAGCAATTGTTGCAGGGACAGAAATGAGAGAATGCCCTTGTGCAGACATAGTCATTGCACAGAATTTATAAGAACCACATCAACAGGTTTAGTTTAGATAATAATGGTAATTATTATTTTGAAATCTTTTTCATTTGCACAACATTTTGTACTCTATAAATGTCCTATAATGTACTGTAATATCATACAACTCTTCCAAATCTTGTAGATCATAGAAACAAGCTCCTAAATGATTGTATTTCAGTACTTTGTTGAGAGTGGATTTTTGGGACTGCTGATGTATGAAACATGTCCCCACCACTTTTTCACTTTTTGGAGAAAGTAAGACAGAGACACATAGATAGACAGACCTTAGGAACTAGTGTAGTTTGCTACAGACAGAGACCACTACAGAAAACCACAACCCCCTGTGTCAAAGTTAAGCATGGTATTCCTCCATAGTGAATGGGCTCCAAAGAGCCAGTTCATGTACCAGAGATAAATCCTTGGCCCACTGCCAGGGGCCACACAAAAGAGGGCTCGGTCCTGCCTCAACTTGATATGGCAGGCTTTGCTGACTCTCCTTGCCCTCTCTGAGGAGTGGATGGAGATGGGGTAGGGGAGAGGAGTTGAGGGGGCACTGTGGTTGGTATGTAAAATGAACTTAAAAATTGAAAAAAAAAAACCAAAGCAACTAGACATGCAGAGCTGTGGAACCTAGTCCCGATGACACACCTGTAGAGCATCCCCACAGCTATGGAGAACATTAAAAATGGGAAAGAGTAAGATTGTAAGAGCCAGAGGATCAGGGCATTTGCTTTGAAATTGTCTTGTAGTAATGTCAGAAGCTGTGCCCATAAAATCTCACCAATATGACTCTGCAAGCAGGTGAAAAGGCAGTAACAATAGACATGCCAAAGTGGATGGAGGAAAGCCCATGAGGGCCCACCCTACACAAAGAACTAGAGGCAAATAGGGAACATGAATAGTGTTAGAAATAGTCTTCTCCAAAGAAGAGCACATCAGTTATTCATCCAATATCAAATATTCTTCCCTGAAAACACATACAAGTAGCATTATATAGATTGAGAAAGTTATAGTTAGGAATATATACATCTATAATAAATGAACAATAACAATTAATGAAAACAAAGGCCATGAATTTGAAAGAGAGCAAGGTATAGTATATGGAAAAGTTTAGAGTGGAAGAAAAGAAAGAGACAAATGTAAGCACACTATAATCACAGAAACTAGAAAAAGCAAAAGAAACATAAAACAGAATTAATATAGGGTTATCAATGTGTGCTAGTCTGAGAGACAAAGCAGTGTGGATTGTAGTTCTTTAGGAACAGTAAACTGATATAGAAAATCTATCTCTTGTATCTCTGTCCAGTTCAAAAGGCCAAATATGTAGTCTAAATTCAACAATTGAAATCTGTACTCTTCTCTCTCTCTCTCTCTCTCTCTCTCTCTCTCTCTCTCTCTGTGTGTGTGTGTGTGTTTTATATTATTCTTTATGTAAGTTTCACGATTCTTTTATTATTTGTTAATTTTATTTTTTTTTAAATTTATTTATTTAAGATTTCTGTCTCTTCCCCGCTACCACCTCCCATTTCCCTCCCCCTCCCCCAATCAAGTCCCCCTCCCTCATCAGCCCAAAGAGCAATCAAGGTTCCTTGCCCTGTGGGAAGTCCAAGGACCACCCACCTCCATCCAGGTCTAGTAAGGTGAGCATCCAAACTGCCTAGGCTCCCCCAAAGCCAGTACTTGCAGTAGGATCAAAAACCCATTGCCATTGTTCTTGAGTTCTCAGTAGTCCTCATTTTCCTCTATGTTCAGCGAGTCCGGTTTTATCCCAGGCTTTTTCAGACCCAGGCCAGCTGGCCTTGGTGAGTTCTCGATAGAACATCCTCATTGTCTCAGTGTGTGGGTGCACTCCTCTCGGTCCTGAGTTCCTTGCTCGTGCTCTCTGTCCTTCTGCTCCTGATTTGGACCTTGAGATTTCTGTCCGGTGCTCCAATGTGGGTCTCTGTCTCTGTCTCCTTTCATCGCCTGATGAAGGTTAATATTCAGGAGGATGCCTATATGTTTTTCTTTGGGTTCTCCTTCTTATTTAGCTTCTCTAGGATCACGAATTATAGGCTCAATGTTAAAACAATCTTATTTTATATGCTTAACCTAGTTACCTCCCCCTCCTGTCCTGCTCCCCACATTTTCTCCTCACCCTACTCCCCATCCACTTCTCAAAGAGCATGAAGCCTCCTATGGGTAATCAACAAAGTCTGCCACATCACATGAGAGAGGACCAAGGAAGGCCTTGCCCCCACTATCTGGGCTGAGCAAGCATCCCTCCATAGGGAAGATTCTTGAGAGCAAAGTATGTGGCCTTCGTATTTCGGTATTAATTGTAAAGAACATCACATGAAATGCAAAAGTTTACAAGAGAATTATTTTGCTTTTACAATTTGTCATATGGTTCTGAGACATTTATATAAATTTATTTATTTGCTTGTTTATTAAAATTGCTCTGGTTCTTGAACTTAACCTACTAAGGATATGTGACCTCTCTTTGGCAATTCCCGCTAACTTTCAAAATTGTCATTATCCATTATGTCTGATGTCTCAAGCAACATTTATATACTTCTTTCTTTCTACTGATCAAGATCACTTCTGTCATATTATTCAGAGTTTATTTAATAAAAAAATTATTTCTATTTCCAACTTATATCAGATTAGTTTTATGAATTTGGCAAGTTCTTCTTGGCAATCTATGCCTTAACATCCACAACTATCAAATGTGACTCATTAGGCCTGTCTTGTTAATTTCATTTACTTGTAACAGCTATCAACTGAGTAAATGATATCACTTCATCTAAAGAAGTTTTCTTAAATTTGCAAAATGATAGAACCCAACATATTTTTCAAATTAAATTTCCAATATGTTTTCCCTCAATGTCTCTTTTGGTTAGGAAAGCGGCCATAAAGGCACCCATGCAAACATTTCCCTGAATATGCATACTGTGATTCCCTGAGGTCCTGCAACGGCTTCTGAAGAAAGCAAAACTGGAGTCAGAAATGGGACCAGTGTCCATAATAAAAGAAATAATAATATTGCCCCACCTGCCAAAAAGTATATAATATGAGCCTGTATGTTTAATAAGCTAAATTTTAGAATCGTGATCTTCTAAGATGGTAGGAAAAAAAAAAGCAACGACAACAACAAAACATCTTCAGAAGGAAACTATTCCACCAAACTTATTTTCTTCCTAGGATTGCTGCCAGTCCTTATCATCATCTCTGTGCTAGCCACAGGCAGCAATGGCTAGGAGAAAAGTTGCTTAATCTTTCACTCCATGAACAGACATATTGTTATAACAAAGTATCCATCCACATTTTGTGTTGTGTTGTTTAAACCAGGATTTTATTTTTTCTTACACAATGAAGGAACATCTGTGGTCAATAGGAAGAAAAAGAAAACCTCAAAAAACAACATTAACCAGACAGTGCCATTTTTCAAAATTAAGGCATTAATTCTCAGCTTGTCAGCTCTCTGAGTGCATCCAAAGTAAGTTTCTAGCATACTTTCATGTGGTCACTGCAATAGCTATTAATTGAAAAAGTTCTCCATTTGGTAAGGATTCTAAAAAATAGTCAGTAAGATGGATTATATTTTGTCTTCTTATTGCTTAACACAATTGAAAACTGGGGTTCCTATATGGTGGATCTCTTTCCCTAAATGATTAGCTTTCTGAAAAGTCTGTTCGATTTAAGAGAAACCTATTTCCTCTCTAGTTCTGACATCCTCAGAGGCAAGCCCTTGATGGAGAGTATCTTACAACTTGTCTTGATATACTCTTGCTTGTTTTACTTCTCTACTAGTGTTGATCCCAACAGCACTCTCCAATAGCCCCTCTAAATGGATGTGTTTCCTCCTCTGGGTCTGGTTCCCACCAACTCTGCTTAAAAGGGATAATTTGAGGAATAATACAAGGAAACAGGCTCAAAGATGGGATTTTGCAGCTGGTGGAACTGTTGATTAGCTGGCAGAGTCCTCGTCTCTATGGGGTAGGTGAAACACTGATAAGTACTGGCATGCATATTATTTGGACCTTCACATGTTGTAAAATACAATGATGTCCCACTAGATGGGAAGAAAAATACAATGTTTCTGTCTTTTGAAAGGTTTGTGGAGAATGCTACTGCTAAGGGCAACAGAATGAAATGGTTTTGGCTAAGTGCCATGAATTCATTAGGGGAAAAAAAACTACAAGGAGCAACTAAGAGTAATACATCCCAGATTGAAGATTCAGTCTGAAAGTTGTGAGAGCTTATAAACAAATAAAATGCTATCTCCTGCAGCTAAAGGAGACTAAAGGCAAGTTTTATGTCCAAGGCTTAATTATTTGAATAACAAAAGTTACAAATAGGTCAGTGCTCAATCTTGGATTCCTTGCTCCACAGGTTCTTGGTCCTGGTTAAAAAGATTAGGATTCCAATACTATTGTATAGGGAGTATTTGTACTGATTCACCACAAGACAGGGAGTCCCAGTGTTCTTTTAAGTAGTTAATTTTCTTCCTTCATTATGTTAAGATATATTTATTTTATTTTACATATATGAGTGTTTTGCTTCCATGAATGTATTGCATGTGCTTGCCTTGTGCCAAAAGAATTCAGAAGTGGGTGCATAATCCTCTGAAACTGGAGTTCCTCTATATTCTAGTTATTGCATACCTTCTACATCTTCTTTCACAATATTTCCTGAGCGTTAGAGGAGTTTGTATACAAACCTCAACTGTCATTTGTTCCAAGCGTATTGAGTTGTCATGGGTCTCTGCATTTACCAATTCAGGAAAAATAAATAAATGCAATGCAATGAAAACATGAGTATTTTTAATTGAAACTGAGAGTCAATTTTGTGTGTGGATACAAATTTAGAGATCTAAAGATCAGCGAGAGAATAGAGAAACCAGTTATAAGACCACAAACTATAATTGCCTGAGTTTTGAGAAAGACACCAAAAATATACTTTGGAAATGAACAACATTTTCAACAAATTATGTTTGAAAACTTGGATATCAATATGGAGAAGAATAAAACTCCATACAGATCTTTCATCTTATATATAACTCAACTCCAGATATGTCTAGGCTCTCATCATAAGGCTGGATACTCTGAAACTGCCTAGTAAGATTAAAATTTAACATGTAAGCAATGACAGATAGTTTATAAAAAGGGCTTCAGTAGCACAGAAAATAAGACCAATCATGGACTAATAGGATCTCGTGAATGTAAAACATTTCTGTACAGCAAAAGAAATGTAATTAAGTGAATACGCATGCAAGAGATTTGGAGAAAACATTTTGTCAGCTGCACATCAGGGAATGGATTAGTCTCTCAACTATACAAAGAACTAAAATGAACAGAAAACTAAATACCAAGACAGCAGCCCAGCTAAAAATGGGATATGGTTAAAAAGGGAAACTTTTCAAAGGAAGAAATACAAATGACTAGAAAATGTTTCTAAAACTGTTCAACATTCTTATCCATCAAGGAAACTCAGATTAAAATAACTTTTAGGATTCCAGTTCCCCAGAGTCATAATAGCTACCATCAAAATACAAACACAAATGATGACAAGCTGTGATAAAATGGGATTCCCTTACATATGCTTATGTTTTTGTTCCACGTATGTATGCATTGTTGACCATTTTTAGGGAACTAGAGGAAGGTCCTTCAGGAATAGATTTACATCACTCCTAACCATTAGGAGGCATCTCAGAAGATTTACTATCAAGGAACTTTCTAATAATAGATAATAAAGGCATGATCATACAGTAAATGGCAACCCTTTAGGCAAATTTGGGTGCCTAATTATACAGGGTAAATGTATTAACAACACATCACTTTAGAGTGCTGCGTGATTTGAGCGATTGAATCCATTTGGGAGGGATAAAATGTAATTATTTTGTTAAAGAATTCATCATTTAAACAATGATTATAAACAAAAATACAGCAAATTATGCTTTAAATGGTGCTTATTTCCTGTCCTTCAGTGTTTATGAATATTCCTGTATCTAATGAGATTCTATTGGCTTTCGTGCATAGAAATTCTGATGTTATGTATTTGCACCACAGGAAAGCTACTCTTAAAAAGCTTCTTGAAATGATTCTACAGTTTATCAAGTTTAGGACTACAAAGACAATGGATTAAGTCATTTTCTTTAGAAAATACTTCCATAATGTACTAGGTACATTATTATATATGATTTCTATGTTGAAAATTAATGTAAAACAATTGGCGAACATATTTTTCCTTTCTTCAAATTCTGTAAAATAAAATAAATGGGTCCCCAAATGTATTCCACATATATTATATAGCTATAAGCACTTTGTACATGATATTTACAAAGACAAATAGTTTTAGAAAATCATGGTTTTAACAAATGAAATAGTTTAAAGGGTAATATCTCACAGTACTTAATGTGTTTATGTGCGTCATCAACCTATAAAAAGGTGATCTAAGATGACATAAGCACTTGCCTGGAAAAATTGTCCCTCATTAAGTTTACTGTTAAAAAAAATGGTGAATGAAAAAAATCACACACCACTAATAATCAAACCGAAAGTCTACACAACCCATTGAGCTTCAATATGGTTAGAATCACAATTTGAAAAGGATTTGTTAGGGATTCAAAGAGTATTTTATTATGTGTCTTAGGGTTTCTGATACTCTGATGAAACACTGTAGCCAAAATCAATGAGGGAGGAAATGATTTATTTCAGCTTTCTCCTTGTAGCCCATCATGCACAGAATTTAGGGCAGGAACCTGGAGGCAGGAGGTGATGCAGAGGCCATGAAGGAATGATGCTTACCGATTTTTTCCTTGTGGCGTGTTAAGTCTGCTTTTAATAGCACCCAGGACCACCAGCCCAGGGATGGAGCCACCCACAATGGATTGGTCCTGCACATCGAACAGTAATAAAGAAAATGCCATACAGACGTTTCTGTAGCCTGATCTTACAAAGACGTTTTTCAGTTGAGGTTCTCTCATCTCAGATATCTCTGTCTTGTGTCAAGTTGATATAAAACTAGCCAGCACACACACTTTCACTATCAGGTATAATTTTTGCACTTGTATACCACCAAAAGTGAAAAAATACATGATAGAGTTAAAAATTACAATTACTTTTACATCCTCTTTAATAGCTTGTTTCCATTATCTGTATCAAATCCTTTATCATTCCCTAATATTTAACCCCTTATTTATTTTACTTATTATATTGTACCCACATGTATACATAGGTATTTATTATTGACTGCATATTCTTTTTCTTTCTGAGATTATGGGAACTCATTTAATACTATGCATCCTAACTCCATCCATTTTTCTGCAACGTTTGTGATTACATTATTCTTTGAAGCTGGATAGTGTTCATATGTATATGTATTCATGTATTTTGATGTAGTATCCCTAAATATCAGCAAATGAAACTACATATGAGTATAGAATTTCTGCACACTAAATGAAACATTCAGCTTAGTAAACAGCCCACGCAGTGGGAGAAATTCTTTACCAGCTACACTTTAAACAAAGGACTAATATCCAGAATTTACAAGGAATTATAGAAATTTAATGAAGGCAAATTTTGAGAAGTATCTGACTTACTTTTTGCAGAAGTAATTAAGAATCATGGATATAGATGATTGCTATGATACTCTTTAATTTCAATGTACTTTGGTACTTACCGTATTCTGAATGCATCCTCCTCAATTTACATGATTTTAATAATCAATTCCCAATATTAATATTATTTATTATTATTATTATTGTTGTTGTGTGGTACTGGCTATTAAACATAATATATTCCTCATGTTAGGCAGGTTCAGTACCACTGAGCTTTCCTCAAAATGTTTGTTAGTGATATCATCATGCAGTTTATGATGATATTTCAATCAGTATTCGACCACATATGTAATAGTGATTCCAAATGATTAAAACATAGTTGAAGAATCTATATTGCCTAGTAATGGAACATTACATGATGGGGCAATACATTTTGTAGAGTCTTTTTCATGATGCTGCTATAAATGAACCTATTTAGATATGCTTAGATGTTTTGATACACAAATGCCATCATGTTAACATTTACCTATTTATTTAGTATAACAGCTGTGTAGATTTGTTGCCTAGAAGACATCAGCTGTGTATAGCGACAGATAATATACATAATATAAATAAATCATCCTGTATATGTGTGTATATATAGCATATATATCCACTTATATTTCTATACCATATATATGTATATATTATGTATATGTGTGAATACTTCTTTATTAGGTGTATATGTATATTTGTTTTTATATGTGTAGAGATATTCTCTGATATTTACACAATGTTTAAATCATTTACTGGTGCATTTCTCAGATATTATCACAGTCATGATGTAGTTCATGCCTTTGTTTGAGAAGTGGGACTTTATGGAGAGGGGTCTAGATCATGAACTTCCAGCCTTGAAACTCATAGATTAATATCTATGAAAGAAGTGGATTTAGTATGATAAACCTTTTCTGTATGATTCTCTGTGCTGTTTGGACCATACAGACCCTTGCCATCAAAAAAGCTCTGGCTATATACAATACAATGCTAACCTCTCAGTATACAGTAATTTTAGGAACTAAAACACTATTACTCTATTTATAAACTGCTAAGTCTATTTGTAGTTATAAAAACTTAAAATGGATCAAGACAGGTATGAATGTATTTATCAAGGATTACTAGGAAAATGATGGTGCTATTAAGTATCATTGGAAATGAAAAAAAAGACACAAAAATAGCTGTTTAATCTCCAAAAACTCTGAAGGTACTTAATTCTTTATTGTACATTTGTTGACATGAAGAATGAATTGTAAAACCCTCCAGAATATTTTGAAGTAATGTCCCAAGATGTTTCCCATGTAAAGCATAGGAATTGATTTGTAATTGAGTGTCAGCAAGATATCTCCTGATGTCTTCCTGCTCATCATCATTGGGAATTATTTTCCTTTAGTTTTGAGCATTTTTATGTTTGAGTTCACCAAACTCTTGCTTCTTACTTCTCAATTCTTGCTTCTCCATCATATATCAGCTCACCTTCTGTATTTACTTAAAACTTTATACAAGGAAGAAAGAAAGAAAGAAAGAAAGAAAGAAAGAAAGAAAGAAAAAACAAACATTCAGTGGTTTGGTTAGCACATCAAGTCTCCTACCTCTTGTCCCCTGTCTTCTCTGTCATATTGGGTTTCTTTCCTTTATTGAGTTTCTATGCCACTGTCTTATTGCAAGAAAATCATTCAGTCTTTCAGCAGATCAATTTCTGTGTTTATAGAGCAGAGATGATGATAGGCTTACCGCCTGCTGAACCTGGATAGATGGTGTGAGGATTAATGGAGTAAACCACTGAGAAGTAGTTGAAATCTTTAGGAGAGTGGAATCCCAGAAGCATGATTTATTGTCCTTGTCTATAGCTTTAGTTTCATTGTAAATAAGTCAGCATTCACTTTTTTAAAAAGCAGACCTAGCATTCAGGTAAGAAAAGTAATCATTCTAAAAATCATGTTTGAAATGTAGTAAAGGTCTGTGTTCCAGAGTCACAAAATTGTAACTTCAAAATTTGTCTTTACAAGTATATGTCTATTTTATAGAGTTCCTAAAAGTGTTCATGCACTCTTTTTGAACCTTTTCTCTCTACTTTGTGGAAATGATGGAGAGGCTACTTTGCAATTACATTAGGTTTTCAGACCAACATGTTAAGTGAATCAATACTGACATTGATCTTTTTCTCTAACATAGGGAGTGATGTGATTTGCAACTGAAGTTAGAAGAAATCCTAAGTCTATGTTTTTGTCATTATTTTGGCATGGTGAAGTAAACAAACACCATCCTTGACATATGCGGCAGGTACCTACATGGGGAACAAAAAAGAGGTGGGTTTGGTTGGAATTTTTTATTTTATTTTTTTAAATTATAAGTGCTTTACTTTATAATTGCTTTTCACATAATCATTCTCTTCAATTGAGTTATTTATGGCCCCAAAACATAGTCTGGTATCTCCTGAGCTCTACTCAAGTCAGTGTGATCTTTAAACATTACAAAGCAGAGCTAGAACAATGAATCAGTCAGTCAGAGCATTAACTACTCTTGTAGAGGATGCTGGTTCAGTTCCAAGCACCCAAATGGCATCTACAATCATCTGAACTCAAGTTGCAGGGGATCCAATGATTTCTTCTAGACTCTGTGGGCACTAGACATGTACATAGAGCACAGACAAAATTTCCATACATATAAAATGAACTTATTTTAACTTACAAAAAGATTAGTAGAACAAATACAAACTTATGACCATAGTATAATGTAACACAATTGATAAAAACCCAGTGATAGATATTGGGGTTCAGTCTGAAGACCAGAAAAGCAAAGAAGTCAGCCACTGGCTCTTACCTCTATCTTAGCTCCCAAATTGCCATCCCGTCTCTAGGAATCCCAGAATGAGACTGTGTGTGAAAGCTCTACCTCCCTATTTATATTCCTCTCTAGTTTTGGGATTAAAAGTGTGCACCATTACCACCCAGTTTCTATTGCAAGCTAGTGCGGCTATTAGGATTAAAGAAAAGTGTGTGTCACAACTGCCTGGTCTGTATGACTGAAAATTGTGCCTCTTTTACTCTCTGATTTTCAGACAAGCTTTATTAATTAAAATACAAATGAAATATCACTACAGTAGTGTTGTTGGACTTTTAAGAAGTACAACTGTGAGTTCGAGGCCAACTCCATCTACAGAGAAAATTCTAGGACAGCTAAGGTTGCACAAAGAAACCCTGTCTCAGAAAAATAGAATATTCAAAGAAACCTACTTAAACTACTTGTCTATACACAATTTTTGATGTGTGTACATGGTTTGAGTGTAATATGAGTGTGTATGTGTGTGTCCTCATATGAAGACGACAAGAAAATATATGGAATGTTTATTATCACTCTCTGCCTTCTGCCTTTAAGACAAGGTCTGTTACTAGACCCTATTCTCCCTGTTTCAGACGTGCTAGTTAACCAATGGGCACCATTTGTCTCTGTTGGCCCACACCCAATGCTGGAGTTGAAAGCAAATGAAGTCAGGCTTAGCTTTTTACACAGGTTCCACAGATTTAAACTTAGTTCCTCATGCTTGTGCTTGCAAAGCAAGTGCCCTTATCCTCTGACCCATCTCCCCAGCTCCCTCTATACTGTCTTAGGGATTCAGTAGTATTAATTTCAGTAAGTCTAATCATTCTTTTTTCAGTTCCTTTCTTTAGTCAAAAATTTGCTTTGAGATGCAAATCAATGATCTTTCAGAATGAATGGGTTTTTAGACCATTCATTATCACAGGTATAGTGTGATACTTGGACTACTGAATATCTATAGACTGAAAACAAATGCTTTTATAAAGATAAAAAGAAGAATATATGTAGAAAAGCTTATTTTACATGTTCATGTAACACACATTCTTCCACCTTCAATGTTTCTCTTAAAGCTCATGCTTTATCAATTGTTGAAATTTCCATAAATATAAAACTATAGAGCTTCTATACCCATTGGAAAAGCAATTTCAAAGTCTGAAATTATTACTAGCATAGACAAAATTGTGAATTTGCTCAGTTTTGTTCTGCATGTATCTGAAGGGATTCATAAAGGAGTATTGCTTGGTAATTGCTTTCACTAATGCTGCTGATAGTCTTTTCTGCTTATTTGTGATCTTGCTTTCACAATGATCATGACAAATTATAACATGTTTTTATAAAAATTATTTGGCAGGTGTTTTACTGTCTCTGACAGCTATATTTCACCTCTTGTATCAAATATGCACAAAATATGAATATTTATTCACATTGTATGATTTTCTTTTGATATTTCAACAGGCAAACTGTTATCCATATTGTGTTCAAAAGAACTGAGACAGGATAATTTAACACCAGTATTTTGTACTTCTGGATAGAGACTTTTTTAGCTTTCTATTTGTTCTCGTAATCATTTCCTAAATCAATTATGTTTATATAAATTGTCTTCAAAATAGTAAGGATGACTCTATAAAACTCATAGCATCTTCAGGAGCAAACTTATGTAAGTGAATATCTGACAGTGTTAGGCTACTTCTCAAGTATATTTTTGATCAAGTGCATTCTTTGAAACATTGTATGTACTTAAGGTGAACAGAGGACAAGTGAACATTTTTCAAGAACTTGAATTTGTGTCCTAAACAGTTTAAGATCTTAGGACTCAAGTCTTCAAAACTTCTTTTCATATTGACAAGCACAGTCTTATCTGATAAAAGTGATGGAATATATATATATATATATATAACTTTATATAGTATAGATCAGTAAAATCAATAAAAAACAAAAAGAGAAGATATTTATAAAAAGAAAAATTAATTTTTATGTTCAATAGTTGTCTAGACACATATATTGACAAAAAATTGTTTTTACTAGTATCTTACAATTCACAGATTCCTCCAGAGAATTTACAATGGTAACACTAATTAAAACTGAGTTAATAACTCATAACTCTACCAATCATCTAATGGTATTCCCATTTGAAAAAACAAGAAAGTGGGAAAGGTTGGTGCTGAGTGTTCCAGTTTTCTTGGGAACATGGAGTTCTGTGTATATCAGGGTAGTTTGTGTTAATACACAAATATTCAACACCTTGCTCTCTTCTTTTCTTGTACAACATTACCAATGCACAGATATACCTATAACTTTCACTGATATTAGTTTATAGAAGAATAACCAATTTTGAAGATCCTTATTTTTGTTTCAAGAATAGAAATCTTATTAACTTTCATTAAATTAACAAAGCAGAGAGGGATGATGTCTCATGTATAAATAACTGAAAGTCAAAGTCAGTTTTTACAAAGTTACTCAACTCTTGGAAAAACAGGTAGAGCAGAGGATAGAAAAAGGCATAGCAAACAAAGTTAGCCCTCTGCACTGACACACCACATTCTAAGCTCATGGCCAAACCATAAAATCTCTCAATAAATACTGAGAAAGGTACTCATTTCAATGTATAGCAGCAATCTGAATATTTAGCAGAGAAAAAAAAAAGCTGTGTGATTTTGAACAAGCTTTCTGCGCCTTGCTGCCAGCACAAACTTTGACTCTTTCTGGAGGTCCATCAATGGAGCATTTAATTAGGGTTTGTGAGCAGTGTGCTACAAGTTACTTGGTGGCAACATGGGCTAACTGGTTATCAGAGTTGAGGTGGTGAGGATGACTCTCACCCAGCAGTCTCAGAGGCAGTAAACAGACTTCTGCCATGATGAACTGGGTGAAGCCAAGAGGCAAAGCAGCCTTGCTCCTAGCCAAGTTGCTCTATCATTTCAAAAAGCAGTCCTGGGCCAGGTGGTGGTGGTGCACACCTTTAATCCCAGTGCTCCAGAGGCAGAGGCAGGCAAATCTCTGTGAGTTTGAGGCCAGCCTGGTCTACAAGAGCTAGTTCCAGGACAGGCTCCAAAGCTACACAGACAAATTCTGTCTTGAAAAAAAAAACAAGAAGAAGAAGAAGAAGAAGAAGAAGAAGAAGAAGAAGAAGAAGAAGAAAGTAGTCCTGATTAGAAAAGGATTACAGATGCACAATAGGACAGATTCAGACAAAAGAATCCCCAAATGGTTTACAGTCCCTTTAAAAATATATGTAGCCTTTGGAGAGGAAAGAAAAAAATGATAAAGTCCTTAAAATAAAAAAAAGAAAGAGTAGTTGGGTGTGGGAACACACATCTTTAATTCCAAAACTTGGGATACAGAGGCAGACAGATCTCTGTGTGTTCAAGGTGAGATGGCACACACCTTTAATCCCAACACTTGGGAGACAGAGGAAGGCAGATCTCTGTGATTTCAAGGACAGCTTTGTCTACACAGTGAATTTCAGGACATCCAAGGATACACAGAGAAATCCTGTCTCAAAAAGCTAAAAATTAAAAAGAAAAGAAAAAGAGTTTAAAATAAAGTCATGTAAAGATAGAAAATACCATGTAAAATCAGAAAAGAAAGTCTGGGAGCTGTATATAATTGTGTTGACTTTAAATTGTTTGATGGCTGAGGAAGGAGCAAAAGCTGCTAAAAGACATTTGATCATAAATTCTGCTGGATTAATCAAACACATATAATTTGAAAGTGCCTTAACTTCAAAATTTAAGTTACTTTGGAGAAGTGGTTTTGTTTTCGTTTCCACTGGAAATGAGAGACTGTGGATTCATTCAGGGCTAAGAAAAATCAGGTTTGATCAAGAAAACCCCCCTGAAGAATCTCTAATAGGAGCAGATGGTCCAAATGATCCAACATTTCAGAGGACCTCTGTTGGATTTTCTTCTGAGTTCTGCATCCAGAACAGTTTCAAGACTGCTGGCTGAGATGATCAAGCATCACAGAATTTTCCAGTCAAGACTTGACCACAATTATAAATTTTCATTAGGTCTTTGTAATACTATCAGTGCCCCCAATCAGTAGGAAGTAGCCTGGAAACTATGTCTTCATTCCCAAAAAAATTGATTATGGGTATTTGCATTTCTTTAGAATGTTGGTTACAAGTTGTTATGGATAATGGTCAAGAGAAAAGCTAAACAAAGAATATTAGATTCAGAGTTCTTGCTTTTTTTTAAAGGGGAAAGTGCTGTGGGACAATGTTCTTTTAGTCTTTGCCACTTGTATTATTTTTAATAAAATGCTAATTGTCCAGTAGCCAGGCAGGAAGTATAGGCATAGCAATCAGGCAGGAAGTAGAGGTGGGTCAATGAGAACAGGAGAATTCTGGGAAGAGGAAAGGTCAGTCTGCAATTGTCACCCAAACACAGAGGAAGCAAGCTGTGACTGCCTCGCTGAAAAAGCTACCAAGCCACATGGCTAACACAGACAAGAATTATGGGCTAATATAAGTTGTAAGAGTTAATAAGAAGCCTGGGCTAATAGGCCAATCAGTTTATAATTAATGAATACCTCCATGTATTTCTTGGGGCTGAACAGCTGTAGAATTGGGCAGGACAAAAATCTCTGTCAACAGGTAAGTAAAGCAGAGTTAATGGTATTCAATAGAACATGCCTATTAAGAATAAGTTAATGCGTAACGTTAGTGAAAGTAATTAAAAGACTAGGAATGAGAGGTCTATTTATGTAGTAGTATCACTATAATAAGGCAACATGACCTCTATAGGGATAATGTCCAAGATAGTGGAGATTGGATTATTGTGACACTTAACCCCCCCCCAAAAAAAAAGACAAAGAGAATTCTTTAGGGTTCATACCATCCTTATATTTTATTAAGTCAAACATATTTCTGTGAGTACTCACAGCAGGAGGATGTAAATTAAGAAAATAAAAGGACGATAAGATCCAGAGGTTATAACAAACAAGTACAAAAGAATATTTTCCAAATGCTATAAGGTGTGGCACATAAGAGAAAATAAAAGATGAAGGAGGGAGAAGCTAAAAGTGGGGAGGGGACTGACAGGAGAGGAGCGAGGAGAAACTAAAATCAGTATATACCATAAATAAAAAATGAAAAATGTTATTTAAATAAAAGGAAAAAAAGAAAAGAACAAAAGCAAACCTTTGTTCCTACCTAAGACCTCCATAGATCCCAGTCAACCAAATTCCACCAGGAGTGGAGGAGGAGTCAATGAAGTCTTGTCCAGAGCTAAGGAACTTTCGGTAGTTGATGGCTACTGGGAGAGGAAGTGGAGTGTGAATTTGATCAAAACACATTGTATTCATGCATAGAATTTGCAAACAATATTTACAAAATAAAAAAGATTTAAAACTAAAATGAAAATAAAAGAAGACAGTAAATTTTTATTATTAAAAAATCTAGATGTAATTTCTTTTTAGTTGTTTTGTTTTTTCAAGACAGGGTCTTTCTATTTATTTATTTATTTATTTATTTATTTATTTATTTATTAAAGATTTCTGCTTCCTACCCGCCACCGCCTCCCATTTCCCTCCCCCTTCCCTAATCAAGTCCCCCTCCCTAGTCAGCCCTAAGAGCAATCAGGGTTCCCTGCCTTGTGGGAAGTCCAAGGACCACCCACCTCCATCCAGGTCTAGTAATGTAGCCTTAGCAGTCCTGAAACTCACAGGTATAAACCTGCCTCTGCTGGGATTAATGGTGTGCACCACCACTGCCTGGCTGGATCTAATTTTTATTGCTTGTCTCAACCAAAAGAAAAACTGGAACTGCAAAGGAAATTCAGAGTATCACTCTCGGAAGAATATTTTCTTTCTTTTTTTTATTGAGAAAAGAAGAAAAAAAACATAAACAAAAAACAAGTTTCCACCTCCTCCCAGCCTCCCATTTCCCTCCCCCTCCTCCCACCCTTCTCCCCCTCCTCCCACCCTTCTACCCCTCCCCCCACTCCTCTCCCCCTCCCTCTCCAGTCCACAGAGCAGTCCAGGTTCCCTGCCCTGTGGTAAGTCCTAGGTCCTCCCCCCTCCGTCCATATCTAGGAAGGTGAACATCCAAACTGGCTAGGCTCCCACAAAGCCAGCACATTAAGTAAGATCAAAACCCCGTGACATTGTCCTTGGCGTCTCATCAGCACTCCTTGTTCGCTGTGTTCAGAGAGTCCGGTTTTATCCCATGCGTTTTCAGTCACAGTCCAGCTGGCCTTGGTGAGCTCCCAATAGATCAGCTCCACTGTCTCAGTGGGTGGGTGCTCCCCTCGTGGTCCCGACTTCTTTGCTCATGTTCTCCCTCCTTCTGTTCCTCATTGGGACCTTGGGAGCTCAGTCCAGTGCTCCTGTGTGGCTCTCTGTCTCTATCTCTATCCATCACCAGATGAAGGTTCTATGATGATATGCAAGATATTCGTCAGTATTGCTCTAGGATAGGGTCATTTCAGGTTCCCAATCCTCAGCTGCCCAAGGAACTAACTGGGAACCTCAGCTTGGGCACTTGGGAGCCCCTCTAGGGTCAAGTCTCTTGCCCACCCTAAAGTGGCTCCCTTAACTAAGAATTGTGGTTCCGTGCTCCCCTATCCATCTTTCCTTTATCCCAATTCTCCTGTTTCCCCAAGTCCCCCCTCCTTCCCTTCTACCTTTTCTCTCCCCATCTCCCCTTACCCCCATCCCACCCCACCCCCAATATCCCAATTTTCTCCCCGGCAATTTGGTCTACTTCCCTTAGCCAAGAGGATAACTATATGTTTTTCCTTGGGTTCACCTTCTTACTTAGCTTCTTTAGGTTCACCTATTGTAGACTCCGTGGCCCTTATTTATGGCTAGAAACCAATTATGAGCGAGTACATCCCATGTTCATCTTTTTGGGTCTGGGACACCTCACTCAATGGGGCACTGAACTGAACAGAGAGTTCTCAACAGAAGTTCAAATGGCCAAAAGACACTTAAGGTCGTGTTCAACTTCCATAGCAATCAGGGAAATGCAAATCAAAACAACTTTGAGATATCATCTTACACCTGTCAGAATGGCTAAAGTTAAAAACACCAAGGATAACCTTTGCTGGAGAGGCTGTGGAGGAAGGGGTACCCTCATCCATTGCTGGTGGGAATGAAATCTTGTGCAGCCACTGTGGAAGTCAGTGTTTCGGTTTCTCAGGAAATTCGGGATCAACTTACCCCTGGACCCAGCAATACCACTCCTGGGAATATACCCAAGAGATGCTCTATTATATGACAAAAGCATTTGTTCAACTATGTTCATAACAGTATTATTTGTAATAGCCAGAAGCTGGAAACAACCTAGTGCCCTTCAATGGAAGAATGGATGAAGAAAGTATGGAATATATACACGCTAGAGTACTACGCTGCGGTAAAAAACAATGACTTCTCGAATTTTGCATGCAAATGGATGGAAATAGAAGAATATTTTCTAAGAGTCTCTGTGGATTTCTGAAACCACTGAACCACATATATGATTGTATACATACACAGTTTTTCCTAGATAGGCATATCTAAAATATCATTTGATTTATCAATTAGGTTCAGTAGGAGATTAACAGGAATAACTGTTGATATGAGAATACAACAGGCTATTATAACAATATTCTGTAATGAAAATGTTAGCATTTTTTTCTCATTGGATTGTTCTCACATTTTCCTGCTGAATGAAGTTGACCATATGCAACTAAAATTAAGGATAAGAAGGAACTAACTACTTGGTTTTTCTGACTGGTATTTTGTAATATACAACTCCTGCTCAATCGATTATTTTTATTAATAAACTTGTGGCAAACCATTGACTTATGGAGGATAGTTTTCTTTTAACATATTCTCTAGATTGGGTCTCTTCCAATTCAGGTGCTCAGAGAAGGGCAATGTTTTTTTTTTTATCAGGCAAAGGGGTTTAAAAGAAGTTGTGTAATTGTAATAACTGCTGAAGACTCAAATGAAATGTCTTCTTTGGTTCTCTAGTACTTCAACTGACATTCCTATGGCTTGTGGCCTCTCTTAATTACAATGTTGCTTGAAATTTTATTGTTAAAATATAACATTTAGAGATATCAGCAATATGCTTCTTAATTTCTTAGAATATCCACTTGCCTCAAGGTTCACTCCATTTGAAGATAATCCTTGGCATTCATTGCCTCAGGACATATGGTTTATAGCAGAAATTTTGAGAAGTAATTAATTTGATGTCTATTTTGGAACTAGTGGTAGAGAAATAGGTTAAAGAGATAGTTTCCAAAAGTCCATGCATTAACAATCAGAAGCCAAAGCCATAAAAAATTGATTAAAGAGAATACATAATGATGCATAAGCAATTTACCATTTACTAAAGGAATTAAAAGATTTTCTGAAATGGAGAGAGTAGAAGAATATAAGAAACAAGAGAGAAAATCAGTTGGTACTTTTGAGACCTGATTCTAAGAATTCATATGCCCAAAATATATCCTTGGTTAAGATGAATAGAAAATAAAATGTGATCACATGGAACAAAGGGCTGATGCTTTAAATTTTCCAGTGGATAATTCAAGGTGGTGATGAACTATTTTTCTTATGCTCATGGGGATTAAGCAACAACAGCATAGAAATGTTGTGCTTAATGGTATTGTGTCTAAGACAGATAGAGAACCTAAAACAATGTTAGTAATTTCTTGAGATCCAATGGAGGAAGGAGAAAGGTATCAAATCTTTTCTGTTGCCCATGAGTGGAAGACATGGTGGCTTAGAAAGTGATACTAAACTAAGTATGACAGTCATAGCTGGGTGTAGTTCTGCACATGTGTCATTACCTAGATAGACTATGGATTTCAACAGGTGCAGCAGGAATATCTGCCAAGAACTAAAAAGCAAATATGTCTTTTCAGTAATACCAAATCTTTGGCATTTTGATCCAATTCTGGTATGAATACAAACCTTAAAGAGAAAGCACAACTTCTCTCAGAAAATTATTGAGCTTAATTTAAATCACCTTGAACAAATTATTTCAACAACAGAGAAAATGAAACCTCAAAATATAAATTAGGATCTATTTTAGAAAAAATGCACACTATAGATTGTATTTTAAAATTATTAGAATGACTCTATTTTATTGAACTCTTTGAAGAAACAGCATGTATGATACATAAAACATGAGCATAAAGTTAATTGAGAACTGTTAAGTGTTATAGAACTAACAAAAATATTTTCAATGAGATCCAATTAAATAGTGAATGAAATGGGCTATATGCTTTTTATTTCAAAGTATTTTAGAAGAGAAATTTTAGTGATATAAATATTTGTGCTCTGAATTTCCTGCATTAAGGGCCTTGTAAAATATTGGAGAATCCTGGAACTCTGCAGACAGATGTGTTGAAAATTTGTGAGACGGTTCCTATTTAAAAAATTCCATCGAACTTCTGTTTGACACAATATCAGGACGGGTTAAGCAATGGCAATACTATTGCAGAATTTCTGGATTTGACCAACTTTTCCCAACAGAGGGAGCTGTAAACCTGAAAGAGGAAGATTATTTTGAGGTTACAAAACTTGAGAGGGCTTAGAAATCAGGACATCTCTTATTGACTGACAAGGTTTCTTCGGTTCAGTCTTCAAATCTTGTTTCAGTGGTTGAAGTTTGGAGGCATATTCAGAAGAGTTACATATTTTATAAAACGTCAAGCCTCAGTGGCTACAGTCGGCCCACTGAATTCGTATAGGAAGCCAGAGTGAAAGGTAAAAACAAGGACAGAGAGTTCTGAGTTGGAATGCCAATGAATGTTTTGTTTTGCTTTGTTTTATTTAAGTCATTTAAGGGCTAAATGACTATGCCCAAAGCCCACATCTCTTCCAATAATTCATATACATGGTCTAGGAAATCAGTTTATACAGTTCATATTATTAATAAATCTGTGAAAAAAATAGATGCTTTGAAGAGGGGAGGAGAATACTAGTATAGTTCACTTAGCGATGCTTTCCACATGCTCCTAATTAAAAATCAAGAAATAACATCCAAACTAAAATTATTCCTTCATTCAGTCATGTTATGAGCATCTTTAATACATCAGGACCATGCTGTATCTTAAATACAAACATAGTGTTGATATTTTCAATTCCCACTGTACAAAGAAAAGCACACTTTCATATTTTTTGACTATTCTTACTGTAGAATTTTTCAGAGTTTGGTCTGTAGCTACGATCTATGGCCAAATACCATATAACATTTTCCCCAAATTCTTTTTATTTATATTTAAAAAGAAATAGATAGTACAAAAATTTTATAAGTGCTTAAAGTGCTTTGTGTCAATCACCAAAGTATACCATCACAGAATATTTATTGAAGCTGGATATAATTACCAAGAATGAAATGTTCAACTTTCTTCGTTTATGTTTCACCCTTCCCTATTGATGAGCAAACAATTCTCTAAAGCAGATAATTAAACCTGCATACAGGGAGATGTGATGTCCTCTTACTTGTGTTGCTAGTAACAGTTGATTGCTTTTGTTAAGTTATAAAATTTTGCCCTCTGTCTCATATCCGACACTTAATAAAATTATAATTCTAAAATACAATTCTGGAAACTATTGTATAGCATTTGCCTAACTGAACCACACCTTAAGATTGATTCCAAGAATAGAAAAAGAAAACAAAAAATTTTTCAACATAAAAGATAATAGTACAGCAGAAATAGAGTGCCATTTCCAGACTTTAAAAAAAAAAATTCCTCACTAAGAAAAAAGGCTACAAGATTAAGAACAATCTCTCCATTCTATCCCAAATCCCCATTATAATAGCCCACCTTGAATAAAATCTCCCCACTGCTTCTTAAAAAGAAAACAGGATAATTTTTAGTGACACCAAATGATGGGAAATTCTACAGACTATCCCCAGTCTGTACAACAAATCTGTGTTAATATCTTTAGGTATTTAGGTGAATGGAAATCCATGAACTCATGATAAGGTTGGCATGTTAATCTCCTGTCACCCTAATCCATTGTAAGACACCTAACTCAAGAATAACAAAAAGCACTCAGCCCTACTCTTCTCATTTCTTTTTTTTATTTTAAATTTTTTTATTGAGAAAAGAAGAAAAAAACATAAACAAAAAACAAGTTTCCACCTCCTCCCAGCCTCCCATTTCCCTCCCCCTCCTCCCACCCTTCTCCCCCTCCTTCCACCCTTCTCCCCCTCCCCCCACTCCTCTCCCACTCACCTTCCTAGATATGGATGGAGGGGGGAGGACCTAGGACTTACCACAGGGCAGGGAACCCGGACTGTTCTTCTCATTTCTTAACTTCTGGAGAAATGGCAGGAAACATAGAATAAGAGCGACGGGAGAGTTTACCATAGTCTTTTTTTGTCACTTATTTTGAAAGTCAGAGCAATTTGTAATTTTCTCATCTTGGAAAATCTATCCAAATGTGACTGATCTGAAATGTGTCAAAGTTTCACAGTGGTGTTATTAGCAGAAAAAAAGCACTTTGACGTAAATGTGTCTGTCTGATCTTATATTCTACATAAAAACGATTCTTTGAGACAGGACAACCAAACAGATATAATTCCATCAAAAATTTCATCCAAACCCTTCTGAGTAAAACCACTTCTACCTAACAGAAATATATTGTCTACAGAAAGGTTGTGCTGACATGAAATATTTTAATCTATTTTTTGTCTTTATTCCTAATGTGTGTACCTGCCTTTTGTAACACATTCTCTTTGGAGGGATACCTTTTCCAACCTACATATAACGAGAAGTGCCTCGGTCCTGCCTCAAAGCTATGTCCTACATTTTGTTGACTCCCCATAGGAAGCCTTACCTTCTCTGAGGAGTGGATAGGGGTGGGTTTGGGGGGAAGGTGGAGGGAGCAAGACAAGGAGAGGGAATGAGTAGTAGGATTAATATGTAAAATGAGAAAAGATAGTTTCAAAAAACAAATAATTATAAAAATGAAAGTCAGAAGAAATCATGTCATGAAAAACATCTACCCTTTTGAGTCTATTGCATTCTGGTGGTCAGAAATAATTGTAGCAGCAGGGGATAAAAAGCACATTGGAATACTATAATGGCTCTCTGGAAGATTTAGAAGATAGGCCCCCATTGCTGATGCTTTCTCTCTTCTACCTCTCTGAGTCCTAGAAAGGCATACTGCTCAACCTATGCATCTCTTTTCCTTCAAATACTCTTTCTCTGGAGCCAATGGACAAGAAGAGTATGGGTTCCTGAAATTTTTCAGATCTCTGTACCTGCCTTAACCTTTACCCTTGTCAGCTTCTCAATTTAGTGTCCTTTATCCCTACTTAATACCTGCTTTTGGATGGCTCCATATATTTCAAGTTTCTTCTCTGTTTAAGTAGTTCATATCAAAGTCAACGACATTCAAATCTCTCCAGGTTTCTTTTTTAATTAATCGATTAATTTTTATTGAAAATTGATTTTTCTTTCATATAATACATTCTGACCAAAATGTTCTCTCACTCCACTCCCCCCCCGACTTCCTCCTATGTACCCCAGATTCAGAAAAGAACTGGTCTCCTAGAGACAACAGTCACAGAGGCCAAACAGGACACAATAAGACAAGTTGAAAGCCCTCAAATTGAGGCTGGACAAGGTAACTCAATAGAAGGAAGAGTCTCAAGAGCAGGCAAAAGACTCAGAGATACACTTGCTCCCACTGTTAGGAGTCCCACAAAAACACTAAGCTTACAGCCATAACATATATATGAAACCTGTTACAAACCCATGCAGGCCCTGTGCTTGCCACTTACATTTCTGTGAGCCATGCTTAGTTGAGTCAGTGGTCCATGTTCTCTTAATGTCTCCCATCCCCTCTGACTCCTACAATCTTTCCTCCCCAACATACAAGGAGTTTCTGATCATAGAAAGGGAGAACCCAAGGGAGACCTACAATTTAGAATTTTTCTTGACATACCTGGCTGTGGGTCTCTGCACCTATATGCTGCCATAGCAAAACTCTATGACAAATGGTCAAGGCACCAAACTATGAATACAGCAGAATATCATTAGGAATCATTCATTCGTTTTTCCCTGTCATGCTTGGTTCTGAGCTACCCAGTTTCTGGTTCCTGGTCATCCAGGCAGTGTGGAGCATGGTCACTCACATGAGTTGTATGCCCCAGTGCATCTTGCGGGCAGGGCAGATTGTAGGTAAGGAGTTTTGTAGCCGGACTTCGGGAGCTCAGCCTAGTACTCCACTGCAGGTCTCTGCCCTTGTCTCCATCAGTTGCTGGATGGAGTTTCTTTGGTGACATTTAAGATAGTCATCCATATGACTACAGCGCAAGGTCAGTTCGGGCACCCTCTACACTATTCTTAGGGTATTAGCTTGGGACATCCTTATGGATTCCTGGAAATTCCTCTAGTGCTAGCTACATAATGGCTCCCTCAATTACAATATCTTGGTCCTTCCTCAGAGCAATGTGCCTTGCCCTCTCTGGGGAATGGATGGAGGTTCTGTGTGGGGAGAAAGTGGAGGGAATGGGAGAAGGGGAGGGAGTGGGAACTGGATTAGGAATATAAAATGAAAACAAAAGATACTTTGTTTTCTTTTTAAAAAATAAAATTAAAAATGATAATGATTCAATAATATATTTTAAAAAAGAGTTTTATTGCTGGGTTCATGTCCATGTTTGTCCTTTAGAAAGTTGCAGAGTTCCTTCTCATGCCAAAGAGATTAGAATTCAGAGATGAAGGTTCCATACAAACTTCAGCTCAACCTACTTATGTTCAGTGAACTATGTGTATGTTTTCCTCCAAAATGGGGCCCTGTTGTCAGTTTTTAGAGAGCAATTTTTGTAATAGCATGTGATTGTGTTGTTTAAGGATTTCCATGGTAGCTCTTCAGCAAATGAGTCATCTGAATGCAATGCAGTCCCACCACAAAAGGACTTGTCAGGGTACAGAAGATGGCCACTTCAGGCTCTGTATCCGCAGTTACTAGGAGTCCTCTCTAAGGTCACCCTCATAGATTCCAGGAAGTTTCCACTGTACTATGTTTAAACATCACCCTTAAATCTCATCCCAAGTTTAGCTATTTCTCCCCAAACTGTCTCCCTCCATTACTCCCTCTATCTGATCCCTCTTATTTCCATCCCCACATGCCCCCAGTCCACCAGCAAAATCCATTTCCCTCTATCAGAGAGATCCATATATTCCCTACTGGAACCCTCCTTATTACTTAGCCTTCTGGGTCTGTGGTTTGCATCATGATTATCTTTTCCTGTACAGCTAATATCCACTTATAATTGAGTATATATCATGTGTATCTATCTGGGTATGGGTTACTTCACTCAGAATGATTTGAGTTCCATTCTTTTGCCTATAGATTTCATAATGCCATTTCTTTTTAATAGCTGATTAATATTTATTGTGTAATGTCCCACATTTTCTTTCTTTATTTTTCAGTTTAGAAGGATCTAGGTTGTTTACAGTTGCTGGCTGTCATAAATAAAGCTGCTATGAACATAACTGAGCAAATGTCTTTGTGGTAGGATGGATTATCCTTTGGAAATATACCCAAGAGTTACATAGCTGAAACTGGAAACAGAATGATACCCACATTTCTGAGCAAGCACCATATTTATTCCCATAGTGGCTGTGCAAACTTGCACTCCCATTAACAATGGAGGTTTTTTCCCCTTGAAATCAGGATTGGTGATTCCTGCAGCAGTTCTTGTTTTACAGGATTGCTTTACTTACACTGAGTTTTTGTTTTATCCATATGAAACTGAGAATTTTCCTTTCAAATTCTATAAAGAATTGTGTTAGAATGGTGATTGCATTGAATTTGTAGATAGCTTTGGTAGGATAGATATTTCTACTCTGTTAATCCTGTGGATTCAGAAGCATGGGGGATCTCCCTATCTTCAGTTACCTTCTTTAATATTTTTCAAAGACTTGTATTTTTATCATGCAAGTTGTTCAGTTAATTAGACTTGGTTATGTCAAAATATTTTATATTTAAAAAGATCCCCTGTTAGAACAGCAGCCCCTAGAGATACCAGCACATCTTATACCAATTGGAAGAAGAGATGAGTGACTTGTCTCTCAGATAAATTGTCACAATCCTTAGGCCATAAGCTACAGGGAACATTCAATGCCTTTCCCTTCCCATCTCAGCCCCAGCAGCCAGCAAGCAGGTAATTGTCTTGCTGCAGGTTGCTCTACCACCGCCACCATCCATTGAACACTGTGACCTATAAGACAAGCTCAACCACCCAGAGCCATTGAACCCATTAGTTTCCCTCTGAACAAATATATCCTGCAAGATCAATAGCTGCTAGAGACACAAACAACCCTTGCTCCAATTGGAAGAAGAAATAGGTAGATGGCAATGTAGGAATACATTCAACAGCATCAAGAGTAAATTGGCACCACCAGAATGCAGTAGTTCAACAACAGCAAGACCTGAAAATCCCAACGCAGATGAAAAAGAAGAAAACAACCTTAAAAATAACCATGAGGATGATAGAGGCCCTTAAGGAGGAAATTAAAATTCTCCTTATAGCAATCAAGGAAAATACAACAACAAATTGGAAGAATTAAATAAATTCTATAGAGAAAACCAAGAAAAAAAACAGATGAAGGAAACAGTTCAAGACTTGAAAATTGAAATAGAAGCAATAAAGAAAACATGGGACAAGGGAATCATGGAACTGGAAAATCTGGTAAATGAACAGGAATTACAGATGCAAGAATAACCAGCAGTAGATGAAATACAAAAGATGAAAGAGAAAATCTCATGCATTGAAAATACAAAGGAGGCTCAATGTCCTTTGTTTATGGCTAGAAACCAAATATGAGTGAGTACATCCCATGCTCCTCTTTTTGGGTCTGGCTTACCTCACTCAGGATAGTGTTTTCTATTTCCATCCATTTGCATGCAAAATTCAAGAAGTCCTTGCTTTTTACTGCTGAGTATACTCTAATATGTATATATTCCATACTTTCTTCATCCATTCTTCCATTGAACGGCATCTAAGTTGTTTCCAGGTTCTGGCTATTATTAGTGATCCTAGAGAAGCTAAATAAGGAGAACCCAAAGAAAAACATATAGGCATCCTCCTGAATATTAACCTTCATCAGGCGATGAAAGGAGACAGAGACAGAGACCCACATTGGAGCACCGGACAAAAATCTCAAGGTCCAAATCAGAAGCAGAAGGAGAGAGAGAGCACGAGCAAGGAACTCAGGACCGCGAGGAGTGCACCCACACACTGAGACAATGGGGATGTTCTATTTGGAACCCACTAAGGCCAGCTGGCCTGGGTCTGAAAAAGCATGGGATAAAACCGGACTCGCTGAACATAGAGGAAAATGAGGACTACTGAGAACTCAAGAACAATGGCAATGGGTTTTTGATCCTACTGCACGTACTGGCTTTGGGGGAGCCTGGGCAGTTTGGATGCTCACCTTACTAGACCTGGATGGAGATGGGTGGTCCTTGGACTTCCCACAGGGCAAGGAACCTTAATTGCTCTTTGGGCTGATGAGGGAGGGAGACTTGATTGGGGGAGGGGGAGGGAAATGGGAGTCGGTGGCGGGGTAGAGACAGAAATCTTTAATAAATAAATAAATTAAAAATAAGAAAAAAGAAAATACAAAGGAGGAAATAGATTCTTTGGCCAAAGAAAATGTTAAATCAAATAAATTTTTAACATAAAATATCCAGAAAATCATGGACAGCATGAAAAAAAAAAACTAAGAGTAATAGAAATAGAAGAAGTGCAGCTGAAGGCCCAGAAAATATGCTCAACAAAATCATAGAAGAAAACTTAGCCAACCTAAAGAAGGACATGCTTATGACTATACAAAGAGTTTACAGAATACTGAATAGACTGGACCACAAAAAGTCCCCTAGCCAAATAATAATTAAAACACTAAACATAAGGAATAAATTAAAAATGCTAAGACCTGCAAAGGAAAAATGCCAATGTTTTACATATAAAGGTAAACCTATCAGATTTACATCAGAATTATCAATGAAAACTATAAAAACCAGAGGATCCAGACAGATATTTTGCAGTCACTTCGAGACCATGTATGCTATCCTAGACAACTATACACAACAATCACCATAGATGGAAAAAAAAGAGATAATCCATAACAAAACTAGATTTAAGCAATACTATCCAAAAATCCAGCCCTACAGAAAGCACTAAAAGGAAAACTCCAACTTAAGGAACTTAGTTATAACCACTAAAATACAGACACTATATAATCCTACACCAGAAAATTTAAAGAAGGAAAACATCCACTATTTCCACCAAAGTCACCATGAATACAAAAAACAAAACAACAACAACAAAAAACCCAGAAATTAACAGTCATTTGTCATAATATCTCTTAATGTACTCAATTCTCCCATGAAAAGACAAGCTAAAGGAATGGCTATAAAACAGGAATGATCCTTCAGCTGCATACAAGAAACATACCACAACATCCTTTGTCATCAGAGAAATGCAAATCAAAACAACTTTTAGATTACATTTTACATCTGTAAGACTGGTCAAGATGAAAACACTGATGACAACTTATGCTGGAGATGTTGTGGGCTAAAGGGAACACTTCTACATTGCTGATAGGAGTTTAAGCTAGTACAGCTCCTTTGGATATATATATATATATATATATGACAATTTCTCAGAAAATTAGGAAACAACCTTCCTTAAGACCCAGTAATAGCACTTTTGGGTATATACCTAAAGGATGCTCAATCATACCACAAGGACATGTGCTCAACTGTGTTCGTAGCAGTATTGTTTGTCATAGCCAGAACCTGGAAACAACCTAAATCCCCTTCAAACTAAGAATGGATGAGGAAAATGTGGTACATTTACACAATGGAGTACTAAACAGCAGAGAAAAATAATGGCAGCTTGAAATATGCAGACAAATAGATGGAGCTAGAAAACATGATATTAATTGAGGTAACTCAGACTTAGAAGACAGTTATCATATGTATTCACTCATAAGTTGTTTTTAAACATAAAGCAAAGAAAACCAGCTTACAAATCATAACCCCAGAGAACATAGACAACAAATGAGGACCCTAAAAGAGACTTACAGGGATCTAATATACACGGGAAGTAGTAAAAGACAAGATCTTTTACTTGTTTGAGATCTAAGAGCATGGGGATTATGGGAGAAGGTTGAAGGCAAGGGGAGATACAGGGAGGGAAGCAGAGAAAAATGTAGAGCTCAATAAAATCAATAAATATATAATAAAATCAATAATAATAATAATAATAATAATAATAATAGAAGCATGCCTCCATCTCAAAGACAAATATTACCTCATTGTAAAGGGTTGAGAAAAGATTTTCCAATCACATGCACTTAAGAAGCAAGGTGTTGTAGCTAGCCTAATATAAAACAAAATAGACTTCAAACTAAAATTAATCAAAAGATACAGGACAGGAACCAAAAGCTACAGAGAAACCCTGTCTCGAAAATCCCAATATATATATATATATATATATATATATATATATATATATATATGAAGAAAAACATTGCATATTCACCACAGGAAAAATACATCAAAATGATGTCTTCATTCTAAACATTTAAACCCCAAATACAAGGGCACCTACATTTGTAAAAGAAATATTACTAAAATTTAAAGCACACATCAAGCACAACTCATTAATGATTGAAAACAGCAACACTCCACTTTCAACAATTAACAGGTCTGACAGACAGAAAATTAATAGAGGAAATAATGGAACTAACAGATGTAATGACTTAATTGAACTTAACAGACATGTATAGAAACATTTAACCCAAACACAAAAGAATATACTTTCTCCTCAGCACCTCATAGATGCTTCTCTAAAACTGACTACATACTCAGTCACAAAGCAAATCTCAACATATACAAAAAAATTGGAATGACCTGCTATATTTCATCGGATTGCCTTGGGTTAGTGTTAGAATTCAGCAACAACAGAAACTACAGAATGCCTACAAACTCATGGAAACTGAATGATTTTCATCTATATTACCACTGGGTCAGTGACAAAATAAAGAAAGAAATTAAAGACTTCTTGGATTCCAATAGAGTAATGAATACACAACATACCCAGTGCTAACAGGAAAGTTCATAGAACTAAGTGCCCACAATAAACAATTTGGAGAAGTCACACACTGGCAACTTGACAGCACACCAGAAAGCTCTAAAACAAAAAAGAAGAACATATAGAATCAAAGAGAACAATACAAAGAATCAATGAAACAAAAAGTTGTTTATTCTAGGAAATCAACAAGAAAGAAAAACCCTTATCCAAACTAACCAAAAGGCATAACAAGGATATCTAAATTAAGAAAATTAGAAATAAAAAGGGGACATAACAGTAGACACTGAGGAAATATAGGGAATCATTAGGCTATACTTCAAAAACCTGTACTCCACAAAATTAGAAAATCTAGAGGAAATGGAATAATTTCCAGGAAGGTACCACATGCCAAAATTAAATCAAAACCAAGTTAACAATTTAAATAGACTTATTACCCATAAGTAAATAGAAGCAGCCATTAAAAATCCCCCAATCAAAAAACACCAGAAGCAGATGGTTTCTGCACAGAATTCTACCAGAATTTCAAAGAGCTAATAATACTCCTCAAGTTGTTCTATACAATAGACAGAAGGAAATTCCCAAACTCTTTTTATGAGACTACAGTTACCCTGATATCCAAACCACACAAAAGTTCAGCAAAAAAAAGGAGAGAGAATTACAAACCAAACTCCCTCATGAATACTGATACAAAAATACCCAGTGAAATACTGGCAAACTGAATCCAAGAACACATAAAATATCATTCACCATGGCCAAGTAGGTTTCATCCCAGAGATAGAGTTTTTTCAACATATGAAAAGCTGTCAAAGTAATCTACCATATCAACAAATTGAAAGAAAAAAAAAACATGATTATCTCATTACATTATGGAAAAATCCTTTGAAAAAAATCCCAGACACCAAGGAAATACAAAGGATAGTAAGGGCATACATTACAAACCATTACTTCATCAAATTGGAAAACCTAAAAATAAAATGGATATAAGAACCACTTGCCAAAATTAAATCAAAGTCAGATAAGGAATTCAAATAGAACTATAACCCCTGGTGAAATATAAGCAGTCATTAAAATTCTTGCAACCAAATAAAAGCCCATGGCCAAATGTAGAAGGAGCTGTGGGCTGCATTCTGCCACCCAGCTCCCAGCTGCCTGGCTAGCTTTTGCCCCGAAATAACACACAAATTGTATTCTTTTAAACACTGCTTGCCCATTAGCTCTAGCCTCTTACTGGCTAACTCTCATACCTTGATTAATCCATTTTGGGAAGATTCTAGTGTTTGTCCATCTTGGGCTGGAGCTTCATCGCGTCTGGCCTGGAGAGGAGAGGTATGGCGTCTGAGCCAGAGAGGAAAGGCATGAGGATTGCCTAACTTCCCTTCTTCCCAGCATTCTGTTCTGTTTACTTCACCCCCCCCATGTTCTAACCTATCAGGCCAAGCAGTTTCTTTATTAATTAACCAATGAAATCAACAGATTGATATATGACACTCCCACATCAGCCAAATGATTTTACCAAAGAATTTTATCAGCCTTTCAAAAAAGAACTAACTCTAATACTCCTTGCATTACTCCAAAAGTTAGGAACAGAAAGAATATTACCCAATTAATTTTATGATTCCGTGGTTACCCTGATACCTAAACTGCTGAAAGAATTCCTACCACCAGTAGCCTTTAAATGACCCACCCACTTGGGCATGGCCTCTTATACTATATATGCTGATGTAATGAGTGCATCCAGCCTTTTTCATGGCTGCTGGATTCAGTTGCTTTTCCCTGTTCAAGCAAACGATTGTGATATGTGAGTCTGCCCCTAAATAAATAACCTTTTATTATATTCAATTCTGAGCTAGTATGGGATTTCTTTTTAGTGTCTCTCTTCACTAAACCACATAAAGGCTCAAAAAAAAAAAAAGAAAGAGAACTACCAATTTCCCTATGAGCATAGATGTAAATCACACAATAAAATACTTGGCAACTGCATCCAAGGACATCGTGTGAAGAGACACTATAACCATGGCAGCGCTTATAAAGGAAAACATTTAATTGAGGTTAGATTACAGTTTCAGAGGTTTAATTCATTATGATCATGGCAGAACATGACTGTGTTCAGGGAGACCTGCTGCTGGAGAAAGAACTGAGAGATTTATATCTTCACCCACTGGTAGCAGAAGCCGCTGTGTGCATACTGTGCCTAGATAGGGCATAGGGAATCTCAAAGACTGTCCCTAATGTGACATATCCTCCAACAATTGCCACATTGACATCCAAAGGGGCTGTACCAGCTTGCATCACCACTAGCAATGCAGAAGTGTTCCCTTTACCCCAAAACCTCTCCAGAATAAGTTGTCATTAGTGTTTTTGATCTTGGCCATTCTTACAGATGTAAGATAAAATCTCAGAGTTGTTTTGATTTGTATTTCTCTGATGACTAAGGATATTGAATATTTCCGTGTCTTTTAGCCATTTTATATTCTTCTTTTGAGAGTACTCTATTTAGGTATGTACTCCATTTTTAATTGGATTATGTGTATTTTTGATGACAAATTTCTTGGGTACTTTGCATATTTTGGAGATCAGACCTCTGTCTGATGTGGGGTTAGTGAAGATCTTTTCCCATTCTGTAGGCTATTGTTTTGTCTTGTTTACCGTGTCCTTTGTTTATAGAAGATTTTCACTCTCAGGAGGTCCCATTTATTAATTGTTTCTCTCAGTGTCTCTGCTGCTGGGGTTATATTTTGCCCATTTTCTGACTTCCATTCCTGGAATGACAGGGAGGGAAGCAAGGGGGAAGGGAAGAATTACTGTACCCAGTATCATTGAGTTACATATATTCAAGGATCCTAAATACCATCAAAGGGGCATTGGTGGCTTGCAAACAATGTTGAACTAGGAAACTCTCAAACTCTTGCTAGGAGGCAACTTTTCAGATATATATCTATCTCATCAATGAAAACAGATATATTAGTGTACATGAGATGAATAGCTTTGTCAAGGATTACATGTAGGATACATTTGAAAGTGTTGCATATATTCTGTGGTTACCTCAAAGATTTTACCATGATTTTTAGTACATGGAACATTGAACTAATTTAAGAACTATAGACAGGAAAGAGTCGGAGAATTGTTTAAAGAAAAACTATAAATATTTTAGAGCTCCCATATGAATATTAATGAAATAGGTTGCTCTTTAGTAAATTTTAAGCAAATAAATGTAAGACAGCAATTTAACTATAATTAAAAGTCCAAGGAGTAGGCAAAATGTATTATTAAGAAACAAGCTATACCATTCCTTCCAAAGTTCTATACTTTATACAAGAAATATCCAAAATCAAAAATTATGGCTTATAGTACCCATCTCTCCCAGTATTCTCCTTATTTTGTTTCTTTTTAAAAAAATATTTATTTATTATGTATACAATAGTCTGTCTGCGTGTTTTGCCTGAAGGCCAGAAGAGGGCATCAGGCCTCATTACAGATGGTTGTGAGCTACCATGTGGTTGCTAGGAATTGAACTCAGGACCTTTGGAAGAGCAGGCAATGCTCTTAACCACTGAGCCATCTCTCCAGACCTTTGTTTTCTATTCAGGGATGTAGAATGAATGCCAGAGTCAAAGCTTGAGTGTTCTCATTTCTGCATGCTGTGGGTGTAACAATAATTTCATTAGTGAAAATTTTATGCCTTTCTTTTCTCTGAACTCATAGGTAATAAAGCGGCAAGTGTTTATAACTGTGTCCTTAATACCTCTATCTTCTTTGAACTTATCTCCATCTGCTTGACAGGATATTAACTCAAAACTTCATCTTTTATCCAGTCACTTTTGATACACCTTCATTTTGAACAATTGTAATGTAATTATTTGTTTTCTTCTCTCCAAATCCTTTCATATACCTCTCCTTCATCTACTAATCTGCCTTCTCTCAAAATTTTTAGCAGATGTATTGTACCCAAAGTAATCATTTTTGTCCCAGAGGACACTCTTAGTATTTATTTTCTATTTGATCTTTTCCACCTTTATTTTTCTAACACCAGAGAACAAAATTAAATCTAACATTTTTATTTCAAACTAAAATGAGTTAAAATTTTTTTTATGTTTTTATTTTTGAGATTATATTTTAAATAGATCATTTTCCCCTCCCATTCCTCCAGCCAAAAACACCCTGAATACCCCTATTTCTTCTCTTTCAAGTTCACAGCCAGGTTCTCATAACCTGCAGTTATACACATATACATATATGCATATTTATATGTATTCATAAATATAACCCTCTCAGTCTGTGTCTCAGTTATGGTTTCTATTGCTATGAAGAGAAACCATGTCCATGGCAACTCTTCTAAAAAAAAAATGTTTAACAGGGGCTAGCTTACAGTTCAGAGGTTTAATAGATTACCATCACAGCAGGTGGCAATGGTGACTTACAGGCAGACATGGTGCTGGAGTAGGAGCTGAGTTTTCCATCTTCATCCACAGGGAGCAAATGTAACTGTGTGCCACACTGAGCAAAGAAAACCTCAAATCCTATCACCACAGTAAAACATTTCCTCCAACAAGGTCACATCTACTTCACAAAGCCACACCTCCTAATAGTGCCACTCCCTAGGGACACCATTTTCTTTTGAACCACCACAATCTACATAACGTGAGCTGGAGTTAGTGAGTCGGCATGCTGATACTGGAAGGAGCCTAGTCATTAGTTACTATGTAGACAGGGGTAGCCGGACTAGATTAGGGCACTGTATTTGGAACCGGGTCTTAGATTTGGAAGGTCAGGGAGAATGCATGGGTGGAGTGGGTCAGGGAAATTGATGAGCTACCCTGGAGAAAGATGTGGGCAATCTAGCTGAATCAAAAAGTTGAATCTAAATTAATTATCTTAAACTAGGATTGTGACCTACTCATTCTTCTGATTAACTTTTTTTATTTTCAGTTTATTTTTCATATTTTTTATTATTAAAACAATATCATTTTACATACCAATCCCAGTAGCCTCTCCCTCTAATCCTCTTGCTTACCCCACCTTCTCCCTACCCCTTTCTCTGTCCACTCCTCAGCGAGCTAGAGGCCTCCCATGGGGATTCAAAAAAAAAAGTTCTCATCACTTGAAGCAGTACCAAGGCCCTCTGCCCTGTATCTAGGCTGAACAAGTTATCCCTACATAGGGAATGGGCTCCAAAGAGCCAGTTTGTGTAATAGAGATAAATAGTGGTGCCATTGTTAGTGGCCCCACAAACTTTTAAGATTTGCTGTTTCCTATATAGTAAAAACTAAATTTCTATTTTTATTGTTTCTTGCTTTTGATTCTTTGAGACAGAGTCTCTGGCTATGCCACTGACTTATGTTGGGAATCACTAGGTTCTTCTTGTTGGCCAGAAGCTCATGTTCAGTAAGGTGGTCTGTCCCCTCACTATGGCTATATGGCTGACTTACCATCAACTAAACTGAACTTTTGTTCCCCACCCTCTGAACTCATCACAGACTCTTGTGTCTCACTCATTCCTATTCTTTTATTTTAAAACATTGAGATTTATATAACTTGTATTCCCTGTCCTCCTAATTTTTAAGCATTCCTCATGTCTGTTTTTCTGTCAATATTTCCAATGGTGTCTTCTCACTTAAGAGGTGGTTAGTTACTCCAGTCATTGTGTTGTGGTATGGTAGGTATTTGAGTCCCCCATTTAAAACATTTTCACCTACGTGTTTTCTCCCAGCAAAAGAACTGAGCACTAAATAAAATATAAATAAGACACATAGTAATAATTACATGATTAATAATTTTGTCCTCTAAATATGTTTATATAATATATATATATATATATGTATGTATATATATTTTTCACCCCTCAGAAAAAATACAAGTAGATACTATTACTATCCCAGCTGTGAAAATAGAGAAACTAAACCCTAATATCATGAAATTATATCTCTCACTTGTAGAAACTGAAAGAAAATAGAATAAAAAATGTTAGAGTCCAGGTAGTATGGATAGATAGCCTTGATATTTATGTATTCTTAAATTCTTTAACTGGATGTTTTCATTGTCTTCACCTGAATGAGGAATCCGTAGTTCCAAGTTAGAGGTAACAAGATTTCAAGAAAATGGAGCACCCATTGCTATATAGAAATGAGACATTTTTACCATCAGAGTAGTTTTCCTGAATTCCCTGAAAATGACTATTGAGCAAATGGCATGATTTGGTTTGGTTCTTAGGACAGAACCAGTGGATATTGGAAGAAAAGGTGACATTGGCTCTATATTCCACATTTACCACAGGCTATTGAACTACTTCAAAATAGGAAGCATTCATGAGGCATGTGCTTCCTTTGGCCATCAAAGCAGCCTTACTGAGCATCAAGCTCTGTTTTATAGTCAAAGTCTGAATCAAAGACATAGCTGGTAAAGGAAATGATAAAACATTTGGAAGGAAATGAAAAACATTCAGAGTATTATTGGCTTTATTTTAATTCTTTAATATTTCTGTTATAAATAAGAAATGATAATATAGTTAGTATTCAGTGTAAGCTGTGATAAGACTGTCTTTGAGATCCTCAGGGTACTGTGTTATATTGAGAATAATATAATAGACCTGCAAAAAAATTTGAACTTTCCCTTTTGCACCATTAGTCTCTCAATGATGTGCAACTATTTGCCCTACAGAATAATAAACCTAGAGAATTGGACCTAGTTAAGAATTCTAAATGTTAGATCTTTCAATTTCTTTACTTGAGTAGACTTTATGCATTTATATTCAGATACTACAGTGTGTATTTGATGAGAGATCTTCTATCTTAGATCTCAGGAGCTGCTATATGCAGCAGATCACATTTCATTGTTGCCCAAAGTTGCCTAACGCAGCATCATATGCTCTGTGTGTCATTTCACTTTTTTATGAATCTCGTCACAATTTTGGTAAAATATTGATATAAAAAGAACAGTTCTTAAACTAGGGTTATTCTACAAAAAAATGTTATTGTGTACTTCCATACCCTTGCTATTAAAAATGTAAGATTTGGAGAATAAAATATCTGAGAGAATTTTTGCAGTTTTGATATAAAAATCTCTGTCACTAACAAAGAAACATGAGTGTTCCCATAGGTCTTCCACAAAAGAATAAAGCTCAGAGGCAGGAAAGGGCATCTTTGGTGATTTTAAAAAATCAATTTGTGGCTTAATATTTTAATATGAAATGAGACCTATTGAATACATTGGAAATAAATAGAGTTGACTGCATATTAATTTTCCTAGAAAGGAAATAATGCCAAGCAAGGTGTTGTACCAGTGAACACACACACAAAAAAATGGTCTTTTGCTTTAAAAGTAGACTTAGTTTTGTTTCTAAGCAGTAGAAAATACTTTCAAGTGCTATTGATGAAACACATAGTATTTGGAAACAAGAAAAATAATGTATAGTCAGTCACCAACGGCACAATTGCGCAGTTGTGTTAATAGCTAGTTGCCTACTTACCCATACATGTAAGCCTGTACAGAAAAAAAAATTGGAAATCTTTTGCCTTGATCATACTCAGTAACTACTTAAAATTGGTTGATATATTTACCAGGTGCAGTTTAAAAGAAGAGGCAAGATTATTATTCTTACTTTTCATGGTATATTGTTTTGCAGCATTAACTACATAAATCAACAGGAGGGTTTTTAATGACTCACAGACTTGAAGAATATTATGAGGATACTTAAAATAGGTAAAGGAAAAGTTTGAGAACTGTCCCCAGTTGATTATAAAACACATTTTTGATTGTATATAAATAGACAAAGAACATCTATAAAATATAGATTTATTTTCTTAGGCAAAGTTGGAAAGACACCAGTTCAGTCCTAATTCTTTAAATCTCTTCACAGAAGCAGATGTACTACTAAAGTTTTATTACAGTGACTACCACAGTTTGATAGCCATTATATTTTTGCCCTTTTCATTATATGAAGAAATTATTCCTAGGATCAAAATAATATTTATAATTAATTTGTAATGAATGATTTCTGCATATGATCAGTTGAACCCATGTGACAATGATCTATATTTATTACTCTTGGGTTTAGGATAATGCCATTTTCTGACTTCCATTCAACATTTCAAAGATCTATTACAGTCAGAGTCATCACACCTTCTGGAATTATTTGGCAGGCACTCAACCCTCAGAACAAGCACTTTAAGCTCTATAATTTTTTCCCCAAATGTTGAAGATGATCTTTGTTCTGAATATGCCTTACTCTTTAACATATGTCCTTTGGATAACTATCTGTGTGGGATGTGGCCACACATGCGGTGAGCAAGTAAAAGTAACCTTTCTGCTCTGGCAGATTTCTAAAAGTGATCAATCATGAGAAAATGTAATTAGCCTGCAGCTAAATCATCTACCAAGGCATCATTGATGATTAGCTTTTAACTTTGTAATTCCCAATTTTTGAGTGAGCATCTGTACACTAGTAGAACTCTATTAATCCCACTTATCTGATCTTTACTCTCTTTTAGCTTAAAGAAACAGAAGAAGCAGAAGAGATTTCCAATTTAGTTTATTTGCCCACTTGACACAAGCTGCTGTTATCTCAGATGTTGAAAGAGAGTCGATTGAGAAAATACCTCCATCAGATTGGCATGTAGGCAAGTCTGTGAGAGCATTTTCTTGATTCATAATTAATATAGGAAGACCCAGGCCACTGTTAGCAATGCCACTGCTTGGCAGGTAGGCCTAGAAATAAAAGAAACATACCTGAGAAAACCAATTAGGAGTGTTCCTCCATGATCTCTGCTTCAGTTCCTGCATCCAGGTTGCTTTCCTGTTTGAGTTCCCACTGTGGCTTCCCTTGGTTATCTACCAAGCAATCTGTTGGAGAGAAGAGTTTGGAATGAGCAAAGGAAATAAGAGTTAACTATTATTTAGTTGCACAACATCAAATTGAGTCAATAGCATATAACAGAAGAATTATAAATCCTAAGGAATAATAAATGTTATGGTATAAAATTTGAATTATGATATATAATGATAAAGACTGACTGTCTAATAACTAACTAATTGGGAATGTATAATATGAATTTCTAAAATAAGATTCTAATCTGAGCTCTGATAATGTCAAAATTGCTAGGAGAAACTCAATTATTCAAAAGGAAAGGATTAAATATGTTACCCACTGAAATAATTAGGCCTGAATTGCAATACTACACATTAGACACAAAAGTTATTCAGTGTATTTAAAGAATATATGCTAGGAAAACACTATGACTGAGTGAAAAGAGGAGTGGAATGTGATACATAAATGCTTAGGTTCAAAGGTCAGAACATTTAAATCTACATATCTTTCTATCTATCAAACTTTCATCTATATATCATATAAATTGTATGGTATTTGCACAACTTTGCCATTTTAGTATGAGTTTAAGCGTTTTTTGTTTTGGTTTGGTTTGATTTGCTTTTGGGTTTTTTGAGACAGGGTTTCCCTGTGTAGCTTTAGTACCTGTCCTGGAACTCAATCTGTAGACCAGACTGGCCTCGAACTCACAGAGATCCTCCTGCCTCTGCCTCCCGAGTGCTGGATCAAAGGCATGTTCCATCACCATCTGGCGAGTTAAAGGTATTCTATCACTCTGATTTTCATAAATGGGGAACCATATTGATGCTACTAACAGTCACTTTTTGAAATGTAAACTGATGCTAAAGTTTAAGGTACATTTATCATTACCACTGAAAAGATTTGGTTGGTGCAAGCTGCATACTCATAAATGCTTCCACTTTATTTATTGAGTTATAGTTTTGAAAAAAATGCATAATAGAATGAAATCAAGATATATACAAATATTTTCTCATCTCAAAGATTAAGAACACTCATTAAATTGAGAGACAGACAAACAAGGCTGGGCAGGAGTATAATACAAATCATTGGGAGTCTCTTCCAAGACAACAGGATTTTATTTTGTTCTCTTTAGGATCTTTTCAATGTAGTTTATCACTGTTATAACAGAACATATTCCAATGAGTTATTTGTTGATCTAATACTATTGATACTGTTTATCAAAAGGCAGTAATGAAATGGCTACAATCTGTTTTACAGGACAGAAAATGGTTGTATGCCAAAAATGAAATAAAACAAATGACAATTTTGGCTATTTTAATATACCCTTTGTAAAATTGCCTTATACCAAATATATACACTACTTGTTCTGTTGATGCCCCAAATAATGATTAAGAAGTTATCTGTTAATATAATAGAAAATAATCTGTTATGAAGTACAGTCTGATGGGAATAAAATGATAAGTATAATTTGACAGCCATAAGTTTGTTCACTGGTTTATTACAGTTATTTGCTAATAAACTCGAAATCATACTTTTGGGGTTTTTATCAAGTTACAGAGTTTTCATGATGAAAAACTGAGGTTAAAATGAAAATAATTCCCTTGTTCTTGTATATGGATAATCATTTTCCCTTCAGTACTTAACAATAATATCCATTCTTGTAAGTACAAAGACATTTGAGAATTTTGATTTAGTCTATATCTCAGAAGTTAAAAAATTCATTTTAAAACAGTCATAATTAAATTTCCACACATATAAATACAATTTTCTGCCATTTACTTTGCATTCTGATAAATACAAATCTGCTTGTGCAATAATATAAGGACATTTTAGAGGTGATATCAGTAGTAAGCAGTACAGAACGTGTCAAGCATACAAAGGGCCCTTGATTTAAATTCTTAGGACCACAAAACTAACCATCCAACCAAGCAAAAACAAGATTAACCTCCATAAATCTGCACAATATATAAATGTCATAACATTTTAACATATAAGACATTAGATTAAAGCATTAAACTTTATATAAGCAAGTATTACCAAATGTGAGGTGGAAACAGCGGTAATGTAAGAAGTACATCTTTTTGAAGGTTTTTGGCATCATCACTTAGAAATTCAATTAATAGCATGCATTCACTCCTTAAAATGGACAATTATCACTAAATATGGGAAGTTTTCTGTCAAATCTAGTAACAGTTTATGAAATCTAAGCTTCCAAAACTACAGGTAATATCATACAAAAATCTCATCTGGTATGATGTGGCAATATGAATCTTCACTACTCAAATAAATAACCAGATCTCTGTTAAATGTATATCACAAATATCTGAAGAAGTTTGGTATACATCTAAAGCAATCACATATAAAAATCAATAACACAAATTACACATACCTTCCCAACACATGGTCACACAGACTGACTCAGTTAAATCAAAACAAAATAACATGAATAGGGAAAAGAGTGTTGTAGAAGGATACTAGCAGAGACAAAAGTTAAGAGTGTTGCTGTAGGAAATTCTACATCCAATAGACTTTAAGTTAACTGCCCACTGGGGTGTGACCTCTTATACTATTTATGCTGACATAAAACATGCATCTGGCCTCTTTTCTGGCTGCAGGATTTGGTTGATGTTCTTGTTCCAGCAGAGGATATTGATTTGTGAGTCTACCCCTAAATAAATGACTATCTATTTTTCTCAATTCTGAGCTAGTGTGGGGTTTCTTTTAAGCATCCATCTTCAAAGTAATTCAAAAACACTTCATACATATATGAAATATGATAAAGAACAATAAGAGATCCATATTGTTTGCTCTTAATATATACACAAATTCACTAGGCATGTATCATAGGTGTACGTTTGTCTTGTTGTAACGCAATAGTAAAATTCATAACAAAGTACAAAAGATCAATAATTGGGCCTTTATAAATAAAATAAATCTTCATCCTTTAAAAGAAACAGAAGAGATAAAAGGTATTGGGGGAAATACGGGTAAGCTCATAATTACCAAAGGAAATTATATAAAATGCATACAAATTTCAAACAATATATAGAAAAACCTAATTATAAGTAGGTCAAATGTGTTAATAGATAATTAATAAGAAAAGATACAGAAATGGCTTCAATTAAGCACTGTGGTTCGATGGAAGGTGCTGTGCAAGATCCTGGGTAAAAGTTCACTTACCCATTTGTGAATGCTTGTCACACCCATGGCAAGTGATTTGTGGTCAGTTATTGGGTGGCAAGTGTTATTCACATTCTGCAGTGCTTCTTCATCATGTTTCTCTCCCAGAATCTGTTTCTGTGTTTTACTGCAACCCCTACCTCTGAAAAGATTTCATCATCAATGAATCCTATGTGCCTTTGAATAAGAGTTTTTTCCCCATTGTCCAGAGTTATTCTCTAATGTCATTGTCACCATACAGTTCTGTGGCAATCATTTTTCATTCCCAGAACATTCTGTTCTGAGGCAATTAGTATCACCAAGATGGTCACATAGTTAAGGTCTTTTTTTCATATTTTTTTATCAAGAAATTTGCTCTTCATTTTACATATCAACCCCAGTTGCCCCTCCCTCCAGTTCTCCTGGCCCCAAACTGCTTCCCTTCCCATTTCCCCTCCACTCCTCAGAGGGGTAAGGCCTTCCTTGGGGAGTCAACAAGGTCTGGCATAGCAACTTGAGACAGGACTGCCCCACCCCTGTATCAAAGCTAAGCAAGGTATACCACCATAGGAAATAGACACCAAAAAGCCATTTCACGCACCTGGAATAGGTCCTGGTCGCACTGCCAGAACCCCCTCAATAGATCAAGCCACATAACTGTTACCCATATTCAGAAAGTCTAGTTCCATTCCATGCATGTTCCCCAGCTGTCCGTCCATATCTCTAAGTTCCCACTGCTGAGGAAGCTGTCTCTGTGGTTTTCCCCATCATGCTCTTGACCCTACCTCGTTCATATGATCCCTCCTCCCCACCCTTCAACTGAACTCCAGGAGCTCAGTCCAGTGCCTGGCTGCATGTCACTGCATCTGCTTCCATCAGTTACTGGTTGAACTTCTATGATACCAATTAGCATAGTCACTAATCTGATTACAGGGGTCGACCGGTTCTGGCACCCTCTCCACTATTGCTAGGAGTCTTAGCTGGGGTCATCCTTGTGTATTCCTGGGAATTTCCCTAGCACCAGATTTCTCCCTAACCCTATCATGGCTCCCTCTATCAAAATATCTCTTTCATTGCTTTCCCTCTCCTTTAAAGATTACTTCTTTCAGCCGGGCGGTGGTGGCGCACGCCTTTAATCCCAGCACTCGGGAGGCAGAGGCAGGCGGATCTCTGTGAGTTCGAGACCAGCCTGGTCTACAGAGCTAGTTCCAGGACAGGCTCCAAAGCCACAGAGAAACCCTGTCTCGAAAAACCAAAAAAAAAAAAGATTACTTCTTTCCTCTGTTCTAGTTGCCAAGAAGAATGTTCATTCCTGTTGCTGTCATGTGCAACTGTGCTTACCACTTCTAGTTCTGCTGCTTAAAATGTTTGTTACTGAATGTAAGATACTACTTCTCCAATGTTCTCTGCTGTAAGATGTGGACCACGTTGTCTTCTGTGCTATCTCTCACCGGGCACAGAGAACTTTCTAATATGTCAATCTTTGCAGAAAGGACTGTTGTCTTTTCTGATCTCCTCTGAAAAGTTTCTTATTTTATTTTGCTCTTAGAACTAGATATAAATATTTTTTTCACAACTCCCATCTGTTCTGATAACTATTGTCCAACTACCTTGCCATATTAATACACAGACACCATAGATGAGTTTTCATGTCTGTCATTTGTCAACCTCCATACTAATGTAATAATGAGTATATATAACCATTAAAATAAACTTAAAAATCTTTATCTTTTAAAGCCAGGCAAGGTGGCACATGCCTTTAGTCCCAGCAGGAGGCAGAGGCAAGCAGATCTGTGTGAATTCGAGGCCAACCCAGTCTATAGAGTGAGTTCCAGGGCAGCCAGGAAACCCTGTCTCAAAAAACCAAAATAAATTCTTTTAAAAGAAAAATACACAAATTAAGTTTCCGTATCAAAACATCCATTATAAAGTAATTAATGAATCAAAACATAAGCAAAAACATTGATATGCTAACATTTTGTCATATCCTGCACTCTGACATTTTTTTACCTGTTTTGTTCATTTACCAGAGCTTAAGTGAATATATTTTAGATAAGATTAACTTCATCATATTTTTCTTGCTCATTAAAAACAGCTTTATTTTATTTTATTTTTTTTTTTTGTACTCCTGAAAAGTTAGCCATGTCCCAGAGGTCTGCTATTCTTCTTAGGCCATAAACAAATAGTTTCTTTATTATTAAAATGAATGTCCTCATTCAAAGTTATGATAAATTAATTATTTAGTCCACTATAATAATCAAAACTCTTCTGCCTTTATTTATTTTAACATTTCTGCCCTCTCCTGATCACGGGATGATCCCGGTAAGAAACCTGGAGTTAGGGAGGATGGCATTGTCTGTCACTTCTGTTTCCTAATCCACCTTTGTATTCCTTGTTCACTACATAAGGTTTTTCACCTTTCTAAGATTACAACGATGAGGGAAAGACAAGTGTAGAAAAATGGCAGACCACTATTGCTCCTTTAGCTATTATATATTTTTTTGCTTTCAGATTTTTATGTCCAATCAATGAAATATGATCACACCTACTTCCTATTGTCCTCCTCCAACTTTCCTCATATCTCCCTCAACACAGTTTATTTCCAATTTCCTGTCTTATTTTTCTGTGTGTGTCTGTATATATTAAGCCAGTAAGTTGAATTAGTGCTGTCCATATATCATGGGACACCTGCCAGTTACCACCCCCACCCCAAATCACAATCGATTTTCTCTACCCCAGCAAATATCACTGTCAATAGCTCCTTCACATTGGGTGTGCGTAGGTCTCATGCAGGGAGGCACAGCAGCTGCGAGTTTTTGAGTGTGACAGTCTTATGTCCAGAGGACTGCGTTGTCCAGCACTTCTCACCTGCACTGCTATTGTTGTTTGCTACGCAATTCCCTTGAGGTTCTTCTCCTGCTATGAATGTTCTCTTGTGAAAATTTAATAAGAAAACAATTTTTCTTTAGCTGACTTCCTATTATCTTTCCTTTACAGTCTGATGAGAAAATTAGTCCCGTGTGTCTGTTCCCAATGCTTTCTCCATTTGGGGGTTATTGTTTCTACTTTTTGCCAGTTTTTGTGTACTGCGAATATAACGGTACTTTCTAAGATAGAGGGAGAAAGGCTAGGCCTGTAGCTGTAAGCATCCAGACTAATTAAGTTTATTTTGTTGTAAATAAACACAGAATAAATACAAATTTCAGGTTGGTCATGATCATTATACTACAGCAACTTTTAAAATATTTTCTACAGAGTTAATTAAGGGTTTCTCTTGTTGTCTAGGTTCCTAATTGGTTTCTACTGTTTTTGTAGTGAGATACTTCAGGAGAGACTAGGCAGAAATACTGAATAAATTATCATATGTTAAGTGATAATGTGTAAATGTTCTGAAGTCACCAAGCTGTTAAGAAATGTAGTTAAGGATCATGAACCTTGCAATGGAATCTTTTAAGAAGTGCTTAGAGACCCTTTCTAGATCTTATGACATGCTGAGCACAGATGTCTGCTTAAAAGACCTAGCATGAACAAAAAATAGATTATTTTCTTCTCAACATGTAAGTTTTGCTTAATTAAACTTTAACAGATTTGTAGTGAAACACAAAGATAAAGATTACAAAAATGCCCTAACTTTATAAATTTTATATTTTAAATATCCACTAAAGGAGTACTATTAATACACATAATGATTAGATATATTATCTACTGTGTGAAAATGATACTCACTACATTTAGTATCTTAAAATATTTTTTTTGGGGGGGGTAAGTATATTACTAGGAGGATTCGATTGAGTTTAAGTAGTGCAACACTATTTTCTTTAATAGAAGTTAATAAAATATCCTTCTATTGCCCAATCATCATGATGAGATATATCACATTAAATAATGAAAAGTATTAAGATAAATATATATTTTGCAAGCACAATAAATGTTGTGTGCACATTGGGAAAAAACAAAGCCTAAGGCCTTTTGGGTTCCCATGTGATGAATTTAGCTACCATCATTAGAACCTGTATATATATATATATATATATATATATATATATATATATATATATCAAGGAAAAACATAAAAATAATGCAGAAGAGAAAGCTAAAGAGGAAGAAACAGAAACACATTGCGCTCAGGTAAAAGAAGGAAGTCCTTTCCAGAAAAAGGGGCCTAAGATAAATCTAACAGCTGCTGGATCAGAAACCTCTGCAGTAATGACTTTAAAAAAATGGATACAGAAGTTTGAAAATTCAGAAATACTAGCCTAGTAGATGATTTGAAAGTTTATTTTGATTTTGGTGTGACTATGATGTGCTGGGCATATGTGTCTTGACAAACGTTTGGAATCAGAAGCTGTTGTTGTGGCCTCCTTTATATGAGCTATAGGGAAGGAACTCAGGCTATCAGGGTTGCACTGGAAGAGATGTCACACACTGAGCAGTTTTACTGTCTCAAGCAGCAACCTTTAGAAGATATTATACTCGGCAGCAAGAGAAGCAGTTCAGAAAAAGGCTACATTTCTTAAATACTTGGTACAAATGAAAACTGAAAGAAGGAGAGCACATCAAGGGTCATGGTGCAAATAAGAAACTCCTGACATCAAGTCTGTCCACAGGAGAAAAATGACACATATATCACATATATAGCCTGTGTGTGATGTTGTATACCTATAATACCAGGCAGGGCTGAAGGCTTGAGCAGTTTGAGACACATAGCAATATACTGTCAAAAACTTAAGATAAAGCAAAGACTCTTCTCTAATAAAAGAACAACACTAATTGCATGCAATTTTAAGTTATCAAAAAATATTTCCATTACACAAGTATGGCATAAAAATGGTAAGACCTTTTTAAAAGATGTTTTTAATTAAAATAGAATTACATCATGCCCCAGCACGAGGCACCAAGATTTTATCCTTTGAACTCCTTCCATGACCCCAACACCTGCACTTGATTATTATTGGTGTGTGTGTGTGTGAAAACAGTAGGGGCTGGGGATATGATTCAAGAGGTAAAAGTATGCATTTGATCATTAAAAACTATAAACGCAGAACTCCTAAAGAACAGAGGCAGAGATAGAAGACTCACTCTGGACCTGGCCTTCAGAGTGCTGACAAAACAAGATGGAAAAGTAAAAGAGAACCAACACCTGAAAGTTGTCTTGTGAGCACCACCTACGCTAACCTGAGTGCATATTGTTGTAATAGGAGCGGCGGGGCTGTGCTCCCAGCACCCTGGCTACCTGATAGCTTATGCCCCGAAATAATTACGTGGAAACTGTATTCTTTTAAACACTGCTTGGCCCATTATATCTAGCCTCTTCTGGGCTAACTCTCGCACCTGGACTAGCCCGTTTCTAATAATCTGTGTAGCCCACGAGGTGGCTTACCAGGGAAGATCTTAACCTACATCCATCCTGGGTCAGAGCTTCATCGCGTGTGTCTCAGAGAGCAGAGCTATCAAGTCTGCCTGGGAGAAGGGAGCATGGTGTCTCTGAGCTCACTTCCTCTTCCTCCCAGCATTCTCTTCTGTTTACTCCACCCACCTATGTTCTAACCTATCAGGGCAAGCAGTTTCTTTATTTAATTAACCAGTGACCTTCCTCCATCAGCATAGACTGTGCATCTCACAAACTTATGCACACAAAAGCAGGAACAGTTAATTAAGTGAATAAATGTGAAGAAAAAAACAAAATGAAAATAATAGCTTGCAACTAAATAAAACTATTTTGATAAAATAGTTTTATCATTTTGTGATAAACTCAAAGAAGGAACACATTCTTTCAACTGATAAAATTTATTTATACAAAAATAAAGCAAAAATTTAAAACAAACCATATAATAAAAACAAAACATGAGAAATATAAAATACAACTTTAAATCAGAATTGCTAGCCACAGCTGACACATGAACAAAAAGAAGTAAGAAATGATCCAACTTAAGACTGAAATTGAAGTAAAAAAAAAGGTTTGCAAAGTGAGGATTATTTGTCACGGTGCTTAGGGGAGAATGTATTCAATAAATAAAATAAGAGTAAAGGACAAAGTAATGACTAAGTGCTTGATGATGACTGAGTAGAAACCTCTCCTATAAATTGCAATTATACTCTGAACATAAATCAAAGTCACAAAGGAGAATACAAAAGCAGGAAATTTGGCTGGAGGGTCTGCAGACTGACAAAGGCAGATGTATCCTTTAAACCCCAGTTTTTACTCTTCAGTACCACAGTCGATGCAGGTTTGTAAGAAAAATTGGAGGCATTCTAGCCCGAGGAATAAGAAGATTGGGTCTGGCGTAATCACGAACATAGCAAAGAGAAAAAGAGATGAAGAACAAGCATGTAACATGTATGGAGAATGAGAAAGCAGGTCACCTTAGAACCAATATAGCAAGACATCAGCCATGTAGGATAGCAAAAAAACCAAAAAACAAAAAAAAAAACAAAAAAAAACTTTCAAAAAGAATAACACTAATCAAAGAAAATGCTGAGAAAACAGTCCCTTGAATCCATGTATGAACTAAACCAGGTATTGTACCATGTACTAGTCCTCCAGAGGAAAAAACAAATCAGCTGTCACAGACCGCAAGCTGGGCAGCATTGCAGTTACTAAACTGAGATTTTGAAGCAGCTGTTATCATTTTACTCAACATTATAAGCAGAAGTTCATAAAAAATGGAAACATAAATTTTAGTACCTAAGTATTAAATTTAAAAGAATCAAATGGAAATTGGACAAATGAGAAATAGACATGACCATAGATGTTTTAGAGAATATTTTACTACAAAATCTCCAGCAATTAATAAATATTACTACTTGACTAAAGAAGGTAATACAACAATAAGATAATAATAATGGAATTAGAGGCTTTATCACTTCTCAACCTGTGGGTCATGACCCCTTGGGTTTGCATATCAGATATCCTGCATAGAAGATATTTATATTATGATTCATAACAGTAGCAAAAAGCACATTGGATGAGTACATTTTGCTTTAGCTAGCTAAAGATCTACACATTTGCATGAATACAATCTGCATAATTACAATTATGAAGTAGCAGCAAAACAATATTATGGGTTGGGGTCACCACAACTTGAGAAACTGTATTAAGGGTAACAGAATTAGGAAGGTTGAGAACCACCGTGTTAGACAGACAAAACAGATCCATCCTTTCCCAGTAACTGCCAATAGCTCCTTGGCCAGTGGTAAGACTTTCAGTGCACTTCTCCTCTCCACACTGGGACTTGGTCTGGGTTGAGTATACATAGGTTTGTGTATGCTGTAACAATCACTATGAGTTCAAATATTTCAACTTTATTTCATCCCCAAACATTTCATTTGATGCTTTAGTTATTTCTTCATCCCGTCATTACTCACCAGTGAAACGAAGTACACTTCTACAGAAAGATAACCAGATCAAAAATTCAGTTTCAGAAATGTGATTAAGCTGGAAAGCTGAAAAATAAATTAGCTGCACAGAAATCTCTGAAAGTAGCAAAATAATTAAATTACATATCTAAGTAAATATTTTAAAGGGAAATGAACCAATCACCCCTGGAAGGTTAAACAGCATTTGCTGTGTTGCAATCCCATTAAACACCAGGCTGCAATTGGAACACAGCATCATATTCATTAATTTTGCTTTTTACATTATTTCTCAGTATTTTTATTGTCATTTTTCTTCCTAATCTGAAGATTTGGCATATTATGAAATGAGTGAGATTCTAACAAAACTCCAAATGACTGAGAACTAATAGACACTAAAGGTCTATGTAAAGTAATGTGTCCTGACACTTTTTCCCTCTCCATAGCAGCTGTCTGCTTCAGTCTTTTGCTTACACATTGGATGAGTACATTTTGCTTTAACTAGCTAAAGATCTACACATTTGCATGAATAAGCAAGGGAACAGGGAAACATTCGTAACTTGTCTCTACTTCATATCCATATGTATAGGAAATATCTTTTATGTTGATATCTAAAGAGTCCTTTCCTTTAGCCCTGTCTTTCTTAGAAATTTGAGGTCATGTAAATGACTATGAAGACTGGTCCATGTCCACTATGATGAGAAAGGAGATTTGATGGAATTCTCAAAGAAGGATTACTTTTGAAACTGAAAACTTGGGGCACCATTTTCAATTGTGAATTCATCATTAAGGCAATTATCTCATGATTCACTAATAGAGACAGATGGAGTGTAAATTTTCTTTAACACATCAATGTTCTTAGATTCTGTGCTAATGAGGTCATTCGTATCAACATTGTGAACTATCACTGCTTTGAATTCTGCTTTTTGTGCATCTAAAATCTGTACATCAAAATTATAATCAAAGTTTCTAATGTGTCAGATGAGTTTTCTTTTGATAGGGGCAGCAATACGTAATCTCAAGCCTTCTCTGTTTTGAATTAAATAAAAATCATTTAAAAGTTGGAAGTTTATGATCAAATTTTGCTGGAAAGTCATAAAATATCTGAGATGCATTATCAAAACTATACTAAATATCTGCTTCTATATACACCAGGATTTAAGAACAAAGACTTGAATAGTCAAGATATAATAGGTTGATGTAGTCAACAGCAGAAACATTCCTATGGTGAGAAATGTCTTTTTGTTATTTCACCCCAACAGTATGTTGGTGTAGTTTAGTTGTAGGGAATTCACCTGCTTCTTAAAAGCCTGCAATTCCTTTACAATACTGATATGTATATAGGGATACACAGTGTCTTTTTTTTGTTTTGTCATGTTTTATTTTTTATTAATTAATTTATTTATTAAAGATTTCTGCCTCCTCCCCGCCACCGCCTCCCATTTCCCTCCCCTGAACAAGTCCCCCTCCCTCATCAGCTCAAAGAGCAATCAGGGTTCCCTGACCTGTGGGAAGTCCACGAACCACCCACCTCCATCCAGGTCTAGTAAGGTGAGCATCCAAACTGCCCAGGCTCCCCCAAAGCCAGTATGTGCAGTTGGATCAAAAACCCATTGCCATTGTTCTTGAGTTCTCAGTAGTCCTCATTGTCCGCTATGCTCAGCAAGTCCGGTTTTATCCCATGCTTTTTCAGATCCAGGCCAGCTGGCCTTAGTGGGTTCCAAATAGAACATCCCCATTGTCTCAGTGTGTGGGTGCACCCCTCGCGGTCCTGAGTTCCTTGCTCGTGCTCTCTCTCCTTCTGCTTCTGATTTGGACCTTGAGATTTCTGTCCGGTGCTCCAAATAGCCGACAAACTCATGGAAACTGAACAGTCAACTATTGCTATGTATTTAAATAACTTAAAAACAAGATAAACTACTGGGTAGCTTATGCCTTCAGTCTCCGTACTCATGCAGAGACAGGCAAATCTATTAGTTTTAGGCCAGCCTGTTTTACAGAGTGAGTTCCAGGAGAGCCGCAGCTATACAGAGAAACCCTGTCTCAAAAAAGAGCATATAAACAAACAAAAGCAAGAAATAGCTAAACTAACAATGGAGAGTAAGTCTTTAAATGTCTTTGAATGATCAGAAGATATCTTGACAAGTAGGCATTTATCAGATCAAAGAAAATTTCAGTAAAGTCCATTAAAAAAGGAAATAAAAAAACCTACAGGTAATATTTTGTGGTAAGAATAGGGAACCTGCATGGAGCTGACCTAGGCACTCTGTATGTATATTATAACCATGTAACTTGGTCCTCTTGTAAAACTCCTTATAATGGGCTCAAGGGCTGTCTTTGACTATTTTGCAGGCTTTTGCGAACCTAGTACTCATAATGGATTGCTTTGCCTAAATTCAATACATGGTGTGTATGTGTGTGTGAGTATTTAGTCTTATTTCTTACTAAAACTTGATATGCCATGTTTTGTTGATACCTATGGGAGAGCTGTCCTTTCCTGAACAGGAACAGAGGAGGAGCAGTAGACTGAGGGAACAGAGGTGGGTGAGTTGATAGGAATGGCAGGATAGGAGGTAGGGAAAACTTTGTCCAGAATATAAAATAGATAAATAGATAGACAGACAGACAGATAGATAGATGACAGATTTTTTCAAAAGAAGAGAATGTTGCAAAACCTCCAGTGTGAACTTTGATTTTCCCTTTTCATGTTTATTCATATGTTTATAACATTTATTACATGCCAGGAACACTAAATTTTGCCCTGATTAATGCTCTGTGTTTTGTTTTCCAAGAGAATTTCTTAAGTTTTCTTCTGAGATTCTGTTAAGTTGCTTGAAATGGTTTTGAGTTTTCAACTCTTGTTTTCCATATTTGAAAGTCCCAGAGAAGAGCAATTAATCTAGAGATAATCTGTCCTACTTCAGAGGCAAAGAACATCTCATGAGTTGATCTACTGTGATCACTGGGAGCCGTATTTACCCTTTATCACCTTTTTGAGGTCACTGTCACTTTTTATTGTCTGATACCCGAATCTCGCAAAACACCTTTCTACATATTTTATTGAGTTGTGAACAGCAACTCAGTTTGATGAAAAGCTAGTCAGTGGTTTTCAGTTCTAACTGTGTGATAGTTTTACACATTCCAAAATAGAAATGTGAAAGTTTGAGAAAACAAACATGACAATTAAACACACACTGTCATAATTGTTATAGAAAATTGATAATCACGGAGGAAAAATAGCTTTTAAGTACAACATACCTTAAACAAAAAGAGTTCATAAGAAAGTCATGAGCTTTTTTATACTGTTAGTAATAGTATTGGACAGTAATTATTTTGCAGATAAGGATATGAATTGAGAAAATTGCAAATTGTGTTTCTCTGTTAATAAGGATGTAAAAAATAGACTATGTTATCCTTTAATGTTGTATTGAAATACATACATAAACACTCCTGCTTTATAAGAAAACTTACACTTAATATAGAAACACCAAGGAACTTCTGTGTTTATACTTTATCATGTTCATCTTTCATTAATTTTGTTTATATTGACTTTTAGCATTCTTTGTTTTACATAGTTGGGCTTTAAAATATATCTAACTAACACAGATTCTTTGAAAGTTCAAGCATTTGCAGTTACCGTTTTAGTTGGTTAAGAGATACAAGGAAGCCACTTCAAGGCACTTTAATCTGTGACTTTTGCTTTGTTAAAGATATGCCATACTTTAAATAACTTTTGTTTTAGGATAAATAAGAAGGATGTGTAGTACCAGGCTTCGTTTCCATTTAATTAGCACTTAAAAAAACATTTCTAACTCCGTATCCTCTCCAATATACACTTCCCCTAGTATGTTTTTTATCTTGACTATTCTGACAGGTGTAAGATGCTGTCTCAGAGATGAAGGGGAACACTCCTGCACTGCTGGTGGTAGAGCAAACTTGTACAGCCACTTTGGAAATCTGTACAGTGGTTTCTCAGAAAACTGGGAATCAATCTACCTCAAGACGCAGTGATACCACTCTTGGGCATATACCCAAAGGATACTCCATTATACCATAAGGACACCTGCTCAACAATGTTCATAACAGCATTATTCATAATAGCCAGACACTGGAAACAACGTAGATACCCCTCAACTGAAAAATGGATAAAGAAAATGTGAGACATTTACACAACTGTGTACTACTCAGGTGTTCAAAAAAAATGACAGTATGAAATTTACAGACAAATGGATCAACTAGAAAAAAAAAACATCCTTAGTGAGGTAACCCAGACTCAGAAAAACAAACACAGTATGTACTCACTCATAAGTGGATATTAAATGTGAAACAAAGGATTACCAGCCTAAAATCCACAACTACAGATATGCTAGGTAAGAAGAAAGACCCCAAAGAAGAAAACATGAATTACACTGGGAAGGGGAATTAGAGGAGATCTTCTGGGTAAACTGGATATGGAGGTGGGGGCAATATATTGATATTCCTGTCTGTATAACTCTCCATTTCTTTTACTTATTCTTATAGCCCTACCTTAGGGCAATCTCTATCCATGATATAGCAGTTCTATAAAGTAACTAGGACAGAAAACTCATTTCACAGTGGAATAACTGGGAAAAGGTTTTTCTGTTATGCAAAATGCAAGTAAAAAACTCATAACTTGCACATCTTTCTTTTATTGGACTATCTGGATCCAAGTACAAGGACCTATGTCCAGCACTATAGGGAACTAAAATGTTTGAGAGAAATCCAAATTTCTAGACATAAAAATATAGACCATAAAACCAGAGAATTTTAAAGAAATCCTTGAAAAAGAAATGAGTTTAAAGACGTGACTGTTTCGGAGTTTGAGCCAACAGAAGTTAAAGAGTCAATTCTTAAGGTGGGTGTTCATGAAGGATATCCACAATAGACACTATAATACCTCAAAATTGCAAAGTAAAAGTAGTCTGTGTTTCATATGTACCATTAGATGGCATGTAAAATGAACACACAGACATTAATAAAAAGGCTATGGAAAACAAACTGTCATTGTATCCCCTCAAAAATGAAAAAAAAAAGTAATTTGGAAGTCTGAATCTAGCCAGAAACATCCTTATTTTTGCTGATGGAACTAAATAAGTCACTGTAGCAACAACAAGAAATAGGATACTTTTCTCTTTGACATTGATGAGTCCAAATCTATGCTTTTGAATATGCACTTTACCATTGAGTTATAACCTGGTTTCTCAAGTTTTGAGAAAAAAAAACATTAGTTCCAACTGGTCTTGACACCCTGTTATCTTAGATGGCTCCAGACTTATAATTCCTTATCATTTGTGCTAGGACTACAGACATTAGGGGCTGTTCTCAACAATACGAAACAAAAGCTTTATCACATTATTCAAAATGTCAAGGATGCAATACAAAATTACTCTACCAATTAAGAAACAGAAAAATATAATAGAATCTCAAAGTAAAATATATTAAATACATAGACACAAGTTTTGAGATGAAATAAGTCTAAGTATGATTTAAAACCTTAAAACAAATTTAAAATTTACAATGTTTGTTGTTTAGTTTTGTGCATAACTACGTTACGATTTTATCAAATCCATTCCTACTCCCTCCTCTCTTACTACTCCCATACCACCCTCACTGCTTTTCCCTCCTACCACCATGTCCTCTCTTTCTCGATGTACTCACTTCACTTAGTATTGCCTGTGTATACATGAAACAAGGGCAGCCCATCAGAGCTTGCATCTAATATAAATTGACTTTCCTTAAGATAGACATTGCCAGAGCATTTCAATTAGTGGTAGAAGCCCAAAAGTCCCTCCCCCATCTATGTTGGAGTTTTGGCTGGCTCAGTCATGTGGAGGTCTTGTATGTACTTACACAATACTACAAGTTCATGTGTGCAATATCTCTGTAATATTCAGAAAATTGAATTACGTTGAATATGTACACTACCTCTGACTTCTTCAATCTTTCCAAACCCTCTACCTTCTTGACGACTGGAATTGGGTTATGCTGTGGAATAATGGTCTTGAACCTTGTAAAGATTTGCCTATTGTATTTTATTAATAAAATGCTGATTGGCCAGTAGCCAGGCAGAACGTATAGGTGGCCTGACCAGAATAGGAGAATTCTGCACAGAGGAAAGACTCAGTCTGCACTGCAGTTGTCACTCAGACTCAGAAGAAGCAAGAGAAGAGTGCCTCACTGGTTAAAGGTAACAAGCCACATGGCTAGCAAAGACAAGAATTATTGGCTAATTTAAGATGTAAGAATTAGTTAATAAGAAAGTCTGAGGTATAAGGTCAGCAACTTTATACTTAATGTAGACTTATGTGTGTTTCTTTAGGCTGTGGAACCTGATGGGACAGAAATCTCTGTCAATAAATGGCACCAATGTAAACAAGTAAATCAGTTTAAAACCTGAGAGAGTTTGGGAAGGAATACTAGACACAAAAATAACAGTTAAGCACGGCTTCTTGGTAGCAGCATTTTTTAGGTGGGCTTTGTTTGCTAGAGGCAAGCATGTCTCATTAAGAGAGGCTTCTTGACTCATTTTTAGTTGAAAAAGCCTTGCAGTTATTTTAAGAGGCTCCAACACCAAATAAATAATGTTTATGAAGAGCTGACTCCATGCTTTTTGGTGGTAACAAAGACCTTGAAACTACATAGAGTTGGAGAAGAGGTTTTGTTTTTATTTCCACAGGAAATGAGAGTCTATGGATTCATTCTGGATTAAGACAAATCAGGTTTTATCAAGGAAGACTCCCTGAGAAATCTCCAATAGGAATAGATAGCCCAGAGATGTCTGAGTTTTACATACAGAATAGCCTCAAGACTAGGTTCAGATGATCAAGCCTCACAGAACATTATAATCAGCACTTGACTATAATTCTAAATTTTCTTTAGATCCCATAGGACTGCCAGCACCCCCAATTGGCAGGAAGTAGCCTTGAAAACTATTCCTACCTTCCAAAAAATGGATTATGTATGTTTGTCTTTGTTTAGAGTGTTGGTTAAACTTGTTATGGATAATGGTCAGGAAAAAAGCTAAACAAAGGAGATTAGATTCAGTTTTTGTTTTGATACAAAGCAGGGAGTGCTATGAGGTAATGGTATTGTACCCTGTAAAGATTTGCCTGTTGTATTGCTTTAATAAAATGCTGATTGGCCAGTATTCAGGCAGGATGTATAGGTGGGGCGACCAGAAGAGGAGAATTCTGAGAAAAGACCCAGTCTGCAGTAGTTACCCATACATAGAGGAAGCAAGATAAGACTGCCTCACTGATAAAAGGTAACAAGCCACATGGCTAGCAAAGACAAGAATTATGGGCTAATTTAAGATGTAAGAATTGGTTAATAAAAGCCTGAGCTATTAGGCCAACCAGTTTACAATTAATGTTGACTTCTGTGTGTTTCTTTGTGACTCAACATCTGTAGGACAGAAACTTCTGTCAACAGTTATGATATAGGTATGATATAGGTGTGTATTTTTAGACCTAAGTAATCTTAGTCTTTTATGCTCTTAACATTGATGAGCTGGGGGGTTCTCTATTTATTGCTTTCTGCTATGAACACAAACATATCTGAAAAGATTGAAAGATATGCTAATCTATGAGTATAATAATAAGGATTTATGGAGCGGTTTATTACTATGTCCATTTTGGCAGAAGAATACTCTTAAGATCTTCCCTTCAGCTTGACCTAGTCAGTCAAAGGTAATTACCCCAGTTAAAAATACCACACATGAGTCTGTTTTGTGGATCAGGCTTTGAATTCAATGATTGTTTGGTTATACCACAAACTTTCCTGATACTACTGCATCAAAATGTATATTTTATTAGGCTGGCCATTACTAAAACACCTGGCATTATTATGTGCTATAAAGTGAAAGTGAATAAATACTCTGAAATCAAATGCAAAAGAAAAATTCTCAAAAAGTGATACAAACCAGGCAAAGACACACATTTTGAGCTTAAATGATGTACTTTAAATTAAAAACCACCTATGTGTGAGTAGATGTGACAATTGTCTTTCTCTGTCTGGGTTATCTCACTCAAAATAATGTTTTATAGCTCCATCCATGTTTTTGCAAAATTCAAGATGTCATTATTTTTTCTGCTGTGTAGTACTCCATTGTGTAAATATACCACATTTTCCTTATCATAGGTGTTTTTTAAACACAAAGCAAAGAAAACCAGTCTACAAACCACAATCCCAGAGAACTTAGACAACAATGAGGACACTAAGAGAGACTTATATAGATCTAATCTACATGGGAAGTAGAAAAAGACAAGATCTCCTGAGTAAATTGGGAGCCTGGGGACCTTGAGGGAGGGTTGAAGGGGGAGGGGAGAAGTAGGGAGGGGAGCAGAGAAAAATGTAGAGCTCAATAAGAATTAATAAAAAGACATATTTTAAATTAAAGATATATACTGGGTGATTATAATGTTGGAATAAAATGACCAAGGGGAAAAAAATCAATGAAATCTAAGTTAGGCCAGTAGAAAAGGTACAATTTGAAGAATAGAGAGGAAAATATCAAATTTAAACAATAGAATTTCAGTGACTTCCTGAACTGAATTTTCCATTTATTTTTATGGCTGTCCAAGTATTTACCTTTATCCAGTGCAAGCATTAATTCCCTCCTGTATATTGGCATCAGTTCCAGTCAGAAAAGTGAATGGTTACACCCATAATAGAATTACCAACATTCTACTTCGGTGCAGTTTTAGCAAATTGGTAATCCAAAACATAGGTTCAGCAGTTGAATAAGACTATTGACATAATTCTCATCCAGTATTCTATATAACACTTTCTGGAATTATGAAACTTGGCCAGCAAATAGGAAACTTCAAACTCAGTTCCACCTTTATTTTTTGATGTCTTCTAACCAAAATATCTAATCAACATTTCTGAACCTGGTTTTGATAAGTTTTTTTTATCAGATCATCCTTTCATTTGCCTTGTACATTGGTGAGTCTCATATGTATGTGTGCATATATATGTATGTGTATATATATATATATGTATATGTATATATATGTATATATGTATATTTTCAATTGAAACCTTGGCATGATATACTAACTAGAACAGAGATCCCCTAATATGTATTGATGGAAATGTGTCTTGAAAGGCAAGGTTTAATATTTATTGTAAACAATCCTAATTTCCTTATTTCATATCCACTTTTGACATCATATTTCATAAATAAGGGTATGGTACCAGATAGATTAGTCAAACTTCAGTGGAAGATTATACTCCAGAGAATGCATGCACAGTATTAACTGTAATTGATATTTTTGTTTGTTGGTTTTTTGCTTTAAAAGAGGACACAAATTTGGGTGGGTAGTGAAGAACGACTGGACATGGGAAAAGTCTGGGAAGGTAGAATTGGCCATAATAATTGGATACAAATGTTTCTATTATATGATTTAAAGAAACTTTCAATAAATATCCTGTATTTCTTCTGTGTCTTTTGTAATGTTTCCTATTTATTTATGTTTATATTAATTTGGGTCTTCTATTTCTTTCTTTAGTTAATATGCCTTAGGGTCTGTCAATATTGGTTTTCTTCTCCAAGAATCAACTCTTCAATTAATTAATCCATTGTAATATTTTCTTTGTTCTTATCTCATTAATTTATGTTATGATTTTTATCTCTAGCTATCTTCATAGTTTAAATTTTTCTTGTTTGGGGGCCGGGTGGTGGTGGTGCACGCCTTTAATCCCAGCATTCGGGAGGCAGAGGCAATAGGATCTCTGGGAGTTCTAGGCCAGCCTGGTCTACAAGAGCTAGTTCTGGAACAGGCACCAAAGCTACAGAGAAACCCTGTCTTGAAAAACCAAAAAAAAAAATGTTCTTGTTTTCCAAACTCTTGAGTTGAATCAGTAAATCATTTATTTATACTCTTTCTGACCTCTTAATATAGGCATTTAGGGCTATAAGCTTTCCTCTTAGAACTGCTTGTGATATGTCCCAGAGTTTTGGGTGTAATGTGTTTATTTTCATTTAGTTTCAGGAATATTTTCATTTTTCCTTGATTTCTTCTTAAGTTCATTCAACCTGAAGTAATGTGCTGTGTAATCCCCAAGAGATTTTTCTCTATTTGTCATGGTTTAATTAGTAATTCTGCATGTGGTCTATTTTAGAAAAGTTTCCACTGCTGCTAAGTAGAATATATATTCTCTTAAGTCTAAAGTGTTGCTTCCAGGATTCTGTTTAGAGTATTTTTGCTTGGTTGGTTATTTTGTGTGAATTTTTAAATGGTTGTTTGGATCATAGAGAGGTTTTCTTTCTCCTTTTATAATGACAATTTCCATGGGTACTGAAATCAAGGTTTGCAATTGTGGTATTTTGGAACTTGCTATATGTTAATCCAGACTCTTTTGACTTTCAGACTTTCCATTGAGAAATGAGCTGTCATTAAGATGGGTTTTCCTGTTTTATGTTACTTGGGCTTTTTTTTCTTGAAGCTTTCAGTGTTTTTTTTTCTTTGCTTTACATATTTAGTGTTTTAATTATGATATGCTGTGGAGAGGTGTTTTTTTCTTTGTTTGTTTGGTTTTGGTCTTATCTAGTTGGGGTTCTCTGTGCTTCTTGTATCTATAGAAATATATCTTTTTTTTTCATTTAAGGTTATTCCAGTATCTTGTGAAATATCTTGTCTCTATCTTTGACTTGGGAGTTTTCTCCCTCAATTCTGGCTATAATTTGAAGAGTTGGTCTTTTGATAGTGTCCCATATTCTCTTCATGTTCCTTTCCTGTAACTATTAAAATCATTTGTTTACCCTCTGCTTTATCTTCAAGGCCTGATATTCTATCTTCTATTTGATTCAGTCTACTTCAAGGCTTTTTTTTCTGAGTTTTCTAGTTGGAATATTGAGATTCCCAGTTCCATCATCATTTCAGATCATGTTCTTGTTAATATTTTTATTATTTATTGAATTAAATTTTCAAATACCGAATTGCCTTTGTCCATTTCATTCAGTTGTGTATTTGTATTTTCTTGAACATCATTTAAATGTTTTTTTTTTGTTATCTGTCCTCTTGGGTTTCAATAATGTTAATGGATTCTTTTAATGTTTTTGAGTTATTTGATAAATTTTATGATTTGCCTTTTAATTTCTGTCTCCTTGGGTCCATATAGGTAATTCACTTGGAGAACACTCTTATAGGATCAGTGGATTTGATGGGAGGCATGTTGTCATGGCTATTTATGTTGGTTCTGATTCTGTAATTTGTCTTACACTTACAGACTTCTTTCTTTCCTTTGTGTCTGATGTGATAATATGGCCTTCTTTAGACTAGGCCAGTGATGTAGAGGACTGGTCTGAACTAGTACAGGAAGGTGGTGGATAAGATATTTATTTGGGCAAGGGAAAGGTGGCTTGCAAACTATGTGTCTACCTGGAGCTGGGTTTATGATTTTAAAGATGAACACAGGTAGAAGGAAAGATAGGTGACAAAAGGAATATTTTACCAAAGGCAGCTCACCATGTAAGCAAATTTTAACACAGGATCTAGGCTTTTCTGTAGGTGTGGAGATGACTTAAGGTAGGGGCAGTTGTTTTCAGATAACTGCCTCATGTTAAATTGGAAGAATAACTTGAAAGCTACCCAGATAGTTCTGCTTTTTCCTTTAAAATTTCTGGCATTCATATTAGGAATTTTAACTCATAGATTATATATATATATATATATATATATATATATATATATATATACATTTTTACATGTGAAATGCACATCTCTGAAGCACTCCCTTATTGATACTTCCCCCGAAGGATAATTTTGCTAAGTCAGTAAAATTTTACTGTTCCTTATAATATTTAAATAGTTCATCATGGGTTACTCTTAATTACTTTCACAGGTCCCTTAAATGTAGCATGGCACTCCATATTTATCCTGCCTTTAGGTCCCTTCCATGAGACTTCCAGAGTTCCTCATGACCTACCAACTTAAGTGTAAATAGTCTAATAGAGAATATTCTATGGGTGTCTATTGGGTATTTATATGCATATTTATGTACAAATTTTTTTGTTTATTTTCATTTTATTAAATTATATTTTAAAAATTTATGTTTGTTTACTATATTTACATCACCACATCCACTATTTCTCTATATTCTCAGTTTTCAAAAATCATTATTGGCCAACCACATGTATCTTTGATATTATAGCACTAAGCATTTTTCTGAGGTTATTTAATATTTTTGATTATTCATCATTTTTAATGAAGCAGATTTGAGGCACAGACTCATACATCCCAGGATGTTTTGGAATTTACTATGTACCTGAGGATAACTTTAAACTTTTGATTCTCTTTTCCTCAATTTTCTAAGTTCTGGACTTACAGACATTTGTTACCACATTCAGTTCAGCTAAAAGTCTTTTATTGAGTACCAAAAAAATTGGTATATGATTAATATACTTTCATTATTCATGTTATTATTAAGCCCTAATAACTCATATAAGAGCTTATTCTGAATTTAAAAAAAAATAAAATAGGAAGTAAAAAATCTGAGATACTTTAGACTAAATAATCTGAGTTATGTTACAAGGGAAAAAAAATAAAGATTTTTTTCTAACATTAGCTTTATTTATAAGACTTTTAGGTAAAATGTCCATCAGAGAAAGGTTTTAAATGGAAGCATAGACCACCTTGAATGACCTTTTCTCATTTATGGGTAGGTTTCTTACTTGGTTGTTGTTCATTCATCAAATGAAGTAATTTTTAACTCATAAATATGGAACAAACCCTTAAAAAGAAAGCCTCCTCTTCAAATTTTATCAATTAGAAAATTACTTATATTTCTATTATACTAGAAATGGCATGTTAAAACTTAGGCAGAGTGCAAATCTTTTTGAAAACTCTCAAATGAGAAAGGAAATTGAGTAAATCAAGATAATTGATAGGAAATATCTGTAAAGGGCTATCCACAGATGTTTGCAAAAAGAAGCTTTCAGGTTCATTAATTTCTTTTCCCTGGACTAATGACTATAATGAACTAGAAATTAATCACTTAAAATAAAATCAAACTTCTGTTGTGAATAGAAGTAAAAACCTAATGCAAAATAAGGAACAGATATGGTTATTTCTGCATTTGCCATCTTTTGCCTCTGTTCCCTGAAGTCTAATATATGGAATCCCTCATTTAGAATGAGTACCAAACTAAAAGGTATTTCCAATGTTCCCAATAATAGGATTGTATGCTTAAGAATTGTCAAACACTTGAAAAACACAAATGTACCAGTTGTGACTCATATTCCATCAGAATTTATTGATGTAAAGGACGAAAATCTTATGTATTCGCCAGAATCACATATTATTCTAGTAAGATTCCAAGTCAGGAGCAACTAAACTCATCTAATTTTCAAAACTAGAATTAAATGTTTTCTAACAGAATTTGATGTATTTTCTTGTAAAAAAACAAACAAACATGGTAATTAACATATTTTATACCACTCAGAATATGTGCCTATTATGACTTCACATTTCTTTCTTTTTAATGACATACTTATGTTCCAAGGAACTGCTTATTTGTCCTAGCCACCCAGAACCAAAATAATCACACAAAAACTGTATTAATTAAATTTCTGCTTGCTCCATTAGATCTAGCTTCTTATTGGCTAACACTTATATCTTAAATTAACCCATTTCTATTGATCTGAATATCACCATGAGGTCGTGGCCCACCATCAAAATTCTAGCACATCTATCTCCCGTGGCAGCAGCTCCATGGCATTCCCCTGACTCCACCCTCCTTCCTCTCAGCATTCAGTTCTATCTTCCACACTAACGTAAGTTCTGCCCTATCAACAGACCAAGGCAGTTTCTTTATTTATTAATATACCTTCTACACCATTTTCCCTTTTATGTTTAAACATAAAGGAAGGCTTTAACATAGTAAAATTACATATATCAAAACAGGTATCAAGCAAGAATTACAGTTATATATTTCTATTTACTTTATCTTTTATCATAACTAAGGGAAACTGTAATTATAACTATTTATATATTCTTCAACTCCATCAAAGACCCCAGAATGATATAATATTACCTAAGAAAACAGGAAGTACATTGTAAGCAACATTCAAAACTCTAGAATTGACAGAGACATCTCGCTTCCTGGACAGTCACTCAAAGCTTCTCTGTACCATTGGGGCATCCATCATCAGCCTACAGGCCCATATTATCCAGAGGGCATTTCCATGAAGCAGGAAATTTCAAAGATAGGTCTACCTATAATGGCAGTTTGCCAGTAATTTTCTTCTGTATCCTACAGAATGTCTCGCAAACTCTTTCATGAAGCAGAAATTCCAAAGGATTGTCTCACTTTTAGACAAATTCAGCAGTCACTTCTCTGTGGATCCTGCATGTCCAGTTCATCTAACAAACTCCATAAGGAGCTTCTTTGATGCTTATCTTCCTCTTGAAGTAGATTGGTGATGCCAGGAGCAGATGTGTCTCATTGTCATGAAAAGTCCTAAATTATTAAAAACATTTTAAATGCCTTATTCTGAAGGTCTCTGAAAGATTTGAAGAAAACCTTTCTAACGGAAATATATCTCTACACATCTAGAAAATTTAACTGACATGACTACAAGCTTGACTATTATAGATGATTATTTATTAACTTATGTTTCTTAATTATATATTACATTTATTTATTTATTAAAGATTTCTGTCTCCTCCCCTACACCGCCTCCCATTTCCCTCCTCCTACCCCAATCAAGTCCCCCTCCCTCGTCAGCCCGAAGAGCAATCAGGGTTCCCTGCACTGTGGGAAGTCCAAGGACCACCCACTTCCATCTAGGTCTAGTAAGGTGAGCATCCAAACTGCCTAGGCTCCCACAAAGCCAGTACATGCAGTAGGATCAAAAACCCATTGCTATTGTTCTTGAGTTCTCAGTAGTCCTCATTGTCTTCTATGTTCAGCGAGTCTGGTTTTATCCCATGCTTTTTCAGACCCAGGGCAGCTGGCCTTGGTGAGTTCAAATGAACTACACAATCACAATACCATAATCAAGAGCAAAAATATACATATAACGAAAGTCAACCTTAAATTTGTATCAATAAACCAAGATCCATACTAATACAAATTATTCATATCTATGTAATTTCCTCCTTTAAATATAAAGAAACATTTACAAACAATATTTGGAAATATGGGCACAGTTCTATCCAAACTTCTTCTTGCTGCTTTTTGGATAAAGTATATCTTTGAGGGTATTTTGGGGGTCTTCACAGAGACTTTTCATGGGGCCGTGGTCTATCAAACCATATTGGTTTGGAAACAATTCACAGGTTCTCATCTTCTTTGAAAACAAAAGAGCCTCTTTTCCAAAACAACACATCCATAAACTCATTTTTTTTTTTTGATTTTCGAGACAGGGTTTCTCTGTAGCTTTTGGTTCCTGTCCTGGAACTCGCTCTTGTAGACCAGGCTGGCCGCGAACTCACAGAGATCCTCCTGTCTCTGCCTCCCAAGTGCTGGGATTAATGGCATGCACCACCACTGCCCAGCCCTAGACTCAAATTTTGAAATCAAAATACTTTATGTTGGTTTAACTTAATATTCCAAACATTGAAATGTATCTCTGGACTTAGTTCATTCACCATAAAAAAAATCAAAGATAACACAATAATATACATAATCCAGACTGTGCATTTTCCATCTTTACATGGCTGATTTTTCTTTACTATTTTTTAATCTATGACTACCTGTACTCTGCCTCTTTAAAGAATTTTTTAAAAATTTACTTTTCCAATTCTTTATACTCTTTTTTTCTCTCTCCCAAGCCTATGTACATTTATCCAACACTGTGACACATTTAGATGTCTTCTTTATCTAAATTTGTCTATATTGCATATCTGCTATTATTTTCTGACCAGAAGCACTTCTTAAAGTGCTAAGCCCTTCTTAAAACTTAAGCTGCAGCATTAGGCATCTTAGGTCAAATATGGTAGTGCATGTTTGCCACGCCCAGCCCGGCATGGTGGAGCTGCTTGTGCTTCTGGTGCCTCTGAGCCACACACCACCCTACTTCCAGGTACTCAGCCAGTCCACTTTGCCACCAAGCCAGCTACAGCACTTTGCTCACAAACCCCACTAAAATGCTTCCTCTCCTGAAAGAGCCAGTGTCATGCTGGCGGCATAGCCCAGAAAGCCAGCATTTTAAAACACCCGTGCCTTTTTTTTCCTGCTCTGGATAAATCAGGAAATTCATTCTTAAAGGAGCTATGGAAAGGTGCCAGCAAACAGCAAGAAGCTGTGATAAACTCTGTAAATTTTGTTGTTGTTTAGAATTCCCTTTGTAAGTCCTCTCAGGTTTTACATGGTTGTTACCCACATTGGCACCAATTGTTGCAAGAAATCGCTTGTTTGTCCCAGCTGCCCTGAACCGAAATAATCACACAGAAACTATATTAATTAAATCACTGATTAGCCCATTAGCTCTAAGTTCTTATTGGATAACTCTTACATCTTAATTTAACCCATTTCTATTGATTACCACAAGGTTGTGGCCTACCAGCAAAGTTCCAGCACACATATCTTTGGTGGTGACAGCTCCATGGCATCTTCATGAGTCTTCCCTCCTCCCTCTCAGCATTCAGTTACCTCTTCTCCACTCACCTAAGTTCTGCCCTATCAAAAGGCCAAGGCAGTTTCCTTATTCATTAACCAAGAAAAGCAATACACAGACAGAAGGACCTCTTACACCATACTTACATAATGCACACACATAAAATATGGTGGTGTACGAATAAAATATTAATGAAAAGTAGTCTAAGCAGGTCAACAAACATGGGAAGAAAAATTCTCTCCTCCATAAAACCAGTGAGAAGGAAGCAGAAATCAACATTATCAACCTTCTCAGAAATATAGAGATCCTGTAAGAACCTGTAGAAATTGAAATATTTATTTAAGAAAGTAAAAGCTGTGTCTTGGCAGCATCATCATCTTTGTGGCATTTTAATTTGCCTTGTTTCTTGTTGCCCTCCCTTCCCCATCTCTCCAGGCAGAAAAAGCTACAGCTCTCACTCTCAGTGAAAATGAATAATTTCATAATCAGTAGCAGACTATAACTAGAGCCCCTTTCATGTTTCTTCCCAGTGTTTGCAATTAACCAACTTTTCCTTGCGTAAACATGTATTTGCTAAGATATTGAGCTCTTCAAGAACAAATAGAATGAAAAGAGCCCTGAGATGGGGGAGATGACCTTAAGTTGTGGGCAGAAAAATTTATGTGACATGAAATTAGAGGGAACAACTCTAGATGCAGAAAGTTTTAAACAGTAGTAGGTACTTGGTATAGGAAAAAAATGATGGATTGGAGTAGGCTAACCAAAATTAAGGACATATGGGGGAAAGGCTATATAGAAGCCTATTACATTATATACTAACTACAAAATGTGAGTAAAGTAAAAGATTTTGACGTGAGGTCTCCTGTACTCCTTTAAGAAGTCATAGGTATTGAAATCATTTATTTCTGTGTAGCATAGATTCCAAGGAGTTATTTGCAACAGAGGCTCCAGAGGCTCCAAAACTATGCCTTTATTCTTAGTTGCATGCTAAAATTCAGTGATAAGAAACTATTTCTAAAGTCCCCATGTACTTTGGATAGGACACACAGGAATTTTACTGAAACTGAGCCTCATCATTCTTCCTGCTGCTTATGTTTCATAGCATACAAACATCAATAGTCTTACTTAGCTGTGGGACATCTGTGACACATAACTTACCTACAAACAAGATAGGCCAACTGGTATAATCATGGCATGCATAATAAGATCTATGCAAGTTTGTTTTAATTGCCAAGTTGATGCAACTTAGGATAACTTGGAAAGTGAGTCTTAATAAAGAGTTATGTAGAACTAATTGACCTGTGAACATGTCTGTGGAGAATAGTTTTTATTGTTAATTGAGTGTGCGCAGCATCATTTCATGTTCCAATCCCCAAATTGTGTAAGTGAATAAAGCTAGCTGAGCATAACAAGTAAGCAATCAAGGACACATTCCTTTCCTTTACTCTTGACTGTGGATGTATGTAACCAGATAGCTTGAAAGAAGTAATCATTTGTTCACTAGTGTACATGATACCATTCAAAACTGCCAAAATGTATAAATGACCAATAATATCCATTAATGGATAACTTTGTATTAAATAAAGTGAAATAGGTTAGATATAAAATGGCAAATAGTATGTGATTCTACTGATATCAAGTTTCAAGTGAGCAGGATTTTTACAGGCAGAAAAGAGAATGATAGTTTCTGTGCAGTAATAGTGCACACCTTTAATCCAAGCAGTCAGGAGGCAGAGGCAGGTAGATTTCTGAGTTTGAGGCCTGCCTGGCTACAGAGCTAGTTCTAGGACAGCTAGTACTATTATATAGAGAAATCTTTTCTCAGAAAACCAAAAAAATAAATAAATAAATAAAAGAGTGAGAGTGAGAGAATGGTATTTATGATAATGTATGCTTTTATATAGTCACAACATCAATTTCAAATGAATGAATGCTCCAGTGTGGGTCTCTGTCTCTATCTCCATCCATCACCAGATGAAGGTTCTGTGGTGATATGGGGAGAGGAGTGGGGGGAGGGGGGAAGGAGTGGGAGGCTGGGAGGAGGCGGAAATATTTTTTTCTCAATAAAATAAATAAATAAATAAATGAATAAATGCTAATGCTGTAGTAAATATTTTCTTTGATTTCCTTAAAAATGGAACTATAGACCTTGCATATATCACACATGCACTTTACAGTGGCATATACCTCCAGGTCATACAACTTAATTGATTCTGTGTCCTGTAAACAATTTTCAAGTCACTCTTATACATGTTACAACATTGTAAACTTGGCCCCTTGTTTCTTCACTGTTGTGCAATCGATGAGGGTGATGGCCTGTAGCTTGCATTCCTTGTATCATGTTATGTATGTCACAGGGAAGGCACATTTCCTAAGGCCCCTTTAAAATCTACATTCACTTAGCTTTTATAGATCTTTAATCATTTTTAAAGTTTTAATAGTATTATTTTATCTAATTGCTAGTTTTTTCTTTTGTTTTGTTTTATTTTGTTGTGTTCTTCTAATTTCTGCAAGAGAAAACATTTCCATGTTTCTGACGTCATCAAAAAATTTAAAAACATGATATTTTCAAAACTTTAATGTTTCTTTATACTTTCTCAAATAAATAACATTATAATCTCATGTTTTTTTCTATTTTCTTTCTATTTTAAAGATGTGCAATAATAATATTTCTGAAAAAGCAGAACATAGCCTAAAACTAAGATATGCTCTTTCTTGTCATACATCAACAGCTTACCAGCTTTCCAAAATATCAATTAATTTAGGCCATTAACTACCTCAGTTCTCTTCTTGCCACCTTGATTACACAGTCACAAAACTGTCAACCAATGCTCATTTAGAATATCCATTTATAGTTAAAGTAATTTCTCTGGAACTTTATTCTTTTACTCCTCCACATTGATATTAATAACCAAAGCTTCTGTTTATGAGAATATTCAGTCTGCCCCTATTATCATTATCTTAATCTTTTAGTTTCTGTAATGGGACCAGGGATCATTTTGCTTCACCGCAGTGCTCCATTTCTAACAACTGGAATATATATGAGTATCTGTAACCTATAATTGAATATAAATAGACAGGTATCTCAAAATATAGACTACTTTAAAAGAGAAGGTGATTTAGAGTGAAATGATATAACATCTATCTCATTGGAGCTACTTAGGAATACAACTTTTCTGTATGAACCACAGTGTGTCTTAAAAGCATAAAGTTTCATCACTTTTCAGCCTCACATAACTATCTTAGAATTACTATGTTTTTATGTTCTTAATTCCCTTGACTGAAAACAATAATGTACCTACATTCTCGTATTAGTTTAGTAGGGTTACTGTAAGAAGCTATTACAAAGTGTATCTGAGAGCATCAGAAATACATCCCTCATGATAGATAAGGGTGGGAGTTTGAAAGATCATCAACAAGACTATACTACTTCTCTGACTTTTCTTGTTGTTTTCCTAGCTTCCTTGGTGGACAGTATGCCCACAGCAAGCTCATGTATTTATTCATTGAGTTTTAGTCATATTCAACCCAATTTTTATTCTTCTATCGCATGGTATTTCTCCTTGTATGTCTTTTGTCATTTCAAATTCTGGCCCACCCTAATGACCTCTAACTGTCGACACCAATTCTAAATATGTCCAAATTATAGATATTGGGGCTTTAGAATTTCTACACAACTTATGATAGGGTGTTCTTACTTACTTATCTAATGTTGTGATAAAACACAATGGTCAAGACAGCGTGTAAAGGAAACCATTTAGTTTGTATCATGGTTTCAGAGGGTTACAGTCCATGATGGCATCTGAGCCCTTACATCCCAATCCACAACCACAAGGTAGAGATTGAACAATAGTAACTGCATGAGTCTTTTGAGAAATTAAAGTCTACTATGGCACACCTCTTTCAACAAGGCCACATCTTTGATCCTTCCCAAACAGTTTCTCTAACTGGGGACCAATTATTCAAATATATGAGTCTATGATGGTCATTCTCATCCCAAACACCGTATATTACTCCCTGTTCCTTATAAGCTCCTGGCCATATTGCAATGCAAAATATACTTACTCCAACTTCAAAAGACTTATAAGCCTTTCACTGCCTTAACGTGATTTAGATGTCCAAAGTCTTTTTTGAGACTAAAAGCAATCTCTTCACTGTAAGGCCATGTGAAATAAGAAAGTGAAATATATTCTTCCAATGTACAGTCTCATGGAATATACATTACCATTCCAAAAGAGAGGAATTGGGGCACAGTGAGGAAATACTGGACCAAAGAAACACCAAAGTCCAGCAGAACAAACCCCAAGTCTTTTAACTCCATGACTGATGGGCTTAGATGTCTCCACCATTCCAGCATCATCTAGTGAAATACACTTCTACTCTGTTGGGGTGGTACCATTCCCTCTGGGCATCTTTCTTTGGAAGATATTCCATGGCTCTATTTCTGCTAACATCTTTCGTCTCTAATGTATTTCAGTCTTTTATAGCTTCACATAATGGCCTCTTAAGGCCTTTATGCAGAAACTTTCATTTCACATGATTGACCTCACCAATTATCCTTCATCACAGAGAAAGATTCCACAAACCCATTACTCATATATCCTTTTTCTTTAAGGCAGGTGAGAGTTATGAGTCCAAGTTGGAGACAGAGCTAAAAGCACTGGGAATAAGTCTTGTCTTTTGAAACCTCCAAGCCAAACCCCACTGACGTATCTTCTAGAAGACCATATTTGATATTACTTTCCAAACAGCTCTACCAACCAGGTTCTAAGTAATGAAATATCTAAGCCCATGGCATCATTTTTTTTTCAAACCACCATAGAGGTAAACACCATTAATAATACCAAAGTACAAATGGGAAAAGTGATTCTATAAAAAAGACCCCACTTTTCATCAATTATTTTGAGAATATTGCTGCAGACATACTCATTAAACTACATATTTCAGCCATACAAAAATTGTTAAAGATTATGAAACATCTTAGAACAAGGAAATTCTAATAACCCTTTTCACAAATTATTAATGTCAATGCTTTCCCCAAGAAGAAAGGGAAAAGATTTACAGGCTAATGTAGATTGTCATAGTTGACAACAGATTAGGACCCTGATGCTCACACTTGCTTTCACTCTTCAGTAAAGATTTGGATAGCATTGGAGAAGGCATTCAGTGGAACTGATTTTTTGAAAAGGTCTTCCTCTTTCTGCTTATCTGGTAGGAGGCTCATAGGAAAGAAAAATAAAATCTGAAAAAAAGGAAAATAAACTTGATTAAAATAAGCTTTGTTTAAAAGAGTAATTCCAATATTCATGAGAAGATACTGAAGCATTGTCAATTACTGAAACACATTTATGTAAACTTAATAGTGTGAAATTTTTCACTTGATAATTTTATACTTCAAATTATAAAAGTTTCTTAAAATTTGAGATGGTTTCCGACCCCTTTACTAGGAATTCCTTAAAAAGGAAAAATTATAATGCAAATCTAGGCTTCTTAAACCCTCAAAATTCCAGACTTAATAAAATGTGTTTCATAATTGTATTGTCTCTGTAGTAGCAAACAACCCATTTCTTTAATTATTTCTTTTCACTAAGGGAAAATATTTTCTTATTGACTTTATTGAGATATATAACTTTTTCTTCTACTCTCCCTTTCTCTCTCCCCCCCTACAGTCCTCCCCCAAGGTCCCCATGCTCTCAATTTACTCAGGGGATCTAGTCTTTTTCTACTTCCCATGTAGATTACATCCATGTATATCTCTCTTAGGGTCTTCATTGTTGTCTAGGTTTTCTGGGATTGTGAATTGTAGGCTTGTTTTCTTTCCCTTCAAATTTCCTGATTTCATTGTTTTTTAACAGCTGAGTAATACTCCATTGTATAAATGTTGCATATTTTCTTTATCCATTTTTTTTTGAATGAGGGGCTTCTAGGTTGGTTCCATGTCCTGGTTATTAGTAACAACACCGCTATGCACATAATTGAGTATGTGTCTTGTGGAAAGATTGAGCACCGTTTGGGTATTTGTACAAGAATGGTATAGCAGGATCTTGGGGCAGATTGTTTCCTAATTTTCTGAGAAGCCTCCAAATTAATTTTCAAAGAGGCTGTACAAGTTTGCACCCTCAAAAGCAGTGAGGAGTCTTCCTCTTGCTCCACATCCTTTCCAGTATAAACTGCAATTAATATTTTTCATATTAATCATTCTGTCTGGTGTAAATATGGAACCTCAGATTCATTTTGATTTGCACTTCCTTGAAGCCTAAGGCTTTTGAACAATTCGTTAAATCTTTCTCTGCTATTTGATATTCTTCTGTTGAGAATTCTCTGTTTAGGTGTTTATCCCATTTTAAAATTGAATTATTTGGTTCTTTAATTTCTACTTTCTTGAGTTCTTTATATACTTTGGAAATCAGCTCTCTGTTAGATGTTGGGTTGGTAATGATCTTTTCCCATTCTGTAGGCTGCTGTTTTGTGTTATTGACATGTCCATTGCCTTATAGAGCTTATCAGTTTCAGGAGGACCCATTTATTAACTGTCGATCTCAGTGTCTGTGCTACTGGTGTTTTATATTCACGAAGTATTCTCCTGTGTCAATGCCTTCAAAACTATTTCCTACTTTTGCTTCTATCAGGTTCAGTGTAACTGAATTTATGTTGAGGTTGTTGATCCACTTGGATTTTCGTTCTGTGCATGGCAATATATATGGATTTATTTACATTCTTTTGTGTGGCAACATCCAATTATGCCAGCACCATTTGTTGAAGATGCTTTGTTTTTTCCATTGTATAATTTTGGCTTCTTTGTCAAAAATTAGGTGTCCTTAGGTGTGTGGATTTACACCAGTGTCTTCAATTCAATTCCATTAATGGACCTGTTTGCTGTTATGCCATCACCACACTGTTTTTATTACTATAGCTTTTTCATAGATCTTGAAATCTGGGATGATGATACCAGTTCCTTTATTGTACAGTATTGTTTTATCTATCCTGAGTGTTTTTTTTTCAATATGAAGCTGAATATTGTTCTTTTAACGTCTGTAGAGAATTGTGTTGGAATTTTGATGGGGATTGCATTGAATCTGTAGATTGCTTTTTATAATATGGCCATTCTTACTAAGTATGTTAATCCTATTGAACCATTAGCTTGGAAGAGATTACCACTTTCTGATATCTTCTCCAATGTATTTGTTCACACACTTTAAGTTCTTTGGAAGTATATTTTTTAAATCATAAAATTAGTCAAAATTAAAATATAACCATTATATTGCCTCTTTAGCTATTTCCCTTGGAACAGTTCCATTTTGTAATTTAATATCAAGTCTGTGAGAAATTTGGGAAGATTCTTTATACACACATGCACATATATATATATATATAATTAATGATACATAAAATTATGTATCATAAGTGAATATTAATTATTTCTGAAGGTATGAGATATTTCCAAATACCTGTGTCTGTTTTGTATTCTTTTTTGTCTGTTTTTTTTATTCTTTTTTCTAATGAATGAGTGCTCTGTCTGCATATATGCCTGCATTTACAGAAGAGGACATCAAACCCCATTATAGATGGTTGAGAGCCACCATGCATTTCTTGGAAACTAATTCAGGACTTCTGGAAGAGCAATCTGTGCTCTTAACAGCTGGACCACCTCTCCAGGCCCTGTTTTGTAGTTTTACCTAAATCCCTGAAACAGCTTTCCACTTTTATATTTTTTAAGACATGAATCAGAAGTTAACTTTAGCAATTAGGTCTTTTTAAAGTACATTTTCTTCACCTCTGAAATGCTTGTTATTTGTTCTGGTAGGGTGACGAAACCCTGCCCTGAATGTTAGTATTAAGGAAGTAGATAAAGAACAAATCACTTAGTCCCTCACAGGCTGTGGTAAAGAATATATATTTACACAAGTTTGCATGTGTGTGTGTGTGTGTGCTTCCTAGGGTGTAAGTTGAAGACATGAAAGTTGTTAAGATGTAATTACTTTTTAAAAATAATTTATTTTATGTGTGTACATATGTATGCAAGCCAGAAAAGGGCATTGTATTCTCTGAATTTGAAGTAATGGGTGGTTGTGTGTCACCTCACATGGGTGCTGGAAATAAACCTTGGGTCCTCTGCAAGAATATCAGATATTTTCAACACTGAGACTATCTCTCCATTGCTAAAATTTTCCATTTTTAAGGTATCCAAATGGAGTTTGTAAATATGGTTTTTAATAGAGTAAAAAATAATTATGAAGTAATAGAAGTAATTCAACATAAATATTTCAGTGACATTATCTTGAATGGTGACGGTAAGTGTAGAGATAAATTATGAAAGTATTTTTAATGGTCCTCTTTGAGAGGTCCATTCATTTCTGCTGCTTTGTCACATCTGTTGTTTTGTATATCAGTGTATCCCAGCCACTTTTATTTACGCCCCTGTAATGTATAATTCAGTATTTCTTACGCCAGATGAGCAAAGGCAATGTTTCTTGGGAATATTGTAATATGATTCACTAGTAGTTCACAGTCTTTTCTATAACATCTTAAAAGTTGCTCTATATAGCTCTTTAATCTATTATTACAAAGAGGCTATATGTTTGCTGAAGCCTTATATATTAAAGCTCATTTCTTTTGTTGCAAACACTAGTTGCTTCCATGAACACTTTTCAGGGACAGGATGCAGAAAAATGAGTCAGTATTAAGTGGAGGAAAGTCCATTTCTGTACCCAGTAAATGGCTTTCTGGCATTTGGATGCAGCTAGAAGTTAAAAATATTTCGACACTCTCATCTTTGTTCAAGTTGTTCAAAAATCTTGTTTTGCCTTTGAGGCATGAAAGTATGGCATTCCTGATCATTGTTGAAACTAGGCAAATTATTTTCACTTCATCAGTAGTATTTCACTTGGAAGGTTGTCTTGGAAGAGCTATTAATTGCCTTAACACCCACCTTCCCTTCCTAATAGTATACTAATAATGAAAGTTCATGTTGAAATACAGCTCCCACTACCTGTGTCCCAAAGTACTAAGGATGAGTAGAGCCAACTGTGCATCCTTTACATCCTTCCTTAGTGTTTAGCTTGTGCCAAAACCTTTATTCTCCTAACTCTATTTTAGAATTCATAGACTTTGTAGTAGAACCTAAATTGTCTTTACACAGATGCTTCTTTATAGCACCTCTTTACTAATGCATCTTTTCCCTATGTAGCAGTCGAGTATAAATATTTAACATTGAATATCACTGAGAGAACTGTTTTTGAAGTACTATTCGCCAATTTAAAACCATTAAAATTATTGAAATATCTTTGTTTTGAAGCAAATGTTACCTTTCTATAACTTCTACTCAAGAGCCCGTTTACGTTGTGGGATTAATTAAGGAACGGGCACTTTTATAAACTTCCCCAGTGATATTTTGCAGCTTGAATTTATATCTTGCCTCAGGAAGTGTTCTGCTAAAACTATTTTTTTTTTGAAAGAGCCGAAATCTCAAACAACAGACCATGTTGAATGTAAATTAAACAGTGCTCTTGAGCAGAAAATTAAATTGGTTCCATGACATGGGTTTTAAGAAGCCCACATAATATAAACAGAGCTGCAAGTGACTGATAAACCTGCAAACCCAAATGACACCCAACCTTGCTGATAACCAGTGAGGAAAATTAGAGCAATGAGCAAAAGCATATCTCGTCCACATTCTTTTATTCTATTATCTAAAGAGTCCAGGGAATATTTTCAAGTAATTAATGACACTTAAGTCTGGAAACATCAACTGATTATACACTTTTACAATACTGTTATTTAGTTTTTATTGGAAGAATAACCTACTCACCAACTCACCACAATCTTAAGTTTAAAATTCATGCTTAATAGTTGAATTTCTCATTATTAGAGAGGATTTTACAATCAGAATAGAGAAATACATAGTGACTTTCCTACCATAACTTCAAAGCACAAAACTTGACATTATCCCACATTGGCTTCCCAAGACTAATTCATATTACCTGAACTTATAGTAAAAGTTATTAATTTTTAAGTTATAAAGTAGAGAAATATTCTGCAGAATAATTCGGAAAGGAAATAAACACAGACTTCTCAAATATATATCAAAGACATAATTTTCTACCCCACAGTTAACATACAATTACTTGGACACCTTGCTATGGAGAAGAAAGGAGTAATATACACAGTACAGTTATCCCATTACTAACTCACATAGAATACTACAACTCAGTTTGTCAGGATGGCAATTTCTGGCATTGTATTAATTGCTGTGACCTATCATTGTTCTTTTTTCAACTCCTAAAAAGCAACATTTTTGTGTAATGAATGATATTCATTTGTATTACCAGCAACAACCATATTTCCTAGGGAAAATGTACCCACCAATAAATGGACAAATTAACATACAGTATACATTATGAGGAGAAAATAGAAGTTAACCAACAATGGATGCCTTTGAGAATAATCATTTATGCTTTGTAATTCTGAAGGATGAAAACTTTTAAGGTCAAAGTGCTAACTGAATACCTTTCTTTCCATGGTTGATGCATGATCTTGATTGTATTGTCTTTATCATCTATAGAGAGTAGAAGAAGTGGGGGAAGGAGAAAAGTTTGAGGCAAAAAAAATACTAGTTTCATGAGCACCCTACCCTGAACTCTTGTGAACTCGATTACTATTCAGAGGCCCCATCTTCAAGTACAATTGTTTTGGGGATTAAGACAAAAACCTCAGTTTGTATAAAAAATAATTTTAAAATAAATTTTGTGTTGTTTTTTTTTCTTCAGTACAGCACATTGGACCCATCACCTCATACATGATAGACAAGCACTCTATCACTAAACTACATCCTCAGCTTAAAAAAAATAATGTAATTTCTAATTGAAAGTTTACCTCCGGACTCTACGATCTTTCATATTACAGGAAAGGATGCTGAGTTTTAGTTGCTTCCACAACCTGAGAGAAGACAACATTTTGATCAGTAAGAATACTGCTAATCTATATTTACATAACTCAATAAAAAATAATGAGACTTTGAGTGATTCTAAATTCTGGAGAAATGACAAAATATATTTACTTGAGTTATATTTTTTTGCCAGTCTTTCTTTCAAATTATTTTCTTTTGTAATAAAGTCTGTGCCCAGTATTTCATTTACCAATTGCTCTTTTAATTAGATTTGGGGACATTATCATAACTGTCTGCTTTAGGAGGATGTATGTCTTAATCGTAATTTCTAGACACGCATTAAAGAAAAAAAAGCTTTTATTTTCTTATTTTATTAAGTTTGACAGATACTCAAGACAAAAGGAAAAAAATAATGGAAGTTAAAATTATAGTTTTATTTCCCCTATGGACTTTAGTCATGAGTCAAGTAATAGGGAAATAACACCTTGTTAGGACAGCTTGGGAAACAGGCCATGGGTCACTCTTAAAAGTATTAAATACTCATGTCTGTTATAGGAAGCCAAGTTTCTCTACGTAACTCTCTAAAGTAAGGTAAGTACCTTTATTTGACCCATATACATCTTCATTTGTCTGAATGTTAATTGGATGATTCAGTTCATTTGCTCTTCTATTTAGCTGACAATTACCATACATACTTGATATGGATTACCTCTTTTCAACAAAATGACATTTCACTGTAAAGCAACACTGAACACAATTTATATTCTTTAATTACTAAGAAGGCACCTCATGATCTATTTATAGGACTCAGGAGATATCAGAGTGAATATCAAACATCAGAGTGATGAATAAGTGATGGTTAAGCAATCAATTCATCAGAATCTCTTATTATTTTAATAAAAACTGTCAATTTGGACATACATTACTTGATCCGAATCTCTGTAATATAGAATGTCAAACTCTTCACCCACATTTTTATTTATTCTTTGAGAATTCTGTACAATGTACTTGAAAAATATTCCTACCCATCAACGTTTCCTCTCACCACTTTCTCAACATTCTTACCTTTTCCAACAGAAGTTTCAGAATATTTTTCCCCATTATCTCCTGTACATTACCCTTCTGGCTTTGGGACTGGGTATACTCCAAATGTGTTCTTGTTACCAGGAGTCACATCACAAAAAGCAAACAAACAAACAGCAACACAAAACCTCAAATCCTCTAACTCTTTCTCCCTCTCCCAAAAGCTGTCTAGATCAGCTAGTGGTCAGATTTCATGCCCACCTTCTTGGTCTCTATGTTGGGATTTTGTCTAGCTGGAGTGTTTGCAGGTCCTGTGTATACTGTCAAAACTGCTATGAGTTCGTATGTTCACTAATTCTGTTCAATATGGAAAGCACTGTTTGCTTGATATTATCCATCATTGCTGACTCTGTTAATCTTTTGTCCCTTCTTTAGCAAAGCTCTCTAAGTCTTGAGGCAAATATGATCTTAATCCCAATTTATGTCTGGAAACTCCAGTATTTTGTTCTATTCACTTTTAGCACTTCGGTATCTCTGTTCATTTTGAAATTCCGCAGAAGCTTCTCTGATGAAGACTGAGAAATATTCTCATCTATGATTACAGTAATAAGTAATTACAAGTCATTTTAATACTGCATCCATCTAGGAGAATAATTGTATTCTAGGGACTACACTATATCTAGACACAGGTTCTTAACCCCTTTAATTGTGCCAGGTATTGACTCCATTTCATGGAGTGGAGGCCTTTGATTCAATCAGAAAGTTGCTGGTGACTCCTATAACCTTCATGCTTCTGTTGTAAGTGGGCTTATCTCATCATTTCAGTTATTGGTAGGTTCTGAAGTGTTCACAGGTAATTGAGATAAGAGCTAATTTTCTATTCTGACAGCATGTATAGCAGTTTTCTGCACCATGAACGCTATCTAGTAGGAATGAAGCTTGCATATGCGTACTATCTCTATCTTCTGTGAATGGTGCCTTCCACAATAGGGTTTAACCATCATGTTTTGAGGGTATCCAGAAGTATTTCAAATAGCCTTTAATATTTGGGAGTCTATATGTCCCCATTAGCTATTCACTTCAAAGACATGACATGTTCCTGGTTCTGGGATTTTCATGTATTAGGATGTGGTATAAAGTTAAGGTATTGTCCCTATAATGTGGAATAAATCAATTAAACTTCCTTTTATATGAATTATATGAACTTCAGTGGTAGGTTTATTGTAGCTAATATATAAAACTCTTTATAAACATTTTCAACAGAACAATGCTAACTTTGTTACTTAGCCTCTGTGGCTCTGTGGATTGAAACATGGTCAACTTTTACTTTATGTCTAACATCTACTTAAGAGAGAGTATACACCATAGTTAATTTTCTGGGTCTGGGTTACCTGACTCAGGATGATTTTTTTCTAGTTCCACCCATTTGCCTGAAAAATTAATGATGTCATTGTATTTTAAGCTCCATTGTGTAAGTGAACCACATTTTTTATCCCTAATTTATGAATTCATTATATTATTAAATGTTAACAATTTGAAGAGAAAGTCACCAATTATTTAATAATAAATTGTTCTTTATAACAGGAAGGACTAGTAGGTTACAGGGTCCAATTGATGAGGGGTGTGTTGGAACAACTTGTCAGCATGTGACTTCCTGGCTGGTCAGCTAGTGAAGCTGAGGCAGGTCGGAGAGTGGTCTGGAGTTTTGCTCCTGGGCCTAAGCCTTAGAGAATTGGCTGTCAAGCTGGGAAGCTGGTCACTCACCTTTGGTGCTCTCTGTGAAATTGCAAACTGTGTCCCAGACAGAAACTTATCAGAGGCATAAGAGAACTAACAGATGTCACAACTCAAATGGACATAGCAGACATCTATATAACATCTCACCCAACAAACACAAAAGAATACACATGCTTCTCAGTACCTCATGGAACCTTCTCTAAAATTGACCACATACTCAGTAAAAAATCAAACCTCAACAGAATCAATAAAAATTGGAATAACCCCATGTATCTTATCAGATCATGTTAGGTGAAAGAATTCAACAACACTAATTGCAGAAGGCCTACAGACTCATGAAAATTGAACAATGTTCAGTTAAGTCACCCCTAGGTCAAGGAATAAAGAAAGAAAGAAATTAAAGACTTCCTAGAATTCAATGAAAATGAATGCACAACATACTCAAACCTGTGGGACACTTTGAAAATACTGCTAAGAGAAAAATTTATAGCACCAAGTGCTTACATAAAGAAAGTGGGGAAATTTCACACTAGTAACTTAACAACATGCTGGAGAGCACTAGAACAAAACAAAGTTGACTCACCTAGAAGGAGTAGATGGCAGGAAACAATTAAATTGAGGGTTGAAATAAACAACATAGAAACAAAGAAAATACAAAGAATCAACAAAGCAAAGAGCTTATTCTTTGAGAAATTCAACATGATAGACAAACCCTTATCCAAACAAATCAAAAGGCAGAGAGAGTATACAAATTCACAAAATGAGCAATGAAAAAGGGAACGTAAAAACAGACACTGAGGAAGTTCAGATAATCAAGAGGTTATATTTGAAAAATTGTGCTCCACAAAATTGGAAAATGTAAAAGAAATGGACAATTTTCTGGATAGGTACTAAATACCAAAATTAAATCAATACCAGATGAACAATTTAAATAGACCCAATAACACCAAAGGAAATAGAAGCAGTCATCAACAGTCTCTCACACAAAAAAGCCCAGGGCACAATGGTTTCAGCCCAGAAATATACCAGAACTTCAAAGAAGAGGTAAAATATATACTCCTTAAATTTTTCCACACAATAGAAACTGAAGGAACATTATCAAACTCTTTATATGTGGCTGTAGTTGTCCTGATCCAAGCCACACAAAGACTCAACTATTAAAGAGAATTACAGACCAATCTCCCTCATGATATTGATGCAAAAATACTCAATGAAATACTGGGAATCCAAATCCAAGAATACATAAAAAAAAATCATCCACCATGATCAAGATGGCTTCATCCTAGTGATGTAGGGATGGTTCAACATATGAAAATCTATCAATGTAATCTACCATATAAACTTAAAATAAACATATGATCATATCATTAGATGACGAAAAAACATTCTACAAAATCCAACAACCCTTCATGATAAAGGTCTTGGAGACATCAGGGATACAAGGAATGCATCTAAACATAGTAAAAAGCAATATATAGCAAGCAAACAGTAAACATCAAATTAAATGGAAAGAAACTGTGATTCCACTAAAATCAGGAACAAGTCCAGTCTCTCAATGTCTATTCTGTATAGTACTTGAAGTTCTAGCTAGAGCAATAAGACAACAAAACAAGATCAAGGGGATACAAATTGGAAAGGAAGAATTCAAATTTTCCCCATTTGTATATGATATGATAGTATACATATGTGATCCCAAAAATTAGATTAGGGAACTCCTGTAGCTGATAAACACCTTCAGTAATTAGGCAGGATACAGGATCAACTCAATAAAATAAGTAGCCCTCCAATATAAAAATGATAAAGTGGTCAAAGAAAGAAATCAGAGAAACATTACCATTTATGATAGCCACAAATAACATAAAATATCTTGGGGCAACACTACCAAAGAAGGGGAAGACCTGCTTCACAAGAACTTTAAGTCTTTTTTTTTATTGTAAGAAACAAAATGGAACATTTATTTCTTTCACTCAAAGCAATACTAAGAAAATTGGGTAAGAAATTAAATATAAACACAAGTTCTACCCTGGCCCTATTTATGCAAGGCAGTATAATCAAATGGTCTGGTGGAGACCACCTGGAGAACGGAGAATCTATCAACTACATCTCTGGTCTGGACTCCTGCTTCATGTTCGGCCACCTCTCCTCTTGCCCTTTGGTGGACCCCGAAAAAAAAACCAGTCAACACCAGTCCCATCAAATCTTGACCATTGAGTCCCTCATACAAAGAACTTTAAGTCTTTAAAGAAAGAAATTGAATAAGATACCAGAAAAGAGAAAGATCTCCCATGCTTTTGGCTAAGTAGGCTCAGCAGAGTAAAAATGGCAATCTGTCCAAAAGCAATATACAGATTCAGTGCAATCCCCCTTTAAAATCCCAGCACAATTCCTTGCAGAACTTGAAAGAAAAATATTCAAATTCATATGGAAAAACAAAAAACCCCAGGATAGCCAAAACAATCCTTTAAAATAAAGGAACTTGTGGAGGCATCATCATCCCTAACATCAAGTACTATTAGAGCTACAGTAATGAAAGCAGCTTGATATTGGCATAAAAACAGACAGGTGGACAAAAGGAATCAAATCAAAGACTCCAATACTAATTCACACACCTGTGAACACCTGATTTTTGACTAAGAAGATAAAATTATGCAGTGGAATAATGAAAGCATCTTTAACAAATGTTTCAGGCATAATTGGATGTCAACATGTAGAATAATGCAAATAGATATATATTTATCCCCATGCACAAACTCAAGTCCTAATGGATCAAAGACCTTGATATAAATTCAGCCACATTGAACCTTTTAGAAGAGAAAGTGGGAAGTAGATTTGAACACATGGACACAGGAGACCACTTCCTAAATATAACACCAGTAGCGACAACACTGAGAGCAACAATAAATAAATGGAACAGACCTTCTGAAACTGAGAAGCTTCTGTAAGAAGACAAAGGACACAGTGAACAAGGCAAAATGAAAGCCTACTAAATGAGAAAGGATCTTCACAAACCCCACATCAGACAGAGGACTGATCTCCATAATATATAAAGAACTCAAGAAACTCAAGACATCAAATTACCATTTGCTTCCATCAGTTGCTGAATGAATACGCTTTTTTCTGTTGTATAATTCTATCTTCTTAGTCAAAAACCAGGTATTCACAGGTGTGTGAATTAATATTGGAGTCTTTGATTTGATTTCTGTTGTCCACCTGTCTGTTTTTATGCCAATACCAAGCCTGGAGTTTCTCTATCCTATATATGCTAAGATTTTTGCTGGTTTTATATTGTACAGGTAACTTCAGATTCTGTGAGTTCCAAAGTGTAATAGCTGTATTATGTCCAAAAGAGATTGTTTCATGACAGATTTCTTCATCTTTTAGCTCTTTCCAACTTCTTTTCCATAATGTTGCCTGATACTTAGTAGCATGGGGCTTAATATTGATGTTTCATTTAGGGCCGATCTACTTAGACTCTTATTCTCTGTACTTTAACCTACCATTTATTTCAGTATTGACTTATGTTCACTTCAAAAAGATATGTCTCTGTCCAAAATTTGGAGCAACCCACATTTGCAGGTACAAATGCACTTATTCAGAAGTCCATTGGACTGCATGGCAGTTCAGCAAAATGCTATCAGAGTTCTATATGAGCTTTCTTTCTATAGAGCAGGCTGCAAATCTAATCAGAAAGAAGTCAGTTGCTTCCTAATAGTTGTACCAGTATTGCACCATAGAAAACATCTTGCCTGACATCTCAGCATTAAGCATGATCAGTTCAGTGATTAGCAAGACCTTTGATACCTTTTCCATGACATAAGTGGTTGCATACATATTCTATTATCCTGAAAACTGGGAAACATGCAGGCAGTTTCTGGGTCAGTTTGAGACTGAGTATTCTGTGTCCTACAGTGAAAGTATATGATGTCTTCTCATATGTTTTATCATATGACTATTATGGGTAACCAAGGGCAATGAGTATAGCCTGTGTAGTTTTGAATATGTCTTGGGCCTCCTTGACTGATAATTCATAGGGAATTCATAGGGATGTATCCTATGTCTTGTACTGTGACTTTAATTTAATGACCCATGTCTTCTGAGAGAAACCTTGTCCATCTGTGCAGAGTAATTGCATTCAAACTCTTTCTTAAGTTGTGTTGTAAAGTAGCTTACTATGTAGTGTGCTTCCATAAGGCTTTTCCTAAGTTCTTAGCTTTGCTTAACCCACCCACTGAACCCTTCTCTAATTCATCCCCTCCCTCTTACTTCCACTTAATCCTTTAACTCCCGGTATTAACATCTCTTCTTTTACTTCACATATATTCTACTTTCTGTCCAATTATTTTGTTTTTAGTTGGATTGTGAGATAGTAATATTTCATAAGGATTTTCAAATGTTTTCCTTCCATTTATCCCTCTCTTTCACACACTGATTTCCCTCAAACTTCGGTCATCTTCTTGCTGAAGCCTTTCCATCCCCAGAATTCCACCTTTCTATTTTTTCTTTACCTATAATCTACTATTTCCCTCCCTTAAAGTGCCTACCTCTCAATGCTGTTTCTAGTTTCTATTGCAATTCTGTCCCAATTTAACCACACAAAACAAAAGATTTAAAGCTAGGATCTGCATATGAGAGATTACATACAATGTTAGTCTTTCTGTGCCTGAGTTAATTCCCCAAGCAGGTCCTTTTCCTAGTTCCATCTATTTATCTAAAATTTTAAATAATTCACTCTTCTCTACAGATGAATAATATTCCATTTTGTATATCTACCATATTTTGCCATTACTTTTTTTAATGGAAATCTGCATTGATTCCACTTTCTAGCTATTTTAAATGAAGCAGCAATGAACATGTATATACAAGTGTCTGTATAGTAAGACATTGAGTCTAAAAAATATATGGCCAAGGATGGTATAGCTGGGCCACATGGTTGCTCTGTTTTTGGTTTCTGAGAAACCTTCAAGCTGATTTCCAAAGTGGTTACACTAGTTTCCAGCGCTTTCAACAATGTTTAAGAGTCCCACTTTCACCACATTTGTGTTGGCATTTGTTGCGATTTGTGCTCCTGATGATGTTCAGTCTGACTTACTGAGGTGGAATATTAATTTTTAATTTGCATTTCCCTTATGGCTAAGGAATCTTAATACTTTGAAAAGTGTCTCCTGGGCTGTTCGCTTTTCTTCATTTGAGAAATTTCTGTTCAGTCCCAATTCCCATTCTGAGTTAAGTCATTTTCTCCATGATTCATTTAAGTCTTTCTACATTTCAGACACTAATTCTCTTCAAAAGCAAGTTTCTCTCCAGGCCTAAGACTTTTAATATTTTAACATAAGAAAATAACAAATGGTTAAGAAACATGCTTAACTCACTCCAAACATAACATATGATATATCCTGTATCAAAACACCACAGGGAGTTATAAATAAAAAATAATGCAAGAGAAGAATAAGTTTAGGATCATAACTTTCATAAAACTAAAATTTCACTGTATGTAAATGTTGGAAAGAGATTTTAGTAAATTGCAGTAATTCCTTTCTGAATTGTGGTAAGCTTATATAATCACAGTAGTCACCACAAGTGAGTCAGCATATAGTGTGTGTTATTGAGTCCAAAAGTGGACCCCAATATTTCTAAGAAGAATTTTACCTGAAGATGCTTCTAAATATAAGCATAGTAAGCTGGAGAGCTAAAGTATTTAACTGAAGCATCACTTCTATCTAGTACAAGGTCTATTAAAAATGTTTGAATGACAGGCATCTTACAGGTTTTTTATTTATCAAAAGCAATAATCTGTAGATGAGATTTGCATGACATTTGCACATTATTATTTAGAACAACGCGATTTGAAACCAAATTGAAATCAAAGATGTATTCTAAAACTTTATAGTCAAAGTGCAGAATAAAATAAGACATATATGCATAGCTAAATTAGTATCCATGTTTTCTGTATTAACCTGTCAGTTTTGGAATAATAAACATTTTCTGATCATATCTATGACTTCCAATGGGCTTTTCTGTATTTCCCTGAGATTTGAGAAAAATTACTAGTCATTATGGTTTGCACTCAGTTGACATAAAGTAAAGACAAAAAGGACAGAAGACTCCATGCCACCTAAAACATACTGCAGAAATATATTCTGTAACATAATCAGATAAATTTTGTACAAATTTTCTTTTGGATTTAAATGTATTGAAATATCATTGGTGAATTAGTAAGAAAATGCACATTTTTTAAATCTTTGCTGGAATAATTGAGTTAAATGTGATCTTGAAGTATAAAGAGATTCGGAAAGCTTGACTAATGGGATTTTGTGATAGAAAAAGTCTAGATAGAAAATCAGACAGTATTTTCTTTAAATTTTAAAAATGTATTATTGTTACATGGTGCAGGGGATGGGGGCAGGTGCCTGTGTCATGGCCTGACTGTAGAGCTCAGAGAACTACTTTTTGGAGTTTTGTCCCTCCTTCCACCTTCATAGGAGTCCCAGGAATTGAACTCAAATCACCAGATTTTTACCTTTATACAGTGATTCATCTTACTTATCCAGATCAGATATTTTAATTGTAACTTGTTCCTCATCTGATGTATAGCAGGCATGGAATTTCACATAAACATAAAAGCTGTCAAATATTTTGGAGAATGTATCACGATATAAACTTGCATTAGTAATTTGAACTAGACTATAGCTAAGCCTGCAATTAAAAATAGAAGGAATGAACAGTGTGAAATGATGCATTAATTATTCAAAATACCAAAATCAATATCAGAATTTCTTTTAATTTAATCATGTTTTTCCAGAAATGTTCTGCTGGTTCAAATTAGTAAATACTTTATAGCACAGGAATCTAGAAGCTTTTATATTTATACTTATGAACTCTCATGATAATTCTGTGAAAAATACATGTTTAGAAATTATAGGCATATCATTATAAATATTTGGCAATGGGTGAAACTTCAGGTGGAATTGCATTATAGCATTACATTTGTTGCAACCACCCTAAATATTTACTAAAGGAACATACAGTATAAGATTCAAGGGAAAAATCTTTCCTGATGAGCTTATCTCCCTAATTTCTTATTGACTTTTCCTCTGCCCTAGACATAAAGACAACTTTCAGTTCAACACATTGTACTAAAACAAAACTATGTGTGTTGTTCTCATATTCATACATAAAACAAAGTGTGTCATTTTGTTAGTTGATTGATGGGGTACTGTGTTGTTGTAAGAACTCTGTGTTTTGGAATTTCTGCATTCAAAAGATTCTCCTGCCTCAGCCCTGCAAGTAGGTGGTACTTAGGACCATGCCATCACAGCTGACTTGGATTTTCTCTATTTTTCCTTCCATTTTGTTAAAAGGTCAGTTTTTCACAATGGGACATTTTAACTTGGACACATTCTCTTAAACATCACTACTCTGTCCTCTAATTCTCTGAAATTGACTTGGCTTCCCTACAGGGCAGGTAACACAAAAAGTAATCAATAGGAATCTTCCCTTCCACTTGAAAGTTTTATTGCTCAGTGTTAACAAATATATTGATTTTTTTTAAATCACTCTGTAAGGAGTTTAGCTAGCAATTCCCAAGAGCCACGTCTCCTCTGGAAAACTGGTTAAATTGGGTGTCTGCCTTAGAAACTGTGAAGATCTTATCGAAGCACAGATAGTCTTGGATGACCCACCTTAACACAAATTGCAGTCCCTACCCCAACACTCTATAAGGTAGGATTTCCCTATGCATATTGTGCTTACCATTGATAAATAAAAGAACTGCTTTGGGCCTATAGCAGAGCTATAGGGGAACAGAGCTAGGCAGAAAAAAACTAAGCTGAATCCTGGAAGAAAGGAGGCAGAGGAAAAAAGAAGCCATGGAGCCACTACCAGAGACAGACATGCTGAAACTTTGCTTGTAGGTCATGACTTTGTTTTGATGCACAGATTAATGGAGATGGGATAAATTAAGATGTAAGAGTTATCAAATAAGAAGCTAGAGCTAATGGGCCAAACAGTGTTTTAATTAATATAGTTTTTGTGTGATTATTTCTGGGCTAAGGTAGCTAGCTATCTGCCTCCCTCCAACACACACACACACACACACACACACACACACACACACACACATATATATATATATATATATATATATATATATATATATATTGCTGCAACTCCTTTCTATCTGACTTTGCATACAGATGTTTCTTTGATTTTATTTAAAAATAAAATTCTTCTTGTTTCCTCTATGTTCTAATACAATACTTCATACTTCTCTGAAGTCAAATGTCATTTCTTTAGTGTCACTCCAAGCTTAGCTCAAATGTTCTAATACTATCTGACATGTTCACAGAAACAATTCCCAACCAAACCACTTGCTAGCCTTTCAAAATACAAATTAGTTTACACTTATACATATTTGATGAAATGTGTATCTCCGTCAGTGGTTCTCAACCTGTGAATCTTGATCCCTTGGGAGGAACTTATATTAGATATCCTGCTATCAGACAATTATATTACAATTCATAACAGTAGTAAAATTATAATTATACTGTAGCAACAAAATAGTTTTATTATGGTTGGGAGTCACTAAAACATGAGGAACTGTATTAAAAGGTCACAGCATTAGGAAGGTTGAGAACTTCTGTTCTAAGTGACAGAGAAATAGGCTCAGAATTCAGTTCATAGTGAACAATCACATATTTGTTAAATAAATTGCTGAATGGAACCCTTCTTATAAGAATTAGTTATATCACATATTTTTATTTCACCATAATTTTTACTTCCAATTTCCACCAAAAAATTTGCTCCAGTTCCTCCAAAGTTGTTCTGTTCAACATAATTATAGTAGCTCCCATCAATGAGAGAAAGGTTCCAATACTCTTAGTAGAATTTTTAAAAACCACTAATAATACTAAAACTATATTAACTATGTTCTTTATATAGTCTATGTATAATATATGTTAGTATATATATTCTAATTAATATATTAGACATCTATTTATTGTAGCTTTAACTCATGCAGTTGAAGATGAAACAAAAAATTAAGTATAGATTTATTTCCAAAGAATTTCACTGGTAGATTTTCTCTTATCATATATAAGCAACAGAGGTTTTTGATTTTCATGTCCTTTATTATATTAAAAATATTATCTTGTTAGATAGCTTTATGATTTCTATTTTGCATATATAACCTGCTAGGTTTAGTACTTTTGAATGTTAAGAACATCATTTAATAAAATAAAGATTATTGTATGTAGGCACAATGCAGTATTGCATCAATCAGACAACCAAGATAACTTCTTAGGAGCTAATGATCAGTTAGCATATATAGTGTGAGTATGGTGTACATGTGACTCATATGTCAGGTGAGACAAAAGAAGACAGCATGAAACTTCATCACAACACACAGAATTTTTTACTTTGTTGACAATTTCACACATGTACATTAGGCGTTTAATTTGTTTTTACCCCAATTCTCATTTTCCTGTCTCTCACTGAAACCTTTCGTCCAAACAAATGTCTATTCTTCTTTTATGATCTCTTTGTTTGACTCACTGAGTTTAGTTAAGATTTTATAATATACTCAAGCATGGGTAGGGAACTATTGACTAGATTAACTTATCAGTAGACATACCACAAAATAAAATAAATATTAATATTCTTGAGAAGAAATGTTGATAGCTTGATGTGGGATTCCCTCTATATGCTGTGATTACCATTGATAAATAAAAGAACTGTTTTGGGCCTATAACAGAGTTATAGGTTAACAGAGCTAGGCAGAGAAAACTAAGCTGAATGCTGGGAGAAAGGAAGAGGAGGAAAAGAGAAGCCATGGGGCCACCACTGGAGACAGACATCCTGAAACTTTTCTGGTAGGCTATGATCTCGTGGTGATGCACAGTTTAATGGAAATGAATTAAATTACTATGTAAGAGTTAGCCAATAAGAAGGTAGAGTAAATGGGCCAAGCAGTGATTTATTTAATACAGTTTCTGTGTGATTATTTCGGGGCTGAGCAGCCAGTAACCAAAATGCAGCCTTCCTCCAACAATAGATTTTTTTTTTATTTTTATGGTTTTAATAAAAATTCAGGTATAATGGATTTTCATCTTATGTTTTAGTAGCCACTGATTATTGTCTCATCACCAGTTAACAATGACATACTCCACATTTCTACTGTCACCAATAAAATGCTGCTGCTACTCTCCTTGCATTTTGGGTGGAAGTGATTTACTGACGAAAATTATTTTGAACTTTCTAGTTCTTTATCAAGTCTGAGGTTTCCTTTTTCAATTTTCTTCAGATAAAAGGACTGATGAGCTCATTCTGTATCATTTTTTTTTTCTAGAAGAAAAAAAGATATAATCGTAGGGACAAAATTCATTTTGGATTAGAGTAGAAGGCATAATGCAAAACCAATGAAAGCTGCTTGTGAGAAAAAGAACAAAACCATTTCCATACAGCAGGAATAAGAGATAGAACACAGAAGAACCAGCAAAAGCCAATTATAAGTGACCCTTCTAATTTGCTATTTAGTTAGCAGAATAATTTCCCTCATTTTGTATATTCAAAATTGAAGAAGTAAATGACACTGATCACAATGAATTTAAGTGTTAATTTTATGAAAAAGATGATTGTACTGGGGTGTTTATGCAGTGGAGTTTTTGGCATTTGACTTTAATAGGTTTTATTGAGTAAATTTCAAAATTAGAATTTAAGTGTTTATAAGTATTCATTTATATGGACAGGATTATGACATTTTATGAAGTCTTATTGATTTTCTTTCATTTTTCTCCAATTTAAAATAATTGTGTTACCAGTGAAAACATTCACTGTAGGCATACATTGGGTTTAGATGATTTCAATGTTTTATAAGAGAAATATTATGTTGTGGCAAATTTCTTACCAACTTAGTACTTTGAGTGGATTTATTTAGTGGATTTTCTAACATCCTTGAGATACTAAGTACAGAGTGATTGAAGTGATTCTCCGAGCAGACACTGAAAAAAGTCCTTTTCGTTTAAAAACATAATGACAATGATAAAGTTTCTCTTAATACTTCTTAAAATCTTTACCATATACCTACAATCTAAGCAATGTCATCCATGAAAATATTTCTTATCACTGGGACAAGCTACTTTCACTTCTTTTCCTTTCTTTGGTATGCTACTACTTAATGCAAATCAAATATTACCTGCTGGTTCCATTTATTGTTGCTTGTAAGTGTATATGTTTACAAATGGCCATTTGGGTTCAGATAAATTATCAGAGGTTTTCATTCTTAAGCAAGATTAAATCGCCCTTTCTCAACAGTCATTAATTGTCTGTAGTTCTTTATTTATGATGGAGCCTTAGTGTTCAAATTTTGCAAACGAAAATCAAAACAAGAAAATGAAATATGCAAATACTTTTGATAGCCTATCATATTTGCATAGCATTTATTTAATAAAAAAGTTGAAAAATTTTTAATGTACATTCAGCTTTCCCATAAACCTTAGTTCAGACTACAAAAAATGCAAATGCTTTTAAGCTTATGACAGGACAAATCATTGATGAAAAGTCAAAACCGTAACTACATCTCTGGGACCTTAAGCCAGATGTTGAATTGAAATTAGTATCTATCTTCTTAATGAGCACCAACAGAATGTTACATATTACAAATTATTTGCAGAAAAGACTCTAAAAAAAGAGTCTATTTTACTGTGGATAAAATGAATGATGCATGAAATTCCCATGCTAATGATATGATTTTTCAGCTATATTTAATGAGAATATTTTGCTTTTATGAAGTAGCTCTATTTGAAATACTTGGTAAATTAGATTTAGTTAAATATTGCTGTTGCAAGCATAGTTCTTAGAATTTAAGAGAAAGGGGTATTTTCTCTAGGTAGCAAAACATAAAAGAAGTCTCATGAATATTTTTACAAATGTGCTTTAAATGACCAGTTAGTCTCTCACTAAATTTCTAAAACTAGGTATTTCTATCCTTTAAGATGGTAGCTCTCCCTCACCTACTTTCAATTACATAGATTTTCTGCTTCTTTCCTCTCCCATTTGACATTTTTAAAGGGCACCATGGATTGCCTAGCAACCAAGCAGGTCAGACATTTCATTTTAGATACCTCCACCTACCAAAATGATATGTAACTTTGAAAAGTACAGGGACATAAACAGGAAAAGCAAGTGAGTACTTAAGGGCAATTACTTAGATCTTTTCCCTGTATCACATTTATCTACCTAATTCTGACCACTGGGAGCTTGTCAGGACACCAGCTTCTCACAACTAACCTTGCCTCCTTTTGAGGTGATTCAGCTTCTGCTTTGATCTCTACATGTGACGACTTAGGTAACTGAGGTAATGTTGGCACAATGCAAATAACATAGCAGCATGTCAGCATTTGTTGGGCAAAAGATTGGAAATGAACATGGCTCTCGTCAGGTTTTCCAGAGTGTTCTTCATTACCATGACTTGATAAGTTACTTACCAGTATTCAAAAGTCCTCTGATTTTTTTTGGCATTCAAAGATCATGTTACACCTAGCTCTGTTATTCTACTTTTCTGAGGGTGGAAAAGGAAAGTTACCTCATTACCCCCCTCATAAGCTAGCCACAACTTTACTACATGAAAATTAATAGCTTTGTTACTCTAACACTATATGTGTTTGTGTAGGAGTAATCTAATTTTTTTGCTTTTGTTTCCATTTTTACATTTTATTTTATCCCAAAAATGAAATATTAATATGTTTACTAAATTCTATATTATAAGTAACTATGAATCATGAGAAAATGGTTAGTCTGCTTCAAATATCTGGAGGACATCAGTGGCATAGTGGTGTGCACAGCTGCATTTTATCTCTGTACCTAAGACTGTGGAAAAATTGTGAAAGTGGGTTGGAAAAATTGTAAGAGCCAGAAGATCAGGGATTTTGTTGTGAAATAATGTGTCATGGGAATGTCAGAATCAACACCAATGACAATTCACAAATTTGACTGCCTAAACATAAGTTAGACAAGAACAATGATGTGTGTGTGTGTGTATACATATACATACATAGGTATTTGTAACAACAGTTAGTGAAAAGAAGTTCATTAATTTTTAAAAATGAAAGAAAGGGTATATGGGAAATTTTAGAAGGGGAAATGATGTAATTATAACATAATTATAACAAAAATAACAGAAAATAAAGTCAACACAACTTAAAACCTTATAGCTTAATACATCATAATCTGCTTTCTACATGAAAAATAGCCTCAGACAACATTTTTCGATTCAGTGATGTTTTCTTTTGGTTTAAAATCTGCTTATAGGCAACACACTACTTTCTAGGTACAGTTATTTTCTTAAGATATGATAGAATAAGAAAGTCATGAATTTCTGATAGTACCAAATCACTTTAGAACTAGGGACAAAATGACTGACTGAAATAGGGATAAGAACAAAATATATATATTTGTACTTCCTCTGTATGAAGTCATTTTCTGAGGGTTATAAGTATCTAGCCAATCTATGAGTTCATTATTACAACTGAACAGCAAAAATAATAAATTATAAAAAGATAGGCTCAAGTTCAGGATCTATAGATCAGAAGCTATGTAACACTGGTTGATAACATCCTTCTACATCTGTCATTCTCAAATGACTTTTTCACATGATTCTGATATAAAGAATAGAGGAAGAATAAACAAAAAGCAGGTGAAATAAATAAAAGGAAATATTCTGTTTCTTAATAGAACTACATAACTTTATATATCTTCCTATTGGTGTGTATTTATCATTTGCGTGTGCTTACAAAAAACAAAAATGAAAACAAAATATGTAGATTTTAAATAAATTGACAGAAGAAATTAATATGTTTTATTTTTTGCAATTATACTATACTTACATCATTTTCCCCTTCCCTTTCTTTCCTTAATTAACTTTTCCATGTACTTATCTACTCTCTTTAAAATTTAGGCCTTCTTTCTTCTTTAAGAACACACACGCATACACATATATGCATACAAATGCTACCTTCTCAGTCTGTATAATGTTACGTCGTTTCAGGAGTGATGTTATAGATGTGTACCGCATAAGTTGTTCTCTATTATCGGTCAGTTGGTTTTAAATGACATTTTGAAATAAAATAATTAAAAATCAGCACGTACACCCTCCCATTAGTCACTTCAACCTGTAGTGAGGACTGTGGGATGAGCCACTATAATCCAAGCAGAGGAGAAACCTCAGCAAAGGAGATTTGGGGTCATTTGCATTATAAACCTAAAAGCGTAAGTTGATCCTAAATTGGGCAAAAAGCATTGAGGAACATCAGAGTTTTAAGTGTATGTGAAGAATTTCACATTAAGCTTGATTTTAAAAACAAAGCAGACAAAATAAGACTACACAAAATAACATAATTCTTTCTCAGGCTGGGTTGATATTAGGAATGCCAGTCAATTGGAAATTTTGTTGTTTGCCAAATATACCTGAAAAATGAAGAAGAGAGAAGTCATAATCATAGAAAAATAACTATAAAATAAAAAAAAAATTCTGTCATAAATAAACTACACTAAATAAGTCTACACTATAGCAAAGATGAGGTTTGTTATAACAAACACTTAAAGGATGTGAATGAAGATAAAACACTCAAAGAAAAGAAAGAAAGAATTTAGGGATTAACAACGAATCTGCTTTCCTATCTAACCTAGTGTGGCTTATGTTGCAACATGGAATGATAGAGATATCTGAAGGAGTATTGGACATTTTTCATTATGCCAATTATAAGTGTATCAACCATATCATTAAACATATCATACTCCATAATATGCTCCTAATTACTAACAAAGCTCATTTGTGTAAAGAATCTACACATAAATGTTTATGAAACCTTTACCCAAAGCATCCAAACATTGGAAGTAAGGAAGATGTCTTTCATTAGAAGAATGGCTAAATGTCATCCAGACATTAGTAACCTCATTTTTAGTAGAAGAACTAATACCTGGGAAAAAAGCTCATGGGTGCTTTTTTTCTTCTTTCTTTCTGTAAATATTTATTTGATTATTTTTGGTTATTTTTTGCTGATTTTATTGAGCTATACCCTCCTCTTCAACTCTCTCCTAAGGCTCCTAATTTACTCAGAAGATCTTGCCTTTTTTTTCCATCTAACATTTATTTTTTTTTAAATTTATTTATTTATTAAGGATTTCTGCCTCCTCCCAGCAACCGCCTCCCATTTCCCTCCCCCTCCCCTGATCAAGATTAGATTAGATTCATGTATGTCTCCTAGGGTCCTCATTGTTGTCTAGGTTCTCTGGGAATGTGAATCATAGGCTGTTTTTATTTTTTATTTTTTTTTTGCTTTATGTCTAAAAAACACTTATGAGTGAGTACATATAATATTTCTCTTTTTGTGTCTGGGTTACCTTATTCAATACAATGTTTTCTAGATCCACCCATTTGCCTGCAAATTTCAAGATTTCATTTTTTTCTGCTGTGAGGTACTCCACTGTGTAAATGTACCACATTTTTCTTATCTATTCTCCAGTTGAGAAATATTTAGGTTATTTTCAGGTTCTGGCTATGACAAACAATATTGCTATGAACGTAGTTGAGCACATGTCCTTGTGGTACAATTGAGCATCCTTTGGGTATATACCCAAAGGATATATTTGTTTATTTTTAATTTTTAAGAATTTATTCTTCAGTAATTTTGTAGAGTTTTGGTCATGTTCACCTCCCCTCAAATCCTGACCCGATTTTGTGTGAAGTATTTTCTTGACATGAATAAGGCCCTATGTTATATCTCCAACACTGGGGAGCTAAACAAACACCCAAAAAGTGATCAGCATGTACGAAGGAAAGAATAGACCATAAATACACATTGCTAAGTAAATGAAACCAATCTGAGAAGGTTAGATATAGTATTATTCTAATTATATGGCATTCTAGAACAAAATAAAAATTTTATAGTGGGAACAGAGCCAGCATTTGCTGGGGATTTCAACATGAGTGAAGGAAAATAAGCCTTGGAGAAGTATTTTTTTTAAAAAAAAAAAAAGCAAAAGAAGCCTAGCAGATTATCAATAGAAGGATTTGCAAAGTTTTTCTGTGTATAAAATTTTACAAAAATCTCTTAAAAATTAAGTATATCCCAAGACGGAAGGACCATTGTGTGCAAGGGATCTCATTTTTATTGCAAACATATGATACAGCTTTACTGAGATGTAGAATGAAAGGAGCTTGAAACTATTCTAAGTCACTTGGGAAATGAGTAGAATTATCAAAATTGAAGACAAAAGAAACTGTACACTAAGACTGCAAATAACTTTTTAAAAACATCTTATATGGGAGAGTAAGCTAACGATTCAGAAACTACAGTTCATGAATTCTGGAGTTGAACTATTCCTCAAGAGAGCGGCAGCTGAGGGAAAGCAGATTATTCAGCTGGCTCTAGACAAGAACAGTTCTCTTATTGGACATTATCGTGGAAATGCACAAGGTTAGGGTCATCATTATGGAGCTAAGATTGCTTTACTATTAATGTAAACATTTGCATATAAAATTTTAAAGATATAGCCGGGCGGTGGTAGCGCACACCTTTAATCCCAGCACTCGAAAAGCAGAGGCAGGCAGATCTCTGGGAGTTCGAGGCCAGCCTGGTCTACAAGAGCTAGTTCTGGGACAGGCACCAAAGCTACAGAGAAACCCTGTCTCGAAAAACAAAAAAAAAAAAAATAAAGATATGTGAATATTTATCAGGTAAAATTTTGTTTTGAGGAAAAAATCCTTACATATAGTACAAAGATCAAGATGAATGGAAAAGCAGAAATGATGCACAAAATTATTGTTCTGCTTAGCAATATATATCAATTGTGATAATTATGAATGTGCCTAGTGTGATGTATTTATGCATCATTTTTCTCCCCATATTACCAATCAGCTTCCCACCGTGCCTTCAGTTCCTGAGACTAGAGAATGTGCTGAACATTGCCCTTAGTCACACAAGATGCAAACCATGAAAACGCCCGTATTCAAGTCATTGAAGCAACTTCGCTTAAAGTCATCCAGCATATAGCTCCCCTCCTCTGTTGCTCAGCTCTGTCTTACACCAAGGGCTAGTTGGAGGTTACTCAGGGGATCATTTTCCCAAAGCATGCATTTTTTATTTCTTTCTGCCAAGAGAACCAATTAGCAATGATATCTTTGAGAAATGACTATAATAAAATTATTTTAGAATTGATATGCAAAAGTAATGGCCAATAACAGAAACTAGAACATTGTGAGAAAGGGCATATTAAAGGACAAAGATATAAAATATTCCATATTGCCAGGTGGTGGTGGCACACGCCTTTAATCCCAGCACTCAGGAGGCAGAGACAGGTGGATCTCAGTGAGTTCGAGGCCAGCCTGGTCTATAAGATCTAGTTCCAGGACAGGCACCAAAGCTACAGAGAAACCCAGTCTCAAAAATAAAATAAAATATTCTAAATTAATCCTAAGATTCAGATAAGGAAATAAGTATTCAAACATAAATACATGGACACACACACACAGAGGTGGAAAGAAATCAAATGGACATAAAAGCAAACTGTGAAAGATGAGGCCTAATCTCTAATAATTTGAACAGTAAAGTAGAAAAAGATTGAATTATAATGCAAATTAAAAACAGTCATCAGACCATGCTAGCAAAAATAGATGTTTGAATAAATAAACAAGAGACAAGACAAATAAACTATGCATAATAATTCTAAAGAATTTATGTAATCATTTCAATCTGAAGGAGAAAGAAATTAATCTTTTGATATTCAGTATGGACACCATTTAGTGACCTTTTTCCCACAAAGAAGAAAAACAAAATAATTTACCAGGAGAAAGTATGTTTGATTTAAATGAATATATCTATGTGGTAATAGATGAAGCTAAGAATTGGAATTATATTGGTATTATGTTACATCGACCCAACTGTACTTTACCTTGTAATGTTGATATAAGTATGAGGAAGATGCATCCCAACCATGGGGCATCCTGTAACATTTTTGGTCGGTACACATCAACATTGTCATAATCATTGAAACCAAGGGAAATCCAAGAAACATCATGATCATGAGGAATCTAAAGACACATGACAAGTAAATAATAAAAGACATGAGTTTGGAACACTAGAAGGGCATTAATAAGTATAGTAAGTCTAAATTAAGCACAGATTTCTTTGAGTCACAATGTGCCAATATTTGATCATTAATCACAACGATTTTGTCATACCAGTGAGAGAGTTGTCAAAGGAATCTGAATACAGATTTATCAGCAACTGTGGAATGTCTTTCTCATTTTGCTTTAATTCTGAAACTATTACACAACACATATTTTACTTAAAATATAAATTATTTGGCAAAAATGTGAACCATTGTAACAAGTCAAGATATCCATTAAGTAAGAATAATGCTGATAAGACCAAACTAGTTCCTCTGAATGTGGGTGACAGTTGTATGGGTGGGGCATACTGAGGGGCCACTGGTAGTGGCACCAGGACTGCTTGTACAGGTTTTTGGGGAACCTGTTCTCTTTGGATGGATACCTTAATCAGCCTAGGTATAGTAGGGAAGGCCTTGGACCCTCCCCAAAGCAATGTGCCTTACACTCTCTGAAGAGTAGAGGGGATTGGGGCAGGGAATTAAGTGGAGGGAAGGAGAGGAAGGGAGAGAATAGGAACTGGGATTGGTATGTAAAATGAAAAATATATCGTTTTCTTTTAAAAATAAATAAATATTTTTTTTTAAAAAGAAGAATGTTGAAACAGAATTTCAAAATAAAGAAATCTATGCAGCCATCATAGGGAGACTATTGAGGAAAGCTATTTATATAATTAATGAGTACTCAGATACCTTTGGCAAAGGTCATAATGCAGCATATTACAAGCCATGTATACATGAATTTAAAATCTAGATGACCTTAGAGATTGAATAGGATTTACCAAATATATATATATACACACTCAAAATATGCATTCCTGGAAAATTAAGAAGAAATATAAAAAGACTCATATCCTTATAAATTGGTCTTAAAGAATAATAGTAAAAGAAAACAGCTAAATATATAAACAAAACTTTAACCTATCATAGGAGATAGTAAAAGGCTAAATAACAAAATGGTTAGTACACACACACATGCATGCGTGCGCGCACACACAAAGGTAATATTTTTAACTTTTAAGACGATTTACACATAATGACCGCTTGGTAGTTTATCAAACGTTATTGTCAGATCTTAACATCTAAATATTGTTCTCCAATTAAGGAAGGCAGAGTCCATTGAATGATGGTTAATTTTCAGGCTGCAACAAGCAAAATAGGAGTTTGTGAACTGTACAATCAAGCGGCAGGAAAGAAATCTGTGCTCAAGAAATACAAGGACTTAATGTAAACAGAAAGAAAACAGAAACTCACAAAAATCCATACTCTTATATAATAATCAAACTGGTGTGGTTAGCCATCAAGAACTGAGAAAAGCAGTACATTTTCCACTCATTTGTAACAATTCTCTACTTGTATGCAATGAACGCTGAACATATTCACTCCTTATATCCCTCTCCACTTTGACCAACCCCTTTCCTTTTTCCAATGGCGGCTTTTCCTTCCAACAATCCTTCTTTCCTTTCTTTCAAAGTTGCAGGGCTTATGCCAATCAGCCACAAAATATTCAGAAGACAATACTGCACATCATTCTTCCCCATCCTCTGGTTCCCACCCATCCTTCTGCAATGCTCACTGGTACTGGGAAATGGTCACTTAAACTCAGCACTTTTACCAGTTAGGAGTCTCTGCTTCTGCCAGTGCCTACTGCAGTAAGATCCTTCCTCGACCAAGAAGGAGAGCTGCACTAGTTCATTGGTCTAAGCATAAATAAAGCACTACAACTGAATGCACATTTAGTAAATATTAGCAGTAGAATCTCTCACAATTCGTTTCACTTCCCCATCCATAGGTGTTTGAGGTCTACCATAGCATACATGTTTTTCTTACTAATCAGAAAGGGGCCGGTTATTCACAGGACACTCATAACTCCCTTGCCAGTTAGGCATATCTTGTCAGGCATTTGAGAATAACAGCATGCAAGGACCACAGCTCGGTGTAATCCCTTATAATTTCTCTGTCCCAATAGCCTGAATAGCTCCTTCTGGCACCAGAAATGCTTGACAACAGGTCAAAAGCTTTCAGGTCATTTACAACTTGAGTTTTCTGTTTCCTGAATTCAAGTTGAGTGGTGCCGTCAGCAATAGTGTATGGTACCTTCAATCAAGATCCTATTCTTTAAAAAAATCATACCTTCTGTAAGATTATAAAGACGTAGGTTCCTTTATCACATTCTCATGATCAGTCATATTTTCAGTGTACAACATGAATGTTGAAAATGCTGCAGTCTAATTTATGAATGTGTTTCTCACAGAAGTGTAGGGTAGCTATTTAGAAAATTACTTTGTGTTTATTCAAGCAATGAACAAAATTTTCTCCTTCAAAATTTAGCAAGACAGGTGTGCTGTTTTTAAAAACTTGATGCAAGCTAGAGATACCAAGAATGATGAAGACTCAGCTGAAAATTGCTTCCATCAAAATGTTTTGTGGCTGCGTTGTGAGGTGTTTTACTAGTTGCTCTTTGTTGTGGAAGGGCCACAACACTGCACACAGTGCCGTCCCTAGGTAAATGGGCATGGACACTAGAATAAAGGTATCTGTGCAAGCCAGGGAGAGAAAAACAGTAATCGGCATCCCTCCATGGCTTCTGCTTCAGTTGCTGTCTCCAGGTTCCTTCTTTGAGTTCCTGCCCTGACTTCCCTCAGTGATGAACTGTACCATGAAGTGTAAAATAAAACAAAACATTTCTTCCCTCAAGTTGATTTTAGTCAAAGTTCATCACAGTCTCAGGAACACAGACTAGGACCCTTGGGCCAGGAAATCATGGAGACACTGGAATTTCCTGTGGAAGCAAAAGTAAGGTAATGACAAAATTCTGGGGGCTTGTCAAAAGCACACAAGGCATCCTTTAAAAGCTCACACAGTTTGCAAAATTAGCAAGGTAACTTTATATAATGTAATGAGACAGCACAAATCAGCAAGGCAATGCACTTTTAGGGGTGACAAAAGCATTGGTGAGAGTTCTGAAGGGTCTCAATTAGTTAAAAAGTTTGGATTTTTAGGATTGTAGTATTAGCAATTCTGCTTGACAAGGCTAGATAAAATTATGTAAAATTTTGCTCAGTGCACACACCCTTTCCCATGATGCGTCTAATTTAGTCAAATGCATACCCATAATTATACATAAGCATATTATTGGTAAATAAGGATGACTTGCTAAAAATAATTCACTCATAGAGAACAATTTGCTTTACTGAATGTGTTCTCAAAATCAGTTTAGGCCAGGTCAGGCTTTTCACCCGTTGCAATTAGATATAACTGGAATATGACTAAGTAGATTCTGTCCAAGATCATTGGATTCTACAAGGAGGAAAAACTTACTGCATTCTTAGAACTGGGCTATGCATACATATTTATGTAACTTGGGATTCTAGGTTGTTAGAGGGTTGTTAGATATATTATTTGAAAAATTGGGTGCTGTGTAATACACACAGGTAAAGTTCTCAAGCTGTGAAGTGCACTATTAGTAGAAAAGTCTCTGTGCAGAGTAATTGCAGTGGAGTCTTAATTTGCTATGATAATTTATGTGATTTCTTGCCTTAAGTAAGTTAAGTTTTCATATGTAAAAATGGCCACAGAACAAAATAAATAAAATATAAAATAGGTGGTAAAGATAATGGGAAAAAATTAATCTAGAGATACTCAACAAAATCAAATCTTGAAATTTTGAAAGCACTCATAAATTAAGAATAATTAAGAATAACAGCAACATAAAATAAAAAAACAGTTTACATGAAGCTTCCAGGTTAGTTTTATTACTTCAAAATTTTTGTTTCAAATATGTGAGTCTTACTATCAAGTTCTGAAGGGTAGTGAAGAATAATCACATTACCCTGTAATTCTTGAGAATTAATGGGACCTCACTTAACAACAAATACAAAAGAAGTAACCCATTTCTGGTATTGAGTTTTTTATTTGTTAGCATCTGGTAGGAACATTATTGTCTTGTTGCATAATAACTCCCTTTATACTCTTTTCATGTATGTGTATAGATACATTTTAGAAAGCATCTATAGTAGTAGGTTTTGATATGACATTTAAGGTCCAACTTTGTCAGTTTTGTTGAATTTTCTTTTTATTGAAACTGGATTTTTTATATAATATGTACTGTTTATGTTTCCCTTCCCTCTATTCCTCCCAGTTCCTCCCCAGTCTCTGCCCATCTGGATCCATCCTTTCTGTACTTTATGTATCTCATTATTAAATAAAAGGTTTCTAAGGTATAATTAAAAATAAATTATAATATAATAAGGTAAAATATTAGAATAGGACAAAACAAACAGAAGGAACAAAGCTCAAGAAAATTCTCCCAAATAGTTACAGGCACAGAGACCCCTCGTTACACACTCAGGAAACCCATAAAAATCACAAAACCAGAAAAACATAATATATATGCAAAGTACCTATAGGATAAAAAGAAAAAAAATTAAAAGTAAGACATTTTTAAGAAGAAAAAATCGCAACACGACATTATTTGAAAAAGAACCTCCAAAAATGCTTGTAAGTTCATTTTCTGTTGTCCATTTACTTCTGAGCATGCACCCTACCCTAAAGAGTTGTTTTTTACCCCAGTGAGACTCCTTTGGAGGCAATTAAATTTTCATTTGTTAGTGGTTATTAATTGGAGATAGTTTAGGGTTAGATAATTGGAGTTTGTGTCTACTTTTTGATCTTTATTTACCTCTTCCAGTCTTTACCCTCATCTAGACTGTCTCTGCCCCACCACAACTTATCCTTCTCTGTTCCCCAGTTCCACCTTCAACCCTTTTACCAGTGCATTCTTTTCCCCTGCCCACAAAATATTTTGAAAAAAACCTCCTTGCAATGGTCTCTTACTAAAGTCTTGACCTCTGTGAGTATTCCAAAGAAAAAACACATTTCTAAAGATACAAAGATAACATACATCAGTGAGAGAAAAAAATGCAACTTTTGTCTTTCTGGGCCTGAGTTACTTCAAGCAGAATGATTGTTTCCAGTTTCATTCATTTATTTGTGAATTTCATATTTATTGTTATTTTTGAGATAATATGTAATTATAACATGTCTCTCTTTCCTTTCTTTCTTCCATGAACTTCTGCATACGTGAGTAATATTTCATTGTGTAAAATGTATCACATTTTCACTATCCATCCATCAACTGATGAACATGTAGGCTATTTTCATTTCTTGGCTTTTGTAAATAAAACAGAAATGAATGGACATGATGAAGTATCTCCCTAGTACAAGATAGAGATGTTTGGATGTATGTTTCCAAATGATAATGTTTCAGAATATTCTATATATACTACCAGAGAAGAAATGTAATCATCAATTGTATTCATGTGAGCTACAATAACAAACATCCTGGCAAAACACATCCTCTGGTTGAAAAGTGGGACCAAATTCTTAATGTATTTAAATACCACTCCACAAGATGAACCATATATCAGGATCATTATTGGCCCAAATATCTATGGCAAGACATACCATAGACACTAGGAGAGAAGCTAATACTATTATTCTGCTGAGTTGATATCGTATTAAACCAACCTCTAATGTCTTATCATTAAACCCATAGATTGAGATGTTCTGAACCCTCTGTAAGAAAATACTACAGAAAATCTTCATTTTGTAGTAAATCAAGAGATCTATCCACAACTAGCCAAGGTGAAGCAAAAAGGGATGCAAAATGCCCAGGTCCAAGTCAAACATAAACCACACAACACCCACCAAATGTTCAGTGATCATGACAAAAATGGAGATAGAAAGAGTGTCAAAGCTAAACATATTTAATAACTACAAGGAAACAGTGCTTTCTGGACTCTGCAAAGGTGCTGCACATAGGAACACTAGTAGTTGTGACACCATGAACACAACCTATACACACTATCTATGTCAGCCTTAAACCAGATCAAATCTCAGAATAGAGAGTGTATCTAGACACAAAGTTACAGTCATATCCAAAGAGTAATTGTCAATGCTTAGCTAATGAGTAAAAAATATCATTTTTTTTCCTATCTGGCCCATGAAAAAGTAACCACACACAAGTACAAGACCACACATGAAAAAAATATTTGAAAAGCACACATTGGCCTTGATAGGAAAAAAAGAAAATGACTCATATTTGGGTGAGAAGTGGGAATATAATCATAGAAGAGAATTGGGAAAGAGAGTGGATATGACCAAAGCATGTTGTATAAAATTTTCAAAGAACATTATCTTAAAAAGAATAAAACTTGAAGCAACCCCATTAAAATCAAGACCAGCAGAGGACTGGTCTGCTTTAGGATAATGCTTTTGTACACTGTAAAAATTTGTCACTCATGTTGGTTTAATAAAATGCTGATTGGCCAGTAAACAGGCAGGAAGTATAGGTGGGGGAACCAGACTAAGAGAATTCTGGGAAGAAGGAAGGCACAGAGTTAGTCACCAGCCAGACACAGAGGAAGCAAGAGGAGAATGCCTCACTGAGGAGAGTTCCCAAGCCATGTGGCTAAACATAGATAAGAATTATGGGTTAATTTAATTTGTAAGCACTAGTTAGTAATAAGCCTGGTCTAATAGGCCAAATATTTTATAATTAATAATAAACTTCTGTGTTTATTTGGGACTGAACTGCTGCAGTACCAGGCAGAACAGAAAGTAACATCTCCACTATCCTCACTCCTTTTCAAATAATGTTCAAGTCATTCACTGAATTCATAAAGAAAGAAAAAGAAAAATAGGAAAAAACAAGTCAAAATATCCTTCTTTGCAAATGGTTTGATGTTATATGTAGGATATCTCCAATTTTCTACTTGATAACTTCTAGTAACAATAATTTCAGAATATAAGTAGGACACAAATCAACTTATGAAAATCAATATCCTTCTTATACACCATGAACACATGACCCAAGAAAGAGATCATGCTCACACTCCCATTCATAAACATGTCAAAGAAAACAGTGTGTTCACTCTTACCAAGCACACTGTCTTAATAAATAATAAAGTTCACTTTATCCAGACAGCAACAACATAAAAGAAAATAGAGCATCTAGAAATGAACTCAAACACAAAGGTCAAGACCTACATAATGAGCGTTGAATATTTGAAGACATTGAGGAAGACATTAGAAAATGGAAAAATTTTTCCCAATCTCAGTTATTTGTACAATTGATATTATGAAACAAGCATTCTTTATTTCATTATTTTATGGAAAATAGATGTTTTTCTCATAAAATACATTGTGATTATGGCTTACCCTGCCATTACTCCTCCCAGTACTCACTCCACTCCCTTTCAGATCTACTCCCTTTCTTTCTCTTATTGGAAAAGACAGGCTTCTAAAGGATCATAACCAAACATGACTGAAAAAAATTAACACCATGAAAACCCAAAATTATCAAATCAAAGTTGTACACAATCCAACAGGACAACGAGCACAAATAGTAGGCACAAAATTCAGAGACCCACTCATTCTCACAGTCAGGAGCCCTATAAATATGCAAAGATAACCCACAGAAACACATGACCTGAGCTAGTGGGAGATCTCTGACTTTGGCCTTTCATTTGAGGGGCCAACATAGGCCCAAACTAGGCCCTGTGAATGTGGGTGACCATTGTGTGGCTGGGGCAGTTTTTGGGGCAACTGATAGTGGCACCAGAATTTATCCATACTGCTTAAACTGGATTTTTGGAGTCCAATTTCTTTGGAGGGCTACCTTACTCAGCCTAGATAATGGGGGTGAGGGCCTTGGTCTTGCCTCTAAGTGATGTGCCAGACTTTGTAGACACCCCATGGGAAGCTTTACCCTGTCTGAGCAGGGGATGGGGGCTGAGGTAGATGAAAAATGGGGGAGCAAGAAGAGGGAAAGGAGCAGCAACAGGAATTGGTATGTAAAATGAGAAAAGAGTGTTCTAAAAACTAAATAAAAACTAAAATTCAAAGAGAAATAAAAATAATAGTAAGGTAATATCTACAATATATATCCAAAGGACCTGATACATACCCACTTAGGTGCTATGCTTGCTGCTTACATCTCTGTGAGAAAATATGTTCCTTGCCTAGTAGATTCAGAGATCCTCGTTTTCCTGGCATTCTCTATCTCACTGGTCTCTTGCAATCCTTCCACCTCCTCTTCCACGGGATTCCCTAAGTTCAGAGTGGAGGAATTTGATGCATATATCCAATTTAGACTTAATCTGCATATAATGTCTTGCTGTGGGTCTCTGCATCTGTATCCATTGGCTGCCAAGAAGAAGGCTCTCTGATGAAAATTGGATAAAGCACTGATCTATGAGTATAGCAGAATATCATTTGGAGTCATTTTATCACTATTTTGTAGACCACTAGTGTTTGGTTTTCCTTAGGTCTCTGGGCCTATCCAAACAATGTTGGGCATGGGTTTTCTCCTGTGGAGTTGGCCTTAAGTCAAATAAGACATTGGTTGGCTACTCCCACTAGTTCTGTGCTACCATGGAACTAGCATATTTTGCATGCAGGACAGATTGTAGATCAAAGGTTTTGTGGATTAGTTGGTGTCCACATTTCTCTTTTAGTAGCCTGCATAGTATCATCCCACACGAAAGAGACTTGAATGTAGGGTTGAGGGTCCCATCTAGGCAGTGTCTTGGCTTATCTATTTTCTTTTTTTTTTTTTTTTTTTTGCGGCAGGGTTTCTCTATAGCTTTGGTGCCTTTACTGGAAAAAGCTCTTGTAGACCAGGCTAGCCACGAACTCACAGAGATCCACCTGTCTCTGACTCCCAAATGCTAGGATTAAAGGCATGTGCCATGACTGCCCAGCTTTTGGCATATCCATTTTCAATGAGTTATGTGTGTGCTATTCCCCACAATGAGGCCCCATGGTCAGTTTGCAGTCCTGTTTTAGCAAAAGCCTGGACAGCTTGGAAACTTCCACAGGACCATTTTAGCCAACAACTCAATTAAATGTTAGACTGTTCCTCTACTGGAAGCCTTGCATGAATACAAGAGATGGCCAGTAGACACTCATTATCCTCCCTTACTAGGAGTCCTCATTAGGATTACCCTGAGAGATTACAGGAAATTTCCACGCCAGTAGGTTTATGCACTACCTGCCAAATGCTCCCCAATTACGGCCTTCTCGCCACACATTCTCAATTTCTACACCATACCCTGCATCTCTTCCTCCAATCCCCACCTATCTTGAATCTCTTTCTAAAATATATATTATCTTCCAATTGCAGGGAGATCCATGTATCCCTTTAGATGCCTCCTTTTATCTAAACTTCCTGTTTCTACATATTGTAACTTTATTGTCAATGACTTAACAGGTGATATCCACTTATAAGTGAATATGTACAGTGTTTGTCTTTTGGGTCTGGATTACCTCACTCAGGATGATTTTTATCTAGTTCTATCAATTTGTCAGCAAATTTCACAATATCATGTTTTTAACAGTTGAATAATACCCCATTGCATAAATGCACCACATTTTCTTATCCATTCTTCTGTGGAGGGACACCATGGTTATTTCCAATTTCTGCAATTCTAATATAAAAACAAAGAGAATGGTTGATCAAGTGTCCTTGTGGTAAAATTCAGTATCCTTTGGGTATATGGCAAGAGTAGTATAGCCAGATCTAGAGGTAGGTCAGTTCCCAATGCTACGAGGTACCACCATATTGATTTCCATATTAAGCACACAAGTTTGCAGTTCCATGAGCAACTGAGAATTGGTTCCCTTGCTCACTATCATGAGCTGTCACTTGCATTAGTGATTTTAGTCATTCTTGCAGGTATAAGATGGAATTTCAAAACAGTTTTGATTTCATTTTCCTGATGGCTAAGAATGTTGAATATTTCTTAGACTATTTCTCAACCGTTCGAGAATCCTCTGTTGAGATTTCTCTCTTTAGACCTTTACTCTATTTTAATTTCATTATTTGATTTGTTGATGTCTAGTTTCCAGAAATATATTAGATATGGAGTTAGAAAAATCCTTTTGCATTCTGTATACTGTTGCCTTGCACAATTGATGGTGTCCTTTGACTTACAGAATCTTTTCATTTTCTCAAGGTCCCCATTTATGAATTGTTGATCTTAGGAATGGCACTATTGGTATTCTGTTCAGAAAGTTATCTACCGTGTTTCAGGCTAGTCTCCATTCCCTCTTCTCTCATGGTCATGTATCTAGCTTTATGTTGAGGTCTTTGATACATTTTGGACTTGAGTTTTGTACGTGGTGATAAATATTGATCTATTTTCATTCTTTTACATTTAGCCATCCAGCTTGAACAGAACCATTTGTTGAAGATGCTGCCTTTTTAACAGTGTTTATTTCTGGCACCTTTATAAAAAATCAGATGTCTGAATATTATGTGATATTTTGATTGTTTTCTGACAATTAAAGCTTGCTTGGATTCAGAGCACAAAGCTAGCCACTAGCTGATCTAAATTAACCATAGAGATTTGGAGGACTGTAGACAGAGAGGAGACCAGAAGTTGTAAGGTGGGGTGGAAAGAGGATGTTGGTCTTTTGGGAAGAAGGAACTAGAGAAATAGGAGGCAACTGGAGGCCACTTCATGCTTCTCTGATCATTCAGGTTATTACCTCAATATCTGATTTATAAATTTTTATTGATAATGATTAATTATATTAATGCTTCATCTGTATGTGTGTCAATATATAATTGAATCTTCAATTCTGTCCCATTGATCAATTTGTCTGATTTTTATGCCAATGCCATGTGGACTTTATTACTATGACTCTGTAGTAGACCTTGCAGTCAGGAATGGTGATACCTCTTTTATTGTATAGGATTGTTTTAGATATCCTGGAGGTCATTTTTCCATATGAAGTTAAGAGTTGCATTGTCAAAGTTTGTTAAAAAAATTGTGTTGAAATTTTGATGAGGCTTGTCTTGAATCAATAAATTGTTTTGGGTATGATGGCCATTTTTGCCATGTTAATCGTACCTACCCATGAACATGGGGGGTCTTTCCATATTCTGATATCTTCTTTAATTTTTTTCATCAAAGACTAGTTTTTGTCAAACAAGTGTGTCAGTTGAATGACTAGATTTACCCCAAGATAATTATTTTTATTATTTGAGGTTATTGTGAATGGTGTTTTCCTGATTTCTGCCTCAGTCCATTTGTATATAGGAAGGCTACCTTTTTTAACTTAATCTTTTATCCAGAAACTTTGGAGAAAGCTTTTTCTTAGTTGTAAAAGTTCTCTGGTCAAATTTTGTGGATCATTTATATATGCTATCATAACATCTGTGTATAATGATATTTTGACTTCTTACTTTTCAGTTTGTATCCCCTTGATCTCTGTCACTTGTCATATTGTTCAAAATAAAACTTCAAGCATCATAGTGAACAGATATGTGGAGAGTAGAAAACCTTGACTTGATGCTAATTTAAGTGTAATTTCTTTGAGTTTCTCACCATTAAATTTGATATTGGCTATACGCTATTTGCAAATAGTCTTTTTTTTATCATTAATCTCTCCAAGACTTTTATTATAAAGGGGAACTGGAGTATGACAAAAGCCTTTCTTGCATGTAATGGGGTGATCATATGTTCTATTTTTCTTTAAGTTTGTTTATAAGTAAAATTTACTGAATTTTGTATATGGGACTATCTTTTCATCTCTGTAATGAAGCCTGCTTGATCATGGTCACTGATGTGTTTGATATGTTCTTGAATTCAGTTTGCAAGTACTTTGTTGAGTATTTTTTTCTTCAATGTTCATAAGGAAAATTTTATCTGGTGAACATTATGTAGTTTGGGTATCCGGGTAACTGTGACTTCATATAATGAATTTGTCTTTTTTTTTCTATTTTGTCGATAATTAGAGGAGTACTGGTGTTAACTCTTCATTTAAAGTGTGATAGATTTTGTTTTTTGCTAACACCATCTGGCCCTGGGTCTTTTTGCTTGGTAGACTTTTAATTAGTGCTTCTAATTCAGTAGAATTTATAGCTTTATTTATTTGTCTGATCTTGCTTCAACTTTTTAAGTTGTACCAATAAAGAAAACTACACATTTCTTGTAGATTTTCAATTTTTAGAGTATAGGTTTTTAAAGTATGATCTAATGATCCTGTGGATCTCCTCACATTTTGTTGTTATTTTCCTGCTTTTTTACTGATTTTGTTTATTTGGATAGTTTCTCTACATATTTTAGTTAGTTTGAATAAGGTTTTGTGTATGTTGTTGGTTTTCTCAAGGGACCATCTCTTGGTTTTATTGATTCTTTGTACTGTTTTCTTTTTTTTATTTTATTGATTTCTGTCTTCACTTGGATAATTTCTTGAGATCTACTTCTCTTGTTTGTGCTTTATTTGTTTCTAGAGATGTCGGATGCACTTTTAATTAGCTAGTAATAGACCTCTACAATTATTTTATGTAGGCACTGACTGCTATTAACTTTCCTCTTACTATCACTTTCACTGTGTCCCTTAAGTTTAGGTATGTTGTGTATTCATTTTCCTTGAATTCTAAAAAAAAATATTTAATTTCTTTATTTCTGTCTTGACCCATTTTCATTAAGTAGAGAGTTGTTCGGTTTTCATCAGTGTGTAGGCTTTCTTTTGTTTCTGTTGTTGTTGAAATCCAGCTTTAATCCATGGCGGTCTGATAATATACAGAGTGCTTTTCAATTTTCTTGACCATTTTGCCAAAAGCAAATTACAGATACAATAAATGCCAGTCAAAATCTGACAACATTCTTCACAGAAATAAAAGAAAAAATCCTTAAATTCACATGGAACCACAAAAGACCTAAAATAAAAATAGCAATCTTGGTGACAAAGAACAATGCTAGCTAGATTGTCATTACAGATTTCAAGATATGTTACAGATGTATATTAATCCAGAACAGTATGTTTCTGGCACAGAATAGAAAAGTAGACTATTAGAAAAATATAGAAAACCCCAAAATAAATATGTGTTACTACTAGAATCAACTAATATTTAATAAAAATGCCAAATATACACACTTTAGAAATAACAAAACCTTCAGAAAATGGTGCTGAGCAAAGAATGTCCACATGAGGAAAAATGAAATAGAACCCTTGTCTATTAGTCTGCATAATATTCAATCCATACTACCAATGATCTCAAAGTTAAGCCTAAGATGCTGAAACTGCTAGATAAATGCACAGGCAGTATTCTACAAAATATAAGTGTAGGAGTTTCTGATTAGACTTTATTTGTCCGGGAATAAAGGTCAGTAATTGACAAGTGGAATGCCATGAAATTTAAAAGCTTATAAACAACTAATGAAACAATCAAGTGAAGCAGAAGCCCACAAGATAGGGGAGAATCTTGTGCCAGCTATTCTTCTCACAGAGGATGGGTACCCAGAATATATGCAACCCCCCTTAAGTAACAAACAATCAAGAAAACAAACTACACAGTTAAAAAAATAAAAATGAATGTGAAATATTAAAAAAAAAACTTCAGCATTTATCGCATTGGGGGAATGCAAATTAAAACAACTTTGAGATTTCATGTCACCCAGTCAGAATGTCTAATGTCAAGAAAGCAAACAACAATAAATCCTAGAGAGAATTTGGTAAAAGGGGAACCCTTAATTCCTGTTGGTGGGATTGCAAACTTCACTATCCACTATGGAAGCCAAAGTTGAAATTTTTCATAAAGCTCACAGTTGATCTCCCATATGATCCTGCTGTACACCCCTTAGCACATGCCCAAAGGGATTGATATCCCACTCCACAGACACTTACTTAACCATGTTTCTTTTTCCTCTGTTCACAAAGTCTAGGAAATGGAAATAACCTAAATAGCTTTGAACTGATGAATGGATAATGAGAATGTACTACATATTCATAATAGAACCCTGTTCAGCTTTATAAAAGAAATGAAGTAATTATACTTGCAGGTGAATTGGAAGATCTAGAAAATATTATATTGAGTAAGGTAATGAACACCCAGAGAAACAAAAGATACTTTTTCCCTCTTGTCTGTATTTCCAAGCTCCAAACCTGCAGATTTGAGACTATAACATTGAATAATCTCAGGAAAAGAAAAGGAAACCATGTAGTAGGGAAAGGAGTTGTAGAAGGAGGAATGACAGAATACAAACTGATATGATAAAGGAACTGCTAAAAGTGGTGGGTAGAGTTGTGACTGGATAGAAAGGAGACAGGACAATACAGAAGAGTATTGTAACTGTAGATAGAAATAAATAAGGATGTTTAAAAAGCTTTAGAGCATCATAGTTACTTAAAATTACAAAGAATAAATATAAATACAAATGAATACATACAAGAATATAATATAGAATACTGTATATGTGTGTGCATACATGTAGGGGTCTGTGTGTGTGTGTGTGTGTGTGTGTTTGTGTGTGTGTTATTCCATTTGGAATGATAATAATTTCCCCAAGTGCCATAGAGTATCTAACAAAAATTCTAGTAGTAGGCAGGAAACACCTCCTTTCAAGTTGTTGGTCAGAGAAGTCCAACAGATCCCTAAAATACTGTAGGTCACACTGTATCCTTTGCTGATTCCCAGAAATTGAATATAAATCCCTTTATTGAAGAAAATATTCACTTTTGATGGTTTACTTGGAAGAGTCAAGCTGTTTCATACGGAAAGAAAATCTTCCTCTTTGAAATCTGGTTTCCCTAGTACTATAAAGATCTATGAAATCTGTCAAGGTAAGACAGTATCCAAGTCTTCCTCAGCTGTGAGACCCATAAAACACAATAATGAGCAGCATTGCGCTGATGTCGTGGAAACCAACAACTGTCAAATAGTTTTGAGTTGCACTCAAAACAAAAAACAGGTCTGGTACTGGAAGCCTACTCAACAACCTATGAATACTGATATTTTGATTCTCCTTTACCCTGTTACTGGCAATTTCCTAAAGCAGGATAATTCCTAACTGCATTCTAAATCCTTTTCCTTATCCCCACAGATAAGTGTAGCTCTCAGCCCTCATGACAGAAGTTTCTTTCTGCAACAAACAAAGACCATCACAGAAAGCCGTATCTGGTGAAAATACAGAAAATAACTAACCATGGGGTTCTCAGACCCATGTTACATGAACAATCTAACCTCTACACCAACATTTAGGGGGGAAAAGATTCTATGAGCCAGAGAACCAGGAAATCTATTATAAAAATGTCTTTTAAATATAACACAGGGAAGCTACAGGAATGAAATATCAACAATATTGCTTTCTAAGTAAAAACCGAACAATGACAGCACCAACTTGTATGCCAATGTGGATGGGGTAAATCTCATGGTTTCTATATAAGGAGTTATAGACAGTCAATGATTAATCAGGGAGGGAGAATAAATCTTCCCCAGGAATGAGCTCCATAATTGGTTATCTTGCCTCAAGTAGCTGGCCCATATACATATAAATATTTACAGAATATTATAATATATATCACTAAACACCTTAGGCAGATTTGTATTTGCTTTTTGTCACTGTATTTTTATCACAATAACAGACATAAAACTAGAACAGTGTGTGTATATATATATATATATATACACACACACACACATATTATATATATTATATATGACAGGTACATGCTTAGCACAATACTTGGTTGGAAAATCACATAGCAATGGGATCCACAATGCCTTTATTTAAAATGCAAATGCATGAGCAAGATAAATATATGCTTTGTTAGAATACAATAAAAAATATATCTTTCATAGCTAGTACTTTGACTATGTAAAAATTTATTGTAGACTCATTAACTAATTCTTAAACCATAAGAGTTTTCATTTCTTTCTTCCAGGGAATGAAAACTGTTGTAAAGCAAAATTCCCCATATAGTTCCTAAAAAGTAAGGAATCATGCAATTGTTGAGCTTTTTTTTATCTTATTTTCAGCTATTTTTGTTTATGCATAATGTGCAAATAAGTAGTATAATAATCTAAATGCACAGAGAATGCTAACTGCTATGTTCTGTACATATATTCCTAAGGAAATGCTGTTTTTTTATTTTTACAGCAATTAAAATTTATGCAACACATATAACCTTGCTCTGGGCACTAGAGACAAAATCTTAGGTTTTCAGGGTAAAGCAATAGTTCAAGCCAATGGAAAGATTGATAATGTGTAGATGCTTTTATGCTTCCTGTTCTTTGTCTTATGGCAACTACGAACATTTCACTGAATGCTAGTGCCTGTGGAGAGAATAATGTCACCTCTGTTGACCTTTGAAAATGGTAGTTGACTTAGCCCAGCAGCAAGATAGTGATTTTGAAAACACTGCGTGAGTCAGGGGAGAATATTTTCCTGCAGCGTATCTTGCGTCTTTGTACAATATCACGTTCATAAAGTCAGTCACTGTTAAGTCAGTCAATCAAGGATGTATCGATTGCTGGCATGGCATGAGGCAACACACACTGAGAACTCTCACTTGTTTCTGTGAAATTGCCATAGTATCAAAGAGTGTACTTTTCAGCTTCAAATGGAAGAGCAGCTAATCCAGATAAACAGCAAAGTTGCCGTTAAAAAACAGTCAAAATTGCTAGGAAAAAAGCTAGGACAGGTAAACACTCCAATTTAATTATTTTCCTTCAAAATCTTCCAAAGCTAAATGCTGCTATTGTAAAACATGATCAATTTGAACAGCAATTTGTTGAAAGGAGTGAAGCAAATAAAACTATGATTGGAGGTTGTGAGGGGGGATGTAATCAATACAAAATTAGCAATCTTTCTTATCAAAATGACATCGTCTAAGATTGATCTAACTAAAGTTATAGATGAATAGCTCACTGAGAGTTTGAATACATCATAAACTGTGTAAGAGCAAGAAATTGGAAGAGCGCCAAGCCAAGCATCACACTCAAGCAAAATGTTTAGATGATTAGTTTTTAAATACAAACTAATGGGTTTCATGATAGCATTTTCATACATAATTTGTTCTTGTTCTTTCCTCTCATCCAGTTTTATCCCTCATGCTCCTCAAACTTCCACTCTTCCAATAGTCCTTTTCTGTTACCGTGTCACAAATGAACTTATTTTGTTGGTTTGAATGCTAATGTTCTGCATAGGCACAAATACTTTAATATATGTTCCCAAGTTTAAGGTACTGTTTGAGAAGATAGTGCAGGACTGCTAGAGGAAGCATGCCACAGGAGAGGCCGCCTTTGAGAGTTCACAGTCTGCTGTTACTTCCAGTTCGAACTTTCTGCTTCATGCTTGCAATTGAACATGTGCTCTCTCAGTTTCCCGTTCTAGTTTCTGCTGCCATTCTTTCAATGCCATGAAGAACACTTCCTCTGAAACTCTAAGTCAAATAAAGTCTTCTTCTATAAACTATATTGGTCAGAGTACTTTATCAGAGCAAGAAAAGCGCAGTGAATGCAGAAGTTTGTGCAGGAGAAAGGCCCGGTGCTGTCAAGAAGTTAATAATGTTTCTTGGGGAAATATGGAACATTTTGGAATTTGGTTGGGCTGAAAAAGTGATTGAGTATTGAAAGAAAAGCAATCTGTAGAGGCTCTGCTCCGGAGTTTTCAAGGGGAAGCAACGGCAATAGCAACAAGGACAGAGGCCATTCCTACATTTTGTCAAATAATTTGTCTGCCTTCCGCCTTTGTTCTGATTCCTTGTTTAAGGCTCGATTAGAGTAGTGGCCTAATCAACTCTTCTCAGATTGGTGACTACCCTAATTTTTATCAGAGATACTTTACACAGTAATGGAGGGAAACAGATGCAGAGATTCACGCCAAGCACTGGGCTGAGCTCTGGTAGTCTTGATGAAGAAAGGGAGGAGGGATTGTACAAGCCAGTGGGGGTCATGAGGAGAAACCCACAGAGACAGCAGACCTGGACTCTCAGAGTTCCTGGACCCTGGACCAACAATTAGGGAGCCCCCATGTGATAGACCTAGGCCCTCTGTATGTGTGTGACAATCTTGTAGCTTGGTGTCTTTGTAAAGCTCCTGGCAGTGAAATCAGCACCTGTCCTTGGCACTTAAGCTGGTTTTTGAGAACCGGTTTCCCTTACAGGATTACCTTGACTAGCTTTTTTGCAAGGGGAGGAACTCAGTCCTGCCTCAACTTGATGTGCCATCTTTTGTTCACACTCATGGGGATGCCTGCCCCTTTCTGAGTGGAGACTGGGGAGTGGGAGGGGAGGGTAAATGGGAAGGCAAAGCGGGGTGGGACTGGCAGGAGAAGGGGGGGGACTGTGGTCGGTATTTAAAATAAATGAAAAAAGTGCCATTAAAACAAAATAAAATAAAGAAATAAAAAAGAGTAATGGCCTAATTTCTTTGGGAAAGGAAATTGAGTCTGTGGTATAGCTGTTACTGATGACAGTTATGTTGACAGTTTAAAAAAATGAGGCAGAAAAGGACACAATGCATATTTCAGAGAGGAAAGAAGCTTAATAATGGGGCTCAGCATGTATTTAAGGAAAGGCTGGAACTGCTAAGGGGATGAGGACAATGAAGAGGTTACCTGCTCTTCACTGGAATTGTAAAGTTATCCCAAGGGCAAGCATTCAACCCAGCAAAGTTTCCAGTTTGGGAAAAGAAGAAAAAGCCTGCTAATGAGTTTTCTGCTCCCTAGCAACCACAGAAAAAGACAGTTTCTGCTAATGTGATTCAAAGGTCAGAATTTGTTCCCTAGCTGGAAGTTGAAGTTGCCAATATCTGTCCTGCACATGATACTGTCTACATGTGAAAACGTAGAGTGGAAGTGTATTATTGACTCTTCTCCCATGGTTTCAGAAAGCCTCTTAGACTTTGCAGTGTGTGTGTCCAGGGAGTTCGTCTAGGAAGGCCCAGCGAGGAAAGAGAGTTCATTGTGTAAAGGAGTGAAAAACCAGTCAAAGTTGTGGAGACCCCCAAGATATTGAAGATGCCTGAGTTCTTAGATACTTGCCAAGAAGACCTTAATAATGGAGAGTAGAACCAGCCCAAGAAGGAGAAGTGTGTTACAGGCAGCAAAGTTAGAGGGAAAGAACCATGTAAGCCTTTTGAAATTAAAGTCCTAGAAATCAGATAGTTGAGCTGCAGAATTTGGTGTTGATGTAGTCTAGCACTACATCATGCCCCCATTTTTCCTTGCCTTATGTGATTTCCAGTTCTACTCATTTTCATGAAAAAAATATGATTTCATTTCAGCTTATGACTATAAGTACCATGGTTTTCTATTTACTGATGATAAATATTTAGGTTAGATTCATTCTTTAGCTTATTAAGTAGCAATCAATATAAATATGTATCTTTTTAGTACCCTGATTTAGAGTCCTTTATGTAAATATTCATGACTAGTGCAGTCCTGTAATATGATAGTTACATAGTTTTTGAGGAATTAGCCCACTGATTTACATAGTGGCTCTTCTAATAGACTTCCATGCCAGCAATGTTTAAAGAGGTTCCCTTTATCCATATGTTCACAAGCACTTATTGTTTTCATGGTGATTGTTTTCTGAATGGAGTAAGATGCAACTTTTGAAATAAAATATGTCTACTAATTATTTGAGAATCTTATATATGTATAGAATGTATTTTGATATTAAACCCCAATTCTCCTTAACTTTTCTCAGATGTACTCCACCTTCTCCCAACTTCACGTCCCCCATCTGCTTATACCCATTATTAGTCCAATGTTTGCTAAGATATTAAGGAATGTGTGGCCATTAAATAGAGACATAGTTGACTTATCAGGGACTATACTTTGTAACTGGCCTTTTTTTTCAGACAAAACATTTCAATCATATCCTTTCCCCTACCACAGCTCCTTCCAGATTCTCCTGACTTTCCTACCCAACCAACTTCATGTTCTTTTTCTTGAAAATAGTCAAAACAAACAATTTCTTTAACAGACAAAATAGTATCAAAACAAAACAGGAAAGTTGTATATAAGATAAATATGGCATGTATTGTGTGTTGGTCAACAATTCTTGAGCATGGAAAGCAGCAGATATACACAGTGTCACACAATGGAAGGAAACTTATTTTCCCTTTCTCAGCTTGTATAGGTTGCAATTAGCTTTGTTAGAGGTGCAACTTTGCTGGTTCCCCTTCTCTGTGACTTTTGTCTGATTTGAACCCATGAAAGTCTTGTGCATGCTAGAAAAGTCTCTGTGAATTCATACTAGCATCCTGTATATGTTTTGTAGGTTCTTGGCCTATTCTTTTGTTTTATTATTGTTAATTATTTTCTCATTTCTTTTTTGCCCTGACCACAGCTTCCCTTCCTTGCCTTCCCCATCAACCCCCTCTACCTCCAATCTGCCCTTACGCTTGGCTCTTTATTAATCTTATATTTTAATATTTATGTTAAGTTTCTGGCTTGAAATTTTACCATAAGACATAAAGACAAAGAACAAAAGAACTCTAATGAGGATGCTCCTGTTTATTAACCAATGAGCATAAATCTAGCTGTTCACAGAAAATGCCATAAATAACCTAAATATACAGCATCTCACCTGAATTCTTTTAGAGACAATAAATCTCCAAGTCTCTTGACAACCCATTGTTTAAAGGATATCTATTTACCTCTTTTCAAGGAGACATTTCTTTTATCATTATAAATATCCATGTTATTTTGAAAATGCAAAACCAATTTGACATTCTTCCTCCAATTACTCAGAAGTAACAGATACATGTCAGAAAGGAATGTTATGTAATTTGAGTTATTTTGCTTGGTATTCACTCATATAGATTATATAATTTATCTGATGCTGAAATTTGGATTCTTTTTTTTTTAATTGAGAAAAGGAGAAAAAAACAACAACAAAAACAAAAAACAAGCTTCCACCTCCTCCCAGCCTCCCATTTCCCTCCCCCTCCTCCCACCCTCTCCCCCTGCCCCCACTCCTCTCCACCTCCCTCTCCAGTCCACAGAGCAGTCCGGGTTCCCTGCCCTGTGGTATGTCCTAGGTCCTCCCCCCTCGGTCCATATCTAGGAAGGTGAACATCCAAACTGCCTAGGCTCCAACAAAGCCAGCACATTAAGTAGGATCAAAACCCCGTGACATTGTCCTTGGCGTCTCATCAGCCATCATTGATCGCCATGTTCAGAGAGTCCAGTTTTATCCCATGGTTTCTCGGTCACAGTCCAGCTGGCCTTGGTGAGCTCTCAGTAGATCAGCTCCACTGTCTCAATGGGTGGGTGCACCCCTCGTGGTCCCGACTTCATTGCTCATGTTCTCCCTCCTTCTGCTCCTCATTGGGACCTTGGGAGCTCAGTCCAGTGCTCCAGTGTAGGTCTCTGTCTCTATCTCCATCCATCACCAGATGAAGGTTCTATGATGATATGCAAGATATTCATCAGTATTGCTCTAGGATAGGGTCATTTCAGGTTCCCTATCCTCAGCTGCCCAAGGAACTAACTGGGAACCTCAGCTTTGGCACCTGGGAGCCCCTCTAGGGTCAAGTCTCTTGCCCACCCTAAAGTGGCTCCCTTAACTAAGAATTGTGGTTCCGTGCTCCCCTATCCACCCTTCCTTTATCCCAATCCTCCTGTTTCCCCAAGTCCCCCCCTCCTTCCCTTCTACCTTTTCTCTCCCAATCTCCCCTTACCCCCATCCCACCCCACCCCCAAGATCCCAATTTTCTCCCCGGCAATTTGGTCTATTTCCCTTAGCCAAGAGGATAACTATATGTTTTTCCATGGCTTCACCTTCTTACTTAGCTTCTTTAGGTTCACCTATTGTAGACTCTGTGACCCTTATTTATGGCTAGAAACCAATTATGAGTGAGTACATCCCATGTTCATCTTTTTGTGTCTGGGACACCTAACTCAGGATAGTGTTTTCTATTTCCATCTATTTGCATGCAAATTTCGAGAAGTCATTGTTTTTTACCGCAGCGTAGTACTCTAGTGTCTATATATTCCATACATTCTTCATCCATTCTTCCATTGAAGGGCATCTAGGTTGTTTCCAGGTTCTGGCAATTACAAATAATACTGCTATGAACATAGATGAACAGATGCTTTTTACTATGATAGGGCATCTCTTGGGTGTATTCCCAGGAGTGGTAGTGCTGGATCCTGGAGAAGGGTGATCCTGAATTTCCTTTAGAAACCATCACACTGATTTCCAAAGTGGTTGCACAAGACTGCATTCCCACCAGCAATGGATGAGGGTACACTTTCCTCCAAAGCCTCTCCAGCAAAGGCTATCCTTGGTGTTTTTGACTTTAGCCATTCTGACAGGTGTAAGATGAAATCTCAAAGTTGTTTTGATTTGCATTTCCCTGATTGCTAAGGAAGTTGAGCACGACCTTAAGTGTCTTTTGGCCATTTGAACTTCTTCTGTTGAGAACTCTCTGTTCAGTTCAGTGCCCCATTTTTTAATTGGGTTAATTAGCATTTTAAAGTCTAGTTTCTTGAGTTCTCTATATATTTTGGAGATCAGACCTTTGTCTGTTGTGGGGTTGGTGAAGATCTTCTCCCAGTCAGTAGGTTGCCTTTTTGTCTTAATGAAAGTGTCCTTTGCTTTACAGAAGCTTCTCAGTTTTAGTATGTCCCATTTATTCAATGTTGCCCTTAATGTCTGTGCTGCTGGGGTAATACATAGGAAGCGATCTCCTGTGCCCATCTGTTGTAGGGTATTTCCCACTTTCTCTTCTATCAGGTTCAGTGTTTTCGGGCTGATATTGAGGTCTTTAATCCATTTGGACTTGAGTTTTGTGCACGGTGATAGATATGGGTCAATTTTCATTCTTCTACAGGTTGACATCCAGTTGTGCCAGCACCATTTGTTGAAGATGCTTTCTTTCTTCCATTGTATACTTTTAGCTCCTTTATCGAAAATGAGGTGTTCATAATATTGTGGGATAAAATCCGGGTCATCTATACGATTCCATTGGTCAACTTCTCTGTTATTTTTTTTTTTTTTGGATTTTTCGAGACAGGGTTTCTCCGTAGTTTTGGTTCCTGTCCTGGAACTACCTCTTGTAGACCAGGCTGGCCTCGAAGTCACAGAGATCCGCCTGCCTCCGCCTCCCGAGTGCTGGGATTAAAGGCGTTTGCCACCACCGCCAGGCTAACTTCTCTGTTTTTATGCCAGTACCACACTGTTTTCATTACTGTAGCTCTGTAATAGAGTTTGAAGTCAGGGATGGTAATGCCTCCAGAAGTTCCTTTATTGTATAGGATTGTTTTGGCTAACCTTGGTTTTTTGTTTTTCCATATAAAGTTGATTATTGTCCTCTCCAGATCTGTGAAGAATTTTGATGGAATCTTGATCTATAAATTGCCTTTGGTAGAATTGCCGTTTTTACTATGTTGATCCTCCCAGTCCAAGAGCAAGGGAGGACCATTCATTTTTTGGTATCCTCTTCAATTTCTTTCTTCAATGCCTTAAAGTTCTTGTCAAATAGATATTTCAGTTCCTTGGTTAGATTTACCCCAAGAGGGCAACTGATTTTTGGAGTTGGTCTTGTATCCTGCCACATTACTAAAGCTGTAAAAGTTCTTTGGAGGCGTTTTGGGGGTCGCTTAATTACACTATCATATCATCTGCGAATAACGAAAATTTAGCTTCTTCCTTTCCAATTCGAATCCCCTTGATCCCATTATGTTGTCTTATTGCTATTGCTAGAACTTCAAGCACTATATTGAAGAGGTATGGCGAGAGTGGACAGCCTTGTCGTGTTCCTGAGTTAAGTGGGATGGCTTTGAGTTTCTCTCCGTTTAATTTGATGTTAGCTGTCTGCTTGCTGTATTTAGCTTTTATTATATTTAGGTATGACCCTTGTATCCCTAATCTCTCCAAGACTTTTAACTTAAATGGATGTTGAATTTTGTCAAATGCTTTTTCAGCATCTAATGAAATGATCATATGTTTTTTTTCTTTCAGTTTATTTATATGCACAATTACAATGATAGATTTTCGTATGTTGAACCAGCCCTGCATCTCAGGAGTGAAGCCTACTTGATCATAATAGATCATTTTTCGGATGTGTTCTTGGATTTGGTTTGCCAGTATTTTGTTGAGGATTTTTGTGTCGATATTCAGGAGTGAGATTGGCCAGTAATTCTCTTTCCTGGTTGAGTCTTTGTGTGGTTTTGGTATCAGAGTAACTGTAGCTTCATAAAAGAAATTTGGTAATGACCCTTCTGTTTCTATATTGTGGAATACATTAAGGAGTATAGGTATTAGCTCTTCTTGGAAGTTCTGGTAGAATTCCGCATTGAAACCATCTGGTCCTGGGCTTTTTTTGGTAGGGAGGTTTTTGATAACAGCTTCTAATTCTTCGCGACTGACAGGACTGTTTAGATTGTTCACCTGGTCCTGGTTTAATTTTGGTAAATGGTATTTATCTAAAAAGGTGTCCATTTCTTTTACATTTTCCAGTTTTGTGGCATACAGGCATTTGTAGTAAGATCTAATGACTCTCTGAATTTCCTCTGTGTCTGTGGTTATGTCCCCCTTTTCATTTCTGATCTTATTAATTTGCGTGTTCTCTCTCTGTCGTTCGATTAGTTTGGATAGGGGTTTATCAATCTTGTTGATTTTCTCCAGGAACCAGCTTCTTGTTTCATTGATTCTTTGTATTGTTTTCTGTGTTTCTATTTTGTTGATTTCAGCACTCAGTTTGATTAATTCCAGTCTTCTACTCTTCCTAGGTGAGTCTGCTTCTTTTTTTTCTAGAGCTTTCAGGTGGGCTGTTAAGTCTCCAATATGTGCTTTCTCTGTTTTCTTTAGATGGGCACTTAGTGCTATGAACTTTCCTCTTAGGACTGCTTTCATAGTGTCCCATAAGTTCGAGTATGTTGTTTCTTTATTTTCATTGAATTCAAGGAAGACTTTAATTTCTTTCTTTATTTCTTCCTTAATCCAGGTATAGTTCAGTAGTTGACTGTTCAGTTTCCATGAGTTTGTAGGCTTTCTGGGGGTAGAATTGTTGTTGAATTCTAACTTTAATCCATGATGATCTGATAAGACACAGGTGGTTACTAATATTTTTTGTAACTCTGGAAGTTAGCTTTGTTACCGAGTATGTGGTCAATTTTCGAGAAGGTTCCATGATCTGCAGAGAAGAAGGTATATTCTTTCCTCTTTGGGTGGAATAATCTATAGATGTCTGTTAAGTCCATTTGCTTCATTACCTCCATTAATTCTCTAATTTCTCTGTTAGGTTTCTGTCTGATAGACCTGTCCATTGGTGAGAGAGGAGTGTTGAAGTCTCCTACTATTAGTATGTGCAGTTTGATGGCTGCCTTGAGTTTTAGTAATGTTTCTTTTATGTACGTGTGTGCTTTTATATTAGGGGCATAGATATTTAGGATTGAGACTTCATCCTGATGAATTGTTCCTGTTATGAGTATAATATGACCCTCTCCATCTCTTCTGATTGATTTAAGTTTGAAGTCAACTTTGTTAGAGATTAGTATGACCACACCTGCTTGTTTCTTAGGTCCATTTGCTTGATAAGCCTTTTCCCAGCCCTTTACTCTGAGTAGGTGCCTGTCTTTGTGGTTGAGGTGTGTTTCTTGTAGACAGCAGAACGTTGGATCCTGTTTTCTTATCCAATCTCTTAGCCTGTGCCTTTTTATAGGTGAGTTGAGCCCATTGATATTAAGTGATATTAATGACCAGTGGTTGTTAAGTCCGGTCACTTTTTTAGTAGTAGGGTTTGTGTGTTTTCCTTCTTTGAGTTGCGCTGGTGAAGGGTGAAGATGTCTGAGTTATTGTGGTCATTGTTGTACTCCTTGGTTAGTGATTTTCCTTCTATTATTTTTTGTAAGGCTGGATTTGTGGCTATGTATTGTTCAAATTTGTTTTTACACTGGAAAATTTTGTTTTCTCCATTTATTGAAATTTGGATTATTACAAAAGCTTACATCTATCGTCTTCGGAGTCTTCAAGTACAAACTCTATTAAAGAGATACTATTGCTGCTTGAGAGCCTCTACTGATAAATATATTTATATGGATATTTTTTGGCTCAGAAGCAGCCAATCATTTTTAATTAAAACAAAATAAAACAAAAAGATGATCATGAATTGAATTTCTGGCAGAAATTTCCCATATAAGGAGTGTCTCAGAATCAAAGTAGTGATCAAGTCCAATTCCTAGCAATTGCATATTTTTAATGGAAAACAAAGACAACATATAAATGAAACAAGTATTTTTGACTAATTTAACATTCCAAGCTTCCAAATATTCACCCCATTTAGTGTATCATAATTCTTATTAAAATCTCTGTATTATATGAAAGAAAAACTAGTATGTAAAAATAATAATTTTACATTTAACTCAAACCAAAGGGCCATAGGAAATGTGGTCATAAATATTGTTGCTACTTAGAATAATATTTCTTAAAGCCGGGTATCAATTTTAGAGTTACTATAATATATACCCATTCATGTCTACATAAATATATAGCTATCATTGTACACATAGAAAACTATCAGTAAACTTATACTATAAGCTATAGAACAAATTCAATAATAATCATGGTAAGTTTGCCACTTGGTTAATATAATATGCTGTATTATATAATTTTTATTCCAAATGTTGAGATTGGAGGATGTCTCAACAGTGTAGTTGGCATTTTCTTTAGACCACTATCCTGCGGCCAAATAAAGACACACAGACTTGTTATTAATTATTGTGCTTGGCCTTAGCTTAAGTTTTTCCCACTGGCATTTTGATCTTAATTCAACCTGTTTCTATTCATCCACATTTCGACTTGCATCTTTTTACCTTTCTTTCATTTTGTATTTTCTACTTTCCTACTTCCTCCGTGTCTGGCTGGTTGGTCTCTGGCAATTCCCTGTAGTGCCCTTTTCTTTTTTCCTCTTTTATCTTGAGCTGAAATCCTTCTTGCTACTAATTCTCCCTGCTTAGAAGTTCTGCTGATACCTCTGTCTTGCTATTGGCAGGTCAGCTTTTTATTAGACTAATCTGGTGCCTTAGGCAGACAAGGTAAAACAACAAAACATCTTTACATGATTTAACATATCTTACAGTTACATAGATAAACAAATATTCATAAGCAAATACATCACTTCTTTTCATAGTTAAACAAATGCAACATATCTTTGCATTGTTAAACAAATATTCTAAAACAAACAGTTAAAAAATATTTGGTGCTCTTGTAGAGGACCTGGATTTGGTCCTCAACACCCTCAATAGCTTACATTTTTTTTCTGTAAAAATGAATATATATTATATCACAAAGTTAACTCTAGGAATATATATATATATATATATATATATATATATATATTCATATGTCATATTCCCATTTTGTGGTAAGAAAATGTTATAAGCCATACTTCAGAGGAATTCTGATGAGCTTTCAATTGTATTTATGGATTTATTCAAGGAAAAACAGTATCTCCTATACAAAATAGGAGTATATTTACACATTCTTTTAAAAGTTACTTTCATTGTAAAGTATTTACACAAATCTTGTTAGGTTTATGTTACATTGTTTATTATTTGCACATTGAATTGATATGCTGGTTATAATACACTTTAAAATAATTTATGTAAAAGTGTGAAATTTATTACTTTATCTAAAACAACGGATATTTCAATAGTGGGAGGAAATTTATCCAAAGTGTAAAACTTCATAATTTCTCTATATTCACTCTTGCAGAGATAAACACACAAGTGAATAAATTAAGAAAAAAAAATTCTCAACAAAGAATATAGACACTCCATGCATCAGGGAACAAAATTCTCATGTGATTTATTTTTGCTACAGTAATGCCATCAACGTTTATATTTCTAATATTTCCATTATTCATACTGTTATATGCGATGAACTACAACCATAAATATGCATTTATAATAACTAAGAGTGGCTATCAAGATGACTCAGGGGTTAAGAACACAGACTGTTTTTCCCCATAAGTTTCCACTCTTCTGACCAAGGCTCTGTGTCTGTTCTGCATAAGTTACAACTCAAACACATAAGGTATCACCATGGTGAGCCTGCTGACACTTGATACTCCAGATGTATCATCTCAGTATATACTTGTGCTTTAGGTACTAGCTCAGCCTCCATACAGAGCTGCCTTCCACCTTTTACCCTAGACATGCTGTAGCTCACTATACACTCCTTCTTATTGTTTAGTCCCATGACTGTATCTGCACTTAATGTATGGGTAGCAATGGAGCAGTGAATGTGCCCACACTCTAGACACTAGTGTCATTATCACCTGATACAATTTCTTGCACAAAAATTTGTGCTTCGGATCTCTGCTCTTTAGCCACTCATATTTATCATTGATCAGATGAATTTGTTATCACACTATAGGATGCTCTGCAAATGAGATATGGTAACAATTGCTATGGCTTCAACAGTAAATCTCAATTAAGAGAAAATAGAATCAGAGAAATCTTTTATTTTTATTGTCATTATCTTTTTCATTTACTTTTAAAACAATATTTTCTCATTTTACATACCAATACCAGCTTCCTCTCTCTCTTTTTATCCCACAACCTTTCACCCACCCTACCCACTATCGACACCTCAGAGAGGGTAAGGTTTCATATGGAGAGTCAACAAAGTCTGACATATCTCTTTGATGCAGAACCAAGCCCCTCCTCCATTTCTAGGATGAGCAAGGTATCCTTCCATAGAGAATGTGCTCCAAAAAGAAAAAAAAAAAAAAACGTTGTGACAGATGACCTCAGTTGGTTTGGCCACCAATTAAAGTGTCCAGTGTGATTATGCTGTTTCCTTTTTATCTCTGTCAATAGTAATGCTGCAAGGACATTTAAAAATGAGAGACAAGAAATGAAAACATGTCACAAGATACAAGTCCTTAAACTGAAAAGAAGACAGTGGAGTAAAAACAATATATAGCAAACTGTGCCCCCCCAATAAAACTCAACTGTTCAAAAATGGCCATAGTAAGTTTTTGACTCTGAGTAGTTGAGTTTATATATTTTAAATTCTCCAGTGAAGATTTACATTGGCTGTATTTGTTTGTGAATCTTGCAATGGAGATAAGAGTCTAGACTAAGCTGAAATAGAAGCTATGAACTGGCCTGGGCTACATAGTTTGGTCTACTCTAAGACAAAAGAAAACAGAATGAACACTAAGAGAAAATTTTAAATTACATGGAAAACCAGACAGGAAGTAGAAATGATGTAATGAGAACAGGAGAATTCTGGGAAGGAGGAAGTTGATTCCTCCCACTCCTGCCCAGACCATAGAAGCAGCAGGATGTGAGCTGCCCCACTGAGAAAGGTACTGATCCACATGGCTAACATAGATCAGAAAAATGGGTTAATCAAGATGTGAGAGTTAGCCAGTGAGAGGCTAGTGCTAATGGGCCAATCAGCTTATAATTAATGGAGAACTATGTGTGATTTTGTTTGGGACTAAACAGCTGGGGGTAGTGGGCAGGACAGAAAACCCCAAAAACAAGCAGGCCTGGCCCTGTTCATGTTACATAAAAAGAGAAAATGTGAATTAAAAATAAAAATTCTATGGAAATGGAAATGAAGAGAAAGCAAGAGTGTAGGAGGAGAGAGCTGCTTTGTTGGTTCCCACTGCCCAGAACCAAAATAATCACATAGAAACTCTATTATTTAAAACACTGTTTAGCCCATGAGCTCTAGCTTCTTATTGGCTAACATTTATATCTTAATTTAACCCATTTCTAATAATCTGTGTATCACCAAGTGGCTGAGGCTTACTGGGTAAAGTTTCATCTGGATCCAGTGGGGCTACATGGCTTTTCTTTCACATTGCTCTTCTCTATCCCAGCATTCAGTTTAGTTTTCCTTGCCTAGTTCTGTTCACCTATAGCTATGCTATAGGCCTAAAGTACTTCCTTTATTAACCATTGGTAATCACAGCATACAGAGGGAAATCTCACATCACTTAACCTTTTTTGTTTAAATAGAAAGGAAGGTTTCAACTTTAACATAATAAAATTACATATAACAAAACAAAAGTCAAGTGATAATTATAGTTACAATATTTATGTCTACTTTAATTGTAAATAATTTATAACTATACATTCTTTAAATCCATCAAAGACTCCAAAACGATATAATATTACCTAAGTAAGCAAGAAGTGTATTGTAAGTGCTGGTCGGTGGTAGTGCATGCCTTTAATCCCTGCACTTGGGAGGCAGAGGCAGGCGGATCTCTGTGAGTTTGAGGCCAGCCTGGTCTACAAGAGCTAGTTCCAGGACAGGAACCAAAAGCTACAAAGAAACCCTGTCTCGAAACCCCCCCCCCAAAAAAAAAGTGCATTGGAAGCAACTTCCAAAATTCTAGAATTGACAGAGACATCTTACTGCCTAGACAGTCACCCAAAGATCTTCTTTACCATTGGGGCATCCATCTTCAGCCTACAGGTCTATATTATCTGGCAGACTTTTCCACAAATCAGGAAATTTCAAAGACAGTTCCTCCTATATTGACAGTCTGTCAGTCAGTTTCTTCTGTATCCTACAGACTGCCTAGCCAAATCTTTCAGGAAGCAGGAACCCGGAAGAATCATCTTACCTTTAAAAAGTTCAGTAGTCATTGCTCTGTGGGTCCTAAATGTTCAGTTCATGAAGCAGTACAGGCAAGAGCAGTTTCCTGCCCAAATGGCTGATAGGCTCCATGGGGAACCTCTTAAGTGCCCATCTTTCTCTTGAAGTAGCTTGCTGCTGCCAGGAACAGATGTGTCTCACTGTCATCAAAAGTCCTAAGTTCTTAATCACCTTAAATGCCATATTCTTTAGTCTTTGAAAGATTTGAAGAATGTGGAACTAACTGAAATATATCTCTGTACATCTAGAAAATCTAACTAACATGATTATAAGCTTGACTACTATAGATGATTATCTATTAACATATATTTCTGAATTATACATTACATTTCTAAAAGAGCAGCACAATACCTTAATCAAGATCAGAAATTCATATACACAGTATAACAAAATTGACCTTAAATTTATACCAATAAACCAAGATCCATACAAATCCATATCTCTACAGCATATCCCCCTTTAAATATAAACAAACATTTATAGGCAATATTTGGAATATGGGCATAGTTCTCCTCCAAACCTCTTCCTGTTGTTTATTGGACAAAGTATTTTGGGGGGTGTATTCACAGCAACCTTTCATGGCATCTTGGTGTATCAAATCATATTAGTCTGGAAGCAATCCACAGGTTCTCATCCTCTGTGGAAACAAAAGAAAAACCTCTTTACCAAAGCAGCATATCCTTAGATCCAAATTCTGAAGTCAAGATACCTTTGTAATACACATGCTGGTTTTGATTAGCAGCCCATATAATGAAATGTCTCTCTGTACTTAGCTTCTTCACAGTCAAAAAAAAAAATCAAAGAAAACACAATAATATGCATAATCCAGACTCTGTGAATTTTCCATCTTTATGTGGCTTATTCTTTGTTTACTCATTTTAATCTATGACTGTGTGTACTCTGTTTCTTTAAACAGTTTACTTTTTAACTAGTTGCTTCTTTTTATAGCTGTCTATATTCTTTTTCTTCTCTCTCCCAAGCCCATGTACATTTATCCAACACTGTGACTCATTTAGAGGTCTTTTATGTCTGAATCTGTCCTATTGTGTATCTGAAATTCTTTTCTGTCTTAAAGAGCTTTTAAAATGGTGAACTGCTTGGTTGCAGTAGCTCTGGATGCTGGCTCCACCTCTCTCCACTTTCAAAATGGTGGAGATTCCCTTACTGCCAACTCTGGGACTTTTAGGTAGGAGCCCTGCTCAGCACTTTAACTCTGAAAATGAGCATGCATACATAAACACTTTTTATCTAAGTAATAGCTAAATATGTCATACAGAGCATTGTATGGCCTGGAAATATTGCAGTGTATGGTGGCAGAAATCCACCATGCTCTCCTTCCTGTGCATTCCTAGCAGTTCTGATCCTACTGCCTGCCCAGGCAGGGGTGCTGAGCTTCAGGCATGGCCTCAGTTTCATTCCCAAGTGGGCATACAAGCACGTGGGCCAACAAACCCAATTCAAGTGTTCCATAGCCAGACCGCCAGAAAGAGTCAGAGTTCATGCAGGCAGTATGGCCCAGAAAGCCACCATTTCAAAATTGCAGCTTTTTTTTCCTGCTACTGCTGAATCAGGAAAATCTCTCTTACAGGAGCCACAGCATGCCACCAGCATGCAAAGCCCATTTGGGAAAATAAATGCAGCTAAACTTTGTTTTTTAGTGTCCAGAATTTCTTTCCAAGCCCTCTCAGGTTTTACGTGGATTTAGTCCACCACATTGGTGCACCAATTTGTAAGAAGCAGATGAGCTGATTGTTGGTTCCCACTGCCCAGAACTGAAATAATCACACAGAAACTACATTATTTAAAACGCTTTTTGGCCCATTATCTCTAGCTTCTTATTGACTAACACTTATATGTTAATTTAGCCCATTTCTAGTAATCAGTGTATTGCCACGAGGTTATGGCTTACCAGGTAAACTTCCGTCTAATTTTGGTGGGGCTACATGAATTCTCTCTCACAATAGTATATATTTTTCAGAAAAAGTCAATCTGAAATGAAGACTCAAAGTAATAAAAAGAAAGTCAGTATCTTTAAGAGACCAATTCACCAAGAAAGTATAATCATACCTATACAACATTGGGAAAGCTAAATATAATAATGAAATACTAATTAATTTTCAGAAAACATGCTGTCATATAATAATAAAGGAGGTTAATGCCCAACATTTTACCTGCTTCTATTTATTTATTCTTTAAAAATGCCATACAGTATTTTTCATGCTATTCTTTTCCATCCCTTAACACCACCTATATCCTCCTTCTCTCCATGCCCACCCAAATTCTTATACTTTCTGTCTCAAAAGACAAATAAAAAAATAAAACCAAAAATCTAAATATCCACACAAAATAATACAATTTTTGTTGGCCAAATACTCCTTAGGGTTAGCCTGTCCTGCTACGTGTCACTATATTAAAGAAAACTGAGTTTCCTCTTCCAGCTGGTACCAAATGTGAATAACTTCATGATTATGGGTAGAATTTGTGTCTACTTCCCCTTCTTTGTGCTAAGAATTTTGCCTAGTTTGAATCTGTAAAGGACTGTTATGTGCTGTGTATGAGGACTGTTGTGTCTGGAGCATGCTATTTCCTTAGAGCTATCAATGACTTTTGGCTTTTAAAGTTTCCCACTTTGTCTTCTACAGATATCTCTAAGCCTTGAAGAAGGAAACTTGATAATGATATCCCTAACCTTAAACAATGAACAGGTAATTCAGACAGAAAATTATTTTGCGTGTTTTGGAATATAACAAACATTTCAACCAAATGAATATAAAATACTCACATAGAGCAAATAACAGAATACATATTATTCTCAAGTGCATAGAGAAACTTCTTTACCAAAGATTTAGTTGATTTACAAAAAAGGCATAATGGGTTTTATGATGATCAAAAAAACTTTATGAATCTTCTTTTAAACAAAATGGCATAAACTAGAAATGAATATTTGAGAAATTCAATGTTGTAGAAATTAAACATATTCCTAAAATATACTCAGCATAAAAAATAAAAATTAAAATGAGGCATTATTAAACATCTATAGATAAACATTAGTGAAAATGATACTTCAAAACTTATGGGATCCAACACAAGGAACTCTCTAAAACAAATTTCTATCAGTAAATGCACAAATCTTAAAAGAAGACATTTCCTAAATAACCTATAACTGATCTCAAGGAAAGACAATAAAGTCAGTGAAAAGCTTTTAGAAGAAAGAAGTTACAAGAAATAGAGAAGATATAAGTGAAACTGGAACTAAGAAAATGACAGGAAATGAGAGCAATATAAATGAAATTTAAAAACCACTATCTAGATTAAATATGAAAGAAAGAAAATCTAAAAAAAATTCAGCAATGAAAAAGGTCATATTCAAACTTGCATCACAGAAACATAAAGTATAAAGGATCATCAAAAGCTAGGATGATTTATTATATGCTAACAAATCAGAACACTTAGGTGAAATGCATAAATTCTGACATATAATTAGCCATAGTTGGTAGAAAAAGTCTTGAAGAAATAGAAAATATAAAGATTGAGTTCAATAAAACAATTTTAAAAGGAACCACATCTTTTATTTTTCTTTCTAGAAATATTTACTGGAGCATTCTCAAAAACATATGGATGATTTTTAAATGGTTATTTAATGTTCTATTTCTTTTTTAATTGAACAAAGATATTTATTCATACAACATCTTTTGATTATGGTTTACTTTCCTCCAACTCCTGTCAGATCATCCCCATATCCCCACATTTACCCAAAACCAACCCTTTCTTACTTTCTCTTTCATTAGAAAATAATCAGACATCTAAAAGAAAAAAAAATAAGATAAAATAAAACCAAATAACCCTTAATAGGACTAGCAAACAAATGAACATAACAACAACAAAAAAGAGCCAAAGATAAAGCAAAGAAATACATGTAGATACAGAGACATACATACTCATACACACAGAACACCTATAAAGACACAAAATCAGAAAAAGTAATTTATAAGAAAAAGACATTCATTTTTTTTAATTTTAAAAAAGTCCAAACAAAGCATTATGAGACAAAAAAAAATCATCCAGAAATACCATTGAATTCACCTTGTGTTGGACATCTACTGCTATACCAGTGAAAATCCACTGGAGAAAAATTCATTTTTCCTTTGTGATCAGTTATCAAATTGAAAGTAGCTTCTGGGGTATGGATGGGGAATTATGCCAATTTACCCTCTCAGTGCTTTGATCCCATCTGCTTTAGACCTGTGCAGACTTTGTGCATGCTAACACACTATGTGTTCACATATGTGAATGTCCTATTCTGCCTAGAAGACTTGTTTCCTTAGTTTAGTATCCTCTATCCTCATTGGCTCTTAAAATCTTTCTGCCTCCTCTTTCTGTGAGGTCCTCTGAGTCCTGGGCAAAAGGAATTGATTGAGACAAGCCATTGAGGAATATGTAGCCCAATGTCGCTTACTCTCTACACACTGCCCAGCTACAGGGTTCTGTGTTTGTTTCCTGCAGTAGATGAGGAAATTGTTCTGATGATGGCCATGCAAGGCCATCATCTATGAGTATAGCAGAATGTCTTTAGGAATTGTTTTATTGCTATGCTCCTTTAGCAAAACAGAAGTGTCTGGTTTTCTCCGAACTCATGGCTTATCTAGTCTCAGATTCTGGACCACCTAAGCTGTGTGAGACATGGGTTCTATCTCATGAAGTGGGCCTTAAATCCAATCAGATAGAGATTCGTTACTCTCACAAATTTTGTGCCACTGTTGTGGCAGTGTATCTTTCAGGAAAGTCATCATGGTAGTTGAACATTTTATTTTTACAGCTGGGTTGATGTTTATCTTACGTCTCTGGTAGTATGCAGAGTATCTTCCAGTAACATAAATACTAGTCAATAGGAGTGAAGTCTCTAGTTAAGCACTAGCTTGACTTTTCTGCATTCATTGAGATATATAGACAGTCTTCAGCAATAGTGTCTTACCATCAGTTTGGGGAGAGAAACCAGTACCCTTAGTAATAACCTGGGTTGTTAGGCACTTTCCATTGGACCACGATGGACAAAACTCAATTATTTGTAACCTATTCCTGACGCTGTAGCTTTCATTCAGTGGTGAGGAATATCTAGATGAGGCTTTGTCTCCCTTGTTATTTGCTGATTCCACTTGGATTTCTTCCACGTGTGCATATATATTTTAGAAGATTCTACCGTAGGTTTCCATATGAGCCTTCAAATGGCTCTTAGTTTTAGCTGTCACTTTCTGTATTCCCTTTGATTTTTTAAGAACTGTATAATACTCCACTGTGTAAATATACCACATTTTCTTTATCCACTCATCTATTGATGGGCATCTAGGCTGTTTCCAATTTCTGGTTATTAGGACTAGAGCAGCAATGATTGATCAGCTGTCTCTTTAGAAGTAGTACTTTGGGCATGACTAAATGTGGTATATCTCGATCTTGACTTAGATCTATTTCTAGTTACCTGAGAAACTACCACACTTATTTTCATAGTGGCTGTTGAAGTTTTTACTCCCATCAGCAATGCATGTGTCCCCCTTCACATCCTCACCAGCATGAACATCATTTGTTTGATTGCTCTTGGCCATTCGAATTGGTGTAAGACATTATCTTAAAGTAGTTTTGATTTGCATTTTCCTCATAACTTAAGATGTTGAACATTTCTTTGTTTCTTGGCCATTTGTGCTTCATCTTTTATAAGTACTCTGTGTGGACTGTTATTCCATTTTTCAATTGAGTTATTTATTTTTTGATGTCTACTTTTTAAAAGTTCCTGATATATTTTAGATATTAACACTCTATAGGAACTGTAGTTGGTAAAATTTTTTCATATGCTGTAGCCAACACATTTGTCTGTATGTCTATATGATGCTGTTCTTTGCCATATGGTTTTTACTTTCATGAGGTCCTCTTGATTGCTGTTCTTAGTGTCTGTTCTATTGGTATTCTGTTCAGAAAGTCTTTTCCTGTGTAAATAAGTTCAGGGATATTCCTCACTTTCTCTTCAATCAAGTTAACTATATTTGGCCATAAGTTGAGATCTTTTACCCATTTGGAGTTGAGTTTTATATGGAATCAATCTGTTTGAATTCTTCCACATGAAGCCATTCAATTTTACCAGAAATATTGTTGTGAAGATTTTTTTCCAGTTTGTATTTCTAGCTTCTTTATCAAAACACAGGTGCCCATCAATGCATGGGTTTATTCCCATGTTCTCAATTCAAGCCCATGATCTGCATACCTGTTTTTATGCCAACACCATGCTGCTTTTATTACTGTAGCTCTGCAGTATCCAAACAGGAAAAGGGATGACCCTTTACATACTCTTTATCAAAGTTAAAGGAAGGGAATATGTTCTAGCTTATTTCACAAAGTTAGCATCACCCTGATTATAGAAATAAGCATGAAAAATATAAGAAAAGCAAAATGCAAATTAAGACCCCCGATTTATATAGATGCAAAAATTATTATTGCCCTACAAGCAAACTATATTAAGCAGTGCATTTGAAGTACAATTTACTATGTTTTCAGGTGACATTATCTTGTTTGCACAAAACAACTCTTAAAATTCAATGAAAACTGGATGACTTAATGATCAGTCAAGTTGCAGGCAACAAAAGCTACATGCAAAAATCAGTTTTGTTTCTACATATTTCCAACAAACTAAGACGGAGAAATAATGAAAATTACACCATAAATACTATAAAATACTAAGAAATTCTATTAAACAACTAGAACAAAAAGTATCTGCATTAAAACCTACACAAATTTGGTGGAAGAATTGATGATAATACAAATAATTGGAATGATGTTTTGTATTCATGCATGGAAGAATATTAATGTTCATTCTTTCCAAAGCAATTCAAGTCCATTGCAATTCATTGTGAAATTCCAGCATCATTTATCAAAACAAACAAACAAAAAGCTAAAAAAGAAAAAAATCCTAAAATTTACACAGAATCATATAACCCAAACAAAAAAGATGAGGGCATGCTTTATTCCATTCAAACTCTACCCCATAACTATAGAAATCAAAGCATAATGAGACTGGCAAAATATAAAACCACATACATAGATGAATGGAACAGAACATTTATCTAGAAATAAATACAAACATTCATAGTCGATTTTGGAAAGCAATGCCGGTACACACAATGACAAAATGTTGCTGGAGGAAAAGATAACAGGAACCAGGAGCACTATAATTTCATTTCACACCATATTCAGAAATCAACCACAGTCATTTGGACTTAAGCATAAGGAATAGTTCTTCCTTTGTATTCATACTTCCAGTCTTTTCTGATATATTGTCAACTTCTATAAAAATTGAATTCTTTGACATATTTATCATACTCATTTTACTCTTATTTACGATATCTGTATTAGAATTGAATTCACATTTCATGCTTCCTTTATCTCTCCAAATATTTTTCCTTTGGTGGTGGTGTTTGTTTTTCAATTTCAGCATATCTTGTAGATTTTGTTGTTGAGAATTAAACACTCTGTTATACATAACAGGAACTTAGGTAAAAGTCCTCAAAATGAAGTTTTATGTTAATACACATAGAAGATTAGTTTTGTTTAAGGGTTGCTATAACTACTTGTGCCAGAGACTTCTAATTTGTCTCTAGTCCCTTTTACTTAATATGTGGTGAATATTTCATTGCAAGTACAATGCTCATCATATGTGAAATTTTTATTTTGTTCATCTATACAATTTTTTATTCTGATTCCCCATCTGTTACCAAGCATATCCATTGATTTTTAATTCATAAGAATATTCATAGAATCCTTCTACAGTCTCTAAGTGCTAATTCTGATGGAGAATCATTCTCTATTAATATGTTTTTATGAAATTAGAGTTACTATCTTTTTATTTCTCACTTGTAACATCTACAATATTTTCAATATTACAATTTATATTTTTTAAAGCATATAGACAATGTCATCTTCCATTAAGAGAAATTTATTATTTTCAGTTTTGTTCTCTCTATAATTCTGGGTTCTTTGATTATTTGTTCGCTTATTTTTTGTTGGGGGAGGGAGAGGGTGCTGCTATGTAGCTCTGGCTTTCCTGGTACTCAATATGTTGCCAATCCTGGCCTCGATTTCATGACAGTTCTCCTGTCTCAGCCTCCTGAGTGCAGAATTTGTGGTCATGGATTACAGTGTTGGACTTTGGTTTTGTTATTCCTAGATTAATTTATAATTACCTATAGTCCTAGGGCAGTATTTATTTTAGTGGATACTTGTTATTATTAAGGTATGAATACTTGGGATCTGTATACACACTATGTACTATTTATAATTCTCTGATAGTAAACATCAAGTTGATAATTTTCATTCTTGACACCTCGGTTTTGGTAAGTCTTTGTTTCTACAAGTATGCACTTCCATGAACCCTTTTAAAGAGTGTTTCAGAATAGGGAGTGTAAAGTAACTTGAATTCCCTGCACTAAACTGTGTTGCTTCAAGGACTATACTTCTTTTCTGACTGATACATAATACCTAAGAAGAGTTGCATCAAAAAAAGTATTTTTACTTTTACAGCTGCTGACAAGAGGATAATAAACCAGCTAAAATTTGTTTCATAAGAGTATACATAAGACTGACTTACTTTTAATGGCAAGCATATCTTCATTATCATGACAGTTGATACAGTTTGTCATAGAGGAGGAGTCAAAGCATGTTGAATAAAAGTGTACGCTTAGAATGACCTTGTCTGGCACAGATTCTTGGCCAGAATAAACTACTGATTTGACCTTAGGTGAATAATTTACTCATGATGGAAAAGAAAAATAATTTTAAAATGGATTGAGATATTACTATTGATGTCAGATTTGTCCAAATTTATGAATTGTTTCATAACATTGTCATATATCAAGTTCATATTTGAGAACAACATGAATCTGAAAGTTTTCAAGAATATTTCCAGGGGGAAAATGTAAGAATGGTAAGACAATAATATTTACCCTTATCTAATATATTTTGAAGTATATTTAGAACAATTCAAATTTACTATGATTTTACAAAAATTTCCTCTTTCTTGACTTAGTATTATCCCGCAACACACACACACACACACACACACACACACACACACATACACAAACATACACACACACATATTCAAATATTTAAAGGAAACATTGTACAACAAAACAAAGGGATGCCAACATAATTTTCCACATTAGAATTTATTATGAATTTATAGTAACAAAAATAAAGTTGTAGAATTATGGTAATACAAGGAAGGGAACAATAAATGGAAACAAATATTTATTGATCCATTGAAAAATTATTTTAATGATTATATATATATATATATATTTATTTATTTATTTATTTGTGGGTTATGGGTATGACGCATATTTCATGTGTAAATACAAACTGCCACAGAGTTAAGGAGAGGACATCAGATGCTCTGGAGAAAAATTTATATATGCTACTTGATATCAGTTCTTGGAACCAACTCAGGTCTTCAAAAAGAGAAGTACCTGCAGGTGATGGAGAGAAAGCCAATGAGTTTACAACATTTAGCAAGTAAAACTGTTCTTCTAGAGGACCAGTTTTGATTTCTAGTACCCATAGGGCAGTTTACAACTGTTTTTAATTTTAGTTCTTGGGAGCCTATATTCTTTTCTTATTTCCTTGGGCTCTAGGTGCACACATTGTATATAGACAATCAGATAAAACATCCCTACACATAAGGTTAAAAAATAATTTAAAAAGAGAGACAGATACATGCTTTTAAGTACTGTCATATCTCCAGTCCATCAAGTGATTTTCTTGACAAAGATACCAAGAACATATAATAGAAAAACTGATAATCTCTTTAATAAAGAGGTCTGAGCAAACCACATATCCATATGCAGATGAATTAAATTGGTCCCACATCTCACATGGTATGAAAAAAACAATTCAAAACTGATCGAGCAATATGGTGGTGTGAATAAATAAAATGGCGCTCAGATATTAAAGCAGTTGACACCTTGTTGTTGGTGTTATTTAGGGTTCTAGCACAAATTTTAGGAGGTAGGGCATTTGTGGAGTGAGTACATCACTGAGGGCAGGTTTTGAAGGCTCATAGCTTCAGCCTGATGTGGGAGTGTCATATATCAATCTGTTGATTTCATTGGTTAAGTAATAAACAAACTGCTTGGCCTCATAGCTTAAAACATAGGTTGGTGGAGTAAACAGAACAGAATGCTGGAAGGAAGAGGAAGTGAGGCAAGACGCCTCAGACAGAGACGCCGTGCTCCCCTCGCCCAGCCAGATGCACGCGATGAAGCTCCAACCATGGATGGACATAGGCTAGAATCTCCCGGTAAGCGCACCTAGCAGCGCTACACAGATGATTAGAAATGGGCTAAATTAATATGTGAGAATTAGCCTAGAAGAGGCTAGATAGAAATGGGCCAAGCAGTATTTAAAAGAATACAGTTTGTGTGTTGTTATTTCGGGGCATAAGCTAGCTGGCGGCCGGGGTGCCGGGGACACAGCCCCGCCACTCTTATTACTACAGAATGGCGCCCAGACGTGTGGACAACTGAATCCACTGAAAGCCTGAGAAAGCTTTGGAAAGAATAAAGCATGTTTTCTTGGTAGCGACAATTTCTCGGGTCTACTCTGCTTGCTAGAGGCAAGCAAGCACTCTTATCTAAGAGAGGCTTCCTGACTCAGCTTTAGCTGCAAAACCCTGCAGCTCATTAAGAGGTCCTGCCACGAAACACTTAAACGGTGTTGACAAAAAGCTGAACACATACTTTTCGGTTTTCAGCTGTAGCAGGAAAAAAATAACTGCGCCGCTTAAAATTGCCGGCTTTCTGGGCTGTCCTGCCAGGGCAAACTCCGACTCTTTTACACAGGCGGTTCATATGATTTGCAAGCACAGGCTGCTGAAGCTCGCTAGCAGGCAGGAACCTTGAAATGCCATAGAGTTGTGGCAGTAAACATGGCTACAGCCAGTACCTCAGCAATGAGGCTTCAAAGCTAAGGAATGGGCTGGATCCAGCCGCCAAAGCAACAGCTTTAGTCCTACTGAGATTGCTTGGTAAATTAAAGACTCATGTGGTCAGAAAAAGAGAGATATAAAGTAAAGAGAGATTCAAAGACAAAAAAAATTAAATGATTTACAATGTATTAAAAATATAGGCAGGCTAAAAGTTGAAGTTCTTAAAGTAAAAAAAAAGGGAGAGAGTTGTTGTGTGTGGTAGTACACACCTTTAATCCCAACACTTGGGAGGCAGAGGGAGATTGACCTCTGTGACTTCAAGGTGTGGTAGCACACGCCTTTAATCCCAGTGCCTAGAAGGCAGAAACAAACAGATCTCTGTGAGTTCAAGGTATAGTAGCGCACGCCTTTAATCCCAAATGCCTGGGAGGCAGAGACAGATGGATCTCTGAGAGTTCAAGGACAGCCTGGTCTATAGAGTTATTCCAGGTCAAAGATACAGAGAACCTGTCTCAAAAGCAAAAAATAAAAGTAAAAATAAACAAAATAGAGGTTAAAATGAAGCGCACAAAGATGGAAAATAAACAGAGAATTTTGATACTGTATGCTATTATGCTCTCTTTGAATTGTTTGTATGCTGAGGAAGGAGCAACAACTGCTAAAAGATATTTATTTATAAATGCTGCTGAACTAATCCAACATAGATATTTTGAAAATGCCTTGACTTTGAAAATTTGGATCTAAGGACATGATCCTTTGGAAAGGAGTTTCTTATTTTGTTTTCACGGAGGATGAGACCCTGTTCATTTCTTCTATTCCGATTTGGTATGATGGACCACGCCCTCCTGAAAGATAGCTGTGAACATCTTCAGAAAATTGCTTCGCTCAACTGCCAACTGAGATGAAACTAGCACACAGGTTATACCATGAATGACATAATTAATGACACCCCCATTCAGCAAGAAGCAGTTTTGAGAGAAAAAACTGCACCCATGTTCCCAAATATGGTTCTTTTACATTTAAAGGGGGATATGATAGAGATATGAATAATTTACATTGATATAGATTTTGTTTTAGTGATTTAAATTTAAGGTCAATTTTGTTATATATATATATGTGTGTTTCTGATCTTGATTAAGGTACTGTGATTGTGTAGTTCATTTAAAAATGTAATATAGATTGTTAATAGATAATCATAATAGTCAAGATTGTAGTCATGTTAGTTTAGATATTCTAGATGTACATAGATATATTTTAGATAGGCATTCTTCATATTTTTCAAAGATTATAGAATATGGCATTTTAAATGTTTTAATAACTTAGGGTTTTTCATGACAATGAGACACTCTGCTCCTGGCAGCACCAATCTACTTCAAGAGGAGGATGGGCATTGAAGAGGATCCTTATGGAGTTTGATAGCCATTTGGGCATGAAACTGCTCTTGCCTGGACTATTGCATAAACTGGACAAAGAGAACCCGCAGAGAGAAAACTACTGAACTTGCCTAAAGGTGAGATGATCTTTTGGGGTTCCTGATTCATGAAAGTGTCTGTGAGACATTCTGCAGGACACAACAGATAGTGACTGAACTGACTTTGAAATTTCCTGCTTCATGGAAATGTCTCCTGGATACTATGGGCCTGTAGGCCGAAGATGGATGCCCCAACAGTACAGAAGAACTTTGGATGACTGTACAGGCAGTGAGATGTCTCTGTCATTTCTAGAGTTTTAAAAGTTGCTTACTTTTTGTTTGCTTAGGTAATATTGTATTATTCTGGAGTTGAAGAATAGATAGATAGTTATAGTTATAGTTTTCCTTTGTTATGATAAAAGATAAAATAGATATAAATATTGTAACTGTAATTCTTGCTTGATAACTGTTTTGTTATATGTAATTTTGCTATGCTAAAGTTAAAGCCTTCCTTTTTTTGTTTAAACAAAAAAAGGGGGAGTGATGTGGGAGTGTCATATATCAATCTGTTGATTTCATTGGTTGAGTAATAAACAAACTGTTTGGCCCCATAGCTTAGAACATAGGTGGGTGGAGTAAACAGAACAGAATGCTGGGAGGAAGAGGAAGTGAGGTAAGAAGCCTCAGACAGAGACGCCATGCTCCCCTCGCCCGGCCAGACGCACGCGATGAAGCTTCAACCCAGGATGGACGTAGGCTAGAATCTCCCTGGTAAGCCACCTTGTGGGCTACACAGATGGTTAGAAATGGGATAGTTCAGGTGTGAGAATTAGCCTAGAAGAGGCTAGATAGAAATGGGCCAAGTAGTCTTTAAAAGAATACAGTGTCCGTGTAATTATTTCAGGGTATAAGCTAGACAGGAGGCCAGGATGCTGGGGATGCAGCCCCGCCGCTCCTACTACTACATCAGCCCAATTCCAGTTAGTTTAAGACTGCAGACATGTGCTTTCTTGACTTCTTTATCTGGCCATCCGCTACCGTGTATTACCTGCTATTAAGAATTAACCCTCTTGATTCATAAGCTGCCTTGATCATTATAACTTATCACAACAATAGCAAAGTTTCTAATACAAGATTAAGTGTAAAATTCCCCAAATCAAAAGGTACTAGAATAAAATCCAAGAGTAAGCTTCATAGCATTGTTCTGGTGAATGATTTTTGGATATGGTCCCCAAAGCCTAGAAAACAAGAGAAAAATACACAAATGAGACCATAATCAAATTTAAACGTGTGTATGCAGTTCATGAAAAATCAATTTGTAGAAAAAGCAATCTATGAAATAGAAGAAAATATTTACAAACCATATATCTCATGAGTAGTAAACTTTCAAAAATCAATGGTAACTCAATTTAATAAAACATGACCTAATTAAAAAATGAACAAATGGTCTCAAGAGACATATCTCAAGCAAAGACACAAATGTCCAACAGGTTGTATATGATGAAAAACTCCAGGTTGTAATAATCAATTCTATAAGGAGTTATTACCTCCTAGTAAAAGGGCTACTGTAAAGAAGTATAAAAATAAAGTGTTAGTGAGAATGCAGAGAAAAGGTCACCTTTGCACATTCTTGGTGGGAATATTAGTACAACCATTATGGACAGCAATATATCTATTTCTAAAATTAAAAAGAGAAATGTGATTCACTTTTACTATATGTATCTAGTTATATATCCAAAGAAAATGAAATCAGAAATGTTTGGCAAGATTACCTTTCTTTCATTTTCATTAAAACTTGATTCACAATGACCAAAATACAAAAATAACTAAAGTGGCCATTGACCAGAATGGATAAGGAAAATGTATTCCATAGCCTTTAACAAAGAAATTCTATTTGTGACAACAGAAAGGAAACTGGAACCATTTTTCTTAGTATACCAAGCAAAGCAGAGAAAGATAATACTACATGATTTCCTTTCTGTGGAAAAGATAAAGAAGTTTCACAGGTGGAAGTCAAGCATAAATTGGTAGCTTGAGGACCAGCAGACTGGGGAGAATGAGAATTCAGGTGTGCAGTGTAAATAGGTTCTATGTGTAGCAGATCTATGTGCAGCAAAGTGAATGTAGTTAGGGATAACATACTGCGTATTTAAATTTTGCCATCACAATAGATTATAAATGTTGTCTCCACACGGAAAACAGCTATACAAGTAAAGTAGCATAATAAGGGCTAAATTGGTTGTAATTTAAGAATGCATATGTGTATAAAAATATTCATGTAATAATAATCCAAAAAGAGGCAGTGAATTTGAGGGGTGGAGAACATACACACTTGTAAATTTACATGTATTTACATACTATAATTTTATATTTTGGATGACTAATACAATAAAATAATATGAGGCATCTAGAGTAATAAAATTTATATGGGAAATGTAATGCATTTTAGAAGGTCTAAATGCAAAAAGGGATTTGCATTTTAAAGTACTAGAAATTTGTATCCTGATATTGTAGGTCAACAGAAAAATACAATTAATACAATAACAAGATAAACTATACATCTCATTAGAATCAGTCCATAACTCTGATAGCGTCAAATGGTAAGAAATGTTTTTGACAATAGAAATTATCTTTTATTGGTTGTATAAAAGCCAAATGGTACAAGCACACTGGAAAACATTATAGCATTTTTTTAAACAAACATTAACTAGAATTTCAATATGGTCCACCTACGTGACATTTTTCTAATGAATGTGAAAATGTACGTTCACTTTAAAGCCTTCCCAAAGATTTTTTTTAGTTTATTTTTTACTGAAAAAAATTTCTGCCTCCTCCCAGGCTCCCATTTCCCTCCCTCCTCCCACTCCTCTCCCTCTCCCCCCAGTCTTCTCCCTCTCCCCCCACTCTTCTCCCTCTCCCCGCCCCACTCCTCTCCCTCTCCCTCTCCAGTCCGAAGAGCAGTCAGGGTTCCCTGCCCTGTGGAAAATCCAAGGTCCTCCCCCCTCCATCCAGGTCTAGGAAGGTGAGCATCCAAACTAGCTAGGCTCCCACAAAGCCAGAACATGAAGTAGGATCAAAACCCAGTGCCATTGTCCTTGGCTTCTCATCAGCCCTCATTGTCCACCATGTTCAGAGAGTCCTGTTTTATCCCATGCTTTTTCAGTCCCAGTCCAGCTGGCCTTGGTGAGCTCCCCAATAGGTCAGCCCCACTGTCTCAGTGGGTGGGTGCACCCCTCGAGGTCCTGACTTCCTTGCTCATATTCTCCCTCCTGCTCCTCACCAAAGATTTTTAAAGTAGCTTTGTTCCTAATTATAATACTCAGAAGAAACCATGATAGCTTCCATAGGTAAAAGATTTTCAATTCAGGGAATGTTATTTGATACTCAAATGAGTTTTGAAGCTGTAAAAAAATACACTTTGAGGAAATTTAAATTTAAGTATGTATCAATAAATAAGTCAAGGAGATCTGGGGAGACTACATGCTATACAGTTTCCAAATATGTGCCATTCTGTAAAAGGCAAGACTGGAAACTATGAAGAGGTCACTGGTTTCCGAAGATTAGCTCCGAGAGAATAACTATGTGGTGCACAGAGGATTAGAGGGGCAGGGAAATTTGATATTGTAGTGGAAGACTTGGGTTATTACCATAAATTTGTCCAAGCCATGAGGAATCATTCACAAGTAATTTCTGACCTTTAGGCGGTAGCATGAATATCAAGGTCCAACCGTGGAGCAAATGTGCTACTCTTGTGTAGGCTATTGACAAAGGAGTTTATGGACATGTGAGGGTATGTGTGTGTTTGTGTATATATGTCAGAGAGAGAGAGAGAGAGAGAGAGAGAGAGAGAGAGAGAGAAAGAGAGAGCTCTCCATGTACTCTCAGTTTACTATGAACTTAAAACTAGCTTACAAGTCTAGGGAGATGGCTCAATTAATAAAGTTCTTGTCATATATAAAATACATGTATAAGGACCCTAGAGTCCACAAATAAAAGATAAAAGCCAGTCTCAGAAGTAATCTCAGCCTAGAGGAAACAGAAACATTAGGATTTACTTACCAATGACTAAATTCTTTGTTTTTCTTTATTTTTTTGTTTATTTTTTTTAGTTGTTGAAAAAAAATTCTGCCTCCTCCCCATTTCCCTCCCCCTCCTCCCACACATTGTCCCCTCCCCCTCCCCCTCCCCCCACTCCATTGCCCCTCCCTCTCGAGAATGAAGAGCAGTCCAGGTTCCCTGCCCTGCAGGAAGACCAAGGTCCTCCCACTTCTATCCAGGTTCAGGAGGGTGGGCATCCAAACAGGCTAGGCTCCCACAAAGCCACAATGACTAAATTCTTAAAGAAAGATGGTTCTTTTACTCCGTCAGCTATCAGTTGCCAACAGTTACTTAGCTAGATGTAGGACTTCCTTCCTGTTACACTCTCCATGCTGATATTGTGGCTGATTTGAGCTTGTACATCAATTGAGCACAATGTCACAGCTTTGATTTTATAGGTACACCTGCACTGCTTTGCCCAGAAAACACTGTTTTAGAGCTATGCACCATCTTTGTTGTTAATAATCTTTCTGTTCATTCTTCAGCAATGATCCCTGAGAATTCCACCATCTTAAACTTTACACTTTGGATAGCTGTGTCTTTGTGTTAATTGTCATCTACTGCGAGAGGGGGCTGAATGAAACAGCACTCTAATGGCATAACAATAAGTACTGGTGCCAGGAATAAGTTATTTCTTTTGGAACCGTTGGCTGATGGGGTATCATAGATCCTCAAAAATTACAGAATATTCCCAGTACTCTTGGTCACTAATCAGAACCTCATGGCATGAATCTATTGTTGAGAATTCTACATACATAAGTCATAGAGCAAAAATAAATCAGCTAGATTTCACTGGTGCATTAGTGTCATGAATGTCATGTGAATAACCAACTCCTTTAGAATTGAATTTAAATGTGAAACCCATACTTGACAGTAATATAGAGAAAACTGGCAACTCTCAGAGAGGAGGCTTTCAAATTTAATTTCATGCATCCTTGACACTGGGTCAAATAGCATTCAGATTTTAAATGAGTTTGAAATAGATACCAGAAATCTGCTGTTTTCCTTAAAAGTACACTGTACACATAGCATCCAGATATTTTCATAGACAACAAGTTTAAAAATATGCTCTATTTTTATTTGTTTGGTTACTTTTATAGTACATAGCAATACCCCTTGTTAGTGAAAAAATGCAGATCCCCCACAAAAGTGTTACCAGCTAAAAAGATCTTCAAGCATCATTTGGTCACGTTGAAGAGATGGCACAACTGTCAAGGCCACAAATTGTTCTTCAGTTCTAAGGACTAATAGAAGATTTCAGTTCTAAGTACTAATATCAGACTGCTCACAATGCCTGTAACTCCAACTTTAGATCATCCTATGTCATCTTCTGCCTTCCTCGGGCACCTGCACTCAGGTAAGGAAACATACATACAAATTAATAATAAAAGAAATGTTTAAGAAATTAGAATGTTGATCATCACGGGAGTTTTGACCTGCTCCGTTTCCGACCTGGGCCGGTTCACCCTCCTTAGGCAACCTGGTGGTCACCCGCTCCCGGGAGGTCACCATATTGATGCTGAACTTAGTGTGGACACCCGATCGGCATAGCGCACTACAGCCCAGAACTCCTGGATTCAAGCGATCCTCCTGTCTCAGCCTCTCAAGTAGCAGGGACTACAGGTTTGCGCCACCGCACAGACATTAAGGGCAACATTGAATAAATGGGACCTAGTAAAACTGAGAATCTTCTGTAAAGCAAAGGACACTGTCACCAAGACAAAAAGGCAACCTACTGACTGGGAGAAGATCTTCACCAACCCCGCAACAGACAAAGGTCTGATCTCCAAAATATATAGAGAACTCAGGAAACTAGACTTTAAAATGCTAATTAACCCAATTAAAAAATGGGGCACTGAACTGAACAGAGAGTTCTCAACAGAAGAAGTTCAAATGGCCAAAAGACACTTAAGGTCATGCTCAACCTCCTTAGCGATCAGGGAAATGCCAATCAAAACAACTTTGAGATATCATCTTACACCTGTCAGAATGGCTAAAATAAAAAACTCCAATGATAGCCTTTGCTGGAGAGGCTGTGGAGGAAGGGGTACACTCATCCATTGCTGGTGGGAATGCAAACTTGTGCAACCACTTTGGAAATCAGTGTTTCGGTTTCTCAGGAAATTCGGGATCAACCTACCACTGGACCCAGCAATACCACTCCTGAGAATATACCCAAGAGATGCCCTATCGTATGGCAAGAGCATTTGTTCAACCATGTTCATAGCAGTATTATTTGTAATAGGCAGAACCTGGAAACAACCTAGATGCCCCTCAATGGAAGAATGGATGAAGAAAGTGTGGAATATCTACACATTAGAGTACTACACTGCGGTAAAAAACAATGACTTCTCGAATTTTGCATGCAAATGGATGGAAATAGAAAACACTATACTGAGTGAGGTAACCCAGACCCAAAAAGATGAATATGGGATGTACTCACTCATAATTGGTTTCTAGCCATAAACAAGGGTCACAGAGTCTACAATTGGAGATCCCAAAGAAGCTAAGTAAGAAGGTGAACCCAAGAAAAAGCATATAGTTATCCTCTTGGCTATGGGAAGTAGACAAAATTCCTGGGTAGAAAATTGGGATCTTGGGGGTGGGGTGGGTTGGGGGTAAGGGGAGATGGGGAGAGAAAAGGGAGAAGGGGAGGATGGGGGGAACTTGGGGAAAAAGGAAGATTGGGATAAAGGAAGGTAGGATAGGGGAGCACGGAAGCACAATTCTTAGTTAAGGGAGCCACCTTAGGGTTGGCAAGAGACTTGAACCTAGAGTGTCTCCCACGAGCCCAAGCTGAGTTCCCCAGTTAGTTCCTTGGGCAGCTGAGAATAGGGAACTGGAAATGACCCTAGCCTATAGCAATACTGACAAATATCTTGCATATCATCATAGAACCTTCATCTGGTGATGGATGGAGATAGAGACAGAGACCCACACTGGAGCACTGGACTGAGCTCCCAAGGTCCCAATGAGGAGCAGAAGGAGGGAGAACATGAGCAAAGAAGTCTGGACCACGAGGAGTGCACCCACACATTGAGACAGTGGAGCTGATCTACTGGGTGCTCACCAAGGCCAGATGGACTGTGACTGAAAAAGCATGGGTTAAAACTGGACTCTCTGAACATGGCGAACAATGAGGGCTGATGAGAAGCCAAGAACAATGGCATGGGGTTTTGATCCTACTTAATGTGCTGGCTTTGTGGGAGCCTAGCCAGTTTGGACAGAGGGGGGAGGACCTAGGACTTACCACAGGGCAGGGAACCCTGACTGCTCTTTGGACTGGAGAGGGAGGGGAGAGGAGTGGGAGGAGGGGTAGAAGGGTGGAAGGAGGGGGAGAGAAATGGGAGGCTGGGAGGAGGTGGAAATTTGTTTTTTTTTTCTTCCTTTTCTCAATAAAAAAAAAGAATCATATAACTGAGAAAAAACAGCAAAAAAAATAATCACAAAAAAATTTAACAACAACAAAAAAAAGAAATTAGAATGTTGATAAATTAGTGAAGTTTTGAATAGAATTGTTTCTGTGTTCTAAAGAAAACACAAAAGGGGGCTGGAGAGATGGCTCAGTGGTTAAGTGCATTGCCTGTTCTTCCAAAGGTCCTGAGTTCAATTCCCAGCAACCACATGGTGGCTCACAACCATCTGTAATAAGGTCTGGTGCCCTCTTCTGGCCTGCAGACATACACACAGACAGAATCTTGTATATATAATAAATAAATAAATATATTTTTTAAAAAAGAAAACAAAAAAGATTTCTAACTCAGAGTCTGTTGATGGAGCTGCAGGCCGCTTCCTGCCTCCCAGCTCCCGGTCACTGGCTAGCTTTATACCCGAAATAACAACACACAAATTGTATTCATTTAAACACAGCCTGGCCCATTATATCTAGCCTCTTCTTGGCTATCTCTTACATCTCAACTAACCCATTTCTAATAATCTGTGTAGCACCATGAGGCAGTATCTTAGAAGGAAGGATTCTAGCCCAAGTCCTTCTTGGGCTGGAGCTTCATCTTGTCTGCCCTGAAGAGGAGAGGCTTGGCGATTGCCTCACTATGTCCCAGCATTCTGTTATTTTTACTCCACCCACCTATGTTCTAACCTATCAGGCCAAGCAGTTTCTTTATTAATTAACCATTGAAATCAACAGATTGATATATGACACTCCCACATCAATAGTCTTCCCTAAATATGACCATAACACATCTTGACATGTCTGTGCTACTTATTTTTCAGTATTCTAGCTTTATGTCATAATACTGGTCCTATTACTCTCAGTAATACAGTAACAGTTAACCCTAGTCTATCTATTGTTGTTACATGTGTTAAACCCATTGAATAAAATCCTCTCTGCTATCTATCCTCAAAAATCTTTCAAATGTATCTGATCTCTTATGATATTTATTTAATAATATTTTAATATTTTTATTTTTAATATGTAAACTTATTCTGATATTTTATATATGACTATAATGCAATCTAATTTCTTTCACCCTACACCCTCTTTTTACTTTCCTCCTGCCTTAGAGTTTCTTTTGTTATAACAAAACACCATGACAAAAAAGCAAATTGGCTAATGAAATAATTTATTTGACTTATTCTTTCATATCACTGTTAATCATATAAGGAAGTCATGGCCAGAACTCAAGCAGAGCAGAAATCTGAGGACAGGCACTAATGTAAAACTCATGGAGGAGAGCTATTTATTGTCTTGCTTCTCATGGCTTGCACAGCCTACTTTCTTATCAAATCTAGACCCACCAATCCAGGGATTCTGCAACCCACAATAAGCTGGGCACTCCCCTATCCATTACTAATTAAAAAATGCCATACAGGCTTGCCTACAATGTGATCCTTTGTATGTATGTATGTATGTATGTATGTATGTATGTGTGTATATATGTGTATATATATATATATGTATACACATATATATACACACACACATATGCATGTCTATTAGTTTTTTGAGACAAGGTTTCTCTGTAGCTTTGGAGCCTGTCCTGGAACTATTTCTTGTAGATCAGGCTAGTCTTGATGTCACAGAGATCAGCCTGCCTCTGCTGGGATTAAAGGTGTGTGCCACTATTACCCGGCCAATGTACATATTTTATTAATTGAGGTTCTCTGCTCTTAGATGACTTAATTCATTTTGTGAAAACTGAAGTTAACTTAGGTCACCTGTGTGACCATCAAATGGGAGGTTATAGTTTGGAACCTTTTGAACTCACCAGGAGGTAAAAAATGAAGACGGCAACTCTCAGTCTTATCGATCATGCCTATAGCCATTAATAGAAATCTATGATGTATTTCCCCATCCATGCCTGACTGCTGAAAGAACAATCCTTGCATAGTCTGAGGATAGACCATTGCATCTAGCATTAGAGTGTGATGGCAATTTTTATGTCCTGCTGAGAAAATGTCATTTCACAGGATTTCTTCCTATCTTCACTAGTCCTTCTTCCATAGTATTCTGTACATATGAAAAGGTATGACAATAAGTATACTATTTAGAGATGATGATAAATTGGCAAGTTATGAAAAACCCCAGAATGATAACTCAAGCTAATTTCCCAGAGTTTTAAAAACACAATTCATCCTCAGCATAAGTTGCCATCAGTGTTTTTGATCATGGCCATTCTTACAGGTGTAAGATGGAATCTCAAAATTGTTTTGATTTGCATTTCTTTGATGACTAAGAATATTGAACATTTCCTTAAGTGTCTTTCAGCCATTTTAGATTCCTCAATTGAGAGTTCTCTGTTTAGGTCTGTACTCCATTTTTTAATGGATTATATGTTCTTTTGGTGATCAATTTCTTGAGTTCTTTGTATATTTTGGAGCCCAGACCTCTGTCTGATGTGGGGTTATGCTGGTACAACTCCTTTGGATGTCAGTGTGGCAATTTCTCAGAAAATTAGGAAACAACCTTGCTCAAGACCCAGTAATACCACTTTTGGGAATATATCCAAAGGATGCTCAATCGTGCCACAAGGACATGTGCTCAACTATGTTCATAGCAGCTTTGTTTGTCATAGCCAGAATCTGGAAACAACCTAAATGCCCTTCAACCAAAGAATGGATAAGGAAAATGTGGTACATTTAAACAATGGATTACTACACAGCAGAAAAAAATTGACATATTGAATTATGCAGGAAAATGTATGGAGCTAGAAAACATTATTTTGAGTGAGAAGTATAGTGTCTCTTACAGGCAGCTCTACTGGTTTGAGTCTGGTATTGGCATTATGACTTCGCTGGGAATCTCCTAGGCAATTCAATTGGTCTGTGAATGTCTCTAAGTAATTTTTACTGTTTATAGACCCATGTGGTGAGTGTGTGTGTGTGTGTGTGTGTGAGTGTGTGTGTGTGTGTGAGAGAGAGAGAGAGAGAGAGAGAGAGAGAGAGAGAGAGAGAGAGAGAGAAAGTTAGGAGAGACTAGTGTACTTGGTAAATTTCAGGGATTTCCTGAGGCCTTTGAATGGTTTACTTCCTGAATTTAAGATCTTGGAACACCCTGTGTCTCTCTGAGCTTCTTTACAAGATGGAGTTTTATTTTGAAGGAAATTAATTTCAGGACAATAATTGTGAAATTACACCACAGTATATCATCAAACCTAAAAGAAGTTCCTGTCGTTTCTTTGCTATGTTAAATAGAAGGGAGACATTGCAAGGTTGATTTTATAGGAAGGAATCATTTGTTTTTTACTGATTGCCATATTTTCTGTAATGCTTGATTTGTTAAACCAAAGTAGCTGACTTCCTTTTTTTGTTAGTGTATAGTGTATTAGGGGTTTCCTGTATATCTGACTCTCAGTATCAGAACTAGTAAAATCTTTATGAACCTTGGCACTACAACCTGTCCAGTTATTCCAATTAGGTATTTGTTCATGATTAATATTACATATGTATATACCCCAATGCAAATATAATCGCCTAATTCCTTTTTGTAGGATGAAATTCCTTGGAATTTATTACAAAATTTCATGTTATATATAGTTTTACTATAATTATATTTCAAGTTTCTATATAAGGAGTTCATAAATACTTGTCATAACAGAAAGGCTTAATTTAGTATACCTCTAACTAACTTGGCAACGTTAAGCAAAATCAGTTTGTACATTCTATGTGTAAAGTTGAATGATACTTCTTACCTCATGAATTTGTTTCTTATAATAAAAGGTAGGACTTCATAAATTTAAAAAAAAATACTGGTTCTATCTCCATAAGTTCATTTAGAATTATCAAAACAGTAAAGCAAGCAAGCCTGTGGTTTGTACTTCTCAACAATTCAAGGATGATTTCAGTAGGTTTAATTGCTATTTGTGGATGTGGAGTATTAGTAATCAGGGCTCTTCAGAGATATCAAACTAATAAAATAGTGTGTGTGTGTGTGTGTGTGTGTGTGTGTGTGTGTGTGTGTGTTTAGTAGTAGTAGTAATAAATGATTTATTTTAAAGAATACATTCATATGATATGGAGGCTACCAATTAACAAATAACCTATATGCTTGGCTGAAAGGATCAATGCAACTTGGGAAAGAGCTGAAATTCAGGTCATAATTATGACTAATGAAGAAGTTCTTTCTTCAAACTTTTATTAATAGTAGTAATAAAAAAAGGGAGATTTATTTCATGTTTGCATATTGACAAGAGAAACAAGGAGATCCAGCAATACCCAGAAATCCACCCACCCTCTATTACCCAACCAGTTCATCTCTGTTATTTGGATGGGATCTTTCTATTTTCTTAAATATATCAACTCATTGAATGAGGCCCATTTACATTTTCAGTAGTAATATGTATTGCTCAAAGTCAATTGATTTAAATATTAGTTCAATTTTAAAATTACATCCAAAGAAACATACAAATAATGCTTCGCCAAATTTCTGGATTCTATGGTATGGCTATATCAATACATGAATTTAAATTGGTTGTTCATTGGTATAGGAGTTCCTTCTGTTTGTGTATTGCTTTCATTTGTTAATGAATAAAAAAATTACCCTGGCCTAGTTGAGAGGACAGAACTTAGGTAGGCAGGGAAGACAGAGCTGAATGCTGGGAGGAAGAAACGCAGAGTAAGAGAGAGACACCATGTAGCCACCAGAATCCTGGTAAGCCACTGCCACGTGGCAATATATAGATTAATAGAAATGGGATAAACTAAGGGGTAAGAGTTAGCCAATTAGATGTTAGAGCTAATAGGCCAAGCAGTGATTTAATGAACACAGTTTCTGTGTGGTTATTTTGGGGCTAAAGTAACCAGGTGGCCAGAATGAACAAGCAGGCCCTCCTTGCAACAGTGCATGGACATAAAGATAGTTCTTCTTCTGTAGCATGAATATAATGTGGTGTTGGATTGCTTTCAATTTCTTGCCTTGAATTTTGAAAAATTAGCATTCTTTACCTATATTCAGAGGCACTAAAATAGGTAAAAACAAAACAAAATAAAATAAAACTAAGTTAAGGAAATAATAGAAATACTGGGGAAGCTAAAGAGTCTAAAATCAAACACTAGGAAAATCATGATCCAAAGCTAACTCTTCAGAAAAGCTGTGTCTACCAAAAAAGATTGAGGAAAACAATACGTGTGCAATATTAAAAAAAAATTGAAAGACATTATGAACATGAAATATACTGACACAAGTTTGGTCTAACCAAGAAACATGATACTTAAAATATAATAATTAAGAATACAAAGAATTGAGCCTTATTTTTAAAAGGAAGAATAAAACTAATTTGTATTCATTAAAAGCCACAGTTTAGTGATTTGAATATACATTACAACAGAGCTTGATTGACAAAACCCAATACACAAAATAGCAAAGACTCTTTAGATTCCATATTAAGCTTCTTTGTTGTCCCTTGTACAGGCAATCCGTTGTCTCTCCAACTAAGATAACAGATAAGACATATCATCAAATTAGGAAAGTTAACAAGGTCAGAGAAATGATTGACAGAAGAATCAAGAGAGGCCATTCTGTGGAGATGGTCTGAAAGTTATGACAGTCAATAGGCTAAAAAGAGCTCTGAAAAAAAATAACAAAGAAAAAATAGGGTCTCTTTACATTGTTATTTGCATTTTCGCAACATTTTGCACATTTAAGGAAAGTTCTTGTTGTAACTGAGCTTTCATCTTTTGCTAGCACCATCATCATTCATAGAAACATAATGTGCAATGTGCATTAGACCAAATTATTCCAACTGAGCAAGATGTTAAACGTTATCACAGGTGATGAGATAAATGAAGCAAATTTGTACTGAGTGGAACAGTCTCCTGGGGACTTATTACACTGACGGAAATTTAATCTTCTTTCATGGTAAAGGTTAACAAACACTTAGATAGCTCTTGCTTGTCACATCAAGGCCATTTTTTTTCAGGAAAAGTTCAATTGGTATTATATGTGATTCATTTCAAATAATTTAGTGTATCTTTTGAGAGAAAAATAATTTTATTAGTATCATATTTAAACATCTGCTGAATGTTTTATCTATTTTATGCAAAAATAAAAAAGCAGTTGACTGAAGTTCTTAAAACACAGAATGATATCATAAAACACAATCCTTTTGTTTCAAGGGTAAGTCTCTTCATATCAATCTATAATAAGGTTTTCAAAATATTATTTTCTAATGAAATGGAGGCTCTGTGCTTTTGAATAAGTAGTCTTGAAAACATAAAAGCAACACACTATACAAAACATCCCAAACACTTTAACAATTATTTAAATTACTATTTCATTGTATTTCAATAACTGTGATTATAAAATGGTCTTTATTTGATGGAAACAGTGAGAATAGTAAAAGAGGAAAACTACAACTCAGTTAAAGAGCTTTCTGAAATGATGACCTTTAAATGTATTTAGTTAAAAGTTTATCTTTGCATATTAACAAAGAAGATGGGCAAAAATGCCTGAGAGAATTAGTTGATCAAAACCTCATTCATCATTGATACAAAGGTTCATTCTCTGTTAAGTGTCATATTTTCTTAATGTTTCCGTGTCACCTTTAATTATTCTTAATAATAATTAGTAAGAAAATCTAGAATTCAAGCACCATTAACATTTTTTCAAAAACTGGTTGTCAGAAAATTAAAAAAGGAACACCTTATATTATTATACAAATGATAGCTTATGTAAGCCTTTTCAAAAGAGCTTATGTACCCAGAGGGCTTGGATCTTCATCACAGAAAGTTGATATCTCATTACTGAGGAAAAAAGGTCAAACAAATCTCAAATACCCTTCATAATTATGCTTTTAAATTTTAGAGAATATATGAGTGCAGATATTTACTTTATATTAACAAGTTTCATATACTCTACAATTACTCACGTTCCTATCAAAAGTTTACAAAATGTAAGAAAAAGTGTTAGTATTTGGCTTCCAGGAAATGATGGCATACACACATTTTTACATCTTCTCTAAATAAAACTAAATACTCTAGACCTAAGACCTAACTCAGCAGTCACAAAAGGTCCTTGAATGATGGAAAGGAGGCATACTGTTTCTAATTATCAAGACTAGAGAAACTGTACTATAGTGAGTCTCATGAGCCATACCAAATATTCCAGGTGAGGATCTGAGGATGTTTTTAATCTGAAATCTTCTATGGGAATAGAACACACAGCAGAAAACAAGGCCTTTCTCGACAAAACAACTCAAAATTTCCTTACAGAGAAATAGTAAAAACTCCATCCACTTCTTACAACATATATCTCATTCTTGGGCAGCAAGATTACCAACATCCAGATCAGACTAGGACAAGTCAAACTCATTCTTAAACTAAGAAAGGCTTGATAAAGTCCAGCAGTAGCAATACTGTCTGCTATAGTTTTAATTCTATGATCCTAAAAATCATATATTAAAGGCCCAGGGAATCACTATTGTAAGGTTCTATGGAGCATTATGTATTCTTTGTGGATGTTCTTAGGTCATTGAGTTATACTCTAGAAGGGAAGTGGGAAACTTTTTCTTTCTTCTGCTTCTTCACTCCTCTTATAAGGAATTTTCTTTGCTATCTCATGTCCAAATCGTTTTTTGGAAATAATTTGAAACTGTAAACCAAATTAATCTGTTTTCTTTTATCACTTCATTTCTCTTAGCTATTTCATTATAATGACTTGAGGCTGACTTAGGCAAAATCTACCACACATTAAAGCATGCAGCCTATTCTGCCATAGTGTCTATAGCATGGAGACTCCAGTCAATACTAAGAATGCCAGCAGTATCTTTAGGACCCACCTCACAAAATTCGTTATAATAAATAGTAGCTCAATTTACCATAGCTGCAGGAACATCAGAGTCTATATCCTATACCCACTGCCATAGAAGTTGTGTCTTGTACATTGTATTATAAAGACATTTGGTAATATATCAACCAGTAAATACCAACATCATTGAGAGGTTCATAATTTATCATAGCAGCAGCATGTATTATACAACAAAATCCCAGTTAATGACATAACTAGGGGAGCAACCATTGATAGCAACCAAGACTTAGAGTAACCTCAAAATCTAGTTCAATAGACAACTCATGCCACAATTGAGTAGAAGATCTATTAGATCCAGAAGTACAAAGCCAGTCAGAATAAAATCTCAAGTCTTTGAAACTGAAATTAATATTTGAACAATGTCTTATAAAAACAGTCAAGGTTCTTTTTAAATTCTCAAACAGGATGATATACTACTTGAAAGATCCTCGAAGAGGACCTTTTTTCGGGTGGAGACCTCCCCAATGCCAAGGAACAGGCCAAGACCGCATGGATGCAAATCACAAGAGGTTTATTGAGTAGACATAGGTACCTGCGGGCGGCAAGATCTCTCGGAATACTTGCGTGCCTGCCAACTGGAGGGCGGGCTTTTTATAGGGAAGAGCAAAAAGCAAGTTTACAGAAGCAAAAGCGTGGTTATCGGAAAGAGGCGGGGGGCATGAATGGTTTCCTTTCTCACCATGGATGTCTGGCAACAATCATCCTGTCCTATCTTGTAGATATCCTGTTTTGCAGTCAACCTGCTTTGTTGATGTCCTATCTTATCCATAGCCTGCCTTGCAGTCTTCCTATCTCATAGACATCCTGCTCTCTCAAGCACATGGGATGTTCTTAAGAGAGCAGGCTGACTGCTGATCCAGAGAATTTTTGTTAAGCAAACAGGACATTCCCCCGGGAGCATGCTAGCTGTGGGTTTTGAGGAAGGGGTCTGTAGGGTCTTTCACTACTATAGACAGCAAGAGAGTCAAAGGTCACCTACAATGAAGATATAATTTTTTTACCTAGATGTGAATACTATAGCTTGATAAGGATAATTTTGTGTCAAATAAAAATTCTCCCAAGTAAGTATACAAAATAACAAGCAATCACAAATAAAATTTTAGGATACTGACACAGTTTGTGACAATAGTAAGAAAATATGCTTTAAAATTTTAGGCTTCAAAAGTATATAGATTAAGTACAAAAATTTCCCCAACTTTTAGTGTTTTGCAATGTTATATTTTGTAGCAACACTTGTGAATTACTGAATGTAGGTGACAGTTGTGAGGCTTGAGCAGTCTGTGGGGCAACTGGCAGTGGGACCACAATTTATCCCTATTGCTTGAAGTCATTTCTTGGAGCACATTCTCTTTGGAGGGATACCATTCACAGCCTAGATATAGGGGGAGGGCCTATGTCCTGCCTTGAAGTGATGAGTCAAACTTTGTTGACTCCCTAAGGAAAACCTTACCTTTTCTGAGAGGTGGATTGGGGGTGGTTTGGGGAGAAGAGTGGGATGGAGGAGGGGAGAGTTTGGGAACGGGGATATCTGTGTAAAATGAGAAAAGACAGTATTAAAAAAATCTTGCAGCTAAAACACAAGTCCAAATAAATAAAGCCAGCCACACTTAACCTTATAGAACAGAAAGTGAGAAATACACTTGAACGCATTGGCAGAGAAGACCACTTCCTAAATATAACCCCAGCAGCACAAACACCGAGTGAAACAATTAATTAATGGGACCTCTTGAAACTGAAAAGCTTCTGTAAAGCAAAGGACATTGTTAACAAGACAAAAACAACAGCCTACAGAATGGGAAAAGACCTTCACTAACCCCATATCAGACAGAAGTCTGATCTCCAAAATATACAGAGAACTCAAGAAACTGGTCACCAAAAGAACACATAGTCTAATAAAAAAAAATGGAGTGCAGACTTAAACAGAGAATTCTCAAAAGAGAAATCTAAAATGGCTGAATAACACTTAAGGAAATGTTCAATATTCTTAGTCATCAGAGAAATGCAAATCAAAACAACTTTGAGATTCCATCTTACACCTGTAAGAATGGCCAAAATCAAAACACTGTTGAAAACTTATGCAGGAGAGGTTGTAGGGAAAAGGGAAAAATTCTGCATTGCTGGTGGGAATGCAAGCTGGTACAACCCCTCTGGATGCCAGTGTGGTGATTTCTCAGAAAATCAGGAAACAACCTTCCTCAAGACCCAGTATTACCACTTTGGGTTATATATCCAAAGGATGTTCAATCATGCCACAAGGACATGTGCTCAACTATGTTCATAGCAGCTTTGTTTGTCATAGCCAGAACCTGGAAACAACCTAAATGCCATCTATCAAAGAATGGATAAGGAAAATGTGGTACATTTACACAATGGAGTACTACACAGCAGAAAAAAAATAATGACATCTTAAATTTTGCAGGAAAATGGATGGAGCTAGAAAATATTATTTTGAGTGAGTTAACCCAGACACAGAAAGACAATTATCACATGTATTCACTCATAAGTGGTTTATAAACATAAAGAAAAAGAAAATAAGTCTACAAACCACAATCCCAGAAAACTTAGACAACAATGAGGAAACTAAGAGAAACTTATATATAGATCTATCTACGTGAGAAGTAGAAAGTAGAAAAAGACAAGATGTCCTGAGTAAATTGGGAGCATGGAGGCTTTGGGGGAGGGTTGAAGGGAGAGGGGAGAGGTAGGGAGGGGAGCAGAGAAAAATGTAGAGTTCAATAAAAATCAATAAAATAAAAATTCTTGCATCAAAAAAAATGTAAAAATTGTAATATGTAAAAAAGATATGAGTTTCAAACTATGATAATCTCCTCTGACAGGCATTAATTCCATATGAGTATTATACTGAGCTACCTTTCTCGGTGATATCTTGCTTTGATAATCATAAAGATAGCACTGACTTAGTGTGGATGTGCCTTGTTTTGTTCCTTTATTACCACAACATTATTTTAAATATTTCCTTAGTTCATTTATAATAAATAAAATACATCTTGACACAAAAAATAAAAAAAAACAGCTGTCATAGAAGGAGAGGTAAAGCATAGAATTGAAGCATAGCTGGACTGGGTCTAAAAAAGCAGGGGATAAAACCAAACTCTATGAACATGGCTGACAATGATGGCTCCTGAGAAGCCAAGAACAATGGCAGTGGGTTGTGATCCTACTGCATGTACTGGCTTTGTGGGAGCCTTGGCTGTTTTGATGCTCACCTTCCTAGACCTGGATGGAAGGGGAAGGACCTTGGACCTCCCATAGGGCAGGGAACCCTGACTGCTCTTTGGGCTGGAAAGGGAGGGGAAGGGGAGTGGGGGAGGGGGAGGGAAATTGAAGGCAGATGCGGGGAAGAGACAGAAATTTTTAATAAAAAATAAAAAAACAGTATCTAAAATGTTTGCAAATTTAGTGAAATATCTTGGCTTACAGTTTCAAAATGAGAAGCAAAGCTCAAAAGTGGTTAACAAATTTACTTTATGAAAATCAGTATGAAGGTACTCCAAAAAAATTAAAAATGTATCTACATGATCCTACTATATTACAATTGGGCATATACCCAAAAGAGTATACATTACTGCTCTATTCATAATAACCAGACATTGGAAACATCCTAGGGGTCTATGAAATGATAAATGGATAATGATAACTGGGTATATTTGTACAATAAATTATTTAATAATTAAGAAAAATGAAATTTTCAAGTAATGGATGAAGCTAGAAACACTCATCCTGAGTGAGACAATCCAGACACCAAAAAACAAATATCAAATGTTTTCAATTATATGTGGGTATTTAGTTTTAAGACTTCAATATGTGTGCTTCAATCAGAACAACAAGAGAGGTTCGTCAGGTAGTATGGAAAGAGTGGTAAGGAAGAGATTTCTCAGAGAATGGGAAATAGAAGATAGTGTTACGATGAAAAAGAGAAATTAGAATAGGAAAATTAAATGGAGGGGCAATTGGAGGGCAGAGTAAAAGAGGAAATATGGCAAAGGACTGATTACTAATACAAAAGGCCATGGAAATCTTAGAAATCCATATAAAAACATACAATATATATTTCCTTCCATATATATATATATATATATGGAAGCAAATTTTTGAACTTAAGATATATTTGTGGAAGACAGTACCTCAACTGGAGATCTTGTGCCACAGGATAAAGCCTCCAATTCTGGGAATGGATTGCATTTTGAGTCAGTAGACACAGAAGTCCCATAAAACCACACCCCTGAACCTTTCAAGCAATTGCTACAGATATTGGTTATCTTCTAATGGTAACAACCTATTTCTAAAGATATCACTAATTTACTTCACTGAACACAGTTTTGCCAAACAGAAGCTTGACCCCCACAGTCATGGTGCTGGAAGGTACCTCGCATACTACTAGCAAAGAATAAGCAACAATATCACGCAGCTTCAAAACCTACAACCTACAATAGCAAACTGCTTGCAAGATGAAGCAAGATTAATACAAATACAAAGACAGATATTGGGGTTCAACCTGAAGATTAGAAAAGCAAAATGGCCAGCCACTGACTCTTACCTTGACTTCAGTTTGAAATCCTTAGGTAATCCTGCCTACACGAATGCTAGAATAAGACTGAGACTGAGAGCTGTCTCCTCCCATCTTAAAATCCTCTCTAGTTTTAGGATTGAGGGCATGTACCACTACCACCTGGTCTCTTTTGTTTTTTTTTTGTTTTTTTTAATCAATTAATTTATTTATTAAGGATTTCTGCCTCCTCCCTGCAACCGCTTCCCATTTCCCTCCCCCTCCCCCGATCAAGTCCCCCTCCCTCATCTGCTCGAAGAGCAATCAGGGTTCCCTGACCTGGTCTCTTTTGAAAGCTAGTGTTGCTGTTGGGATTAAAGGTGTGTGTCATTGCTGCCTGGTCTGTAAGGCTGGCCATTGTGGCTATTGTGCTTTTGTGATCCTTTATTTATTAAAATACAAGCTTTATTTATTAAAATACAAATGAAATGTCACTACAGCAATATATATTGGTACAATAGTGGCAGAAATGTTACTAGAGTAAGTAACCACTATTTGATTGAATTTGAGACCTACTTTCTCTTTGTGATAGTTTTTCAGCATACACAAGTTTCAGAGTATTAAATATTTTATTGTTGTAGGAGCTGTGGACTGTGTTCCTGCCTCCCCAGCTCCTGGTCACTTGGCTAGCTTATGCCCCAAAACAACAACACACAAATTTTATTCTTTTAAACACTGCTTGGCCCATTAGCTCTAGCCCTTACTGGCTAATTCTCATATCCCGATCAACCCATCTCTAATAAATTGTGTAGCACCAGTCTTATAGGGAAAGATTCAGCATGTCTGACCTGGCAGCTTGCTTCATCACGTCTGCCTGGGAGAGGGGAGCATGGCATCTCTCTGAGGCGTCTTACCTCACTTCCTCTTCCTCCCAGCATTCTGTTTTGTTTACTCCACCCACCTATGTTCTAAGCTATGAGGCCAAGCAGTTTGTTTATTACTTAACCAATGAAATCAACAGATTGATATATGACACTCCCACATCATTTTGTCTCAAATGTAGAAGAGAAAAACTATACTTTGTTGCTCTACTGTAATTCTGTTTTCATGTTAATGGGAAGGCAGGTTCCGAGGGTGGGAAGATTTGAGTTTGAAACCAGCTCACCAGGCAGAGTGGTTGAACCTCACGCATCAGGAAAGTTAGGTTAGCCTTCACTCAGTTTCCAGATGACATTCATGGAATCCTTTGATTTCTATCACAGTGACCCTATAGGTGAGGGTGACTCTTTTCCTCGCTGAGTGGGTTTCGTCTAGTGAAGCACAATCCAGAGTTTCCTGGCCAGCCAAGTTTTTATTAGGTAAAGTAGTCATTTTGTACTTGTTATTTAGAAATGCTTCAAGTGAAAACAGAAGGTTTTGGGACACTTGCTGCATCCATTGCTTTCAGGGGACTCATAGCCTGAAGAGACTGTGAATCCTAGAGACTATGGCAGGGGTTTTTCTTCTCCTTGGGTCACTGTTTTTAGAAATGAAAACCAGAGTTATTTTGTAACTATAATGTATAGAAAGCCTAGTCGGTATATTTTAAATTTCAACCTTGTTACTCTTATTACTAAGTAATATCTTAAAGAAAACATTAAATAGTTGTTCATTCCTGATTAAAAAATAAAAACAGACCTACTTCTTAAGGTGGAATCCACATCTGACACTGCTAAGGAGGCAAAAACTTGGAATTAGATAGGTCATGAACCGTAGGGGAAAACCTACTGTTAATATTATGCTAAAGAAAAACAGCAAAAAAAATGACTCCTAGGAACATGTTTCTATATCGATATATAATATTGATATATATGCTACTCTACTCTGATCAGAGAAGTATCTCCTTGCAGTATCTTGTTTTTGAAACAGAGAACCACAACTGGACAATATAAATTAAGTATTTATCCCTAAATGGAATTTTTTTTATCTACTCAAGTCTCAGGATTGTATACACTGCACAAAAGAGGAGAAAAAAATTATGCAAGGCCGAAGTGGTGGATGAGTCCAAGGAAATAGTGTATTCCAGACACAACAAGTCTGATACACATGTGAACTCACAGAGAGTCTAACAGTACCCATAAGACCTGAACAGTTCCAAATAAAGTCATAGAAAAAAGAAGTGGAAACCAAGTCCAGCCCCTAACAAAAAATCTGACTGTAATTGATACCTGCTGGGAAAGGAAATATCAGTTTTCTCTATTGGAGTGTCACTGTTCATATCAGCCACACTCTAGGCTAGGTCCCATGCCTACTAATAGTTGGCAAACGTAGAAAGAACATTTTGTTTGTTTTGTGTATCTGTTTATATCTGCTTTTTATTGTTAGGGGTGGTATTATTTGTTTCATAATTTTTTATTAAATTTATTATTTATTTAAAAATACTTTTGCTGTTTTGATTTTCATTTTTGTGTTCTGTTTTTCCTTTGTTTTAAGACAGAATGAGAATATTAAGTTGAGTAAGGAGGGAGATGTGGAGGATCTTGGAGGAGTGGGAGCAAGGGAAAATATATTATTAAAATATATTGTATGAAAACAACTCTTTGAAAAATCAACAACAAAAAAACTAGAAAAGAGCTGAGAAAACGCATTAATCACTCTCTGCTTCCTGACTATGGATGTCATGTCTTGGGCTCCTACCACCATAACTTCTAAACAGTGACGGAGTGTATTCCTGAACTTTGAAGCAAAATAATCTCTTCCACCTATAATTGACTATTCCCAGGTAATATTTTTTCAGCAATGAAAGAAGTAACTAATATAGACAATGATAATGGAAAAGGAATGACAAAGCATTCAGGAAATGAGGACATGAGAGTTAAAATGTAAAATTATCAATTTAGAGATATGGATAAGAATCATTCTTCATGTACTCTGCATCCTTTCTGGCCTCAAGTTCTTTTTATCCACTCACATAAGACAAGTTCCTAATTAGAGTGATATTTTGCAGAAAGTACTCAATATGTCTAGAAGAACGTGAGTTATTTTGTGGCTATGACATGTACAAATATAAATTAGCCTTGAAATTACTTATGAAGATATATTAGTCAACAGCCACATACTCTGTTTGCAAATTTCCTATGGTATCCTAACTTATAAAACCTTCCTAAGACAAATATTTACTTAAACCTTCATTCTGATTCATTAACTATTCTTGACAAAGATGTATCTAATTTGTTAGTTCTGTCAATTACTCATTGTCAAAATTTTAGCCTCATCTCCCATTTTACTAATTTCTGTTGTGATCAAAGAATAATTTTATACCATCTTTCCAAATATTTTTACTTTTACAATTTATGTTATTATATTTTATATGTATAGGCATTTTGTCTCCATGTATGTCTGTGCACTAAATATGTACACTGCAAACAGAAGTGTCATAGATTCAAATTATACATTGTGTGTGCTGCCATGTTGGTGCTGAAATTTTTGAAACCTGATCCTATGGAAGAGCAAACATTCCTCTTAACTACTCAACCATCTCTATAGGCTCCAAAATATTTTTAAAGCAATGCTTTTCACTTTGTTTTAGTGTATGTCTTCAAATAAAACACATAGTCTATGTATAAATTCATAGTATTGCCAATATGAAACTGTGATTTTGGTGGTTGTCTTTATATTTATATTTATTATAATTTCTTGTTTGTTCATACTGTTTTATTTTTGTACTTTTCATTTGTTTAGTTTTTTTTTTCTTTTTTGAAATTCTTTTGTAGTTTATTTGTATCTCAATTGCATGGCTCTTGAGTGTGAACTTTTCAGATGACAACTTTCTGCCCCACTTACAAAAGTTAAATCTACATGAGGGCTAAGCCAAGTCACTGTCAGACATCATCTTGGCTCTACTGTATTTGTCTTTTTTTCATCCTCCTGTACTCTAGTCCAGAATCTATTCCTCATACAGAAACAATGGAAACATTTCCAGGTCATGATTACAATATGCCAATTCCCTGTTGAAGTAGAAAATCATTTCCCATCAACACAGTGTTTAAATTCCTGAACGTAGTCCACAAGGCCTGGTATGGTTGGTTCATGCACACTTCGATCTGCACCTCATGTTTCCCAAGCAGCCCCTCTATGCTCCCTTATTTTGCTGACCTTCTTTTAGTTTCTTAAAAAATAAAAAAAAAATAATACTTGCTTTGCCACCCAAAGGGATGGCAAGCAGGGATTATATTCGTAAAAGGGAGGGGGAGAATTAATATGGGGGGATATCTACAAAGATCATGAGCAACAAAAGAACTTGATTTTTATTTTATTTTTCATCATACTTGTGTCCAATTTCTGTTTAATCAACAAGGTTTGATGCTATATTTTTTAATTCAAGCATAAAAGTTATGATACTTTTTCTCGAACTGTAGAGTAACATCTTTTAACTACTGATTTTCACATAGATTCCAGCAATTAGACATTTTCACTTCTCCTTTTGTTCTGTATGTCTGTTTGTTTGTTGACATATGTTCTCATCTATGAAAGCTGGTCTGCAATTTTCTTATGTTATTCAGTGTCTGCATGTGGATTTCTATTGCTGTGACAAAACACTATGACCAAAAACAAGTTGGGAATGGAATGGGTTATTTGGCCTACACTTCTATGACACTGTTGTTCATCACAAGAAGTCAGAGAGGAACACAAAGAGGGCAGGATCCCAGGGGAGAAACTGACGCAGAGGCCATGGAGGAGTGTTGCTTACTGGTTTGCTCCTCATGGCTTCCACAGTCTGCTTTCTTAAAGAATGCATGACCATGAGCCACAGGCATAGCACCATCCACAATGGGATATCCTTTCTTCATCCATTGTTAATTAAGCAAATCCCCTTACATATAGATGTTATGGAGGCTTTTGCTCAAGTGAGGTTAGCTCCTGTCAGATAACTCTGGCTTGTGTAAAGCTAATTCAAAACTATCCAACATACTCATGATTTCCTTAATCTCATTCTTCTTATTTCTCTTTCCAAGTGCTGAAATTAAATATACCATGATTCCTAGTTGCTGGTCTTATCTCAGTTCTTAAAACACCTGTCTTATCATTTGTCTTATTACTTTTAACTTTATTGTATGTTTCTTTGTAAGTTTAAATGACATAGCAACTCATACACATCAGCATACTCTTTTTAACACTTACATTCAATATTTAATTATTACAAAACTATACAACAAAGATTAATTCATAAATTTGGCCTATCATTAACCACTACTAACAACACATCATATACTCTTAAAGCAATCAGAGAACACAGGACTATAAAGAAACCAGTGAACCATAAATATCTTCAAGTCAGCTTTGTGTTAGAAAAAGTATGTATGATTTCCAAACTTGACCACAGGGAAATATTTAAGATGCTAAGGAATTTCACAATTAGGTAACTGAGATCCTCTGAAAGAAAAGTTTGTTTTAAGTCTTAGGTACTATTGCAAATCTCTATAAAGCAAGATTTCTGTGCCTTGATGATGAATCTGAAACTTTTAAAATATTTTCTGCTGATTTGTTACCTTGAATAGGATAGCCACACTGCCTATGCTTCATTTCCTATTTATAGACCACCAGATTAGTATTCATCATGAGATTCAGAGCGTCAACTTGAATAGTATCTAATAAAAGTGGTCATAAAAGGCTGTCATCCATGAATGCTGATCTAGATGGCAACATTGTAATTCACTATCAGAAATATATGTGAAAATACCCCTGGAAAGGAACTGGCTTTCCATTTTATGCATATGTTATAACAAAACAAAATATATTCAAAGGAGTATGATTTTTAAAATAGCCTTGCAGGTTCATGTGAGTCGACCATGGAGTCAATTAGAAGCTCAATTTTTTTCAGGCACCAGCATACAGAATTAAATAGAATATATTAATAATGTACTATAAATTCTCATTGCTCACCATTTTATGTTGAATCACATAAAATACTAGGAGTTACTTAAACTTTGTAACTTGTTAACAACTCATAAAAACCCTTCAATTATTAACTCCAAAAAATATATACTGAGTACATATGTGGATGACACTGAAAACTATCAACTATTGACTTAAAATGAAGAAACAGATGTTATTCCAATTAGTAAAATTATAATATAGGTCATATTAAAGCTTTATCATTTTATTTCCTCTCAATAAAATTATACCAGTCTTATCTGGTAATAAAAATTTAGCTTTAACAGTTTCCTGAGAAGTAAAATTGTATTTCTGAGCTTCCTCTTTGTACATGAGTCCAGCAAATTAAGTTTAGGGCTTTGGTACATATGTTTCTCAAGCAACATCCAGAAAGCAAATATAACTAAGACTAATATGTGGGAGACATAGTACTTTTGAACAATAATAATGGGGCAGCCATATTGTGATTCTGCAGAATTACATAATAGATGTTTACTATCTTCATCTAAATAACTTTTAAGTGGTATGAAATAAGACAGATTTGGTTTTGATTTTGGATTTTCTGACTGATAAAGGCATCCCTGATCTTGACTAAAACAGATATATAAAATAACAGTGGCATGCTGTAAGCTTAGCAAGAAGGAAATATTTCCATGGATATTCAAGGGAAAAATTAATCTTTCTCTTCCCAAGACCTCAACTTTTATACTAGTTTAAACAGTTTTGATATTATAACAAAAAATAAAATTATAGAAAGAAATAAGTTATCCTAGCTTATACTGTCATAATAAATAAGCCATAAAGAACAAATATATTATCAGAAAATGTATATAAAATACTTAGATTAAAGATAAAATAAAACAGCAATAGAAAGCATTCAAAGAAATGAGATGAAATAAAGTATAACTACAATGTGTGGCAAAAACACAATACAATATTATAAGAAAAATTAAAAGCGTTTTCAGGAATCCAGCTTTCTACAAATTTAATCTTCTAAACTCTTTAGAACACAAAATTCATAAATATGAATGAAATATCAACTAAAATCCATCTATAATTATTTGATGTCGGTGGAAACCAATGGAAAACCAATGGCAAGCAGGATGCAATACAAGGGACCTGTAATTCAGCATTGCACTTATAAACTCATTCCTCTCTCTCATGGTTCTCCCTCTACCTTAATGACTTCTATCTATACTCTATCACACATAAATACACATAAAAACACACAGAGATGCACGTAATGACAGTTACGTTAGGCCTTAGCCAAAGTTGGTTGCCTCAACAGACAGATCTCTGAGAGTTCACTGACAGCCTGGTCTACAGAGTTATTCCAGGACAAAAATATACAGAGAACCTGTCTCAAAAAGTAAAAGTAAAAAAAAAAAATAGAGGTTAAAGTAAAGCCACACAACGATAAAAAATACAGAGAATCTGGATACTATATACTATTATGCTCTCTTTGAATGGTTTAAATGCTGAGGAAGGAACAACAGATGCTAAAAGATATTTGTTTATAAATGCTGCTAAATTAATCCAAGATAGATATTTTAATAATATCTTGACTTCAAAATTGAAGTCAGAATGTATGTTACTTTGGAGAAGAGATTTTGCTTTTGTTTCCACAGAAAATGAGAGGTTATGGATTCATTCTGAGTTAAAAAATATCAGGTTTGATCAAGGAAGACCACCTGAGTAATCTCCACTAGGAAAAGGTGGCCCAGATGTCTGAGTTCTTCATCCAGAACAGGTTCAAGACTGCTGATTGAGATAACCAAGCCTCACAGCATACTCCAGTCAGGACTTGATCATAACTTTAAATTATCTTTAGGTCCCCATAAGATTATCAGTGCCCCCAACCAGCCAGAAGTAGCTTGGAATACTACAACCACATTCCTAAAAAAAGTGGACTATGGATATTTTCCTTTGTTTAAAAAAAAAAAAAAAACGAGTAGGGAAAGTGGTATGGGAGAATTGTCTGTATTCTGTCAATCATGTTTTAAGTAAATAGTAAATGCTGATTGGCCAGGCAGGAAGTATAGGTGGGTCAACTAGGCAGGAAGTAGAGATGGGCCAATGAGAATAGGAGAATGCTAGGAAGGAGGAAGCCCATTCCTCCCATTCCTGTTCAGACCACTGAGAAGCAAGCTGTAATCTGCCAGGCTGAAAGGTATTGAGCCATGTGGCTAACATAGATAAGAATAATGGGTTAATATAAGCTACAAAAGCTAATAAGAAGACTGAGCTAGTGGGCCAAACAGTTTATAATTAATACAGACTCTCTGTGTGATTTTCTTTGGGGCTTGCTGGCTGTGGGGTACCAGGCAGGATGGAAACTCCAACAAGCCGGCCCTCGTGTTAATATATGGAGAGTAACTGCTCCAAGTTGTCCTCTGACACACCCACGCAAGCACACAAACTCACACTGTAGCAAAACAAAAATAAAAATTCAAAGCTACCATCTACATGTACATAAAAAAATAGTATTTGTCTTTCAGACTCTGAATTACCTAATTTAATAATATACTATATTCAAATTCCATCAGTTTTCCTGACAATTTCATTGATCTTCATGACTGAAAAAATGTCACATGTGCATGAAAATGGAGTAAAGACAATGGAATTTTAAACCTCCCTTTTGTCTATAGATGGGAAAGGAAGAGTTAAGTGAGAGAAAAGTAGCTGGAAGATGAAAATGACAAATCCTATGGTGCAAACACACAAAGAAGATTAAGTCCAACAACCTCTGCAATACTTGTCCTAGTGCTAATATTTAAGGTCATCACCAAAGGAAACAAAGTTGCATCCAAGACTCTTGGAAAAAAGGAAGTTTTGGAAACAATCAAAATTATATTTTCATCAAGTAGTCACCACAGGACGGCCAGAGTATTGAGTACACACAAGACAATTGCTTGTTGAACAAAAGATTAAAGTTTTGTCAGAAAACATAGCTGAGTTACTATTTTCTGTAGTGTATCTCCTACCAGGTCCACCTTAGAAATGTAAAGAACAGTGAAAAAAAATGTCAGCCCCAAACTAAAACATCTGACACAGGAAAAACAAAAAAGAAAGCCAAGGGCTGGGGAAATGGCACAATGACTAAAGTTCTTGCCCTGCAGTTATTAAAACCAAGTATTCAAAGTCCCTAGAACCCACTAAATAGTCATGTGGGTGTGATAACCTGCATGTAATTCCATCCTGCAATGCAGGAGACAAGGGAATCAAAGATTACAAAGATAGCAAAACTGGGCATATCAATGAGCTCAAAGTTTGAATGTGATACCCAGAATACAGAAGATAAATAAAGAAAGGTTCCTGATATTAACTTTGTACCTCTACATACATATACAGCCACATCCACATGTGTATTCATATACATGAAAACACGTGCTAATAAATGTATAAACACACAGGAAAATGATAAAAGAGAAGTCAATAAAACCAAGCATAAGATGACAGATGCCAAAATTAGTAGACACAGACATTTAACAAGCTAGCATATGCTATTGAACAGTTTGAAAAATCAGTCATGAGATATCAGCATATGGGTAATATCAGCAGAGTTAAATCATAAAAACAAACCAGGATGAAGTTAAGGCATGAATTTTTACATAACCAAACCAAAAAAAAACACTATATTGAATAAGATTAACTATAGCTAGATTGAAGCAATAGAAAGGTATAGAAATGTGGCATAGACAAAGTCTTGCTATCTTACGGGTAAAAAAAAACATATTACTTGTTTTTGTAGATTAATAAGAAAGAAGAAATTAAGAAAAAAGCATGGACAGAATACAATTGAAATGTTTCTATAAATTAATTTTAAATATTAATGTGTCTGTGCTGCTGGGGTTATACATAGGAAGTAATCTCCTGTGCCCATCTGTTGTAGGGTACTTCCCACTTTCTCTTCTATCAGGTTCAGTGTGTTCGGGCTGATATTGAGGTCTTTAATCCATTTGGACTTGAGTTTTGTGCACAGTGATAGATATGGGTCTATTTTCATTCTTCTTCAGGTTGACAGCCAGTTGTGCCAGCACCATTTGTTGAAGATGCTTTCTTTCTTCCATTGTATACTTTTAGCTCCTTTATCAAAAATGAGGTGTTCATAGGTTTGTGGGTTAAAATCCGGGTCTTCTATACGATTCCATTGGTCGACTTCTCTGTTTTTATACCAGTACCACACTGTTTTCATCACTGTAGCTCTGTAATAGAGTTTGAAGTCAGGGATGGTAATGCCTCCAGAAGTTCCTTTATTGTATAGGATTGTTTTGGCTATCCTAGGTTTTTTGTTTTTCCATATAAAGTTGATTATCATCCTCTCAAGATCTGTGAAGAATTTTGATGGGATCTTGATGGGGATTGCATTGAATCTATAAATTGCCTTTGGTAGAATTGCCATTTTTACTATGTTGATCCTCCCAATCCAAGATCAAGGGAGGTGCATCCATTTTCTGGTATCATCTTCAATTTCTTTCTTCAATGCCTTAAAGTTCTTGTCAAATAGATATTTCACTTCCTTGGTTAGATTTACCCCAAGATATTTTATGCTGTTTGTGGCTATCGTGAATGGTGAAGCTTCTCTGATTTCCCTCTCTGCTTCCATATCCTTTGTGTATAAGAGGGCAACTGATTTTTTGGAATTGACCTTGTATCCTGCCACATTACTAAAGGTGTTTATCAGCTGTAAAAGTTCTTTGGTGGAGTTTTGGGGGTCGCTTATGTACACTATCATATCATCTGCAAATAACGAAAGTTTAAAGTCTTCCTTTCCCATTCGAATCCCCTTGATCCCCTTATGTTGTCTGATGGCTATTGCTAGAACTTCAAGCACTATATTGAAGAGGTATGGCGAGAGTGGACAGCCTTGTTGTGTTCCTGAGTTTAGCGGGATGGATTGGGAAAAAGGAAGGTTGGACAGGGGAGCACGGAACCACAATTCTTAGTTAAGGGGCCACCTTAGGGTTGGCAAGAGACATGACCCTGATTGGATTCCAGGAGCCCATGGTGATGTCCCCAGTTAGTCCCTTGGGCAGCTGAGGATAGGCAACCTGAAATGACCCTATCCTATAGCAATGCTGATAAATATCTTGCATACCACCATAGAACCTTCAACTGGTGATGGATGGAGATAGAGACAGAGACCCACACTGGAGCACTGGAGTGAGGTCCCAAGGTCCCAATGAGGAGCAGAAGGAGGGAGAAGATGAGCAAGGAAGTCAGGACTACGAGGGGTGCACCCACCCACTGAGACAAAGGGGCTGATCTACTGGGAGCTCACCAAGGCCACCTGGACTGGGACTGAAAAAGCATGGGATAAAACTGGACTCTCTGAACATGGCGAACAATGAGGGCTGATGAGAAACCAAGGACAATGGCACCGGGTTTTGACCCTACTTCATGTTCTGGCTTTGTGGGAGCCTAGCCAGTTTGGTTGTTCACCTTCCTGGACATGGACGGAGGGAGGCGGACCTTGGGCTTTCCACAGGACAGGGAACCCTGACTGCTCTATGGACTGGAGAGGGAGGGGGGGAGTTTGGGGGAGGGGGAGAAGGGGGGGAGGAGGGGGAGGGAAATGGGAGGATGGGAGGAGGCGGATACTTTTTTTTCCTTTTCTCAATAAAAATATATTAATGTGTAGATTTAAAGTGTCTAATATAAATCTAAAAGGAAAATATTATATTTAAAATGTTATCATGCAAATGCAGAGAGCATGCCTTACGGAAATACAAAGAAAAATGCCTTAACTGTATTCCGAAGGAAAATCTAAGTAAGCAGCTAAGTTCTCAGCATAGAAAGAAAGTGACAATAAGATTATGAATTCCACAAAAAGCCATCGATATTAGAAAAACAATAAAGAAAAAACAATTATATATCCAATAATAATCTTTGAAAAAAAGAATTGAAAATATTTTAAGAAAGATTAAAATATCACAAGGAGGTATAAACTACCTAAGAAATCTAAAATAAATTCAATATGGTGAAGGAAAAAGAATATCAGATGGAAATATATATCTGCAGGAATAAGTAGAAAGCATTGCAAGTAATGGTTATTTAGGAAAACTGTACATTATGGTAAATTACCCTAAACACAAACTTGTGAAAAGAGAGTTGAACTTAAAAAAATTAAACCTAATTGTCGGGCGGTGGTGGCGCACGCCTTTAATCCCAGCACTCGGGAGGCAGAGGCAGGCGGATCTCTGTGAGTTTGAGACCAGCCTTGTCTACAAGAGCTAGTTCCAGGACAGGCTCCAAAACCAAAGAGAAACCCTGACTCGAAAAACAAAAAAAACAAAACAAAAAACCAAAAACCCAAAAATTAAACCTATTTTATATGCATGTCAATCCCATTGTGTGTAGAAGACAATTTCTAGAAAGTCATAAAGCCACATTTGGTTCTTCCAGTCTGCCTCCTGTTCCTCATAAATCCCTGAACATTGAGGGAGGAATTTGATTAAACACATCCCAATTAGGGTTTAGTACTGCATAGTGTTTCACTCTCTGCACACTGTCCATTTGTGGATCTACTTCAAGAAGAAGCTTCTCTGATGAGAAGGCAGAGATACTCTGACCTATTGGTATAGAAATATTTTATTTTATTTGTATTTTATTTTAGCAGATTAATGGTAAATTGGTGTGGTAGGCCTTCTGTCTATGTGTTACTTTTATTGGTTAATGAATAAAGAACTGCTTTGAGTCCATGGCCGGGAAGAACAGGGCTAGACGGCGAAAGATAGGCTGTATGCTAGGAGAAAGAAGGGCAGAGTCAGAGAGAAGCCAGAGACAGATGTGCTGAAACTTTGCTGGGAGGTCAAGACTTCATGGTGATGCACATATTAATGGAGATGGGTTGAATTAAAATGTAAGAGCTAGCCAATAAGACGTTAGAGCTAATAGTCCAAGCAGTGATTTAAATTATATAGTTTCTGTGTGATTGTTTCAGGTCTAAGCTAGCCGGCCAGCGAGGAACCAATAAGCAATCCCTCTTACTACAGGAAAATTTCCCCTAGGGCCCATGAACTATGGAGTCTCACATTCTTGGTCGCCATAAGTGTGTGAGGTATGGGTTTGATTTCATGGATTAGGCCTTAAATACAATTTTGAAAAATGATATATTTACTACCATAACACTGTGCCAAATTTCATCGTTATGCCTTGCCTGCAAGTTAGGTCTCAGGATTTTAGCTGGGTAATATTGATGATTACTTTCCTTTTAGTAGCATGAAAGGTATCTTCTAGTACTATGAATGATCATCAGTAGGGTAAAGCTTCCAGTGGCCACCACTTGTACTTCAGTAAAGTAAGTAAGTTCTGTCTTTAGCAATAGGGCCCTAACTTGAGGTTGTAGAGTGTGGTAACTTGAACATGTATGGCCTACACAGACTCATGTGTTGAACAATTGACTTATAGAGAGTGATCTATTAGGACGCGTGCCCTGGTTGGAGTAAGTGTGGCCTTATTGGAGGAGGGGTGTCTCTATGGGAGTGGGCTTTTAGGTAACATATGCTCAAGCTACACCCTCTATGTGACACAGTTCACGTTCTGCTGCCTGTGGATCAAGATATAGAACTCTCAGCTCCTTATTTGGCACCATGTTAGCCTGTGAGCCTCCATGTCCTGCCTTAACAATAATGGACTAAACCTCTGAACTGTCAACCAAACCCAATTAATTTTTCCTTTGAAAGAATTGTGATAATCATAGTGTCTCTTCATAGCAAGAGAAACACTAAGACATGGAGGGTAATAAATATCTGTGGCAATGGCCTATTATATTTGGGGTGGGGTGGTCTATGGGCAACAGACTCAAGAAGATGAAACCTATTCCTGTCACTAAAAGTTTTATTTGGTGATAAAAGATGTATAGCTGAAGCATTTCCCCCTCAATTATATGTTGACTCCATTAAAATTCCTTTCATATATCTTATAAAGTTAAAATTTAACTTACTATGTGATTAAATAATTTAATTTAAAAATATTTATCCAAAAATAAATTTATAAATTTATACAAAGCTTGTATAAAAATACTTGTGGTTGCTTAATATGTACTATAAAAATAAAAAAAATAACTCAAATGTCCAACAATATTTTGATGCAAATTATCTAATGTTAAATGAATACTATCTTAGAGATTCCACTTAACGGGAAAATTGAATATCAGTTTCACTATGCTAAGCAAAAGCTAATAGCCAAGTATGGAGGTTCATGCCTTTATTCCCAGCATTCTGGATGCAGAAGCATACAAATCTCTATGAGTTCATGGCCAGTCTGGTTTTCATAGTCAGTTTCAAGGTAGCCAGAACTACATAGTGAAACCTTGTCTCAAAAGCAGGAGTGTGTGTGTGTTTCTTCTGAAAAACATCGACAAAATGATTAAGAATAATAGAGGAAGTATTCAACAGAGTATAGTACATAACACAACTATTATACTTGTTGAAAAAGCTAGATATTTTAACTTTGGTAGTAATTACATGGAAGCATGTATTAACTAATTAAAGAAACATTGCAGAAGATGGAGAGAAAAGATCATAACTCAGAAGATCATAGAGTTTTCTGTGAGAATCTATCTCCTCATATAAATTAAATAAAAGCTACACACATAAATTCTCACCAACCTGAGTGCCACAATGTGAGCTGAATAAGGACAAAACCAATGGATATGCAAAGTGTGTGGGTAAATCCCAGAAGGCCTCCATCTGATACAAAGAACTACAGATAAGTGGGGAATGCTGAGACTGGGAGAAATAGTCTTCTTTGGACAACATGCGTATAAGTCCTGAAAAAATATGTGTGTGTGTGTGTGTGTGTGTGCGTGTGTGTGTGTGTGTGTGTGTGCAACGTAATGAAGACTAAAAACGTTATATTTATATGGGAGGAAAGCAAAAGGGAAAATGTATTAGCTCAAAATTTTAAACGTTGATAATTATATTCATTTCTTCATATTTTTATTTACTGTGTGCTTGTGTGTGTGCCTACACATGAGTGTGTGCCTGTGGAAATGCATACCATAGAACTCTTGTGGACATCAGAGGACAATTTGAAAGAGCTGATTCTCTCCTTTAATTATGAAGGTTCTGAGTATCAAACATGGTGGCAGACACCTCTACACTCTAATTAATTTCATCAACTTGCATCTTCCTTTTATATATATTTTAATTATTTTTAGTGTATTGATGGAGAATACATAGACTATGATGCACATATGGAAGTCAGTTGTTATGGAATTAATTCTCCCTCTCCACCATTATGTGGGGACCAGGGGTCAAATTTAAGGTTTGTACATTGCTGACTGTCCTATCTTGTCAGCTCAGCATATGATTTTGATAAAACCTTAATAAAATGTAACTGATAAAACCAAAAATCTAATCTTTCATCACAGAAGTGCTTAAATGAAAAGTTAAAGCAATTTTTCAAAACAAATTATATTAGAAAGTAAGCAGATACTTATTAATTCAAAAGCACCCAAATGAATAAAATTGGTATCACATAAAATAAGACAAAAAATATAAATTTACCTTTCTTCGAAAATACATGTGTAGTGGTTTGAATTAGAAACATTCTACATGAGGTAGATTAATTCCCAATTTTCTGAGAAATTATCACACAAATTTCCAAAGTGGCTATACAAGGTTACACTCCCAAAAGCAGTGGAGTCCCATTACTAGACATCCTCTCCTGCATAAGCTATCATTGGTGTTTTCTATCTTAGCCATTCTTACTGGTGTAAGATGGTATCTCAGAGTCATTTTGGCATTTCCCTGATAGTTATGGATGTTGATCAATTCTTTAAGTGTCTTTTGGCCATTTCCAATTCTTCAGTTAAGAATTCTCCGTTTAGATCTGTACTCAATTTCACAATTGAATTATTTGGTAATTTGATATCAAGTTTCTTAATTTCTAGACCTCTATCTAATGTGGGGTTAGTGAAGATATGTTTCCATTCAATAGGCTGCTGTTTTGTTATTAACCATGTCTACTGTGTTACAGAAGGTTCTCAGTTTCAAGATGTCCCAATTATTAATTGTTTCTCTCAGTGTCTGTGCTACTGGTGTTATATTTAGGAAGTAGTCTCCTGTGCCTATGTGTTCAAGGCTACTTCCCATGTTCTCTTCAATGGGAATCGATCTTCCTCAAGACCCAGTAATACCACTGTTGAGCATATACACAAAGGATGCACACTCATACCAAAAGGACATTTGCTCAAATGTGTTCATAAAAGAAATATTCATAATAACCAGAACTTGGAAACAACCTAGATGTCACTCAGATGAAGAATGGATAAAGAAAATGTGGTACATTTTACACAATGGAGTGGCAAAACTCGGCGGTAAAAAACAATGACATCTTGAAATTTGAATGCAAATAGTTAGAACTAGAAAAAAATCATCCTGAGTGAGGTAACCCAGACACAGATAGTCAAACATGGCATGTACTCACTCATAAGTGGACATTAGATGCAAAGCAAAGGATAACCAGCCTATTATTGTCCATGATCCCAGAGAAGATAAGTAGGAAAGAGTGGAAGAGAAGGGAAGGTGGAAGGGGAGGTGAGAGGAAAAGGGGGAGGAGGAGGAGAATATGATGGAAACAAGTGCTCAAAAAGGGCAGGACAGTGAGGGAGAGAAAGGAAAGAGATGTCTTTATTGAGGGACCCATTAAAGAGCTAGGGAGAAACATGGCACTAAGGAAATTCCCAGGAATTCACAAAACTGACTCCAGCGAAGACTCCAAGCAACAATTAAGAGGATGCCTAAACTGTCCTTCTCCTGTAATCAGACTGATAACTATCTTAATTGTCATCATATAACCTTCATCTAGCAATTGATGGAAGCAGTCATAGAGGTCTACAGTGAAGCACTGGGCAGAGCCTAAGAGAGGGAGGAATGGTAACATGAACAAAGGGGTCAAGACCACAATGGTGATGCCCACAGAAACGGCTGACTTGAAATAATGAGATCTCATAGACTCTGGACTGATAGCTGGGAAACCTGCTGAGGACCAAATTAGGGCTACTGAATGTGGGGGACAGTTGTGAGGCTTGGGCAGTCTGTGGGGCCTCTGGCAGTGGGACCAGGACTTATCTCTAGTGATGGAACTGGTATCTAGGAGCATATATTCATTAGCAGGAAACCTTGCTTAGACTAGATATAGAGGGAAGGCCTTGGTCTTGTCTCCAAAGTGAAGTGTCAGACTTTGTTGACTTCCTATAGGAAGCCTTACCCTCTCTGAAGAGTGGATGGTGGTGTGGAGCAAAGGTTTGAAGGAGTAGGAATAGGGATAGTTATGCAAAATGAGAAAACATTATATTACAAAATTCTTAATAAGAAAAACTTTTAAAAAAGAAATATTCTCCAAAAGCTCATTTAATTGAATACATTATCCTCACTTGCTGTTGCTGTCTGGGAAGGGTCAGGAGATACACCCTTGACTGAGGAAGTACATCACTGGACATAGGTTTGGAGAATTTATGGAATAACTCAATTTGTGGTTCATTTTTCATTTCATGTCAAAGTTAATGTACTTCCTGTATATGATTGATATGTATCCTGTATCTTCTGGCTCTGTCAATCATGGTTTCCCACCATTCTTGACAAATAGCTTTCCAGAGCACTAAGTCAAAAATAAAATTTTGCTGCAGTTGCCTTTGGTCCTGAAGTGTTAATACAGAGATAGAAAACTAGCATTATGCCAATATTTTGCATATAATATTAGTTTTCCAAATTAATATCATACAGTAAAGAAACAGATAATCTTAACTATTTTCTCCTTCCAAAATAATCCTTACTATGTCAGTACAGGAAAGCAAGTATAACATTTGTCCAAAAGTGAAAGTATCATTCTGCACAGACTTGCACTATGAAATACTAAAGTATCATACAAATAATTTAAGTAATGCATCAGTACCATGAATCCAGAGGGAAAGATTTATGAAATAAAAATATTCACAAACATATCAAGATTAGTTTGTAGAATAGTGGCATTTTAGTTCAATGGGAAAATGGTTTTCTTCAGTTGTTCTGGGAATTGATTATATAATTATAAAATATTAGTTACTTTATATTTTATTCAATTCATAGCTTTTCATGTGTAAGAATAAATTAAAGCTCATATGCATGCTTAAGAATAAATTAAATATACAAAGTATATAAAACATAAAACTATACAGTCATTGAATTTATGGACTAAAATATGAAATAGTTATTTTATTACATTTATTCGTGTGCGTGAGTGTGTGTATCTGTGTGTGCGTGTCTGCCCATGTGCCACATTGTTTATGTGGAGGTCAGAGATTAACTGAAGGAGTCAGTTCTGTCTGTCTATTGGATTGGCATGCTTGTCAGCAAGTGCTGTTACCTGCTAACACATACTGCTGAACTCAGAACTTGATGCTTAAAGGAAAACAATATGCTTGCAGAACTATTCATTCTGCATACAGTAAATTCATTTTCACTTTTTTCTAAATATATTAAAAATATTACAATTTGAAAATTCTCCATATCATTCTATATCAAGTTTTCTAAAAATTAATTTAAACATAAAAGTTCTTGAAAAGAAAATAATTAAGGTAAAGGAAAACTTTAGGGAAAAGTAATAATAATGTAAACTACAGTGAAGTAGAGCAAAAATGATTGGCCAACAAACATTTGAAGTATTTTGATTGAAAGAAGCACAAAATAAACTTACAATATCCAATTAATTATGGTTTCAGACCTACTGCTCTGTTATCTGATGACCAGATATCTACATCTGTGGTTTGCGCATCAAGGCATCAACATGCAGAGAATTCTTTACTCACTTAAGGAGTAAAATGAGGTTGAACCTGTGCTTTTGGGACAATCTACTCATATTATAGTCCACATATTCAATATTTCACACATTTGGGCACAACTGTCCACCTGTCTACCCATATTGGGCCTTTCCCTTTGCTCCTGCAGCTACATTTTCCCACACATCTCCTCATAAGCCAGACTAAACTCTACAACTCTTCTCAAACTGGTATTCAGGAGCAGCTTGATTCTATAACAGCATCTCCAGCAGGGTTCCTACAAGCCTCTGGTGTCTTATCAATACAGATATTCTCTTTACATCTCTATCAGTTTCCAAGATTTAGCTCCCCAAGTATCTCCTAAATCTCTGGAATTCTTCTGTGGCAACTCTAAAGCTTTTGTGACCATTCTGTAATCTAGATATATACATTCATACCTATACACGGAGTGTGAGATATATAATGTGTGGTGTGATATTTATTATTTAAGATTAATAGAAAAGACTGAGCAGTGGTGGTGCACAACTTTCATCCAAGCACTTGGGAGGCAGAGGTAGGTGGATCTGTGTGAGTTTGAGAACAGTCTGGTCTACAAGACCTAGTTACAGGACAGCTAGAGTAGTTACACAGAGAACCCTGTCTCAAAAACAAACAAACAAACAAAAAAGATTGATAGAAAAGAATCTGTTTGCCTTTGAGAGAGTTATGACTATTTGGAAAATTGCTGAAAATGAAACTGATGTATATTATGAATTTATGTTATTTTGTGAATTTTAGCATTGTAGAAATATGGAAAAATGTTTTTCTCTTTCTTACCTCACATACTTGACACTCATCAATAGAAATTCTACAGTTATATTATTCAATAGTACAATTAGTTTTGAAGGGTGTTCATTCTTCAAATTTCAGCCATGAAGATTTCCTTCCACACATTAGTAGTAAATATCCCTTGCCCTTACGGGTAATTAGGGCTATGTCTGTGTAGTAGGATGAAGGGTGTTTAAGAATTAGCCAAGTATGACAGAAGGGAAGGTATAAATAAATGGACTGTAAAGCATTTAGAAGAGGCACAAGTATAGGCAGAGCTTGGTAGATTGTGTCATATACTTGTATTAAATTTCTGTCTGTTTGATGGATGATATGGTGTTAATGATGGAAAATAGGTCATCTGACTGATTACTGATTATAGAATTCATATGCATATGAGCTCCCAAGGTCCAAATGAGGGGCAGAAGAGGGAGAACATGACCAAGGAAGTCAGGACTGCAAGGGGTGTACCCACCCACTGAGACAGGGGGGCTGATCTAATGAGAGCTCACCAAGGCCAGCTGGACTGGGACTGAAAAAGCATGGGATAAAACAGGACTCTCTGAACATGGTGGACAATGAGGGCTGATGAGAAGCCAAGGACAATGGCACTGGGTTTTTATCCTACTGCATGTACTGGCTTTGTGGGAGCCTAGTCTGTTTGGATGCTCACATTCCTAGACCTGGATGGAGTGGGGAGGACCTTGGACTTCCCATAGCGCAGGGAAGCCTGACTGATGTTTGGACTAGAGAGGGAGGGTGAAGGGAGTGGGGGGAAGGGGAGGGAAATGGGAGGCGGGGAGGAGGCAGAAAATCTTAATTAAATAAATAAATAAATAAATAATTCATATGCAGGTGTCAACAGATGTTTCAAGTGTTTCTAAATTACTAGTTGTCTTTTGGCATTCTTGGTGAAAAGTTAATGTTATCAAAAATTAGTCTGAGACACATGCACAATATTGTGAAATCAAGGAATTAAAAAAATGATGAAAGAATAAGAATGAGAATGTTGGAAGGGAATGACTATGTAGTAGTAATACAATCCTAAGGTTGGAAAGATTGGATTGTTTCAGCTTTATGTGGAGCTTGTTAGATTTCTCAGTAGAGAAAGTGATAGCTGTCAATGCATGAATATTTGTGTCCCACAGACTCATGTAGGAAAACAATCTTGTAGAGGTGGTACATATCTCTGACCTTGGCTACCAGATGGAAACAGGTGAATGCTGATACCTAGCTGGCCAGCCAGTCTAGGCACAACTGAAAGCTCCAGTTTTAGTGCTAGGTCCTGCATCATAGAAGATTTCATTATGAATAATCTTGGATTCACATAAATACTGTAAAAATTATAAAAAACATTCTTCTTTAACTTTTGTATATTTTCAGAAAATGTTAACATTATATATAGCCAAAATATGACTTCTTAAAGCATAAAATCAACAGTCATATGATTATATAATCTTAAATTTTTAGTCAGCTATTCCTGATTTCTTTTATAATATTTCCCTTCTCATCCAAGATGTATTTAAGATCATACATTGCTTCAAATATTTGTTTTTTGGGCAGTCTTAGTATATTTTTTAGGTCTGATTATTAGCTTGTATTTCCTTTTAAAACTTTTTAAATTCATTTTATATACCAACCACAGTTCCTCCTACCTCCCCTACCCCCATTACCCCCACTTCCCCTCACCACACCACACCTACTCCTCAGAAATCATAAGGCCTCCAATGGGAATTCAAAAAAATCTGACATATCAAGTTGAGGCAGGAGCAAGCCCCACCCCTCAATATCAAGTCTGAGCAAGGCATCCCACCATAGAAAACAGGTTCCAAAAAGTCACTTCATGCACTAGGGACAGATCCTGGTCCAACTGATAGGGGCCCTACAAACAGACCAAACCACACAGCTGTCACCCTTATTCACAGGGTTTGGTCCCATGCGGGTTCCTCAGCTGTTGGTACAGAGTCCCTGAGCTTCCACTAGTTCGGGTCAGTTGCCTCTGGTTTTCTTCATCATGACCTTGACCCCTCCCTTTCACATATAATCCATCCCCCCTCTCCTCAACTGGACCTCTCGAGCTAGACCCCATGCTTGACTGTGGTTCTCTGCATCTGCTTCCATGAATTACTGGATGAAGGTGCTATGTTCACAATTAGGGTAGTCACCAATCTGATAACAGAAGGCCAGTTCAGGCACCCACTCCACTAGTGCTCAGAGTCTTTGTGGGGGTCATCCTTGTGGATTCCTGGGAATTTCCTGAGCACCTCTAAGCCCACAATGGCTCCCTCTATAGAGATATCTCTTTCAATGCTTTCCCTCTCAGTCTCTTTTACAACTATACCACCCTGCTCCCTCATCTTCTCATCTCCATTCTCTTCCCTCTACCTCCCCGCCCCAGTTTTCCCAGGATATCTTATCTACTTCCTCTTCCTAGGGCCATCCCTGCGTCCCTCTTAGGTTCCTCCTTGTTCCCTATTTTCGCTGGTGCTGTGGACTGTAGCCTGGGTATCCTTTGCTTTACATCTAATATCCACTTATGAGTGAGGGCAAAAATAAAATGTGGTACATTTATGCAGTAGAGTACTACACATTTGTAAAACACAAACAAACAAAAAGCCGCAATGACATCATGAAATTTGCAGACAAATGGATGGAAATAGAAAAAAAAATCATCCTGGGTGAGGTAACCCGGACCCTGAAAGATAAACATGGTGTATACTCACTAATAAGTGTTTCTTTATTTGGAGACAGTGTTTCATTGTCCCTGAGCCTGGCTTTGAAGTTCTGATTCCTTAGCTCACATTCCATGTCTTCAAAGTAGAAAAGTTTCAGTGATGGTTATGTAACATTCCACTAGGTGATGTAGGAGTGTCTTCTACCTATCTGTTGCTTTCTTTGGTTAATTAATTAAGAAAGCTGCGTGGCCTGATAGGTCAGAACATAGGTAGGAAGGGAAGACAGAACAGAATGCTGGGAGAAAGAAGGCAGTGAGGCAGACGCTATAGCTCTCCTCTCTGAGATGGTCACAGGTTAGCATCTTCCCAGTAAGCCACCACCGCGTGGTGCTACACACATTAAAGAAATGGGTTAATCAAGATGTGAGAGTTAGCCAGTAAGAGACTAGAGCTAATAGGCCAAGCAGTGTTTAAATGAATACAGTTTGTGTGTTGTTATTTTGGGTGTAAAGCTAGCCCTGCAGGAGCCAGGTGGGAACGCAGCCCACTGCTCCTTCTACACACTAGGTGACTAGTGTAGAGTAATTGAAATATATCTTGGATGATCACATGAGTTATGTAAGTTCCTTCTGAGACTTTACATATGTGCTACTGTAATAACGATGCCATACTCTCCTACTTGCATTATTCATTTCCAATTCAAAAATTCCATACTACTTTGGTGTGGAAGGTCCTTCTGTCTATGTATTGCTTTTATTGGTTAGTGAATAAATAACTGCCTTGAGCCTATGGCAGGGAAGAACAGAACAAGGAAGGGAAAGCTAGGCTGAAATGCTGGGAGGAAGAAAGAAGGAGTCAGCAGAAACCATGGAGCTGCAGCCAGAGATAGACATACTGAAATTTTGCTGGTAGGGCACGACCTCATGGTTATATACAGATTAATAGAAATGGGTTAAATTAATATGTAAGAGTCAGCCAATAAGAGCTAATGGGCCAAGCAGTGATTTAATACAGTATCTGTGTGATTATTTTGGGTCTAAGCTAGCCAGGCAGCTGGGAACCAACAAGCGGCTCTCTCTTTCCAACACTACTTAAATATTAAACTTAAGCATCCTGTGTTTCTCTCCTGTAGTAACTTCTCAATACGTGTATTTTGACTAATTCTTTCAATCGTGTGTGACATCTTCAAGTAAAGAAAGTAGAGGTGTAAGAATACTCTAGGAATACTGGCTTTATCTTGCTAGCAATTAGAATGTAGTTACAAATATTGAAAATAATGAAGACCTGGGGGATGTCTTCAGATTTTCATATTTGTACACAGTGCTCCTTGTTTTCAGCACAACAAGCACTTTAAATTGGTCATAAATGTCTCTCATGACCCATCCTGTATAGTGCCCCCATGGGTTCACTCTCCTAAGCACATTAGGTTGTAAAATTAGAATACTAATAAATGCAAATGACACTTTTGGAATATGAAGCATTGACAACAAATCTACCAAGTACATTCACTATTATTCAGGTACCTGCCCTGAAATATTGAAAGTGATGGTTCTATCTGTAAACATTTGTCCTTTAAATGACCATACAGCACTTAGACTAAACTACAGAGAAGTAAATAAACAAACAAAACAATATTAGATTTAAAGAATGAAAAAAAGCAGGTGGCATACTTTGCTTTGAAAGCAAATTAGCATGTTGCGATTCCAGCCTAGTTTAGAAATTTAGCCAGTGCATACTTATAAGCCACTAAGACTTGAGTGCACCTTTGTATAACAGAATTGCCAATCTACTTGCCAAATCACAGGCCCAAATGAGCTTCACACTGTTAGCATAGCATTATCCCAGAAGGTTGTTATGTATGCTATGGAATGCTGAAATAGCCATTCTACCCAACCCTGCCATATTGTTCATGAACATACTTATTATACTCTTTACATGTCTTTCAAATTTCCTGAAATACTGGTGTTATTCCAAGGTGAATAAAAACATCACCTAAATATTTTACATCTTTCTCTGTCAAGAACCTTCCTTTCTAGTGTCCTTAACTATTATACTGATAGAAGATAGATATCAACAAATAAAACCCATAAATACTGCTCTCACCAATACTTCTTATTAATTCTTCATGGCAATCATTACAAAAATACTACCGTATCTCTTCTCTGCTGAGGACAAAAATGGGAATGAACACTCCCTGTAAATAATTAGTAGTGGAATTTTCATATTTAAAGCAATGTGAATTATTTATTGACTTACACATCAACACCTTTCTTTTTGCTTATATATGATATGCTATGTATTTTCCTCCACTCCTCTCCCTTTCTCCCTTCTCCCTTTCTCCCCTTCTGACCCCCCTTATAATCCCCATGATTCACACTTACTGAGAAGATCTTGTCATTTTCTACTTCCCATGTAGACTATATCCATGTCTCTCTTAAGTTGTCTAGGTTCTCTAGAATTGTGAGTTGTAGGCTGGTTTTATTTTGTTTTATGTCTCAAAGGCACTTATGAGTGAGTACATCTTATATTTATCTTTCTGGGTCTGGATTACCTCACTCAATATGGTATTTTCTAGATTCATCCTTTTGCTTGACAATTTCAGGATATCATTATCTTTTTCTGTTGTGTAGTACTCCATTATGCAAATGTACTACATCTTCTTTATCCACTCTTTGATGGAGGGGCATTTAGGTTGTTTCCAGATTATGGCTATGACAAACAATGCTGCTATGAACATAGTTGAGCACATGTTCTTGTGGTATTATTGATCACCCTTTGGGTATATACCCAAAAGTGGTATTCCTGGGTATTGAGGAAAGGTTTTTCCTAATTTTCTGAGAAATTGCCATACTGATATCCAAAATGGCTGTATCAATTTGCACTCCCACAAGCAATGCAGAAGTGTTCCCTTTACCTTGCATCCTGTCCAGTATAATATGTCTTCATTGTTTTTGAACTTGGCCATTCTTACAAGTGTAAGATGGAATCTCAGAGTTGTTTTGATATGCATTTCTCTGATGGTTAAGGATGTTGAACATTTTCTTAAGTATCTTTCAGTCATTTTAGATTCATTTGTTGAGAGTTCTCTATTTAGGTATGTACCATTTTTTATTGGATTATATGTTTTTGATTATAAATTTCTCAAGTTCTTTGTATGTTTTGGAGATCAATCAGCCTTATGTCTGATGTGAGGTTGGTGAAGATCTTTTCCTATTCTGTAGGCTGACGTTTTATGTTGTTGACTGTGTCCATTGCTTTACAGAAGCTTCTCGGTTTCAGGAGATCCCATTTATTAATCAATGCTCTCAGTGTCTGTGCTACTAGGGTTATATTTAGGAAGTGGACTCCTGTGCCAATACTTTGAAGTGTACTTCCCACTTTTTCTTCCATGTGGTTCAGTGTGGTTGGCTTTATGTTGAGGTCTTTGAGACATTTGGACTTGAGTTTTATACATGGTGATAGAAATAGATCTATTTCCATTATTCTACATGTTGATATCCAGTTATGCCAGCACCATTTGTTTAATGTGTTTTGTGAGATGATTGTCTGTAGTCTGTCAATCATGTTTTAAATAAATGCTGATTGGTCAGGCAGGAAGTATAAGCAGGAAAACTAGACAGGAAGTAGAAATGATACAAGGAGAACAGGAAAATTCTGGGAAGGAAGAAGTTGATTCCTCCCACTCATGCCCAGACCACCAAAGCAGCAGGATGTGATCTGCCCCAGTGAAAAAGGTACTGAGCCACATGGCTAGCATAGATCAAAATAATGGGTTAAAATGTAAGCTACAAGAGCTAATAAGTAGCCTGACCTAATGGGCCAATCAGCTTTATAACTTATAGAGATCTCTCTGTGATTTTATTTGGGGCTTGCCAGCTGTGGGTTACTGGGTGGGACAGAAACCCCAACAAGCAGGACCCCTCATGTTACGGTGTTTTCTTTTTTCCATTTTATATTTTGATTCTTTGGCAAAAGTCAGGTCTTTTAGGTGTATTGATTGATATCCAGGTCATCTATTCAGTTCCAGTGGTCCTCTTGTCTATTTTTACGCCAGTGTCAGGTTGTTTTCAGTACCGCAGCTCTGTAGTAGAGTTTGAAGTCATCGATTGTGATGCCTCCAGAAGTTCCTTTATTGTACAGGATTGTTTTGGCTATCCTAGATTTTTTGCTTTTCCATATGAAGTTGATTATTATTCTTTTGAGGACTGTGAAGAATTTTGCTCGGATTTTTGTGGGCATTGCATTGAATCTGTACATTGTTTTTGGTAAAGGACATTGAACCTATAGTTCGTGATCCTAGAACAGCTAAGTAATAAGGTGCACCCAAAGAAAAACTTATAGAGATCCTTCTGAAAATTGGAAGCAGACAAGATCGCCTGGCAAAAGTTGGGAGCATGGGAGTGGGGGTGGGGTGGGAGAAGGGGAGAGGGGGAGAGAGAAGGGAGAACAGGAGGGTTGCGGAGAGAGCTTGGGGGAGTGGGATGGTTGAGATGGAAGAAGGGCAGATATGGGAGCAGGGAAGAAGTTATCTTAATTGAGGGAGCCATTTTGGGGTTGGCAAGAGTCTTGGTTCGAGAGGGGTTCCCAGGTATCCACGGGGATGTTCCCAACAAGGACCCTTGGCAGTGGAGGAGAGGGTGTCTGAATTGGCCTTGTCCCATAGTCAGACTGATGACTATCTTGAATATCACCATAGAACCTTTGTTTGGTGACAGATGGAGATAGAGACAGAGACCCACATTGGAGAACTGGAGTGAGCTCCCAAGGTCCAGATGAAGAGCAGAAGGAGGGAGAATATGAGCAAGGAAGTCAGGACCACGAGGGTTTGGTCCACCCACTGAGACAGTGTGCCTGACCTAATGGGAGCTCACCAAAGCCATCTAGACTGGGACAGAACAAGCATGGGGATCAAACTGGACCCTCTGAATGTGCCTGACAATTGGGGCAGACTGAAAAGCAAATGATAATGGCACTGGAATTTGTCTCTATTACATGTACTGACTTTTTGTGATGCTGGTCTATTTGGATGCACACCTTCCTAAGCCTGGATGGAGCAGGGAGGGCCTTGGACTTCCCACAGATCATGGTACTCTGCCCTCCCTTTGGACTGAAGCAGGAACGGAGGAGAGTGAGTGGGGGAGCTGGAGGGAAATGGAAGGAGGGGAGGAAGTGGAAATTTTGAATGGTATTATTTATAAAGCAATAAAAAATAAATAAAAAAAAGAATGCCATTTTTACCATGTTAATTTTACCCACCTGAGAGCATGGGAGATCTTTCTACTAACTACAACAAAAATGTTTGCTAAAATTTCTATATTTAAGACTTATGGATGACTTTCAAAAGATTTGAAAATGAATACTTATGAAGATGTGGGGCAAATGATGCAGTAATAAAAATATAGACATATGGGAGACATATTTCAGATAAAAAATTCTGTCCAGCAAATTTGACATCCATTTTGTATTGATTATACAAGGAGAAGAAATGTTTATCAAGCCTGATTCATAAGTATCCAGTAAACACGTGTTGATTTGTACTGAGCTGCAATATAATATCAAGTACTTGGCATCCCTAGCCAATTAATGCTTTGCAACCATCAATATAGTAAACGTGACTGGTTAAACAAAATATTTGCAGTTTGTTTTTCCTCTACCAGAAGCAGTTAGCTATGTGTTTTGTACTGCAAGATAATATCTGTGAAAGTCCATCCTGTGGTCAGTGGCACTATGGACACTGGATTCAGCGAATGCCAAACAGAACATTAGCTTACTAACTAGGAAAAGAATATACAACTTTAAGTCCTCAGCTGAATTCATACAGGGCAGAAGAAATTGTCAGTTCCGTATTTATTACCATGAGACAGTCAATGGATAATTGAAGCTTCAGTTTTTACCATTGACAAATCCTGGTCTTGGGGTTGTATTATCTTCATGAGGAAATATGATAGAAGATTTGATGAACTTTTCAAGAAGTCATAACTATTACTTCTCATACTATGTATCTCTTTTCTTTAACCATAACCAGAATAAGTATTCATATTGAGAGAAAACCCACAGATGATGAATGGTTATTAATATTGGGAGCTAGGCCAATATTCCTGATATTAAATTTGTACTGTGTCTGATATTTTTAAAGTTTTCAATAAAGATTTGCTCTCACACCTGTGAATGAGTATGCAAATACTGTCAATTTGTGCAATATGTTTTAGTTTCCATCCTGAGAAAAAGCCCAACAGGGATACACAGAACTGCTTTTAGAAATTTAATTTATATTTATACAAAATCACAATGAACTATAAAAAGAACTGTATTTCTACTAGGAATCATTGGGAACAATCTTAATTTAACAGGTTATATTAAACATATTTGACATACATTTTCACCACAGATAAAATTTCATTTGTTTTATTCAAGAGATCTAGGCATCTCCCATGGTGTGCTTGAATAAATATGATCTTTTCCTCCCTAATTTTCTCTTAGGTAAATGTGGGGAAGTACTTATATTTACAAAACTAAGATTTTCTTGTTCATTTATTAGATGCCTTATCTCAATTTATCACTAACAAATGATATTTTATAGTTCGATGATCTGCACTTCTATATACCATTGTTTTTTAGAGTTCTAATTATCTTTCTATGTCTATCTAAGTTTGAACAAGGGGCTTAGAAAGATAAAAAGAGTATGAAAATCACTGCAGACTGATATTCCCTTTCCTTTAGGAAAGTAGAATGCAGTATTTTAAGGTCAAACATGTGCTACCATGGGAGGAATCTGAAATACACTGAAAAGTTCATTTGCTCCACAACGGGAAAGGCAGAATGATTTCAACATGCTATGCACAGGCCTCTTGTCATCTCATTAACTCTCTTAAGCATCTGGGAAGTGGGGAATGGAAGTGAATTGATACTGATCACCTACAGAAGGGACATGCAAGTGTTCTCTTCTACACTTCCTTATTCCTCAGAAATCTGAAATAGGCATCCATTGTCCCAGGAAGGCATAATCAAGACAGACTCTCTCCTTTTTTCCCTTCTCATTTTGCCTCCATCGGAGCAAGGAATATGTTTTGATTTGCAGAAAAATAAGCAGGTGCTTAAATAATGTCCTTAGGCTACACAGCAAAGAGAAATAGCGTAACTGAAACAGGTGTACTGCTAGGGGAAGAGGTAGGGAGGAAAATCTATTCAGTGGCAGCCCAGCATTCTGTATGAAGAAAGAAGTAGAAATAGTTGTGAAGGGAGGACTCAGGGTATAAGGAATTGTTCTCAGTCCCTTTGAACATTGCCAGCATTTAGAGATTTTTCTAGCACATCTGGAGCACTCAAGTGGATTGAATAGATATTCCTGCTCAGGAGTGCTGGGCATAATGATTGAAGAAGGCAGGTGAGAGAATGACAGCTAAGCAAAGCGTTTGAAAGAGGCCTTTGTAATTGGCTCTTTTTCCTTTGGCAAAAGTCTTGGAAAAATAGAAAAATCTCTCACTATGTGGTTCAGAGGAAGAAAGAAACAAACTAGGGATATCCCTATTGAGGAAAAAAAAAACAACCTCCTGAAGCATTTTATCTGAAAGTTTGTCTCTCATTTGTATCTATAAATCCCACTCCAACTTTAGCACCCCATACTCTTAGAAATGTGAAATGTCTTCACTCTCTACAACTATAAAATGCCTTTGTTTCTGGAAATTTATACAACCATGTGTATCAGCCAGTATTCCCATTGCTCTGACCAAATATCTAAGAAAAGGTATTTGAGGGGAAAAGGGATTATTATGACTTAGAGTTTGAGTGTATCATTCCATCACAGGGAGTAAGGCATGGCAGCAGAATTGTGAAGCCTGCTCTTCACCTCTCATCTGCACACAAAGTTAGAGAGAGAACAGTCAGAGTAGGCAGCCTATTAAACATCAACATCTACCCCCAGTGAATAACCTACTAAGGTCTCCATAACCATTCAAACCATAACTGTGCCACGAGATGGGGACCAAAGTTCAAATGCATGAGCCAGAGGAGGACATTTCACATTCAAATTACAACACCATCATAACAGCAGCAGTTTTGTCTGTTGTTGTTTAAGACTAGTCAAAGGAAAAGTTTCAGGATCTCATTTTGTGGTCTGTAATTGTCAGGGTAGATAAAAATAAGGCCTCAATGAAATAAACTCTGGTGACAAAGGCTTTAAAGAGTGTTAGACTTTCTCATAAGCTTTTCCATTGAAGCTCAAAATGGAACATGAATCTTCTAGGAACGACTTACTAAGTTCTATAGGAGACAAATGGGAATCTAATTTCTACATATTGGCCAATAGCTGAACACAAGCCTAGCAGCTCTTCTGAAGGCATGGTAAAGCTTTTTGCAATGTTTTTGTGTATTATACAATCTTAATTGTTAGAAATTGTTGAAAGCCAAGAAAAATGTGTAGTGTTTTGAGTTGAAAAGGAAAGACAATGGTAATGCAGTTTTGCCTGCATACGTAGGTAATGAATATAATTTACAAAACAACAGTAGGGGAAGTGTAGATAATTTCTTTGTATTTATTTCTGTAAATAGCAATCCAATTGATCATGTGTCATTATAAAAGTACTAGTAATATTTTCCATGAACCAGTCCCTCATAAGAAAACCTATAGATTCTCTTTCTGCATAATTTTTCTGGCTCAGTGATATCCTCTGCCCTTTGGAACCAACTTGAGTATTTACTGCTGAACCATGCAATTTAGAATTTACTCAGAGGTAATGGAAAACGCAATGTACTGTGAAGCAGGAAATTCTGGTACAGCCTCTGCCACCAACTAACTGGAAAAGTGAATAAGCAACTAGGTTGTTCTGACCTCTGTTTGTTACTAGGGAAATGAGACATCTGGATTTGATGATTGCTGATGTCTCTTCTACCACCCGACACCCACAATTTACAATGGTAATCTTAGTCTACCTTAAATTTGTCTAATAACTTTAGGTCTGAAAGATGTTCTAACTTTTCCTCATTGAAAGACATCATTTGTATTAATGGCCTGAAACCTGATTGGTAAAATACAATTCAAGTGAATAAAATTGACCATGAAATAGTAACTGATAACAAGATAATATTAAAAATGAACAACAAAATCATTTAAAATCACATTAGAAAATTGAATATATTGTTCCAATAGGAAGCTTACTGATGAGGAACTCCCAATATTCATGGGTAGCACAAATTTTAATTGTTCTTAAGGAAAACCTTGAGTCAGATATTGGAAGATGAAAGCTGAAGGATCAGAGATGCAGTAAAGCCAGGCACTAGAGAGACCTTTTACCTCTGCCAATCGCTACTAACCCTCAGGCTGTATGTTCAGACTGTATCCTCAGACTGCACTGAGCTCTTGTCTCTTCCTGCCTTATATTCCTTTCTCTGCTCATTCATATTACTCCTGTCTCCACCTCCACAGTGCTGGGATTAAAGGCATATGATCCCAAGTGCTAGGATCACCTTTGTCTAAGCTCTGCTTCTCTTTTACACAGATTCAACCTCCTGTAGCACAGGATGGCCTCAAACTAACAGAGATCTCTTTGCCTCTGTTTCCCGAATGCTGCGATTGAAGGTATGTGACACCACTTCCTGGACTCTAGTGGCTTAGCTCAGCACTCTGAACTTTTGGCAAGTTTTATTTGTTTAAAAACAAACAAAATATCATTGCATTATTGAATGTAGAAAGATCTTTCTTTGGGTCTCCATTTCACAAATAATTACAGAGACTTATTAATCATGAAAACTTGGGCTTTATCTTAAGCTTCTCTCAACTAGCTCTTATAACTTAAATTAACCCATTAATATTAATCTATGTTCTGCCACATGACATTACCTCACTTTCTTCTCATATATCCTATTTCCTTTCTGTCTGGCTCCTCAAAAGTCCTGCCTATCTCTCTTGCCTAGTTATTGGCTGTTCAGCTTTTTATTGCACCAATCACAGGAATAAATTTACTCAGTGCAAATACCCAACATTTACACATTTGACTAAATAAAAATAAAATGTTTAGCTCTAATATAGTAAAACTATATACAATAAGAACAATTATCACTTATTATTTGAATAAAAAGGGTTTCAAATATAACATAGTAAAATTATATACAATAAGAACAATTATCAGATAAGCATTACATTTACAATATCTAGTCTATATGTATTTGGCAAATTCAGAGAAACTACTATATTATCTATCCTTTTGTAGTGAGTCCAAAGTTTTGTACCTAAATCATTGTTCTATCATAACTTGTATTACTATATTAAAAATATCTTTTCAGATTTTAAAAACATTTCTTATATAAACAACTTAATTTTTGTGTTTCTCAACCTTATAAGCTTTACATCTCTTTTGTAAGTTTCTATTCTGAATTAGGTAACAAGGGAAAGTATAATTATAACTATCTGGTATCCAACCCCATCAAAGACAAGAGAAAGAAGTAAGTACAGAGCAAGCAACTTCCAAAACTATAGAATTGACAGAAACATCTGGCTGCCTGGACACTCGCCCAAGGTTCCACTGCAAGATTGGGACATCCATCTTTGGCCTATTGGCCTAGAATATCTGACAAACATTTCAGATATTCTCTAAAGCAAGAAATTTTTGAAAGACAGTCCTACTTTGTCTTGACCAATTTCAGCAGTCACCTTCTTTCCACTTTGAACAGCATACTGTCAACAATGAAGACAAAGGAAGCTTCTTGCCCACTGGCTAACTTTGAGACAGTAAAAGCAAGCTCCAGATGGGGGCTCTTTAATACCCATCATTCTTTTTTGAAGTACATTGTTGCATTTAGGAAGAGATTTGTCTTACTGTCATGAAAATCATCTGGTTGTTAAAACATCTTAAATACCATATTTTGAAGGTCTCTGAATGTTTGAAGACCATCTGTCTATCTAAAATATACCTCTGTTTGATCTTGAAAGCATACATAACATGACCACAAATTTGATTGTTAGATGACTACTAAGCTGTATTTCTTAATTATCCTAAATTGTTTGTGATTATAACTTTTAATGTATATTACATTGTCAAATGAACTGCATAGCTATAATAACTTTAATAATAATAGAAACACATATACAATATAACAAAAATAAACTTAAATTTGTATCAATATACAAAAGTCTATACCAATGTAAAATATTTGAGACTAGTGGTTGTTAAAAGGTAGACTTAATAATCTATCCTTTTTATCCCATCATTTCTATACTATGTCCCCCATTTTCCTTTCAGAAAGAGATCTGTGAATCTAATCTCCTTCATTCAAAATTTTCTCAATCATGACCAGTAACAATTTGTAACCAGTCCCACTAAATGATGACAAATATCCACAACCCATTGAACGGCCCCAAACCACCCACACTATCTCTTGGGAATGTGAATGTTCTATTCTCTGGACTGCTCCCTGTTGTCTAGGGGTGACGGCAAATTTTGGGTACCCTGAGAAAATTGGAATAATAGGTCCTGGGATAGCTAGTGGTATCATTTGTTGTCCAGTCTGTGTGTAATGGTAAAGGACAGTACTTAACTAAATGCCTGGCTGGAGTAGTGTCTGGGTCTGGACCATCTCAGCTAGCAGCTTTGAAATTATTCTGACTGCAGAATTTTGAAGAAATTGCAACAGAGGCATTTAATGTATAAAGTAACATGAGGCCATCTAATATATATATATATATATATATATATATATATATATATACACACACACACACACACACACACACACACACACACACACACCATGGCCAAAAATAAGTGTTCTCAAAGATGTACAAAAATGGAAATAATCAGAGATATTAACTAGGATGTATATTTACAGTGTCAGGCATTTGCAGTTGATCAGAAAATCCATCACTGGGACATTTGATAGGTAAATGGTAGTAGACATACAATGCAAGTATTGCATATTATTTATAAGATTATAATACATATATACAAGCATTGCAAATTAGATAGAACATAGTAAGTATATCAAATGTAGAGCACAGAGAAAAAGAATGTTATCTATAGGAAATAAACAATTCTGTAAGAAAAAGAGATAACACAAATATACAACAAAGCATTTTTTTACAAGAATCCTTAAACCTTAAACTATTGCAATTCTTGCCTAGGGATGGTGAGATCTAGAAATAGACAGAAACAAACAAGCAAGGATGCAAGCAGCAGTGTGCCACCAGCTGACAGGTAAGAACAGCTCAAGGCTCCTCAAAAGAAATGCAACAATCCAAATGCAATGTTCTTAAAATAGGAAAAATTCTGTTTCTAAGTACCTTCTACTCACTCTGGTCCCAATTATATTCTCTATTACTCAGATAAGCTCTGTAATCTTTTTTTTTTCAAATATGTCCATACCAACTTTCACTCACACTTTTGGGTCCTTCTTTTTTTGTAGATATGTAGTTATTGCCTCTGAAGTTAGTGTGGCAAGCAGATACAAGCACTTTATTCCATCAATAGGCTACCATAGGCCATTTGAGTTTCTTAACAAACACTTTTTACATCACATAATTTTAAAACACAAGAGCATTACTAATCAGAGTTCTTGAGACTTGGAAATTAAAGTAATATTTCCAGAAATATTTTCATGGGAAAAGTCTTTCAACTTTATCAAATCACATTTTTCTCATCTCACATGGTCAAAAGTGGGATGAATGAGTTCTTGCAGGCTTCTTCTCTGGAAGCACTAATCGTATTCATATGGGAGTAAGCTTTGTGGCCTAATCATCTACCTAAACATCACATTGGAGAAGAAATTTCAATTATACAGATTAGGAGGACAAGGGCAGATATAATCATACTGTAGCATAGGCTATTAATTTTATTGCAAACACTAAATTGACACTGAACTAGACATACCCTAGGAATATTGTAAACATTAGTTTTTACTATATGCTAAATGTTTTATATATTGAATATTATTAGACACTCAACTGATTGCATACAGATATGTGGCTTTCCGGTGTACAGAAATTATGAACAAATCAACATAAATCGATCTTAGTTTCTTTTCTAGATACAGTATTCTTGACAATCATGTGAAAAAACAAATTCATGAAAACCTAACTTGATAGATCTCAATGGTCAACAGAGAATTGAAATTTTATTGTAGGTACTATGATAAATTCAAAGATTTAAAGGAATGTAGTGCTTAAAGAATCATATTGTAGTATTTGTGAGCTAAATTTGAAACACCTATTTTATGATGGATTGGGAGCTTGACATTATGCCAGTGAATGTCATATCTATATGGATGAATATACATATTGATTACCTCTTTTAAGTTGTAAAAATAGCTATTGTTCTGATAATAGATCAATTATCTATCATTTCTGCCTTCTAACTCCAAATACTTTTTAAAATGGTTGATTCAACTCTGATTATCACAGAACTCAGTGTGCATGTGCATTAATGAAACTTTCAAAATACCTCTTATTCTTTGTAGATCTTTTAGAGTTGGTGAACTCTCTGTCAGAAGAAAGGATAATGTCTTTGCAGGTTATAGTTTTTTGAATATGTTCTCCTAATGTTAAATCACATGAATTTTCTTTGGAAAACTGGAATGAAATAGAAAACTCAAATAAGGAATGTTCTGAGCTTTAGTTTGCTTATCTAGAGACATTATTTTTATTCTAACCTTTGCAATTCCCCCAAAGTTAAAAAAAAATGTTATTCCTCTTCTCTAATCCACAGCACACTGAAAAATATTGTAAGATTTTACTGTCTCTCTCTCAAGATGAAATTCCACTTATGAAACCTGGCATGCATTTTTCAAGCTCTGAGGTGAATGTACCACGACATCTTGCTGTGTATTTGCTTGTAAACTTTTCATTTCAGAAAGGAAGCATGCTTGGGTAACGATAATTTGCATATCTGCAAGTCAACAGGGCCTCAAAGAGATTCTACAATCAATGGAAAAATACCAAACTATAACAGAAACAGATGGGACTTTGCAAACTTCAAGAAGTCACTTGAGCATCTGAAGATAATACATCTTCCTGTCTTTTAATTGCCAGTAGGTTTATCTCAACGTGCACAGTTTGATTTTTAAGCAGGCTGAACTATAAAAGTATTATAATTAGCTCACCACAGTTTATAAGACAAGTTGGAAAATTGAAATTAATTTCCTAGATACCCAGGAAATAAAAAGTCAATTAGAGGTGACTTTCATTTTTCATAGACACCCTTTGGTCACAGGAAAGTGTCAAGAAACTGCATTAACATTGGCTTATGAATATAACATATCTATATATGCTTCTTTCATATGCTTCTTATTTCTATGCATTGTATGAAGAACATTTTTGAGTTAGAGATGTTTGTCTTGTTTTGCACACCATATGTGGATAAACAAATATTCTTATAATAGAAATTTGACTGGCATACGAATAAATTAAGTCTTTGACAGGAAATAATACTATTAGAGAAAACTTCATTAGAAAAATTCATTTTCTTTTCCCAAAAATTTTAGAAAATGTGTAAGTCTTTATTTTCATGGATGTCTTTGTTCCTCTTTTTATTCTAACAGAGGTCTATTGGATATTTAAAGATTCTTGAGAATTTTTCCCCTACTACAATTAGTTCCCTACTCAACAACACTTTCATTCTCCTCTTGTAAAGAAGAAATAAATTTCATATATATAATCCTATACCATATGACTTGGGCATTTAGGACACTATCCTTAATTAAAGTATAAATCTTGATCACTGCCATCATTGTACTTTTACTGTTAGGTCTTGGATCAAGGGTAATTGTACGTAATTTAGTCAAAGAAAACAAGTAGTGATCTGACTGGTGCTTTAGGGAAAGTGTTCCTCATTCTTCCATGGCCTATCTTTAATCTCTGGACATTTTCCTATATGTAGCAAACATATAGAACCACTTCAGTCATCTCTTGATTAAAAATGGTAAACATTGTTTACATAAAACTAGTAATTGGTTCAGAAAACTGGAGAAATATAATGAATGATGAACCTAATCATTCAAATTTCACTCATTTCAAGCTATTAAAAAATTTTACTTACAAAATTAACTACAATTATTCTTTTCTAGTCTTCTAAGTTCTTTTTTTTTTTTTTTTTGGTTTTTTCGAGACAGGGTTTCTCTGTGGCTTTGGAGCCTGTCCTGGAACTAGCTCTGTAGACCAGGCTGGTCTCGAACTCACAGAGATCCGCTTGCCTCTGCCTCCCGAGTGCTGGGATTAAAGGCGTGCGCCACCACCGCCCTGCTTTCTAAGTTCTTAAATACAAATAAATATAGTCATCACTTCATACATCTATGTTTTAAATAAACAACTGTTATTTATTTTTACCTGAAAATCCAAAATAATAAGAATCTGTATCCCTTCTCTCCCTCTTCCCCTTCCTTTCTCCCTATCTCTTTATCCAAAATGACTGGAGTAAGTGAGCAATGTATACTGAAGAAATGTTTCACTACTTATCTGTATCCCCCATTTGATAAAATAATAACAATAAAAATATTGATAATAAAATAATAACAATACAAATATTGATGACAGTGGCAGTTGATATTTATTGAACATGTACGTTGTGAAGGATACCATTCTAAATACTTCGTATGTGCAAATCCCTGGGATTTAGCCACATTGATCATTATAATTTTCTTCTCTTTCTTTTTCTTTCTTATTTTTCTCCTTTTTTTGGATTTTTTCTTGTTTTTTTCAAGACATGGTTTCTCTGTTTATCTCTTGCTGTCCTGGAACTCACTCTGTAGACCACCCTATCCTCCAACTCAGAGATCTGCCTGCCTTTGCCTTCTGAGTTCTAGGATTATGTCACCATTTCCAGAGGTGATTATGACAATCTTCCACAAGAAAATAAATGATGAACTGGAAGATACAAATAAGTTCATACACATGCTCTCTCAGCTAGAAATAGAGCACCATCAGTATTCAACCCAAGGATTCTACTTTAGAATTTATTTCTAGAAATAGTTTGAGGAAACATGACTAGAAAAGTATGAACATAGTTTTGAAAGATAGAATGAGCAGATGAGTATTGACTGAACAAAGAAATGAAGCCAGTATCTAAAGTCTATAGTTAGTGAGAAACAAATATTGGCACATATGGGACATGGAAATGCTAATAAGACTGGAATGTCAAGCACCTCAAAAGATAATGTGATAAGATATACAAGGCAGAAAAGAGGAAAACTACTTGAAATGTATATGAGAAGAAATTTGACAACTTTCACCCTAGTAGATGTTGACCAGGACAGGTGTCTATTCTGTCAGAAAATTAAAGAAAGATTCCACACATCAGTAAACAAAAGATAGTATCAAGAAGGAGGAAAAACCATATGCTAGAATTAAATAAAAAATAGATGATAGATTATCTTTACAGAATGATAAACACCATGGCAGAAAAAGCTTGGGATTATGGGGGTATGTTTGTGAAGCTATTTCCAACTTTATGAGCCAGGGAACCAGACAGGGCAGGAAATAGGAATGGTTATAAACCTCAAAAGATGTCAACATCTCTCAGTGATTGTATTAGTCAGTGTTCTGTTGCTGTCAAAAGATGCCATGACCACAGCAACTCTTATAAAGGCAAACGCTTCATTGGGGATGGCTTAGAGTGTAAGAGGTTTAGTCCATTATCAACATGGTGGAACATGAAAGCACACAGGCAGACATGGTGCTAGAAAAGGAGCTGGGAGTCTCAATTCAGACCCACAGGTAGCAGGAAGAAAGAGACACTAGTTTGGACCTTTGAAACCTTCAATGCTACCCTTGAGAGACACACTTTCTCCAACAATGCTACAACTACTCCAGCAAAGTCATGCCTGTTAATCCTTTCAAAGAGTGCCACTCACTATGAGTAAGGGGGACACCGTAGTAAGTTTCCGAAATTTTCAAAACTGGCTCAAAGTTAGAGACCAAGTATTTAAACACAGGACCCAGTAGTAGGAGACATTTAGCACCTAAAACATCATGGAAGTTTTCACCAAATTGTTCATATTCAGATCTATAATCCAACTTAACAGTGAGGGAAAAGTTGTCAACTTACACTAAAATGTGGAAATCTAAAGCTCTTTGAAAATGATGTGCAAATCAAAACAACTCTGAGATTCCATATTACACCTGTAAGAATGGTCATGATCATAAACACTGATGACAACTTATGCTGGAGAGGTTGTGGGGAAAGAGAACACATTGCTGGTGGGAGTGCAAGCTGGTACAGCCCGTTTGGCTGTCAGTGTGGCAATTTCTCAGAAAATTAGGAAACAGCCTTCCTCAAGAACCAGTAATACCACTTTTGGTATATATCCAAAGGATGCTCAATTTTTCCACAAGGACTTGTGCTCAACTATGTTAATAGCAGCATTGTTTGTCATAGCCAGAACCTGGAAACAACCTAAATTCCCTTTGACCAAGGATTGGATAAGGAAATGTGGTACATTTACACAGTGGAGTACTATAAGCAGAAAAATAATAACATGTTGTGTTTTGCAGACAAATGAATGGAGCTACAAAACATCATTTTGAGTGAGGTAACCCAGACCCAGAAAGATAATTATCACATGTACTCACCCATAAGTGGTTTTTAAACATAAAGCAAAGAAAATCAGCCCACAAATCAAAATCCCAGAGAACCTAGACAACAATGAGGACCCTAAGAGAGATATACATAGATATAATCTACATGGGAAGTAGAAAACGACAAGATTTACTGAGTTAATTCAGAGCATGGGGACCTTGGGAGAGGGTTGAAGGGGAGAGGAGAGGCAGGGAGGGGAGCAGAGAAAAATGTAGAGCTCAAAAAACCAATATTAAAAGAATAAAGAAGGAAGGAAGGAAGGAAGGAAGGAAGGAAGGAAGGAAGGGATGTGTTATTCTGTAAGTTACTTCCTTGCTGATACAGGATAGCCAGAAAAAGCTAAGTAATATCAATTTTCAGTTTAGTGATTTTAGCTATATAACAGCATAAAGATTTTAGCTATATAACAGCATAAATCTTTACTGTCTTATGTTGCTTCTACGGAGACATTTTCCAACAACAATGACAAAAGTAATACAGTTACTGGTGTAAAACAGAAACTAAAATTAATAAACAAAAACAGAGACCATAATGTATAAGAATAAGAAAGCCTGAAATCAAATACACTAATACATTAGACAGAAAGAAGCTATAAACATTCAAAATAAAGAACAGCATACTATATAAAGGAGGAAAAAGAGGCAAGAAAAAGAACTTCTATGAGTTAAAGTATAATTGACAAAAATATATGAGTATTGCAAATATATTTTGATATGTAAATATGATCATGCTATTTAACCAATTCATACCTCACATCGTTATATTTTTGTAGTGAGAACATTTAAAATATATTCCATACATTATATATATATATATATATATATATATATATATATATATATATATTCCAGCATATAAATGGCAGTATTAACTACCATCATTATCCAATGTAAGAAAAAAGTATTTTTTTCTTTTTCCTCAGCTAGGACAACAAAGGAGACGATGTACTATATGCATGTTATACCTGGTGACAAGTTATCACAGAACTGGTCCAGAATGCCGGTTATTCAAGTTATTTTACTCAAGAGCTTCAACCTGTGAATTTGTTTCTTCCCTTACTTGATACAACAACAAGCACAGATAGCTCAGAGACAATTTGTAGGAGCAAGCTCCTTCTTTCCATTCTAGGAAGTGAACTCAGGTTGTCAAGCATTGCAGACACTGGCTTTGCTGTTGTATTTTGTTTTGCAACTTTGGAAAGAGAAAGAAGGTCTCAGGCATCCCAGATTGCATCTAATGGTGAATAAATTTATGATCCTCCTGGTCCCATCTGCTCAGTGCAGGAATCAAAGATATGCACCTTTATGGCTGATTTCATGTAGTGCTGAATATCTAACCCAGAACTTTTTACAATGCCAGGTAGAAACTATACCAACTGAGTTACATCACCAACCCAATAAAAATATCTTGAAAATTAAATAAATTTAAACTTGAGCTGAAAAGATAGTTCAGTGATGAAGAATCTTTGCTGTTCATGCAGAGACCCTGTGTTTTGTTCCCAGTGCCCATGTCATTTGGCTCACAACTACTTTTAAGGTCAGTTCCAAAGGAGCTGATGGCCTCTTCTGGCCTTTGTGGATACTTGCACACATACATTACAAATACATACACAAAATAAAAATATAAGTAATATCCTTCTCAAAAACTAAAAATAGGCCCAAGAGATGACTCAACATTTAAGAGCACTGGCTGCTCTCCTGCTTGTTACCTATTCCATGCCAAGTACCACATGGCAACTAAATAAACATCTGTAACTCTACTACCAGAATATGAGATGACTTCTTTGGCCCTCCTTGGGCTCCAAGCACACATTTGCTGCACATACAGAAATTCAATATAAATGCCCATATGCATTAGATGAAATAAATTTTGAAACATTAAAAATAACTTACTACCAGCAAATGAAACCAAGAATAGTGTAATTACTAACTGCATTCTAAATGTGCGTTCTTATGCCAAAAGTGAGTATAGTTCTCACTTCTCACCAAGGAAATGTCTCCTTGAATAGAAAAAAAGCCATTAGAGAAAACCACAACTGGTCAAAATGCAGCAAGCAAGTGACCAATCATATGGTCTCCAGCTCCAACAGATACACCTGCAGTGTATCTCCTGAAACCAAGGATCAGCAATCATAGCAGAAGAGGGGAGAGACATTCTGTGAGCCATAGGAAGGGGACAATGTGCTCACATTGTTTCTCCTTGAAATGACGGGGAAGCTTTACGCATGATATATCAACAGTATGGTTCCATAAACAAGAGCTGAAGAAGTAAACCACAAAGGGACAAGCTAACATGGAAGGGGGATGTCTTATTAGCATCAACCCAGAATAAAGAAGTACAGGAAAGTAAACAATGGTAAAGTGAGAGAAATCGTCTTCCCAGGATGTACTTCCCAATTGATTGTCCAATACCAATTGGTTATCCCAGAAATCATATTCATACAATTAACACTGAGTGAACCAAGAAGGCTGTGATTATATATTTAAGCACACACACACACACACACACACACACACACAAACACAAACACATTTTAAGAAAACATAAAATAATATGCTCCCCTATGATTTTTTACAATTATCCTTAGCATTGTTTATCACTCAGTCTTTCTTCCCCCTTGGTATTACCCTGCACATCTTTCTACAGACAATATCCACCATTTCTTCTTTCAAATCATTTCTATCCTGTCAGTACACTTTAGCCGTCCTCTCTTCCTCCATGGTCTCCCTTTATTTCTTGGCTTCTGTGGTTACTTGCGATTGTATACTTATCTGAAGACTTGGAGGGAGGAACCCCAAAATGACAGAAACTATGATATTTGGCTATCTGGTTTGTGTCATTTTACTCTGTATAATCCCAGGATCCATCTACTTACCTGCAAATCTCATATTTTTATATCTGAATAATACTCTGTAGTATATATGCTCTATGTTTTTATTATCCATTCATCAGTTGGAGGACATTTAGGTTGATTCCATTTCCTAGCTATTACTAATAAAGCCACAATGAACATGGTTGAGAAAGTATCTGTGTAGGAGTAGGATGTCAAGTCCTTTGGCCACATGCCAAGCTTTTAGAGAATTCTCCACAGTAAATTACAGAATGGCTGCACTATTTTGCAGTTCCATTGACAGAGAATGAGAACTTCCCTTTTTCCATATCCTTGCCAGCATTTGCTCTCAGTTTTGTTGGTCTTAGCCAATCTGACAGAAATAAGATGGAATTTCATAGTTTTAATTTTTTATTTTTCCATAATTGATAAGGATATTGAACACTTTAAAGAGATTTCTTTGTCATTTTCATTTCTTCTTTTGAGAACTCACTTTTTAATTGGTGTGGCAAGATATGCCCAAGGGCATAATAGTGCATGTATATGTTGAGGGTACCAAAAACTGTCTAATAAAACTTAAAACCCACTCAACAGAAATGCTTTTATATGTGGTGTTATAGACTTTGAAAATCACTAAGTGGTTAATGAGGTCATTGATCCTAGAATAAAACTAATCTACTACTCACATTTTCTTAAATCAGTATAATTCCCAATTTTATTCTAAATACCTGTATGTATCCACATGTAAGTATAGGTTTTATTTCTCATCACAAGAGCTTCTTTTCTTTCAGCATAGACTATTGCAAAAATCTTCAACTTCTCAAAATGCAGAGAACATTTGATTGATTTTGGTGTGCCCAACACTAAGTAACACAACTGTAACACAACCCAAACCACCAAGGCCAGAAAACATCATGGAAGAGTGATGTGGAAAGATTTCAAGAACACAATAATCAGACCATCTCCAGCAAAATAGTGTCTTCTATATATGAAAGGGACGTATAGGCATGAAATCTTAATTATATGGTTGCCTAAATAAAACCATCCCAATGACAAGACAACACCAGTTGGCATGCCATATGGGAGGAGGAAATCTCATAAGGCCCTACAGGCAACTAATCGTTGCTGATAGAATAAGAATCATTCCTCTTCAGAAATGAGCTCTTTAATTTGCTATCCAACCCCTAAACCAATACACATGTGAGAAACACTGATTAGATTCATCAGACAGTTATATATAGATATGCATATATATTATATATAATAACTTAAAAAACAGGTTACAACTTTGAGAGGGAGTAGAGAGATACAAGAGGAGCTGAAACAGGAGAGTAGGGTAGAAATGATGCAAATTCTATACTCATATACATAACAATTAAAATATATAATAAAAAAGAAAAAGTAACATTTCTATAACTGGAGTATGTGATTGCTAATTAGAAGAGCTTAATGCATCTCCTGTTTATTGAGCCAAAGAATAAAAGGCTGGCTACTGCAGAACATGTCATCACTAAATGCTGGCATATGGCCAATGAAGAAGTATAAAAATCTCCTAAAATTGTAATACAGACTTGCATTGGACCACTGGGCTACTTTTGCTGTGACTGGAGGACTCTGGAACAATGTAATCACAAATGCAAAAATGATAAATAACTCTATGCCAAGAATCATGTATTGAACACCTACTAATTCAGAACAAAGATTGTTTTCAAAAGTGACAAAACTTTTTACCTCTTCTGTGTCATATCTTAAGAAAGGGAAAAGTACAAGCTACATAAAACTAAAAGAATAACTATAGGAAGAGGGAAATATGGAATATAACATTGAGACTAATAAATTTGTGACTGAAAACAGTTGTTCTTCAAAGTAGTGATAAACATATATTACATTAATAAAATCCTAATCATGATATATTTTGATCAGTTCCATAGAAAAGACCGAAATTATTTCCTTATCAGTGCCAGGGACCATTTCCTAGACTTTGTTTAAGATATTCCCTGAGGCTTATCTTCACTTGAACCTGCTCTTCCTTGTAAATATTTATTTCCTTATCTTGAAATTGCTAACCACAATTATTCATTCTACCAACAATCCCATTCTAATAGCATTACTCTTTTATTTTATTGATAGCAAACATTCTTTAATGTCTCTACTTTATGCAAATTTATTAACCTTTCTGGCATCCACTATCTTCCCTCTACAAACTAGTTTAACTTGCCAATATCATTAAGTTAATTCATTTAGTTTTCTACTTTATGTGCATTTAGTAATCCTTTTGGCCTTTCCACCCTCCTTTCTACAACTAGACCATGTTGTTAATTATATTAAACTAATATATCCATTAGTACCTCATAAATTTTCTCAATACTCTTGGATTCGTATCAAAAAACTATCTGGACAAACCCTAACATTTGCTGCTATGTATTTATACATGATTGAGGAATACTAGAGAAAATGATGCAATACTGTGGTTTCCTGAATCATGAAGAAAGTATGGACTATTCATAAGTTAATTTACACTTTTCCAACCAACTTTTAGATTATCAAATCTCCAAGTTCAGTGTTTCATCCCATTAGCATTTCTTAGACATGTTTAGCATGCTATGCTTCTCCAAACAATTACCTCAGAATCTGCTCTGATGACTCCTTCCTTTACTAATCACAACTTCTCATTCTCCTTTATTAGTATTTATTAAATTTTTAGAGACAAATTCTCCTGGAACAGGCTGGCCTCAAATTTGCGTTGCTTCCAAAGATGACCTTACACATTTGAACCACCTTTCACCACCTTGCTCGGGTTGGGATTTGGTTACAAGTTTATGCCATTAACCTCAATTATATAGAGCTAAGGACTGAACACAGGTTTTTGTGCATGCTAAGCAAGCAATCTGTTGATGGCGCTATAACCCTAGCTTCCTTTTTCTTTAATAATCCCCAGTGTCATTTTTCTTTGATGTCTTTCTCCTCCAGACTTTTAAAGGCAAAGAGCTATGGTTCATTTTTTCTTTCCTTTTCAATAACAAAACACTACTTTCTGAAGTGAACTTATCCAATTCTACAACTATAAATAACAGCTGTGGGTTTATAGCCTTCAATCACATTTATATTTCTAGTCTGGCTTTACTAAATATCAGTATGCATATCTTAATTTGATGTTTATTTTCATTGGACAATTGACTATATCTGCCTCACATTTAACTTGATTCCAACTGTTTGCCAGCTACTTATTGCACACGTTTAACACGCAACAAATTCACTTTTCCAACTGCTTTCAACAAAATTTCCAAGTGTCATCCTTGGTTATTGTCTTTGTGTGTGTGTGTGTGTGTGTGTGGGTGTGTGTGTAGAGCACATCTTATTGTTTAGTGAATTCTGACAATATTTTTATCTTTTCATTTTTTCAATTATTAGTTAATATTGAAAATTCAATTTACTTTCTTTAATACTATTTTGAAAATGGTATTATCAGTATATCTTCATCATATATAATAATGCACTTTGTTATGACTATTTTACATATGTATATCTTGTTATTATCATTAAATTGTCATTCCTATCAACTACTTCTCATTATTTCTGTTATCATCATTATATAAATCATCAGAACTCTTGCTGTAGTTACTTCAACTTCTTCAGATACAATTTCCCCATTTCCCTCATGATATATTTGTTTAACGATGGACACTTAATGGTACTCCTACAACATAAGTGAGATCATATTGCTCATCTGTTGAAATAACATCAATGATTTTTGCCTTCTTCACAGTAATTAAAAATTTCAGTCATTTGATATGTATGCATCTATCTCTCTTCTAGCTCTGCTTCAACCAATCTGGATGCTGTCTGGAATTTGAACATGACAAGCAGAGTCGCCTCTTAGAACTCACTTTATTTTTTTTTAATTTAAATTTATTTATTTATTAAGGATTTCTGCCTCGTCCCCGCAACCGCTTCCCAGCTTCCCATTTCCCTCCCCCTCCGCCGATCAAGTCCCCCTCCCTCATCTGCTCGAAGAGCAATCAGGGTTCCCTGACCTGTGGGAAGCCCAAGTACTGCCCACCTCTATCCAGGTCTAGTAAGGTGAGCATCCAAACTGCCTAGGCTCCCACAAAGCCAGTACGTGCAGTAGGATCAAAAACCCACTGCAATTGTTCTTGAATTCTCAGTATTCCTCATTGTCCGCTATGTTCAGCTAGTCCGGATTTATCCCATGCTTTTTCAGACCTAGGCCAGCTGGCCTTGGTGAGATCCCAATAGAACATCCCCATTGTCTTAGTGTGTGGGTGCACCCCTCGTGGTCCTGAGTTCCTTGCTCGTGCTCCGTCTCCTTCTGCTCCTGATTTGGACCTTGATATTTCTGTCCGGTGCTCCCGTGTGGGTCTCTGTCTCTGTCTCCTTTCATCCCCTGATGAAGGTTAATATTCCTGAGGATGCCTATGTGTTTGTCTTTGGATTCACCTTCTTATTTAGCTTCTCTAGGAAAGGGGTACACTCACCCATTGCTGGTGGGAATGCAAACTTGTGCAACCACTCTGGAAAGCAGTGTTTCGGTTTCTCAGGAAATTCGGGATCAACCTACCCCTGGATCCAGCAATACCACTCTTGGGAATATACCCAAGAGATGCCCTATCATACAACAAAAGTATATGCTCGACTATGTTCATGGCAGCATTGTTTGTAATAGCCTGAACCTGGAAACAACCTAGATGCCCTTCAACGGAAGAATGGATGAAGAAAGTATGGAATATATACCTATTAGAGTATTACTCAGCAGTAAAAAACAAGGACTTCTTGAATTTTGCATACAAATGGATGGAAATAGAAAACACTATCCTGAGTGAGGTAAGCCAGACCCAAAATGAGGAACATGGGATGTACTCACTCATATTTGGTTTCTAGCCATAAATAAAGGACATTAGAACTCACTTTAATCTGTCTGTAGTGATGTGACTTATGTCCTTTCATCCCTAGCTATCCACTGAAAAAAAAAATTGCAGCATTGCCTTCTCATTTTTAAAATAGGATATTAAAATGCCATATATTAGACACTTGTTCTAGGTTTATTCTTTACCTTTGATTTGCATTTAATGTAATGATTAAGTTCCTCAACTATTATTGTTCAGATTATTTCACTTATATTATTTCTCCATATGTGTCTGTCCATTTTGCAAGCTGACCAGAAGAAGAGGGCTTCCTGATGTAGGTGTTAGGAACCAAAATAAGCTCCTCTAGCATAACAGCACTCAGTCAAGTCCCCTTGTATTTACACCCAAGTGAGACTGTATGTTCAAATATGCCATCTGTTTTGTTAGTTACTTTGTTCCCAGTGTCCAGAACAGCACCCATTCCAGTTTCCCCATTATTTGTCATTATCAGAAACCATCTTCTAATTCTAATACTTTCTCACCATTTTTGACTGTTTGAAGCAATGCAAATTGACATACAATCTTATGATCCTATCCAACAGCCATTTGACTTCTCTCGTTATTTTGAAATTCTTTTTTAATATCTATAGAATCAGTGTTACATTTTTTCATTACACCTGCTATGATCTATCCTATCCAGTCTGTTCAGAGAATTTTCTTCTGCACATCATTGTAAAAGTAAAGCCATATGTATATTATGCTTAATTTTGCATTTCCCATTTCCTCTAAACATTTTACAAGGCCAATCTCACCTAGTTCTGTGGTTCTATTCACCATCCATAGTCAGGTGTTTTATACAATTTAACTCTCTAGAATCTATAACACATTCTTGGTTAACTAACACACATAATATAACATATGCTTTAGAAAAGCTCATCCTACTTGGAACAACTAAACATTCAGAAATTTTATCTCAAGTGACTGGTTTATGTCATCCCAGTGTATGTAACAATGAGTAAATAACAACAGAATAATTACCATTACTTTTTCTCGTCAACAGAGAAAACTGTCTCCTCATGTAACTTTTTACTTCATTCTTCATTGAAGAATTAATTTTATACACTTCACTTATAAAGGTTGAGTACTCCAAGTATTAGCCTATGTATAGATTTGACCTTGTGATGACTCAGGTAGCTATATATACTTTCATGTGGCCCTCCAGGAAACATATTCACACTTACTCTTAGGTGGCAGTTTCACATAGACTATACACTACTGTCAGAAACCAGCACCCATACCAACGTCTCTTAAGTGACATTCTGTCATTTGCAAAATTTGCTGTCTAAAACTTTTATTTATTAAAAAAAGTCTGAAAATACAGAAAAAATGAAAAATGTGAGATCCAGAAAGGTATCATTTGAAATGGAAAATCACCTAATACTGGGTTTCTATACACATAGGACACAGATTTTCCAAAACAGATAAAAGAACGAAACTCTCAGCTGTCTTAACTCTATGTCAAGGATAATGAAACAACATTATTGCACTTTGGAGTTGAGGATCAAATTCTGGTTTTGATGCCTTCAACTCTAACTTTAGAGGTCACTCTTGGTAGGTGATATAGAGATTTACTTTAAAGTTTAAATACTACATGTTTTCCTTTCTTTTTAAATTTATTTTATGTTATGTGTATCAACACTTTGTGCGCAATGCACATTTGTACACCATTTACATGTCTACAGAAGTTAGGAGAAGGTAACAGAACCTTCGTAATCCGATTTACAGATGTGAGCCACGGTGTGGTGCTGGAAATCAAACTGTGGTCCTCTGAAAGAGAAGCAAGTGTAGTGTTCCTAAACATTGAGCCATATTTGCAGCTCTAATCTTTATGTTGTCATCATAAAGAACTATTAGGTGAAATACTGCACATCTCAAAAACCAGATAGTACTACAAATACATGAATAAGCTTTCTGTTAAAACCCTTATTCCCAGGAGAGTGATGAGACAATTGGTAAAAATATAGAAAACTAAAAAGGCAATAATGAAATTTTAGAGCCATTGACATTGGCAAGATATAAAAAGACAGTAAGACTGGGTACCTCACCACCAATGTCTCAAGTTAACAGGTCACAAATTCAAATCTTTGCTATATTGTTATTTGTGTTATTTTGTTAATTTATATCATATTCTCTAAATATTTTTCTCAACTAAAAAATCAGTTAAAAATTATTTACTTAAATGTTGAAAATAACAATGCATAAGGCAGTAAGAATTTTTTTTAGTGATTAAACATATAGTAAATGAAAAGCAATATGAATTATCCTCACTAACGCTGTTAAAAATCATACAATTCTTTTTTTTTTTTTGAGACAGGGTTTCTCTGCAGCTTTTGGTTCCCGTCCTGGAACTAGCTCTTGTAGACCAGGCTGGCCTCGAACTCACAGAGATCCTCCTGCCTTTGCATCCCGAGTGCTGGGATTAAAGGCATGCGCCACCACCGCCCAGCAAATCATACAATTCTTAATCTAATTACTAGAAGTTTTGGGACAAGTCCTTGTCTAATACATTTAAATATTGAAAATCAGATATGGGACACCCTGTAGCTTTTCTTAATTTTAAGTAATTTCTAAAACTCAATTCTTTGTTTATTCTATTCAAGGACATGATTATCAAAATGACTGCTTCTCAGGAATGTTCCCTAGTACATGTTCTCCAAACCAAATACTTGTGGAAGGCCATTAAGTAGGCCTTAAGGTGTTTTATATAAGATACTTAAAAAACAGTTATTTTTGGAGTCTTTTGTTCAGTAATATTTCAACTCTACTGTTTGCTGCAATGACTCATGCACAGATAAAGCAGTAATGTGTCTTATAAGATGTTGGTTGATATGCCACTGTCTATTCTTCTCTAGTTTCCTTATCATCCCTAAATGAATAACAACTCAATCCAAAGGTCATTGCTGTCAAAGCAAGCATCTTACTCCCTAAGATAGGAAATTAAACTAATCAATAATACTTACATGCAGTTTTATACAGAAAGTGTACAGGAGTATTCTATCAAAACATAAATCTGCTTATTTTCAAAGAAACAATCAAAACGAGGGTGAATTTGAGAATGTATGCATAAAAGTTTGACATTTTCTCTTGGAAGTTAAGGTTAAGTAAATTGCCAATTTATTTTTCACTTATTTTTTATGTTCCAAAGATTTATCATCTCACCTTCCATCTTCGAAAGCCTCCATCAACTACTATTGTATATCATAAAGATTGGGTTTTAAATTGCTTTCCCCTTGTTTGTATGTTTACACTTTATTGAATATCAAAGTAAACTTTTTCTTTGAATTAGCTGAAGTTGCAGACTCCTAAAGCACAATCTTTTTTTTTGTTTGTTTGTTTGTTTAATTAGGTTGTCAGCAATTTAGAAAACCAGTTTGTGAGGATACATCCCGTTGGTCAGACAGAACTGAGAGCGCAGGTAGCCCTGCAGCTGAGGAACAGCTTTGATCTTTGGCAGAATCTGTGAGTCCACCACTTTCTGATCAGCCTTGCGCTGCTCTGTAATCTCATATTTCTCCTTCTCTGTGTCAAATATCTCGCCCTCCTGATGCCTGGGCTTACGCAGCTGCTTTTTCTTGAAGTAAGCATCAGTCAGGTGTTTGGGGATTTTAACTGTGCTGATATCAACTTTTGTAGAGGTGGCGATGACAAACTTCTGATGTGTTCTTCTCAAAGGAACTCTGTTGAGGGCAAGAGGTCCTGTCACAAGCAGTAAACCACTGCCCAGTTGCTTCAGGAAAACCACTCTCTTGCCCCTTTGGCGCCCGGTAAGGATGATGAGGACAGTCCCAGGAGTGATGCTGGCATGCAGGTGTCTCACATGCTGACTGAAGGGCTTTTTGCCATGGCTCAGCAGCTTCCGAGGCACATCTTCAGTAGGATAATACCTGGGCATTTTTCGAAGCTTAACCACCCGGGTACCACCATTCTTGTCACCACCAACTGGTTTTGTGACAGTGGCAAGGACCTTTTCCTTTTTCTTCTTCTTTTCAACCTTGGTTTTTGCAGCTGTGTATTTCCTTTTGTACACGGCCTTCCTGGAATACATAGCAGATCGGGAGTACCTGCCAATTCCTCTAACAAGGACTGGATTTCGGCTGCAATGGGGCTTCCCCTTCTTGAGCTTTTTAGCCTTAGGGTCACCCTTTTTGGCTGCACCAGCGGCAGGGGCATCACCGCCAGCCTTCTTGGCTGCAGGTTTCTTCTCTTTTGTATCAGGTTTCTCGCCTTTTTCACCCGCCATCTTGCAAGATGGGAAAGAGAGCCCTAAAGCACAATCTTAACTAAGATAAAAAGGAATTGTTTTTAAGAATGTAAGGACTGTGACTGCATATGGTTAATTTGTTTTTTCTCTTACACAGTCATATAAATAATAGTAACTAGAAGAACATATTGAGTGAATGATTCCTTATAATGCTTTTCAGGACAACATAGCAGGAAACTTATACCCAACTACCCCACTGGAAACTATTATCCTTTTCTACAGATTATAAACAAATAGAAAAAATGCTCTGGAAAATAAGAAATTAATATTAATTTTTATATTTTGTGAAACTAGATCTCATGGACTTCAGAATGACCTTGAACATCTTTATAGACAAATATGACCTTTAATTCCTAATCCTTTTGTCACGTTCTACCTTCAAGTTGATGTTTCTCCAAGCTTGTGCTGCTGTGTGCGTTGAGGGGATTAATTAAATTTCTGTCCATTTATTATATATATATATATATATATATATATATATATATATATATATATATATATATCATAAGCACAGAATGTATGTGTGACATAGAGAGAGAAAGAGACAGAAACAGAGATGGAAAGCATGCAGTTATAAATGATGCTAATTAGGAATAGCTAAATAATGTATTTAGTAATAGCTACACCTAGCTTGATACAGTAAAGTCCTGATATCACACCATTTAGAGAACAATTACTAAAGATATTTTCCAGATTGCAACAAAACTTAAAAGAGGATGGTCTGCAGTGAGTATCAATTGTCAATATAGATAAGATAATATTACTAACTTTTGATTATGAAATTTTATTTTTTTTATTTTAGGGTAATTTTAAGAAGAATTTAACCAAAAGAGCATGAAGTAGAATAACTTGTAGAAGTCCAAAGCAGTTGAGGAAGCTGTGGAAACTATCCAGTGCTAGAAGCATACTGCCATCTAAGATTTTGTCATGAATACTCATATTTCTTTTTGATACCTTACTGAGTGAATCATATTAACATTATGAAAACAAGGACATTGTCTTAATGATTTGCATTTGCTCTTGAAGTACTTATACAAGTACTTGTTTGATTATCTTTTACAACAACAAATGGTAGAAAAGGGAATCCTACATATATGAAATCTAGATAAGATTCCTCTATACACTGGAAAACAATGTTCTAAGAACACTATGAATTTATTAACTTCACTTTCACAGTTATCCCAGAACATTATTCATTTTTGCTTTTGGTGTCAGTCCATTGCACTGTGGGATACTAGTGAGCATGGTCTATAGAATTGTGATAGGTGGGTTTCCCTTTACTCCTTAGCAGAATTCATTGTATCTGACACTTGATATATATACATGAATATTTTTGCTCTAAATTTTTCAACTGATTAGATTGATTAGCCAGGTAGAAAGAATGAACAAGAACATTACTTGTGTATAAACTTCAAAGCAAAATAGATTTACATTCAAAAGCTGAATTTCTCTTACAAGCTTGTGACCATAGCAAATGAACATATCACTACAAACATGAAAGAATGCTTATCTTGTCATTTTAATTGGAGAATAACAGTTGATACACATGCTGTCACCCGAGTGCATATTTTCTCCCCAAAGTCAGAAGTTTATATATAACCATTAAGGGAATGATATTAAAAAGTGCACACTTTGAAGGTGATTAGGATATGAGCTCTCATAATGAGAATTTGTCTTCTTCTTTATGAGAACCCAGAGAGCTAAGTATATATGATGATAGGTAGAAGGGGTCACCTATGAATTAAGAAGCATTTACCATTCCTCTTTTACTCTTCCTACTCTCCAGGATTATGAGAAATAAATGCTGATGGTGCAAGTTATTTTGTTATCTTCACCAGAAAACGTTATGTGGAAATCTATATATTCCAACATGTAACACACAGTGAAGTATCCATAAAAGTGTTCATAAGGTTAACAAACCAAACTTAGAAATTCCAGAAAGTGATAACATGTCAAATATTTTAATACACACAATCCTTAATAAAGAGTAAGGCTATCTTTCCCTCTTTTCATCACTATCCTTAACCACACACATAGCCATTCAATGGCTATAAAAACACATTTCCACCATGAGAAAAACTGCATCTGTGGGATTCAGAACTTTATCCCTATACTGCTTTATCTATTATACCACAAGGTTTTGTGAAAGCCAAACACAATTCTTCTCAAAGGAAATGATTCATTTTTTATTATTTGAGCGCTGTCCCATATCACTGAATTAAGCCATAAAATAAATTGATTTGGGGAAATATTTTCCCATTGAGAGTCTGGGCCTAGAAGATTTCAGCACAGTTTCTAAATGGGACTGGTTCATTTGGAGTCATTATGATAGATGGCAACTATTGATCATTAACTTTATTTTAAAAGACTGCCCAGGGGGTAAGTATTGAGCAAGTAACACCTGTTACCTAAAACTAGGAGCAATAGTTTTAGAATGTAAAATTAGTGCAAGGTTTCTCTGTATTGAGGTTACCAAGGAAGATAGAACTAAAACTACTCACATGGCTGCCGTTTTCAATAAAAATGCATCTATAAGATTCCAACATGTTTGATTCAGTGTAATTTTCCCTACTTTTAGTATTTATGCAAATATGTTTCTTACTAACATCAGCCTATTAAAAATGGTAAAAATAGTCTGAGAGTCACATTGCACTGCTCTCTTGATGATCAATAAATATTGCTGACTTTATCTCCAAATCATGTCCAATATCCATTTGTACTCCTTGCTTTAGGTAAAAGGTTTTGTTAAAGTGTACAGTTGTTATCTATAACATTATTTTAGGTAGAAAACCATACACAATTAACTATTTTCTCCCTTAAATGTCATATATCATCATTAGGTCATGTTATTTCTATATCCCAAGTATTTTAAACCCCTTCATGTTTTCCAATTCTCACACAAACCACTTTCCTGACAGTGCCTACATGCCAACACAATCATCACAATACATACTTTTAGGTGTCTCTCTTTCTCCCTCACCCCCCCACGTGTTTCAGGTTCTGGTATCACTGATTCCTCATAATATTAAGGAAACAACAATAAAGTCAATGAACAATTGTATCATTAACTTTTTGAAATTGAAGTAAATCTTTTTGTTTGTACATTGAAGTCCACAGGGGAAAATCTAATATTAGAAGAAAAGTTTTGCTGAAAAGGAAACATTTGAGAACATTTTCTATGTATGATTATGTACATTTTTAATATTTCAAATGATTCTCTTCAAATATCAAGTGCAATACAATAGAATTATGAATTCTATATTTTATCACAAGCTATAAAATAGAAAAGACACCAAATAACTTACCCAGGACTGGAGGGGAAATAAAATTTTGAATAATATAGAAGAAATATTTACACAGTATAAGATTCAGGTAACATACTTTGCTTTACAAGAAGACACAGAGTTTGCTTATGTTCTACTTTGCAGTCATAGGAATGAGAAAAGCATGTGAAACTTCCCAGATAGGAAAACTGATTCTGGGTCCAGGAGATGGATCAACTGTTAAGAAAAACTCATTACACTTCTGACACAAGAAAGAATGCATGACAGTGTACTCTGAAGAGGCATAGTAGAGTCTCAATAAGGAGGGGTTAAAATATCAACTCTTCATGATTGGCAACAACACTGGCAAGTGATACCTTTGTAAACCCATCAAGGGTTAGCTAATGACCAGGCAAGATAAGCAGTATTTTGGTACAGGCTAATGAGAACCCAGGAGACTGGATGTGGAACTGTGAAGTTCCAGAAACCCACAGAGCATCAAGATGTTCTCAGAAGGAGGTAAAGAAAAGACACCCCCACCAAGGGGCCATTACAACCTAATAGGCAGGTTCAACTTGAATTTACTGTATATATACTCCAGATAGATTTTCTTTTTAAATTGCTAGGATTTGGATGATATATACATATTCAACTCTATTTTTTTTTCCATCACCCTGTAAGCATGACATTCTGCAATAAGATTAAAAACATATCAGTACTTTGAAAACCAGTGTTATTCTTCATAGTTTTTCACATTATTGGTGAATATTTTAAGACTTTTGTGATCTGTATTTATCCTTCGTTCCTATACATATGTCTTCCCTCACACATTTTATGGATCTAGCAGAATCAATTCTTTCACTGTTAATTTTCATTATTTCAAAGGCTTTATTTATGGTGTTCACTCAACCTTAAACTCTTTCTGTTTGATTCACCCACGAAAATACAACTCACCTATTTAAAAGCCACAAGTCTTTCTCTGTTGCCACATCCTGGCTGTTATTGATCATCACATTTTCTATGATGCTAACTCTATTTTTTAAGTTCTCTGATTGAGAGTATTGTGTAATTACATGTTTATTTAACTGAATATCCTTTCCTAAGTAGCACTCCTAATAGCAGATTACTAAATATTAAAATTTATAAAGGGTTCATAGGTTAGTTATCATTTTGTACCAGATATCACCACAGACTTCTAGTGCAGAAAATGTGGGGAATCCTTTTGATTCATTCTTAGAGGTTTGCCAATAAGTTAAAAACTGCTTTAGAAAACATATTGTTATTCAAAGCATCTTTTTCTCTCAAACATAGGTCTTTTTCTAGTAATCTCAGTCATTTGGATCACTTTCATAGCTTTTATTTAATTCCTTCATCATTTCATATAGTTTTAGTAAAGACAAAATAGCATATTTTACATTGTCATACCATAGGGAAGCTGCACTATTGTGCTCAGAAGACTCTGAAGTATTCAACAATTGAACATTCTACTTTAGTATATATTCTATTGTCTTCTAAGCCATGTCAAAATATCAGGGTAATTTAAATGAGCCACTTCCTAAAAAATTTCCATATTCAGTAGTTGCCACCAGAGGGCTCAGTGGGAGCATTGCTAATAGCTATCACAAAAATGTGCTGAGAGACAGTCAGAAAGCAATATTAAGGAATGAGAAGGAGAAGGAAGACTAGGGTGATACTGAACGACATCTTTCAGATTCACTCATCGGGTTATTTGATATTGGAATCTGTGTATGGAAGAAACCAAGAACATATATGCCAACCATCATCCTATGAAGACAAGATGAGCTATTTTAGGGAAGATAAACATTGAGAAACATTCGAACCAGACAATGAGCAGGACATCTGGAGTGGCACATAGAGGGAAATGAGTGGGGGATAACAAGAAGAACACAGAGCTCTGGATTAAAGAAATTCTTTCTATCTGCAACCACTAGACTTTCCTGCCCCCAGAGAAATACTCATGGACCTCATTTTCATATCAAAAAGAGGAGGAGGAGGATATAAAACAATATGGTGAGCTTTCAGTCACTAAATTACCTTCAATTTTATAGTCATGGATAATGACTCCATTTCTTCTCTTGCATTTAAAATTGATGCTATTTCTAGTAAGGATGAATAAATTCTAATTCAAGATTTGAGGATCAAGTCGTTCTACTTTAGTGATCCTATTCTCAATTTGCATTTAAAAGTAAGATAGCCGGAATTCCAATTTTTGGATTCCACTTTTCTTTTTTTTTTCTTTTCACATTTTCCCTTTCATTTTTTATTTCAAATATTTCTTTATTTTTGGAATTGTAACATATAATTATATCATTTCCCCTTTCATTTCCTCCTCCAAAAACTCTCATATATCCCTCTTAGTTCTCTAACATTTTTAACCCCCTTTTATGAATTTTTCAATATATATGTATATATATATATACATATATTTCTGAATACAACCGTCTCAATCCATACAATTCTCTTTGTATACATAATTTCAGTGTTGATCATTTAGTGTTAGATAATCAATTGGTGTGCTCTGACCTGAGGAGGACTGTTTCTCTTGCTCTATTTTCTTTCTTTTGCTAATCGTCCTAGGAACAATGTCTTTCTTGCTTTATTCTTTGCCAGCTGTTTCTGGTTTTCTCAATCACCAGATGTACCCTTTTCCTTATTGACTGCTTATTGTAACCCTGGGATTCTATTCCTGATTGCCTGTCACTCCCTACAGTTCTTTTATGTGTCCTAGATTTGGTCTTCTCTTTTCTCTAAGGTGCTCTCTTATTTAGCAATCCCTAGCTTTCATTAACTGTTACTGGCTATTCAAGAGAGCTCTTTTTGAAAGAATGATGGGCATTCCTTTTGTAGATGCGCAGATTTATTTAGTAAGGGAACCTAGTAATCTAAATCCTTAAAGTGGACTAGAACATACAAACTAAGGGGGGAAATACTTGAAACTTCAATTTTCACCAATCTGGAAAGAGAGAATGATCTTGGAAGAGCTTTATTTACTCTCTTATTTTAAAAATAAACACACAAACCCACCGAAGAATCTATGAACCACACCAAGGCAAGATTATGCAAGGATTAGCAATAGGCAGTATTATTATATTTTAGTTCTAAACTGTCTGAATGAACTCATTTGTTGTATTTGTGTTTAGTGCAATAGTCGTCTAGCTTTGCAAAGTCAAAAGGGATCTTTTGAAAACATGAATTAATCTTATTTTCTCTCCCATTAATTTTCTTAAGTGAGTTCTTCACCAATGACAGGAGCTCAGTCCTTTTTCAGAGAATCAGAACGTAGGAGGTTTCCAAATTTCAGTAGACAGTTACCAGCTCTCTGCAATAGCACTTTCAAAGTTAAACAATGAAAAACATTTGCTTTTATCCTTCCCACCACCCTACCATCAACTGAATCGCAGTACAGTGATTGCACGTGTAATCTTTTGCCAATTGCTAACTCCCTTAGAGACTAATTCACATCTATAAAACTTTTTAGATGAATATGTGAATTTAACTCAACCCAAACTACTTCTCTGGGGAAATAATTAGCTGTGTATAACTCCCTAGAATGTAAATATATGTTCAGTGAGTATGGGCTGAAGTATGTCTAACATGTCTCTAGTTAGTATGGATGTAAAGACAAAAAGCACACCTTCAAAGAATGCATGGTTGAGTGGACAGCCAAATTAACAGTGACAATACAATTTAATGAAATCTGAAATCAAAGTATTGTCCCTGTTTCAGCCTGCAGATTGAAGTAGCTCCATAGTTATTAAGAACTTCAGTCAAATCATCTATAATGAATTTACAGCTGTCCACCTTAACATTTAATCTTTAGGAAAATTATTCATTATCCTAGTCTTGGTTTCCTTGAGTGTGAAATGGAGATTAAAAACCAGTTTTCATACCACAAATGCATACATGAACCTTCACACTGCAGGAAACATAGGATTTTTTCAATTAATGCCTATCATATTATCAAACTAGGAAAGGCTTTTCAGAAGAGGTAGCACTAAGGCTTAGCAAGCAGAGCATTGCTAAACTCTGTTATTAATAGCACTTTTGTATTGGACAATTTTTGTATGTACTTTGTAGAGTGTTAATTAATATCCATGGACTCTCAGAATATGTTTTTAGAAAGCCACACTTGTGTTGTAGGGCAAATGAGTTTGAGGAAGGGATGCCAAAATTAAAAACAAAGGGTCAGTTACTGAGCTACATTCTTGATTCCACTTATTTTTCTTCACCTACTCCATCAGTAAGTCTTGTCAGAAGATCTAAAATATCTTTGAAATCTAGCTACTGGTCACTATTCTAATTGCTATCTCTCTCAATGTCTCTCACTAGGACAGCGAATCCCCCCAGTGACCCTTGCTCTGACTTTCCTATGTCTAATTCTGCTTATTAGTGCCCTGTATTCTAAAAAAGAAGATTAAATAAAAATGCAATCAGAGTCCTCCATTCATTTCAATTCCCAATAAATCATGACTAGAAATTCAAACTCGTTAACCAATCCTTAAAGACTCACATGATATTTTAACAGGTGCTTAGTACCTGCTTTTTCTAAAATGCATTGACTCTTGAGTCTCCAAAGTACTGCAAAAAAGGTGAAAACCTGACATCATAGCCTTTATTTTGCTTTTGTCCTTTGTTAAGTTCCTTTGCCTGACCCCTGTTCAATACCACAGGTAGATGTGTAAATCATTCAAGGAGAATCTGTCCAAAAACTGAGATAGCTAATGTATCTCATCTCTCTTCAATACTGAAGGTAGAAATATAAAACTAAATGAGGCGTCTTACGGCCAGGTTTTACGAGACCTTGTTCTATATTTGCTGAAAGGCAACTTAAGATCTGTAGTCATTGTATTAAGCCTGAAGTCACCTTGGATGCCTGGAAAGACAGAGCTTCACAGGCAAACCTCCTTATCATTGTATCAGCCTTGAACAGGAAAACAAAAATGTCATAGACACAGGACAGACCCCTAATATGATATGGACTTCTCCAGTGAAGAACTGAGGTGGGAACCAACCATATCTCAGTTTCACCAGTACTACTAAACTGTGCATATCTCTCAGCAAGTCAAGCAGTTCTGACTCCACTTAAATACTAAACTCATTTTCCATGTGTTTGAAGGCTTTCTGGGGGTAGCATTGTTGTTGAATTCTAACTTTAATCCATGGTGATCTGATAAGACACAGGTGGTTACTAATATTTTTTTGTAACTGTGGAAGTTTGCTTTGTTACCGACTATGTGGTCGATTTTTGAGAAGGTTCCATGAGGTGCAGAGAAGAAGGTATATTCTTTCCTCTTCGGGTGGAATAATCTATAGATGTCTGTTAAGTTAATTTGTTTCATTACCTCCATTAATTCTCTAATTTCTCTGTTAGGTTTCTGTTTGATTGACCTGTCCATTGGTGAGAGAGGAGTGTTGAAGTCTCCTACTATTAGTGTGTGCGGTTGATGGCTGCCTTGAGTTTTAGTAATGTTTCTTTTATGTACGTGGGTGCTTTTATATTAGGTGCATAGATGTTGAGGATTGAGACTTCATCCTGATGAACTGTTCCTGTTATGAGTATAAAATGTCCCTCTCCATCTCTTCTGATTGATTTAAGTTTGAAGTCAACTTTGTTAGAAATTAGTATGGCCACACCTGCTTGTTTCTTAGGTCCATTTGCTTGATAAGCCTTTTCCCAGCCCTTTACTCTGAGTAGGTGCCTGTCTTTGTGGTTGAGGTGTTTTTCTTGTAAACAGCAGAATGTTGGATCCTGTTTTTGTATCCAATCTCTTAGCCTGTGCCTTTTTAAAGGTGAGTTGAGCCCATTGACATTAAGTGATATTAATGACCATTGGTTGTTAACTCCGGTCACTTTTTTAGTAGGAGAGTTTGTGTGCTTCCCTTCTTTGAAAGTGAAGGGTCTCTAGATGTCTGAGTTATTGTGGTCATTGTTGGACTCCTTGGTTAGTGATTTTCCCTCTATTATTTTCTGTAAGGCTGGATTTGTGGCTATGTATTGTTTAAATTTGTTTTTATCCTGGAAAATTTTGTTTTCTCCATTTATAGTGAACAAAAGCTTGGCTGGGTATAGTAGTCTGGGCTTGCATCCATGGTCTCTTAGTTTTTGCAGTACATCAATCCAAGACCTTCTGGCTTTCATGGTTTCCATAGAGAAGTCAGGTGTATGTCTGATAGGTTTACCTTTATGAGTAACTTGGCCTTTTTCCTTTGCGGCTCTTAATATTCTTTCTTTATTCTGTATATTTTGTGTTTTGATTATTATATGGCGAGGGGATGTTTTTTTTTTTTTTTTTTGATCCAGCCTATTCGGTGTTCTGTATGCTTCTTGAACCTTCATAAGTACATCTTTCTTCAGGTTGGGAAAGTTTTCTTCTGTAATTTTATTAAGTATATTTTCTGGACCATTGAGCTGCACTTCTCCTTTTTCTACTCCAATTATTCTTAGGTTTGGTCTTTTTATTGTGTCCCATATTTCCTGAATGTTTTGTGATGAGAGTTTGTTGGACTTGCTGTTTTCTTTGATCAGTGCATCTATTTTCTCTATGTTATCTTCAGAATCTGATATTCTTTCTTCTATCTCTTGTATTCTGCTGGTTATGCTTGCTTCTGTAGTCTCTATTTGTTTACCTAGACTTTCCATGTCCAGTCGGCCCTCTGTCTGTGTTTTCTTCTTTGCCTCCATTTCAGTTTTCAAGTCTTGAACTGTTTCCATTATCTGTATGATTGGTTTTCCTTGGTTTCCTAGGGTATCATTCACTGATTTACTCAATTCCTCAAACTCTCTGTTATACTTCTCATCCATTTCTATAAGGGCTTTTTTTACATGCTGTTTAAGGGCCATTATTACTTTCATAAAGTCAGTTTTTTCTACTTCTTCTTGATTAATGTGTTCATGTCCTCCTGTTGTGAGGTCGCTGGGTTCTGGTGCTTTCATGTTGTTTTTCAGATTGTTGGGTGAATTCTTGCATTGGAGCCTGCCCATCTCTTCCTCCGAATGCTCCCCTATGGATCTTCTTTTACAGGATCAGGTCTTCTTGCCCACTGATGTACCTTCCCAGTGATGTCATTTCCCAGTGATGGCTCTCCTGGTGTCCAGATCGGATCTCCCTGCTGCTTGGGTAGCTCGCAAACAAAGGGCCTACCTTGCTTGCTGCAGGCAGGCTATGGAGACAAAGGAACTACTGCCCTCCCTTTTTGCCCTCCTGATTTGGGTTCGGTCCCAGTGCCCGAGCAGGCTGAGCTGGGAGATGCTATGCCGCCAAAGAGGGGAGGGAGGGAGGGAGGGAGACGGGGGGGGGGGGGGTGTTCTGGATGTAAGCTGGGTGGGATAGGTATCGGGCAGTATAGCCCCTGCAGGATGACCTGGAAGTGTAGGAGAGATGAGGAACATCTGAGTTCCCTGCTCCTGGCTGCCGCTGCACTCACTCACCCCAATGATGGCTCTCCCGGTGCCCAGATCGGAATTCTGTGCTGCTTGGGTAGCTCGCAAACAAAGGGCCCACCCTGCTTGCTGCAGGCAGGCTATGGAGACAAAGAAACTACCACCCTCCCATTTGCCCTCCCAATTTGGGGACCAGACCCAGCGCCCGAGCAGGCTGAGCTGGGAGATGCTATGCCGTCAAAGAGGGGAGGGAGGGAGGGAGATGGGGGGCGGGGGGGGTCTGGATGTAAGCTGGGTGGGATAGGAAGAGAGAGGAGGTATTGGGCAGTATAGATCCTGCAGGATGACCAGGAAGTGTAGGAGGGATGAGGAACGTCTGAGTTCCCTATTCCCGGCTGCTGCCGCACTCACTCACCCCAATGATGGCTCTCCCCGTCTAAATACTAAACTCATGACAATAACTTGAAGATAGGTTGAAATGCACAATTTCTATCTTACCACTTTGATTACGATCCTCTTCTGCCATTTTCACTATGATATTTACTTAATTTCATTGGGGAGAGTTGCCACACCTGATGTTTGAGAATCCTAAGCATCCAGTACCTAGCTCAGGACTTTAGTGACAGTCACATATCCCTGTTAACTTCATTCACTTTCACTTACTTTTACAATGAATTTTCTGTTGTCACAAACCTTTATTTGTGAACTCACTAGGCCCAATGACTCTGTTACATTTCAGGTTCTTACTTTACAACCATTCACCTGAATGCTTCCTTATTCTTATTCAAATGATATATTTCTCTATAAAAGACCCTCATAGTTAGCTCATTCATAACTATGTGTATATGTATGTATACACATACACACATATAGTGTAGAATTTCCTTCTTAAAATCATGCACTCCAGGGGAAGAGAAAGATAGGACTGAATGACAGTTTTGATATTTTTTTTAAATGAGAGCAGCATAAATAAGTGCATACATAGCAAACTAGAAGGAGGAGCTTGCATCACTGGTTATCAAAATAAATTGAGGGGTAAGTTCCCAGAAAGGATGGAATAAACTGCAATATGGTATAAATATAGGTGGATTAGCCAAGATAGATGACACTATTTAAGAAAATAGAGTATTTTAAGGGTCATTCTGGGTGTACATTGCACAGCTTAGAGAGAAAGGAATAAAAGATTGAAAAAGATCCCAGATCCTGAGTATAAGGAATAGAAAAGTAGAGCTAATTGCAGCAAAATTGTATTGACTTTGTGTGCCCACTATTTTATGTGCATTTTGATCCATGAAGTATAAGATGTGTCACCAATTTAAAAGAAAAAAGTAATGGTGCAGAAACAAGTTGTGGACAATGAAAAAATTGATGCAGCTTCCTTGAAAAATAAGAATGATATTCTTCCAGATTTCAGAGAATACACATTTTTAATACCAGATACCTGTCCTTTTACACACTTGCTTAGGAGATAAAATTCCTAAGTCATGGCCTTCCAGGAGGAGAGTTAGCTCATTTTTGTGTGCAAATGCCTCCAAGATCCAGTCTCTAATTTGAGGTTCATCAGGTTTCACAACCCAAAGTGAGTCCTGTGTTGTAATAAAACAAATGTATTCACTGTCAACCTTTACGTATCATTTTGCCTATAGAGATTTTATCTCCGAAATAATCTCCCCCAATACAACACTACCAATATCTATTTCCTTTAATGCCTGCCATCCAAAAGATTCTTCTGTATATCGCCACAGAAAGTAGGTTTTAAAAGATGATTTCACCTTGAAAATATTATTTTGTCTTGCTCACATTTACCATTTGGCATTTAAGTTTGGACTGTAAGAACAGTTGCAGTTCCTTATGTGTTACATGAATTAAAGTTTTATATGCATACAGGTATTTACATACATACTCAAATAAGACAATAGACAGAGAAATCACTCTCAGTGACATGTCAACATCCAGTTATACATCACGCATGCTCTCTTTTTTGTCCTTTCTAATTTGTAACATGTGTTTTGTCAGCTTAGAAGGCACTGAAATAGATTGCTCAGGAGAAGAATGAAGAGGAGAATTGCTGTGGGATGAAAATATAAATGTCTCCCTGACTACCTTTGTTTTAATTTTCTTTTGTATTTAGATGCATGTCCTAATTTTTTCATTCTCATACACACACACACACACACACATATATATATATATATATATATATATATATATATATATATATATATACATATGCACATGCATGCACATAATGCATGCATATATTCCATATATGTATTTAAGTATATTTCTGAAACCTATGACATGGAAAAGAAAACAATGTACTATACAGTGGACACAGGGTACACAAAAGTAGAAGAAGAAGAAAGCAAGGTTTAGAGAGAATAAACTGGTTGAATTAAGAATAAACCTGATTTCACACATGATAATAGTACCAAATTACCTTATTTAAGAGATACCTTTTCATTGAAGGTGAAAGAACAGTACACTCTTGTTTTTTTTTTTAATTGATTTTTTTGAGCTCTACATTTTTCTCTGCTCCCCTTCCAGCCTCTCCCCTCCCCCTCAAAAGAACAGAACACTCTTGAAAATAAGAGCAGAACCAATATCTTTAGAGTTCCTGTCACTACTGCCAAATTTTGTTTTGCACTTTTGGAGAGTGATGTATAGCTGACATTTTAACTTTGGCATAAAGCTGTGAAGACATGAGCCCATACTTAAAAGGGTAATATGAAAAATGGATGGTGCTATGGCTTATAAATATAAAACATGACAAATGCCAACACATTCTAGAAAACAACCCTTCTATTGCTTGTGTATTTCATCATCCACAATGCTTTCCAAAGTAGTAAAAGAAGGACCAAAAATGAAAGCTGCAGCTGATCCCCAAGGAGAGCATAATCAAGAGTACTGAAAAATAACTGTTCCACTTAAAATCTTCTCTTTGGTAGGGTTTCATTCAAGCCTTTTGCAATTTTATTTGGCTATTAAGTTAAATGGGGTATGAGCAACTTTTAAGTTCTGATACTGCCTCTATCTTCAAGGAAAACTGTATGCCAGTCACTAACATCCTAAATAGGAAATTCCTATAATTATTCAGAAAGTATGAATACAATGTTAAATTCTATGGCTGTTAAGTCTTATAACATGGCAAATAGCATTCATATTCATAAACTTGAATTGCACTTTGGTGACTGATGCAAGGGAGTAAATCCTTTGACTTTTGCAATGGATTCCTGGTGAATAAAAGACATTTAAAAATCTTAGAGAAGAGGTCTAGGGAAGGGAGCAGCATGTATAACGCTGGCCACAACGGCACAAGATGAAGACTCTGAAACATTTGAACAATCGGGCCAAGAAGAAGAAGGATGAAGACAAGATTTTAAATAAAGGAGGAGCTGAAGAAGCTGGGTCTGGAAAGGTGAAGGCTGAAGGGAAAGGTACTCTGTCCAGAGGTAGACTTTGGAAATCTGTCAAAAAGTAAGTTATTTCTTATCCCTGAGATAATGCTGATACTTCTCTATTTCCCGATAAACATATGGATTCTCTTCCATAATATCTTTTGCCACCTATACCAAGAAGGAAGTACTATCTTAAAGCATGTTTCATGGTATAATAAATTTGGAGTTAGGTGAACAGTGAGATAGAGAGGAACTGGGAGAAGTTGGAGGTGGGGAAGGAATATGATCAAATGATATTATATGCAAACTTTTAAATAAAGAATCTTAAAACACCATACAATGAAAAACTTCCTTCCTTACAGGTTTTTCTATTGTATAGGGCCATTAAAATGAACCCCATGTTGTTTAAAGTTTAGAGATGGATTTGGCATTTCTAGAATAGAGTTAGGTAAATACTGGAAATGGGTCTGGGTAAACATCTTATCTTTGAACTACAATAATGGAAGCAATAGTCATGTATAAAGAAATAGTCCTGAAAGATTATTGAATCTGTGTACTTTGCGAAAGACTTTATAAAAACACACAGACTTTATACTTTCCTTATCATTCTTAGCATAAGAAAATATGGTAATAGATGTTCAGATTTAATGCAGTGGGGAGGAGTTGGTCTTGCTCCAACTTGATGTGTCAGACTTTGTTGTCTCTCCATGGGAGACCTTACATGTTGAGAATGGTGGATGGGGACTGGACTGGGTAGGAGGTGGGGGTGGGTGGGAGGGAGAACTGTGCTTAGAATGTTAAATGAAATAGAAAATGTGATAATAGATGAGAATAAGAACTGCTATCAAAAAATTATGATGATCTTTTGACAAAGGGTACTATTAAGTACAGTGAATTTATTACTGCCTAACACCTGGTCCTTGTCAAACTGACAGTCAAATTCATGTGAGAATTAGATTTATGATATAGATTGTCAATAAATTTATAGCAAAAGAAAGTCCTTTCTTGGTTACCAAAATGCCTGGATGTTGCCAATATTCCTTCTTAGAACTTTAGAAATCCAAGAAAATCAAATGAATAGTTATAGAAATTATTAGTGAATAGAATTATAACAAACAGGAATGCATATGATTTAGGACTACTTAATATAGGTCATAATAGAAGAGCAGTAAGTAATTCTTGCTTGCACACAAAATGCTTTTCTCTAGTAACTACAAACCTCTTGCCTTCAGATTCTTCACTCTATACAATGATAACTTATGACACATTAGATCCTAATTTTCACTATAAGCTAGTATTATTCAAACATTTTGATGAGAATGCTTTTAGATATTCAAGTGTACTCTTCTTAAACTTTTTCTATTCATATCCCCTTCTCAAAATTGAAATTTACAGCCAAGATTATTTAGGTACAAGAAAAAAGAATGCAAATCAAACATTTGTAATAAATATTTAAAAACAATTCCTTACTAGACACATCAATTTATCATTTATTGTAATGAGATCAAATGTACATATTAATGACATTGATGTGCTTGTCTATTTGTGTATATTCTTAGTTTCCTTTTCTCTGTTTATTAGGCTCATAATGCCAAATATCATCCATCACTGCAGAGAAGTCAAAGTTGCAGAAACTTGTTCATATCACAACCAGTCAAGCGGAGAAAGCAATACATCAACATATACATACTTCTGTCCAGCTTATTTTCTTAATTGTTATACAGTCCAGAATCCCTGCCCCATGAACTGTGGTGTCACCCACGTTAGCCTAGTATGCTCATTAATCAATACAATCCTCTGAAAAAATCCCCACAGATCACATTAACCAAGAGAAGCCCTCATTGAAATTCCCTTCTCATGTGATTGTTCATTGTGTCAAGTTAACAATCAAAACTAGCCATCATTCATGAAGAATTGACTTTGGACAAATATTTAACACTGCAGTACATAGGTCACCATCAACTTTTTTTTAGAGTTGACCAATATTTTAATTTTATAATCATCAAATCTGAGATGGTGCTATTCATAGACAGATATGTAATAAAAATGGTAGATATTTGGGACTATTTTAGAAACTGATGGGACTTTTTATCTTAATTGCTATATAAAATAAGTTAATGATTTTCTTATGACCCAAAAGACATTAACTCAAGCAGAAAATTTTAAAATCAAGCCTATCGTTATCTAAAGATGCACTAATTGGATATTTATAAGAGAAATGATGGTAGCTCTTTTTTTTTTTCATTGTGATTGCTGTGATAAAATACCAAGTCCCAAAGTGTGCTGGATCTTCTTATATTAATGAATAATTAACAAAACTCTGCACAGACATTCTCACAGAACAACTTGATCTAGGTAATTTATCAGCTGAAGCTCTCTTTCCAAATGAATTTATGTGGTGACAAAATGACAGCTAAAACTCACAGTCACATTGAACGGACTAACCAATTAGCAGACACTCACCTGAGAGAGACAACTGCACCCTCTCTCAGCATAATGATCAGCCCTAAGATAATATATCCTTAAGACATAAGAGACTCACCATGCTATATGTATATAATTATCCATTTATATATCTTTCTCAAGGAAAAAGATAACATCAACTTGAGAGGTAGGGGAGTGTTGTGGGAGGGGTTAAATGGAAGAAAGGAAAGAGGTAAAGCATTGTAATTATATTTTAATTTTAAAATTTCAATAGTTTTAGCCTTTTCATATTGTGTAATGTTTTGCAGTGTTTAGATGTTGTCTCTTAGAGGCCTGCTCTTTTTTGAGGGAAACATAGAGAGTGGATCTAGGTAAGATGTGAGGTAGGGGGAGCTGGGAGGAGTAGGGGAAGAGAAAACCATGGGTGGGACATATTGTATGAGAGAGGACTATTTTCAATTAATTATTGTAAATTAATAAAATCAGTTAAACAAACAAAAACCTTACCACACTAGTGATACAGTCTTTGATTTTTGTAATTAAACTGCTCTCTTTCTATAAGAACAGGGATGCTTTCATGTACAATGAAAACAGCACATAATCATCCTGACTTTGAACATTTCAAGCTGTTTGACATGATTGTATGAGTAACATAAAAGGAACATTTCTGTATTCAGAAACAATGTTTCAGTAAAATCAGATAATATGATACAGGTAAATAGTGCCAAAAATAATCTGTTTCATTGTGTGTTTGATTTTTAATTAATTTTTGATCATTACAGACTCAAACATTTTATTCTTGAAAATTTAGGAGGGTAAATTATACATTCAGTTATACAAAGTCCATATATGAGGCCATGTCCTGCAGTTTTAAAAGATATTGTCCAATTTATCTGACCTCATAAACAAACTGTGATACTAAATCAAAAGTGAATCGACATTCAAATCATGATCAAAGAAGAAAATGATAAATGTAAAACTGGAATCCTTTGATTTTATTAATTAGATTAAAATAACTGGAGCTTTTGAAACCAATGGCTGACTAGAGAAACCACTGATGGTACAGAGAAACAAAGAATCTTTCCTAGGTTGCTGCATAGCTGATATTTATTTTATGGGAAATAGTTTAAGTGTACCTAAACATGCTTCTCAGTACAATATTGGATTAAATATTTGGTTCCCCAGCATCAGGCAAGTTTGGTTAAGTACTCTATATAAGTATTAGATTATATCGGTGTAAATAAATGCAATGCAGATACTAAAGAATATTCACACTTTAATGATAAACTTACAGAACCAAAGTTCCCGCATGGCACAGGAGGTAGGAAGGAAAGGGGCCAAGCTGCCTCTCCGTGCGCCCATTTATTGGCAGGCATTCGCCCGAGGCAAACCCCGCCCCCTAAATGGGCTGTCTTAACCCTACATCTCCCCCTTTTGTCTAAATAAGACAGAACTAAACCAAATATAACTATAAACAATAATAACAAATGATAAATATAACATACAATATTGAGAACAAAAGTTTTGCTAGAGAATAACTACAATTAAATAATCTTCAACTCCAACAAAGATCTGAAAAGGGAGTAAATATTACTTAACAAATGAGAGATATCCAAAATGTGCAACAAATGACAGAGACAACTGACTACCTGGGCAATCACCCAAAATCTCGTTTGCAATGTTGAGTCAACCAACTTTGGCTAAGGCCTAACATAACTGACATACCATTATCAAATGCAAGGAACTTTCTTAGAATTATCCTACCCTGTCTTGGCAAGATAAGACAATCCAGTTTCATATCTTAGTCAGTAGTTGAGGTATGGGTTTTTCTTAACCCAAAGGCCAGTTCTGCCAAGAAGACAAGCTCCCAGTGGAGTGTCTTTGGTACTCAACGTTCTCTCGGGAGTAGAGTGGTGTTGCCAGGAGTAATTGTGTCTCGATGGCACAGAATTCTAGGTTAGATTAAAGGCCATTTTCTACAGCTCTTCAAAGAGGCTGAAGATTATACTATCTATACTAAAAATAATCTCTATGTATCTAAAAGACCTGATTAACCTAAAAATAATATGACAAACATATAATTCGCAATACCTATCTAATTTGAAAACTAAGAGAATAAACAACTATGCAATATATAAAGACAATGATCTTCACCTGTAAACAATGTCATTACATATTAAAATGTAAACAGTGTTATTACATAAATAGTACCAGAGGTAGAAATGTACATTGTGATATGACAGATGTATCCATACAATATAAGCATACTCTTATACAAAAAATAGAGGTAGGAACAATCACATTCAATATTCAATATATCAATATACAAGAAACAGTACCAATATAATTTTCTAAAAACAGTAAGTCACAAATACCAATCATCCCATCAAACCAGTTAATCCCCCTCTTTTTTTTAATATACCCCTAATTCCATACAATATCTGCCCATCCCCTCAACCCTAAACCAACCACTAAAAGATGTCCCTAACCCTGTGGGCAAACTCTGTTGGGAGAGGGGACGTCGACCTCTTAGATTGCTTCCAGCTGACATGGGGGCAATGTTCTTCTTAGGGGCCTCTGTGAAAGCAAATGATGGTAAATTTCCCAAATTAACCTTTGACTTAAGAAAATTATAACTAGTCTCTGAGTGTTTTGAGAAGGTCTGGCCAGAGCGTTGTCAAAAATGTGCATCATACAAAATTGTCTCTTGCAGTTGGTACCAAAAAACAGGTCTAAAATTAGCGCTTAAAAAAATTCATGATGTCATAAAAACCAGATTGAGTTGATGTTCTGGGGCCCCATCTTCATCCTGGAAACTTCAAAGATTACTGTAGGAAAATATTTTGCTTGTTATGGGAAATTTAAACATTAATAACAAGGACATATACTGACATATAAAGAAAGACACAGATATGAGGAAAGGCAAAGAAAGCTTATCAAGTATCAAATTATTCGTATTCTGTCCCATTTCATGGCTCCTGACCTGAGACAGAAACTCTGAAATATCCCTTATTAACAGGCTTGGAATTGAAGAGGGACTGAGCCATAGTCCAACTCCAAAACCAGCTCTACACATTTATAAAGAAGTGTTCAATAAAACATATAAATATATATATATAAAATTCAATACTTACAATATGTATAGAATTTTACTTTTGATGTTTAGTGTGTCGTAATTATTTTCCATTCATCAGTAATTAAATATTCAGGGTCCCTTAAATTCTTTGGAGATGAATATTTTCCTGTGGAGATAAGAAAAGAACCCTGCCCCCATCCTTTCAGTAATCCTTACCATCTGAATGCCGGTCATCCTTGTGAATGAATTGTTATTTATCTTTTACAAGTGACTTCTCTTCCTCAAACTGAACCTTTATTAATTTTGACAGTATCCATAATTTTTCCTCACCTGTGGAGATAAGAGCAAAATCCCTTCCCCAACATAGCACATCTCCTGGCTTCCATTGTGAGGTCAGCACATCCTTGAAATAAACTGGTTGATTTAGTTCAGCAGACTTTTCCATTATCCAATGTCTTTATGCAGTCATTGTTCCCTTCTCATTAGCGTTGAGAAAATTCAAGGTTAACAAAGCATTATGTAACCTATTTCAGGGGGTGTTTTCCACCCCTTTCTGTTTGCTCAACATATCCTTTATAGTTCAATTTGATCTTTCTATGACTATAATGTTAATTTTGGTATTTCATTGTTGTAATAGGTCACAACCCCATAAATTCATTGCAATATTGGCTACATATTGCCTTAATTTTCCCATTTCTCCCTCAGGCCCTATACATTCAACCCATCTCGTGCTCTGCCTTACTCGAGATAGGGTTCCAATTCCCGGGAGCTGAACATTTACATTCTGAAGAGGCCAATATGGATGCCAAGATTCTGGGGTAATGATACTTACATCAGCACCTGTGTCCAGCAGGCCAGTAATAAAAATGCCATTTACACACACTCTCAGCTTAGGTCTTGATCATTTATAGAAGTTTGCCAAAACACACGTAACTCATCTTTCTGATTACTAGTGCTTGTAACAGTAGGCATGTGGCTTCCTTATTGTCCTGACGAGGCACGTTCTCTGCAGAAACTGGAAATGACTGAACCATGTTTGCCATGGGGGCCTGTGAGGCCCCCCCTCTCACGTTTCCCGTCTGTATCAGATTGCCTTATCTATCTCTTGTAGACCTGCATTCATTCATCCAATGCCTGCCTTTTCCACATCTTCTACATAAACCTGAAGGCTGAGTCCTTCTATTTCTGTTATTTCTAGAAGATGCATTATTATTATTTCTAAAAATCCGTTGTTTACAATTCCTTTTCATATGACCCAGTTTGCCACAATAAAAACATTTGGTATTCTGGTGTCTCCTTTTACCATTGGAAATTGCTTCTTCTACCCATGCTTCAGTGCCATAGTCAAATGTGTCAACATTTAGTGTATGTAAGACCCATTCTTCCAAGGACGCTGATCTGAATTTTAAAGGCCCCAAGATCTTTTTGCATTCCACATTTGCATTTTCGTAAGCCAAAGACTCAATTATTATACGTCTTGCTTCTGGGTCAGATATCCCTATTTGTACAGCCTTAGTTAACCTTTGTAAAAAGTCACTAAAGGGTTCTCTCTGACCCTGTTTAACTGTGACAAATGATTCCATTCTCTGTCCTGGGTCTTGCACTCTGTCCCAAGCCCTTAAGGCTGCTGTAGTACACATGGAGAGTATGTTTTCATCCAAATTAGCTTGTTCCTGAGGGTCAGAAAAGAGCCCTTCACCTAGAATTTTATCTAGGGAAATGTCAATTCCCTTCGCCTTTTCCTGCTGTTCTAAAAGTCTAGCCTCTTGCCTGAATAAGCATTTCCATTTTAATTGTGGTCCACTCTCAAGGACTGTGGAGCTCAGCTGGAGCCAGTCTGAGGGGGTTGCTCTGCTTGTTGTGGCCCAAGATTTTGGCATCTCTTTAACAAAAGAGGCGTGCATCCCAAAAGTCATGACGGCCTCTTCAATTTCTTTGAGATCATTCATACGGACAGGCTCCCATGTATCTTCCTTGATGACCCTAGGGTTTCTGGAACCAATCACCTTTTCTGTTGTTATTACTGGAAAGGCATGTAGAGCTGTAGGTAGAGTTTTGTGGAAATTGTCCCGGAGGGATTTATCCACAAATGTAGTTAAAATTTGCCTTTCTACCCTTTGCTCTTCTTCATCAGAATTTAGAAATTCCTCAGTCTTTTCAATTCTATTCACCATTGCTTTTTGTAATGTCTGAATCGCCTGCCCAGAATTATGTTCCAAAGCCTTCATTGAGGATTCTAAAGTATGAAATTTGTCCATTAGAGATAACTTGTCATCTTTGGACATAATTTTTATGGCATAAACCGTGCCTTCTTGTATTGATAATCTTTCCGCCAATCTGTCATAAGCTTTAGACAAAATTCGATTGTCACATTCAGCAGTTTTGATTCTCTCAGTTATTGTTTCAGTTCCTAAAGAAAGGGACTGCTGGGACTTACGTTCTAATTCAGCTGTTCCTTCTTCCATAGTAATGAATTTCTCCTTAACATCAGCCTGTACCTTTTCCAGATTTTGCTCAGTTAACCGAGTCATGTTAAACAAAGATCTGTTTTCTTCCTGGAGAACGTCAAACTGATTTTTGAGAAGATTGTTGTCATTCTCAATAGTTTTTAAACGTTCAACCTCTGCCTTAAGAGATTTGATCATTTTCCTATTATCAAACCAAATAGTGCTAAGGAAAATTAAGAATACCAGAAATATCCATAGATGTGTGGTGATAGACACCTCATGTAACATCTCCCAAATGGTGCACTCAAAAAAACTGTTGAAATCTGAAATTGTCACGTTCTCAGACATTATTGATAAAAGAAAAAAATTCTTTTACCTGTAATGACTGGTTCCTTCCAGTGGTGGCGAAAGAGTCCAGTTGAGTCCACGTGACCTAAATCTGAAATAAATGACTCAAAAACAAAATTGAAACAGACACCAGACTGATAAGTAGCAATTGGGCCAGAAAGGGAATAAAGAAAAGCCAGCAAAGTAAACAAATCAAAGGGATGCTGGCGTTTTTGTGCCGGGCTCGCAGGGCCGCTATCACATGACCCGAGCACCGGCAGAGTTGGGAGGGGAACAGATAGTGATCACACTGTTAAAGTGTTGCTGCTGATTTCAAACCTGGGGAGTGCTAGCTCTCCTGTCCCGCTTGATTCTCTAGCAAGCAGCAGGGAAAATCGAGTCGCTCAGGCTCAGAATCTCAGCTGCTTCCGCGCGCCCAGAGAGACCGCCGCAGTGGCCCGGGGTGGGGGGGCTTCAAGAGACTCTGATTTGGGCCGGGTCTCGGCAAAGCCCCACTGAGAGGGTGCCAAATGTATCGGCATAAATAAATGCAATGCAGATACTAAAGAATATTCACACTTTAATGATAAACTTACCGAACCGAAGTTCCCGCGTGGCACAGGAGGTAGGAAGGAAAGGGACCGAGCCGCCTCTCCGCATGCCCATTTATTGGCAGGCATTTGCCCGAGGCAAACACCACACCCTAAAGGGGATGTTTTAACCCTAAATTAGATATTTCATATATAATTATATGATTTCCCAGATTGTTTGCAAACTTGTTACATATACATTTCACATATGTAGATGTTTGACAATTGTAATCATTATTCCAATACCATTACTATTGATGAGTGATTCCCCTCTGCATGCTGTGAATATGTTTTATTACTGTTGGTTAATAAAGAAGCTATTTCAGCCAATGGTTTAGCGGAGCAAAGCCAGGCAGGAAATCTGAACAGTGATAGAGAGAGTAGGTAGAATCAAAGAGATGCCTATTTGTTGCTGAAGAAAACAGACGTCCAAACTCTACCAGTAGGGCACAGCCTCTTGGTGATACATGTATTAATAGAAATGGGTTAATTTAAGATTTAAGAGTTAGTTAATAAGAAGCCTGAGATAGCAGGCCAAACAATGTTGCAATTAATATAGTTTTGTTTGATTATTCAGGTATGGTCAGCCAGGATATGAATGATGAATGAGCAGTTTCCATTTATATACTATCATGTACAATAAAAATATAATTACATTTCATAATTATATGTAAATATTGCCAATTGTTTCAAATTTTGTATTCAGGAGGCAGATTGTCAATATTTTCTTTGTTCTTAGTTTTAAGTCAAAACAACATAGTATTTTTAAGTAGCTAGCACTGTAACTCCAAATTCTATGAGAATTACCAATAGAAAACTGCCACATTTTAAAGAACTCTTTTAAAATATAATCAAATTCTTGTTCTATAATGTAAAGACACTGTTGCTTCATGTTATGCTTGAGGGAAATGTTTTATTGTAAATATGAGGGAGAGTACAGCTAAGGGCATAAAGAAGAGCCAAGAGTAGGGAGACAAAGTACTAGGCTCAATACGGCCAGAAGTTTAGACCAGGCCATGAAAGGAGAGGGGAGGCCCAAGAGTGAAAGCCAAAAGAAAGGACCAAGAGAGCTCTTGGCTGAAATGGCAGGGTTATATAGGAATGAGAAGCTTGGGAAGGGAAGTCCATGAGCAGAGAAATTTAGGGTAGAGGCAGAAGGAGAAGGGCTGAGAAGAGACACAGTAGTTGTGATACTGAGGTAGCCTCCAGGCCAGCATGAGCCTTGGTATGCTATTAGACACCATGAATAGCCATTTGTCCTAAATTTCTTTGAACCTGATATGTATGAGGGTATCTACCCTAAAAATTAGAACAGATTGGAATATAGTCCCTTAATAGGAATTTATAAACATGCTTAAATCATCTTAAATTTTAAAACTGAAAGGTATAGATCATATTTACATAAGAGGAACAAATAGTTTAAAAATTAGTTAAATAGGATAATTATATTGTAGTAAAATTACAAATAAACACACAACTGGTTGTGGAAAGGTAGTTTAGCAACTGAGAGTGGTGATACTGCTCATACAAATAGAACAGAAATTTTAAAAATTGTATTTTTAAATAAAATATATATGAAAACATTCATAGAATGAGGAACTATAGCAAGATTTCAGGATATGCTCCCATGACTTATAATCTGCTCATAAGGGTTGTGATTTATGCTTGCATCCTGAGTTTTTTAATTCTAGTTTTGTTTCATTTTGGATTTACTTCAGTGATTCTATTTCTTAATAAAATCTATTTTCATGTCATGAATTGTTTCCATTATTTCATTCAACTCTTTGTGTTTACATGGTATTCATTAAGGTATTTATCCATATCCTCTTTAAGAACTTTGTTTTAAAAATGCTGCAAGATCCCCTGGCAGTCTCACAGAGCAGCTAGTCTCAGGCAGAAATGGCTGCCAGACCCCAGAGCTGTTGCTGGTGCCAGTGAGGTGAGCAGTTGGGCAGGCTGGTCCCGCCATGCAGAAGGGTGTGAGCAGACAGCAGGTAGAAGGAAGGTCCATGGGCAGAAACATTGTACACAGTTGGATATTTATTACTAAGAGGAGAGAGAGTGTGGGGGGGAGGAGAAGAGAAGAAGAGGAGAGAAACAGAGAAGGGCCTGAGAGAGACACGAGTGCACCACAAGAGGGGACAGGAAGAATCTAAGATGGCCAGGGAAGGGCAAGGGTCGCTGGGAGTGGGTATGGCTTGTGTCTTAAAGAGACTAAAACCATAACATTCCCATCTCTTTTTTATAATAAAAAGCAGGAGATTAGACACCAACGTTTGACAGAATTGGGGCAGTGGATTCTCAAAACTGCTTCCTGCTTATTTGTGGGTATTGTCTTTGGGGGGGGGGACCTGAGAAGGCTGGGTGCTGGCCACATCCTTGCATGGATGGTCTCTTTGCTCCTGACTGGTGTCTGTGGCATGGAAATGTCTGGTGTCTCTTATCCTGCTTAAGGTATTGGCAGAACAAAGAACAAAGTTAAATTAATGAAAAAAATAATTAGGGCCAGGGAATTGAGCGGGTATCTGACCTGTTTAAGATCCTTTAATTCCGCTCCCTGGTGTTGCTGGTATCAGCGGCGATAGGCTGGAGGAGTGGGAGGACCTCCCGCAACACCCTGGAACTCACAAGAATTCCTTGAGTTTGTGAAAACAGAAGTTTGAGACACATAATGACTGTGGCATATTTTTGTACAATGAAAAATATTTTTTAAGACTATGAAAGGCAGTATAAGAGAGAAATTTGATCTTAACCTCTCAGCTATCAACACATAATGACTATGGCATGTAAGAAAGGGGGGGGAAGATGGTAACTGGTGTTCTGTTGCAGAGACAGGGATGAGAATAGTAGATTAGGTCTAGGGGAACAGAAGAAGGTCTGTGAGCAGCCTACCTTGTTTTCTGTCAGGTGTGGCCTGCAGGAGTGAAAAAAAAAATAAGCCTAAAACAAGACTACTTCACCAAGTCAATTCTAGGTATAACTAAACATAAAGATGATAAAATTTATGAAAAACTTGATAGATTGGAATATTCATATAATGGTGTTCATGTCATCTAGTATAGAAGATGGTGGGGTAGCTATTAAATAAGTGTAAAATTGCCATGAGACCTAACAATCCTACTTCCATGTATAAACTGAAATACAAATATACCTAACAAAATTATTCAAAATATTTTAAAATAGTAGTCATTCTAATGTCTATTGATCAATTAATTGAAAAGCCATTTTTAATATTCATAAATGACTTTTATTTGTAAATGTAATATAACATATACTAAACATTACAACTTCATCATACAAAGTTAAGTGAGATATACAGAAAAAGAAACTGAAAAATATACATTTCCACTGACATAAAATACTTAGCTTTAAAATATCCATTAAAAATTTAGTCAATGGTTGCTCAGAGCTTAACATTGATTACAAATATCAATGATAACTCAGATGTATTGGATTTCTCCTAAAGGTAATGAATATGTCATAAAAATGACTTCTACTTTCCATCCTGGCACAAAAGAAATCAAAAGATATTAGTCTATCCAAACATATGACAGGACAAACAGACTAAAATATAGCACCTCTTCTTTGATTTATCACAGAAATAAAATTGGCAAGAGCCATATAACTCCACTGGGGAACAAGGCCTGAGAATAGCATGAATGGCTTTCCTTGTGGCAAGATCCTGGAGATCCTAACCCATTTAGCAAGAATATGTGAATTTGCAGCATAATCCTGGGCATGACCCAGGGAGCATGTGTTTTACATGCACTCCTTGCTTTCACTATGCTAACCATACTGCTGGACTGAATAAGTCACAGTAGGTCATAAAGATTAATGTTACATATTCGCATAGCTTTTCTGGGAAGAACAGTTTTAACCACAAGCATTTTAAAGAAGTATTATTAAATAGATGATATCAGGAACTAATGGGAACATTCAAGGAACAGGGAATACAATGGAATCATAGAAGCCCACTGTGCCTTCATTTCTAATAATTGTGTCAATATCCAAAGAAGTTAAATGAATTAGCCTTAAGGATAAGGTGATGGGGGAAGCTTTGTCAACCAATCATCTTCAAGAGATTTAACTAGGTGGAACCTAGTTAAGGCATGGTTTCCTGGAGCCCAAGAGAAAACTGGGGTACAGACCAGGTGCTCTCTCTCTTTGTGGTACTCCCATGATACAAATAAGCTTGGACTTTCTGTTCCTGTTTTGCAACTTTTATCCTTATAATAAATAAAAATATAATTGTTTTATCCTTTAGCTAGCCTGGTTATTTCCAATATCAAGCTAATTTATACAGTTGGCACCCAACATGAGGCTAGAGTCTCCAGTGGCTCTGACCATCCATGGTCAGTCTCCACACCCTTTTCATTTTGGGTATAAAATTCCCATCCCTGAGTAGCCAATACTAGCTGACTTCTCAGTCCAAGGCATGCAGAGAAACATGGGAACCATATTCAGAAAAGGTTGAGGAGCTTGTGCCCAACATTGCCACTGGCACTGTGGGCAATGTCCAAGGAGCTCGCACCCAGTGCTGCCACTGCCATCGCAGGCAACACACCCTCTTTCCAGAGAAAGAGGAGCCTGCCTCCCTCTATTGACTACCATGTGTGGCTGCTGAGCAATCAGGAACCTCCACAGAGCACACAATCTGTGATTTACACAAATAGCTCTTTTTAATTTAAGAATCTTTCAATATTTGACGCTAAATTCAGGTTCAAACCAGCCATGTGACTACAAGTGCACAGCAACACCTACTGGCAGGTAACAGTTAATGTACCTACTCCAGTTATCTCAACCACAGATAAGATTTAAAATCAAAAATATAAATTATAAATTTATAATTTAAAAGGAAAAGATGATGGACAACTTAACCATCCAGGTTTTCAATAACCCTTTTTACTTATACCATATATGAGGTTATGCAAGACTTATATGATTTCCCTTCTACATAATTATATTTGATTCTGGGGATTAGTTTTATCGTCCATACATTTTCCTTAAAAACATGGTTTGATAATAGAGCCAAGAATGAGGCACTTTTATAAATAATACAGTTTTAACAGACTGATACTGATCAATTAAAAGGAAAATTCAAAACTCTGGAGAAGGATACAAACAATTTGACTAACAAAACCCAGTAAAATCAGGAAGTTTTAGAAATGATACAGTCTTTACAGACTGATAGTAATTGACTAAAAGGAAAATTCAACACTCTGGAGGAGGATACAACCAATTTAACAAACAAAACACAGTCAATGACAGAGGGTGCTGAGACATTGTCTGGTTGAAATTTTACTGTTGAGTGTATTAATCAGACTCTGTTGAAGGGTTGTGATAGATTGACTGATAAAATGTCTCTCAAGGTAGGTAATATGCATCCTATAAAAGCTATGTTCAAGGATGAGACATTATCTTTGCTGGACAGACTTCACACCTTGAAATTCTCAATGAGGGCATTAGAACAAAGCATTGAACTCAAAATCCAGACTTTACAAAAGGCAGTGACAAATAGATTTGAAAAGATTGTAGAATTTATTGAATTTGATTACCGGGGACAAAAGGTACAAAGGCAAAATGTAGCCTCATAAATATGTACCAAACACTGGGATAGCTTATCCAGAGTCATACCTGATTTCACAGTGATATCACCAGAAAGAGCATCTGGCACCAAATACCCTAAGGTAGTCAAAGAATATATATATATGAGCCCATACATATGATTGATCTAAAAAAATTAAATAAGCAATTGTATCTTATGAAATACATTTGCCCTTTGTTATGGAAATGGTCAAAACATGTGCTTCAAGCAATAATAGTAATGCCACAAGACTGGATTCAGCTAATCTCAGTGATCCTAGAAAATAGTCCCCAGTTTCTTTGGCATTGTTACTTTAGGGAAGAGGCAAATTTTAAGAAAAATAAGGAAAAGCAAAAGGACTTGAAATTTCCCCAAATCAAATTCAGCTCATGGGATTTTACTCTGATCCTCAGGATCAAGCTCTTTCCAATAAACACATCTTGTCCCTATGTAGCACAGCAGATTTAAGTGTTTGGGACAGAATTCAGGAATCAAGAAAGAGAACGGAATCATATCTTAGTGTTAAGCACGATCAGAGAGAAATTTTTAGTGACATTTTACAAAGATTAACTAAGGCTGTACAAATAGGGGTAACTGACCCAGTAGCTAGACATGTACTAATTGAATATTTGGCTTATGAGAATGCCAACTTAGAATGCAAAAGGATCCTTGGGCCCTTAAAAATCAGATCAGCACCAATGGATGAATGGATCTTGCATACAATGAATGTTGAGACACTGAAGCTTAGGTAGGATAATCAATTTCCAATGGTATAAGGAGACATCAAAATAGCAAATGTTTTAGTTGTAGTAGAATGGGACATCTGAGAAGGGATTGTAGACAAGGGATTCCTAGGAATAATGTCTCTTCTAGGAATGACAAGAATAGGAGGACTCAGCCTTCAGATATATATATAGGAGGTTGTGGCAAAGGCTGATAATGGACCAATGAATGTAGGCCAACAAAATACAGACAAGGCAACCCAATACCATCAGTAAACTCCATGAGAGTAATACTGCCTTCATGAGAGTTGGAAGCAATTCTAGAGGACGACTTCCACTCTCCCAAAAAAGTTTGTCCTCAGTGTTGGGAAGACAGTTTAGGGTTTTTTGATCATTATTTGTATAAGTTAGAGGGTTGGGATGAGAACTATATAGGTTCAAAAAAGGGATAATAATAGTGAGTAATAGAGTAAATACTTGTGTGCTATTATTTATGGATAATTTACATTGGTATAGTGTAGTAATAAGGGCGGCGGGGCTGCGTCCCCAGCACCCAGGTTGCCTGCTCGGCTAACTTATGCCCCGAAATAATTACACGGACACTGTATTCTTTTAAACACTGCTTGGCCCTTTAGCTCTAGCACTTACAGGCTAATTCTCACATCCCGATCAACCCATCTCTAATAATCTGTGAGAACCAGTCTTACCGGGAAGATTCTAGCTTAGTCCATCCTGGGTCGTATCTTCATGGCATGTGTCTGCTCAGGAGCCAGGAGCATGGCGTCTCTCTGAGGCGTCTGCTCCCGAGAGGAGAGCTGTCGAGTCTGACCACACTTCCTCTTCCTCCCAGCGTTTTGTTCTGTTTACTCCTCCCACCTATCTTCTAACCAATAAAATGGGCCAAGGCAGTTCTTTTATTAGCCAATGACCTTCCTCCATCAGTATAGTTTTTGTATATTGGTAGAAGTTCAAATTATATTTGTTATTTCTGTTTACAGTATTTGTACACCTATGCAAAGTTATTCTGTCAGGTTGTATATATGTATGTTTCTCCCTCTGTTTAGGACATTTTGTATATTGGTACAACTGTTAGGATATATTTTCATATTGCATTATATATTATTATTGCTCTTATTTCTGATCAAGATACTTATACATTGTTTATTTCTGTGGTCATTGTCCTCATTTGCTGCACATTTGTTTACAGATTATTTAATATTCTGACATAAAGCTTTAGTCTTACATTATGCAGGTATTAAATATTACAGGTCAATAGTTGTTCATGTTTGTTATACATATAGTCAGATTGATTAGGTTCTTTAGATACATAGCGACTGTATTCTGCCTAGATAGGTAATCTTCAACTACTTCAAGGATCTGTAAAATATGGCATTCAAATAACTTAAGGTTCTGTTGACATGAGACATAATTACTCCTGACAGCACCAATCTATTCCTGAGAGAATGTTGGGCACCAAAGACACTCCACTTGAAGCATGTTTTCTTCTTGGCAAAGCTGGCCTTTGGGCAAGGAACTGTCCATGCATTGACCACTGGCAACATGTATGATGTCCATACAAGACAAGCAGGATTAAAAAAAAAAAAAGACTGTCAATGTCAAATCTTGCCAAGACATGGTAAGATGGTTCCGAAGATTTTCCTGCCTCTGAAAATGGTCTGCCAGTTATGCTAAGCTTTTGTCAAAGTAGGTTGCTTCAACATTGCAAATAATACTTTGGGTGATTGCTCAGGTAATCAATTGTCTCCATCATATGCTATTTGCTTTGGAAGCTGCTTGATTGCACTTCCTGCCTACTCAAGTGATATTATTTCCCTTCCCAGGCCTACAATGCGGTTGAAGATTAGATAGTCACAGTTATGTTCCTCTTATGATTTAGCTTAGAACTCTTTGGAATAGAATGTTTATTTCAACATTTGTCATACATTCCTTGCTTAATATTGTTTATGTGGATTGTAATTTTATACTTGATATCTGTTCCTATTGTACATAGTTGTATCGGGTATGGATCGGTCTTGTTCAGACAAAAGGGGAAAGTGATGAGGTGAAGCTTTGTTAACCAATCATCTTTAAAAGATGGAATCTAGTTAAGACATTGCTTCCTGGAACCTGAGAGAAAACTGGGGTATGTACCAGGTTCTCTCTCTCTCTCTCTCTCTCTCTCTCTCTCTCTCTCTCTCTCTGGCACTCCTGTGACACAGCTGAGCTTGGACTTCCTGTTCCTGTTTTGTGATTTTTCCCCTTATAATAAATAAAACTATAATTGTTTAATCCTTTAGCCAGTTTGGTTATTTTTCATATCAAGCTAACATTTACAATAAGGGATAAACAGTGCCAAAGATTAAGAATAAGTCTCCAGGTTATATTGTCTATAGGATAAATGCAAAAACTTAGTGTGTACCCAAAGGGAATAAAATATAGAATGGTTTGACCCAGACTTGGCTAATAAATTGATCATGAAAACCCAGACACTCACAGATGTAAATATTAACCACAAGAGGAAAAACAGTCTGTCACCCTGAATGATGCTATAATTGCATGTGCTGCCAACTGGGCACACTGTTCTACCTGTAGGCATGCCCAGTCAGAAAACTTCCTTTGTAGCTTGCAAGGTACGTTTATTCTTTGGATGGTAGAGATATAGATCAAAAAGGTAATGGCTAGTGATGGGAGTGTTGCAGGATAGAGAGGAAAGAAGAAAGAAATAAACTGGAAATTATTGTAACCACTTTTAGAAATGTAGGAAGTGAAAAATGATTATAATACTGTTTATGCAAGCCACTGGAACCTTACAAGCAAAGACAGCGCAAATTATCAGTGCCCACTTGCTTGAATGACAACAATTTCTTCATGTTGCATACTCCACACATCCACCCCAGGTCCGTAAAGTCATCAGGAGCAAGGAGTCCACATAAAATCAAAGGAGAAACTACTGTCAATAAATGAGGACAGAACAGACAGGGGATACAGAGCACAAATTTTCTGCAAAAGTGCATGTTGAGGAATATCCATTGTAATCATTACCAGTTAGAACTTCCTTAACTGAAATCAGCAAATACTGGGAGTTCAGTGTGGAAAAATAGGAGTTTTCAAATCTCAAGCCCAACCATATGCCAGGTCTATCACTTTCATAAATTTAATCTCCTGTAGATTGGTCTGGTTCTCATAATAAATATCTGAAAAAAAATCTCATTATATTACTAACAAAGACCATAAGGTAAAGAAATTCATTTCAAACATGCTAGAGTACTCAAATTCTCAAGAATATCTTTCAAGAAGAAAAATTATCTCACTAGAACCTTAATAGTTTTATTCTTAGTTAAATGGCACAAAGGAAGGGACATGATTGCATCCAATTTTCACCATCCAAGAAGTATAAGAGAAATATCTAAATCCAGTTGTGTTTTAAGCTTACATCTATATCCACTCTAGCAACCTTGACAAAAAAAGCAGGTATTAAACTAAAATTACTTCAAGAAATCATAGTTTGGAGACACAGACTTACTCAAATCCTGAAACTTGGAATAATTTATTTATTTCATAAAATAAGGTAATTAATAGGTTTTCCTCTCATACAACTTATGAAAGGAAATCACCAATTGCAAAAAAGTATTTAAAATAATTATTTTTATTCTATATAATATATGAATCTTTCAATAATGACAAAATTAAAAGGTACATGAAAAAGCAAGAACTAGATATTAGGAAATAAAGCAAACCAAAGAATAAAGCAGAATCTGATACAGCAAGGACATTGCAAATATCAAACTGGGAATTTAATAAAACTCTGATGATCGTGCTAAGTGCTCTAATGGGCAAAGTAGAGGGAATGCAGGAACAGATGGCCATGTTCAACACAGAGAAGGACATTCTAAGAAGCATTAAAATGCTTTATACCAAAAACAGTTTAACAGAATGGAGGGGTTAATTAGTAGAATGGTCTTGACTGAGAAAAGGCCACTCATGCTTGTAGATATGCCAAAAGAAAATTCTGAAATAAAGAATTAAGTATAAAAAAGATTAAAAAAAGAAAAAGAAACACATGAAACTGTGGGACAACTATACAAGGGGAAACTTAAATAGAAGGGGGAAATCCAGCAAAATTATTTAAAAAAGTATTGCTATAAATTTCTCTGAAATTAGTATCACATGCCAGAAAGATCAGAGAGCTCAAAGAAACTATAGTTAATCTTATTATATTCACAATCTTGGAAAGAAGCCAGAAGGTAAACATCTCACAAAAGAGTGAGATAAAAATACAATCCAAAGATGAAAGCAAGAAAAGCATGGAGTGAAATATTTAATAATTGAACAAATATTTTAATCTAACTATAGAAAAGTTAAATAATATAGTACTTGTGATTATTTTCTATTGAAAATATGCATGTAACAAAATTAGTCTACATACAGACTTTGATCAAATATAACTCAAAATTAATCATTGACATACATCTAAAACACAAAACTTTGAAAATAGAGAGACAGAAAGAAATCTAGTTTATTTTGGTCATGGTAATTTAATTTTTGATACAACACCAAATTAACAGCCCTGTAGAAAATTAAGTTAGTTTTCAAAACATTAAAACTTTTCCTCTCCAAAATTCACTCCCCAGAGAATGAGAACTAAAACTACAGAGTGGGGGATATTGTGTGCTTGCGTCATTGGTTATAAGGTACTATCACCTAAAAATCAAAGAGAATAATTAAATCTAAATGATAAAAAATAAAATTGGCAAAATTCATTAATTAGTACCTCATTGTGAAGATGTATACAAGACTAATAAATATATGTAAAAGAGTTCAAAATTCTTTTTCATCAGATAACGGCAAAACAAAACAACAAAGGCTGAAATAGCTGAAGGCCAGGTTCTGACCCAAGACTTCTACATGTCATTTTATTTCACCTGCATGACATTTAGGGACAGGCAAAGCTAAAGAGACAGTATTTGAATCAGTAGGTGTTAAATGCTGTGTAAGAAAGAATGGAGTATAGAGGATTTTTAGGGAAGTGAAAGTTTTTAGTATGGTAGCATAATGAGAGATAAATCCCCTTCATAAATTTTTTGAAGCTCATAAAATATACAACAATAAAACACAGAGAGTAAGCCCAATGTAAAGTATATGGACTTTAATTAATAACTATAACTATATATATAATCTTAAAATGTTAATAAATGTAACAGTCTAGTACAGAATCTTGAGAGTGGTGAGAATGTACATACATGGAGGTAAGAGGAATTATAAAAATTTTGAATCTTCTTAACATTTTCTCATATGTTCTACTTGTTTAAAACAGTTTTAAAAAATTAAGTATGAATAAAAATAATCTGGATCTCAATAAAATTAAAATGAATATATATGTATTTATGGATATATAAAATATGTACTCCAGAACTTTGATGAACATGCAATTCCATGAATATGTTAAAACTACTGAATTTTATTTTAAATGAATTGTGTGTTATATAATCACTGTTATTATTTCATATTGAAATCAGCCAAGGCCTAGAAAGACACAGACGTAAATTCTTTAAATAACAAAATTCTTAAAACATCTTACAAAAAAAATTTTAAAAAAATCTTACATGATGAGACGCCAAGCCTTTGACAATGTCTGTTAGATTTTGGAAATAGGTTTACAAGGATACGTAGGAGCAGAAGTCACCACATGTTGTTGTAAGCTCATAATCCATTAAGAGAAAAATACTTCTCCTGGGAGGAAAAGATCCCTTTTGCTGTCAAATCAAGAAAATTCCCTCCTTGCTTCCAATAACTCCCCCTGCTATAAGAGTATATATGGTATGATTTCTTTTCAGTGGGCTCTGAGATTTTTTTTCAATAGCATAGTGGCATAAAGATGACCTCCAGCAGTGAGTCATTGCTTCACAATTTTTTGCTATTAGAAGTTACTGTATTATTGTTGGAGATTATTTGTGCTGGCCAAAAGTCATGCTAAAAGGCTTTGTTTCTTCCAAAAGTCTCTGAGGAAACATTTATTGTCTCATCCAACTTTTAGTGGTGCCTTGGCTTGTGGCAAAATTTTTTTGTTTCAGTGATTGTACTCCCCTTTTAAAAAACTCATCTTCTTATTTCTTATACACATACACATGCAATGCCTTCCCAGATAACTAAAGACAACTGTGTGATCTAAATTGTCTATAACCCCATTTACAAAGTGTCAGCTGCCCAAGACAGAATTGCCAGGTTCTAATAATTATGAACTGATCATCTTTTTTGTTTTGTTCTATTTTCTTTCAGTTTTTCAAGACAGAGTTTCTCTGACTGGTCCTGGCTGACCTGGAACTTTTTGTAGACCAGGCTGGCCTCAAACTCAGAGATCTGACTCCCAAATGCTGGGATTAAAGGCATGCACACCATCAACCCGCTGGACTGATCATCTGAAATTTAGCCTACCATAGAGTAGCCTAATCTATTAAACATATGAATGCCCATAAAAGCTGCAAGAAACAACATGAAATGATGATGAAAAGGAACTCAACTTACTATTTTATGTGTTGATATTTTTTAAAATTTTTTTCTTAAGAGTTATTATATTATTTTTGGAAAGATTTATTTAGCATTTTAGAAGGCAATCTAGGAGCCTTTTTGATTTTACCTAGTGTATTACTACAATATGCAAAGGACAAATGAACCATAAATGCATTTGTGATAATTTATTTTTCATTTTATAAAATGTGTGTGCTTTACTGAACTGAAAACATTAGAAATTGTTCAAGATGACTTTACCATAATTACATAAGTTATGAAATTCCTATTGTAAATAGCTTAAAATTATTTTTCTCAAATCTATGTTAAGATGATGCATTATAATGAATCAGATTATTTAATTCCAATAAATATTTTCCAAGATAAATTTAGCATTATCACCAATGTATCTGATGCTATTAGTAGTTGTCATTCAACACTAGAAATGTATTTTCACTTACACAAGACAGTGATTGAGTCAACATAGACTTTTCTGCATTAATGATAATATTAAACTGAAATAGTTTTCAGCTGATTATGTGATGATTAGTTTAGGTAAAATTAGCATTACTTCACACTGAAATGCAATTTATATTTTCCAATGTATTTCTACATACATTAATATCACTTGGACTTTAACATGTTTTCATTAAATGTGTAGGCAAAAAGATAAATGTTCTGATTATATGGAAATCGTAAAGGACATTTACAATTCATAAACAGATTTGGAGAAAAGCGTTAAAAAAACACCCAAGTCTATTATTGTCTTTCCCTCATAAAACTCTATAAAATTTTGTAAAACCGACTAATTTGAGTACATAGAAAAAAATACAAAAACACACTTCTTTGGATACTATGTAAGTTCTAAGGCCCCAAACAATGTAATTTCAGTGTAATGTTATGTTTAGACCATTCCCACATGCAAAAGTAGTCTACTCCAGATATAATTCACAAGTAGATGAATTCTGAAGCTGTAAAAATGAAAATATTAAGGTGAATGACAAAAACAAAAACTTATGAAATACTAAATTGTCACAACTGGGTATGCTACCCAAAAAATGTTATAGCTTTTCTATTTACTCAGGGATATGAATGAATAATTTATTTCTTTAATATTTGAAGCTTCTATCTCGGTTTTAGATAAATTTGTTTTTCTCATTGAGTTATGTTCTACTTTAGGCTCTTGGAAATAACAGAATGCTTACATTCTGAAAACATTCCTGTCTCCTAATGAATCTCTAAAATATTAACTCTGTATTGGTGAACCTTTACAGATGAGATTATGGCTGCTAATCGCTGAACCATACATCAGAGTTCCTAGGCTATCTAGAAGGGGTTTACAAGTAATAAAACCTCAGTGACAGAAATTGGGGTTCAACTGAACTATCTGAAAAGCAAAGCAGCTAGCCACTGACCTCAGTCCGGAAGGGCGATACTGCCTCCCAAAATCTCAGAATGAGTCTGTGCCTGAGAGTTATTTTATAATCCTCTTTAGGGCTGGGATTAAAGGCATGCACCTCCCAGTTTCTATAGTAAACCAGTGTGGCTACTGGGATTAAAGGCATGTGTTATTGTGGTCTGTTCTATAAGATTGGCCAGTGTGGCTGTTTTACTCTGTGAACTTCAGTCAAGCTTTATTTATTAAAATATAAATGTAATATCAGTACACAGAAGAGTTCAATGTCATCATAAGGATCCTTTAAAGTGACAGGAAAGTAAAAACAGTTTTACTAGAACGAATGAGAAGAAAAGTCAGAGATATTTTAGGCATGAGGAAGATGGTTTTCCTTTGTTGATACTGGTATTAATAATGGCAAATAACCAAATAATTCAGAAACTGATAGTGTCTTCCAACTCTGAGCAAACTAAGTAATGAAGGACTTTATTTCATAGCCAAATGGATTTGATATAATTCATTAGTGTTTATTAAGTCTAGTGGACCTTCCCTACAGTTTCAGAACAGAATTCTGCTTGCCCAGCAACTTTCTTTTAGGTCTTAGGTATCCTTGCATAAGAACAAGCTGAAATAGCCATTTCTGGATGTTGGACCTACAAATGTATGGCATTACAGATCTGTATTGTTTTAATTAGGTTTATGACAAAGATAGAAACCTAACAGAGCTGCCAGGCATGGATTGAGAAAGAGAGATGTGGCTAGCTTTTCTTGAGCACTTACTTGCTTTGCTTCTGGTTCAAACTCTACCTTTGGAAGAAAAGTTGCTATTTGACTCCACAGTTTATTATAGGTGCCTCTCATGAGACAAAAATCAGTATGCATATATGCTCTTCCACTGCTATATGTAAGGGGTTGTGCTGACCCTGTCTTTTCTCTAAGGATTTCAGACAGTGCAATTTGGCTAATTTATGACTTCTTAACTTTTGAATCCTAACACTATATTGCCAACTTTTCACAACTAGGAATCATTTTATTTAGAGTGGTAGTGTTAGGCAGAATCTCTTTGATGTTACAGTTGATAGAAATGTCAACCACTGGTACAAATATAGTTCATTACTAAGAGACTTGATTTACCATGCTGACCACTTTAACTATCTACTTGCCTATAGAACTTTAACATTTAGTGAACCATATTCTAGGGCCTTTTGTGCAGCCCTCAAATTCTTTAATTATCAATGAATACATTTATAGTTGAATAAAAATTGTGGCAATATGAGCCTTTGGTAAACGGTAGTTGGGGGTGGTACAAAATGTCTTTTTTTTTTTTGGTTTTTTGAGAGAGGACTTTTCAGTGTAGCCCTGACTGTCTTGGAACTAGCTCTTGTAGACCAGGCTGGCCTCAGACCCACAGAGATCTGCCTGCCTCTGCCTCCCAAGTGCTGGGATTAAAGGTATGCACCACCACCACTGGGATGTAAAATGTCTTTTTAATTTTTCATTCCATATACTGACATAAAATTTTTGAAAATAAAGAAATGTGTGAGTAAATATTCAAGCTAAAAAAAAGTCAGTAAAAGAGTACTCCACAGTGTTGAACATTACAGAGGAGGAATGAGAATACAGGACATTAAAGAATGCTAGGTTCTTAGAATTGATTGATTTGAATAAAAAAGAAAATGAATGTGCTACAGAAATCTCTTTGAAGTCCAGATCCATTGATAAAATTCCTTGCTTGGCAGGGCCTCTTGAATATTGACAGAAATCTCAATACTAACATATCAAAGACTGAATTTATTTTCTTTTCTTTTGGAATTTTAGGTCACCTCTATTCTTTTTCATCACAATAATATTCTTGCTCCATTCATATAACCTAGAATCCTGGGAGCTATCCCTATTTCTATTGTCTTCATTATTCATTACATTTAAACTCATCAATTCTTATGCAATTACTATAAAAACATACATTTTAGTTAAAGCCGTCATAAATTGTTTAGTTTCTTTACAAGCTAATTTTTCTTTACTTTTATTTCTTCTCTCATACACAAGTCTATTCTCCGTCCATCTACTTGAACTATAATTTGGCAATGAAGGTTTGGTCATGTCACTACCTTATCCTCAAAAACAAAGCAAATAAAAGTAACTTTTGGTTACCACTGTAATTGAAATCCATTTTTGAAAAAATGCAATTCATCCCTGTGCTTGCCAGGAGGTAGTGGCATACTCTTTTAATTCCAACACTCAAGAGGCAGAGGCACACGAATGCTCAGCACTAGCTTGGTCTACAAAGAGACTTCCATGGCAGCCAGAGATTTACAGAGAAAGCCCATTTGACAAAAAAGGAAAGAAAAAAACATACAATCCTGTAATATGAGGGCCTGCTTGTTGCCCTGGCTGCCTGGCTACCTTAGCCCGAAAATAATCATGGTTCCTACAGCCAGTAAGTCCCAAAGTAATTACACAGATGTCTTCATAAGTTATAAACTGATTGTCCCATTAGCTCAGGCTTCGTATTAGCTCTTATAACTTATATTAACCCATTATTCTTATCTATGTTAGACACATGGCTCAGTAACTTTTTCAGCATGGCAGGTCACATCCTGCTTCTTCCATGTCTGGACAGGACTGGGGAGGAGTGGGTTTTCTTCTTCCCAGAATTCTCTTGTTCTCACTGACCCACCTCTACTTCCTATCTGGTTGTCCCGCCTATATTTCCCACCTGGCTCCTGACCAATCAGCATTTATTTAAAACATAATTGACAGAATACACAATTGTCCCACACCACAATCCATCCATGTGCAGTTTTATATCTCACCAGTACTTTTGTGGTCTGTTAAGATGGCAACCCTAGCATTATTTTCTGCATGACTCTTTTTATTTCCAACGTCCTCTCTCTTTCTGTTAATGTTCTTTCCCCAATCTTGCATAAGATTCACTTACTCTTCAGTTCTTAGATATTGCTTCTTTACTAGGATATTTTTTAATTCCAATCTTCTAATAGTCTACATTGTGTTGTCTTTTCTTCCTCCACAACTTTTGTCCCCCTGTATAACATTAATTTTTATTTGATTTGAAGTGTATATTGAATCTAGGAAACTATAAAGGGTTCATTTATGAGAAGGGGCAAGAAAGATCTTAAGCAAGGAAAGATAGCATAACACAGAGGCTATAAAAGGGAAAATGAGAAAATAATGGATTTGGTAGATTTATCTAAGGAGGGGGAAAGAAGAGTAAGTCAGAGAAGAAAGAGGAGAGTGGAGGCATAAATACCCTCTCTCTTCTCTGTCTCTGTCTCTGTCTCTCTCTCTCCCCTCTCTTAATCTGTTTGTGTGTGTGTGTGTGTGTGTGTTCATTCAAAAGAGTTCCACAACAAACTAGTAATAAAATCAATCAAGACAAGGCATTCTTTCACAGTAATTTTGAGGCTTATGATTTATATCTGTTGCTCCTGTCTACGGATAAAATTACTTTGTTGTTTGGGGGATCTTCTACCTTTTACTATGTAAGTGACTGCACATTTATTTAGTAATTACAAACATAATTGTCTTTTGTACAATGTATACTATTTATCCTAAGTGCTTCCAGAAATCACAGACATATGATTTGTAACTGAACTTTATATTGCTGATCAATTGTTGCAGTGATCCCGCCAGATAAAGCTTGAACAGACACTTAAAATAAATCCCACCCTAGCTCAGAACTGAGAGATAGTTACTTATTTAGGGGAAAACTAACAAATCAGGATTCTTCACTTGAACAATAGATGGAGATCGAATCCATACAATACAAATGAGCAATCAGTGAAAAGGAGCAAGGGGAAAGAGAAAAAGGGTCAGATGCAAGTTTGGCATTCACATATATAGTATAAGAGGCCATGCCCCAGTAGGCAAGTAATTACAAGCTGTAAATCTTCCTACAGCAATCAGTATGAACCAGAAATATATATTTCAATTTTATACAATTATTTTGTTGAGTTGTCATAATTTAAGTAAAGTTGATATTAACTATCTTTATCAATAACCATCAAACAGGATTGTTATAATTTTAATATTCTAGAGATGTGCATATGTATAGGAGAGAATCAGAAAGAGTATGTGGTGTGCACACAATTATGTGCTGGGAGGTATGAGCACTTACGTATACACAAGAGCCAAGACACTGGGTACTGTACTCTATTGTTTTCTATTTATTCTACTGAGACTGGTTCTCTTATTGAACCTGAAGCTAAGCTATTGAGATTGAGCAGCAGGTTCAGCAATTATCCTATATCCACCCCCTAAAATGATAGAATTATAGGTAAGTGTACAACCACTCCTTGCTTCTTCAGGGTGTTCTGGAGATTTGAACTCTCATCTTCATATTCATTCAGTAAGCACTATTACAAGCTGAGTCTTCACTATATGTGAATTTGGCTTTGGGAGATTGGGAAATCATCTCAAAACAGGATTTACCTCTTAAATTAGTTTTTTCAGTACTGTTAATTGCTAAGTATGTGATCTACCATTGAGGTTAGTATCCCCTCTAACTCTGCTCCTGATCCCTGACTCCCTTTGAACTTCAGGTCCTCTTTTTAATTGTTATTGTTTCTTATGTATATGGAAATACAGTCCTCAGAGTGCATTTAATATCTTTTATATGTAATATGTTTAAGTATGACCACATGGCATTGCAGAGGGTTCATCCCATGAGAATACTAATTCTTTTCTTAGCAAACATTAATTTCCAATAACTCATCATCTAGAAGTGGAGCCTTGTGAAATTTCCCTGAACCACATTGAGATATCAACTAGTGTTGTCATTGTTTAAGACTCTTTTTCTCTTCTTAATAAAATCTTTTTTCATTTTACATACTAACCCCAATTGCACCTCTCTCCCTTTCTCCCACCTCCCCACTTACCCCCACTCCCACTCCATCATCCACTCCTCAGAGAGTCTAAACCCAAGTTGAGACAGGACCAAACCGTACCCCTTGCATCAAGGCTGAACAAGGTATCCCAGCATAGGGAATGGTTCCCATAAAGCCAGTTCATCACCTTGGGTAAGTCCTCGTAAGTTCCACCAGCTCCCCACCCCCTCAACCAATCAAACCACATAACTCAGAACTCTTTCCTTAACTTTATTTGTATTTATTCTTTGTGGCTTTCATCATGATTTTTGATCCCATTCATTTCCCATCCTTGTGTATCTACTCTCTGTCCTTGAAACCCATCTAATAAAATTTATGAGAAAAAGAAAAAGGGGGGATATGGTCATGAAAACTGTAGTATGACACAGTGAGTCATGTAGTAAACTCTTTTGTCCATATATCATTTTTTTGGAAGTGTTCATTGCAGAGAGTCTTTGGTCTGGTGTAACATGAGGGCCTGCTTGTTGGGGTTTCTGTCCTGCCCGGTTCCCACAGTAGTTATGTCCCAAATAAAAATCACACATTGTCCTCTATGTTCAGCAAGTCCGGTTTTATCCCATGTTTTTTTCAGACCCAGGCCAGCTGGCCTTGGTGAGTTCCCCATAGAACATCCCTGTTGTCTCAGTGTGTGGGTGTACCCCTCGCGGTCCTGAGTTCCTTTCTCGTGCTGGAGGAGGGGGGGAGAAATGGGAGGCGGTGGCAGGGAGGAGGCAGAAATCCTTAATAAATAAGTAAAATTTAAAAAATCACACAAAGTTCTACATAATTTATAAACTGATTGGCCCATTACTTCAGGCTTCGTATTAGCTCTTATAATTCATATTAACCGATTAGTCTTATCTATGTTAGCCACATGGCTCAGTACCTTTTTCAGCAGGGCAGGTTATATCCTGCTTCTTGGGTGTCTGGACAGGCCTGCAGGAGAGAGCTTCCTTTTTCCCAGAATACTCCTGTTCTCATAGCACTGCCTCTACTTCCTGTATGGTTGTCCTCCATATACTTCCTACCTGGCTACTGGCCAATCAGTGTTTATTTAAAACATAATTGACAGAATACAGAATTGTCCCACACTAACCCCAGTTGCCCCTCCCTCCCCTTCTCCCACCTCCCCACTTCCCCCCACTCCCACCCCACCATCCACTCCTCAGAGACTCTAAACCCAAGTGGAGGCATGACCAAGCCACTCTCCTTGCATCAAGGCTGAGCAAGGTATCCCAACATAGGGAAAGGTTGCCAAAAAGCTAGTTCATCACCTTGGGTAAGTCCTGGTAAGTCCTACTAGCTCTCCACCCCCTCAACCGATCAAATCACACAACCACGGACTCTTTTTTTAACTTTTTTTTTTTACTTATTCTTTGTGGCTTTCATCATGATTCCTGATGCCATTCATTTCTCATCCTTGTGTATCTACTCTCTGTCCTTGAAATCCACCTAATACAATTTATGAAAAAAGGGGAATATTGTCATGAAAACTGTGGTATGACACAGTGGATCATGCAGTAAACTCTTTTGTTCATAGATCAGTTTTTGTAAGTATTCATTGCAAAGAGTCATTGGTCTGGTCTGAGGCCTTTGGTTTCTGCTACCCTATTAATGCTGGGCCCTCACTGAACCTCCTCTTGGGCATCCTGCTGTTGTCCTGTGTTGGGGAAATATTGAAGCTTTGGGTTTGTGGGACTGGTCCCTTCATGAGCTCTAGCACATCACAGATGGTTTAAATATTGGGGTGGGCCAAACCATAACCCTCGTTCTGGGACTGAGAATTGCAGGGTTGGTCAGTTTATCAGGTCTCCCTTGTCCTCACAACCAGGGTGAGCTCTCCTGCATTGCTTTGGTGAGTTTATCTTCTGCAGCAATGAGCAAGGGGTGGGTTTAGATGTCCTGCTTTCATGTCCTCAGGGTTAGATCTCCCACACATAGCCAGCTCTACTGTATTTCCTAGGTATGATGTGGGGACCACTCTTCCAAGTGTTGCAGCAGATAAGGAACAGGACTAGTTGTCATGCTCTTATTAGCTCAGGGTCAACTCCCCACCTGCCTCAGGTGTTCATGGGTGAGGGGACACCTCTCTCCCATCCATGCTGCTACATGACAGGTGAGTAATGGGGAAAGCTCTTTTATGCTCACAATGTCATGGCTGGTATGCCCTAACCTCTTCCAATGGGATTCGCTTTATGTCTTGTCCAAGCGAGTGCATAGTCTGTACTCCCAATTGTTCCAGTTGGTGGTGGGCAAGGGCAGCTCTCCTGCCCTTCTGATATCAGGGCCAGCTTTCCCACCTGAATTAGACCTTGATAGGCAGGGAAAGGGCATCTCTCCCTGAACCATGCCACCACATGACAGATTAATAATGGAGAAAGTGCTCCTGTGCTCATAACTTTGGGCCTGGCTCACCCACACCTCTGTCAACAGAATTGACTCTATTGCACTGCCCAGGTGAGATTCCGGTAGCTGCTTTCCCAAGTGTTGAGCTTGTGGTAGGCAGAGTCAGCACTCCTGTAACATGGAGGATCCCGTTTGTTGTTGGGGTTTCTGTCCTGCCCAGTACCTCCAGCTGTTTAGCCCCAAAGAAAATCACACATAGGTCTCCATAAATTATAAAATGATTGGCCCATTAGCTCTAGCCTCTTACTGGCTAACTCTCACATATTGATTAACCCATTTTTCTGATCTATGTTAGCCATGTTGCTCAGTACCTTTTTTCAGTGGGGCAGATCATATCCTGCTGCTTTGGTGGTCTAGGCAGGAGTGGGAGGAATCAACTTCCTCCTTCCCAGAATTCTCCTGTTCTCATTATATCATTTCTATTTCCTGTCTGATTTTCCCACCGATATTTCCTGCCTGTCCAATCAGCGTTTATTTAAAACATGATTGACAGAATACAGACAATTCTTCTGTACCACACTCCCATTTAATTCAGGTGTTGATGGGGGCATCTTCCCCCTCCGACGCAGCCACATGCCAGATAAGTAATGGGGTATAGCTGTCCGATGTTTACAATTTTGGGGCTGGGTCACCCACACCTCTGCTAACAGAATTCACTCTTTTGTCCTGCCCAGATGAGGTTCAGAGTCTGCTCTCTCAAGTGTTGAGGCTGATGACAGGCAGGGCCAGCTCTCCCATGCTTCTGACCTTAGGGCCAGCTCTCCCAATTGCTTCAGGCATTGATGTTCAGGGGTAGGGATTGTAGGATCTCTTCCCCTGCCCATGTTGTATTCAGGACACTTTTATGTGATGATATTCTTAAGATTTCAGTTGAAACTCCAATAAGACATAGAAGATACTTTGTCATAGCAGAAGTCCTGATCCTCTATTACAAATTTTCTATACTCCCCTTTTCTGGTGTGTTCCACATGCCTTAAATTTAGAGGGCTTTTTTTTTTTGGAGATGTATCAATTGAGAATGGACACCATACAGTTAATTGTTTTCTGAAGTTTCACCCATTGTGGATTTCTATGGTGATCTTAAACTGAAAAAAAAAAGATAATTCTTTGATGACAGGTGAAGGTTACACTTATAGTGAGTATAAGTATTTACATTGCAGTGAGAAATTATTTGGTTTAAGAAAGGGAAGTAGTAGATTCTCTTAGAGTCTATGACTTCACCAGACATGGACAATTGGCTAGATCTCCAGGAACAGATATGAAATTTTACCTACTGAGTTGTGCTTACCTTCAGTTACACAACTGTTGGGTACTCACATGATACAAATGCCACCATTATCATCCTTGAGCACATCTTGCTGTAATGACTATTATTTTGGTTCATTGGCTTTAAAGTGAGGTGGGATTATTGATTCATTTCTTTCTTGATAGGTTACATAGTATCATTGGATACTAATCCTCAGGGAGACAGCTTCTTTGTCAGTTCCAGTTCCATTTCTCAAAGTTTGGTCTCTAAAGTATATATTATATTCTGCAGTCACATCTTACCTTCAAGAAATTGGAGGCAAACAACAACAGCAATTTGCCACATTGTTTACTTTATATTTTGAGTTAAACTTGCAATATGTTGACAAATTTGCCTTGATATCACTCTGTATCTTAGACAGGTCTTAGGCTGATATTGTCTTGCCTAAACCTTCTGAGTACCTTGGAGTTAAAGGCTCTAGTCACTACCTGACCATTAGTGATTTCTTTAATTCAAATTTTAATTTTTGGACAATTTGGCTCCATATTTCATCATCTTTACTCATATGTCACCACTTTGTATATTATTTGTCATAATGTCTTTTACCACTTTTGCATTCAGAACTCAATGTTCAAGTCTACTCAATGACCAGAAGAATATCTATTATTAATTTTAGAAGTCAACCTAATATCAAGCCTTATAATCTAAAAGATCAAGAGGCAATTTCAATAACCCCTACGTCAATTTATTTTTGTTTTTTAGTATATTTTATTACTTAAAACAATTTTTAAATTTAAATATTCTTCTTTTCCCTGAAATCCTTCCTGATCTTCTCCCAATCCCCACATAACCAACATTAAGTTGTTTCTCAGAAAGCAAAAAAAAAAAATAAATAAAAACTAATAAAAAAATAAACCCCCAAAGCCAAGAAAACAAAACAACACCCAGAAAGGAAACAAACAAATTTGCAACCAAATAAAAGTACACAAAAATATTGGAGTCCATAATGTGTTGGTTAATAACTCTTGAACATAAAAGCTATCCTGGCATAGTTGATCTACCAGGGTTACTCCATTGAAGAAAATTCATTTTCCATCTCCCAGAAAGTATAAATGACAAATCAGTAACCTTTTCCATAGTAGATATGTTTTCATTCACTCATTATTTCTTTTAAATATAACAACATAAATTATAACAATTTAAAACAAAAACTGTCACATTGAAGTTGTATATAACAAACAAATGGAAGAAAAAGACCCCAAGAAAAGGGACAAGAATCAGTGACTCATTCATTTGCACTCAGGAGTCTCATAAAAACACTACACCAGAAGCCATAATATAAAGGATCTGGGGCAGTCCCCTGCAGGCCCTATGTGAATATGACACATCACAGTTTAAATGAGTTTTTCTCTTGTTAATTTAGACGCCTTATATTTTGGGTGTCCTCCATTCCCTCTGGCTCTTATACTCTTTTTTAAATTTTTTATTTATTTATTAAAGATTTCTCTCTCTTCCCCAACACCTCCTCGCATTTCCCTCTCCCTCCCCCAGTCAAGTCCCCCTCCCTTGTCAGTCCAAAGAGCAATCAGGGTTCCCTGCCCTGTGGGAAGTCCAAGGACCACCCACCTCCATCCAGGTCTAGTAAGGTGAGCATCCAAACTGCCTAGGCTCCCACAAAGCCGGTACATGCAGTAGGATCAAAAACCTTAATCAAGAGCAAAAATAAACATACAGAGTGGAACAAAATTGACCATAAATGTATCAATAAGCCAAGATCCATACCGATGCAAAGTATTTACCTCTATGGCATATCCCCCTTTAAATGTAAACAAATATTTATAAACAATCATTTAGGGAATTTCATGCTTTTTGTTGGATGAAACATTTAGAGGGTGGTTTGCAGAGACGTTTCTGGGGAGTTTGGTCTATCAAACCACATTAATCTAGAGAGAATTCATGAGTTCTCATCCTTTGTGAAAATAAAAGAAGAACCTTTTTTTCCAAAGGAACATATCCTTAGACTCAAATTTTGAAGTCAATATAGCTTTAAAATATATATGTTGGTTTCACTTAGCAGCCTATACAATAAAATGTCTCCCTGTACTTAGCTCATTCACAATCAAAATATTTAAAGAAAGCACAATAATATACATAATACAGACTCAGACTCTTGGTGTATTTTCCATCTTTACATGGCTTATTTTTCTGTATTCTTTTAGTCTATGACCATCTGTACTCTGTCTCTTTAAAGATTTTGTTTTATTTTTTATAACCAGTTACTTTCTTTTATAACTATCTATATTCTTTTTTCTACTCTCTCCCAAGCCTACATTCATTTATCCAACACTGTGACCTATTTAAAGGTCTTTTTTTATTTGAATCTATATTTATTGTATATCTGTAATAATGTTCTGACCAAGAGAACTTTTAAAACGGTAAGCATCTTGGTTGCAACTGCTCTGATGCTGGCTCCACCTCTCTCAGGTCTTCAATATGACAAAGATAGTTCACTGCCTACTTTGGGACTGGTAGGAGTCATCCTCACCACCTTAACTCTGGGTAGAACTGTGAAGCATATAAAACCCTTAGAGTACTACTCAAAGATAAAAAATAATGATATCCTGAATTTTGCATGCAAATGGATGGAAGTAGAAAACACTATCCTGAGTGAGATAACCCAGACCCCAAAAAATATGAATATTGTATATACTCACTCATTAGTGAATTCGAGCCATAAACAAAGGATATTGAACCTATAGTTTGCAATCCTAGAGAAGCTAAGTAATAAGGTGAACCCAAACAAAAACATATATAGATCCTCCTGGAAATTGGAAGCAGACAAGATCACCAGGCAAAAGTTGGGAGAATGGGGGTGGGGTGGGGGAATGGGAAGAGGGGGAGAAAGAAGGGAGAAGGGGAGTTTTGGGGAAAGCTTGAGGGAGTGGGATGGTTGAGATGGAGGAAGGACAGATACGGGAGCTGGGAAAAAGATATATTAATTAAGGGAAGCATTGAGGGGTTAGGAAGAAACTTGAGTCTAGAGAGCGTCCCAGATATCCACAGGGATGTCCCAAGCTAGGACCCTGGGCAGTGGAGGAGAGGGTGCCTGAACTGGCCTTGTCCAGTAGTCAGACTGATGACTATCTTGAATATTACCATAGAACCTTCGTCTAGTAACAGATGGAGATAGAGACAGATACCCACTGGACTGATCTCCCAAGGTCCAATTGAAGAGCAAAAGGAGGGAGAATACGACCAAGGAAGTCAGGACTGGGAGGGGTTTATCTACCCACTGAGACAGTGTGCCTGAACTAATGGGAGCTCACCAAAGCCAGCTGGACAGGGACTGAACAAGCATGGGATCAAACTGGACCTTCTGAATGTGGCTGACAACTGAGGCAGACTGAGGGGCCACTGATAATGGCACCAAGATTTGTCTCTACTGCATGTACTGGCTTTTTGTGATCCTAGTCTATTTGGATGCATACCTTCCTAAGCCTGATGGAGGGTGGAGGGCCTTGGACTTCACACAGGCAGGGTACCCTGCCCTCTCTTAGGGGAAGGGGGAGTAGGGGAGCAGGAGGGAAGTGGGAGGAGGGGAAACAGTGGAAATTTTGATTCCTATTATTTATAAAGTAATAAAAAATATCAGAGAAAAAAAGAAATGCAAAAAGGCATAAATAAATAAATTAAATCCTTTTTTTTATCTGATTAAGAGCTAAATCTGCCATGCAGCACATTCCATGGCTTGGAAATATCTTTGTTTATGTTGTTAAAAATTTGCCATGCTTTCCTGCCTGTGTACTCTTAGCAGACCAGATCCTGTTGCCTGCCCAACTGGGAGGCACTAAATTGAGGGCATACGAGTGGACATGCAAGCACATGGGCCCACAAATCCCATTCAAGTGCTCCATAGGCAGAACTCCCAAAACAGTCAGAACTGATCGTGCTGACGATACAGAAAGCTTCCTCCATGTATTTTTTGCTGCTAATGCTGAATCAGGAAAACCTCTCTTAAAGAAGCTGCATCTCTGCTTGCTGTTGGCAAACAGAGCAAGAAGCTGTGTTAAACTCTGTTTATTTTGTGCCTAAAATTCCTTCCCAAACTCCCTCAGTTTTTTTTTAATTTTTATTTTTTATTGAGAAAAGGAGAAAAAAAAAACAAGTTTCCACCTCCTCCCAGCCTCCCATTTCCCTCCCCCTCCTCCCACCCTTCTCCCCCTCCTCCCACCCTTCTCCCCCTCCTCCCACCCTTCTCCCCCTCCCCCCACTCCTTTCCCCCTCCCTCTCCAGTCCAAAGAGCAGTCAGGGTTTTCTGCCCTGTGGTAAGTCCTAGGTCCCCCCCCCCCTCCGTCCATATCTAGGAAGGTGAACATCCAAACTGGCTAGGCTCCCACCAAGCCAGCACATTAAGTAGGATTAAAACCCCGTGCCATTGTCCTTTGCGTCTCATCGGCCCTCATTGTTCGCCATGTTCAGAGAGTCCAGTTTTATCCCATGCTTTTTCAGTCACAGTCCAGCTGACCTTGGTGAGCTCCCAATAGATCAGCTCCACTGTCTCAGTTGGTGGCTGCACCCCTGGTGGTCCCGACTTCTTTACTCATCTTATCCCTCCTTCTGCTCCTCATTGGGACCTTGGGAGCTCAGTCCAGTGCTCCAGTGTGGGACTCTGTCTCTATCTCCATCCATCACCAGATGAAGGTTCTATGATGATATGCAAGATATTCGTCATTATTGCTCTAGGATAGGGTCATTTCAGGTTCCCTATCCTCAGCTGCCCAAGGAACTAACTGGGGACCTCGGCTTGGGCACCTGGGTGCCCCTCTAAGGTCAGGTCTCTTGCCAACCCAAAAGTGTCTCCCTTAACTAAGAATTGTGGTTCCGTGCTCCCCTGTCCAACCTTCCTTTATCCCAATCATCCTGTTTCCCCAAGGCCCCCCCCTCCTTCCCTTCTAACTTTTCTCTCCCCATCTCCCCTTACCCCCATCCCACCCCACCCCCAATTTCCCAATTTTTGACAAAAGCATTTGTTCAACTATGTTCATAGCAGTATTGTTTGTAATAGCCAGAACCTGGAAACAACCTAGATGCCCTTCAATGGAAGAATGGATGAAGAAAATATGGAATATATACACATTAGAATACTATGCTGCGGTAAAAAACAATGACTTCTCGAATTTTGCATGCAAATGGATGGAAATAGAAAACACTATCCTGAGTGAGGTATCCCAGACCCAAAAAGATGAACATGGGATGTACTCACTCATAATTGGTTTCTAGCCATAAATAAGGGTCACGGAGTCTACAATTGGTGAATCTAAAGAAGCTAAGTAAGAAGGTGAACCCAAGGAAAAACATATAGTTATCCTCCCTCAGGTTTTTAACTGGTTTTAGTTGGCCACAGCAAAATACCATTGGGAATCATTTTATTGTTATATTTTTTCTCTTTTTCACACCAGCAATATTTTGTTTACCCCTACTTCCCTAGGCTATGCAGTCTCAGATTCTTGTTCCCAGAAGTATGGGTTCCATTTCATTGTACAGGCCTTAAGTCAAATCAGTTATTGGTTGCCTACTCAATCTTTGTGCCACTGTTGCTCTAACATATCTTGCAGGTGGCACAAATTTATAGTTAAAGGGCTTCTGTCTGGCTTGGTGTTCATATTTCACTTTTGATAGCATGCAGAGTACATTCCTGTACCAACGATGCTAGCACTTAGGGGTGAAGACTCTATGTAGGCACCAGCTAAACATCCCCTTGTTCAAAGAGTTGTGTAGGGATTTCCTTCAGTAATGGGGCCATGCTATCAGAAGTTGGAGAGAAACCTATATTCTTGGCAACAATCTGGGCTGTTTGGAGATTCCCCCATGCACCTTTTGCCAGCAACTCAATTAGATGTAACTCATTCCCAGTGCTGGAAACTTTATTAGGTGAGAATAGATGACCAGTTGGGACTCTTTCTCCCCCATTATTTGGTGATTTTATTTTCATCACCTTCATATTTCTATATATTTTAGGAAGTTTATACTGTATTATGTTTCCATATTACCCTTCAAATATACCTTAATATTAGGTGTCTCTCCCTGTAGTCCCCCCAACAACTCCTCTCCTATCCCCCTTCCATCTTGATTTAAACCATCAAGTAATTTTTTCTTATAATCCTATGGGTAGACACACATTAATGTATCCATTATATATAACCCAAAACTGAAAAAAGCACAACAATTACACATTTTGTAGAGTTCACATGGCTGGCAAATTCTGAAATTGCTAGTAGTGTAGAGATCAAATGCTACTGTGGTTAGGAGAACTGTTTCCCTATAATTTGACAACCAGCTGTTTTTCCCTAAGTAACTGTATATAATTGCTAGTCAACTTTTAACCACATGAAATTTCTCTATAAGCAAGAATAGCACTATTAAATTTCCTTCGCAGTAAGAATCATGGTGCCAACTTGTAATCATTTCCTTGGGTTTGCACTTGAATTATAAAACAGCATTCCTGAGATTTGTGTCAAGCAATTGCTCTATGTAAATGTAATTTCTCTTTTAATATGAATGTCTTAGCAGGGATGTCGGTTTAATACTTGTTGGTCTCACTATATACCTTCTATATTTCTATTCATCTATTACTACATTGCCTGACATTGCTTATTATCAAAACACTGAAGGAAATAGCTTCATTAAGCATCCCCATAATACCTGACATTTGCTTAACAATTTTATTCCTTCACCTCATCACTAATCATAACTACAGCTGTGTCCCTGTCATATACAGCTGTAAGGAAACAGGTTGTGCAAATCTAATCAGTTCACAGCTGGTCTTCACTTGCTTACCAGATTCAGGTTAAATTTACGGATTACACCAATCAAAAGTGATCTAAACAGCTGATTATAATCTAATCAAAAATAAAATAAGATGTAAGGGAAAATATGAATCAATAAAAAATTTAAATGAAATGTATACTCATCCTAGTGAACTTAGGAAACAATTGTCATTATATTACAAATGAAAAGCTGAAAATACCTATAACGTTTAAAAAGAGTCATAAATATGAATGAAATCTGAGCTCACACAATACTAGAATGTAAAGATATAAATCCCATCGAAGCATAACATCTTCTAAGCTTAAATGTAAGCTTTCCCACATTGTTGAGTTGGCTTTTCCAATTAAGATGGAGACACTGGCTGGCAAAGTGGTTGAGTAGGTAAAGGCAATTGGTGACAAAACTAATGAATTGAATTGTATCCTTGGGACCCATGTGTGAAAGGAAAGAACTGAAAACTAAAAGTTTTCTATTGACCTCCATACAGGCACCATGGTATACGCATACACATGAACACACATTTACACACACCCACACATATTTTCAAACACACATGCATAAATAAATGTAATACACACTGAAAGTTGGAAGCCAATGTATAATACCTTTGCTTAATTTTAATTTTTCCTATTCTTGCATGGTTTTTGAACTTAAAATTTTACCATACTCATTTAAGTAAATGATTTAGTCTATAGTAGAACTAGTACTGCATTTCCTAACACTCAGGTCACTATCTTTCTTTCTCATCACTCTCCCATCTCTTATTTGCATTGTGTCTGAAAATACATTAAATGTACATGTTACTTATGTTAAGTATATATCACACACACATACACACACACACACACACACACACACACACATATATATATATATATATATATATATATATATATATATATATAATCACTCTTCCATGTGTCATTGGAATTGGGTCTGAAGAAATATTAAATATACAAAGGTAATATATGCATGTGTACATATATAGACACGCCATGTCTGATAATGCATGTGCGCATGTTTGTGGAGGCCAAAGGTTAAGCCTGAGTTTCTTTATAGATTCAGCTTAGCTACCAAGACTGCTTGCCCTAGGACTACCATTCTTTCTTGCATGAGTACTGAGACTATAAGTAAGCCTATACTAGGACTGACAATATTTCACAATCGTGCCAAGGATCTAAACTCTAGTCCTTACATTCATGTTGTAAGTATTCTTCCACTAAAGTACTTCCCAGTGTTGAGTAAAGATGGTAACTATGTGGATAGCATACGATTAGTTGTTAAATTAATAGGACAAGTGAGTCATAGTGAAATAACTTAAATTTTAGCAAAAAATTTCAACATTTTGAATAAGCACCTGTTTCCATGATAAAAATGCTTTCAGTTATTCACAAATACTCTGATTGGCCAGTAGAAACACAATGTATGAATTAAAAAATCACAAACCACTTTAAGAAGCCACATGTGAATGGTGTCCTATCAAGTGATAATGATAAATGGAGTAAGCAAAGAACTAAAAATGCATCTAGGGAAACTAACAATGAAAATATTCTATATCTCAGTGTTTTTAGCTGTAGGTATTACATTGAATCTTAAGACATGGGCTACTTTCCATTAGTCTTATCCTCTATAGCACCTCTGTATATGGTAAAGTATTCAATATTCTCACAACACAGATCAGAGTAAAAGTGTATAGCTTCTATGGTTCTGCCAAAGAAATTACAATATGTCTGAAAGGGGCTTTCCATTTGGCTTGAATCTACAAGTTAAAAAGTCTGGTACTAGCATCTCAACCAATCTATAACTAACAAGTAAAATGAATCTCAGTTAATCTATTTTTAAAAAAGTAAATTGCAAAAGAAATACATTATTTTATAACTGTTAGGTCTCATAAAATATTACAAAACAAATTTGTCAGAAGTAAAACCTTTGCTGGACATGGTAACATATGCCTGAATTCCAGCATTTGGGAGGTTGAAGCAGATGATCTCTTTGAGTTCAAACTCAGTCTGGTCTATGTAATAACTTCCAGGATATCTAGAATTACATATTGAGATCTGTCACAATATTTGGTTATTTGTTTGGGTTTTTTTTTATTGCTTGCTTGTTTATATAAACAAAAACTTCTTATCTTCTTTTGCCCTTATTTCTCTTACTACTTAGTCTCTCCAAAGGTAAGATTTATAAATGAGACTTCCTTACTCTCAAGATAGTTCAGAGAAACTGATTCACTTTACCCCCAAACCAATCATAAAATACTAAAATATGACTCCAACATTCTCTTGCTTGTTTGTGCAAAAAAAAAAAAAAACTGACCAAAGATAAAGTTTATGGTCTGTCTTGTTATATTGTAGATCACAAGGATGGGTTATACTTTGGTTTCTCTTCATACCACATAAATCCTTATCTTTTTACAGAAACATTCCTCTGCCTCATACCTCAAAAAATGATATGCTATAACTGGAGTCTTAAAATGATATAACTAGTCCAAACCAGTCACTGCTACTTAGTGTGTTGCCATTAGCTTGCATTTTATCTGTCTATTAAGAGTTTTATACTACTAGTCATGTTTTATTATACATAAATATAGAAATAAATGGATAATTCACCCTGGCCCTTACATTTTTTAAACTGAATGTTTCCACACCAATAAAATGATAATAAAGCTGCTTTTCCTTTCTTAACTTTCTTTTTGCTGAAGAATGAATCAGTAAGCAGTGCAGGTTTTAAGGTTGTTAGTGCAGCCAAATCTAATCTAACAAATTTGTATGCTTTGAACAAGTAATTATAATAAAATGATGTTGAGAGAAAAGTATACCACATTAAGAGAAAGGTTAACCATTACACCAAAAATATTTTAAAGGAAATCAAACAAAATTCTCATGAAGAAGAGAATCAACTCCTAGAAGTTATCACTGACCTTCACACATTATCTGAAATTGTTTTTTTAACCTCTTTTATTTCTAGGCAGCTTTTCTTAAATTATCCCATCTATTTTCTTTCTAGGTCTTTACTTTTCCCTATTCTGTGTACCTTTCTTTCTTACTCCATGACCGTTTGTGTGGCTGGGTGGCTGGGTGACTGGAATCAATCTTTCTCCTCTCCTTTTCTTGCTCCTCCTTCTTCTCTCTCTTCTCTTTATTCATTCTGCCCACAAACCCCATCAACTTCTCTTCTGCCTGACTATTGACTATTAATCTCTTTATTAGACCAAGCAGTTATTTTAGATAGACAAAGTAACACAGCTCTAGAGTTAAACAAATGCAATATAAAATAATACGAAACATCTTTGCATCATTAAACAAATGTTCCACAGCATAAATAAATGTAACAAATCTTAAACAAATATTTTACAACAACGCTCTGTGATACGTGCCTGCACATTAAAATAGAATTAATTGCTGACATAAAAATTCATTATAATGAAGCTGTGAAGTGGTGGTTCATGCCCTTAATCTCAGCATTTGGTATGCAGAGACTGACGGATCTCAGTGAGTTCGAGGCCATCCTGGCCTAAAACGTGACTTCCAAGAAAACTAGGGCTGTTAAAAATAGTAAAACTTTGTCTCAAAAAATAAAAAAATTATAATGAAATAGAAAAACCTTTGACAAATTACTAAACAAATAATATTACAAAGGGAAAGGCAGCAGGCACATACAGGTTGTTCATTACATACTATAAAGAATTTATATCAACTGTATGCTGTATTTTGAGCATTTAATAGAAATCAAAAATTGATAGAGAATGTAAATTTGAAAAATAATTTTAATATTTAAAAAATCTTTATAAACATTTTAAAAGTTATAAAAAGGATTTCAAATCTACTAAAAATCAAAACCTCCACTAGATAAAGAGTGAGTGCTAAGAGGGTGTTTTCCTATACATTATATTAGAAAAATGCTGATATTACAGAAAAGTTCAATGCACAGCCAGAAGAGGACCCAATAAGCTTTTATAAGTTGAAAATATCCTCCATCACAAATATAACCAGGATAATAAGAAATCCCACCAGACAGAATTTAAAATATCAATCATAAACTTGATCAAATAATTTGAGGAAAGCAGACACAAAGAACCCTCCCAATGAACATTAGAATAATATATTTAAAGACAATAAGCTTCCGAGTGAGGCCCAAGAGAACTCAAAGTTAAGGTTGACTGACATGATAAAGATAAGCCAGTAATTCAAATATGAATTCAATAATTATATAGAAATATTGAAGAGATAACAAATTCAAAAACTGAAGAGAAAGAATTGCAAGTATTATTGATTAGGCAAAAGAAATAATATCAAGACTTGGAGATAAATAAAGGAATTAAACCCAAACAAGGAAAAATATAAAAAATAAAAGTTAAAACACAGTAATGGAATATACAGAAAATATGGAACACCAAAAAAGACTAAAGTTTTAAATTGTGGCCATAGATGAGGGAGAAATATTTCAGGTCAAGACAAGATCAGAAAAGAAACTCCCTATGACTTATTGCAGCAGAAACACTAATTACAAAAACAAAAACACAAGAAAAAAAATATTTAAAGCTGTTAGAGAGAAAACACAAGTCACATACCAATGAAATGCATCAGAATAGCAGCTGATTTCTCAATGGAAACTTTGGAAGCTAGGAGAACCTGGGCAAATGCACTTCAAATTCTAAACGACTGTGACTGCCAAGTATTGTACCCAACAGCCATCTTCTATAGTTGAAGGAGAAAAAAAAACTTCCTATGACACAAATAGCCTTCAAAATTTTCATTTTATGTAGACTAACATTAAACACAACAAGACACAATATTTTGGAGTGAATGAAAACAATTAAAACCATAAATGCTGAAATGCTAAGGACATAAAGAACAATAAATTAATACATACATACATAATATATACATTCATACAGAATGGCTTTACCACACACACTTTTCAATAACAACTTTAAATATTAATTTATTCAATACTTCAGACAAAAGACATAGGCTGACTGAACTGATTATGAAACAAAATCCATCTTCTGCAAGAAACTCATCTTAGTTTTAAAGATAGGCACAACTTTAAAATGAAAAGATGGACAAAGCTATTTCAATCAAATGGGACCAGGGAGTAAGCACTCATCACTAAAGAAAAAAAGACTTCAAATTAGACTAATCAGAAGAGATAAAGGACACTTCATTATAATCAAGAGATAATTAACCACTAAGATATTACTATCCTAAATATATATGCACCAACTCCGGTGTACTCAATATCACAGAAAGCATACTGGTTGGATTATCTTTAAGACACAGATTACTATCAACCCAACCCATAAAAGTGGTTTATTTCAATACCCTACTCTCTCCAATAGACAGGTTATCTAGACAAAAATGAGCAGAGAAACATCATAATTAAATGAAATCACACATCAAGTGAACTTAACGAGATATTTACACGATATTCTACTGAAGCAACAAGCAATACACATTGTACTCAGAAATCCATGCAAGCTTCTCTACAACAGATTATCTAAAGACCACATGCAGAGTAATGATATTAGATGTATACTTATCACTCTGTATAAAAATTGCCTTCAAATAGACCAATAACTTCCATGTGAAACCTAAAACTTCAGAAGAATGTATAGGCAGTACCTTACATAATATTTCTAGAAGAAATGATTTTCATAATAGGACTCTATTTGGCCAAGAATTGAGGCTAACAATTGAAAAGTGGGACATTATAAAACTAAAAAGCTCCAAAACAGCTCAATAAACAACCAGCTCAGTGATGAGGAAGCCTACATAATGGTAGAGAGTATTTTTGATCTATATGTTAGACAGATGGCTAATATCCAGAATATGTCAAGCATTCAATAAAGAGGATCCCCGACCAAAATGGCCTATTAAAAATAAATGGGTGATGGGTCTAAGCAGAAAATTCTCAAAAGTAAAAATCAAAGTGGCTAAAAATGTCTCAAAAATGTTCATCATCCTTTATAATTAGGGAAATGCAAATAAAAATCTTTGAAAACATGGGTTGTCTAAGGTCAACAAAGCAACTGACAGCAAATACTGGAGGAAATGAGAAGAAAGTAAAGGAAGACTCATTCACTGTTGGTGTGACTGCAGACTGGTTCAACCCCTCTGGAAATCTATAAGAAGAATCCTCACAAAGCTAAAAATCAATCTATTTTGTGACATAGCTATACTACTACTTGGGACATACCACAAGGACTCAGCATCCTACTCCACAGCTGCTTGTACAGCTATAGTCAATGATGTTCTATTCACAATATCTAAGAAATGAAAACAATGTAAATATCTTTCAGCTGATTAATACATAATTAAAATGTTTTGCATATACCCTACGGCACACTATTTTGCTACAAAGAAAAAGGAAATCATAAACTTTGCAAGTAAATGGATAGAACTAGAAAATGTTAACTTGAGTGTGGGACCCAAGGACCGAAGCCAAATGTTTCATGTCCTCTCTCATCTGAGGTTGTTAGCTCCTAATCTTCAGGTGGGAGTATATAACTTGGAATAACCTCAGAAACCCAGAAAGAAAGAAAAAAGACAATGATGAGGAAATCCACTAGAGAAGAGAATGGAGGGAGACAATGAAATTGGAAGACATACTTAAAGTGGGGAGGGGGCTTTATTTGTGTTTGTGGGAGTAGGGGTCATTAAAAAAGAAGGAAGTTAAAATGACTCTAAGGAGGAATACAGCAAACGTAACATATTTAGTTCAAATGGAGTTATCCTACTTGGGCTTACAATACTTCCTTAAAGAACCATTAGCCTCTCTAACAAAACCCCAGTACCAGGCATTAGAAACCACCCTTCCAGTTGTTGAACAGGCTAGATCAGAATACTACCAAAACAATATAGCTTATTGTCCTGCATTTTCTCACAGATACTAGTGTTAAGTGCTTATTGCTAAAGACACCATGCTTTTCAAATACACAACCCTGAGAATCTGAACTGGATGTTATCTGAAAGCCTCCTTGATGAAGATTGCATTTCATAGTACTGGAAACTGTGATGCACACTTCCAAGGGGAGGAAACACTTCATAGTCCTCCTACCCAGGTGCAATGCCTATCAACTGCTGTGGGAATTCCTTCAGCCAGTAGCCTTTAAGATGCCAGCACACTTTGGGCATCTTCTCATGTTCTGTAAATGCAGATGAAGTATGCAGGCTGCTGGAGTCAGTTCCAGTTCCCAATGAATGCAGAGGACTCTAAATTCCTACTCTTTCTGTGATTTTAGCCCCAGATAAATAAACCTTTTTTTATACTCCATTCCAGGCTATTGTGGAGCTCTTTTGTATGCCAACTATCAACCACAGTGATGCCTAGCATGGCACAATTACCTAATACTGAAATAGTGACATTCACATCTTGGTGGTAATCTATAGTTGTCTAACTAGACTTAAGACCTGGAAACCTAGTCAACAAACTGGTACTATTAAGACTTTGGGTCTTGTAGGAGCACCTACTTCTGCCACATTACCAAATCAGCTTAATTCCTAGCTACATTCTAAATATCTATCCTTGTACTCACACATAAGTGTAGCTGTTATCCATCATCTAAAAAAATTTCCTAGATTCAGGAGATCATTGAAGAAAGATACAAATGGTCAAAATGCCAAAAATAATTTATCAGAAAGTATTCAGTCCCAATGGATACAGCTACAACAAAACTCCTATCCTGAAGGTCCAAAGAATGTCATAGAAAAAGAGATATTCAGATTCTAAGAGTCAGAAGACCAAGAAATTTGTGGCAAGATTGTATCTTCTTGAAATTTCAGGGAAGCTTCATCCATGATCCTTCAACAATACCTATGCCTAAACAAGACCTAAACAAGTACCCAATGATGGATATTGTAATATGGAAGGGAGAAATCTTATTGGGCCCCAAGCATCTACAGAACATTGCAGGTAACAAAGTAATACTGAAAGCAGGAGAAATTGTCTTTCTTAGGGATGTGATCCTGATACCAAATGGTCATCCCTAAAATCATATATATGCAAGTAACACTGAATGAATTGAGCAGATTACAATTATATATTTAGATATATGTGTGCATGCATGTGTGTATACATACATAGACATACGTGTGTCTCTGTTACATTTATTATATATAAAATGTAACAAAAACAATTAAAAATTAGTCATGATTTAGAAAGAGAGCATGAAGGGGAGTATATGGAAATATGCGAGGAGTTAGAGGAAAGAACGAGAAGGAAGAAATCGATGTAATTATATTTTAATTTAAGAAAATAAAATTATTTTAAAATGTAAAAACTATCCTTAATATATGAGTTTCATTTGAAATACCCATAGAAATTATAAATCATTAAGAGTACATAGGAGTGAGAGCAATTAAGAGAGTGGAAATAGAGCACTGTCACATAAAGAATTCGAGGAGAATATGGTGCAGAAATGATTGAACATGGAGAAAAATGTGAAGATTATATAGAAGACAGAATGTAGGAGGTATGATAAACACTAAAGAAATTAAGAAAAAAATCAACTAGAAACCAACTGTAAAAACTATATATATATATATATATATATATATATATATATATATATAATTTTTTTCACACATGCACATGTACAATAGGAATTAAATTTTAGTTACCTTACAACAGGATACTATAGGATAACTTAATAGCCCAGTGCCAGTAATGGATCATCTTTTAAAGTGATTATTGGCAAGGGATGTCCCATAGCCACCTAAATACTACAGGTTATTGTCGATGCTCCTAGTTACCCTCAAGAACTTGAAGACAAAACCCTATTGCTAGGAAAAACATACATTTGAGTCATAGAACATGGAGAAATCAAAATGGTACTCACCTGGGAATGTTACCTATACAGACTAAATTTTATAGTGATAGTGCAGGTATGTACTAGGTATGGTACTTGAGGATAAAAGAAATCACCACAATGTTACACAGCTGTGGGACTCACTAGCTGCAATGACTGGCCTGGAAAGACATGCTCATTGGAACAAGAGTGCCAAGAACAACATGGGAGTAATTACATTCTGATTGGATTTAAGTTCCATATATGAGTTGAAATTCATAATTGGCACCACCATTGGAGGCAAGAAACTGTGACGAGATCAGTCATAGGCCAAAGGGGAAAATCTATTATTATCACTTTGAAAACTGAACGTAATATCAAATTAGCACTTAATAACTTATTACTATAACAATAGAAGAGTGCATCAGTCAACCCACATTAGAGAAGCGTCTTTTTATTATAAGAGTTTAACACAAAGATTCTACCTTAATTACTGTTTTATTATTGTGAAGAGACATCATGGCAATGGCAACTCTTACAAAAGAAATTTTACTGAAGGCCTATTTACAGTTTCAGAGGTTTAGTCCATTACCATAATAGCAGGAAGCAGGCAGACATGGTACTGCAGCGCTGAGACCTTTACATACTGATCCACAGGGAAGTTAGCAGAGAAAGAGAGATGGAGACAGAGAGACTGGGTCTGTTATGGGCTTCTGAAACCTCAAAGCCCACACCCAGTGACATACCTCCCAAGGACACACCTCTTGTTTTCTATTAAAACAGAAGCAAAATTTATTTCAGGAAAAAAATAAAAATTAAAAAAAATTCCATGTGGGAAAAAAATCTTATCAGCTGGCTCAGACCACAGTCAGAGATGGACTTGTAAGGTTGTGACAAAGGACAGTTTTATAACTACCTTGTTTTATAGCAATGAACAACAAGCATTAGGCATGAACAAAGAAATTATTACAATTTCGAGGTAAACTCAAATACAAATTGCCCTTCTTTGTAATTTTCAATAACAGAATTTTTTAGTTAAACTTGTATTTGTATTTTAAGTCATTGTTTCTCTCTGGTACCTGTTGATTGTGTTTGCTGAAGCAAGCACCTGCATTCCCCTGATACTGCCAGTTTTGTGTAGCAGGGAAGGATATGGGAAAAATGTACAATCAAACAGTCACATAGATCCCATCATTGAAAAGTTAACTCAGTTCCCATCAGTTGCTGGTTGTGAGTTATCTTAAAGCTGACCCTCAGTTTGCAGAGAGACCCTTACTTTGCAGAGGTCCAATTCAGCCTTGCAGACAAAGCTATTGGTTATAAATCAAAGTAACCCATTGTTAATTGTTAATCCTTAAGCTGCTATGAAAGCTGCTGACAGCCTGCTCTCATTTTCCTAGGCTTGCAACTTAAATTTCTTTTTCAAATTTTATTAGATTTTTAAAAAAATACCAATCCAAGTTCCCACTCCCTTCCCTCCTCCCACTCACTCCACACCCCCTCCCACCACACCCCCATCTAATCCTCAGAGAGGTCAAGGAACATTGCCTTTTGGAAAGTCCAAGACCCTCTCTACTATGAGCAAGGCATCCATCCAAAGAGAATAGGATCCAAAAAAGCCAGTACATGCAGTAGGGATCAATCCTGGTGCCACTGCCAGTGACCCCTCAGTCTGCCCCAGCCATGCAACTGTTAAGCCCATTCAGACAAAAGGGCGAACTTGGGGGCATGGGAGGGTTGTGTGGAGCCAAGAAGCCCCTGCAGCAGGAGCTGGAGGTGCCATGCACACCCCTCCGTCCGGAAGGGTGCACACTCACTCCTCTGGGTGGGTAGCATCAGTCGATACTTTTCTTTAAAGTGTAGGGTGAGTAGACAACTCTCTGAAGAAGGCCACATATCTAAGAATATGTGGAAATCAAAAACGGTAGCTTAAGGGATTTTTTTAAAAAGATGATGATAAGTTGAGTTTATAGAGAAGGGAAACACAAGGGGAGGGGGTGATCAAAATGTATTGTACAGAATTCTCAAAGAATTAATTTAAAATGATAAAATGCTGTACTTAATCACTACATTATCAGATAAGCAGCAAGTTAATAGGCTCAATAGATTAAAATAATTAAATTCAGCATTTTTACTTAATTAAACAGATCCTGTCACCAAACTTTGATTCAAAAATGTTTTAACCCAGGAAAGGAAGTCAATATGTATCATGCAAAACATATTCTTTGACTGTGAATTATTAAAACAACAAATATTCTTAATTTAAAGAATATTTGCTATCATTACTTTGATTGACTACTAAAATAGTGGTACTGAAAAGTCGATGAAAAACAAATGAAGAGAATTTTTTTAAATGAAGCCTAAAGGAAAAATCAAGTAGAAAAGCCCACTGATCATTGTTCATTAAATTCATTGTTCATATACCAAATGAAAAATACTATAATATAACCCATGGCAACAGTAAAAAAATTAAACAACATTTTTGTATAAAAATCACTATAAAAATAAAGTCATTAAGGTTAAAATCAGAGTACCAGATATTGGCAAAATGGAAAACATCAGAAAATGGCTGTTAGGAATCCAACTTGGTAGAGTGAACTTTGAAATACAACTGAATTTTTAATATATCATGCGCTGAAAACTTACATTAAAATAAATACTTCCATATGAATATTTACAGTCAACTCAATCTGGTAGCATCCAAGCTATCTTTATATAGGCAAATAGGAAAAGAAGTTGTAATTCATAATGTAACATTATATAGCCATAAAGACAATTAATATCTGGAACCATAGTCTTCGAAAGGGACATGTGTGGAGCACATAAAAAAAAAATAAGGGTAATGATACACAAGTACTACATTCTATTAGGCAAAGTCATATTTCACAGGTACAATTTTGAATTCTGATATTACTATTCATATAGAACTGGAATTGGGTAACTAAATAAACAAATTGCATATGGTGAGAAACAGGTTTTTCACAGTAGGAGCTGGAATTCACAGATAAGCAAGGCCAGAATGGTCCATGTGGTAAAGAAGTGGAGTTTGAGCCACTAATTTCAACTCACTTTGGCTTAATATAAATACAGATGGTGGCATACAGAAATATTTATAGATATGTATGTATACAAGGGTTAGTGTATACACATATGTTTTCTTAGTCTGTGAGCCGGGTGGACCTAAAACCAACAGAGCAAAATCAATGAACTACTCGGATCTTGACTTGCAAAATAAATTAAATCATCAGACATCTTTGGAAGAAATTGGTAACTTAAGAAAGACTGCTCTTTGGACTGAAGAGGGAGGGGGTGGGGGAGGGGGAGGAAAAAGGGAGGCAGGGAGGAGGCGGAAATTTTTTTAAAAATTAATAAAAAAAGAAAGAGTCAAGAAATACATAAGCTTGAGTGTTTCGTAGTGTGAGAAAGAAAGCAAGAAATAATGAGAATTGTCAGAAAATAATGAAAACAATGAGACTGTCAAATGGGCAGCATACTCAGCTAACAAAGCTCCCAAGAATGAATGCTGAAATCACAAAATAAAACAGAGTCAGATTATATCCCCCAAATAAAATATCCATTAGTTTATTACTATATCATTAAGTGCTTGAATAAAGTAAATGAAAAAAAGACAATTGTACACATGGAAGTTTTAAAAAAATATATGTTCTACTCCATCCTTACAGAAGATGACCACAACTGTTTCTTTTGTAAGTGCAAAAAAGCTTAAGAACTTCCTTCTGAAACATACAATGTGGAAAAGGAGATGAAAACCATAATGCTTCAGTGCATAAACCTGCCTGATGCTGCTTCCTTGAGGTATCGGTGCTATTGTCACCAAAATCAATGATGATGAGCACATATAGTTGTTATAATTTGACATAGATAGGGATTTCCCCCTGTATTCTAGCTCATGAACTCACAATGCCAGTTCAGTTAATAGAAAATAACCAGATGATAGTGGAAGGATGATCCATAAAATCCCTGTACAATATTTCTGTCTATAAATTACCTGTCTATAAAATACCTGCATCAGTGTGAAGACAATTCAGAGCATGTTGGGTTGGACTTTTGACAGGAATGTAATATGTTTTCTGTGAATTTTATCATTTTGTAAAAAGAAAATTCTTTGTTTTCGTTTGCCTCTCAAGAGTTCTATGGCCTGATTTAAACTCCTTGAATCACCTTAGGTTTGCAGAGTGTTCTACCTGTATCATTAAGCATGTAATGTAGCTTTTAAAGTACTTTCTCCAAGGTGCCTCTTAGGATGCCAGCACAGCTGTCTGAATGAACCAGAACAAAAGGTTGTAACCTGATTACCATACTGAATACCCAGCAGACAGTTTGACTCTCTCTCTCTCTCTCTCTCTCTCTCTCTCTCTCTCTCTCTCTCTCTCTCGATTAAAGTGATTTCCCACATTAGCTGGGAACACATGGCATCTTTCAACTTTATATTTATGTTTAAATATGCCCCACATGATATGACATTATTCTCTGATCAGCCTTGAAAAAAAAGAAAAGAAAATCAGAATGTATAAAAAAAGAAAATCCTCAAGAAATAAGTGCAATTTAAAAAATAATTTCATACTAAATAGGAAGAACATGGATTTCATGACATCATTTACTCTTTCAGGTGGAACAATGAAGTGTAACATGCTATTAACCCAATGTTGATGGTGTCATGGGAAGTGCTAAGGAAATTAGTCCATAGTAATTAGCTTACACAGGAAATTTAGGAGTCGTCTTAATTCAAACCCATTTTTTTCTTCACAGCCCCACCAGGTTTTCCACACACTGTAGTTACAAAGCCTTTACATCCATATCTACATTAGAAAGGATTTGTCAAGCAGGAAGGTATTTTTTCTTGAGTATCCTCCTACTATTCCAGAAAATTCAAAACGTGATTTTCATGTAAGGTTTAATGAACATTTGGAGGGAATAGTCACCCATGATTTCCCCATAATACTTATTCTGATTTCTGTTGATTGATACTTCTGTAATTAATGTCTCAGGTCAGAAAAGATTATGGGTATATGACAGAGCATGTGGAATCTGAAGCCCATCAACCTGTGTCAAGTAATACTGGCTCTTTCCTAAGTGCAAACCGTAATTTGCCTTTTTTGTGGCAGGGCTTCCAGAATGTTAAATACTATTATGCAAACAAAATCAGACATCTGTTTCTGAACAAGAGGTAAAACAATGCTAAGTGTAGTGTGAAATTAGTTTTAATAATAAAAACACAGAGTCAGATATTGGGGTGAAAGCTGAAAGATCAGAGAAGCAGAGCAGTCAGCCACTAAATCTCACCTCTGAGAAATCTTTAGACTAAATGGGGTATCCTGTCTCCACAAATTTTCAGACTGAATGCAATGCATTCCTGTTTCCTCCTACCTTATATTTCTCTCTCTGGCCAGTCTTATTCCTTCCTGTCTCCACCTCCCCAGTGCTGGGATTAAAGGCATGTGTCACCACTGCCTGGTCTCTATGACCAACTACTGATTTAGCTCTGAACTCTGGTATTTAGGCAAGTTTCATTTGTAAAGCACAAACAAAATATCACCACAACTTAGGACCCTATACAAAGAGTAAAAATTATGTAATTTTATATACTGTTGTTACAAAACCGAAGGAAGAGAAAGAAATGAAATTTTAAAAAAATTGTATATACTATGACACACAAAATGTCTATTGACTGTTGAGTCATAGTTCATATATATGTTTAATATAGCTAGCAATGTTGTTATCACTACAAAACAATTACAAAGTAGTAAATGAAATCAAAGGAGAAATATAATTTACCTGACAATGTAACGGTTCAATACGTTTTTGCTGAATTTATTTGCAAAGCTGTTACATGAATTTTTACATCTGACATTTCTGAAAGATTTCCTGCACAGGAATACCAATGTCGGAGCCAAGGGTATGCACAAATGTTAAAGATGACCAGATATTTGCTGAAAAAAGAAGAGCAGCATAACCTCTTCTAAGTTTTGACATGAGCTGATACCTGTTCTGAGAAATCTTAAACAACCCTGCTGTAGATTATATGAAAAATATTCTGAAAGGCTTGCTTTATCTACTTTTATTGGTGCCAATTTTGAAGCTTTTATTTTTCGCATTGACACTGCATTCACATTTCTACATTGTTTAGTATTAATGATTAAAAGCAGAGGGAAATATACGTTTCATAGGAAAGAAATATCAAGTTTCTTTTTCCAAGAGTATTAATAAGGACCACCCAAATTTACACAAAATCCTGAAGAGGCAGCAGTGATATAAATGACACCATTTGCTATATAGGAAATGCACATGTACTGAGGAAACATCAGTATATAACATAAGAGATCAGAAACCAGATTATCAGAGAAAATAAGGACTGTTGAGGAAGGTATAGTTACATAGCTCTCTGAAAGATAAAACTTATTTATATAAAATGATGGCACTTTTAAATTAATTGCTCTAATTTTGTGTTATTCTTCACATATTAAAAGTGGTTCAGTAATTCTGATTATACTGATTCCATCAACGGAAATGTTTCACAAATCGTAAATATTCCTTATTGTCTGAATGCAATAAAATCAATGCTCCAAACAGGAAATCAGATAATTGCAATAATATTTATGTTATTTTGAATCAATGAATGAGTAAATAATAAGATTTTAAGAAGGTCTTCCATTTGAAAGTAAAAAATGTAATAGTTTAGTAAAAGCAAAAAAGATAGTATTAAATATAAATAATTTTATGTAAATGCAAACATACTCATTAAGGGAGTAAATATTCCTTTAAAATTAAGCACTTCCTGAAACCACTTGTACATTTTCATCTAGGGTTTAGATCTTGTGGAATTTCCCTGTGCACTTTAACTTTTTAACTGGTATTGTCATCATGCTGGTCTTATTCTGGCAGTCCAATTCCTTGAGATTTCATGGGTGCATTTTCTTTGTCACGCCCAGCAGAAACTATATATCAATATACATCCCTGTTCTTTGGCTTTTAAATTCTTTGTGCCCTTTCTTACACAGTGTTTACTGAGCCTTAAATATAGAGGTTGTGTTATAGATTTAACAATTGGAGTTAGGCACCCTACGTTTTGACCACTGTAATCATCTCCATATGATGAAAAATGAAGGTTCTTGACTGAAGGGTGAGAGATATACTTATCTCTGTGTATATAAATAAATATTTAGAATACAGTTAATAACTGTGTTCATTTGGGGAAAATGGCATTAAGAAATTTTCCTAAGTCCATGAGATCCCTAGCTATTGGTAGTAGGGTGCATTTATAGTACCAGGAATGAATCATCACCTAAAATTGCTCAATCACCTACACTGAGCAAACTCTAAATCTAATTAGGCAGATGCTGCTCACCTCAAAATGAAAGTGTCATTATTGTTCTATTGTTGTTATTTTGCTGGTCCAGTCATTGTTGTGGCTCTTGTCATGACAGATAAGAAAAGGTACTTATTAATTCTGTCCTTGATGCTTGTATAGGACCTTTGAAAAGTATGAGAGCCATTTCTCAGAGAGGTAGCTACAGGCTCAGATCCATATCCTCCAATCTTGTCTGAATGAAAACATATTGTATTTGAAGTGAAACAAACAAAATCCAGCCTGACCACAATGGTGCTTGGTCAGAAAAACAAAAGTAGCATGACTTTTTTTCAGCTTTAATGCTTCAGCTAACACAAAAATAAGAATATTAAAGTAGTTATGGATTTTAGGTATTGTATTTTAATGCCAAAAGTTTCACTTTTAAATGTCAAAGAACCTCAGAATCAAGGTTCCCCTTTTACCTTAGAAGGAATGAGTTTTCTGAAGGACTAAATTGCTCATAGAATTGAAAACTGAATTATTGAATGTATTCAACCTTACAGAAATTGCTTTTTAAGTTTTACATATATTTATATTTCCTTTTCAATTTCATGTTTTAATATTCTGCACTAAAATCATCTGCATATGTTAAAAATAAAACAATAATATTGATGACTTTTAGTACTCAAAAAAATCCCCAGTCAGAAAACTCTGCTAATTAAATGAAGAAAAATACATTAATGTGACATTTTGTTTATATATTTGATTATTTTCTCATTTTATTATCTCTCATGAGTCCTTTTAAAGAATAAATATCCCCTACATTTGACAAGACAGTAAAATATGAATTATAGTCTTAAAAGATAGTATAACAATACTGTTATTCAAGTTAAATGCTTTATTATCATTCATGATGTTCAAACTAGAAATTTCCTATAAATTATCAAAGCTACTTATCAAAGGAAAAGGAAATAATAAGTTTTGATTTATATAGGCTATAATATTTCATATAAACTTAAACTGAAGTCTACATATACCTTACAGGTAATAAATTTCATGCAGGCTCATTCAGTCTACTCTGATTGTTATCTTTACTTTGAGTTGCCAAGTGCTATAAAAGCATAGTTGCAATAACAACCATCCAGATAGATTTTCATTCTCATGGCTTAGCTATTAGTCAACCAAATGAACTTGAAGGAGACAGCATCTTTGGTCTTAAATTTATTCAGCAGTAAACACCCATGATCATATGGGGGCAGGGAATACCACTAGCATGTCAGATAGCATTTGTTGTCTTTTTAAATCTTACTCACGCTAATGGGGAGAATTTACCCACTGCTTAATAAGTGTAAACTTTGCTTCACTATGGAAACCAGTGGAGGCTCCACAAAAATCTAGAAGTAGATCTACCATATGATCCAGCTCTACTACTCTTGATACTATAACCAAAAGACTCTATATTCATGTTTAATTTCTGTTCTAGTCACAATACCTAGATGGAGTTAGTCTAGCTGTTGAACAGATAATATAAATGTGGTATATATACACAATGGAACATTATTCAGTTATTAAGAATGATAAAATTATCAGGTAAATTGATGGAGCTAGAAGTAATCATTATGACAGAAATACGGGTCTTGTATGTTTTCTGTTATATGTGGATCTTAGCTGTTCATTAGAGGTATGTGTTTCATTTGGAATACCTACTACCATTAGGAGACTTGTAGAAGACCTGTGGAAGTATGCTTCCCAGGGCGGGAAGAATAAAGGCAGTGAAATAAAGGACTGAAGGTGAATAATGAAACAGGAACATTTAAAAAGTGTGGGGGAAGAAGGGCAAGGTAAAGGAAGTAATGCAGAGAGGGATGTTGTTTGTTTTTACTCTTTTTGCTCTTTTGAGGGCCTGCCACTCAGCTCCCAAACAAACCACAATGGTGTCTAATTCTTTCTTTTTTAAAAATATTTATTTATTTATTATGTATACAATATTCGGTCTGCATGTATGTCTGCATGTATGCCTAAAGGCCAGAAGAGGGCATTAGATGGTTGTGAGCTACCAGGTGGTTGCTGGGAATTGAACCCAGGACCTTTGGAAGAGCAGACAATGCTCTTAACTGCTGAGCTATTTCCAGCCCTGTCTTATTTTTTCTTATAAATGCTGGGCCTTTGCTTGGCTTGTTTCTAACCCGTTTTTCTTAAATCATCCTGTCTATCTTTTGTCTCTGAACCTTGAACTTTCTCTATTTCTATGTACTTTTCATTACTTCTTACTCCACGGCTTGCTGTATATCTGGGTGACTGGTCCCTAATGTCTTCCTCCTTTTCGTTTGCTCCTCCTCTTCCTCATTTCTCCTTCTATTTATACTCCCTGTCTGCAAGCCCTGCCTATCCTTGCTACTGCCTCATTATTGGCCATTCTTCTCTTTATTAAGACCATCATGTATTTTAAACTGGCAAAGAATCTTAGCTTCATGGATTTAAACAAATGCAGCATAAACAAAAGTCCTTAAAATAACATTTCCCTTTGCTGGTGGGTATGCAAACTTGTACAACCACTTTGTAAATCAGTATGATGGTTTCTCAGAATATTGGAAATCAACCTACCTCAGGATCTAGCAATACCACTCTTGGAAACATACCCAAAAGATGCTCAATCACACTACAAAAGCATTTGTTCAACTATGTTCACAGCAGCATTCATTTTAATAGCCAGAACCTGGAAACAACCTAGATGCCCCTCAACCGAAGACTGGATAAAGAAAGTGTCGCACATTTACACATTAGAGTTCTACTCAGCAGTAAAAAACAATGACATCTTGAATTTTGCATGCAAATGGATGGAATTAAAAAACAATATCCCGAGTCAGGTAACCTAGACCCCAAAAGATGAAAATGGTATGTACTCACTCATAAGTGGATACAAGCTATAAACAAAGGATACTGAGCCTATATATATAGGTCATGACCCTAGACAAGCTAAGTAATAAGTTGAACCCAAAGAAAAACATATATAGACCCACCTGGAAATTGGAAAAAGATAAGATCGCCTGACAAAATTGTGAGCATGGGGGCGGGGGTTAGAAGGAAGCAGAAGAGGAGGGGAGAAGGGGAGGGTTAAGGAGAACTTGAGGGAATGGTATGGCCGAGATGGAGGAAAGAGAGATATGAGATCAAGGAAAGAGATATCTTGATTGAGGGAGCCATTGTGGGTTTAGCAAGAAATCTGGCTCTATAAAAGTTCCCAGGAATCCAAAATGATGGCCCCAACTAAGACCCTAAGCAATAGAGGAGAGTGTGCCCGAACTGGCCTTGCCAGTATCAGTATTCAGACTGATAATTATCTTAAATATCGCTATAGAACCTTCTTCCAACAACAGATGGAAACAGAGGCAGAGACCCACATCAGAGCACTGGACTGAGCTCCCAAAGTCCAGTTGAAGAGTAGAAGGAGTGAGAATATGAGCTCAGTTTACCTGAGCTAATGGGAGCTCACCAACTCCACCTGGACTAGGAAGAAATAAGCATAGGAACAATCTAGTCCCTCTGAATGGGGTTGACAGTTATATGGCTGGGGCAGACTGAGGGGCCACTGGCAGTGGCACTGGGATTTATCTCCACTGCATGTACTGGCTTCTGGGGAACCTATTCTCTTTGGATGTATACCTTGCTCAGCCTAGATGTAGAAAGGAGGGCCTTGGACCTTGACAAGGCAAACCCTTTCTTAGGATTAGAGGGGGTGGGGTGGGAGGGTATGTAGAGAGAATGGGAAGAGGGGAGGGAGTGGGAATTTGGATTAGTATTTTTTTTAAAAAAATCTAATAAAAAATTAAAAGGAAAAAAAAAAACAAAATAACATTTTCCAGCAGGTGGATATAAGTAACACTAAGGGCTTCTCCCTAAAAGTGAGTGACAGTTGTGTGACTTGGGCCATCTATGGGACCACTGGCAGTGGAACTAGTATTTATCCCTAGTGCATAAGCTGGCTTTTCAGAGTCAATTCCCTATGGAGTGATACCTTGCTCAGCCTAGATACAGTGAGGAGGGCATTGTTTCTGCCTCAAGTGATGTGACAGACTTTGTTGACTCCCCATGGCAAGTCTTACCTTTTCTGAAGAGTGGATGGGGAGTAGGGTGGGGGTGGGGGGACTGGGATTGGTCTGTAAAATAAAAAATTGTTTTAAAAATAAAATTAAAAAGAAAAGCCATATAGAAACCTACTACTGTAGAAGATTCTCAAAATATATACACCTATCAAAAGAGTTTAAATGGACTTAACAAGAATCCAAACATGTGAAACTGAGAGGGTTTGACAGTTAAGAGCACTTGCTGTTCTTGCCAAGAACCCAGGTTCAGTTGCCAGCACCCACACAGCAGCTCACAGTGATGAGTAAGTGCAGTTTCAGGAGATCTGATGACTCTTCTGGCTTCTGTGAAATCCGGGCACACATGTGATATGCAGATATAAACTCGGGAAAAAAGCATTCATGCATAAAATGAAATAAAGGAGTCTTTAAAAGAAAAGAATACAAAGAACCCTGTTGGAGAAAAAATGAGAAATATATAAACAATATTTTCTCTGAAGAGAGAGAGAAAGAGAGGTTAATTTGGATTTGAAAAGATAACATCATTAACCATACTGGAATGTCAAGCCAACTCATAATAAGATATTACTAATAGCCACCTGAGTTATTTTATTACAAAAAAGGATTGATAATAATAAGTGGTAGAGAAATAAGAATTATTACATGTCACTAGTGGGAAAGGAAAAGGATGTGTATGCCTTTAATAGCCTTGCAGTTCATCTAAATACTAATACAAGATACCTGTTGCATGTTATATATTTCATTTTTACTTTTAATTATTTTGCTTCCAAAGGAAAGAAAACATGACCCGACAGAACAAAATGTATGAGAATAATATATCAGCATTACACAGGAAAACTTAAAGGAAAAAGAACCTATCTTTCAGTATAGACTGGATAAATGTATATTTATATTATATATATGCATATATATATATATATATATATCCACAACTATAACATAACACTATCCATCAATAAAATGAAATGGAACATGGGTATTATACTTAATATCCCTCCAAATTTAATAATGAGTAAAATAAATAATACAAATGACTACAAATTTTATTATATCATTTATCTGAAATGCTCAGGATTGGCGAATCTATGTAGAAACTATATAGAAATAATTCAGTGACTTTGGGGGAAATAGAAATGGGAATTTTATACCAAGAATGGTGAACAAAAAGTTTTAAAATAAATTATTGCACCATATAGGCGACGCTATAAATTTCCATGAAATCTTTATGTTGAGCATTTATAATGCATAAAGCTTATAATTGGTATCTAATATGTCAAAGTAGGTTTTAAATATCCCTTAAATATAAATATAACACTTATATTTTAATATTATCCTCAGCATAGTAAATAAATTACTGATATATTCTAAATAAAAAGATCAATTGCTTTTATGTCCTTCAATAGAGGATTTTCTTACAGACCATTTCTTAAAATACCACTATAATTTGACATCTTTCATCTTTCTGAAACTATGCACAAATCTTTGATGTTTTAAAATTCCTTTTCAATGAAAATTTAGACACACTATACATCAGAGGAGCAATTTCAAATATACCTTGAAAAGAGGTACAATTACTGTCAAATAAATATATGTAGAGATACTACTGGAAAGCTATTGCTCTAAGCAGTTTGAGCTAGAGAAGATATGACAACTGTGTGATCCTGCTACAAGCTGTTGCTTGGTGGTTCTATTATTAAAAAAGAAAGTAAAATATCTGAAAAGATATTTCACTCTTATTTCAAGTAATTTTGCATGATTCTAATTATTAGTTTATAAAAGGAATTATAATGAATGTATTCAATAAAATATATTTTCAAAGTTATTACACAATCTCTTAAAAAAACTGTAACCATATTATCAAAACCACAATCCCACATATATTGATATCGTTTCTGACTTACAAAAGATAAAAGTCTTGAATATTTTCCTCTTTATTCCTCTTGCCTGTCATGTCAAAACACATTTTTAAAAATTGCTTCACCATTAAAGTTTAGAATGGCATTTTACTTTTGTATCTCTCTCTGCTTTATATCAGGGGGTGTCTGTCTGTGTAACAGTGGCTCTCCCAGAACTAGCTATATGGACCAGGCTTACCTCAAACTCATGAGAACTGTCTGCATCTGCCTCCTGGGTGCTGGAATTAAAGGGATATGCCATCACCACCATCATGAGCAACTTCTTTCTAGTTTTCGAGTTATATTTATGTGCATGTACCATGTAATAAAGTACTGGGGTGGTTAAAAGCACTTTGGAATCCAACATATCATCAATCATTAACTAATTGTTCATCATTGTACAACTAATTTCATCTCTCTGACCTTCATTTTCCTTATACACAAAACGGAAACAATATTATGATCTAACATATAGAGTCCCCCAACAATGTATGTTAAATGAAAGTCATATACATATTGATATTTTAACATATAAACTCCATCTCTACTGTGTGTTATTGATTATAGGAACTCTAGTATACGTGTAATCAAAGAAAATCAGCTCTCACCTCTCAGCTTCATTTTGTTTACCTAGAATAACCACTACATAAAAATATCTGTCACTTTCACAATATCCTTAGCATTATTTGGAGCTGTGTGTGCCAAAAGCTAAGGAGAGTTCATTTGTTGGAGGAGGCAGCCACAGTCAAGTGCAGTTCTTGTTACTCTGAATCTTTGAAATTTTCTTTGAAGAAACTTCACTTTAAGAACAAAGGGCAAGGATTTAATGACAGAAAAGTGCGTTTGAACCTACAACCATAGCACTCAGGAAAAGAGAAATGAAGGAGGAGTGGATCTGGGAGAGAGAAGAGATGGGGGTATGAGAGTCAGGGAGAGGGAAAATGCAGCTGTGATGAAGTGTAAGACAGAAGAATAGAAAAATAAGTTACCATTGAAAAAAGAATAAAAGCTTTGCTATCCTTTCAGGAACAGCTCTAGTAGAAACTGTTTTTTTTTTTAAATATTTATTCCTTCCAGTGTAAACAACCTTGCTAGTTTCTAAACAGATACATTCAGTTCCTTCATCATCTCTGGACAAAGATTTCTTGCTAATGATACTATTGTTCCTTTAAGGAATAATTCATTGTGGTAGGAGGATAGCCAATAAATTACAGTATGATACAAGCTTTTTTTTTCTTTTATTTTTCTCCCATACATTACATTCCCACCTCCTCTTTCAACCATATCTACTCCTCCTCCATTTCTCTTAAAAAAATTAAAGAGCCAGTCTCCCAAAGATATCCACCTAAATGGCCTAACAATTTACAATAAGACTAGGCACAAATCCTCATATCAAGGTTGGGCTAGAGGTAAAGGGTACTAAAAGCAGGCAAAAGAGTCAGACACAACTCTTTCTCACACTGTTGAGAGTCCCAAAAGAACACCAAGCTGTACAATGATCAGGGGACATAGCTTAGATGAACACAGGGTTCTTGTTTCTTGCTTAAGTCTCTGTGAGCCCCCATGAGTCCAGGTTGGTTGATTCTGTGGGTTTTCTTTTGGAGACCTTGACTTCTCTGGCTCTTATAATCCGTCCAACTCTGTTGGATTACCCTGGATTTGCCCAATGTTTGGTTTTATCTTCATCTACTTTCACCAGTTGCTGGATGACACACCACTAATGATGGCTGGGCTTGTCATTCATCTATGAATATAGTAGAACATCATTAGGAATCATTTCATTGACTATTTTATTTATCCTTCCTTTTATTTATCCTTTAAATTGTGTGAAATGCATTATTACAGACACATGTAAGATGTAATCATAATTTAGGAGAGTGTTCTCCTTCCCATAGTGATTCACCCTGAGTAAAATAAAAATCATTTTTATAAAAAATACTTGCAATAATTATGTGCTTTGTCAAATACAGGCTGGGGTAAAAATAAATATAAGGATTTATAGCTATTCTATGTTAAATTTCCTGTGGATTTTATCTTTAATATTTCTTTGATTATTTAATATTTTATTTTCTTTTTTTATTATTATTGAAAAAATTTCTGCCTCCTCCCTGCCTCCCATTTTCCTTCCCCTCCCCAAACTCCTCTCCGCCTTCCCCCACTCTTTTCCCCCTCCCCCTCCAGTCCTAAGAGCAGTCAGGGTTCCCTGCCCTGTGGGAAGTCCAAGGTCCTCCCCAGTCCATCCAGGTCTAGGAAGGTGAGCATCCAAACCAAAACCACACAAAGACTCAACCAAGAAGAGAATTACCGGCCAATCTCGCTCATGAACATCGACGCAAAAATCCTTAATAAAAATTACTGGCAAACCGAATCCAAGAACACATTAGAAAAATTATCCATTATGATCAAGTAGGCTTCATCCCAGAGATGCAAGGCTGGTTCAACATACGAAAATCTACCAATGTAATCCATCATATAAATAAACTGAAAGAAAAAAAACCATACGATCATTTCATTAGATGCTGAAAAAGCATTTGATAAAATTCAACATCCCTTTATGATAAAGGTCTTGGGAGATTAGGGATACAAGGGTCATACCTAAATATAATAAAAGCTATTTACAGCAAGCCGACAGCTAACATCAAATTGAATGGAGAGAAACTCAAAGCCATCCCACTAAAATCAGGAACACGACAGGGCTGTCCACTCTCTCCATACCTCTTCAATATAGTGCTTGAATTTCTAGCAATAGCAATAGCAATAAGACAACATAAGGGGATCAAGGGGATTCGAATTGGAAAGGAAGAAGTTAAACTTTCGTTATTTGCAGATGATATGATAGTGTTTATGGCCATCCAGACAGTGTCAGAAGTGGGCTCCCTCTTATGGCCTGGGCCTTAAGTTGGATCAGTCATGGGTTGGTCCCTTCTACATGTTTTGCACCACCCTTATCCCAGCACATATTGAGGTAGGACAAATTGTTAAGATGGAGGTTTTGTGGCTGGGTAGATGTCGCAGTCCACTGCTAGGAGTCTTGCCCAGTCAGAATACCTAAGATAAAAAATACAAGCAAAATCTCATGTTGGTGAGGATATGGAGCAAAGGGAACACTCATCCATTGGAGGTAGGAGTGCAAACATATACAGTCATTATGGAAATTAATATGGCCATTCCTTAGAAAATTGGGAATTTATCTACCTCAAGTCCCAACTAGACCTAGCTGTCTTGAGAGGTATATGTCATAGGTTTTTCAGGTTAGAGCATCTGGCTCCAGGAGCACAATGTGCCTTCTAGTTTCTGAGAGATCAAAGCACTTTTCCAGGCAGTGAAATCTTCAGGCTGCTTTGTGCCTCTCTGCATGTTCCCTTAGTGTCAAAGAAGCATGAAAACTTGGCAGGAAAGGACAATTGGTCTTAGACATTAATCTTATATATCATGCATAACTTGCAAGCTTCCTTGTATCCTGGCAAATACAACTGTACTGGTCCTGGTTGTTGCCATTATATTCTGTTTTCCCATAAAGATATAAAAGGCCTGATTACTCTCAATAAAATTGTCATATTCTTAGTTGTGCTATGACTCTTCTGATCAGCATGGTTTAATTTCTCATGGCTGGTGATCTGGGCCTGGTAAGTAAGAGCAGGCACTTAGATATCACTCTTGGATTTATACACAAAAGGTGATCGATCCTGCTATAAGAACACCTGCTCAACCATGTTAACTGTAGCTTTATTCATAATAGCCAGAAATGGGAAACAACGTAGAGGTCTTCCAGTTGAAAAATGGATAGATAACGTGTGGTCCATTTACACAGCAGAGTATTACTCAGCTGTTAACAAACAATGACATCAGAAAATTTGCAGACAAATTACTGGAACTAGAAAAGATGATTCTGAGTGAGGTAACCCAGATCCAGAAAGACAAACAAGGTATTTTATTTACTTATAAGTGTACATTAACTGTTAAGTAAAGGATATTCATGCTACAGTCCTCAGACTCAAAAAGTTTAGGTAATAAGGAGGGCTCAGTGGGGACACATGGATGTCCCCAGGAAGGACAGAGAGAATAGTTTTTGAGGGAGAACTGGGGGCAGGTGGGAATGGAAGCAAGAAGCATCAGACGGCGGTGCTAGACGGAGAGTGTGTGGAAAAGACAGCTATAATTTGGTGCCTTTTTGGGGGTAATATGGAAAACTACTGCAATGGAAACTCCCTGGAATCTAGGAGGGTGAACCTAGTGAAATCAAGGAATGGGCGATACAGAGCTTATAACCAGCACTTTTAATTCAGTATGCAATTCTGATGCAATTGTTTCTTCAGCCAGCTTTAAAACATTGCCAGAAAACATATATTTACTAAAGAGAAAATGAGAGAACACAGTAGGGACTGTAAATCTATTACATTCTTAGACCCCCCACCCCAAGATTCTTCCTTTGGCTTAACTATTATTTGTTAGTGGAAGCAGAATCTAACTTAATGTTATTAATTCCTTTCAATACTACTGGTGGGCATTTGAATATGGACTAGAAAGGGATAAAATTCCATTAGAGGTTGATGGTTGACCGTAAAGATTTTTGCTGTTTTATACATTTTTGTCTTATCTGCATACTATATATGTTTTGTAGTTTGGAAAATATTTTAAAAGAAATCTAGCAAAGTTTACACCTATCCTATATTATCTGTTGACAGTTATAAACAAGAGAAAACAAAAACAGAACAAAGATGTAGAGCATTTCTTTTCAGATATTAGGGTCTATTATAGTGTTATAACAAGCAAAAAGAGAAATTAGCAAAAATTACCAAAGTAACCAATGAACAAAATAGCATTTCAAAAATAGTCCCAGTCATGCAATTATTGTCATCTGATTCATTAAAAATTGACACTATTCAGTAATCAAACAGTTTTGAGTTAACTAGATCACCAAAATTTAAAAAAATCATCTTAATCCTAAACTCACACTGAAAACAAAATCAGCTCTAAGTATGCAGTACCTCAAATAAAAGCAAATTCAGATTTATTAACTCTTATTTATCAAATCTAGATGCTCAAGGAAAAAAAGAACTCAATGAGAAAAATGTTTATAGTGCTTATATCCAAAACAATAAATAAACTGCATTAAACAACTATAGCATAACATAACATAACATAAAATACAACTGTCCAAAGGACATATTAGAGAAAAGTCATGGAAGTGGCATAAGCATTTATAAAGACTTGGATTACTAGTCAATGCACTACCAATAGCCAAACATCATAGTCATATTTGGCAAAGAATGCTAACATGGATGTCAGGATTTGAAGTACAAAGTTCTCATATTGCTTGAATGAATAAAACCTATGAGGTCATTTTTGAAAATTCCTTATCAGTAACGCCTAATGTTTAATTCCTACATAACCCAAGACCCAGGAAACTTGTGCTAGGTTATATTCAACAGTAAAAAAGCATATACAATAAAAAGACAAATACTAAAATATCCATAGTAAATACACCCATACTAACTCTAAGCTGTAATTAACATCAATGTCCATTAATAGTAATAAATTAGAAATGAAACAATGGAGCATTGATTTGTTATGAATAACTCCATTTATGCAAAATAAAAATCAGGTTTTGAGTGTGAATGTGAGTTATGCTTAGAAAAAATTCTATATTCCTGACCATGTGCTCCATGTGTTTATTTCCATGTTTGCTATGCATATAGGCTTATCAATAAAATTTTCCCAATTCTTCTGAAGGTTGATTAGACAACAACATGGACATGATAGAATAGACACTTCATTTGCTTGCAGTTTTACCTGAAACTTGTATTACACACCACAGTAATACTTTCACCCAACTAGCTTTTACAATGCTAAATTTACAGTCACCTCCTAATTAAGCCGCTCGGGTTGTTTGATATTTAGAATAAATTACCTTCTGTCATAGCTGTTTGCTCTAGCTAGGTACTGTGAAAATTTTAATATTCTGTCTGAATTTAAGTTGGCAAAAAAATACTGGACCTCTGACGAGATTGACTATTCATCCCTGAATACACAGTCTACTCCTTCTTTGCAAAATGTGTCACCTGTCCTTTCTCTATGAAATACTACAATCAAGACTGTCCATTACAAATAATTGCCAAACCGTGGTGTGTAGTTATGCTTCTCCTACTGATTAGTACAAAACTAAACTGCTCGATTTTCAGCATATTTCCATAAAGCAGTAACAGCATGACATTTTTAATTATATAAATGTAAATAAGTTTCCAGGAGGCTTGTTATGGTGTTCTAAAATAAATATAATTTATCAAGATTTGTTTGTGTAATTCTGTTTGCTGTGAACTCTTGTCAGGAAGAAAAAAATCAAAGATTTTCCTTGGGAGATAATTTTCCACTTTCAAATATTTTACTATCATTTAATTAGGTTACTTAACAACATTAGCAATTATTCAGACTAAATTGCTGTCTTGATTTTTGTTTGAAATATACTGAGGAATATACACAAGTTAATCTAACTAAAATTTATAGCTCTAATGTAAACTGGAGAGAAAATTATTCCAATGTAATGCTCCAAAGAAAATACCCATATATAATCCTCTTCCACTTGTCTCTTGTATTTTAAATTGTATAAACTTTAGACTGTGGTACAAGGGTTGGATCTAATATTCTGTATACTAATTTGTTCTTCTCATAAAGACAAAGGATAAATGCAATTGCAGAGTAGTAACTTCTCAATTCCTTGCATTTAAAGAATGAACAATGTGACATTTTGTCCCAACAATTTGAAATTTCAGTCATGCTCTCTGGTTGTCCAATTAGTCACCAAGATGTGTTCACTTAACTCAAGCACTACTTCTTTATGTGCATTTGTGTTTCTATAACTGCCTCAAATTTACTACAAGTCAAAGCACAAACAATTCTCTTAGGCAAATGGCATGGCCTGTCTTCTCTCTGTTACTCAAAACTCTAGATAGTTTCTCCCTTTTGATTAGCCATTTCTCCATTAACTGCTTATAAACCTTACTTAATTTGTATCTTCTCTTCAGGTTCAGTTGTTCAAGATTTCCATTATCTTATCATACACGTTTCCCATTCATAAAATAATTTTGATAATTTTTACTTCCTAGATGCTTCAGATAAAATCACATTCTTCCAATACGAATTCTACAATTTTAGTGCTATTTACTGACATGGAAGCCTCCTCCCTGAAGACAAGCTCTCATGTAATCTGAAGGTTCTACTCAGGTTTTCAGGGGAGAAATGCAATTAATAGTCTTGCACATCTGTAAGTCTATGAATGACAACAATGACCAATAGGACAAGGTATTCCCAGTAATGCATTAGTGACACTTATTTCTTGAGTTGTCTAATTGGATTTAGACCCACATAATAGGAAGGATTTCATGACTGATCTTGTAAATTTAAATGAAGCACAATTAATAAAACTCAGAGAGAGAATTTGGGGTTGAACCTGAAGGTCAGAAGAGCAAAGCATCCAGCCACTGGTTTTCCCTTGACCTCAGTCCAAAATCTGTCCTCCAGGAATCTCAGAATGAGACTATGTGTGAGAGATGTCTCTTCCTGTTTTATAATTCTCTCTAGGACTGAAATTAAAGACATGCACCATTGGGATTAAAGGAATGCACTACCCAGTTTCTATGGCAACTAGTGTGGCTACTGGGATTAAAGGTGTGTCTTGCTGCTGCCTGGTCTGTAATGCTAACCAGTGGAACTGTTTTGCTCTCTGATCTTCAGGCAAGCTCTGTTTATTAACATACAAATGAATGCCTCTACACTTAAACAATGAAACATAAGTGGTGAGGACGTGGAACCTATAGGAGAAACTACTATTGTTACTGCCTTAAACCAACATCATTTCTAAGTGCATTCTAAAATTTGTCATTATGCCCACAGATACATGTAGCTTTCAACCCTCATCAAAGAAGCTTCTTTAAACATCAAATTGAGACCATTACAAAAAAAAAAAAACACAAAAATCCAAAATGAAGAGGACAGCTGACAATAAAGTATCTTGGCCAGATAGATCTGCAACCCAAACCCTAAAATTAAAATTCAAATGTTATGGAAGAGAGCAGAAAGTTTGGAAGAGTCAGAGAAACAGGATTCTGCTGTAAAATAGCATTTTCTTTATATGACAGGGATGGCTTATCTATGAAATCTCAATAGTATAACTGCCTCAAGAAGACCTAAATAAAGACTATGCTAGTTGGCAATCTGATGTTCACAGGGGAAGTCACAAAGGACCTAACCTCTAGATGAAAAACGACAGTCAATTCGTGGCAGCCAAAAGAAAAAGAATCAATCTTCTCCAAATATGAGGCCCCTAATGGGTTTATGGGTGTTCCAAATCCAAGTGGCTAGCCCTGAACAGCTAAAAATATCAGCAATACCAAATGGACTCAATAAGTTATGTGTGTGTGTGTGTGTGTGTGTGTGTGTGTGTTTGTAACAACAGCAATCAAGGTACACATTGTAGAAGATGCTGCAGGCAGACCTGCTTTCTGTCCCACCTGGCTCCTGCAGGGCTTGCCAGCTTATGCCCTAAAATAACACCACACAAACTGTATTCATATAAACACTGCCTGGCCCATTATATCTAGCCTCTTCTTGGCTAACTCTCATATCTTGCTTAACCCATTTCTAATAATCTGTGTAGCACCATGAGGTGGTGTCTTACCGGGAAAGATTTAGCATGTCTGACCTGGCAGCTGCTGGCTCCATCGCATCTGCCCTGGAGAGGAGAAGCATGGCATCTGGCTCACTTCCCTTCTTCCCAGCATTCTGTTCTGTATACTCCAATTACCTAATTTTCTGACCTATCATGCCAAGCAGTTTTCTTTATTGATTAACCAATGAAACAACAGATTGACAAATGACCTTCCCACATCAACACGTCACAAATTTTAGAGAGAGTTGTGGGAATACATGAAGTTTGGTGAAAGGAGGAGGGCTTAGAATCTCGGGGCTCACATACCATATAGGTGCTAGGAAATACTTTCTCATGCAAATATTCAGATGGAGAAGTGTGACAGAAGTCATTTTGAGAAGACAGCTACTTCTACTTCCCTATACAATCTAGTCTAGGGATTGAAATAATTTTCTATTTTTTTCCATTTATTGAAAAGAGATTATTTCCTCATACAATATATTCTGATTACAGTTTCTCTTCCCTCTACTCTTGCCAGTTCTTCCCCACCTCCCTTCCAGTTTATATCCACTCTCTATCTCTCATTAAAAAAGAACAGGTTTCTAGGAGATAACAACAAAGCACAGCAAAAAAAAAAAAAACAAAACCATATAGTAAGATAAAGTAAACATTGTCACATTGAAGGTGGACCCTTAATTTTTATTCATTCACATAATTCTTTCTTTTAGTTTTTGAGTAAGTTTATTTACTTTCAAAGAGATTTTTAATCAAGAATTATTTGTAATTTCACGATCTGTTTTCTGTGTGTCTTATAGTTTTGCATCCTTTGATTCTTTGTTTGACCTTTTGGTTCTAACTCAGCTGATTTGTTGACGATATATTTTTGTTTATTTTTTATTTGTGTATGTTTTAGAGATGTTTTACATGTGGGATTATATATAATGTTCTTTAAAAAGTCCATCTCAAGTTGAAAGTAACTTAAGTTTAATTGCATTTGAATTCTATACCTTTGCAATGCCACTGTGCCCAAATTATGTAACTGACATTGACAAACATTTTTATATACTATATATCAACTGAGATAAAGTCATAACTATTTTAAGACATCTACATTAAGAATTCTTTAGGAAATGAGAATAGAACAAACTTAGTTCATTTTTATTTTCAACTTGATTGGACTTAAGAAAACATAGGACATAAGTGAAGCACATCACAAGGTATATTTCTGACAATCTCATGAGATCATTTAACCAATGATTTAATGAATGGATTACATTTTGACAAAGACATAACATTATGGCATTACTGAGATATTGAAAAAGGCAGGTAGTGGGGTCCAGTTGGAGAAAGTATGTCAGGGGGTTATTTTTGCAAAGAAATTTACTGTTCTAGCTGATTCCTATATTTCCTTTGCCTCTGATTCCTGGCAGCCGTGATATGAAGCACTATCCTCTACTGCACCCTTTTTGCCATGATGAATATAAGTGCCTAAGATTGCTTTTCTTGGGGATTTATTCACAAAAATACAAAAGACTAATACAACTATATGCCAAAAATTAAAATAATAATTTTTTATTGTGTTATAGATTTATTAGTAATTGAGATATTTACATTTCCATGGCTTTATAACCTTATATTTAAATATGCTTATTTAAATATTTAAAGTAAGATTAATAAATTTCATTATTGAAGTAAATATGTTATATTTATTTTTATTTTTTTCTTTCATTTTAGTTTCTATGACTCTTACTCATTTATCATATAGAAGGTCTATAAGAACTAAAAAACTTCTTTTTCTAGGGTCTAGCCTGCAAAGTGAGTCTTTACCCCTCATCAAGGAAATTTCTCTTTTCAACAGAGACAAACTACTACAGAAATCTACAAACAACCCTATTAAAACGCTGAGCTGTGGGCACCATTTCCAATGGATAAGTCTACAAAACACTCTTGTACCTATGGCTCAGGGAACATTGAAGAAGAGGGAGCAAAAGATTGTGAGATCTAGAAGATCAAGAAGTTTGTTGTGAGATTGTGCTCCTAGTATTGTTAGAAACTACACCCATAAAGCCTCACAAAAAAAGACTACCCAAGCATGAGCTTTGCAAGGACAACAGCAATAGACAAGTCAAAGTGGACAGAGAAATGCCCATGAGATCTCAACCTTACAGAAATAACTACAGTTAACTACCAAATATTAAGAGTAGAAAACTAATCTTCTCTAGAGCAGAACACAATTGGTGGTCCAATACCAAACACTAAGCCCAGAAAACATGCATACAAGTCACTTTATGTGGACTGAAGAGGTTATATTTAGAAATAACAGTAAGGAGATATATATGGGAGGGTTTGAAGGGAGGAAAGATGAGGAATAAATGTTATTATTATCCTAAATTTTAAAAAGTTAGAGTAAAATAAAAACTTAAAAAGTGAAAATTATAAAACTTACAAACATCTGCATAGCATAGCTTTTCCTTATATGTTAATGAGGTAGAATTTGTGAGAACTTGTTTGGGACTCAAAGAAAGAAATTACCTTTGGATATACTGTGAGATCCTAATTATAAAAACTCCATAGACAGGTGGCTTCTACAGAAATCAAGCCATTTTATAAAGAGGCACTTTCAGACCAGTGTTATCTCATGTTCTATCAGCAGACACAATTCTAAACACAGGTAATGCTTTTCAAAGCTTGACTCTTGATAATTCCTGAATATCTAATGTGGATTGTTGTTTTTTATTTTTATGCACATTCCATAACAACTCATTTTAAAATATTTAAGAAGCATTTTGGATTTCTGATTCATAAAAAAGGAAGGAATAAGTACTATACACGTATAGAAAATGATTCTATACTATTATTTTATTTATTTTTTTCTTATTAAAAATTTCCACCTCCTCCCATTTTCCTCCCCGTTCCCCCAATTCCCCTCCCTGTCCAGTCCAAAGAGCAGTCAGGGTTCCTGCCCTGTGGGAAGTCCAAGGTCCCCCCCCATCCAGGTCTAAGAAGGTGAGCATCCAAACAGAGTAGGCTCCCAAAAAGCCAGTATATGCAGTAGGATCAAAACTCAGTGCCATTGTCCTTGACTTCTCAGTCAGCCCTCATTTTCCCCCATGTTCAGAGAGTCAGGTTTATCCCATGATTTTTCAGACCCAGGCCAGATGGCCTTGGTGAGCTCCCAATAGATCAGCCCCACTGTCTCAGTGGGTGGGTGCACCCCTCGCGGTCCTGAATTCTTTGCTCATGATCTCCCTCCTTCTGCTCCTCATTTGGACTTTGGGAGCTCAGTCCAGTGCTCCAATGTGGGTCACTGTCTCTATCACCATCCATTGCCAGATGAAGCTTATGGTATGTACTCACTCATAAGTGGATTCTAGCCATAAATAAAAGGCATTGAGCCTATAATTCATGATCCTAGAGAAGCTAAATAAGAAGGTGAACCCAAAGAAAAACATATAGTTATCCTCCTCTATATTGGAAGTAGACAAGATTGCCAGGCAAAAATTGGAAACTTGGGGGTAGGGGTGGGGTGGTGTAGTGATGGGGCAAGCAGGCCTGCTTTTCTTCCTTCCTGGCTCCCTCATGGTTAGCTTTACACCCGAAATAACAACACACAAACTATATTCTTTTAAATACTGCCTGGCCCGTTAGTTCTAGCCTCTTATTGGCTAACTCTCACATCTTGACTAACCCATTTCTAATAATCTGTGTAGCACCACAAGGTGATGGCTTACCAGGGAAGATTCAGCATGTCTGACCTGGTGGCTGGTTCCATGGCATTTACCTCACTTCTCTTCTTCCCAGCATTCTCTTCTGTCTACTCCACCCACCTATATTCTGACATATCAGGTCAAACAGCTTCTTTATTAATTAACCAATGAAAACAACAGATAGACAGATGACCCTCCTCCATCAGGGCAGAGGTAAGGGGAGATGGGAAGAGAAAAGTGAGAAGGGGAGGATGGGGAAAGCTTGAGAGAATGGAAGAGTTGGGATGGAGGAAGGGTGGACATGGGAGAAGTATATATCATAATTAAGGGAACCATTTTAGGGTTGACAAAAGAGTTGACTCTAGAGGGGTTCCCAGGTGTCCATGGAGATGTCCCCAGCTAGTTCCTTGGGCAGCTGAGGAGAGGGAGCCTTAAATGGCCCTATCCTATAGTCATACTGATGAATATCTTGCATATACCATTATTTTAATCCCTTAGGAAATTAACTCCAAGCACACTTGTTATAAAATTTACTTAAAACGAAATTCTGCACTGTTGTCCTTGTCTGAATTTGTCTTGCTTGCATGAGAATATTTGTATTTCTACTTGTTATTGATAATTGAACCAAGCTAGTAGAACTGAGAACATGGTGACCTTATGAAATAATGTACACCTAAGTGTGCTAAGATTTTCCAGAGTAATTTTGAATATCATCTGTAAAGCAAAAATATTACTCAAATCGTTTTAATTTTTAAAAGTCATTGAACTGATATCTGGCCATAAGACATAAAGAAGAAGTTCGGTTGTTTGACTGGTTTTTAATGTTACTGCCTAGGCTCATTTTTTATAGTTAAATTGGTGCATCTTCAGTTTGATTTGCTGCAGTCTTATTTGTAGTAACTTAACAACTTCCAAAAACAACGTAGAAGTTGTAAATTGCATACATTTTTATGCAATTTTAGTACTATTTTTTAAAATATCTTGTCATAAAGTTTATTAATATTATTCCATTGTTCATGATTTATGAGGCATCAATTAAAATTTTTAAATTGTTTTTGCTGTGTTTGCACATGTATACATTTGTGTATGAGTCAATGTATACATAGGTGTCAAGGCAAACCTGTGGAGGTCAGTACAACTCTTTTTATTTTTTTAAACAAACATGAAAAGCTAGGGTACCAAGGAGACACAGAGGTAGGTATGTGGAAATGTTCAGAAGGAAATTTCCATGAAGGAACTTAAGTCACTATGAGCAGTTCTGTTGTAGGAAGCTGCTAATAAGTTCCCGGCCACCCTGACTGCCGAAATAGCCACACAAAACTGTATTAATTAAATCACTGGTTGTCCAATAACTTAAACATATTGCTAGCTAATTCTTACATCTAGAATTAACCCATCTCCATTATTTTATATTTTACCACAAGGTTCGTGGCCTATTGGCAAAGTTACAGCATATCTGTCTCTGGCAGTGGCTTCATGGCTTCTCACTGACACTGCCTCCTTTCTCCTAGCATCCTGATTTTCCCTGCCTAGCTTTGCTCTACCCTATCACAGGTCCAAAACAGCTTCTTTATTAACCAATGGTATTCACAACATACAGAGGGGAATCCTCCATCACCTCTCCTTTTCTGTTTAAATAAAAAGGAAGTTTTTAACTTTAACATAGTAAAATTACATAAAGTAGATTTCAAGTACGAATTACAGTTACAAGATTTATATCTATTTTATCTTTTATAATAACTAAGGAAAACTATAACTATATATTCTTCAACTCCATCAAAGACTCTTTTTATTTTTTTAAGCAATAGTACTTTACATACAATTTGCAGCTCCCTCTCTCTCCATTCCACCTGTTTCCCCTTCTTTCTACCAACCCACACTCCACCTACTCCTTAGAGAGGGTGAGACCTCCCAAGGGGATTTAACAAAGTCACTTGACTTTGTTAAAAAGTGATTTAACAAACATCACTTGAGGCAGGACCAAGGCACTTCTCCCTGTATCTAGGCATAGCAAGGTATCCCTTCATAGGGCTCCAAAGAGCCAGTTCATGAACTAGGGATAAACATTGGTTCTACTGTTAGTGGTCTCACAAACTGCCCAAGCCACACAACTATCACCCACATTCAGAGGGCTTAGTTCAGATGCAGGTTCCCTAGCTGTCAGTCCAGAATCAGTGAGTTCCCACTTGCTCAGGTCAGTTTCTGTTGGTTTCCCCATCATGGTCTTGACGCTTTTGCTCATAATATCACTCCTTCCTTCCTGTGACTGGACTCCACGAATTCAGTCCTGTGCTTAGTTGTGGGTTTCTGCATCTGCTTCCATCAGTTACTGGATGAAGGTTCTATGATGACAATTAAGGATGTCATCAATCTGATTACAGGAGAAGGGCAGTTAAGGTACCCTCTCCATTATTGCTTGGATTTTTCACTTTTCACTGTGGTCATATTTGTAGATTCCTGGGATTTCCACTGGTGTCTGCCTGGTTTATCACTAACCACATAATAACTCCCTCTTTCAAGGTATCTTTTTAATGGCTCCCCTTCTCTGTCTTTCACCCAACTCAAACTTCTCAGTCTTTCATGTTCTTCTCCCAGCTCCCCTTCTCCCCTTATCATTCCCTACCACTCTTCCTCCTCCCCTCACACTGCCAATTCACTAAGGAGATCTTGACTACTTCCTTTTCCCAGAGTATTCATGTATATCTCTCTTAGGGTTTTTCCTTGTTTCCTGTTTTCTCTGGAATTATGTGCTGTAGGCTGGCTATCCTTTGTTTTATGTCTAATATCCACTTATTCATGAGTGCATACCATATTTGTCTTTCTGTATCTGGGTTATTTCACTCACGATGGCTTTTCTTATTTCCATCCGTTTGCCTGCCAATTTCAAGATGTCATTATTTTTATTGCTGAGTAGTACTCCATTGTGTAAATGTACCATATTTTCTTTATCTTTTCTTTGGTTAAGGAGCATCTAGGTTGCTTCCAGTTCTGGCTATTACAAATAATGCTACCATAAACATAGGTGGGCAAACATCCTCTTAGTATGAGTGTGCATCCTTTGGGTATATGTACAAGAATGTTATTTCTGGGTCTTGAGATAGATTAAATCCAAATTTTCTCAGAAACTGCAATACTCAGAAACAACTCTTGAGAGTCAGTTCCTCACTACCACAGGTTCCGAAGATCCAATTCAGGTAGACAGGCTAGTGCAGTGAGAACTTTGAGCCACAGAACCATCTCACTCACCCAAAATTACTTTTTTTAGGTGTAATTATTTTTATATTCCCATCAAAGTTTTCCTTTCCCTCCTCTTCCATTTCCTTCTCACCACTCACCCACATCCGTTCCTTCTATTCTGTTTCTCTTCGGATGGATATCAGCCAGCCATCGCATATGAAGTTGCAGTAAGCCTAGCCACCTCCTCTTCTTTTAAGGCCAGATGAGGCAATCAGGTAGGAGGGATAAGTTCCAAAAGCATGCAACAGAGTAGGAGACAGTCCCTTATCTCAGTTAGGAGTCTCACAAGTAGAACAAGTTACACAACTGTAACATATTTTCAGAGGGTTTAGGTCAGTCCCATGTAGATTCCTTGGTTGTTGGTTCAATCTCTGTGAGCCCCTATGAACCCAGATTAGTTGAGTCTGTGGGATTTCTTGTGGTGTCCTTGACCCCAGTGGCTCCAACAATCTTTATTCTGCCTCTTCCACTGGATTCCTCAAGCTCCCTGACTAATGTTTGACTGTGGGTCTCTGCATTTCTTTCCATCAATTCCTGGGTAAAGCCTCTCTAAATACAGTTGGTCTAGGCATCAATCTATGTGTATAAAAGAATGTTGTTAGGAATCCTTTCATTGAATTTCTTTTGCCAGTCATGTGTGGTGGTTCTATCTTAGTTCTCTGTGGTATCCTGACTGGTTCCTGGCCCTCAAGGGTGTCTTTTCTCTCAGGGTATGGGCTCTAGCTTTGCCAGTCATTATCTCGTCACTCCCATAGTTTGAGCTCTACCATAGCTACTCTTAAGATACTGGTCTCTCATGTAGCTGATCCCATTGGTTAAGGTTTTTGTTGTTGTTTGAGACAGGATCTCTCTGTAGATTTGGAGCCTGTTCTAGAACTAGCTCTTGCATACCACTTTGACTTAGAACTCACAAAGATCTTCCTGGCTCTGCCTCCCGAGTGCTAGGATTAAAGGCATGCATCACCACTGCCCACTTGGTTAAATTATTTGTATAATTATAAAAAACATGAAGTTTTAAAACAAAGAAAGACAAAAAACTGAAGCGGTAGTACATAGTGTGCTAAAAAATAACACCCCATATTCCTGCTTTAAGTGGAGCTATACACTTTGCTTTGGATGAGTTGTTTTGCAGCTTGATTTACTTTCTATGTCAGAGGCATGCATTTTGAAGACTTGCTTCTTTAAATGTATGACATCATTTGCCGTTGGCACTGTTACTTTACTTGAATTTTGGTTTATCATTTTATGCAACATCACTCATGCAAGAAGCAAGTAATTAAGGCTGCATAGCAGTGTTACCTAACAGCTTTGAGCACATGGAGGACTTTGACCTTGGTTTCTAGTATGTTTCTCACAAAAAGACCTGGAGTTACTTTGAGAAATATAGGTTGAATCAGAGAATATCCAATATAAACCTACAAAATTTAGTACCTTCAAAAAATTAAAACCAAAATACATGTAATCATGGTACATTGCAAAGGCATACTGAAGCCCACTGAAAGAGCTCCCAGTGGACAAACTAGGACAAGGTCAGCAGCAACATCAAGTAGTGTAATGAATATACACAAGTTCATACTGATAAATGACTTCGTGGAGAAATGTAAGTCCACACTTTCTAAGGTAAACTGCACATAACCAAAGTATATGATGGAAATGGGGAAAATGAGCAATGTAATCTTGATACCTGCCAACAGTAGCAACTATTGGTCATCAGTCAACAGCTGAATGTGTGCTAGATAAGAAGGATATTTAATTTTCTCCAAATATATAAAGATTATTATATAAAGATCAGGTAAATGCCAGTTAAAGTCTGTTGTACAAAATACCTTATCACCCTGCCCTAAAACTCAAAGGCAATGAAAAACAAAAATCTAAAACTCAAAGCCGAGGACAACATTGAGATACCACCAGTGTGACCATTAGAATGGGTTCTTGATATGAATTTTAAAAATAGTCAGTGAAAATAATTATGATCAAAATGTTCAAGAATTTTTTTTCAGTTGGATAGGTTATTAAATGATTGGTGAGTGGCCATCCAAATTACCTGATCAGAGTTCTGCTATATAAGTGAACATTAATCTTTAAGAGCTCTTTTATTAAAATTCTGTCATACATGACATCCTTCAAGATGTGCTGGGGTAATGGCAGCTCAGAACTTGGGGGAGTGGCCAACTAATGACTGGTTCAACTTGAGACCCAAGAGTCAAAAAAGAGGCCATGCCAGACATTGCCTAGATAGCAAGTAACTGGAGACTGGATAGCCCAGAGATATAGGATAGAACAAAACACGACTGATAAAAAAATAATGAAAGGAAAAAATGTAATTAATGGTAAGTTAGTCAGAAAAATGTCTCTATCAAACTAGATGTCCCTCAACTGAAGAATAGATAAAGAAAATGTGGCACATTTACACATTAGAGTACTACTCAGCAGTAAAAACACAATGACATCTTGAAATTTACATGCAAATGGATGGAACTAAAAAAAAAATCCTGAGTGAGGTAAACCACACGCAGAGATATGAACATGGTGTACATTCACTCATAAGTGGATATTGAACCTATAGTTCATGATCACAGAAAAGCTACGTAACAAGGTGAACTCTAGGAAAAACATACATAGATTCACCTAGAAAGGGGAAGTAGACAAAATTGCCTGACAAAATTGGGAGCATGGAAGTAAGGGGAGTAGGGAGGACAGAAGGGGAAGACTAGGGGAGAATGGGAGGGGGAAGGAGGAAGGAGAACTTGAGAGAACTGAACAGTATAGATGAAGGAAGGCCAGAGATAAGAGCAAGGAAAGACAAATTTTGATTGAGGGAGCCATTATGGGACTAGCAAGAAACCTGGCACTAGAGAAAGTCCCAGGAATCCACAAGGTTGACCAGAGCTAAGACCCTAAACAGTAGAGGAGAGGGTGCCTGAAATGACCTTGCCCTGTAGTCAGACTGATGAATATCTTAAATATCACCGTAGAACCTTCATCCAGCAGCTGATGGAAACAACAGCAGGGAGAGACCTGCATTGTAGCACTGGAATGAGCTCCCAAAGTCCATTTGAAGTGTGGGAGGAGTGAGAATATGAGCAAAGAGGTCAAGAACATGATGGGGACACCCACTGAAACAGTCTACCTGAGCTAATGGTAGTTCACCAACTCCAGCCAGAGTGGGAAGGAAACAGTAAAGTTCCAAACTAGTCCTTCTGAATGTGGTTGACAGTTGCATGACTGGGGGAGACTGTGGGGCCACTGGCACTGGCACCATGCTTTATCCCTACTGCTTATACTGTCTTTTTGGGAACCTATTCTCTTTGGCTGAATACCTTGCTCAGCCTAGGTATAGTAGAAATGGCCTTAGACCTTCCCCAAAGCAATGTGCCTTGCCCTCTCCGAGAAGTGAATGGGGGATGGTGTGAGGATTGTGTGGAAGGAATGGTAGGAGAGGAGGGAGTAGGAACTGGGATTGGTGTGTAAAATGAAAAGAGAGAGTTTGTTTTCTCTTTTTAAAATAACGTGCAAAAAAAAGAAAAATGTTTCCATGACATTGAAGCAGAGAAATAACATTTCAAAAAAAAATGCTTCCATGGCATTGAAATAGAGAACAATTATTTCAAAGGGCTGTAAAAATGTACTAGTCATTAAGAAGAAATGAATAAATAATATGTCTAAGAAAAATAAAACTTTTATGAATTAAAGGGTATCATTAAAATGCTAAATGGAAGGTTATATAAACAAGTGTGTACCCAATTCCAGTATTGTAATAATAACTATATAAGAACTGTTACAAATCAGTAAAATGAAATCAAATAAGTATGGGCAAAAAACAACAATATCTAAGAGTATATCTAAATAGTTAACAGTCATAAATATGTTTAATTTTTCAGTGTTGGGTAAACACAAAGAAAATCTAAGGAGTGATAATACTGAAATCCATTTAATGTGCTGGTTTGTAATAATCCATCAAACCATAAACTTCATATTTATATATTTTCACTTTGGACAGACACTTATATAAAAAACTATCAAAATAGCAGATGGAGGAATTCCAGCTAAAATTAAGAATGTATTTAAAAACACAAAGAAATATGATCCTCAATAAAATAACTTTCAAATAGAGTTTGAAAAGAGGTGCTTTCTGTAGGCAAATATAACTGTTCCAGAAGCATTAGGTTATTAAATATAAATCCAGTCCCAGGCTTGGGCAACCTCCCTCTGATCTGTTGGCGATGTCATAACAGTAGACACAATTGTCATTATTTTCACTGCCCATCCGAAACTAAATGTTAAGATCCTTTGTGATTGTTGTAAGTCTTGATCACAGGACAAAAACAAATCTATCTGCAACTGGGATGGAAGTTCCCTGTTGGCTCTCGCTTATAACAACAGAAGCTGCTGTGCTACATGGCAATAAAAAAGGCAATCCATTTCATAGAGTGAAGAGAAACATGGAGGAGGCTTGAGTGAGGAAAGAGCAAGTAAAGGGGAAAAGACGTCATTACAATTTAATTTAAAAAAATAGGTACAACAAGATGTTAACAGGTTTTTACTTTGGACTTTAGAAATTCTTAAAAAGAGCAGGTTATCAATCTATTAAAATCTTTCATCATCATATTAATGTTTTTACAAAAGAGGATGGAACTTTCCCAGGTATTGCTTAACATGCATATCACATCATATTACCTAGAACATCAAAACAATCATGAATAGTTATTTCAAATTTTTACACATTGTAAATTAGTCCATTCAATATCCTCATTTCAATGCTACATTATCATATACTAAGTTTACAATATGTATGTGTGTGGTGCATATGTATTTTTGTATTAATGTGTGCGTGCATAAGTGCATGCATGAATATGAAAGAGAGGGATGGATGTGGCATATCTTACTCTGTTAAACTCCATAGTCTCTCCTTGAACCTGGGGTTCATTGATTCAGCTAGCTTGTCTGAACAGTCTACAGGGAGCTACTTAGCACAACTGCTGTTTTCATGGACTACTCTCTTGCAGCTGACTTAGTTAAGTTTCACTACTGCTACTGCTGTTGATTCTTTCCCTGAAACTAGAGTCACTAATTGCAATTATCCTCCTGGATATTGGAAGTAGACAAGATTACCAGGCAAAAATTGGGAACTTGGGGTAGGGTGGGATGGGGGTAAGGGGAAATGGGGAGAGAAAAGTGAGAAAAGGAGGATGGGGAGAGCTTGGGGGAATGGGATGGTTGGGATAAAGGAAGGGTGGATATGGGAGCAGGGAAGTATATATCTTAATTAAGGGAGCCATTTTAGGGTTGGCAAGAGACTTGGCTCTAGAGCGGTTCCCAGGTGTCCATAGAGATGCCCCCAGATAGTTCCTTGGGCAGCTGAGGAGAGAGAACTTGAAATGGCCCTATCCTATAGCCATACTGATGAATATCTTGCATATCACCATAGAACCTTCATCTGGCAATGGATGAAGCTAGAGACAGAGACCCACATTGGAGCACCGGACTGAGCTCCCAAGGTCCCAATGAGGAGCAGAAGGAGGGAGAACATGAGCAAGGAAGTCAGGACCGTGGGGGGTGCACAAACCCACTGAGACAGTGGGGCTGATCTATTGGGAGCTCACCAAGGCCAGCTGGACTGGGACTGAAAAGGCACGGGATAAAACGAGACTCTCTGAACATGGGGGACAATGAGGGCTGATGAGAAGCCAAGGACAATGGCACTGGGTATTGATCCTACTGCAATTACTGGCTTTGTGGGAGCCTACTCTGTTTGGATGCTCACCTTCCTAGACTTGGATGGAGCAGGGAGGACCTTGGACTTCCCACAGGGCAGGGAACCCTGACTGCTCTTCCGACTAGAGAGGGAGGGGTAGAGGAGTGGAGGGAGGGGGAGGGAAATGGGAGGCAGGGAGGAGGTGGAAATATTCTCAATATATATAAATTGTAGACTTCTGATGAGAACTAAGGACTGAGAACTCCAGGCCTTCTGCAGATCTTCACTTTCAGAATGGGACTGCTGAGGCAATTAGCCTCAGGGACAAAAACACTGGTAGGTACTCAGCCTCTTGGGAGTGAAATAGTTGTTCTTACTATTTTGAACTTATTGTCTACACTGACCTATATAAACTCATGCGTGTGTGTGTGTGTGTGTGTGTGTGTGTGTGTGTGCCCGCGCGCGCATGCGGACATATGTATAATTCTATTGGTTTCTCAAGAGAATTTAGACTCATGCAAAATATAGATATTAGCATTGGAATATCAATTGGTAATAGCATTTTGGGAACGTGTAATATCCTGTCCTCAATTCCCAAATCAACAAAAATATCTTTCTAGAATTAAAATAATTTTTATTAAGATGATTTCTATGCATCGAAACTGAATCATTTCTATAGCTTCATTGAAGTCCTATATATCACATATAAGTAAATATTTTTAAATTAATGAATGCTGAATGCTAGTAAAGAAGTCATTGAAATTATTTTGAAGCTTATACACAAGGTTTTAAAATACTACATTATATATTTACTTCAATATAAAAATAAACATACTATAATAATGGTATAATCAGGCTGCCCTTTGTAAGGCCAAAATATAAAGGCTAATGGGTTAATTTTCTTAAATGAGGACATTTCTTGAATGAACTTAAGTGAAATGTAAGAGAAATTATCATTACGAATCCTTCCATTATCTTTAATCACCAAGTAATTCGTAAAGTATGCATTGACCTTGATTCATATATAGTACAAGTAGCTAAGATAATAAAATGAAATGTTTTAAATACTTTTCAACCCTATATGCTAGCTATATAATGGTTTGTTTCACTATGTTTTTAAATATTCAAACAAAGAATCATTTCGTAAAAGATTCTTTTAAAGTCTATGAATATTAGATGAAAGTGAAAAATATTTCCCCAGTTCTATTCAAAGATTTTTCTTTTGGTTTTCTTTTTTAATGATTAAACATTTACCTGGGATAAGTGATGTATTATTAAAACTAGAAAACAAACAGGAACCACTTCAATAGCTCAAGTCTTCCAGTTTCCCCTTCAGGTCAGAGAGTAGGATCATTAAAATGTTAAACGAGACGCCTAGTTTAGATTTGTGAAGTGATGCTCTACTCTTGGATATCTGGAGAAATGAGCCTCCAAATTTGTAGTCAATCAATTCAATTCTTTACAGGTCACTTACAATATTTTTCAGACAATGGACTGTATAATAAAATATTTTCAGTACATCAAGGAGTTGGCATTGTTATTTAAGAATGGCACCTTTGTTGAGAGACCATACTGACATGATCATTTGATAAATAATAAAAATAATGAGCTACATGAGATATAATAAATTTCTGAGAAAATTAAATATCTTAAACCAATTTTCCTAGCTCAATTCATATATATATATATATATATATATATATATATATATATTTTTTTTTTTTTCTGGTGGTACATACCTTTATTTGTTTATTTATTTATTTATTGTTTGAGACAGGGTTTCTCTGTAGCTTTGAAACCTGTCCTGAAATTAGCTCTTGTAGACGAGGCTGGCCTTGAACTCTCAGAGATCCACCTTTAATCCCAGCACTAAAGAGGCAGAGAGATGGACAGACCTCTACAAGTCAGACAGAGTTCCATGGTGAGATCCTATCTTTTTTTTAATTTTTTATTTATTTATTTATTAAAGATTTCTGTCTCTTCCCCGCCACCGCCTCCCATTTCCCTCCCCCTCCCCCAATCAATTCCCCCCCCCCCCTGTCAGTCCAAAGAGCAATCAGGGTTCCCTGCCCTGTGGGAAGTCCAAGGACCGCCCACCTCCATGCAGGTCTAGTAAGGTGAACATACAAACTGCCTAGGCTCTCCCAAAGCCAGTACGTGCAGTAGGATCAAAAACCCATTGCCATTGTTCTTGAGTTCTCAGTAGTCCTCATTGTCCGCTATGTTCAGGGAGTCCGGTTTTATCCCATGCTTTTTCAGACCCAGGCCAGCTGGCCTTGGTGAGTTCCCGATAGAACATCCCCATTGTCTCAGTGTGTGGGTGTACCCCTCGCGGTCCTGAGTTCCTTGCTCCTGCTCTCTCTCCTTCTGCTCCTGTTTTGGACCTTGTGATTTATGTCCGGTGCTCCAATGTGGGTCTCTGTCTCTGTCTCCTTTCATCGCCTGATGAAGGTTAATATTCAGGAGGATGCCTATATGTTTTTCTTTGGGTTCTCCTTATTTAGCTTCTCTAGGATCACTAATTATAGGCTCAATGTCCTTTGTTTATGGCTAGAAACCAAATATGAGTGAGTACATCCCATGCTCCTCTTTTTGGGTCTGGCTTACCTCACTCAGGATAGTGTTTTCTATTTCCATCCATTTGCATGCAAAATTCAAGAAGGCCTTGTATTTTACTGCTGAGTAGTACTCTAATATGTATATATTCCATACTTTCTTCATCCATTCTTCCATTGAAGGGCATCTAGGTTGATTGCAGGTTCTGACTATTACAAATAATGCTGTTATTAACATAGTTGAGCATAGACTTTTGTTGTATGATCGGGCATTTCTTGGGTATATTCCCAAGAGTGGTATTGCTGGGTCCAGGGGTAGGTTGATCCCGAATTTCCTGAGAAACCGCCACACTGCTTACCAAAGTGGTTGCACAAGTTTGCATTCCCACCAGCAATGGATGAGTGTACCCCTTTCTCCACAACCTCTCCAGCAAAGGCTATCATTGGTGTTTTTTATTTTAGCCATTCTGACAGGTGTAATATGGTATCTTAAAGTTGTCTTGATGTGCATTTCCCTGATCGCTAAGGAAGTTGAGCATGACTTTAAGTGTCTTTTGGCCATTTGAAGTTCTTCTGTTGAGAATTCTCTGTTCAGATCAGTGCCCATTTCATAATTGGGTTGATTAGCCTTTTACGGTCTAGTTTCTTGAGTCCTTTATATATTTTAGAGATCAGACCTTTGTCAGTTCCGGGGTTGGTGAAGATCTTCTCCCAGTCAGTGGGTTGCCTTTTTGTCTTAGTGATAGTGTCCTTTGCTTTACAGAAGCTTCTCAGTCTCAGGAGGTCCCATTTATTCAATGAGGCCCTCAATGTTTGTGCTGCTGGGGTTATACGTAGGAAGTGGTCTCCTGTGCCCTAGCTCCAATTTTCCTAGCTCAATTCATAAATAAATATTTTGATAACCTTCAGATATTTCTGCCTAATGGTCACCCTACATGTGCATAAATATATATATACTCCAATATTAAATTCATTTTCTATTTGAAAACCTTTGAGGATTTGGAAATATTATTTTATGTTGAAATCAAATTTATTTCATGTTTTTCCTTACTGAGCTTGATTCTATTCTTTAGATAAAAGTAGGACAGTTTGAATCCTTATTCCATATTATAGCTTTCTAAATATATAAAGAACTGTCCTGTTCAACTATTACATGACACTATGAAGACTTCACATTTTCATTGATTTTTTTGCTCAACTCATAATGGATTACCTTCCCTTTAAGAATAGAGTTTATAAATGTAAAGATGTATATACTTGTTCATCAGAACAAAGTAATACAGGATTTAGTAAATATTATAATAAAGGTTTTTTTTTTAATTCCTCAGGTAATATTTTATATTACATTAGGTTTTCTAACCAGTTTCTTTTTGACTCAAATCGTAATGACCTTTGATTATAATGAGTAAATCTGTTAGAGGTTGGCAAAGCCATGTCTAGGAGATCTCTTTAGTCACATACTGTTCAAATAGCATTTTGTTTTATGAATTAAATGATAATTAACATTTTGCATTTTCCTCTTCTGTTAGTTATCTTTTAATTACCATAATGAAATACTATCATCCAAGACAACCAAAGTATGAGCTCCTTTAGGTTTGTGGTTCCAGGGGAGCCCATAAAGGATAGGAAAGCAAGGCCAAAGCTGTCTGGCAAAAAAACTTGGTCAGTCACATTTTGACAACACTACAGGAAGCCAAGACAACAAAGCAGAAGCTATGCACCATTAAAAGACTACTCCTAGCAGTGTATTTTCCTCTACAAACCTCTAAGTTCTAAAAGCTCCATAACCTCCATAAACAGAGACAGACTGGGGACCAAGTGTCTAAGCACATAAACCTAAGAAGAACATTTTTTATCCAAATCACAACACCTGGGAAATATTCACCTTTAAATTCTCTTTTCTGTGCTTCGTAATTAGCACATTTAACTATTAGTTACATTTCTCACATTTATGTGTTTCCTTATCTGATTTATTGATTAAAAACAATGTTTCATAATGTAACTACTTTGTGTTCCTCTTTATAATTCTGACTTCAAAAAGTAACTACAAGAACACAAGTCAGAAAACACTGGCTTTGAATTTTGTTTTGAAATAACTAAATACACTTTGACCCAAATGATTTCTTGGATTTGAGTTATTAAAATGTTGCATGTTTTGCCTCTTACACTGGATTGATTAGTACAAAATGACAAATTATTCATGAAAGAACTCTAAAGAAAATAAAATGTTTCATATAAACATGAGGTATTGTTATTTATGCTTTTTTCATATACACCAACCAGTCATACTGATTTATTTGCAAATGAAATGATGAATTCTTTAGCATTATGTAGCCAGACAATTTATAATAGCTTATAAGACATAGCACAGTGTACTAAAATGTATAAGTCCTTCTAAATAAATTCTTTTCAAAGTCAATGACACATGGATATCAGGGCACAGAAAAAGGATGACAGAAATGATTAATTCTTGCAAAACAGGCATACTATGCTGACAAAGTAATAGGAAATTAGCATTTTTATGCTTCCCTCATATTTTCAATTTTGTGATTTCTCTTTCATTCAAAAGTTCTCTTTCATTCATATTTTTAATGAATGAGATGCCATCCATCATTTTGATTATTGAAATAAAATTTATTATGATTACATATTTGAAATGTATACTTTGATTTGAATTCCTAATTTTAATACATTCTTAGTTTCTTTGTCCAGTTCACATTTAAGTAGCAATATAAGATAAAAAACTTAGAATGAGACATTGAAAATGCATTGAGTTTGGAGCTGTTTTAAAATATAAAGATATTATGAACTTCTACAAATCATTGTTTGTATAAGAATGTGCATTGGATATTTATAAGCATATATTTGGGATTTGCATTTGAAAATTGGTCATTTCATGATTGTTTCTATGTGCAAGGACATCAATTCTATCCATATACAAATATTAGAATCATTTGAAAAACAATTCCCAAATGCAGGACTATATAACAATTGCCATTACTGGAAACACAAGCAGCACAAGTCAAGATGTGTACCAAGCAAAGAGATTTAGGAGGGGCTAGGGAATCGCACAGTAAAAAAGGAAGAACTGGGCAGCTTAGATCAGACAAGAGAAGCACATGGCTGTGATTAAAAAAAATAGAAGTTTGCCTCAGAATCCTGACTGCTTTCTGCTGGACAGGAAATATACAAGTTTGGAGGAGAAGTATGAGTCCACTTACAAAGTGTTTCCAAAAGAGGATTAATGGTATAATTTATTCTACCAAAAAACTAATAACCAAATCTGTTATTGATTAAGTTACCAAAAAGTAAAACTGCCTCTGTAAAACACACACACCCAACAAACACACACACACACACACACACACACACACACACACACCTATAAAGGAAGCAAAATTCAGTGGCTAAGACAAGACTAGAATGATGTTTTTTATGTAGACATAACCCCTAAAAGACTGCTTCCCACGGTGATCAGAGAAACCCCCTCTGGACTAGAGAGAAGGCTCAGGAGCATGCATATTCATCTTACAGAGGACCTGAGATGCATTTCCAGCACAACCACAACAGGTGGCTCACAACTGCCTGCAGCTCCAGTTCGAGAAGATCCAGTGCCCCTCTTTGGTCTCCTCAGACACCTACACTCATATATAACACCCCGTCAAATACCCATAATTAAAAACAACACATATGTTTTTAAAATAAATAAATAGCTAACATGTGTTGAAACCGTGAAGTCACCCAGTTAGCAAATATGTTTATTGCTTATCAACTGCATGCTTAAATTAATCTCTATTCTTTTTTGGTTTCGATTCAAAGTAAATGTCTTCCAGCTGTCAGATGATCAGCTGTTGAAAGCATCTGCTACGAAGCCTAATAACTGGAGTTCAAGCCTGGAACCCACATGATAGAAAAAAGAACTAAAATTCTCACTACACTTTAGTTCCTGGAGTTGCTATCATGTTTCTTCCTGTGTGTTGACTGATTTTATGACTGATTTTCCCTGGAGGGAATCCATTAACTGTAGTATGATCACTTGACCCCACAATCTCCCTGACCCTTTATAGCATGTATTAGATCATGTCAAGTACTCACAAATAGAAGGGGGAAAGTATGTGAATTAATCATTCATGAAGCATATTAAAGCACATGTATACATTATCAAGGGAAAGCACTAAGTTTAATTGACAGTGGGGTGGTCTAGGTATACTTCAGGTCGTGAGAAGAGCGCCTCAAAAAAGACTGGTTGTATTGGTTCTCCAATATTAGATCTATGACTTGCAGAAGCACTGATGCCAGAATCTTCTATTTAATATCCTATCAAATGTCTCCATAACTAAAATATCAGATAAGTCTCTTAGAATAGATTATTTACATAAAATGAATTTGACAATAATGGAATTTTATCTGTGCTTTGTCTTCATTATAAGTTGTAGATATCTTATGGTACCAACTAGAGACAAGAGGTTTCACCATTAAAGATACATATTTTGTTTAAAATGTAAGGACTAAGGGAAATATTATGTAATTACATTATAATTCCCCAAATAATTAAATATTTTTAATTCTTTCCCTAATCTTTGATTGTTCACAGTTAGCCATTTGTGCTTTCTGTTGATTAATAACAGTCAGCCATTTATGACAGTTGTTAGCAACTTTTCACAGTTGTATAACAATTGTTTACCCTGTCAATTGTTAGCAACCATTCAGGGTTGTTAGCCATTGGTTACTCTGTTCTCACTACTATACTTGACTAGTCTTTAAAAAAATAAAAAAAAAGAGTTTGGAAGCATTTTTATGATATAATAAGAAAATGTCTCATTAAACTCAATCATGGGTTTCTATAGGCTTACCTTGTTTTTTAAGGAGCAAGATAATTGCATTGCAAATTAGAATATGTTGATTAATCAACTCTATAAAAACAATGGAAAGGATCCTGCTTTGTGGAAAATAACACTGGAAATTTGATTTTGGTATACATGTTGCAGGAAATCTTCCATTTTGCTATGAACATTTGGTGCTCAACACTTCAAATCATATAGTAAAAGAAAATCACATTGTTCATTGGTCTGTTATTTCATTCACTGAGCCGTGGGAGCAGAGACAGTTTCCAAAAGACAATTCTGTGAATTCAGATTTCAAAATCTGAGAAAATGTAATCTAACGCAGCCTCTGGGCTCCTTCAAAAAAATCTATTTGTATAATTTATTGGTGGTAGTGAGAGTTTGAAAGCAGAATAAGAATATTTTCTTAAATTGAGGTTGCTTTTATATATCTCCCACTGTAGGAGAAAAATACATCCTTCATGTACAAAATGAAAATAACATTTCTAACACTTGACATTGATTTGGTACATTATAAATTGTGAAAATTGAAATGTAATTGAATATGTATGCATGCTAATTTACCAAGACCATACAGATAAATTAAAACTTTTTTGCAACATGCATTCAGCTACCAACAAATGAAAATATTACAAAGGTCCTGTTTGACAATGGATATGAATGCTCATTTATCTCATACAACAAATAAACATTTTTCTTACAATATTGAAGCATAGAAACTAGTGAAATATTCTTTAGTAATATGTATGTCTAACATGGCTTTAGTCAATATTGAATAAATATTTGTGATAGGTTATAGAAATTAAAAGAAAAGGTCCTACTATTTTTCACGGTTGGCATTAAAACCTGCAAACACTATACCATCAAATTATATCCCAACAGCTACATGCTAACCCGTAATGGCAACTGGTCTAAGACCAACTTTGTACAAATAACCTTTGTTAACAAGTGCCTTAAACACAGACATGCTAGTCTAATATATGTAAGGAGGATCTAGGGCAAAGAAGTTTGGATTTTGGTGTATTTTACCATTTTCTTCTCACTGGCCACTTTTTCAAAATGTCAAGATCACTAGTGAATGCTATGCACCAATTCTTTATAGGTTTGTTTAGTAGATACATTACACAATTACTCACACACAAACAAATTCATATCTTTGACCTTTTCTGATATATATTCTTCAATTATAACCCAGGCCTTATTCAACTCTTTGTCTACAGTGCTAAACACAGTATTTGTCAAAAAATAAGTGATCAAAAATTGGTTGGATGCTTTACCTTTGACACTGATATCCATCAACTTTAACACTAAATTAGTAACATGATTGCAAAAATACTTATCTTTCATTAGGATTAGTTGGTTGACTTATGACGTTACTATTATATATTTCTAAGATTTATTGAAGCTGGTCAAATGACTCATTAACAGGATCCAATTTCATTTTATCTACATGAATAAAAGAGGACAAAGAACTAGAAAACAGAAATACTGACTCTGAATACAGCAAAGTGAATATTCTAACATAAACAGAATATTTTTTTGTTATATTTGACAAACATAGGGCTATTTAAAATGAATCCCAATTAATAAATTTTGCTATATAAATAGATAAACTAGGATCAATGTATACAAAGAAAGTCTAGTTTAACAAAAATAAAATTTATATAAAATTTATTCAAATCAATAGAAAAGAAAGAATAAATTATCAAAGTAAGTTTACCAGCTTGAAAAAAAGTATTGTCATGTATTTTAATTTTATAACATTGAATTTGTATGTTAATGACTAAACACAAATATATGGTCTTTAATCCCATATAATCCTGCATTTATTACAGAAGTATTTGGGCAATGTTTTGTAATGACAAGAACAATACAATTGTGTGTGTGTGTGTGTGTGTGTGTGTGTGTGTACATATGTATAAATATATAGAGAAAAATAATAAAGACAAAGAAAAAATATAAATTTACAGAAAACAATGTCAATCAGAGGTTTATTCTTCCTTTAAGCAACCCAGCCTTAAAAATCACTAGGAAAAATACCTGTGATTTTTTAAAACATATCTGAAAAGCAGAGCAATACCATAGACTGTTCCATTTTTTGTTGTGAATTTCTGATTTGTAAGCAAGAAATTTGTCCACTGACATTACCATCAATAAAACTCTGGAAATTCTGGGAGAAATATAGAAAAGTTGCAAATTCAGGTGATTTAACATGCCTAAGTGATGGATGTACCAGGAAATCAAGGACATTTTAATTGTTACAAATTTGCTATAAGAAAAGTGAAAAAGAGAAATACTAAACCATAAATTATCACTTTGAAAATGGTTTCAGGGGCTGGAGAGATGGCTCAGTGGTTAAGAGCATTGCCTGCTCTTCCAAAGGTCCTGCATTCAATTTCCAGCAACCACATGGTGGCTCACAACCATCTGTAATAAGGTCTAGTGCCCTCTTCTGGCCTTTGGCATACACACAGATAGGCTATTGTATACATAATAAATAATAAATAAATAAATAAAAAAGAAAATGGTTTCAATACCTGATAGTCACAATATCTTTCCTTTCTCCAATGTCCACTTCATACAGGCTATTTCTTTTCAACTGAATTTTGTTTTCTTCCATGATAAGAGGCCTCAATCAAGGACAATTCTTCCAAAGCAGTGACAGGAAGATTTTGAAATGTTTATATATGGACAATATTTGAGCTAGTCTAACTTCATTCATAGACGCTGGTATCTTTTTTTCTTCAGCCACCTCTGAATAGAAGTTTGTTTTCATTTCAGATCACTTTGGTCTCAGACTCAGAAGCCCTGTGTTGGGATAAGGTGCCATGATTCATCTTGCATCCATGGATATATACCAAGAAGCTTCTCTGAGTTTTCAAACTTAGCCATTCTTTTCCAAACAAGTAAAGACTTAGGCTCTGGCCAAACACCTTGGGATTAATACCAGGAAACCAGTGGCTTACTGTAGCAATTTATATAGTCAAGAATATGGAAAGGAAGATTTGGATCTAAGGAAAAAAATTAACTTCCTGTGTTACTTGGATTCAAATTTTATTTGATTAGTTAAACCAATTTTATTAAGGAACTGATGTTACTATTTACTCCTAAAATGCAATTATGCCCTTTTTACATTTCCATATTCTATTTTGTTCATTTTACCCAAGTCTGTTCCCTACTCAGCATTTTCACAGCCATGACCACTGTCAAAATCAAACCACAGTTTCACTGGACTATAGTCTAGTGATTTCCAAATGAGTTTGGTCTACAAATCATTTAGTAACTTCTCAGGGCTTGGCATAAACATAAACTTATTTCTTCTCTTTTATGGAAATAGATTCTTTTCTCATATAATATATACTGAATAAAGTTTCCTCTCCTTTTTCTCCCAGTTCCTCCCCACACAGCTCCTCTCATCAGGGGTTCATCCCTATTCTATCATTAGAAAAGGACAAGCTTCAAAGAAATAACAACAAAAGATAACAAAACAAAATATAAATTAAAACAAGACCATCAAATTGAAGCTGTACAAGGCAAACCAAAAGAAAGAAATCCCAGGAGAAGGCACAAGAATCAGAGACACATTCATTTACACACTTAGGAATCCCATGAAAATACTAAATTGAAGAGTATAATGTGTGCACAGAGTACCTTATACAGACATGTGCAGGACATCTGCTTGCTTCTGTTCCTGTGAATTCATATGAGCTTTGCTCAGCTAATTTAGAGAACCTCACTCTCTTGGTGTCCTTCATCCCCTCTGGCTCTTTTACTCTTTGTACCTTCTCTTTCACGGGTTTCCCTGAGTTCTGAGGGAAGGAGTTTGATAGACACATTCCATTTAGAGCTGTGAGTTCCAAAGTCTCTCCTTCTCTGGATAATGTCTGACTGTGAGTCTCTGTTTTTGTTCCCATCAACTACAGGAAGAGACTTCTCTGATGATGTCTCTATAAGTCACTGATCTATGAGTATAAGAGAATTATCTTTAAGAGTCATTTTATCACTAGATTTTTTACGCCTAATAGTATTTAGTTTTACTCTAGGCATCTGGGATATCTAGTCTCTGGTTCTGTGTCCCCCAAGGAGTGTCAGGTATTGGTTCTTTCTCACAGAGGGGCCCTAAGTCTAATCATATGTTGTTTGGTTAGTCTCCAAGAGTTATCATTGCTCAAGCATATTTTGAAAGCAGGACAGCATTGCAGCCCCAAGGTTCTATATCTGGGTTAGTTTTTACATTTCTCTTTTGATAGCACGCAGAGTACCTTCTCATACCAAAGATGCTAGAACATGGGATTAAAGGTCTATATAGGCACCAGCTCGGCCTCTACATGTTTAATGAGTTGAGTGCTCTTTCAGCAATGTGGTCTTGCTGTCAGTTTGTGGAGAGCAATCTATTATGTTGGCAACAGTCTGGGTTATTTGGGGATTTTTCCACGCACTGCTTTGGCCAACAACTCAGTTGGATGTAGCCCAGTCCCAGTACAGAAAGTTTTGTTTGGTGACCACAGATGGCCACTTGGTACTATATTATTGTAAGAGGCTGCTTATTTGTTACTGGCTGCTCAGCTCCAAAATAACCACACAGAAGCTATATTAATTAAATTACTGCTTGGCCCATTAGTTCTAGCTTCTTATTGGCTAACTCTTACATATTAATTTAACACATTTCTATTAATCTGTGTATCACCTCGAGGTTGTGGCTTACTGAGTAAAGTTCCTGTGTCTGTTTCCAATGGGGCTAAATGGATTTTCGAGACTCTTCCTTCCTTCTCCCAGCATTCAGTTTAGTTTTCCCCATCTAGCCCTACTTTTTTGCTCTATCAGAGGCCAAGACAGTTTCTTTATTAACCAATGGTATTCACAACATACAGAGGGGAATCCCACAACACTATATACCTCCCATTATTTGGAGTCTTCATTAGGACATCTATCATATATTTTAGGAGCTTTCCATTGTACTGGATTTTCATAACAGTCTTCAATATCCCTCAATTCTAAATGACTCTTTCCATATTTCCTCCCTTAACCTATTTTGCCTTCTTATCCTCATCTTATCCTCATTTTCCCTTCCCCCTTCCCTCAGTCCACACATAAAATCAATTCTTTTTCCTCCTCCCAGGGAGATTCACATGCTCCCACATCTCTTCCTCTATACTTAACCTCTCAGGGTCTACAGATTGTAGTTTGGTTACATTTACTTAACACCAATTATTCAGATATAAGCAACTGCATATTTTATCGTCTGGGGTCTTGGTTACCTCACTCCATATGATTTTTTTTAGTTCCATTCATTTGCCTGTAAATTTTATATTATTGTTTTAACAGCTGAGTAATACTCCATTATGTGAATGTACCACATTTTCCATATCCACTATTTATTTGAGGGAAATCAAGTGTTTCCAGTTTCTGGAACATTTATTTAGTGGTAATAAATTCTCTTACTGTAATGCCTATACCCTCCATGGGCTGCCTCATGCCTTCATTTCCAATATTATCTTTGTACCCAGATTCCTTTCATTTTCTCTGTCCAGAGTCACATTAACTCATTCTCTCTCTCTCTCTCTCTCTCTCTCTCTCTCTCTCTCTCTCTCTCTGTGTGTGTGTGTGTGTGTGTGTATTTCATCTCATCTCTGGTTATATCTTCATAAGGAATATACAAATAATATATGAAAAATTATTCTGTAGCACACTTAACCATTATTTTTACTTACAACTTATGTGACTGTATTAGGTACTCTTCTAGTGCTATAATAAAACAACATGAGCAAAATTGACTTATAGAAGAAGTTTATTTTGGTTTGTGGATCCAGATGAGTGATAGTCTATCAAGGTGGATAAGCATGACAGCAAGCAGCAGGCATGTTTTCCAGAAAAAGAAACAAAGAGCCTATCTCCTCACTAGCAAGCAAAAAGCAGAGAGAAAAATCTGGAAATGGTGTCAGCCTTAAACTCTCAAGGCCCACCTACAGTGGTATGATTCTTTCAGCAAGGCTTCACCTCATAAATCTCCACAAAGTACATCACCAACTAGGAAACAAGGTTTGCAAAGCCTGAGTCTATAGAGGACATTTCTTCTTTATATCATCACAGTGTCCTTCTAATCTTAAATGCAGTGTCTTAAGGCAAGCCCCATTGACCCAATCTGTCCATTGCAGGTAGATAGTTTCACATATGCCTTCTTCACAACATCTGTCAAAAATTTGATATTGTTTCTTTGCATATATGTTTGACATTTTGTTATATCACCTCAGACTTTAAGTTTCCTAAAGTCAAAAGTTACGTCAATTATTTTTTCTGTCATTGTATCTTCAGACACTAGCGTATTATCTTGAAAATATCTCATGGATGGAAAGAAAAGCACTAGATGGTTATATGACCTTGGACCAGTAGTAGATTCCCTCTGTGAGGCAGGTTTTTATCTGTAAAGGCAAATGTGAAAATAAACTAGTCAAACTGGCTTTTTAATATATCAAAAGATACAGAGGCATTGTGGAGGTGGTGTAGTAAAGAAAACCATATCATTCTGAATGGTACTGTCAGAGAAGATACAATTTTCAGGGTCTCATTGAAGTCTATGAAGTTATTTAGCCATTAGTATGCATCAGGCTCTGTACCTGGTCCTTTTTTGCACTATCTCATTGGCGCATTTCGGTTGGAGGTTTACAGAGCCAGTCTGCTTAGTAAAACAGAGAAATCCCTCTCTCTCTCTCCCCTCTCTCTTTTCCTCCTCCTTCCCTCCTTCTGCCCCCTCTCTTTTTATGTCTGATAAATTAGAATGTGGTTTAAAATATTATGAAGATATTACACTATGTTCCAGTGATTAACATATACCCTAATAAAACCTGACAGCATTTCCTTCTGCATATAACTCATATCAGTGAACCTGGTTATGGACCATTGTTAATGTACTATTTCAGTGCTAAATTTAACTCCTATATAATTCTTCTTTTCCAAGTCATCTTAGTTAATGAATTAATTCCTTAAAATGTTTTTCAGGTCAGCCAATTCTCTATTCATTTTACAGATGAGGGAACAAAAACAATGAGATTTTCTTAATGTCATAGCTGAGTCACAAATGACTCAATATAATACACCTTGGGAATATAAACTTTTCTGAAGTCCTTTAAGGACATCTTACTCAGTTCAGTAGCTCACTGTCATAATCTCTGTGATTAGAAAGTAGCCATGCTCGCAACCTGAGTGAAAAGACTCAAGGTCAGACATGGTAGTCACAGGTACTGGACTTTTGCTCTTTTTAGAATTAGTTCTTAGTAGCAGTAATACAAGCTAAACCATAAAGCATTTTATGTAATATTAGTCACATTTATCTTTTATCTATGACTTAATAATGTTCACAGAAAACTCTTATTACATTGAAATGCAAAATTTCTCCAGCAACAAGGACGAATGCTATGGGGATATAAAATAGATGGCTAAACATGTCAGAGTCCATGTTTAGATTTAGTATTTTATTATTGTGAATTTTTATCTTTATATCACAATAACAGGAACAGGGACTTAGTTACATAAGTGATTTCTGTGTTATTTCTTATTTATACAAAAACAGATTGTGGTATGTTCAACATGCCTAAGGCATAGGGGTATTATTTCTCTGTCTCTGTTTCTTGGCTAACATTTCTCTCATCTGATCGAACAGGATACTACACTGTATTTTGTGGAAACATTATTCATAGTGCAATTGTTAGAGATCAGCTTTTGTTTTGTGGCTTCATATTGAGAAACACAACATAGATATAGCAGTTAAACATCAGGAATTGAAGTTTTTATTTTTTCAGATGCAATAGTTTTTCAAGAGTAAATGCTAGGCAAATCATATATCTATCTTTTAATAATAAGTTGTTATACAAATCAGTGACCATATAAAATCAAAATGGTAAAATACATATATCAAAGAAACAGTACCAGTCCCAGAAAAAAATGATTACAAAGACATTTAGAGAAGAAAATCCACACCTACTAAAGGAAAAATGGAAGTAAAAATCAGTTGGAATATGGCAACACAAAAGAGCATATTTTACTTCATTACCCCATCACTTTCATTAGCAAATGTATCATTTTAATTAAATTATTAAACTATTTAAAATATTTTTATGATTATAAAATCTTACTTTAAAATTCTTGTGATATAAAAAGTCAAAGTACACATTTTATTACCTTTTTTAGGGTGTTTTATTGATACAGGATTTCTCTTTGTAACAGTCCTGCTGGAGACCAGGCTTGCTTCGAACTCACTGAGATTTGCCTGCCTCTGCCTCCTTAATGCTGGGATTAATGGCATGTGCCACCAACGCTTGGCTTTATTTTTGAGATGATAATTTGATTATATCATTTCACCTTTCTTTTCCTCCCTCCAAACTCTCTTAAATATGCATCCTTGCTCTCCTTCAAATTCATGGCCTCTTTTCATTAATTTATTGTTACATGTATATATGAATGTGTTCTAATAACAATGTTTTATTTTAATATGAGGATTGAAAGTCAAAAAGCTTTACTATTGATAAACTAAGCAAGAAAACTGAAGCCTTTTTACAATCTAAGATATAGCCGTGTGCTGGGGAGTAGAGTTGGAAAGTATAATTTGAAAACAGAACCAGTAAGAACTCACTTTTATAATGGTCAACCCTGTAAAACAATTCTAAAGCCTTACAAGACAGGAACTTTTGCATACTAAAGGAAACTCATTATTAGTAAGAAACAATGGGATCAAGCACGCAGCCTATTTTTCTCTCCATTACAAAATATGTCTAGTAACCTAACATGACAGAATATGAATGACAAAAATAAGAAAGAGCCCGTAATAATGACCAGTATTGAAAATATAGTTATTTGACTTGACATGTTAGAATAAAAAGGAAGTATATATGTACACACAATTTTCAGACTATTTAGCACAAAGGTATTGATGTGTTCATACATGGGGATTTAGTACAAGGCTATATAAACATAAAACTACATGAAATAACCTCACTTGTTATCACAGAGACATGAAACATCATTTAGAATTGGGCATCTGTAATAGTCACCCAAGAAATAATTCTCTACCAGAGGAATAATGAAGCACAATTAATAAAAACTCAGAGAGAAATTGGTTTTCAACCTGAAGGTCAGAAAAGCAAAACAACCAGCCACTGGCTCTTATTTCTACCTTGGTCCCAAATGGCAATCCTGTCTCCAGGAATCTCAGAAGGAGACTGTATGTGAGATCTGTCTCCTCCTCTTAAATATTCCTCCCTAGTTCTGGGATTAAGGTGTGCACCACTACTGCCTGGTTTCTATGACAAACTAGTGTGGCTGCTGGAAACAAAGGTGTGTGCCATTGCTGCCTTGTCTGTAAGGCTGACCAGTGTAGTTGTTCTATTTTTCTGATCCTTGGGCAAGTTTTATTTATTGAAATACAAATGAAATGACACTATATATATGATGCATGTAATATCTATGTAAGTGCTGTGTGAGTGTGTATGTGTGTATATGGCTCTGTGTCTCGATATGCTGTAGGAATTTCTACAGCTAGTAGCCTTTAAGTTATCCGCTTACATGGGTATGGCCTCTTATACTATTTATGTAGATGTAACGCATACAGGATTCGGTTGCTGTTCTCCATTCCAGAAGAGAATGTTGATTTGTTAGTCTACCCCGAAATAAATAACCATCTATTATCAATTCTGAGCTAGTGTGAGATTTCTTTTAAGCATCCATCTTCATAGATACATATTCTATATCTAAATTAAAATTTGGGATGCACAGTTGTATGAATTATCAATATGTGCTTTAGAATATGGCTCATCTTTTAAAGGAAATAAAGCATTTTAAACATAATTGCCTGTGGGAATATTGAGATGATTAGGGGAATGATTCTGATATCTGCAATGCACTTTGAAATGTTTTAAAATAGAAGCAAAATTGTGAATATATACAAAATGGTTGAAAGAAAAACTACATTAACCCTAATAGTAAAATGTAAATTGATGAAACTAAATGATGTCCATAGCAATATTTACTCTAAAAGTCTTTCAACAGCTTTTGCCTGCTTCCAAGATTTCAAGAATTAAAATGTGATGAGGTAAGTGGCAATCAAACTATATTTGACATATATTTGGAGCTTTTTAAGAGAAAGAGAACAGCCGGGCGGTGGTGCTGCAAGCCTTTAATCCCAGCACTTGGGAGGCAGAGGCAGGCGGATCTCTGTGAGTTCGAGGCCAGCCTGGTCTACAAGAGCTAGTTCCAGGACAGGAAGCTATGGAGAAACCCTGTCTCGAAAATCAAAGAGAGAGAGAGAGAGAGAGAGAGAGAGAGAGAGAGAGAGAGAACATGTTTTTGATACTCTATTATTTTACAGTGGCTTTCTTTTAAATCCTGTTCACTTGAATGTATGGTCAAATCAGATCATTTTCATATACATAGAAAAATTCATTATCTCACTGTACCACATGCAATATGTTCAGTTTTGTTTAGATAGATAGATAGATAGATAGATAGATAGATAGATAGACAGATAGATAGATTCATTTATATAACCCATTTAGTCTCCATAATGGTAGCTGAATATATGTCTACAGGACTGATCATTTGGCACTAGACAACCAAGTGGTGTGTTCTTACCTAGGAAAAACTATTTCTTCTTTTCCTAGCTTTCCTCGGTTACCTATATTGTTTGTATATGGCTGAGGCCTCATGGAATTTTATCTGTCAAGTTTGTCATGTTCATTGATGTCATCAATGTTAGGCTCACAATAGGGCAGTCATGTTGGTGAAAATTTATGGGTGTAACTTCTGATGTTACTAGGAGACCTCATTTCATAGCAAATGCCATGATCCTTCAATTCTTACAATCTTCCTACCTCCTCTTCTATAATATTCCTTTGGCATTAGGTATGGGAGTGTTTTATAAATATGGTCACTGGAAATGGGCTCCACACTCTGTATTTTGATTATTGTGGTTTTGTATAGTGGTCTCTTTCTGAGGCAAAGAAGATTCTTGATGAAGGGTGAACACTGCACTTAACTGTGGGAATAAGGTCACATGTTTATAGACTGTTGTTAAGGTTTATACTGGTTGAGCAAATTTGCAGTTGTAGATTCTTCTCCAAATAACCATAATCATTAGCACTAAGTGGTTAGCAGGATTCTAGTACCATACAATGTCTCCTTCTTATCAAGCAAGTTTTAGGTCCAACTATAGAGATACTGGTTCTATATCCTCTCTTGCTAGAGCCGCTTAACTGAAAATCCACAGATGTAAGTGTATAATATTCTGATAGGTAAGATGATAGAAAATGTGAAATTTAGTCCTACCAAACAATTTTTTACTAAACAAAAGAAAACTATAATTCTTCCTGTTATAACTTTAAGATTTAATTAATTGAAAAATAAAGCTTATTTATTTGATGTTAGAGAAATATTATTTAACAATATAATCCCTTAATCTTATTGAAGTCATTCTAACTAGTTAAAATTCATGTAGCTTGTAGCTGCCATACTGTATAGCACTGCCATCAGTTTGGGGAATGTGTAAAACTTGTGTTTTATGCAAATATAGGGTCAATCCAAAGAAAATTTGTAACAAAATTCATACTGCAAGTAATTAATTTAGTCATCTATATGCAAGATCCTCCTGTGCTGGGTAGACAGCAAATGAACAATGATAATGATTAGCCTATTAATTTAATCTCAAAGTAACAGCACAATGAGGTTACTATGTTTACATGGAAGACATAAATCCATTCAAATAATCAATAATATTTATTAAAGTCAGGACAATGAACCACTGCCCATATAGGACATTAAAACAACCTGTAGCCCAATGATACTTTAAAGGTTCATAGTTGGTTCCAGTGTGATCGCTGAGCAGGTAAAATTTCCCATCATGCAAACCAGAAACCTAAGTCTGATACTTAAAACACACATAGAGTAAAAAGAAATGAATGATCTTAGCAAGTCATCTTCTGACCTCCATATTCATTATATGGCATGATCACATAAACACATATACACAATATTAATAACAAAATAATGTTAATAATAATAATGATAATAAAATCAAGGAACCTGTTTAAAGAAATGAAGCTTTGTATTAGCATGAAGATAAAAAAATTGACACATTTTCTTGGTACAATTAACTATTCAAAGAATAAATAATATAGGACTTTACTTCATTCAATAAGAAATAGAGAACTGACAAAGAGGAGAAAAAGACATTACTCCAAGGTTTTGTTACTAAAAGTTTAGAGAGGACTGGAGAAATGGCTCCAAGGTTAATAGCACTGACTTCTCTTCCAGAGGTCCTGAGTTTAATTCCTAGGAACAAAATGGTGGCTCACAACCATCTATAATGAGATCTGGTGCCCTCTTCAGACATGCCGGCATACACGCAGGTTGAAAACTATGTATAATAAATAGCTAAATCTTTAAAAATGTTTGGAGAAATTCTTACATAATATTAACATGTTTTATAGCAAAACTGGCTATACTAAAGGAAGAAATTAAAAGCTTAATATAACGAATGCAGTCCTATTACTTGAGAGGATACAGTAAGCTCATAGACACCCTGCAATACATGAACAGAGTCTATTTTTTTAATTAAATAAAATCATTTTTATTAGGGAATAGGGTTGGAGAGATGGTTCATTCGTTAAGAGCATTTAGTTCACTTACAGAAGACCCAGGTTCAATACCCAGGACCCAGATCAAGCCAATAACAACCACCTATAACTCCAATTCTAGAGGATCTGATGTCTTCTGGTCTCTTAGGATATCTGTGTACATGTGTACATGCCCATACATAGACTCACATACATAATACATTGTGAAAATAAAAAGGTTAGTGAATATATTTGTTGCACATGTTAAAAATAAGAAACATTACACATATACACATAGACACTTGTTACATATCAATAAGAAAAAATGGGAAAATTGGCAATCAGGGTGTAAAATAAATTACTAAGTATCACAGAAATTCCTTAAACATGAAATGCTAAACTTTACAATTGAAATACAAAATACATATTAAAAATAACGTAACATTTGACTTTATGACTGACAGTTTTTAAAAATATATACCATTCAATTTTGACTAATAAACTATGGGGTTTTTCATATAAAATTGATGGCAGTATTTATTTTGGATAGCCTTTTGAGATGGAAACTTGGCAATATTTATACAAGCATTATATTCCTTAACAATTAGCCATGATGTCATTCCAATAACTTGTTATTGTAAGTTATACAAAGTATAATGCAAATTGTCACTCTTGAAATAGTGCCTGAGTCAGTATTCTTGTTGATTTTATGTAACTCTCCTAAAGAGTTAATGACTATTGAAAATAATCTCAATGCCACAAGTAAGTATACTTCTATTTCCCCAATATGTTCCAAGCAGCATTTTAACATGGAAACATTTTCAAGATATATTGTTAAATAAAAAACAAATGTTAGAATATTGCATTATGAAATTAAACTTTTTAAACTAAAGATTTGCATGTACTCTACACACTTTTTTTTCAAGACAAGGTTTCTCTGTAGCTTTGGTCTCTGTCCTGGAACTAGCTCTTGTAGACCAGGCTGGATTAGAACTCACAGAGATTCACCTGCCTCTGCCTCCCAAGTGCTGGGATTAAAGGTGTGCGCCACCACTGCCCAGCTTACTCTATATGCTTGTCAGTGTACCATAAACCTGCTCTAATAGCTGAGTAGGTGGAAGACAGAAAACTGGGAATTCAAGGCCAATTTGAGCTAGACAATGAGACCCCATTTTAAAAAAATTAAAAAGCTTAGAAGACTCTGCCAGTTTTTAATGATTATTCTTTGACAATTTTATGCATATATAACACATTCTGGTCACATTTACGCCTATATTCTCAATCTCCTTTCTCTCTCTCCAACAAACCATCCTCCTCCTTCTACCAAATCCCCACACCACTTTCACTTTCTTTGTTTTTATTTTTTTCTTTGTGACCCACTGGATTTAACCTGAGCCTTTTCCATAAACCTGGATATGAAGCTGTCCATTGGAGCACCATTAGTGAACCAGTGGTTATAACTTTTATCCTCCAACACTGTCCTTATTTCCCTTCCATGGGGCAGGGCCTCATGCAAGGACGTTGTAAGGAGAGGGCCCCTTGTTCATCCTGGCTGCCCAGCTAGATTATATCCAAAATAACCACACAGAAACTGTATTAATTAAAACACTGCTTGGCCTTTAGCTCTAACTTCTCGTTGGCTAACTCTTACATATTAGTTTAACCCATCTCCATTAATCTGTGTATTGCCACATGGCAGTGGCTTACCAGAGATTCTAACCAGCATCCATCTCAGGCGGAGGATCCATGGCTTCTCTGGTTCTGCCCTTCTTCCTCCCAGCATTCAGTTCTATTTTCTCCACCTACCTAAGTTTCGCCCTATCAACTAGGCCAAGGCAGTTTCTTTATTCATTAACCAATGAAAGCAAGACATAAACAGAAGGAACTCCTATACCACAAGGACAAGGTCTTTTTATTTATTTTGTTTATTTACTGGTTCATTCTTACAAAGACCCTGTTCTGGCATCTGTATTTATTATGAGTTCATGAATGTCACAACTGTTTTATGCTTATAAGACAGCATTGTAATGGAGACTGCTCATTCATTCCCAGTCACCAAGACCTGAATAATCACACAGAAACTATATTAATTACAAGACTGTTTGGCCAATGACTGAGGAGTCTTTCTAGATATATCTTATATCTTAAATTAACCCATTTCTATTAATCTATGTATCACCATGAAGCTGTGTCCTACCGGTAAGGTTCTGATGTCTTTCTCCTTCAGCAACTACATGGCATCTCCTGGACTCCATCTTCTCTTTCCTCCTCTAGCTCTGCTTGGATTCCCCATCTTTCTATATTTTGCCCTACCATAGACCAAATCAGCTTTTTATTAACCAATGGTAATAAGGCATATTCACAGCATACAGAGGGGAATCCCACACCACAGCATCTCACAATCCCCTTTACATGCTAATTGGCTTGTACATTTTTCCTTTCTATTTAATATGTTCCCTGAACTTTCAATGTAGGGGGTTATATGGGTGTCTAGTCTAAATATATACATTCAATTGTCACTTGTTCTCACTACTTTGAATAATCATGCGTCAGCCTTAAGAGCTGGTCTATGCTACTAAGAAAGATTTCCTTCTTCCAAGTTCATGGCAACACTAGGCTGTTTGCATAAATATAAATATCTAAGATGGAACTTGACAACAAATCTAATTAGCAAGATAAAGGTAGTAGTTTTCTCTCTAATGCCTATGATGTTCCCATCAAATCCCCACACACAGTACAGGACATGAGCTCCCTCAGAAGGAGTGGTCCTTAGACCTAATCAAGCCAATCAGAAATCATAAGGTTACTCCTAAATGAATTTTATGGGAACTAAAACCCAAAGAATAAATATTCATGGTGTACTCTCATTTTAATAAATCAAAAAGATTAATGCCCAGAAACATAGTAAAAGAAAAGCGTTAGAAAATTACCATTCATCTAAGAAGAAACAATAGTTTGCAAAGTTGTTGGCAAGAAAGCAATGTGAGTTCATGTACATTACAAACCTCAGAAGACAGAATTGCAATTTTAAGATTATAGCAAATCTTAGTCATTACTACCATCACTTTAAGGATATACCAATAATGCCTAACACTTTCGTCAATGATCAATAATCTCAGTGTCATATGTTAAGCAATGTATGTATCACCTTATGAGGTAATATATGAGATGTTTCTCCTTCAGTCCAAAATATGTAACAGAAGAAATGGATCCCGAGTCAATTAACATCAAAGTTGGATTTTTTTTTCACTGTGCAAAACTAATCTGTTTATTCCAGCACAGAGAAGTGAGTGCTTACATGGAGCTCTCCCTTCTCATCAGCAGCCCAGTTACTTCCTCTGCACAAGGTCAAAGTTGGATTCTTTCTGGCAGATCTTGTTTTTTTTAAAAATATATGTAGAATATAAAATAAATAAGATTAATAGAAAATGAAACATAATAAATACTATATTGTTTATAGAATGTATTTTACTTCTAAATAATTTACAGTGTTAATTAGAAAAATAAATGTTTCATCATGATTTTTAAAATAATCATATACATTTTTAAGCATTTTTTTGCTTTTAAGAATTATTTTTTCATATTGGGTTGCATCATCCAGCCTCAATACGATGGCTTTTGCCTTGTTCTATTTTATCTTGTTTTGTCATATATGGATGCCATCTCTTAGAGGCCTGTTCTTATCTAAAGAGGAAATTGATGGGAAATGGATCTGGGAGAGAGTGGAGATGAGGCGGAGCTTGGAGGAGTGGAGGGAGGGAAACATGTGATCAGATGTATTATATGAGAGAAAAATCCATTTTCAGTGAGAAATCAAAAATTAAAGACTTTATTAATCTTATTTTATAAGTGTGAGTTTTTATCGTCAATATGGATGTGTATCACATGTGTTCAGCGCCAGTGGAAGACATAAGAAGGTATCATATTCTTTGGAACCGGAATTACAAGTGTTAGGGAGCTACAAAGTGGGTAGGTTCAATGCAAGACTAAATTGTAAGGGCTCATAATGTAGGTATAAACTAACTCCTAGTGACATTCTATGACACTCATAGATACTCAGTCATTATCAGAGACAATTCCTCTACAGCAGATGGGAATGAGTACAGAGACCCATAGTCAGACAGCATTCAGAGAATGAGACACTTTAGAACACTCAATCCTATAAGGGATGTCCCCATCGAATCCCACCCCTCAGGAAACCCTGCAGAAAAAAAGGGCAAAAAGAGTGTAAGAACCAGAGTGTATGGAGGATATCAAGGAAACAATGCCTTCTCAACACATCAGGACTAATGCATGTATGAACTTACATAGATTGTGACATCTTACACAGGGCCTAAATGAGTCTGCATAAGATAGGACTGAAAAGGGAAGTGGACCCATTTCCCTATCCCTAACCCAGAAGTTATCTTTAATTGGCAATCACTTGCAAATGAAAACTTAAGTTCTCTCCAAGGGGCTCTCACTGGATATACAAACTACTTTTCTGAGTAGACTGCATGCCCATCAGTTAAAGAATCAGTGGCATTTTTGGAGGTACCTTATCTCATAATGTTTTAAGACTTTTTCTTTTAATCTTCTTTCTGTTTCATATTAATGTTATTCATTCATTCGTTCATTTGTTTGTTTATTTTTTCTCTACAGGTTTTGTGCATGTATTGTATCTTCTGGATTTATGTTTTCACTGGAATCCAAAGTGTGTGGATGAAAAAATGTATGTTTGTATCTATATCTGCTTCTTGTGCTTTTCGTGGGCTCTTTACATTCTCCTTGTTTTGTTCTATTCCAATTTACTTGTTTTAGTTTTATCATACTGTGTTTTAGTTTTAGCTCTTACATGCCTGTTTGTTGTCTAATTAGAGTCAGAAAGGAAGTGGATCCAGATGAGAAGGGAGGTGGGGAGGAACTGGGAGGAGTAGAGGGAAGTGGAAACAGTATATATTGTATAAAATATATTTTCAGAGCTGGGTGGTGGTGCCACATGCCTTTAATCCCAGCACTCGGGAGGCAGAGGTGGGTGGATCTCTGTGAGTTCGAGGCCAGCCTGGTCTAGAAGAGCTAGTTCCAGGACAGGAACCAAAAGCTATGGAGAAACCCTGTCTCAAAAATTATATATGTATGTTCAACAAAATAATAATAATAACTTACTCAGGGCTATCTTTTCCCTTTCTACAAGTTGGGAACCAATTTTTGTAGGTGCATGGTAAACTCAAAGAAAGTCCTAGGATTCACATGGGTAAGAATGGGTACTGATAAAGTAAAGAATTTAAAAAAAAAACCTGAATGTAAATGATAATCATTTGGCAATATTGATAAGTAAAAAATGCAAGTAAAGGCTATTAATAAATATTACAATTGTTTCTTAAACTAAAGATTCTACCTTAAACCATTATAAGGTGATTTTTAACAAGGATAAAAGGATGGTTCAGTGTATCCAAATGAACAAATTAATGCAGCCAATTAATAGACACAAGGAGAGAAATCACATATTCCTCCTGACAGACACAGAAAAGACCTTTGACAACACCCCTTGGTGATAGAAACCTTGAATAAACTATGAAAATAGAGACCACACCTCAACAAAATAAAAATATTTATACAGAAAACATTATAGTAAATGAAGGAAACCTGACCACATTGACTTTACTACTCAACATAGTACTTGAAGACTTTTTTAACCAATTTTTAACCCAAAGTTAACGAATATGTTTTACTCACTTTACAAGTCCCGGATAGTAATTTGTTTACAGGCAACATGGAGCTGCCACTATGTGAGGGAAACTTCTGCAGTCCTGCCACAATACACTAAAATATTCTTTAAAAGTTTGAAGAGGCACGAGTCAACTGAAGCAACCATTGTGTGCCAGCAGTATGTCACTTGATGAATGATACAGATTTTGAAGGAAAAGATAAAAATTTTGGATTATTCAGTTCTGATGAAGCTCTTCCATCAAGATTAAATTAACTTTGCTAGGGGATACAATTTTGGTTAATTATTAACTCAAATGATACTAAAATGTCATCAGGAAATCAAAAAAATATTATTCCCTAAGCCATTATCAGCATGACTACAATTAAGAAATGTGGCTACATGAGTATGAATGGATAAGAGCTGTCCCTGGAGAGACACTATTCTCTTTCTGGGACAATTCCACTTTGCCAATAGATGAGTTGAATCATAGGCTGGCTGTTCTGGAAGGCCTCAGTGAAAATGACCTTTCTCTCTCTCTCTGGGATTCTCAAACCCTGTTCTATAGCATGTTAGCATGTCAGTCAGTTATCTGGAGCACCCTTGACAATATCTTTTCACACTAGATTGACTGCACAGGGCTTAGCGACCATCCATACCTCTGCTTTAATTGTGGTATTTCCCACTTATCCTTTATTGCAATGAGATTGCTTATTAGGTTTTCATAAATTAAATAATAATACTTTCATTTAGCATATTTGAAAGTGATCTTTTGGTGCAGAAAACAAAGCACATGCTTATTATTGTCAGTGTTATTTCCTATCTTTGGTGAATGTAGGATCCATATGAAAAAAATCTGTTGTAAGTGTTAAATTGGGAAGAAAGGGTTTTAATCTCATTAATAATCCATAGAAAACCAGAGTAGAAGGCATATTTTATCATGAGAACTTTATATCTATTCTCACAAACACAATGATTCATCAACATCTTTTTTTTGTGAAGCAACACATTGACTTTGAGCGTTTAAGTCATTTATATGAAATGACGAAAGTGATCATGTGTAGTATACAATCTACATCTGTCAGTCTCAAAGCCCATGGTCTATAAAATTTTGCACCCGTATACATAGCAATCCAATGATTTTAGAAATGAATGACATAATTAAAGGCTATAGGAAACAATGAGAGTCTTGTCAGATAAATCACAAGTAAACAGTTCCATCTCCCCTATATATGGGTTAAGCGTTTATTTTCTTTGGAGTTTTCAAGGGGTAAAATGCTTGAGGATAAAAACATGTCATCTTTTCAGGGTGCATTTCCTCCTCAAGTGTGCAATTTGGTTTTTAGAGGGATCATTGTTCAGTGTTACATTTTATTTAAAAAATTAATATAAATTGTACATATTAATGAGCCTCAGTGTGCTATTTCCATAAATTAAGATAGCATGTATTGAACAAATCTAACTACTCTTTTTTGTACAGTGTCTTTTCTGTCACCTTCCCAAAATATAGGACTCACTATTTTTTGTCTGTTTGGGTTTTGATTTTTGTTTTTGATGGTTTTTGCTTCCGCATGACATAAAGTCCTGGATAATATTTATTTATTTTCCTTACATATTTACAATGTATCTTGATCATACCTATTCTCAATTCACTCCTTCTCTCCTTGGATACATCTCTTTCTGCTCTTCACGTTCTCTACATTTCTGTTTTCTTTTCATTGTAACCCATTGGTCCAATAAGTGCTGCATATTGGAATGTTAATTAATCTTGTTGGCTTGATCTTGTACAGGACTTTGCAGATAACTGTAGCTGCAGTGAGTTCATGGGAATAATAACTGTATCATATCTAGAGATCAGTATTTTATAGCACTACTCCTTATCTTCTGCTTTTCTGCACTATTCCCTCGCCTTTGAGCTCAGCATTCTTCTTCTCACTGTCTTAGTACTTCCACCAATTACACATCTCTGCACTACTACTTCTCCCTGTACCAATATATTTCTCTGACCACAGATGAAAGTAACACTAATCTAAGGGTATAAACATAAACACATCGAAAGCAGTTTGACAACAAGGCTATTTAGTAAAAGTAGTAGGTTTCTCTCTAGAGCATAAGCGCTCCACTTCAGTCATAAGCAAATTTTGGCTGTATTTATAGTATCATACAAGAATTCGCTCCTTTGGAAAAAGTTTCAGATTCAGAGAGCAGCAGTTGTTTACCTCCATAATTTAATATATTTGTCTTTATGGATCTGGTGTTTTTCAGTTAGCATGATAATCTCTAGTTCCATCAATACTCCTGCCAATGATATAATTTTGCTTTTCTTTATGGCTGAATAAAGCTCCAGTGTCTACGTATTTTATTTATCCATGCAGACTTTGAGGCTATGTTATAACTTGGACATCATGGACAGTGCCAGGATAAATCACATTTATGCAGGTACCCCTGTAGTATACAGTAGACCCCTGCAGGTATATATAATTTCAAGGGTACAGCTAGATCATAAGGAAATTCTATTTCAGTTTCTATACTGATTTACATAGTAGCCAGACTAATTTACAATCTCAAAACTTGTGTATTCCTTTTCTTCCAGTGGCTTCATTAACATTTTTTGTTTGTTTTCCAAATGTGAGTTGTTTTGATCAGTGTGAGATATGTATTAATATTGTAATTCTTGTTTGCATTTTTCTAATTATTTGTGTTATTATGTAATTTTCACACACTTTTAGGTAGCATGCATGCCATTGTATTGAAACATCTCTCAAAAATCTGTATTCTATTTTAATTGCATTACTTATTTTTGAAGAATATGGTATTTCAGTTCCTTATGTTATAGATATGATCCCTCATTCAGAAAGGGTATTGGGAAAAATCTTGTATGGTAAGATAAATTGCACCTTCATTGTGTATATTCTTATGCTGAGAGTATCAAGTGCTATATATGAATTGCAAATCATTGCTTATGTTTTTTGTGCTTACAGAGTCCTCTCAAGAAAATGTATTAAGAGCTTTTCTTATGTTTTATCTACTATTTTCAGGAATCTTTGTCCTATTTAATGGTGTGTTGACATAGAAACATATGTTGTCATGGGTTTCTGTACTGCCTGGTTTCTATCTTCCCACCAGGTCCCAAAGCTATTTCGCCCCAAAGAAATCACACAAGGGTGTATATTAATGATAAACTGAATGGCCCATTAGCTCAGGCTTCTTATTAACCCTGATAATTTTTATTAACCCATTATTCTTATCTATGTTAGCCACATGGCTTAATACCTCTTAACAGTGAGGCAATCACATCCTGCTTCTTCAGTGGATGGGCCAGGACTGCAGAGCAATGGGCTTCCTCCTTCCCAGAATTCTCCAGTATGGGTAAGATTAAAGCCATAGCTTTGATGACTCGATCCAGCCCATTCCTTAGCTTTCTGAGATTACAGCCTTGTGGCAGAAGTACTGGCTATAGCCAGGTTTATTGCCACAAGTCTATGGCATTTCCAGTTCCCTGCCAGCAAGCAAGCTGTGACAGTGTGCTCACAAATCACACTTAAATGCACCATAGTCATACCACCTGCCTAAAAGAGTTAGAGTTTGCCCCGGCAGGATGGCCCAGAAAGCCTGCATTTTAAAACAGCATGGCTTTTTTCCTGCTATGGCTGAAAACCAAAAAGTGTGCAGTCAGCTTTTCACCAACACCATTTAAGGGTTTTGTAGCAGGACCTCTTAAAGAGTTGCAGGATTTTGCAGCTAAAAGCTGAGTCAGGAAGCCTCTCTTTTTTATTTTTTATTAAAAATTTCTGCCTCCTCCCCTCCTCCGCCTTCCATTCCCCTCCCGCTCCCTTGCTCCCCTCCCCCTCCCTCTCCAGCCCCAAAACAGTCAGGGTTCCCTGCCCTGTGGGAAGTCCAAAGTCCACCCCCCTCCATCCAGGTCTAGGAAGGTGAGAACCCAAACAGCCTAGGCTCCCACAAAGCCAGTACATGCAGGAAGCCTCTCTTATATGAGAGCACTTGCTGCTAGCAAGCAGAGCAGATCCGAAAAATTGCTGCTACCAAGAAGCCATGTTTTACTTTATTCTCTTCTGTCTAGAATTACTTCCCAAGCTCTCTCACATTTTATGTGGATGCAGTTGTCCACATGAGTGCCATTCTGTTGTTGGGATGTAATATTCATAATATTCTAATATTAAAATTTAAAGAGTAGGATATTTAATACCTTTCAGAATGTTTGCAGAATTATCTACTTCTGAGTGATATTTCCACTAAAATTTTATCTAGTTCTAAAACATTTTGATTTGTTCTCAATACATATATGACAAACATATTATTTTTCTCTTGAAAATAAAGTATATTAAGAAATTACTAGCAGAAAATTACCTAACAAAATCACAAGTCCTGATAAGTGAAGTACAAACTGGCAATTCAGTTAAATTAAGGAACTCAGGAATGAGTTATCATTTTAATAAAAATGCACATTTCAAACAAGATAAGATAAGATAAAATCAGCCTCTGAAACTGTGTAGCAGAGGGCTCCTGTTTCTTCCCATCTGGTAAGGTTTCATTAACAAGCACCATCTGTAAAGAGGATGTATATATTAGTAAAATGACTTTCTTTTTAGCATTGTTACATTCTTCATAAAACCCGAGCAGACATTTTTTTTGTTGCTACAGAAATGTGCACAAAGTCTGGCTTTCAAAAATAGCCAATAATTAAAAACTGCCACGAAAATATCTCAGTCTCTTAACATAAAGTCCAGAAGTTTCAGACCACCCATACAACCTTAAGAAAATGACTAAATTACTCTAAGTACATAGACATGCATAACCAGGCAAACCAGGACTAGAATGCCCAAAGCTATTTCTTAAAGAGAATTCTCTGTCTTCTCCACCTACCTAAGTTCCACCTTATCAGGCCCAAAGCAGTTTCTTTATTCATTAACCAATGAAAACAAGACATGAACAGAAGAATGTCCTATGCCATTTCTATTTGATTTTTTTTTGCTTCTTTGTCAAAAATTAGGTTTGTAGGTGTGTTAAGTACATTTGAGTCATAAGATCTATTTGTTCCCTTATTTCTCTGTTAATTTTCTGTCTGACAGACCTGTCCAGTGGTGAGAGTGGGATAATAAAGTCTCCCACTATTAGAGTGTGGGGTTTAATGTGTGATTTAGTCTTTAGAAGTGTTTATTTTACGTATGATGGTGCCCTTGTATTAAGGGCATAAATGTTCAATATTGAGATTTCTTCTTGATAGACTTTTGCTGTGACTAATAAGAAATGTCCCTCATTGTCTCTTTTGATTGATTTTTAGCTTAAAGTCTATTTTGATGATATTAAGATAGCTACACCAGCTTGTTTCTTAGGTCCATTTGATTAGAAAAATTTTTCCTAACCATCTGCTCTGAGGCAATGTCTGTCTTTGAGGCTGAGATGTGTTTCTTGTATGCAGCAGGATGGATTCTGTTTTGTATTCAATCTGTTAGCCTGTGTCCTTTTATAGGTGAGTTGAGTCCATTTATATTAAGGGATATTAATGACCAATGATTGCCAGTTCCTGTTATTTTTGTTGTTAGTGATGTTATTGTATGTTTTTCCCCTCATTGAGATTTGCAGCTGTGAGATCATCTATTTTCTGTGTATTTGTGGATGTAGCCAACTTCCTTGAGTTGAATTTACCTTCCAATACTTTGTATAGTGCTGTGTTTGTGGCTAGTTATTGGTTAAATCTGATTCTGTCTTGGAATATCTTGTTTTGTCATTCTATGGGGATTGAAAGTTTTGCTGGGTATAGTAGTCTAGGCTGTCATCTGTGATCTCTTAATGTCTGCATAACACTTGTTCAGGACATTTTGGCTTTCATTGTTTTCATTGAGAAGTCATGTGGAATTCTAATAGGTCTGCCTTTATATGTTACTTGTCCTTTTTCCTTTTGCAGCTCTTACTATTCTTTCTTTATTCTATATGTTTAGTGTTTTGATTACTTTGTAGCAAGGGGACTTTCTTCATCCAGTCTGTTGGGTGTTTTGCCAAGCTTCTTGTATCTTCATATGCATATCCTTTTTTATGTTGGGAAAATTTTCTTCTATGATTTTGTTGAATATATTTTCCATGATTTTGAGTTGGACATTTTCTCCTTCTATCTCTATTGTTCTTGGGTTTGGTCTTTTTATGATGTTCCAGATTTCCTGGATTTTTTGTGTCAGGCTTTTGTTAGATGTAATGTTTTCTTTGACTGATGAGTCTATTTCCTTTATTGTACCTTCAACACTTGAGATACTCTCTTCCATCTCTTGTATTCTGCTCTTTATGTGTGCATTTGTGGTTCCTGATTGCTTTCTCATAATTTTTATTTCTATAGTCCCCTCAGTTTATGTTTTCTTTATTGTAGTTTTCAAGGCTTGTATCATTTCTTTCATCTGTTTGATTGTTTTTTCTTGTTTTTTTTTAAGGGCTTTGTTGATTTCTTCCATTTTTGTTTGTCTTTCCTTCCATTTTTTGAAGGGAATTTTTCATTTCTTCTTTAAGGGCCTCAAACACTCTCATAAAGTTATTTTTAGGTCATTTTCTTCTGCTTCATTTGTATTTGTGTGTTCAAGTCTTGCTGTTCTAGGGCCACTATTTTTTGTTAGTGCTGTGTTGTTCTTTGTGGTGTTGAGTGTGTTCTTAACTTGTCTACCCATCTTTTTCTCTGATTAGCATAGTTGGGGCTGTGTCTATGATGATCAGTCTTCCAGGTGCCAGTCGATCCAAGGCTCAGATGGTTGTTATTTGTGGTGCAGTCAGGGCCATGGCTCCAATTACCCCAGAGGTCACTGAATATTCCTGGAGGATGCTCAGCACTCCCGGGGGTTGTTCTGCAATCCTGGGGGTCATTTGGGCCTTCTTTCATGGAGGATGCTTGCTTGAGGCTGCTCCAGCAGAGGTCACTGCCGTGGGCCTGCTCAGGCTGTCACTGGCTCAGGCCTGTTCTCACAGATGTCCCTGGCTTGGACCTGGTACTGTGGAGATGCTTGACTTGCTTCCAGTCCCGCAGAGGTCTCTGACTTGGGCCTCCTCCCTCGCCAGTCACTTCCTTGTACCTGCTCTTTCGGAGGTCGCTGCGTCAGTCCTTTTCTGGCAGAAGTCACTGTCTCAGGACTGCTCCTGTGGAGGTCGTTGACTCAGGTCTGCTCTGGGGGAGGTCACTGCCTCATGGAACTATCTCTTGTAGACCAACCTGGCCTCAAACTCATAGTAATCTGTCTGCCTCTGCCTTGTGAATGTTGGGATTAAAGGCATGCACCACAACACCTGACCAAGTCAATGGTTTGTACTCCATAAAGGATACTTTGTGAGCCTATCATTCTGGAATTCTAGTTTGTTTATCATTCCTTAGTATAAAATGTGCAGAATTTACACAGTGATGGACTTCACTGTTTACTAGTTTATTTTAAATTTTTAAAAAGATTGTTCGTATATATGTATATACACTTATATGGTTTAACTAGAATATGATAAGAGAAAGTTGATTGAATGATACTGATACTTTAAAATATGCTTAATTTGTGTCCAATAACTAGTGTACATAGTGATTTTGTATATTCTGTATTTAATCTTGAAAATATATTCTGCATATTTTAAATACAGATATTTGTACTAGATTAAGCCTATTAATTGAAGTTTTCCCTTTCCCAATCACTAATTTTATCTTTCTGTGTTGTCTTAGAAAGAGATATATGGTAGACTCTCATAGTAATATTTTTAAAAGTCTATCAGTTAATATTTATATAATATATAATTCAATATAGTTCAGTTTAATATATATATACATATTCATTTATGGAAACACATAAAATTTACATCTTCTTAATGTTATTCTGCTTTCAATAATTTATACTTAAATACTACCTTGTTTTTAAAATTCTTTGCTCATTTTAATGAATCATATACATCTAATTTGTGTTATTTTATATTAGACATAGGGTGTCACATTATATGTATTCTTTGGTAACTTCCTTCTGCCAGCTGAATATTAAAGAATAAAATATTTGTAAATATAGTTACCACAGCTAAGATAATTCACTTTCTTTTCTAATAAAATACCTTAGTGGATAAATATCTGCAGCATTTCCAGATTGTGGTTATTAACAAGTAGTACCATTCCTATAACATCTCTTGACATATATGTATTAGAATTCTTTAATGAGTTGTCTGAGTTTTTGTTAAAGGAACATATAATAAAATTGTTAGGCTTTTTGGTCCACAAATTATGTCAGTAACTTTTTTTAAATTTCTATAATCTTTTCTATTGTAAAATACATTTTTAGTTAGTTAAATCATTACAAAAAGTGACATACTTGGCAATTGGACTATTGTGTCAATCTTTGCAGAGAAAACAAACCAAATTAAATAAATACCAAAGTTTTATGTTCATCCCAATATTGGAAATGTGAAATGCTATTTCCCTGTGTTATTAATTCAATGAGCCCAAACATCATTTCATGTGTTTATTGGACATTTAAGTCATCTCTTCTGTAAAATAACTATTCATTCTAATATCTTGCTTATTTTCAAGTGGATTGATTTTTGCTATTTCTTGGATATTAGTCTTTTGTAATATTTGATGCACATATCATACATTTATGAATTATTGTTTGCTGGAAAAAACTTTCAAACTTAATTTAGTCTAATTAATCTATCTTTATTGTGGTTTCTTCTTTTACTGTATATCTCCACCTAGACAATTTTATGCTTTTAGTTTTAAATCTTTAATGTACCAAGTGGCCTAATTTTGACAGACCAATTGTTATTACTCATAGGATTCACAGCAGGGTTTGACTAATGATTACTTTTCTCCTTAGGTAATATGAATAGCCCCTTTCTAGCCCTACAAAAGGGAGCCAGTAAGGATGAAGCTTCCAGGTCAGAATCAGCTTAAGTTCTGAATGTTCAGTATCTCAAGTGTGTAATACCTTCTGCAAGACTGTCTTGCTGTCAAGTTCTGGGTGACAACCAAGAGTATTCTAAATAGACTTTAATATATGGGGATCAATGATTCCTCACTGATCTATAACCCCAAACAGAGTAACTCACATATGACATTGAGATTCTTGTAAGGTGTCTAGAAGAAACATTGCTACCCAATTATATGGTAACTCCAATTTAATATATACACACACATGTATATGTATATGCGTGTATGTGTATATACATATATATGAAAGATACTACAGCAGCATTATCTCTCTGACTTTTTCTTTAGTGTTATTCATCTTTACCAGTTCTCCTTATGTTTCACTGCCCTCCTACTCTGACCCTTTCAAGAACTTTTCATATTGGTGCAAAGTGTGCCTCAACTTGATGTGCCATGTTCTGTAAAAACCCATGGGAGACCCATATCTTTCTGAATAGAGATGGTGGAGTAGTGAATGGGAATAGGGGTAGGTGGGAAAGGGGAGGGAGTAGGAGGAGAAGAGGGAGGGGAAACTGGTTTCTATGTAACACAAGTAAAAATGCTATTTAAATAAAAAAAGTGTGGCTGTTACTGTTAATTATGTTGTAGAAAAATTTCTGAAAATTTCTTTTCAAGTTTTTTTCTGCATTCTTTTATTTGAAAGTGATTTCCAAGACTTTCATCTGGTATATCAATTTATAAATTAAAAATAATCTTGCTACTCAAAGTTTACTTTTGAGTGAAGTGACCATTTCTCTTTAGTTCTGGAAATCATCTTCAAACCTTCTTTAAATGTTTTATTGCCATTCCCTCTCTTTCCCTTGATCCTATTTACCTATCACTTTTATTTTCACTTTAAATGAAACTTATTTATCCTGAAATGTGGCTGTTTGAGCTTCTATTCCTTTCTAAAATTCTACTAACTCTCATCAAATTTTGTGGATTTCACATCATGCATTTTGATCCCACTTACATCTGCATCTGCCTTCTGCCCTTGCAGAACAAAACAAAACAAATTTTAAAAAGAAAATCATAAACCAAACCAAGTAAGCAAAACAAAAAAAGGAGAAGACATATAGTAAAAGCTGTAGTGCAGCCTATTGAGACACACACCTTACTCTTTAGTCCATTAATCTTTTCTTGTAAGTGTTCATTGTCACAAGTCACAGGTCTGGCTTGAGGCCTTTGGCCTCTGCTATACCACTGATAAGGCACTTTCACCGGGGCTCCTGTTGAAAGTCCTGTTGTCCTGAGTCATGAACATCCTGTTGTTTTGGATCTGTAGGTTCGTCCTCTTCACACACTTCATAGATGAGGTAGATGGTGGGGTAGTTTCAATTTGAGCCTCTATTCTTAGTATGGCTTTTATCATATATTAATAATGGTTCAGTGTAAATAGAAATTTTCCCATTTCTATAATTCTCCTTATAGTCCACGTGTCTAGTAACTTTGCATTTAATTTCATTTAACAGACAACAAAAATGCTTGATCTTATATATGTAGCATCATCTAAATATAATCAGATATACACTTTATGTTAATAATTGCTTCTTTCAATGGCACTGGGATTTGTCTCTACTGCGTGCACTAACTTTTTGGATCCTATTCTCTTTGGATGCATACCTTGCTCAGCCTAGATATAGTGATGAGGGCCTTCCCACAGGGCAGGGTTCCTTGCCCTCTATTAGGACTGGAAGGAGGTGAGGGTAGGGGTGGGGGGGAGTGGGAGGGAAGTGGGAGGAGGAGAGGAAGTAGAAATTTTGATTGGTATTATTTTTAAAGTAATAAAAAATAATTGCTTCTTTCATTATCATAAACAATCTCTAAACATTTAAATAATCAAAACAATTTTCTGTGTTTTTAATGATTACAGATACAGAAGGATATTAAGATAATTTAGAATATCAAATCAGCAGAAATAAATTTGGTTATTCAAGTACAACCAGACAAAAAATCAACAAGCTATTCCCTCAATGTAATATAAGAAATAAAAATGAACTGTAAAATAAATAAAGGTAGAAAAAGTGTAAGGCATGTTAGATGAGGAATACTTTATTTCTCATCTGTTATTTTTTTCATTCATGCAGCAAGAGTTATATAATTTCTGCTCTTTAGTATTGTTGATCCTCTTCTTGACCCTACTTCAAAAGCTAGATGATACACTTACATGACTGGTAAATTTAAGACAAAGAACTATACATGCATCATTCATTTTCTGTCTTTCCTTATTTTGCTACATTTCATTGGCTTTGTGTAGATTTTCTGCCTCGGTTGATGAAAAATTTCTGAAAGGCTACTTGCAATCATACAACACTGTGTATATGTTTAATGGCTCTGGATAACATGGTTAAAAATAGTTCGGATCAGAAATTTTTGCATGTTTATAATATCACACTAAAAACTAAAGATAAGTAAGGCAGAAAGACTAGATATTTATTAAATATTTTTACCCCTCTCCAGCATGTTATTGTCACATAGTAATGTATAAAATCAGAGCAAATCATTTCTTTCTATGAAGTCAAATTTCATGAGCTACTAAATTGTAATCAAACAGCCATGTCAGGCCTCATGAACTTGGCTTGATGTCCAGTTGGTATCTTAAATTCCTGAAGTAAATAAATACGTAGAGGATTTGCCTGCATATACCACCACAATCATATAGTATAAACAGAGTGTGCTATTATTAATGGCATGAGAACTTCTAGATATGGCTTTGGTAAATTCATTCATTAAAGTAACTTTTGTCACATAACAGCAATAATTTCCTAGTCTGAGTATCTACTTATATTACCAAATCTTGAACAAGAAGTAGGAATTTCTAGTGAGTTGTATATTGCCCCAAGCATGGATAATAAACCAGCTAAAATAAATTACTTAACATTATACCATACCACAGTAAATAACACCAACATATGCTCAATTGCTGAAAATAAGACATTGTCTTAACTTTCCTTCTGCCTGCTCCACGCTCATTCTACTACAATAGGCAGTGCATCCCACTTTCAAAGATTTCTCTCCTTTGCCTCTTTTTTATTACTATTGTCACTGTTGCCAAATAGACTTCAGAAAAAAATTCCCCCAAATCGCTCTCCTAGAAAGTCTCTGAATTACTTCATTCTGCATATAGTCACTAGAGCGACCTTGTCTGTACATTTTAACAACCTTGTTTAAAACTCTCCAATGATTTCGACAATAGGTTGAATGAATAAAAATTTCAGATCTTTTATACTGGCTCTGTATATCCATATGTAATCTTTGCCTAAGGTACAGCATCATTTTGGCCTCTCTTCCAACACATTGTATCAACTGTACTTATTTTCATTTCTTGATCATGCAAAGCCCCTTGTACTTTTATAGCACTTGTATATATTATCATTTTACCTGAATTTTGTTAAATTATTTTTAAGCCAATTTCAGTTTAAATGTCACTTCCTCAGGAAAACCTTCCAGGACCTTATTTCTAAAATAGATTCTTCAATTAATCTTAAAGTATCTACAGCTACACACTGGTTTATGCACTCATTTCTTAATATTTGCTTATATCATAATATTATTTTTAAAGAAAGAAAAAGTCATAATGATTTTATTCACTGCTAATATGTAGCACTGCTATGGTTCCTGGCACATTAACAAAAATTTGATGAATATCTATTAAATGATTCAATTAGTAAGTTGCAACAATGAATTTCATCTTGCTATCTATGTTTTTTGTGAATATGATTTTTGACCAACATGAAATAATTGCGAGTCTAACAATATTTTCAAATTCAATAAATTAGATAATAATAACTGAACATTTTTATTATTCACAGATAATCCATTTCATATTCAACAGTGATGCTTTGGGGGCCACATGGCTAGTTCACCTCATAAAGTGTTTGCCATGCAAGCATGAGATCTCTAAGTTTGATTCACAGCACCCAAGTGAAAAAGTCAGGTGTTGTGCCATTCACATGTGATCTCATCTCTGAAAAGGCAGAAAGATGACGATTCCTGGGGTTCACTGGCAAGTCAGCCAAGGTTTGATTTGTGAGTTGTCTCAGTGATAGATTCAAAATCAAAGTGGGTGACACCTGCAGACTGATACCCGTGGATAACACCTGTTCTCCATATGTACACACACATACACATGAATGCCTGAGCACACATGTGTACCCTCACTCACCCATATATATCATTTTCAAAGGGCTTTACAGATGAATAGTCAATGTAAAGTTTCTTGTCTTAGTGCCGTATGTACCTTATCTGAGTCAAGATCATGGATAATCACTCCCAATGACACCCTCTGAAATAACTAAATATTCTGATGCCTGGTTGTATTATGCATGTCATTTTGATTTTTACCTTTAAAATTCTCAATACATTTCTCTGATAATACTTGATCTACCACCAGATGCACACACACATGCACCAAAATAAGCACACACACACACACACACACACACACACACACACACACACACACACCTGTTTACATTTGTATATATAAATTTATATCTATAGCTTGTTTTTAAAAAATAGAACTTTTAATGTTTACAATTGTAGCACTAATATTAGAATGTGAATAAAACATATTGGGATGTAAAGAGCATGAAATTGAGTAGGAGGAGGTGGGGAGAAGTCACAAGAGGAGTTGAGGGAGGGTAAAGAATATGATCCAAATATATTGCATAAAATTATTTAAAAATAAATTGATTAAAACAGCATACTCAACAATGATGTTCAGAGGATAGGGAATTGGATGCTGGCATAGATGAGTCTTTATAGTTTCTGTTGCTAAGTATTTTGTTACTGTTATAATCAACACTTGCTTTTCCAGACACTCTATGAACCCCTTTCCCTGACAAATTTGACAGGAGAAAGCTATCTCGCTGTGTTAATTAGGCTTTTCATTAACTTTTAGCTCTGGTATAGCTTTATTTTCAATATGAGAAAGGGTTTTTTGAAGTAAATGATTTAAGTAAAGATCATACAAACTTAATTTGGTAGGTGACAAATATCCTTTAACCAGTTTTCATTAGATTGGCTATAATCATCCAAAGAAAAAATGGTTAAGTCAGGATACACTTACCAATTGAAATTTGCTGTCAGGACAAAATTCACTGGTTGATTTGGTTTATACAATTTAATTAAAAGGCAGTAAAACTTTCATTTTGATCTTTACATGTTACAATACTGGTGCTTGAAAACTGTTTATCCCAAAACACAGCATCCTAATACTACTGCCAGCTCACTATTACAACAGACAGCTCACCACAAAATAAAGCTCTGAAGTAAACTAAGACCCTGAATTGTTGGTGTATTGAATAGTCCAAGGGACATCAGAAAGTTTAGAAAAGTAATTATTTTTAAAAGATTCTTTTAAACGTAACCTTTTAAACCCTTAAGTTTAAAAATGGATAACACTTTTAGGCAATACCTCATTCTTTACATGGCATATATTGTTCTAAATCCCATGTAATTATAAACCAAATTATTCACAGAAATTTAATATTAATATCCTTATTTTATAAAGATAAACATATGATCATCAGTGGTATAATCATACATGGTATGCTCAGAATTCTAAAGTTGGCCACATTCTCCAGAGTCTATCAAATACCATTATTTCTCTGGGATAAACAAGATTTATTCTGCTTAGGAATCAGTGCTTTAATAGACTCCATAGGGTTATATCTAAAGGAATTTTCTACCCATGAGAGCCCTTGATAGAAATTTTTCAGATGACTATGATAAAGACAAAATCAACACTCCACATTAAGGAATAAAATATACCTAGGTTATCATGACAGGGTAGGTAATGACAAAATGGACAGTATGATGGAAGGAAAATGTTTTAGTGCTAATTAAAGAAAGACTACATATCTCTGAGAAATCAAGTTGCATAACCTCATTCAAAATGTATTTTAGAGGTACCACCAAACACAAAACTTCTAACACCAAATTTATTATCATACCAAGAAGAGTATTTTTTTATCCAACCCTCATAAAATCTGGAGTATCAGATAAGGTGCTGGAAAACAAGGGAGACAAAAGGGGAAGATCTTGCTAAATAAACATTCTTGGAAGGAATGAGATTCATATCATTTAGATCACCACAAATTGACTTATACTTCTGAAAATGGTTACCTATCCAACACAAATCACAATTCTTTTTTATTCTTTCCAAACAAATAGTCAATTAACCGACAGATAACAAGATTCTAGAGCTAGAGAAGAAAAGGCATACATTTAAATTAAACTCAAGTCCAAAGATACCACTGCTGTGTTTGAAGGTATTCTGATGCTGATGCTGATGGAGGAAGGTCATTGGTTAAATAAAAAGAAACTGCTTGGCCCTCATTGGTTAGAAGATAGGTGGGAGGAGTAAACAGAACAAAACGCTGGGAGGAAGTGAGCTCAGACTCCACAGCTCTCCTCTCGGGAGCAGACGCCTCAGAGAGATGCCATGATCTGCTATCCCAGGCAGAGGCATGTGATGAAGCAAGCCGCCAGGTTAGACATGCTGAACCTTTCCCGGTAAGACTGGTGCTCACAGATTATTAGAGATGGGTTGATCGGGATGTGAGAATTAGTCTGTAAGGGCTAGAGCTAAAGGGCCAAGCAGTGTTTAAAAGAATACAGTGTCCATGTAATTATTTCGGGGCAAAAGCTAGCAGAGCAGGCGGCCGGGGTGCTGGGAACGCAGCCCCGCCACTCTTAATACTATATGATGCTACTTTATTAACCTGAAAATACCTTGTGGTATGGGACGTCCTTCTGTCTATGTGCTGTTTTCATTGGTTAATGAATTAAAAAACTGCCTTGGCCTGTTGATAGGGTAGAGCTTAGTTAGGTAGTCAGGGAGACAGAACTGAATGCTGGAAGAAAGAAGGGTGGAGTTAGAGAGATGTCATGGATCCGATGGAGACAGACGCTGAGAATTTTACCCGGTAAACGACTGACACATGGTGACACACAGATTAATAAAAATAGGTTAAATTAAGATGTATGAATTAATCAATAAGAAGTTAGAGCTAACAGGCCAAACAGTGATTTAATAAATGCAATTTCTGTGTTGTTATTCGGGGCTAAACTAGCCTGGCACAGGGACAAAGGAGCAGCCTTCCTGTTAAAACCTTGTGAAAGAAAGCCTTTGGAAGTGCTTGAGAAAGTTCCTATAGCTGATAGACACTTACTGAGATTTTACTATAGCAATTATTTCCATTTGTTTAAATCATGGTTTCTTCTATATCTGCTGATGGAAATGACAATATTTAGATTACTTCTTATACACCTGAATAAAATTTCACTTACCAAAGAAAACCATTATCGAAAAACTGCAGCAATTATCTTTCTCACTACTGATGAACTGTCCTCATTTACACTGTTATTGGCTTTGGGGAAAAGAAATCAAAATCAATTTTTGAATGTGTCAAATTAGCAAAGGAACTTTTATAAGAAAGTCATTTTAGCTTTACTGAAGGAGATATTTGTCTAATGCAAAAACATTTTAAAAGAATTTAAAAAGTTAGCCCTTGATGTGTTCACTGTCTTAAAAACAAGAAACTAGGCTGAAGGGGAGGGGGGAGTCAGGAATAGGAGCAGGGAGAAAAATGTAGAGCTCAAAAAAATTCAATAAAAAAGCAAGAAACTGCAGTTTGATCATTTCTCCCTATAAAGTACCAAGGGAGGATCAAAGTACTGGTCTATTTATATAGCTTATAAATACTGCATATATGGTAGCCATTCCACCAAATTTCTTCTGTTAATTTTTAATTTGCTTTCCCTTGAATTTTAATCACATAAAGCACTTTGTATTATTTTTATAGCATTTGGATATATATATATATATATATATATATATATATATATATATATATATATAACGTGGGTTTCCATACACCCTTTATACCTATACTTGACCTCAAAAAACTGTTCCTTTAGAGCATTAGCTATTGTTAGCTACTCCATTCACCATGGCACATCAGATTTATTCTGGTGACACTTCTTTGAGAAATTCACCCACATGGAAATAATTGTTCCTGTCACATTGCAGACAGCAATTTGGCAACTTAAAAGGTTGCAATAAAAGGCAGTCAACTATAATTAAAGCAGTAACTCAGGTTGAAGATGAATGTAGTCCACCTGCAAAAGTCTTTTCACCTCACAAAACCCCATGAGTGAGACCTTTGTGTTTAGCATGAAATGTATGTATTGTATGGTCTCATATCAAACCATTCTAAGATAATTATACTTATGTCTTATTAAAGACCTAAAATATTTTCAGTATTCTTTTTTAAATATAAGGACACTGTATATTTTATGATATAAATATAATATAAATTATATATATATATATATATAATATATAAAAAGGCTACACGCAACTACTATATGAAAAACACTTTCCAATTTCATAAATGAATCCTTCTACTGACTGATATCCTGAATCCATCTGGGGGTCATATCTCCAGACATTATTACTTTATGTAAAGGAACTATATTATTAGAATTTTCTTCAGGCAATTAATAATTTTACATTTTCAGAGTTTAAATGGATTATATTTATGTGTTGAGAATAAATTAAAGATGCTTTCATTCCAACACTGACCTAATTCCTTCAATTGCTGCCTTGTTCTATATATACATTTGTGAGAGAAGTTTAGGCTATGTTTAAGATATATCAATGTTTCATTGTATAAAACCATCATCAATCTATTTTTTTCAGGGGTTGTGTATGTCCATGCAAGAAAATATAACTATTATTCCACTTATTTTTTTTCTTCAAATACATAATCTTCAAGTACAAAGATTCTACTGACCCTTGCCCTTTATATATAACAAATATGCTTGAACCTTTTAGTTTATATCATCATCTAGACCCTCTCATTTTTTTGGTTGATGCTTTATTTACATACCATAGTCTGCATAGTCAATTCCCTTTGGAAAGACAGGAGACGTTTGAAATACTTGCTGCTACTATAAGTCATACTGCTGTGGGCAATCCCTTCAGAGATAGTGGGACTATTTTAACCATTGCAACCAATATTGAAATAGGTAATCCAATATTTGGTGTTATGGGAAAAAAGGCTATGTTGATGCTATATCCACATTTTACAGTATATATCATCTTTATGAAGAATACTGTATATCCTTATTGTCAACAGTGACCTACTCATTCTTTGTCTATTAAAAATTATTGTCAGCTAACAATAAGATAGCAAGGTGTTTGCAGATGTAAAAGTATGTTGGTATGTTTCTCCAAGATGATGATTACAAAAACAGTTATTTCAAGCGTGCTTGCTATGAGATAATGCTCTTGTACACTGTAAAGATTTCTCACTTGTATTGGTTTAATAAAATGCTGATTGGCTAGTAGCCAAGCAGGAAGTATAGCCAGGGCAACCAGAGTAAGAGAATTGTGGGAAGAAGAAAGGCAGAGACATAGTCACCAGCCAGGTGCGGAGGAAGCATGATGATAATGCTGTACTAAGAAAAGATAATAAGCCACATGGTATAATAAGAATTATGGATTAATTTAAGTTGTAAGAGATAGGTAATAATAAGCCTGAGTAATAGGTCAAACAGTTTATAATTAATATAAGGGTCTCTGTGTTTATTTGTGCATGGATGGCTGTGGGGCCAGGTGGGACAGAAACTTCTGCCTACACATGTTAATTAAATGATCTGAGTAAAATTTGGAGATTTTTTTTCTGCTAACTTTCCAATTATGTTTGGACAAAAGCATATGCTATCTAGTTATAGGACACTTTTCTAATGAGTCCTGTTTATGTTGTGAGAACTCAATGTAAGTATACTCATATTTTCAAACATCTACAAGCAGATCACAACTGATAAATTTATTCTATTGTTTTATTTACAGAATTCCATTCTAAGAGATTGGTTCAACATTGGCCAGGGGATGTTTTGTTTTTTGTTTTTTGTTTTTTTAGTTGGCATGAAATTTGAGGACATAAGAGGGAGTAAGTGGAAAAAGCACTTTAAATATATAATTGGATCTTGTTCGTGTTCTTCATCAGTCCTTAAATTTTGTTCAGATTTTTACTAAGTGGCTAGATATCATTTGTTGAAGTTACTGATACAAGCAAGAGTATAATAAAAAATAATATGACTTTAAGCATGTATTACTATCTGACTTTAAAGAAGGGACTCTCAAACTCTCATTTAGGTATTTAAAAAGGAAGTGTGCTGGCATATTGATGGAATTTTGAAAGAGTAAAATTATATGACATGTGGAAATTACTTAATATAGATTATGGGATTAATAAGTAATAATATTTTATTATATCATCGCTGATTTGTGAAGTCCTTGAAAAAAGGCAGAAACTACAGATTTATTTTTACATCCTTAATTCCTAAGCAAGTACTGGACACATAATAAGTGATCAATTATTTTTGAGTAAGTGTGTGAATGAGTAGGGAAACAAAGGACATGACATCCTTTCTCAGGTACACAGAAGTCATTGTGGTAGAATGCCCGTCATAATAATGTGTTTAAAATAAGGAAGATGACTACTCAGGCATAGCCATTTAGAAGTAGTATTATTTTTCTCTTATTTAACCAAATCATACATCATAGCCAGGCAATTTATGAAGTCACAGTTTCATTTAACTTTGTTATTTTTTTTGTTATTTTTTATCTATTTTATTGCTTTTTAAATAATACCATTCAAAATTTCTACCTCCTCCCTTCCTCCCATTTCCCTCCTGCTCCCTTAATCACTCTTCCCCCTTCCTCCCAGTCGTAACAGAGAGCAGGGTATCCTGCCTTGTGAGAAGTCCAAGGCCTTCCCCCCTCCATCCAGGCCTAGGAAGGTGTGCATCCAAACAAAATAGGATCCCAAAAAGCCAGTACATGCAGTAGAATCAAATCCCAGTGCCATTATCATTGGCTTCTCAGTCAACCCCCATTGTCAGCCATGTTCAGAGTACCCCTTCACATACCCCTTCAGTTCCAGTCCAGCTGGCCTTGGTTAGCTTTCATTAGATCACTCACACTGTCTCAGTGGGTGGACCAACCCCTTACAGTCCTGACTTCCTTGCTCATCTTCCCCCTCCTGCTCTTCAACTGAACCTTGGGAGCTTAGTCCAGTGCTCCAGTGTGGATCTCTGTCTCTATCACCATCCATTGCTGGATAAAAATTTTATGGTGATATTCAAGAAATTCATCAGTCTGGCTATGGGGCCAGGCCAGTTTAGGCACCTTCTCCACTGCCCAAGGTCCTAGCTGGGGACATCCCTTTGGACACATGGGAACCCCTCTAGAGCCAAAACTTTTGCCAACCATAAAATGGTTCCCTTAATTAAGATATCTTCATCCCTGCTCCCATATCTGCCCTTTTCCATCTCAACCATCTCACTCCCCCAAGCTCTCCCCAATCCTCCCCTTCTCCCTTCTCTCTCCCCCTTTCCCCTTCCCCCTACCCCACCCCTACTCCTATGCTCCCAACTTTTACCTGGTGATCTTGGCTGCTTCCAATTTCCAAGATGATCTATATATGGTTTTGGGGGGGTTCACCTTATTATTTAGTTTCTCTAGGATAACAAACTATGGGCTCAATGTTCTTTGTTTATGGTTAGAATCCACTAATGAGTGAGTACATACCATAATCATCTTTTTGGGTGTGGGTTATCGCACTCAGGATAGTGTTTTCTATTTCCATCCATTTGCATGCAAAATTAAAGATGTCATTGTTTTTATTTTTTCACTGAGTAGTACTCTAATGTGTATATGTGCCACTTCCTAAGTATAACCACAGCAGCACAAACAATAAGAGCAACAATGAATAAATGGTTCCTCCTGAAACTGAGAAACTTCTGTAAAGCAAAGGACACTGTCATTAAGACAAAAAGGCAACCTACTGAATAGGAGAAGATATTTACCAACCCTGCATCAGACAAAGGCCTGATCTCCAAAATATATAAAGAACTCAAGAAACCAGTGATGGAGGAAGGTCATTGGTTAAATAAAAAGAAACTGCTTGGCTCTCATTGGTTAGAAATAGATGGGAGGAGTAAACAGAACAGAACGCTGGGAGGAAGAGGAAGTGAGCTCAGACTCCACAGTTCTCCTCTCGGGAGCAGATGCCTCAGAGAGATGTCATGCTCTGCTCTCCCGGGCAGAGGCACGCGATGAAGCAAGCCACCAGGTTAGACATGCTGAACCTTTCAAGGTAAGACCGGTGCTCACAGATTATTAGAGATGGGTTGATCGGGATGTGAGAATTAGCCTGTAAGGGCTAGAGCTAAAGGGCCAAGCAGTGTTTAAATGAATACAGCTTGTGTGTTGTTATTTCGGAGCATAAGCTAGCCAGGCTGCCAGGGTGCTGGGGATGCAGCCCCGCCACTCTTATTACTACAAACTAGACATTAAAATTCTAAATAGCCCAATTAAAAATGGGGTACTGAACTGAACAGAGAATTCTCAACAGAAAAAGTTCAAATGGCCAAAAGATACTTAAGGTCATGTTCAACTTCCTTAGCGATCAGGGAAATGCAAATCAAAACAACTTTGAGATACCATCTTACACCTGTAAGAAAGGCTAAAATGAAAAGCACCAATGATAAGCTATGCTGGAGAGGATGTGGATGGAGTAAGGGGAACACTCATCCATTGCAGATGGGAATGCAAACTTGTGTGATGGTTTCTCAGGAAACTGGGAGTCAACCTACCTCGGGATCCAGCAATTCCACTCTTGGGAATATACTCAAGAGATGCCCAATCATACTACAAAAACATTTTTTCAACTATGTTCATAGCAGCATTATTTGTAACAGCCCGAACCTGGAAACAACCTAGGTGCCCCTCAATGGAAGAATGGATAAAGTGTGGCACATATACACACTGGAGTACTCTGTGATTTTTAAAGCAAGGCACTATTACATTGTGTGTGTGTGTGTGTGTGTGTGTGTGTGTGTGTGTGTGTGTGTGCTGTGTGTGATATGTACATGGTGCAGGAGAATTGTCTGCATTCTGTCAATAATGTATGCTGATTGCCAGGCAGGAAGTATAGGTGGGTCAACCAAACAGGAAGTAGGGGCAGGGTGAGGAAAACAGGAGAATTCTAGGAAGGAAGAAGCCCATTCCTCACATTCCAGCCCAGACCACCAAGAAGCAAGATGTAACCTGCCCAGCTGAAAGGTACCAAGCCACGTGGCTATCATAGATAAGAATAATGGGTTAATATAAGCTACAAGAGCTAATAAGAAGACTGAGCTAATGGGCCAATCTGTTTTATAACTTATGGAGATCTCTGTGTGATTTTCTTTGGGGCTTGCCAGCTGTAGGGTACCAGGCAGGACAGAAACCCCAACAAGCCAGCCCTCATGTTACATGTACATGCATTTTGTTTTCTAACTTTGTGAAGCTTTTATCATAAATACCTTTATGTTCAAAATAAAAAGCTGCATTTTACATTCATTTTGAAGTTATAGTTCAGAAAATATATTCATTTTTAGGAAATATCTTTAATAGATATACCATCAATTTTATAATCTACTCCATAAAAATTTATTGATTTAATTTAATAATATGACTGTTAATGTGTTTTAACATAAAATATATCTAATTAAATTTTGTAACACATGTATATAATTTCTAGATAATTCCAGATACAAGGTAGAAAAGACGACTAATGCACAAATGGATAGGTACACATGTGATAGATTAGAGTGATGATAGATAGATAGATAGATAGATAGATAGATAGATAGAATAGATAGATGTCTGGTATATATATATATATATATAACAAATAGTCAATGCTTTCATGCCTACCATAGTTAATTATCTTTCTCTCTGTCTTTCTCATTTCAGTATATGCTAAGCTTAATGAAAAGAGGTTGCACAGTTCTTTTTTCTCTCTCTCTTTTAATTTCTTTTTATTGATTTTTATTGAGCTCTACATTTTTCTCTGCTCCCCTCCCAGCTTCTGCCCTCTCTTTCAGCCCTCCCTCAAGGTTCCTGTACTCTCAATTTACTCAGATGGTCTTGTATTTTTCTACTTGTCATGTAGAATAGATCTATGTATGTCTTTCTTAGTGTCCTCGTTGTTGTCTAAGTTCTCTGGGTTGTGATTTGTGAGCTGGTTTTCTTTGTATCATGTTTAAAAACCACTTATGAGTGAGTACATATGATACATTTCTTTCTGGATCTGGGTTACTTCACTCAAAATGATGTTTTCTAGCTCCATCCATTTTCCTGCAAAGTTCAAGCTGTCATTTTTTTTCTGTGTAGTACTCCATTGTGTAAATGTACCACATTTTTCTTACCCATTTTTTGGTTGAGGAACATTAAGGTTGTTTCCAAGTTCTGGTTATGACAAACAATGCTGCTATGAACATAGTTGAGCACATGTCCTTGTAGTACTATTGAGCATCCTTTGGATATATACTCAAAAGTAGTATTACTATATCTTGAGGAAGGTTGTTTCCTAATTTTCTGAGAAATCACCACACTGATATCCAAAGGGGCTGTACTAGCTTGCATTCCCACCAGCAATGCAGAAGTGTTCCCTTTTCCCCACAACATCTCCAGCATAAGTTGTCATTAGTGCTTGTGATCTTGGCCATTCTTACATGTGTAAGATGGAATCTCAGAGTTGTTTTGATTTGCATTTCTCTGATGACTAAGGACATTGAAAATTTCCTTAAGTGTCTTTCAGGCATTTTAGGTTCTTCTGTTGAGAATTCTCTGTTTAAGTCTGTACTCCATTTTTATATTGGATTATTTGTTCTTTTGATTACCAATTTCTTGAGTTCTTTATATATTTTACAGATCAGACATCTCTCTGATGTGGGGTTAGTGAAAATCTTTTCCCATTCTGTAGGCTGTCATTTTGTCTTGTTCACCATGTCCTTTGCTTTGGAGAAGCTTTGTATTGGCATAAGAACAGACAGGAGGAACAGTGGAACTGAATGGAAGACCCGGATATTAATCCGCACACCTTCAAACACCTGAGTTTTGACAAAGAAGCAAAAAAATATCAAATGGAAAAAAGCAATCATATTTAACAAATGGTGCTAGCATAACTGGATATCAACATGTAGAAGAATCTAAATAGACCCATATCTATCACCATGCAAAAAACTCAAGTCCAAATGGATCAAAGACCTCAACATAAAGCCAGCCACAATGAACCTTATAGAAGAAAAAGTGGGAAGTACACTTGAACACATTGGCACAGGAGACCACTTCCTAAATATAACCCCAGCAGCACAGACACTGAGAAACAATTAACAAATGAGACCTCCTGAAACTGAGATTTCATAGTTCTTGTGGTAGTTTGAAAGGAAATGGCCCCCATAAGAAGTAGCATGATTCAGAAGTGTCATTTTGTTGGAGTAGATATGGCCTTATTGAGGAAGTGTGTCAATGTGGTGTTGGGTGTTGAGGTCTCCTATGCTAAAGCTAAGCCCAGTGTAGGACATAGACTTCTTTGTTGCCTGTGGATCAAGATGTAGGACTCTCAGCTCTGTCTCCAACACCATGTCTGCCTGTATGCCACCATGTCTTGCCATAATGAGAACGGACTAAACCTCTGAAACTGTAAACTACTCCTGATTAAATTTTTCCCTTTATAAGAATTGTCATGATCATGTGTCTCTTTATAGCTATAGAAACCCTAAGACAGTTCTTATTATTCATTATTCATCACATTTCTGCCCCTTTTCAGTGTATCTGTGACATATTACAATCAATGACATAAATGTTTCCAATAAACGATAATGGGATGCAATTTGATATTTCCTGTAGCAAAAGCGAAAACAAAATATCCAATTCATGAATAGGTACGCAATTTGCTTTTATAAAAAAAACAAGTGCTTATCAATATCTTAATCACTCTAAATCAGATTCAGTCAATGTTGGATTCTGTTTCACAATGTTTGTAAGAAGAATTAATAAAGACTCTGTCTTTTTTGATGCAATTGGACATAGTCAATAAAGAAGGGTCAGGGAGAAATAAGTGATTCAAGTAATATAAAAGATTTTTTTTTATTTCAGGCCTGGGTTATAGTTCTCCCAGCAGACCCAAGTCCAATCCTCAGAACTCCCCCAAGGATAAATTTGAATTTAATTATTCAGGTTTCAATTTTTCTAAATGACATTAAAAAGAAACCTAGAAACGTAGTTTTTCATGGGTGTCAGAAAGCTTCTTTTATGGAAGAAAATAAGTTTACAATGGATCCTTAATGACAATAATAAAAATATAATAACACCATCAACTTGATCAAAAGGTATCTATTAACATGACTGGATAGACATTACAATGTTCAACAAATGGAATTTCTGGCTAATGGCCCATTACTTACTAAAACCATTTCAAAAAGAGTGCTTGTTTTCTGAAGAAACAGTATGTATGCTTGACATCTTATTGCTTTCTATTCAGGGGTCATATTCCTGCACTCAGGCAATACCCCCATGAAGCATTTTAAGTAACAATCTCCTACTGATTTCAAAGTCACCTTCACACAAAGAGCATTTCCATATACTATAGAAAGAAGTAGTATGCCAAAGAGCAAAAAAAAATGCATTTATCATCAGTCTCTCCATCAAAGAAGAAAGTAAACTTGGCATTCACATTTTTTTTAATTTTTCATTGTTTTTCTTTTTTTCTTCTGAATCTTTTTCTTGTTTTTATTCAAACTGAGTTTTAAATTAAACTGGTATATTCTTTTTGTAGCAAGTACCTGGATTCAATGGACTTTATAATCTTTCTGCCTCCTGATCCACAATATTCCTTGAGTCTTAATTATACGTGTTTCATGTAGTTGCATGAAATGGGCTAGATACTTCATAGTCACTCATTCTCTCCAATTTGAACAAGTTTGGACTTCTGTGTTGGCTCCATCTGGGATAAATGGAAGTTTTATTGATGGGATGTGTGAGCTAAATTTATGTGTGGTTGTAAAGTGAGTATTTGGAATTTAGATGAAATCTGAATTAGTCTGTGTTCCCTAAAGGAACAGTACTTATAAAATGATTATCCATATACATAATTGATTAGAGTGGCTTACAGGCTATGATTAAGCTAATCCAACAATGACAGTCTACCAACAGAAAGTTCAACAATCCAGTAGTTGTTCAGTTCATGACACTGGATTCTCAGATGATCTTCAGGATAGACCAAACTCTCAAAGGATTAGGTTCTAATACCATTGAAGGGATGAACTTGACAGCAAGAGGACACACAGGCAAAGAGAGGAAGCTTCTTTCTTCCCTGACCTTTATATAGGCTGCCACCAAAAGGTGTGGCCCAGATTAAAGGTATATCTTCTAATCTCAAAATATCCTTCCAATGCTATGGTGGTTAACCCTCTGGGAGGAGGTTTCTGAGTCAGTACAAGCTTGATTCCTCCACACCTTTCATTCAAAGAGATGCCTGCTGCATTTTCTCTTCAGAAATATGATCATATCTTTCATCTCTGAGGTGTAACCAAAAACAGTAATAGAATATATTTTTGGAGTATTTCATGGACACACACCCCCCCCGACCGAATCTCAATGACAAGTGTCCCTTGCCTGGCACTGGGGTTTATTAATTAGTCCATATCTCCTGGGAGGAAGATTAACACTCAGTGTAGAGAAATTCCTTTTAAACTTCTCTTTCTCCTCCTTCTTTATCTATTTTTAAGTAAGATAATAGAATCATATGTTTCTGTTTTTATAAACAATTTCACTGTTTGTTGTAAATTTTCTTTCCTTTGCTCTTTGCATTACCCTCCCTCATTCAAGTGCTGTCTTTCTTCGGTCTTTTCTTATGTGGTTTGTTTGGGGCATAGCATAATGCTGAGTGATCCAGGCATACTGAGAACTCTAGATCCTCCTGTTTCAGCCTCTACAGTGATTGTATTCAAGACATGTGCTACCACATACAACACTCAGCCTCTTATACTCTCATATTCTTCATTTACATAGGTTTAATGTGTAAATCTCCCATTAATCTTTGTCTTATCAGAATGGCCCTACCAGGTTCAGTTTTGTTGTCATTTCCCAAATCATAATCTCTCTCTCTCTCTCTCTCTCTCTCTCTCTCTCTCTCTCTCTCTCTCTCTCTGAACTTTAGACAATTGATCTGAATTTTCTGCCAAAAGGCATATAGGAGTATGCAGGAAGTTCATGATATTGTGTCCAACCATCTGGGAGTGCAGGCAGGAACTCTTAAGAGTTGAGGTTTTGACATAATCCTTATAAGATCTAATTTATAAAGCCAGGAGTGCTTGTTTGGGCCACGTCTCTAAACTCTGAAGCACTTATTCGGTTTTCTTGAGTTCCAATTTCTGCCAATCACCATGATCTTTGTCCTGCTACCTTGAGTTCTGTATTTGTCTTTCTTCTTCCTACCAAAATGTATTAATTATTAGTGCATTTTTACTCTAGTTTTTCACAGGAAGTCAGCACTGACTTTCTTGATACAGTCAGATCCAGACTATGGGAAGTATCACCAACACTCCACTACCATTCGGAAATGAATTTGTCAGCCTCTGTGTGAGCTCAGCTGGTGGTGATAACAGCAAACATGCGAAATAAAAATATTTGTAATAATTATCTTTTTTGCATTGGTCTTGGATTGCATCTCTTTCTAGACCTTCACTTGGAGGAGAGTACACAAATGTGTTTTAGGATATATATAGAGAAGAGCTGAATATTTACATGCAGTTCTGTTTTCCTTCAACTAATGGAACATGATAAATCATTCACAAATATTCTACTTAAGAAAAAGTTACAGTATCAATTATTTAGTTTGGGTCTGCTTGGACAATATATGAGTGTGGTTAATCACCCATGTAATCTTAGTGATCAGTCTAAGGGAAGAAGATTTCTGTAAATTCAGTAACAAATGACCTTCCCTGCACAGTGATTTCCAGACTACCCTGGATTACAGAGTGAAGCCCTGTCCATCCCATAAGAAAAACAAGAACAAAAATACTAAATAGCAAAACTCATAGCCTGAAACTTCTCTTGTCATTCTTCTCAAGAGTTCCATTTCTCTGAATATAAACTTATGACCAGTCTACAAATACTTCCACTCTTCAATGTTTTCTTAACACCTTTTTCATTCCTTAGGACATTTTAATAACTGTCCAGCAAAGAGAAACAAGATGAGAACTGAGGTAGAATTAATCTGCTTAAGGGGCAGAACTGTCCATTTTGATATTCTCCTATCAGGTGAAGTGGGAGTTTTATGTAGAGGATATTGAGGGGCCATAAGGATGGTTTAGCAATAAACAGTACTGACTGCTCTTCCAGAGGACGTGGGTTCAATTTTTCCCAGCACTCACATGACACTTCAAAATTTTCTGTAACTCCAATTCCAGAGGATCAAATTCACTCTTCTGACATCTGTGCATACTTCACATATATGGTTCACAAAATGCATGCAGACCAATTTTCTATACGCATATAATTAATAATACTAATACCACAAAAAAGAAAAGATATTGAACTGATCTAAAAAGATTGCTGAACCAATGACATCGTTGACTTGACCATAGAGATTTTGTGCATCTGTGGTTGTGGTATCCATTGTTTATAGTTCCTCTATGGAGGAAGAAGATGGGGTCATATGGATAGTATGAGTGGTGTTGCAAGTAATGACACCATGCCTTTAGGGATCAATGCTTTCCTCAGAATTCCTTGTCCACATTGAGTTTTCTACTTACACAATGTTGACATAATTAGAAAGCAATAATGTTGAACTCTTCTAAGTTGAAATTACCACCACAATACTCTGCTAACCACCTATTGTTTAATTAAAGCATGATAAATGTTTCATCATGTCTAATTCAAATTCTTTTGGAAGGCAGGTTATTTGAATTGCCATTATTTTCCTTGTAGCAGTTTGAAAAGGTTTGGAAGTTTAAATCACCATGAACACACAAAGTGGAATATGTAAATGAGTTTTAAGATAAGTTTTACAAAATGTGCTTGAATTTTGTTTTGCCCAGTCTCTTCTTGAAAATTGCTCATTAAGAACATTTTTGGTCTCTAAATCTACAAATTAGACAGTATCACCTCATGATATCATCGCTGATTAATTTCCTTCATCTTTTTTCATTAGGTTACATCTGTTTTAGTGTGTGAAGGGGTATATGTATATGTGCATGCATGCTATAGTGTGCATGTGGAAGCCAGAGGACAACTTGAAGGAGTCAGTTTTTTCTATCCACTATATGGGTCCTGGGGATTGACCTCAGGTCATGAGACTTGGTAAGGAAGATGTTCATCCACTGAACCATCTTCTCAGGACCTGACTGGATAGGAGTCAAGTATATTTGCTACTTATATATATGGGGAATGCATTCAAAATATATAAAGAACTCATATAATCTAATAAGAATTTAACTCATCTAAAAAGGCATGTGATCTAATTAATAAATTATTTCAGCACTCATTTCTTCAAAGATTTACAAGATACTGAGGGCATGGGAAAGTATTGTTTGCTTGAGACCATGAGGACCTGAGTTCAAGCTGTACCATTCAGGTAAAAATGTCAGCTATGGTACCACACTTGTAATCTTAGTGCTTGAGAGACATAATAAAAGAAGTTTCTCATAAAAGGTAATTTTGATTGGATGGAATAAAATTTGTTTAATTTTTCTCATTACTTTCATCTTGGTGTTTTATTTTCAAAAGTTTTGAATAATCAAATGTCATAAAGATGTACAATATGTTTTATTCTATGTGTTTGTTCCAGTTTTAGATTATTTGAATCTGTGATTGTTTGAATTGATATTAGTGCATGATTTAAGAATAGAGTCCAACTTCTCACTTTCATGTAAATAGTCATCATCATTTATTAAAAAATATACTCTTTCCCTTACAGATTGTTTTGGCACACTTGTCAAAATTCTCCATAAAAGCGTAGAATTATGTTTGGACAGTCAGCTGTATTCCATTGCCCTCTCATTATATGATACCATACAATTTTAGTTGTCATAGGTTAGTAGTAAGTATTAAGCTAAAAAGTATGAGTGTTCAAACTCTCTTATCCAAGATTACTTGGTCCATTATGTGCAGATAGCATATTCATAAAAAATTCAAACACTGTCAATTTCTGTAAAGGAAACAAGATGAAATTTTGATATGAATAAAATTTTTAGACAAACTTGAAAATTAAGTCTTAGAATGAAATCTAATCTATGAATGTAGGGTATATTTTCACTTATTTAGGCCTTCACATTGTTTCTGTTACATTTGCATTTTTAAAGTACAGATGTGACTTATTCCCATGCATTTCTATCTTCATAACATTATTATAAGTTAAAATAGTGTAAGTTGAAAATCTGTTTAATCCACAAAACCGATAAAACGTGATAGCTTAGCAAGACAGTTTACTACAGAATGCTGCCTTTGATCATATGAGTACATAACATGTTTGTCTCTTTTGGGTCTGGGTTACCTCACTCAGGATATTTTACTAGTTCCATCATTTGCTTGCAAATGTTATGATGTTATTTTTAACATCTGAGCAATATTGCATTGTGTAAATGTATCACAGTTACTTTATCCATTCTTCTGTGGAGGGGCACCTAGGTAACTTCAAGGCTCTGGCTATTATGAATAAAGTCACGATAAATATACTTGAGCAAGTGTCTTTGTGATAGTATGGCGAATCTTTTAAGTATATCTGTATCTGTTCTTTTTTTTCTTTTTTTTCTTTTTTTTTTGATTGAGAAAAGGAGAAAAAAAAACAAGTTTCCACCTCCTCCCAGCCTCCCATTTCCCTCCCCCTCCTCCTACCTTACCCCCCCTCCTCCCACTCTTCTCCCCCTCCCCCCACTCCTTTCCCCCTCCCTCTCCAGTCCAAAGAGAAGTCAGGGTTTTCTGCCCTGTGGTAAGACCTAGGACCTCCCACCTCCGTCCATATCTAGGAAGGTGAACATCCAAACTGGCTAGGCTCCCACAAAGCCATCACATTAAGTAGGATCAAACCCCCGTGCCATTGTCCTTTGCGTCTCATCAGGGCTCATTGTTCGCCATGTTCAGAGAGTCCAGTTTTATCCCATGCTTTTTCAGTCACAGTCCAGCTGGTCTTGGTGAGCTCTCAATAGATCAGCTCCACTGTCTCAGTGGGTGGGTGCATCCCTCGTGGTCCCGACTTCTTTGCTCATGTTCTCCCTCCTTCTGCTCCTCATTGGGACCTTGGGAGCTCAATCCAGTGCTCCTGTGTGGGTCTCTGTCTCTATCTCCATCCATCACCTGATGAAGGTTCTATGATGATATGCAAGGTATTCGTCATTATTGCCCTAGGATAGGGCCATTTCAGGTTCCCTATCCTGAACTGCCCAAGGAACTAACTGGGGACCTCAGCTTGGGCACCTGGGAGCCCCTCCAGGGTCAGGTCTCTTGCCAACCCTAAAGTGGCTCCCTTAACTAAGAATTGTGGTTCCCTGCTCCCCTGTCCAACCTTCCTTTATCCCAATCCTCCTGTTTTCCCAAGGCCCGACCTCCTTCCCTTCTAACTTTTCTCTCCCCATCTCCCCTTGCCCCCATCCCACCCCACCCCAAAGATCCCAATTTTCTCCCTGGCAATTTTGTCTATTTCCCTTATCCAAGAGGATAACTGTATGTTTTTCCTTGGGTTCCCCTTCTTACTTAGCTTCTTTAGATTCACCTATTGTAGACTCCGTGACCCTTATTAATGGCTAGAAACCAATTATGAGTGAGTACATCCCATGTTCATCTTTTTGGGTCTGGGATACCTCACTCAGGATAGTGTCTTCTATTTCCATCCATTTGCATGCAAAATTCGAGAAGTCATTTTTTTTTACCGCAGCGTAGTACTCTAATGTGTAGATATTCCATACTTTCTTCATCCATTCTTCCATTGAAGGGCATCTAGGTTGTTTCCAGGTTCTGGCTATTACAAATAATACTGCTATGAACATAGTTGAACAAATGCTTTTGTCATATGATAGGGCATCTCTTGGGTATATTCCCAAGAGTGGTATTGCTGGGTCGAGGGGTAGGTTGATCCCGAATTTCGTGAGAGACCGAAACACTGACTTCCATAGTGGTTGCACAAGATGGCATTCCCACCAGCAATGGATGAGGGTACCCCTTCCTCCACAGCCTCTCCAGCAAAGGATATCCTTGGTGTTTTTGACTTTTGCCATTCTGACAGGTGTAAGATGATATCTCAAAGTTGTTTTGATTTGCATTTCCCTGATTGCTAAGGAAGTTGAGCATGACCTTACGTGTCTTTTGGCCATTTGAAATTCTTCTGTTGAGAATTCTCTGTTCAGATCAGTGCCCCATTTTTTAATTGGGTTAATTAGCATTTTAAAGTCTAGTTTCTTGAGTTCTCAATATATTTTGGAGTTCAGTCCTTTGTCTGTTGCGGGGTTGGTGAAGATCTTCTCCCAGTCAGTAGGTTGCCTTTGTGTCTTAGTGACTATGTCCTTTGCTTTGCTGAAGCTTCTCAGTTTTAGTAGGTCCCATTTATTCAATGTTGCCCTTAATGTCTGTGCTTCTGGGGTTATACATAGGAAGCGATCTCCTGTGTCCATCTGTTGTAGGGTATTTCCCACTTTCTCTTCTACCAGGTTCAGTGTGCTCGGGCTGATATTGAGGTCATTAATCCATTTGGACTTGAGTTTTGTGCACGGTGAAAGATGTGGGTCTATTTTCATTCTTCTACAGGTTGACATCCAGTTGTGCCAGCACCATTTGTTGAAGATGCTTTCTTTCTTCCATTGTATTCTTTTAGTTCCTTTATCAAAAATGAGGTGTTCATATGTTTGTGGGTTAAAATCCGGGTCTTCTATATGATTCCATTGGTTGACTTCTCTGTTTTTATGCCAGTACCACACTGTTTTCATTACTGTAGCTCTGTAGTAGAGTTTGAAGTCAGGGATGGTAATGCCTCCAGACAATCCTTTATTGTATAGGATTGTTTTGGCTATCCTTGGTTTTTTGTTTTTCCATATAAAGTTGATTATTGTCCTCTCCAGATCTGTGAAGAATTTTGATGGGATATTGATGGGGATTACATTGAATCTATAAATTGCCTTAGGTAGAATTGCCATTTTACTATGTTGATCCTCCCAATCCAAGAGCAAGGTAGATCCATCCAGTTTTTGGTATCCTCTTCAATTTCTTTCTTCAATGCCTTAAAGTTCTTGTCAAATAGTTCTTTCACTTCCTTGGTTAGATTTACTCCAAGATATTTTATGCTGTTTGTGGCTATCGTGAATGGTGAAGCTTCTCTGATTTCCCTCTCTGCTTCCCTATCCTTTGTGGATAAAGGCCGACTGATTTTTTGGAGTTGATCTTGTATCCTGCCACATTACTAAAGCTGTTTATCAGCTGTAAAAGTTCTTTGGTGGAGCTTTGGGGGTCGCTTAAGTACACTATCATATCATCTGCGAATAACGAAAGTTTAACTTCTTCCTTTCTAATTCGAATCCCCTTGATCCCATTATGTTGTCTTATTGCTATTGCTAGAACTTCAAGCACTATATTGAAGAGGTATGGCGAGAGTGGACATCCTTGTCGTGTTCCTGAGTTAAGCGGGATGGCTTTGAGTTTCTCTCTGTTTAATTTGATGTTAGCTGTCGGCTTGCTGTACATAGCTTTTATTATATTTAGGTATGACCCTTGTATCCCTAACCTCTCCAAGATTTTAAAATAAATGGATGTTGAATTTTGTCAAATGCTTTTTCAGCATCTAATGAGATGATCATATGGTTATTTTCTTTCAGTTTATTTATATGCTGGATTACATTGATAGATTTTCGTATGTTGAACCAGCCCTGCATCTCAGGAATGAAGCCTACTTGGTCATAATGGATAATATTTCGGATGTGTTCTTGGATTCGGTTTGCCAGTATTTTGTTGAGGATTTTTGTGTCGATGTACATGAGTGAGATTGGCCTGTAATTCTCTTTCCTGTTTGAGTCTTTGTGTGGTTTTGGTATCAGAGTAACTGTAGCTTCATAAAAGGAATTAGGTAATGACCCTTCTGTTTCTATATTGTGGAATACATTAAGGAGTATAGGTATTAGCTCTTCTTGGAAGTTCTGGTAGAATTCCGCATTGAAACCATCTGGTCCTGGGCTTTTTTTGGTAGGGAGGTTTTTGATAACAGCTTCTAATTCTTCGCGACCAACAGGTCTGTTTAGATTGTTCACCTGGTCCTGGTGTAACTTTGGTATATGGTATTTATCTAAAAAAGTGTCCATTTCTTTTAAATTTTCCAGTTTCGTGTTATACAGGCTTTTGTACTAAGATCTGATGATTCTCTGAATTTCCTCTGTGTCTGTGGTTATGTCCCCCTTTTCATTTCTGATCTTATTAATTTGTGTATTCTCTCTCTGCCGTTTGATTAGTTTGGATAGGGGTTTATCAATCTTGTTGATTTTCTCCAGGAACCAGCTTTTTGTTTCATTGATTCTTTGGATTGTTTTCTGTGTTTCTATTTTGTTGATTTCAGCCCTCAATTTGATTATTTCCAATCTTCTACTCCTCCTAGGTGAGTCTGCTTCTTTTTTTTTCTAGAGCTTTCATGAGGGCTGTTAAGTCTTCAATGTGAGCTTTCTCTGTTTTCTTTAAGTGGGCACTTAGTGCTATGAACTTTCCTCTTAGGACTGCTTTCATAGTGTCCCATAAGTTCGAGTATGTTGTTTCTTTATTTTCATTGAATTCAAGGAAGACTTTAATTTCTTTCTTTATTTCTTCCTTAATCCAGGTATGGTTCAGTAGTTGACTGTTCAGTTTCCATGAGTTTGTAGGCTTTCTGGGGGTAGCATTGTTGTTGAATTCTAACTTTAATCCATGGTGATCTGATAAGACGCGGGAGGTTACTAATATTTTTTTGTAACTGTGTAAGTTAGCTTTGCTACCGAGTATGTGGTCAATTTTCGAGAAGGTTCCGTGAGGTGCAGAGAAGAAGGTATATTCTTTCCTCTTTGGGTGGAATAATCTATAGATGTCTGTTAAGTCCATTTGCTTCATTACCTCCATTAATTCTCTAATTTCTCTGTTAGGTTTCTGTCTGATAGACCTGTCCATTGGTGATAGAGGAGTGTTGAAGTCTCCTACTATTAGTGTGTGTGGTTTGATGGCTGCCTTGAGTTTTAGTAATGTTTCTTTTACATACTTGGGCGCTTTTATATTAGGGGCATAGATATTCAGGATTGAGACTTCATCCTGATGAATTGTTCCTGTTATGAGTATAAAATGTCCCTCTCCATCTCTTCTGATTGATTTAAGTTTGAAGTCAACTTTGTTAGAAATTAGTATGGCCACACCTGCTTGTTTCTTAGGTCCGTTTGCTTGATAAGCCTTTTCCCAGCCCTTTACTCTGAGTAGGTGCCTGTCTTTCTGGTTGAGGTGTGTTTCTTGTAGACAGCAGAATGTTGGATCCTGTTTTCGTATCCAATCCCTTAGCCTGTGCCTTTTTATAGGTGAGTTGAGCCCATTGACATTAAGTGATATTAATGACCAGTGGTTGTTAACTCCGGTCCCTTTTTTAGTAGTAGGGTTTGTGTGTTTCCCTTCTTTGAGTTGTGCTCGTGAAAGGTCTCTAGATGACTGAGTTATTCTGGGCATTGTTGGACTCCTTGGTTAGTGATTTTCCTTCTATTATTTTCTGTAAGGCTGGATTTGTGGCTACGTGTTGTTTAAATTTGTTTTTATCCTGGAAAATTTTGTTTTCTCCATTTTTTGTGAACGAAAGCTTGGCTGGATATAGTAGTCTGGGCTTGCATCCATGATCTCTTAGTTTTTGAAGTACATCTATCCAGGACCTTCTGGCTTTCATGGTTTCCATAGAGAAGTCAGGTGTAAGTCTGATAGGTATACCTTTATAAGTAACTTGGCCTTTTTCCTTTGCTGCTCTTAATATTCTTTCTTTATTCTGTATATTTTGTGTTTTGATTATTTTATGGCGAGGGGATGTTTTTTTTTTTTTTTTTTGATCCAGCCTATTTGGTGTTCTGTATGCTTCTTGAACCTTCATAGGTACCTCTTTCTTCAGGTTGGGAAAGTTTTCTTCTGTAATTTTATTAAGTACATTTTCTGTACCGTTGATCTGCACTTCTTCTCCTTCTTCTACTCCAATTATTCTTAGGTTTGGTCTTTTTATTGTGTCCCAAATTTCCTGAATGTTTTGTGATGAGAATTTGTTGGTTTTGCTGTTTTCTTTGATCAGTGTGTTTATTTTCTCTATGGTATCTTCAGTGTCTGATATTCTCTCTTCTATCTCTTGTAATCTGTTGTTAGTACTTGTCTCTGTCGTTCCTGTTCGTTTACCCAGATTTTCCATCTCCCTCGGTTTGTGCTTTCTTCATTGCTTCCATTTCATTCTTCATGTCTTGAACCGCTTCCCTAACCTGTTTGATTGCTTTTTCTTGTTTCTTTTGGTTTTCTTGCGTGTCTTTGAGCGATTTATTCATTTCCTCTACCTTTTTGTTTGTAATCTCTAATTGTTTATGGCAGTTTTTCACCTCCTGTTTAAGGTCCTCTATTATTTTCATATAGTTCACTTTTGAGTCGATTTCTTCTATTTCTTCAGGAGTAGGGTGTACAATTCTTCTTATTTCGGGATCCCTGGTTTCTGGTGGTGTCATGTTGCCTTTCAGGTTGTTGGAGGAATTCTTGTATTGGCGCCTTCCCATCTCTTCCTTCAAATGGAGCCAGGAGAGGCCTGGTCTCTTGGTCCAGTCTTTGCTGTGATTGACTCTCTGGGTATATCTCTTCAGTGTAGAAGCAGGAACCGTTCCCGTCCCAATGGGATTCCTCAGCAACTAAACAGGGCCGCAGGTAGCCCAATGATCCAGGGCCAACAGGATGAATGGAGCAAGGGGGGGGGGTGGTATCCAGAAGTGCGCAGGAAGGCTGCCGCCAGAGCTGAAGGTGCCCTTACAGGGGACCCTGAGGCCTGCCCGGGAGACAGGCACTCACCGCTCTGGGTGGGTCGCCTTAGTTTAGGAGCTTGAAACTGTGCTTGAGCACTGGTCCTAGCATACAGCAGGGCAGGGTTGGGGAGGGGTGCTGGGGGTGGCTGGGTCATGCGAAAGAAAGACAGCCCTGCAGAAGGAGCTGGGGGAGGGTGTTTGTGCTCTCTTCCGGGACAGTCCGCCCCTGGATAGCACACACTCACCCCTCCAGATTGGATTCCTCAGCAACTAAACAGGGCCACAGGTAGCCCAATGATCCATGGCCAACAGGATGAATGGAGCATGGGGGGATCTCTGTATCTGTTCTTATCAGCTTCCAGAGAAGGACTCTCTGATGGTGAATGGTTAAGGCACTGATTCTATGAGCTTTATAGATTATCATTAGAAATCATTTTACTGATACTTTTATAGATCGGAAATTTCTGTTTTATCCTAGGTCTCTGGTTTATCTAGTCTCTGATCCTTGGTTACCCAAGAAGCCCTCCCTGGGCGTGGGTTCCGTCTAATACAGTAGGTGTTAAGTCAATTCAGACATGGATTACCTATTACTTCAAGTTCTGTGCCACCACTGCACTGGCATATTTTTCAAGCAAGAAAGATTTTAGATCAAAGGTTTTGTGGCTGAGTTGGGGTCCATGTTACTCTTTTGGTAGCCGGCATGGTACCTTCCCACACCAAAGAGTCTGGAATGTAGAGGTGAAGGCTCCTTGTATGTACTAGCTCAGCGTCTCCATTTTCAATAAGTTGTGTGGGTACTATACTCAGCAATTGGCCCCATGGTCAGTTTACAGAAAACAACCAACTCTGTCTTAAGAAAAGCCTGGGTAGTTTGAAAATTTCAATGGGACTTTTTTGACCAATAACCCTGTTAAAAGCAACTGTTCCTTAACTGGAAGCTTCAAGTGATGACAAGAGATGGCCATTTGAGACTCAATATTCCTACTCTCTTTCCTAGGATTCTGAATTAAGATTACCTTCAGAGATTTCAGAAAGTTTCTACTGCACTAGATTTCCACACTACCAGGCAAATGCTCCCCAATTACAGCATTTGCTCCCCCACTTTCTTAACTTTCATACCATATCCAATCCTCACCCCCATCCCCACTCGCCTGCAATCCATTTCTCTCTCTCCCTCTCCCTCTCTCTCTTCCTTTCTTTCTTTCTTTTTTTGAGACATGGTCTCCCTGTAGCTTTAGAGCCTGTCCTGGAACTAGCTCTTGTAGACCAGGCTGGCCTCGAACACACAGAGATTCGCCTGCCTCTGCCTCCCAAATGCTGGGGTTAAAGGCATGCACCACCACTGCCCACCCAGCTCCCCAATCCATTTCTAGAATCTATTTTATTCCCCCCTTGCAGGGAAATCCATGTATCCATGTATGGTGTGCCCACATATATACCTTCACTGCCTCTGGATATTGTAACTTGATTATCAATAACTTAATTCTAATATCCATTTATAAGTGAATACATATCTTGTTTATCTTTTGGGTCTGGGTTTTCATAGGCAGGATGATTTTTTTCAGGTTCCATACATTTGCCTGAAAATTTCTTGCTGTCCTTTTTTAAAAAACATCTGAGTACTCCACTGTGTAAATGTACTACATTTTCTTTATCTATTCTTTTGTTGAGAGACACAAAGATTATTTCCAGTTTCTGGCTATTATGCATAAAGTCACAATGGACAATGTTGTGCAAGTGTTCTTATTGTAGGATGAAGTATTGTTTGAGTATATGCCCAAGGGTGGTATGGCTGAATTTTGAAATAGATCATTTTCCATCTTTGTAATGAGCCACTACTTAGATTTTCATAGTGGCTGTACAAGTCTGAAATCCCACCAGCAATGAATGAGTATTCTTCATACTCCACAGCTTCGTTAGCATGAGGTATCACTTGTGTTATTGATCTTACCCCTTCTGACAGATCGACAATGGAATTTCAAAGTAGTTCTGACTTGTATTTTCATAACAGCTAAAGATATTGAACATTTCTTTAAGTGTTTCTCTGTTACTTGAGTTTCTTCTGTTTCGAATTCTTTGTTTAGATTTATGCCTCAGATTTTAATTGGATTATTTAGGTTTTTTTATATAGTTATTTTATTTATATAATATCATATATATTGGATGTTAGTCCTTTGTCAGATGTGGATTTTGTAAAAATGTTTACTCATTCTGATGCCATGTTCAAATGACAGTGCCTTTTCTTACAGAAGTTTTTAAGCTTCATGAGGTCCCATTTATTGCCAATTTTAGTATCTGAGCTATTGATGTTCTGTTTAAGAAATTGTCTCATGTGCCAGTGCATTCAAGGCTAAGTCCCAATTTCTCTTCTATCAACTTCAGTGTATCTGGATTCATTTTGAGGTCTTTGAACTACTTAGACTTAAAGTTTTGTGAAGAGTGATACATATGGATCTATGGATTTATTTACATTCTTCTACATGCCAACATACAGAAGGACTTGCACAATTTGTTGAAGATGATTTCTTTTTTCCTTTGTTTTTCCATTAATTTTGGCTTCTTTGTCAAAAATCAGGTGACCATAGGTGTGTGGATTTACATATGAATTTTTCATTTGATTTCATTGATCCACCTTTCTGTTTTTATGCCAATCTCTTCTGTTTTTTATTACTATAGCTCTGTAGTAGAAATTGAAATCAGGAATTGTGATACCTCCAGCAGTTCCTTCATTGTACAGGATTGTTTTAACTATCTGTGTTTTTGTTGTTGTTTGTTTGCTTGTTTGCTTTTCCAAATGAAATTAAGAATTGTTCTGTCATGTTCTGTAAAAAAAAAATCTGTTGGAATTTTGAAGGGAATCACATCAAAATTGCAGATTTCTTTTTTGTATGATGGCCATTTTTACTATGTTAATCTTACTGATCAATGAGAATGGGAGATTTTTTCCATATTCTCATTTCTTCTTTAATTTCTTTCTTTAAAGAATTGAAGTTTTTATCAGACAAGATTTTCAATTGTTTGTTTAGAACTACCCCAAATATTTATATTATTTGATACTATTGTGAAAGGTGATGCTCCCCAATTTCTTTCTCAGTCTCTGTATTATTTGTGAATAGGAGGGATAATGATTGTTTGTAATTATCTTCTCTCCAGCTACTTTGCTGAAAGTGTTTAGGTGTTCTCTGGTGGAATTTTCAAGGTCACTAATGTATACTAAAACACCATCTTCAAACAATAATACTTTGACTTCTTCCTTTCCAATTTCTATCCTCTTGATCTCCCTCAGTTGCCCCTTGATCTCCTTTAGTTACCTTTTTGCTTTAGCTAACACTTTAAGCATTATATTGAATAGACATGGAGACAGAAAACAACCTTGTCTTGCTTGTTTCTAATTTAAGTGAAATGTCTTTGATTGCTCTCCATTTAATTTAATGTTGATTAACCATTGTTGCAAATTACTTTTTTTAGGTTCAAGTATGTATCACATATCACTTATCTCTTTTATCATGAAGGGGTATTAGATTTTGTCAAAGACATTTTCTGCATTTAATGAGATGATCAAGTGTGGGGTGTGTCTGTGTGTTTGTGATGTGCTTCTGTGTGTGTTCTATCTGCTTATTTTTATAGTAGATTACATTTGATAATTTTCATATACTGAACCATCTTTGCACTTATGGAATGAAGCCTACTTGATCATGGTGGTTGAAATTTTGAAGTGTTCTTGTATCCTGTTTTCAAGTATTTTAAGTATTTTTGTGTCTATGTTCATAAGGACAACTCGTCTGTAATTCCTTCTTTGTTGAGTCTTTATATAGTTTGGATGTATGGGTAATTTTGGTCTAACCAAAAAAAATCAGGCACTGTTCCTTTGTTGCTATTTTGAGAAATAATTTGAGGAATATTGATGTTAATTATTTGAAAGTTTGGTTGCATTTCTTCCTTTCTTTGTTTTTTATCTTTTTTTTTTTTGGCTTGTTCTTTCTTTTATTTTTGTTCGGAGAGTTTTAATGACTGCTTCTATTTCAGTAGGAATTATAGGTCTATTTAGATTGTTTATCTGATTTTGATTTAATCTTGTTTTAGATTTTCTGATTTGGGAGAGTACCAGTTTTATGATTCTCTAGATGTCTTTGATGTCTGTTGCTATGCCCTTCTTTCCATTTCTGATTCTATTAATTTATATATTCTCCCTCCTTTTTTAGTTATTTTGGATGAGGGTTTGTTTATCCTATTGATTTTCTCAAAGAGCTAACTCTTTGCTTTATTGATTCTTTGTACTGTGTACTCTTTGTTTCTATTTTTATTCTTTGTACTGTGCACTCTTTGTTTCTATTTTATGGATTTCAGCATTCAATATGATTGTTTCTTGCCATGTACTCCTCTTGGGTGTGCTTATTTTATTTTGTTCTGGAGCTTTCAGGTGTGCAGTTAAGCTACTAGTATGAGAGCTCTGCCTTGTTTTTTATATAGGCCCTTAGTGCTATGAACTTCCCTCATAGCACCACTTTCATTCTGTCCCATAAGTTTGAGTATACAGTGTGTTCATTTTCATTGAATTTTAGAAAGGCTTTAATTTGTTTCTTTATTCCTGTCTTGATCTATTTTTCATTCAGCTGAGAGTTATTCAGTTTCATTGAGTTTGTAAACTTTCATCTGCTGTTGATATCAAGCTTTAATCCCTAGCCATCTGATAGTTTGCAGGGAGTTATTTCAATTTTCTTGCATCTGTTGAGACTCACTTTGTGTCTGAGTATGTAGTCAATTTTGTAGAAAGTTCCATGAGGTGCTGAGAAGTAGGTATATAAGTTTGTGTTGGGGTGAAATGTTCAGAAAATATGTTAGGTCCATTTGGTTTATAATATGTGTTATCTTCAGCATTTCCGTGTTTTGATTTTGTTTGGATGACCTGTCCATTTGGTAAGAGTGGGGTATTGAAGTCTCCTACTATCGATGTATGAGAGCCAATGTGTGATTTAAGCTGTATTAGTGTTTCTTTTATAGACATTGATGCCTTTGTGTTTAAGGCATAGATAAATAATTGACTTGCAATCTTTTTTTTGTTAATTTTTTTATTAAGAAAAGAAGAAAGAAAAAAAAATAAACAAAAAAACAAGTTTCCACCTCCTCCCAGCCTCCCATTTCCCTCCCCCTCCTCCCACCCTTTTCCCCCTCCTCCCACCCTTCTCCCCCTCCCCCCACTCCTCTCCCCCTCCCTCTCCAGTCCACAGAGCAGTCAGGGTTCCCTGCCCTGTGGTAAGTCCTAGGTCCTCCCCCCTCCGTCCATATCTAGGAAGGTGAACATCCAAACTGGCTAGGCTTCCACAAAGCCAGCACATTAAGTAGGATCAAAACCCCGTGCCATTGTCCTTGGCGTCTCATCAGCCCTCATTGTTCGCCATGTTCAGAGAGTCCGGTTTTATCCCATGCTTTTTCGGTCACAGTCCAGCTGGCCTTGGTGAGCTCCCAGTAGATCAGCTCCACTGTCTCAGTGGGTGGGTGCACACCTCGTGGTCCCGACTTCTTTGCTCATGTTCTCCCTCCTTCTGCTCCTCATTGGGACCTTGGGAGTTCAGTCCAGTGCTCATGTGTGGGCCTCTGTCTCTATCTCCATCCATCACCAGATGAAGGTTCTATGATGACATGCAAGATATTCGTCAGTATTGCTCTAGGATAGGGTCATTTCAGGTTCCCAATCCTCAGCTGCCCAAGGAACTAACTGGGAACCTCATCTTGGGCACTTGGGAGCCCCTCTAGGGTCAAATCTCTTGCCCACCCTAAAGTGGCTCCCTTAACTAAGAATTGTGGTTCCGTGCTCCCCTATCCACCTTTCCTTTATCCCAATTCTCCTGATTCCCCAAGTCCCCCTCCTTCCCTTCTACCTTTTCTCTCCCCATCTCCCCTTACCCCCATCCCAACCCACCCCCAAGATCCTAATTTTCTCCCCAGCAATTTGGTCTACTTCCCTTAGCCAAGAGGATAACTATATGTTTTTCTTTGGGTTCACCTTCTTACTTAGCTTCTTTAGGTTCACCTATTGTAGACTCTGTGGCCCTTATTTATGGCTAGAAACCAATTATGAGCGAGTACATACCATGTTCATCTTTTTGGGTCTGGGACACCAATGGAATCGTATAGAAGACCCGGATTTTATCCCACAAACCTATGAACACCTCATTTTTGATAAAGGAGCTAAAAATATACAATGGAAGAAAGAAAGCATCTTCAACAAATGGTACTGGCACAACTGGATGTCATCCTGTAGAAGAATGAAAATAGACCCTTATCTATCACCGTGCACAAAATCAAGTCCAAATGGATTAAAGACCTCAATATCAGCCCGAACACACTGAACCTGATAGAAGAGAAAGTGGGAAGTACCCTACAGGAGATGGGCACAGGAGATCGCTTCCTATGTATAACCCCAGAAGCACAGACATTAAGGGCAACATTGAATAAATGGGACCTACTTAAACTAAGAAGCTTCTGTAAAGCAAAGGACATAGTCACTAAGACACAAAGGCAACCTACTGACTGGGAGATCTTCACCAACCCCACAACAGACAAAGGTCTGATCTCCAAAATATATAGAGAACTCAAGAAACTAGACTTTAAAATGCTAATTAACCCAATTAAAAAATGGGGCACTGAACTGAACAGAGAATTCTCAGCAGAGGAAGTTCAAATGGCCAAAAGACACTTAAAGTCGTGCTCAACTTCCTTAGCAATCAGGGAAATGCAAATCAAAACAACTTTGAGATATCATCTTACACCTGTCAGAATGGCTAAAGTCAAAAACACCAAGGATAACCTTTGCTGGAGAGGCTGTGGAGGAACGGGTACCCTCATCCATTGCTGGTGGGAATGCAATCTTGTGCAACCACTGTGGAAGTCAGTGTTTCGGTTTCTCAGGAAATTTGGGATCAACTTACCCCTGGACCCAGCAATACCACTCCTGGGAATATACCCAAGAGATGCTCTATCATATGACAAAAGCATTTGTTCAACTATGTTCATAGCAGTATTATTTGTAATAGCCAGAACCTGGAAGCAACCTAGATGCCCTTCAATGGAAGAATGGATGAAGAAAGTATGGAATATATACACACTAGAGTACTACGCTGCGGTAAAAAACAATGACTTCTCGAATTTTGCATGCAAATGGATGGAAACTGACTTGCAATCTTGATGGATTTTTTTCTTTGATGAGTATGTGGTGTTTTTCTGTTGGAGGCCTGCTCCAACAAAAATACTAGTTACCAAAGTATGGGTATCTGATCAGAAAAAAATAGTAAAAAGAATGAAGATGTGAGTAAAAACTATAAAACAGAAAATAAAGGATTGTACCAGGAGGAAGTTCCAGTGAATACTGAAATCACCCATATTTAACTTTCCATGCATTTTTATATCCCAATACAAAAGGGGAAAGAAGGCAACAGAAGACTTCTTTAACATAATACAAAGGGCACTCCAACAGTTACTTACTTGCTTCAACACTTTGAGATATTAAGTTATTAGCATTCTAGTGTTTAGGCACTGAAGTCACCCTAGACCAAGTATTGGGAAGGCAATCACTCCCCAGGTCAAATCTCCTAATTCAAAAGAAGGAACAGAAGAATGCTTGCATATCCTGACCATCTGGCAGGATGAGGTGGATCTGCCTGTTTCTGCCATCTTAATGTAAAATGAACCAAGTAACCATATCCTGGGTCAAGATATGTAGCCCTGGCTGTTTTCAATTTTTGTGCAACCTCAAATTCTCTGACTTTCAGACAAGGTAAAAAGAAAAAGGCTCACATTTTTGGGCCTCCATATCCTTACCTATATTTTTATTACTTTTTGTTTGAAGTTTATTTTGTTAGATATTAATAATGGCTACACCAGTTTTCTTTTTAGATTTCTTCATTTGGAATATCTTTTTCCAACACTATACTCTGGAGTAATGTCTATCCTTGACAATGAGATATGTTCCTTAAATGCAGCAGAAGAATTGATCTTGCTTTTTGCATCTGTGGCAGTTTCAATGCAATTGGAACCCATATGTTTACGGGGAATGGCACTATTAGAAGGTATGCCTTTGCTAGAGTAGGTATGGCCTTGCTAAAAAAAAAAGTGTGTCACTGAGGGGGTGAGCTTTGAGACCTCCTATACTCTAAATATGTACATTGTAGAGGCAGTTCTCTTACTGTTGCCTACAGCTCAAGATGTAGTACCCTCAGCTCCTTTTCCCACACCCTGCCTGCCTGTGGGCAGCCATGTAATGCCATGGTAATAATGGACTAAACCTTCTGAAACTGTAAGCCATTTCAATTAAAGGTTTTCCTTTGTAGGAGTTACCATAGTCATGGTGTCTCTTCACAGCAATAGAAACCCTAACTAACACAGGAGTTGGTATCAGGGACTGCAATATTATTGTGATAGGCCTGACCATATTTTTGTTTGGAGGAGTTTGGACTTTGGGGCTTGGGATTAGGAAAGCAATGGAATGCTTTAAGTACTGATTAAAGGGCCATACTAGTAGAAACATAGATGATATTTGAACTGCATATGGATGTAACTTTAGAGTCAAAGATAGAATAAAAGGGTTATAGAAGCTTCCTCAATGACTTAGGTAAACCATGGAGGCAGGTCATGTGTCAGGAGTGTCCTTGCATAGAGGACAGGGGAGGCTTAAGGTTCTCACATTCTCTTGGTCAGGCTTGTCTCTGAGGTTCCTACTCAAATATCTAAATTTTTAATTTCCAGATTTCTCTAAGTTTGGGATTTCTTTATTAATTATATTTCTACTTTCATGTCTTGAACTCTTTTATTCTTTTTATTCCAGCATCTGTATGAGTTTTTGCAGATTTCTTCAAGGGAATTTCCTCTATCATATTCATAAAGTATATTTTAAGTTCTTTTCTTGGATTTTAATTTCTCAGGGCCTACTGTTTTAGGATTTGGAGGCTCTAGTGGAGACTCCTGTCTGTTATTAATTTTGTTTATATGCTATTGCCTAGGTATCTGGATTTTGGATGATAGTAATTTTAGGTGCTTATATATGGTCTTGTCTTTGCTAAGTAGGTGATTTGTTCTTGGTTTCTGTTGCTCTCTCTGATTCTTAGGAAAGTATGCTGATTATGTGTTTCCTGGAAGTTAAATAAACCTTCAGAGGTCCTCTCAGGTATGACACTGAATAGTATGTGTTTCTAGATATTAGGAACTGACACTTAGAAATGATGATAGGCTAGAAGAGGAGGAGCTGGAGGTATCCACAGGAGGGAAGTAGTCAGGGTGTTTCACCAGAATCTTCTTAGTACCTTACCTTAGAAATTGGTGTAGAGAATGAGGAGAAGTCACACAAGGTAGTCTGCTATGGATCCAGGGATGATGCTTGGGGATTGGATATAGAGGAGAGGAGGGAGACCAAAGACCTGAAGCATGCCTACCTGTTTTTCTTGCATATTTGCTTCTATGACATCTTTGACTAGGAGATTCCCAGGGAATGCCTGCTGGAGTTGAATTCTGGGACAACAAGATGAAAGAAGAAGGTTGAAGAAGATCTATGTGATTTTCTGTATATGGGGGCATAGAGGAAAGGGAGGGTGAATCAGGTGATTTGCTACAGAGCTGTGTTGCTGGAGACTGCTTATTCATTCATTTGCCCAGACCATGAAATAATCACTCAGAAATTATATTATTTACAATACTGTTTGGCCAATAGCTTAGGTATATTTCTGGCTAACTCTTATATCTTAAATTAACCCATTTCTATTAATTTGTGTATCGTCATGTGACTGTGGCTTACTGACAAGTTTCCAATACATCTGTATCCTGCGGGAGGCGACAGGACTTCTCTCTGACTCCATCTACCCTCTCTATATATCTTTCAGCCTAGCTTTACTCTGTTAAGCCACTGGCCAAACGCAGTTTCTTTATTAACCAATGACAATAAAACATATTCCTAAATGCATCACCTCCCCTTTTCCAGATCTGGGGTTGGGCCATTTTCATAGTTTATAATTATTTTTATATGTTGTATTCATCTAAAAGTATTGTGTTTAGGTTTTAGGAAATTTCATATGTGCATACAAAGTATCTCAACCCTGCCTACTCCTCACTCCATCTCTCTGACATTTCCTGGATTACAACACATCTCTCTTTCAACTTCATATCTTCCTTATTGTTTATAACCTACTGAATCCTCTTCATGCAGCCTAGATAGTCACAGGTATGTGTTCTAAGGCTTTTTCTGAACATTCATAATGAACATCAGTTCTCTTTGCTGTAATGTAAACAACTGATTTAGAAATAAGGGCAATACAATGAGTTTGGAACAATTTTTCTCAATGCTATATTTGTTTGTAGGTGTAGGTACAAAGGGAATGGTTTTAATTACTCTTTAAACATTTCATTGTATTTACCAGTAAAGCAATCTTAAATTAGACTTTTCTTTGTAGAGAATTTTTGTAAATTCTAAGTAAGTGTCTTTTTACAGGTAAAACATATTTTTCTATATACTTTTATGTCTCACATAGCATGAGTCCAGAGAGACTTTGAGAAGTTTTTACCATTTAATTTTTAATATTTAATTTATTAGTGTTGAATTATACATATTATTTCCTATAATACTTTTAGTTTTCACTTACACTTTTATTATAATACAGTGCTTTTTCTTCTCATAACCATTAATTGCAAATAATCTGACATCAAGTTCCTTGAGGGCCTGCCAAGGTATGTGGTTGATATACCCAGTGAAATTCCATGATAGAAATATTATATTCCTTTTCCCAGTAGGAATGAAATATGACACCAAACATATGCCACCATGATTTAAGTCTGAGCTTTGACTGCATAATTCATAAATTTGTTGGGTAAACCACAATCAAGGAAGAATATTGGATAAAAACAAAGTTTAATCTTTTCCTTATACCTCAAGAAAGATAATTAGGAATTATAACACTTATTCCAGAGCATAGCTAGGATAAGGACAAAATAAAATGATCCAAAATGCCCTGCTGTTTTGTTCATAGCCTTTCTTAATGAAGTGTTTATTTAATTAATTTGCTGGGGACCAACATAATTTCATAAGCTTTGTTGCCTTTCTGTGCTTCCATGGAGACATTTTACACTGTTTGTATTTATTAAATTGCTTTCATACTAGGTAAACAAGGGCATAGAGTTTCATTGTTTCTCTTCCTGCTGAAGCTGACATTTTTCTAATTTTTGGGCTTATATGTATAGAAGGGAGGTGATATTACATATCACACATTTAAGGAAATAACAATAAATTTATATAACCTGAAAAGTGTTACAATACTATTGAAAGCACAATTCAATTTATTTGCTGTAACTAAATTATAAAATAGATTATTGTTCCTTTTAGCAGGTAAAGGAAATTTTAATAGGTAGGGAAAAATTGACCATTAAAGAGTATGTATAATTGTCTCCATGCTGTGGGATTATTATGCAATATTTGAATGTATATCTATAAAGCATTCCAAAATTCACAATATTAAACTGTATATTTGCAAAAAAGTACTTATAGACTGCTACTTATCTTTTGTTCTCCCTTTTTATACTCAGTTTATATGCAAGGAAATATCCTCAGATTGTAAAAATGTTTCACATTTTCTTCAAATGGGAAATTATATATAATATATATATATATATATATAGAGAGAGAGAGAGAGAGAGAGAAATGGATGAATAGACAGAAAGACAGAAAGATAAATTGGCAAGTAAATAATTGCTTAAAAATCTTCTTCTTGGTCAGAATTTTTAGACTATTCTAGAGAATACCTGCAATTGCTTAGTGCTTAAATTGGCATGCACTGTCAAAACACCAGAGGCAAAAACAAACCAGCAAAATATCCAGGACAATTTTGGAAGAGAGAATCTGTGTCAATAAGATACACCACCAGGATCCAATCAGGATAGGATACTTGAGAGACAATGGTAAAAAAAAATTGCAGCAAATGATGTTTTCAACTGACAGAAGAAAATATGGAGTGAATCAATTTTGCACCCCAAAAATCAAAAGGATAATTTATAAAATCCTATCAATTTGACTAAAAGTTCACTTTTGCACCAACATCTATTTTCCAAAAATGTTTGGGTGTTGTTGACTATAAAGAGATACTTCAAAAACAACTGTAAGATTATAAATTTATATGATGTATTAGAAGTCACTGTTGGTTTTTTTTTTTCTTTTTTATGTGTTTATTTTTTTGGTTTTACATCTCAATTAAAGTTTCCCTCTTACAAGTTCCCAAATCCCATCCTATCCACTCCTCCTCCACTATTTCTGGTCAGATATATGGCGGGACTTCCATGGATATCAGCTAGCCATAGTATATCAAGTTCTAGTAAAACTAGGCCCCTCTTTTTCTTTTAAAGCTGAATGAGGCAATCTGGAAGAAGGAATGGGTCCCAAAAGCAGGCAATATGGAGACAGTTCCTGCTCTCACTGTTAGCTGTCCCACAAGAAGACCCAGCTACACAACCGTAACATATGCTAAGTGCCTAGGTCAGTCGCTTGCAGGCTCCCTGGTTGTTGGTTTCGTCTCTGTGAGCTCCTATGAGCCTAGCTTCATTGGGTTTTATTGTGGAGCCCTTGACCCCACTGGCTCCTAAAATCCTTCCTCCCCCTCTTCCACAAGATTCCTTGAGCTCTCTCCCTAATGTTTGGCATCAGTTGCTGGGTGAAGCCTCTCTGATGAGAGGTAGGCTAAGCATCAATCTATGAGTATAATATAATATCATTAGGAAATATTTAATTGATACTTTTTGCCAGTTGTGTTTGGTTCTATCCTGTGTCTCTGGACTATCTTGCCTCTGGATCCTGGCACTAACGATGAGGTGAGTGCCCTCTCAGGGTAGGCATCTCTAGCTGAGCCAGTCATTAGTTGGTCACTCCCATAATTTCTGTGTCGTCTTTACCCCAGCACACCTTGTAGGCTAAACAAATTGCAGGTCAAAGGCTTTGTGGCTCTCTTATTGTTCTAGTCCTTCCCCCGGAATTCTCATCTGGTTACAGGAGAATGCATTTCAGACTCCATATCCCGTATTGCTAAGAGTTTTGGTTCGTGTCACCCTCGTCTGTTCCTAGGAGTTTCCGTTGCTCTAAGTTTCTAGCTCATCCCAGAGATGCCCCCAGATTGATTTTTTTTTATTTTCTAGGGAAACACTAGATATATGTACAAGCAAACAAATCATGCCATCATTAATATTGCTGAAAACTATCTATTTTCAAATGTCCCTTTTGGCTTTTATGTGGCAGCAGCTTTGTTTTTCTCAATGATGCATGATAGAAGAAGCACATTCTGTGACAGATTTATGTGGGAGAAAATACTAAAAGGCCTCTATGACCTTTCTAGAAGGTCAAAAATTTCTAGATCTTTCTCGTCCTTTCATCTGCCTAGAGATTTGACATTCTTATTTAATTATCAGTGGTGATTAAAATAAGATACAGCTATTTACATCACTTTCCTATTCATAAAACATAAATAGCTGAATTAATTTACAGGTTTGGTAAAAATCACATTTTATACCTAGAGAATGAGACAGGCCAGGAATAAAGTTCTGAAATCCCCCTCAATGTATTTCATTTACACATGTCTTAGAATCATCTCACAAGAAACAAAAAGCTTTGAAGGAACCGTGATGTGACACAAAACTCACAGTTTAATTCCTAGTTTTAATCTTAAAGGATTTTTTAAAGTATAAATATAGTTAAAAGAGAAAAGTGCAAGGAAGACGTCAGAAATATCACTTTTTTCATGTGCCATTTTAAAACTAAAAAATAAATACATTTAAAAATCTCACTGAATAATTTTTACAGAACTGACACCACTTGCTAGCTCAGTAAGAAGAAATAAGGATCAAACTTCAGGTGACGCTATGACTACAGAAAATTCTTCCTATGCCCTATAGTCTTATGTGAGGAAATATTAAAACAGCACAGGAGCACAAAGCAAAGATTCACATAGATGCTAGTGACCTAGAGAAAGAGAAGTTGAGCATCTACTGTGTACATTGTGTACTAGCACCTACACTGAGGCTCTAGACTTGTTGAATCCTCATATTCACATTTTAGCGTAAATAGAGTTTTAGTGTTTTATGGAGTAAGAAAATGAATGCTAGAAGAATCAAGTAACTCGTCTGAAGTCATGTAAACAGACGGCAACGAAACTGAGATGTGAAGTTGTCTGTCACATCCCAATTCTTAAAGCTTTTTTTCCATCATGAAAAGTTCAAAGGTGTTTTCTAGCAACTGTTGTCAACTTCTTATCTTATTAGTAGTGTTATAAATAAGAACTTTAATTTTAGATAATATCAAAGTCTGTGAACAAAAAAGAGTGTTAATGTAAAACATGATTGAAGAACAAAAATGAGTACATAAATCTCCAGTAGCAATAGTTGAGATAAAATAATTATAAGGGGTAAAGGAAGAGGAAGCAAGGAAAAATGTTCTAAAATGGGGAAGACTCACAAGTCTGAAGATTTGCAACAAGATCACACTCTGAAGTATATCAGAAAAGGAAAGAGAATACTGAGGGATTATGTATACAGCACTTGGTATGTCATGAGGAAAGGAAGGGTTTTAATTTTAGACTGTCACAGAAAAGCATTGGGAGACTTTGTGTGGGGAAGAGCTACAGGTTAGTTCACATTGAAACATACAAGTTTGTTGTATATTTCTGTGGGGCGGAGACTTAAGAATGCAACAATGGGAACAAAGAAAGCAGGGGGAAAAAAGTCCAGCAGCAAAGTGAGAGTGGCCAGGAAGAGTGGTAGGGAAATTGTGGAATCTGTAAGATGTACTTAGATTTAAAAAACATTTCCAATGTAAATCTTGAAAGAGTTTCTTATGAGTTTAATATATTGAATGGGTTAGAGAGAGAATTCAAGACTTAACTGTGCAGTATTCTTAGATTTGTAATTAAATTGATCTAAGAAAGTGATATTTCCTGTCAGTTGTATACGGAATATTAAGAGACACATATGATGCTGGTAAAAGAGGGAGGAAGAAGATGAAAATGCTTTTATTACATTTATTCAATATTCTGAAGAAAATAAAAAGCAGGCAGCTACACACATGTACATGTAGAGATTTGAATTGGAATGCTCCCATAAGCTAATAAGTTTGAATAATTGGTCCCTAGTTGGCAGAACTATTTTGTAGGGAGTAGAATGTGTGATCTTGTTGTAGGAGTTGTGTCACTGGGTGGGCTTATGGTCTCAAAAGACTAGTATCATTCCCAATGTGCTCTTTCTCATGTTTGTGTTATAAATGTGAACTCTCAGCTGTTCCTGCTGCCATGCCTTCACTTTGCCATCATGGACTCTAAACCCTGAATCCTTAAGCACAGTTAATTACTTTCTTTTATAAGTTATCCTGATCATGGTGTTTTATGACATCAATGGAAAGGAACTAAAATAATATAGAAGTTAGAAATTCATTCTGTTTAAATGCTATTGAAAGTAAGTTTGCCTATTATTCTAACACAAGCTCAAGTCAATGAGCTATATGAAGTATTGAAATATTCATAGCCTTATGTATGTTTTGCTGGCTCATTATCACTCAGACAATGAGGCATCTCAATATCACCACAAAATGCTTGTATAATATCATAGCTCATGCTTCTCTCTAGACTATGAAAATAAAAGACTATGGCTTTCAATGTCAATACATTCCTATATGTTCAGAGATGAAATAGGTGTCATCCATTTAAAATTGACCTGCTTTACGTAGTGTTTACAGGTAACCTATCAATACAATGAAGTTTCATGTAGATACATGTTATAAAGACAAACAACTTTCACTATCTAGAATGCAATAGCAAAGTAAACACTTGTTTTAGCATCAGAGATGGAACAGATTCCTGTGTTCTTTTTATATGTAATTTGATCTTTTATGAGGCATTCATAAAATAGAGATACCATTATTTATGTGGTTATTTTGAGTATTGTCTTTGTTGCTTTTCTGTTGCTTAGATAAGATTCCAAGATCAAGAAAACTTATAGAATAAGCTGTTTATTGAAGACTTACAGTTTTAGAAAGGTAGAGTTTACTACTATGATGGCAAGAAACATAACAGCAGACAAGTACTGGGTTAGCTTCTGAGAACTTACATCTTGATTTAGAAGCACAAGGCAGAGAGAGCTAACAGGGAATGATATGGGCTTTCTAAAATTTCAAAGCCCAGCCCCATTGATACACCTCTTCCAACAAGGTCATACCTCCTAATCCTTCCTAAACAGTTCTACTGAGGATCAAATATTCAAATATCTGAGCCTATGGGGGCTATTCTAATTCAAACAACCAAAAGTACCAAATCATTTTATCATTGAAAAAAACTTAATATAGTGGCTCGTATCTGTTTGTATTTCTAGTTCTAAAAATCGATTTCCCTCTTCATTAAAATTAATGAATCAAAGGCTAGAGGTATAGTTTAGTACTACTGTATTTATTTAGCTTACAAAGCATAACTGTCCTTGCCAGACATGTCCATGGTTTTTGGTGGGAAACTATGTTTTTTCTCCTAAGGGCCTCAGGGAAAGCCTTTTCTGGCTGTGAGAAATATGGAATGAGAAAAGACTCCAGAAAGGCAAAGTAATCCTGAACAAAATGAGCAACACTGGAGGGATTACCATTTAAGCCTCTCAGTTATATTAAAAAAAACTACAGTAAATTATAATATAAAATCAGACATGAACAACAGCAATATATACTGGAGAAGAGACTGCATCTCAACTGGATGTCCATATGCAGAATAGTGAAAATAAACCCATATCTATCACCTTGTACAAAAGTTGAAAACCACAATGCTAAAACTGCTAGAAAAATACATAGAATAGACTATTCCCTGGGCTCCATATCTTGTCCTACAACTTTTAAAGAAGTCATCAGCTTTACCAGAAACCACTCAGGATCTAAGAACCTTACACAGCACTAACACTACCACCACCACCATCACCCTGAGCTTCATATCTTGGCCTACAACTTTGGAAGACCTCTGTTCTACCAGAGGCTAAGCCAGATCTAGGGACCCCTAGCTGACCAACAACTCCAGACTACATCCTCTCCCCTGAGCTTCACATCTCATCTTACAATGTTGGAAGAAGTCTTCAGCTTTATCAGAGGCAGACAGGACCTAGGAATCCCAGACTATGTACCTCCCATGGGCTCCATATCCTTGTCTACAACTGGAATAAGAATTCAGTTTTAACCAGATGCTTGGTTGGATACAGAAATGCCAGGCTCCAAAAATACTACAGAATTGACACTCTACTGCACCTGAAGACTCATGAGTCACCAAAACCCTTGGACATTTACACAATAAGACCAGAGAGGAAATAGAAACTGAGGAAGAAAACACCTACCCAACAAAGACAAATGAAGGAATTGAAACTGTTGTGAGGAGCAGAGGGCTGCATTCCCACCCAGCTCCTGCACCACTAGCTTTATACCCAAAATAACAACATGGAGCTGTGTTCCTGCCACCTGGCTCCTGGCCGCCTGGCTAGCATATGCCCTGAAATAACAATACACAAATTGTATTCTTTTAAACACTGCTTGACCCATTAGCTCTAGCCTCTTACTGGCTAATTCTCACATCTTGATTAAACCATTTCTAATAATGTGTGTAGCACCACGAGGTGATGGCTTACCGGGAAGGATCTTTACTTGCATCTATCTTGGAGATGAGAGCTATATAGCCTGCCTCACTGCCTTCTTCCTCACAGCATTCTGTTAGGTCTACTCCACCTATCTAAATTCTGCCCTATCAGGCCAAGCAGTTTTCTTTATTAATTAACCAATGAAAGCAACAGATATAGAAGACACTCCCACATAATGAATCCTAGACCTATATTCTTCCCAGACCCAGATGTCCAAGCACCAATGTAAGAATATAATCAATAACAAAGAGCAATGTGGTATCACCAGAATCCAGCTATCCAATGACATCAAGATCTTAACATTTTAATATAGCTGAAGCACAAGAAAATGATCTTGAAAATGACTTTATTAAGATGATAGAGGTCCTTAAAGAGGAAATGAAAAAAAAACCTTAAAGAAATTGAGGAAAAGACCAACAATAAAATTCTAAATGAATAAATTTCTAAAATAATACCAAGTATAGAATGAATAAAAACCCAGAAATAGATATTGGGATTCAACCCAAAAACCAGAAAATCAAAGAAGCCCAGCCAGTAGAAAAGTCTTAACTCTGCCAAGGCTGGGCAACTACAGACTAAACTAACAGCCTCCCTCTTGTCTCATTTTATATTCCCCCTAGTGCTGGAATTAAGTGCATATGACTCCCTAGTACTGACATTAAAGGTATAGACAACCACCACCTGTGTTTATTCCTGCACTGTTCTTGTGTAGCCCAGGTTATCACTGAACTCATCCAGGTGACTCTGTCTACCAAATCCTGGGTTTAAAGGTGCATGTCATCATTGTCTGACCTCTGGCCTTAGCTTTGCCTCTGGTCTTCATTTATCAAAATTTAAATAATATACCACAACCAAGAAAAACAAGAAAAGACAAAAAGGTGAAGGGTACCTGTTCAAGACCTGAAAATAGAAATAGAAGCAATAAAGAAAGCATAAATGGAGAGAATCCTGGAAATGAAAAATCTGGGTATACATGCAAGCATCACCAATAGAATACAAGAGATGAAAAAGAAAATCTCAGGCATTAAAGATACAATAGAGACTTGTCATAGTTTGGGTTTTTATTGCTGTGAAGTGGTACCATGATCATGTCAGCTCTTATAAGGAAAACATTTAATTGATGATAGCTTATTTACAGATTCAGAGTTTCCGTCAATTATCATCATTAGCAGGAGCATTGTGACATGCAGTCAGACCCGGTGCTGGAGCTGATAGTGCTACATGTTGAAGAAAACTAGAAGTGAACTGAGATACTTGTCAGTATCCTGAGCATAGGAAAGTCACAGTCCACACCCATAGTGCCACACTTACTTCATTAAGGCCATACCTACTCTAACATAACTACTTCTCCTAATACTGCCAACTCCCTATGAGATTATGGGCCAATTATTTTCAAAAGGAAATGGATTTGCTAGTCAAAGAAAATATTAAATCTTAAAAATTTCCAACATGAAACATTGAGGAAATCTGTGACACTATAAAAAAAGATCAAACTTAAGAATAATTGGAGTAAAAGAAGAAAAAGCAGCTAAAAACACAAGAGAATGTAGTTAAAAAAAATCATTGGGAAAAATTTCCCAATCTAAAGAATAACATGCCTATAGAAGTACAAGAAGCTTGTAGAACACTAAATAGATTGAATCAGAAAAGAAAATCACCATGCAACATAATAATAAAAGCATTAATCATACAGAAAAAAGAAAGATTATTAAAAGTGACAAGGGGAAAGGTTAAGTAAGATCCTATGGCAGACTATGAGAATTGTGCTTGACTTCTCAATGGAGACCCTAAATTCCAAAAGGGCCTGTACTGATTGATGTCTTGAGCCTATAGGCTCAAGATGGATGCCCCAATGGTATAGGAGAACTTTGAGTGACTGTACAGGCAGCAAGATATCTCTGTCATTTCTAGGGTTTTGGAAGTTGCTTACTTCTTGTTTACTTAGGTAATATTATATCCTTCTGGAGTCTTTGATAGAGGTAAAAAGTAGATAGATAGTTATAGTTTTCCTTTGTTATGATAAAATATAAAATAGACATAAATATCATAACTGTAATTCTTCCTTGATACCTGTTATATCTAATTTTACTATGTCAAAGTAAAAGCCTTTCTTTTTTGCTTAAACAGAAAGGGGAAATGATGTAGGAGCTATTTCTGTATTTGTGTTGCTTTCATTGGTTAATAAAGAAACTGCTTTGGGCCTGGTGATAGGGCAGAATGTAGGTAGGAAGGAAGACAAAACTGAATGCTGGGAAGAAGGGCAGAGAGAGAGCCAACATGGAGCAGCCAGTTCAGACATGCTAAATCTTTCCCAGTAAAGCCATGACCTCATGGTGATATACAGATTAACAAAAATGGGTTAAATCAAAATGTTAGAGGTAGATAATAAGAGGCTAGAGATAATGGGCCAGGCAGTGTTTAAATAAATATAGTTTCTGTGTGCTTATTTTGGGTGTAAGCTAGCTGGGTGGCCTGGATGAACAAAGGGACCCTCTCTACATTAACAAATGAGAAAGGAACAACAGCAGCAGAGAGACATTGGATAATGGAAGAAACTTCTTAATTGAATCAACAAGTCTATTTCAAGAATGTGTTGACCTTATAATGGAAATCAGGAGATGTGCTACATTGGGCATGGTGTTTTACTCTTGTTTTCACAGGAGAAGAAAAATTATGGATACCATCAAAATTAATAAAGATTTGCTTAGAAAAAGAAAAACCTCTTGAGAAAGAGAAATGACAGCTCATCCACAACAGTGACAACTGTACACATGGTAAAGAAATCATATAGAGTTGGTCCAGGGATCTGCTCTTGTTTTTACAGGAAAATAAACATTTTCAAAAATTCAAGAGACCCTGGATGTTTGGATGCTGATAGAAGGAAAAATAACTATTCATTAAGAATCATCAAGGAAAAGAAATATGACTTATGAGGACAGGTGATCAATATATATAAATATAGAGAGCTCGCTTTAGAGTTGGACAATGGCTGTGCCCTCTCTAAATCCAACTGTGTTGTTAAAAGGCACATTCAGAGTTTCTGTCTCATATCAGGAGCCATCTGGTGTTGGACAGAAGGAAGACTTTAAGAAAAATTTTACTTTCTCCATGCCTATTTTATCTATATCATATTACTCGTTGAATGTATGTCTATATGAATAATGTTTAAGTTTTCCATGATGAACAATATTTTCCTATAGATCCTTTTCCTTAAGTAATCTTTGAAGTTTCCAGGAAGAAGATGGGGCTCCACAGCAACAACTACACCTGATTGAGAAGACATCATGATGCTGATAGTGCTACTATAAGATCAGTTTCTGGGTAGCAGCTGCTAAAATGGTGTACTTTCTCATGACATTCTGGCCAGAATTCCAAATAAAAACTGAAAAAAATCTATCAACTGCCCAAAAATCATTTGCAACTATACTAGACAGTAATCTTGAAAGTTAACCATCATTTTATTTTTACAGAATCCCATAAAAAGAACATTACCCCCATGAAAGTGGGTAGCAATTCTAGAAGATGATGTCCCCTCTCCCAAAAAGTTTGTCCTCAGGGTTGGGAACACCATTTAGGGGTTGTTAATTATTACTTGTATAAGGTAGAGGGTTGGAGTGGAAACTATGTAGGCTTAAAAAAAAAGGGGAAAAATCGAATGGGATAATAGATAATTTAGTGTGAACTTATTCACACTAATAATAATGTTGGGTAATAGAGTGAATACTTGTGAGCTATAATTTATGGATAATTTACATTTGTATAATTTTTATATATTGATACAAGTTCAAATTACGTTTGTTATTTCTGTTTACAATATTTGTACACCTATGCAAAGTTATTTTGTCAGATTGTATACATGCATGTTTTTACCTCTGTTTAGGAAATTTTGTATATTGATACAACTTTTAGAATATATTTTCATATTGCCTTATATATTATTCTTATCTCTGATCAAGATACTTGTTCATTGTTTACATTTTGAGGTAATTGTCCTCGTTTGCTGTACATTTGTTTACAGATTATTTAATATTCTGGCAAAGTTTTAATCTTTATGTTATACAGGTATTAAATATTATAGGTCAATAGTTATTTATATTTGTTATACATATAGTCAGATTAATTAGGTTCTTTAGATACATAGATGTTGTGGGAGGTCCTTCCTATCCTCCAGCCTATAGCTGCTGAGATACCAGCCCATTTGGGCATGGTCTCTCTCCCTTTAAAAAAGTGGCCACTTCCCTCTCCTCTCTCTCTTCACTTCCTGCTCCGCCAGCAACTAGACTCCCTTCCTGGTTGTGCACAAGGCTGTTGTCTGGGCCGGTGATCTGTAAGTTTTTTCCCCTTTAAATAAATATCACCATATTAATCATAATTCCAAACTGGTGTGGCATTGTTTGCGACTTATGCCGACACCTGGCTCCCAACATTCGGTTTTAGGACCTCCCCCCCCCCCCACTCGGCTGCTGGCCAGGAGTTCGGCTTGGCACAAGCCCCTCCCTTCCTCAGCCATGGCCTGTGCCTTGTGGCAGCTGCCTTGTGGCCTGTGTCTTGTGCATGGAGCCAGCAGCTTAATATAAATCATCACGCACTGGCTTTTCTTGCTGCAGAATCAGGCTTAGGCAGGCAGGAGAGCATGGTGGATTCCTGCTGCCAAACAGAGATGTGTTTTCAGACTGCTCAGTGCTCTGCATGTCAGATTTGGTTGTAACTTGGATAAAAAGCGTTTCTGTGCTGCACACTCAGTCTCAGAATTAAACTGCTGAGTGCGGCTCCAATGTGGACTTGCTGTGTGCCTGGAACTGTGTGCAGCTCAGGGGCACCAAATGAATCTGAGGCAGGAGCAACTGCTCCTTGCTGAACTGTACTGGTCAGCAGGAACTACCATAATTATTGTAAAAACAGCGCAGTTAAGGTTTCAACTGGGCAGGACACAGGCGGTACCATATTACCTGTACATGGTGCAACTTAAGTTTTTAAGAACTGCTTAACATTTTAAGAAATGTTCCTGAATAGTAAAAAAAAAATGTTACAGATTCACAATAAAACAGATTCAGACATAAAAGACCACACTGTTGAATGAATGTACATTGGCTTGAGAGAGAGAAGAAAAAGAATATAGAGAATAAAGTTAATGGTTTAAAAAAAAGGGTAAAGTCTTTAAAGAGACAGAGTACAGATAGTTAAGAGATTAAAAGAAATAAAGGAAATAAGCCACGTAAAAGTGGAAAATTCACAGAGATTCTGGATTATGTACATTGTGTTTTCTTTAAAATTTTTGACTATGAAGGAGCTAAGTACAGAGAGACATTTCATTATATGGGCTGCCATGTGGAACCAGAATGGATATCATGAGGATATGACTTCAAAATTTGGGTCTAAGGATATGATGCTTTGGAGAGGGTCTTCTTTTTTTTTACAGAGGACCAGACCCTGCGGATTGATTCTATCCCGATATGGTATGATAGACCACCACCTCCCGAAAGTTGCTGAGAACACCCTCAAAAAATTACTTCACTGAATTGCCAACTGAGATAAACCTGGCACACAGGTTACACCCTAAATGATCTGATTAACAGTGCCCCCATTCAGCAGGAAGCAGTTTGGAGAGAAAAAACTGTGTCAATGTACCCAAAATATGGTTTATAAATATTCTTTTACATTTAAAGGGGGATATGATATAGATATGAATAATTTGTATTAGTATAGATTTTGCTTTATTGATAGAGATTTAAGGTCAATTTTGTTATATGTATATGTATTTCTTGATCTTGATTAAGGTATTGTGATTGTGTAGTTCATTTAAAAATGTACCGTATAATTAAGAAATATAGGTTGTTAATGGATAATCATCGATAATAGTAAAGCTTGTAGTCATGTTAGTTAGATTTTCTAGATATATAGAGATATATTTCAGATAGGCATTCTTCATATCTTTCAAAGGCTGCAGAATAGGGCATTTAATGTTTTAATAACTTAGGACTTTTCATGACAATGAGAAGTACCTGGCAGCACCAATCTACTTCAAGAAGAAGATCCTGGCAGCACCAATCTACTTCAAGAAGAAGATGGGCATAGAAGAGGATCCTTATGGAGTTTGATAGCCATTTGGGCAAGAAACTGTTCTTGCCTGAACTATTGCATAAACCGGACACAGAGAACCCGCAGAAAGAGGACTGCTAAACTTGCCTAAAGTTGAGATGGTCTCTCGGGGTTCCTGATTCATGAAAGAGTCTGCAAGACATTCTTCAGGACAAGCAGATAGTGACTGCCTTTGAAATTTCCTGCTTTGTGGAAATGTCTGCTGGATACTATGGTCCTGTAGGCTGAAGATTGATGCCCCAACGGTACAGAGGAACTTTGGGTGACTGTATAGGCAGCGAGATGCCTCTGTCATTTCTAGAGTTTTGAAAATTGCTTACTTTTTATTTGCTTAGATAATATTGTATTCTTCTGGAGTCTTTGATGGAGTTGAAGAATAGATATAGTTATAGTTTTCCATTGTTGTGATAAAAGATAAAATAGATATAAATATTGTAACTGTAATTCTTGCTTGATAACTGTTTTGTTATATGTAATTTTACTATGTTAAAGTTAAAGCCTTTCTTTTTTGTTTAAACAGAAAAAGGGGAAATGATGTGGGAGTGATTTCTTATTAATAAAGAAGCTGCCTAGACCCATTTGATAGGCCAACCCTTAGGTAGGCGGAGAAAACAGAACAGAATGCTGGGAGAAAGAAGCTGAATAGAGGAGTCACCATGATTCTCCCACTCCAGGCAGACGCAGGTTAAGATCATTCCTGGTAAGCCAGCTTGTGGGCTACACAGATTATTAGAAATGGGTTAGGTCAATATGTAAGAGCTAGTTAATACGAAACTGAAACTAAAGGGTCAGGCAGTGTTTAAAAGAATACAGTTTCCGTGTAATTATTTCGGGTAAAGCTAGCCGTGCGGGCGGCCGGATGCCAGGGACGCAGCCCGCTGCTCATATTACTACACATAGAGATTGTATTATTTCTAGATTGGAAATCTTTAATCACTTTTAGGATTTGTAGAACATGGCATTTAAATAACTTAGGGTACTGTTGAAATGAAACATGATTGCTCCTGATAGCACCAATCTATTTCCAAGAAAATATTGAACACTGAAGACACTCCACTCTGAGTTTGTTTTCTTCTTGGCACAATTGGCCTTGTGGCAAAGAACTGCTCATGCTTCAACCACTGACAAAGTACATGGTATCTGGATGGATAAGCAGGACACATGGAAAAAGACTGTCAAATCTTGCCAAGACGGGGTAAGACAGTTTTGTAAAATTTCCTGCTTCTGAAAATGGCTTGTCAGTTACACTAGGCCTTAGCCAAAGTTGGTTGTATCAATGTTGCAAATGAGACTTTGGGTGATTGCCCAGGTAGCCAGTTGTCTTTGTCATTTGTTGTACATTTTAAAAGTTACTTGATTGCACTTCCTGCCTACTCAAGAAATATTATCTCCCTTCTCAGACCTTCGATGGTGTTGAAGATTACATAGTCATAGTTGCCATTCTCGTATGGTTTAGCCAAACCTATTTCCAAGGAAAGACTTGGACTCTTTGGAATAGAATGTCTATTAAAACATTTATCATGAGTTCCTTGCTTAATATTGTTTATATTGGTTGTAATTTTATACTTAATGTTTGTTCCTATTGCATATAGTTTTATATTGGGTTTGGATCCCTCTTATTTAGACAAAAGGGGGAGGTGATGAGGAATCTTTGCCAACCAATTATCTTTAAGATTTGGGACCAAGTTAGTGTGTGGCTTTCTGGGACCTAAAGCAAAAACAGCATATGGCCCAGGTGTATGCTCTCTGTGTGGTTCCCTCACAGTACAGTTGAGCTTGGACTTCTCATTCCTGTTTTGTGAGTTTTTGATGGAGGAAGGTCATTGGTTAAAAAATAAAGAAACTGCCTTGGCCCATTTTATTGGTTAGAACATAGGTGGGTGGAGTAAACAGAACAGAATGCTGGGAGGAAGAGGAAGTGAGCTCAGAGACGCCATGCTCCCCTCTCCCGGGCAGATGCGATAGCTTTGCTCTCTGAGGCAGACGGCGATGCAGCCAGCCACCAGGTCAGACATGCTGAATCTTTCCTGGTAAGCGCACCTCGTGGTGCTACACAGATTATTTGAAATGGGTTAAGAGGCTGAAACTAATGGGCCAGGCAGTGCTTAAAAGAATACAGTTTGTGTGTTGTTATTTTGGGGCATAAGCTAGCCAGGCGGCCGGTGTGCCAGGGATGCAGCCCCGCCGCTCCTATTACAACAAGTTTTCCCCTTGTAATAAATAAAAATATGATTGTTTTATCTTTTAGCTAGCCTGGTTATTTCCTGAATTGAGTTAACTTCTACAGAAATAAGACTCTCGTGATTTTAAAACATTAATAGTTGTCACAGATTTATAGTAAGAAAGAAAAGATGGAGTAATCAAAGCATAGGAGAATTTTTTAGGTGGTTGAAAGGAAAAATGTCAGCTAAGGATCCCCAAGCCAACGTTCTGAGCACAAAGGATATGTATTTTCCCTAGAAGGACAGAGGGCAAAGATAAGGGACAAAGATAGGAGACAGAAAGGAGAAGGGGAAGGGAACCAGGAAAAGGGAGCAGGGGTTGTTGTCCCAGAGAGACAAAGGACTGCCTCTGAATAGAGAGGAGACAGACATGGCCCATAGAAAATTGTGGTTTATAAAGCAATGGGAAACCCTGTGTTAGGATGAGGTGTTTAATCTTAAATGAGCATGTTAATTAGGTAAGCAAAAGGGAGCTTTTGATTGCTGAATTTCAGTAATTTGATAGCTGGAACTTGGTAGAGAGTGTCAGGAGGAGGAAGTAGTCAAGTAAGGGAATGGACCTTGAGGGCTAGCTTCAGGAATGTAATCTAATGGTTTTTAGCAAGGCAGAGGGAATTGGAGAGAAGGGCAAGGCCTGCCAGAGCCACCTGCTCTAATGGGCTAGTGATGCTTTATTTTCACCTTTTGTTTTATTACTGGGTGGCTTATTATTGTTTGGATGAATTGTCAGTCTTCTCTCTGGCTGATTCCTGATGACATTGGATCATTGCTGCTAGGGGACCCACTGAAGCTTTCATCTGAGAAGGTGGAAGAGATTGGACCAGAGAGATATTGATAGGAACAGGTTGTGAGTAGGGAGCAATAGATTGTGAAAGGAAGGCATAAAAGCTTAAGTCATGAATGTCTGAGAGAATCTGTTGTGCTTTCCTGTCGCTTTAAGAGACAAGCCACACCCATTTCCCTCCCCATCCGCTGAGACAGGCTGATCTTCAGCTTCCGGCCTGAGCTCGCTCTCTTTTCCATCTTCCTCTCGGAGAGGCAGCTTTGCTTCTGCCTCTCTCCCCACTTCTCTCTTCCCCCTTCTCTGTCTGTTTCTTCTCTTCTCTCTCTCTCTCTCTCTCTCTCTCTCTCTCTCTCTGTGTCTCTCTCTGTCTCTCTCTGTCTCTCTCTCTCTCTCTCTCTCTCTCTCTCTCTCTCTATGTCCCCCCTTCACCCTTCCTCCTCCATAACCCCCTGAATAAACATTCAACCTCACCCTGCATGTCGTGTCTATCCATGTCTCTGTCTTCTGCCCACCCGCCATGTGTCTCCCTACCTGGAACCAGCCATTGCTCGGGGACCAGCAGCCATCTCTGCCTGGGACTGGCTGGTCCCAGGGCCTGCTGTCTGCAGCCACATGGCCCTCCGCCACTGCTCAGGCTGCCGCTCCGGGACCGGCAGCCATTTCTGCCTGGGACTGGCTGTTCCCAGGGCCCGCTGCCTGCCACCGCATGGCCCGCCGCCACCTTTGGGACTTACAGCATTTCTGCTGCCTACTGCCACGGGGATCTTGCAGCATTTTTTAAAAAAAGAACAACACTTTGGTCCCGTGACTCGGATGATTCGCCCGCCCCAGACTTTCACCTGGGGCCAGAGTTCCGGCTGTAGGCACTGTCCGGGACTCTGAGCTCCCTCCTGGGGCAGAATCAGGACTCGAGGACCTTCTCTACAATGACCCACGTGTTCCATCTGCCTGGACGCAGCTCCTCCAAACAACAAATCAACTAATCATGAGTGTCCCCATCTTGGCTAGCTTAACCATCTCTTTTAACCTAAGGGATTGACCATTGAGCTCCCGGCAACCCTTCACGGTTTTTAGGGATGGGGGGACCTCCAACCGCGGGCTTTCAGGGCCTCGGTTGTTCCCTTCACTGGCATTCAATTCGGCTTGTCTCCTGTGCTAAGCCTGTGCCTGAGATGGCTGGCCTTAGCCAGCCCCTCAGCTCACCGGCGCCTGGAGGCCCGGGGTCTCCAGTTCTCCCTCTTTTTCTTTTTTCATTCCTTTTCTTCCTTCTTTTCGTCGTAACTGCTGCTATGGTGCAGCACGCCACTACGGTGCGGCCTGACCTTGGCTGAATCCCTCCTGCCCGGGAATCCCTCTCCCTTTGGAGGCTCAAGTCGATTCAGCTAGGTTATAGCACCCTCCCTGTGAGCTCGGACGCCTGTTCACAGGGCCTAGGTGTTTGTGCTATCTGCATCTTGCCTTAACGGGGAGCTGTTCTCGTTGTAGGCTTGAGGTGCCACGGTTTTTGTGGGTGTTTTCACGGCCTTGACCATGGGAGCCAAGCAATCCAGACCTATCATTTTGGCCTCATGCTTTAAATGCCTCACACTTATCAGTCTCTATCCAAAATGGCCCCAACTGCCTTAAAAAAAAATTTAAATGGCCATTTTTTTCAGTTACAGCATTTTGCCCCTCCCCTCTGTGGCTTTTGTTATGGCATGGCAGGCTCTCCAACAGAGACTACATGTGGTGGCCGCCATCTTGGCTGAGGGCCAGATGGGTCAGGTGACTTTTTCTGCCATCTTGGCTGAGGGCCAGATCACGTGACCACACTCTCCTGGTTTTACCCTGCCTCTTCACTTGGTTTTCACTAAACTCCTCATGCTAACTCTGTTAAATGTGTTTTGAGCAATGGCATGTCTCTGATAGGGCCCATCAGAGTTGTCCACATTGCCCAATTCCTGTTCACTCTTTCTATACATAATAATACACTTATTTTAAACTGGTGAGAGGTTTTGCAAGGTGACCTCACCAAACAAATTTCAAACCAAATTTATCTCTTATGCTACAGTCATTATATGTCTAAAACTTCTGTTTTCACAAAGCCAAGGAGTTCTCATGAGTTCCAGGGAGCCGAATTAAAGAATCCACCTTAAACAGACATTCCCATGCCACAGACATCGGTCAGAAGCAAAGAGACCAGCTATGCCAGGATGTGACCAACACCCAGCCTTCTCTCGCGCCCCCCCCCAAAGACGACACCCACAATCAGCTGGAAGCAGTCTTGAGAGTTCGCCGCCCCAGTTCCTTTGGGCTGTGGTGCCTGGTCTCCTGCTTTTTATTATAAGGAAGACCTGGGAATGTTGTGCTTTCCTGTCGCTTTAAGAGACAAGCCACACCCATTTCCCTCCCCATCCGCTGAGGCAGGCTGATCTTCAGCTTCTGGCCTGAGCTCGCTCTCTTTTCCATCTTCCTCTCAGAGAGGCAGCTTTGCTTCTGCCTCTCTCCCCACTTCTCTCTTCCCCCTTCTCTGTCTCTTTCTTCTCTTCTCTCTCTCTCTCTCTCTCTCTCTCTCTCTCCCTCTCTCTCTGACACCCCTTCACCCTTCCTCCTCCATGACCCCCTGAATAAACATTCAACCTCACCCTGCATGTCGTGTCTAAACATGTTTCTGTCTTCTGCCCACCCGCCATGTGTCTCCCTGCCTGGAACCAGCCATTGCTTGGGGACCAGCACCCGTCTCTGCCTGGGGCCCACTGCCTGCTGCCACATGGCCTGTCACCACTGCTCTGGGACCAGCAGCTGTCTCTGCCTGGGACTGACTGCTCCCAGGGCCCCCGCCGTCTGCTGCCACATGGCCCGCCACCACCACTGCTCGGGTCACTGCTCTGGGACCGGCAGCCATTTCTGCCTGGGACTGGCTGCTCCCAGGGCCCACTGCCTGCCACCGCATGGCCCGCCACCACCATTTGGGACTTACAGCATTTCTGCTGCCTACTGCTGTGGGACCGGCAGCCATTTTTAAAAAAAGAACAACAAAGATTAGCAGGTGGGGCTGCAGCCATCAGCAGAGGCAAGTATATATTTCATAACCTCGGTCTCTGTGTCGATTTCCAGTACTGTAGCTTTGAAACAAAGACAACCAGGCTCTATTCAGCTCCCGACAAAAGCAACCGAAGTTGGGAAAGTTTAGTTTGGCCTATGGTTTGCAGAGACGCAGTTCATCAGGGTGGCAGGGTCGCAAGACATCTGGTCACTTTCCACTTGAAGCCAGGAAGCATTTGCTCTCTCTTATTTTGTCTGGAGCCTCCGGCCCATGGGACAGGACCACACTGTTCATGGTGGGTGTTATGATTTTCTGTCTCTTTAAGAGACAAGCCACGCCCACTCCCTCCCCCTTCCGCTGAGACAGGCTGATCTTTAGCTTCCTGCCCTAGCAGGCTCTTTTTTCCATCTTCCTCTTGGAGAGGCAGCTTCACTTCTGCCTCTCTTCCCACTTCTCCGCTTCCCCCTTCTCTGTCTCTTTCTCTTCTTCTCTCTCTCTCTCCCTCTCTCCCTCTCTCTCTGTCCCCCCTTCACCCTTCCTCCTCCATGACCCCCTGAATAAACATTCAACCTCACCCTGCATGTCGTGTCTATCCATGTTTCTGTCTTCTGCCAGCCCACCATGTATCTCCCTGCCTGGAACCAGCCATTGCTCGGGGACCAGCACCCGTCTCTGCCTGGGGCCCACTGCCTGCTGCCACATGGCCTGCCACCACTGCTCTGGGACCAGCAGCTGTCTCTGCCTGGGACTGGCTGCTCCCAGGGTCCTGCTGTCTGCTGCCACATGGTCCGCCACCACCACCGCTCGGGTCGCTGCTCTGGGACCGGCAGCCATTTCTGCCAGGGACTGGCTGCTCCCAGGGCCCACTGCCTGCCACTGCATGGTCTGCCACCACCATTTGGGACTTACAGCATTTCTGCTGCCTACTGCTGTGGGATCTTGCAGCATTTTTTAAAAAAGAACAACAGAGTCATTTATTGGTCTAAGAAAGGAATTTAAGGTATATAAAACGTTTGAACAGAAACATGAGGATTGAATATGGGGCTATGTGGGGGAGGTAAGGGGAGAGAATAGGAAGAGAAGAGGGAGGGGAAACTGCCATCTGTATGTAAGATAGATAGATAGATAGATAAAGAAAATTGTTTCAAATTTCTTTCCTTCTTTCTGTTCAAACCCATCTCCCCCATCCATAGTCAGAATATACAACCAGTCCTCCAGATTTCTCCAGACTCTTCTCTCAACTTGCACCTCTGACATAAATTTTGCCTTTTACCCCAACACCAGCTCCCTGGACACTCCTTTGTTCTTCCTCTTCCTTTTCTCCGAAGTTCCAATACCTTTCTTGCCCTCTGCCTCCTTCTCTAGTCCATCCAACTATGCGGGATGGCACATCTAATTCTTTTGCTGCACATCATAAAACTTTCCCTAACACACTAAAGGATTCTTCTGCCTACATCTCCAAATGCCAATACCCCCTGCCTTTAACTAGCCTCTGCCTAGGCTTCAAACCCATATTTCTATACCCACACCCTTACCCTACAATACTCCCATATTAACAGTCAAAGACCCTAAAAGAACGTTCCACATAGTCCAGGACCTTCATTTTAGTAACTGTTGTTCCTTTACAGCCTTAAATCTATAGCCCCTAGGCTATCCTCTCCATAATTCTGACACCACTCACTTTTCGGTCCTAAATCTTAAAGACACTTCCTTCTCAGTACTCCTGGATGTCCACTTCCACACCTTTTTTGTTTGCACACACAGACATTTCTTGATACTCCATAATCCAGACACTGGCTTGGACTGTCCTTCCCCAGGGATTCAGAGACAGTTCCCACTTTTTGACTAAACACTCACTACACACTTGGCCTGCCTTCTGCCTTTTCTCTCCCATCTGTTTAAGGATATTGACAACCTCATCCTTTACAGTCCTTCCTTCTCTAATAGTCGATCTGAAACCTCTTCATGCCTCAATTTCCTCAGCTCCAAAGGTTTCCTGCTCTTACCTTCTTATGCGCAACTCCTCTCTCCCAAGTCACCTACCTTAAATTCTCTCTTACACTAACTGATAGACATTCCATTTTAAGCCACCTTGACCATCTATGCACCTTATCTCTGCCCTCGTGGTCAAGTTCCTCCACTCAGGGGTCTCTAGATACTCAATCCTAGTACATCTAAACCAAGCTGCTCCTAAACTTCCTCCTCCCTCCCATCCACAAACAATTAATTAAATTTAAAATCCTCTCTTTTCAGCTCCAGCTCTCTGCCTTCCAGATCTATACAAACTTTTCCATCATTACACTTCCAAACATGTAAACACTCTCTATGACTGACCTTTGCCCCTGTTGCCTACCTCTCCAAAACTCTATACAACATCCCCAGAGCTCAGCTCCCTATCTACACATTCTTGCCATAGACTCTCTACTCATCACTAAATCTAACAAATACTAGGCTCTCTTCTCACAATCTACTCCCTCAACTCCAATCCTGTCCCCCAACTCAGATCCTATCCCTCCAAATTTCTCTTCAGTCATCTGAATTTTCTCAATGCCTCTCAAGAACTCTCAAAAAAACTCCAGATAAATACTCCTCCCAACAATCAGCCTGACTTTTCCTGCCTATTGCAGTTGGGATCTCTACCCATTTCCCTGGGATCTCTCCCGATTTCACTGCCCCACCCAGTCTTGTGACTCTTCTTCCCAACTGTACAACCAAGATAATTTTTTCCTAAACTCCTTAACTTCACCTGTGCCTCTAGTCTATCTTTCCCAACAGATTTCAAGTCAACTACAGACTTCAGCATCTCCAGAGGCAGCGGCAATGCTTTCCTCAGGATCTACATCCTGGACCAACCACACAGTTTAAACTTCCTGGATTCAGATGGTACTGCAGAACCTGAATATCAAAAACAACCTGAACTCCCAAACCTTGATCAATAATGCAGCTTTCCTTGGGTCACCTAACGTCAATGTCCACTCCAATGTCAGCAGGAAACAGCCAGAGAGCACAATGCTAACTTCCCAAACCAATAATAAGTCACCCCCAAAATAAAACCAAATGGTCAGAATAAAGGGTCACTAGCCCACTAGAGCGTGTGGCTCTGACAGGCCTTGCCATTCATTCTCTTCAATTCCTTCTGTCTTTCTATAAACCATTAGAATACATTTCTGAAGCTAGCCTCCAAGGTCATTCATTTTATTTCACCATTTCCTCATCCTGAGCCTGACAACAAGGCTCAGCTATCAAAGAATTGAAATCCCACAGTCAAAAGCTCCCTTTGTCTCTGCTAACTAACATGCCCAATTAATTTAAACACCTTATCCTAGCATGGGCTACCCCTTTGTACATTTATAAACTGTCATTTTCCTGTGTGCCAAGTTTGTCTCCTCTATCCAGAGGCAAACCTTTGTCCCTCTGGGAAAAATACCCCTGCTCTCTTTTCCTGGTTCCCTTCCCCTTCTGCCACTTCCTCTATCTCCTGTCTTTTCCCTGATCTCTGCCCTCTGTCACTCTGGAGCAAATAAATCTCCTTTGTTCTGAGAACTTGGGCTTGGGGGTTCTGAGTTGATACTTTTTCTTTTAATGGTGAAACTATTTTCTATGATAAGATAATGTTAGACTGTGACATTGTATTGATCAAATCCAATAGATCTGTATAGAACAAAAATTAAATGCAATGTTTGCGAAATTTAAAACAATATCTACAATGCCAAAAAATCTGGTATTGGAAGAAAACTGAAGGAAATCAATCAAATTTTACTGTAAGTGTATGAAGTAAGCTCACTGTGTGTGTGTGGGGGGGGGGGTCAGCCATGATAAGCTACGTAGGGACAGGTCACCACCTAAAGGAAGCTTTTTACCTTCAACCATTATCACCTGGGACTCTGGCCATCTATGAATTTAAATTAAAGCTGGAGTCCCAGTAGTTTATCCTGAGGCAATGCCTGGCTGCAGGAGGAACCACAAGCTGAGATAACCTGATCCCCACCCAGGAACAGATCATTCAAAGAAAATGCCTGGCATTCCAAGCACTGTAAAGAGGAACAGGTGCCAGTGCACATTCTCCAGGACACCCTAGACAAATGTCGTCGAATCAGAGGTCTTAAAACCTCAGAAAACCCTCACCCCCCACCTTTACTACTATAAACCCTATTCTAATTGAGCTGCGGCTCTCTGGTTATTCCAATACTTTGGAAGTGCAGAGAGACCGAGTTAGCAAACTTGATTAAAATAAAGGCTCTTTGCCTTTATATGGGACTTGATTTCCTTGTTGGCTTTTGTGGGGACCCCACAGATTTGGGCATAACACTCACAAAATGTCAGGGAGGACAACAGTGTTGTCCAAAAGGGGGAAATACCTACAACAATGAACTCTGATAAAGACTGTTTTTTACATGGAGACACATATTAGTGATTCCAAAACTGTTATGCACGCGTAGTTGTAATGCAATACTATGAAAATGAATGAGCAGTCAGTTTGGGTCGTGTGTTTACACTGAAGTAAATGGATAAATATAAACAATGGAAGGAAACTAGAATGGTCTATATAATGATGGATTGGAGTTGGTGACATAAATATAAACTCATGTTTGAATCTGAGATTTGAACAGTATGAGAAATAAGAATCTAGATAGTAGAATAGATGTGAAATTAAAGAAGAGGAAAGAATATTGGAGGATAAAGGATTAAACAGAGATAGAGGCAGGCAAATGAGGGAAAGGGAAGGGTAGCAGATGGAATACTTAAGCTAATGATATATGAATAGCTCATTAGTAAACTGATTTACAATATTAAGAAACAAAGATTTTGCTACATATGATGACACATACCTTTAATACCAACACTTGGGAGGCAGAGGCAGGCGGAATTCTGTGAGTTCAAGGCCAGCTTGGTCTACAAAGTGAGTTACACGGAGAAAATCTGTCTCGGGAAAACAACAAAACAACAGGAACAACAAAAACACAAAAAAATCCTAAGAAATATTTATTGTGCATGTGGAAACTGACAATATCCATGATCTAGTAGATGGTTTTCCAGCCATACATATACTATACACAGAGTAGGAAGCTGGGAGAGAAATGTGTTGGGGAATATGGGGAGATATGAAAGGAAAAATGGAAGATACATATGATAATATTTCATTGTGTATATATATGAAATTCTCAAGAATAAAAAACATTTTAATACAAAATAAGTTTTAGGGATATTTATGACAATATGACTTTTAAACTATACTCAAACAACAAAAATTACTGAGTTTAGAAAAGTTTCCAATATAATCATTTTTTGGTATGACCAAAAGGAAAAAAAAATCATCAATATTAGCCTTCTAAGTTTTTAAATAAGATGTGTCTACTGCTTTCTTAAATATACATAAATCTAGTGATTAATTAACTTTATGCAGAAATGTTCAGTTTAGTTGTTTCAGAACCCTTTGTAATCCCATGCTTAACTGCTGCAAAGCAATGAACTATTGTAAACAAGGGCTAGCCAATTTTCCAATATAGGAGCTCCACATGTGTATTCCTCAGACAAGACATTTAACTTTCTTGGCACTAGGTCCTGTTTAGTGGGCTTATCAGGCCAAGTGCCAAAGCCATGTAGAAATTTTCTAGAACATGATGAAACCTATCGAGATAGGAATAGTTATACAAAATAATACTTTATTTCTTTTGTCACAGTGAGAACAGGAAACCCTTGCATAGCAATGTACTTTTCATTGTCACTTCTCAGTGAAAGGCTTTTCCTTCTGCTTTTAAAGAGAAAGGGGACTGTTTAAAAATACACTGTATTTCCCCATAAAGAGCTATGCAAATGAAATGTCAACAAATCAAAAGCATAATCCTTACCATAATCCTTAATGAAATGAAATGTAGGTCTTACAAGTATAAGCCCTTGTGTATTCTTATGGCTTACAAAAACAATTATTCTCAATTTTCCTAGAGTACAAAATCAGGAAAGAATGTTCATAAAATACTGAGAGCAAAATATTTTATCTCAATTCTGTTCTCAAGTTCAAATACAGCAGGCTGCCTATGGGATGCTTAATAATGTTTTGTAAGAGTCTTTCCAAGGGGAAAACAAAGCATATTTATCGTATTGTTTGTTTACAAATATTGGACCACTTGTTATTCAATACTAAAATGCCAGAAAACAAACGTTGTTGAGGAGAAAATATTGCACATTTAGAGTCACTTACTTGAACAGGATTGTATAATTCAAATACACAGGAAATGTGAATTATGACTCATTTACTTGCTGGTTGTAAATTGCAGACTAAAACTAGACTAACATCTCTCATTGACATTCTAGTTTCTACAGTTCTACCTTAGTTCTTTGTTCCTATCCTCCTCAGGTGCCAAGTCATTGAACACTGTCTTTTAGCTTCTTTCCTAGCTGACAATGTCGTTAAAGGATCCTGCAGGGTGGCCCTGTAAACGGTTTTGCTGTTACATGACAGTGCCTTCTTTTAAAAATAATTCTTCTCTTACCTCAATTCCTTCTACCTTCACAAATCTTGGAGATTTGTTGCCAATGATGAGCAGAAAACATAGGTTACCTACAAGTGATCTTTCAATATCTATAAAAATCAAAATTCTTTAGATATTAAATAGTTTTTTATTATTATCCATTGGTCATTGTGTTTCATCAATGGAGGACTATCTGTTCAGTTTATTAGCTTGCATAGTGATTGTCAATAGTTTGGCAGAGGATTAGTCTGTATTTAATTTTTACAGTTCTTTGTATAACCTCAATATTAAGACATAGGTTGAAGAATAGATTGCAAAGATTTTCCATGTTGTACACTTTCCATTTGTTCTGGTAACAGTTTCCTTTGCTATACCGAAACTTTTTTATTTCAGGTCAACTCTTAGGGTTATTTCCTGTCTATTCCCTTATGCCAATAGCATAAGCATTGCTTATACAATAAGCAATGAGCATGCTATTGGCATACTGTTCAGAGAATTCTTACTTAAGCTAAGATTTTGAATTTTTGTCTCTCAAAAGGTTCCACATTTCAACTTTTAAATTAAGTTATTTGACCCATTTTCAATTGTTATTTTCTACAGTGCAGGAATGTTGTAGTGGGGAGAGAGGAGAGCAGGACAATCCCCAAAACTGAAGTATGCATGAAAACATGGCAATGAAATATATTGCTTTGCATACTAATTTAAAAATAAATTAAATATGTTAATGTATTTGGTAGACCTTTGATTGTGGACAAGAATTCATATCATGCCACATTATGCGAGCTTTGATAGTGCATTTTAATATAACATTGAATCATAGCATTCCTTAAATTAAGTCTCAGTGGTTTTTTACCTGCCCAGTCGAAGACTTTGGCTTTCATTGGCCTGTAAACAGATCTGAAGCATCGTGAAATTTGGGGAATTAACAAGATAAACCGTTTACCTAACATTTCCCCTTTTGAGCTTGTACTCTGAAGCCTGTTCACACTGATCGTTTTCTTCTGAATGTTTTACATCTCTTCTAGATCCCTTTGGATTACAGTTTTGAGACTTCAAACATAAATATGTTATTTCCTGTCTCACATTGGTTCCCTGCACTGATGGATTAGACCCCTCCTGGAAGTCATGAATTATTAAATGTTCAAGCTCTAGATATGAGATACCTACCTATATGCTATTGGTTAAGAAAGTACCAGAAGACCCAAACCAGTACAGACTATTGTCATTTCCTTCATTGCTATCCACAATTTGATAGTAATATCCTGTCACTGAAGACACCATAAATTTGGTCACAGCACATGAGAAATCAAACTGTAACTAAGCTCAAAGCTTCAGCTTTACTTAAGTTTTCATGATACCAGGCTACTGAGAGAGAAAAGCAATCAATAATGTTGTCGACTTGTGAACCCCGACAGTCAAGATGTAACAGTTTCAATAATTCTTTCCTTTATGCCAAATATGGACAGTGTAATTACAGCCAAAATCCAAGGTGTTATAAACCATTTATGCACTAATACTAGTTACATATTGGATTTTACAAATACTAATGCTTCCGTTTATTAACAGTACTTCAGCGGTTTAGTCGTGAAAGCATATAAAACAATGCGCACTAAAACCTTACTATTGGTGTTAGTATTTCACCAGAATGCAATTTTATCCTAAAGAACAGGATTTTATGTTTTTTTTACACTTTTCTTACTCCCCACTTATAGTCTAAGGCAATAAGTATATGAAAACCACAGTTGTTCTCCAGAGAGAAGGCTGGATTTCAAGGAGAGGTTGTTTTAAAGGTTTATCTGTTTGGGCAGGAAAGAAGGACACCAATATTTCCTAGGTGTGAGCCCCTAATTAATTACTCAATACCAAATGGCCAGTCCTGACATCATATACATACAAGCAACACTAAATTGTCTCAGTAAGTTTTATTTTTATAGTTATACAAACATATATGTAACAACAATATTCATGGAATAAGAGTCCATGAATTTAAAGATTAAGGGGAGACCTGGGAAGGGCTTGAAGGAAAGAACATAGGAGGAGTTTGAGGAAGGAAATGTTAGAAAGGAATGTTGTAAGTATTTTTAATTAAAATACGTTTTTAACATGAATGAATGCATATATAAATATTTCCTGAAATTTGATAGAAGAAGATATATAGACATAGGAACTGAACTACTGACTATTTAACCTTTCAGTTGCATACATATACAGGTCTATTCACAATATCCAAATTTTCATCAACAGATGAATGGATAAAAAAAAAGGTGGTGCAACGGAATTTTATTCAGATAAATATAATGATATTGTTTTCAGAAAAGGACATGTTAGGGGCTGGAGAGATGGCTCAGAGGATAAGAGCATTGCCTGCTCTTCCAAAGGTTCTGAGTTCAATTCCCAGCAACCACATGGTGGCTCACAACCATCTGTAATAGGGTCTGGTGCCCTCTTCCAGCCTGCAGGCATACACACAGACAGAATATTGTATACATAATAAATAAATAAATGAATAAAAAAAGAAAAGGACATGTTAGTGGAGATCACATTAAGCATAACCCACCAGATTCAGAAAGACAAATATCACGTGTTATCTATTGTTTGTTGATCCTAGATTTTGTGTTGACACATAAAATGGTTTATGTATATGTGTTATGAAATTAGAAACAAAATCATTTGAGATAATGAAAAGAATTAGAAGGAGTAGGAAAGAAAAAGGAGAGGATATGGAACTAGTGATTATGTTCAAAGTCCATGAAATACTGATGAAAAATATCTTTATGAAATCTGTTACTCAATGGAAGGATCAGGTGAGGGAGGATGGTAAGAGAGAGTACTTGAAGAGATGAATGGAAATGGGGGTGTTTGGGAGTGAGGTAGAAACTGAATGCAATGGATATTCCCAGGAATCTACAAATGTAACCCTAACTTATGATTCTGAATTGTAAACTACTGAGGCAAATTATGATAGATGAAAGGGAAACAATGCTTATGAAAATCTCAATAAACCCGATCTATATATAAACACATGCCTAATTTCATTTTTTGCTTTCTTCATTTCATGGCTACTGCCTCCCTCTAAATCGACTCTTGGTCAAGCAGTTAATTGAGCACAAGTCACGTTTAGAAAAATGATTAGCAAAGTTAAACTTTAACTCTAAAACATTTTAATTATTGGGAGTAGAGGAGATTAGACAAAAATTTCTAAGATAGCCAAGAAAAAGCTGGGATACTATTTAAGAGATTTTCTGGAAAAATTTCATCCATGATCTTTCAGCTAATTTCCTCAGTACAACTCAGTGCAGGATTCACAGTCATTGTCTCTTCCTTTGTTAATGATTTAGAATTCATCTCTATACTCTCCAAGAACTGTCCTTTATCCAATTATTTTACATTTATGACTCGTTGCTCCTTGTGCCAAGGAATTTAGTATGCTGATTAAATATGCAAATTACTTTTTTATATTAACTATTTAAAAGTACATGCTTTGATAGAGAATAGAACATTAAGAATTAAAGAAGCTTACCAAATCCCATATAGGTTTTTCTTAATTATGTATTTTTCAGTTGAAACATGGCAAGTAAATAATGACTATAAGTTTATGCATATTTTTATTCAAATGTGTTCTAAGACTACAAAAGACTAGAGAATGACTATTTTACATGATTTCTGTACACACAACTAAAATATAAGTGGCAGCTACCCACTATTCCATTAATTTTCAATTTATTGGGCTAGAATTTTATGCAAGGCTAATGAAACACAACCCACTGACATTTTCTTTACTAATAGACATAGGAACATTTCCTTAATATGTATAAAAAAACTAAGTGCACAGTATACAAATATGATTTAATTTACTACCACAATATTTACTACTCATCAAATAGTCAATACCTTAATAGCTATTTGAAGAATGGGATTTTAAAAATAATTGTATTATGATCTTCAGGAGAAAACAAGTATTTTCATCTTGAAATGAACTGTATAAGTCAAGATATTGAGTATATGGAAATATAATTAAATAATTCTTCCAACAGTAGATTATGTACTAGTCATTTGTCTCCCATGAAAACTTGTCAGAATCAGTTCAAAGAAACCAGAAAAATAATATTTAAAGAAATATCCTCTGTGATTAATTTATGTCACAATATGTAAAATAACTTATGTTTCTATTAAGAGAGACTAATTTCAATGTAAGTGACAAGATTACAAAACAACAAAAAGAACCTAAAGTTTTTATTCAGATTATTTTCCACTATATAGTTTCATATAGGATCATGCTATTACTTGATAAAAATAAACACTGTACTATTATAAATGCTATATTTCATTCCTAGTGAAAATTCCATTTAAACTCTGACTATGCCTGCAGTATTGCCCATATTCTTAAAGGAAAGAAGTACGATGTATGTGTTAAACTACATTATATCTATTAAAATTACATGGTAGTTATGTCTAAGCTCTGATTTATGCATTCCATGTAGCTGGTTTGGGCAAAGAATTATTTTGAATGCAACCCAACAAAAATTTTTAATTTTGTCTACATTTGTAAATTTTGTGAATATTGTAAATATAAAATGATGTGAAGGTTTTTGAAAAAAATTATATCTATATTGGGTGATTCTCATGCATAAACTTTTTAGATGGAAAAGTCATATTGCATTATCAAACTATTGAATATGCCTGATAGAGTCTCAGTAATGAATTTTCACTTTAGCTGTACAATTCTGCACCAACCAATTCACATATGGTTTTGATGTGGGAGTCCACTATGTGTGCTGTGATTAGCATTAATGAATAAAGAAATTGCCTGGTCTGTTAATAGGGCAGAACTTATGTAGGTGGGGAAGACAAAACTGAATCCTGGGAGAAGGAGAGATAGAAGCCAAGGATCCTCCAGCTAAGATGAATGCCAGTTGCAATCTTGCCAGTAAACCATGGACATGTGGTAATACACAGATTAATGAAATTGGGTTAAATTAAAATGTAAGAGCTAGCCAATAAGAAGTTAGAGTTATTGGGCCAAGCAGTGTTTTAATTAATACAGTTTCTGTGTGATTATTTCAGTTGGAACAATTTGCGCCCAATGTGGGGCACCAGATGATTACATAAGTCACAAAACAATGCCACACCAGTTCAGAATTATGAATAATAAAAGGGATATTTATTTAAAGGGAAAACTTACAGATTACTGTCCTAGACAATAGTCCTTTGCACGAACAGGAACAGAGTCTAGCAGCTGGAACAGGGAGCCAGAAGCAATAGAGCATGCACGTGTTTACCACTGCTTTTACAGTATAAGAGACCACACCCAATCTATTTCTCTAGTTCCATCCTCTCCAAACTTACACTCTGGACTTGTATTAACTTCAACTTGAGGATGAACCTTTAATATTTACATTCTGATTACTTCTCTCTGTTTTTGAACTTCTCTTCTTAAGAACCTAATATTGTGGCCTAATTCCTGGCCATACCTTTTGCTTAGAAATTGCATGAAAGTGTTCTTAATTCCAGACCATGTTGTTCAGTAATGATCATTCTGTCATATCAACTTAGGTCTGGAATTTAAAGTAGTTGTTATATCATGATGACCTGAAGCTAATTATATTCATTCTGCTCAGAATTGCCAATTCTAAAGTAACCTTCAAAAATAGCACTTTGGTATTTGTTAGTACGAGTTCTCATTTACTTAACAATATTGTCATGGTGTAAAATTAAACACTATTTATATCTTTTACAGGTACATAATTGGTGAATTCAGTAACAAATCTTTGGGCACAATTAACAAAAAGAATTAGAAATTATTCCCAGAAAAACAGAAAATATCTATAAATTCATCCATGTTTTAAACAGTAACAAAGTATGGCTAAGGTAAATTGGTAACATCCAAATTTCCTTCCAGCACTCTGGTTTTATTTATTTTGTCAGTGGAAACAGATTTGTGTAAAAAAAAAAAAAACATCAGATTGCTATCGCTATCCATTTTGGTACAGAATGAGTACTATTTCTCGATACAAATGCAAGTTGTGTTGAGAATCAAAATCAATGAAAAAACACTGAAGCAAATCTGCTTGCTGGAAGGTAAACAACCATTATTATGAAGAACAAAACATGTGAACCCAGGTGACTCATGCAGCAAAAGACAAGAAGAATGAATGTTGTATTTTTGTTCCTTCAAAACCTGATGAATCACTATCTCTGTCTTTTATTGGGATAAGAGAACAACGTGATTTTCTGAAAAGTACTGTCCAAAATGTCAAATATAACTTCCTCTTTATTTTTAACTTAGTTATCTTGCTAAAGTTTGGGTTTGTTTTCAAAGTCTAAAAGTACTAGCAAGTGAATCATAATTTTATCTGCTTATTTTTGAAATGTTCAAGGGCATATGACTATGACACTTTTTATTAGTTCTTTAAGAATATTGTACAAAGTGATTTGAATTTACTCACAGCACCACAATTCCTCACAGATTTACCCCCTTCTCAAACCACCTGTATTCAGGTTTTTTGCAGATTTATGTATAATAAAGGGTTGTTTATTTATGGGAGACTCACAGATCACTGTCCTAGATCATAGTCCTCTGCACAAATGGAAAACAGGGACTGAGTCTAGCAGCTGGAAGCAAGGGCTGGAAGCAAGAGAGCATGCACAAGCTCCACCCAAATTTGTACCCTGCTTTTTTTGTAAGCCATCAAATCCAAACTGTGTTGCTCATATGCTCTTCAATATGTGTCTTTCTACTAGAGAATGGCTACTTTCCAGGAGATACACCTTTAAAAAAACCAATTCTCTTTCGATTCCCAACTGTTACTTAGATAAGGCAAGGGACTCTGTGATCTTCTCCCCTGTCTAATCTGATTAGCGGGTTAGCTGGCCTGCCTTGAGCTAGTATAGGTCTTATGTATGGTGTCACAATCACTGAGAGGTCTATATTTGCAGCTTCCCTATTGTGTCAGAAATACTACTTTCTTTGTAGTTCCACACTTCTGGCTTTTATACTCATTCTGAACCCTCTTCCATAATTGTCCCTGGGAGAGGATTGCTCTATATATTTTACATTTAGAGCTGAACATCCCCCCATCTCTTATTCTTGGCACCTTGGACCCTTATACCTCTCTGTTAATCACCATCTACTGCAAATAAGACTTTCTTTGATGAAGGTTAAGATGCATTCATTATTCTATGGGTATAATAATAATACATTAGGAATAATTTTAACACTCCTGCATTTAGCCAGAATAATAATGGATATTTTATACTTGACAAAGGAACATTGGTATATTACACCACACACGGAAGTTCCAGTTTTCATAAAAGAAACACTAGTAGATTTAAAACCATTGATCAACAAAAGAGTGCCGGTGGGTGTTCTCAATACCCACTTTCACCAACTGAGAAGTCATCCAGAAAAAAAAATCAATTAGAAAAATGCTGGAGTTAAATAACCTCATAAATCAAATGAACCTAACAGATCACTATAGAACATTCCGCCCAAACACTACAGAACACATCTTCTCAGAAGCCTATGGGAATTCTGTAAGGTAAACCACATATTAGGACACAAATCATGTCTCAGCAAATATAGATAATTTGAATTCACGTCCTAAATTCTATCCTCAAATCCAGTACTCCTGTTTTTCAGACTAACTTATTCAAATTAAAATTTTCTACGTATTGCCATCGAAATACCAACTCAGTTTCTTGAGTTACTAGTTAGACCTATTTTTTCTAAGACTGGATACTAACAGTCCTTCAAATTTCTTTTCATGTTCCCTAAGTTCATTAGTTTTCTACTTTTGACTACTATTTTTTAGCTCACTCTATCAGTCACAGCTATTTGATATTTTGTAACCATAGAAGCAAGCTTATGCTGTCTTTGGGCACTGAAACGGACTGCATTTTGTTGGGAGAAGTGCTATCTTGATGTCAGGCTTCAAAAATTACGCTGTCAGATAACAGCGCGGTGTCAAATTTCTTCTTAGACAGTCTTATTATCAGCATTGCCTCTTTAAACATGTTAGTTGGTTTTTCAAACTTCCTTCTCTTCTCTGGATGGAAATTTTGGCTTCTTTATTAGAGTCCCCCTTGCAGTTCTCTGTGTGTTTGAACTATACTACCATTTTGTTACTCTCAGCTCTTTAAATCCTAACAGTAGGCAAGTGGCCACGTTTTTCGGCCCTTTGTGTATCTTTGCCAATAATTCCCTACCCGGTTTTCTTCCACCTATTCTCTTCCTCCACAAAGTACAGGATAGGAAGCTGTGATGAATCCTGCCAGGATTTCTTTTCATACAACTAATAACAAGGGATTGGTCTCTCCAACCCTCAAACTGATCTGTAAGTCTGAGTCCTGCAGCATCACTTCAGACTGTGAAAATTGAAAGCTGTCATTTGTTTTTCAGGAAAACTGAAAAAGTAATGACAAAATAAAGGTTAACTCTGGCGTGTGAATGGCTGCTTACTTAGCCCTCATGGTTTGAAGCCTAAACGCCATACAGGCAAAGAGAATAGTAATTGCACAGAAAACAAGAAATGGAAAAGCAGGGCTGAATTGGAGTTTCTAGTTCCCTAAGACCTTAGTTATGTAATGCACACATGATGAAACTGGACTTTGTGAGCCCCAAATTGAAACAAATGCCCTGTCAAGGTGTTAGAGTACTGGAAATTGTAGCTGTCTCTGAAAATTCAGTGAATCCATGAAGAGCAGGCATTATTTTCTTCATTTTTCAGATGTGAAAATGGAAACCTAGGAAAATTTAGTGAAGAAGAATAGGGAAAATAGATCCTAGGAGACAGAGCTCATGTTTACTGCCTCCCAGGTTGGTGCCTTTCAAATGCTTCTTCAGTTTCTTAGACTTCCAAAGAAGACCTTGAAATCTAGACAGCAAATGAATTTCCAAGTCACATATACTTTTCAAATATTCATTAAAATTCCTAAATCAAAAGGCATAATTGTGTTTTAGAAAATAATTAACATTATGTAGGAAAAGTCATTACTCTAAATTTTTCAATCAGCAATAATTGTGCCTCAGATAAATTTCATGAGCTGTGACATTGCCATTGAACAAAGAGACATTAAAAATTGGCCCAAAAGAACAAGTTGCTGTAAAATCAATTGAATCAGAAAAAAAAATGTGACTGGCATTTAATATGACCATTATTGGCCACAGTAATTTATTACTTCTATAAGTGATGTATATAACATTTGGAAAAACAAATTATATAGCTTATGACTATAAACACTGTGCTGACTGTAATTCTGACTGATTTTTTTCCTCAGTCTAATCATATACATGTAATCTCTACAGCACTCCAATAACTGAGATATAATGATAGAGTCCAAGGAAAGCCTGGGTCACATAGAAAAACCCTGTCTCAAAAGCTGTTTTGTATCTTGATAAGAGATTCAGTTTAACTTTTTTGACTTGCATAAGCACACGGGTTTAGTGAGATCAAATCAGTAGCAAGTGATCTGAACAGTGTCCTTTGGAAATCATCTTGGTATCCAAAGGGGAAAATGGAGTGTTAATATTTTTTAACTGTATAATATTACTGAGTCTAGTCAGGAATATTCCATCCAAAATGTTTAGCAGAATTAACTAGTGATAGTTTACAGAGCCCTTATCTAAAAAAGAAAGGAAGAAAGAAAGAAACACAGCTGACGTATATGTTTGAATTCTTTAAGCATGTATACATATATATATATATACATATATATATGTACATTTTGTACATTTTCTGTAATTTTTCTACTGTATATTCATCTCCAATTTTACATGGGAGATCAAAAGATGTGTCCAAAGTAATTATAGCTGAAAACTGGGGTATTGTATATTTCAAAAGTTCAAGCAGCTAGCTGCACAGTGGTGGCACACACCTTTAATCCCAACTCTCAGGGAAGCAGAGGCAGGTAGATCTCTGTGAGTTTGAGATCAGCCGGGACTACAGAGTTAATTCCAGGAGAGTCAGGGCTGTTACACAGAGATCCCTGTTTCAAAAGAAAGGAAGGAAGGAAGGAAGGAAGGAAGGAAGGAAAGAAAGAGTCCAAGTATAACTAAATTTACGGAGCCTTTCTGTAGGCAGTTAGCAGCTTGTTTGTTCCTACCCGTCACAACCAAAAGTAGTAACACAGAAACTGTATTAATTACAATAGTGTTTGGCCAATACTTTAATCATATTTCTAGTTAGCTCTTATATCTTAGATTAACCCATTTCTATTATTGTATTTTACCACAAAGCTTGTGGTTAACCAGTAAGGTTCTCGATGGCAACTTGGTGTCTTTCTCCTTTGGCAGCTACATGGTGTCTCTTTGTATCCATCCAATGTCTCTCTAAATCATTGTTTGGATTTTCTGCCTGCCTTTGCTCTGTTAAACCATTGGCCCAAAGCAGCTTCTTTGTTAACCAATGGCAATAAAACTTATTCACAGGGTACAGAGGGGAATCACACATCACCTTTCCATGACCTTAAGCTTTATTATTTTTGTGTTTACATGGAAGAGTTGCATAGACATTGTGATGTTAGTAAAGAAAAGGAAAAGCATCACATTTTTGAACTTTTGTAACCTACTTGCAAATTTTAAAGGATGAGAATGGGAGTCCTGAGAATGAGTTGTGGTTATTCTACAAGGAAGTAATCCCTGAAAGAAGAAAGAGTAACATAGACATAAACAAGGCGATTTACAGAATTGCTTAACACAATGAGAGTCTAAAAAGTTCCATGCAACCACTAATAGCACAGCTCAACCTATGAAACTGTAATCATCAGAATCAAGGAGATAATTGATGCAGCCCTCGGAGGTCAAAGGTTCTAGAGGCTGCTGGTAGAAAGGTCCCAGGGAGCTGCTGTTAGAAATAGCAAATTCTGAATACCAAAGTATGAAGCAGGAGGAATCTGAGAGTCAGGGACAGCATCAAGAGCAGTAATCATACCCACTGTTGAAATAGAGAGAATCAAAAAAGAAAAATAGACTGGTTCACCATTGTTCTTGTCTCTTCTATTTAGATTCTCAAATGATTGGCTCTTATGATAGGTACATTTTAATGTCAACTTGATACAACTTAAGGTCACCTGAAAAGAAGGAAATTCAGCAGAGGAACTGTCTTCTTCAGATTGTCCTGTGAGCATTACCTTGACAGAAGATTTTTGTAGGAGGACCTAGATCACTGTGGGTTTGGGAGTGGGGCTTCTGGGTTTGTCAGAAGACTAAACACAAACAAGAGAACACAAACAAGAGAGCCAAAATGCCAGTGATTTTTTTCCAAGTTTCTGTTCCAGGTTCCAGTCTTGAATTTTTGCCCTGACTTTCCTCAATAATGGATTATGAACAGGAAGTGAAGCCTAGCCAGTTTGGATGTTCACCTTCCTAGATATGGACGGAGGGGGGAGGACCTAGGACTTACCACAGGGCAGGGAACATGGACTGCTCTGTGGACTGGAGAGGGAGGGGGAGAGGAGTGGGGGGAGGGGTAGAAGGGTGGGAGGAGGGGGAGAAGGGTGGGAGGAGGGGGAGGGAAATGGGAGGCTGGGAGGAGGTGGAAACTTGTTTTTTGTTTATGTTTTTTTTTCTTCTTTTCTTAATAAAAAAAATTATTAAAAAAAAAAGATAAAATAAACCCCTCCTCCCCTAGTTGCCTTTGATCAGAGTGCTTTATACCAGCCCCCGAAAGGCAAACTAGAACAGATGGTCAAGGGAGAAAAAGTCAAGCTAAGATAGATACACACAGTTCTGCAAATACGATTTGATACAAGTGTTACTTGAAGAGCTGTCCTGGTCATCAGTAGGCCATACATTTACACTGCTTTCTGTGGAGCAACATACAAACTATTTGTAAAATTTTTCTCATGTGTATTTCCTCATAGCTAATATTTGTAGTGATTCAATTGATAGATTCTCTTATGTCAGTTTTCCCTGCCAAATTAAGAATACCCTTTCTCTTTTGTAGGCTCCACACTTTAAATTTTGCAGAACATTTGCCTTAATAAAGAAGATGACAAGAGGCCTGAGACAAGATTCTGTCTCAGGTATCCACTAAGACCATGCCATCTAGCTCATGCAAGAACACTAGTCATTTTCACCTTTCACCTGTTAATATAAACATGGCTGCTTTTCTTTTCTTTAGTACTAAACCTTGTACTTATTCTGCACTTTAATTCTCATGAAAATTCACTCAGTCATTGAATATTTTATTTACTGTGTGCTGTCACAACCAATCTTGCTTCATCTGTTATTTTCACTTGCTTTTGATCTAACTTCAACTATCTTGTTTTCCCTTCATTTCTCAGTAGAATAATTCACAGTTTTCAGAGTTTGACATGCTTTGGGAGCCATGAGTGTTCTGGGGTCCTGGTTATGACATAATACTTATCTTGTATCTAAACTTTTTGGAAACCATTTTCACAGAGTGTACAGAATTACCTTTTATTATATTGATCCTTATACTTTCATTTTCTAGTAGTTGCTTATACAATAGGAAAGTCCATATTTCTATATTCCTGGTCTATTGTTATATAATAATAGATAAATAAGAAGGTAGATGACAGCTAACATATGTATAGCTGATTGAAGATAGATAAATTGCTAAAAGGTAGAAAGAAAGATAGAGGCGGAGGCGGCCGGAACCTGGACGGTGGAGGCATCAGGAACCCGGACAGCAGAGCGGCAGGAGGACGCCCTTCACAGCCGGCGGGGACCAGCTGGGACTGGCTGTGACCGGAGCGGCAGCAGAGGACACAGGCCACAGGCGGCAGGAACCATAGTGGCAGCAGAAGCAGGCTGCAGGGACCACACGCAACACCGAGAGCAGATCGCCCCACTACAATTAAATCAAAGAGGTAGGCCTTTGGTTGGGGTGGTCCCTGGCAAAGGCAGAGCCGGGTCCTATTCCTGAAGACACTTCTGAGGGGTGAGAGGGATCTTGGCCCCCGGCAGGAACCAGGAAACAGAGCAAGGGCATTTTGTAAGAGGAGCACCTAGCCTGCAGGGAAACCTGAACCAGTTTTAACAGACCCTGTAGATAGCATTGATAGGAGGAGATGGGCAGGTGCCAAGGCAAGAATTCACCCAATAATCTGAAAAACAGCATGAAAATACCAGAACCCAATGATCTTACAACAGAAGGTCTTCAACACCCTAACACAGAAGAAGTAGAAAAAATTGACTTTATGAAAGCAATAGAGTACCTTAAACAACATGTGAAAAATGCCCTTATAGAAATGGATGAGAAGAATAACCAAAAATTTGAAGAAATGAATAAATAGGTACATAATACCCTGGGAAACCAAGAAAGAATGATCAAACAGGTAATGGAAACAGTTCAAGAATTGAAAACTGAAATGGAAGCAAGGAAGAAAACACAAACTGAGGACCAGCTAGATATGGAAAATCTAGGTCAACAAGCAGAGCCTACAGAACCAAGCATAATCAATAGAATACAAGAAATAGAAGAAAGAATCTCAGATTCTGAGGACACCATAGAGAAAATAAACACACTGATCAAAGAAAACTGCAAAGCCAACAAATTCTCATCACAAAACATTCAGGAATTATGGGACACAATAAAAAGACCAAACCTAAGTATAATAGGAATAGAAGAAGGAGAAGAGTCACAGCTCAAAGGCCCAGAAAATATTTTTAACAAAATTATGGAAGAAAACTTTCCCAACATAAAGAAAGATATTCCTTTGAATATTCAAGAAGCATACAGAACACCAAACAGACTAGATCAAAGAAAAACATCCCCTCGCAATATAATAATCAAAACACAAAATATACAGGTTAAAGAAAGAATACTAAGAGCTGCAAAGGAAAATGGCCAAGTAACTTATAAAGGTAAACTGATCAGACTTACACCTGATTTCTCTATGGAAACAATGAAAGCCAGAAGGTCCTGGATAGAAGTACTGCAGAAGCTAAGAGACCATGGATGCAAGCCCAGACTACTATACCCAGCCAAGTTTTCATTCACTATAAATGGAGAAAAAAAGACATTCCAGGATAAGAACAAATTTAAACAATACATAGCCACGAATCCAGCCCTACAGAAAGTAATAGAAGGAAAATCGAAACCCAAGGAATCCAACATTGCCAACACTGCCTACAATAACTGAGGCATCTAGCGACCCTTCACTAGCACAACTCACAGAAGGGATACACACAAATTCTAATTCCAAAAACAATAAGAATATCTGGAGTAAACAACCAGTGGTCATTAATATCACTTAATATTAATGGTCTCAATTCACCTATAAAAAGGCACAGGCTAAGAGATTGGATACGAAAACAGGATCCAACATTCTGCTGTTTGCAAGAAACACATCTCAACCACAAAGACAGGCATCTACTCAGAGTAAAGGTTTGGGAAAAGTTCTTTCAAGCATATGGACCTAAGAAAAAAGCAGGTGTGGCCATATTAATTTCTAACAAAACTGACTTCAAACTAAAATCAATCAGAAAAGATCGAGATGGACACTTTATACTCATAACAGGAACAATTCATAAGGATGACGTCTCAATCCTGAATATTTATGCCCCTAATATAAAAGCACCCACTTATGTAAAGGAAATATTACTAAAACTCAAGGCAGACATCAAACCACACACACTAGTAGTAGGAGACTTCACTACACCTCTCTCAGCAATAGACAGGTCAATCAGACAGAAACCTAATAGAGAAGTAAGAGAACTACTGGAGGTAATGAAGCAAATGGACTTAACAGACATCTATAGAACATTCCACCCAAATAAAAAGAATATACCTTCTTCTCTGCAGTTCATGGAACCTTCTCGAAAATTGACCACATACTCGGAAACAAAGGAAACCTCCACAGATACAAAAAAAAAAAATATCAGTGTCCACCTGTGTCTTATCAGATCACCACAGATTAAAGTTAGAATTCAACAACAATCCTACCTCCAGAAAGCTGACAAACTCATAGAAACTGAACAGTCAACTACTGAACCACACCTGGGTCAAGGAAGAAATCAAGAAAGAAATTAAAGTCTTCCATGAATTTAATGAAAATAAAGGGACAACATACTCAAATCTATGGGACACTATGAAAGCAGTGCTAAGAGGAAAGTTCATAGCACTAAGTGCCCACTTAAAGAAAACAGAGAAAGCATACATTGGAGACTTAACAGCACACCTGAAAGCTCTAGAAAAAAAAAAGAAGCAGATGCACCCAGGAGGAGTAGAAGACTGGAAATAATCAAACTGAGGGCAGAAATCAACAAAATAGAAACACAGAAAATAGTCCAAAGAATCAATGAAACAAAAAGCTGGTTCCTGGAGAAAATCAACAAGATTGATAAACCCCTATCCAAACTAATCAAACGGCAGAGAGAGAATACGCAAATTAACAGGATCAGAAATGAAAAGGGGGACATAACCACAGACACAGAGGAAATTCAGAGAGTCATTAGATCTTACTACAAAAGCCTGTATGCCACAAAACTAGAAAATGCAAAAGAAATGGACATTTTTTTAGATAAGTACCATATACCAAAGCTAAACCAAGACCAGGTGAATGATCTAAATAGACCTGTTAGTCGCGAAGAACTAGAAAACGTTATCAAAAATCTCCCTTCCAAAAAAAGCCCAGGACCAGATGGATTCAATGCAGAATTCTACCAGAACTTCCAAGAAGAGCTAATACCTATACTCCTTAATGTATTTCACAATATAGAAACAGAAAAGCCATTGCCAAATTCCTTTTATGAAGCTACAGTTACCCTGATACCAAAACCACACAAAGACCCAAAAAAGAAAGAGAATTACAGGCCTATCTCACTCATGAATATCGACACAAAAATTCTCAATAAAATACTGGCAAACCAAATCCAAGAACACATTAGAAAAATTATCCATCATGATCAAGTAGGCTTCATCCCAGAGATGCAGGGCTGGTTCAACATACGAAAATCTATCAATTTAATCCACCATATAAATAAACTGAAAGAAAAAAAAAACATATGATCAATTCATTAGATGCTGAAAAGGCATAAAAATTCAACACCCCTTTATGATAAAAGTCTTGTAGAGATTAGGGATACAAGGGTCTTACCTAAAAATAATAAAAGCTATTTACAGCAAGCCAACAGCTAACATTAAATTAAACGGAGAAAAACTCAAAGCCATCCCACTAAAATCAGGAACACGACAAGGATGTCCACTCTCTCCATACCTCTTCAATATAGTGCTTGAAGTTCTAGCAATAGCAATAAGACAACATAAGGAGATCAGGGTGATTCGTATCAGAAAAAAAAAAGAAGTTAAGCTATTGTTATTTGCAGATGATAGGTTCGTATACATAAGCGACCCCAAAAACTCTACCAAAGAACTTTTACAGCTGATAAACACGTTTAGTAATGTGGCAGGATAAAAGATCAACTCCAAAAAATCAGTGGCCTTCCTATACAATAAGGATGAGGAAACAGAGAGGGAAATTAGAGAAGCATCACCTTTCACGATAGCCACAAATAGCAGAAAATATATTGGGGTAACTCTGACCAAGGATGTGAAAGATCTATTAGACAAGAACTTTAAGTCTTTGAAGAAAGAAATTGAAGAGGACACCAGAAAATGGAAGGATCTCCCTTGTTCCTGGATTGGGAGGATCAACATAGTAAAAATGGCAATTCTACCAAAAGCAATCTATAGATTCAATGCAATCCCCATCAAAATCCCATCAAAATTCTTCACAGATCTGGAGAAGACAATAATCAACTTTATATGGAAAAACAAAAAACCCAGGATAGCCAAAACAATCTTATACAACAAAGGATCATCTGGAGGCATTACCATCCCTGACTTCAAACTCTACTACAGAGCTACAGTATTGAAAACAGCTTGGTATTGGCATAAAAACAGAGAAGTCGACCAATGGAATCGAATAGAAGACCCTGACTTTAACCCACAAACCTACGAACACCTGATTTTCAATAAAGGAGCTAAAAGTATACAATGGAAAAAAGAGAGTATCTTCAACAAATTGTGCTGGCAAAACTGGATGTCAACCTGTAGAAGAATGAAAATAGATCCATATCTATCACCATACACAAAACTCAAGTCCAAATGGATTAAAGACCTCAATATCAGTCCGAACACACTGAACCTGATAGAAGAGAAAGTGGGAAGTACTCTACAACACATGGGCACAGGAGACCACTTCCTACGTATAACCCCAGCAGCACAGACATTAAGGATCTCATTGAATAAATGGGAACTCCTGAGACTGAGAAGCTTCTGTAAAGCAAAGGACACTGTCATTAAGACACAAAGGCAACCCACTGACTGGGAGAAGATCTTCACCAACCCCGCAACTGACAAAGGTCTGATCTCCAAAATATATAAAGATCTCAAGAATCTAGACCATAAGAGGCTAATCAACCCAATTACAAAATGGGGCACTGAGCTGAAGAGAGAATTCTCAACAGAAGAACTTCAAATGGCCAAAAGACACTTAAAGATCATGCTCAACTTCCTTAGCGATCAGGGAAATGCAAATCAAGACAACTTTAAGATACCATCTTACACCTGTCAGAATGGCTAAAATCAAAAACACCAATGATAACCTTTGCTGGAGAGGATGTGGATAAAGGGGTACACTCATCCATTGCTGGTGTGAATGCAAACTAGTGCAACCACTCTGGAAAGCAGTGTGGCGGTTTCTCAGGAAATTTGGGATCAACCTACCCCTGGACCCAGCAATACCACTCTTGGGAATATACCCAAGAGAGGTCCTATCATATAACAAAAGTATATGCTCAACTATGTTCATAGCAGCATTGTTTGTAATAGCCAGAACCTGGAAACAACCTAGATGCCCTTCAATGGAAGAATGGATGAAGAAAGTATGGAATATATACATATTAGTGTACTACTCAGCAGTAAAAAACAAGGACTTCTTGTATTTTGCATGCAAATGGATGGAAATAGAAAACACTATCCTGAGTGAGGTAAGTCAGACCCTAAAAGAGGAGCATGGGATGTACTCACTCATATTTGGTTTCTAGCCATAAACAAAGGACATTGAGCCTATAATTAGTGATCCTAGAGAAGCTAAATAAGGAGAACCCAAAGAAAAACATATAGGCTGCCTCCTGAATATTAACCTTCATCAGGCGATGAAAGGAGACAGAGACAGAGACAGAGACCCACATTGGAGCATCGGACAGAAATCTCAAGGTCCAAATCAGGAGCAGAAGGAGAGGGAGCACGAGCAAGAAACTCAGGACCGCAAGGGGTGCACCCACACACTGAGACAATGGGGATGTTCTATTGGGAACTCACCAAGGTCAGCTGGCCTGGGTCTGAAAAAGCCTGGGATAAAACCGGACTCTCAGAACATAGCAAACAATGAGAACTACTGAGAACTCAAGAACAATGGCAATGGGTTTCTGATCCTACTGCACGTACTGGCTTTGTGGGAGCCTAGGCAGTTTGGATGCTCAACTTACTAGACCTGGAAGGAGGTGGGGGTTCCTTGGACTTCCCACAGGGCAGGGAACCCTGATTGCTCTTCGGGCTGAGGGGGGGGACTTAATTGGGGGAGGGGGAGGGAAATGGGAGGTGGTGGCGGGGAAGAGACAGAAATCTTTAATAAATAAATTAAAAAAAGAAAGAAAGATAGATTATAGGTAGGTAGATAGATAGATAGATGATAGATAGATAGATAGATAGATAGATAGATAGATAGATAGATAGATGAATGAGTGGATTTCACAATTTTAGGAGTTCTATCACCACTTACAAGTTTAATGATTTACTGGAAGATTCATATGACACAACATAAACTTATCTTCTTGGGTAAGATTTATTGCAGCGAGGAATATAGTGCAATAGCACCAGAAAAAAAGTATATCCACAGGTAAATTGTAGAAAGGTAAAAAAGATTTCTTATTCTTTCACTGTGGGGATTACAAATATTGTTTTCCATTGAAATGAAAACTGCAGGAAGCCAGGTGGTGGTGGCACAGGCCTTTAATCTCAGCACTCTGGAGACAGAGGCCAGTGGATCTCTGTTAGTTTGAGGCCAGCCTGGTCTACAAGAGCTAGTTCCAGGACAGGCTCCAAAGCTACAGAGAACCCCTGTTTAAATAAAAAAAGAAAAGAAAATTGCAGGAAAACTGCTTCAAAAATATAGAGTAACATTATTACCTAGTAATTTCATTAATATCCTAGGAGTTTTGTTTTCAAAGTCATTGCTAATTGATAAGGATGATAAAATGATAAACATGAGCAGAATTAGAAGAGACCTCTGGGACCCTGAAATTGTTCAGTGATCAAGGGAATTGTGAAAACTCTACCTCAGATTCCAGCACCCATATCATATGGTTCACAAATGCCTATACCCAAGAGATCTAACCCCCACTTTATCTATCAGGCATATGCACATATATAATCACAAATACATAGTCATGTAAACAAAGATTCATGCACACAAATACAATACAGTAAAATATATCCTAGAAAAGATTTCTCTACACTAACTCTTTCATAAGAGTTTACATACATAAAAAAGAACTCATTTAGCTTGAAAATCATATGTAGCATATTATATGAATATATATAGCATATTATATTGATCTGTATATGATAACTGTAACTAATGATAATGTAAATATAGCATTTAGATCAACTCAAATATTGAGTTTTATTCACTTCACAAGCTTCATTAGTTAATTCTCACAAACATTTTCTTATATCAATATAATTCTTCCCATTTGCAGGTGATAAACTGAAACACAAAGTACTTAGAGCTTAAGTAATCAAGTCTTATGTTTTAGAACTGAAATCGCTGTCTCTAGTTCTCATGACTCAGAATAGACAATGGGGCAAAAATCAAATTGAAATAGAAATACTCGGGAATTCTTATAAAACCTCAGGAGCATCCCTGAGGCTTGCTTAATTTTGGAATAACATGCTACTCTTAAGTCATAAGGATAAGGATAAGGATAAGGATAAGGATAAGGATAAGGATAAGGTTGCTTTTGCAGTAAAAATACCATCATTAAATTAGGCCACTCCAGGAAACTACCAAAAGTGATTCCACCCCACACATATCCAGTAGAGCTGAACATTCTATGCAACTATCTAAAATTCCATTCAGCTATGGAGCGTGAATGGAGGCAGATGATGTTGAGACAGCTAACAATGACTGATATTCTCAAGTTAGTGGTAAAATTGGATTGCACGTCGAATATACCCTTGCTTATTTACTGCAAATTATGAGTTTTATACCCTAACTTATCTAGATACAGCCTGGATCAAATCTCATTACAGATAGTTTTTATAAGCAAAGTCTTGCTCAAACACAATCATGTCTATTTGTTTCTCTGTTGGCTATGGCTACTTCCATGAGACAATACAAAGAGAAAGTAGAGTAGTAAGGATGAAGATTCCAACAAACTCTTAAAATGTTTACTGCTTAGAAAAGTTTTCCAATCCCTAAAGAAATTAAAGTTACATAGTCTTTCATTGTGCATCTATGTGGCACTACCTCTGTCCTCAGCCTGTGAAGTAAACCTTTCACATGTTTCAACATTTGACTTCTATTTCTTCATTGTTTTATTTTATCCAGGCAGTCTTTGAGAAGGAGTCTTTAGATTAATTCATTTATTTTTTATTCTTTTTTAAAATTTATTATGTATACAGTATTCTCAGTATTCTGTCTGCATGTATGCCTGCAGTCCAGAAGAGGGCACCAGATCTCACTACAGATGGTTGTGAGCCACCATGTAGTTGCTGGGAATTGAACTAAGGACCTTTGGAAGAGCAGGCAGTGCTCTTAACCACTGAGCCATATCTCCAGCCCTGTCTTCAGATTAATTTTAAGATAATTAATGTAAATGAAAATGTACTCTAAATTTTATGGCACATGCATATTATCCTAGCATTTGGAAGGCAAAAAAGGAGGATCATTAAAAGTTAAAAATTAATCTAAGCTACACAGGGAATTCTAAGCCAGACAAGGATACACAATGAGACCGTTTATCAAAATATCAGTAATAACAAATAAAAAATAAAACTGTACTCTTATTACTTGACCACATATGAATTGGAACTTTTCAATCAAAACTTTACTTTTTATTTATTTGTATTACTTTAAAAGGGACATGAGAATAGTTCTCTAGTTCTGTATCATCTTTGGGACTTTGACTAAGATCAAGGGGAGAGTAGTTCTGTGCAAGTGCATTAGCTGTTTCTGCTGAAATCAAAATGATTCACAATGCTAAATTCAGAGAAATAATGTCTTGAAGTTGTTAAAACTACATATTATTATCCAGATGCTTACCATACTCATTCTATGTTGAAACAAATGCTTCTCTTGGAAGCCTGAAGAGTTGGGTTTAATCCCAAAATGTGGAAAAAATATTGAAAATTTCCCTCTAGAAATTACACGCTTCTTGCTCTGTTGTTATTAAGATACATGGCACCATAGTTGCCTATACCTTTGTCTAGGTTGGAAGTTCCATGAGGTTTTTCCCTTTCCCATGTTAACATGTCTATTTTTGTCTTTGTTAAGGTCTTATTTACACATCCATGCTGATAAGATTTCATGGTTGTAGTTTAGGATGCACAATCTCATACAAACTTCCTGTTGCTCATGTTCTTACTATCTTTCTGCCCAATCTTCCAGAATGATCCTTGAAACTTGGGGTGCATGAGTTGTCTTGTAGAAGCATCAGTTGGGACTGAAAACCACAAGATCACTTGTCCTCTGCATCTTGATCATTTGTGGTTTTCTTTAATGGTCTCTGTATGTTGCAAGGTGAATTTCTTTCATGAAGTATGTCCTATACTTAACTTGCTATAAGGATAAATATTTAGAATGTAGTTAGGAAATGTGTTGGTTTAGTAAAGTGGGAGTTGTAGGTAACTAATAAATGCTGAAAGTGGGAGAAGTAGTCTGCCTCGGGGAAGAGCCCTCAGATTTGTTATCCAGTACCAAGTGGTCAGTCCTGAAATCATATACATACAATTAACATCATACTGACTGAGCAAGTTGTATTTTTATACTGGAATGTGTGTGTGTGTGTGTGTGTGTGTGTGTGTGTGTGTGTTTAACAGCAATTAAAGAAATAGAAGCCAGAAATTTGAGAGATGGTAGTGAGGTACATGGGTAGGATTGGATGGAGGAAAGGAAACTGTGGAAACATTTTAATTTCAAAAATAAAATAAATGGGTATAGCACCAGTAAAACTTTATCTTCAAAGAGTTGGTTCAGACTTCTCAGGCTTAAAACAATTCAAGTCAGTTATAAGAATCCAGAAGCACCCTGTATTGTCTATTCTGCTAAAAAAAATCCATGCTCTTCTATTGTTGTAAAATGCAATATGTCTTTTCATCCCTCCTAAAAACCAATTCCCATGCAGATGTGCCTTTTTCTGGGCTGTCTTGGAGATTTTCTTTTGTATTGATTTAATTGAGCTATACATTTTTTCTGCCCCCTCCCCCACAAGCCTCTCCCCTCCCCTTCAACCCTCTCCCAAGGTCCCCATGCTCCCAGTTAACTCAGGAAATCTTGTCTTTTCCTGTTTCCCATGTCGATTAGATCCATGTATATCTCTTTTAGGGTCTCATTGTTTTCAAAGTTCTCTGGGACTGTGGTTTGTAGGCTGGCTTTCTTTGCTTTATGTCTAAAAGCCACTTATGAGGGAGTACGTGTGATAATTTTCTTTCTGGGTCTGGGTTACCTCACTCAAAATGATGTTTTCTAGCTCTATCCATTTGCCTGCAAAATTCAAGATGTCATTATTTTTTTCTGCTGTGTAGTACTCCATTGTGTAAATGTACCACATTTTCCTTATCCATTCTTCGGCTGAAGGCCATTTAGGTTGTTTCCAGGTTCTATCTATGACAAACAATACTGCTACGAACACAGTTGAGCACATGTCCTTGTGGCACGACTGACCATGCTTTGGATATATACCCAAAAGTGGTATTGCTGGGTCTTGAGGAAGGTTGTTTCCTAATTTTCTGAGAAATTGCCATACTGATATCCAAAGGGGCTGCAACAGCTTGCACTCCTATCAGCAATGCAGGAGTGTTCCCTTTCCTGCACAACCTTTTCTATTGGAGATTTTCAATAGCCACAGACTTATCATTCAGCAGAACAAACACCTAGGCAAGTTTCTTGTCCTTGAGCAACCATTTTAAGAAGACTGTGAATTTCTACATCTGAAATTGCTGCTTCAGATCACTTGAACAACTTGCAAGTCAATAAATTATGGGAAGTAATTTCAGAGTTTCAGACTCTTTTGAAAAATAATATATGTACTCAAAGTCATGCTTTCCAGTATTGATGACATTAAAATTAAGCTTGATATTCAATCATAATGTGAAAAGAGAGTTGCATAGAAATAACAATTAAAAATAGCCACATGAAAGATAACAACATAGGAACAAACTGGACCTTCTGAATGTGGGTGACAATTGTATGGCTGGGGCAAACTGTGGGGCCACTAGAAGTGGCACCAGGGCTTATACCTTCTGCTTGTCCTGGCTTTTTGTAACCCATTCTCTTGGGATTTTTGGCCTAGATAAAGTAGGGAGGACCTTAAACCTTACCAAAACAATGTGCCTTACATTCTTTGGGGAGTGGATGGGGAATATGAAGAATGTGGAGAGAATGAGAAGAGAGGAGGGAGTGGAAACTGGGATTAGTATTTATAATAAAAAAAATAGTTTGTTTTCTTTTTTAAAAAAATAAAATAAAAAATAAATCTATGGGCATCACAAATTGGAATTGAAAGGTTATTAAATTGTGTTTGTGTTTTCTTAATTCTGTGTTGGATAGTTTTCTATTGAAAAATAATTTTATACATTGAAAAAAAGAGTGGCCTCATTATGTAATTCTCCCATGATTTTAATTATAAAACTGCTTCACTGCTCTCCTCCATTTTATAAGACTTCATGGAAGTAAACTCAACGAGAACGAAGATGAAGAATCTGCAACAACCCTAATTCAATCAATATACTTTCCATCAAGTAATGACTTCAAAAGGTCTTATTTAAGTATTTTATTATTCTAAATTTCTTCTTTCATTATTAAGCAGAAAGTTAGCTAGGGCTGATATCTTTTTTAATTAGTTCCAACTTTCTGTGTGAGAAGAGCTATTAGACTTGTAATTCTCACCTCAAGCCCTAACCTACAGAGTTCACAAAGACTTAAAAAGAAACAGTCTCCTCAGGTTGCCTATAATGAGCTTTTGAAGCATTTCTGGAGAAGTAAGAGAAGTCTGTTGAAGAGATAACAGAAATCAAATCTTCAGACATAATGTATATATGTATCCAACCAGTGATTCTATTGAAAAATATAGTGGTACCTGAATCAATCCAATTTACTTTTATTACATTGCACAGCTGATCTGATTCATTTTTCCTTTGAAATTCAAGTTAGTTCGGGTGAGTAACCTATAGCCCTTTAGGGGACAACATTGCTCTCTTAATTTCTAGAACTACCTGCCTAGCTTTCTCTCATAAGCTAAGTAAAGTTTTTTTCTTAGCAGCAGTCACTATAAGCACTTTTCGTTTATTTTATTTAGGACACATTAAAGAGAAACTGATAACTTGGAAAGGCTATATTAAAGTCATATACAAATCTTATCCTAACACATCCAGAATTTCTACTTTCTGCCATTTCTCTATCAAGCCAAATTCAAAACCAAACAAGGGAGTCCTAGCAAGCTCTGTTTCCATAGCATCCAAGAAAATCTCAAGTCACATAATATCATGATGTCAACATAGGAAAGAAAAGCATACAAAGACTTCAAGTTAGCAAATATTAATTCTGAATAAAACAAAAGGGAAATGGTAACCACCTTTTATCATTGTATTTGACTTCATCTATTTTTTTAAATCATAAAAATGTAACGCAGAAGCTCATTTCAACGTTCATGATAATAAAAGATAAAGTTATTTTAAATATTTGTCCTAAGAATTTATTTGATAGTATTGAAATTTTAACAATTGTTGCTCATAGAAATTTAATAGGGAGGTAGATAAAATTTCCAACATATTCTTATCTGTGAATATTAGCCATATTTCTGACTAATGTGGTAGTTAAATGAAAAAAATTCTAGTTATGAAAAATGTAAGAAGTACATCATTAGCTCATAGATCTCCATGAAATCTTGTTTTCAAAATGTACAATTATAATATGTTTAATTAGTAAGACCTTAATTATATGCTTTCAATGTGGAGAGAAAATACAAGGTCTCTACTTAGAAGGAAAAACATTTTTCAAACTTTATTTGACACATGAAAGAACAATAGTAGATATCAAACTTGGTGGTAAACTACAGATAAAGAAATCACCGTGAACCAAGGTCATCTGGATCTTTGGGGAAATGTTAAAATATAGGTAAATCAAGAGGCATAAATAAAAGCTTTTAATTTTCTCAGATATGCAAACAATCACATGAAATTAAATTAAAAGGCTGGTATGGATTCACTTAGAATGCTTATTTTCTTATAGTTTACAGATTTTTATAGTTGTAGCTCTTAAATTTTGAGACAAAAATTCATTGTTTTTCTTTTTAAGGGTTACTAATTCAAGCCCTGACATATTTTCCCAAGTAAGAAAAGGGCTTCAGGTCATATCACAAAAGACTACCATTAGAGAATGAACCTACTGCTTGTGATTTCATATTTGAGAGTAATTAGAAGACAAATTTAGTTCAGCACTAATTTTAGTGGCAAGCTCTGTCACAAAATCAGAAAGCTGGATATTTACCATAAGATTTCATTGCATTAAAGCATATGAAAATATTATTAATATTTCACTTAACACATTCTTTCTTTTCTATGTCTAAGAGTTTGGCATGATGGTTCATGCCTAGAGACTCAGTACTTGAGACACAGTAGCAAAAAGATCATCCTTGAATGCAGGAACATAGTAAGTTCTCGGCCCATCTGAGCTTCATAGGAAGAACCATTCTCAAACAAACAATCAAGCAAGCAAGCAAACAAACAGAAACAACACAACTGGAATCAGGAAATAAATTAAAATTATTTCTGAACACAATTATTACTGAAAACAAAATTATTAGTGTATCCTTCAGGATTAGCCTACCGATCATTGTTATGATTGTCAAGATTTTCATACATTTAAAAAAGATATATAAATTATTTAATCAAATTTAGAAAGTTACTAAATGACATTGTTATCATTCTAACCATGAAAAGAAATAATAATTTGGAAAAATAGAGAGTTAATAACATCAATAAAAGCAAAGTATATTAACTTCTCCTAAATGACGAAAGCTTACACTAAAAGGAGTAATCTGTATACACTTTTATCTTCTGTAGACAGAAAGACACAAACAGAAACTGACAAAGACAGCAGAAGTGAAAAAGCAAGAGAAAATTTGAAAATGTTTGACAAGCACAGGTAAGCATGATGGCTGAGATTCTGCTGTAAGAACCAACAAACATTACAGAACAAACTCGCTGTCATCGCCTATTCAGCCACAAAAGCTTTATCATGGGCCGTCACTGATTACACAAATGAACTCTGCTAACAGCAGGCATAAAAGCACAAAGACAGAAACCACTTTGCTGCGCTCTGGCAGTCAGAGAATGGACTGAAGTGAAGGCTGATAGCAGAATAGACATCTCAAGAGCCCCAAGGAAATGGAACGTGATGAGGGCAGCTATAGAACAAGGAAAACTTTCTATAAGCTCCAAAAATTATTGGCAAAGCTAAAATGTGTTTCGGGGAAAAAAAACACGCCACAGTAACACCAGTGCTCAAATTTCCAACAATTCTCAGGATATAGACATAATTTTACGAATCAAAATGAATCAAAAGCAAATCCCAAGTACCAAACAGTCTGATCAAAGTGAACATACCTTTATTTTATTTTATTTTTTTTATTAAAAATCTCCGCCTCCTGCCCGCCTCCCATTTCCTTCACCCTCCCCCCATTCCCCTCCCCCCCTACAGTTTTAAGAGCAGTCAGAGTGCCCAGCCCTGTGGGAAGTCCAAGGACCTCCCCCTTCCATCCAGGTCTAGGAAGGTGAGCATCTAAACAGGCTGGACTCAAAACCCCGTGCCATTGTCCTTGGCTTCTCAGCAGCCCTCAAAAAAAAAAAAAAAAAAAAAAAACCCAAACCACCACAGTCACACCAGCGCTCAAATTTCCAACAATTCTCAGGATATAGACATAATTTTACAAACTGAATCAAAATGAATCAAAAGCAAGTCCCAAGTACCAAACAGTCTGAATAAAGTGAACATACCTGTACCTTTTTTGTTCACTTGTTTAGTTCAGCAATTGACTTTTGGGAAGTTATAATATATACTAACTAGTGAGAAATTAAGTCACACTGAAAAAAAGAATAGGAACATTTGGTGCCTGAATAAGTAAAGCTAAGAATGACAAACTAGCTGGGTGGTAGTGGTGCACTCCTTTAATCTCAGCTCTTGTGAGACAGAGGCAGGCAAATCCCTGTGTTTAAAGCTAGCCTTGACTATATAGTGACTTAAAGAACAGAACAGCCAGAGCTACATAGTAAGACTCAGAAGAGGTGATAACTTTGTTACTGAAAAATTAGTTGATAAGGCACGGAGTGGTGGCACAGGCCTTTAGTTCAGTCAGAGGCCTGCAGATCTCAGAGTTCAAGGACAGTCTACAGAGTGGGTTCCAGGATAGTCAAGTCTACACAAAGAAACTGCCTCAAGCTGAAAGATAACCCTGTAGTCTAATTAATAAAAAAAATACTGAAATAAATGTATGTCAATGTCAAGGGCTGTAGTAGAAAGGGCAAATAGCATGATATAGAAGAAGATAAATTTCATTAGATAAATGTGTAGAAAAAATAAAAGTAATCTAAAATTAAAAGCAGAGATGATGTATTAATGTACGACAAGTATGGAAGGATAAATGAGGTCATTTGTGACTACAACAAGTTGCGTATAACAGAGGAAATAATCATGGAACTCCAACAAAAGCAAAACCAAAAGGAACAAAATACATGAGATCTGTTGGAATAACATCCTATCATAAATGCATAATCAAAGATCCCAGAAGTAGAGAAATAAGAAGGATTTCTGAGAATCTTTTCAAAAGTCGATCATAGAAAAATAAAATAAAATATTGAAAGGTACCAAGCCACAAAAATAACAGTTTCAGCAACGCACATAAAGGAGATATTCAAAACACCAAGTACATAATTAGGTAATCCATGCTTCAGCAGTTTCAATCCAAACTACAAAAAAATATATATTAAAATTATACTTATGATTAACATAAAATAATTGCAATGTTTCTCCTTGCATATTTTGACCAAAGTTCTAGCTTATTTTTTGATAGAAATGACAAGGGAGAAAACAAGGTATACATATTATTCAAATGTGCTGGGTGAAAAAGCCACCCATCAAGAATTCTATATTTAGCAAAAACGTCCTTCACATATGACAGCAAAATAAATACATTTTAGGCAGGCAAAAGCTTTGGTAATTTATATTTTCCAGACACTCTGAGCAATCCTAAAAACAATACTTCAGGCTAAGAGGGAATTAAATCTGACGGAAACCCAGAATGATAGGGAGGACTGCAAAGCAGAAGAAAGGGTAAACATATATGAAATCATAAAAGATAATTTGAATATTTTTCTGTGATATATGTATTTTTTGTGGGAATTTTCAAGACAGGGTTTCTCTGTAGTTTTTTTGTTTGTTTGTTTGTTTCCTGTTCTGGAACTAGCTCTTGTAGACCAGGCTGGTCTCGAACTCACAGAGATCCTCCTGCCTCTACCTCCCGAGTGCTGGGATTAAAAGCGTGCGCCACCAGCACCTGGCTGATATATGTATTATATTGCTTTAAAAATACTGTTTGTGCAATAAAAGTGAAAGAGGAAGCTGTATATTGGTTCCTTATCTAAATAGGATGAATAATAAAATGAAAGTTAAAACTACATGCGTTTGACAGCAGAAAGAAGAGGATTTAAATGAAATTTTCCTACTGAAAGTTACCTGAATTTTTCATCAAATTGTACAAAATTATTTGATTGGATCGTCAAGAAGTAACAGCTGAGTACTATGTAGTCATTCTAGCTAGTATAAAATAATGCAAAATTATACAGTTTAGTCTAGAGAACAGATACATAAAGTGCTGTTTAAACAACTGACAAATGTCAAGGAAGGAAAGGAAGTAACAAGTAAGAAATAAACAGCCCTCAAAAAATCCTAATAGTTAGATTGAAAAACAAACAGATGGCTTAGATGTACATGAAATTTAGCATTGCAACTAAAAGCAGACTGTCAGTCTCACTAAAATGAAGACCACAACTCTATATAGTAATAGCTACAGCCTTCAAATACAAAGCTACAGATAGTGCAAAGATAAAGGAATTGAATTTATAAGATACAAACTAAACAAAATGCCAATATACTAATTGTCAAAGTATGTAAAATTATGTACTCCATAATGACACAAATCAAACTATTAAGAGCACACAAGTCAACATGTATACATCTAATAACAAATGGGGCTTCAAGAAACATGAAGCAAAACTGAAACACTTAATGAATCTAAACTCTGAAGATTTAGTGTAGTCCATTTAGTAATGTGGTATAACAAAGAAATTCCAAAGGTATAGAATATTTGCACAATAATATTAATAAGCTTGATCCATTTGACACTAATCAAGCAGTAGAATTTACTGCAAAAATGTTGTTTCAGAACAATTTATAACCAAACATGGAAGCTCATGTCTGTAATCTGAGAATTCTGGAGTCCAAGGCAGGGGGATGAGTTCATGGCTTGATTGGGACACACATTAAGACCCTGTTCCCCAAATAAAAACAATACTGAGTAAGATAATACTGTTGTTTTGGTTAATGAGTATAATGTGACTATCAAATTGTGTTCTCTAAATACTTAGGTTCGTGGCACAAAGATTAGTGCTGCTTTGCTCAGAGATTCTTTTGAAGGACTGCACAGAAGTTGCTAGAGTAACTCAACTGTTTAGAGTATGGAGACGAAATAGTGTTTAATGTTCACCTCTAAATTGATCATCTATGGTACCTCTTGAAGACTCAGCGAGCATCATTGGAGAGGAGGCAGAGGACATTTACTAGCTGCAAGGAGAGGTAGAATGCTTTAGAATGCAAGGAAAGTCATGGCCATGGCACTTGCACTCATGAACTCAAAGAAACTTTGCCTCCTTCCCCAAGATTGAGCTCCTCTACCTTCCTTCATGAAAGGAAAAGTGGATTCCAAGGCCTCTCACTTTTCTGAAGATGGATAGATAGGTACCTATTGTTGAGGATGGTAGGATAGTATTCAGCAGGAATGGAAGGTAGACCAAAGAAGGTAATGTGAAGTAACTATGATCAGAGTACACTTAACACATGTATTCAAATGTCATATTGGACCCATTATTATATATCATTAATATGTGTGAATAAAAAGCAAAATATCTCCCCCACAAACATAAATGGAGGATAATTTGCTGTGTTCTAATCATCAGAAAAAAAAACCTTCTTAGAATTCTCATCTAATTTATTCTCTTTTTCCCTCAAAATGCTTCTCTTCTACTAGGATATACTAAGAACCCATCCTTCAGGTCTCTACTCCTCTCCTCATATATGTTTAAACCACTAAGCAATAATAAGCTTGTCACCCATAAATTATATCCCACTTGGACATGCAGCAGTCTGTCTCTCTTCTCTCTTCTCACGCTCACCACCTCCTGATGCCTTCCACCTAGTTGGGTGTGCATAAGCCAAAAGAACTACCAAAATTCCTGCATGGGAAGCATAGGAGAATAGAAAGATCACTGAAACAAGCCAAAAGACCTGAGGTCTTTGTTTCTACTCAGATGCCATCTTATTTTAACCCCTCTTAATCTCCATTTTCTTTAGAGAAAGGTAGTTTCCATCACAATGTGCTTGAGATCTTTCAACACCCTAAAGAATTTTGTAATATATGCTTTAAGGTTTTTCTTCATTCACTGATATTGTAATTTAGAAGATACCTGAAGCATGATTAATAAAAACTCAGTCAGAAATGGGATTCAACCTGAAGATCTGAAAAGTAAAACAGCCAGCCATTTGCTCTTACCTTGACCTCAGTCTGAAAATGGTGATCCTGCCTCCAGGAATCTCAGAAGGAGAGCTGTCTTTTCCCATGTTGTATTCTTCTCTAGGGCTGGGATTAAAGGCATGCACTGCTATGGGACTATCATCTGTATCCTGTCACTTGTATTTTAAATTAATGCTGATTGGCAAGTAGCTAATCAGGAAGTATAGGTGGGGCAACCAGGCAGGAAGTACAGGCGGGGCAATGAGAATTCTGGGAAGAGGGAAGTTTCAGTCTGTTGTTGTCACAGAGACAGAGAGGAAGCCAGACACAAAGCAAGCAGGATGTATTAGCCTTGCCATAATTATTATGAAATATGGGCTAATATAAGTTATGCATTAATAAGAAGCCTGAAACACTAGGCCAATCAGTTTATACTTAATATAGGCCTCTATGTGATTTATTTGGGACTGAAAAACTTGGTGGGACAGAAAACTCAGTCAACAATGGACCACTCAATTTCTATGACAACTAGTGTGGCTACTGGAATTACAGGTGCTGAGTGTCATTGTGGCTACAGTATATGTTACCATAATTTTACTCTCAAATCTTTAGCTAATCTTTATTTATTAAAATACAATTGAAGCACCACTATAAATCCCTTTTTTACAGGTAGTTGAGTAATGAAATGAGGTGTTTGTAAACCTGGAAAAATAGAGTGAAATTAAGATGGTATCAAAAGGCTCTTTGAGTCCTCTGGTATTTTCCACAAAGAATAATCATGAGAATTGCTTATGATTTGAATGTACGTGCCTGTGAGAAAAATTATAGAATTTTTTTCATTTCCTTTGCCTAAACTTTGCCTTTTTGTAGCAAGATCAGAAAATGACCGCGCGGCTTCTGGATCTCAGAAGAGGTTGTTTGCAGGCCGTGCTCACAGTAATGAGAAAGTGGAAATGTGTTCTGTGATAAGGAAAACTGGCTTTATCTTCCTCTCAACTGTTATTTATCACTGGTTGACATTTCATCATCCTCTTATAGATTCACTTTTGGATGATTTAATTTTTATTAAACTTTCATTCTTCAAAAAAATTGTATTACTTCTCTGAAAATTTCATATACTTGTTTTAATCATATTTATCTCCTCTTCCCAAATCCTCCCACACCCACCAAACTTCGATATCCACCCAACTTTGTGTTTTCAGTAAATCCATTAAGTCCAATGTATGATGCCCATATTTTGAGTATGCAGCCATCCATTGAAGCACTATGGACCTACCAGCAGTCATACCCTTAAAAAAAAAAACTAACTTTCTTTTTTAGCTTCTATTAGTTACCAATAGCTACTAAGCTAAGGTTTGGACCTCTTGCTCACTCCATCTTCATGCTCAGATTTTGTCTTACTTAGGCTTGTATAAGTATTTGCATGCTGTCTCATCTTCTATGAGTACATATGAGCAACTGCCCTCTTGTGCCTGGAAAACAGTTTTAGTCATCCACCGCATCTAACTCTTACAAATTGCTACCCAGTCTTCTGCAATGATCCATGCACCTTTGAGAGAAAGTGGTATTATTTTGCTCTCTCCTTTTCAGTATTTTGTATATGTATATACGAAAATATTTTCATACTTACCACTATTTTCCCCTGACTGCCCCAACTACCTCCTGAATAGATACCCCCTCCAAAATCCACATCTTTGTTTTATAACTCACAAAATCCCTTTACATCTGCCCTTGCTCATTTATAATCTGGAGGGATCACATTATGTACCCAGAACAGAATCTAGTACATATTAGGTATTTAACATCATAAAGCAGATAGATTTTAATTCCCAGAACACCAGGAAGTCTACTGTGTGTGTATCTCTCTTAGAAATGGCTCCATAAACACAATATGGAAAATGCCAATGTCAACAGACATGCTAACAAGGAAGGGAAACTATTTCCACAGAGTTCCACCCCTAGGCTATCAACTAAAATCAACTAATGACTGCAATGAGAAGGAGAATCAACCTCCTCCTGGGATGAGCTCCTTTATTGGTAACAAATGCCAAGTGATCAGCCTTGAAATTATGCACATACACAAACCAAAAAAGGGAAAGTTGGCAGGCTATATTTAAATGTTTTTACATACACACATATGGAACAAAAGTAATCACAGAAAAATTTGCTATGAATTTGAGAGTGGGGTGAGCATGAGAGATGTTAAAGGGAGTACCTGAAAGGCTTTGGCTGGAAGGCAGGGAGAGGGGAAGGTCATATAATCTTATTTTAATAAAAATGTATTAAGAATAAAGAAGAAAACAGAACAAAACAAATCAAAACCACAAATGACTTCTAAAATCATTGTATAGTAAGCTGTAAATAAATGTTGCTAATTTTTTTTAAATACTGAAATCATAAAATACAACTTGTGGGATCATTATTATTTTAATCCAGAATAAGGGAAACTAATAATGTTAGCAGATATGACAAAGTAAAGATCCTGAAATTAACTTTCCCACCTATAAAAATGACAAGATCACAGATGGAAATTGTCAACATGAACATCTTCAAAATTAATAAAAATTAATTCTGAAATTAACAAAACCAACACATCAATAGCATTTGTTCAGAACAATAGGCATGGCAAACCTGTGCGGCCAGTTTTACTTTCCCTAATCCTATGGCTTTCTCTTTAGTTCTGTGGCGCTCTTAGAAGTAACTCCAGAATCTTATTAAAAATCTGTCACCCAGAGGCCACTGGAGGATTCAGAAAAGCATTTCTACCAATGATTATGTTCCTGTTCCTGAACATGATAGGACCTGTTTGGAAATTACTTAGAAACCCTGCTTAAAGGGCTTTTCTACACTTGATATATGTTTAATTCACCTGTGAATAACTCTAACTTTCCTACGGTGTTCAGTGAAAACCATCAGTGCCTACTGCTTGCATTGCTATCTGCCTAAGGTAGTGATAACAATTGGAGCAAACAGTAATGATGGTATGAAACAATGGTCTGTATTCTGTCAATTATATTTTAAATAAATGCTGATAATCCAGTAGCCAGGCAGGAAGTATAGGCAGGGCCCAGGCAGGAAGTAGAGGCAGGCAATGAGAATTCTAGGAAAAAGAAAGTTCATTCTGCAGTCCTGGCCCAGCCACAGAAGAAGCAAGATGTGACTGACACGCTGAAAAAAATACTGAGCCATGTGGCTAACATAGACAAGAATAATTGGCTAATATAAGTTGTAAGAGTTAATAAGAAGCCTGAGATACTGGGCCAATCAGTTTATAACTAATATATACCACTGTGTGATTTCTTTGGGACTTAACGATTGTGGGAACCAGGCAGGACAGAAACCTTGTTCATGCTGACAGGGAAATGTATTGCCGACTGCATGGCTTAACAAGATTAATTTTTTTTTCTCAAGTATGGAGGTACAAAGCCTAAAGTTAAGTTGCCAGTAAAATTCATTTCTCCTGAGGTTTTTATCCTGACAAAAATTTTGGTTTGTAAACCTTTAGAACCCATAAGTCTCCTTTTCTATACACACACACACACACACACACACACACACACTACACAAATGTGTAGGTACCAAGATTGTTAAGAATATGATAAAGCTTTTCAGGATGTTCATGAAATTGTAACTTAATTATTTAAAAATTTCTCACTGTGTTGTCTGAGGTTTCTGTCCTGCCCGGTTCCCACAATTGTTCAGTCCCAAAGAAATCACACAGAGATCTACATTAGTTATAAACTGATTGGCCCAGTATCTCGTATTTCTTGTTGGATTTCTCTGTTTAGTGAGCCACTTTTTATACTTTGCAAGCACACTTATTATATATATATATATATATATATATATATATATATATATATGATATATGTATTTATATATTTTCTTTAGATATTTGAACATACTTACTCCATCTCGCATGTTTGTCCAGCAAGTACAAAATCTGTACTTTTTTTCTCATTTTAAAAAAATTTCTTTATTTATATTACATGCAACCTTAGTTTCTTCTACCTCTTCTCCTCCAAGCCCCCTCCTAACCTCTTCTCTACCCACCCAATCCTTCTCTCCTCAATTTCTATTCAGAAAAGTTCAGGGCTCCATTGGTTTTTAAGAAAATACAGCATATCAAATTGCAGTATCACTAAGCACCTCCCCTTGTATTAAGGCTGGGCAAAGCAACCCAATATGAGGAATAGGGTTCATCAAAAGAGTCAAAGATAGCCCATAGTCCCACAAGAAGGACAAGTCATAGAACAGTCACATACATGGAGAGGGCCTAGATCAATCCCATGCAGGCTCCCTGGTTGTCAGTTCAATCTCTGTGAGCCATATGAATCCAGGTTAGTTAATTCTGTGGATTTTCTTGTGATTCCCTTAACTCTGCTGGTTCCTACAATCTTTCCTCCCTCTCTTCAACAGGATTCCCAGAGCTCAGTCTAATGTTTGGCTGTGGGCTTCTGCATCTTTTTCCATCAGGTGCTGGATGAAGCCTCTTTGAGTCAGTTGGGGTAGACACCAATCTATGAGTATAGGCGGATTTCATTAATCATTACATTGACATTTTTCTCCAGTCCTGTTTGATTCTATTCCAGGTCTCTGAGTCATCCAGCCTCTTAGTTCTAGAGCTCCACGCAGTATCAGGGATGGGCTCACTCTCATTGCAGGTCTAAGGTTGGCCACTCCAACAATCTCTGTACCACCCTTGCCCCAGCTCATTCCATAGTCAGGACAGACCATAGGTCAAATATCTTTGTCCAGTAAGTCCAAAATCTGTAGAAATAATTTCAATCTCCATTTTACTCCTCATCCTTGCATATGGTTTGCATGTCTTTGATTCTTGCATATTTCATACGCTTTAGTTGAAGGGTGTACACTATTAATAATATAATCAGCCATATATGGTGTGTTCATCTCAGAATGTGGAAGGCTGAAGCAGTAGAGATACTATTTATAGACCAATCTGGTAAGACTTGATCTGAAAGACGGTAGGCTGTCAAATAATGTAATGTGGTAGGTTGTTATACATATCCCTTGGCGGCTTTGTGGTCAAATAAAAGTAGTAAAATATAGCATAAACCTGGAACAAAAATGACTAGTTTAGTTATATTGGTGCATTTCATTGTTTAGATAAATATAAGCACTCCCAGGTACTTCTGAGAGCTCCTTCTGAGAAACCGTGGATAAGATTAATGTCTAATTTGTAAGGCAGGAAATATTATATTAGTAAGGGAATAGTAGCATTTTTTGCTCTCTACCATATCCTAAATGATGATTCTTGTTGTAATTTGAATATTAATGCGTCATCTAAAATCTGATATTAGGTATTAATTGCTAGGCTTCTGAGAAGTGATGAGATCGTGAAAGATCTAACCTAAGCAAGGGATTAGCTAATTCCTTGACGTATTACCACGACGATGTCATTATTTGGAGTAGTAACATGTAATAGTTGGGGTCAATTTGGAGGAAGTAGTCTTTAAATGGCATGCTTTTGGGTCTGCCTTGCTCTATTGACTTCTCTCATGTCTTTTCCATTACCAAATGAAGAAGCTGCTATGCTTAGTACAAACTGCTGCTGCCATAATATTCTGTTGAATTTCATGGGTCCAAATAATCATAGACTAAACCTTCTGAAATTAAAACCAAAAAATTCTCCCCTTTTAAAAATTGTTTATGTCATGTATTTCATAATAATGACGATTAAACAGAGTGACACACTTCTTCCTAGACCTCTATTGGCACTAAGATATAAATATTAGAGGGTTTTGAATGAGTTATTTCCTTTGTAAGTAAAAAATTCTAATTCCTAAAAATTATTGATTTATGTCTGTAAACTCAACAGAAATAAGAAAATCAGAAAGGCAAACAATTCATGAAATCTTTTTTTATTTTATTAGTCTGCTAATGTGTCATTTTATTAATTTTTTAAATTTTTTTTAAATTTATTTATTTATTAAAGATTTATGTCTCTTCCCCATCACCACTTCCCATTTCCCTCCCCCTCCCCCAATCAATTCCCCCTCCCTTGTCAGCCCAAAGAGCAATCAGGGTTCCCTGACCTGTGGGAAGTCCAAGGACCACCCACCTCTGTCCAGGTCTAGTAAGGTGAGCATCCAAACTGCCTAGGCTCCCACAAAGCCAGTACATGCAATAGGATCAAAAACCCATTGCCATTGATCTTTGATTCATGAAATCTTGATGTTGATTTTCTTGTTATATTCTTGTTACATATTGAGAGAACATACACACACACACACACACACACACACACACACATATGTATGGCCCACTGATTTTGAGAGTTTGAGAAGAAAGGACTAATTAAGTTTATGTCATATCTGACTCCCTCCATAATTTTCATAGCATAGCAGCAGAAAGCAACCCGATAAATTCAAATCTCTATCCATCATTTATTTCCACTTCTCAGTCATGGTGAATGGTACTGCCATGAGCATAGGAATCCATGTGTCTCTAAAAATAGTACTAAATTCATAACCTATTGATAAATACTAGGAAGAGCAATTTCAGCATCATGTGCTACTCACATTTTCTCAATGACATCCATACTGCTTTCCACAATTCTTACACAAATTTACATTCCTATTATTAGTATAAAAGTATTTTTTTCTTGTTTCACCTTTGTTAACGCTTGTTTCCTTTTATCTTTGATAACAGGCAATTTTCCTTATGTTCTTTTACATCACAGTCTTCACTAGAGCCACAAACAGTGTTTTGTAGTTCATAGACAGTCATAGTCTTTCTAACCGAGAGGTTTCTATAGCCATTCTTCTTGCAACTTCAAATGATCTTCTTTGCCATTATTTATCTTTAAATACTCCAGACCTTTGGTTCTCAATTTTCGTTATGCTGCTACCCTTTAATACATCATGTTGTGATGACCCCCAACCATAATATTATCATTGTTATTTCATAACTGTAATTTTGCTACTGTTATGAAATATCTGTGTTTTTTATGGTTTTAGATGATCCCTGTAAAATAGTCATTCAGTCTTCAAAGGGATCACAAACCACAGGTTGGGCACTGCTACTCTAGACTTTATTGGATCCTGGCAAAGGATCCCATAACATCCCATCATTCTCTTAGCTTTATAGTCACCATAAATACTATTGCAAGCATATGTATATTGCTGGGTCACACAAGTATACTGAAACTCTTTGAGATCAGATACTGTAAATGTATTATTATTCACTCTTGAGTCTCCAGTATCATATCACAGTATATTGTATACCATATTACTAAATAAACAAGTGAACATGATAGAATTATATTAACCCAACAAAATTTCCCCTTGCCAATATTAATGAATATCCACTCAATGCAAATTACTGATAAACAAAAGCTTTACATACATAAACATAGTTTGATATCATAAAAACATTTTTATCTTTTTACACATTTGTTTAGTCATTGTGTATCAGAAGACAACTTTCAGGAGTCAGCTCTCTCTTTCCATATTGTATATCCTACAGATTAAAGTTAGGTCATCAGACTTGGTGGCAAGTGTCCTTACTCACTGTACTATCCCACTGGCCCAGAAGCATATTTTTCACTTAGAAAACTTGGTACATCTGATCAATGGTAACATGTTAGTATATTTGCATATGTGTTTCTCCAAAGTTATTTCTTCAGTACCTTCAAATATAAAATGTAAAACGATTCAGTGAAACTTTGATATACTTGAGAATGAAATTTATTTAGCCCCTATCATAGCACAAAACATGATACCAGCTGTGAAGAATTTTTACTATTGTTAAATCTTTTACAATTTCCATAGGTACTGTGATGGGCAGTTCTGGATAGTCTCTGAAGGCAAAAAAAGATGAAGCCAGAATGGAAGGAAAAGGTGTTACAGTTTGCCACATTAATTGCCCCCCACAGGAAAAAAAAGGCTCTCCTATGAAGGATCAATTTAGAAAAAGCCTGGCACCCCATTGTTCTTATAATTAAAAAATTAAATGTAATTTCTAGGAGCTTCTTTTAGGATAGTTAATCACAACTTTGAATTATATCAGAATCGGTGAAATTCAGGGAAATACTTTCTTCCTACTCATAATAATTTTGAAAAAGTCCTACCCAGGTTTGTTTTATTCCTTATAATTTAATAAAATATTTGAAAAGCACTTAAAGTGTTTATAACAGATATAGATGACACGCATTGGTAAATGCTTTGGGGAAAATATTACTGTCATTCTATTCCTCCTGATGAAAGTGAAGTGCTTAGCAAAGCTGCAATACTTATCTATTTATCTGAACTTTCACAAACCCACTGAAGCGATTTTATTCTTGGTGGACATACATGCAATGTTTGTCATATACATCATTTCTTCTCTTGTACAAACAAATTATCCCATAGCCTAGCAAGGCCAGCTACTTGATATAATAGCTAGATTCTGTTAACCCAGAGACAGATAAAACATCCTAAGACTACATCAAGCAACAATGTTACTGACTGCATTGTAGGCAGGAAAACTTTTAGGATTTTGTGGTGGTTTTGCAAAATCAATGTGATTTTCAGATGCTGGAAAAAGAAAAGAATTAACTCTGTGCCTTGGTGAATTTAGTATGCCTAATTAGAACCAAAGGGCCTATGATTTAAGTGAGGAGACAGTAATTAGAGAGTAATTGTTCAGTAGATATTTAGACATTTGGATTAAAAGGTATATTAAGGTTTATTTCAGCCATGTGAATTTTTATAAAGAACATTAAGTATTATAAACTCTTTATACAATGGCAAACAATGTTTTCCTTTATGTGCTGGGACGATGTATATCAGCAATCCATGGTCCATAGAGCGTCATTAATATTTTTGCCCCAAAATGCAATGTTTTGATACTTTTTGTTGTGTACATTTACTTTTAACTGTGTGAGGAGTAAGAGAAGTGTCTAAGTATTGCCTAAGTGACTAGGGAGAAGTGGGAGGAAATAAAGAGCAAGGAGAGTGAAGAGGAGAAGGAAGATGAAAGGGGAAGATACAGTGGGGTCAGAAGGAGGAGTTCATGTAATAGAGTAGAAAGAAAACAAAATTTCTCAATTCTTGCTTCTAAGTCTATTAAGAAGAAGAGCACATTACAATGACTGTTTTCTAATAAAAAGAAATTGTCAGAAACCATTGCCTCATAGCTGATCTCAGATTGGCAAGAATTATGGCGAGTTTCCTATGCTTTCACCAGATTAGTTTTTGTTTGAAATCCAACTGCAGAAATGCCTTTTTCTATACCTCTATCCTACTATTTGTCATTGTCCCCTAGTTTTCATAGTAACCCAATGAAATCAATATTATAATCCATCCAACACTTTGTACTACAAATGAGAAATCATATGCAATACTAAATAATTAGTTATATGTTACAATTGTTAAAATATATTGTATCATTACTTAATCTCAGTTTATATTATAGCAACACACTGTGATACATTATGCCGAATTCTAAAGGGATAGAAAGACAAACATATGATAGGTGATTCATCTGATCAATCTCATGACTCTCTCATTTATATTTAAAAAATGATTCACTGTTTTCATGACTCTTTCATTTATAATGACAAAATGATTCACTATGCACTGTTGTGGGGCCACTAAAGATTCATCACATTCTGATAAATGCCAAAGCTTGCATTCAGTGTTGCATAATATATACAAAACAGAAAGATTTCATATAAAGATTGTCAAAATTGTAGTTAACAAAGAACTAAAGATTCACATAGAGATGGTATCTATGAGCAACTTAGAGGAAAATTGCTATACAAGTCAGGAGATCTTTCCCTTGAAATACTCAAAGGATTAACATCCTTTGTGTTCGTGCTAAAATAAAATCATCTTTCCTTGATAGACAGTAGGTAATGCAATATTCTTCATTCCATTTTTGGATTCCAATTTTCACACACTACTCAACACAGCCTCATTATCCTTCTCTCTGTCTCATTGGTGTTTTTCTCTCCTTGCTCTGAACTTTCATCTCCTCTCAAGCTCCATACTTAGCCTAGGAATCTTACACTGTGTACTATGGTGAGCAGTAAAGGGAAGGTTAAGAATGAACACTATCCTATTGTCAGAAATAATATGTTCTTTTTTAATTAATTAATTTATTTATTTATTTATATTTTTTAATTAATTAATTTATTTATTAAAGATTTCTGTCTCTTCCCCGCCACCGCCTCCCAATCCCCTCCCCCTCCCCCAATTAAGCCCCCCCCCTCAGGCCGAAAAGCAATCAGGGTTCCCTGTCCTGTGGAAAGTCCAAGGAACCCCCACCTCCATCCAGGTCTCGTAAGTTGAGCATCCAAACTGCCTAGGCTCCCACAAAGCCAGTGCGTGCAGTAGGATCAAAAACCCATTGCCATTGTTCTTGAGTTCTCAGTAGTCCTCATTTTCCGCTCTGTTCTTAACAAAGTAATTTTGACAATACATACCATTAATTTCTGCATAATGACAACATCAATTGGCATGCCAACTTGGCTGGTAAAGATCTCACAAGGCTGCATTCCCTGTAAGAAGAGCTACAGGCAAACCAGTATCTGTTGAGAAAGGGAGAATCAGTGTTCGCCAAGGACAAGCCCCTGATAAGAGGCCAACTATAAACATATATTACCAAGACAATGTATTTATAAACTTACATACACATACAAAAATGTATATGTAAAAAAATATACTTAAAAAATAAGAGGCCATTTGAGGAGAGGGAGGGAAACAGAAGGAATTGGATTGGAGGGGGAGAAGGAGAGGTAGAGATGATATAAACACAGTACTGCTATATGAAATAATTAAAACAAAATAAATGAAAATATTGCTTCTGAGAAAATGGTTCATTCACAAGAAATGATTGTTGTGCAAACATGAATACCTGGGTGTGATCCGAGCTACAATTCATAGACCCAGAGAGTTTAGGTATGTAGCAAGGGACCAGTGAGAAAACATGAAACTCCCAAAGGGGAGGAAAACAGAATAGATTTTATGGGTGGACAGTGGGTGAGAACAACTGGATTGGGAAGATCAGATGGGAATAAGGAGGAAATGCAAAGAAAGATAGCTAGTATTAGGGGGCATTTGAGGGCTGGTATCAAAAAGTAGAAAAATGGAAACTTCCTAAAATATGTGAAAGTAATTTTAATGAAGTCTCCAAATAATTGAGGATATGGAGTCCCAACTAGCCATCTCTTGTCACTAAAGAAAACTTTCAGGTCATCAACTGGGTTACATTCAACTGAGTTGTTGGCCAAAGGGATCCCATAGAACTATCCAAACAACTCAGGCTGTTGCCAAGACAATAGGCTGCTGTTGGAAAACTGATGGCAAGGCCCCATTGCTGAAAATAGCATCCATACAACTCATTGAACATGATAAGATCAAGCTGGCACCTACATAGAAACTTCCCCAGTATGTTTTAGTGTCTTAGGTACAGAAAAATACACAACAGAGAAAAATAAAACAATCCACCCACACACAAAAAGACTTGATCTACAATGCTGTTTTGCCTGCAAAATATCCTAGAGCAATGGTTGCACAAAGCTTATGGGTGTAGCCAACCAATGTCTGATTTGACATACAACCTACACCATGAGTTCCAACCCATACCTGCTTGGGTGACCAGAGTCTAGATAGCCCAGAGACCAAGGTTAAAACCACTCATCTTTTTTTAAAAAGTAGTGATAAAATAACTCCTAGTGATATTCTATTATAGTCAGAGATCAGTGCTTTATTCAGCAATCATTAGAGACACTTCTTCCTGCAGCAGTTTGGAACAAATGCAGAGATACATAGTCAGATATTATTCAAAGAGAGACTTTGGAACATTCTACTCTAAATGGAATGTATTCTTGAAATCCTTCCCTTCAGAGTTCAGGGAATCCCATGCAAGAGGAGACGGAAAGAATATAAGAGCCAGAGGGGATGGAGGACACCAGGAGAAGACGACCCTCCAAATTAACATGATGAAAGTTCATATACACTTTAAGAAACTGAAGCAGACAACTATGATTATAGAAGCATTGTTTGTCATAACCAGGAACTGGAAACAAATGCCCCTCAAACAAAGAATGGATCAGGAAAATGTGGTACATTTAAACAATGGAGTACTACACAGCAGAAAAAAATAATGACATCTTGAATTTTGCAGGTAAATGGATGGAGCTAGAAAACATTGTTTTGAGTGAGGTAGCCCAGAACCAGAAAGACAATGATCACATGTACTCACTCATAATTGTTTTTTAAACATGAAGTAAAGAAAGCCCGCCCACAAATCACAATCCCAGAGAATCTAGACAACAATGAGGACCCTAAGAGAGACATACATAGATCTAATCTACATGGGAAGTAGAAAAATACAAGCTCTCCTGAGTAAATTGGGAGTATGGGGACCTTGGGAGAGGGTTGAAGGGGAGGGGAGAGGGAGGGAGGGGAACATAGAAAAATGTAGAGTTCAATAAAAATCAATAAAAAATAAAATAAATGTAAAAAGAGACTGAAACAGAAAACACAGGGACTGCAGACAGAGATCTACATATGGTCCTTTGTGTATATATTATTGGTTCTACTTTTGTGTTGTTATGGGACTCCAAGTATGTGAATGAATGGATCTCTGATTCTTATGTCTTCTCTTGAGCTCTTTTCCTTCTTTTGGTTTGCCTTGTTCATCTTTGATGTGATAGTTTTTGTTTTGTATTATTTTTATTTTGTTATATTGTGTGGGTATCAATTAGAAGCCTGTTCTTTTCTAATGAGAGATAGAAATGGAGTGGATTCAGATGGGAGGGAAAGTGGGGAGGAAATGGGAGGAGTTGAGGGAGGGACAAAACTGTAATCAGGATTACAGTATGATAAAAAAAATAATCTCTTTTCAATAAATTGGAAAAGAAAGTAAACTATCATGAACAAATAATCCTAAATAAAAATACAGTTACGGGGTAAATTTTCTTCCTTCAACTGGTTTTATTTCTTAGTAACAGAAATCTAAGAAATCTTCTTTGAGAGAAATTACTACCCTTAATATGCTTCTATCCTAATATAATTGATTATCTATTTGTTGTGTCATTTTTTATTCTTGCCTTTCTTTAAAAAGATGTAAGGTGAACAGCTTGAACACAGTTATAATTGCAGCTTTTATTAGTTAGGTCCCATGAGTATAGAAGCAGTGAGTGAGATTCTGTAATTCATAAATGAAATCAGTACAAATTCTTTAATGTCAAACAAGAGTTCCAAAGGCTTTGCCACGTTCCTTGCTGTTAAGCTTTATCCAGCTTAACTTCTTCAGTGCTGAGTAAGGATTGAAATATTATTTAAAACTTTTTCACGGTGTCAACATGTTAACTTTGACTCACCAATATATCTATTTTAGTGTTGTTAGGATCAAACAATTCTTTAAATTATTTGGCACACTCTTTATATACTTGTGCAATTTCTGTCCAGTGAAGTATCTGATATTCATCAATATTTAAAGAACAATGCAACAATAGTATTTTTAATCCAGAACACATTCTTTGATATACAATACGATTTAAAGCACAATTAAAGGCCTTGAGACTTTTTTTTAAATTTTGTAGTGATTCCCTCATACATTTGGTATTTGCAGTGTTGGCCTTTGTTTGCTCCTGATTCATGTTCTCACTATAGTGTGGCCTGGATCTCGTTAGGTAATCCAGGCTGGCTTTAAACTCATGGCAGTCTTCCTGCTTTAACCTCCCGAGTGTTGGAAATAAAAAAATGAGCCACTATGCCTGCCTTGAATTTTTGTTACTTTGTAAATGTTTGACAGCTTACAAAATCTTGGTTTCATGTTTTGTACTTGGAGGTTTGTTTCTGCATTATGAGTTTACCAATGTTACTATCATTTTCAAAGTATGGATTATTTTTATCACTTTTTGGATTGACTGGATTTTCCTTGATATTTTAGAATGCTGTGGGATGTATTGAGAAAATATAACTGGGTTTTAGTAAATTGTCTCTTCATCACATTCTAATAAATCTATCTTTACTCCAGAAATGTGAAACAGATATGATCCATAGTATAAATTCAGTTTTATAACTCTCCAACTATATAATCTCTCCATCACTATATAAATCGCAAGGAGGCATCTCCATTCCCCTACAGAGAAATCAGTGGCCACATCTTAACACGGCAACAGTTCCGTGGTCCACATCAAGGGTGTTCTGGTGTTCTCTCTAATAATGTCACAGAATGACAAAGACTATGGAGGATGGATTCTGAAGAGAGATCCAGTTATTTCCTTACATGTTACCGTAAATGAACAAACAATGACGATTTTTAGAGGGGAAAAAAACAGTTGATGAACCCTAATTGCTAAGTTATATATGCAAATTAGAAACCTACAGAAACTCATCATTAGATGAAATTTATCTAGTAAATCACAGTATAAACATGTTTAATTATACAAATTGTAACTAGCTACTCCCATTTAGATACGGAGAGTAGGAATTCTAAGTTGGAGTCAATTTGAGAACATCTCAAAAGACTAGTTTTTTTTTCTTTATACTCTTTGGGGGGCCCTCCACCCAGCTCCCAAATAATCAGACAGAGATATTCTTTCTTATGAAAGCCTGGCTTTAATCTGTCTTATTTCACGCCAGCTTTTCTTAAATTATCCCATCTACCTTTTGCCTCTGGACGTTTTTGTGTTTTTTTGTTTGTTTGTTCTTGTTTTGTTGTTGTTTTAACACTCTCTCTCTCTCTCTCTCTCTCTCTCTCTCTCTATATATATATATATATATATATATATATATATATATTATACACACACACATATATCTTTTCTTTTGTTCTTATTCCATGGCTGGATTTGTGCCTGGTCGGCTGATCAATGGCATTCTCCTATCCTCCTTTTCTTGCTCTTCTTTTCTCCTTATCTCTGTTTATTCTCTCTGCCTAGCAGCCCCACTTATCCCTCTCCTGGCTATCTACCAGCCATTCAACCTTTTGTTAGACCAATCAGATGTTTTAGACAGGCAAAGTAACACAGTTTCGCAGTTAAACAAATGCAACATAAACAATGCAACACACGTTTGCATTATTAAACAAATATTCTACAGCATAAATGAATGTGACACATCTTTAACTAATATTCCACAACAAAAGACTGAATATAGAAATATCACATTATCTAACAATTACATTTCTATTTTTATTTCTAAAAGAAATTTATGCACATGGGTACATGAAAAAGATATTCAAGGATGTTCATTGGAGTATTAATTGCATTAAGAAAAAACTCACAGGGTAGTGGTAGCACACATCTTTAATCCCAGTACTCAGGAGGCAGAGGCAGGCAGATCTCTGAGTTCGAGATCAGCTTGGTCTACAGAGTGAACTCCAGGACAGGCTCCAAATCTACACAGAGAAACACTCTCAAAAAAAAATCACTAGATAGTTCTTTCAGAGAAAGAATTGAAAATTAAAGTACTATATTTTTTGAAAGAGAGAACATGAAACTGGCTAGGTAGGGAGGTAGGAAGGATCTAAGAGACCTTGGAAGAAGAGGAGGAATATCATTAAACTATATTTAAAAAAGTTTTAAAGCTAATCTTTTGATTTTAAAAAAATACATTTTAAAAATTTTATATATTCTAGAGAATAGGGCTACTGAAATCTCAAAAGCAAAATTATCTGCAAAAGGAAATTGAACATATATATGCATCAGGCTACTTAATTTTAAAACATACTATATAATTTACAAGTCTAAATTAAAACAAAGATAAAGAAACGAACAAAAATTGGAGCTAGACCAATGTCAGCCTAATGTATCCCTTCACACAAATGGAGGTGATGAGCAGGCTTGTGAGATTTACAAGTTCATCAGAGATCGAGTCTGCCATCCTTGTGCTCACAAGATAAGAAAGAAGAGAGAATTGCAAGAAACACATGACAGGCGACTCTCATCTCTTTTACTAGGGATAGGAACAGCTTACTCAGAGTTCCAACCAACAAATCAACTCTATATACCATCTCCATAGTCAGAATTGTATCATATAAAACATACAAGGAGGGGTGGTAAAATGGCTAGCAGATTAAGTACTCAGGCACCTAGCCTTGAGGACCTGTATTAAATCCCCAACTCCTATGTGGTCAAAGGAGACAAGCAACATTCCAAGCAGCGCTATGATATCCATATGTGCTGTGGCATTTGGATGTGAACATGACACATATGTACATACACACAAACATGCACACACAAATAAATGAATGAATTTTTTAAAAAATTAAGTAGATGGAAACTACACTGTTTTAGGCTACAACCTTTGCCATCTTAAATTAAGTGGGAATTCAACAAGAAATGATGAGAGAAAAGTGGTAATAAGGAAGCCATTGATAATTGTAATGAGCGCAATATATAAGAAGGTGGCTATTTGTTGAAACCATAAAGTATAAAAAAGAACATCATTTAAGGCTAGTTACAATGGGAGTTGATAAAATATTTGTCCTGGTTATGGTATTTTTGTTGTTGTCATATTGTTTTGATTTTATTTGTCATTTGACACCTTAGGGTCACCTGAAACCTATATTAAGCTAGTCTGTATGAAAACTGTGTGACATTTTCTTGATTAATGACTATTGTTAGAGGGCCCAAATCACCATGAGCATGTGACCAAATCATGCTACCTCTGGGCAGGTGGTCTTAGATTGTATAAGACAGCAAAATGGGCAGGCTATGCAGAGCAATCCATTAAACAGCACTCTTTCAGGGTTCCTTTTTCTGTTCATGTGTCCAGTTTTCTGCCCTGGGTTCCCCTATGAAGGGACAATAACTTATAAGCCACCCAATTGGCTTTGGTCATGGGGTTTATCACAATAGAAAGGAAAATATGACAGAGTTTTGGGGAAAACTTAGGAATTTATCATGTTGTATCAGTTTACTATGAGGACATTTAACATGAATATTTAAGTTAGTTTATTTACAAAAAGAATGTCAGGACACAATACAAATGCCCTCACATCTTTGTCTATCATGATACTGGTTATCATAATCAGGTTTTAGAATCAGCCTAGATATCTGCCGGTAGGTGAATTAATACAGAAAAGATGGTGCCTATAAACAATGGAATTTCATGCAGCCATGATAAATGAAATTATGTCATTAAAAGAAAAATGATATCATCTTACAGAGAATAAGCTAGATTCATAGATACAAATATCACACATTTTCTCTCATTTATGTAAGCTATAGTAAATTAAAGTAACGTCATAAAAGCAAAAATGGATTGTTAAATCAGAGGACATAGAGAAGTAGGGGTTTTTATATAGTTAATACGACAAACAAGAGGGAGAAATGAACAGGTAAAGGCAGCTAGCTGACTGTGTTGTTGCGCTAGCTAACAGTTCTCCAAGCTGGTTGTGTCAAAGCTTTTCAGCACATCTAGGCCTCATCTTCCATAAATGAAACACATTGTTTCATGTGATAAACAACCTTATGTCCCCTTGGGTTTGAATGAAAGAAAAAATATTTCATAAGCTCACTGTAACAACAAACCTTGCATTAGCTCTTCTCTATTTGACTCTAGTTCTAGACCAAATGTGCCTCCATATAACCTGCTTTGTACTCAAAAATATTTATTGGCAACAGAGGCAGCTCAGACAGAGAAAATGTATCATCTTTCATAGATTTTTAAACACACACTGCTTTACAACTCCAGACGTTATTCTCATCCTGAGAACACAAGATCAAATGATGAAGAAAGTGATGCAAAAAGACTGCAAATTTCATAGCACCGAATTAGCGTGATAGAGCTTCAAGAAAAGGAAAAACATCAGGCAGGTTTGACATTTTTAAGAACGATAAACTTAGCTAAACCACAGTTACTGATCTACCTTTTCCTTAAAAGACAGTTTCTATGGCTACTCAGATGCAGACTTTCATGTACGCCACAAAAATGAAAAGTGCAAAAGGCTAAGAAAAAAATGATGGGTCAGCTTTGTTTGCTTGCCTCATATGACATTTACTACATCTTCACTATCCTTTCTAGAACTTTTAAGTAGTTACAATGCTAACACCTCTGACCATGGAAACCTCAGTTAAGAAATTATAGGTACAAGACTTTGCTTTTCCATTTGGTTAATAAAAGGTCTAAAAATAAACACAAAGGGTATCCATAAAAATATGTGCTAGGCTGCAATATTCACATTTGCAAAAGTTTCTTTTGCTGTGCCACTATTTAAAAGGAGATGATAAAAATATGAATTCCATTAAGAACATTCGAAAAAGAATAATGAACCAATTTCAACATGCATTACCTGAAAAAAAGCTAGCAGGCAATTTTATAATCTATAATCCAGTAAAGTTTAAGGACAAGATTTCCCTTCCAGTGTGGTATTTTTAAGACTTATAAGCATCCTGACATTTTATTTAGATTTCCCTCTATGTGTGCAATAAATAACTTTCCATTTGAATTACTTATCAGTAGGAGGAAAAGGAAGCCAAAACTGACTATTAATGCTCAGATAATGGTGAAATGAAATAAATAATAAGCAATGTCTTTGGGGGAATAAACAGAAGTTTGCAGGAAACTGAATTATTAAATACTCATTGCGGATCAGTGATGATGTGTTCAAAGATATGGTCTCATCAAATGAGTTTTTACCCTGTCAAAGCAAATCATTTCTCTTGAAACTACTGTGAAAAAAATCACCTTATCTGCAAGAAAAGAAGTAACCTTCTTTCCTTAACTTAGCTTTTGAAAAGGCTCGAAGCCAGTCTATGAAAGTAAACACCACTTTACCAATGATTCTTGATTTTTTAAACAAATTCCATGGTATAGACAGTATTGGTGAAAACACAAGTGTATTAGAAAGGATGTGGAGGAGCATTACTGTATTTGAGTATATGAAAGATTTTTATAGCATTTTAGAAAACATAAACAATATAAGGCTGAATTTATTAGGAATTTTTATAAGCACATTTTCTTTCTGTGCTAACTGAACAGGTATAAAAATATCACTAGTCTAAGCTGCAGTTTTTTGGGAACTGTGAAAACCTTCCAAACAGATACATGAAGACTGATGAAGAAATGAAGAAATTGAAGCTGCTCTCTGACAGGACAGCAGGAATTTGGCAAGGGGTGGCTTAGGCCCAGTGTGATCCACAGTGATGAAACGCAGCAGCCGGTGGTCATAAAATATTTATGAATGGCACACAAACGTCATATCCTCTGATTCTGCCTCCACTGTTGGTGGTCATGATGCATTGTTCCCCCAGATATCTTGTTTTGATCTAAGTGGGATAATACCCACTTTTTTAAATTAAAGAATAAAAATTATATGTATTTGGCTTAAAAAAATTATCACTAGTCTATACAACAGTGAACACAACTTAGAGCTTGTATTCTGTAAAACAAAAAGAGATGACATATCTTTTCAAAGAAAAGTCTTTAAGTAGATACGTCACGGGGCTAGAATAAAACCTACTACAATTATTCTGCTAAGGGAACCTAACAAGAAAAAAAAAAAAAAAACTTCTGATGGTGTGTCACTAAACCCATCGATCAGCGTCTTTTTCAACCCTCATTAGAGAAGCTTTTTTTAAAAAAGTAAATCAGAATTAACATAAATCCACAAATGGACAATGTACAGAGAATGAAAGGTTTTGAAGCACTCAGTCCCACGTGGGAGGTCTTCATCAAAGGCCCCTCTCAAGACTCAGTGATTTATGGGGAAGAGGACTCAGAAAGGTAGCAGGAGCCAGAGGTGATGGATGCCTCCAAGGAAACTGTCTTAAGATGCAATAGGGCCAGTGCACATATGAACTCACTGAGACTGTGGCAGCATGCATAGGACCTACATAGGTTTAACGCTATTCATAAAAATTAATAAGTAATTAAATGTTTAGATAAAGAAAGAAGGAAAGCATCGGGGCTAGAGTGAGGGCTTGGCAATTAAGTGTACTAAGCTCAATTCTAAGCACTACATGGTAGCTTCAGTCCCAGTGGAGCCAAGGCTCTCTTCTGGCCTCTGTGGGTACCAGAAATGGACATGACACAATTACATATATGACAGTAAAACATCCATCCATATATATACATATATATACAATAAATCATTTTCTGGAAGGAAAAAAGAAAAGGAATGTGCCTATCAACACAGCACTGGTGAGGCTAAAAAGGTTGCATTTCCATCAGTTCAAAACCAACCTGAACTGCAGAGTAAGAAAGAAAAAAGAAGTAAGGAATAAAGGAAAGAATAAAAGAAAAGAAATGAATAGAAAGTTAGGTGGTCAGGAAAGTAAATATGGTAAGCAGGGTTTTTATTGTCTGCAAAGTTCTTTCTTCTTGGTATTATGTCCTTGTTTAGTAACTTTTTAAAGGTATGGTTTTTTTGGTTTTTAAAATTTTTTTTAAGACAGGGTTTCTCTGTCTAGCTTTGGTGTCTGTCCTAGAACTAGGTCTTGTAGATCAGGCTGACCTCAAACTCATAGAGATCTGCCTGCCTCTGTCTCCCAAGTGCTGGGTAAAGGCATACACCACCACTGCCCGGCAAAGGTACTTTCTTGTTTATCTTCTCCTTTTTTCATCTCTCATACAATACATCAAAATCATGGCCTTGCCTCATTTCATATGTATTACATTTTAATAAGACATGTATTAAAATTTAAGAAAGTATGATTTCATACATGAGCCCAAATATGTCAGTTCCATCCTCATCCTCTTAATAAATACTTCATTTATCAATTTTTATTTATGAATTCATTTTTGCAACAATTATCTAAATACTTTCAAGCATGTCCTGGTGAAGGCGTAAGTCACAAACAATGCCACACCAATTCGGGGTTATGATTATTAGGGTGGTATTTATTTAAAGGGGAAAAAACTTACAGATCACTGTCCCAGGCAACAGCCCTCTACGCAACCAGGAAAGGAGTCTAGTCGCAGGCGGAGCAGGAAGTGAAGAGAGCGAGGAGAGGGAAGTGGCCGCTTTTTTAAAGGTAGAGAAACCACGCCCCAGTGGGCTGGTACCTCAGCGGTGATAGGCTGGAGGAGTGGTAGGACCTCCCGCAACACCTCCCCCTTTTGTTTAAATAAGAGAGTTCTAAACCTACTATGAAATTATATACAATAAGTACAAATATCCTATTCTAACTAGCTTAGGTCTTGTATAATAAATAACTTGGCCAAGTCATGAGAGAAAGTAACTACATTTATATAGTCTTCAACCCCATCGAAGATCTGAGAAGGGAAATAATGTTACCTGGGTAATTAGGAAGTTCAGTAAAACAACTTCCAAAACATGCAAAAATTACAGAGACAACTAGCTACCTGGGCAATCACCCAAAGTCACATTAGCAGCATTGAAGCAACCAACTTTGGCTAAGGCCTAACATAACTGACATACCATTTTCTAAGGCAAGCAACTTTTCAAAACTATCTTACCCTGTCTTGGCAGGATATGACAGTCCTGTTTTATCCATTGATGCATGCTCTGTATCTTTGTCAGTTGTTGAGGTATGGGCATTTCTTTGCCCAAACGCCAGTTCTGCCAAAAAGAAAGGCTCCAGGTGGAGTGTCTTTGGTGCTCAACATTCTCTCGGGAATAGAGTGGTGTTGCCAGGAGCAATTGTGTCTCACTACCACAAAACTCTGAGTTAGATTAAAGGCCATTTTCTACAGCTCTTTGAAGAAGTTGAAGATTATCTATCTATACTGAGTATAATCTCTATATATCAAAAGAAACTGATTAGTCTATTATAAATGACAAACTTAGATGACTATTAGTCTATATAATTCTCAATATCTATCTAACTTAAAGACTAAGACAATAAACGACTGTGAAACAAATGAGGACAATGACCTCCAAATATAAACAATGTACAAATATACATTGCAGTAGGTAAATATATATCAATACACAATCATTATATAAGTATCTTAATCAGAGGTAGAAATGTACACTGCAATATGGTAAATATATGCAATATATATATATATCAATACAATATATGTCAATACATAAAAAATGTTTTAAACAGAGGTAGAAACATGCATGCGTATAATAGTCAATATAATTTAACTTTGTATAAATATACAAGAATCTATAGCAATGTATTTGTCTAAAAACAGTAACTCACAATTACAAATCTATTATCCCATCATCCCTCTTTTTTTCTTTCAAAATGATCCCTGAGCGTATAAAATTCCTCCCCCAACCCTCAATCGTATACTAATTATAATCGACCCCTAAATGATGTCCCTAAACCCAAGGGCAAGTTTTATTGGGAAAGGGGACGTCGTCCTCTAGAATTACTTCCAGCTGTCATGGGGGCGACGTTCTTTCTGGGGGATCCTGTGAAAGTGAAATGATGGTTAAATTTCAAGATCAATGTCTTTTAAAATTGGCAATAGTCTCTGAGTATTTTGTGCAGGTCTGGCCAAAATGTTGTATAAGATGTGCACCATTTCAGCTAACCAAGTTGGAACTGTCTTGTGCAGCTGGTACCAAAAGCAGGACTTGTAGTAGCGCTATCAGTATCATGATGTCATATCAACCAGGTGGAATTGCTGTTATGGGGCCCCATCTTCTTCCTGGAAACTTCAAATGTCACTTCAGGAAAAACTCATTGTTCATTATGAAAAACTTAAACATTAATCATATAGACATATATAAACATATATATATATATATATTCAATGAAAGACATGATAGATATTTTCAATGAAAAGTATGATAGATATGAAGAAAAGCAAAGATGTTTTCTAAACTTATATTTCTTTCTCTCCCATATCATGGCTCTTGACATGAGACAGAAACTCCAGAAACTCTGGGTTTTTCTCTTACTAACAGGCTTGGAATTGGAGAGGGACTGAGCCAGAGTCCAACTTCAAAACCAGCTTTATAAATTTAGAAATATGGTTTAATATTACTTACACAACCCATTCAGTTGTCTTGATATTTCCTATTGGGCAGGTATTTTTCCATCTGTCAGTATCCAAACATCCAGGGTCCTTTGAATTTCTCAAAGATGAGTGTTTTCCTGTGGAGATAAGAACAGAACCCTGCCCCCATCCAATATGTTTTTCTTACCACCTGTATGAATATCATCGTTGTGGATGAGTTGTCATTTCTCCTTTCCAAGAGGTTTCTCCTCTTCAAATCGAAACTTTATTAATTTTGATGGTATCCACAATTTTTCTTCTCCTGTGGAAACAAGAGCAAAACCCCTTCCCCAACGTAGCACATCTCCTGGCTTCCACTGAGAGGTCAGCACATCTTTGAAATAAATCGGTTGATTTAGTTCAGCAGACTTTTCCATTATCCAATGTCTTTCTGCTGCTGTCGTTCCTTTCTCATTAGCGTTAAGAAAATTCAAGGTTAATAAAGCATTATGTAATCTATTTCTGGGGGTATTTTCAGTCCCTTTCTGTTTGTTCAGCATATCCTTTATAGTACGATTTGATCTTTCTATAACTGTCTGACCTGTAGGATTATTTGGTATACCTGTAATGTGTTTTATACTATAATAATCAAAAAAGTGTTTCATTTTCTTAGATACATATGCTGGACCATTATCTGTCTTTATTTGCGCAGGTTTACCCATGATGGCCATAACTTCCAATAAATGTGTGATTACTGAATCAGCCTTTTCTGAGCTCAGGGCAGTAGCCCATTGAAAACCTGAATACGTGTCTATGGTGTGGTGTACATATTTTAATTTACCAAATTCCTTAAGTGGAACACATCCATCTGCCAGATTTCATTTCTTTTAGTACCCTTAGGGTTACTCCCTGCAGGCAACGGTGTTTGGTTATAGAAAGAACAAGTAGGGCATTTCTTTATAATGTCCTTAGCTTGTTGCCAAGTAATGGAAAATTCTTTCTTTAGGCCTTTATTATTGACATGATGCTTCTTATGAAATTCCGAGGCCTGCAACACACTTCCAATCAATAATTGATCAATCTCAGCATTGCCTTGGGCTAGAGGACCAGGCAGACCTGTATGGGACCGGATGTGTGTTATGTACATCGGACAAAGCCTGTTCCTGATTATGTCTTGTACCTGGATAAACAATGAAGTCAACTCTGTGTCATCTGGTATAAATTCAGCAGTTTCAATATGCAAGATAATTCTTTCTGCATATTGTGAATCTGTAACTATATTAAGAGGTTCTTTAAAATCCCTTAGCACCATAAGAATGGCATATAATTCTGCCTTCTGGACAGAATTATAAGGGCTTTGTTCCACCTTACTCAATTCATCTGACTTGTAACCTGCTTTCCCTGATTTATTTGCATCAGTATAGAACGTACGGGCTCCAGTTATTGGAGCATCACGTACAATTCTAGGAAGAATCCAAGAAGTTCTTTTTATGAGATTAAGTCTATCACTTTTGGGATAGTTGCTATTAATTTCTCCCAAAAAGTTAGCACAAGCTCTTTGCCACGGTTCATTGTCTTCCCATAACTTTTTTATTTCTTCAGTAGTAAAAGGCACTATAATTTCTGCTGGGTCTATACCTGCTAGTTGACGAAGTCTCAGCTTACCTTTTATAATTATTTCAGAGAACTTTTCGACATAAGTTTTTAATTTTTTACTTGGTTTATTAGGTATAAATATCCACTCTAAAATAATATCTTCCCTCTGCATTAGAATCCCTGTAGGAGAAATTCTGGAAGGCAATATGACTAGGATACAGCTAAGATTTGGGTTCACCCTATCCACATGTGCCTCCTGTAATTTTTCCTCAATCGTTGTCAGTTCCTTTTCTGCTTCAGCTGTCAGTTCTCTTGGACTATTCAAATCTTTATCACCATCTAAGGTTTTGTTTAAATGAACTATTAGATCAGGTGTTATCCCAACAGCTGGTCGTAGACTGGAAATGTCTCCTAACAATCTTTGGAAGTCATTAAGAGTCTTTAACCGGTCTCTCCTAATTTGTGCCTTTTGCGTTTTAATTTTCTCTAACCCTATTCTGTAACCTAGGTAATTAATAGAATTTCCTCTTTGAAACTTTTCAGGGGCAATTTGTAATCCCCACCTAGGCAAGACTTTCTTTACTTCTTCAAACATCCTTTCTAAAGTATCTTTATTTGAATCAGATAATAAGATGTCATCCATGTAATGATAAATGATGGACTTGGGGAATTGTTTACGAATTATTTCCAATGGCTTACTTACAAAATATTGGCACAGTGTAGGACTATTGAGCATACCCTGTGGGAGGACAGTCCACTGATATCTCCTATTAGGCTGAGAATTATTATAAGTAGGCACTGTGAAGGCAAATTTTTCTCTATCCTTTTCTTGTAACGGTATAGTGAAAAAACAATCTTTCAAATCAATAACTATAAGAGGCCATCCTTTTGGTAACAGAGAAGGCAAAGGAATTCCAGATTGTAGTGGGCCCATAGGTTGAATTACTTTGTTGACAGCTCTTAGATCTGTCACCATTCTCCATTTACCAGATTTCTTTTTTACAACAAACACAGGAGAATTCCAAGGGCTGGTTGATTCTTCAATATGGTGAGCATCTAGTTGCTCTTGCACCAGCTGTTCCAATGCCGGTAGTTTATCTTCAGCTAGAGGCCATTGTTTGGTCCATATTGGCTTCTCAGTTAGCCATTTTAAAGGTAGGGCCGTTGGTACCTCTAAAGGTTTGGTATTTGCTGTATGTTCTTGTACAGCCTGAATGGCTGGTGACCTTTTTCCATAATACCTCATCATATCCTTCCCAGAATTATGAGTTCCTGGAAGTACAGGAATGTTAATCTGGGTATTCCATTGCTGTAGCAGGTCACGGCCCCATAAATTTATGGCAATATTGGCTATATATGGCCTTAGTCTTCCTATTTGCCCTTCGGGCCCTATGCATTCAACACATCTTGTGCTTTGTTTTACACGAGATAGGGTTCCAATTCCCAGGAACTGAACATCTACCTCTTGAAGAGGCCAATTCGGATGCCAAGATTCTGGGGTAATGATACTTACATCCGCACCTGTGTCTAATAAGCCTTCAATAAAAGTGCCATTTATACAGACTCTTAGCTTTGGTCTTTGATCATTAATAGAAGTCTGCCAAAATATACGTTTACTCTGTCCTATTGGGTTTTTTGACTCATCCTCCACACATAATTCTTCATTTAGACCAGTATTACTTTTTACAGCAGAAATTGGAGCTTTTAATTTTCTTGGTGAGGCACGTTCTCCACTGTGACTGGGAATGACTGGGCCACTGTTGGCTTGGGGGCCTGCGAGAGGCCCCCCAAGGAGTTTCCCAATGATATCGGATTGCCCCATCTGTCTGTTGTTGACCTACATTCGTTGGACCAATGCCTGCCTTTACCGCATCTCCTACATATACCTGAAGGCCGAGGTCTCCTATTTTTGTCATTCCCAGAAGAGATATTATTCCTAGAAATTCTTTGCCTGCAATTCCTTTGCAAATGTCCTAATTTACCACAATTAAAACACCTGGCAGTTTGATGTCTCCTCATTGCTTTGGAAATGTTTGCATTCTCAAAAGCTAGAGATTCAAGAAGTATTCGTCTAGCTTCTGGGTCTGTTACCCCTATGTCCAGAGTCTTAATTAATCTTTGCAAAAAGTCAATAAAGGGTTCTCTCTGTCCCTGCCTAATTCTGGTATATGATTCAACCCTTTTTGCTGGATCTTGTATCCTATTCCAAGCATTTAAAGCTGCTTGGTGACATAGACACAGTACTTCATCGTCATAAAGAGCTTGGACCTGTGGATCAGCATATTCTCCTGCACCAAGAATTTGATCTTGGGAAACCTCAATACCTTTTGCTCTTCCTTGCTGTTCCATATGTTTGGATTCTTCTCTGAAATAAATTCCAAACATCAAGGAAGGTCCATTATCTAAAACTGCAGACACTAACTGATGGAAATCATGGGGAGTAGCTCTAGCATTAGAAGCCCAAGTCCTTATCATTTCCTTTACATATGCATTGTGCAAGCCAAAATTAACAACAGCTTGCTTAATTTCTTTCAGATCATTCATTGCTATTGGTGTCCATCTAGCTTCTCTGACTCCCTTTGAGCCTTTAGAAGTTGATGCTTTTTCAGAATTAAGTATAGGGTATGTCGCTAGAACCCTGGGTAAGCCAGTTCTAATAGCTGGTGGAGGCCTTGTATCCTGTCCTTGTGCCTCCTTCCTCTGTTCACCAGCTGCAATAATTTCCCCAATCTTTTCAAATCTTTTTATCATTGTCTCTCTTAAATCCTGAGTCTCCTGACCTGTATATATTTCCAGTGATTTCACTGAGGTATCAATTTTTTGGTCCCCATTCTGCACCTGTGATTCCAAAGCTTTAATTTTTTCCTTCAAAGATAACATGTCCTCCTTAAACTTTTCTTGTATATCATGTAGATTCCCATCTTGGAGGTACATTCTGTCTGTTACCTTATCAAAACTTTGTGATAAAGTCTGAACGTCAAATTCAACAGCCTGAACCCTTTCAGGTAACTTTCTAATACCCTTGGATATGGAATCAATTTTGTCTGTCATAGTATCCACTTGTTCAGATAACCTCTGATTTTCAATAATTTTAATCCTGTCAATTAGTTGTTCATTATTAGTTCGTAAAGATTCTATCATTCTTAGGAGTGCCATATTCTTCTGTTCATTATTAGTTTGTAAAGATTCTATCATTTTTAGGAGTACCATATTCTTCCTTAATGATAGAATATGGAAAAGAAAACTGAAGGCTAGTAACAAGCAAATTAAGGTATCCCCATAATCATATAAACCTTGTATGATGTAATTCATTGTATTAGTAAATATAAATTTACTAATCCATTGTATTAGTGAAAACAAAGCAGTAAAATTTGTGTTAGAAACAAAAACTGCAATATTACCTATTATCCAGCAGGTGGCACTGTTGCAGAGTCGCGGTGAAAACATGGTCCTGTTTCAGTGCCTTAGTGGATGTTAAAAACTGGAAAATGCAAGTTTCTCAACAAAGTAAATGTAATTAAATCAATTCCTGAGACGGAACCAGAAACCCAGAATCCAGGGGTAGAGAAGAGCAATCTGGAAGCCGCTTATGCCTCCACGTGACAGAGTCACCCTGAGGGGTTGCAGCTTTCAGCAACCACGTGCTCTGGTTCGTGCCACTTAAGAGCTGTACTTGCAAGGGAGATTTAAAAATGACTCAGAAAAGAGCAAACCACGCGGCCAGAGACTACGCGGGCCTGTGGAGTTTAAATCCACATGGGGAGTCCAAAGTCGCTGGTGGCTGAGGAAGGGGAGGGCTCCCGCCAAGCCAAACTAGAGCCCGCCAAGCGCGTGGCCGCCAAGCTGAACTTGCGCCCGCCAAGCCCGCAGCCGCCAAGCCGAACTTGGGGCTGCCAAGCCGAACTCGCGGCTGCGAGTGGGGAAAGGAGAGGTTCTAAAACCAAACGTTGGGCGCCAAAATGAAGGCGTAAGTCACAAACAATGCCACACCAATTCGAGGTTATGATTATTAGGGTGGTATTTATTTAAAGGGGAAAAAACTTACAGATCACTGTCCCAGGCAACAGCCCTCTACACAACCAGGAAAGGAGTCTAGTTGCAGGCGGAGCAGGAAGTGAAGAGAGCAAGGAGAGGGAAGTGGCCGCTGTTTTAAAGGGAGAGAAACCACGCCCCAGTGGGCTGGTACCTCAGCGGTGATAGGCTGGAGGAGTGGGAGGACCTCCCGCAACATCCTGGTACTTGGGAAAAATTTTATTATATTTTTGAGATTATAATATAGTTATGCCATTCACTCCCTCCTTGCCCTCCCTCTAAACTTTCCCATATACCCCTAATGGTTTTCCTTCAAAATCGCATCCTCTTTATTCACTATGCGTTATTTCATACATACATAAATACATACACATATACTATTTCTAAATATAACCTAGGCAGTCTGTATAACATTACTTATATGTATGTTTTCAGGGTTGAACATTTGGTATTGTATAAACTACTGGTATATTTTTTTCCTTGGGGAAGACCATTTCCCCATCAACCTGCATTTCTTAGTTGGCTACAGGTCCTTGTGTAGGGTTGAGGTCTCATAGGTTTTTTTCCATCCAGTTTGGAGTCCCTATTTATGTCATTCTTGTTCAGCTTATGTTTAGACAGTCATGTTGGTGAGACTTTATGAATGCAGATTCTTATTAGGAGACACAATGTTACAGCAAACTCCCCTTGCTTCTTATAATCTTTCTGTCCCCTCTCTAAATTTAACCCTGAGCAGGTGTGGGAGGTCCTTCTGTCTGGGTGTTGCTTTTCTTGGTTAACGATTAGTGATCCTACAGAAGCTAAATAAGGAGAACCCAAAGAAAAACATATAGGCATCCTCCTGAATATTAACCTTCAGCAAGCGGTGAAAGGAGACAGAGAAAGAAACCCACATTGGAGCACAGGACTGAAATCTCAAGGTCCAAATCAGGAGCAGAAGGAGAGAGAGCATGAGCAAGGAACTCAGGACCGCGAGGGGTGCACCCACACACTGAGACAATGGGGATGTTCTATCGGGAACTCACCAAGACCAGCTGGCCTGGATCTGGAAAAGCCTGGGATAAATCCGGACTCTCTGAACATAGCGGACAACGAGGACTACTGAGAACTCAAGAACATTGGCAATGGGTTTTTGATCCTACTGCACGCACTGGCTTTGTGGGAGCCTAGGCAGTTTGGATGCTCAACTTACTAGACCTGGATGGAGGTGGGGGTTCCTTGGACTTTCCACAGGACAGGGAACCCTGATTGCTCTTTGGGCTGATGAGGTATGGGGACTTGATTGGGGGAGGGGGAGGGAATTGGGAGGCGGTGGCGGGGAAGAGACAGAAATCTTTAATAAATAAATAAATTTAAAAAAAAAAAGAAACTGCCTTGGCCTCTTGATAGGGCAAAGCTTAGGTAGGCGGGGAAAACAGGACTGAATGTTGGGAGGAGGAAGGTGGAATCAGAGGGATGCTCCAGAGCTGCAGCCAGAGTCAGACATGCCAGAACTTTGCTGGTAGGCCATGACCTCATGGTGATATACAGATTAATAAAAATGGGTTAAATTAAGATGTAAGAGTTAGGCAATAAGATCCTGACTTCATTGCTCATGTTCTCCCTCCTTCTGTTCCTCATTTGGACGTCGAGAGCTCAGTACAGTGCTCCAATGTAGGTCTCTGTCTCTATCTCCATCCATCGCCAGGTGAAGTTTCTATGGTGATATGCAAGATATTCAACAGTGTGGCTATAGGATAGGGCCAGTTCAGGTGCCCTCTCCTCAGCTGCCCAAGGAACAAGCTGAGAATATCTCCTTGGACAGCTGGGAACCCCTCTAAAATCAGGACCATGAGGGGTGTGCCCACCCACTGAGACGGTGGTACTGATCTAATGGGAGCTCACTAAGGCCAGCTGGACTGAGACTGATGGAGCATGTGATCAAACCGGACTCTCTGAATGTGGCCGAAAATGAGGGCTGACTGAGAAGCCAAGGAAAATGGCACTGAGTTTTGATTCTACTGCATGTACTGGCTTTGTGGGAGCCTAGTCTGTTTTTATGCTCACCTTACTAGACTTGGATGGAGTGGGGAGGACCTTGGACTTCCCACAGAGCAGGGAACCTGGCTGCTCTTTGGACTGGAGAGGAAGGGGGAGGGGGAGGGAAATGGGAAGAGGAGAGGAGGTGGGAAAAAATAAAATAAAATAGAAAAAAAAAACAGTTAGGCAATAAGAAGCTGGAGCTAATGGGCCAAGCAGTCAGTGATTTAATTAATACAGTTTCTGTTTAGCTATTTTGGAGCTAGGCTATCCACGCTGCCAAAAGAACAAGCAGCCCTCTCCTTCTAACACTGAGCCTTAGAGGTGGGAGTGTTTTGCAGATGCATTCACTAGAACTTGGCCCCAACTTTTGCATTGACTATGCTTTTCTGTAGCAATTTCAGTTGCAAAGAGAAATTTTCCTGATGATGGGTGAAGAGTACACTTATCTGGTTGAAGAAAAATTTCGTTTAGGAAATTAGAGGTTGCAAATTCTCCTTCAGTAGCCATGATTTCACTAACAGTGAATAATCAGATAGGTTCCTACACTAGGCATGGTTTTCTATTGTTGAGAGGGCCTAAAATCCAGTTAGAAAGCTGTTGGTTGCCAGCAAAGTCACATTTATACATTTTTTTTTTAATTTAAGTGTTTGGATTGACTATAAAGAGCATGGATCTCTAAAATCAGGCTTTGTAGCTTCCTTTATCATTGAAAATAGATTTTTTTCGTACAGTACATTCTAATATGGTGTCCCCTCCTCCAGTTAATCCTAGATGCTCCCCATTATCTCCCTCACCCAAATTCATATCCTTTCTTCTCTCTAATTAGAATAAAAACAGAACTTCTTGATGGGTTTTCACACTGAACAGTTGTTTATTTTTTATTTTGTATCAATCTCTTTTTCTTTTTACTTTTGTCTCTGGTAAATGTTTAGGAAAGTGCCACCTCCACACCACCTTCATCAAAATAAAAACTACCCTTCCTGATCTGAATCGAATTTCTGAGGGCCAAATAGTGGGCTATAATAAATTTATCACTGGGAAGAGTCACTAGTAAGACCTGTCATTATTTACCAAGACTCTTGTTTTTGCCGAAGGATGTGGCAGCAATTTCATAGATAATTACAGTTTTATTTATAATCCCCCAACGGACTTAGAAAGTGACCAAGTTAACTAACGTGAGCTCACACCCCAGTTTTTCAGTATTGAAAAATAGCATTTTACTAGATGCGTTTCTGAATTTATCAGACTTCAACCCTGATTATGTTATCAGTGTCCCCTAAAGCTTCTTTTGGAATTGAGGAATAAAAAGAATGATTTTTAAATAGCTAAGTCAGAATTACTTTGAAAGGGAAATTTGAGGTAAAAGAAATGAATCTCTTTGATAATTATCACCTATCTCTTCATTCTAATATTTGATAATTACTGCAGGAGAGAAACCACGGGGAAACTACGGAATAAATGAGCAAATAACAGTGACTTCTGTATTGGGAGCTAGTGATACAATGAAATATATCAGATGTGGAATAGTGGTTTCAAGTTTACAGATTCCCAAGTAATAAAGAGAATGTCCTCTAGTAGTCAAAGTGACAAATATTTTCAGCAAGTAATGCTGAGATAAAAATGCTAGATTAAGTCTTTTCTATTGTATGCTTTTGTGCAATACAATAATATCTGATGTGTTTTGAACTGAATTCGTCAGCAAGCCAAATTATCTATTTCAAAGCTGAGAGAGGATATGAATTGTTTCTCTCTGTGAAAATAGTATATGCATTAAGTCATAAATTTCACTTAAAGGACAACTCATCAGTCCTCTGTTCATAGCCTCTGTCTGTACAATTCTAATAACCTTTATTACACATTTTGTCTATTAAAATCTATATACTAGAACGAAGGAAAAGATGCTCATCCAGGAAGTAACACTCTGTATGAAGTGACAGATGACAGAACAGGAGGAGACACAATATAGAAGTGGCAGATGCACCCACCATGTCTCCCTCAGAAAGGGGAGAACTGATCAGTCTTAAGTTGCTTATTAATGCAGTGAATATGTATGCACATTTGATGATGGCCAGGGGGTACCACTATGTTGAAACAAGGGCGGTGGGCTGCGTCCCCGGCACCCGACCGCCCCCACAGCTAGCTTTACCCGAAATAATTACACGGAAACTGTATTCTTTTAAACACTGCTTGGCCCATTATATCTAGCCTTTTCTCGGCTAACTCTCGCACCTGGACTAGCCCATTTCTAATAATGTATGTAGCCCATGAGCTGGCTTACCAGGAATGATCTTAACCTGCATCTGTCTGGAGTGGGAGAACCATGGCGACTGCCTGACTCAGCTTCTTTCTCCCAGCCTTCTGTTCTGTTTACTCCACCCACCTATGTTTTAACCTATGAGGGCCAAGCAGTTTCTTTATTGCTTAACCAATGAAATCAACTGATTGATATATGACACTCCCACATCGCCACTATGCCTCTAACAACATTTAAGCTTGATTCTATAATGAGGCTATTTGTCCTTAAGAAAGAGAAACTAAATTTTAAGAATATATTATTTTGAAGATTATAGTAAAGGGAGTCACATGTTATAAAATATTTGATAAAAAATTAAGAAAGAATTTTTGAAGGAATATGTACATTATTAAGAGCTATGGCTCATCATCCTTATCACAACTTTTAAGAGCCCTCGTTGATAGTTTGTTGTCTAGGCAGTTAATTTTTTGAGGAAAGGATGACTTTGGGGGTTGTTTCTTTTTCTCAACTGTGAGTCTGTACCCATCAATACCACTGAAAGTAGTGTCCTTGTCTTTTACAATCAGCAGAATCATAAACATCTGTAAATTATCTGGAATCAGAATATGCCAAGTACCCCAGAATGGTATCCAGTGGCATGTATTAGATCAGGACATCAGCATGGCCTTCTGACATGACATAGGCCACAGACACCATCATAGCCTTCAATGGGCAACATGAGCCATGGTCAGCAAAATTGTCAGCCTGACCCATGGACATCAACATGGCCTAGATTTGGCTTTTCAGGTCACTCACATCAACATGTCCCTGGTGATAGGACAGTCCAAGTACATAAACATGTGTTCAGGCAGTGGCACAGACCACAGACATCCACATGGCCTTGGGTTGTAACATGGGCCGTGGACATAATACGGCCCTATCTGCAGTAGGATCATTGACCCAAACATGGCCCTCTACCACAGCATGGGCTGTGGACATCAACATGGCCTCATGTGTCATCTCTCTTAGTACCTATTAACAGGCCATAGCCCCGTAGTGGGTGATTTTATGAGCCCTTCACCAATTAATAATAAACTAATGATTGTCCCAACCTTATTCAGGTCTTGTAAAGATACCAAGAACTACAGTGAGTTCGACTTCAATAGCTTTGTCACTTCCAGAAGGCATTGCTTTTCAGCATTCCGTCCTGACATCTGGTTCTTTGTTAAAAATATTTATTTATTTATTATGTATACAATATTCTGTCTGTGCATATACCTGCAGGCCAGAAGAGGGCACCAGACCTCATTACAGAGGGTTGTGAACCACCATGTGGTTGCTGGGTTTTGAACTCAGGACATTTGGAAGAGTAGGCAATGCCCTTAACCTCTGAGCCATCTCTCCAGCCCATGATATCTGGTTCTTATGTTATCTCCATCCCCTTTTCTAGATGTTCCCTGATCCTTTCAGGAGAATGATATTGACTTCCCATTTAGGATCAAGCACTACATAGTCATAGCCAAATATGATTATGCACATTTTTACTAGTTGTGCATCTGTGCATTGACAAATGTTCTCTCATGAAGGCTTAAAACAGCACTGATTTATGCATATAAATCTAAGCACTTAAAAAGTAATAATTCCTAAAGTACATTCCAAAACTTATCCTTTTAAGCAGAAATAAGTGTAACTCTAATCCTTCATCAAAGACGCTTTTCTTTACGAGAGAGAGAGAGAGAGAGAGAGAGAGAGAGAGAGAGAAAGAGAGAGACTATCACAGAAAGCCACAAATGGACACAATGCTATGATTAATGGATTGAGGAGAATCAGGCTTCAGTGAATACAACTTCAACACAACTCTTACACCTAAGAGTCAGGGAACATCACAGAATGGGTATCTGGGTTTCAATCCCAATATCTTCTACTAACTTAGTAACACTGGCAGCTTTTCTATTTCTGTAAATTACAGCTTCATCTGTAAAATACTAACTAGCAGTTGTACTGAAAATTAATTTAATTAATATATACAAATGGCTCAGATCAGTGCCTGTTGAATGTTAAGTACTTAATAAATATGGATGGTTATTATATTACTGTCTCATTCAATATGCATGATCAGCCTTGTTTATTAAAAACTTAGTATTCCAAGTCTATACAATATATAACGCAAACCTACATAGAAATGTGATCCATATTTGTTACTTTTACCCATTCTGTGGATGCTCGATTAAAAGAAATAAAACTTTGTAAGCCTTATAACTATTTTTAGTCTAGTAAACACACACACACGAGAGAGAGAGAGAGAGAGAGAGAGAGAGAGAGAGAGAGAGAATTTTGCCTTACAACTGATCCAAGAATCTTTCTCTTAATCACAACTTTATGTGACACATCAACTATTTCACAAAAAAATTCAGTTCCTAAGTACCTTCTGCAAACATGAACAAGACCAACTGACAAGTCTTAAGCAAACAAGCTTACCCAGGCCACCCGCCTAGGTTTGTTTAGTTTGAAACCAACTAATACTTCTTAGCTACAAAACCAAAAAATAAGAAAAAGAAAGAAAAAAGAAAAAGCTTTGATGTTTCTCATTAGTGTTTGAATGAATTTCACTTCTGAAGCATTTTTAGATGAAAAAAAAAAACAGAAAGACATCATTCCTTATGGATTATAATCAATGAAGCACTCACCTGCATGCAAGCCCATGCAAAAGATCACTACAATGAGACTTGGATTGAAAAGACGCCTTTGACTACTGAATAACAAGGGATGCAATGTTTTAGGGTTTGTTTTTGTTTTTTTTTAAAGATTTAGTGGTTTTAGTGATAAAAGTTCTTAGGGACAGAATGACATTTGCTAATAAAGGATGTGACTCACCAAAAGAGAATGGTCACAGACTGTAATGCATTTGTAAACCAAAGTAAAAGTATGACCAGGTCGTCTATCAGTTCCTTTTTTTGTATTCTTAACAAAAAGGCGAATGTCAGAATCTAAAATGTGCTCTCTAGCAGAAAGAAGATTTGTGTTTCTGATACTGACAGCAATTTTAATCATGGACAGAAAAAATATAGACTTTGTTAGCATGAATAGCAGAGAGTGCATTGGCATTAGAGTCTAATAGAATGGGTTCCTGGTAACCCACCACACTTCAGTTCCCCATGACAAAATTTTCTTTCCTTAAAATAAGAGTGATTAAAAGCATTCAAACTTACAAGTATTTCAACAAAAGCAAATTCAGGTTTTTTTGTGTGTTTTTTTTTTTTGTCTATCTTTCTTTTATTCTTACAAATTCAGGTTTTCTGATACTACCTGGTGGGATTATTAAGATTTAAATCAAGAAAATTTTAACTTGCACAGCCATAATTCCAGTACAAATGAAACTAAAGTATGATGATCCTTAATTTTTTTATTTTTTATTACTTTATAAATAATACCAATCAAAGAAGATTCTGAATGTAAGACAACTTAAAATACATAGTGAATAAACAGAAAAGGAGTAAAAAGGATTTCCTTAACCCAAAACCGTGTGTTAGTATGACATTAACTCATTTTATTATAATTTTATTTAAAGTGATCACGCAGTTTTTTTCACAAAGAACGTGAAAGAATAGATATTCCAAAACAATTCTTTAGTGAATTTCATAAGAATAATAAATTCTCAATAAAACATAATTATGCTATTCAATCCATAGCAAAAAAATATAGACTTAAAATCAGTCATATGTGAGAACCTCCTAGGAAAACTTGGAATTATTTCTTCTAAAAAATTTAGAAAGAGACAAAGCTGTCCACTCTCTTCTTTTTTCTTCAAAGTAGGGCCCAGAATCTCGGTTGCTTCAATAAGAAAAGAAAATTTGATAAAGGGTATTCAAATAGAAAAGGAAGAATTAAAATTATCCCAATTGTCAGATGACATGGTCCTCTACTTAAAAGGTCCTAAGGACTTCATGACATTCAGACATGAAAAATATTTTCATCAAAAGAGCAAGATAAGGGTTTGCAGAAATATCTCGGTGGTTAGAGCACACAGTGCTATTCCAGAGGCCCTCCAGTTCAAATCTCAGAATTCACATGGCTTTTCTCTGATTCTGCCTTCCTCCTCCCATGCTATAGGCCAAGCCAGTTCTTTATTCATTAACCAATAACAGCAACACATAGACAAAATGACCTCCCACACTAATGTGGTGAAAGATATCTCAAAAAAAATTAAAACAATGAAGAAAAAAATTAAAGAAGACATTAGTATACAGAATGAATGCTCATTGTAATGCTCTGTCTCTTTAACAGACAAGCCACACCTACTCCTTTCCTGCTTGTAGCCTCAGCCCAGCTCTCTCTCTCTTTCTGTCCCTCTCTCCAGAAGAAGCAGCTTCTGCCTCTCCCCACTTCTTCCCTTCTCCCTTCTCTGTCTCTCTCCTCTCTTCTCTTCTCCCCCCTCTCTTTCTCTCTCCTCTCCTCCCCTTTTCCCTTCCCCTCCATAAACCGCCTAATAAATGTCTAACTTCACTCTGCATGGTGTGCCTATCTATCTGCCCCTTGCCTGCCTGTGGCCCACATGGCTAGCCACTGGTGACCAGCCACCTTTGGAGACCTGCCGCATGATCTCGTACCCGGGCCCTGCCTGGGACTGGCTGCTCTCTGTCAGCTGCCCCCTGCCTGCCAGGGATCCCACAACAAGCTAGTTGGGGATCCTCAGAATGGCTCGACAGGGACCAGCCAGCCACCCATATGGCTGGCTGGGGACCAGCCCTCTTCCTGCCGAGTCCCAAGCCATCCCTGCTTGGGACTGGCTGCTTTCAGGACCCTGGCAGCTTGCAGAAAATCCATTTCACTCATGTTCACAGGCTCAGTATTGTAGAAATGGCTATTTCTCCAAACACAGTATACAGATTCAATACAATCCTCATCAAAATTCCAATGCCAAGCCGGGCGGTGGTGGCGCACGCCTTTAATCCCAGCACTCGGGAGGCAGAGGCAGGCGGATCTCTGTGAGTTCGAGGCTAGCCTGGTCTACAAGAGCTAGTTCCAGGACAGGCTCCAAAGCTACAGAGAAACCCTGTCTTGAAAAAAAAAACTAAAAAAAAAAACAAAAAAACAAAAAACAAAAAAACAAAAACAAAATTCCAATGCCAGCCTTCACAGAAATAGGAAGAGGAATCCTAAAATGCATATGGAAGGTAAAAAGTCTCTGAATGGCTGAAGCAATATTAATACAAAACACTGAATCTCAAATTATATTACAGAACCGTAGTAACAAATGCAGCACCGTACTCTCACAAAATAGGCATTATAGTGATAGAAAAAAATATAAAGAACCAAGAAATAAACTCAAATTATTACAGTTACCTAAGTTTTTATAAAGATGCCAAAAACAAACATTGTAAAAAATGGCCTTTTTAAATAAATGGTTCTAGGAAAACTAATCTCTCATGTGTAGATGAATGAAACATGAAAATTAACACATTTCTTGCCCTGTACAAAAGTGAATTCAAAAGTAATTAAAGTTTCTAATTAAAGACCTGAAGCATTGAAACTGGTAGAAGAAATCAGGGAAAGCAGTTCAACAGACAGGCATAAGCAAGAATTATCTGAAGAGAACTCCAATAACATAGCATATAACCCAAGGAATTGAGAAATTTGATTACAGGAAATAAAGAAGCTTCTGCACAGACAAGTAAATAATCTCCACTGTAGAGACAGCCTGCAGAATGGGAAATAAATCTTTCTTAGCTACATATTAAACAGTGCCTTGATATTTAGGATATATACACAAATGAAAAATTTAAATACCAATTATTAAATGGATTATTAGTAACACAATTGGCCAATTAGTATTTGAAAAAGCATTAAACAACTTAAGCCTTTAGGAAAAAAATTAAAACTGACTGCAGATTCCATTTCTCCCAAGTCAGAATGTCTATCATATAAAAATAAATGAATAACAAACGCTAGCAAAAATGTAAGGAAGGAAGAAGTCTTACACACTGCTGAGGTGAATGCTATCTAGCCCAGAAACTATGAAATCACTATGGTGGTTCCTTTAAAAAAAACTTAAATTAAAATTATATAACTTTTACATGTATTTCTGAGGAATCTAAATCAGCATACCAGAGAGGTACCTGCCTGTCCATGTTAATAGCTATACTATTCACAATTGTGGAACCAGATTAAACATCCCATCACAGATGGATGGATAAAGGAAATATGATAAGGTAGAGACCATCACTATAGATAGTCGTAACTGGTCAAAATGAATGCATCAATGGGCTATGGGCTGCCCACACCTAAGGCTCAGAGAACATTATAGAAGAGGGAGTACAAGGATTTTAAGAGTGGATGAACCAAGACAACTTTTATGAGATAGTCTCTTTTAAATCAAATTTTCAAGAGGCTACAATGTAGAGGGAGACTGTAAGGAAGAAGAATGTAGATCCGGGAAGGGTTGGAAGGAGGAATGGGGGGTACTGAGTACGATAAATATATATTGCAGTAAATTCTCAGGGAATTTATAAAATAATACATTGTGTTTTGAAAGAGAGTGTGCTACATACTCACAAAGGAATTTTATGCAGCCATAAACAAAAACTGAAAACACGACATTTCAAGGAACTTGATTCATCTGGAAGTCACTGTGTACAGCAAAATAAGCAAAGCTGGGACAAACAAATGTAACATTTTCTGTCATACTTGAGATTTAAATTTAAATGTGTGCATGAGTGTGTGTGTGTGTGTGTGTGTGTGTGTGTGTGTCTGTGTGTCTATGTGTCTGTGTGTTCTGTCTGGTTGGTTGTGAAACTAGAAAGAAGGTAATGAAAATGGAGGAAGAAATCTTAAAAGAGGTGGGAAATAGGATAATGGATTATATGTAAAATGCAAGAGAAAGAGTAACTGAGGGAAGGAGAGACAGCTAAAATGGTTGATTGGGGTGGAAAAGGGCACTAGGAGAATAAGTTTTAAAAATCTATAATGACATATACATAAAAATGCCACCCAGCTCATGAGGTTCATGGTGGCTACCTGTAACTCGAACTCCAGTCAGTGGGTAGTACAACCTCTTCTCATTTCCTTGAGCACATGTAACAGACTCTCAGAGCACATGCATACACATAAATAAAAATAGATCTTAAAAACAGAAAATGATCCAAAAAATATGGTTGTTATCAAAGAGATTTTTTTTTACATCTTTGCTTATGTTTTAGGCTACTGTAACTGTGATTTTTTTTCCTTATTTATTACTCAGGGACCTTGTATCTGATTTTCACATGTTGATAATGAATCGTTATACTTTGCTGAGATTAATTATCAGAGTAAAATTTTTGTGTGTAATCTCCAGGGCTGTTAGTTTATTGATGTTCTGATAATTGAACCCAAGAGTTTGACAAGTCAGGTGATACTGTTACATTGAGTTGTAGCAACATTATTTTTAATAAGTCATCTTACTTTTAAAGCCAACAAGCCTATTTTTTCTTTGTTTTTATTGTTATTTTTCACTCTTTCATTTGTTTTCTTTTATTTACTTTTTCTTTATTTTTAAAATCAAATAAAACACCAAGAAGGAAAACCTGTGAGATACAAATGGCATATACAGCAGCTATTATCTGGTACATAAAAGAAATTTCTGAGTTAAACACCGTAATATGAAATCTTGAGAAATCAAAAGGCTGGGAAATATTTAAAAGAAGTTTAGAGACCCAAAAATAAAATAAGAAGTCCATTGAGAATATGGTAGAAGTCTTAGAAGGCAGAAATTGTGAAAATAAATCAGGTGTTCAGAAGGCAAAGACTCAGCTATTAACATTATATCCCAAGAAGGATAAGTTAAGGAATGCCTCACCTAATATGTCATAGTAGAACTGTGAAACACACACACAGTATTAGTAACAGTCAAAAAAGTACAACAAATGGTTTTATAGAAATGACTATTCAGGGCATGAAACATAAGGCTGATAATGAAAGGGAAGGAAAGGCATATGACCAGGAAGAAAAGGTAATTGGAGGTTCAAACCAAATCCTGCATTTTTTTTTCTCAATGTGCAATCCAGGTTCCAATATGCCTATCTTGGTGCTTTCCTTGTTGGTTATAGGAAAACTACTGATAGTTTCATGTTGATTTTGAATGTAATACTATATCATCTGCATGGAAGAATAACTTTTCTTTCCTGTGTATTTGGTATTGATATTTTTTTTTTCCTTTAGCAACTAAATTACAAGCAAGAGGTGAGAAACTGAAAGACTGGAGAGATACATGTAATAGGAGAAGGATTCTTGGGAAAAATCAAGGGGGTCAACAGAAAGAGAAGCTAAAGAACAACGGAGGGCAACAGTGGTCATTCTTATAAAGTACATGCATGCAAGTACAGAAATGTCAAGGTGTAACCCACATTTTATATGATAAATAAATTGGAAACAGCATTCGCTAGCTATTCTTTGTGTTGTGCTTTACTATTTTTTGATTTTCCTGGATTTCAAAGAGTTAATTAAAAGTATTTTAAAATACATAAAAGGAATGACAACTAAATAGAAAATAGACTTTTCCAGTACAGCAATGGAAAAATCAATGTAACAATAAATTGAAAGTCTTGGGAAATGTAAATCTTAATTTACTGTCTGACATTGAAATATTCTTTCATTCAAAATTTCCTTTTCTAGAAAAGAAATGAAAGAGAACTTAAATGAATAAAATGGACCTTTTCTGAAGTAAAATCTAAAAGTAATGCTTTAGGAAGAATAAAAACTGTCCCTGAGGAAAGGCTCAAAACACAAAAGGAAACGAGCTAGGCCTTTTGTTCTTCCAGATGCCCCTTGTCCAAGAATGTCCTTGAGACTTCAAACACCTGCCTCAGCCAGAAAAACAAGAAAACATCCTGTCTATTAGTCTAGTTAGGTGATGTCAGTTAGCCTGAGACTGTTTCCTCGTGTTACAACACTGCTTCTCCCACCTAATCCTCTCACAGGGCACCTTAGAAGAGCAGGTTCTGCATTCCGCAGACAGGTCAGCCACTTTCTACTTCAACCTTCTGTCATGCAGTACCGCCTGCCTACCTGCCTGCCTGCCTGCCTGCACGTGTTCTGAAAGCTCTTGCCTGAAGGATGACTCATCTCAGCGCCTCTCTTTAACCACCACTAATCCTCTCAAACCCCCAAAGTTAACAATTATATGCTTGAAAACTGCAACAACGTAACTTTTAAGCATTCTCACCACGTAAAGGCTAACTGTGTGAGGCAACACATCTTCTAATGAGTTGCCCCTAGGCATTTCACAGTGGGCCAAAACAGTAACTTGTTCTCCAGAAATCCATACAGCTTAAAAATATATAATATTCATTTATTTGTGTGGTTGTACTTGTCTGTGTGTATATATGTTTGTGTCTGTGTGCCTGTGAGCCACAGAGTTCTTGTGGAGGTCACAGCATAGATAACCTGCAAGATTAGTTTCACATCAACCATGTGAGTATTGGGAATGAACACGGGTCCAACAGGGTTGGCAGCAGGTGCCTGTACCTGCAGAGCCATTTTAAAAGACCCATAAACCCAAATGCTTTTTATTTCTCTAAATAAAACAACATGAATGCGCCCGGCGGTGGTGACACATGCCTTTAATCCCAGCACTGGGGAGGCAGAGGCAGGAAGATCTCTGTGAGTTCGAGGCCAGCCTGATCTACAAGAGATAGTTTCAGTACAGGCACCAAAGCTACAAAGAAACCTTGTCTAGAAAAAAACCAAAAGAAAAAAAAATACATTTTAAAAAGTCAGAAATATCCATTTGGAGTAGATGCTTTCAGATGAAAGAATTTATATACATGTATGAGTCTATTTCTGGATGCTTCTTTCTGCTCCTCTGATCAACCCCTATTATCTACACACTACTACTGTCTCTGTTACTGCAGCTTTATTCTTAGAAACATTCCCTCCAACTTTGTGTTTGTTGGCTACTATAAATGAGTTCCCACATAAGTTTCGAAATTATGTTGCCAATTTCTACTTAAAAACGCAGCTGAGGTTTAGACAAGCATTGATTTGAACATACATAGATGGTTTTTCGAATTTTCTGATATATAAATGATAAACATTCAGAAATATGCTGCCTAAGTCTCCTGTTCCTGGTGGCTACTTAGGTAGCCAGCAGCTCCATTCTTGGCTGTACCATCACATTTGTGTGAAGAACACATGCCCTACTACTCTTTGCCGAAATTTAAGCACTGTTTTCATTTTGTTTTGTTCTTTTAGGTACAAGTTGGTTTCTGCAGGATAAAAAATATTGAATTATTTAATATGACTAAAATTGTCTTAGAGCTACATCATAGACTGAGACTCATTATAACCCCACAAAGTTCCTAGTTTCAACTCCCAATGTCTTCATTTTGTCCTTGATCGTCCTGTTCCAGGTCCTCTTCCTCCATCCATTCATCCATAACTATCTGTTCTAAATAGGATGTTTCCATCAAACCTCTGAGCTCAGAGAACCCTGCAGAATAAGGAAGCAGGAAGAGTTCAAGAGCCAGCGGGGATGGTGGAACATTGAGGAAACCAGGCTTTATAAACACAGCTGGACACATACAAACTCACAGAGACTGAGGCAGCATACACAGTTTCTGCATGTTCTGCACCAGATTTGGTGGGATGGGCATCCTAGAGCTGATAGAAGACATGGACATATGCCCTATCCTTAGCCCAGAAGTTACCTCCAAATTATAACCACCGATAAATAAAAATAGTTTTCTCTAAAGGAGTCTCCCTGGGAAAATACACTACTGTTAAGGGTGGTCTCTGCATGCCCAGCAGTAGATGGCCAACAGGAAACAAACTCAACAGCATCTTTGGAGGTCCTTTGTTTCATAATGTATCAGGTTTCTTTACCTTTGTTATTAGGTTTTTTTTTTTATTTTTAACCCTACAGCTTTTCCATATAGCTTCCAGTTTAGTGGGTTTTGTGGGGACTCCTTAGTATGTGAAGAATGGATGTCTGTGTCTTTATCTGTTTCTTGTGCCTATTCATGGGCTCTTCTCCTTTTGTTTGTTTTGTCTTATTCTGATTTGTTTATTTTTGTTTTATCTTATTATAATATAACATATTATATTTTATTATTATTCCCTGGATGCCTGTTTGTTTTCTAAGGAAAGATAGAAAGGGAGTAGATCTGGATTTGAGTGGACGGAAGGGGGACTGGGAGAAGTAGAGGGAAAAAAAACTATAATCAGAAGACAGTGTATGAAAAAATTATTTTCAATAAAATAAAAGAAAAGAAGAGTAGAGGGGTAGTACTGAGGGCTAAAGTATTAAACAGGGACATGAATGGAAGATTTGGGTGAGGAGGTGTGGGTTAGCCAACCTTACGAGTATGTGAAAAAGCCATATAGAAACTCACTAGGCTATCAGATGATTTCAAAATGAAAGCTGTTGGGGGCTTTTGTTTTGTCTTTAAGGAATTGAATGGAGGTACCCTGCCTGCATGGACAATGATGTTACCACTGACCATGGGTTTTTAAATATCAGGCACAGAATACCTCCTTAGGAGATACTGATTGGGTAATGTTTAGCAGTCTCCAAAACAACACAGGCTACTGTTATTGCTTGCTCTTGGCTGCCAAACATAACTACATGATAAAATCCTATCACCAAACATACCACACACTTTGGTTGCAAACATAAAAAAATCAACCTTGAAATGGGCAGCAAACTGCCTTTTCTGTAACCAGCTTCCATAGTGCAAGAAGGTGCTATCAAGATCACTATACAAGAGAAGACATGAATGTTCTTACAAAGCATTACACCCTGCATGATTCAAACCAAATTTGCTAGGCTAGATGTACCTACTAGTAAAATATTGCCATGACCGCTATAGAGGTATCCAATCACCTTCTTAATGGACATGATGTCTACTCCACACATAAGAATTCATGCCTTGTATTGTAAATCTGGTAAAATTCATGGTTGGTGAGGTTTTAGACACTAGGAGAGAGAGGCTAATACTATTGTGGTTAAAAGATCAAATCTCTAAAATGCTTTATAAACATTTATACATATACCCATAGATTAGTGATACTCCCAAACTAGATCAGGAAAGCAGAACAGTAATGGTCTAAGTGCTGAGAATAAGTGATTTTGGGGTACTGTGCCCTAAATCAACTCTCCTCCCTTGCAAAGTTCAGAAGTATCGTAGAAAAGAAGGCAGAAAGAATATAAGAGCCAGAGGTTTGGAAAGAGCAGTATAAAATGTTGTCATTTGAACATGGCATGGCTCTTGTGCTCCTAAACTCACAGAAGCTGTGTTTGCCTGCACAAGACCTACACCAAATCAAGATAGTAAAAGTTCCAGTCAGGAACTAGGTACTGGCTGTTTAGTATAATTACATTGCCTTATTTACTGGTGGTAAATGACACAGTTTTCAGTCAGTGACATTAACAGGTACATTTTCATTTCCAATGCCCTGAATATCTTATATGCTTCACTAAGAAGTATTAAATTATAAATGCATTAATACTGAATAATAATATTAACTGTTGAGATGTGCTTATAAAATAAGTTTTATAAATTTAGAAAATCTACTTTTTAAAAAAATAATATTTAAATATTGTACGTTTTTGTTAAATAGAAATAACATATTTGAGTTAAAAATTTACGAGAAAAAAATAATTTTTTAAAATATTAGGAAAATTTAATTTTTTCTTTATATTAAACAAAAGCATTCAAAATTTGTAACATTTAACAATAACATTTTCACTCTTGATCATTGAAAACAGAACCAAAATATCAGCAGAGAGTATGTGAAAATCACAATGATAAAAATTATTAAAATCATTCTGCAATGAAAGTAAGAAAAAATAGTTTTAATGGAACAATACACAATAACATATGGGTTATTTATGTATTTATTTGATGCTAATACCACTGGATTATATCCAGATAACCAAATATGTAAAAACAACTTAATTCCTTAATTTTCATCCTTTTACTTATTTTGAGAATATTAAAATCATAAGTTTACATGGCTCAATTTTGTGAATAAGGTATAGTCATAGATGCTTCATATAGAATATTATTTAAACTCTACTTAGCTGCATATGCATTTTTATGAACTTAAAACTTGACTTTTGTTATTTCTTTGTAGACATTTGCTTATCTGTGGTCGAGGAAGAAATCCTTTCCTTCAAAATTAAAGAGGTGGTGAGTAATAAGGCAGGAGTGAAGCACAGGAAAAACATGACCAAAATATATTGTATGAAAAAAATAATTTCTAATTTAAAAAATGAAAATTCAACTTTGCATATGTGTGTGTGTGTGTGTGTTAGCATTTAAATTTTATTTTAATGAATAAAGATTACCTGAAGATCTGAGAGTAAAACAGTCCCACTTGTCAGCCTTACAGACCAGATTAGGGTAACACACACTTTTAATCCCAGTAGCCACAATGACACACACCTTTAATCCCAGTAGCCAAACTGGTTGACATAGATACTGGGTGGTGCATGCCTTTAATGCCAGTTTATAAAATGGGAGAAAACAACTCTCAACAGACAGTCTCATTCTGTGATTCTAGGAGGCAGGATTGTCATTTCAGACTGAGGCCAAGATAAGAGCCAGTAGCTGGCTGTTTTTCTTTTCATATCTTCTGATCTTGAGTTTTTGTTAATTGTGCTTAATTTAATTGTGCTACAAATGGCACCTAACATGGGGCATTATATCCACATAAAACCTGAGAGAGCTTGGAAAGTAATTCTAGACATAAAAGCACGGCTTTTTGGTAGCAGCATTTTCTCAGGTATTCTCTGTTTGCTAGAGGCAAGCATTTCTCATTTATGATAGGCTTCGTGACTCAGCTTTAGCTGCAAAAACCTTGCAGCTCTTTCAAAAGGCCCCAACACCAAACACTTAAATGATGTTTATGAATAGCCAGGTGGTGGCAGGGACCTTGAAACTCCATAGAGTTGTCCCAATAAAAATGACTCCAACCAGTATCTCTGTCATGAAGCTAAACTCTCAGAAAGCTAAGGAATGAGATGGATCCAGCTGACAAAGCCATGCCTTTAATCATAGCCATATTGCTTAGCAAATTAAAGACACATATGATCAGAAAAAGGGAGATATACAGTAAAGGTAGATTCAGACAAAGAAAACCTCTAAATGATTTACAGTGTGGTTAAAAAATATATGTAGGCTAGGGAGAGGAAAGACAAAGGATAAAGTCCTTAGAGAGAGAGAGAGAGAGAGAGAGAGAGAGAGAGAGAGAGAAGAGAGAGAGAGAGAGAGAGAGAGAGAGAGAGAGAAAGATTGATATTAGTTGGGTGTTGTGGCACACACCTTTTATCCCAGCACTTGGGAGGCAGAGGTAGGCAGATCTCTTTGAGTTCAAGGACAGCTGGTCTACAAAGTGAATTCCCAGGACAGCCAAAAACACACAGAGAAACCCTGTGTCAAAAAAAAATTAAAAATAAAAGAAATAGAGTTTAAAATAAAGCCATATAAAGATGGAAAATACACAGAGAATCTGGATATTGTATGTTATCGTGTTGTCTTTGAATTGTTTGACAGCTGAGGAAGGAACAACAGCTGCTAAAAGACATTGGATTATAAATGCTGCTGTATTAATCCAACATAAATATTTTGAAAATGCTTTGACTTTAAAATTTCAGTCTAAGGATATGTTACCTTGGAGAAGAAGTTTTGCTTCTGTTTTCACAGGAAATGAGAGGCTGTGGATTCATTCTGGGTTAAAAAAAATCAGGGGGGCTGAAGAGATGGCTCAGTGGTTAAGAGCATTGCCTGCTCTTCCAAAGGTCCTGAGTTCAATTCCCAGCAACCACATGGTGGCTCACAACCGTCTGTAATGGGGGGTCTGGTGCCCTCTTCTGGTCTGCAGGCATACACACAGACAGAATATTGTAAACATAATAAATAAAGATTAAAAAAAATCAGGTTTGATCAAGGAAGACCCCCTGAAATATCTACAATAGGAACAGATGGCACAGATGATGCATGATTTCAGAGGACCTCCGTTGGAGTTTTCTCTGTGATCTACATCCAGAACAGCCTCAAGACTGCTGGCTGAAATGCTCAAGCTTCACAGAATATTCCGGTCAGGACTTGTCCATAACCCTAAATTTTTTAGGTCCCAATAAGTTTATCAGTGCCCCCAGTCCACAAGAAGTAGCCTAGAAAACTACACCCAAATTCGCCCCAAAAATGGATTATGGATATTTGTCTTTGTTTAGAGTGTTGGTTACAAATTGTTATGGATATTGGTCAGAAAAAAAGCTAAACAAAGGAGATTAGGTTCAGAGTTCTTGTTTTGAAAAGAAAAAAAAAGAGGAAGTACTTGTACCCTGTAAAGATTTGTCACTCCTATTGGTTTACTAAAATGCTGATTGGTACATAGATTCATCTCTGTCCCTGTATACTAGTAAGGTCATTGGCCTTTTTTACCCATTGACTTTAATGGATAAAAACTCAATCAAATTAAATCAAAATTTCAGTAACTTTTGCCTGCATCTAAAATCGAAACCAGTTATATTTTTGACTTTCCTATCAGATTTATCTCTATTCTATCTCTAGTTAGATCAGTAACTGATCTTTTTTAACATGCCTGTGTCTTTCTGATTTCACCCTCTTTATTTATTCAGGATGTTTGTTTAATTTTCCATGTAACTTTTTTTCATAAAATATATTTTGTCATGTTTTTCCACTTCCCCAAGTCCTTACAGATCCCCCAACCTCTTCCTCATACAACTCTATGTTCTTCCTCTCTTTCAACCACACACACACAAACCACACATGACCATTCACGCACATACGTGCACACACACACACACACACACACACACACACAATGAAAACAAACAAGCAAGCAAAACAATAAGATGAAAAGGCCAAAAACAAAACAAAATGAAATAAAAAGTCCACAAAAAATAGTTAATTTTGTGTTAGGCAACTATTTCAAAGAATGGGGCCTGCCCTGGAGTGTAGTTGATATACAGAGTGGCATTTCATTCGAGAAAACTGATTTTCCTTTGCGAACAGGTACCAATTTGTAAATAGTACTTTGTTTCCCATCCAGCTTGAAGCTAAGCAGGTCTTATGCATGCTCTCACAGCCTTTGAAAGTTCCTATGTGCACCTATCCTATATCTGGAAGACACTGTTTCCTTGATGTTCTCCATCCCTTCTGGCTAACACAATCTTTCTGCCTCCTCTTCTGTGTGATCCCAGAGCCTTGTTGGGGGAGCTTAGATGGAGACATCCCATTTAAGACTGAGTACTCTAAAGTCTTGTACTCTCTGCATATTGATCAGGTGTTGGGTTCTGTGTTAATTCCCATCTACTGCATGATGAAGCTTCTCTGATGAGGGATGAGACAGGCATCATCTATAAGTATAGTAATATGTAATTAGAAGCCATTTAATTGCTATAATCTATTACAAAAATAATAATAGGTTTTTCTCTATGCCCAGGTTTTATTTATTCTCAGATTATTGACTACTTTAGCAGAATCAGATATGGGTTCCATCTCATGAAATGGGCCTTATTTACAATTATTAAAAGTGTTTGAAGCCAGGTGATGGTGGTGCATGCTTTTAATACCAGCGCTAGGGAGGCAGAGGCAGGCGGATATCTGTGAGTTTGAGGCCAGCCTGGTCTACAAGAGCTAGTTCCAGGACAGGCTTCAAAGCTACAAAGAAACCCTGTCTCGATCCCATCCCTAAAAATAAGTGGTTGGGTCCTTATATAACACTTTGCTTATATTGCATCAGTGTATCTTGAAGGTCACTAATGTAGGTCATATGTTTGTACCAGTGTGATATTAGTGCGCACCTTTCCCGTCTGTGGTGCAGCGTCCCTTTCAGCACCACAGATGCTAGTCAGTAGGGGTAAAGCTTCTAATTGAGCAGAAACTTGACTTCTCTATGTTTGATGCCATAAATAAGTGTGTACTTCAGCATAGGATCTTAGCATCAAGTTGTAGAGAACAATCAATAAACTTGGCAATAGCTTGTGTTATTATAGGGGGCCCATGGAACCCCTTTGATCAATGGATGACTCTACAATAAGTAATCCACTCCTGACACAGGTTGAGACAAGGCCGTACTATGTAGTGTAGGCTAGCCTCAAATTCCTGTTCCTTATGACAACTCAGTCTCTCAGATGCAAGGATGACAGGAATGTAGCTCTATATGTGGTCTACTTTTATTTTTATTTTCATATCTAAATTAGGGAATATTAAACTCATGGCACGTTTATTTCCAAGAACTTCCTTTCTTCCTCCCTCCCTCCCTTCCTTCCTTCCTTCCTTCCTTTCCTTTCTTTCTTAATTTCTTTCCTTCTTTTTAAACTAACTTCTGAAACATTTACTTGTGTTTACATTCCTTTGTCATACTCTCTTTTGTTTTCAAACTTTATAATTTATCAATTTTCCCTGCATATTAAATGTTTTAACCTTTTGTAATACTTACACAAAAAAATGTACAGTTTATCATTTGTCACTATATTTTACTTATTGCCCAGTGAGATAGACAGGTTTCAGTTCATACATTTAATTTTAAATTTTACTCCAATTTAAAAAATACTTTAATAATTATGATCTAAATTTTTATTCTGTTAATTCTAAATATTTTACTATTTTACTATTTTCCTCTCATTATGAAGAATACTTTGTTTGAAAGACTTTCAATATCTGAACTCCCTTAAAACACTTGCACAAAACTAGAGCGTCTACCCTTCAATTTCTACCTGCAGTGAATGTTTCAAAGGCTCTGTAACGTAGGTGCATTATTCTGATTCCCCATTTTATGACTAATTGAATCTATTGCACAAAACATTTTGCATAACAGCTGGAGAATTAAAATATTAAACTCCCACTGGTGATTGTTAATTATTTTCCTTTTTTCTTGGTGACAGACCTCAAGTTGTCAGAATGCAAAAGCAATGTATATTACAAATAGAAGTCGCATTACTGTGAATTCAACTTCCACACATCATTATTAGACAAAGCCACTAATCATAACTTACCAAAGAAAACACTGTAACCTGAATAATTTGTGTTTAATCTTGAATGTAAAGAATGTCAAAATGCTTCTGAAGTTTCTTTCCACAAGTGCTCTCCTCGTGTGAGAATTAGCATGTATCTGCTAGCTGGTTTCCTTCCCGAAAAACACACTCTATTAGTTGTCTAAATTTAATAGATGGTCCCTTCTTACATTGCTGGATTCTCAGCCGTACTTTTACTTTCAGCTTTCAATATTCTGTTGCTGAGTTCCTTCCCCAGGTTTCCTTTCTGTTTGGATGAGGAAAATCAAAGTAAGAAATGGATTCAGTCAGAAATAAAGTATTCGAATCTAGGCAATCAATTTCCAGCTGAGTAACTTTGATCTGCTTACATAGTCCTTCTGAGCACTAGCATGGTCACAAAGCTCTTAGGATAATCACATGCAAGAACACATGCAAAAATGCTAAGCCTGGGACATCCTGCCTAATCACAAAGTGGTGTTGGTTGCAAGTCAGAATTTACTCCTAGTCATTTAGAGGACACCATGGTTCAGTATTAATCCTTTCCTTTTTCCCCCATTGCAAATTAATGACTTACACGGACGGTCTCATGACATAACTTTGCAAAGTCTGGTCCATCAGAACTCATCACATTAATTGCCACCACTAGTGATTTCAGCCTTTAGTAGGGGCCCAAATTGTTATAAAAATCAACCGACATTTGTTGATAATTTTGCTTAATAAAGAATTCCCATTGTGTGGCCAGTCAAACTAAGAAGACAGTCAGGATTTTGAAGGTTCAAGTCATATCACCAGTTTCTGCAGACTAGTGTTCCATTAACATACCGAGAACAACAAGAACTCTATAGCATGTGGGTAAATACATACTAAAGCATTCTGTCAGTGTGCAGGTTTGATATAACTGATACGATAGGCTCATTTATCAAAACCAATGAAATCATTCTTTTTGAGCAGCATGATTGATGTAAAAGTATAGTTTCAATTCTGTGACAATGCTCAGGACAAGCCAAGTATAGTATGCCTAGTGAAGAATTGCTGAGGAGCAGTGAGAAAGGAGGTATGCCAAAGGGGGGAATTTGAAGGACTTATTGCTTGTTCAGTTCTAATAAACAAATGACAACATGTCACACTCATTGCTAGTCTATTGGCAATCTTCCTTTATGAAAATTCATTTTTTGACCTTCATGCACCTTTTATAGATATGCCTGCACCCTGCTGCTTGATCACCACTGCTTCAGCTGCTGTTAATGAGCAGGGATCACAGATTTTTTTAACAGCAGGTCAAAGAAAACAAAAGAAAGGAAGAGACTGAGATATGGATCAAAGTGTAACAAATATAATCTGGAAAGAGGACAGAGGATAACGTCAAGGTGAGAAGCCTAGAAACCATGATAGGGTGTGAAGTAATTGTGGTAGTGATTGAAGTACAAGAATTGAGATCTTCTGTACTGTATTCAGATGGGGCTTGCTGGCTTGTTTAGACCTTCTTGGTTTTGGTTAAAAGAAGTGCCTATCTCTAGGATCTGATGGTATCTGATGAAATCCAGAAGACAAAAAGATTCAGAGAAGTTGCTTTCCCAGCACACTCTCACCACCCTCTTCTCCACATAACAATCTCTCTCCACTGCTCCTCCACCCCATTTTCCTCTCTAGTTCTGAATGTTTCTCCTTTGCTATGACAAGGAAAACATAGATGTATTCTTATTAGTCATGACCTTTTACTGAATTTGAGTAACAAACAAGTTAGAGGGTGTGCATAACCCTTGACTAGCTTACAACCACTTAAAATACACAGAGTTTGTCTAACACAAGGGTAAAACGAGTGGTAGAAATATCTCCATCTTGAATATTTAAGTTGTCACTAATCTAAGAGAAGAGACCATTTATCTTTGAATAACTCAGTAAATATTTGTAAATTATCCATAAATGAAAAATATAAAATGAAAATCCCTATAACTAACAAAACTATGTACTTCCAAGGAAAAAAGATTTTCTTATTCTGTTGCAAACAGAATTATTTCAAGAGATATTCTCAAAGGTAATTGGTAGTTCATTTTGGAATGACAGTTAAGATTTATTTCTTTGCCTTTTATGAAGCAGATTAATTAAATGATAACACACACACACACACACACATATATATATATATATATATATGAATGAGATAGAGTCATTGTACTATGACAGACCAGAAAACTAAAGATGAAGCAGGAGCCCAGAGTGAGAATAGCCTCCTAAGTCCCACCCCAAGCCACCTAATTTTGCTAGCTAAGCCTCATCTATGTCATGTTCTGAAGTTTCCCAAAACACCATCCCGGAGACAATATTTCAAAGAATGATCCTGTGATGGACATTTCATATTCAAACTATATCATTTACCTAGAAAAAAATGAATAGTAATTGGCTTGAGGAAAGATGAGTTCAATTCTAGACACAAAATACTGAAGTTCTATAAGGATAATTTTATATATAAATAAATACCCATGACATATGAGAATATAGGACTGAATCCTCTGAAAAGGCTAATGACCCAACACATATAGAAAAAAATGATCTTTCCAAAAAAACCTGTGATGAAATAGAAGAAATAAGTAAGAGAGAATGAGAAAGATGAGAATCAGGAGAGCTCAATCCTGTAGAAAGCAAACAAAAGAAAAAAGTTCCAGTAGTAAGAGATACTCAAAGTTGTATATCGTAATGTATGAAGATGTAGTAATGAAACCCTTGTCTACATATAGTTAATAAATGCTAATAGAAACATAAAAGCATACAAGACTACACAGGAATTCAGCAGGACGGGAGCTGAGGAGATGCTGTTGCACTGTCACAGTAGTCTGAAAGAGCATTTTCATTAAAATGGTGAGGGCAGAAGATGCATTACTAGTCACTGAGAACAGAGAAATGTTAGCAGTGATAAGAGATGATACACAGTCCTTTCAAGACACTCAGGAAGGAAGAAGATGTAAGTGATAAAGTGCAGTTTTAAGAGGAAAACAAGGTTAGATAAGGTCTTCTTCAAGCCACAGACTCCTTTAGCATAACTGTAGACAGAGATGAATTACCCAGTGGAAGGTATTAAAAAAATAAAGGATTAGAGGACTAATTTATTTTCGATATGAGGATGATAGCACAGGAATATAAAAGCAGAAGGGGATGACATCAGAATTCATGTTTCCCAGAAGCCAGCTCATGAACTGCTTTTAGAAGGACTGAATCGGAATTATCTTAACATTTAACCCCCCTCCAGCTTTATTGGCATAGTATTGTTAGATGAGTTTGGACATACATATGCACATGAGTTATTACCACAATCTAAGAAATAAATATAACCATCACCTTTAAATGTTTCTTTGTTTCTTTTTGCTTTGTTTCTTTGGTTTTTGAACTGTAATTTCACTGCATGAGAGCATAGAGGGAATGCTCTCCTGCCAAATGACTTGCCAGTGAGCATTTGCCAATAACGCCAAAAGGACAGGCCACAAAAGTAAAATAAAAGCACAGAAGCCAAATTTCATCACAGTAAGAAACTGCTACCCAGCAAATGAGGAACAATAGAAGGAGTGGGAGAAAATATTACCACAAATGAGCTAATTTCCACCATATATAAGGAACTCCTAAAGTCAAATAGTTTACTGAGATAGATTTCTGAGCTCATCTCTCAGGGGTTCATACTTACTAGTCTCTGTCTGGAATTCACAGATGCAAATTGCTGTTCAAGCAACACTATTACACAGCTGGAGAGTCGCCATCTTGCTGCTATCAGATCAATATATTGCTTTGTCTTAGTGTTTTTATAATTCCTTCTGTTAGATTCTAAACTGGGGAATTATAAAACTATTATCCATCTGCACACAGGGTTTCATAAAAATCAAACATCGGGCATGTGCATAATAGAAGACTTAATGAAGTAGTCAGGTGCTTTCACTTCAAATGAAGAGGTGTGGATTTAAGATAAGCAAATATTAAATTAACCATAACACTACTTATATTTAGATTTAAAACTTCAAAGTCTAAAGAAAGACAGCCACAGAATCATGAAAATGAAAGACATTACCATATATGCAGAAACTACAAGTACAGATTTGATCAACAGCTCAGATGTCACAAATATGCACAGGCAGTGATGATACAACGCTCAGCAACAGTATGTCAGCATAGATTAAGTTCAAAAGCAAACTACCACACAATCTTCCCTTGATTTTCAAAGTAGCAGAATTTCTGAAAGGATAACACCATGTGAAAATACTTTCCTTCCATATGTAATCAGTGCTACATTGGAGGGACAGATAATTTTATGATTTTTGTCTCCATTTTAGATGGTCCTTCTGGGGGAGGGACATGAAAGTAGTGTGTGACACAGGAGAAAAGTGCTTCGTTGTAGTGTTTGTTGAATCATCAGTGATGAACTTAGTGTTGTCAGCTAGGGTCTTTTTTACTTGGTTTGATATAGAAGGAATAAAGAAGCAAGCAATTCCTACTGAAGTAAGTTTTTATCTGGAATTAAGAGCCAGCAGGAAGGACACCATGCTGGAAGCAGTCCAGGACTGGCTCCTACAAAAATGAGAGGCTAAATTTTACAGCCTGAGAGGCAGCTCACACAGCATTACCAACATTCTAGACGTTCTTAGGACCTCTGCATGCATCTCATTTGATTGTTAGCTGAGAGCCACTCATGTGGGTTTACTTTTCAAAATATTCCTGCTATTTTAAGAAGGTCATATAGCTGAGAGTGTGGCATTTTGTGAAATGGAAACCAGAAGACAGTCCCTTTTCTAGTTTACAGGACACAGGTAATATGAATAATAGTGCCCTGCAAAAATTTGCTTGGCCTTAAACGTAGAAGTGAAATTGGTCTTTACCTCGTCTCAAGGTATATTGCAGAGCCTCTATTACCTCAGGATTCCCTTTGCCTTATTGAATGTTGAAATCAACCCCAAGCATTGTGACAATGGAAAACGATAAGCTGTCCCCCATACTCCAATTTTCAAAACATTCCTCAATGGTACTCTCTGAGGTTGGAGAGATGGCTCAATGGTTAATAGCAGGTGCTGCTCTTCCAGTGGACTAGGGTTTGGTTCTCAGCATCAACATGGATGAGAATAGAAATCATCAGAGTTCATAAGTATATTTATTTAAGTATTTAGTTCTGGAGTTGGGTTGAGGCCCGGGTACAATTTTATCACTTAGGAGGTTGAGGCAAGAGAAGTGATACAGTTCCAAGGCCACTCTGAACATAAAGTTCTTGACTAGACTGAGGACCAGTGAAATAGCTCAATGGGTGAGGAAGAGAGAGAATCATTTCCCAAAAATTGTCTCTTAATATCCACATGTGTACCATGGCATACACGCACACACACACACACACACACACACACAAATGAATGAATGAATGAATGAGTAAATAAATAAGTAAATAAATATTTTTTTAAAAACTACTCAGGATACAAATTCAACTCCTGTTTCACACACACACACACACACACACACACACAAAAGAGATTATAAGACTTTGTGGACACATGTGTTCATGTCTATGATATTGGAATGATACCCCCTGCTTAGCTTTACTGCAACTTGATATGCCATGTCTTATTGATACTCATAGGAGACCTGCATTTTTCTAGATGGAGATAGAAGAGGAGGGGATTTGGATTCGGAAGGGAGAGGTGGGAGAGGGATTTGTAGGGAGACAGAAGGGAGGCTGCTGCTGAGAGGTAAAACAAATAAATTAATTTAAAAAATGGGGAAAAATGACACCACCGTATAAGGTCTTCCTAATTGACCTGCAAAATTAGAATGAATGTAGTTTCAAATTTGTACCAAATGTTTTGCTCCCATTCTAAAAGTTCTTTGAAGTAACTAACGCTTTCATATTTTTATTGGTTATCTACTGTTGTGTATCAAGTTACTTGAAAACTTGGCATCTGAAAGTTCTATACGTAGCCCCATGAGGTTTCCTCTCACCAGGGATTTCTGAACAGCTAAGAAGGGTGAATTAACTCAGGACTCCCAGAAGGTGGCAGTCAAGCTTGTGACTATGGAGATAATCTCTGAAGAATCCATTTACAATCACATGTGATGGTTATACCAGCAAGTTATGCTCTTGTGTAAGATAGTGTATTTACAGAAAAAGATCACAAATAGAAGGCAACTTGTCATTTATAATATAATCTCTGTAGTATTGTGACTTCTGTCATATGCCATTGGCCAAGTGTGTACAGAGGCAGGAGCATTTCTGGAGAGATCATTTTGAAACTGACCATCAGCACTATTTACTGAAGCTTCATGCACTTGAAATAAAGTTTTAAGGCATATATGAAATTTTGCAGACATAAGTAATGTTACTCTTAGTGTACTATGAATATTTCAATTTATATTAACACAAATTTGAAGAACCAGCAATTTTGTTAATGATGCATGATTGCGATTTATTTAATAAATCACATGTTCATTCGAAAAAAATCTTGCACAACCTGAGAACGTTATCTTTATTTCAAACTATATATCTAAATATACCTCCATTCTTTCTACTTAATATTTGTCCTTTTAGATAGAAAGATATTCCTCAAGATATATTTGCTTGTATTCTAAAAGGAAAAGAAAAAGAAACTTCTTCTCTTGGGTGTGCAATTACATAGGAGTTAAGACTGCAAAAGCAAAAATCAATGAAGATTTTTGATTAACATAAGCTTTTTCAAAGACGATGCAGGCAGAGTGTGAAATGCCAATATTCTTAATGCTGAAACTTTGATAGTATACATTAAAATAATTGCAAATTGGATTTTAATCTCAATATGTAAAAAAAGTTCTGTAGTCAGATAATGTTAATGAGAAAAATAATGAAAATTAAATTGGAAAATCAGTACTCCATCTTTAAATATTACACCAAGAATTCAGTTATTTCCAAGGTTTTATATAATTTAAGAAAATGTTTATAGATATTTTTAAAATTTAGCTATAAGATGTGAGAGAACATGCTCAGAATCTTAGCATGTGACAAACTAAAGCAGGGATATCACAAATACATGTCCATCTTAGGCCCAGAGTGAAATTATACAATGAATGAATAAATAAGTGACTTCAGTGTCAAGTCTATCTTGTTTTAAATACATCTCTGAGGCAATTTTACTCACACTATTTTTCAGAATTTCTTTTGTAAGTCCTGTATTTACATCATTTTTATCTCTACCTCTCCTCCCTCCACCTTCTCCTATGTGATCTCCCACCCCACCCCCCCCACACACAAATACTCTCTCAAATTCCTTTCCTGCTCTTCTATAAATATTGTTTTACACACACACACACACACACACACACACACAATATACTGAGTCGAATTAGTTTTGCCCGTATGCACATGCATTTAAGGCTGAGCATTTTGTCTAGGATTACCCATTATAGTGCTCATCCCTGAAGAAAACTGATTTTTCATCCTCGAATAACAATTGGCTGTTTCAAAAGAAGTTATATAAATGGCCAAAAAGCACAGTAAGTATTCATCATCATTACTTAGTAAAGAAATGCAAATCATTACTGTACTGCTATACTCCTGTACATCCACTAAGATACTGATACAAGGGTGATGGTGATAATGACGATGCTAACAGACCACACTAAGTGCTGACAAAGATGGGAGCAATTGGAAGCTTCATATATCATACTGCTGGTAGATAGATAAAATGATTTCCTTGCCTTGGAAAATAAGTCTGTCAAGTTATTCCAGTGGAATTGCACCCAAACTAGCAGTTTCACTCCTGGGTATATAACCAAGAGAATGAAAACATGTCTACAGAAAAAAAAATACATGAATTGATGTTCATAGAGGGTTTTTCATATGTTCTCCAAAATGAAAACATTCCAAATATCTTCTAACTGGTGAACTCTTCACAAAATTATCTGTTCATACTAAGAAACACAACTCAGCAGTAAAAAAAGGAAAGTATACCCAAACTTGAATGAATCTCAAGAGCATGTTCATGAAAAAAGCCAATGGCAAAAGGTACATGATGTATGATGTCATATATTTAACATTGGTGCATGGGAAATACTATAGTGTCAGTGGAAGAAGAGAAAATCATTTCCAGGAAATAAGGAGGAAATAAAGACAAGCCTGTAAAGAGAATGTTTTGGAATTTAAACAATTATGTAACCTAATTGTGGTTGTGATTTTCAATTCTATGAATTTGTAGATTCAAATTAATAAAGTTATAAGGCACGGCATACAGGAGACTGCTCAAGAGGATCTCAAATTCATTGTCTCAAAATTCCAAACCAGACTGTGGTCTGTGGGTGGTGCTGTAGATCGTTTCCTCTGGCATCCCTTAGTCAGGAAACTGAATATCCAGAATTTAGGTTGAGGACCACCATGTGCAATAAGAAAATCAGACAAAGCAAAATCTCCTAGAAGGCCCACAGGGCCACTATGTGGGGCACTTAGAAGCTCATGTCACCCAAGAAGACTACAAAGATACAGATAATCAAGCAATTCTAATTGCTGATGAGCCAGAAAAGCAGATGGATGGGCCACTGGTGCCCTGTGAGGGCTACACCTAGACATCCGTGGACCCGTACCAGGGCTGTACTGCAAAGCACAACATTTTCTACCTACAACATAATTACAAAGTAGGATGAAGCAGACGGAGGTGGCCCTCCAGCAGCTGCTTTCTTATGGTAAAGAAAAGCAGGCCTAGAGTATTGTCCACAGAGTTTCTGAGCTACAGGCTGAACTGAAGCGAAGCGACAGTCTTCTGTAAGCCTTCAACAAACTGAGTATCGATTTTCAGCCCTGGCTTGCGAGCCAGCCTTGTGACTGTGTTAAATGATGATGAAAGGGCATAGCTTAACTCTGGGAACACCCAGAAAGCCTCCAGTGTGCTGAAAAATAATCAACAGAGGACTTTAAATGTGACCGTGATTCCCAGAGGGGAGAAATGCCACTTCAAACTTCTTCCAACTTGCTAAACAGGGAAAGGACCACTAGGTCGCAGCACATCTCTGCATATGGTTGTCCTCTGGGGAAAAATTTCAGCTTTTTCAACTTTGTCTGGAATGGGGCCTGGTTTGAATTTCCTCATTCTCTTTGATGTGGTAGGTTTAAGGATCTGAAAGAGGTTGGGGGCCTAAATGACAAGGTGGTGGAAATGTTGTGATCTTCCAAGGCAATCTCTTTAGGTGAATACATTAATAAAAGCATGGTTTGGGGACCAGTGAGATGACTCAACATCTGAAGGAACTTTGCTGCTAAGCCTGAGGACCTGAGCTCAATCCAAGGTAAAAGTCTAGATCCAACTCCATCTTATGTTTGATGACCTCCACACGTGTGCTGTGGTGTGTGCGCATCTTTTTTGCCTTACATTCAGGTATACAATTAGAAAAAAAAAATCCTTCAAGATTCCCAATTTTAAAAAAAGTTCCCCTTAACTTCCAAGTGCAACAGATATTTATCTAAAATAACTGCAATAAGAGTCACACTGTTAGCTCCTTTATCGAAAATCAGGTGTCCATAGGTTTGTGGGTTAATGTCAGGGTCTTCTATTCGATTCCATTGGTCGACTTCTCTGTTTTTATGCCAATACCAAGCTGTTTTCAATACTGTAGCTCTGTAGTAGAGTTTGAAGTCAGGGATGGTAATGCCTCCAGACGATCCTTTATTGTATAAGATTGTTTTGGCTATCCTGGGTTTTTTGTTTTTCCGTATAAAGTTGATGGCTAAAATCAAAAACACCAATGGTAGCCTTTGCTGGAGATGTTGTGGAGAAAGGGGTACACTCATCCATTGCTGGTGGGAATGCAAACTTGTGCAACCACTTTGGAAAGCAGTGTGGTGGTTTCTCAGGAAATTCGGGATCAACTTACCCTGGACCCAGCAATACCACTCTTGGGAATATACCCAAGAGAGGCCTTATCATACAACAAAAGTATATGCTCTACTATGTTCATAGCAGCATTGAATGTAGTAGCCAGAACCTGTAAATAACCTAGATGCCCTTCAATGGAAGAATGGATGAAGAAAGTATGGAATATATACATATTAGAGTACTACTCAGCAATAAAAAACAAGGACTTCTTGGATTTTGCATGCAAATGGATAGGAATAGAAAACACTATCCTGAGTGAGGTAAGCCAGACCCAAAAAGAGGAGCATGGGATGTACTCACTCATATTTGGTTTCTAGCCATAAACAAAGGACATTGAGCCTATAATTAGTGATCCTAGAGAAGCTAAATAAGGAGAACCCAAAGAAAAACATATAGGCATCCTCCTGAATATTAACCTTCATCAGACGATGAAAGGAGACAGAGACCCACACTGGAGCACAGGACAGAAATCTCAAGTTCCAAATCAGGAACAGAAGGAGAGAGAGCACGAGCAAGGAACTCAGGACTGCAAGGGGTGCACCCACACACTGAGACAATGGGCTGGGTCTGAAAAAGCCTGGGATAAAACCGGACTCTCAGAACATAGCGGACAATGAGGACTACTGAGAACTCAAGAACAATGGCAATGGGTTTCTGATCCTACTGCACATACTGGCTTTGTGGGAGCCTAGGCAGTTTGGATGCTCACCTTACTAGACCTGGATGGAGGTGGGGGTTCCTTGGACTTCCCACAGGGCAGGGAACCCTGATTGCTCTTTGGGCTGACGAGGGAGGGGAACTTGATTGGGGGAAGGGGAGGGAATTGGGAGGCGGTGGTGGGGAAGAGACAGAAATCTTTAATAAATAAATAAATTTATATAAAAAAGTCACACTGGACTTCATGAATGTCATTTTAATTTTATTTCTGCAGTATTCAGATTAAATGGCATGTTTGTCAGGTATATTATGATAATAACTATATTTTATAGTATAAACTTGTGAATAACATCTTGGTCAGGATGGAGTAAGACAGTGTGAGCTTTCACCACATCATTCAGACAGAACGGTGCCTGGCTTAAAATATAAGAATTGTTTATTTCTGGAATTTTTAGTCCATTATTTTTAGACCACAATTGAACAGAGATGACTGAAATCATAGAAATTAAAACCATAAATAAAAGTGAACTACTATGAAAGAAAACATATCCACTATCGTGCTATTAATCAGCTGATTTTGAAATCAATTTAAATGAAGATTATCCAAATGAGATTAGCTTTATTAAATGAGATTAAGCCCTTCTTAATTTCAGAGACATTTTGTATGTGAGGGAGTTGCCTTATGAAGGACAATACATAGCAAGGAACTAAGAGTCATTATCTAGGAGTACTTGTAGTCAGTAAGTAACCCATGCGCTCAGCCTTCTGACCAGGAATTAAATTACTCTGCTACTAACCTCAGGATGTGTGGGAGTAGATATTTCCCTAGTACATGGTGTTTTTAAATTGTACAATAATTAATTTATCTCATTTTCAGCTAACAAGCTTGTTGTGGTTTATTTGTCAGCGTAGAAATGCAAGGTAATGTATCTGAATGATAACGTAATTAACAGTGAAATAAAAGGAATACTGTCTAAAAGCTAGGGCTGTTGGTACACACCTATAAATCCCAGTACTTGGGATGCTGAGATAAGAGGATCATGAGTTCAAGTTCATCCTGAGATACATAGTTAGTTTCAGGAAAATTTGAGCTATGGGGTGAGATCCTGCTTCAAAAAAACGAAGAATAAAGTCTAAATTTGTGTTAAATAAATCAAAGTATATTTTTTAAAAGAACACCATGATGACACTGAAAATATAAGTTCTTTACCTAATGTGAAAATATCTATGATAGTGTTATATAAAAGACATTGCCAGAAAAATAGATGTAACAGATCACTTTTAATAAAAAAATCAAAACAACTCTTTAAAATTCATGTCTTATATAACCATATAACTATAGAGTATGTGATGAGCTGAATGGAGGAAAATGATGAAAAAATGAGATACATCATTACAGAAATATATAAGGCTCACTTAAACTCAAGCACTATCATACCTAGAAGACTAATATCCTTTATCACTAAGTGACAAATGGACAGGTAGAATATATTACGTAGATCATTGTCTCAGTATAAGCATGCGAACAGAAAAATATTCTGTAAAAGAACAATATTTATTACCTATAAACTGGGACTGTTTAAATGGGTAGAATATGACAGGTTTTAACTTTCTTTTGTATACCCTTGCATTGCTTGAAGATTGTTTCAAGAAGCACGTATTATATTTCTGTTTAAATTTATGAGAATGAACACTAATAATTAATAAAAATAATCTGTGTTGGTTTACTTGAAAAATACTTGAAAAAGCTATTTTTTTCTTTTCAAATATATGGCTTTCACTGGTTTTAGTAAATATTTAAATAATGAAGGTTTGAATATCTGTTTAATATTTACAGAATCCAAGGACAAGGGCACTGGGTTTTGATCCTACTACATGTACTGGCTTTGTGGGAGCCTAGCCAGTTTGGATGTTCACCTTCCTAGACCAGGACGGAGCGGGGAGGACTTTGGACTTTCCACAGGGCAGGGAAACCTGACTGCTCTTCAGACTTGAGAGGGAGGGTGAGAGAAGTGGGGGGCAGGGGGAGAGGAGTGGGGGAGAGGGGGGGAGGAGTGGGAGGCGGGGAGGAGGCAGAATTTTTTTTCTCAATAAAAAAAATAAAATAAAAAAAATATTTACAGAAGCCAAGTCTATGAAAAGATCTACCTTATATTCATACAATGAATAAAAAGTCTGTCCTTAATACTTTAAATATAGAGTCATTATCTTTATTTTCAATGAAAGCACTGATTATAGCACAGCAATATTGATGACAAGATCTAGAACCAAAAGTAAGCTTGGGAGGAAGAGTATGACTTCTGCAGCTAAAATGAAAGACAATCAGATCTAGCATGTAACATGCCCAATACTCACCGCCAAACTGGGGTGACAGAAGCAAATAATCCAAAAAGAAACAATGAAAGTTGTTTCTTTGCAGGGCTGAGAATAACTATGTTATACTGCCACTTACAGTAGCATGCCAAAAGTGGCGGCTTGCAGGGGATACCTAAATGAACACTGTAAATGAGGCAGTTACAGACTGTGCAGGAGAGCAGAAGTAAAAAAGAGACAGGGTATTTTTAATTCATATATCACAATCAAAGCTAAAATTAAGCTGAAGTTGAAAATGCCATAGTCAGGCCAAGACCACTGTTAGTCTATGCAATGCCCTTGTGAAAATCATTATAAGACTCTCATTCTTTTAGACAATCAAGTCCTTTTCCAGACTGCTTTCCTCCATGTCCTGGTATTTTAATGCAAATGATAGTCCTTACAACTAATGAGGCAGTAGTCCTGAGTCAGACCCAGCAACACAAAGAAAAATTGGGGTGTGATAGTGGGTTTATGAAACTAATTAGCTTTAACAGGGTTATCTGCTATGAATGGGGCATTGTAATGAGGCAGTCTAAACAAACGTGGTGGTGAAGGAGGAGCACATTCTTTTCCTAGACTAAGTACAACTGAGACTGTGCTATTCTGAGTTGATATGTATAATTAACCATCACAAATTCTATCAGAATTAGTTAAGATAATAGCTGAAGGAAGATAATTCTGTCATATTCATACAGATAGGAAGCATCCCAAATGAACTCGACTGAACCTAAAACTACACGGAAATTTGAAATTTCATAAAACTAAAAGTGAATAGAACTTGTCATAACAAATAAAAACCCAGAGTTTGGTAAATTCTGATAATAGTTTTATAACATTACTGAGAGCAGTATGCTCCTAAGATGAGATTCTCTGCAACACCATTCATAGTGTATGCTGCTGGTCGATGACAGGAAGATGATGAATTGAAGGAAGAATCCCCATTGATCAGACATTCAAATGACACATCCTTCAGGACGTTAAAATGTCACATTTGTTTTCTCAAATTTTCATGTAGTTCCTGTCATTCCAAATCATTTTTTATCAAAGCACATTGATTAGTCAATGATTTAATCTACCACCTTATATGTGAGCAGACATGTTAGATGCTGTAGGGAAACACAGGAATCTAAAAGAAGAAAAACATGTTATTGAGGTAGTTGAACACAGTGGAGAAAACACGGGCCTAAACAACCCTGAAATGTGAAAGTATATACTAAAGTGCTGATGTCTGTGGTTTCCAAAGAAAATAATATGGTAATATTTCTGTCGTAGACACAACAGGCACGCAAACAGAGCAAGAAGAGAACATTCCCCCAAAAGTCTTCAGCACTGCAAAGGCAAGACTCTGACTGTACCTTGGGGAATAGGCCACCTGACCTTAACTCTTCTGTGACAGAAATTTATGACAGCATCAAATTTGCATAGAAAGGGATTTTCTTTTCCTAGTGTAAACTGGATAACACTACAAGTCTTTCCCTTCCAGAAAACATAAATGCATTTCTAGCCTTCATTGGCAAGACACGGTCTCAAGTATCTGCTCTGAAGACTTTGGTGTTGTTGAGGCAGAGAATTCCAGCTACTACTTTGGCTCTTGAAAATTTAGATTACAGGTGTTTCGCTAAGGCTGGATATTATAAGTAATTATAGCATTCAAGATTGTTTATTTCTTTGGAACCTATTTTTCTTTGTCATTTCGGAAATGATGTCACACCCTTAATAAAAACTTTCTGGCTTGGAAATTCTGTATGCATTTTCTTCTCTAAGCAGTTAAAGCTCTTATTCACTATTTAATGATAGAGTCAAATAAGATAGAATTTTGAAAGCATGGTTCAAATACCCATTTTTCACTTCTTACTGTAACAATTAACCCTCCTTATTCCCATAGTTCTACAATGTCAACTGATGGAGTGCTCTCGAATTACCACAGGGGATTTGTGATTGATTATTAGTATCTGATTAACTAAAGAGATGTGCAGGACATGCTGGTACACGCCTTTAATCCCCACATTCCAAAGGCAGAAAAAGGCAGACCTTACAGTTTTGGTATCAGAAATCAAACTGATAAATGAGAAAATATAGTAATTGATGAGGTCAGAAATAATATTATAACACTATTCATGTCTCAATGGTTCATTGTTTTGTTTGCAAAGTGTAAAATTGTTGGCAACCTAGAAAGAAAAACCATTATTTTCCTAGGTTTTAGTAGTGGCCCTAAGAATTTCAAAATAAAAAGTCACGTAGAATCTGTATATGTTTTCAGATATAAATATGGTAGTTAGCTATTAATGCTACTGTAATGTTGATCTTCTGACAAGACCAATATGTACATGACAGTTCTTCAGATAGATCCCCTGCCAGTTCCAGTAAATGGACCTAAGAAGATCCCTCATACATTTATCATTTCTGTAAAACTTTTGAAAAACGCTGTAGCCTCTCATCACTGTACAATTCTAGCCTTTCTTCATACACTACTAAAATTCGAGACCATTTCATTCCTCATCCACAAAAGGGACTAACCATAGGGACATATATCAGTAGCAAGCAATGAATCCCATCACCAAAACTTCCAGTAACTAGAACCAAAACATGGGGATAGGATAAGTACAGCATTTGAAGCAGCAAAATAGCTAGATTTATAAACATTCAGAAAAACCCACTAAAACTCATATTTTATCTTTCATGACCACCTACATTCATGTATATATTCCCCACACAGAAACACACACACATATGCATACTTTTGAAAATGTCTGTCTTGCAAAGATGAGAGCAAAGAGAGAGATATCTTGATCAAGAAAGCCATTAAAGGGTTAGCAGAAACCTGGCTCTAGAGAAATTCCCAGGAATCCACAAGGATAATCCTACCTAAGTCCCTAAGCAATAGAGGAGAGGGGGCCCAATCTTGATTTGCCCTGTAGTCGACTGATGATTGTTTTAAATATCACTGTATAACCTTCATCCAGCAACTGATGGAGGCAGAGGCAGAGACCCACAATGGAGAAATGGACTGAGCTCCCACAGTCCAGATGAAGAGTGGAAGGACTGAGAATACGAGCAAGAAGGTCAAGACCATGATGGGTTCACCCACTGAAACAGTTTGCCTGAGCTAATGGGAGCTCACCAACTCCAGCCGGACTGGGAGTGAACAAGCATAGGACAAACTAGTCCCTCTAAATGTGGTTGACATTTGCATCGCTGGGTCAGACTGAGGGGCCACTGACAATGGCACCAGGATTTATCGCTACTGCATGTATTGGCTCTTTTGGATCCTATTCTCTTTGAATGTATACATTGCTCAGCCTAGATATAGTAGGGAGGGCCTTAGACCTTCCCCAGAGCAATGTGCCTTATCCTCTTTGAGAAGTGGATGAGGGTGGGGTGGGAGAGTGTTTGGAAGAAATGGGAGGAGGGGAGGTAGTGGGAACTTGGATTGGTATATTTTTTTTAAAATCTAACAAATTCAAAAACAGAAAAAAAGAATGCTTTTTAAAAAAGAAAATGTCACCATTGCCCAGCCTTAATCCCAGTACTCGGGAGGCAGAGGCAGGTGGATCTCTGTGAGTTTGAGGCCAGCCTGGTCTACAAGAGCTAGTTCTAGGACAGGCTCCAAATCTACAGAGAAACCCTGTCTCGAAAAACAAAACAAAACAAAAAAAAAGAAAAGAGAAAAGAAAAACTGTCTGTCTTGCTTGAGTGAAACCATACTACTTGTCTTTCTGTGATTGGCTTCTTGTACATAGCGTAATGTTTTCAAAGTCCATCTATGTTGTCATATGATGCAGAATCTCCTTTTATTAAGGCTAAGTAATGATATATATATATATATATATATATATATATATATATATATATATCATATATATTATATATCATACAAACATACACACATTCCATTTTCTTTATACTTTTGATGGACTTTTAGGCAGTATACACATCTTTGAGCATAGTATTATTCATAATACTTCAATGAATATAAGACTTCAGATGACTCTTTAGCATACTTCATTTCTTTTAGTTATGTATCCAAAGGTGGGGCTTGCTAGAAGATGTGTGCTTTTGTTTATATTTTAAAGACGAGTTTCTATGGTAGTCACACTCTTTTACATTCCCACAAATAGTGTGTAAGGGTTGCAATTTCTCCATATCTTCACTGGTATTATTATTATATTATTATCATCACTATTACTATATATTGTGTGTGTGATATGTGAAGAAGGGTACCAAAGCCTGCAAGTTGAGGTCAGAAGACAACATTCTGGAATCAGTGCTCTTTCCACCTATACATGGATTGAAGTCAGGTTATACTGACTTCTTTGAGTTTTAAGAACCTTTACCTGTGCCACATAGCCACACTACTTTCTCTTTAAGTTTCCTTGTTCTTGCCAACCAGGCAGGCCTCATGCCATGATCTTCTTGTCTTCATTTCTAAATTGTGATATTACAAGTATGTACCACTATGGCAACTTGTTTTCTTTTTTAAGTTTTATACTGTTGCTTACAGATCTGAATTTTGATTTTTATTGCCCTTATGATTAGTGACATTGAACATTTTTTCCATGTATATGTTGGACTTTACTGAAAGGCAAAGGATTCATATGATCTTATGAGGAACCATAGTATCCTGTTGCATACTCTCATATATTTTTGGAGATAAAGCATAAATTGGATGAGTGATGTTAGGAAGACATAAAAATACCAATAACTATTTGAATCAGTTAGGCCATCCATTATACATAATTACAAGTTATAGTTATATCAGCTTCAAAGTAAGGCATGGTTAATGATTATATATTTTAAAATAATCTTAACTACATATATGCGAATAATCAGCTGATATCATAATTTTAGCTCATTCAAAATATAAACTTTATCTAAGATATTCACTAATAATTTGTTGAGGAAGTACTGGGTTAGAATCCAAAGTCTTACATATTCTGGGAATGTGTTCTACCATTGAGGAACATTGCTAGCTCCAAGATATTAAGTTTAATAAGAACTAGAGCAGAAGACAGGTCTCCTGAGTAAATTGGGAGAGTGGGGACCATGGGAGAGCAGAGGAGGGGAAGAGAAATGCAGGGAGGGGAGCAGAGAAAAATGTATAGCTTAATAAAAATCAATAAAAAATAAAAAATAAGAACATATATTAGGATATAATAAAAAGAACTGGATCAAAACAATGATGCCTCACTATGTACCAGTTTATTTTTGTCTTGATCTATGGAACAGTTCTTTTCTTTTTTTTTTTTTTTACAAGATATATTCAGATAGCTGTGGGAAGGGTAGGAAACTTCCCATACTTTATTCATGGGAAAGAATCACTACTTGGTTCCTGAATACAACTTTCTTAATGATCGGAAATAGCAGTAATCCTCAGGAAGCTGTAATCTATGACTTTCCAACATACCATCTCAGTTTCCAAGAGTAAGAGAAGTTGAAAGTATGCGAGACCTGTCAAAACTGTAAGGCAAGAGATATGGTGATATTTGTTCTATAATGATGACAAACTCTTTCATTCTGATAAAATATACATAAACAAACCATCTGAGAAACTACCATGAAAGGGATGGCTGTGTTATCTCGACTATCTCCTCTTCTCCAATTATTTTCTCACAGGATCAGCAATACTACTGTCTGAATAACTATATTTCTCCACCAAGAATTTAAAAGGGTTCTTAGAGAACAGATAAAGTCCTTAGTATGAACTATTAAAACCATGAAATTTGACTTTTTCCTTGTTGGACAAGGTTATTTTATCGTACTTACAAGCACACAGGATTCTGCATTAATTCTGCAAACTCAAGGCAGTGACCAAAGGACAATTAATCAAGCTCTTTCATAATGATTGTGGGCTGACTCATTCATTTAGTCAATAAAATGTTGTTGAACAACCGTGTTTTGATAGGCACTGAGCTGGATGTGGACAATTACAATAAATATCTAAACATTATTTTTAATCATAAGGATTAATAATACAGGTGTATCAGCTTTCTGTGACTCTGTAGGGGACAGTAAAAAGTTCATTCCAAGTCTACTTGTACTTGTACTCAGTTGCTCAAATTGTCCCAAACAACTCACTTACCTCAGCTTAACAATGTCAGAGAGAGGAATTATTCCCTTTCAGATCTTCCCCCATTGAATGTTATAGTTGACCATAATGTAAGTACAGATAGTTTCTTAGTGGTCAGTGTTGGGGGCAAAAATTCCAAAGAGGTAACAGTTGAGTTTAATGCACAATGGTGAGAAGAAGAGAAGTGTGGGACTCTGGAGAAAGCCTTCTCCAAGCAAAGGAAAAAACAAACTCAAAGGCTCTGAGAAAGTAATGAACTGGATGTGTGCAAGCATGGAAAAGTTCAAAAAGAGCATATCCTGTGAAGTTTACAAGATAAGGGACGAGGCTTTTACAACTTATGGTATGGGAACCACTGTAAATTCTTAATGTAAACTTCGAAGCCTAAAAATACAGTACAGAGAATGAAATAAAGTTCTAACCCTAAATACAATGCAGGAGGAAATAATTTCACAGAGCCATCACCCAGGTTTCCTAATTGTCAGTGTTTTCTGATATTTACTTTACTTGTCCTTGTTTTTCCTTTTGCCTAAATATTAAAACCAAAACATAAACTTCATAGTATTTTTTCATTTCTTTTAACATTTGAGACTATAATATAATTACACCATTTATTCCCTCACTTTCCTCCCTAAAAGCCCCCATTTACCCCTTCTTGCTCTGTTTCAACCCCCAAACCCTCTTTTCCATTCATTGTTGCTGCATGTATTTATGTTTATGTATATGCATATATTCCTAAACATAACATGCTCAATCTGTATGTTACTTGTTTGTATGTTTTCAGGGCTGACTTTTTGATATTGGATAACCAGTTAGTGTGATCTTCCCTGGAGAAGACTATTTCTCCCTCTCTCAGCTTTCTTAGTTGCCGATAGTTCTTTGTGTGGGGTTGAAGCTTAATGAGATTTCCCAGCCTGCTTTGGCACATCTATTGCTGTTGCCCTTGTTCAGCTCATGTTCAGGTAGTCATGTGGATGAGACTATTTTTTAACTTCTGACATTTGTAGGAGACAACAATCTCATATAAAACATTCTATTCGTCTGGTTCTTTTATAAATTTTTCTTAATACAGGGATTCTCTGTGTAACAGTCCTGACTGTCTTGGAGTTAGCTCTGTAAATCAAGCTGTCCTCAAACTCACAGAGATCCGCCTGCATCGATATGCTGAGTGGTGGGATTAAAGACATGTGCCAACACTACCCAGCCCTCTGGCATTTACCATCATTATTTTTCCTCTTTTGAAATGAGCACTGAGCCTTTAGTACAGTAGTTGAGTTGTGGATATATCTATTAATACTGGCTCCATCACTCTGCATTCTGATAAATTGTGGCTTTCTGCAATAGGCTCTGTCTGTTGAAAAAAGAAGTTTCCTTGATCAGAATCAAGACTACACTAACATAAGTATAAATATACAGAATGTAGTTATGAATTGTACTTAGTAAAGAGGCAGTTGTAAGGTTTTCCGTAGATCCATGACTTCAGTAGCCCTGAGTACTCCATGAGATTTCTGGTACTTTGGGTCTATAAATATATTTCAGATAGTAACTCTGAAAAGTATGTATCCTTATCTAGGCACAATGCTGGATCACATCTAATACAGATAACAATGAGTATTTACAATCATCTAACTACAAATAAATAATAGAATGTATTCATTCATCTGATTATGCCACACGTGTCTTTTCATCATTGCTCTGTTGAAAGCACAGTCCAAAGGCATTGCATCAAATTTATTTAAAATATATTCTTTTTCACTATATCACAGTAGCTCCTTCCTTTTTTCTTGTCACTAACTGCTAGAAGAACAAAATCCCTTTCCTTAGAAAATGTCAAGATGCCCCAGATTTATTTCCTTTTAATGCAATTCAATTTGTTCCTCTAACTCACATGATTTTTTTAAATGAAAGCTATCCTGACTCAGGTTCAATTTTCTAGGTTGTACTCTCTTTTATCTTGAGAAGAGACTCAGATTTGGGTAACCATAATAGATCAATGTGTCATGTCGTGGCATCCTGTCCCTTTTATTGTAGCCACCTCCATAATTTTTTACTCAGTGCTTTCAATCGTCAATCAGATGACAGTATTTCCCAAATCAATGATCTCTTTAAGTAGTACGCATTAGTAACTTTATACTTTATTTTTCCCCATTCATTACCTGAAAGTCTCCTGAAGAAAGTGAAATGCAGTTATTTTCATACCCTAAATATGGTGATTTAGAGAATTATATAATATGTCTTATGATTGATTATTTAAAAGATGTATTGTGGACTCTTCAGTTATAAGACATGAAAAGCAGTTAAAGTCTAGTGATAGGATTTTTAGTAATACTTTTAACATTGAAAGTAAGCAAAATTACTTGATTTGGAATGCAAATTAAGAAAAACAATCGCCGGGCGGTGGTGGCGCATGCCTTTAATCTCAGCACTCGGGAGGCAGAGGCAGGCGGATCTCTGTGAGTTCGAGACCAGCCTGGTCTACAAGAGCTAGTTCCAAAACCACAGAGAAACCCTGTCTCGAAAAACCAAAAAAAAAAAAAAAAAAGAAAGAAAAAAAATCAATCATATGGCCTTAAGTTTTTGGTTTAGGGACCAGAAAGATGGTTAGAAGATTAACAGTGTTTCCTATATGTCTAAAGCATTTCAGACTATTTCAAGTGCCCATGTTGGTTGGTTCACAACATAATACTATCAAGAGTTCATCAGGACTATATAAAATATTTTTAAAGTTTTTACATCAACATACACATAAACCAAAGTGCAAATGTGCAAACATTAATATACCCCCAACACCATTAAAATGGCAACAGAAAGCTCCAGTCAGGCATGTCTGGCCATGCTTATAATCTTAGCAATAGGGAGACCAAAGCTTGAGGATCAGGACAGCTGTGCTATACAGAGAGATCCTGGCTTTATAAAGATAAGGAAGAAAGGAGAGAGTAGAAAGAAAGGGAAAGAGGAAGGAAGGATGGGAGGAAGGAAATAAATGAGAAAATGGATTAAGAGTGAGAAAGAAGAAACAGAGAGTGAGAGAGGAGAGGAGGAGAAAAAGATTGAGCTGGCTTCTAATTCCATAGAATAACTACTATACTGGTATTTAAAAGCACATGGGAAGCCTTATCCTCTCTGAGGAGTGGATGGGTGGTGTGGTGGGGAAAGGTAGGGAAGAGAGAGGAGGAGAGAGAAAGGGAAATGGTATGCAAAATGAAAAAAGATTGTTTAAAAAATAAATTGAAAAAAAGAAAAAAAGCATATGTAGATCTATATTGTTTTGCTCTGTGTATCAAAAAAATGTATAATGTGAGATTCCACTCTGTATGCTGTGAAAACCATTGGGCAATAAAAGACTGTTTGAGTCCATAGTAGAGCAAGACAGAAAGAACTAGGAGGGGAAAACTAAAATAAATGCTGGGAGAAAGAAGGGTGAAGTCAGAGAGAAGCTATGGAGCTGCTGCAGGAGACAGATGTGCTGAAACTTTGCTGGTAGGCCATGACCTCGTGGTGATGTGCAGATTAATGGTGATGGATTAAATTGATCTGTAAGAGTTAACCAATAAAAATCTCGAGCTAATGGGCAAAGCAGTGATTTAATTAATACAGTTTCTGTGTGATTATTTCAGGGCTTAGCAGCCAGAAACCAACAAGCAGCCTCCTTCCAACAAATTGGTGCACCATCGGGGCCAACTAAAACCACATAAAACCTGAGAAAGCTTAAAAAGTAAATTTAGGCATAAAAGAATAGAGTTGAGCATGGCTTCTTGGTAGCCAGCATTTGCTGGGGGTGTGCCACAGCGCCTTTAAGAGAGGCTTTCCTGATTTAGTGGTAGCAGAAAAAAAAAGCCACGGCTTTGAAATGCCAGCTTTCTGGGCTGTGCTGTGCTGCTGGGCATACCAGCTCTTTCAGCAGGCTGAGGATTTAAATAGGGTTTGTAAGGAGCATGTTATAAGCTGCTTACTGGCTCAAAAGAAATCCCCTGTACACTTGGAACTGGGGCAATGTGCACAACTTGCAGAGGCAGTGAATGGACTTCCACCATGTTGAACTGTATAGAGTAAGCCATATATTACCCTAGTAATGCCACAGCTTAAGTTTTTAAGAAGCAATTAGCATTTTAAGAAGTGTTCCTGGACAGTAAAGAATTACAGATCCACAAAAGGACAGATCCAGACAGAAAAGACCTCGAAATGAGACAGAGTGTGTTTTAAAAATGTATGTAGGCTTGGTAGAGAGAAGAAAAAGAATATATACAGTTATAAAAGGAAGTAAATGATTTATAAAACCAAGGTCTTTAAAGAGACAGAATACAGACAGTCAGAGATTAAAGGAATAATGATAATAAAATAAATATTAAAATATAAGCATAAGAAAAGCCACATAAAGATGGAATATGCAAAGTCTGGGTTATGTATATTGTGTTTTTTTTAAATTTTTGACTCTGTTTACAGAGAGACATTTCATTGTATGGGTGGTTAAGCTAAACCAGCATATATATTTTAAAGGTATCTTGATTTCAAAATATGGATCTAAAGATATGTTGCTTTGGGGAAAAGGTTCTTCTTTTGTTTCCATAAAAGATGAGAACTTGTGGATTGCTTCCAGACTAATATGGTTTGATGGATCAAGACCCTATGAAAGGTTGCCATGAACACCCCTAAAAATTACTCCACCCAACTGCCAGCTGAGATGAACCTAGCACACAGGATACAACATAAAAGACCTGATTAACAGGAAGTAGTCTAGAGGACTATACCCATATTCGCAAATTTTGTTTATAAGTGTTTTTTTTTACATTTAAATGGGGATATACTATAGAGATTTGCATTGTTATGAAACTTGATTTATTGATACAGATTTAAAGTCAATTTTGTTATATGTATATTTCTGCTCTTAATTAATATACTGTGTTTGTGCAGCTCATTAAAATGTAATGTTTAATTAAGAAATATAGGTTAATAGATAATCATCTATAATAGCCAGGCTTAAAAGAATTTAGGACTTATCATGACAAGGAGACACATCTGCTCCTGGCAACACCAATTACTTCAAGAGGATGATGGGCATTAAAGAGACTCCTTACAGAGTTGGCTAGCCATTTGGGCATGAAACTGCTCTTGCCTGGACTGCTTAACTGGACATGCAGGACCCACAGAGAAATAACTGCTGAATAAGCCTAAAGGTAAGACTGTTTTTAGGGGTTTCTGCTTCATCAAAGAGTCTGCCAGACATTCTGCAGGTTACAGAAGAATGTTACAGACAAACTGCCATTATAGGCAGAACTTTTCCGAAATTTCCCATTGTGTGGGAAAATATGCTGGATACTATGGGCCTGTAGGTTTAAGATAGATACCCCAACAGTGCACAAATCTTGAAAATGACAGAAAAAGGGAGGTTATGTGGGATTCCCCTCTGTATGCTGTGAATACCGTTGGTTAATAAAGAACTGCTTTGAGCCCATAGAAGAGCAAGGTAGAAAGAGGTAGGAGGGGAAAATTAAAGTGATTGCAGGGAGAAAAAAGGGTGGAGTCAGAGAGAAGCCATGGAGCTGCCACCAGAGATACACATGCTGAAAGTTTGCTGGTAGGCCACAACCTCATGTTGATGCACAGATTAATGAAGATGGGTTAAATTAAGATGTAAGAGTTAGCCAATAAGAAGCTAGAGCTAATGGTCCAAGCAGTGATTTAAGTAATACAGTTTCTGTGTGACTATTTCAGTTCTGGGTGGCCAGGACAAACAAGTGGCCTCCTTACTACAAATGCATAAAAAATATATTTTATATCTTAGGTTTTGATTAACATCATAAAAATCATTTATACTATTAGTCATTATTATTCTTTGGTATTACATTGCTTATATTCTATAATTAATTTGTTCATTTTAACTGTTGATGAGCATGTGAGAAATTTTCAATATTTTGGGTACTTCAGCTTGATGTAAACATTTTAGTATTTCTTCTTGCTGAACAATTGCATGGATTCCTGTTTTTATTTACATAATTTTAGAATTACTTAATGTTCAAATATTAAGTTATTGATGTCTATCAATGCTACCAAACAATTTTCCCAAGGTGTTATAACAAGTTAACAGGCAAGCATAACACTGGAGCAGTAACTGAGAGCTCAGATTTTGATACACAACTGCAAGACAGAGAGAGCTAATAAGGACTGTCATCAGCTTTTCAAACCTCAAATTTGGACCCAGTGGCATACCTCCTCCAACAAGGCCACACCTCCTACTTCTTTCTAAACTGCTCCACCAACTGGAGACTAAATATTCAAACATATGAACCTATGTGTGTCATTCTTATTCTTAGATATTACTGGGATATCTATGAGGTAAATAAAATTAATCAGGGACAGTGGTACATTGTTTTATTCTCAGGAGGTAGGGGCAGGTGAATCTCTGTGAGTTAAAAGCTGCATAGTGGTCTACTTAGTGAGGTTACGGCCAGCTAGAGCTACAGAGTGAGGCCTTGTCTCTACAAATTCATAATTTATGATGGCATTATTTTTATTGCATTATATACATATAATGGAGTGTTCAAAAGCTACACACTTTTTTATCTTTTAAGAAATTTTGCCTGCTCCTGGGGCTCTTTTTCTTCTGTTTGGTTGCCTTGTCCAACACTGATGTGATATTTTTTGTTTTTTATTATTATATTTTATTTTGCCATGTTTGGTTGTTATCTCTTAAAAACCTGTTCTTTAATAGTGAGAGAAAGAAAGAGAATGAATCTTGAGGGGAAGGGAGGTGGAGAGAAACTGGGAGAAATAGAGGAAGGAGAAACTGTAATCAGGATGTATTATATGAGAAAATAATCCATTTTCAAAAATAGAAAAATAAATTAAAAGATAATTGCACAGAGAATTTTTTAAAAAATAGCAAAGTTCTTAATATTTTTTTATCAACAGCAAAGGAAGATACAACTAAACATTGCCAACTATTCAGCCTGGAAGCTTTTGTATAGCCCCTATACAGTACAGCTGGAATCTTAACTTATGCCACATAAAAGAATTGCAGGACATGTCAGAATGAAGTGATGTCAAAGTGTTTTAAGCAAAGTATAAACTCAGAGATAAAATCAAAGTGGGAATTAAGATAGGCATGTATTTAAGTACTATAAACAAATACATGTGTATATGTATGTATGTGTATAGATATAGATAAAGATATAGATATATATCAAAGTCAAATTTTTGAAAATATACAAGTTATATCTATGTTTAAAGGATTAAGTAATGTGTTTGGGGGTACTTCCTTGTATCTAATGAGTTTTTGTTTTATAAGTGATATTATATGATAAGTAATGAAGAACTTAAGTATGAGTTTACAGATAAGAAAAAAACGTTGAGAGGATAAAAACACAGTATTTCAATAGTCAGAAAAAATATCACCATACATATATTACATGGATGTCAAATTATATGTTTTAACTGAAAACATAGCTCATAATTTTGACCCTGAGGTTTTTCTCAGAAAAGCAAATACAGTTCTTCGCAGGTGGTTTGGTCAGCTGTGTTGAAATTCTTGAGTCTCAGCCAGGAAAAGACTTAAACCAGATCTTGGGGAATGAAAGGCTTTTTTCCATTTTCATGTTCTCTTGATTTTCCTTGTCTCTCTATATTGCTTTATTTTCCCTAAATTAATTTTAATTCAAAAAAGATAGTCATTCTCCATGAATTTTAACATAGAAATTTTCATTTAACCAAATGTTTATATAAATACATATTGTATTGCTTTTTTTTTTTTTGGTTTTAAGCTAAATTATAGAAGGGTTGACAGAGTTAATATACCTAACCAGAAGTCGAGTCCTCATGAATTTTAGAGTTTAAAATACTGTTAATTTTGCTGGGCACTGGTGACACATGCCTTTGATTCCAAAACTTTGAAGATGGACTCAGACATATCTCTGTAAGTTTGCGGCTTGGTTTCCCAAGCCAGTTCCAGGACATCCAGGGCTGTTACACAAAGAAATCTTGTTTCTCAAAAAATCAATCAAACAAACAAAAAACTCCTAAGATTAAATGCACTGAAAATCACCATTAATTTAAAAATTATTCAAATTAATTTTAGAATTAACATAAACTGTTATAATTTAACAAAAGTTAGAATATGAAAATACTTGAAATTTATTATAAATGAAAGCAGGAAATAGATTTTTTTTAGGGACTGGAGAGATGGCTCAGCAATTAAGAGTACTAGATGCTCTTCCAGAGGACCTGAGTTTGGTTCCCAGCCCTCACATGGTAGCTCATAACCAAGTGTAATTCCAGCTCCAGGATATCCTCCTCCTCTGGCTTTTCAGGACACCAGACATACAAGTGGTATACAGACAACATGAGACATTTGACTTAGCTAACTTCATTTGCTGCCTGTTCAAAACAAAACAAGAGGGAGAACAAAACATATGCTGAATAAATAAGACCATTTATGGTGCAAAATATGATCAGCTTGAGTCATCTCCTGCAAAAGAACATAACTAAGGAGTTGAGCATGGACAACACCAATAGACATGTCAAAGTGGACAGGGAAAATCCCATGAGGCCTCCATCCTACAGAAAGAATTATAGGCAACTGAGGTAAGCTGAGACTGGGATAGGTAGCTTTCCCCAGGGAAGAACAAACAAATTGGTTGCCCAATGCCAAACTTCAGCCCTGAAATCATATGTATAGACTTGACAGGCTATAATTAAGAACATTATTTATATGAATATACACATAATAGCAATTTCAAAAGAGGCTGTGAATTTGAAAGAGATTGGGAAGTATATGGGAGAGTTTGGAGGGAAGAAGGGAAGGGAGAAATGTCATAATTAAAATATTTAAAAACTAAGGAAATTTACTTGGCTATATTTTTTTACATAAATAGATCATCAAATTAGTCATTGCTACTATTGTGATGAAAGAACAAGAACAGATTAGTATTAGTATTAGTAAATTTAGTGTTTGTAGTAAAGAGGCCGCTAGTTTGCTCCTGGCAGCTTAGCCTTGAAGTAATCACACAGAAACTATATTAATTAAATCATTGCTTGGCCCATTATCTCTAGCTTCTTATTGGCTAACTCTTACATATTAATTTAACCCATTTCTATTAATCTGTGTATCACTATGTGTCTGTGTCTGTGGCTTACTGGCTAAATTCTGGCATCTGTCTCTGACGGGGCCTCATGGCTTCTCTGACTCTGCCTTTTCTTCTCTCAGCATTCACTTTAGATTTCCCCTCCTAGCTCTTTCTGCACTGCTCTGCTATAAGCTCAAAGCAGTCCTTTATTAACCAATGGTATTCACATCATATAGAGGGAAATCCCACATCACCTCTGACGTAATTTCATCATATATATAAATGTATGAAACTGTCAAGCAATAAAAGAGAAACTAAATAAAGAATGAGGGGATGGGGACAAATGAAAAAAAAACATAGCTGGGGAGGTCCTAGGCCCTACTAGAGAAGGTATTATTTTGCTAAGTGAACATAAAACACCTATCAAAATGCCTTTTAAATATTTGTGGGCTCATAATATATTGCTTATGTCAGACTTGTTAGTTACTACAAAATATCATAATTGGTCAAAATATTGTAAATAGGTGATTATTTAAACGGAATATCTATGTCACCCAACCAAGGCTCAGGAGAAAATCTAGAAGGAGGTGAACAGAATGAATGCATCGGAGAGAGGGGTGGGGTAATGTGGAACACAGTCTTTGGACATGTCATAGCCATTGCACTCTATAATTCACATTGCACACAGCAGCATTCTATCATAGAGTGGGGAACAGCTCACAAAGCCTCACCATTCTTGCATTTTTCCTTCAAAGCCAGTTCTTCCTAGGTGTATCTGGAAATCAAACTTTTCCTGCCTTATTAGGGTAGTAAAGTGGATTGCTTATTAATTACGCCTCAAAATTTTTTGCCTTCTACCCACCATGGAATTATAGGTGGTTAGCATCCCTGGCACTCCCTTAGGTTTCAGTTACTTTCAGTAAAATTCTATGAATGAGAGCATCAATGGAAATTGTGTGTATTTTCTCTCATCAATTCATGCTTTGCTATTGTAATACTTAGGCCCTCAGATATTGAACCTAAGAAGACAAAGTAAAACATTTTCTTCGTAAATATCACTAACTCAATTGCTATTTGTTCATGCAAAGAGCTATTACTGTAAATCAAGTATTTTAAATACTTATTCTACCTATGCTCTAGGCCTTAGAGTTAGTAGAAAATTTTTGTGATATATCTCCGGTGCTTCATAATTGCCTTGAGGAGAAAATACCCAACAGCTATGATCTCTGAGAAGAAATGCGCCATCAATACAAGTGTTCCCTCATCTCCAAGGGTATTTGACTCCTTGATGTAACCAATGTACCAGATATCAAAAGGAATTTATCTCACAAACTCTACAAAATTTTCATATTTTGATTCTATTTCACTATACTGGTTTAACTATCAAATAGATTTGGGTTGAATTGAGAAAAATCTTCAAGTAAGACTAACTATTCTCTATACCTTCCTATCTGCTTTAAATTGCCCCTCTCCAGTTTTTTGCTGGCTCCTGTGGAGTCAGCACCAGGCTCTCCTTACTCTCATATTGTATTCTAAGTGCTCTAAGAATTAGAGAACTTCACTTAGGATTTTCTAATATTTTCTGTCAACCTGATTACTCAAATCACCAGTGCCCTCTAACCAAATAATACACTCATCTGAAAACATCTGCTCACTATTATTATAAAATTAATCCAATATAAATTAGTCACAATAGGGTAAGAATGAATATGATACTTGCTGTTTTTCCCTGGCCTCTTTAAGAGTATTTACATTTACAAATTAGCTAAATCTCTAGCTGGTATGATTGCAGATATGTGATAAAATGAGCAGATTTTATCAAATTTAAGTAGGAATCAAAGTTAATATAATGGATAGAGTCTAGAATATTCTTCAAAAAACTTGAGAGACAGTTCCCAAGGGTCAAAAGAAGATTTTTAGTGTTGCTTTTGTTTTATTTATTGGTACCTAGAGAGTGATTCAATTTGACTTCTTTTGTTGTCATCAAATAAATATTCAAGAGATATGAAAGAGTACGAATATCACAAAAAATTGATGTATCAAGATCAAAATGAGTATTATCAAGAAAACAAATGACAACCAATACTGAAAAGGATATGGACAAAGCAGAAATTCTTCTATACTTTTGGTGGGAATGTAAACTGATGCAACCACTATGGAAATTAGCATAGAGATGTTTGAAAATAGAGTTACCATTTGATCCATCTGTACTGATTAACACCATTATTCTTGCAGGATATAGAGTCACCCAGGAAGGAATAGAGAAAATGTGGTATATACATACAATGAAAGGTTTTGTTTTTAGTTGTAAGCGCAAAAGTATAACAATTGGAGAAGAATAAATGGGACCACGTTTGACATGAAAGTAGGAGACCTATGAGGAAGGAGGGAAGAATAAAGTGGGTAAGGAATGATAAATATCCAAAAATTTTCATACATGCATAAATATATGTAGGATGAGAGTAGAACAAGGAACTTTTTGAAGAGAAAGGAGGATTGGTGAGAAAGGGAGAATAAGGATGGGGAGAAGGGAGAATAGTGGGGAGATAAGATTAATCAAATGATGAAACCCACTGTCTTAAACACAGATTAAGGTAATTCATGAAAAAGAAAAAAAATAGATCGTGAAGAAACAATAGAATGATTGGTGGTAGATAGGGCATGTGTTCAAGGGCACAAAATAACCTTTGGAATAAAAAGAAGTTAGAAATGGGAAGAACTTTGTATAAACGTAGATAAAGACAAGAGAAACTATCATGGGGGCATTTTTCTTCTATCATGCAAGAGTTAAAATATTTTCAGTGCAATCAGGTCAGAGCAGTGAGACAAGATAGGGACAACCTTTCAGATTTGGGAAAGGATCACCAGAAGCAATCCAAGAATGACTGACAACATGGATACCTAATGAAGAGGAGGGAAAGAAAACAGGATGGGAATGTGATGGAGAGCTGAGGAAAGCAGCAAGGAGACATGGAGTTCAAATGCCTACAGAAATGTTTACCCTTGCTAAAGGAGTTGAAATTCAAAGTAGTTTGTGTTTGGTGCTGGGGGTTGGTTCAACGGTTAAATGCATTTACCAGGCAAAGAGAGGACCAGCGTTTGACTCTCCAGAACCTGAATAAAAAGTAGATGTGAGTTGTCCTCAATCCCAACAATCATAAGGGGAGATGAGAAGAAGAGACAAAGGGTCTCCTGAGGCTCAGGTGACAACTAGCCTTGCATGCCCAACAAAGTCTAAAACTGTGATCCCCATCTCAAAACCTAGTCACATGACCCCTACACTATTGCATGTGAGTAAATAGACACATATACATTGTGCATCTATTGTAGTTCGAGACACCAGCTCTCAAAGCTACACCCAGGGTTTGAGGAGAAAGTCAGCATTGTAGCAAAACTTATTTACTATCCGAGGGAAACGAAATAAACTCATATGCATGCTGTTCAAGTCATTCTCTTTTGCATTTTGTATATTCTTCTGTTATAGCGTTAATTCTACCTCTACAGCTTCAGTTCTCAATTATAATTCCTAATGCTTCTTACTTCCTTCCAAGCCCTAAATTTCTCTTTCCTCTTCCTCTTTTCTACATAGCTACATACATTTTATAGGTGGCTTTTTACAATAATAAGAAAGTTACTAAGCTACCTTTGAAGGTCATAGCATTATCTGTGAAGAAATGATAAAAAGTCAGAACCATTTACCATGGTAATACAAGGTTTCAAGGTTTTTGGTGTAAGACTGTGACCAGAGGCTGTGGGCACAGTGCCCAGTGAGACAATCTGCAGAGAGATCTGCACAGAGAGTCAGGTCTTGATCAGTCAGACTTTAGAAAGTGAAGAATTGGCATAGTCTCTTAGGTTGCTTTATGTTCATAACCTTGGTTAGACGTCAGTGACTTTGTGCAGATCTGTAAAGTTTTTAACTTAGGATCCATTTACAGAAACATTCAGTCTGGTTTGAACTTGCTCTGATGTAAAAATGAGCTAATTGTGTGCAGTTTGTCTTAGACTGGGGAGAAGTTGTTGTTTTTCGTGTTAGTTTGAGTTACAGGAACAAAGCAAGCTTTTAAGCATCTTATAGTCCTCGTGAGGCAATAGATCTAGTTATGAAGCATATCCTAGTGTATTTTCTATATATCAAAATTATACAGCTTAATAAGAAATCATCCTCTTGACCATCCATGGATATATGTGCCCATAAGGTTGAGGTGCAATCATAAGACTACATATATATACATCACATAAGATTACACATTACGGTGTAAGTATAGTAAAGATACAATAGCTATCTTCGTACATGTGAATTTACAGACAGGCATTTATAGGCATATTTTCATAAACTTTGCCTATGAATTTCCTCCATCAGACTAGTTGATCACATGGGGAGTCAGCCTTATAAACATCAATTGTCGTTTGCTATAATTGTGTCATGGCCCTCAACAGATCATGACATGCATCCACACAAGTGATTGATTTTTCAGTTTTTTTTAAAAAAGGAGTAGCACATTCTGGTGTTCTAAGTGAAACTAAGAAAGCCTCCAGAAAGGAAAAAAATGTAGGAACATTAAGATCTAATAGTTGTGGTAGCACCAATCTACAAATGCAGGTTATGAGAGTCTAAGGCAGAGGAGTGGAAAAATGAGGGCAATGTGGATTACATGCTACCTTGCCTCAAAAATAAAAGCTAAAAAAGAGGATAAAATATGCATTGTTGTAGTTGAATCAGAATTAGAGCATACAAACATAGAATCAGTCAAATACTGTTTCACATGTTTAGCTTCCTCTTCTGAATGTGGATGCTACTTTTGGATTAATTTATCCCTCTTGCCTTTGTTTCCTCATTGGTTAAACACAATAATAAAAAAATAGATAAGTGGTTTAGTCCAATAGTTAATATTAGTACATAATTTATAGAACCCAATGATGCATAAAGTTTTTTTCTAATTATTAGTAATTGTTTGAACTGTAAAAACATTATTTACATTTTATTAGAAAAATAAAATTCATGACGTAACCTTTAAATTAAAATACTGGAGAATGTACTATTTTGGCATGTAGCCAAAGAACTCAATATATTGAGGAGAGTCTTACATTGTCATGTTCATTATGACAAAATTCAGTCACTAGATTATAGAACCAGCCTAAGTGGTTATAAATGAACAAATGGACAAAGAAACCATGGTTCATTTACACAATGAATTTACACAATTCATTTCTACAATAAAAAAATAAGACCCTGTTATTTGTGACAATATGGTTGGAACTGGAGGGCATTTTAAGTAAAGCACAGCACAGAAAGAGACACACTATATACAGGGTATAGTAGAGTCATTTACATGGTTGCTTGTATTTACTCATTTAGCCCCTTTAACCTGATGTGCCTAACCTACTGTCTTTTTACTATAAAAAGGAGATAAGAATGTAATGGTCTGTCCTGTCCCTTTAAGAGACAAGGCCTGCCTACCCCCACCTTCCGCTGAGGCAAGCAGATCTTCTTTCTGCTTCCAGCCTGAGTTCTTTCCTTTCCATCTTTCTCCAGAAGAGGTAGCTTCTGCCTCTCTCTCTTCTCCCCACCTCTCCTCTTCATCCCCTCTCTATGTTTTCTTTTTTCTCTCTCTCTTTATCTGCCTCTCTCTGTTCTTCTTCCTTCTCGTTCTCTTTCCTCTCCATAACCCCCTAAATAAATACCCACTATCTCTGCATGGCATGCCTAATATGTCTCTGTCTCTCACCTGCCACGGCTGTGGCTCCTCGTGCTACTGGCTGCCCGCCGAGATTTCTCACCCACCATGTGGCTCCCTGCCTGAAACCAGCTGCCTTCATGTCCTGCTGTTGTCTCGTAGCACCTTGCCCACTGCTGCCACATGGGAATGACACCATTTTATTTTTACCATGACACTAACATCCTCAACTGGCCTCTTATTTTCCATTATTTGACTAAAGCAAACTTACTTTCCCATTTGCCATTGTGAAAACATCTTTCTCAGTACTTTAAAGAAGAAGTTTGGCAACAAACTGAATAAATTAATCTGTTGTGAATAAAGTTTAACAAGTGAGTTGAATTTTTTCCACCTTTTGTTCCCTAATGTAATCATTTCAACATAAATTTCCAGAAGCCTTCAAAGTCAGTTACATGCCAGATTCCTGATAGACTGAAGCTATTTTTAAGTAGCTGTAGCAAGTTTATTTCCTCTTATATAAAATGAAGCTTAGAGTACAGAAAATGTAATATTTGCATATGAAAATTTTCTTTGAAAAATCAAGGCATCTTAATATTAGCCATTGTCATAACATAAAAATTATAATTATAAAAATGATCTCTTAGAAAGTTTCAAAATAGTAATTTAGTCCTGGATTAATAATTACTGAAAAGGAATAATTTCTTTCTATACCAGACAGGACTGATGCTATGTCCATTTTATTTAAAAGAAAGTATCATCTTTTAACAGAGCTCATAAATTCTCTTCCTGAAGAATTTACCCTTATCTGTAATTCATTGTATATGCTAGTGTCTGTGGTTAGGTATGTGTATGTGAATATAATTGTCTATGCAGGCCAAACACAATTGTCTATGAATCCTGTGTTGAGCCCGGTGTTGGTACTGGGGATCAAAGTTGGGTCCTCTACAAGAGCAGTATATGCTGCTCTTAACCCTTGGGCCACATTTCGAGCCTTAGAGCTCATAAGTTATTAAGAGTTAATTTTTGTAAATGTACTTAATATGCTTTATTTCACCATTATGAGTTCAATTAACATAAATTCAGAAATGATTACAGTGATTATGATGTGCTTGCTTACCATTCATTTCCTAAGAGCTGTGATATATTCAGGATTATATTTGTTATTGACAACATAAAGGTCACAATTAAGGAGAAATCTGTGGCCACATAAATTAATATTTATATACATTTAGCAAGGCCTAACCAGAGACTGGTAATTTATAATTTATTGATCTTCAATACAGTAAATTAATTTTTAAAAATTACTTTAGATAAGTGTTTTTTTGTCTCACTTTTATATGGAGGTAAAAAGTTAATCACAAAAAGATGAGACTAGAACAGAAGTATTACCAGAGCCTAGAAATAGCATGTGGGGGAAGGCTTAAAGCAAGGATGATTAAGACTTACAGGAATGCAGTTGGATAGGAGAAATGACTTCTGATATTCTATAGCACAGTAGGATAAGTATAGTTTACAAGATTTCATTATATATTTTAAAATAACTTTAAGAAAGGATTTTAAATGTTCCACATATAAAGAAATAAGAAGAGATGACAGATGCATCAGTTACATTGAGTACCTGTATTGAAATGTCATTCTTTAGCCTATCTATAAATACATTTATGATGTGCCAACTAAAATGAAAACAGTTTTGAAAAGAAAAACTGAGTTACTTAGAAACATTATTTTTAAGGATGTATTGTATGAACAGTTTGTACATTTTTACCTCCAGTATTGAAGAGAATTCCTATCATTATGCAAAATATATTTATCTACCAATGCCATCCAGAATAAGCCAACAGCACAATAATAACAGGTGTTATAACTACCAAATTAACTTAAATCGCATGTCATAATTTAAAGGTACTTAATATACACATGAAAGTTGTTTTCTGCTACCTTCCTTGATCATTTATAGTATGGAACAGATGTGTCAAAAGTAGAGTTTTTATTTAAAAATATGCACGAAAATTTGAATTTATCAGTTCCAACAGAGTAGAGCTTAGACTGAACTATTTAAGAGCTTTCATTTAATTGAACTCTGACAAACTTAGAAAATTCATTCCTGGAATAAGGCAATTCAAAATCCAATTATTAGATTTGAAATATTCTCTTGGAACATCCACCCTTACTAGAGGAAAAAAACATCTTTAACAATAGATGTATTAAAAACTCAATATGATGGCCTACGAACTAATTTCACAGTATTTTAATGAGTTGGAGCTAAAGAAAGATGAGTGCCAACTTAAGAAATAAGTTTCACTTCTCTGTTGAGGAATACCATTTTCTCCAGTGAGTTCAAAGGGCTCAATCTAAATTTTATGAACTATGTACCAGAGAACTTGGATTAATGCCCAGGAGCAGGGGTCACTGCTGGCACTTGAATTTACAAGGACTGTGTTTGTAGATCTATGGAGAAACATTTTAACAGAAAAAAAAATTATGAAAGGAAAGAAGATTCTGTTTTTGTGATAATGTTTTTCCTAAATTTACTATTTCTACTAGAAAATATATAATCTACACAACTTAAATTGGGGCCTTTATTACTTTATAAAGGCAAATCATACCTACCAAATGAATTGACTAGTTTAAGAGTGGTGAACGACCTAAATTTAAAACTTTGCATCCTTTTTTGTGTGATTTCTGCTGAAGTTGCTTTCTTCTGATGTAATCAGATGTATTTACAACTATTTTACTTGCTGATACTACTCTGGCTATCCAATTTTGATCCCTCTACCCCTCAGAATCCACTATTTTCTGTATATTGATAACATGTTGCAGTCTGCCCAGCCTGTCTTTATTGAAAGTGTTGTTCTTGTTCAAATCTTTCTCATCTTCTGTATTTTAATTTAAGACCTAGCCCTTAAGGCAGTATCCTTGATTATTGCAATCCTAAAAGTCCATTTCTTAAATCATGTAGCACTAAATAAGCCACATGCAAATTGTTCTTTATGTCCATAGAAACTTGCAGTGAGATCACGAGTTTACATGAAAACGATGATCATTTATTGAAAATGCCTCAGACTGAACTACCTGGCCAACTTCAAAGCACTCAGGATAAGAATAACCTTTAAAATGTGGCTCCTGATGCCTGTAAGATGGCCCAGCAAGTAGAGGAATTTGCCACCAAGTTTTATGATCTGAATTCAATTATTCTTACTCAGTGAAAGGGGAGAACAATCCCTCTTAACGTGTCCTCTCACCTCTGCAGTACATGCAAGCCTACACACATACATGAGTACACACACAGAGGGTTTTTTTCTGCTGTTTTTTGTTTGTTTTTTGACTGCTTGGCAAGTGTTCTACCACTGAATTATATCTCAGCCATTAAGCTATATTTCAGACTGTCACAGCTGGGTATGTTCCTGATAGCAGAGATCAGCAGTGCCGCTCAATATCTTACAAAACCTAGAATAGGCCATATACACAACAAAGCAATGACAGTAGCATTATGGTGGAGACAAAAACAACCTAAACAAAACTGTTCAACAAAAAATACTACATGCAGAATGATTGGTTTACATCATATTGGTGAGAAGACAAAACCAAATGTTAATAGCCTGGGTCTACAGATGGAAAACAACAACCAAGTTAAGGGGACATGAAGAAACATTTTAGACAGATAGAGCCATTGCCTGCCTTTATATTTATGGAGAGTAGTGCAATTTATGAAATTGTGCAAAACCACCAAAATTTATAAAGTCATGCAGTTAAAACCAATTTTTAATTTTTAGCACATTAATTGCAATGTACAAAATTGTCAGACAAGAATAACAAAGTGCTGGAAGAGAAGGGAAAGGTAACTTTCCCAAAATATTAACCTTAAATTGGATTGACATTTTCATGTCAGTAACCCAAAATTTAGTAGAACATAACAGCATAGAGCTAGAGCATGTTAGATAGCAAGGATTGAATCAATTGCTTTGTCAGTGATGGGGAACAATCAAAATGCTATACTTTTTTAGGTCTTTCAACATTTTAGAGAAAGTTCTCATTAACAGAAGAGCTAACTCAAGATTATTCTACTGAGTATTCAAGACAGATCATTCCTTATAGCTAGCAGAGTAATCCACACACCAGCAGCTTTGTGAATTTTTTTATAATTTTTGTTACAGAGTTTTCATGACAAATGAAGGCAAATTTTTCCTGAGATCTGAGATGAATTCATTCATTTGGATTGTTGGGAACGCTTATGATATCGAAACAGAAACTCATAGACGTGAGCAAAGGCTCCTTTATCAAATGGTGTTTTAACAAAGAAACAAAGCATTACAATTGATAAACATTAACCAAATGATGCAGAACTTCTTCCTTCTTGAGTTAGATGAGAATTCTTCTTTTACTTGGAGTCTTGTTGAGACAGTTATGTAGGAAATTACCCCTTACCCTGCTATTCTGAAAAGTTATGTTTCCCATCTGTCTTGTTAAGCCTTTGGACAAAAACCATCTTGGAAGTAATAAAAAGCACTGCATTCAGCTGTGTGTAGAGTGTCTTGTGAAAGCAGAGAACTGGAAAGCCAGGTTGCCCTCTTGAGTCCCTGGGGGTAGCAGAGGTCAGTATGAATCCTGGTAACACTAGTAGAGCTATAAAAAAAAGGGGGGGAGAACTTTGAGCTGCAGAAAACTCATTTCTAGGATTTCAACCTCTGAAAGGGAACATTTTTAATGCTGACTTTAAAATGTATTAGATTTACTACCTTCACAAAAGTGAACGTGTTTCACTGTTAACAGCATATCATGTTTGTGTCCTTGAATCCCAGGTCCCATCTCATACTGGTGCAGCTCTAAGGGATTGAACTGGAGACTTTCAAATAATGACTTGAGATGAACCAAAAACCATAGTGTGCAGTCAGGTACCCAAGATCACGGTGAGACTAATAATATATAGTTAATATTTGGAAAACAAATCACTGCATATTTCAGATTTCCAAATTATACAAGTCTTGCTAAGAGGAAGGTATAAAGATTGACTACATTATCATGTACAGTAATATTACTGTGCAATAAATGTTAAACATGGTTAATTCCCCTGTTTGGGGGCCTCATCCCATATCGGATATTTGATACAAGTTGCAACGTTATACAGCAATTGCTCGGCCATCTTTTCACAAGTGACTTATCAGAACCAAGGGATCTGGTAAAGGCTAATCAAAAAGGCAAGGCTTTTTGGTGTTATTGCTTTGAGAATAAAGTGTCCTTCATTGTAGAATTTTTGCTGTAACTAACTCCCTTTCTGTTACATGTTTGGATATTAATTCCCACAGTTCAGAACTATTTAGTAAAAACAGTTTCCCACTGGCCAGTGTTCCTCTCTCCTAGGTAAGTGCAGAGATTTGCTTTCCTGCGATTACCTTTCTCAGCAATCATTTGGTCAATGCATAGGGTTCAGGCAGAGAGCACCCCATCTAAAATATTCAGAGATCTCCAAGGACATAGAATTACTACCGCCCAAAGCTGCTACTCTGGTTTTATACCACTTAAAAGATTCTTGGGATCCTATTTCCTATGGATGTAAACCTTGTTCAACCTAGATGTAGTAGGGAGACCCTGGGACTTTACAGAGGGTGGGGTGCATGGCCCTCTCTTAGGATTGGAGGTTGGGTGGGAGGGTCTGTGTAGGGAGAGGGAGGAAAGTGGGAACTTGGAAAACAAATTTAAATAAATAAATAAATAAGATTCTTAACTCTAAGAGAGGGCAAGGATTGGAGGGGTGGGGTGTGAGTGTATGTGGAGGGAGAGGGAGGAGGGGAGGGAGTGGGAATTTGGATTGGTATTTGTTTTTGGATTGTTTTTTTTTAAGTAATAAAATAAAATAAAAGGAAAGGAAAAAAGATTCTTAACTCCTTATACTCACTTTCATCTCAGTTTACTGATAATTTTAGTTCAGGACTCTCAAGGACAGCAAAAGGGATAATTGACTAAAACCCAGAGAAAGACACACAACACACACAATCAGAACGGCTGACAACATCATAGCCTGGAACTGATAATTTAGAGAGGCCTGGATTACACTTCTTTGCATAGAGCAGTAAGTCTAACTCCAAACCTAGGTCCATAGAAACTGCAGTGTCTGATATATGTGCTATCTGATCAAGAGCCATCAGCTTCCCCTAGATTACCTCACAGCCTCTATGCATACTGGGAGAAAATAAGTGGGATGCTAATTTAAACAATTCACGCCATATTCATAATTTTAATGAAAATAAACCTTTTAGCCCGTTACTAACCTCCTTAAAATGTAGTGTAGCACACTAACCTTCATCTCTAGTATTTCCTGATGATTTCATTCCTTTCTTAACTTTCTCCATTTAGGAGTTCACCTGAGGTATACTAGCCATTCTCATTGATCTCTCATTCTCTCTCTCTCTCTCTCTCTCTCTCTCTCTCTCTCTCTCTCTCTGTGTGTGTGTGTGTGTGTGTGTGTGTGTGTGTGTGTGTATGACTTGGAACATTTGTAACTGGTAGAACGATGTAGAAGAAAGAACAAAAGAGGGCAATGAAGACATGATGAAAATGAGAAAGAAGAGAAGGAAGAAGGAAGAAGAAGAAAGAAATATGGACGGATGATTCCTGTTGTGTGTAGATTTCTTACTCCTCAGATCTTTAGTCCCCCGTTAGCTACTCATGGCATAATTAATTAAACCCTGTGTGGGATTTTTTCTTTTCTTTTTTTTTCATTTATTTTATTTTATTTTTATTTTTCTAAAAAGAAAACAAGCTATCTTTTTTCATTATACATACCAATCCAAATTCCCACTCCCTCCCCTCCTCACACTACCTCCACTTACCTTTTCACCCCACCCACCATCCACTCCACAGAGACCATGATGGGTACACCCACTTAAACAGTCTACCTGAGCTAATGGGAGCTCACCAACTCTAGACGGACTGGGAAGAAATAAAAATAGGTCCATATTAGTCCCTGTGTTGGAATCTTAAAGGCGAAAACTTTTAAAGTTTCCAAAAGATATTGACATTCTTTGGGGAAAAAATAAATCAGCTAACACTGAGTTACTCAGATTAACCTTCAACTTACTTACCCAAGTAGATCTTGAATGTGTCATCCTCCTGTCTCAGCATTTCAAAAAGCAGGGATTGAAGGCTCAGGACAGCAGCACATCTGAACTCCATTCTACTTGAATTGTTATTTTGACATGTTGAATTCCTCCAATCACACCAACTTTATAACAAACAAAGCAAACACAGCCTTGGAGCAATCTCCTTTCCTCTGATTTTATATACCTCCCATGGAAATGGAAGGAAAAGTTTTAGAGAATCGGACATGTCTAAACTAACAAATTTTGTTTTTCATACATATCCTCTGTCCTTTGAGCAAACACTGGTATTAGGAATATCAAGAAACTTAAACCCCCATTTCTATTTGATATATCACTATCCCCTCTATTCAAGTTCCCCTTTCCCCCTTTCACTCTATCCTTTCCTTTCCTTCTCCCTCCTTTTCTCTTCCTTCTTCACCCTTCTCTTATTATCATCTTCATCATTTCCTATATCTTCTTCCCATTTGGGCATTTCTCTCAACCAGGAAATGCCCACAATGTGTATGGAATAGTGTTTGTCTGAATGAATGCTTATTACAAGGTGTTAGACCAGGCAGCCTAGTGCATTGTAACCCTGTTCAAGAACCAGCTCATCCCTTTCTTGTCAGAAAGACTCCAAAGCAATGTTTAGTCAGTTATTCCCATTTATCTTCTCAGTCTCAAATCTGCCCCACAAAAGTATCAACCTCCTCAAGATATTTCTGTGAGAAAAGGCACATAGTTAGGGGTACAAAACCCAAATCTACTGCCAGATGTGAGTGCAGCACCATGGGAGCTCTCAGCTCGGCCTCATCAATCTGCAGATAGAGTGGGTACCTTCTCTCCCTGAATAATCCTATCGTTGCTCTTCTAACCAAAATAAGGCTGCTGCATAAAGCATAATATTTTTAGTGAGAAATTGATCTCTGTACTTGCAAGGGAGAAAATGGCAGACAGTGAACTGGTGGTTCTCAACCTGTGGGTTGCAGCCCCTTTTGGGTTGGAATGATCTTTTCATGGACTTTTATGCTATAATTCATAACAACAGCAAAATTACAGTTATGAAGTAGCAACAAAAATAATTTTATGATTGAGGGTCACCACGACATGAGGAACAGCATTAGGAAGGTTAAAAACCACTTCAGTAAAGTCTGAATCAACTACTCAGAAAGAATGCTGTAAAAGCAAAGTTCAAAAACAAGAACAAATAATGGATTGGAACAAATTATGCTACAGCAATGAAATCACTAGCCATTGGGTTCTCTCTGTGCCTACCAGACTGAATTAGGGAGATTTGATGATGACATATCTAAAATAATTTAACATAATTCACACACAATTAGGAGCCTGAGATTTTTCTTTTCATGTGTTTCACTTTAAATAACTTGCAAGCCTTTCTTGCAATGGTCTCTGCCCCTTCATTCTTTCACCTAATTTTCTATTTAATATTGTTGTTATGTGACTTATTTATTTTGGATTGTGCTAATATGTGCATGGTATATAGGTAAGGCTTTGTGCATATGGAGTCTGTAAATCCCTGGTGAGGGTGTTCAATGTTCAATAAACAATTATTAAGCTGACCTGAATTGAATTGAATTGAACTGAAGGGAAACAATAAAGTAAGTAATCACCAACTCATCATTATTTGGCATTTTGATGTATGTTTGTATTTCTATTTTAATAGAGATCTGCTGGGACATTAGGACTTTTTATAATTTCACACAATGAAGTCACACTGTGAAAAGGTGTTAAAAAAACGTAGGAAGCAACTCAGTATATACTTGTGGTGAGGCCTGAAGAAAGGCATGAAACCCAGATGTAGGAGCTTCTCACAAATACAAGCTGAATAACTCATCAGGGACAAGGAAAATCAATCACAAATCTGTTGTAAAAGACCTTTCCTAACCACTGAGCAAGGGCATGTGAGTATGAGGGGACGAGAGTTTGGAAGGCAGAGAGTTTGGAAGGCAGTGCACACAGTCTCAAAATCCCCCCTCCCTTACGTGCTTTCCTGGAGGATCATGTGCAATTAGGGTAAGAAGGGAGTTCAAATATATTAGGACAATGTTGGCAGGAAAATATGAAAACAAAAAAGAAATGAGAAACCTGTATGGTTTTATGGCCCTTACCAATCACTGAGGAAAGAATTGAAAGATTTGCTTCTGATAAGCTTAAACGCACAGAGTTAACTCTTTCAGTGATCCTCCATCATCTAACTCATACCACAACACAGACACACAAATCCTTCCTAAAAACCCATGCTAGACTAATCTTCTTAAGAAATTGCTTTCAGCAAGTTCACTCTCCTACAAGGCCATGCCTGTAGGATCAAGTCAAAACTAATCAACTGAAATTCCAGGTCTTCTATCAATGGTCTCCACCCAACCTATTCATCCTGTACTCCCACTAATCCCCAGGAAGACCAATGACCACAATTCTGTCACACTCATCTCCCTGGAGTCACATACCACATTCCTGCCTCCATCCCTTCACTCAGTCCTCTTCTCTGCATCTAAAATGTTTTCTTTTCTCCCTCTCAACACATCAAACCTTCCCCAAATCTTTTTCTTTCAATTCTAATCTTAATATACAACTTCTCAACTTAAAAGTAGAAAACAACAGGTAGTTGGAGAGTGGGAAGGGGGGGAGGGACAGGAGAATGGGTAGGGACAGAGACAGAAATAAAAGGAAAGTGGACATGATCAAAGCAATTGTATTCACATGGAAGGAAAGTTCAGGCAAACCCACTACCTTGCCCAATTAATGCTTGTTAATAAAGGCAAATCAAAATAATAGAAATCACTCTTTTCCTTAAAAGATGCCCAGCCTGCCCTATTATCTTCAGAATTTATTCCCTTTCTTGAAATACCTACATCTTGAATATGTATGTTCATGCCAAGTGACTTCTACCAGCACCTTGATTGTCTTCAAGTATGGGAGTTGCTTCCAAAATTCTAGTCTAAGCCAAGGACAGAGATTCATTCTCTTCGCATTAGCTTCGCCAAATACAGTGTTTATGACTCAAACATCTCTTTGAAGATATTTCCTATAGTAATAAGAAATATAAGTGATTATGTGAATATTAATAATCTATGAATAGAAACCTGTTAAGACTTAAAGACAATCTGAAACAAATATGAAAATATGGAAATGAAAGCGTATTTAAACTTTCACTTCTCTTCAGAGTTAGATTTCCACTTTTGAAAATCCAAATCCTTTACTTACTTCAGTTTTCTACATCAAATTCATGTTTGTTCTACTTAAAAAAAAGAAACTGTTCATCATGTTTAGTTTTAAAATCTGTTTTTAGTTTGATGCTGAGGATATATACAATCAACAAACTCAAATGTTCCAACTGAGGGATTGCGATTTAGTGTTTACTAAATACTCATATCTGTAGCTCAGTTACTTAGACTGAGAAGGGGAAGATATAGCCCACCAGGAGACCTGTAGAAAAAAATCTGTTCCTTTTTTAAACTTCCTTTCTTATTTATTCTTGGTGTCTTTCACATCTTGCATCTCCGTCCCATTTATTTCCCTGGCTTTTTGTATCTGCCCTTGCAACTGCCCCAAATAAAATAAAATAAAATTTAAGAGAAAAAAAAAAGAAGAAAAAAATAAAAGAAAGATCAGTCTCGTCATGGACGTTGTAGTATTATACAGTGAGTCACATAGTAAACCCCTTTGTTACATATCTTTACTTGCAAGTGTTTATTACAAAGAGTCTGTTTCAAGGCCTCTGGTTTCTGCTATACTATTGATGCTGGCCCTCACTGAACCTCCTCTTGACCATCCTGTTGTTGCCCTGTGTTGTGGAGATCCTGCAGCCTTGGGTCTGCAGGGCTGGTCCCTTCTCGTGCTTTAGCAAACCACAGATGAGGTGAATTTTGAGATGGACCAATTCCTAAACCTGGTTTTAAGCCTGGGTAGTTACAGGGTTGGTCAGCCTGCCCCCTCTTCCTTGTTCTCACCACCAGGTTGCACAGTCCTAAAATACCCCAGCTAGTTCACCCCGTGCAGCGATGACCAAGGGGCAGGAGCAGTTCTCTAGCTTTCACATCCTCGTGGTTGGTTCTCCCACACCTACACCTTCAGGGTCAGCTCTGCTGTGTTGCCCAGACGCGTTGCAGAGGCCACCCTCCCCAGTGCTGCAGCTGACCACGGGAATGACAGCTTACTGGCTCTTAAGATCTCAGGGCTAGATCTCCCACCAGCTTCAGGCATTGATGGGCGGGGTGGGGTGGGGTGGGGAAAGGCATCTCTCCCCCACCCATGCTGTCACGTGTGACAGATGAGTAATGAAAACAGCTCACTGAAGCTGGAAACTTCAGGGCTGGCTTACTGATAACCCTGCCAACAGGATTGGCTCTTATTTTGCTGCCCAGACAAGGTGCAAGGCCTGCTCTCCTGAGTGTTGCAACTTACGGGGGACAGGGCAGCTCTCCTGCTCTTATGAGCTCAGGGCCAACTCTCTTGACCCAACCACTCACTAGCTGCAGCACTCAAGAAAACGGACTATCCACCTTGCCAAGTAGAGCTGACCCTGTAGACAGGGGTGTAGGTGAGGCCGACCTGAGAGTGTGAGAGGGCCATAGGTGGTACCACCTCATCTGCAGTGTGGTGGTGGGAATGAGCGAAAGATGCTCCACGTCTTACCCCTACTGCCTACCCCTATAGGGCAAGGGAGCTGACCCCTTTACCAACTGCAATACTCGAGAAAGTGAGCCATGCACATACTCTGGGCAACACGGCAGAACTGACAGGGCCCCGGAGAGCAGGCCCTGGAAACGCAAGAGCTTTCACACCCTGGCCCCACACCTCACCTGCCGTATGGCTGCAGGGCCTGAAAAGAGATGGCCTCCTCACACAGGACCCGAAGACAGAGAGCTGGCTCTGAGTTCATAGATGAAGGAGAGCTGGCTCTGACGTCATAGAGGAAGTAGAGCTGGCTCTGTGGTCATAGGGGAGGGAGAGCTGACCCTGCCCCTCACTAGCTGTAATACTGCTTCAGGAGCCTAGGCCCTGTACCTCCCTGGGCAACATAAAAATTCTGATTTTAAGAATTGAGTTTGGATATAAATTCTCTATGGCATCTGCAGGATGCTCTTTGTTTTTTTTTAAGCTGTTTTATATTATTTAAAACTTCCTTCATGGAGGGCTGTAAGAATGGTTTAGTCGTAAAGTAGCGCTGGCTACTTCTTCAGAGGACCTGCCTTTGTTTCCCAGGCACCGACATGTCAGCTCACAACCGACATGATCTCTATCTTCTTCAAGCACTAGGCACACATGTGCTACACCGACATTGATGAAGTCAAAAGGCCAATACACATACAATAAAATTAAAAAAAAAGCCAAAAGCAATTTCTTGTTCCTTTCAGACAGAGTACTGTAAGGAAAAATAAATTAGCATGGCAGGCAAAGATAACAGTGGTATGATTTTCTATTAAAGAATAGGATAAGTATCTAGAAACTCTTTAGATGAAACCCAATATCCCTACCAATGTCAAAACTTGTACTGACCAATTTCTCTCTAGCATCATGCTGCAAAATTGAAATGACCCTAGGAGCAGTAACAAAAGAGTAATTTAGTTTGGATTGATATATTAAATTTTCCTTTTAACTGATGAATAGTTTTCCACTGTAGGAATCTAATTTATAATCAACTGATCAAAAAAATCTCTGATTTTCTCTGTTCGCCTCATCTTCCAAATCTCAAGGAACTCACATTATTTGCAATCATTCAAATCACACATTTAAAAAAATTCATATATCTGTGCCTCTTGCTCTATGCTATTTTCTAAGGAGACTACAGTTAATAAATCTCTTGCTGAGCTTTAGAAAGATTTTACAAGAGATGCCATTGAGTGTTCTCACCACACATAAGTACCCAGATATGAACTGACATACTATGTGTATGTATCGGAACATCACATTATAATCCACAACACGCACAATCTTCACACACCAGCTATAAATAGGATAAAGAAACCTTCCTTTGAGAGCTAAAATAAAAACTGGATAGTTCTATGTACTGGCAAAAAAATGAAGAAAGGATATTAGTTTGGAATGTGTGGCCCTAGGAACCAGTAATGCTAAGAGATCAAGGAAATGATAGTTAAAAACACAAGCATCATGCCCTACTTTTTCATAACATCCTTCAGAATAGGAATGAACGTTACAAGCAGAAAGCCATCTTTTGAGAAAATGTAATGACAGCACACTGAAGTGATAGGCAAAAAAAAAAAAAGAGAGAGAGAGAGAATTTCTTCCTGACGATAGTTTGTGGAACATTAAACATTAACAGTGCAAAGTTGTCCCAAACGCCTTCTCTAGAGTTCTATAAAACATGATGGGTAATGATTTAGAGCCACTAGGGGAAGACTTATTCAAAAAAAACAATCCTGCAGGGAAGTACAGGCTAGATTGTCTACAGAACATTTCCAGCTTTCGGGAAACTACTGTTCTTTGTACAAACCAAGAGTTTTCAAGGAGCTGACAATTAACACTGTGGTTCATTTGTACAGTTCTCTTTGTGCAAGGAAATGTTCATGAGGAGCCCATGACACTAGAAAGAAAACCTCTTCATGTTAGAAAGAAAGTGGGGAGTTCCAGGAAGTGTGCAGAGAAAGAGAACTAAGGAAATTGCCAGATTCTATTTCTACTTATTGATCCTAATGGACACTGCTAAGTGTCAAGTGAGTTCTTTTGAATCCTACCTGCATTTGGACTTTCTTGCTCAGGGCTTATTATGAAAAGTTGACAAACTTTCTTAATAAAAACATTAAAGTCTGGGGCTGGAGAGATGGCTCAGTGGTTAAGAGCATTGCCTGTTTTTCCAAAGGTCATGAGTTCAATTCCCAGCAACTACATGGTGGCTCACAACCATCTGTAACGAGGTCTGCTGCCCTCTTCTGGCCTGCAGACATACACAGACAGAATATTGTATACATAATAAATAAATTAATAAATATTTAAAAAATATTAAAGTCTGTCATATTTATTAAATATTAGTCAAATCTGTTGTCTTAGGTTCTTGGTTCAAGATACAAAACTGTGTTCATCAGTTGGGTGGTGGTGGTGCACACCTTTAATACCAGCACTTGGGACACAGTGGCAGGAGGATCTCTGTGAGTTTGAGGACAGCCCATTCTACAAAACGAGTTCTAGGACAGCTAGTGCTGTTTCACAGAGAAACCCCTTCTCAAAAAATGATCAAACAAACAAAAATCCTGAATTCCTCTGTTCATATACATCAAGGATGAAAGGAAATTAAGATCATGATGCCATGTATTGCGATTACAGCTCATGTATCTTACTTGTTTACAGCTTAAATATCTTACTAGGAAACTAAAAGCACCAAAGACTTACTCAAATTCATTTGTTTAAATAAAGCACCTTATTTGGAGTATTTTTTTAAGAGACAAGCTTTCCCTGAGCAACAGTTCTGGCTGCCCTGGAACTCGCTTTGTAGATTAGGATGGCCTCAAACTCACTGAGATCTGCCTGCCTCTGCATCCCGACTGCTGGGATTAAAGACATGTGCCACCACCACCCAGCTAAAGTACCATAATTTTAAAATGCTAATTGTGATCTGGAGAAATGGATCAATGGTTAAGATCACTGAATGCTCTTTAAGCAAATGAGTTATATTCCTCAGTCATCATTTGTAACTCCAATTCCAGGGAATTTTATACCTCTGTGGGCACCATGTATGAACATGCTACAATCATACATGCAAGTAAAGCACCTATATACATAAAATAAATAGTAATAATTTTTTTAAGTTAATGCTGTTTTTATGGGTATTTACTGGTTAATGCTGTTTTTACATTCTCCTTAATAACATATTTTGTATACAGACTGTATTTTCCATCTAGCATGCATTTCATCCAATGAATGCACATGCTCTCAGAGTCCTCTACCTTTGTAAATAAAAGAAATTTTACTATTAAAATTATAAAATTAAATTTTATTATTAAAGTTCTTATTAAAGAATTTCCTTTAGTTGGAGACATTGAAATTTTCTTTTGTCTCCTGCTGGATGAGTCTATAAAAAATATGATGACTAACAAAGGAATATGTAAGAACAAATAGTGAAGGCTGATTTGGTGGCACCTGCCTTTCAATCCCAGCACTTCGGAGACAGAAGCAGGTAGATCTCTGTAAATTTGAGGCCAGCCTGGTCTGCAGAACTAGTGCCAGGATGAGTTCCAAAGCTACACAGAGACACCCTGCCATGAAAAACCAAAAATAAAAGTTTATAACAGGTATTAAGCCATGAAAAGACATGAATAAAATTTAAATGTACAATCCTAATTGAAAAGAGACAATCTGCAAGGTTTACATATTGTATATTCCCAACTCTTTAGCATTTTACAAAGGATAAAACCATGAGTGGATACTGGATGCTCAAGATGGGAGAAAAATAAGGAAAATTAGGGCTGTTTTATGAGATTAATAGTCAAACTATTTATTCTAAATTACAGTTTCATGGTAGATATAAGTCCATCACAGAATTTTAAAACTAAGAGACTTTGCAACATACCCAGGCTAGGCATGGTGGTACGTGGTAAAAAACCTAATGCTTGGAAGTACAGGTCTTGGAAGACTGAAGCAACAGGATTGTTAAGAGTTTGAAGCAAAGCTGGATTGTAGGTAGACCTGCCATAGGCTGAAGCAGCTTCTTTATTACCTAATGGTAATAAGACATATTCACTGAATACAGAGGGGGATTCCATATCACTGGACTCCACAGAAGGTAGCAGGCCAACCTGTTTCAAATAGGAGCAAAAACAAGATGAGAAAAATGCCTGAAGTGGAGGACCATGTGCATAATTCCAACCCACTGGGAGCAGAAGCAGGATGATGGCTGAGAATTTGATTTGAATTTGGCCTTCATAGCAATTTCTAGGACAGACCAGACTAATAAGGATTAATGTATCATACTACCTTAAGTTTCACACGTATAACATGCTAATACAAGTTAATGGAATAATTACTACTAATCATTAATCATTACTATGGAAGGCTGTTAGGGAGAGGTGAGGGAATACTATGTTCTCCAGTTATTTTCTCAGTGAAAGTAAAATTATAAAACCTGTGATTAACTTAGAAATTGTAAAATCTTCTGAAGTTTATTCAATAAGAAATAGAAAGCCTGAATAGATTCATAGTCAATAAAGAGAGAAAATTGTTAGAAAATTAAGAAAATTCAAGGTTTGTAAACTTCATTGATGATTTAGACAAGGTATTATCAACAGTCCCTCACAATCTCTTCCAAAGCAATAGAAAAAATATTTCCCACCTTAAGTTGTGCAGCCTTAATATCTAAAGTAGCCAACAATATTGACCGGCATCACTTCTTTTGACATCATCAAAAATCAAAACAAAACAAACTCACTCTAATGGTGAAAATGGGAGAGCTGGTGGGCTGACCAACCCTGCAACTACCCAGGCCCAGAACCAGGGCTAAGTGTTGACCCACCTCAATATCCACCCTAACCTGTGATGTGCTGGGGGTGAGGACTTTCCTGTGGACCCAGAGCTATAGGAGCTCCATAACACAAGGCAGTGTTGGAGAAAGCCACCCAGCTTTGTCTCCATCATATATTGCTCGCTTTGGAAGCTGCTTGATTGTCCGTCCTGCCTGCTCAAATAATATTATCTCCCTTCTAATGACTTTGATGGAGTTGAGGATTAGATAGTCATAGTTACTGTCCTCTTATGATCTAACCAAGCCATTTCCTATACAAGTCTTAGACTCCTTAGAATAAAATGCTTACAAAAACATTTAACATATTTTCCTTGCTTAATATTGTTTATGCATTCCAGGCTAATGCATAAACAGATGACTATACTGTTTGATAGACCACAACTCCCTGAAAGGTCACAGTGAACATCCCTCAAAAATTACTTCACCACCTGCTGACTGAGATGAATCTAGCACACAGGATACACCCGAAAATACCCTGGTATACAGTACCCACAATCAGCAGGAAGCAGTTTGGAGAAACTACACCAATATTTCCAAATATTAATTATAAATGTTTGTTTACATTTAAAGGGGGGATATGCTATAGAGATGAATAATTTGCTTTGATATGGATCTTGGTTTATTGATACGAATTTGAGGTCAATTTTGTTATATGTACATGGATTTCTGATCTTGATTAAGGTATTATGTTTGTGTAGCTCATTTAAAAATGTAATGTATAATTAAGAAATATAAGTTAATAGATACTCATCTATAATAGTCAAGCTTATAGTCATGTTAGTTAGATTTTTTAGATGTATAGGGTTATATTTCAGTTAGTTAGGTATTCATAAAATCTTTCAGAGACCTTCAGAATATGGTATTTAAAATGTTTTAATAACTTAGGACTTTTCATACGTGACACATCTGCTCCTTGCAGCACAAGCTACTTCAAGAGGAAGATGAGCATCAAAGAGGCTCCTTATGGAGTTGGTTAGCCATTTGTGCAAGAAACTGCTTTTGCCTGAACTGATTGATAAACTGGACATGCACGACCCACAGGTAAATGACTTCTGAATTTGCCTAAAGGTGAGATGGTCCTTTTGGGTTCCTGCTACATAAAAGAGTCTGCCAGACATTCTGAAGGACACAGAAAAAAATGACTAAAATGTCTGCTGGATACTATGGGCCTGTAGGCTGAAGATGGATGTCCCAATGATACAGAAGAACTTTGGGTGACTATTCAGGCAGTGAGATGTCTCTGTCAATTCTAGAGTTTTGGAAATTGCTTACAATTCACTTCCTGTTTACTTAGGTAATATTATATCCTTCTGGAGTGTTTGATGGAGTTGAAAAATAGATAGATAATTATAGATTTCCTCGGTTATACTAAAAGATAAAGTAAATAGAAATATTGTAACTTTAATTCTTGTTTGATACCTCTTTTGTTATATGTAATTTTGCTATGTTAAAGTAAAAACCTTCCTTTTTATTTAAACAGGAAAGGGAAGGTGATGTGGGAGCCCGCTCTGTGTGCTATTATTACCATTAATAAATAAAGAAACTGCTTTGGAACTATAGCAAGGCAGAACTTAGGCTGAATGCTGGAAGAAAGAAGGGCAGAGTCAGAGAGATACCAACTTCCAGAGTCATACATGCTGAAACTTTGGTGGTAAGCCACTGTCATGTGGCGATATACAGATTAATGGAGATGGGTTAAATTAATATGCAAGAGTTAGCCAATGAGACGCTATAGCTAATGGGCCAAGCAGTGATTTAAATAATACAATTTCTGTGCAATTATTTCAGTCCTTGGTGGAAGGGACAAACATGCAGCCTGCTGCTACAAGGTAGCAATGGCATATCTAGGAATAATTCCAGTGAGGGACCTGTGTTGATAGTGTAGCAGAGACCTGGGACTTCAGATTCAAACCAATGATTCTTTGTGATGAACACCTGCATATAAAAATGTATAGATAAAGGAGTTTACTATGTAACTCACTATGTCACACTGCAGCGTCCATGATAAAATATTCCCTTTCTTCTGTTTTTCTTTTCCTTTTTTATCTTGAATTTTATTTTGGTTTATTTAGCAGGGACAGGTTGCAGGAGCAGAGAGTGGAGTGAAGGGACAGGAGCTGTGTGGGATCCAGATGCATGATGTGAAAAATATAAAGAATGAACAAAAAAGAAAGTTATAAAAATAAACTAGAGGGAAGCAAATCCAACCATAGAATAGGTAATTAATGTAAAGTCTAATGTTTTTTCAGTTTAAGTTCTAATTTTCATAATTTCCATATAAGATAGCAATTGAGCATTATATAATAACCTTGTGTTCTATAATTTGGCTGTAATTCCTTATTAGTTGCAAGAAAGTTTGTTGGTTCTTTCCTATTCTCTACATGAATAGTTATGTCATCGGATCCCCCCAAATATGGGTATCTTTTATTCTTCATAATCTGTACACATTTTATTTTATTGTCTTACTGCATTCATAATGGTGTCCAGCACAGTTTGAAAGATCGGTTTCAAGAGATGGGAAGCATTGTAGGCAAAATGCATTTCTTGGCAAAAACAATCTTGTTTCTGACCATTGAGGATGATACAGTGTCATTGTGGTCCGTATGCATTCCAGCTAGGTAGAGCTATTTATTGCTTTTCTTCCTTGGCAGCTTTCATGGCCCCTTTTAATCCTATGAGAGTCTAAGTTCAGATACAGATCCCTTCCTTGACCTCTCATCAAAGGAGATTCTTTTGGAAGCAGATGGAGATAATTAAAGAAAGTTATTCTGCTCAAAATGTGGAGAACAACTGACCATGGAGTACTAGTCCTCAATTAATATATGTTACAACCCCAGCCTTTCAATTATGACTCAAAGAACATTGTTGGAAGAAGGGACAGAAAAATTGTAAATGCCTTAAGATGAGGACATCTGCCTCAAGATAGTCTCTTCTAAAAATTTTAAGAGAGAAATAAAAAAGACATGAAGTACAAGGGTAAAGAAGTATAGAAGGAGCAGCAGGCTGCATTCCTGCTGCCCGGCCCTTGGCCACCTGGCTAGCTTATGCCCCAAAATAACAACACACAAATTGTATTCATTTAAACACTGCTTGGCCTATTAGCTCTAGTCTCTTACTGGCTAACTCTCATATCTTGCTTTAACCCATATCTAATAATCTGTGTAGCACCACAAGTTGGTGTCTTAGAAGGAAGATACTAATGTATGTCCATCTTGGGCTGGAGCTTCATCACATCTGACCCAGAGAGGAGAGGCATGGCGTCTGCCTCACTTCCTCCCAGCATTCTGTTCTGTCTACTCCATCCACCTAAGGGATGGCTTATCAAATGGGCCAAGGCAGTTTCTTTATTAACCAATGAAAGTAACTCCTCCATCAAGGGGGAAGGGTGGATTATGAAGAACTATGTTGGAGAAATGGGGGTAAACATGGTCAAGATGAATTACATAAAATTCTCAAATTATTAAAAATATTATGAAAAAGGGAAATTGCATATTTGGTTGTAAATGTAATAGTATATTATTTTTCTGGAGACCAGAAGGTCTTGAGTTTGATCTCTCATACCAAAATAGAATTTAGGTTTTCTGTAGTTGTTGTTATAAACTTTGTTGCTTGTTGAGAGTACAGGGTGATAGATTTCTATCAAACCATGGACAGAAAAATATAGATGTAAGCTTCAACAAAATTACAGTAAAGCAAACCAAAATTTAGATTATTAGGGGTTATTTATTTGTGTGTGTAAATGTGTTTGTGTATGTGTGTCTCTGTGTGTGAGTTGACAGGGTGTATGTGCAATGGCTTTGATATCAAAATCAGAGGACAACTTGTGAGAATCTGTTCTCTTCTTCTAGTGCACAGGTTCAGGAGATCAAACTCAAGTCTTTAGGCTTCATGGCATGAGGGCTCACTACTGAGCCATCTCCTTGCCCCATGGTTTTTTATTTTAAATTCTAATCTATCATAGATGTATAGGAAAGCAGTTGAGAATAATCTATTAACCTCATGTTTATATTTTATCAAATATATTTTAGCATCTATTAATATAATCACATGACCTTTCTTCTTGAGCCTGTCAATATGATGGATTGCATTAATTAATTTTCAAATGTTGAGCAGCCCTTACATATTTTAATAAATCTTACATAGTTGTGGGGTATAATTCTTTTTATATGCCATTGGGTCTAATACACACATATTTTACTGAGGAATTTTGCATCTATCATTATGAAAGATAATGTTATAAAAGTTTCCTCTTATTTTATCTTTAGTTTGGTATTCACATAATTCTAGACACAGAAAATGAGTTATGGAGTCTTTTCTCTGATTTTATCATCTGAAGAAAAAATCTGTTCTGAATTTAGTATTACTTTCCTTATTTTTATTTAGGAAACTTCTTTCTCTACTTTCTAAAGTGGAAGTTTGTGTTATTGATTTTAAATCTTGTGATTTTTTTATAGACATAAGTTCAATGCCACAGAATTTCCCCTAGGAATTGCTTTTATTATATTTCAGACATTTGATAAACTGTCTTTTCAATTTTCCTCAAAATAACAGGGTTTATTTATTTGCTTTGGTGGTGAGTGTCAACACAGGACCTCATGCTCAATTAGAACCTCCTCTACCCTGAGCTATACTCTAAGTTTCAAGTATTTCTTAAATTCCCCTTGAGATTTCTTGTTTTACCCATGTCCTATAAAAACTTATACTGTTTAATATCCAGGTTTAGGATATTCCATATATAATTATCTTATGAATTTCATCTATAATCCATTGTCATTTGTGATGGCTATCCTTAATTGTCAACTTGACTATACTTGGAATAAACTACAATTCAGAAATGGACAGCACACCTGTGAGAGATTTTTTGTTAATTTGAAGTGGGTTCATCCATTCCCAGTTTGAACCTTTGAGGTAGGAAGACACATACCTTTGATCCAAATCTTACAATGGGAAGACACAGCCCTTAATTTGGATCTTGATTCATTAAGACACACACCTTTAATCCAAATATTGAGACAGAAAGGCATGATGGGCCACACTTTCTTCTGGAACATATGGAAAGAAAGAAGATTTGCTCTTTGCCTGTTTGCCCTTGCTTTGTTAGAGCATCCTTTCCCTCACTGGCATTGGAGCCTACGTCTTCAGGATTCCAACACATACTGAAGATCAGTTGAGACACCCATCCTTGTGGAACGGAGAAACTACTGTGTTCTTTGACTTTCTGTTCATAGCTAGCCATTATTGGATTAGCTGGGCTGCAGCCTATAAATTATTCCAATAAATCCCCTTGTTGAGAGTACAAGTTGAGGTGGTGATTCATTCCATAAGTTCTGTAACTCTAGAGAATCCTTACTAATAATACATCATCTTAAACCAAACGTATGGGATTGATAGTCTTTTACAATTATTTTTTGATGAGGCTTCAAATACTTTTTTATTTAGGGGGACACTCATTGTGATCTTGAGAACATGCCATCTGCTACTGCAAGATACAATATTTTGTAAATATCACTTAGATCCAGTTTACCTATGTCCTTCACTGATTTTCTAGTAGCTGAATTTATCAACTGCTGATAAAAGGGTGGTAATATCTGAGGTATAATGGAGCCCTTCTCTCTGTTTTTTGCTATATGATGCTTTACCTGTCCTGTTAACAAATCATTGCTCGGCATATATCCATTCAAGACTATTAAGTGTTCTTGGACAGTTAATTCTGTTTTTAACACTTTTATTTAGTCCCTGGATCTTTTCTTGCTTTTAAGTGTGGATATAATATATAATAGCAACCCAATTCCTCTAGCTTTCTTTTTATTATATAAACTGGACTTATTGGTCTTTACCTCTTGACTTTTTGTATGAGTCTATCATTGAAGTTCCTTACCGTCAACACATATCTCATCAGCCTTGTCCTATTCTTCCAAGTTTATCCCAAGTACAACTTAGACTGAGAGATCTCATTTGATTTCCTGACTCTCACATACAGCACAGCGGACATAAGCACATACTGTATACTCATGACAAGGCAAATTGAAACCACTGGAATAGAGCTACAGGATAGCCTGAATTTTGTATATTATATTATACATCAGTATTAGTGCATACAAATGAAAAAACAAAATAATTTATAAGACGATAAGAGAATATAAACAAAGAAAAATTCAAATTAAGCCTCTTAGATAAGGTAATTCTGTTTGGGTAAGCCACAAAGACATAGCTAATATTCTACATTCTAAGTCAGTGTATCCATCAAAGTGAATGACATCAGTGTCACTTATATTTATATATGCTGTTGTTGGGAAGTGGGTGATCTTCAGTACTTCACCTTTTACAACACCCCCATATAACGGCTAAAGCTAGGACACACTACAGAAAAACTCATTGCCATATAGTTTTACAATAGTATGGGCTTTCAAGGTGTAATTTTTTTTCACCATCAGAACTGAATTGCTAGGGTATCTGACAAGCTAAGGAAAACAAAGCATTAAGTTTGGTAGATCAGAACATCCCCTGGGTGATGTTTATTCACTTCATTTGTCTGTTGACTGGTCACATTTTCTTTCTTCCTTGAATTGTGCACAAGAAACTATGTTATATGGAAAAAGATTCACCAGACCTTCAATTAACCCAGCTGCCACACACATGTGGCCATCTCTATAAATGTTGCAGTTCACTGGTAATTACTTTTCTGATAATAATACAATCTTCAAACCTCTTTTGGTTGTGACAGTCCCTTACTTCCTCCATCCAAACTTAGGTTCATTTCTGGCTAGCTCTTTTAACTTAACCTGTTTTTCTTCATCTACGTTTTGCCTCAGGACTTTTTACTTCTTTTACTTTCTGTATGTCTTACTTTCATTGATTCTCATGTCTGGCTAGCTGGCAGCTACCTGGCTTCTTGCCCCAGGTACGCCCCTTTCTTTCTCCTTCATTCTCTACTCCTTTTACCCTCTCATTGTTTTCCTATTTATTTTCTCTGCCCAGAAGCCTTGCCTATCCCTCTTTTGCCTAGCCATTGGCCATTCAGCTTTTTATTAGATCAATCATGCTCCTTAAGCAGGCAAGTTGAAACAGATATAAAACATGTTTATATAATTAAGCTTACATCCTTACATCATTAAACAAATGCAGCATAAACAAATGTAACACACCTTTACAAAGTTAAAATGATATTTCACAACAGTTGCTTTTCCAGAAGACCTGAATTTGATTCTCATAAAATATACTTGGTGACTCACAACTACTTGTAACTATAGCTTCAGGGAATTCGACATTTCACTTCTGGCCTCTGAAGGCACTACACCTACATACACAAATCTATACACATATAATACATATACTCATAATTCAATAACTGAAAATTAGAACAAGTAAATACTGTGGAAATTAGGAATGGGAGCCATAAGGAGAATTTTGAAGATCAAGTCATGAATTTTGAATTGGCTGTATGATTTATTGGTATAGGAGGTCCTTCTGTTTATGTATTGCTTTCAATTGGTTGAATAAAGAAACTGCCTTGGCCTTTTGATAGGACAGCAATTAGGTAGGCAGAGTAGACAGAACTGAATTCTAGGAGGAAGAAGAGCAGAGTCAGGCAGATGCCATGGTTCTCCTGTCAGAGAGGGATGCTGGTTAGACTCATGCCAGTAACCCACAGTCAAGTGGCGATATACATTAATGGAGATTTGTTGAGCTACTATGTGAGAGTTATCAAATAAGAGGCTAGAAATAATGGGCCAGGCAGTAATCTAATTAATACAATTTCTGTGTGATTATTTCGAGTGTAAGCTAGTTGAGTGGCTGGGACAAACAAGGGGCCCCATTTCCTACTACAATTTATGAACTTTCTAAAAACTTTACTATGAGAATATGATGCCCAATAAAAGTGATATAACTTTCCTCTATGTAATATGGGCTAGATGGCATCAAAATGGGAAGCAGAGAGACCACTTAGTTATTACAATTCTTATAGTAATGCCCACAGACAAATAGTATCCATTGAAAAGTTACATAAAGAATTAAACACTTAACAGCTAATAACAGCTATTATTCACTTATGAGTGAGTACATACCACGTTCATCTTTGTGGGTCTGGGTTAACTCTTTCAGGATTTTTTTTCTAGTTCCATATACTTTCCTGAAAATTTCATGATGTCTTTTTTTAACAGTTGGGTTGTACTCTGTTGAGTAAATGTAGCTTTTAAGTAAATGATAATCATGTAATCATGTTACAATCCACAGGCCCAGAAATGCTGAGTAACAAGTTGAACTCTAAGGTGGACTAGTGGGGAGAAGAAATACAATAATTTTTGCAGATTGGGAATGGGAAAATGAGAAATCAGGTGGTTGAGAGTTGGAGGGAGAAAGTATAAGGAGAGACAAGTGGAACTGAAGGGAATTTGGAAATAATGTGGAAACCCAGTGCAACAGAAACTCCCAGAATTTATTGATGGTGACAGTAGCAAAGACTCCTAGTAATGGAAGATATGGCTCCTAAAAAGCCTTCTTCTGTACCCAGGCTAGGTTTCCAATAGTGGGAAAAGGACACAGTCACAAAATCTTCAACCTACAATCTATCCTGCCTGTAAGATCTGATGGGGCAATGGAAACACAGAACTTGTAAGAGTGACCAACCAATGACTAATCTGATTTGAGGACCATGTCATGTGAGGGAGCCCATGACTGACATTGCCTGGATGACCAGGAACTGGAGACTGGATATCCCAGAGACCTGGATAGAAAAAAAATCAATAAAATGATTCCTGATGATAGTCTGTTTTCATAGATCAATGCTTAGCCCACTCATCATCAGAGAGGGTTCCTCCAACAGCTGATGGGAGCAGATGCAGAGACCCAGAGCCAAACATTAGGCAGAGAGAGAGACTTCAAATTAGAGATCTCCATTGGGTCTCTCTCTTTGGAGCTTTGTGAACTCTGCAGAAGAGGGAGAGGAAGAATTGTAATAGGAAGAGGTGTGTCAAGGACATCATGAGAACACAGCCCACAGAATCAACTATCTATGGCTTATAGGGAATCACAGAGACTGAAGGAATAATCGTGGACCCTATATGGATCAGAGCTTGGCCCTCTGCATATATGTTATGGTTATGTAGCTTGGAGTATGTGTGGGACTCCTGAGAGTGGGAGTGGTGGTGTCTCTGACTCTCTTCCCTGCTCTTGGTACCCTTTCATTCCTACTGGGCTGCCCCACTTAGCTTTGGTATGAGGGTTTATGCCTAGTCTTATTGTATCTTGTTATTCTGTGTTCAGTTAATATCCCTTGGTGGCCTGCTTTTTTGTGAAAGGGAAGCAGAGAAGTATATCTGGGGGAGATAGGGAGTAGGATGAGTGGGGGGAGGGAAACTTCAAGAAGGATATGCTATAGGAAAGAAGAATAAATTTAAAAAATGAATAGACAATTATTACTATATGCTGCCCATGCCTGTATTCTGAGCATTTAAGATACAGAGGCCAGAGGATCAAGCATTCATATTTACCTGTAGGTACATAGAGAGTTCAATACTAGCTTTCTAGAGGGTTGAAAGGATGATTCAGTGTATAACAGATCTGGTTGCTCTTGCAGAGGATCCAGGTTCAGTTTCGACCACCCATAATGTGTAATTCCAACTCCAGGGAATCTGGCACTTTCTTCTGGCCACTGCAGGCAATAGGTATGCACTTGGTATACATACATCTTTGCAAGCAAACCCTTATACACATAAAATAAATAAATCTTAAATTTAAAATATTTAGGATGCTAAAATTATGGATAGCAATGTGTCATTTGACACTGACTACTGATTATTGGGGAACACTGGTGAAATTACTCACCTCAAATGGATAATAACGTTAGAGAAGAGATGAAAGAACCAGGAGCATAGCTCAGTGATAGAGAACTTTGCCTGGAGGACTTAATCCCCCAGAACCTGTAAAAAACAGAGATGGATATAAAAGTGAGAAAAAATATTTTTAAAGATGCCTATCTACTCTCTTTTTGAACTACCACTAAATATGTCAGAGACTTAATGTACTAGCAAGGGTCAAGAAAATGACCAATGCAAATTTTTTGATAACTGAACAAAATATCCCCGTGTCACTTTCAGCTTTTCTTTGTCTGCAGCTCCTGACTATGAAACAATGATGTAGGAATCTAATTGCTCACAAAGGGACTTGCAAGGAAAGGAAAGTTGCAACTTCAACCAGTGTTATTCAACAAAATATAGTCTGACATAAGATAATAATTTGATTTAAGATTTTTGAACTGTGTGCTAGTACAAAAGATATGCATTCAGGATAAGCTGTACTTCAAGTCTGAGTTGGATCTTTTCCCAAGCTAGAGATATGCAGTCTAGTACTCTCCTGTTATGCCAGATGATGTCAGTAGGCCCCAGCTTCCAGTCCCTAATGGGAAACAACTGATGCTCTTCAGGAGACAAGCTTCTTAATATTTAATATATTCGATGTAGGCAATAAATTATTTTGAGAGGGGGTCTTGCTGTGGGAGCTATTATTTATGGATAATTTACATTTGTATAGTTTTTGTATATTGATACAAGTTCAAATTATATTTGTTACTTTTGTTTACATTATTTGTACATATATACAGTTATTTTTGTCAGATTGTATATATGCATGTTTCTACCTCAGTTTAGGACATTTCGTATATTAATACAACTTGTAGGTTATATTTTCATATTGCATTATATATTACTCCTACCTCTGATCAAGATACTTACAGATTGTTTACATTTTGAGGTCATTGTCCTCATTTGTTGCACATTTATTTACAGATTTTTAATATTCTTACATGAAGTTTTACTCTTTAAGTTATACAGGTATTAATTATTATAGGTCAATAGTTGATCATGTTTGTTGTACATACAGTCAGATCAAGAAGGTTCCTTAGATACATAGGGATTGTATTCTGTCTAGATAGGTATTCTTCAACCACTTTGGAGATCTGTGGAACATGGCATTTAAATAATTTGGGGTTCTGTTGACACGAGACATGATTGTTTCTGACAGCACCAATTTATTCCCGAGAGAATGTTGAGCACCGAAGACACTCCACTTGTTTTCTTCTTGACAAAACTGGCCTTTGGTCAACGGGCTGACAATGCCTGAACCACTGACAAGTTACATAGTATCCAGAAATGGATAAGCAGGACTGTCAAATTTTGCCAAGACAGGGTAAACGGTTTTGAAAAATTTCCTGCCTCTAAAAATGGTCTGTCCCAAGAGTGGTATTGCTGGGTCCAGGGGTAGGCCCTATCATACAGCAAAAGTATATGCTCAACTATGTTCATAGCAGCATTGTTTTTAATAACCAGAACCTGGAAACAACCTAGATGTCCTTCAATGGAAGAATGGATGAAGAAAGTATGGAATATATACATATTAGAGTACTACTCAGCAGTAAAAAACAAAAACTTCTTGAATTTTGCATACAAATGGATGGAAATAGAAAACACTATCCTGAGTGAGGTAAGCCAGACCCAAAAAGAGGAGCATGGGATGTACTCACTCATATTTGGTTTCTAGCCATAAATAAAGGACATTGAGCCTATAATTTGCCATCCTAGAGAAGCTAAATAAGAAAGTAAACCCAAAGAAAAACATATAGGCACCCTCCTGAATAATAACCTTCATCAGGCGATGAAAGGAGACAGAGACAGAGACCCACATTGGAGCACCTGACTGAAATCTCAAGGCCCAAATCAGGAGCAGAAGGAGAGGGAGCACGAGCAAGGAACTCAGGACCACGAGGGGTGCACCCACACACTGAGACAATGGGGATGTTCTATTGGGAACTTACCAAGGCCTGCTGGCCTGGGTCTGAAAAAGCATGGGATAAAACTGGACTTGCTGAACATAATGGACAATGAGGACTACTGAGAACTCAAGAACAATAGCAATGGGTTTTTGATCCTACTGCATGTACTGGCTTTGTGGGAGCATAGGCAGTTTGGATGCTCACCTTACTAGACCTGGATGGAGGTGGGTGGCCCTTGGACTTCCCACAGGTCAGGGAACCCTGATTGCTATTTGGGCTGATGAGGGAGGGGGACTTGATCAGGGGAGGGGGAGGGAAATGGGAGGCGGTGGCGGGAAGGAGGCAGAAATCTTTAATAAATAAATAAATTTAAAAAAAAAAAACAAAAAAAATGGTCTGTCAGTTACACTAGGCCTTAGCCCAAGTTGGCTGCTTTCAACATTGCAAAATGAGACTTTGGGTGATTGCTCAGGTATCTAATTGTCTCTATCATATATTGCTCACTTTGGAAGCTACTTAATTGTACTTCTTGCCTGCTCAAGTAATATCATCTCTCTTCTCAGGCTTCCAATGGGGTTGAAGATTAAAGAGTCATAGTTACTGTACTCTTATGATCTAGCCAAGCCATTTCCTATACAAGACTTAGACTCCATAGGATAGAATGTTTATTAAAACATTTAGCATATGTCCCTTGCTCAATATTGTTTATGCTTGTTTTAATTCTAATTATACTTTATATCTGTTTCTAGTGTATATAGTTTTGTATTGCTTTTAGAACTCTCTTATTTAAACAAAAAGGTGGGGGTGCTATGGGAGGATATTCTGCTCCTTCAGTCAATAGCCTTTAAGATACCAGCCCACTTGAGCAATGTCTCTTATAGTTTTAAGAGCAGTGGGAATGGTGTGCCCACTCTCTTGCTTCCAGCTCTTGTTCCGGCTGCTGGACTCTGTTCCTGCTTGCGATCAGAGAACTGTTGTTTAGGATAGTCATCTGTAAGTTTCCCCCTTAAATAAATAACCCTTTTATTATCCTAATTCTGAACTGGTGTGGGATTGTTTGATGGCATCAGGGTCTAGCTATATAGTTCAGACAGCCCTGGAGTTCTTGTGCCAAGTTAGCCACAAATGTATAATTCCCTTATCTATAGCAAGTCTTTTTCTGTCCCACCAGCTGGCTTCCAAACAACACAGAGACTTCTTATTAATTATGAAAGCTTGGCCGATAACTTATGCTTGTTTGTAACTAGTTCTTATTTATTTATTTTTTATTAATTTTATTGAGCTATACATTTTTCTTTACTCCCTTCCCTTCCTCTCCCCATCCCTTCTACCCTCTCCCATGGTTCCTATGCTCCCAACTTACTCAGGAGATCTTGTCTTTTTCTACTTCCCATGTAGATTAGATCCACGTATATGTCTCTTGGGCTCCTCATTGTTGTCTAGATTCTATGGGATTGTGAATTGCAGGCTGGTTTTCTGCGCCTTATGTCTAAAAGTCACTTATTGTTGTAAGGAGGCTGCTTGTTCATCCCAGCCACCTAGAACCAAAATAGCCACACAGAAATTATATTAGTAAAACACTCTTGGTCCATTAGTTCTAGTTTCTTATTGGCTAACTCTTATATTAATTTAATCCATTTCTATTAATCTGTGTATCACCATGTGGCAAAGATTCGGGGTGTCTGACTCTGGCAGCTCTATGGCATCTCTCTCTGCACCTTCCTTCTCCCAGCATTCAGTTCCATCTTCCCCACCTACCTAAGTTCTGCCCTATCAACAGGCCAAGGCAGTTTCTTAATTCATTAATAGTAATCACAGAACACAGGGTGTATTCCCACATTACCTCCCACATTACAGAAAAGTTTAAATAAAAAGGAAGCTTTGAACTTGAACATAGTAAAATTACATATAACAAAAGAGGTAACAAGAAAGAATTAAAGTTACAATATGTCTACTTATCTTTAATTATAACTAAGGAAAAATATAACTATAACTATTCTTCAACTCCATCAAAGACTCCAGAAGGATATTATATTACCTAAGTAAACAGGAAGTGCATTGTAAGCTACTTCCAAAACTCTAGAATTGACAAAGACATCTTGCTGCCTGGACAGTCACCGAACATTCTTCTGTACCATTGGGGCATCCATCTTCAGCCCACAGGCCCATATCCAGCAGACTTTTCCATGAAGCAGGAAATTTCAAAGACAATTCCGTCACTTTCTTCTGTATCCTGCAAAATGTCTCTCAGACTCTTTCATGAAGCAGGAACTGCAAAAAACTCATCTCACCTTTAGGCAAGTTCAGCAGTTATTTCTCTGTGGGTCCTGCATATTCAGTGAAGCAGTCCAGGCAAGAGCAGTTTCTTGCACAAATGGCTAACCAACTCCATTAGGAGCCTTTTTGATGCCCATCTTTCTCTTGAAGTAGCTAATGCTGCCAGGAGCAGATGTATCTCATTGTCACTAAAAGTCCTAAGTTCTTAAATATTTTAAATGACATATTCTGTAGTCCTTAAAAGGTTTGAAGAATGCCTATCCATCTGAAACTTATCTCTATACATATAGAAAATCTAACTAATATGACAACAAGCTTCACTATTATAAATGAGTATCTATTAATCTGTATTTCTTAATTATACATTACATTTTTAAATGAGCTACACAATCACAATACCTGAATCAAGAGTATATATATATATATATATATATATATATATATATATGCATGTATACATATATATAACAAAATTGACCTTAAATTCATATCAATAAACCAGATCCATACCAAAGCAAATTATACATCTCCATAGCAACTTATGAGTGAGTACATATGATATCTGTCTTTTGGTGTCTGCGTTACCTCACTCAATATGATGTTTTCTAGATCCATCCATTTGCCTGCAAATCTCAAAATATCATTTTTTTTTCTGTGTATTACTCCATTGTGTAAATGTACCACATTTTCCTTATCCATTCTTCAGTCGAGGGGCATTTCGGTTATTTCCAGCTTACAAAATATAGACTTTCACATGTACTTGTTTTTATTGAACAATTTTCTCAGTTTTGTTAAAGTGTAAAGCATATCACCAAGACAATTTAAATATTCACAGCAATAGACTGTCTGAGCTCATTAGTCTTTATATTGCCAATAATAAATGAGAAATACATGTATTTTAGTTTTTGAGACAGGGTCTCACTGTGTAGCTTTGACTGGCCTGGAATTTATTAATGAACTTTTTAATTTAGGTTCCAGAGGCACTTTATATTGCTTTACCACTCTTGTTTTGTGAGTATTGCTCCCAAATATCATTTGTCTGTCTCTCTATCTGCCTGTTTGTTTGAAAATACCTAATGCTGCTATGCCAGTAAACGACCACCAGATGGCAGTTGCAAGCCATGAGCCCCAGGATATTAGCAAAAAGGCGTATCTGAAACAAGTTGGATTAACATGAGAAATTCTTTTTTTTTCTTGTTGTTCCTATCAAAAACATATTATAAATTTAAATAATAACTCAACGTGAAAATACTTTATAACATTGGAGCACTGGACTGAGCTCTCAAGGTCCAAATGAGGAGCAGAAGGAGGGAGAACATGAGCAAGGAAGTCAAGACCCCCAGGCAACCCACTGAGAAGGTGGGGCTGATCTAATGGGAGCTCACCACGGCCAGCTGGACTGAGACTGAAAAAAGCATGTGATCAAACCGGACTCTCTGAATGTGACTGACAATGAGAGCTGACTGTCTCAAAACAAACAAGCAAACAAAAAAAGAAAAAAAAAACGGAACCAAACAACAACAAGAAAAAAGGAAGGAAGGAAGGAAGGGAGGGAGGGAGGGAAGGAGGGAGGGAGGGTGGAAGGAAGGAGAAAAGAAGGAGAAGAGGAGGAAGAGGAGCAGGAGGAGATGGAGGAGGAGGAGGAGGAGGAGGAGGAGGAGGAGGAGGAGGAGGAGGAGGAGGAGTAGAAAAGCAACAACAACAAAATGGGACAGTCAGAAATTGCTCAGTGCTCTCTGGTCAAGAGCATGTACTGTTGTTGCAGAGGACCAGAGTTCAGTTTGCAGCATCACTGTGGTTGTTTTACAATCATCTGTAAATCCAGTTTCAGGGGCCTGCAAAATCAGACACTGATACATAAAGACACAGAATTAAAATAATAAAAAATAAGCTCTTTTTAAAAAGAAGGAACAAATTGTGGTGGCTCACAACTATAATCCTCGCACTGGTGTGACAGAAGCCGGGAAAATGCCTTAAGTTTAGCCATCTCAGTCTACATCATAAATTTAAAGCAATCAAAGACACATAGTGAACCTTATTTCAAAAACAGTATTTAATGAGCAAAATACTTGACCTTCCCAAAGAATATGCACAAACAGCTGATAAGCACACAGAAAAAAAATGTTCACAATCATTAGACATGGAGAAATGAAAATCACAGTCATAATTTCTTCAAATCCTTTGGGACAGATATAATATTTAAAATGTAAAATATGTGTTGTTAAGGATAAGAAAAACTAGAAACCTTGCACATTTATGGTAACAGTGCAAAATACTGCAGCTGCTGATTCCTCAGGAAGTTAAATATAGAATCAGCACATGAATCTTCAACTTTGAGATTTATAGAAAATATTGAATCACATAAATAATTATACATGTGCATTCATTGCATCCTTATTCAAAAATAAGCTAAAGATAGTGGAACCCAGGCTTCCATCAGCAGATATATGGATAAATAAAATGTTCAGTATACGTAGAATAAAATAATATTGAACGTAAAAAGGAATGTAAGTCTAATACATGTTGTATCATGCACGAGTCATGAGGACACTCTACTGAATAAAGTAAACATGGCTAACAAATGCACTGACACTGTCCAATTCCACCTATACAAGCCATTCAGATTAGTTAAATTTCCAAAAAACAGCACCGTCATAGCTCCCGCATCTGGTTTTCCAAATTGTTATGTGACTTGGGGTTTATTCTTAAAAGAAAAGAAAAAGAATTGGCTGTGTGTGGTGTTACACTCTTAACCCCAGCCCTCAGGAAGCAGAGATAGGGAAATCTCTATGAGTTTGAGGCCAGCCTGGACTACACAAGTGTGTCGCAGACCAGCCAGGGCTACTGAGAGGAATTGTTTCTAAAAATAATATAAATTGAAAAAATAAAAAAAGTTGCTTAGGTTTTTATTTGGATCAACCCATACTATTAGTTGAAGTTAAATGTCAACAGAATTGCCAAATACACTCATATCGAAGCTGCATTTACAATTAAAAAGCAAACATAAAAATTAGTGCCCAGGGCTATTTGCTGAGATTGGAAGTTTAAACAGAAACTGCCTCAGTTTAAAAGGATAGCATGTTATGGCAAAGACGGGGCATACTTGATGCGGGGGGAACACAGCTGTACCTGAGAGTTTTAGAAACCTCTTAATTCAGAATGTGTAGTAGTTGATAGCATTGTTTAAGTTTCAGTCCTTAGCAAACCATTTCTTTTCACCAGTGAAAGCCACGGGACGACTTGATGACTTATTTTTTTGTTCAGCACTGGGAGCACAGAACCTCCTGCTTGTGACTCAGCCGAGTTTTAGCCCTAGCCTAAAACGTACTAGTTTAAAATAATTAGCTATTAAATAAAAACAGGGTGGGCCATTACTTGGGGCTGGGATCCTGCACTGAACCTCAACAAATGGGACTAAAATGCAAAATGAAGTCATTCATGTTGAGATTCCATGGCACGAAACCAACACTAATTTGTTAGTCTGGTTAGTCTAGTTAGATTGTGAAATCAAGACTAGGATGACAGTGAAGCTCCAAATGAGCCATTTTCCGTCACTATGATGACATTTCATGAGCTTTCATCTGAGGGAATATGATATTAACCTGTCAGTTACTTTTTTATTGTTCTGTCTCACTTTCTCAACTTTACAAAAAAAGGAACTCTGAAATGACCTAATGTAATTATGTTTTGTTTCTTCTTCATTCAGTTCTTCTCTGAACATAAAACCAACTCTGCTTTGCCCATGGGGATATTTATTCTATTTTATATAAGAAAATGTCATTTAATTCTTCAATTACAAAATGGAGCTAACTGTAACCTTTAAATTAATTTATTATAATTTTTACTTATAACAAAGTAGTTTATATTTTCAACACATTTATAGGAAATGCCAGTTACTCATCACAAAAGAATCTTACATATCTCTTTATGAAAATTTCCAGAGCTCAGCCAAGGCAACATAAAGCATAAAGTAAATGTCTTCTGTAGATATAAAGAATAAAACTGGAATCCAGAGTACACCATGGCTGCTCTCAGTATTGCCATCAATGAACAAGCAAAGGAACTAGGAACGGATAGGGAACACAATGATAAGGAAATTTCCCAGAGTGTCTGAAACAAACTAAGAAGAGATAGGTTGTTTGGAGAAAAATCATTCTTTGAGTGTCCAAAGAATTAATCTCACATTGTTTTTGTCTCCTTTCCTCCGGGACTTAGTCCTCATTCTTCTCTTGGGACCTAAGTTGTCCCAGAGCTAATAAATATTTGCTGAATAGATGCATGTTCAACCATCCTCCTGGAGACCCTCTCTGGCACTCCCTTAACATAGTTCATTTTTCCCAGCATCCTCCTAAACCAGGTCAAGACTTGTTCTTCCCCGCAACTTGTTCTCACATAGAAAATCTCATGGTAAATGAATCCAATAAAGATGTCAATGATTGGTCATGTTTAATGCATCAGGCCTACCAGATTACACAATTAAATGTCCTGAATCATTCCTTCCCTCAGTTTGTGAACAACAACAGCAATAAGAGATTACCTTATCTGTAAAATGCTCCATTTAGAAAACACATAGCTAACACATACAAAAAAACAAACTAAAGAACCAAAGTGTAGTGCTGCCTTTCTGGATTAATTATGCAGAACTCTAACCAGTGATGTGACACTGTTTACCAGGTACACTTGAACTAAGGAAAAGACAGAAAGTTGTATCTTTGCTGTAGGTGTCAGAAGAAGTGGTTTCACAGTGCTAAAAAGGTAAATGAGGCAGTGTCTTTGATGAACTGTCACAGCAAAGCCATAGCCATCGTCCTTGTACTCCTAAATCTCCACGAGGATTCAACTGTCCTAGGGCTGAGGACACAATCTGGATAGACCAGAATAAAGACCAGTTCTGCCAGTTCTTCTTCACAACTGATCTCCCTCATTGCCCTATAAATACATTAGATTGATTTTTAAAAATTGATGGTTTGTTCATTAATTCCACATCTAATATTAATATGGCAAGTTCAACAACAATATAAAAATGATTTCCTTAGGTTGCAGCTATGAAGTCATGATTTAGTAATAGAATGTTTCAAAAGATGCCCTAAAGTACTCAATTAGGATCAAAACAGGGTAGATTTTTTTCAAAAGGCACACAAAAATTTTTAAACTTTTCTTTGTCATTCTCAATTAAAAATGCATAAAAGGAAAAGCTGCATGCATTCCTCAATACATGGAAGTCTGAAATCATTCTAATTTTCTTTTTCAAATAGCTTCAATTCCTATCCTGCCTAAGTTAAATATATTGTCTATACTACTTTTATATTTCCTACAATGACACTGGATATGGTGCCTTTCATTAGAAGATGAAGTTTGGCACATACTTTTCTATCTACTCATTTGTTCTGGAAGAGATCCCAGTACTTCAAAGAAATTTCTGGTATGAAATAAGACTTTCCTAACCTTCAAATCTTTCAAAAAGTTTATAATTTTTTGGTTTTTTTCTCTCTTTTTGGTCACCTTAATTCTTTGTCTGCCATCCAATTACATCCAGAGGTTCTCCCCCACCCCCCAACACCATCTTGTGTTTGAGGATAGCTTCACATAGGCACACACTTCCATTGGTTCCAGGCACTGGGCATGGGGAGATGTTGCAGTTTGTAACTCATTTTTTTGCATGGCAATATTGCTTTTGTCTGTGTGAGAATAAACAGGAAAGCCACGTTTCTTCATAATCTGGTCTTGTGAAAAGTTTATAATCTTATATTTGAACCCAGCAGAGCTAGAAGACATTTTTTTTCACTACAAGATTGGTTGAAAGCAATCACCAGTTTGTATTAGATGAAGATAAGATACTGGCCATAAGACAGGAAATACTGTTGGGATAGATTTTCCCATAAGAGCAACACAAAATGAGATAAAAAATAATCATCTTGCCCTAATGTTTTCCTTTAAAAAGAGACACTTTCAAGAAAATGTGTAATTTTAATTCTCATAGAAACATAAAACTAAGCACAATAAAAGTTTTATTTAAGTGCTTCTTCATTCAGCAGCACACATATTAAAATTGGAACAACAAAGAAAAGATTAACTTGTCAATGCCTTCATGAAAACTCAATTCAAAAAATATCCTCATGATTTATGTGTTTTTAATTAGAGTACTCATAGAAGTCAGCAAAGCAGTAAGGGGCCAGGATTTCAAGAGAGGGAAAATAGGGGAAAGTTGTTAAGAGATGAGAATAGGAAATAAAGGAGAGAGAAGAGGTGTGTGGGATAGGTGATCTATATCATAGAAGAGGGACTATGAGGAGGGATAACTAACACATAAATCTTTTGAAATGCCATGTGGAAACCTACTACTGTAGAAACATTCTGAACTATGTACAAATACATATGAAAAGGGAGTTGAGCCAAGTTATCCCACATTGAGGAAAAAAATCTCTCCAAGACATCATAGACTACACAATAAAAAAACCAAGGGGTGAGTATGGGTTACCTATTTTCAAAGAATTGAACAATGGTGCTCCTATAAATATAGAACATTACTATTACTGTTCTTGTTTACTGTGTATAGCTTTATGGAAAGATTCCATTGCTGAAGATGCCACATACTTGAAATACAGGACATGGAGAAATCAAACTGGTACTAACCTAGTACCACAGTGCTGGAAGGTTCTATGCATGTTATCAGGGTAGTAAAGCAATGAACAATCTTACCCATTTGTAGATCCCGAGAACCACAAGAACAAATGGCATGGAAAGATAGGCACACTGGTAAAATTGTAGCCCAAGTGTTGTGGGAGTAACCAGTCATTTTCTGAGTGGTCTTAAGGCCCAGTCTGTAAGCCAGAGCTCATGATTGGTACCTCTAAATGTTGGTATGAATTATGTTGGGCTTTGTTTGATGGTTTGGAATGTTTTTGTTTGGTTTTGTTGTTAATTTTGAAATCAGGTTTCATATAATTTTGACTTGCTTGAATCTCAATATGCAGATAAGGATGGCACTGAACTTCTTACAGTCTTCCTGCCTCTAAATTTGTTTCCATGTGTGTTGAGACAATGTCTTTTATGTAGCCCTAACTGGCCTAGAACTACCAATCCCTTCATCGTTACCTCTTGTGTACTGGAATTACAGATGTGTACTGCTGTGTGTAACTCATTTTTATATGCTCTAGCCTTCCCATCATTACTATATCATTTTTTTTCTTTACCACATGATTAGGATCTGCTATATGTTAGTCTGCTACCTTTGCCCATGGCCTTTCTCTTGGTCTTCATTTTAGAGTTTACGTTACTGTGAAAAGGCACCATTACCATGGCACAACTTAAAAGGAAAGCATTTAATTTAGGGGGCTCATTATAATTTTAGAAGGTCAGTTCATTGTCAGCATAGAAGGGAGCATGACAGTATGCACGCACACATGGCGCTGGAGCCAAGAGCCTTCATCTTCATAGGCAGGCAACAGGAAGTCAACAGACTGTCACACTGAGGGAAGCTTGAGCAAAGAGACCTCAAAACTCACCCTACAGTGACACACTTCCTCCAAAAAAACCACACTTACTCCAACAAGGCCACATCTCTTAATAGTGCAACTCCCTAATGGCAAGCAAATTTTCAAGTTTTTGATTTAAAGAATACAAAAATACAACTATAGGTAGAATAAGTTATACTTTACCAATAAAGAATTTACTAGATATTTCTCAAAATAGAAGTTTATGGGGAAACCATGAAAGGTCAATTTTGATGAGGCAATAGTATATTCAACACTGTGCTGGTTTGAAAGAAAATGGCCCCAAAAGGGAGCTATAGACTTTTCCTCGAGAGTCAACAAATAAGCCTAATCAATGGGACAACCTAAGATTACTATAAACTATACTGTTATAAAATTGTCTTGTTATTTGTTTTGTACCTTTTAAAATTTGAACACAAGAAGGAAAAAATCCCTTTTAATTGAGAATTCAGATTAGTTGAGTACAGGTCAATGGAGGCCATTATACATAATATGATAACTTTCAGCTGTCAAAAGGTTTTGGAATAATAAGTTGATAGGCTAGAATATTGTCTTAATGAACTGTTTGAATGAGTCATACTAATGGAACTTAAAATGTGTTGTTTACAGGAACAGCTGATAGTGGAAAAAAATGTGTCCTAGGTCATTCTGTCAAGATGCAATGCAGTTGTTTTTTAGTAAAATTGCAAAACTTCAGGACTCGGAGATAGGCTACTGAGCCTTCCTGAGTTGCACAGCATGTTACAAGCTTAGTCTGAACAACAGAGAAAGACTCTAGTTCAGAGAAAATTTTACAAGCATTATGTTACTTAATTTTTAAAAACTGAGTTGAGCATGGTGATGCATGAAATCTCAAAGCTCTCAGGATGATGAGGCAGGATGATCATGAACAATATGGACTATAGAGGGAAATTTTGCCTAAAATAAAACTAAACAAACAAATTTTTAAAATTTATATGAAATGCATTTTGAACGTACAATAATTTTTAAATTTTTACCTCATTTACTCTATCTATGCCTTATACACATCAAAAGATGAGCTTGGTCAGATGGCGGTGGCACATGCCCTTAATCCCAGAACTCGGGAGGCAGAGGCAGGCAGATCTCTGTGAGTTCAAGGCCAACCTTGTCTACACGAGCTAGTTCCAGGAAAGGCTCCAAAGCCACAGGGAATCCCTGTCTCAAATAAAGAGGAGCTTGTTAAAAGCATAAATATAAGCCAGTCATAGTGGCATGAGTACTCAAAGGAAGACAAAGATAGATCTCTGTGATTTGAAGTCCTCCAGGCTGGTCTACAAAGTAAGATTCTGTCTAAAAAAATATAAACAAAACAAAATGACTAACAAAGAAATAAACAAAAAACTTAACAAACAAAAAACCCATCATTAACAACAAAAAATTAATAAGACAATTAAAAACTTAATCCTATTAATTTATTATTTTAAGACAGGGACTCATTATGTTGTCCAGGTGTCATGGAACTTACTCTGTTGATTAAAAAGGTCTCCCTGCTTTTCTTCCTGAGAGTTGGGACTAAAAGCATGCACCACCACATCTAGCTTAAAGTCATTCTTTTAAATCTTGACCAATCCAAAATTAGATTTTAACTAATAGGATATTTACCTTTTTTAAATGACAAAACTCTGGGCTGGCTCAGTGGAGCAGAGCACTTGTTGCCCTAGTTCTACTCTCAGAACTCACATCTTTCAACCATTCCTAAATGCAGTTCCAGAGAATCCAACACCTTCTTCTGACTTCCACATGTACCAGGAACACACATAGTACATATACACACATGCAGGGTAAACACTCTTGCACCTAAAATAATAAAATAAATATAATCTAAAAATAATATTTTATAAGACAAAATTATGATGCGCATGGTAGCTTAAGCCTTTCATCTCTGCGCTAAGGTAGCATAACCAAGCAGATTTGTGTGTAAGGGTAGCTTGATCTATAAGGCAAGCTCCAGGCCAGCTGAAGCTTCAGAGTCAGAGCCTGTCTCAAAAATAAACAAATAAATAAAATAAAAAATCTAACTTGTACCTGCATGTCCCACATTGGCCTTAGCTCTCCATGTAGCCCTAGCTGGCATGGGACTATCCTCCACCTACCTTAGTTCCACATGAGCTAGAATAATAAGCATACACCACTGTATCTGACATAATAGTGTTTTGATGTGGGCTTGTCATATTTCACAGGCTAGCCTCAAACACGCAGTCCTCCTGTTTCAATCATCCATTTATCTGTAATTACAGTTGTGTGCCAATTCTGTGGCCAGGATTATGCTCATTATAAATCACTCTCTGCTTTAGGATTTAAGATAAATACACATCAAATAAATCTCAATATGAAACAAGATGATGCTTTAAATAGTAGTTCTCAACCTTCCCATTGCTGAGACCCTTTAATACAATTCCTCATATTGTGATGATCACCAACCATAAAATTATTTCATTGTTACTTCATGATTGCAAAGTTGCTACTATTATGAATCATAATATAAATATCTGATATGCAGGATATATGTTATGCAACCCCTATGAAAGGGTCATTCTCCTACCAAAGAGGTCATGACCCATAGGTTGAGAACCACTGCTTTAAAGTAAGGTTAGACCCCCACCTCAAGTCCATCTTGGAAAATAATTGAGATATTTATGATAAAAAAGGAATAGAAATAATTTTATAGAAAGATACTAGGGAAGCAAGGTGATTGAAAAATTCTCATGAGATATATTTAAATGGGAAAATGAACAAACCTCTAACGACCATATTTATTGCACAGCAGTAAGAAGGAAAACTTCATAAACAGTAATTTATCTTTCAAAAGATTATTTGCTCCATATTTGCCAAACAACATTTGCCTTATGTATTATATCATTTGCTTTTATTTATTTATTTTATGTTTTATCCATCTACTTCAATGTAATAGATGTCTGATGAAAACTGTGCCTGCATATTAATCTGAAAGGATGAAAGAAGTGATAGCCAGAGGCATTGACTTAAGAAGAAAGCACTCTTTATGGTATAAAGAAAACACAAATGATCTGGATTCCTGAATTTCCTAACAACTTTCCTGAAGAGAGAACTTACAAGTTTTAAGTTCGTAAGAAGGTACCCAAAGATGACTTCTAACTCATCATCTTCTTATCTCAGCCTCCTAAGTGCTAGGATTCAAGGTGTGCACCACCACACTGAGTTCTGAGATAACATTTCTCAAGGTTTCTCACAAATTAATTCTAGGAAATATCAATAGATATGAAATGTCATGGAATAAAATAAGCTTGGGAATCTTTGATTAATTTATTACTCATGTTGGGACATTCAATGTGTATTTATAAATCCAAATGTTCCAAAATGTTCCACGGGTTAAAATATTTATATTATTTAATGCAGCACTTCCTAAATTTCTTCAGTACAAAGAAATCGTTTATTTCTTGTGGACTATTCATTCTTTCATTTACACATCATTCTGTGGAAGACTTAGTGTCACACTTTGTGAAAATTTCCATGCCTGGTGTCTGCAGAGGTAAGAGGGCCTTGGATCCCCTGGCATTGGTGTTAGAGACAGTTGTGAGCTGCCTTGTGGATGCTTGGACTTGAACCCCATACTTCTGGTAGAACAATCAGGGCTCTTAACTGCTGAGACATCTTGCTGGCTCCTCGTGCTCAGTTTAAACCAAGAGTTGCCTAGAACTTGTGTCTAACAAGTGACTCAACAGGAGAAGTCTACCAAACCTGTGGATCTGAGTTTCAGCTCCAAGCTTCACAAGGTAGGAAAAGAGAACCCATTCCTGCTGGTTGTTCTCTGAACTCTACCACACTAAATAAATACAGAGGTAAAATAAGTAAATAAACAAAAAGTTTCAGATTAGTAAATAATCAATTAAAATTGTAAAAGAGGTAACTATATCTTGTTATCATCTCAAAGAGTATGCTCCCCAGGTAAGGATTATCACTACCTGTCTCTAAATACTGTATTTTCTAAGACAGACAGCCTGAATTGTCTGCCGACTTGTGAAATTACAGTACAGTACTCACACATATAGAGAAAATATAAAAAAGTATACATACATATACATATATATATATACATTTTAAATCTATGCTGTTCATTTTCTGTTTTTTTTTCTTCTCATTTTTTGTGTGAAAACTACACTCACAGTATATGGGAGTCAAAGGACAACTTGCAGGAATCAGTTCACCCCTTTCACCATGTGGGTTCTAGAATTTGGTACATTTGAATTATTAGTATATATCTAATAATATATCCTAAAAATAATTCACTTTATTTCTCAATGTTCATCAACATCTCCACTCCAATAATACATCAACTAATAACCACGGCTTCATTCCAGTACCACTTTATTTATTTATACTAGTCTGTGAGACATGCATCAAAGGCTATCTCAAAATATTGTCCAGATATTTTGATTATGAATTGTGGTTATTTTTCATTAAGAAGTAATCCTACCATTCATGAAGGAAAAACACTGAATAACTCTTTTTCTTGTATTGTAAATAATTTTTTTTTTTTTTTTTTATTGAGAAAAGGAGAAAAAAAACAAGTTTCCACCTCTTCCCAGCCTCCCATTTCCCTCCCCCTCCCCCCCCTACGCCCCCTCCTCCCACCCTTCTCCCCCTCCTCCCACCCTTCTCCCCCTCCCCCCACTCCTTTCCCCCTCCCTCTCCAGTCCAAAGAGCAGTCAGGGTTTTCTGCCCTGTGGTAAGACCTAGGACCTCCCACCTCCGTCCATATCTAGGAAGGTGAACATCCAAACTGGCTGGGCTCCCACAAAGCCATCACATTACGTAGGATCAAACCCCCGTGCCATTGTCCTTTGCGTCTCATCAGCCCTCATAGTTCGCCATGTTCAGAGAGTCCAGTTTTATCCCATGCTTTTTCAGTCATGGTCCAGCTGGTCTTGGTGAGCTCTCAATAGATCAGCTCCACTGTCTCAGTGGGTGGGTGCATCCCTCGTGGTCCCGACTTCTTTGCTCATGTTCTCCCTCCTTCTGCTCCTCATTGGGACTTTGGGAGATCAGTCCAGTGCTCCAGTGTGGGTCTCTGTCACTATCTCCATCCATCACCAGATGAAGGTTCTATGATGATATGCAAGATATTCGTCAGTATTGCTCAAGGATAGGGTCATTTCAGGTTCCCTATTCTCAACTGCCCAAGGAACTAACTGGGGACCTCAGCTTGGGCACCTGGGAGCCCCTCTAGGGTCAGGTCTCTTGCCAACCCTAAAGTGGTTCCCTTAACTAAGTATTGTGGTTCCATGCTCCCCTGTCCAACCTTCCTTTCTCCCAATCCTCCTGCTTTCCCAAGGCCCGACCTCCTTCCCTTCTAACTTTTCTCTCCCCATCTCCCCTTACCCCCAACCCACCCCACCCCAAGATCCCAATTTTCTCCCCGGCAATTTGGTCTACTTCCCTTAGCCAAGAGGATAACTATACGCTTTTCCTTGGGTTCCCCTTCTTACTTAACTTCTTTAGATTCACCTACTGTAGACTCCGTGACCCTTATTTATGGCTAGAAACCAATTATGAGTGAGTATATCCCATGTTCATCTTTTTGGGTCTGGGATACCTCACTCAGGATAGTGTTTTCTATTTCCATCCATTTGCATGCAAAATTCGAGAAGTCATTGTTTTTTACCGCTGAGTAGTACTCTAATGTGTAGATATTCCATACTTTCTTCATCCATTCTTCCATTGAAGGGCATCTAGGTTGTTTCCAGGTTCTGGCTATTACAAACAATACTGCTATGAACATACTTGAACAAATGCTTTTGTCATATGATAGGGCATTTCTTGGGTATATTCCCAAGAGTGGTATTGCTGGGTCCAGGGGTAGGTTGATCCCGAATTTCCTAAGAAACCGAAACACTGACTTCCATAGTAGTTGCACAAGATTGCATTCCCACCAGCAATGGATGAGGGTACCCCTTCCTCCACAACCTCTCCAGCAAAGGTTATCGTTGGTGTTTTTGACTTTAGCCATTCTCACAGGTGTAAGATGATATCTCAAAGTTGTTTTGATTTGCATTTCCCTGATTGCTAAGGAAGTTGAGCATGACCTTAAGTGTCTTTTGGCCATTTGAACTTCTTCTGTTGAGAATTCTCTGTTCAGATCAGTGCCCCATTTTTTAATTGGGTTAATTAGCATTGTAAAGTCTAGTTTCTTGAGTTCTCTATATATTTTGGAGATCAGACCTTTGTCTGTTGCGGGGTTGGTGAAGATCTTCTCCCAGTCAGTAGGTTGCCTTTGTGTCTTAGTGACAGTGTCCTTTGCTTTGCAGAAGCTTCTCAGTTTTAGTAGGTCCCATTTATTCAATGTTGCTCTTAAGGTATGTGCTTCTGGGGTTATACATAGGAAGCGATCTCCTGTGCCCATCTGTTGTAGGGTATTTCCCCCTTTCTCTTCTATCCTTTTCAGTGTGTTCGGGCTAATATTGAGGTCTTTAATCCATTTGGACTTGAGTTTTGTGCACGGTGAAAGATGTGGGTCTATTTTCATTCTTCTACAGGTTGACATCCACTTGTGCCAGCACCATTTGTTGAAGATGCTTTCTTTCTTCCATTGTATACTTTTAGCTCCTTTATCAAAAATGAGGTGTTCATAGGTTTTTGGGTTAAAATCCGGGTCTTCTATACGATTCCATTGGTCGACTTCTCTGTTCTTATGCCAGTACCACACTGTTTTCATTACTGTAGCTCTGTAATAGAGTTTGAAGTCAGGGATGGTAATGCCTCCAGAAGATCCTTTATTGTATAGGATTGTTTTGGCTATCCTGGGTTTTTTGTTTTTCCATATAAAGTTGATTATTGTCCTCTCAAGGTCTGTGAAGAATTTTGATGGGATCTTGATGGGGATTGCATTGAATCTATAAATTGCCTTAGGTAGAATTGCCATTTTTACTATGTTGATCCTCCCAATCCAAGAGCAAGGTCGATCCATCCATTTTTTGGTATCCTCTTCAATTTCTTTCTTCAATGCCTTAAAGTTCTTGTCAAATAGATCTTTCACTTCCTTGGTTAGAGTTACCCCAAGATATTTAATGCTGTTTGTGGCTATCGTGAATGGTGAAGCTTCTCTGATTTCCCTCTCTGCTTCCCTATCCTTTGTGTATAAGAGGGCGACTGATTTTTTGGAGTTGATCTTGTAACCTGCCACATTACTAAAGCTGTTTATCAGCTGTAAAAGTTCTTTGGTGGAGTTTTGGGGGTCACTTAAGTACACTATCATATCATCTGCGAATAACGAAAGTTTAACTTCTTCCTTTCCAATTCGAATCCCCTTGATCCCATTATGTTGTCTTATTGCTATTGCTAGAACTTCAAGTACTATATTGAAGAGGTATGGCGAGAGTGGACATCCTTGTCGTGTTCCTGAGTTAAGCGGGATGGCTTTGAGTTTCTCTCCGTTTAATTTGATGTTAGCTGTCGGCTTGCTGTATATAGCTTTTATTATATTTAGGTATGACCCTTGTATCCCTAATCTCTCCAAGACTTTTAACATAAATGGATGTTGAATTTTGTCGAATGCTTTTTCAGCATCTAATGAGAAGATCGTATGGTTATTTTCCTTCAGTTTATTTATATGCTGGATTACATTTATAGATTTTCGTATGTTGAACCAGCCCTGCATCTCAGGAATGAAGCCTACTTGATCATAGTGGATAATTTTCCTAATGTGTTCTTGGATTCGGTTTGCCAGTATTTTGTTGAGGATTTTTGCGTCGATGTTCATGAGTGAGATTGGCCTGTAATTCTCTTTCCTGGTTGAGTCTTTGTGTGGTTTTGGTATCAGAGTAACTGTAGCTTCATAAAAGGAATTAGGTAATGACCCTTCTGTTTCCATATTGTGGAATACATTAAGGAGTATGGGTATTAGCTCTTCTTGGAAGTTCTGGTAGAATTCCGCATTGAAACCATCTGGTCCTGGGCTTTTTTTGGTAGGGAGGTTTTTGATAACAGCTTCTAATTCTTCGCGACCAACAGGTCTGTTTAGATTGTTCACCTGGTCCTGGTGTAACTTTGGTATATGGTATTTATCTAAAAAAGTGTCCATTTCTTTTACATTTTCCAGTTTTGTGTTATACAGGCTTTTGTACTAAGATCTGATGATTCTCTGAATTTCCTCTGTGTCTGTGGTTATGTCCCCCTTTTCATTTCTGATCTTATTAATTTGCGTATTCTCTCTCTGCCGTTTGATTAGTTTGGATAGGGGTTTATCAATCTTGTTGATTTTCTCCAGGAACCAGCTTTTTGTTTCATTGATTCTTTGGATTGTTTTCTGTGTTTCTATTTTGTTGATTTCAGCCCTCAGTTTGATTATTTCCAATCTTCTACTCCTCCTATGTGAGTCTGCTTCTTTTTTTTTCTAGAGCTTTCAGGTGGGCTGTTAAGTCTTCAATATGTGCTTTCTCTGTTTTCTTTAAGTGGGCACTTAGTGCGATGAACTTTCCTCTTTGCACTGTTTTCATAGTGTTCCATAAGTTCGAGTATGTTGTTTCTTTATTTTCATTGAATTCAAGGAAGACTTTAATTTCTTTCTTTATTTCTTCCTTAATCCAGGTATGGTTTAGAAGTTGAGTGTTCAGTTTCCATGAGTTTGTAGGCTTTCTGGGGGTAGCATTGTTGTTGAATTCTAACTTTAATCCATGGTGATCTGATAAGACACAGGTGGTTACTAATATTTTTTTTGTAACTGTGTAAGTTAGCTTTGTTACCGAGTATGTGGTCAATTTTCGAGAAGGTTCCATGAGCTGCAGAGAAGAAGGTATATTCTTTCCTCTTCGGGTGGAATAATCTATAGATGTCTGTTAAGTCCATTTGCTTCATTACTTCCATAATTCTCTAATTTCTCTGTTAGGTTTCTGTTTGATTGACCTGTCCATTGGTGATAGAGGAGTGTTGAAGTCTCCTACTATTAGTGTGTGTGGTTTGATGGCTGCCTTGAGTTTTAGTAATGTTTCTTTTACATACGTGGGCGCTTTTATATTCGGGGCATAGATATTCAGGATTGAGAGTTCATCCTGATGAATTGTTCCTGTTATGAGTATATAATGTCCCTCTCCATCTCTTCTGATTGATTTAAGTTTGAAGTCAACTTTGTTAGAAATTAGTATGGCCACACCTGCTTGTTTCTTAGGACCATTTGCTTGATAAGCCTTTTCCCAGCCCTTTACTCTGAGTAGGTGCCTATCTTTGTGGTTGAGGTGTATTTCTTGTAGACAGCAGAACGTTGGATCCTGTTTTCGTATCCAATCCCTTAGCCTGTGCCTTTTTATAGGTGAGTTGAACCCATTGACATTAAGTGATATTAATGACCAGTGGTTGTTAACTCCGGTCACTTTTTTAGTAGTAGGGTTTGTGTGTTTCCCTTCTTTGAGTTGCGCTGGTGAAAGGTCTCTAGATGACTGAGTTATTGTGGGCATTGTTGGACTCCTTGGTTAGTGATTTTCCTTCTATAATTTTCTGTAAGGCTGGGTTTGTGGCTACGTATTGTTTGAATTTGTTTTTATCCTGGAAAATTTTGTTTTCTCCATTTATAGTGAACGAAAGCTTGGCTGGATATAGTAGTCTGGGCTTGCATCCATGATCTCTTAGTTTTTGGAGTACATCTATCCAGGACCTTCTGGCTTTCATGGTTTCCATAGAGAAGTCAGGTGTAAGTCTGATGGGTTTACCTTTATAAATAACGTGGCCTTTTTCCTTTGCGGCTCTTAATATTCTTTCTTTATTCTGTATATTTTGTGTTTTGATTATTATATGGCGAGGGGATGTTTTTTTTTGATCCAGCCTATTTGGTGTTCTGTATGCTTCTTGAACCTTCATAGGTACCTCTTTCTTCAGGTTGGGAAAGTTTTCTTCTATAATTTTATTAAGTACATTTTCTGTACCGTTGAGCTGCACTTCTTCTCCTTCTTCTACTCCAATTATTCTTAGGTTTGGTCTTTTTATTGTGTCCCAAATTTCCTGAATGTTTTGTGATGAGAATTTGTTGGTTTTGCTGTTTTCTTTGATCAGTGTGTTTATTTTTTCTAAGGTATCTTCAGTGTCTGATGTTCTCTCTTCTATCTCTTGTAATCTGTTGTTAGTACTTGTCTCTGTCATTCCTGATCGTTTACCCAGATTTTCCATCTCCATTCTTCCCTCGGTTTGTGCTTTCTTCATTGCTTCCATTTCATTCTTCATGTCTTGAACCGCTTCCCTAACCTGTTTGATTGCTTTTTCTTGTTTCTCTTGGTTTTCTTGCGTGTCTTTGAGCGATTTATTCATTTCCTCTACCTTTTTGTTTGTAATCTCTAATTGTTTATGGCAGTTTTTCACCTCCTGTTTAAGGTCCTCTATTATTTTCATATAGTTCACTTTTGAGTCAATTTCTTCTTCTATTTCTTCAGGAGCAGGGTGTACAATTCTTCTTATTTCGGGATCCCTGGTTTCTGGTCGTGTCATGTTACCTTTCAGATTGTTGGAGGAATTCTTGTATTGGCGCCTTCCCATCTCTTCCTTCAAATGGAGCCAGGAGAGGCCTGGTCTCTTGGTCCAGTCTTTTCTGTGATTGACTCTCAGGGTATATCTCTTCAGTGTAGAAGCAGGAACCGTTCCCGTCCAGATGGGATTCCTCCGCAACCGTCCTGATGGATTCCTCAGCAACTAAACAGGGCCGCCGGTAGCCCAATGATCCAGGGACAACAGGATGAATGGAGCAAGTGGGGGGGGGTGGTATCCAGGAGCGCGCAGGAAGCCTGGCGCTGGAGCTGAAGGTGCCCAGCTCCCTTACAGGGGACCCTGAGGCCTGCCCGGTAGGCAGGCACTCACCGCTCTGGCTGGGTCGCCTTAGTTTAGGAGCTTAAAACTAAAGGTTGAGCACTGGTCCTAGCATACAGCAGGGCAGGGTTGGGGAGGGGTGCTGGGGGTGCTGGGTCGTGCGAAAGAAAGACAGCCCTGCAGAAGGAGCTGGGGGAGGGTGTTTGTGCTCTCTTCAGGGACAGTCTGCCCCTGCGTAGCACACACTCACCCGTCCAGATAGGATTCCTCAGCAACTAAACAGGGCCGCTGGTAGCCCAATGATCCAGGGCCAACAGGATCTGTAAATAATTTTTATACACTATATCCTGATTACAGTTTCCCATCTCTCTCCTCCTCCCAGTTCTCCCCCACCTCCCTCCCATTGAATCCATCTCCTTTTTGTCTCTCATAGAAATCAAACAGACATCTAATGAATAATAATAAAATAAGATAACACAAAAAACAAACAAAAAGGAAAGGTCAAAGTTAAAAGCAAGAAAAAAACGTATGGAAACAGAGACACACATGTTCGTACACACAGGAATCCCATAAAAACACAAAGCCAGAAGCCATAACATATATTCAAAAAAACCTATAAAGTAAAATTAAAAAAAAATGTTGTGACATAACATTATGAGTCAAGGAAACTCCAAAGATGCTGTTGAGTTCATTTTCTGTTGGTCATGTACTGCTGGGCATGGCACCTACCCTGAAGACTACTTTGTTTCCCTAGTGAGACTCCCTTGCAAAAAACTAATTTCTCATTTGCAAGTGCTTATCAGTTGGAGATAGTTTCTGGGTTATGGTTGGGGGTCATGTGTCCACATCTCCTCTTAGCAGTGAGACCCCATCTGGTCCAGACCTGTATAGGCCCTGTGCATGCTGCTATTGTGAGTTTATATTTGTTTGGGTCATGCTGTGAAGGCATAAATCACAAACAATCCCACACCAGTTTGTAATTATTATTAATAAAACGGTTATTTATTTAAAGGGAAAAAACTTACAGATCACTATCCCAGACAACAGCCCTCTGAGCAATCAGGAAAGGAGTCTAGTACCTGGAAGTGGAGCTGGAAGCAAGAGAGTGAGCACATGGCTACAGGGCAGCTGCTTTTTAAAACAAAAGAGACCACACCCAAGTGGGCTGGTATCTTAAAGGCTATTGGCTGAAGGGGTGGAAGTAGCTCCTACAGCAATGCTGCTGCATTTAGAAGTCCTTGTTCCTTTGATGTCCTACATGTCCTCTGGTTCTTACATTATTTCTACCTCCTTTTCTGCAAGGTTCCATGAACCCTAGTGAGGGATTGATGGATACATCCCATTTAGAACTGAGTATTACAGTGTCCCTTACACTGTTCAGCTGTGGATCTCTGTGTTTGTTCTAATCTGCTACAGGAGAGAGCTTCTCTGATAGTGGCTGAATAAGACACTGATCTCATGATACAGAAGTACGTAATTAGGAGTTATTCAATTGCTGACCTGTGATCTTTTAGCATACTAGCGGTATTTCATTTTCCTCTAAGTCCTGACCATTCTAGTCCTGGGTTGTTGGCCACTCAAGCAGTTTTAGGTATAGGTTATATCATGTGGAAAGGGCCTTATATCCAAACAGGTTTTGGTTGATTACTTCCACAAGCTTTGTGTCACTATTTTATCATTTCTTGCATGCAGAACAACCTTGTAGATCAGAAGGTTTGCAGCTCGATGGGTGTTTACCTTTCTCTTCTGATAATGTACAGAGATCTTTGCAGTGCCATGTCAGTAGTGGTTAAAGCTCTAAGAGTGTGCCAGTTCAACTTCTCCATCCTTGTTCAGTAAGTTGTGTAGGTGTCATATTCAGCAATTGAACCCTACCATCAGTTAGTGGAGAGCAATCAAGAATCTTGACAATAGTCTGGCTTGATTGGGAGTTGAATAACAGTTTTATAAGTGAAGATAGACCTGCAGGTGTTGCTTAGAGGTAGAGTGCAGGAGTTTGTGGATTAGATCCCAGCACTGCAAAAGCAGTAAACAAAAGTCCATTTTATTAGATTGAAATTTTTCTGCACACTAATAACTTAGAAGTATTATAATGTTTGATTTATAGAACTTAATGATGTACAGGTACCTTCCCCATTTTAAAGAAGAACAGAGGTATATTTAACTTGCCCAAATTCATAAAACCAAAGAACAATGATTTTAACTTATATTTCTCTAGCAGAGAATGTTTAAATAATATACCACTTCATCTTGCTTTAGAGAAGATTTTAGATCACAGATTCTCTCTAAGAATAATAGAATCAATAAATCAAGTACTTTTAGAGAATATCTTATCAGTGTCATTGATTTCAGTGGTAGATCATAACTAAGTTTATAATCAAACTGATAATAAAATAAAAGATTCTGATGAAAACATTAAATATAAAATTTGTGCTTTGTGATACTATGTAAATATATGAAATTATTGCATTAGATATTCTTTAATTTTAAAGTTGTAAAAGGGTGCTGATGTTGTAAGTTAATTGAAGTAATGGGTTTAATTCCTATTACCACAAAATATAAACCCAGAAGCTTTAGTTTTTAACTATTATTCTTCTCTCTCACAGTATAACACATTATGGCCTCTAAAATATACCAATCCCTTGTCCTTAGCCTCCCTAGGTCTGGGATTTTAGGTATGAGCCACCATACACAGCAGTATAGATTTGTGGGAACTGTGCCTTCAATTTTTAATGTAAAAGTTTATAATACATAGCAGAAGTTCACATAGACGGGCACCTAAACATAGGAAGAAATCCAGAACAGAGAAGTTATAAATAGACACTAAACCATAAGGATATGGCATTCATCGCTCGTGTATAGAGAAGGAGCTAAGATGACTATTGAAGTCATCATACAGAATAGTATTAGGACATTGGAACTTAAGAGAATTCTGTTACAATTATGAAACTTAAGGCAAAGTCTAAGTAGAAACAAATAGTAAACTACTTATTTTTTTTAAACATTTTACAATTATTATTATGTGTATGATTTTTTTCCTGCATGTTTCTCTGTGCTGATAAATGTGCCTGGTACAGGAGAGGGTAAGCAGAAGGCACTGGAGATCCTGGAGATAGAGTTGCACATGGTTTTAAATCACTAGGGAGGTGCTGTGACTCAAACTTGAGTCCTCTTTAAAAATCTACAAGTGCCCAAAACCTTTAAGCCTCTTCTCTGTGGCCTATTCTTTAAAAAATACTAAAAATAAGGAATATGAAAGAGAAATGGCATGTAGATGTTAGGAAATAACCAATTTCAAGAGACAGTGTGAACAGTTCGACAGAAGAATGATCTTATTTTTGTCCAGGGAAGAGAAACAGACATTTCAGGTATGAGTTATTGAGATGTCAATGTGTGTCAGAGTAATGGGAAAAGATGAGAAACAAGATGGACCAGCCTCTAAAAGATTCTTTTTTAGGACAAAGACAGGATGGCAATGATTAGGTACTCACGGGAAAGAAGCTTGGGCAACAAAAACTCACTTAAAGAGAAAGCTAGGAAAATCAGAGAGCCCATAGCCAATGGCATCTAACCTACTCAAGGAATTAAGCAACTGAATAACAAGAACAGTTTCAAGTTTGGCAGAGCGTTCTTTGGAACATTTCAGAAAAGGTCACTGAGGGAGACAAAACTAGGAAGCAAAGTGTAAAAGTCACCAAAAGTTCTATAGTCCATTTTGTGTGTGTGTGTGTGTGTGTGTGTGTGTGTGTGTGTGTGAACTAGCTCATCGTGGTTTTATGACTTCAAAGTAGTACAGAGCTTAGAAGTGAAGCAGAGAAATGAAAGACAGGAACTTTTTCTCCTGGGTTGAAAATGATCCTTCTAGTCTTAACAAAACAGCAAAGAAATAGTAGATTATTTGATTTAACGAGGAGATAATATGGGTCCCAGTATGAACAAGGAAGAAAGTAAAGAGAATAAGCCATAAATCTCAACAGTAGAACTAATGAGATTGGAGATTATTTCGGTGTGGAAATGGCAATGGAAACATTTAATGAGGATAAAGGAGGAGAAGATAATACAGTCACATGGTTGTGATAGCTGGTTCTTAAAAGTGACATACTGAATAAAGAAATGTTCGTGAGCAATTTGCTAGAAATAAAATCAACACAGATCTTCTGTTGTAAGAGCTAAACTACTGCAAGACCCTGTGAAAGGAGAAATGCGATGATGAACTCAAGGTCTGTTGAGATAGGCTGCCCCCAGAAAGAGTGAGTTTCTGTCATCAGTACCACATCAAGTCAGAGTGGAGACAAGCAGTTGCCAGTTCTTTGATTGTCTGTTGATTACCTTTATAATTCATTCACCAGTTTTAGTGTATGCTGATGCTGGACTAACCCTTTCAATGGCTGCCACAGTCATAAAGCAGTTGTCATAGAGTGCATTTTGGCCATCTGTCACTTTTCCCAAGTGTACACTTGCAACTCAAATGGAAGACTTAATTCTGTAAAACTCAGCTACAATGGGTTCCCTTATTAGCAACAACAGAATCACACTCTTGCTGATGGTGGCAGGGACAAAAGCAAGATGATACCACAATAAAAAACAATTGCTAGGGGAAACAGGCTATGAGCTTATATCCAAACAAGAAAAACGAAATTTCTGCTAATTGAATTCAGAGAGAAATAACTACAATTCAGCCCTGAAGCACAGTAACAGTGATCAAGTTCAATGGGGACAATGACAGGAATGAATTCGCTAGAATGCTCATCTCTAGAGGTTGAATGGAGGAGGATGAAGTAGAAAAGGGGGAGAACCAGAAGGGGAGACTTTTCATAAGATTTAGGCTTGTGACAATTAAGGTTAACATTCAAGAATATTTTGAGGTTGAAGAAAGAAAAATAGGAAGAAGAGAGAAAGACATTGACAATCTGTGCAACCTTAAGCAACATATTTATCTCGTTGGAGCATTGATTTTGTCAGTTGTAAAAAGAGTATATTAGGAACTACTCTGACTAGTCACAAATTATCAAGTATAATGCCATATTATTGTACACTGATAACATGGCTGTGAGGTTTCAAATAAATCTATTTAGGTTATGAGCTTAGTACAGAGAAAGTACTCAACAGATATCGTTATCTATCTTTCATTTTTTTTTTTTTGCATGAAAGCAAAAATGGTGAATGCTCAGGAAGAGCACCAGGTAGATTATCCTGGTACAATAGCAGTCCAACTTCACATTGCCCGAAGGCAGTGTTCTTTAAAGTCCTGAGAAAATTCCAATGTCCTTGTTTTGTTTTGCCTTTTAACTAGGGTCTTGCTATGTAACTCAGGTTAGTGTAAACTTAAAAATCCTCTTGACTCCATCTCCTGACTCTCGGGATCATAGGCATGCATCCCATCATACCCTCCCTTCCACACTGATTCTCACATCTACAAGACCAACTGGAAGCTTGGAATCAACCCCAAAAACTTGCTTTTTGAAGTGTACCAGTCTTTCTGCATTCTATCAGAAACAGCTCTTTAACAGTTAAATTTATACTTTCTTGAAGTATTTCACTTACTAATTAGATGAAGACACTCCAGATCTTGGGTACATGTCTCTAATTTCAAATATTATTGAGTGACAGCAATAGATAAAATGTAATATTAAAGAATACAAATGTCTCTAAAAATTGAGTGCTGTTGATGAAAATTAAACTTGATTTTCCCTTAAGTTTGACCCCTTGTGGAATGTAAAGACGAGGGGAGTCAATTCATGATCTGTCAGTCATCTCATCCAATAGGTTTGTTGTGAGGAATCAAACGAAGCCATTTGGGTGATGTGCCTGGCACACAGTTATTGTGTCTGGCACATTGATTACTATTGAGCTGCCAGATTCAGTCTGCTAAATCCAGTCTCCTCTTCAGTTACCTTATGATTCTATAATAAAACACCATTAAAATCACATTTCTGCAATCTGGTACAAACATCTCATAACTTCTTTGGAAAAATCCCTATATATTTGCTACAATGTAACTACATTGTTTCATTTTTCAGGACACTGTTTTGCAGTTTCTAAACCACCCAGTTTTAGGGACAGAAACAAGGCAACACCAGGACTATATGTGAACTGCAGAAAAATATGTTAGCGTGGAAAAATGGTTTTAGGAGAATCACAGACTTGATACTTTGTTCATGAAAAAGTTGACCTCTTGTTAATACTGTTCTATTAGAACCAGAAAGCATACTATTAGCTACACATATTCCTGAACAACTCAGAGGATGTGTTTCTGTACTGCTGATTTTGTGTGTCAACTTGAAACAAGCTAGTCATCAGAGAGCAAGGAGCCTCACTTGAGGAAATGCCTTCAAGGGATCCATCTGAAAGGCATTTTCTCAATTAGTGATCAATGAGGGAGGGTCCAGCCCATGGAAGTTGGTACCATACCTAGGCTGATGGTCCTTGCTTCTATAAGAAAGCAGGCTGAGCAAGTCATGAGAAACAAGCCAGCAAGAAGCACCCCTCCATGACCTCTGCATCTGTTCCTGTCTTCAAATTCTGGCTCTGAGTTCCTGTTATGATTTCTTCCACTAATGCTCTATAATCTGGAAGTGTAAACCTAATAAACCCTTTCCTCCCCCAACTTGCTGTTTGGTCATGATGTTTCATCACAGCAATAGAAACCATAAGTAAGACAATTTCTTTCTTTTTAAAAAGACTTATTTAATTTTATGTGTGTGGGTATTTTGCCTGTATGTATGTGTGTGTGTGTGTGTGTGTGTGTGTGTGTGTGTGTGAACTACATCCATGCCTGGTATCATGGATCCTCGGGAACTGGAGTACCAGGGAGATTCAACCTGCCACATGAGTACTGAAAATTGAACCCAGGTCCTTTAGAGCAGCACAGTGCTCCTAACCACGGAGCCACTTCTCTAGCCCCAGGCTCTATCTCTGACTTGTGATAAGAATTTAATGCTAGCTAGCTTGAAGCTTAAATGTGATCATTTATAATCATATTTAGAACAGTGTAAATTGCTATATGTATGTGTATTTTTTCAAGGCTAGCCATTTGGTATTAGATGATGAATTGGTGTGCTCTTCCCTGGGGAAGACAACTGTTCCCAGTCATCCTTGGTTGTCTATAGTTCTTTGTCTATGGCTGAGACCTCCTGTTCTCCACTACCACCACATTAGTGTATCTATTGTTGTCTTTCTTCAGATCATGCTTAGGCAGTCATATTGGTGAGACTTCATTGGTGTAGATTTTGATATGCCTAGGAGACACAAGAATAAATCTCAGCACAAATATGCCAGATATGAAGCATTACACAGACTGAACAGGTCATTCTTATATGTTTAGGAACATGTGTGTGTGTGTGCATAAAATAACTAGTGAAAAAGAGTTTATGACTTTCAAAGAGGGAAAGGAACAAGAAAGAGTATATGAGAGGGTTTGAAGATAGGAAAGGGATGAGGAAAATGAGGTAATCTAAAAAAATTTAAAAAAAAATTTAAAGTGCTATAATACAAGGAAGTATTATTCAAATTTTCTCTAACAATTCAATTTAAATTCACTCATTTTACAGTTCTAGAACAATGTTGTTGAGTTTTTTGATACTTAAGACAGAAGATTTCAAATATTTGGGTTAACTTTTAATCAACAGAACTCTTTATTCAAGTGATAATAGAAAGACTAAAAAAACTGAAAATTCAGGATTAAGTAAAAGACTTGCTTCATTGAAGCATAACAAAATCCCAAACCATAAAAAGTCTAACAGAAAGCAAAAAAAAAAAAAGCATGACAAGAAATGTTAACGAGAGCAGAAAAAAAAAACAGAGGTAGGAGTTGTTTCCTTATATAGAATGTTCTAGGGGTTTTCTTTGATGAGGGTGTACCTCAGTAAAAAGTTGAGTGAAGAACAATGGCAATTGTCAAAGACAATCAAGGAATGCCAATAATTCCAATATGTATGGAACAGGAAACTATAAAGTTCATGTGTATGTTGGGAAGTTATGGGAAGACTTTAAATAGAAAATTAACATATTTTAATTTGTGCATTTTAAAAGAGATTATTCCTTCCGTATTTTGTAGAGTAAGGTTTAGAGGGACAAGGATGTGGACAACTTTGAAGCTGGTTACAGTTTGTGCTAGTTTGAATAAGAATGGCCCATGGGCTCAGATATTTTAAATACTCAGTGCCCAGTTGCTGAAACTGGTTGATAAGAATAGGAGATGTGGCCTTGTTGGAGGAGGTGATCCATGGAGGGTGAGCTTTGTGTTTACAAAATCCCATGTCAGACCCAATCTCGCTCTCCCCTCCTCACATCCCCTCTCTCTCTTGTCTCCAACTTGTAGATAAAACATAGATTCTCAGCTACTGCTCCGGCACCATGCCATCCTTTCTGCTGTTGTGCTTCCTTCCATGATAGTCATAGACTCACACTCCAAAACTATAAGCAAACCCCCAGTTAAATGCTTTCTTTTCTAAGAATTTATTGGGTCCTGTTCTCTCTTCCCCAGCAATGGGACAGTAAGACAGAAAGTGGTACCATAAATTTCATAGTGAGGTTACATACACAATATAAATGAGACTATGTCTGTGTATGTGTTCATCAACAGACACTTAATAAAACACGTAATAGTGTGCAGGCTTTACAAAGGAGGAAATCTTATGACACAGAATATCATAATCAACCTGAGATTGAAGTACATGAAATAAGCCAGCTATAGGAGAGTAAATGCTTAAGAGAGTCATACAATGAGATTGTCAGGGGATATGGGGAAGGAAAAAAAGGAAGATTGATCATCAGTGGGCATACAAGTCCAAGGCCTGCTATATAACATTGTGCCAAGAGATAAAATAATGTGATATTAGAACATGTAGAAGTCTTTCTAGAAGCAAGAACCATTTCAAGTGTTCTTAGTATAATAAAATAACACCTATTATAAGTTATGATTTCCCTAGACAATTAATAACAAAATAATTTATAATGTAAAAAAAGAAAGAATGATTTTGGTTCATTGCTTTCAAAGGAGGCCCAAAGGAAAATGAAATAAAGATGTGTTTAGACATATGGACTAGTATCTGTGGAACAATCTTATTTTATATTTTTAAGAAACTCTAATCTGTAGATATTTAGGCATATGTAGAAAAAATTATTACATTTATCCATTTATCTTGTGTGTGTCAGTGAGGTCATTGCTGGAAGTTAGGGGATAGTCTGTGGTAGTTCATTCTGTCCTTCTACCCTGTGGACCCTGGGCATTAAACTCAGGTTGTCAGGCTTAGTGGCAAGTACCTTAACCTTCTAAACTATCTCACAGGACTACTAGAAAAACACAACTTTATGAATTTGCACAAAATAAGTAGTTATTTTCCTTAGGTGATTTCTTCAATTTTTTGTGCTGTAAAGCTATTTCTATTTTAATAAAGAAATCATATGCTATGTTGAGTTTTTGTGAATTGTTCTTAATATGAGAAGCCTGCCTTCTATCAGCTCACAGATGTCATTTTTCTTCGTTCTAAGGATTTATTTCTATCTCTAAATACAATGTGTGTATTATATGCCCTTTTTAGTCAGGCCCTCTGGAAAAATTCAAATTAATAGGAATTGACATATATGAAACTACAATATTCAATTAAGTCGGGGTCTATAAAAAGCATAATTTCATATGTTTTGTCTATTGATTGAAGTTTGACCTGAGACTATGATTCACGATCTGAAAGATCATAACTAATGAGTTACTGCACAAATAGTGATTTCTTTCTATTCCCCATTCTTAGAGCTTCCATCCCTATCTCAGAGGCAACTGTGATGTCATGACAAGAACTCTAGATAAAGTCAGGAAGATTACATTTTAAAACATTATTGAGCTGTATTTGAGTTGAAACAGACAACATATTTGAAGTCTTAAATTGGATTATTTTTGGCATAAAAGCACACCACGATTAAGATGGCAAATATTTCAGTCAGCCCAAAAGGATTATTTACATACCTTTATAATCCACTCTTTCTGCAACATCCATTCCCAGACAACTACTGACCTGCTTTTTCTCACTACATACTTGGTTATATTTTTTGGTGTTCTATATTAATGGATTCACAAAGTATGTAGTCTTTAAAATTCGGCTGTTTTAATGTACAATTGTTTTGATTCATTTATATTATATTCTTTTTAAAATGTTTATTACATTTATTTTGTGTGTGTGTATGTGTGTGTGTTGAATGCATACTATGATGTATGTGTGGAGGCCAGGGAAGAACTTGGAGTGATTAGTTTTTTCCTTCCATTATGTGGATCCTGATACTAGAATTCAGGTTGTTGGACTTACCAGCAATCACCTTTACTCACTGAGCAATCTTGAAAGCTCTATTATTTATTTATTTATTTATTTATTTATTTATTTATTATCATTTATATCAGTAGGAGCCCTTGGGTTATATCTTGACACAATTTTATTTGTTTTGCTGTTTTAACACTCCCAGATCTGTCCACTGACTCTTCTTTTATTTGTTTGCTTTTGATCTGAATGCTTCCCTGGTTCCTGACATCACAAAAAACTCTCATCATATCTTTTCTATTTCTTTCTCCATATGTAGCTAGTCATGGATTCTTGGCTCCCTTTTTAGACAATAGTATTAGACGCTATTATATAGGGAGATCTCATCTCGGCACCAGGAGAGCCAAAACTGGGGTGAGTTTTGGACAGGCGGCAGCAGCCCGGGACACAGAACTCAGACGATCCACATCCTCCCTATACTTCCTGGGCTTCCTGCTGGGCCTATACACCCAGCACACTGCCTCTCTCTTCCTATCCCACCCAGCTTGCATGCAGAACCCTCCCCCCTTCTGCCTCCCTTCCCTCTTTGGGGCGCTGGGGCCGAATCCCGAGGGCAACCTAGCAGGCAGGAGCTCATTTCTTTCAATAGCCTGCCTGCAGCAAGCAAGGTAGGCACTTTGTTTACGAGCTACCCAATCAGCACAGAGATCTGATCGTGGCACCAGGAGAGACATCACTGGAGCACCAGGAGAGCCATCACTGGGGAGTGCCATCACTGGGAAAATAGATCAGTAGGCAAGGAGACCTGATCCTGTAAAAGAAGATCCATAGGCAAGCATTCAGGGGAAGAGATGGGCAGGCGCCAATGCAAGAATTCACCCAACAATCTGAAAAACAATATGAAACCACAAGAACCTAGCGACCTCACAACAGGAGGAAGGATTAAGGAAGACCTTAATCAAGAAGAAGTAGAAAAAATGACCTTATGAAAGTGATTGACGCCCTTAAACAGCATGTAAAAAAATGCCCTTAAAGAAATGGATGACAAGTATAATAGAAAGTTTGAAGAATTGAATAAATCAGTGAATGATACCCTAGGAAACAAGGAAAAACAATCAATCAGATAATGGAAACAGTTCAATACTTGAAAACTGAAATGGAGGCAAAGAAGAAAACATAAACAGAGGGCAGGCTGGACATGGAAAATCTAGGTAAACGAATAGAGACTACAGAAACAAGCAAAATCAGCAGAATACAAGAAATAGAAGAAAGAATCAAAGATTCTGAAGATAACATAGAGAAAATAAATGCACTGATCACAGAAAACAGCAAGTCCAACAAACTCTCATCACAAAACATTCAGGAAATATGGTACACAATAAAAAAGACCAACCTAAGAATAATAGGAGTAGAAGAAGGAGAAGAAGTGCAGCTCAATGGTCCAGAAAATATATTTAATAAAATTATATAAGAAAATTTTCCCAACCTAAAGAAAGATGTACCTATGAAGGTTCAAGAAGCATACAGAACACCGAACAGGCTGGATCAAAAAAAAAAAAAAAACTATCCCCTCGCCATATAATAATCAAAACACAAAACATACAGAATAAAGAAAGAATATTAAGAGGTGCAAACGAAAAAGGCCAAGTTACTTATAAAGGTAAACTTATCAGACTTACACCTAACTTCTCTATGGAAACCATGAAAGCCAGAAGGTCCTGGATAGATGTACTTCAGAAACTAAGAGAACATGGATGCAAGCCCAGACTACTATGCCCAGCCAAGCTTTCATTCAATATAAATGGAGAAAACAAAATTTTCCAGGATAAAAACAAATTTAAACAATACGTAGCCACAAATCCAGCCTTACAGAAAGTATAGAAGGAAAATCACTAACCAAGGAGTCCAACAATGACCACAATAACTCAGACATCTAGAGACCCTTCACCAGCGCAATTCAAAGAAGGGAAACACACAAACTCTACTACTAAAAAAGTGACCGGAGTTAACAACCACTGGTCATTAATGTCAATGGATTCAACTCACCTATAAAAAGGCAAAGGCTAAGAGATTGGATACAAAAACAGGATCCAACATTCTGCTGTTTACAAGAAACACACTTCAACCACAAAGACAGGCACCTACTCAGAGTAAAGGGCTGGGAAAAGGCTTATCAAGCAATGGTCCTAAGAAACAAGCAGGTGTGGCCATACTAATCTCTAACAAAGTTGACTTCAAACTTAAATCAATCAGAAAATATGGAGAGGGAAATTTTATACTCATAACAGGAACAATTCATCAGGATGAACTCTCAATCCTGAATATCTATGCCCCAATATAAAAGCGCCCACGTACATAAAAGAAACATTACTAAAACTCAAGGCAGCCATCAAACCGCACACACTAATAGTAGGAGACTTCAACACTCCTCTCTCACCAATGGACAGGTCAATCAGACAGAAACCTAACAGAGAAATTAGAGAATTAATGGAGGTAATGAATCAATTGGACTTAACAGACATCTATAGATTATTCCACCCAAAGAGGAATGAATATACCTTCTTCTCTGCAGCTCATGCAACCTTCTCGATAATTGACCACATACTCGGTAACAAAGCAAACTTACACAGTTACAAAAAATATTAGTAACCACCTGTGTCTTATAAGATCACCATGGATTAAAGTTAGAATTCAACAACAATGCTACCCCCAGAAAGCCTACAAATTCATGGAAACTGAACAGTCAACTACTGAACCATACCTGGGTCAAGGAAGAAATTAAGAAAGAAATTAAAATCTTCCTTGAATTTAATGAAAATAAAGAGACAACATACTCAAACCTATGGGACACTATGAAAGCAGTCCTAAGAGGAAAGTTCATAGCACTAAGTGCCCACTTAAAGAAAACGGAGAAAGCACACATTGGAGACTTAACAGCCCACCTGAAAGCTATAGAAAAAAAAGAAGCAGACTCACCTAGGAGGAGTAGAAGACTGGAAATAATCAAACTGAGGACTGAAATCAAAAAATAGAGACACAGAAAACAATCCAAAGAATCAATGAAACAAAAAGCTGGTTCCTGGAGAAAATCAACAAGATTGATAAACCCCTATCCAAACTAATCAAACGGCAGAGAGAGAATACACAAATTAATAAGATCAGAAATGAAAAGGGGGACATAACCACAGACACAGAGGAAATTCAGAGAATCATTAGATCTTACTAAAAAAGCCTGTGTGCCACAAAACTGGAAAATGTAAAAGAAATGGACACTATTTTAGATAAATACTATATATCAAAGTTAAACAAGGACCAGGTGAACAATCTAAATAGACCTGTTAGTTGCGAAGAATTAGAAGCTGTTATCAAAAACCTCCCTACCAAAAAAAGCCCAGGACCAGATAGTTTCAATGCGCAATTCTACCAGAACTTCCAAGAAGACCTAATACCTATACTACTTAAAGTATTTCACAATATAGAAACAGAAGAGTTATAGCCAAATTCCTTTTATGAAGCTACAGTTACTCTGATACCAAATCCACACAAAGACTCAACCAAGAAAGAGAATTACAGTCCAATCTCACTCATGAACATCGACGCAAAAATCCTCAACAAAACACAGGCAAACCGTATCCGAGAACACATCAGAAAAATTATCCATTATGATCACGTACTTCATCCCAGAGATGCAGGGCTGGTTCAACATATGAAAATCTATCAATGTAATCCATCATATAATTAAACTGAAAGAAAAAAAAACATATGATCATTTCATTAGATTCTGAAAAAGCATTTGACAAAATTTAACATCCCTTTATGTTAAAAGTCTTGGAGAGATTAGGGATACAAGTGTCATACCTAAATATAATAAAAGCTATTTACAGCAAGCCAACAGCTAACATCAAATTAAACGGAGAGAAACTCAAAGCCATCCCACTAAAATCAGGAACACGACAAGGCTGTCCAGTCTCTCCATACCTCTTCAATATAGTGCTTGAAGTTCTAGCAATAGCAATAAGACAACATACGGGGTTCGAGGAGATTTAAATTGGAAAGGAAGAAGTTGAACTTTTGTTATTTGCAGATGATATGATAGTGTACATAAGCGACCCCCAAAACTTCACCAAAGAACTTTTACAGCTGATAAACACCTTTAGTAATGTGGCAGGATACAAAATCAACTCCAAAAAATCAGTCGCCCTCTTATACACAAAGAATATGGAAGCAGAGAGGGAAATCATAGAAGCATCACCTTTCATGATAGCCACAAACAGCATAAAATATCTTGGGGTAACTCTAACCAAGGAAGTGAAAGATCTATTTGACAAGAACTATAAGGCATTGAAGAAAGAAACTGAAGGGTATACCAGAAAATGGAAGGACCTCCCTTGCTCTTGGATTGGGAGGATAAACATAGTCAAAATGGCAATTTTACCAAAGGCAATTTATAGATTCAATGCAATCCCCATCAAGGTCCCATCAAAATTCTTCACAGATCTTGAAAGGACAATAATCAACTTTATATGGAAAAAAAACCAGGATAACCAAAACAATCTTATGCAATAAAGGATCTTCTGGAGGCATTACCATCCCTGACTTCAAACTCTATTACAGAGCTGCAGTAATGAAAACAGTGTGGTACTGGCATAAAAACAGAGAAGTCAACCAATGGAATCTTATAGAAGACCTGGATTTTAACCCACAAACCTATGAACACCTCATTTTCGATAAAGGAGCTAAAAGTATACAATGGAAGAAAGAAAGCATCTTCAACAAATGGTGCTGGCACAAGTGGATGTCAACCTGTAGAAGAATGAAAATAGACCCATATCTATCACCATGCACAAAACACAAGTCCAAATGGATCAGAGACCTCAATATCAACCTGAGCACACTGAACCTGATAGAAGAGAAATTGGGAAGTACCCTACAACAGATGGGCACTGGAGATCGCTTCCTATGTATAACCCCTGCAGCACAGACATTAAGGGCAACATTGAATAAATGGGACCTACTGAAACTGAGAAGCTTCTGTAAAGCAAAGGACACTGTCACTAAGATAAAAAGGCAACCTACTGACTGGGAGAAGATCTTCACCAACCCCGCAACAGACAAAGGTCTGATCTCCAAAATATATAGAGAACTCAAGAAACTAGACTTTAAAATGCTAATTAACCCAATTAAAAAATGGGGCACTGAACTGAACAGAGAATTCTCAACAGAAGAAGTTCAAATGGCCAAAAGACACTTAAGGTCATGCTCAACCTTCTTAGCAATCAGGGAAATGCAAATCAAAACAACTTTGAGATATCATCTTACACCTGTCAGAATGGCTAAAATCAAAAACTCCAATGATAACCTTTGCTGGAGAGGTTGTGCAGGAAGGGGTACCCTCATCCATTGCTGGTGGGAATGCAAACTTGTGCAACCACTTTGGAAAGCAGTGTGGTGGTTTCTCAGGAAATTCGGTATCAACCTACCCCTGGACACAGCAATTCCACTCTTGGGAATATACCCAAGAGATGCCCTATCATATGACAAAAGCATTTGTTCAACTATGTTCATATAGCAGCATTATTTGCAATAGCCAGAACCTGGAAACAACCTAGATGCTCTTCAATTGAAGAATGGATGAAGAAAGTGTGGAATATATATATATATATATATATATATATATATATATATATATATATATACTACGCTGTGGTAAAAAACAATGATTTCTCGAATTTTGCATGCAAATGGATGGAAATAGAAAACACTATGCTGAGTGAGGTAACCCAGACCCAAAAAAAATGAACTTGGGATGTACTCACTCATAATTGATTTCTAGCCATAAATAAAAATTCAAGGTTAATAAAGCATTATGTAATCTAAAAAACAAAAACAAGAAAAGAAGCTATTATATAAATACTGAGTGTATTCATTTTTAACCATTCTGGTTTTAGAGACATACAAATTTTATTTAGTAGGATCACAGCTGTAGCAGAGTCATTTCCCCTAGAATAAAGCAAACCTTGAGTCCAGTCCAAGCCTGATTTAGGGGCTATTTTCATTAGATTTTGGAATTTAGACTTGGGAATTGATGCTAGAAAGAGTAGAGAATTTTGAGACTACTGTGATGGACTGAACACACTTTGCATGTTGAAAGGACTTGAAAAGGTTTGTTAGTGAAGCAAGGAAGATGCTGTGGATTAAATGTGTGTTCTTCCCAATAATCATTACCAGGCCATGAGGGTAAATGAGAGAAATTGATCCTCATAAAAGAACTAAAATCCTAACATATTTTGTTATTGTGATAGAAATGGTTGGAGACAAGAGACAATAGTCTGGTTTATCTTCCTCAATTCTTTCCCTGATAAGATTTTATTCAGTTGCCCAGGTTGACATTGAATTCCTAATATTCCAGTTTAGTTGCATCCTTCCAAATATTGGTTATAGCCTATACTACCATTTTGTTTTATTTTCCATTTTTTTATGTATTTGTATCTCAAGTATAATTCAGGCTGACCTTGAGCTCAAAAGGTACACAAAGCTAGAGCTGAATTCCTGATCCTCTTGTCACCATCTTCCAAATGCTAGCATTACAACCACTAGCTACCATGCCTTGGTGACCTTCTTGTTTCTTAAGGAAAAAAAGTTCTCAGAGTTAATTGCACAGAAATATGAATATCACTGACACTATAAAAGTATACACTACAAATGGCTGTGGTGGCTAATCATGTTTGGCAATTTGACTAAATCTGATCAACTAAAGCCCAAGCAGCTAGACACACTTGTGAGGTGTTTGGGTCAATTGAATAAGCTGAGGTGGGAAGTGCAACCCTAAATCTGGATATTTGGGGTCTGAAGACTCACCACAACATTGAGCCACACCTTCTGGTCCAGATGAAAGGACATGGGAGAAAGAAGCTTTTGCTTTTTGCTTGCTTGACCTCAGTCCCACAGGCAAGTTCATCTATCATGCCACTGAGGGTTTTTTTATTTGTTTGGTTGGGGTTATTTTGGTTTTTTGCTGGTATTAGAACCAACCTCTCTGGAATATCAAAGAAGCCTGAAAACCAGCTGAGGCACCTAGTCTCATAGCCTGAACAACTGCCGGATTCTTGGCCTTTCCTGTCAGGAGACAGCTATTGTTGGGCTAGCCAAATCACAGCCTGTAAAACAGTCTAATATGTCCTCTTTTAATGTTTAAAGATTCATCCTGTAAATTCTGTTCTGTTAGAAAACTCTGACAATACAATGGCCATGCCATAACCTTTGCTGTGTGTTTCGAAATGCACAGAATAAACAAAGGGATGAAGTAGAGATAACTATAGGAAAAAGTTTCCATATTGCTGGGTACAGTGGCTTAGGCCTGGAATTTCAGCTATTCTGGAGGCTAAGGCAGGAGTTCAAGGGAAACAGGGACCATACAGTAAGACCGTTTCAAACTTTGAATAAACAAAAGACTGTGAATGGAGTTCAGTAATCAACTACTTGACTAACACTTAACAATTAAAAAACCCTTGGCTATGCATCAGTGATTTTCACAGATATGCTTTCTTTATGCTAATATATCTTCATTTTTGTGTTTTATAGTGAGTCTTGAATTCAACTAGTGGGATACAGACTTTTTCTTCTTTTTGTCTTTCTTTTTTTATTGATTTTATTTAGCTATATGGCTTTCTCTGTTCCCCTCCCTTCCTCTCCTCTCTCCTTCAACCCTCTCATGGTCCCCATGTTCCCAGTTTACTCAGGAGAGCTTGTCTTTTGCTACTTCCCATGTAGATTAGATCCATGTATGTCTCTCATAGAGTCCTCATTGTTATCTAGGTTCTCTGGGATTGTGATTTGTAGGCTGGCTTTCTTTGCTTTATGTTTAAAAACCACTTAGGAGTTTTGCTGCATACAAGAAACACAGGTCAGTCAGACGTTTTCTTCTTTTTGAAAACAGGTTTGGCTATTCTAGTTCCACTGAGTTTCGATATAGATCTGTGAACAGCCTTTCTCTGTCTCAAAATATTGCATGATCTTAAGCGTAGCTGAGTTGACCCTATAGACAAATTTGGATGAACATGATATCTAACAACACTGAATCCTCTGATCCAGATTCAGGAACACAGTTTAGCTCTCTAGTTCTTTAGGGGTGCCTGGATTTTGATGTATCAGTGTTTGAAAATTTTAAGCACAGACTTTATATTTTTTCATAAATAATTCTGGTCGTATATGCTACTGTGAATGGCATCCTTATTTTAAAAAAAACACATTTGATTTCCATTTACTGTCATGGTTTTTGATGAGCAATGCACAGGTGCTTAAGTTGTTATTCCATATATAGTTTATGTTTTTCCTTAACTGCTTTCAGAACTATCTTTGGACTTTTTGATTATTATTCACTTTGGCATGTTTTTTCTCTTGAGTTCTAAGGTTCATGGAGCTTTCTGAGACTGTTAATTTATATTTTACCAAATGTAAGAAATTTTCAGGTATCAGTCCGTCAAATATGTTCAAATACATAAATAGTCTTTATTGCACTATACATTTTCTCCGCACCCCTCTCTTCTGCCCCTCTCTTCTTCTACCCTCTCCTGTGATCCTCCATGCTCCCAATTTATACAGGAGATCTTGTGTTTCTTTTTCTCTTTCCTATTTAGATACATGTACGTCTCTCTTAGGGTTCTTTATGTTTTCTCGGTCCTCTGGAGTTGTGGATTGTTGGATAGTTTTTTTTTTGCTGTATGGATAAAAGTAACTTATGAGTGAGTGTGTATAATATTTGTCTTTCTGGGTCTGGGTTACCTCACTTAGGACATTTGTTTTTTCTAGATCCATCCATTTGCCTGCAGATTTCAAGATGCAATTTTTTCTGCTGTGTAGTACTCTATTATGTAAATGTACCACATTTTCTTTATTCATTCTTTGGTTGAGGGGCATCTAGGTTGTTTCCAGGTTCTGGTTATTACAAATAATGCTACTATGAACATATTTGAGCACATGTCCTTGTGGTATGAATGAGCTTCCTTTGAGTATCTACCCAAAAGTGGTATTTCTGGGTCTAAAAGTAGATTGTTTCCTAATTTTCTGAGAAATTGCCATACTGATTTCCAATAGCAGCTGTACAAATTTGCGTTCCCACCAGCGTTGGAGGAGTGCTCCCCTTACTCCAAGCCCTCTCCAGCCAAAGCTGTCATCAGTGTTTGACCTTGGCCATTCTGATAGGTGTAAAATGGAATCTTAGAGTTGTTTTGATTTTCATTTCTCTGATGGCTGACTATGTTGAGCATTTTTGACACCAGTTTTTTTTTTCCTTTAGTGGCTCAAATAATATAAATATTAAATTTTTTTAAGAATTATGTCACAGGTCTCCAAAGCTTTGTTCCTTTAGTTCTGCTCTATATTCTGTCTTCTTTGTTTTGGTGTTCTTCAGATCACAAAATATTTAGTTTTATTTTCTTGCTCATTGGCTGTTTCCTGTACCATCTCCAGCACACTAGCGATAGCATCTGCCAAAAATTACATTTAAAATATTAGGTTTGGAGTTTATAGTTCTCCCATTTGGTTCTTTTCTTTTTCAGATTGGGTTCTTAGTGTGAGACCGGCCACCAATTTCTGGTCCTCCTGTCTCAGCCTCCTGTATGCTGGGGTATCCAGGTACACATCACTATGCCTGCTTTCTGTTTACTTTATGCCGGGCAATTTTAATTTTCTATTTGTAGAATATCTCCATTATGCCATAACTTCCAGACACAAAGAGAACAAAATGTTCACTTATGACACAATATGAATTTTCCTATAAACAAATGGTCTAAGGCATATGTACATGGCTACATATTGTATGAGTTCATTCACATAGAATTTCCTGAGAGAATTAATCTAAAAAGACAAAAAGTAGAATTGCAGTTTTCTAGTAATAGTAGTAAAGAAATAACTTAAACATACATAGGAACTGGGAGCCTACTGAGACAATGAAAATATTGGTCTTTCTCCTGTATGAATTTACTCTTCTTAATTGCCTTATAGGAATTACTTGAGGTTAATGGAGACGTTCAAGGCTATTACAGATACTATTTCTATTATTAAAGTCTTTACTCTGATCATTAGTAGTATGCATACTCTGTGTATGCGTAGTTCAGTAGCCAGCCGTGACTTCCGTTGAGTTAGGGCACTATTCCAGGTTTCTTCTCTTTGTAGGTCTTCATACATTCTATAGCTTTGTGAGGCCCCTTTGTCTTAACTGTTCTAGAAGTCCAGAAATTTGAGAGGATTTCTATCAATTTTTGTTCAATTGTTTTAGTGTATTGTTGGATTTTGATGTTTACTCATGTTCGAGAACTTTTTAAAAATTTACTCTAGCTAATGAAACTATTTTTTACTTAAAATTCCTTCATACTTTGCCATTATCCTCAACATGTGCTGGGAGAAGTGGTCCACTTTTTAGTTCCCAGCACTTGGGAAGTATAGACAGGCAGAACAGAGTTCAAAATCATACTTGGCTAGATAATGAGTTTGGGGCTAGCCAGGAATATATAACTTCTTTTCTCCAAAAACAGAACACTGAGAAGAAAAATGTTCTCAAGATGTTCAGTGAAAACCGTACCTAATCTAAGGCCTGCCAATCTCCCATCTAAACATATTGTCAAGAACCACTATAAATAATAGTAGTGAGTCTTCCAAAGAACTAGAGAGAATCACACATGCCATAATCTAATGGTAGTTTTAAGATCTATTACCTGCTGTAATTTTAATGGAAAATGTCCCAAGGGTCCAAATTTCAAAGGCTTCCACCTCAGTGTGATGTTATTGGAGGTAATAGAATTCCATGAGGGTTGACCTCTAACATCATTGCCCCACTACATACATAATGGTGGCCAGTTTTGGTGGGAACTAGTATGCCAAACAAAGTGGGAAAGAGGCCAAGACAAAGGTTATTTCACCATGTTTTACTTATCTTCCTAACTCTCTTCTCCCATCACCAGATTGAAAGTGCTGTTAAGTGAGGAGCTGCATTTTTTCTTTCTTTCTTCATTGATGCTGCATCTCCACAATACTATGTCCTCTCAATGCTGTGTTTTGCCCATTGTCAAGAATTTTTCTCTTCCAGAAGGCTTTAAGCCCTTCACCCTACTCTTCAACCTCTAGACCTTATCCTTCTACCTTCCCTCTTTTCATTGATTTCAGAACAACCCACAATTATTATTTCAAAGTTTTACATCTCAACAATCCAAGAGTCCTGCACTGGGCTCTCGGCCTAGCGTTTTCCCAGGCTGAAGTTGAGGTATCGACTTAGCTACAGTATTAATTTGAGGTATTTGGGGTGGCAGGATGTGATTCTCAACTCTTTTGGGATGTTAGCAAAAACTCAGTGACTCGGTTTTTTTGGCTTTTGTTTCTGTTGTTTGGTTTTTGGGTTTTTTGTTGTTGTTTGTTTGTTTTGGTGCTTTACTTCATTTTTTCTGTAAGTTCTGCTGACCTAAAGTGATTTTCAATTCTTTTTTTTCTTTTGAAGTTTGTAGCTTCCTTGGAGCTCTAAAACACCATAAATTTCTCAAGTTTTTAGACATTGGGCTCAACTCAATACTGACCTGTGTACATACAATAATGTGTCTCTAAAGCTATTTTATGTACTGGTGCTAGGGAAATTTATTTTATTTTATTTTTGAGATAGAGTCTCACCATAATGATCAGATGCTTAAAAGAAACCCCACACTAGCTCAGAATTGAAAATTAGATATTTATTTAGGGGAAAACTCACAAATCAGAATTCTCTGCTTGAACGGTGGACAGATATCGAATGCAGCAATCCAACAATCCGAAGGAGCAGCCAGGTGTATAAGAGGCCATACACCAGTAGGTGGATAACCACAGCTGCAAGCCTTCCTATAGTATCACCACATACCCTCCCAGGAAGCCTCAAACTTGCAGCCATTCTGTGGACTCAGTCTTCCAAGTGCTGGGTTACAGGTAAGAATCGGCATGCCCAGCTCATTTTAGATAATTTTTTTTGTTTGGAGGGCTAGGCACCCAGTGTAATATATAGAAATTCTGGGCTCTACAAAGCCATTCAAGTTGTTTGTATATGGCTAATTTATATTTGTTCCACAAATCAAATCTTACTATGAATCATCTCTCATGATGTGTGTATTTATTCGTATACATTTAAATGACATGTAAAGATTGTTGTTGGGGTTTCTGTCCTGCCTGGTTCCCACAGTTGTTAAGTCCCAAAGAAATCACACAGAAATAACATTAGTTATATACTGATTGGCCCATTAGCTCAGGCTTCTTATTAACTCTTATAACTTATATTAGCCCATTATTTTTGCCTATGTTAGCCATATGACTTGGTACCTTATTCGACGAGGTGGTCACATCTTGCTTCTTCTTTGATGGGTCAGGAGTGCAGACTCTGTCCTCTTCCCAGAATTCTCCTGTTATCATTAACCCGCCTCTATTTCCTGTCTGGTTGTCCCACCTATATGTCCTGCCTGGCTACTGACTAATCAGCGTTTTATTTAAAAGATAATTGACAGAATACAGACCATTGTCCCACACCAAAAGATAAAATTAAATTCTATCTTTATGAAAAACACTCTAGTAATAAGTATAAATTCTTGTCTCTTTAGTATAAGACTAACCTCTAACTCACAGCAATCCTCCAGTCTCTGATTTTTTTTTACTTGGATTAGAGATGTATATAAACACACCTACCTAACTTTCTGCATTTGAATTTTTTTAACACAGATCCTCATTATACAGCTCATGCTGGCCTCAACCTCACAGCAATACTCCTGCCCGAGCCTCCCAAGTGCTGTGAATATACATTTTACCATAATGCCTAACAAGTAGATTGTTTTTAAAAGACCAATTTCTACTCAGTCATTAGAAAGATGTTTTTATGGAACTATAATAAATATAGTCTGTGTTTTCCTTTCTAGTTGGTATTTAGGGAAAAATAATTTTTTATTATTGTCTTATGGTCATTTTAATCTCCATAACCTGAAGCACTCGTCAATTGGCTACTTTTTATTACTTGGTGTGAATTTTCATGACTTTCAACTTTCATGAGTAAAAGAGTAGGCATGCTAAGTCTCTATATTGAAGATCTGAAAGCTATGTGTTTGTGACTTGTAGTATCTATCTATCTATCTATCTATCTATCTATCTATCTATCTATCTATCTATGTTTGTGTTTCCATTGCAGGAAATAGAGAATGTGATATTTGTTGTCCTCTATTACTAATTCTCCACATTAATTTTATAACAAGTGTAGCCTTATTTTCTGTATGCATTTTTAAAATACTCAGCATTTTAAAAGAAAATGAAAAAATTTCCCAAGGAAAAGCAGCTGTGGAAATGAGTGTGGAAGTGCCATGAGTGGTCAGTAGTTAGTTCCAATGAGTTATAGCAACATCAATTGGGCCAAGAAAGGAAGATACTGGGGAGATGTAAGAGGGAGACAGGCATGACAATTCACTGAGAAAGTGGATCCTGAAATAGAGCATGAAAAAGAACTGGGGACTATGGAGCGGTCTCAGTGGAGGGAGGGTCCCCTGCTGGAAGCCATAGGGAGGAGGTTTCAATGGAGAAGGTCTGCATACACCATGAAGAGTGATGGTACCTGTGTGGCCCATGTGAGATCCAAAAGGATTCCAGTGGGGGAATAGCGTGCCCATTAGAGGAGGTCTCAGATGGAGGTGGCTGCCCCTCACAGAACCTGGAGATCCATCATGGGTTTGTTCTAAGCCATGAGGACAATGGCAGGTCAGCTGCATCTGGGACATGAAGCAGGAGTAGTTACTGTTGCTACGGGGACATGTCCTCCAACCCCAAATGGCATGAGATGAGTTGTGGGTCCATGGCTGAGGTTCTCCTAAGAAGGAAAGCTCAAGAGGTAGCAATGCAGGTGGGTAGTCTTCTACATTCACAGAGGCATCCTGATTCCATCAGTCTGGTAGCCCTGGCAAAAAGACTCCTGCTGTTTCTAAGCAATTATTTTATTGATTTTATTGATCTATACATCTTTCTCTGATCCCCTTCCCTCCTCTCCCCTCCCCTTCAACCCTCTCCCGTGTTCCCCATGCTCCCAATTTACTTAGGAGATCTTGTCTTTTTCTACTTCCCATGTAGATTAGATCCATGTATGTCTCTCTTAGGGTCCTCATTGTTGTCTAGGTTCTCTGGGATTGTGGTTTGTAGGCTTTTTTTCCCTTTATGTCTAAAAGCCACTTATGAGTGAGTACATATGATATTTGTCTTTCTGGGTATGGGTTACCTCACTCAATATGATGTTTTCTAGATCCATCCATTTGCCTACAAATTTCAAGATGTCATTTTTTTTTCTGCTGTGTAGTCCTCCATTGTGTAATTGTACCACATTTTCCTTATCCATTCTTTGGCCAAAGGGCATTTAGGTTGTTTCCAAGTTCTGGTTATGACGAACAATGCTGTTATGAACATTCTCTAAAAAAAATTTTAAGACACTAGCCTATCACTGAAACCAGCACTAAGCAATTTGCTACCATTGGCCTGCCACTGAGCTCAGTGATCTACCTGACTCTATTTCCCAAAGTTGCTGTTGTAGAGATGCACAACCACACCCAACCTTCTAAATGAAAGCTAGGCATCCTAGTGCAATTCCTTATGGTTGCACAATGAGCAATTTACCCACTGATTCTTATCCTCAGGGCTATGAATTTCCATTTTGATGGTGGCTTCCAATTATAAAGTGTGATTAATGATGTCTTCCTTTGTGGAATAGTAGAGATACTTGGAGTGTAAACGGGTACATGAAGAAAGTTAGGTACTGAGGGAAGATGTTTCTCTTGCTTCTTTTTAAATGCAAATGCTAGCCTAGTTTTACGCAGGTTTCATCTGTTACTTAACTAAAGCCTTTCTTCAGTTTCTCTTTTCTCCCCTCATCCTGATTTCTCCAAAAGTACTAATATTCTAGAACCATTCAGTGTCCCTGAGAATAGATCACAAATACCACGAACACAAGCAGATCACACACATCAGCTCTCCCAAAGGACGCAAATTGATGATTCCACATCCTCAGAATTCATATACACATACTGACACACTTATAACTAAGGCTAAAATAGGCAGTCTAAAAGCCATAAATTTGTAGAACAGGGGACATACAGAAAGATTATAACCCAACCCTCCATTTATTTTGCAGAGAAACTGATCACTTTGGAGCCTAATCAACATGACCGAGGATGCACAGCTAAATTGTTGCTTTAAATTGAACATTCATTTAGCAACAGTGAGTAATATCCGTTATTCTCACTATTGCATTCACAAAATGATGCATTTCCTCTTTATACTCATTTTGTAAGGTAGAAAAATGGCCAGGAATATCTGGTCATTGTCAGTCTGTTGCTCTAGATCATAAGACTGAAATTATATATATTTGGTGTTTTGCTTTTTATTTCAATAAAATGTAATTTCCTTAAATATCATCAATCTATTTATTCAGCAAATATTTGAAACTGCATTCTTGATGCTATAGGTGTTATGGAAATTCTGTTAAAACAAAGAAGATGTGTTCCTCACTGGCACAGAAAAGCTTCTAAACTACTTAGAAGATGGCAAAATATTCAGAAAATCATTAAGACCAAACAGCCAGAGGCCTTGAGGAAAGACCTACAAGGTTTAAATGCCAAAAGCGAACACTTTAAGCTACAGACATGAGCAAATATTTTCTGGAGAGGATTCAGATAGCAAATGAAATATTACCAGAAATGACAAATGGGATCACACAAAATTAACAATGTTTTACAATGCTAAGAAAACAGTCACCACATAAAGAAAATTCAGCCCACTATATGGAATACAATCTTTTCCAACTATATATTACATAGAATATTAATATCTTGAATACATTTTAAAATGACAAAAATAAAAAATAAATGTCAGTGAGATCGCTTACTGCCAAGCCTGATGACCTGGTTCAATACCCCCCCACACACAAAAAAAAAAAAAAACAAGAAAAAATATGTAAAGATGCAATGAGAAATCCTACTTTGAAAAGGTTGTTTTTTGACCTCCACAGGTACACCATGACATGAATGCATCCCACTTCACCACAAGCATATAAGTAGTAAAAGAAAGGAATGGGGGCTCGAGATGGCTCAGTAGTTAAGAGCACTAACTGCTCTTCCAAAGGTCCTGAGTCCAATTCCCAGAAACCACATGGTGACTCACAAAGATTTGCAATGAGATCTGGTGCCCTCTTCTGGTCTGCAGATATACATGAAGGCAGAACACTGTAAACATAATAGATTAATAAATTTAAAAATATTTTTTAAAATGTTTTCTTAAAAACGAAAGAAATGGTAAAAATTAAACACACACACACACACACACACAAGCCATACTAATAGTAAATTGGGTGGTGAAATGAATTGGCATGCAGCTAATACTAAATACAAACAGCTAATACTAAAAAGTATTTAGTATCCTTAGTCATCAGGGAAATGCAAATTAATGCAGATATGAGATTCTGTCTCATCCCAGTTTGAATAGAAGAAATCAAATGACAGAAATTGCTAATGAAAATAGGAGGAAATGGGAGCATTTGTGCATTTCCAGTGGAAAAGTAAACTGGCGCAGCCACTATGGAGGTCAGCATGAGGGTTTTTCAAAAACCTACAAATAGAAATACCATATGATCAAGCTATACAAGGATACCATGTCAGCTTGCCACAGACATACATTATCCATGTTTTGTTTCTTTCTTTCTTCCTTCCTGGCTATCAAATTGAATTCCCACAAGATGGTATCTCTGGAATTTCTTCATTTTTTTCTTTTTTTGTAACCATTGCTGTATTCACAATAGACAGAAAATGGAACCAGTATATATTTCTGTCAACATATGAACAAATACAGAAGGTGTGGTGCATAGGCATATAGACACAGCAGGATTTAACTTAAAAGTAAAGAAAAAGGAAATCATTACATTTACAGGAAAATGAATGGAATTAGAAATCAACCTGTTAGTGACTTAGACAAAGACTGCAATTTTCTTTCATTTAGAGAATGTAGATATAAATCTATCTCTCTCTCTCTCTCACTGAGTGTAGGGTGTGTGTGTGTGTGTGTGTGTGTGTGTGTGTGTGTGTGTGTAATGAGGACCCTGAGAGTGGAGAAAGAGATCTTTTTTATTTTATTTATTTTCTTATCCTACATACCAATCACAGTTTTCCTTCCCATCGCTCCTCCTGCTCCCTCTCCCGCCTCTCTCCAATTCTCCCATCCACCTCTCCAAAAGGATAATGCCTCCCAGGGGGAGTCAACAAAGCCTGGTACATAAAGTTGAGGCAGAACCAAGGTCCTCCCATTCCCTGCCCCCACCGCACATCTAGGTTTAGTGTGGCATTTCACCATAGGAAATAGGCTCCAAAAATCCAGATAATGTGGCAGGGGCAGGTCCTGGTCCCACTGCCAGGGACCCTCAAAAAGACCAAGCCACACAACTGTTGCCCACATGCAGAGGGCCCAGCACTGTCCCATACAGGTTTAACAACTATCAGTTTAGATAAAGTTGCTGAGTTCCCATGAGCTTGGTTCAGCTGTCTCTATAGATTGCCCCATCATGGTTTTAACCCCCCCTCCCATTGTTCATATGATTCCCTCCTCCCTTTCTTCGTCTGGACTCCCAGAGCTCAGCCCAGTGTTTGTCTGTAGATCTCTGCAGCTGCTTCTGTAAGTTATTGGAAAAAGGCTCTAAGATGACAGTTGAAATAATCACCAATCTGATTACAAAGGAGGGTCAGTTCAGGTACCCTCTCCACTATTGGTAGGGGTCTTAGGTGGGGTCACCATTGTGGATTCCTGGGAATTTCTTAGCACTAGGTTTCTCCCAAAACCCATAATGGCTCCCTCTATCAAGATATCTTTTTCATTGTTCTCCAACTTGGTCCCTGGCCAAATGCAACCATTCTATTCCTTTATGTTCGCATCCCCCATCCCCTCCTATCTACTGCTCTCCCGGGCCCCAGTTTAACCAGGAGATCTCATCTATTTCCCTCCCCAGGACAATCCATGTGTCCACTTAGGGTCCTCCTTGTTACTTAGCTTCTCTGGAGCTGTGCATTGTAGTCTGGTTAACCTTGTTTTGCACCTAGCATCCACTTATGAGGAAGTCCATACCACGTTTATCTTTCTGAGTCTGGGTTACCTTACTCAGGATGATTTTTTTCTAGTTCCATCCATTTGCCTATAAATTTCATAATGTCATTAAATTTTACAGCTAAGTAATATTCCATTGTGTAACTGTACACCATTATCTTTATCTATTCCTTGGGTGAGAGCCATTTTGATTGTCTCCAGGTTCTGGCTATTATGAATAATGCTGCTATGAACATAGCTGAGCGAGTGTCCTTGTGGTATGATTGAGCATTCTTTGGGTAAATGCCCAAGAGTGATATTACTCGGTCTTGATGTAGATTGATACCCAGTTAGTCAACATACTGATTTCCGAAGTGGATGTACAAATTTGCACTCCACGAGCAGAAAAGGAGTGTTCCCCTTCCTCCATATCCTCTTCAACATGAGCTGTCCTCAGTATTTTCCATCTTAGCCATTCTGACAGGTGTAAGATGGTATCTCAGAGTTGTTTTGATTTGCATTTCCCTGATGTCTAAGGATGTTGAGCAATTCCTTAAATGTTTCTGGATGTTTGAAAATCTTCTGTTGAGGATTCTCTGTCTAGATCTGTACCCCATTATTAATTGGATTATTTTGCATTTTGATGTCTATTTCATGAGTTCCTTATATATTTTGAAGATCATTTCTTTGTCAGATGTGGGATTGTGAAGATTTTTTTTCCTATTCTGCAGGCTGTCATTTTGTCTTATTTAACATATCCTTTGCCTTACAGAAGCTTTTCAGTTTCAGGAGGTCATATTTGTTGATTGTTGCTCTCAGTGTCTTGATACTTGTGTTATATTTAGGAAGTAGTCTCCTGTGCCAATGTGTTTTGTTCAAGGTTACTTCCCACTTTCTCTTCTATGAGGTTCAGTGTGGTTGGATTTATGTTGAGGTTTCTGATCCACTTGGACTTGAGTTTTATGCATGGGGATAGAATAGATCTATTTGCATTCTTCTATATGTTGACATTCAGTTATGACAGCACTCTTTGTTAAAGATTCTTTCTTTTTTCCATTGTACACTTTTGGCTTTGTTGTCAAAAATCAGGTGTTCCTAGGTGTGTGGATTAATGTCAGGGTCTTCAATTCAATTCCATTGTTCGACATGTCTGTTTTATACCATTATCAAGCTATTTTGATTACTATAGCCCTATTGTAGAGCTTGAAGTCAAGGATGGTGAAGCCTCCAGAAGTTCCTTTGTTGTACAGGATTGTTTGGGCTATCCTAGGTTTTTTGTTATTACATATGAAGTTGTGTATTGTTCTTTTGAGGCCTGTAAAAAATCATGTTGGGATTTTGATGGAGATTGCATTGAATCTGTAGATTGCTTTTGGTAATTCTGTCATATTTATTATGTTGATCCTACCTAGCCAAGAGCATGGGAGATCATCCCAGTTTCTGATATCTTCTTCAATTTCTTTCTTCAAAGATTTAAATTCTTGTCACACAGGTTTTTCACCTGTTTGATTAGAGTTACCCCAAGGTGTTTGATATTATTTATGGCTGTTGTAAAGAGTAATGTTTCTCTGATTTCTTTCTCAGTCCATTTGTCATTTGTATGTAGTGGGATACTGATTTTTTTTTTAGTTCATCTTCTGTTCTGCCACATTAACAACTGTAGGAGTTTCCTGGTAGAATTTTTGGCATCACTTATGTATACATCATCTGCAAATAGTGACTTTGATTTTTTCCTTTATAATTTGTATCGCCTTGATTTCCTTTTGTTTTTGTGTTGCTCTAGCTAGAACTTCAAGTACTATATTGCATAGATATGAAGAGAGTGGACATTCTTGTCTTGTTCCTAATTTTAGTAGAATCGCTGTGAGTTTCTCTCCATTTGATTTGATGCTTGTCTTCAGTTAGATGTAAATTGCCTTTATTATGTTTAGGTATTTTCCTTTTATCCCTGATTTCTCCAAGACCTTTATCATGAAAGGGTGTTGGATTTTGTCAAAAGCTTTTTCAGCGTCTTGGATGATCATGTGCTTTTTTTTCCAGTTTGTTTATATGGTGGATTACATTGCCAGATTTCTCTATGTTGAACTAACCCTACATCTCTGAAATGAAGCCTAGTTGGTCATGGTGCATGTTTTTTCTTTTTATTTGATGTATTTTTGGATCCTGTTTGCCAGCATTTTATTGAGTATTTTTGCATCAATGTTCATAAGTGAGATTAGTTTGTAATTCTCTTTCTTACTAGTGTCTTTGTATGGTTTTGGATATCAGAGTAACTGTAGGCTCATTTAAAAAAGTTTGGTAATACTCCTTCTGTTTCTATTGTGTGGAACAATTTGAGGAGTATTAGTCTTAGCTCTTCTTTATAATTTTGGTAGAATTCTGTGATGTGGGAGTGTCATATATCAATCTGTTGATTTCATTGGTTAAGCAATAAAGAAACTGCTTGGCCCTCATAGGTTAAAACATAGGTGGGAGGAGTAAACAGAACAGAATGCTCAGAGGAAGAGGAAGTGAGCAGAGACTCGACAGCTCTGCTCTCTGGAGCAGAGACGCTATGCTACCCTCTCCCAGGCACACGTGATGAAGCTCCGACCCAGGATGGGCATAGGCTAGAATCTTCCCGGTAAGCGCACCTAGCGGTGCTATGAAGATGATTAGAAATGGGCTAAATTAATATGTGAGAATTAGCCTAGAAGAGGCTAGATAGAAATGGGCCAAGCAATGTTTAAAAGAATACAGTTTGTGTGTTGTTATTTTGGAACATAAGCTAGCCAGGCGGCCAGGGTGTTGGGGACGCAGCCCCGCTGCTCTTATTACAACAATTCTGCACTAAAACTATTTGATCCTGGGCTTTTCTTTTTCTTTTTCTTTTCTTTTTGGTTTGGAGACTTTTAATGAGTGCTTCTATTTCTTTAGAGATTCTAGCTCTATTTCAGTTGTTTATCTGGTCTTGATTTAATTTTGTTATGTGGTACCTATCCAAAAATTGTTTGTATCTTTTAAATTTTCCACTTTAGTAGTGTACAGATTTTTGAAGCATAACCTGATGATTCATTGAATTTCTTCGGTGTATATTGTTATGCACACTTTTCATTTCTGATATTAATTGTAATATTTTCCCTCTGTCTTTTGGCTAGTTTGGATAAAGGTTTGTCTATCTTGTTGATATTCTTGAAGAAACAACTTTTTGCTTCATTGATTCTTTATATTATTCCCTTTGCTTCTATTTTATTGATTTCTGCCCTCAATTTGATTATTTCCTCTTATCTACTCCTCCTAGGTGAGTTTGCTGCTTTATGTTTTATTTTAAAACAGATGTCTGTTAAGTCCACGTGAGACATAACATTTGTTAGTTCTCTATTTCTCCATTAGTTTTCTGTCTGACAGCCCTGTCCATTGGTGAGAGTGGGATGTTGACGTCTCCCACTATTAGTGTATCCTGTTTAATTTGTAACTTAAGTTTTAGTAATGTTTCTTTTACATACATGGATGCCCTTGAATTTGGGACATAAATTTTCAGAATGGAGACTTCATCTTCATGAATTTTTCATGAGATGTATATGAAATGTCTTTCTTAATCTTTTTTGATTGATTTTAGTTCGGTCTATTTTGTTAGGTTAGCTACACCAGGTTTACTTCTTAGGTGCATTTGATTCGAATGTCTTCTACCAATCCTTTACTATGAAGTAGTATTTGTCTTTGAAGATAAGGTAAGTTTTTTGAGTGCAGCAGAAGAATGGACTCCATTTTCTTTTTTTCTTTTTTTTTTTTTCGAGTCAGGGTTTCTCTGTGGTTTTGGAGCCTGTCCTGGAACTAGCTCTTGTAGACCAGGCTGGTCTTGAACTCACAGAGATCTGCCTGCCTCTGCCTCCCGAGTCCTGGGATTAAAGGCGTGCGCCACCACCACCCGGCTGGACTCCATTTTCATATCCATTCTGCTAGCTTATATCCTTTTATAGGCAAATTGAGTCAATTGATATTAACATATTAGTTACCAGTGACTATTAATTTCTGTTATTTTTGGTGGTAGTATGTGCTTGTTTCCCTTCTTTGGAATTTTTTGGTGTGGGTTTATCTATTGCCCATGTTTTCATGGGCATAGCTACCTTCCTTGTGTTAGAGTTTTCCCTCTAGTGCTTTCTGTAGGGCTGGATTAATGGATAGATATTGTTTAAGTCTGTTTTTTTCATGGAATATCCTATTTTCTCTGTCTCTAGTGATTGAAAATTTTACTAAGTCTAGTAGTCTGAGATGACATCTTTGGTCACCTATTGTCTGCATAATATCTGTCCAGAACCTTCTGGCTTTCAGACTCTCCACTGAGAATTTGGATATTATTCTAATGAATCTGCCTTTATAAGTTACTTGGCCTTTTACCTTTGCAACTCTTAATATTCTGTCTTTATTCTCTATGTTTAGTGGTTTTATTATTATGTGGCAAGGGATTATTTTTGGTCAAGCCTATTTGGTGTTCTGTAGGCTTCTTGTATCTTAATTGACTTTTACTTCTTTAGTTTGAGAAAGTTTTCTTCTATGATTTTGTTGGATATATTTTCTGTGCTGTTGAACTGGTATTCTTCTCCATCTTCAATTTTTATTATTCTTAGGGTTAGTCTTTTCATAGTGTCCCAAATTTCCTTGAAGCTCTGTATCATCATTTTGTTGGCTTTTCTTTAACTGATCAATCTATTTCCACTATTATATCTTCAACACCAGAGATTCTCTCTTCCATCTCTTGTATTCTATTGGTTATGCTTGCATCTGTGGTTTCTGTTCATTTACACAGATTTACCTTCACAGAATTCCCTTGGTTTGCATTTTCTGTATTGTCTCAATTTCAATTTTCAAGTCTTAAACTGTTTCCTTCACCCGTTTGATTGTTTCTTCTTGGTTTTCATGTCTTTCTTCAAGGAATTTATTAATTTCTTCCAATCTTATGTTTGCTTTTTCCTCAATTTCTTTAAGGGAAATTTTCATTTCCTCTTTAAGGACATCTATCATCATTTATCTTCATAAAGTTCATAAAGAACATTTAAAGGTTCTTTTCTTCTGCTGCTTCTACGTTGAGATGTTCAGGTCTTGCTGTTGCAGAACAACTACATTCTGGTGGTGCCACGTTGCTCTTTTTTTGCTGAATGAATTCTTGTACTGACCTAGACCCATCTCTTCCTTCAATTGGTTCAGATGGTGCCTGTGCCTCTGGGGATGCCACTCTTTGTGTGATTGGTACAAGTGGTTTCTGTGCCTCTGGGGGCCTCAGGGGACAGATATGTTTGGGAGGCTGAGTAGGGCTTGTAGATTACAGTGTCTAATGTGTGGTAATGGTGGAGTGGCCTGCCATCTGACTGGCTAGGGTGGCTATGATGGGTGGGAAGGGGCACAGTGTGAGAACTAAAAACATGCAAAGGAATCATGTTGAGGTCTTATTCAGAAGAGGTCAATCAGACATTTTCATGGAAAGATGAGTCTGAAACAAGATTATGACAATGATTGAGATGCTGTGGTATTAAATAGTAAAATACCCTACCATGAGGCAGGAAAGAAACTGAATAGGGATTCAATTACAGAAACTAGTAAAATATTTTTCAAATATTGGACCGTAAAGAAGCAGAGTAGTGTTTAGAGAATCTGAGGAACTTAGTTTACTTATAATAAAGGGACTATCTTAACCAGGCCACAAGATTCAAGACTACAGGTAGTTGGAAAAAAATTATGAGAGTCAGCAGCAACATAAACTTCAGTAGTATCAATAGCTATCTTTCCATTCATTCAATCAATATTTATTGAATATGTGATATGTGACAGAATTTACAGCATGCAGGACACTATGCTAAGATTTTTAAACGTTACCTCATATATCACCCCCAACAATATTCAGTGGTGTTTTAATAGATAACTTTCATTGTATTTATAAGGGAACTGTGCCCCTAAAGAGATAAATAGTATTTCTAGAATGTCACAACTAGCAATGATGTATTACAGAGACTCAGACAACTGTCTCTTGAGCTCATGCTTAAGGCAATAGCATACTGTAAGAGTTTGTGAGCAAGAGAAGAAATTCTGTTGATGGGGGACTATGCCAGCTAATATATGAGAGAACATAAAAGTTCTTGAGTGAATCATATACTGTAGTAACCACTAATTCAGTCATATTTAAAGTTCAAACCTTTTCTCCTGATTAAATTTTAAAGATATTATATGCCTGAACTGTTTTGTCAAAGGAAACAAATTAAAACTTTATACTACCATTTTACTTTTCCCACTTGTGCAGAACAATGCACATTAATTGTATTCCCTGTCTTGACAGTCATTATTAGTCCATAAGCAGATGAAGGAAGTCTAGCAATTAATGAGATTTTAGTTATGTAGTAACTTTTTACATTTGTTTTTTTTAAAAAAATGTTAGAACATGAAATCCTAAGCAAGAAATTATTTTTTTTCCTTTTATGGATATAGTAAGAAGTATGACGTCAAATCTGCTTTCTGTAACTTCGTGGTAAAATAGAATAATTTAGTTTACACCTGAAAAACAGAAACTGAAATCAAAGGAAATTTCTTTAAAAAAAATAACTTTGTTTTTATTTATTCTTTGTGTCTTTCACATCATGCGCCTGGTTCAACCCATATCTCTTTCCCCCAAAATAAAACAAAATAAACTTTAAGAGATAAAATGAAGAGAGGGAAAGGGATTTCCTGTGTGACTCACAATATCACACTGCAGGTTCCATGAAAATTTATTCTCAATTGCCCAAACTTACTTTCTTTGCCACTCTGAAATATATCTAAACTGACAACATTAAAGAAAAAAGGCCCAACAACAGTGCTTGTCAGTGCGTATGACTGCCAATCTCATATATACTGAGTGTCTGTCAAGAGCCAGGCAAGGGGCAACAGGTTTTTTGGTTAAAATTAATTTTTGTTTATTCACACACAAATACCCAAAATGTGTCATAATTTATTTAGAAACAAATGAAACTCTAGAAAATTTTATCACTAGAACCTCCATTTTGATCATTTCTTTGAAATTTCCACTAAATTAACATTAAACTTTTGTAATCTGCATTCCCTTGGATAGTTTCACAGTCAGCTCCCTTTGTTAAGAAAGAGTAATCCACAGCAAACATACACATTGACCCTGGGCCTTAGCTGCCCCAGTTTTCAGATGAGCTTTGCAGGGTTTTGGAGATAACTATCACAACTTCCTGAAAGGGTTAGTACAACTGCTTAGGAGCTGTGGGGGTGCCTTCTAGCACCAGCATTTTCAAATCTGCGGGATGCTGTTGAGATTGCATTCTATTCTCTTCTAGCTAATATATAACCATCTCAATCTCCTTTTGCGTAAAAAAAAAAAAAAAAAAAAAAGCAACCTAGAAGAATTTCGCAGGAAAAAGGTTTGAACTTACTTCCTTTTTAAGGAACCACGCTTAACTCCAAAGAAGTTTTAACACCAGATTACCAACAAAAGGGAACAAATACACATCTTAAATCCAATCCAGGAAGGAAATTGCTACATGTTTTTGGATAATCTTGAGAAGTTGATGAAGCAATGTTACATTTTCATTCTTTTTCAAGAATGACAAATTTGTGGTTCCTTGCAAATATCACCTGTTTCCACAGTCCCTGTAGTATTCATGCTGTGCTCCGGCCAAAATGAGCTCTTTCTACTTATTTTTAGATGTTACCCAAGAGTGTTATTCAATATTCGCCTCTGATCACCTAGGTAACTCCAGGATCTTGCTGTGAAATCTGTAAGGTCCTGATGGAGTTCATTTCATTCTTTGTAACAAATAAGTTTCTCAAAGGTCTTCATGACATATGGGATCTGACCAAAACTGATAAACCAGTCATTTAAAAGTTTAGCACCCGGAGAAAAAAGTTTACGATTCCCATTTTCCAATGCCTGGTTAGTTTCTAAACTGGAATATCAGACAAAAGAGATCCTTGTCCAGTTTTCTGTCTCTTTCAGCTAAAATTGACTCTAACCCTTTGTAAAAATTTCAAATATCACTGACAAAAATTTACATATTTTATATCTTCAAAAGTATATTCATATAAATTCAAATATAATATTCATCTAAAAATTCTATATATGAAACAAACATATGCATTCAATTTTCTATATATTGCAAATTCTGCTACGCTTAAAAGTATGTACATTGAGCTGGGCAGTGGTGGTGCATGCTTTTAATCCTAGCATTTAGGAGATAGAGGTAGGTGAATCTCTGTGAGTTCGAAGACAGCCTGGTCTACAAGACCTAGTTCCGGGACAGGCTTCATATTTGCAAAGAAACCTTGTTTTGAAAAAAAAAATATGTACATTGATAATCACCAAATTGGTCTCTCAAATATAAGTAAATATTTAATATTTTCATAGTTGAGTAAATCTTGATCATTTGATATTTTTCCTCCCTCATTCTACTGACTGTTAAATATTTTAAGAGACAAAACTCAGAACTAATTCCTAGCAAATAAATAATAGAAAGATATTAGAGTACCCATGTATGTAGAATCGTATTTATAATAGGAGCTTAACAAATGAAACAGAACATTCATTTGTCATTGGCCAAGATTAACTGTGAAAACATTTAATTTCTGTTGTATTTGATCTACCAATTCAAAAATCAAGAAAAGTCATGTATTAAGATGACAAGTTTTTGGATTCCTCATTAAATGAAGTCTGACTATGTGACCATCCTAGACCAGTACCCCAGTGTGATCACAGTCACTGGAACTGAGTGGCTGTATTCCCAGCAAATAGAGGTTTACTCTGTAGTACTTCACAGCCAAACAATCAAGCTTGTTTGAGTTTCCAACCACTGATTGGTTCACCTTTCTGACACTGTAGATCTGGCATAATACAAAAATTGTGTCATTTTCCAAGACTCCTTCTAGAGAAGAGCTTGTATTCTGCCTCTGAAAACACATTTTTATAATACAGTACAGAATATGATAATCACCAAAAGGGGAGCTCATATAGAGTTCATTATGTGTTGCTAGGAGGAGAGACACATTGTTTCTGATTGGGAACAGACAGAAAGGCTTTAGGCAGGAAACACTTAAGCAGAACATATCATCAGAAACCGGTTTGTCAGGTTCCTCAGCATGGATTCTAGCTCTAACAACTTCCTGACTGATACTAAGTGACATCCTCTCAGATCCAATTTTGTGATCTGTTAAATGGAGAGAACAGAATCACTGGTTAAGATATTGTTTTCAATCTGTTATTTCTTATTTCATGTGTACGAGAGTTTTGGCCTGCATGCATGCCTATGTACCATGTGTGTGCCTTGTGCCCTAGAGGGCCAGAAGAGGCCATCAGATCCCTCGAAACTGGAGTTATAGATGGCTGTAAGCTGTCATGTGGATACTGGAAATCAAACCCTGGTCCTCTGTAAAAGCAGATAGTGTCCTTCACCACTGAGCCACCTTTCTAGTTCCCTAGAAAGGTTTTCTTATTTTTATGTAAATTATGATTATCAGAAGATGAAAGAAAGTAAAGGGTTTTCTATCCATAAAAATGAAAATTTAGCTTGTAAACTATATGTTATGTCAGAGCAAAGTAAAAAGTTAGAATTATAGTAAATGAAAGCATCTCCTATGAGATATGAGAGTGGTGAACTCTGCTTGTCTCTCTAATCCACAGCATCTGAAATTGCTTCTTCCTAACAGGAAGTAAAAGGGGACAAGGACACAAGCCCCCAGGACACAAGAAAATCAAGCATAAGATTTCATGGAAAACCTGATCTGCCTCTGCCACTTCCCTCCCTCCATTCACCTTGCTCTGTCCTAAAACACCAGAAGAGGGAGCCAGGTCATCCATGTGAACCAGAGGTTGCTCACTCAAATCAGAGCCCACCTCAAACCTAAGATTGGCGAGAGAGGACACCATCTCAGAGACAACTTATGAGGACACAAAGGGAAAGTAAAGACCACACAACATTCACCCCGAGCAAGGACGGACCCTTCCATACTGCTACCTCTAAGACCGGCATCCCTACTTCCCAACGCATGCACCGTGGAAAACACTCAAGTGCTGAGTATCTCCCCTTCTCTTACTCATATCAGAGCAGCTACAACCAACAGCATTGAGCCACTGAAATAATGCCTTTCCCAAACTTTGTTACGGTGAAGCTTTGAATCCTGAAGCAGGCTGTAAATTTCCAGTGGTTCCAATCACACAATCAGTTCTGCTTTGAAGTACAGAATTTAAATTACCCTGTGCATATATTCAAAATGCATTTTAAGAACATGCAGGCACAGAAACAGCTGACCTGAGCTAGTGGGAGCTCACTGACTCCAGACTGACAGCGGAGGATCCTGCATAGGCCCAAACTAGGTCCTCTGAATGTTGGTGACAGCTCTGTGGCTGGAGCAGACTGTGGGGCTACCGATAGTGAGATCAGTATTTATTCCTACTGCTTGTACTGACTTTTTGGAGCCCATTCTCTTTGGAGGGATACCTTGCTCAGCCTACATATAGTGTGGAGGGCCTTGGTCCTGCCTCAAAGTGATATGTTAGACTTTATTGACTCCCATGGGAAACTTTACCTTCTCTGAGGAGTGGATGGTGGTTAGAAGAGGGGGGGGGGTATAGGGGAAGCAGAAGGAGGGGAAGGAGAGAGAACTAGAATTGATATGTAAAATGAGAAAAAACTCATTTTTTAAAAAAAATCAATAAATAAAAGAAAACAGAGCGTGCACGAACACATATATAACCATTCATTTCTAACAAACACACTATCAGGCTCAAGGAAAGCTAAACGAGCACAAACATGGCATCCTATTCAACACAAACAAAACCAAGTAAGTGTGGGTAGCATGTAAAATGAAAGAAAAGCGCTTTTAAATAAAAAATAAAGGAATCCCACCATAGAAAATTCCAATTTTTTCTTAAGGTTTACAGCAGTTGATCTCACATGACTACATTAGCGGTTGTTCATCTTTCAAAACAAATTTGATTTTGAATTGATAACACCAAGAATTCACATGATGTACCTTAATTGATTCTCATTTTTAAAATGAGTATTTATATTTTATTCGTGTGTGTGTGTGTGTGTGTGTGTGAGAGAGAGAGAGAGAGAGAGAGAGAGAGAGAGAGAGATGCGAATTAAACTCAGTCTTCATGCTTGTTCCCTGGACCTGGCTCACATTATTTTACACATTGACTTGGTCATCCATTTGTTTGGTTTCAGTTAGTGAGCATATAATACTTCAAAATAGAAAATTGCTGTTTGGTCAATTTAGTTAAATTTTGTATGTTTTGTAAGTTCAGTTCTCCTTGGTCTGCATTTTACATATGTAAATATAACAATAGTGTCACTTAGGCTGGGAAGGGACTTTAATGTTGAATTTATTATTTATTATATTTGTGGTTTAACTCCCAGGACCACAAAACTCAGGAAACCAAATAAGTGTACAGCCATACCACTCTGAGCAAGCCCAATCTCCTCTGATCTCAGAAGCTAAGCAAGGTTAGGCCTGGTTAGTACTTGGATGGAAGAAAATAGATATGAATAGAGCTGACAAGATGGCTTAGTAGGTAAAGGCATTTGCTTTCTGGTTTGAAATCCTAAATTTTATCCCTGGGAAGAATAAACTCATACACATACTCTTCTGACTTTCACATGCATTCTGTGACAATAAATAAATAGTTAAAAATAAGAATAAAAAATGAAAGTAGAGAAAAATAATATCACCTGTTCAACAAATGTTTTTGACCAAGCAATTATTTAAGTTTATTCAGTAAACAAATACTTTACGCCTATATACAGTGCTAAGTAAAAGATATAGCTGACTTTTAGAGGAAGTAAGAATTATCAAATAAAGTGAGAGTGAAGTACAGGCTTAGCTATAAAAAAAGTGTATGTTAATATTCTCTAGCTGGAAACAGTTTAGGTAGGAATTAAGGGAAGAGAAATGTAGAAGACGTACAAATGTTACAGAAGATGATGCTGGAAGGGGTGATTATAACAACAGACACCAAGGAAATCCAGATCATCATAAGGACAAAACCTATGTTACATCAAATCAGAAATTCTTTAAAAAATATATAATTCTCTTGATTCAAACCACTTACCAAATTTAAATAATAAGCAGATAAGCAATTTGCATAGCCCCTAGTGAAATCCAAATAGTTATTAAAAGTCTCTTAACCAAAAAAGCCTGGGGTCAGATGGTTTTAGCACAGATTTCTACCAGATTTTCAAAGAAGATTTAATGCCAAAACTCCTCGATTAATCCACAAAATAGAAACAGAAGAAACACTACCCAATTTGTTTTATGAAACCATAGTTATCCTGATACCTAATCCACATAAAGACCCAAGAAAGAGAATTATTGACCAATTTCCCTTATGAACATAGATACAAAATTCTCAATAAAGTACTTGCAAACAGAAAACAAGAACACAACAAAATATACCTACCATGATCAAGTAGGCTTCAATATTCAGGGATGGTTCCATGTATATAAATCAATAAATTCAATTCACCATATAAACAAACTGAAAGACAGAAACCACATTTTCATTTCATTAGATGCAAAAAAAGGCCTTTGACAAAATCCAACACACCTTCATAATAAGACTTCAGGAGTGATTAGGTATGAAATGGACATGCCTAAACATAATAAAAGCAATTTACAACAAGTAAACAGCCAACATCAACTTAAATGAAGAGAAACTCAAAGCAATTCCACTAAAATCAGGAATAAGACAAGGCTGTTAACTCTCTCCATATCTATTCAATCTAGTACTTATTCTTGGCATGTACCCAAAGACGCTCCATCCTACCACAGAGACACTTGCTCAACCATGTTAATTGCTCCTCCCTTCATAATAGTCAGAAATTAGAAACAGCAATATATTTGTCAACAGAAGAATGGATAAAAAATATGGCACATTATACAATGTAATATTACTCATCCATTATAAAAAACAAAACTTAAATCATGAAATTTTCAGATAATATAAAACTAGAAAAACACCATTCTGACTGATCTCACAGCTAAAAATACAAATTATTGTGTGTATTCACTAATATGTAGATATTAGCTGTTAAATGGATGATAACCGTGATAGAATCATAAAGGTCAAATATAGAATAAGGGAGTAGAAGAGGCAGATAGATCTTGTTAGGAAAGAGAATTAGAGGACCAAATGGGGCATAGGAAGAGAATGGGGGCTAAGAGAGGAAATGCTGGGAGAAACAGTGAAAACTACGTGCCATTTGAGGGGTGCTATTGAAAACTAATACAGCAAAAGCATCCTAAAAAATATATGAAGGGGATCTAAATGAAATTGCCACAAGAAGAAGAGTGACGACTTCATCTAGCAATTTTTTTTGCAACCAAATGAAGATTCCAGTACTAAGATTGGGTTACGTCTAATTGAGTAGTTGGGCAAAAGGATCTCATGGGAATTCATAAATAACTCAGGCTGTTGCCAAGATTAAAGGTTGCTTTCCACAAGCTTGCTGAAGGCACCTATGCAACTCATCAAACATGGAGAAGTTGAGATTGTGCCTACGTAGAGCCTTCAGCCACATGTTCTAGTGTCCTTGGCAGAGGAAGGTACTCTGCATGCTACCAAAACAGAAGTGTAAACATCAAGCCAGCCACAAACGTTTTATCTACTGTTCTGTCTGCAAGGTATGCTGGTCCAATGGTGACACAAGACTTGCGGTTGTAACCAACTACTATCTAATTTGACTTGAATGTAACCCATGCCCAGCACTGGGTGACCAAGAACCTGAGACTAGTTAGCCCAGGGGCCTGGGGTCAAACCAAATACTACTGTTCTAAAATAAAACAACAACAACAACAGAAACAAAAACCCGTAGAAACAAAAGACTTCATTCTGTTATACACCCACAGAAACAAAAGACTTCATTCTGCTATACTCAGATAGGTGTCTTGCTCAGTCGTCATTACAGAAGCTTCCTTCTGCACTAGGCAAAAGTAGAGATCCACAGCAGGCCATCATGCAGAGTGAGAGACTTTGGCACCCTCAGGGTTCAGGGAAAGAGGAGGCTGAAAGAATGTAAGAGTCAGAGAGGATGGAGAACACCAAGAAAACAAGACCATCTAAAGCAGTGATTCTCAATCTGCGGGCCACTATATCTTTAGGGTCAAATGGCCCTTTCACAGAGGTCACCTAAGACCACTGGAAAATACAAATATTTGCATTATGATTCACAATGGTAGCAAAATTATAATGATGAAGTAGCAATGAAAATAATTTTATGGCTGGGCGTCACCATTGCATAAGGAACTGCATTAAATGGTCACAGAATTAGGAAGGTTGAGAACCACTGGTCTAAATCAATCAGATCATAGCTCATTTGAACTCACAGAGACTAAGGCAGTCCACACAGGGTCTGCATGGATCTGCACCAGGTCCTCTGTGCTTACGTTATGGATTCCCATTTAGGGCTTTTATATGACTCATAGTGTGCAAACAATTTGGTCTCTGATTCTTGTACCTTCTCTTGGGATCTTTTCCTTTTGTTTACTTATTTTGTCCAAATCTGATGTGTCAAATTTTATTTCATATTATTATATTTTATTGTATTATATTTCCTTTTATTATCAACCCTTAGAAGCCTGCTTATATTCTAATGAGAGAGAGAAAGGGTGTAGACCCAGATGGGAGGGGAAGAGGGAAGGAGGTGAGAGGAGTAGAGGGAGTGAAAACTATAACAATATATATTATGTGAGAAAAACGTTCATTTTCAATATAAGGAAAAAATAAGAAAGATGATGCAGTGCATCAGATAAATGATGTAGCAGATGAGGGGGGGGGTTCTAACAGACCTGATACAATATTGAGAGAAATGAAAAATTGAATGTGACAGTAAATAGGAAAAGAGGAACGAAGATGACAGAGGTTTGCGAACCAGAACAGATAGTGGAGAGGTGAATTATTTTATTTTTAAGATGGTGAATTTGAAGTATGTTCAGGATACGAAGGGGTGTGTTATGGGCAGTTAACTATAGAACCCTGAAGCTGCAGGACCATCTGATGCTGGGAATGACACGTTGCGAAGCATGGGAATTTGGTGGGAATTAGCGGGACAGGAATGAAAGACGCTAAGAAAAGAAATTTAAAAGCAGGCACACTAGCACCCATCTGTAGTTCAAGCATTAAGTGGACTAAGGAAGGTGAGTCACGGTGAGTTCAAAGGCCACCTACACAACACAGTGTGTTCTTGGCCGTCCTAATTGCACAGTGTAAAACAAGAGAATTTGTGATTGATATTCTTTTGTAACTCAGCTGCAAGCTCCTACAGCTCTTGACCTTGAACTGTGTAAATTACAACTTAGTATGCCCATAGTAAAGGGTTGGGCACATCTGCTGGACGACCAGAAATGTAGGCAGAATACTGTAAGAGCTTTACAGCAACAGAGCTAAAACAAAAAAGTGTTACAAGTGGTCTGCAGAATAGAGTTTTTCTAAGGAGTCACAAAGGACAGCATGGTTCTCTGGCTGTTACCAGGAATGCCTTACTAAATGGGGCAGCTCTTTCCTTGCTTGCGTTTCTTTGGTTTTACAGCAGTCAATATTTTGGAAAGAAAATTCCTTCATTCTTTTTTCAGCCTAGAATCGAGACACACAGGACCGAAGCTAAGAGATACTGAAAGGCACTACATGTTCTTCCGTGAACTGTTGGTCATGGCTATTTTAACCACAAGAAACACAAAGACCACTTATTACGGCATATTGTGAATGTGCCTAGTTGGGAACACTTTCATTTGTCCTACTTCCATCATCACGTCCACCCGAAAATGGAGCTAACTCATCAAATGACCATATCATAGAACACCTACAAGCTGTTGTGCACATTGTAATAAGCAACCATTAACAGGAGAAAGAAAGAGCTTTGTAACGCAAACTGCTTTCCGTTCCCTCCCCTCCACACAGATTGGAACAACAAAATCAATTTCAAGCCAGTGTCTATTTGCAGAGTACGTATGATCTCCAACACACATTTGGAAAGACAGAAAACAAAGAAACAACAGTTATCAGAGTCCCCCAGGTTTTATTTTTGTGCTTAAATAAATTTAAACAAGCAATAACCATGATAAATTCAAGTTCCGCAGGCAACTCACAGTTCATTCCTCTTGTTTAAGAGGCTATCAGTTTTATCAAATGTGACCTTTGGTTTCCCTGAGTATATCCAGTCACGGGGAGTAATTAAGGGTAAAGATTATATTTCAGGCTGCACTGGGCTCCAATTTCCTACTTGATTTCATTGTACTGTCAGCCATAATTTATTGAGCATCTACTATGTGTCAGGCACTCTTCTTGGTGTCTGCAATAAAGCAATAAAGCAGACATAAATCCTGCTCATAATGGAGATAATGTGTTGCCTTGTTTGGTATTGCGAAGATACCTTCGGTGGCACCACTTTCTGCATTTGCTTTTGTGAGGAACAACTACGGAGGAGGAAAATGAACTCTCAAGGACCCTTCCTTCTTTTCGTCTCCTGTTACCCCCTGCTTCTAGAAAAGAGACCCTTGACTTTCCCAGGGAATAAGGGAGAAACCGTACCGCCTAGGCCTCTATATCTCTTACGACCTGCTTCTGACTTTCCTTTCCAGGTTTTATTTTTTGTGATGGTGATCAAACCCAGGGCCTATCAAGAAATCCTCAGGCTGCCACCTGCTTTAAATCAGTATATTTAACTTGTAATTATTTGTGATGATGTGGTACATTCTCTACTTCCTGAAGGGGGTTGGAAGAAAGTCTACTGGATCTAGTGACAAGGAAGGTTTGGACAGAAGTTTGGATAGAGCACTAATATTTCCCAATTTTAAACTCTCAGTTCTCTCTCTCTCTCTCTCTCTCTCTCTCTCTCTCTCTCTCTCTCTCTCTCTCCCTGCATGTGTGTGGTGTGTGTAAGGGTAGACAAGCATGCCACAGGATGTATGTGTGTGTCAGAACACAACTTGCAGGATCTGTCATCTCTTTCCAGCATGTAGCTCTCAAGATTGAGCTCAGATTGCCAGGCTGCCAGGCTCAGCAGCAGGCATCTTTACCCACGAAACCATCTCACTGGCCTCCACTCAACAATTTTGATAGTGAACACTTTTTTTCCTTGAATGCCGTGTACCCTTCATTTTCATGAGTCAGTTATCCTGGGTCTTCTCTCACTATGGCTCTGGCCATCTCTCTCATCTATGAGCATTTTCCTACTCTATATATCCCTTAAATGGCAGAGTGCTCTTTCAGAAATCTATCCTAAGCCCTCATCTCTTCTGCCCTTCCCCCTCCTCCTATTCCCTCTCCCCCCCTCTTTTACTGACACAAGGTCTGTTTGACCTCAAGAAAACAAGCTACCATTTGTCTGCCAATGCTTCTCAAATCTTTGTCTCCATACATAGATTCTCCTTAGTTACAGATCCATATAATCAGATGGCTTCCAAATATTTCCAGTATGCTTCACACCTAAAATTTGCTATGCCCATGATTTCACCTTTAAAGAGTTTTCCAAATGTTTTATGCTACATCCCATCTTGGCAATAAACAACATTTGTGAAGTGTCCCTCTTTAATAAATGCCAAAGCTCTTGAATAATATCATCTACTATTCTCTAGTCTGTTAGTAGGGATTTTCTCTTATATAAGTCATTGTCATCTTTTTTATTGATTTTTATTGAGCTCTACATTTTTCTCTGCTCCCTTCCCTGCCTCTCCCCTCCTGCATTCAACCATCTTTCAAGGTCCCCATGCTCCCAATTTACAAGGAGATCTTGTCTTTTTCTACTTCCCATGTAGGTTAGATCTATGTAAGTCTCTATTAGTGTCCTCATTGTTGTCTAAATTCTCTGGGATTGTGTTTTGTAGGCTGGCTTTTTTTGCTTTAGGTTTAAAAACCACCTATGAGTAAGTACATGTGATAATTGTCTTTCTGTGTTTGGGTTTCCTCACTCAAAATAATGTTTTCTAGCTCCATTCATTTTCCTACAAAAATTCAAGATGTCATTTTTTTCTGCTGTGTAGTACTCCATTGTGTAAATGTACCACGTTTTCTTATTCATTCTTCAGTCAAGGGACATTTAGGTTGTTTCCAGGTTCTGATTATGACAGATAATAATTCTGCTATAAACATAGCTGAGCACATGTCCTGGTGGCATGATTGAGCATCCTTAGATATGTACCCAAAAGTGGTATTACTGGGTCTTGAGGAAGGTTGTTTCCTAATTTTCTGAGAAATCACCACACTGACATCCAAAGGGGTTGTACGAGCTTGCATTCCCACAAGCAATGCAGAAGTGTTCCCTTTTCCCCACAACATCTCCAACATAAGTTGTCATCAGTGTTTTTGATCATGGCCATTCTTACAGGTGTAAGATGGAATCTCAGAATTGTTTTGATTTGCATTTCTCTGATGACTAAGGATGCTGAACATTTCCTTAAGTGTCTTTCAGCCATTTTAGATTTCTCTGTTGAGAGTTCTCTGTACTCCATTTTTTATTGGATTATGTGTTCTTTTCATGACCAATTTTTTTGAGTTCTTTGTATATTTTAGAGATCAAACCTCTGTCTGATGTGGGGTTAGTGAAGCTCTTTTCCCATTCTGTAGGCTGTTGTTTTGTCTTGATGACCATAACCTTTGTTTCACAGAAGGTTTTCAGTTTCAGAAGGTCCCATTTATTAATTGTTTCTCTCAGTGTCTGTGCCAATGTGTTCAAATGTACTTCCCACTTTCTCTTTCTATAATGTTCAGTGTGGCCGGCTTTATGTTGAGGTCTTTGGACTTGAGTTTTGTGCATGGTGATAGGTATGGGTCTTTTTCATTCTTCTACATGTTGATATCCAGTTATGCCAGCACCATTTGTTAAATATGCTTTCATTTTGCCATTTGATATTTTTTGCTTATTTGTCAAAAATCAGGTGTTAGAAGGAGTGTAGATTAATATCTGGGTCTTTGATTTGGTTCCATTGGCCCTCCTGTCTGTTCTTATGCCAATACCAGGCTGTTTTCAATATTGTGTAGCTCTGTAATAGAGTTTGAAGTCAGGGTTGTGATGCCTCCAGAAGTTTTTTTATTGTACAAGATTGTCTTGGCTATCCTGGATTTTTTGCTTTTCCATATGAAGTTGAGTACTGTTCTTTCGAGGTCTGTGAAGTGTTTTGCTGGTATTTTGATGGGAATTGCATAGAATCTGTAGATTGCTGTTGGTAAGATTGCCATTGTCATCCATTTTTAGGTCATGAAACAATCCCCTTATTTTTTCTTTCAACCTTTTTTCTTGCCCATCTCCACATTACAGTTAGCCATAAAAGCTAAAGTTCAAATCTAATCACACAATTTCTTCATTTCATAGAGCATTTCAGTGACTCCTTTTAAAAGATACAGAAAGCTCTTAGTAAGAACTTCAAGGCTTACATAATTTGAATTCCCTTTTTGGACCCTGTGCTTTAGCCAGGTGTTAATCTCCCTCGATATACACATTATCTTTAAATTCTATATCATCATACACGTTGATAACTGTGACTCTAGGCTCACCTACTCATTGATCTATTTTATAACATAACCGAAGATAAAATGATGCTTCATTTCTGTTTGGGTACACTGATAAAAATTTGTGTGTGATTGTCAATCAATGCCAGAGAATTTTTATTCCTGCAGCAATTACTTTTATTGCATGATTTTGTCTTCCATTCCACTATGAAGTAACTTTAAATATTTAATTATTTCTAATGTATATGTGTATGTGTTGGTATATGTGCATACATATTTATACATACACACACATATATAGAGGGAGAGGGTGGCAACATGTGAGTGTAGGTCCCTCCAGAGTCCAGAAGAGGATAGCAAATCCCCTGGAGCTGGAGCTACAGGAGACTATGTGTCACCAAACATGGGTATAGGTAAACAAAATTGGGTCCTCTGTAAGAGGCATATGTACACTTAACTTCTATTCCATGTTTCCAGCCCCCTTAACTTCTATTCCATGTTTCCAGCCCCAGGTTTGAATAAATTTTAATGATGCAATTAGACTATATGTTTTTCCAAGTTAAGATTTATTTCTTTGCTTGATTTTTGTTTGTTTTGTTTCGTTTATATTTTGAGACAGGGTTTCTCTTTAAGTTTGAAGCCTGTCCTGGAACTAGCTCTTGTAGACAAGGCTGACCTTAAACTCACAGAGATTTCCTGCCTCTGCCTCCCGAATGTTGGGATTAAAGACATGCACCACCACCACCTGGCCAAAGCTAGGTTACTCTTGTTCAGTTTCTATTTATTATACTCACCTCTATCTTTGGAATATAGCATAGCCTTTATTTTGTTAGGTATATTCGGTTGGGAATGCAACTGACCGAAATATTTTAAAGGTTTATTTGTTGATGTATTTTGTCATGAGTGTTTTGTCTGTAGATACCCAATATACACCAGAGGAGGGCATCGGAACCCATTGTAGATGGCCATAATCCACAATCGGTTTGCTGAGAATTGAACTCAGGACCCGTGGAAGAGCAGCCAATACTCTTAAACCACTAAGCCATACAGCCTACAACTGATCAAAATTTAATAATGAAAATATTCAGCCAGATATCTCAGTAGACAAATGTGCTTACCATTCAAGCCTGAAAACCTGAGTTCAAACCTGGAACCCACAGTGGAAGGAGAGAACCAATTACTAAAAGCTGTCCTGTGATCATCACAGATGTACAATAAAATGATAGCATGTATTCATCTACACACAATAACAATAACAGTAATATTATTATTATTACTATTATTATTTGGGGGGCTTTTCAAGACAGGATTTCTCTGTGTAACCTTGGCTTGCCTGGAACTCACCCTGTAGGTCAGGCTGGACTGGAACTCAGAAATCTGCCTGACTCTGCATTCTGAATACTGGGACTAAAAGCATGACATTAAAACAAAATATTTTATGTGAGCAACTGGAAATTCAAAATATCAGGAAAACTTCTGTCCAAATGCCGATACCTCAGTTAACAAAATCCTTAACAATTGTAAACCAAGAAGTCATAGTTAGCAACTAAGAAAAAAAGTCAAGGTAGCACACACGTGCACACATGCACAAATGCATTGAATGTATAAACATTATTCAACTGTAGCATTTACATTAAGGGAAAAGCTGTATATCTCAATTAAGAAAATTCATAATTTGATAGCAACACATGAATAGTAGTTGAAAATTCAGGCTGTTCACTAAGCAGATAGAACCCTTGCAATCAATAGTTTGACTTGTAGTCTTTTAGTAATTCTGAAGCTTACTGCTTATAACCTCTTCAGATTTGAGAGCAGGGTAAAAAGTAATTAACAGATCTTTACACTTGGTTACTAAATTGTCCAGAGAGAAGACCCCCTAACTGAAAAGCTCTTAGACATTAAGGGCAACATTGAATAAATGGGACCTACTAAAACAGAGAAGCTTCTGTAAAGCAAAGGACACTGTCACCAAGACAAAAAGGCAACCTACTGACTAGGAGAAGATCTTCACCAACCCCGCAACTGACAAAGGTCTGATCTCCAAAATATATAGAGAACTCAAGAAACTAGACTTTAAAATGCTAATTAACCCAATTAAAAAATGGGGCACTGAACTGAACAGAGAATTCTCAGCAGAGGAAGTTCAAATGGCCAAAAGACACTTAAGGTCATGCTCAACCTCCTTAGCAATCAGGGAAATGCAAATCAAAACAACTTTGAGATAGCATCTTACACCTGTCAGAATGGCTAAAATCAAAAACTCCAATGATAGCCTTTGCTGGAGAGGCTGTGGAGGAAGGGGTACCCTCATCCATTGCTGGTGGGAATGCAATCTTGTGCAACCACTTTGGAAATCAGTGTGGCGGTTTCTCAGGAAATTCGGGATCAACCTACCCCTGGACCCAGCAATACCACTCCTGGGAATTTACCCAAGAGATGCCCTATCGTATGACAAGAGCATTTGTTCAACCATGTTCATACCAGTATTATTTGTAATAGCCAGAACCTGGAAACAACCTAGATGCCCTTCATGGGAAGAATGGATGAAGAAAGTGTGGAATATCTACACATTAGAGTACTACACTGCGGGAAAAAACAATGACTTCTCGAATTTTGCATGCAAATGGATGGAAATAGAAAACACTATCCTGAGTGAGGTCACCCAGACCCAAAAAGATGAATATGGGATATACTCACTCATAATTGGTTTCTAGCCATAAATAAGGGTCACAGAGTCTACAATTGGTGATCCTAAGGAAGCTAAGTAAGAAGTTGAACCAAAGGAAAAACATAGTTATCCTCTTGGCTATGGGAAGTAGACAAAATTGCTGGGGAGAAAATTGAGATATTGGGGGTGGGGTGGGATGGGGGTAAGGGGAGATGGGGAGAGAAAAGGGAGAAGGGGAGAATGGGGGGAACTTGGGGAAAAAGGAGGATTGGGATAAAGGAAGGTTAGATTGGGGAGCACGGAAGCACAATTCTTAGTTAAGGGAGCCACCTTAGAGTTGGCAAGAGACTTGAACCTAGAGTGGCTCCCAGATGCCCAAGCCGAGGTCCCTAGTTAGTTCCTTGGGCAGCTGAGGATAGGGAACCTGAAATGACCCTATCCTAGAGCAATAATGACGAATATCTTGCATATCATCATAGAACCTTCATCTGGTGATTGATGGAGATAGAGACAAAGATCCACACTGGAGCACTGGACTGATCTCCCAAAGTCCCAATGAGGAGCAGAAGGAGGGAGAACATGAGCAAAGAAGTCGGGACCACGAGGGGTGCACCCACCCATTGAGACAGTGGAGCTGATCTACTGGGAGCTCACCAAGGCCAGCTGGACTGTGACTGAAAAAGCATGGGTTAAAACTGGACTCTCTGAACATGGAAAACAATGAGGGCTGATGAGAAGCCAAGGACAATGGCACGGGGTTTTGATCCTACTTAATGTGCTGGCTTTGTGGGAGCCTAGCCAGTTTGGATGTTCACCTTCCTAGATATGGACAGAGTGGGGAGGACCTAGGACTTACCACAGGTCAGGGAACCCTGACTGCTCTTTGGACTGGAGAGGAAGGGGGAGAGGAGTGGGAGGAGAGGGAGAAGGATGGTAGGAGGGGGAGAAGGATGGGAGGAGGGGGAGAAGGGTGGGAGGAGGGGGAGGGAAATGGGAGGCTGGAAGGTGGTGGAAACTTGTTTTTTTTTCTTCCTTTTCCCAATAATAAAAAATGAAAAAAAAATTATTTTTAGGTATTTTCAGCACTTTTTAAAAAAAATCACACTGCTTTTTTACACTTCTAATTAGTTCTTCAAAATCTACCTCTTTTATACTAGGCAGAATGGCTCGGGTAAAAGAAAAATAAATGACAACAAATGCCAGTGTATATGTGGGGGAAACATAAACACATATTCGATGCTGGTGGAAATGCCAACTCGTGCAACCACTGTCAAAATCATTGTAGGAGTTTCTCGCAAAGAAATAAATCGATCTACTATATGACTTGGCTATTCCATTCCTGAGCATATTCCCAAAGGACTGACATCTTACTAAGGAGGTACTTGCTCATCCATGTTCCTTGATTTTTTTTACACAATAATGAGGAAATATAAAAAGCCTATATGTCCAACAAATAACGAATTGAATTGGTGGTCCATATAAACAATGGAACATTATTCATCTATAGAGAAAATGAAATTATAGAATTCACAGGCAAATCGATGGGTTTGAAAACAATCATTCTGAGTGAGGTATCCCAGAACCAGAAAGACAAACAACACATGTTCTCTCTCATAGGTGAATACTAGCATTTAATCTTTAGATATGTACCTTTACGTTGCTTTAATCACAGATGATAAGTAACTAGTAAGAGTCTGTTGTGGGGGTCCAAAGAAGAGGATAGAATGCAGGTGACATGGAGGGGAAAAGAGGAATAATGGAACAGAGACAGTTAAATGGGGTGAGAAATACATAAAGAAGGAGAAGACTAAGACTAAAGACCTTTGAAAAATGTTGTATGAAAGCCTGCTACTTCAGAAGCATCCTAAAATGAATTCATATACACACACATACATAAAAGGAGTTTAAATGGAGTTGCCTTACAATGTTAGAACAATGCATCCCCCAGTCCTCTTAGGCTGTCTAATAAAAAGTCCAATGCCTGGTATAGGTTAACCTCTTTTGAGGTCCCATAGAATACCTCTAAACATTACAGGCCAATATTTTCTGTTACTCTCCAGAACTTTACGGTAAGACAGTATTGTTGAAGATACCATGAATTATGCAACATGGAAGAATTAAGCTAGTAGCAACCTGGAAGTTTGATCGCTACTGGCTAGTCTTCATAATACAGGAAGATTCTGTAAATGATACAAGAGAAGAGTGCTCAACAATCTTACCCAGCTGTGCAATCTGCAAGCTACAATAACCACTGTCCCAGCAAGACATTGATTAGTTCAAGAGCGGCACAAATTATGGTAAATCAGCTGTCTTAGTTTATGTCCTATTGCTGCAAAGTGACACCATAACCAAGGCAACTCTTATTACTAAACCATTTAATGGGGGCATGCTTACATTTTCAGAGGGTTAGTCCATTTGCATTACAGTGGTAAGCCTGAAAAAAGATAGACAGGCATAGAGCTGAGATATTTACATCCTGATACATAGCAGCAGATGGGCAAAGACACTGGGTCTCAAAGCCCGCTCAGTCCCAGGGATTAATCTCCAATAAGGCCACACCAAATTCTTTCTAAACAGCTCATCAACTGGGGATTAAGAATGCAAGTATATGAGCCTTTGGGGGGCCATTTTCAGTCAAACCACCACATGAGCATAGTAATAAACTGTTCCTTAAGTTTATAACTTTTATCTATAGCTTAGGAAAGTTCTCAATCCTCATCAGAGAACACTTGCTTTGCAGCAAATTATTGGTTCTTTACCTTCTTAATGCTGTGACCCTTTTATCAGTTCATCATGTTGTAGTGACCCCCAATCCTAAAATTATTTTCATTGCTACATTATAATTGTAATTTTGCTACTGCTAAGAACTGCAATGTAAATATCTGTGTTTTCCAGTGGTCTTAGGCTACCCTGTGAAAGAATCATTCAATCCCCCAAAGGGGTCATGACTCACAAGTTGAGTTCTTTTGCAGTAGGTAGTGATTAATACAGAGACATACAAATGGTCTATATTCAAAGAATAAGAGACTGGGCAGTATTCATTTCTAAATAGGATAGCAGATATCCTCTCCCAAGGCTCAGGGATCTTCATGGAATAGGATAAGGAGAGGTGTTTTAAGAGCCAGAGGTAGTAGATGCCTGCTATAAAAAATATTTAACAGACGTAACATCATTTCACACAAACTCACAGAAGTTTTGATCTCATGCACAAGACCTGCAAAGAATCAAGAAAACCAAAATCCAAGCATGAGTGGGGAAGGAACGATGAAGTCCTATCCCTAGCTGGGGAGAATTTATGACTATTGGGAGAGGACAAGGGAAAGTCAGTTTGCTTCAGGGATGTGACTCCTAAGAGAGCAAACATTCTGCAGTAGATTGTATTACACACGTGCATAGACAGGCAGTACTAGCTGTATACACTGGATTCAAGACAAAAACCTTGGAAGGGAAACGTGCTGGGGGAATATGGAAAATATGGAAGAGAGTGAGTGAGTGAATGGATTTTATCAAAACAATTGTATGAATATATGACATACTCAGACACTAAAATGCAAAAATATCTTCCTTTTAAAATAGATTTCAGAAACTTTTCCTCATTTAGATTTAAGGGTAATAATTTAGTTTTGTGACAGGTTTCCCCCACTTAATTAAAACCAAGAAATTTTAGACTCTTGAATTTTACAGTCTGACTTGAGAACTAAATAAGATCAGTTATAATTCAACTCATTCAACTACCTCCAATTTCACATGAGAAAATAAGTCTGAGTAAGCTAAATACCTTGATCAAGTCCAAACATCAAGCTTTACAACTAGAGTTAGAAACTCATGTTCTGCCTCACACTTACCACAAAATGACAGTGTCTTCTTCAAAGTCTAGTTGGGTACTTTAATCATGATTCAATAATTCCAATAAAATCTGATTTGAGATTGAATAAGCATGAATTGTTAGCTTATGCCATGTCAAGTACTGTACTGTGAGTATGCTTAACATTTTAAATCACTCAACTGTTCTTCAGTGTATGCAAAGGGGATGCAGTGGAAGAGTTAAGCAATCAAGGTCCCTGGACTAACAGTCTAATGGAGATACAGATCTCTTCCTTTCTGCCAGTGCCCATCATTAGCTGCTTCCTTGACTAACCTTCCTTGTCTCTGGTATATTCTCTTCCTCCATGGCATTGGTGACACACAGTCACTTGCTGGATCATGTTATGATGACATCTTTGGCTGTGTTTTTTTCTTCCATGGGGCCGAAAAACAGAACCATTTCCAAGTACCACTTTTTCAGCAGACTGTTCTCTTTTCCAGCTATTAACACAAGTGGCTAATTGAGCAATCAGCCTCAATATCTTTAGTCCAGAAGTAAGAGAATAGAATGCTCCATGCTAGCCTGGGGAATCACATTTGTTCTGTGACTATTTTTCCTGTGTTTGTAGTTATTGGATAATATATGCATTGTTTATATGCATACTTGGTTGATTAGAACTCAGGACAAGGAAGCAGGAAAATAGACAGCCTCAAGTCAATCTAATACTAAACAAAGCATTAAATTAATAACTAAAATCAATTAGTACATCCCTCAAAATGCATAGGGGACTAGAATACTCAAATACCAAAAAAAAAATCCATGGATGTTTGAGTCCCTAATGCAAAATGGAATGGTATTTGTATATACACTGTACACATCTTTTTGTATACTCCAAATCATTTCTAGATGATCAATAGTTTGCAACAGGAAAGAATTCTTAAAATAATGACATTTGGGCCTGGAGAGATGGCTTAGTGGTTAAGAGCACTGGCTGCTTTTCCAGAGGTCCTGAGTTCAATTACCAGCACCCACATGGTGGCTCACAACCATCTGTAATGACATCTGGTGCCATCTTCTGGCCCACAGGGATACATGCAGGCAGAATACTGTATACATAATAAATAAATAAATCAAAAAATAAAATAGTGACATTTGAGCTAGGACTTAAAACAAAATTAAGATAATAGAATTATGAGCTATGTAGACAAAAGGAAGGTTGTAGTCTGAGAAGAGCTAAGCAGTCCAAAGAGAAGTAACAGGGTGTATTACAGTTCTGAGGCATAAGTCAATGTGATGCCATCTGTGAAGTGAATGAACACTCATGAATCTGAAGCAGAGTATAGCTCTTATGCTAGTTAAGTTTTGTCAACCTGACATAAACTGAAGTCATCTTGGAAGAGGGGATCTCACCTAAATTATTACTTCCATTCAATTGACCTATAAGCAAATCTATGGGGCATTTTCTTAAAGATTGATGTGGGAGGGTCCAGCTCACTGTGGACGATGCCACCTGTGAGCAGGGTGGTCTTGGGTTGCATCAGAAACCTAAATAAGCAGAACAAGCCAGTCAACAGCATTCCTCCATGACCTCTGCATCAGTTCCTGCCTCTAAGTTCATGTCCTGTTTGAGTCTTTGCCTTGACTTCTCTTAATTATGAACTGTGATTGAGAAACCCTATCCACTCCAAAGTGATTTTATTTTTTTATTCTTCTCTCATTTATTACACCCAGAATGCAGTTTCCCCCTTTCTCCACCTGTCCCATTTGCCCCGCCCCTGCATAGACCCATAGATCCACTGCTCGTCTATACCTGGTATGTACTGGTATGTAGTTGGTTGTTTTTGCTGTTTTAGCTTTTTGGGGGGCTCACCACCAAGCTCCCAAGTAAATCACACATGGAGGCTTATTCTTAGTTATGAATTCCCGGCCTTAGCTTGGCTTGTTTCTAGCCAGCTTTCCTTAAATTATCCCATCGATCTTTGAGCTTCGGGGCTTTTATCTTTCTTTATTCCCGTATACATTTTCCTTCCTTATGTGTCCAGCTGTGTAGCTGGGTGGCTGTGTGGCTGGCCCCTGAAGTCCTCCTCCTTTCCTTCTCATTCTAGATCCTAGATCCCAGATTTCTCCTCGTATTTTTCCTCTCTGCCTTCCAGCCCCACCTGTTTCTCTCTTCTAAATTGCTATGGCTATTCAGCTTTTTATTAGACCATCAGGTGTTTTAGACAGACACAGTAACAGTTTCACAGAGTTAAACAAATGCAACATAAACAAGGATAACACACCTTAGAATAATATTTCCCAGCACTGATTTTTTTTTATCACAACAATAAAATGCAAACTAAAATCGTCCTATATCATCCACTACAAAACAACACTTCAGTATCACTGTTACAATATGTATTTTTGTGAAAATGAGTGAAATTTAAGATGCTTGTACTTTGATGCAATAATAACTCTCAAGGCAACAGCTTATCCAGGTAAGAAAAGTGTCTTGTTCTGGGCATGGTAGTACACACTTAATAACCTCAGTTCTTAGGAGGTGAAGACAGGATTATCAATTCAAGGTCAACATCTCTAGAGGACAGCCCAGGCCAGGAAGTACTCTCTCAAACCAACAAACACATAAATTACAGCATGCCATTAGTTTCAAACAGAATATTTGTTATAGTTTGGGCCATATGAGCCCTCAAAAGGCTTGTTATAGAAGGGAGTTACAGATGGGCCAAAAGAAAGGTCTTAAATCATTGAAGGAGTTCCCCCAAAGGGAACTATGAGAACCCAATTTCTTGCTGCTTTTCTTTTTCAATCCCTGAAAATAATTTTATTGGCTTTGCTATATTCTACATTTCCTGCAATTATATACTGGCTTACCAGTGAACCACAAATAGTAGCACCAATAAATTATGAACTGAATTAAAACCTCGAAAACTCTGAACCAAAATGAATCACCTCCCTTTTCCCCTACTCCCTCTTCCCCTGCTCCCTGTCTTCCATTTCCCTCTCTCCCTCCTCCCTCTCTCTCCCTTTCTTTTTCTGCCTGTCTTACACATGCACATCACCCAGCCACCCAAACATGCACTACTTGTTTGTTTGTTTGTAGAAATGGCTTCACTGGGTAGTCCCGGCTCACTCAGAACTCACTATGTAGTGAAACATAGCCTTGAGTCTGCAGATTCAGCCTCCTCTGCCTCCAAAGGGCTAGAATTACAGGCATGTACCTTTTCTTTTTAAAAATATATTTTAACAGACATTCTTTACACTGCCAGAAAGTTGCCCAACATACTAACCAATTAAGGTATAAACCTACGGTACCTGGAAAATTCCCATATAGGACAAATTGATTTCTTGACTGAAAAGGTAGAATTAATAAAAGTTATTTCATAGTTCCTTGTTTATCCAGCTCCATCTTCAGACCCAGGAATCAATAGCCAGCATTTAGCTTCTCATAATTTACTTTTGCCAGCTGCCAGTTTATTTTGGATCTATTTTTCTCTCTTCAGTAGGAAAAATAGAAATCTTAAAATTAATCCACTTTCCTTATGCATTAATGCTTGAAAAATAGTATCAATGTGCAATTCTTTTGCCTAACAATATCTTCTTCTCAGGGCTCTGGTAACTACTACCAGGCTGATTACATTGACAACTCCTTATCCTTGAAGTGTTTACTGAATTTCCATTTTCATCAACAGCTTCTGTTTCTTTAGTAGCTCCATCATCAGTCAGCTCTGCTTTATCTGAAACAACTCGCTTTGCTTTCTTCCTAATTACTACAGCAAAAAGCCATTCTGTTCAGAGTTATAGCTCAGGCAGCCACTTTTTATCTGAACTGTTGGCCCCACACACAATTCTCTTTCTTTCAGAAATTTAAGTTTTCACACATGACTGTCTTAATTTATCTTCACTGCTCTAAATGTCTGGTAAAGCTAAGAAAGGGGAAAATGTCCTTTCTTTGTTTCATTTCCCACAACAACAAAGCACAAAATCTTAAAATATATTGCTGGGTGAGTCCTTGGTGAAAAGACCTTCTCCTTTCATCCAAACTCCAGCTCCTCCTACACCTCTAGAACCATTTGCTCAGCAAACTATCTATTTTCTCAAAGTGCAATCCACCTGGAAGTTCTCCCTGTTCTACCCTTAACACATCATTTTTATTTCTGTAGTTTTTCTTTCTCTTCTCCGATAAATCTCAGAGGATCAAGCACCGCTTCACTTGTCCTACTGCTAAAATACTTCTGATCCTTAATAGTATTCCTTTTCATCTTCTATTCAGTTATTGATATTGACTATAATGGTAGTAATGATGACTATAATGTTTGACTATAATTAACTTTTACTTTGCAATCTTTATATACCAGCACTATTTTATTTTATCCCCACTGAGGCCATGGAAAGCTAGGGATTTCATAACAATATTTAGAATATTTTAGAATGGTATGCTTTCTTTATAGGTTAAATAATATTTGGGCTGTTTATAATGATCTGTGCACAATGTTTAAAACATAAAATGCAACAGAAGTAATAGAACTTTCCCCTGAGTGTAAACAGAGTTGTCAGGATAGCATACCTCCAGTTTTTTCTTTTCTCTCCACCAAAAATGCTAAAGCTACCAGGGACAATCTATCTACTGAAAAATATTTGCATGCATGCCACATACAAGATATTGGGAGAAAAACAAAGAAGCATAATTAAACGTTGAGGACTGTTAACTGTTTCAAAATGAATTGAGTCCCGATCATAAAATGTTCAGAAAAAATGGTGAGTTCCTTTTGACCAGAATGTGTTAGAGTACAGCTGAATCCTTAATGTGAGGCTCACTCATCATTCAGTTGTTTGGAAAGAGAAAATAGTTCTCAGAAAGAAAGGAAAGCATACCTGTGTCTTGGCCTTTATCACACGCTCTATCACCTCGTTTTCTTCCTAATGAAAACTACAAGAGCAGAAATGAACACTGAGCGATGAGCATGAGCATGATTTGGAGAATGTCTGAGCCCTGAACTGATAATTTAGCTCATCTCAGATGTTCCTGGTAATTTCTAAGTTGCAAACCTGAATCTCAAAATACTAAGCAAAATTCAGGTTTATTTCTAAGTTGCTCCAATTCATTTGCTTTAGGTTTAATTCAACATATGCATATACGGAAGGTTATTCAACAAAAAAATAAAATGGCCTCTTCCCCCAATCTTGTCTCTGAAAAAAAACTTTGCATTTATGCTTATCATGACTAGAAACACAGTTCTGGGTGCATTATTAATACCACTTATTGCTAACTTTTAAGCCTTAATTACCTTTGTTCCAATATTTCCCAATAAATTATGAAGTAAGATTTTACAAAATAATTTATTTCTGTTAATATTTTGAGCTTTATAAAATAATGTCCTTTGAAGTGAAGCAGGTTTTTGTTTCAAAATAAACACCAAGCCAGAAAGAGTGTCCATGCAGAAGCTGGGAACCACAGTGCCCTGATCCTTTCATATCTGTACCTCCACAAAATCCAAAGCAATTTCATAGAGCAGACACTAAAGTGTACTGGATAAGCCACAGCGAAACCTGTCTTAGAAACTTTTAAAGTTGGCAGAAAGGGGGCTTCATTATTTCTTTAGAACTCATTTTCTTCTCGCTTTTCTCTTCCAAACTGGCGATCTCCTTTGTTTTGGAATTGTCACGTCTAAATTGAGATTTCCTGGAATATCAATATCTGATATGGCCAGTTACATCAAGGAAGCTCATTTTCACCACAAAGAGTGTAATTACAGGAGAGAGTGGCAAAATTGGTTCTTGTATGGAGATAGCGAAAAAACTGAATTGTGTATAATTAATCATTACCACAGATATATGGTTTAAAAGGTTAATTTGAGGAGGGATTGGTTGCTGGAGATGAATCCTATGACCTTCTACACAATGTGTGGTTTTAAAGACAGGGTCTCACTATGTAGACCTGGGTATTTTGAAACTTGTTGTATAGACCATGCTAACACGGAACTTGCCTTAATCCTGCTGCCTGCAAGGATGCCAAGTATAACTAACTAGCCTTAGCTTCTTTTTTATTTTAAGGACGCACCTCTTAAATATACAAAATTAAAAGAAAAAATCACTCTAGGTTTAACATTTCAGCATTTTGCTCTAGGTAAAGGCTCAAATCAACCATGTAATGCAAGTTGGCAATAGACTCGGATTTGTCTGCCTCATCCCCCTGAGTTCTGACATTGTAGGTGTGCACAACCATATGCAGTTCAATTCAGCTCATTTGTTGAAATTTTAAAGGGTCATCACACTGAAAATTATAATTAAAAGAGTAGAGAGATGGTTCAACAATTATGAATATTTGCTAGTTTTGTTTTGTTTCTATCCTTTTTATGTTTTATATTTACTCTTCTCTCATACATCCCCACCACAGGTACACCTCCCTCCGCTGCTCCCCACTCAACTCCTCTCTTCCTCAGATCCACTCCTCCATAGCCCTTCAGAAAAGAGTATGCCTATCAACCGAACATGACATGACACTCCCTACTGCCATTGTCAGGAGTCCCATGAGAACTCTACGTTCCAAAATTGTAACATTTACGCAGAAGACCTGGCATATACCCAGGGTCTGTGATTGTCCTTTCAGTCTCTGTGATCCCTTGTGAGTCCTGCTTTGTTGATTCTGTGGGCTGTGTTCTCACAGTGTTACCCATTCCTCCCCCTCTCTTGTGTGTGTGGGGGGGTCTTCCAGATCTGCCTAATGTTTGGCTGTGGCCTCTGCAAACACTCTCATCAGTTGCAGTCATATTTGGTGCTGTCCGAGGTCTCCGGCCCATTCAGCTTCTGACTCCTTGCCATCCAAACAGTTTCTGACATTGGGCTCCCTCTCATGGCATGGACCGCAAGCTGGACCAGTCATTTGCTGTTCACTCCCACAAATTCTGCACCACCATTACCCAAGCACATCTTGCAGGCCAAAGGTTTTGTAGTTGCTTTATTGTCCAAGTCCCACCAATGGAAAACTTGCCTGGTTACAAAGGATGACAAGTTCAGGATCCCAATCCCTTATTACTGGGAGTCTTTGCTATGGTCACCCTCACAGATTCCAGGAGTTTCCACTGAATTAGGTTTCCACATCACCCCCCCCAAATGCCCTTCAATTACAGTGTCTCTCCCAACACCCCCACTCTCTCTCCATACCCATTCCCTCCTGATCCCTCCTGTTCTCATCCCCACCTGACCCAAGTCTGCCTGCAAAATCTCTTCTATTTTCCTTTTCCAGGGAAATTCATGCATCCCCCCTTAGACCCTCCTTGTTACCTAGCCTCTCTGCGCATTGTAAGGATTATCCTTCACTTTTTAGCTAATATCCACTTATGGGTGAGTACATACCAAATTTCTCATTCTCTGTCTGGGTTACCTCACTCAGGGTGATTTTTTTCTAGTTCCATCCATTTGCCTTCAAATTTCCTGGTGTCCTTGTTTTTAACAGATGAGTAATACTCCATTGTGTGAGTACCACATTTTCTGTATCCATTCCTTGGTTGGGGGACATCTAGAATTTTTTTTCTAGTTTCTGGCTATTACAAATAATGTTGCTATGAATACAGTGGTAGGATGGAGTGCCCTTTGGTTATATGCCCAGGAGTAATATGAATGGGTTTTGAGGTAGATTTATTCCCAGTTTTCTAGAGGGTGAATATCCAAAATATATAAAGAACTAACCATCAACAAACAAAATAATTCAATTAAAACATGGGGTACAGTTATAAACAAAGAATTCTAAAGAGAGGAATCTCGAGTGGCTAAGAAACAAATATTCATCACCCTTAGCCATTAGAAAATGCAAATCAAAAGGTCACCAAGATTCTGCCTTACACCTGTCAGAATAACTAAGATCAGAAACACTTTTTGTTCTTGCAGAAGACTCAAGTTTCATCCCCAGCATGGACACAGTTTCTCAAAACTATCCATAGTTTGAGTTCCAGGGGACCCAGTGCCCTCTTCGACTCTACAGACACCAGGAACACAAATATATGAACTAAAAATGCCCATACATACAAAATAAGTAATTATTTTTAAAAAGACTTTTAAAGACAAAAAATTTCTAAAAACAATAAAAACCATAATAAACTTGGGAAAAGTTATTTTTCTACATCAGTCAATTTCTGTGGAATAATCCTTCTGTATGTCATGAAAATGTGTGGCTCTCATTATTAATAAAAAGTTGATTAGCCCATAGGCAGTATTTTTGAAACAGAGAGAATGCTGGGAAGAAAAACGGCAGAGTCTGAGGATTTGGGAGAGACACAAAGAGAAGAGACATGAACGTGCCATATTGAAAGAACGTACAGACATGTGGCAGAGGGTAGGCAGAAAATATGAGTTAATTTAAAATGTATGAGTTAGCTATTAACCAACCTGATCTGTTGGTTGAGCACTTATAATTAATAAGAAGTCTTTGAATGGTTATTTAGGAGCAGCTGCTGAGATACAGAGTAACTCTGCCTACAACCAATAATTAAATAATGCATGATATGCTTTTCTAAGCAATATCTTAGCATTAATAAATGTAAAAATATAGAATGACTTTTAAATGCTCTAGGACAAGGTGAGTGAGATGGGCCAGCAGGTATGGGACTTGTCATGAAAGCTTAGCAATCTTAGTTTGATCTGAGAAACCAATTCCACAAAGTTATCCTCCAACCTCCACATGAATGATGTGGTTATGTCTGAGGAACTATACTCAATACATTATATAAATTATATCATTTAACTCCACCAACATCCAAGAATCTAAACACAGATCCACAAGAATATCTTGCTGATATGACACCAGAGAGATATAAAATTTGAAGCTCACCCAAAACTATAATTACATTATGTTGTTGATGCTATATTAATATATAACCATATAACAAAATATTATATTATTACAATGATAGTTATCATATGCTAAGCACAGTCTATGTTGCCAAGGAATACCCCCAGGTACTTTATATGTATAACATATTCATTTTTCCACCAAGTACATGAGGTTAATAATATTATTGTTCCCATTTTCTAAAGTAGCTAAATACTTTACCCAGCTGGCAGAGAGATACTGTAGGAAAGTAGAACTTAAGACATTGATCAAGGAAACTTTCAAAAGCCAATTCTAACTAAACAACTGTAAATTGTACTGATATAGCAGAAAACAAGTTGAAGTGAACTCTCAGATAAGCCAGAGAAGCTGTCCAGAGTGATGGATGACATGAAGAAAGTTGACTCATTTACATCCTATTTTGTTTCTGTGTTTTCTGTCAAAGAGAATTATTTTCAAGCTAAAAACAATATAAAATGAAACTATCATTACTTAGAAGCAACTGATGTGAAAGATAGTTGAAGAGATCATTTTAAAACAATAAAACAGCAACAGCAAATAACTAGTACTCTATGATCTAAATGGTTCTTTTTTCTCCTGCAGTGTAGAATTTAAATTTTAAAAAAGTATATCAATTGCTGGAAGATTGAATAGAAGGTACCAGGGAGGGTATGGAAGAAGAAAATGCAGAATGGTAAGTGATGTAATTTTATTTCAGTTCAAATTGATGTAAGGAGTTTATCCACATGGGGGGTATATGCAATTGATGGATCCATGGTAATTATCTTTGAAGAACCATGGAGGACAGATGAGATCCTGGAAAACTGATGGAGATGTACTCCCTACTTTTCTATTTATTAAGAAGAGAAATCTGTTAGAGCTATAAGTACAGGCTATGTTTCTCCATTCTACACAGTTCTCTTTTTCTGCTTGCTCTCTGTACACAGCCTATAAATCAAGCCACAGGACAACTATAAATCAAGCCATGGGTCTCTGCTGCTTTCCACTCCCCTGATTACACTTAGAATAAAGTTCTTCTCTCTTATCTTTCTGTTATGCGCTTACCTAACTCTTCAAATCTATTACTTCTTGCTTTTACCATTGTTTAGTTTGCTCCAGTCATATTGATCTGTCTTTTCCTCCAGCTTTCCAAAGGACTTTTCATTGCTGTTATCTTTGCCTAGATATTTGCAGATCAAATCTTGTGGAACAGGGTTTCAGACAAAAAAAAAAAAGCGGACAATGAGGAATACTGAGAACTCAAGAACAATTGCAGTGGGTTTTTGATCCTACTGCACGTACTGGCTTTGTGGGAGCCTAGGCAGTTTGAATGCTCACCTTAGGAGACCTGGATAGAGGTGGGCAGTCCTTGGGCTTCCCACAGGTCAGGGAACCCTGATTGCTCTTCGAGCAGATGAGGTGGGGGGGACTTGATCGGGGGAGGGGGAGGGAAACGGGAAGCGGTTGTGGGGACGAGGCAGAAATTCTTAATAAATAAATAAATTAAAATAAAAAAAAAAAAAAAAAAAAAAAAAAAAGGAAAGTCCTGACAGTAGCTAGGTCAGTGAAAAATCTCTATTAGGGAATAGTCACCGACTTTCCTTAACCCCAGGCACTTTCTATCTAATTTCCTAAATTTCCTTTATTCAAGGTATTTATTATCTGAAATTATTGTACTTTTGTAGGTGAAGGTTTTTTTTTGTTTGTCTGATTCCCTCAATAGTGTGTAAGCTAAATGTGAGCAAACATAGCATCTTGCTTTCTGTTTCATTTTCAGTTCTCAGAATAGTTCCAGCCACAAAGCAGCAGGTAAAAGACCGACTAATAACTGTTCCTAAGTCTTGTGGTATAAGGCTTTTTTCTGATCACTTGAGAGGGAGAGGCACGAAAATCTCTGTATATTAAAGGCTAGCCCAGTCTATAAGTCAGCTATGACTACATAGTGAGACCTTTTCTCAAATTAAAGGAATAGTTATGAAGAATATCCAGAACAGAAGTAATCTGTTGCTTTTGTTTCTTATTATGATGAATCTTGAAAAATCAAATTTATCAGGCATGTTAAAGCACATATGTGTTTCATATACTTCTTTTCTTCATTTTAAAAATTCTGGTTTTCTTGGATCCTTTATCTGTTTTTTTTTCTAAAGAAAGATAGAAAGGCATGGAATCGGATATGAGGGGAGGTACATATGATCTGGGAGGGGTTGGTGTAAAGGAAACTCTAATCAGACTATATTGTATGATATTTTCAATTAAAAAAGAAAGCAAACAAGTATTTGATGAGACATTATACATCCATTCACAATTAAGATGCATTGGCTGAACACTACTTCAATAGATTTTTAAATGACAAAATGATTATGTCCAGTCTTTTGATGTCCTTCTATCATGAAAATCTAATTCTTTTGATCATGTTTATATTTAAGAATATGATGAAAGTTGGCTTTCAATGTAGCTTGCATATTCAAGATCCTGATTTTGATGCCTAACAATAAAAAAATAGAGAAAAGGTATGTACTTTTGAAAATATACAGATTTTGCATAAAATTCCTCAAGCTACTACTGGTTTGTAGATTCTAGATTAAGAGAAACTGAGGTAGAATATTGCCCAAAGAAAATGTCTAGGTTCCTTCATGTTCAATAATTTTCTGTGACAAAATAGCCAAAAAAAAAGATGACCTAATGTGTTTGGAGACAATAGGTGATGAGATACAGAATATGCTAAATTTTCAAGAGCACAACTAGGATCTCTAATGAACAGTACCTCATGGGATCTCTACATTCAGATGTTAGTCAACTGTAAATTAACTAACTGTAATATGTAATAACTGTAATATGAGATAATATTGCAATGTCACAGAAGTAAGCTAATCTGTTTGTAGACTGAATAAAATAGATACTAGTAGGTGATGGTCTCTATCACTTTGCACCGAGGTACAGTGTTCTAGGTACTAGTCTTTCAGAAACACATGAACAAATCCCTTCAGGGCTATTAGACATGTATAGAAGAAGAATACAAAATAAAGAGTTTTAGAAATTATCAATTGAAATAAAAATGCTTCATTCAAAGTTAGAATGATTTTAGTGCAGGAGAGGTTGTTGAACAGTATTGGGATTTAAAATTTGAGACATTAGCCTGAAATGTGTATCATGAATTCTACATGGTTATAAAAAATTATAACCTCGTGCCATTGTCCTTGGCGTCTCATCAGCCCTCATTGTTCGCCATGTTCAGAGAGTCCGGTTTTATCCCATGCTTTTTCGGTCACAGTCCAGCTGGCCTTGGTGAGCTCCCAGTAGATCAGCTCCACTGTCTCCGGTTTTGATCCTACTTAATGTGCTGGCATTGTGGGAGCCTAGCCAGTCTGGATGTTCACGTTCCTAGATATGGACGGAGGGGGGAGGACCTAGGACTTACCACAGGGCAGGGAACCCGGACTGCTCTGTGGACTGGAGAGGGAGGGGGAGAGGACTGGGGGGAGGGGGAGAAGGATGGGAGGAGGGGGAGAAGGGTGGGAGGAGGGGGAGGGAAATGGGAGGCTGGGAGGAGGTGGAAAATTGTTTTTTGTTTATGGTTTTTTTTCTTCTTTTCTCAATAAAAAAAATTAAAAAAAATTATAACCTCACAGTTTAACAAAGATCATTTTACTTAATATCAGAATACAAGTAAATATTTTTAAAAAAAAACAGTATAAAGAAACAATGTAATGCCTTACTACAAGCTAATGTGTCACAGTCGTTGGCCACAATACTGTAGCAGAAACTCAAAGATCAGAGCAGAGATTGAAAACTAGATAACTGCATGCATTTCTGCATAAACCAAGAAAACTCAGCAACTGTAAAGAAAAGAAACCATATATAGATCGTCATAGTAAATGTAGCAGATCATTACAATAGCCACAATTGGGTGGATCAGCTCACCACTGTTGAGGTTTGTATTTCAATGAGCCTGTCAAAGACATGGAAATTATTTTGCTGGAGAAGAATAGGAGGTTGTTTACCTGGGCTACATAAGACCCTATATCAAAAAAAGGGGGTCATGGTAGAGAAATTATACAAATGGAATAAAGGGACTTAGAGTATGAGGTGGGCAAACATTTATATGATGATCTATGTGATCATTACACTTTTCTTATGGAGCCACTGAAAATCTGCTAATCACCAAGTTTAATATAGTATAGATCTTAATTCTGTTCTTGCCTCTAGATTTCCAGTTTCATAAGAATTCTTATTCAAAAAAAATGTTCATATATCTGCTGTATCCCAAACAAAATAATTGTGCATTTTAAGACAAGAAACAAAACAAATAAATATAGTATCTAGTGTTTTCTGAAAAGCAGATTGTTGACAATATGATTATTTGGCATGAGAATACTAGGATAAATTCAGTCTTTTCAAGGCTGCAACAATTTTTTGGCAGGTAAACTTCTCATAGTAAAATGCAAAATAATTTCCATGTCTTTGACAGGCTCATTGAAATACATACCTCAACAGTGGTGAGCAGATCCACCCAATTGTGGCTCTTGTAATGATCTGCTACATTTACTATGATGAGGACAGAATGTGTACAAAATTGCCAAGTGTCATTAATGTAATAAAACAAAGATGTCAAGTCACACGAAATGCTTTCAATTTTTCTGTAAACATTTCATTTTAAGGAGAGAAATAAGCTGGGTATGGCTGTGCATGCCTATAATCACAGCACTTAGTGCCGGAGAAGAATAGGAGGTTGTTTACCTGGGCTACATAAGACCCTATCTCAAAAAAGGGGGTCATGGTAGAGAAATTACACAAATGGAATAAAGGGACTTAGAGTATGAGGTGGGCAAACATTTATTATGTTCAAGATCTAGGTTCACTAACATAGAGACAGGTCATTTCTTTTCTGATAATGTTTTAATTAGCATACAAAGCAACAGCCTTCTTAAATGGTTATTTTATACTTTATGATATTGATCCTATGCTTCTCCTCTTGACTGCACTGACTGGTACTCTTGCACCCAAAGTAGTTATAGTTTCCTTAGTTATGATAAAAGATAAATTAGATATGAAACTTTAGACTCACAAAAATATTGTAACTGTAATTCTTGCTTAATTCCTATTTTGTATATGTAATTTTAGTATGTTAAAGTTAAAACCATCTTTTTTATTTATATAGAAAAGGGGAGATGATATGGGATTATTTCTCTATGCTGTGAATATGTTTTAATACCATTGGTTAATAAAGAAGCTGCTTTGGCTTATGACAGGGCAGAATATAGCAAGGAAATAAAAGCAAAACTAGAGGAGGAAAGAAGGGGCAGTCAAGCAGATGGCATGTAGATTCCAAAGGAAAAAGACACAAGAATCTTACCAGTAAACCGTGAGCCTCATGGTAAAATATAAAATAATAGGAATGGATTAATTTAAGATGCCAGAGCCACTACTGGCTGCCTGACTCTGTTGATTTTTTGAGACTTTATCAATCTACTATAGCACAGGTTGGCCTTGAACTCACAGAGATCCATCTGCCTCTGCCTCCCTAGTGCTGAGATTAAAGGTGTGTGCCCCTACTGCCTGGCCTCTATGCCTTCCTAGTGGCTTAGGACTTTGCGCAATGTTTATTTGTTAGATCACAAACAAAATACCACTACAGACCCCATGCATTTTTAGACAAAATACCAAGAAGATACGAGCAACATCTGAACAGAAAGCCTCTTCTATGTGAACCAACTTTTTTTATTAGATTTTAAAAAAAAACACTAATCCATGTTCCCACTACCTCCTCTCCTCCCATTCCCTCCATACACCCTCCCACCCTACTCCCATCTAATCTTCAGAGAGGGTAAGGGGCATTGCTTTGGGGAAGGTCCACAGCCCTCCCTACTATATCTAGGATAAGCAAGGTATCCATACAAAGATAATAGGTTCCCAAAAAGCCAGTACATGCAGTAGGGATGAATCCTGGTGTCGTTGCCCATGGACCTTCAGTCTGTCTCAGACACACAACTGTCAACCACATTTAGAGGGACTAGTTTGATTTTATGCTTGTTCTTTCCCAGTTCTCCTGAAGTTGGTGAGCTCCCATGAGCTCAGGTAAACGGTTTCAGTGGTTGTATTCATCACAGTCTTGACCTCTTTGCTCATATTCTCATTCCTTCCACTCTTCAACTGGAGTTTGGGAGCTCAGTCCAGTGCTCCAATATGGGTCTTTGCCTCTGTTTCCATCAGTAGCTGTATGAAGGTTCCATGGTGATATTTAAGATATTCATCAGCCTGATTACAGGGCAAGTCAAGATCAGGCCCCCTCTCCTCTATTGCTTAGGGTCTTAGCTGGGGTAATCCTTGTGGATTCATGGGAATTTCTCTAGAGCCAGGTTTCTGCTAACCCTATAATGGCTCCCTCAATCAGGATATCTTTCCTTGCTTTCATCTCTGCCCTTCCTCCATCTCAACTATCACATTCTCTCAAGTTCTCCTCAACCCTCCCATTCTCCCCTCTTTTTCTCTTTCTCCCCTCCCTTCTCCTCCCACCCCAATGATCCCAATTTTGTCAGGTGATCTTGTTTGTTTCCAATTTCCATGTGAGTCTTTTCTTTGGGCTCACCTTATTACTTAGCTTCTCTAGGATGATGAACTATAGGCTCAATGTCCTTTGTTTATAGCTAGTATCGACTAATGAGTGAGTACATACCATATTCATCTTTCTGTGTCTGGGTTACCGCACTCAGGATAGTGTTTTCTAATTCTTTATTTGCGCGCAAAATTCAAGATGTCATTTTTTTTTTTGCCGCTGAGTAGTACTCTAATATGTAAAGGTGCCACATTTTCTTTATGCATTGCTCAGTTGAGGGGCATCTATGTGGTTTCCACATTCTGGCTATTACAAATAATGCTGCTATGAACATAGTTGCACAAATACCTTTATAGTATGATTGAGCATGTCTTGCATATATGCCCAAGAGTGGTATTGCTGGGATGAGTAACATTCATAGTTAACAGAAGGTATCATGCAAGATTTCAAAGCAGGGAAGCAACCAACAGTCTTTCTGAGTTATGACACATATGGACACAATAGCAACAGCCAGGATGACATAATAACCTCAAGTGTCCAATAGCGACACACATATCTTGGTGAAATCCAGTAACTATCTATTTGGATTTAAGACCCACTCAACAAGGGAAGAATCACATTTGGTACTGGAAGCAGAGCCAACTTCTCAGAGTATGTAAATCACTGGTCTTGGATAAGAGCCTACAACTGCCATTTTACTAACTGAACACAATATCTAACTGTGTTCTTAAATATTTATCATTGTACCCACAATAAGTGTAGTCCTCATTCCTCACCAAAAAACCATTCTTTGTAATAGATGGAGATTCTATGAGAAAACCAATTCTGATCAAAATACAGAGTTGTAGAGCCTAGTCCCAACTTCTACATCTACAACTGAACTCTTGAACCTAAGGCTCAGCGATCATTGAGAAAGACAGGATGAAGTGATTGTGAGAATCAGATGAACAGAATATTTGCAGTGAGATTGGATCTTCTAGAAATGTCAGAGAAGCTATATTGATGAAGTCTTATCAATATGATCAGCTAAGCATGACAGGAACAAGAAAGACCAATAGACATGATAGCATGGAAGGGGAAAGCGCATAAGCCCCTAGTCCATGACAAAGGTGTAGAGACAACTAAGTAATGCTGTGAGTAAGAAAGAGCATATCTATTCTTTAGTTGAGGGACATCTAGGTTTCTTCCAGGTTCTGGCTATTACTAATAATACTGCTATGAACATAGTCAAGCATATGTCCTTGTGGTACCCAATGACAAGCGGTATTGCTGGGTCTTGAAGTCGATTGTTTCATAATTTTATGAGAAATCACCACCTGGATTTCCAAAGGGGTTGTAAAAGTTTGCATTCCCACCAGCAATAGATGAGCATTCCCCTTACCCCACATCCTCTCCAGCATAAGCTGTCATCAGTGTTTTTGGTCTTTGCCATTCTGACAGGTGTAAGATGGAATTTCAGAGTTGTTTTGATTTGCATTTCTCTGATGGCTAAGGATGTTGAGCATTTCCTTAAGTGTCTTTCAGCCTGTATCTAGAAAAATACTCATTGAGTGAGGTAACCCAGACTCAGAAAGACAAATATAATATACATTCACTTGTAAGTGGCTTTTAGACACAAAACAAAGAAAAACCAGCCTACAGGCCACAACTGCAGAGAAACTAGACAACAAAGAGGACCCTAAGAGAGACATACATAGATGTTTATAAGAAGGTGAGAAAGACAGGAGCACCTTAGTAAATTGCTAGTGTGACAGCGATGGGAAAGGGTAGAAGGGTAGAGCAGAAGAAGGGAGGGGAGTAGAGAAAAATGTATAGCTCAATGAAACAATACAAAAATAGAAAGAACACATAAATTGATTATGCAATAAATGTTCACACCTGAAAAAATATATAAAGCAACTTTATACAGACTGAGCAGTTTGTATTTATATATTTAGGAATGCACAATAAGTATCAATATGTAAAAAAAAGTCCACAAATTTCACACACACATACACAAAAACACACATATATGTCAACAAGTAAAGAAAAAAAGTCCACAAATTTAAGAGAAAACAAAAGCAGTTATACAGGAAGGGTTCATAAGGAAGGGTAAGAAAGGATGTATTTATATTAATCTCAAAGCATTAAAAAATATAATAAGAAAATAAGTAAATCTTTAAAATCCATTTAACTTTGAAAAATCTAAGTTGTATTACTATTAAATTTATTTAGGTATTAAAAAGATAGCAACAGAGGTGCCATATTCTAAAATTATTTATGTTACATAATCTAGTCTTTCAACTATTTATATTAAAAAATACATAGATTTCTGATTGTAATATGATCTTTTTCAAATTGTTGCAATGGTTCCTATAGATATTGTTTTCTAAGAGCAACTCAAAGCTTTTGATATTTTTCATGTAACATAAAGGGCGTTAGTCAATGTTTACTCTCACTGTTTTCAAAATATCTGCTGGCACAGGGGTGAGGAGGGAAGGGGCCTACCAACATGACTTTTCCTTACTCACATTAGCATTATGTTCCTATTTCATTGCTTAAGTGCTCAGATTTTAGCCAACTACTTAAGAATATCAAGGGCATAGAACAAGTTGCTGTAATGTTGAAATACTCATTATGCAGAAAGTAATCACAATAAACACACATTTAGTTTCTTATGAGAAAACCCACTCTGAAATATTAAAATTAATATTACTTCTTCTTGGTTTTGATGACACAGCTTGTTGATGATCTGTGCTCTTATAGTTTCATTTTAAATCTAAAAATACTCTCAAATACCATTAAATTTAAAAAGGAAGAAACATAGGATGTTCTGAACTTTAAGCTTACTAAGAAGCATAAAGTTGTTTTCTTCTGAATGGATTTCAACACAATCATGCAAAATGACAGTATCACATCTGTATTTAACAAGCTGTTTCCATGTGTAAGGGAATCGTGCAAAGAGAATAATGTATTCCATTCTGTTGACATTGCTTATGACTCAGTCCAGAAAACCTTTAGCCAATCTCAAAGAGAAGAAATTTATCTGCTAAGAGGAGATCCTTCAGAAAAGAAGAATTTTCTGATTTATACTTTAAATTGGAAAGATGTCATTACAAGCATCTCCAGGAACTACTTCTACTTGAGAAATTACCAAAAAGGTAATAATTTTTTTTCAATAGTAATTTCTCCAGGAAATTGGATCACTTTTAAAAATGGATACTACTAGCCGGGTGGTGGTGGCGCATGCCTTTAATCCCAGCACTCGGGAGGCAGAGGCAGGCGAATCTCTGTGAGTTTGAGACCAGCCTGCTCTACAAGAGCTAGTTCCAGGACAGGCTCCAAAACCACAGAGAAACCCTGTCTTGAAAAAAACCAAAAAAAAAAAGGATATTACTATGAATGACATGTGAAACCGTCCTGATGAACTAAAACCTAGCCCTTTATCCTCTGTGGCTGAGTGGTCAGGGAGGACTGCGGACTAAGTGTTATATTACCTTATTAAGGTCATTATTATGGGTCTTGAGGGGTTTACCACAAAATGCAAAGAGGAACTGTTGTAGTTTTGTTGGTTCTATCAAGCATTCTAAATCCATATTGCAGACTTACATGGGTAAGAATATTTTCCTCTTAATCTCTGGACCTCAGGCAATATCATTTGGATTTAGGAGAGGGATTGAGGATTAAAGCCTTAAAATTCAACACCCAGGGGCCTGGTTAAAGCCAGGGTGTCACAAAACAAAGCAAAAGACAAGATTGAAGGGGAAAGGAAGGCAATAAGGATCAGAATGCATTATGGACTATATGAGATTATCTGAGAGCAAATGTGACATATGTGATTTCAAAATCAATACAACTGGTCAGTGGCAATGCCCACTTTTAATCTCAGTACTCAGGAGGCAGAGGCAGGCAGATCTCTGAGTATAAGGCCAAGCTGGTCTACAAGTTCCAGGACAGCCAGGACTATGTAAAGTAAAAGATGTCTTGGAAAGCAAAATTCAACATAGAAAACAAAGCTCCCTGAAGCTGTAGTAAGTTTGTGTCTGTAGATATTAGAGTAAATATGGAGATATAATTTAATCACATGTGACAAAATTGACATACAATTAGTAACAAACAATAGATGGCAATGAATGTCATTAACCTGAGGGAAGGAAATGGGTGCAAATTTCTGAAGGAGTCATCATTCCTGTATTGGGAGTTCAGCTACCTCCTAAGCTTAGTCTAATTAGTGATGTGCTAGTTTGCCTTGCCAGCTCCTAATTTATGTCAACCACATTCCTTCATTTGAAACAAACACAAAATAATATACTTTCTTCTCAGCAGCTCATGGAACTTTCTTTAAAACAGACCACATACTTGTACACAAAGGAAGTCTCAGCAGATACCTTGCATCCTATCTGAATACCATAAGTTCAAGGTGGATATCACCAACAGAAAGCCTACAAGGTCATGGAAACTGGAAAACTCACCACTGAATGGATAAAACTGGACTCGCTGAACATAGCAGACAATGAGGACTACAGAGAACTCAAGAACAATGGCAATGGTTTTTTTTTTTTTGATCCTGCTGCATGTACTGGCTTTGTGGGAGCCTAGGCAGTTTGGATGCTTACCTTAGTAGATCTGGACGGAGGTGGGTGGTCCTTGGACTTCCCACAGGGCAGGGAACCCTGATTGCTCTTTGGGCTGACGAGGGAGGGGGACTTGATAGGGGGAGGGGGAGGGAAATGGGAGGCAGTGGCTGGGAGGAGGCAGAAATCTTTAATAAATAAATTTAAAAAAAGAGAGAAGAAAAGAAGAGGAGGAGGAGGAGGAGGAGGAAAGAAAAATGAACAAATAATCCTATACAGACCTAAAAAGATAACTCTAAACAAAGGAATCCAAAGTGGCTGAAATACACTTATGGAAATGCTCAACACCCTTAGCCATCAGAGAAATGCAAATCAAAACAACTCTGAGATATCATCTAATACCTGTCAGAATGGCCAAGTTCAAAAATAATGATAACAACTTATTTTGGAGAGGATGTGGAGGAAGGGGAACACTCCTCCATTGCTGATTTGTACAGTTGCTTTGGAAATCAGTATGGTGACTTCTCAGAAAATTGGAAGTCGACCTATTTCAAGACCCAGCAATACTATTCTTGTGCATACTCCTAAAGGATGCTCAATAATACTACAAAGACATTTGTTCAACTATGTTCATCAATCATTATTCATAATAACCAGAACCTGTAAACAACCTAAATGTCTATCAACTGAAGAATGGATAAAGAAAATGTGGTACATTTACAAAATGGAGTATTACACAGTGGAAAAAAAATAGTGACATCTTGAAATATGCCAGCAAATGGCCAGAACTAGAAAGAAAAACAAACTGAGTGAGGTAACCCAGATCCAGAAAGACAAATATAATAAGTATTCACTCATAGGTGGCTTTTAGACATAAAGCAAAAAAAAAATGACCAAACAGTAGTCCATAACCTCAGAGAACCTAGACAACAAAGACGACCCTAAGAGAGACATACATGGGTACACCTAGAAAGGAGAAAAAGACAAAATCTTCTGAATAAATTGGGAGCATGGGGGTGGAGGAAGTCATTAGGATAAAAAAGAAATTAAAACCATTTTAGAAATTAAATGAAAATGAAAACAAAACACACTCAAAGTTATGGCACACGATGAAAGAAAGTTCAAGGCAATGCCTATATGAAAAATTGGAGAAATGTCATATTAGTAACTTAATTTTACACCTAAATGCTCTGGCACAAAAAGAAGAAATAACACTCAAAGGGAGTAGAAGGCAGGAAAAAATCAATATGAGGGCTGAAATCAATAAAATAGACGCAAAGCGAACAATTTAAAAAAAGGGATGGTTCTTTGAGAAAATCAACAAGATTGACAAATATCTACATAATCTTAAAAGGCATAGAGAGAATATCCAAATTAACAGAATCAGAAACAAAACAAGAGACACTGAGGAAATGTGAAGAATCATTAGGCCATGCTTGAGAAACATGTACTCCACAAAATTGAAAAATCATAAAAGAAATGGAAATTTTTCTTGATATATATCACTTACCAAAGTTAAACCTAGGTCAGACAAAGAATTTAAAGAAACCTATAACTTGTAAGGAAATGAAGGCTGTCCGTAAAATTCTCCCAACCAAATAAAGCCAAGGCCAGGCACTGTTAGTACAGAATTCTGCTAGCCTTTCAGATAAGAGCTAATACCAATACTCCTCCAAATATTATATAAAATAGAAGCAGAAGAAGCCTTGCAAAATTCACTTTATGATGCTTCAGTTACCCTGATACCAAAATCATATAAGGACTAAGCATAGAAAGAGAATTACAGACCAATTTCCATCCTGAACATAGATGCAAAAATACTCAATTAAATCCTTTGAAACAAGATCCAAGAACACATCATAAAGATCATCCACCTTGATCAGTAGGTTTCATCCCAGAGATGCAGGAATGATTCAACATGTGAAAATCTGTGAATATAGTCCACCATATAAACACACTGAAAGAAAAAAACACATGATCATCTTATGAGATGCTCAAAAAGCCTTTGGTAAGATTCAACACTCCTTCATGATAAAAGACTTGGAGAGAACAGGGATATAAGGAACATATGTAAACATATTAAAGGCAATTTACAGCCAGCCTATACCCAACAACAAATTAAATGGAGAGAAACTCAAAGTAATTCCACTAAAATCAGAAACAAGACAAGGTGGTTCACTCTTTATATCTATTCAATATAGTGATTGAAGTTTTAGCTAGAGCAATAAGACAACTTAAAAAGATCAAGGAGATAGAAATTAGAAATGAAGAAGTCACAGTATTATTTGTAAATTATGATCACATATACAAGTGGCCCCATTATCCCCATTCTCCCATTATCCCCATTCTTCCAATTTACTCAGGAGATCTTGTCTTTTTCTACTTTCCATGTAGATTAGATCCATGTATGTTTCTCTAAATCCACATAAAACCTAAGACAGCTTAAAAAATAATTTTAGACACAAAAGAACAGAGTTAAGTATGGTTTTTGGTAGGCACAATTTTTTTTTCTAGATAGACTCATGGCAAGCAGGGGATGTGTGACTTCTTCATAAATGGCAGCTTCCTTGTTCACTAGCACAAACAGCTCTGACTCTTTCAAGAGTTCCAGCTATGGAGCATTTAAATGGTGTTTGTGAACAGAGTGCTACAATTTGCTTAATGGCAACATCCACTGGCTGTGTGTCTAAAAATAGGTCTGTGAGCAGGCTCTCGGAGTCAGAAAACAGCTCCACCATGCTGAATTGGGTGGGGTAAGCAGGAAGTGCTGTATTTCCCCTAGCAATGTTACCCCTAAAGTTCTTAAGAAGGGCTTAGCATTTTACAAAGCACTTCTGTTCAGAAAAGGATTAGAGATACACAATAAAGACAATTCAGATGAAAAAGAAATCTAAATGAGATACAATGTGTTTAAAAATGTATGTAGGAACCTGATATATAGAGATTATACTCAGTATAGATAGATAATCTTCAACCTCTTCAAAGAGCTGTAGAAAATGGCCTTTAAGCTAACTCAGAATTTCATTATAGTGAGACACAATTGCTCCTGGCAATACCACTCTATTCCCGAGAGAATGTTGAGCACCAAAGACACTCCACCTGGAGCCTTTCTTTTTGGCAGAACTGGCCTTTGGGCAAAGAAATGCCCATACTTCAACCACTGACAGAGGTACTGAGCGTGCATCAATGGATAAAACAAGACTGTCATATCCTGCCAAGACAGGGTAAGATTGTTTTGAAAAGTTCCTTACCTTTAATAATGGTATGTCAGTTATGTTAGGCCTTAGCCAAAGTTGGTTGACTCAACATTGCAAACGAGACTTTGGGTGATTGCCCAGGTAGTCAGTTGTCTCTGTCAATTATTGCACATTTTGGATATATCTCATTTGTTAAGTAATATTTATTCCCTTCTCGGATCTTTGACGGAGTTGAAGATTATATAATTGTAGTTACTCTCTACATTATTTCGACTCCTTGAGATAGAATGTTTAGCAAATCTTTTGTTCTCAATATTGTTTGTTATATTTATTATTTGTTATTATTGTATATAGTTGCATTTGGTTTAGTTCTGTCTTATTTAGACAAAAAAGGGAGATGTAGGGATAAGTCCCGCCCCTTAGGGGGCGTGTTCACCTTGGGCTAATGTTTACCTATAAATCTGATGAGCATGCTGGCAGCCCTCTCTTCAGCTTTCCTGGGAACAGTGGTTCTGTAAGTTTATTTCCCCATTAAAGCTGTATATATTTTTTAAAAAAAAAATGTATGTAGGATTGGGAAAGAGAAGAAAAAGAATATAAAGAGTTATAAAAATAAGTTAAAGGTTTATAAAATGAAGAGAAGTCTTTAAAGAGGCAGAGTACACAAGTCATAGATTAAAAGAGTAAAGATAATAAAATAAATATTAAAAAGTAATAGATTTAAAACAAGCTATGTAAAGATGGAAAATACACAGAGTCTGGATTATGTATATTATTGTGTTTTCTTTAAGAGCTTAAGATTTTTCATGACAATGAGACACATCTACTCTTGTTAGCACCAATAACTTCAAGAGGAAGACGGGCATTGAAGAGGCTCCTCATGATGTTGATCAGCCATTTGCACAAGAAACTGCTCTTTCCAGGACTGCTTAATGCTATGCTGTATGAAATGGACATGCAGGATCCACAGAGAAATGACTGCTAAACTTGCCTAAAGATGAGATGGTCCTTCAGGGTTTCTACTTCATGAAATAGTCTGCTAGACATTCAGGACAACACAGAAAAAAGTGACTGGACAAACTGCAATTATAGGCAGAACTGTCTTTGAAATTTCCTTCTTCATGGAAACGTCTAGCAGATGCTATGGTCCTGTAGGCTGAAGATAGATACCCAAACAGTACAGAAGAACTTTTGGTGACTGTCCAGGCAGTGAGACGTCTCTGTCAATTCTAGAGTTTTGGAAGTTGCTTCCTGTTTACTTACTTATATTTTACTTACTTATATTTTATCCATCTGGAGTCTTTGATGGAGTTGAAAAATTTATAGTTATAGTTTTCCTTCATTATGATAAGAGATTAGGTAGATATAAATATTATAACTATAATTCTTGCTTGATAACTGTTTTGTTACACGTAATTTTACTATGTTAAAGTTAAAACCTTCCTCTTTATTTAAACAGAAAAGGGGATGATGTGGGATTTCTCTCTGTATGCTGTGATTACCCTTAGTTAATAAAGAAACTGCTTTGGACCTATAGTTGAGCAGAACTTAGCTAGGCAATAAAAACTAAATTGAATGCTTGGAGGAAGAAGCTGGAGTCAAGGAGAAGCCATAGAGCTGCTGCCAAAGACAGGAAAGCTGATACTTTGCTGGTAGGCCACAACCTCATGGTGATGCACAGATTAATGGAGATGGGTTAAATTAGGATGTAAAAGTTAGCCAATAAGAAGTTAGAGGTAATGGGCCAAGCAGTGATTTAATTAGTACAGTTTTTGCATGGTTATTTCAGGTCTGAGCTGCAGGGAAGCCTGGAAACAAACTAACTGCCTCCTTACAACACTGGGTGAGTTTCTTCTTTTTGTTCTAGAATTTTCAGGTGTTCCCTTAACTCACTAGTGTGAGATTTTTCTAGCTTCTTTATGTAGGCATTTAATGCTGTGAACTTTCATCTTAACACTGCTTTCATTGTGTCCTGTATATTTGGGTATGTTGTGTGGTCATTTTCATTGAATTTTAGGAAATCTTTAATTTCTTCCTTAACCCATTCATGATTTGGGTGAGTATTGTTTTATTTTCATTTGTTTGTATGTCTTCTGAAATCAGTGTTGCTGTTGAATTCTAATTTTAAGCCACAGTGGTCCAATAAGATACAAGGGGGTTATTCCAATTTTTTTGTACCTGTTGAGGTTGGCTTTGTTACTGAATATTTGGTCAATTTTTTTATAAGGTTCCATGAGGTGCTGAGAAGAAGGTCTATTATTTTCTGTTTGGATGGAATGTTCTATATATTTCTGTTAAGTCCATTTGTGTGTCATAACATCTGTTAGTTCCCTTAGTTCTTTGTTAATTTTTTGTCTGGCAGACCTGTCCAGTGGTGAGTGTGGGGTGTTGGGGTCTCTCGCTATTTAGATATGGGATTTAATGTGTGATTTAAGCTTTAGTAGTGTTTCTTTTACATATGAGGATGCCCTTGTATTTGGGGTATAGATGTTAGGTGTTGAAATTTCCTCTTGATGGATTTTTCCTGTGACTAAAATGAAATGTCCTTCTTTGTCTCTTTTGATTGATTTTAGTTAGGAGTCTATTTTGTCAGCTATTAGGATAGCTACACCTTCTTCTTTCTTATGTCCATTTGATTGGAATATTGTTTCCAACCCTTTACTCTGAGGCAATGTCTGTCTTTGAGTTTGAGGTGTGGTTTTTGTATGTAGCAGAAGGATGATTGCTGGTTTCATTTCTAATCTGTTAGCCTGTGTCTTTTTATAGGTGGGGTGAGTCCATTTATCAAGGATATTAATGACCAGTGATTGGTAGTTCCTGTTATTTTAGTTTTCATTGTTGGTGATGTTATTGTGTGTGTGTTTTCCATTCCTTGAAATTTGTTGCTGTTTGATTATCTACTGTTCGTGTTTTTCTGGATTTAGCCAATTTCCTTGTGTTGGAGTTTTCCTTCTAGTACTTTGTGTAGGGCTGAGTTTGTGGTTAGGTATTAGGTAAATATGGTTCTGTCATAGAATATCTTTTTTTGTCTGCCTATGGTGATTGAAAGCTTTACTGGGTATAGTAGTCTGGGCTGGCATCCATAGTCTCTTATGTCTGCGTAACACTTGACCAGGACCTTCTGACTTTCATTGCTTCCATTAAAAAATCAGGTGTTCCTGTGGAACAAAGCATAAATAAATAAATAAATAAATAAACAAACAAACAAATATCAGGTGTAATTGTGGTATGTCTGCCTTTATATGTTACTTGACCTTTTTTCCTTTGCAGCTCTTAAAATTCTTTCTTTATTCTGTATGTTTAGTGTTTTAATTATTATATGGTGAGGGGACTTTTTTTATCCAGTCTATTTGGTGTTCTGTAAGCTTCTTGTATCTTCAAATGCATATCTATCTTTAGGGTGAGAAAGTTTTTTGCTATGATTTTGTTGAATATATTTTCAGTACTTTTGAGTTGGATTTCTTTTTCTTCTATCCCTACTATTTTTAAGTTTGTTCTTTTCATGGTGTCCTAGTGTGGGAGGTCCTTCTGTCTATGTGTTGCTTTTATTGGTTAATGAAAAAAACAACTGGCTTGGATTATAGCATGAGAAGAGGAAGGTGGAGTGAGAGAGATGCCATGGAGCTGCCACCAGGTGCTGCATGTTGGTTCCCAGCCGCGAAGCCCCAATATAATCACACAGAAACTGTATTAATTAAATCACTGCTTGGCCCATTAGCTCTAGCTTACATATTAATTTAACCCATTTCTGTATTCATCTATATACCACAACGAGGTTGTGGCCTACCAGCAAAATTTCAGCACATCTTTCTCCGTCGGTGGCTCTATGGCATCTCCCACCTACCTAAGTTCTGCCCTATCAACAGGCCAAGCCAGTTCTTTATTCATTAACCAATAAAAGCAACATATAGACAGAAGGACCTTCTACAGCGTCCCATATTTCTTGGATATTTTGCGTTAAACTTTTAGATTTAATGTTTTCTTTGATCAATGAGTCATTTCCTCTAGAGTTTGAGATTCTCTCTTCAGTCTTTTGTATTCTGATGTTTATGCTTGCATTTGTGGTTCCTGATCATTTTCTCATATTTTCTGTTTCCAGAATTCCTTTGGTTTGTGTTTTCTTTATTGTCTCTATTACAGTTTTCAAGTCTTGAATCATTTCTTTCATCTGTTTAATTGGTTTTTCTTTGTTTTCTTTAAGGGATTTGTTGATTTCTTCCAATTTTTTGTTTGTCTTTTCCTCTATTACTTTGAGTGAATTTTTGTTTCCTCATTAAGAGCCTCATATATTATCCCAAAGTTATTTTTTAGATCATTTTCTTCTGCTTCATCTATATTAGGGTGTTTAAGTCTTGCTGTTGTAAAGCCACTAGTTTTTGTTGGTATCATATTACTCTTTGTGGTGCTGAGTTTGTTCTTACCTTGTCTACCCATCTTTTCCTCTAATTGGTGGAGTTGGGGATGTGTCTCTGGTGATCAATCTTCCAGGTGCCAGTAGATTCAAGGTTCAGAAGTTTGTTCCTTGTGGTGCAATCAGGTCAATGTTTCCACTTACCCTGGATGTTTTCCTGGAGGTTGCTGGGCACTCCATGTGGTTGCTCTGCAATCCCGGAAGTCTTACAGGTCTGCTTCCATGAAGTTCACTTGCTAGGGCCTGTTTTTATGGAGGTCCTTGACTTGCTTCCATTCTGGCAGAGATATTTGGTTTAGGCCTTCTTCCTCCACAGAAGAATCTCTTGTGGAGATTGCTCTGCACTTTGCTTTTATTTGTTATAGGTAAAGTCTCACTGGCCTTGTGTCTCAGTTTCGTTTCTATTGAAAATATTTTTTTTCATATTCTGATCACATTTTTGCCTCCCTCATCTCCTCTGTGATCCTCCTTATCTTCCCTCTTCTACACCCATCCACTCCTTGCCTTCTTGTTCTCTATGTCTTTTTAGAAAACAAGCATGAAAATAGAACAGAATTTTTTTTAAAAAAACAAAGAAACAAAAAGCACAAGAAACACATATATAGAGAGATGCCAAAATAAAACCGCTAAAAATCACAAAATCAGAAATCATAATATACTGGAGAAATAGCAGTAATGTAACAAAGCCCAAACAAAGCAATATGAGACAAAAAGTCAACAAAAATCATTGAGTTTGTTTGGTGTTTGTCATCTAATGCTGGTCCTGGGACCTGCACGTAAGTGTGGTTTTTATATCTGGTGAGACTCCATTAGAAAAACAATTATTCCTTTGTGAGTGGTTATCAGTTGGAAATAGCTACTTGGATGGGAGCTCGTGTTCATTTCCCCTCTCAGCACTGGGACTCCATATGTCTTTGACCTGTGTAGATTTTGTGCATGCAGCCACGGCCCTGTGAGATCATACATGCGTCAGTCCTGTTGTATCTGGAAGACACAATCTTTCCTTGGTGTCATCCATCCCCTCTAGCACTTACAATCTTTCTGCCTCATCTTCTTTACAGTTCCCTGACCCCTGAGGGGAGAGGTTTGATGCAAACATCCTTTGTAGGACAGAGTGTTCCAAGGTTTCTGACTCTTTACACATTATGGTTTCTTCTTCGGATAAAATATAGTTAAATGTCTACTTCAGCAAGTGCCTGAGACTCTGACAAATGTAAGATTAACACAGTATCCAGGACACAGTAAATACTTGATAAACTTGAGCAACATTAGCATTATATATCATGTGGATTTGTCAAATTGTCTGCCAGCCATTAGGTCTCCTCATTCTAAAGTCTACTTTGCATTGCCTTTACATCTTTGTCCTTAAGTTTCATACCCTCCCTGATCTGTGATAGCTCATCCCACTATTTGAAGACTAGCAGTTCATTTCAGAATCTATCACCTTTCTCTCAAAAGTAGTATTAATTATGGCTTAGGGCTATCAGCCTCATCTTTCAGACAAGAAAGCCAAAGTTGACTCAGTTGAGAAAAATATTGCCTTGTGGAAAAATTTTACAGACTTGCTTCTGACTCAGCATCCAGCAATAAGCCTTGCAGTTAAATGGTAAGCAATAACTTCATTCTGTTCTCTAGGTAGTAAGTACTTCTTCCTCTCCATCTGCAATAATTGCAAGCTACAGAAATCAATATGAAAAAATTCTAAAACTCCAAATGATTATATATTTCCCATGCACTCTGTATATTTTGTAGGAATTAGGAAAGTCTAAAGATTCTTCAAAACCACATCCATGCTTCTATATTAATAACCCAACAGTAAACAAGAATGATGTAATATAGATTACTTGAAGAAGAGAGTCAATGTAAAGGGAATACAAAACAAAAGGAGGAAAGATCATGGGATGAACAAAAGATGCTCAAGCACTGTTGTACAGTTGGTTTTTCTCTGCTTATTGAGAGGAAAATGGCAGACAAATAGTCCTAAGAATGTATCCATAACAATGTCTTTCAGAAGAGGGCACTGATACACATGTCGATAAGAGGAATGACTGGATATAGGTCAAAGCACTTGAAAGAAGGAGATCCTCAAAGTTTTTGGAAGTAGCTATGGATCCATTCATACTCTGTGTGTTCTACACCTTCTGGTCTCATGAATGTGCTCGTGGACATGCAGAGAGCAAGCTGCATTTATCATTGCACCAAGATGAACCCAGAACTTTTAAGCTAAAACAAAATGAAGCCAGAAATAATGTAAGTATGCCAATGCCAAAAAAATAAAAAAATAAAAAAGCCAGAGCAGAATGCTAAAGCACAAAACTGAACTCCTAGCATTCTGGAGGATGACACAGGAGGGTTATGAGTTTGAAATCAGTGTGGGCTGCATTGGTTATATTCAAAAGTGGGGATAAAACAAGGGGACAGAAAGACAGGCACATTAAATATCTTTTGTGGTGACTGATACTTTGGAACAGTCTTCCAAAGTCTTCCTTATCTCTGTTTTTATTATAGACAATAGTTTCACTGCCACCAAACAAAAGTCATACAGACTGTCTTCATTGCTAGATCTGTTTGAGGTCCTTCCCATTTTAACACAATTCAATCGTCCTGCAGAAAAATAATAGTGGTTGGTTTTTTTTTCTTTCACTTTGCTCATTCCACAGACTAGAAGGTCACTGGAAAGGCCATCATTCAAGTTCAAATGAAATGCTAAGCTAAACATCAACTTTGATGGCAACCAACACTGCATTTAAACAGGGAAAATCAAAACTGCAATTTGGTCTGTGAAACTGCAAACAATCCTCACAGAATGGAGGGAAGACGGAGGCATTTAAACAAGCAAATGTCATTGCATAAGTAACTTTCTGATAAATTAGTGTAGAAGAATATTTTTTAAATGGGAGGGAAGGATAGGCCACTATGGAATATTTATATAACTGAAACATAAATAACTTTCTACAAGGTAGTTCCCACATGAGGCTTCTTTACTTTCTAAACCCTAGCAGTAATATGCATCCATGGATTCACTAAGTAAAGCAAAAGATACTGTTATTCTGCATTGGAATAAAATAAAAGTATAAACAACTATGAGTATAGCGATGAGCATTTTATGGAGTGTTTTTATGCCCATTATTTACTTTGATCTTTATGAGAACTTCATGGCTATATTGTGATGCTTGGGATAGATCACAGTGTAAGCTTTCCATCATATATCCAAAGACAATGTATATTTTTATCTATTTTTAATTTAATGAATTAATTCATTTAACTCCTTAAGGTTTTTGATAGAAAAAGTCTTTCCCTCTCTGTATCTATCTCTGTCTGTCTTCATCATTCTCTCTCTCTCTCTCTCTCTCTCTCTCTCTCTCTCTCACACACACACACACACACACACACACCTTCCTCTTGATATATGTGTTATATAAAATCTGTGTATTTTTGGTTTAGTGTATGTATTGAATATACACGTACATATTTTTTGTGTGTGCAGGAACATGTGGTCATATATGTACCTATAGAGTCCAGAGGTCAACTTCAGAATGTTTTCCTCGATTTTAGATTTATCTATTTTTATTTTATACGTGTAGGTATTTTGCCAGCATGTATGTGCAACACTTGCATACCTGGTGCCAGGAGCAGTCAGAAAAAGGCATCAGATTACCTTCCCTAAAACTGGAGTTATACACTATTGTACTCTGCAGAAGTAACAAGTGTTCTTAACTGTTGATGCATTTCTCCAGCCCCTTATTCTGTTGGGTGTTTCTTAAAACCACTGTTTTTTGTATGTTTTCCATATTAGGTAATTACTGTTTTTATATCATGAGTTCTACTATTTTTGTTTTGCTTTGTTTATTTTTTGTTGTTGTTGTTGTTATTTTTTCAAGACAGGGCTTTTCTTTTTAACAGCCCTCGATGCCCTGGAACTCATTTTGTAGATCAAGCTGGCCACGAACTCTCAAAGATCCACCGGCCTCTGCCTCCCAAGTGCTGGGATTAAAGGCATGTTCCATCATACCCAGGAAGTCTACTCTTTCTTATTGCTTCACCCTCATTTCTACACTAGGTATTTTTGTTCACACTGCTGCAGTAGAAGAAAGAGAAATGCTTCATTACTGGAGGATAAGTCCAGGCTCTTTGTGTGTTCTCTTCTGATGTGTGAAAAGTTTTCACTACCTGCTGGAAATTTTCTTATATCCCTAGTTTGCCTTCTATGAAACCACTTTGGCAAAGAGGTTGAAATACCTTGTTACAACATGGTCAAGACAGACTTCTCTCCATCTGAGCTCTGCTAGACTTGGCAGTAGTAAGATCATAGTTGTGTTTGTTCTAGTAGAGCCAATATGCTATAAAAATTTTTCTGCTCTGCTAGACTTTCCCTACCCATTCCTTTGGGTAAATTGAGTTTTCCTTGTGACTCTTTCTGGCTGTATCCATTGATATTGCTTCTTCTATTTGAAATGGAGAATGTACCTGGAAAAAAAAATAAACAAAAGTCACACACAAGTAATACAACATCATGTTACTTATATCCTTGAAGTCAGTAAACATATCTTCAGAATACCTCTCTGAGTTTGTTAGACATGTAATTACAGAACTTATTGTTAGCAGTATAGATAGGCAAAAATATGCACAGTCCATTGTCTCACAGAAGAACTCTAAGTAATAGCATTTAAAAATGAAAGGGTTAAGCAGGGCATTAGGTCACAACCAGCATAATGCAACACTTGGGAAGTGGGTATAGAAGGACCAGGAGTTCCAGGTCAGTTTTCACTCTATAGGGAGTTAAAACTATATGAAATGCTCTCTCCTAAAAATGAAAACAATACCTTAAGTTGAATAGCAAATTTTCTTAAAATACCATAAATTAGCCTGGTAAGGATAGAAACCTCACTCCCCATTGGTGAGTTTAACTTCTACTTGTTGTCTGAAAAGTAAAAAAATAAAGGAAAGTTGGGCAGTGATGCTGCACACCTTTAATCCCAGCACTCGGGAGGCAGAGGCAGGTAAATATCATGAGTTCGAGGTCAGCCTAGTCTACAAAGCAAGTTCCATGACAGCCAGGGCTACACAGAGAAACCCTGTCACACAAAAAAAGAAAAAAAAAGGAAGGAAGACATAAATGAAGAAAGAAAAACAAGAAAAAGAAAGAAAGAAAGAAAGAAAGAAAGAAAGAAAGAAGGAAAGAAAGAAAAGGAAAGAAAATGCATCATGAAAAAGCAATGCTGTGAAGTTCGGGAGATGGCTCGGTGGGTAAAGCAATGTCACATAAGCGTGAGGGTTTAGGTTAAAATTCCTAGAAGCCATATGAGGCCATGTCTATAATCTCAGTGTTCTGATGGGAAAATGGGAAGTAAGAAAACAGAATCTTCAGTCATAGACCAGCTAGCAGCAAACAAGAATAGTCCTGGACTTAAACAAGGAGGAAGATAAGGACCAACATCATGTGAGTCCGTGCTCAAAATACATGACACACACACCATGCATATATGTGTGTGTGTGTGTGTGTCCTATTATTTAGAAATATTTTATTTCCCTAAGTATAAAAACGGTTATATTTAAGGTACTCAGTCACATACACATTGTATTAAGCTTCAATAAAATCTAAAAATCTAAATATATATCAGCAGAAGTTTTAATACATAGATTTTGACACATTCCTGAATGACATCTTTCCAATAGTCACAAAGACAGGCAACTGATGGGCAAAATGCCAAAACACTCCAGCAATTAAATCTAGCAACTGAAGACTTACTGGATACTTACAAATAAGGGACTTTCAGACCATATATTACCAAAATAATTGATTCACATTCTAACTTTTGGGGGCCAAAGTTTAACAAATTAAAAGTATTTTCCATATCATTACTTTATTCATACATACTATGATATATCATATAGCTATTAAAATGAATGAGATAAATTATAGTCACGAATAGGAAGTTGAACAAATATGTTTAACCAAGATCATTCCTAAACTTCACTAAAATAGTAAAGAATGAAAAAATAGGTCATGAAACCCCAAAAGACAAAAAAGAACATGAAAGAAGTTGACAGTAGTAGAGAAATGTCAACAGAAATTGCTTAAGTTGGAGTGGAGCTGGACAAGCGAAAACTAAGGAAAGTAGATAATATTAAAACTGGGAAGAAGCCAACAAACTCAAGAGAATTCATGTGGGAGAACTTCAGGAAGTCTTAGGGTTCTGATCTGTCAAAAATCTTTACAGAGAAGCATATTGTTCAAATGAAAATCAGGAAGATCAAATGACAGCTGCAATACAGTACATTGCCTCATGTTTCTGAATTTATTCATACAATCCATGTATAAGTTCCATTTACTGGTGTGTATAGTAATAAAAAGACAGGTTTTCATGAAGTTAATGTAGGTAATAACTAAGGTGATGTGGTGGTTTAAATAAGAATGTCACCCATAGACTCAGATGTTAGAATGCTTAGTCATCAGAAAACAGCATTATCTGAAAAGATTAGAATTGTTAGGAGGTGTGACTTTGTTGGAAGAAATGTATTACTGGGGGTGGGCTTTGAGGTTTCAAAAGTCCATGCCAAGCCCAGTGTCTCTCTCTCTAGATCCGTACATCGTTCTCAGTTACTGCTCCAGTGTCATGCATGCCACCCTGCTCCCTGCCATGCTGGTAATGGACTAAATCTCCTAAACTGTAAGCAAGCCCCCAGATAAATGCTTTCCTTTATAAGAGTTGCCGTGGTCATGGTGTCTTTTCACGGCAAGAGACCACTGACTAAGACAGGTGAGTCGCTGCTCTAAACACTAGAGTAGAAAATTTTTGTGTAACGTGCTTCAACCTCTCTACCACTCATTCCATAAACTTCAGAATACTGATAGAGAGACCAGGAACACATGTTAGGAAATTCAACCACTTCTTTCTATAGAACATAAACTATCAGAGTGAAAAGAGCTAAATATATGGGAGGCCTAATTTTTACAAAAGTGTCAAAATATACACTAGGGAAAAGAGCCCATATGACAAACAGTACTGGCAAAACTGGATGTCTATCTACAGATGAATAAAATTAAATCCACATCTCACACCCTACACACACACACACAGGCACACACACACACACACACACACACACACACACACACCCCAAAACCAAAGTAATTCAAAGGCCTTAATTTAACATCAGAAATGCTGAAGCTATTCGAAGCAAACTTAGGAGAAAGATTCAATGTATTGGTGCATGGGTACACAGAGAACCTTCTGAACAAGAATCCAGTAGTGTGAAAAACAGTGCCCAAACAAATAAGACTACCTAAAGTTTAAAAGTTTCTGTTCAATGAGGTAAAAAAAATCAGAAGAGTGAACAATCAATATAATCAGTTAATGAAATGAAGAGGCAATTTTCTTTTTTCTTTTTCTTTTTTTGAAGGAAAATAATTGCTTTATTTTGTGTCCTTAGTCAACAGATCACATGGCTCTGGATTTTTCCGAGGCTTTCGCATAAGAGCAATGGCATCTGCCCAGCAATAGAATGGTGGTGTTCCCATCAGCATCAGGCACATTCGGTACGCGAGTGAGGAGACATCACTGGGTGGAGCAGGTCTTTTAATAGACCACGGGTTGTAGATTAAGTGGAAGGGACACAAGATGATTTCAGCCCACTGTGGGAAAGGAAGAAAGGGACAAAGGCCACAGACAAGAAAGAGACCTAGCTGCATGGGAGAATTTCTTTTAGGATAGAATAAGAAAATATGACTCTCTCCTTGCTGCCCTCGGAGATTACATATTGAACAAAATATATTCTGAGTCAAGCACTGTGCCAGGGTAGAGAGCACCTATCCTAGCAAGATAAAGAAAACCCTGTGGCTATAGCTCACATCTATAATTCCCCATACAGAATGTCCCCAGCATTTTAAACACAAGGTACAAGGAAGAGGCAATTTCCAAAAGAATAAAGGTAAGTAACTTGTAAGTACATTAAACTATGCTCAATCTTTTCAGATACAAGAGAAGCTATCATCAAGATAAGCTACAAAATAATTATTCCTAAGAATACAGGGGGGAAACTGGGCATGGTGATGCATGCCTGTAATTCCAGCACTCAGGATACAGAGGGAGGCAAATCTCCTGAGTTTGAGGTTAGCCTGGTCTACAGAGTGAGGTCCAGGACAGTCAAAGACACAAAGATAAACCCTGTCTCAAAAAAACAAAAAAAAATAAATAAAAATAAAATACAAGGGAAATGGAAAAAGGAAATCCATACTGACTGCTGGTAGAAATGTAAACTAGTACAACAATTATGGAAATGAATATGGAGGTTTATCAAAGATTAAAAATAAAACTATTATATAACATATAACCCAGTTATACAATTTCTAGTCATATACCCAAAGATCTTCATATCCTACTACCGAGAACTAGTAAATCCATGTTTATTGCTAATAATAGTAGGGAAGTTGAAACAACCTAGACACCCATCAATGAATTGATGAAGATAGAATATACTATATATACCCAGTTGAATGTTCTCCAACCATGAAGAAAAATAAAATCACGACATTGACAAGAAAATTGATAGAGGTCAGGTATGGTGGTGCATGTCTTTATTACCAGTACTCAGTATACAGAAGCAGGGTGATCTCTGTGAGTTCAAAACCAGCCTGATCTACATAGAGAGTTCCAGACAAATCAGAACTATATAAAAAGAACTATGCCTCTTCCACCCAATGCCAAAAAGAAAATCTGATAGAATTGGAACCCAGTAATTCAAAATGAGAAATACTAAAATCATATGTTCTTTTTCTCACCCAAACCCTAGAATGTAATTATATCTATACGTATAATTGGAGTGTCTGTTTAGGTGTAAATAGGGGAAAGTGGATGTTGAGAAAACAGGAAAGGGAAATAGAATACATAATTCATAAAAGCAGAAAGGAAGATTATTAGGGTGTGGGTAGAAGGTGTATCCAAAGGATGGGGGAGACGATGTGAAAGGAGAATAATCTTGTTAGAAAATGCCATAATTTATCCTAATATTGTATACACTCATTTAAATGGATTTTTAAAGGGGGGGTCTTAAATATAGTGACATTTTGAAAAATGAGTTAAAAGCTGGGTTTCAACCTTCTCAACTTCTTTAAAGCTTCTTGGCATAAAGCAAAATATACACAACACTTATTAAGAATGTCTCAGTGTCTCATTGTGAAATGCATATGCACCATCCAAGAATGAGAAAACAATGAGGAGATATCAAAATAATAAGAAATAAATTAGTGCTTGTCAGAAATGCAGGTAACGATGGAAACAAAATGTTCTATATTCTCCTCTGTAAGAGATGAACACTGTAAACAATTAACTATAGAAACGCTAAGACTTTTTGAAAACCATGAAATGTTTGGGGGACTAAAAATAAGATAAAAAATAGAAGTAGTGAAATATAAAAAGGTTTTTGATCTCCCAGAAACTAGAATAAGGGTACAAAGGATGAAAACAAGAAGCACGAGGGGACGGGAGAAATTGGTTAGTAGGTAAGGATGCCTCCAAACTGGAAGACCTAGGTTCTGTTTCAAGGAAACACACTGTAGCGATAACTAACTCCCACAACTTGTCCTCTTCCTTTCACGTATGGACACATACTTGTGAACACTCACACAAATGAGTGTTCACAAAACAGACACAGAGATTAATTCATTAATATTAAAAGTAAATAAAAGAAGATAACTGAATATCAAGTTAGGATTTCCAACATCTAAATGGTAACATTTACCAGGAGAATATAGAAAATTTTTAAAAAGGAAATTATCCAAGAAATAATTCAAGAAAAACTTCCAGACCTGAAGGACATGGATTGCCTTTCTGGGAGAACCTGCCAAGTGTCAAGTGTAAAAATAAAAATAGATCACACTGTAGTGAAATTTTAGAACACCATGGGCTACAAGTGAAAACATTGACTCCAGGCAGTACTGGGCCATTGCTTTCAGCATTTAATGGTAAATCATCTCCAATGTAGTAGTTTCTACCAAGACAGACTTAAGGGAAGAATTTCGCATATGAAATATTTTCACAAATGACAGGGTTTAGTTAGCATCACTTTGCCTCAGGTAGCCATACACAGTACATTACAGAGGTTGTAGAATCAAAGTAAAGAAGCCTACTCATAAAAAGAAGAGTAAGGATTATCGAGTGTTCAGGGCTTATGAATTCTGTCCTAGGCTTTGTTTCAGCAGAGGGTATACCAGGTAGAAACTATTATCAAGGAAAATTCAGCAGGAATTATTGAATAGTATTATCATGATTAGGGTAAGGCACCCAGAAATTTTTTTTAAAATGACAAAAAGAGACCTAAAGAAGCTGTAAAAGGAGGAAGATGCTCTTGAATTGTATTCTAGCCATGCTCATAGAGGATATTCTAAGACAATGTGAATGCTTTTGTTGGGCAGGTAGCAGAATGGCGACCATGCTGTCTAATCTACAAGTCAGAGGCAATGATAGGTTTTCAGAAAAGCAGAAAACAAGGTCAACTTGATTCTCCTAGTTTTCTTCCTTGTCCCACACTCTGATGGCCATTGTCAGCAAGCTACCTTTGCCAGGCCAACACATACCATCACTTTAGACAGATCTGACCTCCACTTACAAATACCTAGGTCTGCAGATACATCAGTGCCCTAACTAATACCAACTCTGGCTCTTGCAAGTGCTTTCCTGCTAATTATTAGATATCAGCTAAATAAATATGTTCCAAAAATCTGCTACAAAGAGTAGTTTCAAAGCTAGTCTTCAAATCTTGCAATATACATGTTCATCTGTTTCACTTGTAAGCAAATCTATGTGTAAACTTGCGTCTGAAACTATATCAATGTCTTTTCCTTCAGTCTAAAAATTTATACAGTCATCATAGAGAATAACAATTCTGATGACTAAATAAATGAAGAAATAGACAAAAATAATCATATTTTCAAATTTGCTATGGTTACCATGGTATGAGAACATAGAAATAATTTCAAATAGCACCCATGAAGTTAATGAGTCATCCCTAAAACATGTCCCCAACTTAAAATCTAGCATGTTCAGAATTAAAGTCAAAATAAAGGTTCAAGATCACCTTAGCAAAATGTCATATTATAATCTGATATTATGAAATGTCTGAAAGAATATAATATTATTAAAGTAGAATAGACAAAATAATAATGTACATTTATATTAGTAATACAAGTCACAATAAAATATGTGGGCCAATGTAACTGGCAGTAGAATCTTGACCAGAATAACCCTTGAGTCACATCAGGTCATTCTGAGCAAACACACTGGACAATTCCATAACTTTGAAATCTAAGAAAAGTGATAGGGGACTGAGGGATTTCAGTAAACACTGCAAGTACATAGCTCATGTTTAAAGATATCAAATTCACAGTGTGAACTTTAGCACAAATCTCACAGTAACTCAGGAGTAGGTAGTATTCTAATTCTGGGAATAGGGTTTACCAGAGTAGTCTAGGGACTGAACCTAAATCATGTGTAAGCCAACATACAAAGTCGAAACTGGGGCATACAACAGAATATAAAAATAAATGCATTCCAATACACGGGGTAAGGATATTATTTTGGTACTCAGCAATGCACAGTGAAGCCAGGAACACATTTTGGTATGCTTAATACAGTGGCAAGAGCCCAGTACTCAATGCCACATTCTCTGAGGGGAAGGAAGCAATGATGCCATAACATTCCACAAATGTCCTTTCACACAGTAAAAATATTTCTGACAGTCACTCATCCCAAACCTTCCTGTTCATAACAGCTGGTGTGTCACTCACAGTGACAGGAAAGGAGAGAGGGAAAGATGACTGTAGTAAAAAGAGCATGGGAAGCATTAAATCACTGCACGATATTGAAGTAGTTAAGGTGTGCCATCTCAAAATATGCCTTGTGGATGTTTGGATCTCTTCAAGATAAAAATCACTAAACAAACTGGGAATGAATGGAGAGCTATTTGGTCTAACTCTCTCCATGTGGAGCAAATTATAAGAGTTCTTTCTGGTGGGCTGTCTTTCACGTACCAGGTCTAGAAAACAGTGGCTTGGGTTACCAGATGATACCAGTAGTTAGGACTACAATAGAACCAAATAAACAAATCCGGAAGAAAATGTGGTCTCCTACTAAAAAACTAACCCACCTCCATACACCTCCTAGTAGCATGAATAGGACCATAGACCACATATCAACTTGTTCCATTAGTTGTTCACACATTTACTGTGTCTTAGTTGTTTCCTTGGATTTCACCATTTTGTGAAGCACCCATGCACATGTAAACGTTAATCAAACTCGGGGTTGGAGAGATAGCTCAGCACTTAAGAGTCTTTGCTGTTCTTACAGAGGACCTTGTTCCAGCACTCACAAGATGGTTCACAACTGTCACTCTAGTTTTAGGTGGTCTGATGTTCTTTTCTGTTCTCTATGCACATTAGGAACACATTGGGTAACATACATATACGCAAGTTAATACTCATACACATAAAATAAAAATGAATAAATCTTTTATATAGAATTAAACATTTATAGTTTTGTCTTGTTAATCAACTCTTATACATGTTGGTTTTCTAGATCTAGCCAAAGAGCCTACAGAAGTACTCAAGAGGGAAGAGGGTGCTCTCTTTTAACCTTAGTAAGCAAGAAGCTTATGTGTGTGTGTGTGTGTGTGTGTGTGTGTGTGTGTGTGTGTGTGTGTGTGATATACTCCTAGATCAAAGAGATAAGGCAAGAAATATTCTACTGGCCTCAAGAAGTTGGTAGTCTCAATATTCAGATGACCACAACCTACAATTATAGTATGAGATTAAGTTGAGTTAAAAAGTACCCAAAATTGGTAGTGGGCCAGTGATAATGGCACTCAAGAGACATTTGCCACACAATCCTAGCAACATGAGTTTAGCCACTGGAACCGACTTGAGGGTGGAATAACAGAACTCACTTCATACACTTGTCCTCTAACCTAAACACATACTGTGACATACATGTCCATACACATCATGCATGAGTATCCAATAATAACAAACACAAAAAAAATGTTACATTGGTAAATCTCAAAGAGTTCTGGGTGACTGGGGAACTTACTCCACAGATTTGGACAAGGGGTCTTAGTGTCTTCCAAGTAAGATAATAAAATATTGTAGACTAGGTAACTTATAGCTAATAATCAACAGGCATTTATTGCTAACGATTCTAGATGCTGAAAAGACTAAAGTCAAGGCTTCAAAGCATCCAGTGATAGGTGAAGAAGATAGATGAAAGGTTGCTTTTTCATAGATTGAATATCTTTCCTATGCTACCACCTGGAGTAAGCAACAACGTTCTTGTATCTCTCTTGTACTCCAGCAATCTCACCAGTGAGGGATCTGCTCTAATCACAAAACCACTTACCAAATACTCCCTAACTCCTTATTCTACTTCTTTGGAATAGAGGATTTCAACATATAAACTTGAAGATCATATATGTCAAGTTGAAAGAACTTTAGAAGTCGAATTTCAAATTTAGTCTTTCATACTAATAAATGTCAGTTTTTTAGGGAAATCAAAATAATTTTATAGTTGAAGGAGCTATCAAGAGCATCCCTCTCATGCTCTGAACCACCAGCCATTTTTGTGTAGTCTCTAAGAAATTTCAGGATTCTTCACCACACCCTTGGACAATGACATATCTAAATCTTCTGATGTTCATGATGGGTAAGTTTGTGCCAATTTTCCCATCATGACTTCCTTACTTTCTCTTATAAGCACATGATATTTTTATTGAAAATTCTTGAGAAGTTCCAGTAAATCAGAGGAACTTTTGTTGTAAGTGAAATCTTAAAAGAAAACCATATATACATACCCCTAAGTGCCACTTATTTCAAATAAATATCCACAATAAAAAAAAATGTATGCTCAGTCTTAAGTATGAGCTGTTTCTTAGTTTTGACTTTTATATCCATGGCAGAACTGTATACCAGAAATGCAAGCACTCAAATAGCAAAATATGTTTGCATTCTTTTTTCTTTTCAATTTTTTGTTTGTTTCTTTTTGAGACAGGATCTCTTTACATAGCTCTGGATGCCCTGGAACTCACTGTTTAGACCAGGCTGGACTTGAAATCACAGAGATTCATTTGTATCAGTCTTCCAGGTGCTGGGGTTAAGGACGTGTGCCACCAATCTGGCCTTGCATTTCTCTGATTAATATGTAAATTGGCATTGCATGCATATTTATGAAAATTCATGATATAAACACAGAAATATTGCCTTTTAAATTATAACATAGTCATTATTAGGAACTTACTTAATTGACCTTGTAGAAATAGTATTGCCAAGTATATTTTGTGTATTTGGATATCCCAAGCTGTGAACTATATAAAAATTTGTCTTAACTGAGAACTTTTCAGCATTTATTTACACCTAATTCCAGGGTCTTGCACTTAAGTACTTTTGTTTGAGGAGATCAAAATATTGCACAAACATACCTTGAGCCATCTTCAAAAAGGAACCAAAATAATCTCAAATTTTCACTTCAGAATAGAGGTGGGAATAGATCAAATCTAAAGAATACATTTTCTTCCTTGCCATGCCTAAGTGTTAACAATGTCTTAAGACACAGAATCAATGTGCAGTTTCTTTCTGCTTTTATTCCTTCTGACCGAGCCCAACTTGGCCTATGGACACAGTTGTTTGTAGCCATAGAAATTACTCTTCTCCGGATGTTGATTTATTTTTTCCTTTTATTTTTTATTTTGGGTTTTCTGTTTGTTTGTTGTTCTGTTTTATTGTCCAGGAACTCCATAGGCAGTCTAGGTTGGTCTCCAATTCATAGCGATACTGTCTCAACTATCCCCTGCCATCTAATTTTGCCTTTAAGCAAATTAAAGATGCTTGTGACCATTCTAATATTAGTCGTTGGTTTTCATTTTTTTAATCTACCATGAGGCCTCTTTGGTTTTTAAGTGAGGTGACAAATTGACATAGGAAAAAACCCTTACTCCACATTTGTCTGAGAACTTGTATTACCTTTGTTTACCCCATCTCTCCAGCTCAGCTCTCTGCTTGTGGGTGGCTTCTGCCAGTTATTTGGATCAGATATCCAGCTTGACTGATACCCAGAAAATCCTTTACTATGAGTTCCGTCAAGATAAGATTGACAACTCATTGTAACCAAAGAATTTAAACATAAACTAAAGGATAATACAGCACATTCAGAAATAAAGAATGATAACATCTCAAAGTAAACTTGTTCTAACTTAAAGCCACTTCAGTTTGACTAATGCAGTTTCAAAACAATGCAAGTTCCCTTCCTTCCTCTCTTGTTTTTTAGAAAAACAAAAGCATCTTTAATCTCAGACTCTCAACTCAGCTAAAGTGATGCCATTTTAAGATAGCCAGGATCCTTTCTACCTGTGTGTCAGTCTTCTGGTTTGCCTCCCCCTGACCTCCCATTGTCCTAAGTTTCCATTTGGTAGATGTCCTGACTCTTTTAAGTTCAACCTTACTCAGCCCTTTCTCAGTAGTTGGTGTGCTTCAAACGGAAGGCTAATTCTTCTTCTGGAAGCTACCTACTAATTATTGACCTTTCAGTTACCAATTCCACAGGTCTAACAGCTCTTTAACCCTACTCATTTCTCTCATGGTTGTTCAGTTCATTCGGGCAACGCAATGAAATCATTTTCCTCATATTTTAGGCATGTTTGATTTCTTTGTTTATTTACCTGTTCTCTGTGAGAGTCCTGAGCTCTTTTCAGGACTACTTTTTTAAATTCTAGTTGCCTTCAGCTCATTCCAATAATAGAGATGACTGGCAAGCCATTAGCCCATTGGGTAGTCAAGACATTCCAGGTTGCCAGATATGCTGGCTCCTCTATAAGTACAGGAGACAACCTTCTATAAGCCATCAGCATTGCTTAGAAATGTTTTTGCTTATTTGCTGTGTGTGTGTGTGTGTGTGTGTGTGTGTGTGTGTGTGAGAGAGAGAGAGAGAGAGAGAGAGAGAGAGAGAATGTGCATGGACATGTGCATGCATGCATATGCCATTGTAACCAAATAGAGGTCAGAGAACAACTTGAAGAGTCAGCTCTCTCCTTCCACCACATGGGTCCTGAGAATCAAAGTCGGGTTGTCAGATTTAGCAACAAACAACTTTACCTGCTGAGCTAAGCACATCATCATTTTTTGAGACACAAAATTATTGATAGCACAGATAAATAAAATAATTTTAAGAAGATCAATCTCGCCGGGCGGTGGTGGTACACGCTTTTAATCCCAGCACTCAGGAGGCAGAGGCAGGCGGATCTCTGTGAGTTCGAGGCCAGCCTGGTCTACAAGAGCCAGTTCCAGGACAGAAACCAAAAGCTACGGAGAAACCCTGTCTCGAAAAAAATAAAAAAAGAAGAAGAAGAAGAAGAAGAAGAAGAAGAAGAAGATCAGTCTCTTCTTGCCTAGGTATTTGTCTGTTCTACATGATGAGGTAACCCCAAACTAACTGGATTGCCAGAGCAAGGTGGTGACTGAGATCATCCAGAGAGTGCACTACTATTAGTTAGATGCCATAGAAACTATTTTTCAACTCCTATATCTGGCCTTTTCTTTAATCAATTCTGAGGAACTTAATCAGGAGTGAATTGGAAAGAAGTTATAGTAACCCTCATTATTTAGTCACAAACAAGAATAACCAATAAATAAGTAGCCTTGAAGACTGAACCTTCAAAGAAGCTGAGTAGTTAATACATTCAACTTGTGTCAGAATATTATGACATTTAATGAATTTCCCTATGTATGTCTCTCTTAGGATCCTCATTGTTGTCTGGGTTCTCTGGGATTGTGATTTGTGGACTGGTTTTCTTTGTTTTATGTTTAAAAACCACTTATACGTGAGTACATGTGATAATTGTCTTTCTGTATAGATCTAATCTGCATGGGTAGTAGAAAAAGACAAGATCTCCTGAGTTAATTGGGAGCATGGGGACCTTGGGAGAGAGTTGAAGAGGAGAGGCGAGGCAGGGAGGGGAGCAGAGAAAAAGTTAGAGCTCAATAAAAATCAATAAAAAAGGGAAAAAAGAAAAAAGAAATTTCTCAAGCAAGAATAAAGAAACATGCTTTCACAGTTGAATAGCTTGTATAAAATTATACATTCATACATATATAAATAATTATTTAAATTGACTAATGTTTTTATTATGTTTCTATTTCTGGGGGTGAGATACCATGACCAAGGCATATATAGTAGAAAGAGTTTACTAGGAGCTTGCTACAGTTTTGGAGTGTTAGAGACCATGATTCATGGCAGGAAGTATGGAAAGAGGCAGACTGATCTGGTACTGGAACACTAGCTGAGCACTTACATATGATCCAAGAGACAGAGAGATCTACCAAGGAATGATGTGGGCTTTTGAAACTTCAAAGCCCGCCCCCACTGAAATACCTCCTCCAACAAGACCGCATGCCCTATTCGTTCTCAAAAAGTCCAACCAAACGGGGAGGAAACATTCAACTACCTTGTCATTCAAACTACCAAATAAGGGTAGGAGTAGAACAGCCATATTTTGTTTCTATGTGACACCTCCTGAAAGATCATCATGATTCTGGGCATGGCGACACACCTTTAACCCCAGAACTTGGGAGGCAGAGACAGGTGGATGGATCTCTGTGAGTTCAAAGACAGCCTATTCTACACAGCAAGATTCAGGAAAGCCAGGGTAGCTATACAGAAAAGCCTTGGCAAAAAAAAGCAAAAAACCTAAGACCTGGTTCATATTTCATCATCCATTTTCAGCATCAAACAGATTTCTACCAGTTCTTGTTTGGCAGACCCCATCCAAGGATGGCACCACTGAAAGCTTGCAAGACATATGAATTCAGCCAAGAATTTGGAATAAAAGAATGTATCACCAATAGATGATGAGGGGCTTCTAGCCACTCTTGATCACCTCCACATTAGACAGGAAGTGGGTTGTGCCTATTTTTGGCTCACCTGGTTTCCACTTGAAGCCAAAATCCGATCCTTGAAAAAGTGATGGAAATAGGGGAAGTGATACCCGAGGAAAACAAAGACTTGAGCTCTGACTGGAAATGCTCAGACTGAAGTGGGAACAACCAGAAGAATTTAGAGGACAAAGGCTGTTATGTTATTTTCTGTATAGAAAGGTCACAATATGTCAATAATGGGAATTGTTAATATTGTTTTACCTTATCATCATAAATATGCTAATTAAAAAACAAAATACAAACAAAGATGATCATAATGTTACATTACAAGGTAAACAACTTGAAGGGATTATTCCAAGGAAATAGAATCTTGGTTGGTAAGTTATCTATTTTAACCTCACACTGACAAAAAGAAAGTCCAGAGATTATAATTTCTTAATACGCTGGCCATCTGCCAAAACAAGCAAATGAACACAATATATATAACCACTAAAGAAGGAGAAAGGAGAGGGAGAAGAAAGAAACAGTAATTCCTGACTGAGGAAAACAATGTCTACTAATTTTCCTTAGAGCGTCTAGGCTTCTGAGGCTGTGGGCAAACTTCCATTCAATGGAATCCAGGAAGAGGGCAGGAAAAGCAGAGGTTCCTCAACTCAGATTTTTTTTTGTCATTAAAAAGCAGGACCCAAATGAAACTTTCCCTAACTTATTGGAAAATATATAAAGCTCTAGGGGGCTCTGGAATGTTCTGCATTTTTTTCATTCATGTGCCATTACTATACTGTTGTAATAACTGTGAACCAGTTTTTATCATTTGTTAGAGCAAGTTTGCAAAATTAACCTTTTGTCCTGAAATATTTTATGGATTTTTGTTGTATATTCTTTAGGGTAGAGTTTTAAATTATTTGAGCAAGATATTAAAATAGCACCTGCAATTTTCTTCTTTCATTTTTGGCAGTGAGATTTGAATCCATGGCCTTTCACATGCTAAACATGTACCTTATCGTGGATCTTATATTCCACCAAGCCCTTGTTTTGTAGATTCTATTAAAACTATTTCAGAAGGCTGGAGAAATAGCTCAGCACATAAAAGCATATACTGCCCTGGAAGAAGACATGAGTTCAAGTTCCCAGTACCCACTTCAAGTAGCTCACAACTGCCTGTAACTTTAGCTCCAAGGGATGCAGTTCACTTTGTTAGCCTCTGCAGACACATTCATTCATCCTCATATAGCCACCCAAGACACACAGACACAACTAAAAATAAAATAAGTCTCCAAAAATATTTCAAATAAGTTAACATGAAATAGTTTGTCTTTTATTGTGTCATGATAAATGATTTCTCCATTGTAGATGCCAGCTGGTTATGGAAATATTTATGGAAACAGGTTAACTTTTAAACTTTCATTGTGAGTGTATTTCATTTAAATTCTCCTGAGTTGGAAAATCATTCAATTTGTATATATTAATTTTATCTCCTGATCTTCAATATTTGTTTCCTACTTTATTGTACTGCCTATATAGTAAAATATTCAATTTTAATAGTGTAAGTGGGTCTTTTTAACTTCTAGATTTTCATGAGGCTCTACCTCTAGCGTTTTATCACTACCTATGATACTGTCTGCTTGATTTAAGAAAGACATTTTTCATCCTGGAATGGACTAAAGAATATGGTCTTCATTGTGATTTGTCATGCCATTTCTGCTCTTGGAATATTCTCTATATAATTTCAAACTTAGAACATGTGCTACAGAAGAAAAGAGTGAATTCCTCTTTAAATAAAACTGGCCTGTCATGTTTAAATGTCTTAAAACATTTTGAAGGGACATGTCAATCAATGTTGAAGAGGAGTCTGCATTAACAGCAGAGCTAGAGAAGAATATAGCAGATTATAAAATATTCAACTCGAAGCAGTATGGTAATGAACATTTCTCTATGGATAGAAGCCATTCATGCAAAAAAAAAAAACAGTTACATGAATGAATTGGAAACTTGATTGAAAAAGGAACATTTCGTTGATCAGGAGCTTGACATTTAGGAAAAATAAACACAATGGTAAAAGAATCAAAAGCTTTTTTCTGCCCTGGCTGTTAATGAATAATAGGCAAAGAGGGGCTGGAGAAATTGTTTAAGAACACTTGTTCTTGCAAAAAACCCAGGATGAACTACCATCATCCACAGGATAGTTCACAATTATCCATAATGGCAGTTCTAGGAAATCCAACTCCCTCTTCTTACCTCTGAGAAGACATGGTTTGCAGGCACAATGCTCATGCACATAAAAAAGTAAATAAAATAAAAAATAAAAATTCAAAAAGAAAATCTAGCAAAGAATTACCACCGATCTCCAAATCTATTTAGTAGCATTTTTAAAAAAAAATGGACTTGTTTTCATAAAGATAGGACAGGAGTTAACAGCTTTGACAAACTTAGAATAGAGAGAGATAGAGTGTTTGGTATTTGACTGTCAATGATTGTTAGGTAAGACAGAATTGCCAGTCATTGTCAATATGCTGTAGAGACAGCAACGGCCTGAGATTTTCAGTGGTTGAAAATATATACTCAAAATCAAAAATGGTTTACTTGAGTACAGAGAGAAATATCAATCTTTACTTAAGGTGACTAACAACAATTGAGCCTAATGAAAAAAATAGGCCAGGCTAAACAGTTAATATTTCATTTTGTATGGGTTACATATCTAGGCAAATCTATAGTGAATGCTTAGTGTTTCCCCCATTTTTCTTCTCTGTAGAAAGATTTTATTCACATTTCTAGAACACATTTTGGGTTTAGAATCATTTTCTCATCCAGGTTTGGTATACTGTCCCTATAATCAGCATTTGGAAGGCCAATGTAGAATTGTCATAAGTTTGAGAGCAGCCTGAGTTATGTAATAAACTCTAGGCAAAAAAACCTTGCCTGTAGAATGAGACATTTCAAAAAAATAGAAAATTAACAAACAAAACTTAGAGCCAATAGAAGGTAGGCTATCTCAGTGGGTAAAGGTGCTTGCTTCCAAGTCTAGCAAGCCAAGTTTCATGCTTGGAACATAAGAGAATAGACTCTCTCAAGTTGTTCTCTGACCTCTCTATGAATGCTCTGACCCCCCCCATACCCTTATACATATACATACAATAAACAAGTAAACAAATAATGAAAGAATTATCTGACTCCACATATTAAATATGTATTTTTAAAAGTCAAAATTAAAAATGCAAGATCTTTACTGAAATTGTTTCTTCTTTGTAATATTTGAATTGTTTCCTATGTGGGCATTACCTTTTCAGGAGAATTTTACAGCCAGGTTGGTAGGTAGCACAGCATGTTATCCTACCTACTAGGAAGACTGAGGCAGGAAGGTAGCAATTTCAAGGTATCCAGAGCAAGTTCAAAGTTTGAGAAGTGGACTCACTTCTCAAAAGAGGTAAAGGAGTTTAGATGCAATTCAATAGTGTATAACTTTATAACATGCTAAAAAGCCCTGGGTTTTATCTCTAATACTGCAAAAATAATAGTAGTGGTGGTAATATATATTATGACAAATTCAAAAATAGGAAGTCCTAAAAGCAAAATTTGAAAATTCAGTAGTCTTCTTATATCTATAGAAGATATATGTACCAGGATTTTTCTTTTGGGCCACCAACCAGCTCTCAAATCATGACACAGAGACTTATTACTAATTTTAAATGCTCTGCATAGTTTGGGCTTGTTTCTGGCTCTTTTAAATTAACCTGTTTCTCTTTATCTACCTTTTGCCTTGAAGATTTTTAGTTTCTTTCCTTCTAAATTAGTGATTTCCAGACTTTAGCATATTAGAAGTGATGTCACAAGATCATCTTCTACTCAGTCTTGGAGTGGGCCTTTTATGAGTTTCTTGGGAGCGGAACTTTGAAACTGAGAGATTCGATTATCCTCAAGGTGTGGTATGTTTCTTAATTGCCCACAGCGAATTTCCCACAACAATGCACAGTGTTTATTTGTTTGCTATATAGTTGTCTTATGCAGAACAAAGGAGAAATAAAGACGCTATCTCAGATTAGTTGTTCCCAAACTTAGGGGGCACCAAAACTCACCTGATATTCCTGTGAGTAAAGAGTCAACAGAATTTCAGATAATAGTGTGAGGGCCTGATAACCTGCATTTCAAACATGATCCCAGATTATATACCCTCTTCTGGTCCCAGGGCCACACTTTCAGCCCCAATGTCTCAAAGGAAAGATTCACCCTCTGCATCCATTGTGTTTGACTTAAGATAAACAAACATTTTAGAATAGATATCACCGAAAGTTTGAAAAGTCCACAAAGGAGCACATACATACATAGTGCTTCTTAACTGCTAGCTGTTAAAATCTGAAGGAAGAAATGCCGAAGTCTTTATCCACGGAACTGTAGCACAACTTTCCTTTCTCCCCAGTTGCTTTGGTTTGAATGATTTGTTCATTTGAAATTCATTTTGAAATTGAACCCCCAATGCAACAGTATTAATAAGAGGTATGGCCTTTAGGAGTTGTCTCCTAAGAGTGATGAGGGTGGAGAATTAATTTTCATAGAAAGAAAAAAAGCTATGAGGAAAGTCTGATTCTCAGTTTCGTATGTGGTCTTGACAGTGAAGAATACTTTAATGTGTTTTATATGCAAATGAGGAACAAAGTATTTGAACTGGAGGAAGGGCCATTTTTATTGTAAACTGGCACCAAAAAAAGCATTGCTAGAATTATAGTCATGTGCTACGATTTTGTGGGGAACAGAGCTTAAGAATGACAAAATTGATATTTAGCAGAGTAATTCTGAAACAGCAATGTATCCAGTATAGTATGTAGCTTCTCTTAACTACTTACTGTAAAATATGAGAAAAGAAAACTGCTTAAAGAATGGGATTCATAGTGAAAAGAGAAGCATAACAGCCAGGCGGTGGTGGTGCACATGGGAGGCAGAGGCAGGCGGGTCTCTGTGAGTTCGAGGCCAGCCTGGTCTACAAGAGATGCATAATATTAAAAATTATTTCCTATAGATTTGTTTGATTTTTATTATGAGTAGCAGTGTATGCACAGACTTGCAGGCATTTGTGAGCCTACTAATGTGGGTGCTGGAAGCTGAGTTGGGGTTCTTCAGGGTGGCAGTACCTGGTCTTAATACCTGAACCATCTATCTAGCTGTTTTTTTTACTGTGTGTGTGTCTGTGTGTCTCTCTGTGTGTGTGTTGTATGTATGTGTGTGTGTGTTAGGTTCAAGTTGTTAGCCCTAAGCCTGAACTTCTGATTCCATGATTCCATCACCCAAATATTGGAATTGAAGGAGTGAGCCACAAGTCCTGCAAGATTTGATTAAAGAAAATCTCAGACAGACAGCCATGTAAAGAAGAAAAAAGCATTGGTCATTGGGGCACATGAACACAGCTTGAAATACACTTTGTCTCTCATGACTGAAGAAAGAAAAACTGCTTAGGAGAAGAGAAAACCACAGGTTTTATTAAGTTACTATTTGATAAAGAAAATAATATGATGATAAAGAAGGCAGGAATTCTATATTGAAAGAACAGGAGTGCTTGCAAGACCCTTTGGAGAGCTTTTGACCCCCATAGCAATCTCAAGCTCAGGGTGATAGGGCTCTAAGAGCAAAAAGGTTTGGGGGAGAAGTCCACTGTTTCCACAAGAAATGGGCTGGGTTGTGTGGGTGACTTCAGTGTCAGGACTAAATTAAGTATTTGCTTCTAGAATTTTAGTATAAGTCTTATCCCATCTATGTGTGGCTCAAGTGGGTCCTAATGCAGTTCAGACTTGTGCTTTGGAGAATCCTGGCTGTGGACTTTGGTGGTGTCCATGTGGTGTTTTCCGGTATCTAGAGTGTAAAAGCTGTGAAAATATGGCTGCCTCCACCTAGATTTCAAAGAATGCTTTTCAGAACCTTCTGGTCCAAGTAGAGAACTGCCCCAGCAGTGAAACTGAGGGAAGGCCCTCACTAGGACAATAGCCAGCAGAATTGTGTGGATGAACTCTGTGATCACCACAAAGAGTCCCCACTAAGGCTTCTTGAGAGGCAGACCGTTTTCCAAGACAGCCGAGCTGTAGATGAGGGGCATTTGAAAGAGCCTGAGAGCAGTACAGGCATGTGACTTTAAGCCCTGAAAGCTACAGTGTGGTTTTTACCTCGAAGCTACAGGGGCAGAACTGAGGCCTTTGGGACTTAACCCCCTGCCCATTGTCTGGAAAGCAGGACTTGGAGCCAAAAGGGATTATACTTAAGCCTCTAGATTTAATGTTGTTTGTCTTGCTGGGCTTTGGACTTAATGGGCCCTGTTACTTGTTTATTCTCTTTCTTCCATTTAAAATAGAAATGTCTACTTCATAACAGTTCCATCGCCATGTTTTCAGAGATCATAACTTGTTTAATTTCATAGGCTTAAAGCTTGAAGGAAACTGGCCTTAGAATACATTAAGCCTTAAATTTCACTCATGTCTGATTGAGATAAGTCTCCGGACTTAGACTTTAAAGGTGGTTTGGGACTGATAAGACTCTGGTTATTGTAATGAGATGTATGTATTTTGTGAATGAGGACTTGCTGATGAAAGCAGCAGAGGCATGCTCTGGTCTGAATGTATTCTCTTCATATTCACAGATGGTCTTCTGCTACGTGAATAGGAAAGGACTTATTAACCACTCCTGAGGTACCTGTAGGTCAAGAGACTTTATAATAGGGCTTGATGAGGCACTTGGTTCCAGGTTTTGTCCTACCTTTTGACATGTGACAACACAATCTTCATTTCCATGTTTCTCTGCATTTAAGGTGAAAGGGACAGGGGGAAAAATTCAAGGCTTAACTTTAATTAAGTATGATTAGCAAGCTTACTTGGGAAATATTAGGTTACAGAGGAATCAGAAAGCAGAATACGGAACTCTGTCTGAGACAAGAAAGCTAAAACAAAACTCTTGACTTTTGTTTTTATAGGCCTGATTATCCCTTTTTCTTTTCTGAAAAATACATGTTTCTGCTTCTGCTCAGAGAAGTGACTATCACTAATACCTCTTCAGGTAGCAAGTCCTACTTGCTAAATTTAAATCTATTTTAACTAGGAAGCTGCCATTTTAGCTTCTGTAAAATTTACTTAGCTCTAGAGAAAAAAAAACTCTTCAGGGACAGAGACAAAAGCCCACCCAAATGTCATCACAAAGACATGATTATGACAATATGGCCTGTCCTCTCTAAGCTGTGAAGTGCTTCTGCTCATTGCAGTACCTCCATGAGCAAGAGCAGCCGGTTGGGGTACTGCTCATTAAGAAGATTTTCCTCCTATCTCCTAGTGCTATGCAACTACAAAGGCCTGTTCCTGAAGCAGACAGCCGTTCTCAACAGATGCCGTATGTGGACTGCGTCCTTCCCTCCAGAACTGTGGGAAATCAATCTTTCATCTTTATAAATCATCCACCCTGGGGTAGAAGAGGCAAAAACAAACCTAAGGCGTAGGTTTTCTTACATTTGACTTATCTAGGTCTCTAGTTACGTTGCTTCAGATGACATCTGAAGCCATCATGTTTTTTTGAAATGTAGTTATAGTCCTAGAGTTGAAAAAAAAAACAATGACAGATGGTGCTCCTGGGGGAAACTGAGTATTTCAAATGAAGCTTTTCATCATCCCAATATCTACCGAGGTTTTCTTTTATCCAAGTAATTCCAACATTCACCTTAAAAAGCACAAGAAAGACTTAAAAGAGTCCTGGGTTCCAGATTTAGCTTTATATTCTTTATCTGTATCTTCATTTTTAATCAGTTTCGTGTTTCAAAAAATAGATAAAAATAATAAGTTTGGATTCAAAGATTACAAGGACTCTTTTTCCTTTTTTTTATTAAAATTTTTTATTAAAAATTTCTGCCTCCTCCCCGCCTCCCTTTTCCCTCGCCCCCACTCCCCACACCCCACTCCCCTCCCCCTCCCTCTCCAGTCCAAAGAGTAGTCAGGGTTCTCTGCCCTGTGAGCAGTCCAAGGTCCTCCCCCCTCCATCCAGGTCTAGGAAGGTGAGCATCCAAACAGACCAGGTTCCCACAAAGCCAGTACATGCAGTAGGATCAAAATCCAATACCATTGTCCTTGGCTTCTCAGCAGCCCTGATTGTCTACCATATTCATAGAGTCCGGTTTTATGCCATGCATTTTCTTTCATTTTTAATCAGTTTTAATTTTCATTCATTTTTAATAAGTTTCATGTTTAAAGAAATTGATAAAAATAATGAGCTTGGATTCAAAGATTACAAGGACTCTTATAGTGTACATTTAAATCACTTAGCATGACCCCTCTCACATAGCATATGTTATTCTGATTACTACTCAATCTTAGTAAACAATAGAAAAAAAATGGGCTGAATTCCCAGCTGTATCTCTTTCTTTCAATAGAAATACAACAATAATATGCCATTATTTTACCTCATGTTACCAGATCGACTGTACTTACTGAGTAAATCATCATCATCATCGTCATCTGCATGATTGCTATAAAAAGCATGAGGTGCAATATATGCAGTTTCAACTGACAAGCTACTCAGGGGTGTTCTTCAATAAGTGAGCCAAGCTGTAGTGGCATCTTGGATTACAGTGATATAGAGATGCATCAGAATATGAGATTAATGTGTATGTTAGTCAAGTTTCTACCAGTGTAGCAAAAGAACTAAGAGAATCAGTTATGAAAATGAAGGGTTTAATTTGGTTCCATTTGAAAGGTTCTAGTTTGTGAACTGTTGGGAACAATGGTAGGAACATATGGCAAAGCAGATTCTTAACAGGATGCTAAGAGACAGAAAGAGGAAATGGATCATCTCATATTGCCCTCTGAGGAGCATGTCCCCAAAGACCTGAAGACCTCCCCAAAGTCTTTACCATTTGAAGGTTTTACTATCTCCCAGCAGTGCCTCTCTGGGGATCAAAGCTTTAAATATTTGTGCTTTGGGAGCTCATCACAAATCTAAATTATAGCACACGAGAGATGCTGAATGTAATAACAGACTAAGGGATGATCTAAGTATTAGAAAGATGGAGGGAATCTCTGATAAATAATATAAATAATGATTTTCTAGAATTGCTAGCTGAAAGGGTGAAGAAAGTCATTATTTGCCGTGAAAACTGAAGCACAAGTTATAGGATTGGGAAGAAAAGGAAAACAGTGGAAGGTGAGGAGGCTCTGCCGTGAGGCCCAGTGCCCCTGCAGCTCGTTGTCCAATATACCAAACAACAAATCCTGTTCATCTTTCACTCTGGACTTTGCTTTAGTTGCCAATCACAAACACAAAGGGGTAGATTAAGTGTGACTACCCCGTAGCTGCCACTGTTTGATGCTAAAGTAACATTCTAGACTATTTACTATGCGCTACCAAAGGTGCTTGGCCAGCAGTGCTAGGTTTTTTAGATTGCAGTTGAACATATAGCACATGTAGCTACCTGTGTGGCCTGTTATGGTACCACAATAGTCTTCAAGCAAAGAAAAATGTAAGTTTACGTTTTGATTATTGTGCTGTGAATAATTGCCATGCTCTAGTCCAGGAGTCACTAAACTTTCTAAAACATGAACACCTATAATGGTTTAGGTTTTTTTTAATTTATTTATTTATTAAAGATTTCTGTCTCTTCCCCGCCACCGCATCCCATTTCCCTCCCCCTCCACCAATCAAGTTCCCCTCCATCCTCAGCCCGAAGAGCAATCAGGGTTCCCTGCCCTGTGGGAAGTCCAAGGAACCCCCACCTCCATCCAGGTCTAGTAAGTTGAGCATCCAAACTGCCTTGGCTCCCACAAAGCCAGTATGTGCAGTAGGATCAAAAACCCATTGCCATTGTTCTTGAGTTCTCAGTAGTCCTCATTGTCCGCTATGTTCAGCAAGTCCGGTTTTATCCCAGGCTTTTTCAGCCCCAGGCCAGCTGGCCTTGGTGAGTTCCCAATAGAACATCCCCATTGTCTCAGTGTGTGGGTGCACCCCTTGTGGTCCTGAGTTCCTTGCTTGTGCTCTCTCTCCTTCTGCTCCTGATTTGGACCTTGAGATTTATGTCCGATGCTCCAATGTGGGTCTCTGTCTCTGTCTCCTTTCATCACCTGATGAAGGTTAATATTCAGGAGGATGCCTATATGTTTTTCTTTGGGTTCACCTTCTTATTTAGCTTCTCTAGGATCACTAATTAAAGGCTCAATGTCCTTTGTTTATGGCTAGAAACCAAATATGAGTGAGTACATCCCATGCTCCTCTTTTTGGGTCTGGCTTACCTTACTCAGGATAGTGTTTTCTATTTCCATCCATTTGCATGCAAAATTCAAGAAGCCCTTGTTTGTTACTGCTGAGTAGTACTCTAATATGTATATATTCCATACTTTCTTCATCCATTCTTCCATTGAAGGGCATCTAGGTTGTTTCCAGGTTCTGGCTATTACAAACAATGCTGCTATGAACATAGTAGAGCATATACTTTTGTTGTATGATAAGGCCTCTCTTGGGTATATTCCCAAGAGTGGTATTGCTGGGTCCAGGGGTAAGTTGATCCCGAATTTCCTGAGAAACCGCCACACTGCTTTCCAAAGTGTTTACACAAGTTTGCATTCCCACCAGCAATGGATGAGTGTACCCCTTTCTCCACAACATCTCCAGCAAAGGCTATCATTGGTGTTTTTGATTTTAGCCAATCGGACAGGTGTAAGATGGTATCTTAAAGTTGCCTTGATTTGCATTTCCCTGATCGCTAAGGAAGTTGAGCATGACCTTAAGTGTCTTTTGGCCATTTGAAGTTCTTCTGTTGAGAATTCTCTGTTCAGCTCAGTGCCCCATTTTATAATCGGGTTGCGTAGCCTATTACGGTCTAGTTTCTTGAGTTCTTTATATATTTTGGAGATCAGACCTTTGTCAGTTGCGGGGTTGGTGAAGATCTTCTCCCAGTCAGTGGGTTGCCTTTGTGTCTTAGCGACAGTGTCCTTTGCTTTACAGAAGCATCTCAGTCTCAGGAGTTCCCATTTATTCAATGAGGTCCTTAATGTCTGTGCTGCTGGGGTTATACGTAAGAAGTGGTCTCCTGTGCCCATGTGTTGTAGAGTACTTTCCACTTTCTCTTCTATCAGGTTCAGTGTGTTCGGACTGATAGTGAGGTCTTTAATCCATTTGGACTTGAGTTTTGTGCATGGTGATAGATATGGATCTATTTTCATTCTTCTACAGGTTGACATCCAGTTTTGCCAGCACAATTTGTTGAAGATGCTCTCTTTTTTCCATTGTATACTTTTAGCTCCTTTATTGAAAATCAGGTGTTCGTAGGTTTGTGGGTTAATGTCAGGGTCTTCTATTCGATTCCATTGGTCGACTTCTCTCTTTCTATACCAATACCAAGCTGTTTTCAATACTGTAGCTCTGTAGTAGAGTTTGAAGTCAGGGATGGTAATGCCTCCAGACGATCCTTTGTTGTATAAGATTATTTTGGCTATCCTGGGTTTTTTGTTTTACCATATAAAGTTGATTATTGTCTTCTCCAGATCTGTGAAGAATTTTGATGGGATTTTGATGGGGATTGCATTGAATCTATAGATTGCTTTTGGTAGAATTGTCATTTTTACTATGTTGATCCTCCCAATCCAAGAGCAAGGGAGATCCTTCCATTTTCTGGTGTCCTCTTCAATTTCTTTCTTCAAAGACTTAAAGTTCTTGTCAAATAGATCTTTCACATCCTTGGTCAGAGTTACCCCAAGATATTTTATGCTATTTGTGGCTATCATGAAAGGTGATGCTTCTCTTGCAAGACTTTAAAATATGACATGAAAGCAAACCACAGATAACATGTAAACATGTGTACATGAATGTGTCAGAAGCAAATTTCATTAATGTCACAGAAAGTTGCCTGTTACATAATTTTCATGTGTCCTGAAATATTCTTTAAACTTTTTTATACATTAAATATGTAAAACCCAGGCTGGGGAGATGGCTTAATATGTAAAGGGCTTTCTCCACAAGTGTAAGAAGCTGAGTTTATATCTCCAACACATATTACAAAGTCAGGTTTTCAGGAGTTCCTGAATGTGCAGGTTGAGGGGTGTACAGAGACTGATGTAAGATTCCAAGAGCTCACTTGCCAGTCAATCTAGCAGAAAAAGTGAGCTTGTGCTGAAGAGCCTATTTCTAGAGTGTTTACTCTATGTTGTGTATTTCCAGAGATCCTGTGATTGTAGCTTAGTGAGAGAGTGCTTGCCTAGTATGTGTCGGTTCCTAAATTCAATTCCTAGCACCATGAAAAAGCAGTAATAATAAGGAGGAAGAGACCAAGAGAATAAAACACTTGACATTGTTCTCTGGTTCCAAATGTTCATACATAAGTAAGTGAATCACATACACGTGTGCGCGTGCATGCACACACACACACACACACACACACACACACACACACACCGCATACACACATGCAAAAAGTACAAAACCTATTATTAAGCAAAAGAAAACAGTTAGTGGGTTGGATTCTTTTAGGGGTATCGTTTTCCAACCCTGTCTCTGAAGAGCAAAACTATATTGTCTACTTGTGACAGCTCTGATAACTGTGGTAAACCAAGCTGTTTGATTTGTCAATTATTTCGGGTATCAGTTACTCCTTAAGATCTTCAATAAGAGTGCAATCCTCTCCTAACAATGGCATATACTTTGAATACATTTAATTTAAGCACCCAGAGGACTGACTAAGAAGCAGGAAAATGGGAATATATCTGTCTTTCCTTAAGGGAAAAAAATCAAAGACACAAATATTCATTTAAAAGAAAATTCAGGAATAATAATTAAAATAAAAAGGATGGCTAAGTTTGCTCAAGACTATGAACAACCGGAAAGCTGACAAACCTAGGATAGAATGTGCAATACTAGGAAACAAAAGCAATTAGTGTAGCCATTATCAACTGCAAGTGATTTTTGCCTCCCAGGGAATATTCAGGAACTTTAAGAGACTTTGTCATTTGTTGCAACTTGTAGAAGTTACTACTACCATCTAGTGGGTGGGAGCTAGGAATGTTGCTAAACAACACACATTGCACAGAACAGTTTCCTACAACAGCAGAATTCTGGCTTAAGATATCACTAATGCAGAGATAAAAAGAACAAACAGAAAAAATAGAAGCAATAATATCCACAGAATATAATCAGAACCTAGACCTTAAATCTTAAAATCCTAAGCTCCTAAACAAACAGAAGCAGCAAATATTCAAGGAGTGGTTGAGCTGGGCAGTACTGGTGTATATCTTTATTCCCAGCACTTGGAGGCAAAGGTAGGCAGATCTCTGTGAGTTTGAAGCCAGCCTGGTCTACAGAGCGAATTCTAGGACAGGTTCCAAAGTTACAGAGAAACCCTGTCTTAAAAAAAAAAGAAGATGTGGTTTAATCTAGGACACACAAAAAAATGATAACCCCAGTGAATCTTATGTTTCTAGAAAACAACGGAAAGCTAACATAGAAGTACACTTGCACACTGATGGGCTATGTTAATTTATATAAGCCCATCAACACAAATATTAATGACCAAAATTGAAAGAATTTTAGTAAAACAACAGTGCACGTATTAAATTACATTATCATATGAATTGTGCTTTTGGGAGAGTGGGTCACTACCAAAATTTGAAGCTATGGCCTCATGTATGCTGGACAAATGCTCTACCACTGCGCTATAGAGCTAGCCTTACAGTAGTTTTAATTACTAGAATTACATAGACAAATTATTTTTAATCTGTATATATATTTATCTTTAATACATGCATGACATGGCATATGTGTGGAGGTAGGAGACCATATTTGCGGGGCCAGTTCTCTCAGTTTCTCCTTTATGGCCTTCAAACTCAGGTTGTCAGGCACATAGGGCAAGCACTTTCCCAGGTGAGCTATCTCACAGTCAACACAGGCTAATTTTTCAAGAATAGTTTCTTTGGCTTATGGTTTGGGAGACTGAAAGCCTAAAATGCATTGTGCAGGTTTCAGAAAGAGCTTTCTAGGGCCTCATGGTGAAAGGCAATTTTGGAACCATATCTGGAAGGAAGAAAAAAAATTCTGAAAACAAGAAGCCAAAGGAAGAGACTGGAGAGATTGAGTGGAGCAAAGTCAAGGTTTTTGTAATAATCCCTTTGAAAGGCTGAGCAAGGAGTTTCAAGAGAATTGTCTTAATCACTGAAGACAACATCTTTACCGGCTTAAGAATCTCCCAAAGTTACCAACTCTAAAATTACACAGAATAACAGAAAAGCACTACAGTAAAAACCAAGTTTCGAAGACATGAACTAGTGGTGGGCACATTCAAACCCCAAAGCCAAAAGAGACTGAACAAACAAAGACAACTAACTTGCCACAGCAAGTTGAGCCTAAGAATACATGACAAATTTCAATTTGGCATCCTGTATAAGATCCCAGAAAGAAAAAGAAAAAAAAACATTAGGGAAAAAAAGGATTAGTAAAAATCTACTAATATTATTTTTTCTTTTTTTTTGAGGTTGAATGTTTATTCAGGGGGTTATGGAGGAGGAAGGTTGAAGGGGGAGACAGAGAGAGAGGGAGAGAGAGAGAGAGAGAGAGAGAGAGAGAGAGAGAGAGAGAGAAGAGGAGAAAGAGACAGAGAAGGGGGAAGAGAGAAGTGGGGAGAGAGGAAGAAGCAAAGCTGCCTCTCCGAGAGGAAGATGGAAAAGAGATAATATTATTTTTTCACTTGTAATAAATGAACCATACCATTGTAGGCTCTTTAAAATGGGAAGAAATTAAGCAAATGGAAATTGTCTATGCTCTCTGCACAATTTCTCCACAAATATAAAAACTATTGTAATATGCTTTTCAAACATAATTTTTTTCCTCAGAAGATTATGTAATTTTGCTTCCACAGTGATCTTTTTTTCTCTTTTTTTTTCTTTTCCTCCCATTTCCCTCCGCCTCCTCCCACCCTTTTCCCCTCCCCCCACTCCTTTCCCCCTCCCTCTCCAGTCCACAGAGCTTTCAGGGTTTTCTGCCCTGTGGTAAGTCCTAGGTCCTCCCCCCTCCGTCCATATCTAGGAAGGTGAACATCCAAACTGGCTAGGCTCCCACAAAGCCAGCACATTAAGCAGGATCAAAACCCCGTGCCATTGTCCTTTGCCTATCAAACATAATTTCTAAAAGATGATTATAGTAAGTGTAGTAGCAATATGGAAAGTAAGAAAAGGACATCTAGGAAGGAGGAATGCGTAAACTATGAGAATTGAAGACAGGCAAGACAGTTTTATTCCTGAAAATTTAAAAAGTATTTCATGAAGTTCATATTGGAAACTTGCAACAGATGATGGCTATAGACTGTTGACTTAGATAGTTTAGTTATGAGTAAAAATAAAAATACAAAGGCTAGAACTTGAAAGAAAACTTGATTAGGTATAGCTTCTCTCTTATTTTGGTCAGGGAAAATATGAACGTTAACTGGTAATGGGTATCTTGACTATGCTAACTGATGTAGGAAAACAGCCCACAGTGGGCAACACCATTCCCTAGGTTTGAGTCCTGGACTATGAAAGAACAGAGAAGGTGAGCTGTGTTTTGAGTATGCGTGCATCCATTCTCTCTGTGCCCCCTTACTATGTGCCCCCACAACTATGTGCTTCAGGTTCCTGCTACCTTGACTTTCGGTATTTGAATACACTATTTCTTATTCACCAATTGAAGGGCATCTTGTTTGCTGCCAAGTGAGCATTTTTAAGTGTCAATGTGCAGGATTTGGTAGAAACATAAGTTTGAAACTTAAGGTAAAAACACTGAAGGCATCACTGCTAGATTTCATAATAAAAATGCTTAATCTTATAACAAACTATCAAAGTGTCTTCCAAACTGATTACTATTTTAAACACCCACCTGCACCAAATGACTCAGCTCCTAAGTTAACAGCTTGCTCAAAAAAAATTAATCAATATTTGATAACATCAGTGTTATAGAATCTGGAATTCCAACAGTTGTTGTGGTATTTCAATGTTCTTTTAGCTTTAGTTTGAACTTTATGAATTCTATATGACAGGAACCAAGTTTTCATAATCTCTTGTGCATGTTTTCCTTCATGAGGGGCAGTTAAGGTACCTGCTCTCCCTGCTTCACTTCCACCTTTGTTCTGGTGTTGAAGGCTGAATCTTATCTTTGTATATAGTTCTCAAATAATCCACCAATGAGCTATGCACACACCCTCGCTGATTACAAGGCTCAGTTTTTAATCCATTTATTTTGTTTCCTAATTGTTGAGTTTGAACAGGTTTTTAATGTTTCAAGTGATTCTTTTTCTGAAAAATCTTTTCAAAGAATTTCCTAATCAGTATATTATCTTGCTGTTACTGATGAAGTTGGATTAATGTGAATCATATTTTATTTTGTGTGCTTTTACAGATTATAGCTTATAGTGTCCTTTTCAGTTTTCAGTATTTTAATGGATCATTTCAAAGCCCCATTTTCTCTGTTTTTAGCCACCCATTCTTTTTGCCTGCATTTTAGTAGGTAATAAATTTGTATGGGCAGGGTGGTAACCTTATAATCATAAAATAATACTAATCCCTTCCTCTCATCTTTTGTATCATTGCCTTCACTCAATCGGATGTGTGTGTATGTAAATATATTCATATAAATATATATATATATATATATAAACATGATCATATACATTTGAATATATTTTGCTATTATTTTGAACAAATTTTGCATTTATTATATTTAATGCTCTTTGAACTTTCTTCATCTGTGGTTTAGTGTTTGCTATTAATTTGGAAAAATTTCTGCCATTATTATTACAAATGTCTCTTATGTTCTCTTCATTCTTTCTTCCCCATCTCATATTTCCAATATGTATATGTTACACTTTTTTAGTCACATGCTCTTTAATATTCTATTTTCTTTCCCTTTTAGCCACTTTCCCTTTATTTTCAAGTTTGGAATATTTTTGTTGTGATATCCTTAAACTTGTAATTCTTGTGTCAGCTTTTTACATTATTAAGCAGGCAGAGAAAGCATTCTTCATTTAGGTTTTGTTTTGTGACTCGTCATATTTTACTCTTTCTAAGATCCTATCTCTACACTAGCATTGCACAGTTCTGCTTACACATAGGTGGCTTTGTTCATTGGAGCTATCCGTAAATGAATCATAACCATCCTTTTGGTCTTGGTGGTGCCTACCTTACATCACAGTACTCGGGATGTGAATGAAGAAGGATTGTGATTTCAAGAGCAGCATAGAGATCCAGAGCACCTTAAACATAAATTAAAGTTCTTTTAAATTCATAGTCCAGTGATCTAAAATACTGGCCTCACATAAGTCTGGCTCTGATGCTTTCTACACTTCCTCAACTACGTCTTTTGACTCTTTTGTCTTTTGTTTCTGTTGAAAGGCAATCATGATATACTAGACAAATGGAGCTGCTATGAAGAGCTTTTGAATGCCATAGTGATAAAACTGGGAAAGGAGAAGTATCTATGACCAATGATTTGATTACATCCATTAATGATGTTGTGCGTCTACCTCATCAACTACTCAGGCACTTCTCCCTTCTCGGGTGCTTTTTTTTTCAACCATATATCAAAATTGAAAATGTGTATTCCCCTTCCTCTACATGGTGAGCTCTACTTACCTGATGCTTGCAGAGGCTGTTCCCTTCTCCCCCCAGGCTTAGGTTTTAGGAACACTTTGTTTCTTTGGAAGTTGGGCATTGCTATAAGAACCCAATGTTCCTGCACATTTTAACATGATGGTTTTCCTCTCCATTTGATGAGAACATTGAGGAGTTTCCTTTGATCTTGACTGTCTGAACATGATTTGGCTTCATGGAAAAAAATTAAGAAGTCTAAGCAAGTACCTGCTAAGAACGCTATCTATGAAGACTTTAACTCTCTGTGTGGAAATGAAAAAGGTTAAAATTTGGGGGAACTGTGATTCCTTGTATCTACCTTCTGTCTCTCCAATTTGTAGAGCAGCAATTTTTCCTATGAACTCATTTTTTAATAGAGCTAAAATGTTGATTCTTTCATTTCTTTTAATTTTTTCTCCTTATTTTGAGAAAGTGGAGAGTCCCAGTATTTTAAAGATAGATATAAGTAGACTTAAAATAAATAGGTGTCCAATCCTTTGTACATTACTACTTCAAACTATTTTTGAACTATTTGATGGTGTTGTGAAGTCTTTATGCATAGATGATGTTGATACTCATGAGTAAACAATGTTATCACAAACTCCAGCATTCAAGAAGCATATGGCCAAACAATTGGCAATTCCTTGGCACATTTTCATATGTGTTAGAGATAATTTGTATTACTTAACAATTATTTTGTTAATAAACAGCATTGCTAACTTATTTTGAGATAGTTTCTGGCTGTCTAGTCCAGCCTAGCCTTGAACTTGTGATCTTCCTGCCTCAGACTGCCCAGGACTGGGCTTAAAGGTATATGTTTTATCGTCCTCTGTTTCTCTACCGTTCACATATTTTGGTTGTTATGTAGGACAAACAGGAAATGTCTTAAGCCCAGAGGTAGAGGGCCTAATTTCAAGAGGCACTTCTGCTGTTCACTAGGAATTAGCTGAGCCTCAGTCACGACTTTCTCATCTACAAATTTATTGTTGCAACAGGAAAATCGTTATTTCAGAATGGATTCATTTGTATTGGGAAAAAGTTTGTGACTTCTTGGGTTTGGAGTGCTCATAGAAACTATTTTTTTCCTTTAGACATGTAATTTTGATTATACTTGCCCCAATGGGCAAGATGATTGTTTTAGAAAGCAGTCTCTCACAAAATAGGTCAACCTCCATATTGAGCTATCTGCATCTCCACAGATGCTCCCAATGACTGTCTACCACATATTGGTAAGCTAAATAATGGGAGTGCTTCCTTTGGAGCCAGATATTTTATTGCTACTTTTTTTAGAAAACCTGCAATATTAGCAAGACTGCCCTTGGACACAGATGGCGTAGGCAGCCCCTTGATATTATTTCCGTGACAGTGGCAAGGCACCTTTGCCAAAAATTTCTCTCTGGCCTATTCTCTGAAGCTTGAAATCATTTAATGAGGACTTTGCCTTCCCTTTATGAATTAGAGATAAAGATGATAAATCAGATACTCTTGAGAGAAAGAAAGGAACTCCCACAGCATTTGGCTTCCATCTTAGTAATAACAAGCAACTATGTTACTTAATAACATAGTTCATCTGTTTGCTGTTGTCGACTCCCACAGGCTCTGAATTCCTTGAGGGCAATGACTAAGCCTCACTCATCTCTGATGCCTCAGGATTTTTGTGACTGCTGGACAGAAAGCAAACAGTAAACAAAGTAGCAAAGAATTGCATTATTAAAATGAATAAATTTATGTTTATTGTGACGTCTTAAGCACTGAGAATATGCTCTTTCTTAGGAATATAAAGTAGGAAAAGGATTATGGCTATAAAGAATACCATAATATGATATATGGATAGAATCACAATGATCATGACTACATATTGCTCATTACTAAAGAGTGCCATCTTTTCCTGCCTGCTTCCTTTTCAATGTGCTATTTCTGCTGCTCTTGATTCAAGAAAAATGGGAACATTACCTCGATGTTTTATTTAAAGAAACTAGAAAAACTTAGCTGACTTTGTCTTCAAGGACTGGGCTTCCCTACTCTCTTAGAAAATTACCTCTCACCACAGGAAGTGATTTGTGAAGACTAACATCAAAGTCCAACCTTGTATGAAATGAAAGCTTGTCCACATTGCAGGCTTGTAACAGAGAAACTCAAAGCCCAGCACAGCTAATTTATTCTTACGTTCTGACTTTAGAATAAGCGACATGATTATAAAAATCAGGCAGGTGGATGATACTTTTACACAAACCAAGACAAATAAAGACAGGACATAACATTTTCAGCCATTAAAAATTGAGAAAATACTCTGATCATTTTGTAAGGTACCATCAAGACCTGCCATTGCTTTGCTCTCTTATTGGGCATTATGTACTAAAATAAACCAACAAAGTATCAATCCATGTCTGAGCTCCAGTCAAGTCTGCATTGAGAAGATATGGTGAGGGATGGACAATGTGCCAGGGCTGTTTGTGGTCCACATCACATGTTGATTTAAAAAAAACTGTTGGGATTTAGTTATCAAAAGAACTGTGACTAATCAACTTAATTGTTTCAGCAGGAACCTGTCAAGAAGTCACAAAATCAACCAGTCAGGAAGACCACACAAATTTCAGTGAAACTCTATTCTAAACAAAGGAACCATTTCTTTACTGTAACTTCAGTTCCTTCTACTGTATGTTGGAAGCTTAGCTCCTAATAGTGGCCCTATCATAAACTTCCTGGGAGACTTAAGGCAAATCAGCTGAACTCTATGTATCTCTTTCCTCAAATACAAAATAAGAATAATTATCCCTGATATTTTAGTGTCATATATGATTACAATAAAATTTGTGCTACTACTTTTAGTTAGTTTAATTAACTAAATACTAGTTACTTCAGATATCCCAGCTTAGATTGGGTAAAATACTTGTTCTATATCAGACATGTAATTGGGAGGTGGGATTACAAATCCTATCTGTTCGATTCGAGAACCTGTTCTCTATATTAAGCATATGTTTAGCATAATGTGCTGGTGTTAAGTAACGCCTCACTGTAATGAGTTAATTGTTTTCTGATAACTGAAAACTGAAGGAAAAACAAGAGGAAGGTCCTTGTGACAGAAAGGGATATCAAAGAGGATGACTTGGAGCTGGGACATAAAGGATGGTGAGCATTTATAACAAAACAGAGAAGCTGCGGGTGAATATTTCAAGCCAGAATTGTGTTTATATTACTCACTAAAACTTCAGTTCATTCTATGTATCAGAGAACAAAACAAGTATTCAATATATCAATTTTGAAATGACTTGATAAAGAAGCAAAAACATGGTCCAGACAGTATGTGACATTTTAGACTGATAAGGATCAAGAGAAAGGAATGTGTCTGTTGGGAAGTGGCGCAAGCTAATTTAGGTCACAGGTAGTCAATGGAAGATTGACGCTATCTCTTGAGACATTCTTTTTACATTTACCTTAACCCTCCTTTGTCTCCCCAGTCCTATAACCATGAAATACTGAAACAGAGAATTTGACACAGTGAGTAACAGTAAATCAAGCATACATTTGTATGCAAAACAACTTAAGAAAGTAAGGGGCTAAGCAGGTAAAAGTGCTTGGTCCCATGCACTGTAGCACATGTATACCTATACAACACACACACACACACACAGAGAAATGAATAAAGTGAAAAGTTTTTTAAATGTACCAGTCAGAAAGATTTCCTCTTTTATCTGAAAGAGCTCAACATTTGTCATGTGACTAATTCTGCCTTTAGGTGGGACACTTAGGTCCCAAAGCCCCATCCCAGTGACTTCTTGACAAAAATGTGTCTTATTAGAACAATATCTGCTCAGTGATAAGGAATGAGTTACCTATCTTTTGATATTAATTTATTGGAGCAAATGAGTTCTAACTATTTTTTTGCAGTTATAAGCTATCACCTATATTAACTGAAAGAGAAAGATGATAATTCATAAAGATCCATTACTTACACAACAATTAAAATCAGCACACCAAGGTCATTTTTACCCCCAATGCAATCAAGTAAGGAAGCTCTAACAAATTCAAAGTAATATATTGATGTAGTAAAATATACTTCATATTTAATGAGACTTACTGAAACTTTAAGACTGGACTGTAATTCTAAAAAGAGTAAGTCCTCAGTGAAATTCATCAGTAACATTCTCCAGCTCCAAGTTCTACTTCCCACTTTATTCTATCACGCTTTTCTTTCCAGCACTCCTGGGTCAGGAAAGAATCTGAAACACTTCTCTTAGAAGATGCTGATATCTGAGGCTGACAGCACTACTTTCTACTTTTCGTAGGCAAGGGGCTTTTAATCGGCATTCTCTTATTTTATCTGAGCAACCCTATGTGGTAGGCATGGGGAGCATCTCACATTCTAAATCACTGGAAATGCAAAGAAACTAACCTGACATTACTCATTAATCAACAGGGTTCATATTTGGAACCTGACACTCTATCTGAAGCACCTGGGAGCTTACCTGCATCATATGCTTAGGGTAAACTAGAGTGCTTTGGGTTGAATTTCAAGTAGGAGACAAGGAGTATAATAAGATTGGTATTCCAAGATCCCACTTATGTTGGGTATGTACTATCAAAAAACTTCAAGTTTTGAATCTCATTTGGGTTTGACCTTTGAAATCAACCATATTACTTTTATTGGTTTTGTTGTGTCCTGCCTTCACACGTACACACACACACACACACACACACACGACATATATTAGTAATGTATCAGTTCATGTTGATTTACCAAGAGTTTGCAACCTAAAGTTATTTTATACAAAATTTTCTCACATTTATATTTGTATTTTTCTTGGTTTTGTTTTTTTTAACTTGATTCCCTGACTTTTCTTACTGTAAGCTCACATGTAGACAGTATATTCTTAACAGAAAAAGTTCATGCTGCAATGCCATTTTGCAAGGAATTGTCTTACTGATCATTTCCAGTCCCAGAAAATATGGAATTGGGTTACTCCGAAGCTTACTTCCAGCCCAGTCATGAAACCTTAGGTGAAAGAATATGTCTTTGTTCCAGACCAAGTCATCTTTACCTTTTGTTATTCTGATTCATCTATAATCTGTGCCATAATTTTCTTTTATCAGAGCTAATATACAAATTCCAAATAATTCTCATCTTTCTGTATGTGAGATACAGTTTCTGCGTGAAACAGTACTAAATGCCTGGAAATCACTCTGTAGACCAGGCTGGCCTCAAACTCAGAGATCTTCCTGCCTCTGCCTCCTGAGTGCTAGGATTAAAGGCACATACCACCACAGCTGGTCTGTATGTGATAATTGAGAAGTGAAACTTCAAAGTGTTTTGCAAGCAACCCAGGAGAATTAGCCAGGCTTAGGAGTATAAATTTTACCTAATGTATTTCCCTAGCTCTGCTTTCCATTTATTGATGCAATGCATTTTTATTAATGGCTAAAAGAAAACTAAATTGGTGAGATTTGTCCAGCATCTGCTTCCTTCAATGTGTTAAATCCAAAACTGAATCTATTTTCAAAGCTTGCAAATACTTTCTTCTCCATACACTGTGGTGATGGTGGGTATAATCTCAATAAGTGGCATTCCTTTAACTTTAATTCATGTATCACTGACGTCTTTCAGACTGTTGGTAAACATACTCCATTAATAGTCCTGAAAATCCAGTGGACAAATGAGGATAAAAAATGGTGAGCTAAAGAAAGATAAATAAGTTCTCTTAATAGAGTGTTTCTCAAAGCTAAGAATATCCTAATATTCTAGGTAAATGGGAAAATCTTTTGTACACCACATTTTAAAATTAGCTTTGGTTTTTTATCAGTATGAGCACATAAATTTATCGTTTTATCCATTTTAAGTGTAACACAACATTAACTATAACCTTGTATCATTGTACAATTGATGTCTAGAACTTCGGCATCTTGCCTGGCTGAAAATCTGTGCACTGACCAGTGAATCTCCATTTTCTCCTCTTAGCGTTACTCTACCCAAACTAAGGGTTAAACTAGTTTAGATTCCTCACACACTGTTTGTTTTCTAAATGTTTATTTCTTTCGTTACCGTTGCCTGAGAACGCAGGCTTCTGGGTGCTGCGACATGTCTGAGGAGGACACAAGGCTGCACTGTAAAACTCAGGTTTCTCATTCCAGCTGTACGTGGGGTCTGGAGACTGAGATCGGGTTAGGCTTGGGAAGCCCGTGCATGTGCGTGCTGAGCCACTGCTCTGGCCAGTATGTGTCTTTTATGTCTGATTTGTTTCCTGTGTATCATGTCCTCTAGGCTCGCCAACACACAACACAGAGCAGAATTTTCCTTCAAAAGACTGAAAAATTATTCCATTGGGCTAGATTCTTTATCCATGTGGCAGTAAACAGACACTTCCTTCCTTCCACCTCTTAGATGATGATGGAGTAGACATGAGTTTCCTAATATGTCTTCAATATCCTGGTTTCAGTTCTGTGGAATGCACACTCAAAAATAAAATTATCTGTACACTTGGTTTTTGGTATTTTGGAGAGACTTCCTGCTCTTTTCTGTAATGATTCCACTATTTTATTTTTTATTGTACTTTTTTTTGCTCTGATACCAATTTAAATTTGAGCACGAAGTTTCGTGTTTCATTTTCCTCTTAGAAGAGCTATCAACATTTAGAAGGAATCGGAGTAACAAAAGATAGAGATTTACACACATTATTATCGGGAATTTTGGACTTTGACAAGAGAATGACAACTTATAAGCTGAGTGCTACCATGGAACATGCCTCCCTATCATAATGAATATTTCCTGTGGTTTAATGTTAGGCATGCTGCTATAAGATGCTCACAAACACCTAGACAATTCTCACGAGAAAAACTTTTATGCAAGGCTTTATTAAGGTAAATACATTATTTTAATAATGAAATGATACAGAACACATCTGTTTTTAGGACACATTGGATCTTAAAGTTCTAATTTGTTTTGGCTTGTAGGAAGCACACAGACAAAGTTCATTATCCAAGTATCTATTGCCCACATTCCAGACATCAAGCCAATGTGGAGTGAAGCAAAGGGCACACAACTCAGATCATTTGTGTCCTGCTTTAAAATGACTCCCTACTCAAAGAGCCATTCTTGCTTTCTGGGCCAGTGTTGGTTATTTCATGGCTGACTTTTGATATTGTCAGGCAATATCATGAAAAAGAGCAGTCTGAAAGTCAAGTTGCAAATTTTCAAAACATTCAGTAGCTCAGGAAGTAGGCATGAGGTGCCACATTCATTGCTTGGTACATCAAAAAGAAAATGCGGAAAAATTGAGCAAAAAAAAATACATCAGGATAGACACAGCAGAAGAAAACTATCTGAGCCTAAAGTAGCTCTTGGGAAAATTCATAAAGTCCTTGACATTTTCAGCTCTTTAAATATTTTGGTCTGAGAATCTTGATCCAGTATTGGTTCATTTTAAAAGTCATTTTCATGATTTTTAGTTTCTAGCTATTGAAACTTAGAATTATTCTATCATTTTTAGGATTTGAACTGACTTATGACTTATTATTATCAGTCAAATAGAACATTTCTTTATGTTGCTTGGAGAATTTGCCAAACACATTGCATTTTCACAGTTAGCTTGTGAAAGAATGACTGCACCCGGAGGCTTCTTTATTCACTTCAGTTCTAGACAGTCACATGTGCCAAATAAGCAGGGTAGCAGTCTACTCTTTTTAGCTCCCATTCCAGATGGTGCTTGGCATAGTACTGAACCATTAGTTGGTACACACACACACACACACACACACACACACACACACAAAATTAAATTCCCTTTGAATCCCTCCCCTCAAAAATCACAGTCTTAGCCACATTTATTTTGCAGGCGAGAAAAGTACAAAGAACTCAAAACAGAATGCGTGTTCTTCAAAGAAAGGGATAAGTTGAGATGAGATGCAGTCACCATGAGCAAGCACTTTGTGGATAGCACAACATATAAAGATAGAATCAGTGGCCTCAGAGTGAGATAATTACATGTGGAACTAAAGTACATAATTTGTTAGTTAAGATTAATATTATAGGTCAGGAATGGTGGTGCATGCGTTTAATCCTAGCACTCTGTAGACAAGATCAGATAAATCTGTGAGTTACAGGCTAACCTGGTCTACATAGAGAGTTCTAGAACAAACAGGGATTGATAATGAGACACTGTCTCAAAAATATTAACATTGTATATGTATGATCTATATTGGAAATATTCGAAAGTTTATCATATGGTTTGTATCTTAAGACTGTCATGTTTTTACAAATGCGTGCTGTCTCAATGTGCTAAACTATGATTCACTCTTAATATTATTGCTAATGAATTTCACTATTTCTTCTTTTTAATTAACTACAATTCCAATTATAGTTCTGCTCCTTCAGTTATTTTCTTTTTTAAGAAAATGTTTCATGCAGTACAAACTAGCCTTAAAGATTTGATCCTCCTCCCTCAGCTTTCTAAGTGTAGGGTTAAAGGTGTGACCATGATGTCTGACTGACAATTTTTAATTTAAAGTCTATGATTATTTTACTATCTATTTTGTTTAAATATTTTTATGTTGGGAGAAATTTTATACATAAATACTGTATTAACATTCCCAACCTCCCCTCTCTCCTTTCCAACTCACCTTTCTTCTCCTTTATTTCCTCTCAAATTCATATCTTTGCCGTTAATTAATATTTTTACACACCACCAACACCACAATAAATCTACTGTAGAATTCTTATGAAATGTACAAAAGAACTTTTCTATCAGCAGGCTAAATATGGATGACTGTCATATTTCCTTAAGATTTTCTTCTTTTGAGCAGCAGTCTTGATCAAAATTCAAAATAGTATAGTAGCTGAATACCGGGAACACATTTACATTTACATGTATAGTCTCCTTCATTGATAAGTTTCCAAAGGCATGATCTAAACAACAGAAGAGGGCTGGTCACTTGCATTCCTTTTATATTCAGCAGACCTGATTATAACTAATCCACTATTATGATAAAACCTTGGAGGCCAAATCATTAGTAAATGGTGCCTACACAAAAGGGAAATTAGACAAAATAATTCACTAGCTTTTCTCTGTTACTGATACACATTAAAGAGGAAGAGAATTTGATGATTAAAAAGAAGCAAAGATCAAAATTGTTTCTGCCTTCAACAAACACATGATGACTTCATTAAACAAGTAGATTTTGTGTGTGTAGGTGTCTGCATAGAACATTATACTAAAAGTACTAGTTCCTGATTTTGAGATCTACCTCATTAGTAGAGTGCTTGGCTGGAAGCTAGGGACCTAGGTTCGCTCTTCACCACAGATAACTAAATATCAGTTCTCAATCACGTTTGTTTTCAAGGAAAAAGATTATCATTGCCCACTCTACTATACTACTGCATCCTCTCAGCCTGGCTACATATACTTTCTTGCTACAGCATCATTTAGTGAGCAACTATTTACCTGCCATATGAAACTGATATTTTGACGTGACATATCCAGATGAGTGTGGTTGATTGGTTTTTATCCTTTTGGGGGCCCACCACCCAGCTCCCATATCATGAAACTGAGGCTTATTATTTCTTATAAATGCCCGAACTTAGCTTGGCTTGTTACTAGCCAGATTTTCTTAGCCTAAATTAACCCATCTATCTTATGCCCCTGAGTTTTTACCTTTCTATATAGTTTTCTTTACTTCTTACTCCATGGCTTGTGGTGTAGTTGGGTGGCTGGCACAGCACCTGGAGTCTTCCTCTCCTTCATTCTTGTTTCTCAGTTTTTTCTTCCCATTTTTTCTCCTCCTATTTATTCTCTCTGCTTTCATCCCTGTCTGTTCTTTCTCCTGCCTTTTTATTGGCTGTTCAGCCCTTTATTAAACCAATCAGGTGTTTCAGACAGACAAAGTAACACAGCTTCACAGAATAAAACAAATACAACATAAAATAATGCAACACATCTTTGCATCATTAAACAAATGTTCCACAGCACAAACAAATGTACCACATCTTCAACCAATATTCCACAACAAATTGGGATCTAGAAAGTTACAAATTTTCAACCTTATTCAAAGCCCTTATGACAACCAGAACATTCTTTATGTTATTTCTTCCACAGGTTTTCCTAGTATCTGATACTATGGCAAAGACATCCTGGATTTGAATCAAGGAGCATTAGACTTATATCTCTTGTTACTTTTCTGTAAAAATAAAATCCTAAGAGGACTGTTTATTGTGCTTCACATGGAAGGAAACTATCATTTATCTAGTTCATTTCCTGCAGAGCACTAACCCTCACGCCTTTCAGTCATATTTTGATAATTGGCCCCCTCTAGCTGGAGCCACTTCCCCCTAACATGGGAGGTTCCTGGATTGTTGTTAATCGTTAGGATACAAAATCCACTGAATGATCACCTTGAGTATCTGTCCTCATCTTGTCTCCTCTACTATCTCTTATTCCAACTGCTTACCAATTGTCAAAGCATCCACAAAAAATTCAGGATAATGGTACTGGAAATCAGTGAACAAATGCAGAGGTTGTATATTTTTTTCTGATGAAGCAGAAGATATTTTGTCAATCTCTTTAGTTCAAGGTTTTCAGCGCACCTCGTTGAAGCTCCAAAACAAAAAAGAAAAGAAAAGAAAAGAAAATAGACCAAAATTCCTTTGACTGATCTTAAACAAAGAAAACCGAAATGATTCTCATTTTTTCAGATTGTTCAAATTGTCAAGCTCAGAGTTAATTATCAGCACACAATGTTTCTTTCTTTCTAGATTGAATAGGAAATTGTAGGTAGCTCCAGAATCTCATTTAATTTTAAGTTTATATTTTAAATCACTTTAGGTAATAGGTCTTTACACATAAGTTTTACTTTACATAGTCTGTGGTACATTTTACTTTATAATAGTATTGATTGCTTGAAAGTAAAAGAATAAATTAAGGATTTCTTCAATGTGTACAAAAAATGCTTTGCAGTTGATACATTGAAGGTATCATTGTCAGAGCATATCATTCTGTTGTTAGGCAGTTATATTCTTCAAGCTTTTCAGGGCTTGTGATGTTGCCTTTGACTTTTGTTGACCATTTTCTTCTAGTTGCTAAATATTTTTAATATAAGTGTTGATATACAATATCATATTGTTTGAGGGTAGGAAGGATATATACATTAGGAAGTAGAATTGTGATTTTTCAGAAATTAAGGTGTCAAGACTACTGGAAATGTAAATAATGTTATTGTTTAAAGTTGAAAAAAAGAGAAATTGGAAGCACATAGTCTAAAACAGACTACAGAAAGCTAACTTTGTCTCCAGCAAATAGTTTTCAGACTGTTGACACTCATCACACACTCTAGATCATCCTAGATTGAATTAACTCTTTTTAGCTTACTCCCATACCTGTGTATATTACTGTGAAATGGTAAATCTTGACTGCTACTCCAGCAACCACTAAGATTTCCACATTGCAATAAGAAAGGCAAATTTTTCTCTAATGCCAGAAGAAAGGTGTGGGAACAGAATTCTGGAGCTAGATATTTTGATGACTAAATGAAATCAAATATACCTAGAGATTTTATTTGTCCTTGAAATAGATTCTTAAAATATCAGACTCCTAAATATTTCCAGGTCCCAAACAAATACCATTTTAATCTTTCATATCTTACTATCTTCTCTGAAATGAACACTGAGCCATATCTCCAGCCCTTCTGATGTCATATTCATCTGCTCACTAGCAAGTATATATTTATTACCTCCCATGAGTCTGGTTATGTTCTAGGAATGTGAATGCACATATTGATTAAATCAAATCTTTGCAATAAAGACTTTTTAACCTAGTCATCCTTGACTTCTCTGTAGGAGTCTTTAAAAGGTAGAGTTGCTACATCTTCTAAAATGTGCCTCTCCAATCCATTTTGTCTGGTCCTATCTATATGGCCCTGTCATTCCAGTTATTCTTTTTTCTAACCCCATAATGTGAGTGTTCTCTAAGGTTCAGATGTATTGTATTTTTCTTCCTTTTTGCATTCTCTTTAAACTGGCCTTATGATTGTAGCCTGGATTTCTCCTCAATTTCTTCACTCTACAATTCAATAACTATGCAAAGAGACCAACACATATATGAAACAAAATGCTTGTAAAATGCACAAAATGCTTAAAAAGAACTACTTCTGGTATTTTTTCTATAGCACAATAGGACAACTCTTACTTTAAATAACTATTAACATATTTCAAAATGACCAATAAAGAATACAGAATAGCGAGAAATAGCTATTAATATATTTCAAAATGACCAATAAAAACTACAGAATAGCAAGAAAGTCCTAATGTGCAAAAGTGATTGGTGTTTGAGGACAACAAAATGTTTACAGTATAGTATAGATATAAAATGTTCCCAAAGGCTAACACGTTGTAAAATATATTTGCATCCTGTTCACACTATTAATAACTGACTTGACCATGAGAATGCTAATATTGTCAATGAACTGATATACTGATAAGCTCGTACTGTATGTGATTTTAGGGGAGTGTCCTAGATGAAGGTAGTAGCTCACTAGAGTATTTATTTGAAGGATTTATTTTGTTCCTGACCCACCTTTATTCTCTCTCCCTTACCCTCTCCCTTACACCTTCCCTGCTTCTGAGATGCCATAAAGTGAGAAGTTTTCCTCTGTCACATCCCTCCCATGCTTGGTTTCACCACAGGTCCACAGTGACAGTATCAAAAGACCATGGTTTCTCTATGACATTCTGTCATAGCAAGTCAAAGCTGACTAACAAGGTTTGTTAGACAATTCGAGGTTTTAGACATTATATAAATTTACTAAATTATGGTAGTGTACCCTATAATTATGTGCAAATACTACATCTCATTTTAAATTTATAGCAAAAGCTATAACTTGATAGTTTCATAGTGATGGAGGAAGGTCATTGATTAAGTAATAAAGAAACTGCTTGGCCTCATTGGTTAAAACATAGGTGGGAGGAGTAAACAAAACAGAATGCTGGGAGGAAGAGGAAGTGAGCTCAGAGGCCATGCTCCCCTCTCCCGGGCAGATGCCATGAAGCAAGCTGCCAGGTCAGACATGATGAATCTTTCCCGGTAAGACTGATGCTACACAGATTATTAGAGATGGGTTGATTGGGATATGAGAATTAGCCTGTAAGGTCTAGAGTTAATGGGCCAAGCAGTGTTTAAAAGAATACAATTTGTGTGTTGTTATTTCGGGGTATAAGCTAGCCAAGCGGCTGGGAGCCAGGCTGTGGGAAGAGGCCCGCAGCTCCCACAACAGAATGGCACCCAACGTGGAAATGATGGAGGAAGGTCATTGATTAAGTAATAAAGAAACTGCTTGGCCCTCATAGGTTAGAACATAGGTGGGAGGAGTAAACAGAACAGAATGCTGGGAGGAAGAGGAAGTGAGGTAAGACACCTTAGACAGACTCCATAGCTCCTCTCAGAGCCAGAGACGCGATGAAACTCCAACCCAGGATGGATGTAGGCTAGAATCTTCCCGGTAAGCCACGTCGTGGGCTACACAGATTATTAGAAATGGGCTAGTTCAGGTGCGAGAGTTAGCCGAGAAGAGGCTAGATATAATGGGCCAAGCAGTGTTTAAAAGAATACAATTTGTGTGTTGTTATTTTGGGTAAAGCTAGCCGGAGGCTAGGAGCCGGGCTGTGGGAAGAGGCCCACAGCTCCTACAACATTATAGCATATGTTACTTCCCAATAAATTTAGGCTCTCAAAAAACAGACTCATCTCATCCCAATCTGAATGGCTACCATTAGGAGAACAAATGGCTGGAGAAATGAGTCAGCAACTAAAGAAAGGTGCCTGCCACCAAGCCTGAGGGCAGAGTTTAATCCCCAGGACCCATGTCTGTTGTAACTAACTTTTATATCTTAATTTAATGCATTTCTAATAATCTGTGTATCACCACAAGGCTGTGACTTACTGGGTAAAGTTCCAGCATCTGTCTCCAGCGGGTCTACATGGCTTTGCTCTGACTCTGCCTCTTTTCTCCAAGCATTCAGTTTAGTTTTCCCCGCCTACCTAAATTCTGAAATATCAACAGGCCAAGGCAGTTTCTTTATTCACCAATTGTATTCACAGCATACAGAGGGGAATCTCACATCACAGTGGATTCAGACCTCCACACACTCACTGTGACATGTTTCTCTCCCCCACACAAACACATAAATAAATGTACTGTAAGTTCAATTTGAAAATGCTTGAAAGGGTTCCTTTTTAAAAAGAAAAAGCATCTGACTTTTAGGTATCATTTCCATAGTTTTTTAGTAAATAAGAAAGAGGTTTATTTCTTTAATCACAACACTAAGGCCAGCCAGGTCTACATATTGAGGTATAGGCCATCCAGTGCTACATAATAAGATATTGTTTCATAAAAAAATGTTGCACTTGAAAAACTAGCAATGGTTTCTTAGACATGTCTGGTAGTAATCTGTCTAAAAATAAATAAATACAAAATGAGGAAGGAATGGCCACAAATACTGGCAAGTGTGTGATTGTTGGTGGGAGTATAAACAACTACAACTACCATGGAAATCAATCTGGAGTCATCTCAAAAGAAACAAAAAACTAAATAGAACTGCAACATGATTTCAAGATGCCACTCCTGGACATATGTCCAAAGGACACCATAGCTTACCAAAGAGATACTTGTACATCCATGTTCGTTTCTGCTCTAGTAACAAAGCCAGGAGATGAAATCAGTTTAGATGTCCATTAATAGACAAATAGAAACTAAAATGTGGTAATATACACAACAGAATTTTATCCAACCCTAAAAATGAAATCTGTAGGAAAATTGATGGAACTGGAAAATATTATGTTAAGGATCAGGAAGACAAATATGATGTATCAAATTCTGGTATGTGTATTTATGTGGGAATGATTATGTATAGAAGTCAGAAAATTAGAAAGGGGCACATGAAAAAAGAATAAAAGAGGTTGTAAGGAAACAGATGGGGAATATACTAGAATGCATGATAAATAAAGGTGGAAGGAAGAACACTAGGTCTGAAAGGTAAATCAGGGGATGGGGAGGCAGAGGTAAGAAAGAGGAGTGTAGGCAGGGTATCAACTAAAACTATGTGTATGCATGAACCAAGGAAACATATTTATGTGGAATAGATAGATCGATCAATGGATGGATAAATAGATAGATAGATAGATAGATAGATAGACAAACAGATAGACAGATAGTTAATATTAAAAAAATCAGACTACTCTCAGTATGAATACAACAATCTCTTTCCAAACTTCCATCTATCTTCAAAAAACCCTAGCCCACCATTATTATAAAATCTCAAAGTTTAATATCATGATATTATCCATGATAACCTTATAGAATGAATACCATTATTACCAAAAACAAAACAGAAAACTGAAACACTAAACAAATTACTGAACAGTAACCTACATGAAACCAATAGATGGTAAATGGGGGAGAAAGGCTTTAAATCCAAACATACAAGGTAGAAATATTAAGGACCAGTAATCAAAGCAGCAGAAATGTGAATGTTTCAAAAATTAATCACCATAATAATTAATTTTCCATTAGTCTATTCTACAAAATGTCAAGGCTATGATGTTCCAGTGGGTGCAGTCATAATAACTTGATGAGAAATGTAAAACTGTGACCCTTGTTTTCTTTAACGGGTACTGGGGAAGATATCTACAAACTTTCTTTATAGAGCAAGGTTGCTTGCTATTAGTTCACCTATTCCCTCATTTGTATACCACACATCTGTTTAAATTCTTATGAAATAAAATGTAAGCTCAATCTACAATTTGTCATAAAGACAGAGAAACAAACAATTGAAAAGGTGAAAAATCTTTCATGAACACTCCGTTGGTGCTTTTGAATTTTTATGGCCAATAACTACTTTGGTACAGTATTCACTGTCTGTACTTGTACACTTTGATCATAAGGGCATTAAAGTCTTTCTTGTCTGTGTCAATGCAAGTAGTGACACATGAGCCATAAAAAAACATGAAGACATTAGCCTTTTTTTATATGAACAAGAGAAGAAACACATTGAGTTTTATACAATTAATGCATATCACACACCACTTCTGTACCAACAAAAGCCTCAGGGGGAATAGATCAGGGAGCCAAAACATACCTTGATTAATCTCTCATGCACAATGATGACAAATCAAATCAGCAACACTCCAAATGTCAAAGTATGCCTTCTGCAAAATAACAAACTAATTATATCATTTAGGTTCCCATTCAAGATTTCCTTAAGTTTCACCCAAAACCCTTCTCTAATTTTCTTCTTGTTCTATGTACCTTCTTTTGTCTCCTGTCACTGTGGCCACTTGCCAAATTCAGAAGAAAATTTCTTCAAATGAAAACATATTTTGACCATTCATTCACTTGAAAACATTAATTCCTACTATATGCTACTGACTGTGCTATGTATTGGCAATGCAATTGGTGGCAAAAACATGCAGTGTGTTCTTTAGTTAGAGCTGTTCTCACCACTATCTTAGCAGAATCCAAAGACCACATGGTTTCAACAAGAGCTTCCTTTTCATAGTGTTGGAGGCTGGAAGTCCAAGATTCAAGTGCCAGCCTGAAGCTGGGTATGTGGTTGAGTGTATAGCACTTGCCTGGCATGTATTAGGCTCTGGGTTCCATTCTTCTCACCAAAGCAAAAATGATGAAAGGCCTCAACATGGGCTGGTTTTCCTCATTGTATCCTTATAGTGTAGAATGCAACACAAAGCATGTAAGTGCCTATATTTGTCATTACGAGGGTACCAATCATGTCATAAATACCTCTAAATCCATGACCAAAACAGTACAGAAACACCACCTTTTTAATACTAACACATTGGGAGTTAAACTTTCAACATATGACTTCTAGAGAGACACAGTCAGTAGGTAACAACTCCCATCTCAGGACTCTACAATCTTATCAGAAGGTAAGTATCCTGTTTCTACTTCAGTGATTCTTAGATCAGATTTTCCCTTTCAGCTTTTGTTTTTTGTTTGTTTGTTGTTTTCATATCAGATTCTCCCTTTCAGCTTTTGTTTTTTGTTTGTTGTTTCTGAGATCCAGAGACACTGTTTCTTGAAATGATCATCAGAGCTTAGACCACATCAGCAACTCCAATTTTTATGCTCTGTCGTTTTGTTAGGACCTTATCTCCTATCTACAATGTCCTGATCTGGGCTTTTTTTAACATCCGCCTCAACAGTGGGAGCACCACTGTTCTTTTTTTTTTTATTGAGAAAAGGAAGAAAAAAAAAACAAGTTTCCACCTCCTCCCAGCCTCCCATTTCCCTCCCCCTCCTCCCACCCTTCTCCCCCTCCTCCCACCCTTCTCCCCCTCCTCCCACTCCTCTCCCCCTCCTTCTCCAGTCCAAAGAGCAGTCAGGGTTCCCTGACCTGTGGTAAGTCCTAGGTCCTCCCAGCTCTGTCCATATCTAGGAAGGTGAACATCCAAACTGGCTAGGCTCCCACAAAGCCAGCACATTGCGTAGGATCAAAACCCCGTGCCATTGTCCTTGGCTTCTCATCAGCCCTCATAGTTCGCCATGTTCAGAGAGTCCAGTTTTAACCCATGCTTTTTCAGTCACAGTCCAGCTGGCCTTGGTGAGCTCCCAATAGATCAGCTCCACTGTCTCAGTGGGTGGGTGCACCCCTCGTGGTCCCGACTTCTTTGCTCATGTTCTCCCTCCTTCTGCTCCTCATTGGCACCACTGTTCTGCACTCACTTTTCAGAGAAGAAATAGAATCCATGGCTCTGCATGAAGAGAAATCTTGTCTCTATGCTGTATATTTCTCTGTCTTGCTCTTTCATATTGACTTCCTTTCTCCTTTTATTCTTCTCGGCATACCTTCTTTGACCTTTATCCAGGACCCTTTCCAGCCCTGGTTCTTTTCCAAGATACTCTATGATAAACCCCAAAAACACATAATATATTTTTATCTTTTTTTTGCCAGTCTGGATATAGAATCCAGGACATTGTGAATACCAGGCAAACACTCTATCACAGAGCCCCAAAAATATGTTTCTTAATGAGGTGCGCATATTTTCCAGACTTCCTGAATTCCAGGGCTGCCGGAGCTATTATGGAGACCAACCAGAGAAACCTGTATCAGTTATCTCATCAAAGTCCCTCCAAGCCAGTTTATCTTTTCTGGAATGCAAGAATTCTCTGCAGTAGTCAGACTGCTAGGAAATATCATTTTCTGGGTCATTCGTTCCTCGTAGTCACCTTTGTTTCTGAACAAACACCAAAGCTTACTGATTTTGGAATTCAAGGCTTTTGCTTCTGATCCTCCCCAAGAAATTTTGCAGATGTCTCAGTTCTGTGTCATAAAGAGGCCATAATGCCCCTGTGGAAATCTGTCTCTAGTCCTCCAGTGTTCTCTAGATATGGGAAAATGGACTGCGAACAGGTGCATTTGATGTAAAAAAGAAATTAGGTTTTCATTTTTCTGCCATTGATTTTCTTATAGAATTAAGACAAGTCATGCACAACAGGCCTCAAGTAACTTACAGACCAAATGGTGCTACCATTTTAGATAATATCATGGATTTTTTTGTTCACTATGTCTATAAATCAAATCCATTTCCATGACCTCTCTAATCGTGAAGGTTGATAGAGTTCTGTGCCTATTTTATTTTGCCTGAAAAGCCTTCAAATGTTTAAAGTTTCCAAGACAACTCTTGCTTGGGTTGGACAGAGGTCTCTGAAACAAACAAACAAACAAAAGAGTAGAAGACTGGCTTCAGGTGCTTCTCTTTTATGTTCATATATAACTTAATACCAAAAAGCAGAAATAACAGTAGTTAGTGTTGTGGAAACAGCCTACGGATGCTGCACTAACATCAAATAATCAAAAGACAGCGTTGTCATTAAAGTATCTAGATGTGGTGAGGCCTCTGGGTGGATGGTTTTCTTCTGCTAATTAAACAAGCTACTCCAGGAGCAGGAACTAAACTGAGGTTCTGTCAGATACTTAAATGATTCCTCATATACTCCAGCACTGAAACACCAGCTCCATGAATATCTAAAATGGGACGAAGCGAAAATTGGATAACATTTGCTTGACATTGTCATTGGCCTTTCTCTAATGTCAAAAATGGATTTGCATAATTATGCTGAAAGCCAGGAAAATGTACCCAGCAGGAAGTTTTCTGGCGGTGTTAGGTTTTAGTTCCACTCCAGCTGTGACTCTCAAGATGAAGAAAATCTCCTTTCAGAAAAAAAAAAAGAAGAAGAAGAAGAAGAACAGAGCACACACTTTCTGAGGCAGTGTACTAACTGCTTAAGGACAGTTTGCTTTGCATACTGATTTCCCAGGTCTAATTAAGATAGGCCTGATAAGCAACTGATTGAACAACCTTGTGCTCAGTTTGAAAAGGGCTTCAGAGGGGACAGAGTCCAGGCACTGTTACCTCATAAACCTCTTCCTGATTAAAATTCTTTCAAGCTGGCCAAATGCCTGATAGAAGCTAACTTCTTTTTTTCTTTTTTTTTATTTTTTTAAATTTATTTATTTATTAAGGATTTCTGCCTCGTCCCCACAACCGCTTCCCATTTCCCTCCCCCTCCCCCGATCAAGTCCCCCTCCCTCCAAGAACAATTGCAGTGGGTTTTTGATCCTACTGCACGTACTGGCTTTGTGGGAGCCTAGGCAGTTTGAATGCTCACCTTACGAGACCTGGATAGAGGTGGGCAGTCCTTGGGCTTCCCACAGGTCAGGGAACCCTGATTGCTCTTCGAGTAGAAGCTAACTTCTAAAGACTGCCACTGTAACAGGTGTGGGGCTGCGGTGATAGCTTGTCGTTCAAGGTCACTACAGTCATAAAATGTCTGTTTTGAGAGTGTCTCCTAGGGAAAATGCCGAAGCCATTAAGACCTCTCCAAAGATCTCTAACCTTTATGCGGTCCACCAGGACTTCATTCATGCTCGTCCCACACAGGCTTGCTGGTTTCCCATTCTGCTTTCACGAAGAAGTTGAAATCATTACTTCTATTTGGCTTGAAAAAACATTCTTTCCTTCCTTCCTTCCTTCCTTCCTTCCTTTCCTCCTTCCTTTCCTCCTTTCCTCCTTCCTTTCCTCATTCCTTCCTTCCTTAATTTCTTTCCTTTTAGTTTTACTTACATTTCAAAATACGTTTGTCTTACAATTATGTACAATAACATGCAAATATTTGGGCTACGCTATTACGACACAGATGCAAACAGTAAAATCCATATCCTTCTGGAAGGAATCCCCAAGTGGCAGAGATCATTCACGCCCACTGCAGCTGACTCACACAGATACACATCACCAAACGCAGCAACCTCTATACACTTATGAAATCATTGCGTCTAATCATTTCACTGCCGTGTATGGTAACGTGTAGGCAAGTAAAGGAGCGGGACCGACAGGGAGCCTGCGAGACTTCATAGGGTAATAGTTCTCTTGTCATTGAGGGTCCTTGTGCTATAATACTGGACATGGGATGCCATCTTTTTTTCTGTGCTCTCTGCCCTAGTCAGTTAAGAGTCAGGGGTTTCAGTCCTTGCTTTTAAATATTCTTCATTGGGCTAACAAGGTAGCTCAGTAACAACATTTGCTGCCAAACCTGAAGACCTGCATTTGACCGCAGAACTCCTGAAAGCTGAGTACATTAGCACAACCAGCTCCTTTTTAAATAACATTTTGCAGTTTGATTTTAAAACCCTTAAGTTGTGTTTCACTTACATTAACTGGTTCATTTTCCAGTTAGGTAGAGTGCCTAATTCTTTCTTTTTTGTTTGTTTGTTTTCAGACAGGGTTTCTCTGTGTATATCTAGTTGTCCTGGAACACACTCTGTAGACCAGGATGGCCTCTAACTCAGATATCTGTCCATCTCTGCCTCCTGAGTGCTGGGATTAAAGTGTGCGCCACCACCTCCCAGCATAAGAGCGCCTAATTCTTGATCCACATATATGTTGTGTGAACTGTTTACCCAAGTATGTTGTCATAAATAGCATTCTTTGACCCAATAAAACGTCTGTCTGCAAAAAAAAAGAAAGAAAGTAAGAAAGAAAGAAAGAAAGAAAGAAGAAATCATTGCCTCTAGACCAGCGATACAGTTAGTTTCCCCAGGCACGGTTTTCACGTAGACCTAATGATATGTGAATCGCTGAGCTTTTAGAAATTTACATGTTTGCTGTTCCCTCATCCGTTGATTTTTTAAAAAAAGTTTCTTTTGTTGTTCTGCTTGCTTTTGTGTTATCTGTGATGGTGGTCTCATTATGTGCGTTAGACTGGTCCTGAACTCAACAGATCTTGTACCTCAATCGTGCAAGGAGCATGACAGACACATGTCCCTATATCTAGCTCTAAAAGGGTCTCTTTCCTTCTGGGTTTCATTCCAAAATTGATAAATTCAAAGCACATCAAGGATTATGTCACAAGGAAAGGCACAGTTGTAAAGAAGTCTGCTCCCGTCCACTTGAATTACTCAGTAGACTCACATGCTGCTTGTTTACTTGTTGAATTTTATTGTTCCCGTAACACTATGATGCATAACCTGCCTGCGTGTTTCCATGACGGTGTTATCCTGTCTCATGATGAGAGAACTTTTAACACACTTCAAGTGCCTCACAGCAGCACATACCTTTCAGCTGAATTCCAGTTGGAACCGAAGGCTTCAGTTTGTGTGATTTACTAAATGGCAGTTTGCCTTGGAATATTCTCATAAACACAGAACGGAGAGATAGACTACTGATTCAGAATCTCTGGCCTGTTAAAGGACAAATCTCTAGCTTCTAAGGTGAAAAGGCAGTCATAGAAACAAAAGCCATATCCATTTTAAACAGATTATTATGGTTATTAATGCACTGCAGTTGTAGAGCACTTACAGTTCATGGAGCCTTTTTACGACCATTATCTCATTTGACAGTCACACCAATCCTGGAGGACAGACGTTCATTAATATAGGCAATTGTCAGATGCAGAATTTCAGGCCTAGAAATGTTAACGCAACGTTGTATTGTCAGTTAGTATGCATAAAACTCAATTCCCTTTTGCACTAGATGAAAAAGAAAAAAACAGAATGAAGACTATCTGAAGGACTCAAAACTCGGTCCCTTGTGAGGAAAATCTCAGAGCAGAGGGAAGGATCCATATCTTTATGTTGACTAGTCTGTTGTGGGATTTCAAATCATTTAGCCTACGACCTTTGGGGCAGCAAGCTCTGGAGCATGGTCTTGTCTGGTAATGATCACTTAAGACGGGAAGGAGACACATGCTCTCTAGCTTTCTTATTCAAGTGGTTGGACCCCAGCATCCCTGGGCAGAATGGCAGCACACAGCAGCTGGATCAGAGAGACATCCAATCTATTCTGCATCAGTGAGTATTGATTCTCATTTTACACCTAAATAAATTCTTGAAATCCTTTAACAGACTCTCCTGGGTTCACACAACAAGTGGCACTGAGTGTGGGGATATACTATTGTGGTTTCTTTAAATTTTTAGACTATTAATGAACTAACTGCTGAGAGAGGTTTGACTGTGGAGGCTGCTAAGCTAAACTAACATAAAGATATCTTGACATAAAATTTGGGTCTAAGGATGTGTCTCTTTGGAAAAGAAGTTCTTCTTTTGTTTCCACAGAAGATGAAAAGCAGTGGATTCCTTCCAGGCTAATATGGTTTGATCGAGAAAGACCCTCTGAGAGGTCTCCTAGAATGGGAGTGATACCCAAGTGATCCAACATCCCAAATGGCTTCAAAGCAACTGGCGGAGACAATGCAGCCTCACAGACTACTGCATTGAAGGTTTAACCATAATTCAAAATATTCTCAGGATACTTATAAGATTACCAATGCCCCAATCATCAGAAAATAGTATAAAAAACTATAACTAAATTCCCAAAATATTGTTTATAAATGTTTGTCTTCATTTAAAGGGAGTTGGTTATAAGTGATTAATTGTCATAGTCTGTTGTCAGTGTTTCTGTCCTGCCAAGTTCCCACAATCTTTAAGTCCCAAAGAAATCACACAGAGGTCTACACTAGGTTATAAACTGATTGACCCATTAGCTCAGGCTTCTTATTAACTCTTATAACTTATATTAGTCCATTATTATTGTCTATGCTACTCTTTTTCAACAAGGCAGTCACTTCTTGCTTCTTCTGTGGCGGGCTCACATCTGCAGAGGAATGGGCTTCCTCCTTCCCAGAAGTCTCCTGTTCTCATTGATCTGCCTCTACTTTCTATCTGGTTGTCCCGCCTATACTTCCTGCCTGGCTATTGGCCAATCAGCATTTATTTAAAATATAATTGACAGAATACAGACCATTCTCCCACACCAATAGTCAATCTCTTTCTAAAGAATAAAAGAGGAATATGATATAAAAATATGAAAAAAGGAAGATTTTTGAATCTCCTTTAATCCAAAAAAATGTAAATCTCAAAATATTTTATATTGGTATGGATTTTGGTTTACTAATACAAATTAAAGGTCAATGTTGTTATACTATATTCATATTTCTACTCTTGTTTAAGGTATTATGTTTATGCATCTTGTGTAAAAATGTAATGTATAGCTAAAATGTATAAATTAATAGTCATCTATAATAGTCAAACTTATAGTCAGCTTTTCTGGATATTCAGAGATAATTTCAGATGGATCTTCAAGCACCTCAAAAATGTTTTAAGAATTTAGATTTTTCTTATTCCTTACAGTACCAATTACTTCAAGAGGATCCTGAGCATCAAAGACGCTCCTTCTGGAGTTTGCTTTCAGTATGGCAAGGCTACCCATTTGGGCAATAAACTGCTCTTGCCTGGATTGTTTGACTGTATGCTGGACTATATGCTTGACTGGAATGCTTGACTATATGCTTGCAGAACTCACAGGAAAATGACAACTAAACTTTATCAAAACAAAGCTGGATAATCCTTCAGGGTTCCTGATTCACAAGAAACTGCCAGACATTCTGCAGGACAGAAGGAAATGATTGACAGACTGCCTACATAGGTGGGATAGTCTTTCAAATTTCCTCCTTCATTGAAAAGTCTGTCAGATACTATCTGCCTGTAGGCAGAAGATGAATGCCGTAACGTTATAGAAGAACTTTGGATGACTGTCCAGGCAGTGAGGTGTCTTTGTCAATTCTAGAGTTTTAAAAGTTGCTTACAATGTACTTCCTATTTACTTAGGTAATATTATATCTTTCTGGGGTCTTTGATGGAGTTGAAGAATTTATTTTTATAATCGTAGTTTTTCTTAGTTATGAAAAAAGATAAATTAGATATGAAACTTTAGACTCACAATGATAGGATAGATGATAGAGTATTTTCTTTAATTTTGTCAAATATAAATACACTAACCATTTTGTCATATGTAATTTTACTATGTTTAAGTTAAAACATTGCTTTTTGATTAGACAGAAAAGGGGATGATGTGGGATGTCTCTCTGTATGCTGTGATTATGCTTTATTATCATTGATTAATAAAGAAGCTGATTTGGCCAATAGACAGGCAGAATAGAGCCAGGCAGTTAATGCAAACAGAGATATAGGCAAAAAAAGGCAGAGTCAGGGAGGAGACAGCAGTAAACAAAGAAGCAAGATGTGAGTTAATGCCATGGCCATCTGGCAATATACAAATAGAAATGAGTTAATTTAAGATGTAAAAGCTAATTCATTATAAGTCTTAACCATCAGCCCAACAGTTTGCAATTAATATTAAGCCTCAGAGTGGATATTTGGGATCTGGTGGGTGGGAGAGAAACCTCCAGTTATACTAGTTTTTATAATTAAATGTTCAGACTCAGGTTGCTTTAGTGAACTTGACATGCCGGAGATGTGAGATGTTGTGTTCAACAATAAGCTAATATTGACAATATTATCTGACACATAAAAAATGTGCAATGTGACAGAAGACCATAAAATCCACTGGGTAACTTGTTTCCGTTTTGTTCCTGTTTCCTGATAAATTTGGAAAACACAAATCTTCTCATTAAGTGAGATTTCATGGCACATGCGTATAGCCTGAATGCTGTACCTGAGAGGCAGAGGCAGTTTTATGACTTGGACTCAGTAGTTTTAGGTGAGCCTGGATAACAGGGCAAGGTGATGTCTGGGAACAGAATGAAACAGAACAACAGGAAAGAAAAACTGCCACTCAAGCAAATCAGAGAGTAATTATGTTACAACTCTTCTGTTTGTCAATGCTCCCCCTCCACACACACACACACACACACACCCAAATATTGGAAAAATAGTCTGCTACTGAATAGTGGCTGTGAGAAGTCTCAAAGATGCAATATTCGGCAGTATCTGTGAAGAATGTATCCCAAGACCTAAAGCAGCCATGTTCTTCAGTCTCTGTGTAGTCCAACAACAAATACCAATTAGCAAGAACACCTTAACCATCAAGATTCCCTTCCTGCTGAATTGTCTCAAAGGATAAACAAGAAGATGAAATGAAGGTTTATGCCACAATCCACATAGGCAGTCTAAAAAGCAAGGGGTGGGAAGCTTAAGGAATTTTAAGTAAAAATTGACAGTCTCTAAATATGTTTTATAGGTAACTGAATACCCTGTATTGCAAGGGCCACTTCTATGGGAGGAACACTAATCCAGCGAGTCTTACTCTTGAAAAATACCTGCTAAAACTCCTACATGAAATGTGTTTATGTGAAAAGCTGAACCCCAGAAAGGTAATTGCTACTTTTATATGTTTCCATTGCCACTGCTCAGTTCTAATTTTCCTGGTTTGAAAAAGAAAAACGGGTTTGAATAACGCAATGCTTATTAGCTTCTGAATATATACCTAATTGTGCCCTTTTGACTCTAAGAGGTGATTTGGAATGTATTTTGTGTAAGGGGATTAAGGAATGTGCCACATGTGCAATTATAACAAAATAATCTTTCATCTTGAAAATTGCAAACTTATTGCATTGTTTCTGAGCAGAACAATAGCTGCTTGTCACTCTGTACTTTCTCCTTAGAAGAGCTGTTATAGGAATATGTGAACAGCAGGGTAAACAGGTATCCCCTGTACATTAGCTTATAGAAGAGTGGCTCAGTAGCGTCTGGTAGCTTCAAAGAAAAAAAAAAAGGAGGAAAATTAAAAAAAAAAGTCAAATGATTATTTGGCACCAAGTAGTCCCTGAGATAACCTCCTGGGTTTATTTTGTGTTGGATCCAATTTCCTTTTGAACTGAGCAAGCCCATTCAGGAAGTGGCATAGCCTGAATGTTCCAGAAATTTCTCAAAAAGTTCTTGATGACTTCTTTAAGACTTAACGAAAAATGCTTCCAACCAACACTGAAATTTCTCCTTTATACCAACTCACAAAATACCTAAGTTAAAAACGTGTTACACACCAATGAATTTTAGTTTAATTTATAATTATAAACATTCATTTTTTTAAAAAAACATTCAAGTCATTTGTATATATGGCTGCTTAGTCTATTAAAGTAAAAATTCTCTTGAATAAACAGGTTTTATTTTATTGTCTTTTGCCAAATATTAGTTTGGCTAACTTCATTTATTTGGATTTTCAACCACAATAACTAATAACTGTGTGATAGGATATATATATATATATATATATATATATGAATTTCAAAATATCCTTTGAATGAAAACTTTGTATCTCATGCAGGTAGTTTTCAATATATTCTATGTTATACTGACATCTATGGACTTTGCAGGAGAAATTCAGTTTTTTAGAACAATTGTTTTGGCTACAATTAGAAGAAACTTAAAATGTGAATAGGGACTACAAGAGCTAGTTCCAGGACAGGAACCAAAAGCTACAGAGAAACCCTGCCTCGAAAAATCCAAAAAAAAAAAAAAATGTGAATAGGAGTCTTTTGATATCTTGTGTACGAGCCATGGTTGACCTTTGAACTGCGTCCTTTAGAATAAAAACAATATGGAGCTCATTTCCTTACCTACAATCAGAACTAAAAAGAGAGGCAAATGAGCAGGCTCCATGGACAAAGAATTGGAGTCTCTTGAAGAGAGTGTTTCTTATTGGTGAGATAGTCAGCAAGAGCCTGTCAGAACACACATTTTTAGTATTCACTCAAAACCATCCATTATTGTAATTGTCAACTGATTACTGTATTAAACACTGTGAATGCAATAATGAATAAATTTCTAATTTTTTATATATTTATTAAAAATTTCCACTTCCTCCCATTTCCTTCCCACTCCCCCCACTCCCCCTACCCCTCCCTCTCCAGTCCTAAGAGAAGTCAGGGTGCCCTGCCCTATGGGAAGTCCAAGGCCCTCCCCCATCCATCCAGGTCTAGGTAGGTGTGCATCCAAACAGACTAGGCTCCCAAAAAGCCAGTACATGCAGTAGAATCAAACACCCGTGTCATTATCATTGGCTTCTCAGTCCGCCCTCATTGTCAGCCACATTCAGGGAGTCCGGTTTGATCACATGCTCGTTCAGTCCCAGTCCAGCTTGCCTTGTTGAGCTCCCATTAGATCATTCTCACCGTCTCGGTAGGTGGGTGCACCCCTCGCGGTCCTGACTTCCTTGCTCATGTTCTCCCTCTTTCTGCTCTTCATCTGGGCCTTGGGAGCTCAGTTCTGTGCTCCAATGTGGGTCTCTGTCTCTATCTCCATCCATTGTTCTATGGTGATATGCAAGATAATCATCAGTGTGGCTATGGGAGAAGGCCTGTTCAGGCACCCTCTCCTCTACTGCCTAAGGACCTAGCTGGGGAAATCTCCTTGGACACCTGGGAACCCCTCTAGAGCCAAGTCTCTTGCCAACCCTAAAATGGCTTCCTTAATTTAAGATATCTTCTTTCCTGCTCCCATATCTACCCTTCCTCCATCTCAACCGTTCCATTCCCTTAAGCTCTCCCCAGTCCTCCCCTTCTCCCTTCTCTCTCCCCATCTCCCCTTCCCCCCAACCCACCCCGACCCCCATGCTCCCAACTTTTGCCCAGCGATCTTGTTGACTTCCAATATCAAGGAGGATAAATATGTTTCTCTTTGGGTTCACCTTCTTATTTAGGCTCTCTAGGATCACCAACTATAGGCTCAATGTCCTTTGTTTATGGCTAGAATCCACTTATGAGTAAGTACATACCATATTCCTCTTTTTGGGTCTGGGTTATTTCACTCAGTAAAGTGTTTTCTATTTCCATCCATTTGCATGCGAAATTCAAGATGTCATTGTTTTTTACTGCTGAGTAGAATTCTAAAGTGTATGTGTGCCACACCTTCTTTATCCATTCTTCTATTGAGGGGCGCTTAAGTTGTTTCCAGGTTCTGGCTATTACAAACAATGCTGCTATGAACATAGTTGAACAAATGCATTTTTAGTATGATTGGGTGTCTCTTGGATATATTCCCAAGAGTAGAATTGCAGGATCCTGAAGTAGGTTGACTCCTAGTTTCCTGAGAAACCACCACACTGATTTCCAAAGTGGTTGCACAAGTTAGCTGTCCCACCAACAATGGATGAGTGTCCCCTTATTCCACATCCTCTCCAGCATAGGCTATCATTGGTGTTTTTGATTTTAGCCATTCTGACAGGTGTAAGATTGTATCTCAATAATGAATAAATTTAAACCTGAACTTGCCCTCAAAGAACTCATGGTCAAATGTAGGAGACAGAACTAAAATAAGCAATGAACAACAAAGTATGTTATGTTCCATGATAGGGAGTTTTTGTCAAGATAAGGTAAATTCTATAAATAAAAAACCTCAAAATATTAGTATCTTTAGACAGTAAACATTTTTGTTTATTCAAGTGATTATCTAATGTAGCCAATAATTAGGCGGAGGATCCCCAATCCAAGTCAGTCATTTAGGGACCCAAATTCCTTTTACATTACAATATCATTGCTTTCAACACATGGAGTCTAATACCATTATACAAAGGGAAGAGAAGCTCTGAAGAAACCAGTCATTCTTACCTCCCTCAACTAAGAAGAGACACAACACTTCTGCTCAGATACTGAAGGATTGTTTCCTCTAACTCAATACCAATATTTTCAAAGAAAAATTTTTGTTCTTGCTATGATTGGCCAAATGGCTTATTCTAGAACTATCAGTGTAGTTAGAAATAGAATTCCATTTTCAGAATGACCTGGGTAAAAAGTACATTCTTGTAGCATGTAAGTTATGAGCCCTGATAGACTCACACAATTTGAAAAGATGAAGTATAGTTCCCAAAGGAAAACCAATACATCAGCAAGTGCAGGATCCATGAATTTGTGCTCTAATATAATTTTCAGAGTGAAAATATTTAGGTTCAGATATCTACTGAGATATTCTTCATGAATTTGGCATCAACTGGAACTAAGTACATTTCAGAATATCACTTGCTAAAGGAACTTGATACTATTAGAATCTTTGTCCTCAAATCATTTGCAATGAAGGTTGAGATTGAAAGATACAAAAGTGAAGAAATTTCAATGTAAAATAAATTGTTCTTCTTAGTTATGTAATTTGTGTCAATGAAAAAATGACTAATGAGTATACTATGCCATGGTAGGTCTGGAAATGCAGTCATTGCTCAGAAATGTAGAATTGAGTGTGTAAGTAATACAGATAAACCTTCCTAATCCAGGAGATATGTCGTAAATTCAGGGGTTAATAGTTATGGTGGTTGGAATAAAAATGTCCACCATAGGCTCATAGAGAGTGACACTATTAGAAGTTATGGCCTTGTTGCAGGAAGTGTGTGACTGGGAGTAGCTCAAGCCAGGCCCACTTAGTGGCTCAGTCTCTCTTCCTTTTGCCTACCAAACCAGATGTAGAACTCTAAGCTCCTCCTCCAGCAACATGTCTGACTTCATGCTATTATGCTTTCCGCCATGAGAACATGAGAATAATGAACTAAACCCCTGAAACCTGTAAGGCAGCCCCAACAAACATTTTCCTTTTTAAGAGTTGCTGTGATCACAGTGTTTCTTTACAGAAAAAAACACTAAATTAGAAGTCAAGGAAAAATATAGTTCCTTCTTGGAGATAATCCACTTTCAAGGATGACTACCTAGTCCCTGATTTCTGTGATCGAATCAGGAATTAGCAAGGTCCATCTATATAACAGTATCGAATATGCCATATTATATAATGCGTATCAAGTGTTTAATATAATTAGCACATATAGAATATCCAGCCATTGATTCTATCATTGTCATGGTATGTATACTGTATTATTGGGTACTTTATATGTATTGTGAAAAACAGGTCTATTAAGGACTTGGTCCTGACTCAACTTCATGTGCCAGGCTTTATTGATTCTTCAAGGGAGGCCTTACCCTTTCTGAGGAGTAAATGGGGAGGGAGGAAGAGTTGGGGAGAGCAAGAAAAGAGGAGAGAGGGGTAATTGTGGTTGGTATGTGAAATCAATAAAAAATTTAAATTAAAAAATAGGCCTATTTAGCTATATATCAATACTTTATTTTAAACAAATTTCTAAGATCTGCCAAATCGTAATTTACAGAGGAATATAAGCATACTTAACATCTAATTCCAAGGTTTGTAGTCTCGCCTTTATTTAATGTTTCATTTTTACTGTTGGAAATATTCCACAAAACATAGAAAGACAAGGTAATATTAAATATATTTTGTGAGCATGGTGATATTCTATGTAGATAAAATCTGAATTACTTATTAGATCAGAAATTTGATGGTCAAAAGGTTGAATGGGTATTTTTAGAGTTCTTTGTTGAATTGTTACTGCCCCAGTTCTGTGCAGAATGTGATGTTCTCTTCAATCGAGTGAACATATTTTTAAAAATTGCATTATTGTCTAAGTACATTAAAAATATCATGCTGTCCCCATCTTTTCTAATGCACTACAACTTTTATAAATGAGTGGGAAGCTTCAGGGCTGTTACAAAGCATAAAGTTACTGATTTAGTGCAGCAGAATGCTGACCTCTGGGTATGACATAGCCAATGACCACTTCTTAGCAACAATGAATACCTGTAGATGTGTACAATATTGGGTCCACTAATGGTCCCTCTCGGAACAGAAGAGGCTTGTAGAAACCCACCACACTTCGAGGATATGTCAGTAGATAGTGTTTGTGATAGAGGACTTATTCCTTAGTGGGGTAGCTGATCACCCATAAATTGTTCCTTTTATGTAGATGGCTCTTCATCCATCCTCTTGTAAATAACTCCAATTGAGCTTATTGATTTGCCAAGCTACACTTGGGTGTAATAATTCCATTGGTCTACTGTAGGTGCTGTTTCGAAGATGAATAGATTCTTGTTCATAATCTACCCTGGAATAGTTCACACAACAGCAAATGTTGTCACTGGGTCTGTTCAGTCTGAAAGGTAGTTTTCTCCTTATTTTTCTATCAATTTGTGTCTCCTTCAGACACTAAGGAAAGATGAACAAAGTTTCAGAAGCCATGGATGATATGTATTACTCATTGTTATTGGCCAGTGAAAACTCTGATGCCTCAGTGATAGTTATGGAACTATGGGACAGAACTGAGAAACAGAAAGAAAAGCTGTTCCTGTGTGTAGTCTTAAATGTTTTGAAATTATTTATTTGTAATGGAGATAAGCCTTTTTGTGAAATACGATCAATACAAGTTGGGGATGGAACTCAGTTGGTAGGGTGCTTGCACAAAGCCCTGGGTTTAATCCCCAGCATCACATAAAATCATAGAGGTCCAAACCTCAAAGTGCAACCCTCAGGAAGTATCTCTTAACAACCGCTATATACATACAAAAATGAATGTGTGAACTCTGGATTCTCATACCTATATTCCTCACCCTCTGCCTTATTCTAAGCCAAAGATTAGACTTCTAGGGTCCTGTAGGAAACTCCTGTTTTCTCATCCATTCAGAACCACCTTCCCAGTGTTTCAGTGCTCATGACATTGATCCAGACCCTTCCCTTATTCTTGTCCCTACTAACTTTTAGTGATTATATAGCAAAGTGTTAGTAAACAACAAAATCTAAACTTATGTTAATAGATTGAAACATCTTTCACAAAAGCTATCATCCATTCTGTGATTTCACTTTTCATATTACACATTATATTACTCTTTGATATTGTTAATCCATAGGCATGAATTACTTTTAATGTAAAAATTAAAAGCAACTAAATAAGCCAGTCACAAATAAATGATTCCATTAACATGAGGTACACAGAGTATTCACAGAAACAGGAAGTAGAATAGTGGTTGTCAGGGAATGTGAGGAGGAGGAAATGGGAAGTTAATGTTTAATGGGTACAGAGCTTTACCCATGTAAGATGAAACACGTTCTGGAGATGGGTTGTGCAACAATGGATGTGTGCAAGATTAATAAATTATACGTTTAGAAATAGCTAAAAATGGTGAAGCATATTTTAGCACAGTTCTTTTTCTTTCTCTTTGCCTTTTATTCAGGAACTCTTTCTTTAATTTCCTCCCATTCAATTTCCTTTCCAAATGCAATTAGCTTGGTGAATCTAAGCATCCCATTTCTCACCGAAAACAAGAGGATAAGCTTGTCTTCTACCATGACACACAAGACTCTTCACCAAAACCCCTTATCCAACCTCACCTTTTCTCACACTGCCCTAATTTGAGCCTCTAGAAAGCCACACCAAATAGCTTATTTTTCCAAAGGTGAGATTTTATTGTTCTTGTCTCAGCCTAAAATGACTTCCATAGTCTCTGGTCTGCCTGCTGAGCACCTCATCCTTCATAACCAGGCTTTACTATCTGTTCTGGGGAGCTTTTTGTCTAAGCAGAACACTGACTCTTTAGTCCCACCCCTCTATGTGCTTAAAGCACTACATGATTGTAGGCACCATGTCATATCGCAAAGGTTGATTTATATGGTTGAATCCTTCAGTAGACTGAAAGGACCTGAAGAGCTCATTTTTATTTGAAAAAAAAAAGTTCATAGCACAGTCTCGCTACCTAGTAACTGGATTTATGCCCATATGTTGAGGAAGTAAATGGACGTAGAGAAAGTGTAGCATAGATCAGAGAATTTTTATACCTGTATTTCCACTAATGCCATCAGTAAAAAGTCTTAAAGAAGCTCTGCATTGTTTGGCATCCTCGCCCTGAGTGGACAGAAGCAGGAGAATCATGAGTTCTGTGTTGTCATGGCAACACTCAGACTTCTATCCAAGGACAGAAGACAAGGGGTAGCCAGCGTCTAATACCTTAAAGGACCATGACTTCTGGCTCACTCACAGACATGGAAGAGCTCACTTCTCACTCTGAGACCAGACTGATAGTTTTGACTAGGTTTGCCTGAAGAAGGATGGGAGTTTGGAAGGAGTATGGCATAGCAGTGGGCAAAAGTCACACAGGAAAGAAAAAGATTGATAATAGTTTTCCTATATGCAAACCTGAACTTTAGCCCGGTGGTGGTGGCACATGTCTTTAGTCCTAGCATTCAGGAGGCAGAGGCAGGTGAATATCTATAAGTTCAAGGCCACTGTTGTCTACAAAATGAGTTCCAGGACAGCCAGCACAGTAGGGCAATTACACAGAGAAACCCTGTCTCTCTCTCTCACACACACACATACACACAAAAAAAAAATACAAAACAAAACCTTGAGCTTTATTTGTGTGTGTTTGTGTACAGATACTATTGTGCCGTACTTTAAGCATCTTAGTCATGGGTAGCCTGGCTTGCAGGAAGGCTTAAAATGTCTAACATTGTTTATATGGGAAACCTTGTTTCTGAGTTGGAATAAAAGAGCAATCTGTGAAACTTAACGGTAATGAAGTAGATGTATGAAAGTGAGTAGTTCTGACTGTAGGAAATGTGGCTATGGCATTGTGTAGATATAATATCATCACCATTATGATAAAATTATGCTGTTCCTGTTCTGTAGTGCCAAATGAACCATTACCGTGATTGCACGAAATTCCATAACAAGTTGAGAAATGCAAGTTTCCATTTTAAGGCAGTCTCATAAAGGGTCCATCATCCAGTACAGCCTATGGTTTATCATGCAAGATACCTCTGACCGTCTTCAGTACACACATAGATCATGAAAGTGATGCACCTGCTCTCTAGTACTTTTATGGAGGAATGTCAAGCTATGAAAGTGACTCACTGTCTTACAGTTCATCATCAGGGTAAAATATTCCCAAACATGCAACAGTCTTCTCTAGGACCCACACTGTATAAACAGATGCATCGAAAAACCCGCATGAACTAAAAGTTTATTTCAGGCTATCTCCCTTTCCACATCCAAAGGTTTGATCTGTTGCTCTGCAGTTGAAGGTTAAAAGGCGGTGTGCAGGCCTTTAGAGGAAACAGTTCATTCACTGACACTGCACAGAAAGGCTGATGAAAGAGTCTTTTTTTAAAAATGTAGAAAGGAATCTAAAATTGCTTTTAAGAATCACCCATTTTCCTGTTAGAAAAAACAATCATGGTATCTGTCAAATACTAATGACAGCCTGTCAATCATACAATAGCCCCACCCCTCTCTGTTTTCAAGAGGTTGTCTTCTTAGTGTAAAATTAGCTTTTAACTATTTCCAAAGCAACAGAATTATATTGCTGCTACGTGTGACTGAAATGTGTGACAGGTTATTTGGATTGTAATTCCAAGCCCCCAGTTATGACCTACGAGCTAACACACTCTCCTCATTCAATAGAGCCTTGTGTCCACATAATGTCAAACAAATGGTAGGGCACTAAACAAATAATGAGCTGATTCAGAAACCTGCAGAGTGTCTCGGGTTGTGCTACTCTGTAAGCTGAAAACATTAAATTGCTCTGAGCAGCACAGCCAGGTCTGCACCGTGGCAGTCCTGTGATCTAGAGGGATTGTCTGGGCCATTTTTCTCATCTTGTCTAGCTACATAGTACCAAACACTCTGAAAACATTCATTGCCTAAATATTTCAATGACTGATAATCAAAGCCTCCCATGACTTTTTTGAGGTGGACTAAATTCAGCTAGTTCTATCAATATTTTAATTATGTGTTTCAAAAGCATTTAAAGGAGTCACTACATAGATATTAGTAATATTTTTTAATGTTACTCCAGGAGTATCCTTGGCTATGGCAAATAAAGAGGATTGCCCTGTTTGTTTGATAACATAGGACAGGAATGAATTCAAACACCCAAATATTAAAAGGACTGTAGAGAGGAGCATAAAGGGCTGATGTGTTTAGGGGACACAACAGAGGATCTGAGGCTTGGATCCTGCTTTTTAACATGTGTGAAACTTATCTTCTCTATATCTGCTTCTTTGCATTGTTGTATTCATCCTTGCATCCTTCAAACTTCCCTCCAATTTCCAACAAAATGCATGTTGAATCACTGTTCATTCCCAACATTCCCATCAAGACTACTAGGTTCATTGTTGCATTTAAAACGAGCAACTTTACTAGTACAGCAAAAATCAGACTAATGCTAAATCAAAAAGACCAAGGTATGTTATAAAGGGCAAGTAACATTTACCTCACCAATTACATTCATAAAGTTTTGTCGTTTAAAAAATATCTTAAAGGGCTGGTAAGATGGTTCAGCTAGTAAAGGGGCTTGCTGCCAAAACTTAAGATCTGAGCTAGATTCCCTGGAATATGCGTGATGAAAGGAGAGAGACGATCCCCTAAGTTGTCCTCTTACCTCCACAGGAGTACTGAGGCAGTCATACAACTCACCCTTGAATAAATGGAGAGAGAGAGAGAGAGAGAGAGAGAGAGAGAGAGAGAGAGAAAAGGAAAAGAAAGAAAGAAAGAAAGAAAGAATTTTTTAATGGAGACACTTAGACATAATCAATTCCTCATTTTTTTATTTACAAAATCTTGAGAATCTGGTGAAAATTCATGGAGCCTCCCTAAGAAAAACAACACTGTAGTGGATTGAATACTGGCTCCCCAAAAGATGTCCTCACAGTGTAATCCCCAGAAAACATGAACATGATGCAGCTGTAAAAAAAAAAAAAAAAAAAAAAAAAAAAAACGAGCTTTCACAGATGTCATAAATTCTGGACCTTAAAATAAGGAGATCATCTTGGATTTTCCAGATGTATTCTAAATCAAGCAGCAAGCTTCCTTAAACACGCAGGGAAAGCAGAAGTGGAGGAGGCAGTGAAAGAACAGGCAGAGATAGAACTGACAAAGCTACCAATCAAGAAATGTTGACAGCCACCACAGGCTGGAAGCAGCCAGAAACATATGCTCCCCTAGAGGTGGTTCAGGAATCTTGACTCCACTGGAACCTTGCTTTGGATTTTGTTGTTCAATCCTGGGAAGGGGGGGATCTCTGTTTTTGCAAGTCACCAACACTGTGGTCAATGTTTGGATTACAGTAAACTAACAGATGTCCAACAGACATTCTCCAAGGTGCGGATTTCAGGAGCCCAAGTAGAGAACCATTATTCAAATCCTCTCTTTATCACTCAGTAATCTGGAAGATGGAGATTAGAACCATAGTTAGATTTTGGCTTTGCAGAAGGAGGACTGCTGACTGTACCCTAAAGAAATTGGTGAGATAAAAACCAGCTAGATCTCAGGTACCGTAAATCTACTACCTGAGCCTTGCAAACCAAAGGGTAAGGCTAAAAGGTTCTCCCTGTGCTCCATCAACATGGGAGTCCTTCCTGCTTCTCCAGAAGCCCTGCTTTTCCCTACTCAAAGGTTTCCAAACTAGAGAACATAGTCACCTTAAAAAATTTAAACGGTGCATTGAAAGAGATAAAGAAGTTTCACACAATGGTCATGGGCACATAAGTGAACCAGTGGATTAAGTTTGGAAACGTGACTTTAAAGATAGACTGTACAGAGATCTTTCTCAGAAGAATATAGTAAATGAGATTGAGTAAAAGTGTCACCATGGGAGGCACCAAACTTGAAGGTAGGTCTAGAGAAAGTCCCTATTTTGCCAACTTGGGAATTAGGAGACGCTATTATATGGGTCATGATGTAAGTTGAATTGTGTTCTTTACAAAGACATGTTGAAGCCTTAATTAAACTCCAGTACCTGTGATACAAACTCATTTGGAGATAAGAGCTTTCAAGACATCAACTTAAGGTGAAATCACTGCAGTGGATCCCCTTACCTAAATAAGGCTGCTATACTTCTTAGCAGATAAGGTAGAACTCCCCCAAGGGCTTAATACCATGTGAAGTTAGAGACACCCAGAAAGAAGATGGTCTGGTAATGATGCAGGCAGATGGAGTTATGGTACTACAAGTTAAAGAAAACCTGGGACTACCAGAAGTCAGAAAAATCAAGGAAAAGTTCTCTTCTAGAAGCTTCAGTGCAAGCCTGGTCCTGACAGTAGCTGGAGTTTGAACTTCTGGCCTGAAAAACTGCGAGATTGTATCTTTTAATTATTTTAAGCCAGAAAGTCTGTTCTTCTGTTACAACACGTCTAAAAAATGAAAGAACACTGTTTGGGATTTGCATAAGACATTTACTGAATAACTAATAGCTAAACACTGTCCTAGATCCTGAGGAAATTCAAGATAAAACAGGTCCTTTTCTTTCTCCCAAGGAGAGTTTAATTTTCTTTTATTTCTTTTTTCTCTTTTATTGTGCTTTTATTTTTTAAAAAAGAAAACAAACTATCTTTTTTTTAGTTTACATATTAATCCAAGTTCCTACACTCTCTACTCCTCCTATTCCCTCCACTTAACCCTCCCCCATCCACTCCTCAGAGAGGGTAAGTCACATTGCTTCGGGGAAGGTCCAAGGCTCTCCCTACTATATCTAAGCTGAGCAAGGTATCCATCCAAAGAGAATTGGCTTCCAAAAAGCCAGTATAAGCAGAAGGGTTAAATCCTGGTGCCACCGCCAGTGACCCCTCAGTCTTCCCCAGCCATGCAAATGTCAACCACATTTAGAGGGACTAGCTTGGTCCTATGCTTGTTCCTTCCCTGTATGGCTGGAGTTGGTGAGCTCCCATTAGCTCAGGTAAACTGTCTCAGTGGGTGTCCCCATCATGGTCTTGACTTCTTTGCTCATATTTTCACTTCTCCCACTCTTCAACTGGACTTTGGGAACTCAGTCCAGTACTCCCATGAGGGTCTCTGCCTCTGTTTCCATTAGTTGCTGGATGAATGGTCTATGGTGATATTTAAGATAATCATCAGTCTGACTACAGGGCAAGGCCAGTTCGGGTCCCCTCTCCTCTATTGCTTAGGGTCTTAGCTGGTGTCTTCCTTGTGGATTCTTGGGAATTTCTCTAGTACCAGGGTTCTTGCTAGCCCCATAATGGCTCCCTCAATCAAGATATCTCTTTCCTTGCCCTCATTTCTGTCCTTCCTCCATCTTGACTATCCCTTTCCCTCAGGTTCTTCTTCCCTCTGCCCTTCTCCCCTCCTCTTCCCCTTCCCGTCAACTGAAGAATGGATAAAGACAATGTGGCACATTTACACATTAGAATAATACTCAGTGGTTTTTAAAAAGAAAAAAAAACTCAACAACATCTTGAAGTTTGCATGCAAATGGATGGAACTAGAAAACACTATCCTGAGTGAGATAACACAGACACAAAAAGAAGAACATGGTATGAACTCACTCGTAAGTGGATATTAGCTATAAACAAAGGATATTGAGCCTATGATTCATGATCCTAGAGAAGCTAAGTAGCAAGGTGAACACTAAGAAAAAAATGTATATTGATTCGGCTGGAAAGTCCAAATAGACAAGATCACCTGACAAAATTGGGAACAAAGGGTTTGGGGGAGAAAGGAGGGTGGCAGGTTCAATTTTCTATAATGGGATAGGAAATGTATAAGGATCTACAGGTGCCTTTTCCCAACCACTGATTTATCAACTCCATCTTTATTTTCTTGGTAGTTCATGTATGGAGGGTGTGTAGATGTCCTAAAGGCCCGATTTCACCTGGTATTTCTGACTATTTCACATTTATCCAGAAATGTCATTCACACATCTCCTTCCATCTGAGATGACAAAGATATACAGCTTTCATTTTCTTCCCTGTCCTTATGTTTCCTGGCGAATTAATTCATATTCTCAATAGCATCTCCTCTGCTCTAAAATGAAGAGCTCCACATCTGCTTTATAACACCCAGTGCAGGAACCGCACTGTGGCACTGTTTCATTCTCAGAATTGTAATAAAATGCACAGTTCATTTTACGTTGCAATATAAAGCATTCACTTTATGGTTTATGGTGTGTGTGTGTGTGTGTATGTGTGTGTGTGTGTGTGTGTGTTGGACATATAAGGCTAATTAAATTAAATTAATTAAATTAAGTTAATCAATTTAATTGACTAATTAATTAATTAAATGGAACATTAGCTCAATGGTGAAGCAATTTTGATCTCCAGAAAACCACACACAATCAATCTTAGTAATAGAAACTACATCTTACACTTTAGATCCTTTCTACTACATGGTACAGAGAATTTTTTGTGAGGCTTTGAGGATGGAACTCAGAGCCTTGAATATGCTAGGCAAGAGCTCTACCACTGAACTCTATGTCCAGCCCAAGACCTCATTTTCTATCATATTCTGCCATTTCTCCTCTTCCCGCTCACTGTAATGTACTTTGCTTTTGATTCTTGTCACATTCTTGCTTTCATTAGTATGATTACTGAGTTTGGGAGATACTAACTAATAAAAAGTATATTACCCTGAAGTATGACCCCTCAAAATAGCAAATATTCATTTGTGTGTGCCACCATGCCCACCTTGCATGTTTTGTTTTATTTTTTTTGTTTTGTTTTGCACCAGTGCCTCATAACCTAGTATAGACTTGTCTAGCATTTCCTATCTAGCCTGAGTTGGCCTTGTACTTGTAGAAGTCTTGACTCAGCACCCCTAGGATTGAAGACATACCTCACTATGCCTAACCAGCAATCCGAGTTGTATCTGAGATCAAAAAGTTCTTAACACAACCATAACATGTATGCAGATTACCTAACCTAGTGCAGTCCCATGCAAGGTCCCTGACCATCATTTCAGTCTCTGTGAGCCCCTATGAGCCCAAATTAGTTGATTCTGTGAGCCATGTTCTTGTGGTGTTCTCAAGACCTCTGGCTCATACAATCTTTCCTTCTCTTCTTCTGCGGGACTCCCTGAGATTTCTTGTGAGACTCCTAACAGTGGGAGAAGGTGGTGTTTCTGACCCTTTAGCCTTGTCTTGTGACCCTTTTTCTCCTATTGGGTTGCCTCATCCAGCCTTTATGTGAGGGTTTGTGCCAAGTCTTATTGTAACTTCTTATACTGTGTTCAGTTGGTTTCCTTCAGAGAATCTCTCTTTTCTGACGGAAAACAGGAGGAAGAGTGGATCTTGGGGAGAAGCAAGGTGTGGCAGAAACAGGGAGGAGTGGAGTGGAGGGTGGAGAAGTAAAAATAATAATAATAATAATCCCTTAACACTAGCTAGAATTTAACCTGAGTGACTAACTGGCATGCAGCGGGTAAATGCTATGGGGTAGAGGTTGTGAATCCTTTCATGTTCATTGCTTTGGTTCCAATTGACATATGTTGAACATGTACTCTTTGCTTAATGTGTCACATATTTTCTTTCATGTGGTTTATAGCAAACCATGAAGAACATATTGGCACGCTAATTGTAAATAGAAGAAAACAGAGAGTCAAAGAATGATAATAACTTGCCCATGGGCATACAGCTGCAAGATATCAAAGTTATAACTAATTTCTCACACTTCCCTATTTCTGAGTTTCATAATCTGTCTTTAATTCCACACTGTCTTATTTGATGAGTTCTATACAGAAAGAATAGCTCCTACATGCAAATGTCACTCAGAGTCTTGTAGGACGATGCAGAATTAAGTACATTAGCACTCCCTTATTACATCCTCAAATCAACAACATGCAACATGTTCAGGCAACATTGGTTGCGTGAATCCACAGATAATGTCACACCCTACATAGGATACACCCTAATTTCTCCTATGCATCCTATTTTCTCCTATGCACATATAACTATCATAAAGTGTAGTTTATAAATTAGGGATAATACTATAGTTTACCTGTAGCATGTCCCCCATAGGCTCCTGTTTTAGATAACTGCTCCTCATCTAGTGATACTAATTTTTGGAGGAGACTATGGAGCCTTTGAGACTGTGGGATACCTAGAAGATGAGACTTTTAGAGGGGATCAAGTGGGCATGGTGTCAAGATTATTAGAAGGATGTACTCAGTTTTGATTCTGACCCATGCTCTGCTTTCTGGTTTCTTTCTTTCATTTCTTCTTTTTTTAAAAAATAAATTTGTTTACTTATTTTACATCATGGGTGCAGTTTCCCTTCTCTCTCCTCTCCTCCACGTCCCTCATCTGCTTCTGTTCCTACCTACCAAATTCCCTCTACTGTTTAGGAAAGGACAGGCCTCCCATGAGTACTAAACACAGCATATCAAGTTGCAATAAGGGCATTATCTAGGACAAAGCTACAGAATAGGAAAAGATCTTCACCAATGCCACTTCTAACAGAGGGCTGATTTCCGAAATATATACTCAAGAAACTAGATGCCAACAAATCAATTAATTCAATTTTTAAAAATGTGCAACAGATCTAAACAGAGAATTCTCAACAGAAGAATATTAAAAGCCAAGGAACACTTAAGGACATGGTCAACATCCTTAGCTATCAGGAAAATGCAAAACAAAATGATTCTGAGATTCCATTTTACAACTGTCAGAATGGCTAAGATCAAAAACACAAGAGACAGCTCATGCTGGAGACGATGTGGAACAAGGGGAACACTTCTCTGTTGTTAGTGGGAGTGCAAATTTATATGTGCTTTCTGCTTTGTAATTTACCCTCCCACAGCTATGGATGGAGCGGTTCCAAGTACTGTGCCTTCTCTACCATGGTAGACTGTACCCTTTGAACTGTGAACCAAAATAAATATTTCCTCTTTTAAGCTACATCTGTCATGTGTTTGGTCAAAGCACTGAGAAAAGTCACTAATATGCTAAGTAAGAATTTAGCCATGGTACTTAATAACAAAATAAACTAATTATAACAATAAACTACAACAAAACCTTTGACACCAGTACTTGTGCATTTGGGGGCCTGTGTTAAGCAAAATAGTATCCACTTAAATACAACAAAGATGATATGACAGCCAGTACTATTAAGTTATTACAAGTGGGTAGCTGAAAGGATAATCATGTTCTGAGCAATAAGAAGAAGGACAATGTGAAACTTTCTTATGTTATTTTAATTCATACAACTTTTTTTTTATCAATTAGGATCTCATCCTCTGCTCTACGCTGACCTGGAACTCACTGTATTGCTCATATTGACTTTAGACTCATTGTGATCCTCTTGCCTTCACCTAACAAGTGTTGGTATTACAGTGTGAGCAAGACTGTCAGAGTGAAGTTTTTATTTATTAAGAATTCTATTGTTTTCTAACTCTGATTGACCTTGTGGAACTAAAGCCATGGAAACTAAACCATGTACACGGGGTGACTACTGCATAGCATGACCACATTCCCTAAGAACTTAAACTCTATTCTCCTAAAAACGTATCAGGTAGTCACTGCCTCAACTGCAAGGCCAGGCTATCTTACACACTGTTCTACCCAGTACAAAGGAACAAGAGTCATGGGGGTTGGCAAGAAGGAGAAACTGGCCATGTTCTCACCGTGACAGACACTTTCTTGTCAATGAAAGGCGAAAGGCCCATTTACTTTTAAATGTCTGTTTTCCCTTCTACAGCAGTAGCTTTCTGTTCACTCGGTGTGTACTATTAGCCTTCAGTTTCCCAGGAAGTTGGCTCTTTCATTTGGTTGTATTATTTCTGTGTTGGGTTCTCTGTGCTGCCAGATCTTGCCCTATCTAACCATAAGAAGTTTCTGTAGGTACATCTGACATTTTCTCTTTGCTTATAGCACCCCTAAACCCCCCACACTGAGATCTTTTCCAAATTTCACATCATCTGCAAACTATATGATTTCCTTTTCTATATCTGCGAGCTCATTCTCCATAAAGGAATACGAAACTAGCCTTTTATATGTCACCATAAACATGTTCAAATTATTCGCCCACATATTCCTGTTACACAGACTTTGATAAACAGTACCTAGATATTAGTCTTAGAAAAAAAGACATACGCCATTTTCCTCAAAGATCTCGTCATGAGAGACACAACTAGATAGGCTGTCTTAGTTAGGGTTACTATTGCTATGATGAAACACCATGGCCAAAGAAGAAGAGGAAAAGGCTTGTTTGGTTTACACTTCCACATCACAGTTCATCATCAAAGGAGGCCAGGCCAGGAACTCAAGCTGGGCAAGGACCTGGAGGCAGGATCTAATGCAGAGGCCATGAAGGGGTGTTGCTTAGTGGCTTGCTCCCATGACTTGCTTCCTCAGCGTGCTTTCCTATAGAACTCAGGAACACCACATCAGACGTAGCCCCATCCACAATGGCTGGGCCCTCCACCGTCAATCACTGATTATGAAAATGGCCTGCACCTGGATATTATGGAGGCATTTTCTTAATTGAGGTTTCCTTCCTCTCGGAGCAGGTTCCCTCCTCTCATACTTTAACTTGTGTCAAGTTGACATTAAACTGTGCAGCAGCACATAGGCCATTGTACAGTACAATAGGAAATGGTTTGTTTGCTCTGTATTCCATGTGTGGTCAGAATACCATGGGGACCGTTAGACTACACTAGGAAGACTTCACAAGGAGGTAATGGCAAAGCTGTCTGAAATTACAAGTATAGAAAAGAAAGAAAAGGGGGACGGGAGAGACAGAGAGAACACAGTATGTTCCAGAGCACTGTGACATGAACAGACACTTAAAAGTAACTGTTCTATGTTAATAGAGCACAGAGCGTGCACTCAGGAGAAGAGTGAAATAATCTAGGTATAAGGCCTGCCAGTCAAGTTTGGGCTCTATCCAGAAAGGAATACGGAGCACTCCTGAACACTTATAAATAGCACGGTGATGGTGGAACTCAGAAAATAATCCTCCTGAAGTATGGCATCTTGGCACACTGAATAATATCCATTAAAAGAGATTCAACGAGCCCTAGAAACCAAGTCTCACCATTTCCCTCCTGGATGACTGATTGAACATGGGAAGTGAAAGACAGAGGAGAGTTTTATAGATCTGTTGTGATTCTGGCTTGGGTAATTAGGCAATGAGATCAATGGTGATATCATTCACAGTGATAGAAGATGGAGACAAAGGCACATAATAGGCATGCAATCCATTCTATTGTTTCAGAAGGTCATTTGATACATAGATCTTAAAAGAAATTGAAGAGATGGTATGGTTTTTTGGCATCACTACTTACAGTGTTCCTGATAAATTTTTGAGACAATAAAACATCTTTGACTTCTGGGTTGAAGATGTAGCTCAGTTGGTAGTGATGATCTAACATACATGGAATTCTGGAGTCGATTCCAGTCCGCAGAAAACGTGTGTGGTACTGCACAGCTGTAATCTCAGCCCTCAAGGGGTGGAGGTAGGGGGATCAGAAATTCAAGATCATTTTTGGCTGCAAAGTACTTTTGAGGCCAGGCTGGGATATATGAAACTTTGTCATCTATGTATCCTGGGCTTCTAAATACTCAAGACTCTGAAAATAACTTTCAAGTATCCTTGAAACATTTTCATAGAGAGTGCCCTCCTAGCCCAGCCTGAGTCCTCTTGACTGAGCATGGGTGCATTGTAGCACTTGCAAGTTGGCATAGATGCCACTGTTAAAATATTTCTCACAGGGTAATAAATGATCTAAGAAAATCAAGCTTGCTTCTTGTCAGTCTTGCTCCCTAGCTAAATACCACATAAGCACCAAGGACATTGGGTGGCCTCCAAAATGTCCTAAAGAACAAGCTCCAATTGCTCCGGGTAGCATTGAAGTTCCTCAATAATTTGTTCTAACCTTACACAGAAAAATTCAACTTTTGCAAGCATGCATAGAAACTGCCTGCTACAATTAAGCCAGTCTACTTTCTTGGAGTGCAAGAAGAAGCCAGACATTTTTAAAATAGAACTTTAATAATTATTATTTATAGAGGCAGAAAAGTATGAAACTTTCCTCACTCGTCATAAGCATCAAAACTGACAGCTACACCACAGATTAACAAGGGAAAAACAGTCACTTTATTGAACCAAAAGTTATGAGGGCAGGTTTTGCAGCAATGAGGATCCAAGAACCCAAGGAAAATTTGTCGATGCTCAGATTCAGTGGAGGCTATGCATTTATGTACAAATGAGATTGGACAAAAAGGAATTATATCCTAGAAATAGACTGAGGAGAAACCCAGGAAGGCCTGTCTATTTAGATTTTTCTTGAACTTTTTAGGTAGCCGTCTTTCCTTGTGACTATGGAAGAGAGGAAAATGTGGCTTTTCTAGATTTTACAATTTGCTTTCCCAAAAGGGGGCTGAAATTTTCCTGTGGTTCTCTGGGGAAAAGGAATTGGGTTTGTCACTTTGAGGAGAAAATGAGGTGAGGAAAACAGAAGGCAGAAGGCTGGGAGAAAAGTGTGTGTGTGTGTGTGTGTGTGTGTGTGTGTGTGTGTGTGTGTGTGAAAGAGAGAGAGAGAGAGAGAGAGAGAGAGAGAGAGAGAGAGAGAGACTGAGACTCAGCGTCTGCAGATTCCCAATCTCCTTCCGTTCAAAGTCCTCCTCATGCTAAGACAGCACACTTGATGATTTTCCCTGAACACCTACTGTGCATCCTGGTTGCTAATCAGAGTTCATATAGCTATTTCCAGTTGCTTTCCTACTTTGGAAAATGGGATTACAGTGCCCATAATAAGAATGAGTGTGAAAATTATATGTGACAATCAAAAGAGAAGATATACAATGGAAGTTATTCGGTCATCAGAATTGTTTCAGTGAAACCCCTGTGTAGTTATCTAAGCATTTTGTCTCACTACTGATAACGGAGGCTCTGGAAACTGGGTCTCAATTGAGACTTCCTGGCACCATCTCATGTTAAGTATTTACTAGTCTTTTGCTGTTTATGTTTGGACTCAGGGCTAAGTTTCTGTAGAGTTGTGCAGCATTTGCGAGGTGTGGCCATGCTTGCTAACTATGAAGGTAGTACAAAGGAAAGCCAATGAAAGTGAGATTCAATTCGGCAAAAATACATTTTAACAGAGATTAGCCCTTCTGCTGAGTAAGCTGAGCCCTTGTAAACTGATCCTGCTTTCTTCCAAAGAGCTATGGAAGTAAATCACCTTGTGGGTGAAACAGAGTTAGTCTTCGTTCGTGAGGGGATTTGACGTGTCTCTGTGGTTTAGCTGTCTGCAAAAATCTCCCTGTATTTAACATCTGCTCTGTCTTCAAATTACCCTGAGCATTTTTCGGAGACTCTGTGAACATGAGCAAGGAGCCCTCATTTTGTAAAGTGTCCACCTAAGCCAAAGGGACATTAATTAGATGCACGGAGGGAGGGAGGGAGGGAGGAAGGGAGGGAGGGAGGGAGGGAGGGAGGGAGGGAGGGAGAGAGAGAGTCAGGGAGCTGGTCTTTGCAAAGGAAATCAGTTTATTCCCTGGGAAAGAAATGAAACATGAGTTCAGGGCATAGAACAGAAACCTTTTAAACTCTCCCTGGATAGACTAGCAAGTGAGTGGAAGGGCTAGATGACATGGTAAAATGGGGGTGGGGGGAGATAAACAAGTCAGAAATTTCCTGCAACCTCGGAGAGCTAAGGTCACAAGCACTTCAGAACACTTTGAGGACATTAAGGAAAACTTTCTGTTCTAAGAGTCAGATACTAAATCCTATTTAGACTTTGGGAACTTCGTTTCTGTAATCTCTGTCATGATTTACTGTTCATTTCATCCAGACTTCTAAAACGTGAGCTAAATTAAACAGTCTGGAATGGGGTTGCCTCCAAAGATATCCACTGAGAAACAATCTTAGGCCAGTCCTTGTTCAAGATGTCCTTGTTCAAGATAGCACCTGCTTAACTCTGATTAAATTTCAACTTGAAGAATACTTATTGAACAACTGTGGTTAAAAAGGCAAAAGTTTCATTGGAAGCCTTGAGTAAAAGGAGACAGGATTCAGAATGAGGAAAAAAGACTTACTGTGGCCCTAACCAGCAGGGAGAACTGTTTGGGGAGGGAACATGTTGAGTAAATCTAAGGATCTGTGCAAAAGCTATACAAAGTGAAGAGGGGAAAAAAAGGAGAAAAAAAACCACTGGTGAGTGTGATTTAAACAGGACACTGAGCATCTGGCCAAATTCAAGCTGGAGAATTCCCAGGGGAGCCTTGAATGCAGACCCAAGAGCAGTCTGGAAGCTGGGGTCAAGGGGAGGCAAATGCTAAGGGTTTTTTTTTCCCCACAAAGGCAGAGAAAGTTCTGGGGTTTGTATTATAATTACCAAGCATTGGAGGCAGAGCTTTGGGAATAAGTGAAATCTCTGCAAAATGTAACTTACCTGCCTGGTATCCATCTAAAATACCTCATAAGGTAGACCTTGGTGCATGTAAAGAAATTATACCTGAGAAATTGGAGCCTGGGGACCCCGGGAGTTCTGGATCGGAGGATGGAGAGGTTGGCAATGTGCCCTTTCTCCTCCCCCCACAAGAAGCCCTTTTCCCTGGGATGACAAAGCAGGCTGGGAAGGTAGCGTGGAAAAGGCACTTGATAATAAGCCTTTGAGAATGCAGGGGAGGGGCTCCCCCAGATGCTGACTGAAAAGACCCGAGGGCAACAAGTCTTAAGCCAAGATCAACTTGTCAAGATACGAAGAACAATGCTTTCCCCCACCCAGCAATAGCACAAGGCTAGGGGGAGTTAAGACAGTGTAGGGATAAGTCCCGCCCCTTAGGGGGCGTGTTCGCCTCGGGCTAATGTCTGCCTATAAATTTGGCTAGCAAGCTCCGAGCACTTGCTTCTGCTTTCCTGGTCTCCACGGGAACGGTGGTTCTGTAAGTCTATTTCTACATTAAAGCTATATATATATTTTTACACTCTGTCTGCATTCATTTACGCCGCATTTTGGCGTCCAACGTCGGGCTATTTTGCCCCCAACTCAAGCGGGTAGCCCGCTAGCTAACACAGCACCCTCCCCGGTGCTGTTTTTCAGTTCGTGACTCCGGCCCCAGTGCCGAGTCCGAGACACACTCGCGACACAGGCCCATTCTGCCTGCCTTGGCTAAGTTTTGCAGCGGAACCCCACTGCCTGAATTAGCAAAAGCTCAAGTACTTGCGGTTTTGCAACAAAAGCTGCCACAGCATCAGATTTGGTCTGTTACAAAGTGACTTGGCCGGTTGTGGTGGCCCACGCAGGTAGGATTTGCTGAAGGAGGCAGAGGCAGGAGGATCACAAGTTTGAGGCCGGCCAGGCAATGGTAGAGCACGCCTTTAATCCCAGCACTTGGGAAGCAGAGGCAGGCAGATCTCTGTGAGTTTGAGGCCTGCCAGGCCTTGGTAGTGCACGCCTTCAATCCCAGCACTTGGGAGGCAGAGACAGGCGGATCTCTGTGAGTTCAAGGCCAGCCTGGTCTACAAGAGCTAGTTCTAGGACAGGCTCCAAAAACACAGAGACCACCACTGGCAGGAACCGATCTTTGCAGGTAAAAAAATTTTCTTTTATAAATAAAATGTCTGAACACATTACTATTCAAGAATTTAATGATTTTTTTAATTGTACCATGTGGGAGATTTTACAAGAGGTGTCTATCACCCCACATATATGGATCCTTCTGGGATTCGTAGTTTTCATTGGCACCAAATGGTTTGATAATAGAAATATGATAAAGTCTTTACGAGACGAATCCAGGATTCTTAAGGTAGAGATTGAACGCTTAAAAACAATTGAGAATGATAACAATCTTCTCAAGAATCAGTTTGAAGTTCTCCAGGCTGATAACAATCTTCTCAAGAATCAGGTTGAAGTTCTCCAGACTGATAACAATCTTTTCGAGAATCGGTTTGAAGTTCTCCAGGCTGATAACAATCTTCTCAAGAATCAGGTTGAAGTTCTTCAGGCTGATGTTAAGGAGAAATTCATTACTATGGAAGAGGGAACAGCTGATCTGGACCATAAGATTCAGTCCCTTTCTGTAGGAAATGAAACATTAACTGAGAGAATCAAAACTGCTGAATGTGACAATCGGATTTTGTCTAAAGCTTATGACAGATTGACGGAAAGATTGTCAATACAAGAAGGCACGGTTTATGCCATAAAAATTATGTCCAAAGATGAGATGTTATCTCTAACGGACAAACTTCATATTTTAGAATCCTCAATGAAGGCTTTGGAACATAATTCTGGACAGGAGATTCAGACATTGCAGAAAGCAATGGTGAATAGGATTGAGGAATTTCTAAATTCTGATGAGGAAGAGCAAAGGGTAGAAAGGAAAATTTTAACTACATCTGTGGGTAAGTCTCTCCGGGACAATTTCCACAAAGCTCTACCTACAGCTCTACCTGCCTTTCCAGTAATAACAACAGAGAAGGTGATTGGTTCCAAAAACCCTAGGGTCATCAAGGAGGATACATGGGAACCTGTGCGTATGAATGATCTCAAGGAAATAAAACAGGCTGTCATGACTTTTGGGATGCAAGCCTCTTTTGTTAAGGAGATGCTAAGATCTTGGGCCACGACAAGCAGAGCAACCCCCTCAGACTGGCTCCAGCTGAGCTCTGCGGTACTGGAGAGTGGACCGCAATTGAAATGGAAATGCTTATTCAGGCAAGAGGCTAGACTCTTAGAACAGCAGGAAAAAGCGAAGGGAATTGACATTTCCCTAGATCAAATTCTAGGTGAAGGGCTCTTTTCTGATCCTCAGGAACAAGCTAATTTGGATGAAAACACACTCTCCATGTGTACTACAGCAGCCTTAAGGGCTTGGGACAGGGTACAAGACCCAGGACAGAGAATGGAATCATTTGTCAGAGTTAAACAGGGTCAGAGAGAACCCTTTAGTGACTTTTTACAAAGATTAACTAAGGCTGTACAAATAGGAATATCTGAACCAGAAGCAAGACGTATAATGATTGAGTCTTTGGCTTATGAAAATGCAAATGTGGAATGCAAAAGGATTTTGGGTCCTTTGAAGCTCAGATCAGCACCGTTGGAAGAATGGGTCTTGCATACACTCAATGTTGATACATTTGATTATGGCACTGAAGCATGGGTAGAAGAAGCAATTTCCAATGGTAAAAGGAGACACCAGAATACCAAATGTTTTAATTGTGGAAAAATGGGTCATATTAAAAGGAATTGTAAACAACGGATTTTCAGAAATAATAATAATAATAATAATGCATCTTTCAGAAATAATAATAATAATGCATCTTCTAGAAATAACAGAAATAGGAGGACTCAGCCTTCAGGTTTATGTAGAAGATGTGGAAAGGGCAGACATTGGACGAATGAATGCAGGTCTACAAGAGATAGACAAGGCAACCTGATACAGCCGGGAAACGTGAGAGGGGGGGCCTCACAGGCCCCCATGGCAAACATGGTTCAGTCATATCCAGTTTCTGCAGAGAACGTGCCTCATCAGGACAATTAGGAAGCCCCATGCCTACTGTTACAAGCAATAATGATCAGAAAGATAAGTTACGTGTGTTTTGGCAAACTTCTATAAATGATCAAAGACCTAAACTGAGAGTGTGTGTAAATGGCATTTTTATTACTGGCCTGCTGGACACAGGTGCTGATGTAAGTATCATTACCCCAGAATCTTGGCATCCGTATTGGCCTCTTCAGAATGTAAATGTTCAGCTCCTGGGAATTGGAACCCTATCTCGAGTAAGGCAGAGCACGAGATGGGTTGAATGTATAGGGCCAGAGGGACAAATAGGAAAATTAAAGCCATATGTAGCCAATATTGCAATGAATTTATGGGGTCGTGACCTATTACAACAATGGAATACTGAAATTAACATTCCTGCTAAATCTAGAGCCTATATTTCTGAGAATAATATTAAAAGATATTACAAACTGAGAAAACCGGCCATTCGGGCTGTAAAAGAACAAGCAATTGATGTCCCGTCAGAGATACCAACAGCCTTGCCTCTAAAATGGTTGACTGAGAAACCAATATGGACAAAGCAATGGCCTTTAGCTGAGGAAAAGTTACAGGCTTTAGAACAGCTGGTACAAGAACAATTAGATGCTGGACATATAGAAGAATCTACCAGCCCTTGGAATTCTCCTGTATTTGTGGTTAAGAAAAAATCAGGTAAATGGAGAATGGTGACAGATCTCAGGGCCATCAACAAGGTTATTCAACCTATGGGCCCTCTGCAATCTGGAATTCCTTTGCCCTCTTTATTACCAAAAGGATGGCCTCTCATAGTTATTGATTTAAAGGATTGTTTTTTCACTATACCTTTGCAAAAAGAAGATAGAGAAAAATTTGCCTTCACAGTGCCTACTTATAACAATTCTCAACCTTCGAGGAGGTACCACTGGACCGTTCTCCCCCAGGGTATGTTAAATAGCCCCTCCCTGTGCCAATATTTTGTGAACCAACCATTACAAATAATACGCAACAAATTTCCCAAATCTATAGTATACCATTACATGGACGACATCTTGTTATCCGATTCAAACATGGATACCTTGAACAGACTGTTTGAAGAAATAAAGATACTTTTACCTAAATGGGGATTGCAATTAGCTCCTGAAAAGATTCAGAAGGGAGATTCTGTTAATTATTTAGGTTATAAAATAGGTTTGCAAAAAATTAAGACACAAAAAGCACAAATTAGGAGAGATCGCCTACGGACTCTTAATGACTTTCAAAGACTGTTAGGAGACATTTCCAGTCTACGACCAGCTATTGGAATAACACCTGATTTAATAATTCATTTGAACAAAACCTTGGATGGTGATAAAGATTTAAACAGTCCCAGAGAATTAACAGCTGAAGCAGAAAAGGAACTGACAATGATTGAGGAAAAATTACAACAGGCACATGTGGACAGGGTGAATCCAGAGCTCGATTGTATTCTCGTCATACTACCATCAAAAATTTCTCCTACAGGAATTTTAATGCAGAGAGATGATATTATTTTGGAATGGATCTTTTTACCACATAAACCAAGTAAGAAACTGAAAACTGATGTGGAAAAAGTCTCTGAGTTAATTATAAAAGGCAAGCTGAGACTTCGTCAACTAGCAGGCATAGACCCAGCAGAAATTATAGTGCCTTTCACTGCTGATGAACTAAAGAAATTATGGGAAGATAATGAACCATGGCAAAGAGCTTGTGCTAATTTCTTGGGAGACATTAATAACAACTATCCAAAAAGCAAGCGGCTTAACTTCATAAAGAGAACTTCTTGGATTCTTCCTCGAATCGTCCGTGATGCTCCAATAACTGGAGCCCGTACATTCTATACTGATGCCAATAAATCAGGGAAGGCAGGTTACAAATCAGAAGACTTGGATAAGGTGGAACAAAGTCCGTATACTTCTGTCCAGAAGGCGGAATTATATGCCATTCTTATGGTGCTAAGGGATTTTAAAGAACCTATTAATATAGTTACAGATTCACAATACGCAGAAAGAGTTATTTTACATATTGAAACTGCTGAATTTATACCTGATGATACTGAACTAACCTCATTGTTCCTCCAGGTTCAAGATTTGATCAGGAACAGGCTTTGCCCTATGTACATAACACACATCCGATCCCATACGGGTCTGCCAGGTCCTCTAGCACAAGGTAATGCAGAAATTGATCAATTATTGATTGGTAGTGTGCTACAAGCCTCTGAATTTCATAAAAAACATCATGTTAATAGCAAAGGTTTGAAGAAAGAGTTTTCAATTACATGGCAACAAGCTAAGGAGATTGTAAAGAAATGCCCTACTTGCTCTTTCTATAACCAAACGCCACTGCCTGCAGGGGCTAATCCAAAGGGCACCCAAAGGAATGAAATCTGGCAGATGGATGTGTTCCACTTTGCAGAATTTGGCAAATTAAAATATGTACACCACACCATAGACACGTATTCAGGTTTTCAATGGGCTACTGCCCTGAGCTCAGAAAAGGCTGATTCAGTAATCACACATTTATTGGAAGTTATGGCCATCATGGGTATACCTGCGCAAATAAAGACAGATAATGGTCCAGCATATGTATCTAAGAAAATGAAACGCTTTTTTGATTATTATAATATAAAACACATTACAGGTATACCAAATAATCCTACAGGTCAGGCAGTTATAGAAAGATCAAATCGTACTATAAAGGATATGCTGAACAAACAGAAAGGGACTGAAAATACCCCCAGAAATAGATTACATAATGCTTTACTAACCTTGAATTTTCTTAACGCTAATGAGAAAGGAACGACAGCAGCAGAAAGACATTGGATAATGGAAAAGTCTGCTGAACTAAATCAACCGATTTATTTCAAAGATGTGCTGACCTCTCAGTGGAAGCCAGGAGATGTGCTACGTTGGGGAAGGGGTTTTGCTCTTGTTTCCACAGGAGAAGAAAAATTGTGGATACCATCAAAATTAATAAAGTTTCGATTTGAAGAGGAGAAACCTCTTGGAAAGGAGAAATGACAACTCATCCACAACGATGATATTCATACAGGTGGTAAGAAAAACATATAGAATGGGGGCAGGGTTCTGTTCTTATCTCCACAGGAAAACACTCATCTTTGAGAAATTCAAGGGACCCTGGATGTTTGGATACTGACAGATGGAAAAATACCTGCCCAATAGGAAATATCAAGACAACTGAATGGGTTGTGTAAGTAATATTAAACCATATTTCTAAATTTATAAAGCTGGTTTTGAAGTTGGACTCTGGCTCAGTCCCTCTCCAATTCCAAGCCTGTTAGTAAGAGAAAAACCCAGAGTTTCTGGAGTTTCTGTCTCATGTCAAGAGCCATGATATGGGACAGAAAGAAATATGAGTTTAGAAAACATCTTTGCTTCTCTTCATATCTATCATACTTTTCATTGAATATATCTATCATGTCTTTCATTGAATATATATATATATGTCTATATGATTAATGTTTAAGTTTTTCATAATGAACAATGAGTTTTTCCTGAAGTGACATTTGAAGTTTCCAGGAAGAAGATGGGGACCCATAACAACAACTCCACCTGGTTGATATGACGTCATGATACTGATAGCGCTACTACAAGACCTGCTTTTGGTACCAGCTGCACAAGACAGTTCCAACTTGGTTAGCTGAAATGGTGCACATCTTATACAACATTTTGGCCAGACCTGCACGAAAATACTCAGAGACTATTTGCAATTTTAAAAGACATTATCTTGAAATTTAACCATCATTTTACTTTCACAGGATCCCCCAGAAAGAACGTCGCCCCTATGACAGCTGGAAGTAATTCTAGAGAATGACGTCCCCTCTCCCAGTAAAGTTTGCCCTTGGGTTTAGGGACATCATTTAGGGGTTGATTATAATTAGTATATGATTGAGGGTTGGGAGAGGAATTTTATAAGCTCAAGGATCATTTTGAAAAAAAAAAGAAGGAATGATGGGATAATAGATTTATAATTGTGAGTTACTGCTTTTAGACAAATATATTGGTATCAATTCTTGTATAATGAAACAAAGTTAAATTATATGGACTATTGTACGCATGCATGTTTCTACCTCTGTTTAAAACATTTTTATGTATTGACATATATTGTATTGATATATATATTGTATATATTTACCATATTGCAGTGTACATTTCTACCTCTGATTAAGATACTTATATAATATTTGTGTATTGATATATATTTACCTACTGCAATGTATATTTGTACATTGTTTATATTTGGAGGTCATTGTCCTCATTTGTTTCACAGTCGTTTATTGTCTTAGTCTTTAAGTTAGATAGATATTGAGAATTATATAAACTAATTGTCATCTAAGTTTGTCATTTATAATTAGACTAATCAGGTTCTTTAGATATATAGAGATTATACTCAGTATAGATAGATAATCTTCAACCTCTTCAAAGAGCTGTAGAATATGGCCTTTAATCTAACTCAGAGTTTCGTGATAGTGAGACACAATTGCTCCTGGCAACACCGCTCTATTCCCGAGAGAATGTTGAGCACCAAAAACACTCCACCTGGAGCCTTTCTATTTTGGCAGAACTGGCCTTTGGGCAAAGAAATGCCCATACCTCAACCACTGACACAGATACAGAGCATGCATCAATGGATAAAACAGGACTGTCATATCCTGCCAAGACAGGGTAAGATAGTTTTGAAAAGTTCCTTGCCTTTAATAATGGTATGTCAGTTATGTTAGGCCTTAGCCAAAATTGGTTGACTCAACGTTGCAAACGAGACTTTGGGTGATTGCCCAGGTAGTCAGTTGTCTCTGTCAATTGTTGCACATTTTGGATATATCTCGTTTGTTGAGTAGTGTTTATTCCCTTCTCAGATCTTTGACTGAGTTGAAGATTATATAATTGTAGTTACTCTTTACATTATTTGGACTCCTTGAGATAGAATGTTTAGCAAAGCTTTTGTTCTCAATATTGTTTGTTATATTTATTATTTGTTGTTATTGTATGTAGTTGTATTTGGTTTAGTTCTGTCTTATTTAGACAAAAAGGGGAGATGTAGGGATAAGTCCCGCCCCTTAGGGGGCGTGTTCGCCTCGGGCTAATGTCTGCCTATAAATTTGGCGAGCAAGCTCCGAGCGCTTGCTTCTGCTTTCCTGGTCTCCGCGGGAACGGTGGTTCTGTAAGTCTATTTCTACATTGAAGCTATATATATATATATTTTTACACTCTGTCTGCATTCATTTATGCCGTTACAAGACAGGATCAATTCTTGGAGCCTAACTGTGAGGGGGGCAAGGGGCAGCGTGGGTGGTAAGCACACTAACCACAGGTGTCCTGAAAATAACCATTGAGTTCGTTTCCAAGGTGTTTTCTTAACTGTTGTTTGATCTGAAGCTCACAATAAGATAGTAAGATACCAAGACATGACAGTGATTTTCTGACTTATTTTTTTCCAGAAAAAAAGAAATTGAGGCTCAGAAGGGTTAAGCTACTTGCTCAAGTCTGCACAGCTTACATAAGTAGCATTACCAAAGCTGACTCTTTTTCTCTGCCCCCCCCCCCACCCCGTCTTGGGTCTCTGTCTCTGTGCCCCCACCCGCAATTCTCTTTCAGTTGAGTTTGCTTTGTTTGATTTCTTTGAGGTAAGCTCTTGTTAATGCAGGTCAGCATAGCCCCCAAACTCTGACTCTCCTTCCTCTACCTTCCTTGCTCTAGGATTATAGGTGTGCTCAACCACCCCATCTTTGGTTTAGTTTTTAACTGACATCCTAATTGTACATATTTATGGCATATAATGTGATTTTTCTCATGTTCATATGGTTTAACAATTAAATCAGACTGTTAAACACAGGCATCACGTCATGTACCTACTATTTATTGGGGTAAGCACATTAAAACATCTAGAAATTTTGAAATACATGAAGCATTACTGTTACTATAGATACTTTGTTGTACAATATAACACCCAAGTCAGTTACTGTCTCAATGTAATTTGTAGGTGATAAACAATGTCTCCCTACATTGCAAATAACATAACCAAAACTGCTTTTTCCACCAGCAAATGACTGGCAAACAAGTACATGCTTGGAAGCCCTGTGGTGGTGGAGGCACACACCTTAATCCTTGCACTAGGGAGGGAGTGACAAGCACATCACTGAGTTTGAGGATATCCTGGTCTACAGAGTGAGTTCCAGGACCCCCAAGGCTACACAAAGAAATCCTGTCTTGAAAAACGAATAAAGAAGAAGAGGAAGAAGAGGAAGAGGAAGGGGAAGGAGGAGAAGGGAAGGAGGAAGAGGAGGAGGAAGAGGAGGAGGAGGAGAGGAAGAGGAGGAGGAGGAGGAGAAAGAAGAAGAAGAAGAAGAAGAAGAAGAAGAAGAAGAAGAAGAAGAAGAGGAGGAGGAGTGGAATGGCTAAACACGACTGGCCAGCTAGACAAGAAGGGTGGTTAAAGTTAGGAAAAACAAGCCTTTCAGAGAAAATGAATGAAAAAGACTTTTACATTGAAACAGTTCTGAATCCAAAGTTTATGTTTCAAGGATACAGGAACTGGAGATTTGCAAAAATGCTGAAGACAACCAGGGAAAACTGCAAAGATGGAGTCAGGACAGCTTGAGTTATCTCAGGCAGAGAGCAGCCTAGAGGAATTGTTTTTCAAACTCTTGCTGAGAGTCCTTGCCTCAGATCTGATTTAAATGCAAAATAGTGTTATAAATTACTCAGTTACAACAAAACAAAACAAAAATTGTGCTATGAAACACAATTTCTATACCCTCCCCCCAGACCTTTACCTACTATTTAGTATATGCTACCTCTAACACGTTCCAGGGAGAGCAGACACAGCAGCTAAGCACGCATTGTCAGCACCTGGGGGGGAGAACCTGCAGTTGAGCTGGCTATACAAAAAAGAAAAAGAAAAAAAAAGATTGTCCCAAAGCAATGTGATAAGTAATCTGATAGAGATAGGAAGTTAAATGACAATGGAAAAAGGAAGCAATATAGGATCCTGCTGCTAACCCAGCTTTAGCTCCAGACACCTCCATCTTAAGCCTGCACAGCCCCTATAGGAGGAAAGAAGTGATCGTTGAAATGCTGGAAACACGATATTGCAGGAAACATGACACTTGGTGAAATTAAACACATAACATGTGAAACATAAGTTGTGGTTCTATTGTTCTGTAGGGAGGTAAAAATTGCCATTTTAAACAATCAAACTAGAAATAATGAACCATAAGGAATTAGGAACTACATACATCCTTCCCTCCCAACCTGGCCCACTCTTCTGGAAAAGAGACTATCGCGAAGAGGGTTGGACCTGGTGAGATGGCAGATCCGGTAAAGCTTCTTGCAACAGAAACCTAGCAACCTAATATCATATAAAGGTGGAAGGAGGAAACCCACCCCATCGTGTTGTCCTCTGGCGTCCACAAATGGCAAATCATACAACATATAAGCACAGATTAAAAATAATACATACATTTTTTTTTTTAAAAAAAACCTGGGGGATGGGACATGATTCTTGTGAGAATGTTTGGTGGGTTACTACCACCTGGCTAACAAGGTGGCAGCAGTAGCTCTTCGGAATGTCAAGAGTCCACACTCATGCTCTCTGACCCCAGAAACAATGTGAGGAAAGTTCATCCACGCAGAGGTGAAACCTTTTGCTCAGGATCACCCTGGACTAATTTTTATCAGGCAAGCAGTTGCTAAGGAGGAAACCACAGTAGGAACAAACAAATATACAGACAGTCAAGATGGAATGGAATATATTATAAGCATCTCAAGGATGTTTTTTTATCCATTTACTGTCCACTGTACAGAAATTACCTGGATTTGCTTGAGTTTTAACCAAGTAATTTTAACTCTATCAAAATATAATAGTACTGGGGCTAGAGAGATGGCTTAGTGGTTAAGAACACTGGCTGCGTCCCTAGAGGAACTGGGTTCAACTCCCAGCACTCACATGGCTCACAACTGTCTGTAACTTGAGCTCTAAGGAATCAATACCATTTCCTGGCCTACATGCATACCAGGCATGCATGTGTGCAGACTTTTATCCAAATAAAATAAATGAGTAAAATTAGATGTACATAAACACTAATAATGCTATTGCTAATATAGCTGTTCTACTATGAACAGCTACGTTAGAGAAAGTCATGAATATTTACTTACAAGCCCTCAAATACCTTCCTCCCATTCCAACATCCCTTCAAGATGCAAGCTCCATAAGGACAGGGATTTTGTTGTTGTGTCCACCAACCATCTCAAATGCTCACACCCATGTCCAGTGCCCAGTGGATGATCATAAACATCTGTTCACCCTGTAAGCAAGCAAACTGACACTTGAAAGCTTGCATTGATCTGTCAAATTTCCCACAGCCAGCTGGATATGTACATGTTAAGTCTAGTTTTAATGATCAAAAATCTCTTTGCTTCTTTCATTTCATGAAGTTGTCCTTTGTACCATGTATCCACAGTTTATTCCCAACAAGAGTGTCTTAATAGGCCGGACAAACTCGTTACTCCCAGGGCTCCATCTTTGCACTCAGGTCGTCGCCACACACTGGGAAGTTTGTAGAAAGGAGGCCCAACACCTGGAAATGAAATTTGTGCAGGTGTGCCAGCATCACCTTAACTTTTAGTCAAATTGGGAATCTAGTAACTTAACTTAGAGGTGGCATCTGCTTAAGAATTTTCAACATGGTGAGTAAAACCATCCCCTGCTTTAGATTTCAAACTACTCAGTAGAGACAGTAAACGCTTAGACAGGCTCAGTGACTCATACCTTCCCTCACAGCACTCAGAGGAGCAACGTGAGTTTGAAGCCACCATGGCCTCCATAAGCTATTCCAGACTAACTTCCAGTACACAGCCACAACCTGTCTCACGAAGAGAAAGAGAGAGAAAAGAGACAAAGTAGGTGATATAGATATGCACACATACATACAGCCCAGGCACTCTGGATAGCTTGCCATTCACATTACTACAAAGAGCAGTATGGACTAATATTCGCCTATGTATGTCAATTTATCCTTGCCACCATCCTCTCAAGTAAGTACTGGCTTTCATATTTCATTGTATTTGGTTTTGTTTTGTTTGTCTGAGACAAGTTCTGACTACATAGTCTTTGGTGGCTTAGAATTCTGTTTTTAGACCATGTTGGTCTTAAACTCATACTGATCCACTATCCTCTGCTTCCTGAATTCTGGGATAAAAGGTGGGTGGCATCACACCTAGCTCATTTTACTTTATTTTTATAAAGTGTGTGTGTGTGTGTGTGTGTGTGTGTGTGTGTGTGTGTTATGTGTGAGAGAGCTGAATGTATTTTCTTTCATCTCACTATAAAAGGGCTGGGATTACAGATGCATTCAACATATCTAGGTTTTTATGTGTTCCAGGAAAGGAGACCAAACACAGGTGCCAACATTTTCTCAGCAAGTGTTCTAACGACGGGAGTCATCTCCCCAACCTGGTACCCATATTTCGAGATTGAAGAAACGAGGACCGAGAGCTTTCCCAAAGTCACATACACAGTGAAGAGCATAACAAAGACGGAGGAAATGACATCTTTGAGATTTTGAAGCAGCCAGTGACTCCACTGATCAGGGCTACAAGAGAAGAGTGGATGAGGCGAGCCTTGTAGTTAGGAGTTTTTATTCGCTGGACACTCCCCAACAAATCCATGATGCTGCCTGCTGGAATGCCTATAGCAAATGAATGTAGGAGAGTTAGGTGACCGTTGCTATGCCAGGCTTCATGACAGGATCTCATTTTATTTAGTCCTCACAACAACTCCTTATGGCAGAGAATTTGCCTTGATTTTATAGGGAAGGAAGTTGAAGTCCATGATGATTAAGTAATTTACCTCCTCATTAAACTGTGGCTCTGTGTTGGAATCCAGGTTTGGGTGACTAGAGAAAGTCTCTCTGCCCTTTCCACCAGACCTCACAATTATGGCTTACTATTTAACCCTTCCTAGGTTAGGTATTTACATTTTAAACAATGGGCTTCCTGTGTGAATTTCACAGGACAGTGGTAGACCTGAAAAGAAGGCTGATTGGAGCCTGCAAGGTGGACCTGTCTTAAATCACAGTGGAGTGGCACTGACCTGCCTTTCCTAGAGTTTCAAAAGTAAAGCAGCAAGCCAGGGAAGATAAATCTCTCCTCCAGCCATCTCCTTCTTCCCCTCCAACTGGGATAACAAGTCTCACACACTCTGCTAACTACAAAAACAGAATGCAGAATCAATCAAGAGTTTATTTGCAAAGGGTAATGTCATAGGGTGAACTTCCTGCTAACTCGGTACATTTAACATGCTTACTGGCTCAGCTGTTTGACTTCCTTCTGACTGGCTCTCAGAGATTTTTTTTTAATCACTAACTCCAATAATACGCCCTCCCCACTCCCCCCAGTGCAGTCTACCACCTTTTACAGTACAGGTTTTAATGTGTGTTCTTCATACTCCATATATCCCTCTTGGTCCACATAACCTAGGAATTTACAAACAAACCCTACTTAGAGGTATCGTCTGCCTAGACTTTTGCAGAAATTAAAACTGCTGAGGGAGATATGGTATTTAGTTAAAATGAAGTGAAGCCCTGCATAAATCATAAAGAGGTGAACCCAGGTTAGTCAAACAGGACCCGAGGAGGTATTTGGGGAATAGACTTGCAGGCAGTTTTATTTCCCTACATTTGATTTAATTCCAAAATCCTGAGGCTCACAAGTACCCCAGGAGTAACTTGGCTCTCCAGTGCCGAGCAAGTCTTGGCCCTGGAGCAGAGTTCTGGTGTTGTTTCCTGAATTCCCACATTGCTGTTTTCCACACATGGATCAGGCTTCAAACTTCCTGTGTCTGGATTAGTGTGTGTGTGTGTTTGTGTGCGTGCGCGCACGCACATGTGCCCTTTGGTTCCTGTCCTGTTCAGACAAGGCTTCTCTCTTCTGGCCAGCTGGCATCTTCGTGTTCAGGGTTTGGGTGTTCAGAAATCAAGTGGTGCCTAAGCTTTCCGGGGCTGCCCTAGAAAAGGCAGATTTTCAGCAAGTTTCTAATTTGTCTAAGGCTGTTTTCCGGAGGTTGAGGGGGGAAAGGGGGCAGAACTGTAGGTAACGACATAAATGTGTAGGATTTATTTGTCGTAGAGTATGTGTTGCTCCTGCTTGTGTTCCTAAACACATTTCAATGATTTAGTTGTTCACAAGGCAATTAGAGGAAGATGTGCTCATTTCCCACTCCCAGCTACTCCGTGGGTGGAGAAGTCATTCAGTGCAAAAGACTGTGTGGTTTTTATGGTCTTTCAAGAATATGGCAGGCATCGAAGAATGCACCTCCCTCTACTTTCTGCTTGTCCTGTAGGTAAGACAAAATTTTAGATATGAAAGACAGACTTTTTATTAAGACGTTCATTAGTTGACAAAACTTTAAAAACAAAATATTTTATGAGGTACATATGAGTTCAATGTCTCTTGAAGAGATAGAAGTCCTGGTAAGATGGGCCTTGGTGGCCTATGGTAGGGCTCCAGCTGCCCTCTTTACATGAAAAATCTAGTTTCGTACTGTACATCATTGCATTGATTTTAAGGATGTGTAAAATTAAAACACTGTGTAAGCATCACCACTGTCTATTTCCAAACTTTCCCATGCTTCGGAATGGAAACCCTTCCTATGAAGAACGCTTTTCTCAGGCACACGTTTACTTCTCCTCCATTTGTTTTCCCTAAGAATCTGCATCTTGGGGCTCCCTCATACAAGCAGAAGCACAATCAGCCCTTGCTGTGGCTGCTTACCTTTATTCCTCACAGGATCTCCAAGGGTGATATTTATTTTTGACGGACAATTTTTTTTTTCAGCACAGACTTTCTACACTAAAAGAGAAATTTCATACTATGAAAAGGGTCAAACAGGGTACATAGCACGGAATGAAGAATCTTTAGTTCGCAGATGAAAACGTCCTTGTTTTTCCCCCCATATAGTAAATTGCTTCTTAATGTGTAGTACTGCAGTTACCCAGTGTCTTTACACAGGTGTTTGATGGCTAGTGGCTAATTCTCCTGGTATCCCCCAGAGGGCTTTCCATGTTTTATAGGCAAGTCTCGAAGACATGGGGATGCTGTAGGGATTAGTTAAATGTGTGTGGCATAGTCTGCTGTGTAAACTCACTCTCTGAAATGTAGTTCTCACTCCCAGCTCTTAACGTCTACAGCTTTTATCATCAATACCGCTCATGTAGCACTTAGCAGACACTTGCTAGTTGTCTTCTCATGTGTATGTGCCGGAAGGCAGGAGCCAAGTCTCATACCTTTTTGTTTTTTTAGTCCCGTCCATAACAGCACTTCAGTCTATGTTTGTTGATGTTGCCCTCTCCTTCCTTTTTAAGTAGAGCAGGCAAGGCAGAGCTTTATAAATTCAAACTCACTTTAAACAAACTGAAAGGTTTTCAGCGTAAAAATACAGAGGAAGTCTTACGTGGCGGGAGAGGAGGAACCACCTAAGACCTTAAGACACTTGGAAGACCCCAGGGAAAAACAGAGTTTACCTAAAAACCTGCTGTTTTTGCCCCCGGCTAAGTCACAAATGACTCACATGTCGCCTGCTTCACCATTAAAATTTCAAATTGTTGGCGAGTCATATCCAAGGTTTACACTTCTAGGCTCCGAAAACAGTGAGAAAGACATTTTGGAAGTGTTTTAGACGGCAATGTCAGTAGTATCAATAGCGGGAGCAAGCATATCACACTGAGTCCCCAGGCTTTTGCTACTGCAATTTAGATTGGAAAGTGGCCCCTTGGGAAGAAAGTGAGTGAGAGGGTTTTTGCTCAGTTAAGAACAAAGTAGAGGGTAAGGTAGTTGTCCTGATATGAAAGGAAGGACATTTAAGATATGTCATTGAATCAACAAACCCAAGGTTGGTGTGAGTTACTACCTATAAGAAAGAAATAAAAAAAAGAGCCAAGATGTGTTAAATCAGGACATTTCTGAGATTATGAGAAAATATGTATTTTAAATTTACTGATGTGTACACTCAGACATTAATAGATGATGTTTTGTAATCAAATTATCTACTTTTTCTGCATATCTTTTCATTTGTCAGATGCCAATTCATGATTTATTCTTAATACACTTTTTAAAACCAAAAAGAAAAAGAAAAAAAAATCATCACTTGGACACGTTCCTTCTTGCCTTACTTTCATCTTCCCATGTGCATATTTTACTTTTTTCCATTTTAGCAGGATCGTTGAGCTACCAAGCTTCCTTTTGTGGTTACGATCAGCCGCAATCCCTCAGGATGGCCACATCACTTTTAGTTCCGGGTCCGTGTTTCTAAATACAGAACAACTCTGCCTCATAAACTAGATGCTTCTGCACTTTAAACACTCAAAAAAAGTAACTTTCTCCAAAGGAAAAAAAATCACCCAAGTAACCTCTTTTCACACCTAGAGTGAATCCTACTCAGAGTCCATTTTGCCCGGCGCCAGCCTCCGAATCAGCAGCTACTAGGAGAACCTGATGTACGCTCTGTAGTCTCTGCAGCAGCCTCTCACCTGCTATCCCCACTGTTTGGAGACCCTAGTAATCATGAAACAGTGTTTTGTTTTGTGCATACTTTTTTTAGGTTGCCTTGATGCATGGCACCACCCAAGGCTCCCGTTGGGTAGGCTGGAATTAGATGGCCCACTTTCATGGCATGGCTTCGTTCTAACAGCTCTGAATGGATGGGAGCCTTTATACTTTTACTTGTTTCCAACTCAAAGGTTTTCTAAGAAGTAGAGATCTACAGAGAATGGTGGTTTCCACGGAAAATCTTTGCTCATATCTGTTTGTTCAAGTTCACTTTGGTGATCCACAGCATGATTTCCTCTTTCAGCATCAGCACCGCAACAGCTTTAGGTCGTGGCGAAACTGCAAAACTGTTTGCAAAAGCAATCTCACCCACTCTGGTTAGAAGAGGGGTAAATTATTATTCTAACTGCAGGGAGCCAACTTCATATCCACCCTCAAAATTATAGGAAAAGAGGAGGCTTTTCAAAATAAAACCACAGAACTTACACAAGCCTGGATATAAATGCTTAAAACAGATGAGCCAGAGTCCCCACCATGTGTATCGTATAAGTGTGGACTGATTTATAGAGTTTTTTAAGATACATTTCATTTTATTTTCGCATCTGTAGCACTACAAGCCCAGTTCATGCCTTACAGCATTTTCATACAGATGAGGACGTTTAAGTCCTCTAAAAGTCCCGCAGCTTGGTAATATGGGCGAGAGCCCAGAAGGAATTCTTTCTTTGGTTCGACTTCCTTGTTGTTTTGCTATCCCTTTACTGCTTCTTTGTGTTTTCTTTTCTTTTCTTTTTTACTCCGCTGTCACATTGTAGATTTCAACCCCTCATCCCGTGCCTCGCGATGCTGCTGTACTCAACTCTCTGTGTACTTGAGCAGTATGAATTTTTCGCAGCCAAAGAATGTGAGCACCACATTGACACTTCATGTCCTTTCCCTTTTCAAGTTTAATGGATTAAGAGGAAACAATTACCTATTCGCGGAGAGTCAGACAGTGCTTTAAATATAACGTTATATCCCAGTTGGCAAACACACTGTCGCAGGAGACTAAGAAGTCAACCGTCTCGTCTACCTATTCTCAGCAGAGGCTTGGGGAGCACAGAGAGCTAGACAATAGTCACTTGTTTAGTTTTATTAATTTTGAGGGCGGGTGGGATCAAAGTATGTGATTGGCGACTGCAAGAACCAATCATGGCTCAACAGCAGGCGTGACTGGCCAATGAATAGATGCAAAAGAATGGTGGGTGGAACCTACTCAGGGCCCGCTCTGCCAAGCAAGCACTCCCAAGAGGTGGAGCTTCCTCTCAGCCCTGCCCATTTCCTTGTGCCCTAGTGGCCAGACTCTAGGAGTGGGCAAGGACCCGGGTCGAGGTTTGGGGCAGGAGGCAGGGAAGGTGTAGGAAGGTTGAAGCTGGGGGTGGGGTAATGGAAAAAAAGAGGGGGATCTTGCGGACTTTGCCTTGAGTGGGTTGCCAGTTGGTCAAAGGAAACCAGAGAGTGGCTGGGCGGGCGCCCGGGGGAGGAGGGGTGACGAAGGAGAGCTGCTCCTTCCTGGATTTGTGAAGCTGGCTTTGCCTCCGTGCAGCTTTTTCTGTGTTTCTACGATTTTTCTTCTGCCCGCGAGGGGGCAGGGAGCTGCGCTGACTCTCCCACGCTACTTTGCTGCACTGTCGCCGTGGATTATTAAAGTCTTTGGAAAAACAACACAACAAAACAAACCCCGTTCCTTTCTTTCTCCCGCCTTAATTCCTGCAAACACTGTCCGCACTACCGCCACCAAGTCTAGTCAAGCACGTGAGAGGAAGAGAGCCAGCGAGTTATCTCAGCTCTCTCCTAGACTCCTGAACGCAGCGGATCAATTGTTTAAAAGTTCCCCGCCCAAAGGCCGCCTCTCCTCCTGGGGCGCTGCCTCCTCCCCTTTGCCCGCCAGTGTCCTGCGGGCTTCCCTCCCGCCTCTCGCCCTGCTGGCCCCGCCCTCGGCCCTGCCCATTTCATCTTCCACCCCCCTCCTTTTGGGCGGTCCTAGCCGCTCACCGCCAGAAGAAAAGCCACCCGTTCCTCCCCCTCTTCTACCTCCCATCCTTTGCTCGGGAGCTGCCTTCATCGCAGTCACGCCCCTTCCTTCCAGGAGCTTTCTGGCTGCGTTAGCTGGTAGACCCCTGAATTACTCCTCCATCTCCGTTCTCTTTCGTCTCTTTCCTAGTTCCCATCTCCTTCCCCCACCACCTCCAGCCTATCTCGCCTCCCACTATCCGCTGCTCCACCCTCCGGCCCGGTATCCTGCCTGCCTGTCCACTGCCACCAAGGAGAGACCCGAGGGAGCAGCGAGTAGCCGGGACCTGGGGCTTCCTCCCTACCCATCCCTGGCCTCTGGCCCGGGACCGAAGCCACTTGAGCCAGCGGAGAAAATCGTCACCTTGTCTTCATTGCCTTTAGGGGTAGGAGAAGCGTCGTTACTTTTTGTGGGGAACTGGGGCAGTAGTCTGTGGTCTTGTGAACTTAATCATGCCCTTATTTGTGAGTAGGTTGTTATACGTGCCTGTGGGGATCGCCTGTATGTTACACTTTCTTGGCTGTTGCCCTTGAGTTTTCCGAGGTGTGCATGAAGTTTAAAACAATTTAAAAGTATGGACTCCTCTGGTACTTGAAGGAGGAGATGCTAGAAGGTACTACTCCGGGTGCTCCTTATTGCGTCCCTGGTTTCTTGTAGGTCCCTACTGAATTGATCACTTAAGGAACTAAAGACCTTAACTAAGTTAGAGATTCGGAGGTCTACCTTTAGTCCTGCTTGAAGGTTTGTCCTTATCTCAGATAGCTAGATAAATTTCCTCTAAGTGCTTTGGCTTGGGGTGGGAGCTCACCCTCCCTGACCCCCGGGCCATGAATTCTTCAAGTTTTCAAACGTGGAAGTAAGGAGCCACACTACTACCCGCTTTTGCACGCACGCGTGTTGTGGTGGTGGTGGTGGTGGTGAGATTTGGGAGGTGGAGACTGCCGTTATTTGCTTCATAAAATCAGAATATTTTGATAAATAGTTTTGCAAACAGAGGTGTTTGTTTTAAGGTCCGAGCCTTGGCCATGGTACTTCAGTTCACCAATAGCAGGACTATCTTCATAGATAGGTAAAAATGAACATAAGGTAAAGGAGGAGGGAAATGACAGACTTTATAGACTGCTAGCAGTCCCTGATAATTGCCACTGGTAAATAATAATATGCTAGTAATTTGATGCAAGGGACTGACTACAAATTAATGAAAAGTGACCGGAAAATATTCGAGAAAGCCTTCTGTTACTATCCCCTTCCTCCATGAAGAGTAGATGTCAGGCGACAGTTTAAAACTGATATGAATATAACCTTTTCCTCCCATAATTCATTACCATAATCTTTAGTGACGAAGGGATAATGATACGTAAGTTTTCTTGGGTTTGGCCATGTGAACTGTTCTTTCTCAGGCCAGCATTTGTGAAGCCTCCTCAGACCTTTCAGTCCCCTCATTCAGTAGCTAAGAATAGTCAGAAATGCCATTTTGGACATGGGGTAAATTGTCACCTATCTCCTACCTCTCTTAAGTTGGGCAAGTGCCACAAGCCCTGGTTGTGTTGAAAGACTTGTTACTGAGATGTCCCCAATCTATTGCTTATTCTGTAGGGAACAAACCATTTACGTCCATTTTAAACTAATTTTCTTAGGTTGAATTTAACTGGGGGAGGGGGAGGAGCGAGACCTTAGGAAGGTAGAGAAGGGATGTGACCATGTTACATGGTGACAATTTTAAAGGCTATCGTGTTTCAGATCAGCTGGGAGGGAAAGGCTGGCCTGACCAAACAAAATTTTAAAACTGGCCTGGGACATTTTACTAGCCAGGTGGTTGTAGAGGAGTCGCATCTATTTACGGATGCTAACTCAGGTCCCAACTATTCTGTACGGGTTTGCCTGGTGTCATTTACAGGCACTTTCTGGCGCTACATCATACTTCATTTTAAGTTACTTCTTTCTTTGGGAAGGTTTGTGTCTCTGTAAAATTGAAAGTTTTTTTCTTCTTTCTAATTCACAGCCTAGGTACAAAGTAAACCTGTAACTCCACATGTATGTACAGTAAGTTTTACATGGACATCGTAAATCCCTTTACTGGATGAAAAATAGTTTAGAAAGAGATTTTAGCAATTCGTAGTTGACACTGAGATATGAACCTTAAAGTATAATTTTTCATTTATGAAGTAAGGCTTGTTAGACTAATGCATGACTAAGGCCTTTTCTGAGGTTGATTTTCTCCATTCTATATTTGTATAGAATGAAGCAGACTCCGGAATGCTAATAGGAAGAGGGGATAGATACTTTGAGGTCCCATTGAGTGCCAGCATTCTAAGTGGGTACATCTGCTTCTGGGCCTCTCCTAAGAGCTCTCTCCCAGGGCCTGGTCCTTTTTTAAAAGGGTGTCTTTGTAATTAAGCAACCCCCCCAACTCCCTTCTTCTTTTGATCCAGTTTTTTTAGGCTTATTTTCCATTTGGAGAAAAGAGGAGTTTCTCACACCCTCCTGCTCCGCTCTTAACATTTCCTTTCTTTTATCCCAGAAAATCACACCCCACCACCAAGTTCTCTGGATGGTTTGCAGTTTTGTTTTGCTTGGGACAGAGGGAGTGTTACCAGTGAGGAGGAGTAGAGGATATATTCCCTATTGGGAAATACTTGTGGCCAGGTAGCCTCCTCCATGGAGACTGAGCATTTGAAATGCATGAGAACAGTCTATTCTTCAGGACTGTCTGGTAGAAATTGTCCTTTGCACTCATTGAGCCCAGCTTAAACCCACTGAAAGGGGTGGAGAGAGGTGTGTGTGGTCGGGTCTATCCTTTTAGGATGGGAAATGTTTCCAAATCGCCTATTACATCACCTCTTTCTCCCATGGATTCAGTAGGTTTAGAGATGTGTGTGATAAGTTAATTTGCTGGGGACTGAACCAATTTGTTTAGAATTGTGAGCTATTGATTTCCTGTCCCCAGGAATTTTTGTTGGCGTTTTACTATGTATGATGTGTTGTCTTTAGCATTACTTTTCATTCCTTGTTGCCTTTTGTGGACTTTGGTCCAAAATCTAGGTTCCCACCCCCAAGTCAAAGGTTAGAATTTAGTTGCAGGAACTAAGGGGGCATTAATCAGGCTGGGACATTGCGTTTCTCTCCTCCATGGTGGGCTTCTGACCTTTTCGAAGGAAGTTTCCCTCTCCACATACAACACACACAATCTGAACAAAAATGAAAGAGAAAGAAAGAAGGAAAGAAAGAAACAAAGAAGGAAGGAAGGAAGGAAGGAAAGAAAGAAAGAAAGACAGATAGAAAAAATGAAAGGAAGTAGAAGGTCATTTGCTTTCTAAAAGTATCTACACAGACTTCCTTGAACAGAACTTTCCTATTAAGTGTCTTTAAACTATGACTTGATAGGTTAAAATAATAATAATAATAAACCACCTCAGTATAACTGGGCTTTCTCAGGACCATATTTATTGTATAAAGGACTACATTAGCATTTGCTGTTTTGATTATTGCCTGAACTAAATGAGGCTATTATTGGGCTTTTGAAGCCTTTTGTTATATGGGATGGAGTTAATTGTCTATATCATTCTGGCTTGTAATAATGCTCCCCACATTAGACTCAGCCCACACATGCTTGTAGGAAGAAGTTAGCATTACTTTCTGGAACAAATATAGCTTTGCAGATTTTTAACATCCAAGGATGAGACTCTCCACCTCACTTAAGGTAAAATCTTTTCTTTCCAGTTATTATATTTGACTAGTCCAAGGACCTAGAAAGTTGTTTGTTATAGGTTTTTTTTTGCAAGTAATGACCACTGGTATCATTTTAAATATAAGACTCTATGATAGCCTTTCCAGGTGAGCCCTTTGAGGAGAGGAGCCAGGCTTTAGCAGGGTTTCCTTCACTGTAAATTGTGGGGACTGGACAGGGGGATATTGACAATCAGTTCTCGAAAGTTCAAGCTTGTCTTTTGAGGCTTCACTAATTTGCTGTACCTACCAGAATGAGGTGCAACAGTCATTATAACTTATACAATCCTGTACTCATCCTGCATGTGGGGTGGGGGTGGGGTGGGGGTGGGGTGGGGTGGGGATGAGTCTGTCTGTAATAATGTATCTATAGAAACTGGCTTTATAGTTTAGTGGTATCAAATAATAAAGCCAAGACTCTATACAAAACTTCAAGAATCCCATTAATTTTTTTTCCTGGCTCCTCTACTAATGTGAAATTTCCATAGTTTGGGTCATAGGGGTGTGTAATGTTGCCCTTAAGTAAGAACTTGTCACAGACAAAGCTTTGTAAACTGCTATGGAGTAATGGAGTAAGAACCAAAGTGAGTGCATGGGAAGAATCTCACATTTTGTTCCCAGAATTCCGGGAGGGAACAAATAGGTTTAAGTGAACTCTAAACACTTAGAAAGTGGCTCGTTTGTGTATGCAGCAAACCCATTAATGTTATTCTTCTGACCTGCACTTACGCTCTGCCACTTAAAAAAAAAACTAAACTAGAACCCGATGTCTACTTGTCTAAATCATTGGACATTATTTTTAAATTGCTTCATTATGATATCTCAATGTAGTATAAATTTAGGTGGACTCTGAAGGATCCCGAATGTGAAAAGGGGAGCAGGAAGGCCCAGATATGCTTGTCTGAAAGCTTCACAAATAATGTTTGTCAGACTGGAGGGAAAAAAAAGCAAGAAAACTAAAGTTTGCAGACAATAAAGAACACAGCATATAGCTACAGTAAAGTGGTGCACACACAGAGGTTGCTTTGATTTGAGACCTTTAGTATATAGTGAAAACTTAAGGTTCATGGACCTTTAGTTATTCCTTAATAAAAATATAGTTTTCATGTGATATCTAATTTTTGATAGACTCATTCCTGGTAAACTAATAGCTCTTCACAATTGAATGAAATTTCTTCGGCCGAAATATAAATACTGGAATCAAAGTCTGTATCATGTACAAATTTCCAAGTGAAGTACAGGCTTGTGTTTCATCCTTTGTGCTCCTGGGGAAAGAAATGCAGGTGGGTTTGGCTTATTTGGTAATAGTTCCTAATGCAAATCAATCACCTCTCTCTCTCTCTCTCTCTCTCTCTCTCTCTTGATTTGCTTGACATTTGTGAAGTCACTTTCACTCTTTCTCTGGCTGCCTGAAATGGCATTCATTAGTCTGTGTGAGTTGAAGCCAGGATTTGGGATTCTCTGCCCAGCCCCTCTCTGACTTGCCATGTGACCAAGGGGAGCTGAATTAGCTGCTCTAAGCTTCAGTTACCCTTCTGTGAAGGGAGGATATTAATACTTCACAGAGGTGTTTAGGCATGCTTCATATTGGGCATATGCTTTGAGGTCATTGGATGAAAGGTGTTTGCATGATGGCAGAGCAGGCTTATTATAGGGTCCTGAGCAGGTGTTCATGTCTAATGAGCTTTTGCTCGCTTATAACATACAGTGCCCTTTGGTGCCCTATTGCCTTTCTGAGCATAATTAAGATTGACCCTACATTTGTGCTATTGACCCTCTCAACCTTTTAAAAACATTCAACATTTTTTCCTATTCTCTCATAGTTTGCGGCAAAGTCAAAGGACAGTAGTGACTGTCGGGATGGGGAGAATTGTTTGAGAAGCAGACAGTTGGAATGCACCCTAGTGGCCAGCGAATCCTTCAGAGCACCTTCAAGCTTGTTAAAGTAAAGCAGAGTTTAATGCTTCTGTGTTTTAAGGGAGAAAGTTTTGAGTAACATTTGCCTGTGACAAATACTGGTGATAGCCAGTAACTGAAACCCAGCTGTTGTAGTGTTTTGGGCACAGCTGGTTTTTATTAATGATGGAATATTTATGCTTGCTCTACAATTCGTGGCTCATTTCCATGTGTATGTCAGAACTTAAATACCCCCAAAGGCAACATTAAGATAACAATAAATATAAATGTGGCCAAGCTAGAAAGGGTGGATTTGGGGGGTATCTCGCTTTTATTTATTGGTGTTGTTTCAGATTACAATAACTGATCACCTTTACACATTGATGATGATTTTTTCCCTTTTTATAATATCTCATAGATTTTGATATTTCTGATAAGGACAAGTGATTGTCACTCCATTTTATGATGTAGAGGAAACTGATGTGTGTATTTTTTTAAAGAGCATTTTTTTTTTTACCCAGCACATGCTTCTCATTATCCGAGAGGCCTGGACTCAATCAAGAAAGGAGCAGAGAAACCACATAATTGAAAGGAGAATGACGGTGGTGCATTCTTGGGATATTTGTGGGAAGGGGATTGCTGACATCAGAAAATGTAGTGGCCTGAGTGTTAACAGCATTGAAGAGAAATCAGCTTTCTGTGTTTCTGTGTATTGAGAATTATTTTCAGACGATATAAATATGGGCCAGGTTTGACATCTTCTATGAAGTTGCCCTGGAAACTTTGATGAAGGTTGTTATAGAAAAGTTCAATTAAAGCTTTCCCTGTTAGGAAGCTAATTAGCGCATCCTTTACTCATTTTAGCTGTCTTCAGGGGCGCCGATTTGCATTGAATTAGTGACATTCCCCCTCATGTGAGAGCAAATTTAAGCTTAAAAAAAATCACAGATGAGGAAAATCATTTTGATTGCCAATTCTAAAGAGATGGAATTTCCTCTGTTACCTTTGGGCTTTTTGTTTAGATCTTTGTTTTACTCTGTTTATACAGTGATCACATTTTAATTTAGCATCCAGTTTTACTTTGTGGATCATGAGTTCTGAACCACAACTTGCTAATGGTAGTTCTCTGTATGAACTAAGGAAATACAGTGGATCGTAATACAGTATTTTATTAAGGTTATAGTCTGTTTCCTTCCATGATTTTCTTGTACCTTTTTCTACCTATCCCCGCCTGTGTGTGTGTGTGTGTGTGTGTGTGTGTGTGTGTGTGCCTATATGTGTGTTTGCCTGAGTACATACATATGTCAAAAGAAGGACAGAGAGAGAGAGAGAGAGAGAGAGAGAGAGAGAGATATTGAGATTGAGAGAGGCAGATTGTTTTCAAAAGCAAACAGTTTTCAGAGCTAAGAAAATATTGATGACCTGCTTTACCCCCTAGAGCATTCTTTTTGCCTGCAGCTGCCAATTAGTATTGTGTGGGGCACTGTGGTAAATTTTCTGATCCCGCTGTTTCTGTGACCAGGCTAAGCACTTATTTCTTGGGAACATGAAGGGAAAGGGTGAGGGTGGGGCTAACCATAAGCACTGCCTTCCTAATAGTTTTTATTTTCTTCACCTCTTTTAGGGAAAGAAATACTAGCTTCTGAGATTTCAGGGACATGTGCAAAAGAATAGATGTCCTATAGAGGGATAAAATATAAGGTCTACTTTGAGCCTCCCTTCCCTCCACAGTTTGTAGGAGATGATCATTCTTTATACCTAGTCCCTGATGCTTTTTCCTTGTTGGCCATGCCTGCATTAGTTTCTTTGAGTGGGGCAGTTACTTAGGCTTTCTGACATGTGGCGTAACTGATCTTCCTCTAGTCCTTCCTTGAGAAGGCAGGGTCTAGATTCAGTTCTACAAGGCGACAGAGTCAAAAGAAGTTAGTGGTTTTTGCAGCTCGGCAGCAGAAGGAGGGGCTGCCTCTGTCTTTGGAGAGCGACTCAGGTTCTTTGGCATGAAGATTTGAAACACTGGCTCTTATCCATGCACCTGCTGGATGCCACACCTGCAGCCAGCACCTGAGCCCCACTCCGACACAAAAACCTGACTGAAGGCAAATGGGGCTCCTATCCAGAGTCTGCAGCAAAATGGGGGCTTCAAGTTATGCCAGCATAGCACCAGTGAGAGTTAGATGAAGCCAGTCGTCCTCCTGGTATTGGGGAACTGTCTTAATACTTTCGTGTAGGGGAAACATACTTATGTAGACAGACAGTTGGCGTGCTCAGGGGATTTGGCTTTTTGAATGAGCTTCTCTTAGTTTTAACTAAAATTAATTTAAACAATTTCTGTTGTAAACTGTCTTCTTCCAAACCTGGCAAGAAGTCTGTGGGAGGGTTTGTCTTTTACCTGAATATAGGGCAGGCAGGAAGTCACAAGATTTGGTTTCTGATTCTGACACTATTGGGGAGCAACAATGAAACCTTGATCTAGTGAGTTAGCATTAGCTATGTGCCTTGCACTTGTGTTTCTCCAGTTGTAAAGTGGAGTTACTCACATCTGTCTTTACTTCCCCCCACAGCTGCTGAGAAGGCTAACCGAAGTGGAAGAACCATTGACTCCTTAGAGACAGGGCTGAGAAACTAAAGGTAATAATGATGTTAGTATTCTATGTCTTTCATACTTTTTCTCCGGTTGTAGCTTCTATCAAAGTCCTTGGGCAGGTCTTATTCACTCTTTACTCCCATATTCCATACACTAAATACATGAGTTGGTGTTTTAGGTACTGGGATAGAAAGAGCGTACCCCATCCTATGTATTCTACCAACTTGCACTTCCATTTCTAGCTCAGCTTCCTGTGATTTCTGCCTGGACTCTTAGAAGTACCAGTGAGGAGAATTGCCTTCTTTTATGTCTCTGAATTACTATTGGGGACTTAGATCCTGAAGCAAGAGCTTCTGGATTTAAATTATATAGAGGAGGTGACCTGAGAACAAGTGAAGGGATCTGTTTAACATTTACAATGTAGGAGTTTCTCGAATGCTTATTTTCTTCGGGGGCCCATCATACTTTCAGCCTTGGTGAATTCTGTTCCTATTTTGTGGCCCAGCCCTCTCTCTTATAACTTTAGCACTTCCACATATACCAATGACTTCCAAAGATATATTTCAGAATGTCTCTGAAATCATGTGGCTCCACAAATTCGGTGCCTTCGACTCAGCTCTCTGCAGATCTCTGTTATACAGAAGTTTTTAGATTAGACCTACCTTCCCAGGACTTCCTGATGACTAGGCTCAAAATATTTGTTGCTTTTTTTCTTCTCCAGTGTCTTCTTGGTACAAGCGAAAGCTAAACACTTTTTTTTAGCTATAGTAAATGCTCACTAAATGTTGGTTAGTGCTAAAACAGCTGTGTACAAGGGCCATAGGAACAGAAAGAGGACAGAATTCGTTTTCTATGCTGAGCAGAATTCAGGGAAGTAAAGAAATGGAGTATGATTAGTGAAAATCTTTGAAGGAGGGGCTGAACCCACTTTTCTGAGAGTTCTGGAAAAGAAGTGAAAAAAAAGAAAAGAAATTGGCCTCATGCAAAGCCAGGGGTATCTCTGGTCTGCTGCCTTCCCTAACTAAAACCTAAAACCCGGGTGACTTTGTATGGTCAAATAGGTGCTCTTTCTATAACACACTGACCATTTAAACAGGTGGCATTTCTTCATATTATATTAAACCTGGTCACCGTTAAAAGTGCTACTCTGATTGAAGCTGCAAATAGAGGCATGTGCACAGACTCCTTGCTCATGTACATTCAGTTTTTTATAGCAACATGCCCATTAGGTTAAAGCGAAGATTGGGCTCTCAAAACGAACAAATTCTGTTCTCAGAAAGTAACAAGCTGGGTCACTAGAACTGAATGTCTTCAAGCTGACGGTCAGATCGTTCCAAGGGCAAAAATGAAAGATGATATAAGCCATTACAGGCCATGAACCTGTTCTCACCCATCTGATGTTCTTACTAATTAGCTTCTTGGCCAAGTGGCAATTTGGGGCAAGTGCATGCAAGCTAGATTCCTAGGGGAGCCCACATTCCACGCTCTGCCATTTCAAAAGGCACTGAGGTCCTCCTCTGCTTCTCTTGGCTTAAGCTTCCCAGTGTCCCCAGAGCCCTGCTCTGACCTGGTGGAGAAACGGGGGCAGAAGAGCATTTTATTAAGTGAAAGAAAGATTTCATGGGGCTTTGCTTTCTGCTACTTTTTTGTTCGTTTATTTATTTTTTTAAATGGCTATTCACAAACATTTGTGCTCCTTGACCCATTCCTTTCACTTGTGGGGTTGTATCATTAAGAAACAATATTATATTAGGATTTAAGATTTCATTAATTTAATTAAGAAAATGTTTTTCTAAAATATAGCAAAAGGTTAAATCACAAACATGTTTTAATGAAATTATTTAGGCCAGCACAAAATTGGGAGTCATTTGACTATCTTAATTGGAAAGTGGGTAAGTGCATATTGATACACTCATTCATTGGAATATTACATGACCATTACAATATTTGTTATGATGTCTATGCCAAAACATGGGTAAAAGGCTTATAATAAAATGAAACGTAGGATCCCATATTCTGTGCATATTAATATTTCTTTGTGCTGGTTGTAATGGCTCAAACCCATAGTCCCAGCACTGCGTAAACTGAGCAGAATCATTGCCATGAGTTTAAGGTCAGTATGGACTACATAGTTCCAGGTTGGTCTGGGCTACGCAGTGAGACCCTGTCTCTTAAACCAAAACCAGGTGTTTTTCATTGCTTTACACAGGTCTAAATAGAGTGTTTACAAATTTTAACAATGCTGAAGTACTGGATTTCTAAGTGATTTATCTTCTTTATTATAACTATTTGCACACTGTATTTATGTTATTTATAAAAATAAAGTGTAAACAACAATACCATAGTGGGGAAGAGATTGTTAAGGCAGCAAGGATCTAGGTAGATTCTTAAACCTTCTTCCTTTTATGTGTGTCCTGCTTTTATGGATCCCTTGTACTTTTTTGAGGCATTAAGTGGCTAGATGTGGTACCATGGTCTAATGATCCCCTTTATAAATGATGTATATCAGAAGAAAAAAATGGGTGGTAACAGGATTCACCCCACTACTGTGTGTCTCACTGACCCCTCCACTGTCTGCGTGGTAATTTTGTTGCCCATGAATATGTTTGGGTTAGTTCAGAGCAATAAAAAAGAAAGTGTAAGTGGGATAAAAAAAAATGACCAATTCTGACCTGGGCACGATGACTCAGGGGGTTAGGGCACCTGCCTCTGGGAAGACTTGATTTCCATATCCAGGATCTGCATGGTAAAAGGAGACAACTGCCTCCCGCAAGTTGACATCTGCTCTGCACATGCACAGCATAGTGAACATGGCCACACCCTGGTGCACACACACACACACACACTAAATAAATAAACAAATAAATAAAAATAAAGTAATTAAAATATAATATGTTTTAAAAAAATTAATGTTTTAGAAACAGATTTCTCACATGCTCCTCAGTAAGGGTTGAAAATTTCAAGGCCTTACAGTTATTTTCCAATGTGGTCTAGGCAATGAATGATACAGAAAAGAATTGATGCCCACTCTTCCCTTACACATTACTTTTTGGGGAGGGGGCTTGAAAGATGGGTTTCTCTGTGGAGCCCTGGCTTTCCTGGAACTCACTCTGTACACCAGGCTGACCTCGAACTCAGAGAACTACCTGCCTAGGCTGGAATTACAGGCATGTGCACCACTGCCCAACCCCTTACGAGAATTTTCTAAGCAGGAACAAATGCCTATCCAGTTTGCAAGTTACAGGACTGTGGGGCATTAAGTGATCTCCCAAGAGTTATCAGAATTCTGACCATTGATGGCTTAAGAAACCCTGTAACTAAGATACAAATAGGGACTTTAAATCAAGCAACTTTCATAACATTTTTAAAGCATTCTAGAATAAAAGCTAAGTTGGTATAATAATTATAGCAATAGTTAACTTTTTCGAGCTATTATGGAGTGTCAGGGTCCATGCTTCACACTTTACATGGAATACCTCTACTTCTCTTAATCTTGATCATAATCTTCTATTATGTGTACACCACTGATCCTAATTTCTAGGTGATGCCACTGTTACCTATGCAGGTAAAGAAACGTGGATGAGGTCAATTAACAAAGAACTTAATTCAGGATTTGAACTTGAGAAGTGAGATAATAGAACCCTTGGCCGCAGGGTTTCTACTGTACCCCACTCCCTGTTCAGCTCAATAACATCCTATGCACAGAGCTGAATGTGTGCTCTGGCTTGCAAAGTTTCTTGGGAAAGATAGTGTCTATGAAAGATCAGGCCATTAAGCGGCCCAGCCAGAGAGCACAAGTGAATCTACTGGGACTTCCTGGCTCTGTTGTTGTCAGGTTTATTTATTTGAATGGGTGTTGGGCCTGGATAGATTTGTGTATGATGTGCATGCAGTGTCTGTGGTGGCCAGGAGATGTTGTACGATACCATGGAGCTGGTGCTACAGGCAGTTGTGAGCTGCCGTGTGGGTGCTGGGTATTGAACCCTAGTCCTTTTGAAGAGCATTCAGGTTAATATAACCACTGAGCCATCTCTCCTGCCCAGACTTCTTGCTTTTAATAAGGGTGTGTGTGTGTGTGTGTGTGTGTGTGTGTGTGTGTGTGTGTGTGATGTTTTATTTACAAAGACATAGTCACAGAAATTTTGACCTGGATGCTTTCCACTTCTCTGGAAATAAAATATGAAGTAGATTGATCCGAATTTGGCAGAGAAACCGGTTTTCTAGACTAGGTTTTCCATCCTTGTTTGTATAGTAAAGGGCAGAATGGAAGGAGGAAGTAGAAGAAGGGTTAGAAAGAAGACCTAATAGGCTTATTGCAAAATTCATTTGAAGGGCAAAAATATGGTTTGTTCTGGCCACCTTGTAATGTTGATTTTGTTGGGTCTTGGCTTGGGAAACATCTGAGCTCTCACTAATGTGTTTGGCTCACCTTCCAGGTATATGGGGAGAGGTTCATGGCTCCAAGTGGAGCAAAAATTTCGCTGCCTTCTTATTACAGAGGAGCTGGGTATATAGATTTATACTGCATTTTATAAAACAGAGCTAGGCATTTCCATTCTTTTCTGGTCCACTATCCTCAAAGGCACTCTGTGTCTTCAAGAGCAACAAGGTTATTTTATTGATTGAAGATGATGTCAGATCCCTGGCAGTGGCATGATTAAAAGTGTGGGCAAATTAAAGGTTATGTAGTTCCTACTATTTCGGTTCTTCGGCATGAGACAAGGAATCTTCTCTTTCGTTAATAGTGTCATGTTTTTCCTTAGCATGCTGATGGACATAAGGTTATCAAAAAAAGAGACATAAGCTTGGGAGAACTCTGTATAATTTCTGTTTGTTTGTTTGTTTTTCTCCTGAGATGACTTGCCTTCCTGTAAAACAGAAACCAGAACCATGTGGTAAGGAAGTGGGAGAACACAGTGTCTCATTGGTATTAGAAAGTGATTTGGGGTCTGAAAAAGATGTGGAGGAACTTGAACAAAATTAAGGGAGTGGGGGAAGAGATTTTGGCCAAGTAAGTTTTCTCCAGTGAAGATCAGGGAGGCAGGAGAAAGCCAGTCTCAAATCAGCATGAAGAATCTCAGTAGTTCTGGAGGAAAAGCCTGTGATGCCTTTCCTCCAGGGGCTCCTCTTTGAAAGCCTAGGGCCATTTTCTGGTTTCCGTTGAAAAGCGGACACTTGTTTTCTTCAGAGTAAGACAACAAGAGCATGCTGGTTATTTACCAGAGTTCTACTCCCAGTCTCACTTTGACTCCAATTAAAAGTTGTTTCTCTGCTTTGCACTGAAGGGGAGACACCCTCAAATAATTACCTTGCAGATTGGGAGCAGTTTTGCTTTTGATCACGATTATACTTTGGACCAAAACAAGATGGAAAGACAAATTTCTGGGTTTGTTCACTCCATATCTGCTCGTTTAATTTTGGCAACATTGCAAGGAAATAATGCTAAATTAATCACTGTGTGGTTTTGTGGATTTTTTTTCAACTTGAGAATTTTGGAAAAGCTCCCAAAATACAACGTTGCTCATGTGTTTCTTCTGCATTGCCATGCTTCTCACAGAGCCTCTGGTGTGCAGTAAAAGGGTTTTTTTTTTTTGTTTTTTTTTTGTTGTTGTTGTTGTTTGTTTGTTTCTTCTTTTTTTAAAGTGATACGAATGAGTCATGGCTAGGCCAGGATGTGGTTCATGTACAACCTTACCTAAACACAAACTCTTCAGTTTTACAGTAGCGTTGGTTGGACTTGAAGGGAGGTTTAGAAGGATTCAAAGCAGAAACTCAATGAAAATGATCTCAAATGGAAATAAAATGGAGTAGACTCCTTTTGCTGAGACCCCGTGTCAGAGGAGGTGCTGAGAGGGCAATCTGAGGCATGTTCTGTTGTGTTTTGAACCCAATAGGCTGTATGGCTTTCCTCCTCTTGCAAGGGTGATTGGCTGTTAATCAGATTGTAAGCTCAATGAGAGCAGGAACTATGTTTTGTATGTCTCTGTATGACTCATTGTGTCTAGTACGAGCCTGGCAAATGTCTGGAATGCTCAATCTTCAATAAATATTAAATGACTTGGCTGAAGTTTGTTTTTCTTCTGCCTGGCCGAGGCTGTGGCAGTAGAGTCAGGAGTTTGATATTCAGTGGTCTTTTTTTTTTTTTCCGGACTCTGGATCTAACTTACGATGTCTGCCTTCCCTTCTGGTTGTAAGTTAGTTAAATTCACAAATCTATCCTGCTACTGACACCAACTGAATGTTGTTTCCCAAGGTAACAGTGGTTGTGGGTATTTACCACCATCTAGGGTTCCAACAGGCATGGCTTTCTAAGGCTGGGAGACTTGAACACAGCAGCACTTTCCAGGGTCACTTCTTAGTCTTTCTGTCCCATTGGAGACTGGAATGACCTCCCGCACACACCTGCTGCACAGTGAGCTCTCATTTCAAAGCCACTCATTTCAAAGCCAAGCAACATGGGACAAGACTTTCCCTTGGAAGGAGTAGTTTGTTTAACTGCTGGCTCATGGTGGCAACTTAGAAACGACATTTTGATTTCTCCCTCCCTACCCTTTCTGAACATTTCAGAGTGACCTGTGGTTGGACTCTTGCCGGCGCTTACCCTGAACCTGAGTGTTAGGGGAGAGGGAATCTGCTGCTGCGGTTTCTGGAGCTGCCCATAAGCAAGAGTTCCCTATCCTCATCAAGGCTTTAAGCCTAAAAGAAAGTAGAAATAGGTATGAACCGTTGGTGTGCATATATGTGCGTGCACATGTCTGTGTGTGTATGTGTGTGTGTGTGAGTGTGCCTATGGGTGGGTGTGTATTTGTGTGTGTTTTTTTTATTAAATTTATTTATTTATAAAGGATTTCTGCCTCCTCCCCGCCACCGCCTCCCACTCCCCCCCTCCCCCGATCAAGTCCCCCTCCCTCATCAGCTCAAAGAGCAATCAGGTCCAAGGAAGTCCAAGGACCGCCCACCTCCATCCAGGTCTAGTAAGGTGAGCATCCAAATTGCCTAGGCTCCCCCAAAGCCAGTACGTGCAGTAGGATCAAAAACCCATTGCCATTCATTGTTCTTGAGTTCTCAGTGTGTGTTTGCAAGTGTGTATTTGTGTACGTGCTTGAGCACACGTGCTTGAGCAGATGGGACCTGCGTTTGTGCGTGCTGAGCCACAGGAGCACATGCCTGGGAGCCTATGTGTGTGTGCTGGAGGACGGGTGTGGCATGGGAGGGGGTGGCATACCTTTGAAGGTATGGGGTCTGGGACAGCTCAGTGTCTACATTCTCCTGCCTTGTGGGAGAGGGTTAGAGGTAATATTTGTCTTACCTACAAACATTCTTGTTTCTACCTTTTTTTTGCCATAAGAAAAGAATTTGGTAGTCATCTGTCCAATTTCAGGCAACAGAAGAGATTTTTCAATTTGAGTCTTGAGTCCAAATCTGGGAACCACAGAGTGTCACAGGAGTGGAGAGGAATATGATTACAGGCTAAGTTAGGTAGCCTTTCGGTGGTTAGCTTACACTTTCCTCCAAAATAGGGATGAGATACAAAAAGAGTTGGGGTTTTTTTTTTGAGCTGGGAATGTAGCTCAGAGGTAATGTGCTTGCCTAGCATGCCTGTGACCCTGAGTTCCATTTCTAATATCACAAAACAAACCCATCAATAAGATAATTATATATCCGAATAAAAAAATGATAAAACGTGCTTTTGGGGGGGAAACCATTGGGTTAGCTCATTCCATAGAACAGTTGGAAGGCATGTAGTGATAGGCATCAAGAAGGAAGAGAAGCCAGAGGCTGAGCATGTCCATCTGCTGTCCCCATTCTGGATGCCCTGCAGCACTAAGGAAAGGGATTTGCAGAGAGCTGGGTGTGAGTTACTGTCGAGATAAAGACCTGGTAGGTAGAGTGCGGGATTTTCATGTGGAAACCCAACACTCAGTAGATTGGCCCTTACAGTGACTTTTGTGTGACATGTCCATGCACACCAAGTTACTTCACACTTCTACAGTGAAAATCTCATGCTTTAGCACTGCTGTTTACGCTCAGTGTTTAGCAGGACAGATTCTTTACAGAGTCTTTGAGTGTCTGGTTAATGGACATGCACAAGTCAGGAGTCAAGAGGGAAGGGGTGGTGCATGTGACTTGCCCTTCAATTTTTCAGATGGGGATACAGAAGTTATGAAAAGAAGAGCACTGGCTTAGGCTACCTTGGATATTGCCATAGTCTTTTGACGTGGATCTTAATTTGTGCTGCTGCTGTCTATTTGACAAGTTCCATAGTAACTCTTTAGAAGAGCTGATGGAGGTGGTCAGGGCCATGGTCATCATGTTGTTTCAGAAGGATGGACTTGGATTTTTTAGTTTCTAAATGTCAGAGGTTCTTCCCCCTATCCACTTGTCCTACCCAACACCAACAGCAAGCTGCCTTAATGTCTCTCCTTGATGGCCTAAGAGAAATGCGTCAGTAATACTTGTTCAAAGCTATTTTCTTATTAAGTAATGGAGCATCCAAAATGGATACTAAAAAGATGTTTTTAAGATTATGTTTCGGAGTTATAGGCAATCTGAGAAAAAAATGACATTGAGGCAGGGTTCATTTATGCCTGTGCTCGCTAAGCTCTCTTTCCCTATTATTTGCATAAGTTATTGTTTTGAATTTTATTTTTCCTATATTACATGCTGAACTTATTCATAAATCCTGTTTAGGGGGTAACTCTGCCCACTTCTCTGTCTCTACCTCCATAGCATAACATTTCTATTTTTGATTTAAATAGAGTAAAGAGAGATGAAACTTGAAAGGGTCTTAGAAAACTGCCCGCTCTGACCGTCCTACTTGACTCCTCCTTGCTGGCCCACTCCTTTTAGAAAGTAAGTCAAGATTAGTTAGATCATGGTAAAAGAGGTAACCACTTTTTGACCTAAATGTTCCTCAACCTATCAGTGCTAAAGACAAGAAGCATGGAATTAATCTACGATTTATGAATGCAATTCCTCTGTTTTGTTTCTGTAATGGATTCCTCCCCTTCAAAAACACATTTTCTTCCCCTTTAGAGTACTGATTAATCCATCACCTGGATGTTAAGCTTCCTGTTTCCCCTTCCCAGGTCAAGGGCAGCCCAAGTGCCCAATTTCTCTCTCTCTTCACAAAGCAACGCCAGCTATAGAGATGAGAAATTCTGAAGAACAGCCAAGTGGAGGAACTACGGTATTGCAACGCCTGCTTTAAGAGCAGCTTTGCTATGGCAATCCTAGTGAGAATCGTAATCTGCTTGCCATCCACCAGCAGGCCACAGGGAATAGCCCCCCATTCTCCGCTGGCAGTGGGAACCCCGGCCCTCAGACCGACGTTTTGAGTCCCCAGGATCACCACCAGCAGCTCGTGGCACACCCTGCTCGACAAGAACCCCAGGGCCAGGAAATCCAGTCAGAAAACATCGTCATGGAGAAGCAGCTGTCCCCTCGTATGCAGAATAATGAGGAACTGCCGACCTATGAAGAAGCCAAGGTCCAGTCACAATACTTCCGGGGCCAACAGCATGCTAGTGTTGGCGCTGCCTTCTATGTCACAGGAGTCACTAACCAGAAGATGAGAACCGAGGGACGCCCATCAGTGCAGCGACTCAATCCTGGGAAGATGCACCAAGATGAAGGACTTAGAGACCTTAAGCAAGGGCATGTCCGATCCCTGAGTGAAAGACTAATGCAGATGTCACTGGCTACCAGTGGAGTGAAAGCCCACCCACCTGTAACCAGTGCTCCCCTCTCCCCACCACAACCCAGTGACCTCTACAAGAATCCCACCAGTTCCAGTGACTTCTACAAGGCTCAAGGGCCACCTCCCAGCCAACATAGTCTGAAGGGCATGGAACAACGAGGCCCCCCACCAGAATACCCTTTCAAGGGCATACCATCCCAGTCTGTAGTGTGCAAGCCCCAAGAGCCAGGGCTCTTCTATAGCGAGCATCGCCTGAACCAGCCAGGGAGAACAGAGGGGCAACTGATGAGATATCAGCACCCCCCTGAGTATGGCGCAGCCAGGTAAGAGTTCCCTTTTTGTCATTTCCTGGCCTCATCCCCAACCAGCCTCTCTTGCTGCCTTTTGGGAAAGGGAAGGAATGGGCAGGTGCTTGATATAACAAACTTCCCAGTGGCTGTAGAGAAAAGCAGTGCTTCATTTTAGTGTTGATGTGCTCTCTTGTCTCCTGGGATTCTGGAAGAAGGGTCATTGTTTCTAATCTTGTGAGTTCTTAAAAGGCTTTCCTTAAGCAATAGAAGCAGGTTGTCTTGGGCTTTAATAAGTCTGCCACATTGTGTCCCTTCCATCATTCACAGTTCACGGCCGTGTGTGTGTGTGTGTGGAGCAATCTGTTTGTTTCCTGTTAGTTGTACTGTCTCAGAGAATTATTGTGATACTTTTTGACACTCAAGAGCCAGGCAGATACGATTGTTGGTGGGAGAAGAATTATATACATGTGCTGGCTCAGAATGTTCCTTGCCTTGACCTTCAGAAAATGTCTTGGGGGGGGTGCTTCTTGGTTCTTCTGGAGAGAGCTCATTAGGCAGCTGCCTGTCATGTTTTTAAGCATCTAGGTTAAATTCACATTATCTCTGTAGAAGTTCTTCCAGATACTAAAAATCTATGTGCAAAACTATGCCCAACCCTTCCGTTTTATACCTTTTGTTCTTCCTAAGTATATTTCTTAATCATTCAGCACCCGTTGTCATTTTTACTATTCACCCAATCCTGATTCTTTTTTATTGGTTATATTACTACTCTTTGGTACAATTGGACATGGTGCGGGGGAACGGTTAAACAAAGCCAGCAGTGCAGCAGTTACGCTTGGCATCCTGACCTCTTACCAGGTTTAGGTAATGATGGGTATCCATAAGGTTTGAAGCCCTAGGTGGCTCACAGTCCAAGACTGTGATCTCATTGGTATCTTCCTCGCCTCTTGTCTATTTGTTCATTTGGGAAAGAACCTCCTGGCTTGAAGTTGGTGAGTCAGGAGGTAAGGCACTTGGGGTGGAGTAGGGCGGAGGTAAGAGAAGTTACCTAGCATTTCCTGGTATTTCTTTTCTCCCCTCCAGGTCCTGATTTTTTTTTCTTGACCAGAGGCAATTCATTTTAGGCTCCTCCCCTTGCCTTACTGGTTTAGGATTTTTCTTTTCTCCTTAACCCAGGGTGATTTCTTAACCCTTTGAAAGTTCCTCTGAAGTTTTCAGAAGGCAGGAGCCTGATTTTTGATAATCATCTCAGGACAGAAAATGGGATAAGAACGGGGCCCTTTAGCTTTCAACTACTACAAGAGCCCAACTCCCATCTGCCCAGTGAAATGGAAGACCCAGGGAGGGCCTGCACTCTTGGACTGCATAGCTTAGTGGAAATCCATTCAAGCTAGGAAAATGTCAAGGAAGCCTAGGGCTTTTGTTTTGCTTTTCCCACCAGTATGGAAGCATTGGAGGCACTGTCTCCCTTCTGGCCCGTGGATGGGCTACTGATCTGTTGCCTTGTGGAAGAGTGTGTTGGCTAGGGTGTGGAGCTGAAGCCAAAGCCCCAGCTCAGCACATGGCCCGCCTTCCCAGGAAAGCTATTTTCAGAACTCATTCACCAGTATTGTTTGTGATCTGAAATGACTCCCACAGTGTTTGAAGCTAGATGGAAAAGCTCTTTGATCTGCCTAAATAAATAATGGGACAAAGAGGGGTTTTTCCTTCCCATACTGATTAAACAACCAGAGAAATTAAGCTGCACATATTTTATAGGAAGATATGTATCTTCTCTCTTTCCTTCTATATTATCTGTGGATCTCAATTCATGGCCCTTGAAACAACAAAGCCTATGCTGACCTACCTTTGTTTTTGTTTTTTGTTTTTGGTATTTTTGATTTTTGTTTTTTTTTTGTTTTGTTTTGTTTTTTTTTTTTTGTTTTTTGTTTGGCTGGTGCTGGGCATCAGCAAGCGCCCTGCCCTTCCGAGTTCCGCCCCCAGCCCTTGAGCAGTATTTTAACACACTGGTAGGCTCTAACAGTTGCTTCTCTGCAGGACAGGAACAGAATATTGATATGCTGGATGAATAATAAAATTGCCTAAGCTAGAGGTTTTCCATGTAAAGTTTGGGTATACATCCAACAAATTCTATCTCTAAGCGTTTTGCATGCCCTGCGTGGGGGAGTGGCACCTATTGAAGGATCTTTGACAGGCGGACGCAGTCGAACAGCTTTCCAGAAGTCTTCTACTTTTCCACGCTGACACCTTTTCCTGCTTGATTTCCTATATGGCCTGTGAATATCTTCCCAAGTAGCTGCAGCTCGCAGAAAAATTAAAAAAAAAAAATAGAAAGCCTACTTCTTAATTTTGAACCCGCAGATGACAGATCAGGATAAAATGTCAGTTTTTCTGAAGAAAGTGCCCTTAGAAAGGAAACGCTGCCTTCATTTGCCTTGAGAGAGTCGGTGAACTGTTGATTTGCTGTTCAAATGAACACAATGTTATAAACAGTCCTTTGATTACTTCATCATCCCCATGCCCTCCTCCCTCCTTAGAAAAATAAATAGCTTGAATGCTCAGAGCTCCAGATGGGGAAATAAGGCCAAACCATGAGAAGAATTATTAAATTTCTAAATCTTTGTCTGAGTACTGAACTGTTTTTTTTTTTGTTTTGTTTTGTTTTGTTTTGTTTTATATCCTGGGCTTATACACCGATCAAGTGCTTTTAAAAAATTAAAATAATTTCTGTTTATATAGCAGCCACCCCCTTTCAGGTGTTGAAATCATGCCCAGATCTGAGGTTCCTTGAAATGCTTGTTGAACAGAATCTCAGGGTGACCTAAATCTGTAGCTCAGAACAGAGCTACTTGTACAATTGGAACGGTCTGGAATTATTCACAAGCTGTTCCACGATTCACAGTCACTGTCAGAGCCTGGGAGAGGCACCCTTTCTGTGGTGAGAAGCCAGCTATAGGTTGCTGGTGGCACCTGCTCTGGAGAGGGAGAGGGAGAGGGAGAGGGAGAGGGAGAGGGAGAGAGAGAGAGAGAGAGAGAGAGAGAGAGAGAGAGAGATGCCTATACTCATGTGGGCGCATGTGTGAGTGACTGAAGAGGATGGGGACCCTATAGAGGTAGCAGGTGGGAAGGTCTGTATTTGCTAGGGGTGTGTGTGTGTGTGTGTGTGTATGTTACTTTCCCTTTTTGTCTTTACAAGCTATTTTTGAGAATATATTGACTCTCTCAATGCAGGTTTGGGGAGCAGCTTAAGTTTGGTGAGTGGTCTCTTCCGTAGATAGCCAGCCAAGTCCCCTCTTCTTCAGATCACTAGTAGCCCGTGAGTCTTAAGGAGTTGGATGTTGAGAGAAGGAGCAGAGGGGCAGATCGGATTGTCCCTGGATCATGTGATTCTACTGTCTCCTTGGTGGCTCCTTGTTCCCAGTTAGTTCTCAGTGGGGAGTGTTTGGAGATGCTGTGGGGTGGAGGAGCTCAAGAGTGCACTGCCTTCGCCTTGGCCACTTTATTGCTATCATTACTTTTTCTTTTATTATTTAGTCTTCAGTGTGTTTTTGTTTCCTGTGACATAGGCTGGAGTTCTCCTCAACCTGTGTCTTCTTTCCTGAGCCCCCTGTTCTCCAACAGACCCTTATTTCATGGTTACCATCGCCCTGCCTTTTGATGGTGGGCAGATGTTGAAGCCCAGCTGGAGTTCTTTTGCCTGGAGCGGGTCCCTACTTTTTCAACTACCCAAGCGTTTACTTGTTTTCAAATCTGCCAGCAAAGGACTGCCTTGGTTTTTCCAGCACCCTGCTTCCTTTTGTGGCCTGGGGAGTCAAGGGGCAGCTGCTTTGTTTTGGCTTATCTTCATACTGGGCTTATCTGACCCCAGAGACCTTCCGGAAACCGTGCAGTATCTTTTCCTAGACCCCTGAGAAGCTGTGCACTGTCCAGGGCCTTGACAGGCCATTCACCCTTCAGGGAGGAGGGAAGCAGATGCCTAAGTCTGTTTGAGTAAAAAGCCCCTTATGCTTGATAAGCTCCCAGGGGAGCCATGGAGAGGAAGCCCTGTTTGAAACTATGTGTTCAAGCTTTGAGAGATATACCTCAGGCAGTGGACTTTCAGATCCTGAGAACGAGGGCAAAAGATAGTGCTGGGATTTTTTTTTCCTTACATTTTGAAAGTAGGGTTGGAGAACATGAAATTTAAGACCTTCTTTCGCCCAAGATATTCAAAGGCCCCCTCCTCCCAAATCTCAGGACATTCCAGCTCTGCATTAGACATATTAAAACAGCTCTTGGGAAGGAAGCACACGGTTGTTTTTACCTGTATAGAAAGTGAAGATGTACAGGATGGGAAGTGGAAACCTTTCACCATGTAAGTTCACAAACCACCCCGGGCTCTCGGGAGGAAAGGTTATGTATGGCATCAGCTCTCCAGTTGTAGGCTTGACTAGTGTGTCATTTCTTGTATGCTCAAGTAGTTTACACGATTTCTTCCATATTTACCAATTAGTGCCAGCGACAAGTGTGTAAAATTGGAAGAATTGTGTGTATGTTAGAGGCATGTATGAGGCTGCGGGACAGACCCCGGGTATAAAGAGGTTTTAGTACTTTTGTTAAGTATTGAGGTCACTGGCTGTGTCCATGAACAAATATTTGGGATGATTAGGTTGTAAACAGCCTATACAGGGAGGAGTGGTTGGGGACGCTGGTTACTGGAGTGTGTGAGAAAGACATGTGCTAAAGTGTCTGGATTGCTAGTGAAAAGTTAATGGCTTCTGCTCACTTGTCCAACTTCTGTCAAGAATTTTAAACAAATTAGCACAAAGATTAACAGGAAGACACTAACAAGGTCAACATATCTCACCGGTAGAAAAAAAGCTATAGTTCTTACTGAGTCAAAACAGGTAGAGCTCCCAGTATTTTTGTAATTCATTTGAAGCCTGGCTATTTTGGAACTCAGTATGTGGACCAGATCGGTTTGCCTCTTCTTCATGAGTGCTGAGACTGAAGGTGTGTGCCCTCATGCCCAGCAAGATAAATTTAAGAAGGACTTATTTTATGTGTATGGGTGATTTGCTTGCATGTAAGTCTGTGCTCTCTATGCATGCGGGATACCTGTCAGAAGACCGCATCGGATCTCCTGAAACATGGCTGTTATGTGCGTTCTGGGAATCAAAGCTGGGGTCTCTGACTGGGCCACTACTCTTATTACTGAGTTATCTCTCCTTCTATACTAAGAAATTTGAACAAGGTTTCACAGAGCTAGTAAGTAGTACCAAAAGTCTCTGAAGTCCCCTTTTTGGTATCTAAATCATGTTCTTAGTCCTCTGTCTTCCCTGAATTGAGAAATTCAGGAACATATAAAGTTCAGCCTGTGCCAGGGGATGAAAAATGTTTTTGCCTTCAGAATAAACAGACACAAATGCTTCCTGATAGTGTTGATAATGGGAAATAACACATCCATATGCTTTGATTGTTTTAGTTAAGAGTTATGCACAAATTATTTGTACTTACGTATTAATATTTCGTGTCTCGTAATTAGTTACCAAAAATCAGGAAGCCATATTAAACAGTGTACCCAAGTTTTCTTTCTGAGACCTTCTGTAAGCAATAGGTTGGGGATTTGTACAGCACTGCTTAGAAATTCAGGAAGCCAGAGGTGGGAGTGGAGTGAACTAACACCATAGTTCACTCTTCCCCAGATCTCTGGCTTTGGCTTTCTTTCTCTTTCTGTTTGTTTCATTCGGGACGGGACTTGGGGTTTTATGTTATGTACTCGGGGCTTGTGTTTCAGCTCTGCACCATATCCAATCCCTCAGCACATCTCTTTCCTTCTCTGGGTTTTAGTTTCATCCTATACAAGAAAATAATTCCTTTAAAGTCTTTCTAATTCCTAAATTTTGTGATTCAGTGTGCTATAAATAATATAATAGTGTTGCCTCTATCTTCTCCAAGCTTCCATATTGCTCCTTAATGTGTATTATTAAATTGATAACTGGAATGAGCAATAATTATTTGGTGTTTTAAGTTTAATAAATATCTTTGTCTCTTTGAGAAATTCTTGAGTGTATGAATTCTCAAAGGTAGTTGCAGATAGGACCACGAAAGGCAACCGAGCGACTGTTTTAAGTAACCAAGTAAACATATTTTCTAAATTGAAGTCTCTGCATACATAAAGTTTTTCCCAGACAGGTTCAGTTTTCAGTCAGGTCATGAGCATTACTTTGTACAAAAGGAATTTTAAATGACTAAGGAATGAATGTGGAGATAGTCATCTTAAGATTTTCATACTTACCTCAGAGGTTATCTGGTTTCATCTCCAAAGGCTTCATAGCTAGTGAGCAGTAGCTGTTGGACAGAGCCACAGGATGTCTCGGTAAGAATGGGACGCTAGAGTTCTTTGGCGGGGATCTAATTCTGCTTGCTATGCATTTTACCTGTATTTTGGGGCTATCCCTTTGTGTCATTTACTTGTGCCTTGGAAGTGAACTTTATCAGAGCTGGCCTTCTGTGTTTTTCAGGACAACGCAGGACATCTCGCTGTCTTTGTCGGCAAGGAATTCTCAGCCTCACAGCCCGACATCTTCCTTGACGACCGGGAATCAGTTGCTGCAGTCTCCACCATCTACGAGACTGTCTTCTGCCCAACACGCTTTGGCCGCAAACCAAGGCGACCACTCTACACACCTGCCAAGGCAGCAGCAACACTTTCTTCCGAATCAGAGTCACCAGGGGGACCACTACCGTCTCTCCCAGCCCGCCTTGCCTCCTCCAGCACCACAGCAGCAGCCGGGAGAAGCCTACTCAGCTATGCTTCGGGCTCAGCCGTCTGCTTCTTATCAGCCCTTGCCAGCTGACCCTTTCTCCATCGTCTCGAGAGCCCAGCAGATGGTTGAGATCCTCTCTGACGAGAATCGGAACTTGCGGCAGGAGTTGGATGGATGCTATGAGAAGGTGGCCAGACTGCAGAAGGTATGGCTCCCCTTGAGGGTCAATAGCGGCTTCTTTGAATCGTACTGGTGGGGACCTGTTAAATACCTATATAAAGGTTTTGTCTGTGTGCACTTATCATAAAAAGGTTTCCTCTGTGTGTGCTTACCATCTCGTGTGGGTAGATCTTTCAAATTCTTCCTCTGATGTTGCTCAAACTTTATGTAAAAGCTTTGTCTGTCTGTCTAGGATAACTAACTTTTTTTATTATCATAAATTAAGAACAAAACAATGGACTTCATGATGAAATTTTCACAATGCTTATCATGTACTTGTATTATATAAACACTTGCTACCATCTTTTGTTCCCCCTTTTTCTTTAAGAGAGATAACATTTGGCTTTTATACTAAAAGAAAAATATTATAGATGTCCCAGACTCTATAACCCTAAAGAAAGACTTGGTTCATTATTTTATTCAAAAAGTCATCAGATATACTTCTTCATAAAGAATATTAGTAAGGTCTGTGCTCATGGAAAACCTGCCAGCATTTAAAGGCTTTTTGTCTTGATTATATTTTCCCCATATGATTTTGAGTCAAAAGTATAAAGCCATAGTTCATAGTTTCTAGAAAAATCCCACCAGCTGAGATTTTGTATGGCTCAGGAAAAAGCTGACAGTGCTCTTCCTTGTGGGACTTCTCTTCCAAATTCTTCTTTGACACTAGCCCTCCTCCCCACATTTGCTTTGGTCTTTCTGCACAGATCCGCTTCGGCATCTGCTCTATTTCCCTGGTGTGTGTGTGTGTGTGTTGAGGGTGACACACAAAAGGCGCTTAGCGCCACAGCTGGGTGACAGGTGACAGCCCTAGGCAGAAGAAATAGAAAAAGGAGTGTGTGTCCCCAGTTCCCGTTCTTCCCTGTTCCCTCACCCCCACCTTCTGCTGCAGCTGGGAATTCAGCAGTTGAGGGCCTTGAGGACCGAACCTCAGTTCTTGCCTGGGTGGCAGAGTGAATAGAGTTCTGCCTTCGGCTCCTCTGTAGCTTTTGACCCTGAGGAGTTCATGTGACATGATCTCCTTGCTGACTGTTCAGGAAGTTGCGGCCAAAGGTGGGGAGGGAAGGATGGTAGCCTTGTATTGTTCAGCAGCTCTATCCCTAGGAGACAACAAGAATGGAAATTTCAGGGCCTGTACAAAACTAAGAATGTGCTAACAGCAGATCTTTTACCTAAAGGAGAAGCAGCCTTATTTTTTTCCATAGTGAAGTGGTTTTTATGTGGAAGAGATGCCCCCTTTCTCAGTTTCCTCAGATCCGGTTGAGGGCTATTGGGATAGATGGAGAGCTATTATTTTGTCTTGATTTTATATTTTCTTTCTTCTCAGTTTGACAATTCCCCTCTCTCACATTGCACTAATGCTATAAATGAATTTTGTCGATTGACTAGAAACCCTGTTTAGCTGGTTCGACCTCCTCTAACTTTTAATTTGGGTGGCCTGGCCTTATCTATGACATAATTACTGGTTCCTGAGCTCAGATCATCTTTGTCAAGGATCCCTGGTGACACTAGCAGCTGGGTCAGATGACTAGGGCAGAGAGCAAAATAGGAATTTTCTTTATTGTTTGGTCCTTGTACTGACGTATGTCAGAAAAACACAATCATCATAGCTTGCGCGTCTGGAGAAGCCAGTTCTAGCCAATGCCGAGGTAGAGAAAAAGGAACAGAAAGGGGAGAAGAAAATGAAAGGAAAAATATGGTATACACCAGATAGTAGAGTTAAAAAGGAAAGAAGAAATGAAGGAAGGAAGGAGGGAAAGGAAAAAGAGGGGGAAGAAAGAAAGAAAAAAAGGAAGGAAGGTAGCAAGGAAGGAAGGAAGGAAGGAAGGAGAGTGAGCGAGTGAGCACTGGGGGTTCCTGGGGACAGAAAGTAGAACAAGACAATCTTGAAACCCACCACCACTCTCCCTGTCTTCCAGGCCTTCTACCACCCACACCAAGTCATTGGATCGGCCCTTCTTGGCCTTTCTGTGAAGGCCTTGTTGCACTGCTCTTAGTAAGAGGACAGTATCTCCACAAGGGGAAGGGGAAGGAGAAGGATTAGCAACAGCTTCTTCCCAGGCAGACTATGTGTGTACTTGGAGATAGGGGCTGTCTTCTAGGTGCCGCCTTCTCTGGGCCCTGGGCAGCAAGTAGGAAGTCTCACTCACTTTCTCTTGGCTGCCTCTTGCAGACCAACACCAAGCCTGCTCTTTCAAATGGAAATGTTTATTTTCTCCTCTGCAGCACTTGAATTTCCTGCAAAAGCCTTCACCAGGCGCAGGCCCTGCAGATCTTGTCTCTAAATGCCATTCACCAGTTTTCACCTTCTGTGCTGCTATCTTGGTGCCATCTGCAAGGAGAAAAACACTTTCAAGTCTGCTCTTTTCAGTGAGCCTCATTTGTTTGCAGGCACTTCTGTCTCCAGCAGGATTTTGAAGATGGGGGCAGCTGGAATTGGAACTGATTGTAGCCCAACCGCTCCTCCTCCACCCTCAATTGGGGCGCCTGTTTATCACCCCCCTCCCAAAGCACCGTGAGCTTTGTTTAGGAAGAGTGGAAAGCTGAGTCGAAATGCAGAGTGGTTACAGGAGTCAGCCTTAATTTGAAAATTGCTTAATAGGCCATGGGGTTTATTTGTCTTATACAAATTATATGCAAATAATCTCTGCGGTTGTTACACGTGCACGGGAGCTGGACTGGTGGCAGAGAAACTCTAGAGTCTAATTTCGTCTTTTCTTCCTGATTCTGCCTAATTCTGGACAAGAGCGTTGGTCTTTTCTTCTCATTTTATAAGACTTGCAGAGAAGTGTCATAAAACCACACAAATTATGAATTCGAGTTAAAAATCGGTACGAGTTTCCAACTGACTCTGGTGACTGCGGGATAAAGTCCAAATGCCTGGCATTTGAAACCATTTTATGACCTGACTGCACTTATCTTCACAGCCATATCCCTCTAGATTCCCTGTGGCTACCACACAGTGTCCAGTCAAATGAGACTCCTGGCCACTCTGGGAATGCATTTGCTTACTCAGAATAGAATACCCTTCCCCTCACCTCTGCCCATTGAAATCCAATCCCACTTTCAGGATCTGACTCCAAATGCCATCTCTCCCTGAAATTATTTTCCTCCCCTCCCCCAACCAGGGATAACTTCTTTTCTTTTTTGCATTGCTCCTTATTCCCTTCTGGCTGTGTCTGGCCCTAAGTTTTCTGGCTTGATTGTAGTGGAGGAGAGGATAATGTGGACATTCTCGCTCAGATTTGCACACTTGACAGCGTAATTGTGTCTTCTTGACTGTCTGAATCCTGATTGGCTAGTTGTGAAAGGGAATTGAATTGAATTGAATTATACTGCATGAGGCTGACTATTTGCTGATTTGTTCTTGGTAAAGGTGATTTAACTACTCTCTCTGCTAACATGGGTCAAGTTACATCGCCTGGGCAGATGTCAGGGCAAAATGAGAGAACCACACAGAAGTGCTCTGAGGGCTTCAAAAGAAAGTTATTGCTATACAATATACAGTATTATTAATATTTTCACAATCAGAAAAAAATAGAAATTAAAATCGTGTGAAGTCTATTTTATCTTATTGCCTTCCATGAGGCAGAAATCACAGTGCCCAGCCCCGACTCCACCCCCACAGAAATACACACACACATGCACACCTTTGTCCTATGGAAATCCTATGAAGCAGACAAATCATTTACTGAGCTCACAGTCTTTTTTGAAAACCTAGTTCTTAAATATGTTACACTTGCTTCCTGGCCATATGTAAATTCTGAAAAAAGATGCCACTGAAGTATTGTATGTACGGTTCTAAACTGTCTTTCCCATTAAACTTTTAGCAGCAACACCATCTTTCTTTTTAATGTTAAGGTGGAGACAGAAATTCAGCGGGTCTCAGAGGCATATGAGAATTTGGTGAAGTCATCTTCTAAAGGAGAGAATCTGGAGAAAGCCATGAGGAACAAGCTGGAGGGTGAGATTCGAAGGATGCATGACTTCAACAGAGATCTGAGAGGTAAGGGACTAGTGAGAGTAACTTGGTAGTTGGTTTGTTTGTTTGTTTGAGATAAGGTCTACATAGTTTAGGCTGGCCTAGAACTTACTACATTGTCCTTGCTGGCTTTGTGCTCCATAATGCCCATAAGACCCTTGAAAGCATGCATTCCCTACATTGGCTCTTGCTTTACTAGGTCTTTTACTGTTTTGAGATTCACATTTACAAACTCAGGTCTGTGTCACCCATCCTTATTGTCAAAAAAAGATGCTGCCTTTTGCCAAAGGCCAGTATTTAGAAGACAAACACCAAGCACTTGGAAGGGTATGTGTAAGGCCCTGCTGATTTTCTGCACATCCCGCAGACCGTCTAGAGACTGCCAACAAGCAGCTGGCAGAAAAGGAGTACGAAGGCTCAGAGGACACCAGGAAAACCATCTCTCAGCTCTTTGCCAAAAGTAAGTCTGGAAACGCTACAGGCAGGTATGAATGTGTGGATGGGCGGTAACTGCTCTGGAAATGTTGCTGGTGTGGATAGAAGAAAAGTTTATGTCAATGGTGCCTGACTCTTTAGCCTTCTCCAAACAACCGGGAGAGAATGAATGTCTTTCTTCTGCTGCTTCATGAAACACCAGGAAGGCTGCTGCCACAACCTCCAGTCACACTACTCTCTGGACTAAGTCAGAAAAAGCCCACTTGGGTCCCCACCATTGTCATGGCTGAGACAAGACCTTAGGGAATCTTGTCCTTATTCATGCTGAAGGGATCGTTGTAGGTGCTTCCATATACTGGCTCTGGTAGATGGGATGGGCATGCAGGACAATGGTTAATGTTTGGAATCCCCAGCCTGCACCCCTATTAAACGCTTACTGTTGTATCATATTATTACCCACTGGGAGATTGTGAAGACAGTCAGAGAAAGACGGGCCTCTGCTCTGCTATGACCTGAATTCATGGTTCTGCTTGCAGAGTTGGAGGGTACAGGGCTGGGCAGAGCTGTACTTTCCTCATAATAGGGTTTCCTTTGTCTGGAAATACTCCTAGGACTGTAACAATGAATTAATCCTCTTCTTTATCGGCCCCTAATGGACTCCACCCAGCAAGACAATGCCTAATTCTTTCCAATTGCTATAATAAAAGCAACAATAAAAACTTCATAGTAGATTGAGTCCGCTGGGAGAATAAATTGGGTTGAGAACAGATGAACTGTCCTTGTTTCTGCAGATGCCTAAGTTTGGCTTTGCCCTGCCCCAGCCTCCCTCAGTGCAGCTCCCACTGCTATCCTGCTTGTTGGGGACTTGTCAGACTCTTTTATTTTTGCTGGGCCTCCCAGTGACCCTTTCATGTCATTCTGTGCAGTTTCCAGTTAGCTTTTACAAGTCTGTTTGATCTTCACTTCCAATATTCCCATCCCTGCCTGGGTTACTCTGTTGTGCTCTGACTTCTGAACAGTTTTGTTCTTCCTCTTTGCCCTGAGCCTCCCAGTTCTTTGGCGGTAGTGTAAGAGTGAGGAATGCTGTTTTTCTGGTGTCATCAGAACCTAGGGGAAATTGTGAAGTTGCTTTTGTGGTGTCACAGTTACCCTGGAAGCTAGTTCAGTGGCAGGAAGATGGTGGCAGTCTCCCAGAGTAAAACAAAACATATGGATTCTTGCCCTGGACCTGCTAGCTTACACTCTTCTCTGTGAGGAAATGCTATTTCAGGTGCTGTCGGAGCTCTGCTGTGGGTTTAAAAAATATAGTTATTTGCTAAACCAAATTACATTAACAGCAGAGTGAAGCACTCTCAGCAGTTCTAAAACTAGGTGGGGAAGAGAGCATGCCTTTTGACCCCTTTAATTCTCTTGCCTTTGGGCATCCAAACCTTCTTGCAAGGTGGGAACTGTAGCAGGAAGGAAGGAAGCTCTTTTGAACAGCCTTCCCTGGGAGTATACTCTCGCAACCGGAGAGACAGAAGCAGTTTAACCCAGAAGGCAGTTGGGTACAGTAGAAAAGACTTTGAATAGGTTGAGCTTAAGTGTGGAATCCATTCCACATTTTCAGATGTGGGAGCTCTTACAACGCAGTCGTGCTTGATCTCTAAGTCCTGTTTCCTCATATGCAAACTAGAGAAGAGAAGAATAATACCTCATATCCTTGTTCTGAGGATTAAGCTAGCACAATGCCTGATATGTAGTGAACATTCAGCAAATGCTCATTGCTTTTCATGGTACATCTATTCAGATCGATGTATATAATGTCACAGTGGGAAATGAGACCACGCTGGCATCATGAAGATAAGGTCCAAATCTATTTGTTTGAGTTTCTGGCATGAGGTTTGTCCTAGATAACAGAAGAACCTGGAAAAACATGAGGAGCCATAGCTGTATATGGCAAGGTCCCTTGTAGCTATACTTTTAGTGTCAAGTTCAGAAACAAAATTGCTATTCTTACAGGTGAGACTTAGCCTTCACATTGTAAAAACTAATATAAAAGAATCATTCACATCTTAGTAAAAGACATTTTTGAAACTGTGATTCTTTTCCATCATCAATTATGGTGACGGTGATTATTATTCTCTTTAGTAGGCTTTCTTGGTGTTTTTCATGTTTCTCTCATTTAAATACGTTATATTATCTCATTGGATCCTTAACTAATATGGATTAACGAAAACAGCAGTGTTGCCTATACTTTCATCCGTAAAGTGTTTTTATCCTTTCTTAGAATGTCCGTCTTTCTACTTCTATAACTTTCCTGACCTTGCATACTGTCTACATTTTCTTATTAAAAACTTAAAGCTTATTAATCAAAGGCATTAATTTCAAAGTTATGATCTGACCATTCCAACATCCTTGACTTACCTGGGTCTGCTCCTGATGCAGGCCGTGTCTTTTAGAAAACTGTGTGCATTTTGTCCTTTAGTTTAAAAAGAGTACTGCTATTTTGATTATGCTGTTCAGTAGCAGAAATTACATGGTGGCTAAGAAGGACTGCAGTAGTCAAGTCTTTGAACAATACTTGCCTTGTATTGTTCTGAGCAGAAGACTCCTTCCGGATGTGGCATGGGCTGTTCAACAAGTGAAATGATTTCTAGCACTTTGATTAGGTTTTTGGTTTTTATTTTGAGTCTGTGCTTTTGGATTGTAAACCTTATGAATGTGGCTCGTTCCCCACCCGTATTTACTGCAGTGCCATCAGAGGGGCCTAGAGTCAGGTGTTTATTTTTCTGAGGCCTGGAACATGTTTAAATGGACCTTGTCATCGTTCCTCCAGACTGCTTAGTATCCAAAGTATTTCTGCAAGTTAGCTTTTGGTTAAAGTTTCTCCTCAGGGCATGTCTTGTTGAGAAAAACAAAATGTCTGGTCTGTTTCAGGATGGGTTCTTTCCCCTCCTACTGCTGATAACATATTTTTCTGGCCTCCTGGGAGAACCCTGGATGAACACCTGGTGGCAAAAAACTTCCAAAAATGTGGGTGTTTCAGTATGAGCGCCTCTCCCAGGAATTAGCTCTCACATTTGTACATACTGAGCTGCTAGCGATTCCTCAGTTGTCATGCAGGGTTTCCTAACCAGCTCCCATGGTTTCCATGGTCTTTGCCCATGGAATTCTAATTCGGTAAATTGTGATTCTCTGTCCACCTACCTCCTACTTTGAGGACAGAAGCTTGCCCTGTGAATTTCACTTCTGTGAGAGCTCTCTATAGATCTCTCTTCAATCTTTTCTTTTTAATTCAGCTTTTTAAATCTCTGTTAGAATAGAGTCACAATTTTCTATTATTCTATTTTAGAATAAAAAGAATTTAAAATATGGTTGGTAGTTGGCCTAACTGCTTTTCATGTTGAAGTCAGGAAGGTTAAGACAGGGTAGAAGTTAGAATCAAGGTCCTGTTTAAATGGCTTATTATAGATTTAGGCCCAAGAGCTGTGGTATTTATGGAACCACCCTTGCATGGCTGAGATAAATACCACATCGTTTTGCTATATCATCTCCTAGTACACATTTTGCTATAGATTTCAGTTGTTCAATTTTATCTGAACAAAGATAAAGGATTGAATGCTCTTTGGATTCCATTTTCTCTATTTCCGTGCCTTTCTCCTCTTCATTTCTAGTATCTTTGATTTGCCCTGCTTGACAGAGACTTCTCAGTGCTTTCATCTTTATGTGCGTTACTCTGCTTCTGAATGCAATCAGTAATTAGTGACTCTTCCATTCTAATGACATAGAATTTATCAATGCAAATATACATATACACAGAGATACACATATGCACAGATACATGGCTACACATTATACATAGATTTACATCCCCAAATATGATTGTGTGCATGTGTGCATGCATGTGTGTTCACATATATGCAAAATACACTGTACACACACAAACATATTTTATTACTGTAAAAGCTCTAATCATTTGCTTAGATGAAATTGATGCCTATATTTCTAAATTAATTTTCCCTTATACTCTGCCCTGTTCTTTCCCACAATCCCTCCATACCCAATCTGTCCTGCAAAAGAAAGGGTAGGAAAGAATATAAGATGGCTTCCAGTTTTACCTTATTTCCTTTATAAAAACTCCGGGCTTGGTAGATACTGAAATGCAGTGAGTTAGGTTGGCCATGGTGCTGGATCGGGCTTTCACTAGAGAGGACACGTTTTCTAATGGTCTTGATCTGAGAAAAGGTTCTTGCATAAGGAGTAGGATTTGAGGTTGCTTCTGTTTTATGAAATAACATATTTAGAGTATTTGGTATGTTGGAATAAAGAGATAGTGGGGGAAATTTTGTTCAGCTTAGTTGCTCTTTTGCCAAACATTTTCCAAACACAAAACCAAGGAAATAAACTTACTCTGTGTTGTATGTGTATGTATGTATACATGTGTGTTCATCTTTGTGTAGTGCTTAATTCTTTTTTAGGACATTTTATATCTCCTTATCCATTACTTCTTATTTATCCAACAAGTTAGTGGTTGATCCAGTGATAAAATCTAAATGTTATAAATTTTGATTCTTTTAGCCATGTTCTAGAAGAGTGCACACTGTCAAGTAGTTAATATATATGACATATTAGTTTTGCTCACTTAAGGCTTTGACCCAGTTTCAGGAAGACAATATTGATATTTCATGTCCTCACAGATAAAGAAAGCCAGCGGGAGAAAGAGAAGCTTGAAGCAGAGCTGGCTACTGCTCGCTCTACCAATGAAGACCAAAGGCGACACATTGAAATCCGAGACCAGGCATTGAGCAATGCCCAGGCGAAGGTGGTGAAGCTGGAAGAAGAGGTAGGTGTCCTCAGGTAGCACATGAGCCTGAGAGTAGGAGGTCTGGGGAGCTCCTGGCCTTCTCATCCTTTTGAATATGCAGCTTACACAGTCTTCCCACAGAGAGAGGGCCATCTTTGGCTCCTGGTTATAACTGTGCCCACACAAATGGGTTGATTTTGATGTCATTTTTCTTCTCTACAGGTTCCTTTCATTTCTTCTATAATATAAAATTATTATAATCAAAGGAGGCAATTTTCATTCTGCAATTCATTTACTAAATGGTTTTCATACCCTAAGTTTTCCCTAATACCTAGCCCTACCTTAAGCTTCTTTTTTTACTGAACTTTAAAGCCTTGTTTACAAATATCTATAGAATAACTCCAGGTATTTTGAAGTCCTCCAATGATCTTGAAACTGAAATGGTCCTATTCTCCCCACACCCAATAGGAAGTCAAACCTGTCCCTTGTCTTAGGTCCGAAATGCATCTTGATGGCCACATCTTTTGCTATTGAATTTGACAGTATGGTTTGGAGATGGAAGCTGGCTTCAGAGGTCTGACAACAAAGTAAGACCCATGGAGAGGTTACAGTTTCTGTCAGGAGAATGCATCGGTAAAGATCTTGACTGTGGCTTAGAGATTAGTTTTAAATAATATTATTACGTGGTATGGCTGAATTTGCCAGCTCTTTGTGTGAGTGTATGGAACCATCTCTTAACAAACACAAGGGTCCCTGAACTATTAAAAATGTGATTTAAAGATGTATTTGACTAGTCTCCATGGAGAAGTTTCTCTATTGCCACACTAAACTGTTCTTGTGAAAAAGAGGAAACTTTGCTGCTGTACTGCCATTAATGAATTAATCCTGAATGCTGGTTGTGATTGTGCTACAGTACAGTTAACAATACTGAACTTTTGGGAATGAGTATATTCCAGCAAAGATGTGATAATGAAGTGTAAATTGACTAAGAAATTAAAATCTTCTTCAGTTCTATCTTGAAATTTGAATTGTTTTAAGAGAAACAATAACTTTCTTGGATTTCTAGTAGGAAGCCACTTGGGCAAGATAGCAAATTTAAGGCCAGCTTAAGTTACATAGTGAAACATTTTCTGAAAACAATAGTAATAGCCCTTATTTTCTTACAATTTGAAAGCCTTATGAAGCCAAAACAAAATAAAATTGTAGTTTTAGCAACTAAATGGCATTGTGGCTCTTGTATGTCTTCCCTGCCTTCCTTAGTCCCCTGCTTCCTGCCCCTCACTAAAAATGGCCCTAGTTGCTGGAGATCTCCAGATGCGCAGATTTCCCCTGCTGTTCTCATTGAGCATTAAAGACTGGTTGGAGTTAGGTTGTGGGTTAAGTTTACTAGGAGATCAGACCATGTAATCCATGATATCCTTTAGTCTGACTTGCCCGAAATGTTAACTTTAAGTTGTAGAAAATCAACATGTGTTCTTCTTCAGTCTTCTGTCTTAGAAACATACTTTTACATTATGGAAAACGACAGCGCCTCAAAGCCTTGTCATACTGCCTTGATATGCCTGATTCCCCAGAAAGCCTTGCTTATTCAGGATTAAAACTGCTCAGTATGGAATCTTAGAATTCACTAACTCTCTCACAGTTTGATATGGGGTTTTTAGTGTAATACCTTCACAGAATCAATGACTGTGTCTGTCTTATGAATGCCTTTTGTGCTGGGTGTGGTGACACATGCCTGTGAACCCAGCAGTTAGGAGGCAGAGGTAGGTGGATTTTGGGGAGTCCAATGGCAGCTTGGTCTATATAGTGAGTTCCAGGACAGACGGAAATACACAGTGAGAACCTATCTGCAGATACAAAGTGAGAATGAGGGAGACTGAGATTGATTCATGAGTAGATAAGGTTTTGTTATGCTTGATGGATATGGCTTAAGAGAGAGACACTGTAAGACCTGCCTGTGTTCTGTGTAACCTCACATTGAATGGCTCAGGTCGGGCCTTATGAACTTTCCTTACTGCTCAAAAATATGGAGTTTTTCCAGGGCAAAGTTCTCTTGCCTGTTTTGCAAATCAGCTTTCTGAGAGCATTCTCCAAACGGGCCTTTTGGTGAGGGGAGGCTTTTCCCAGCTTTTCAAGTTCAGGGACTCTCAGGTAACTAGTTTGCATTGCACCAAGATGGCAGGGAAAATAAGTGTATCGAGTCAAGGACCCTTGGGTTCTTTTATGCCTTCACCTCTTGAAAGCCCGCATGTAGGTACATTCCGTGACATTCACCTCATTTTTCTAATCCTCTGTGTCTCCTGCCTGTAGGCTTCTGCAGCCAATCTTGAAAGCATTCCACAGGAGGGCCACCTCAGGCAAGAACTGGTTTCCTAAAGCCCTAACTTTCGATTTCTTCCAAGCTCAATGCAGATGTGAGCATGCTCCTCTGTGAACAATGCTCTTGTGACATCTACAGAGCTATTCTGCTAGGACAGGCATGAATACATCTGTTACCCTGGCAAGTCATGGTGATACAGACCTTAAAATCAGTCTACAGCCTGGGTAGCCAACAGCCAGATGAGGTAAATGATGCATTTCTGACCTCCTTACCGTTATCTTTTGGGACACATGTGATTAAATGTGTCAAAAGAGCTCTGTGTCCTAAAGCAACCACAATAGTCTCACATTCACAGAGAGCTTCCCCATCCTCTCTAATTTTAACCTCACTGAGGAGTTTCCATGGATGTCTGGCATGTCTTCTCACAAGACTCAAGGCAGCCTGGGTTCCTGGCCAGCTGCTACATTAGGAGAATACAGAGTTGAAGCAGTGGCTTGGGTGATTGTTCCAGGGAGGGTGGGAAAAATGGACTTGGCAAACTCAGATTGAGAAGATGCCGAGGGTACACATAGTGGGAACAGGGTACAGAAACACATAAAACAGCAGGTGAGAGGGAGGACTGGGGGAGAGCCAGGGAACTGAATTTGGGGCTATAATCAACACTATGGAGATTGAGGAAGAAGGGGCTAAATTGTTAACCTGTTCGGCATTAGAGTGGCTGGTGATGATTTAGACTTGCGCTCTTGTTAAGATAGCCCATTCTCAGGCACTTCTCAAATGTTTTATTCCACTGCCACCAGCATTCTTCCTAAGGGCTATCACTTGTCAATCTTTCTATGTCCCTTACTACTAAATTTATTTGGCTTTTTGTTTTGTTTTGTTCTAAAGATAAGTTATGCTATATCATCTCTCTACCACATAATACACCAGATTCCTCCTTTCCAGTAGTAAAGGAAGATGTCTTGTGTACAAACATTGATATGTTTAACACTCTCCAATATTTTTAACCAGCTGGACTCTGTTGATGAAGTTTAAGCTTATATAATAGTTAAGATGTTATACATTTGAGTGAAGTCTATGACGGTAAACTATGTGTACACTTATGGTTAATATGATAAAATACATATGCACCCAGGCATTTCCCAGAGTGCTCTGATATTGGACTATCAAATTATTTGAAAAACATTTCATCGAAGGATGAAGATTTTATGCCTATGACAGTGCAGTCTCTTTGTAGTGGGTGTTGGTTGCCTTATCCAGCATGTTCAAAAAGAAGACACTTTGACCACATACCAAATCGAAACGGGGTGACCTCTTGTAGTTTGTCTTTCACTCATTCCTTCATGACTATATGGATTTTTAAATTCCCAAGGTAGAAGCCTTGGAAGTTGCTTTATTCCCAAGGCAGCAAGTTTCCAGAGGCGGTGTTCTACTCTTTAAGTCTTTTAATATCTACCAGCGGACCACAGACGTTTTGGCAAAGGACAGAGGCAGCTTGCTAATACCAGGCTAGTGTTACCAAATTGCTTCAATGTGAATCCTGACTTAGAGCAGGGTAACCGGGTAAAACTAAATCAGATCAAGCTAAAACTCCTGAAAGCTCATGAGGCAACATAAAAGCTCATTATATGAAGGAGAAGAATCGAGAAAATATACTGCCCATATGACACTTACAAAATACTGTTTTGTAGGCAATAGAAGGCAAGAGACAGATTAGATATATTCAAGGCACTTAATTTAGTTCTGCATCAGCCTCAGTGTCCTTGAGAAGATAAGTGCGTGCCTGTGTCAGTGTTCTCCGCTAGTATAATAATTTGTTCACTCTACACATAGCTGTTAATGTGGCTCAATAGTGGAGCACATGCCTGGCATGCACATGGCCTGGGTTTGAACCCGAGTAACAAGAGAAAAAGAAAATAAATAACAACAAAAGATATATTTTCTATTCTCTGGGAGCCTTGATGATAATATTGAAACACAGATAAGGCAGGACAGTTAGAGAGAAATCTAGGGAAATCGCCAGCTCCACTAGGCCTGCTTCTTGTCTTCCTGTAAAGCAATGAGAAAACGATGGATTAAAAAACTTCCCTGTGAAGGCCTGAGGCAAGTGATTAGCTTGGGGTGCTCTAAATCTAATTTTGTATATAGCTATCTTTAAAAAATCAGTTTGAAAGACACCCACAGTTGTTGGAAGGAGGGAAGTGATGCCGTCACGTGGTATTCATTTGTAGGGATCATATTTTCCTGAGTCAGAAGAGGTTATGGGATCTGCCAAATTCTTGGGAATGGGTTCAAATTCTTACAGAAGTGCATTGGAAAAGATGATTGATTTAGCTCAAGAGGATTTGCCTTGTTTGTTATCAAAGTACTTTTCTGCTGTTCTTTCTCCTATTTCTTATAATTTTTAATGATTCCCTTTGTGTGTGTGTGTGTGTGTGTGTGTGTGTGTGTGTGAAAGAGAGCGGTAGAGGGGGGAGAGAGAGGAAGAGAGAGAGACAGAGACTGACTGACTCATATAGTCAAGGTTGGTCTTGAACACTTGTTCCTCTATCCTCAGTCTTTGAAGTGTAGGGATTACAGGTAGGCCTGCATCATGATACTTGGATAAGATTCTCCTTTGAAAATGTATCCTGAATAGGGATGACTTGATATCCTTATGGTGACTTAGCCAAACAAATAAATAGTTAAGAAGCATTCATAGAGAGACAAAAATGGATGGGCTGAGGAAAAGGTGGACCAAAGATGAAGGCAGGGGGAAATAATGGGTTAAGGAGACAAACTGAGAGAATATGGGCTAGAGGAAAGTAAAGGAAGGGAAATATCTTTGACAAGTTTTGGGAACTAGTGCTTACTAAGAAAACTTAAATGGATGGAATGATTTCTTCTATTCACTGGATAACCAGAGGGATTTAGGTTGAAATGATGGATTTACTTGGCTTCTTCTGGGAACTCATGGGTACAGGGCTTGATTAGAAACTCAGAATGACTAATCTGTGGTTTTGAAAACTCATTTTCCACATGAAGACCTGAGCCACTCTTGTGGATTTGGAAACTCATCATTTCCTTGAACACTGAAGACATCAAAAATAAATCATCTAGGATTCTATGAGAAGTGTACATTTTTTGTGATCCACCATAAACACACACACACACACACACACACACACACACACACACACACACAGCATGTTTTTAGTTCTTATCCCCAATAGTTATGACTAGACAATATTCTAGGGCCCTATTTAAGACCTTATTTTATTTAACACTCTTAGATATGGCTCATTGTTGAATCTGAAAAGTGAACTCCTAGGTTTATGAACTATGGAGTTTAAAGACCTGTAGAGATCATCATAAATCCATTATCTGTCTAGTTTAGTGGTTTTTTATTTTTAACTTCTTATAACTTTGTGGGAGAAGGAATTCCTAAGCAGGGAAACAGTTTGGGGTGAAAGACCAAAGGGTATATGAGAAGCAGAAGTATTGTTATGTAACAATGATGTATCTGTTTTATAGAAAGATAGATGTCATGGTAGGTGTAGTAGGGTATACATATGATCCTAGCATTCTGGCAGGAGGATCTTAAGTTTGAGGTCAGCTTGGGCAGTTTAGAAAAACTCTTGTCTCAGACAAACAAATGAGTGGTGTAAGGTGGACAGCCATTTCTCTCAGAGAAACATCAGAAATAAGAAGAGATGAATACAGACAGACAGAGCTCTGTTTTGTATAGAATTCTTTTTTTATTTTTTTAATTTATTTATTTATTAAAGATTTCTGTCTCTTCCCCGCCACCGCCTCCCATTTCCTTCCCCCTCCCCCAATCAAGTCCCCCTCCCTCCTCAGCCCGAAGAGCAATCAGGGTTCCTTGCCCTGTGGAAAGTCCAAGGAACCCCCACCTCCATCCAGTTCTAGTAAGGTGAGCATCCAAACTGCCTAGGCTCCTACAAAGCCAGTACGTGCAGTAGGATCAGAAACCCATTGCCATTGTTCTTGAGTTCTCAGTAGTCCTCATTGTCTGCTATGTTCAGCGAGTCCGGTTTTATCCCAGGCTTTTTCAGGCCCAGGCCAGTTCTAAAACACACATATACCATAGAGGAGATAGGCAATTCAACCAATCCAGAGGAGTGACCCCCTAAGTGTCTCCACAAAACATTAGAACTCTGGAATACAGTTTGAAGTTTTGAGAACCTTGAGAGATTGATGAGTTTTGATTTTTATTTTTTTGTTTTGTTTTTGTCTCTAAAATACCATGCTGGCACTAAACAGTAAATAGTTTTGATTTTTTGAGGACATTGTAGGGATGGTTGCAACTGTTTATACTCAGTCATAATGGCTGGAAGGCAGCTGTCAACACTTTGTGGCCTGGCATAGTAGTGGCCATTTTGCTTTGCTGGTTCCTGAACTTCCCCTCTGCATTTGTTTGCTAACAAACCGAGACTCTGAGGCAGAGAATGGGGAAGTTGTCATTCTTAGCCTACTGAGGACTAGAACTGAAGTCTCCTCATTGCCTCTGTGTTCCTTTATCTTTCACTGTGCTGTCAAGTAGAGGTTTTCATGTGTATATATGATAGGAAATGGGATGTGAAGAAAGAGGAGACAAGGTCTTTTGTTTCTTCATTTAAGGGTCTTTGTTAGAAGCAACGTATTTCTTTGTCATAAAATAGAAGCCCTCTCCCCGCAAACAATAGCATTTTCAAGAAAATATTGTTATTGTAGATACTCAATGATTCCTTCTAATTGTATCTTCAATAAACAGTTTTGCTCTATACATTTACACTTAGTTCTTTCTTTGCATAAACTATTTGAAGCCTAGTGTTTATCTGATTATTTTTTATTAAATGATGTTATCCTCTGGGTCGGTCACCAAGACAATGAAAAGCACATTAAGGTTTTTGTGATGAACATTCACAACTGAGACCATTAGAACCTGTCTGACTTGGTAATGACTTTTTTCCCTAAAGAAGGAAAACAAAACAAAACACCAAGGACGTTTTATAGCAGATGCTCTTCCAAGCACTTTCCGTGTTATCTCATTTGATCCTGATAAAGGAACAGGCTACATTATTGCTGTATCTATATTATTGACTAATGACTAATAAAGGCTTGGGAGAAATCAAAACTAAAGGTCAGAGAGATTTAAGCACCTTTTCCTTAAGTTGCAGAGATCTTAAATGAGAATGCTAGGATAGGGGCTCAGGCATTATGAGAACTTAGGACATTAGATTGCTACTACCTGTATGTTCTTTACATAAGAAATAAGCAGCAATATTTCCAATGGCCTTGAAAGATAAAATTGGGGGGGTCTACTGTTGCAATTAGTAATCTAATAATTGAGGAGCTTAACAGCATAGATAACTGTAAGAGAGAGGCAGAGCAGACAAGCGACGTCACTATGATGAAGGTAAGAGTAAGATAAATAAAAGCTAGGATAGTAATGAAGGTAAAGCGCATGGATTGTGGTACTTAGAGATGAGCTACAAAATGTGGAGTATGTAACTTAGAAGATGGCTGAGTTAGTAAATTACATTAATAAAGCCCTGCATGGGCAGCATTCAAGAATTGTCACTTTCCATTGTGACATACCTAGAGGTTAAGTGCTTCCCAGGTGCTTGTGGTGTTTATGGTGTTTGGTATAATCTTCCCTTGACAGGGAGAAAGAGAGGTATAACAGCAATAATGGTCTTTATTTTTCTTAACTTGCTCTGCAGAATTGGTCTAAACTATATGCCTGTTTTCACTAAACTCAGAGAACATCCTCATCCCACGCTGGTTTTCTCATTCAGGGGGTTGGCTTAGTGACTCCTCTTTCTGGGAGTGCTTTTCATAGGATATTTACTTTTCCTTTTTGAGAAAGGCAGGGCATAGGGAGATTGGCGTGATGCTGGGTTGCTTGCTTTTCAGTTTTTCAGAGCTCACATTGCTGTATTTCACTATCAAGGCAAGAACGGCATGCTGTCTATGTTTAATTGCCTTTAAGTATAACTGCTGTAAGCCTTCGTAATTATAGTTCACATTCTCTACATTAGCATAGAACTGCTCCCTTAGGATTTTCAGCATGATTCACAAATAATGCATTCAACTCTAAATAGCTCAGGAACATTATGGAACCCCAAAGGTGAAGGATAAAGAACGATCCCCCCCCCTTCAGTACCGAATGCCTAGCAAATAGCAAGGCAGAGGCTTCCCTGCCCCAAATGTCTTGCTCATGCTAGTCCAAAAAGGAACGTTTAAGCATATTGAGAGGCAGGATATGATGACTTCTTTGTTTATTTTATATCCTAGGAAATGATCTTAAATAGCAAAACATCTAGACTTAAATCTGCGTCTGTTGGATTGCATGCAGTGCTAGATTGAATGAGGCCTGTCTTGGAAGGAAATGTCAATAAAACACTGAAACAGTTTACCAAGTTTTGCCTTCTGATGGCCAAAGGAGATGCATAGGTCTGGAGTCAGGAAGATAGAAGATGGGTTTCCTGCCCCACGGAAAAAGCTCAGGAATTCAAACACGGAAAGAGGACAATTTGAAACAAATATTGTTTCCCCAGCAGAGCAGAATTGTGATGGAGACTCATTGCCATGAAGGAGATAACTGGTTTCGGCACTGAGAAGTCTGATGGGTCCTGTTGGCTTCATCAAAGCCATGTGGACAATGTTGGTACAATGAGCAACTTGTTATATTGCAGCTACCCACTGAAGTCACTCGAGGCTTAGGAATTACCCACAGTCAAATGACTGGATTTAGTGTTTTAGTACAGGTTAGCAATAATACTTTAACTCTTAATCTTAGGGGTGAAGATTATCCTCGAAGGGAATGGTAATGGCAGCTGTCCCTCACTTGGGAGGATTTCTATTTTAGAAAGAGGCTACAAGTTGGTCTCCTAAGATTGGCTGATGCTGGACAGGTGTTGTGAGAAGCAGAGTCTGTTCTTTTGCAAGCAAACTGCTAAGACTGCCTGCCCATTTCCCAGTTCTCTTGGATGAGATAGTATGACTATCTCATTTAAGGCTCTCTAATCACTTCCTCCCTCGTTGCTGCCGAGCCAGGATTTGAATTGCAAGTTAAACGGGCACAGAGAACTCACATTCTTATTTCCAGTTATCTCAACTTTTTCTTTGGTATATTAGACTTGCAAATCTGGAGAATCATGATTTACTCAATCATTCACTGAGATATAGGTTGATTCGTTTGAGTATTTAGGGATCCTTGGTTCCAGAATAAAAGTAAAAAGTGTACAGTAATCAACCTCAACATGGGAAATAAGTCCCAAATCATTTGTTGTTTTTTAATTAAAAAATATGTGAGACACTGCTGGTCCTGAAACCAAAAGGCATTTGTACCATCACATGGCATAAACAATTAGAGAAGCAGCAGTTTTCCAAGCAAACCAATGGGTTATTTTGGATCATAACTAGGGCTATTTTACATAAAGTCTTTTCTGGCTTCTTTATATCTTTAGTAGCCCCTTTCTACAGCCCCATTATAAGAAAGGAGACAGTATTTTAAAGGGCTATGGGCTGGTGAAAAGTCTCAGTAGGTAAAGGGATTGCCACCAGACCTGACAACCTCAGTTTGATACCTGGAAACCAAATGGTGGAAGGAGAGAGAAAATCTAGGCTCACAAGTTGTCTCCTGACTTCTATGTACCCACTGAGGCATGTGGGCATGTGGCCATATATATATGCATGAGCATGTGTCTCTCCTCTCAATCTCTCCCTCTCTCCATCCCCCCCCCCACAAATAAGCAATGTAAAGACAAAAAGGTAGGCTTCTTTACTAGGAAAAACTGAACATTGTTCTTTTTTCTCCTCCCACCCTTTTAGCATTTATTAAGTTTGAGAACTAAAATGAAACATACTTTGCCTCAGACAGCCTCATTTATAGTAAAGAGCAAAGGTGAGGGCAACCAGAAGTGGGGAACTGACGATTTTGATGTCTAAGGTATTGCTTTGAGGGGCATAGCCTTGGGGAAGACAAGCCTTTTTTGGAAGGAGGAAGGGTTCAAGAGAGGCTCCTCTCTTCCTTCCCATTATTTGTACAAGATATACATGGCAACCAGCTGCGTATTCCAAGGGTTCATCTCATGGTTTGTTCTTTTGAAATTCCAGAAAAAGGCTGGATTTGGGGGTTCCGTAACTGACTCCGTTGCCATCTTTTCTTTCCATTTGCAAATCTGCCACCCTGCATTTCCAGCTGAAAAAGAAGCAAGTGTACGTCGATAAGGTGGAGAAGATGCAGCAGGCCCTAGTGCAGCTCCAGGCAGCCTGTGAGAAACGCGAGCAGCTGGAGCACCGACTCCGGACCCGTTTGGAGAGGGAACTGGAATCCCTGAGAATCCAGCATGTACCATGCGACTTCCTGGGGATGGCCCGAGATGATAGATCAGTGGAATGATTCTGCCCCAGTCTGTCTTCCCGAACCATGATGTTTATTAGGGTTACTTACAGAAATACTGGCGAGGGGCTACTTACAGAAGTACAGGTGACTCCAGTGCAGCTGGAAAGCTTGCTCCAGTGTGGGTGATGACTCACTACAGCTGAATCGCTAAAGATCCCTGCCCAACTTTCTGGCTGCTCTGCTAATCACTACTTTTTTTTTCTCTCCAGCAATTGTTACTGCTTATGTAACTCCAGGGTGTGGGGAGGGGACTTAGAATTCTTGTGTTAGGTACCTTAGCCCTGGAAATATGGTTTACTTCTTTACTCCTTGAGGCTCATAAATTCTGTTTATTCCCAAGTCTTCCTTACCAGGTATGGGATTAAGGAAAGGAAGAAAAGAAATGCCATTATTCCTGGGTGTTAATTAATTTAATTAGTTTATTTATTTTACTTGGTGTTTGGCAAAAACACTAATGGCATTTAAATGCTTTCTCATCTTTACATTTTCACCATCTCCCTGTGTTAGAAGGCTTTGCCAAGATATACACAAAGCTACCTATTTCCTTAGCTTCGTCTGCCAGCAAAATCCATCATAGTATCTTACACCTTTGACTTTTCACTTGAACCAGAACAAGAGACCCTACAGGAAGTGAGATAGCTACATACCTAGATCCTTGGATGGTTTTGGATCTTGGGCAGATCTTCTGTTTTGTTTTAGTTTGAGACCAGGTCTCCTGTCATCCCAGCTGGCCTACAGCCCAGTCTGTGCAGGTATGCACTACCACGTCTAGCTGGAAGTACTCCTTAGACATCTTCTGGTCATACTACTTATTGATTTAGAGGAGGAAAAAAATCAAGTCCCCCCTCTCCCCATAAAATATTGTACAACTCACCAAAGATCTCATAAATTAGGAACAGTTTTAGAATCAAATCATAGGTTTAATTTTTTTTCATTACCCTTGCCCTTTATTGTCAAGTGAAGGTTGCTGTTTTTTTTCATTAATCTAATTTCTTATGTTGTTTTTATTTCATTAATCTAATTTCTTAACAACATGGCAATTGATAAGGTAGATTCCTTTTCTGATCAAGGGAGGTTCATATTGCAAGTCCATGTCCTGTGGAGATCTAAATTCTCCTTCCTTGTTTTGAATCAGTATTCAAGCTCGAGGTTGGGATTAACTTAGTGATAGAACACCTTACCAGTGCTCACAGCATAGAAAGAGGAACCTCAGGTTGTTTGAAGCCTGGAAAGAAGGCTCCATGATAGAGTGCTTGCCTGGTATGTGTAAATCTAAGTTAGATCTGTACCACTATGCAAACAGGTAGACAGACGAACACAATACCTTAGGTAAACTTGTCCTTATAAAATAAAAACTCTTAAAATAGGATTTCGTAGGAGAACTTTGTCAGGGGGGTTCCTGAGTTTAAGGCCAGCCAAGGCTACAGAGTGAGATCTTATCTTAGAAAGTCTTCACTATTAAGTAAAGAGATATAAATAAGTAAATCATAAATGATGTTCAAATGGACGTTGGACACTGTGGTTGTTGTTTCACTAATTCAAAGGGTCCTGCTGTCTCCTTCCACAGCGCCAGGGCAACTCGCAGCCTGCCAATGCTTCAGAATACAATGCTGCTGCACTGATGGAGCTCCTTCGTGAAAAGGAGGAGAGAATTCTTGCCCTGGAAGCAGATATGACAAAATGGGAGCAGAAGTACTTGGAAGAGAATGTGATGAGACATTCTGCTCTGGATGCTGCTGCAACTGTGGCTGCGCAGAGGTAAGCAGTGGGTAGAAGGACCCCTAATTAAGAGGATGGGAAAACCAGGAATGGTAATTCATGCAGAGATTTCCCGGTCTTTAGTCTCCTTCCATACTCTTTCCCCAACCCCCCCCCCCCGCCCCAGTTTCTCTCAAATATATTTTCTTTCTTTCAATTATACAAGGACTGGATGGCTTTGAGGACAGAGGTTAAAGGACTTAAAAATGTTTACTCTATGGGCATTTTGGAATCATAGTTGAGTTGGCCTTAGTGAGCTGGAGCATTTCAGGTGGGCTTGGCTAAGTATTTGGACACGTTGCCCCTATTAGCCAGGTGTACATGCTGTTTAGTCTCAGCACCAAAGTGAAATCCCCTCCTGAGAAATTCCACTTGGAAAGCAAATGTCACTTGGGAGTAGCTGCTGCTATTTGATAGCTCTGGCTCTTCCTGGGGATGTGGCGAATATGAGTCCATCACTGCCCTTTGAGAAGGTCTATATTTGAAGACCACATTCTTTATATTCCTGAACTCATCACATATAAGGAGTCTCATTCTGTCTGGTAACAGAGAAAAAAATGGCAAAAAAAATGTTATTTCTGGTTTCTTAGGTACCTTCTTTGTATATTATTTTAAAAAAATGATTAACTTTTTAGGAATCAATTGCTCTTCAATAGTTTCACTATGTTGCTAATCTTCATTACTATTAGCTGGGAAAGAAACAACCCAATTATTATCTGGTGATGGCTTAGGTTGTAATAATGGACAGAGCTTGAGCAGCATAGAGTTGAGTTTTGAAAATGGTGTAGAGTGTATTGCACCCAAACAGGCTTCCTCCAGAACGTTAATAAAATCAGCAGGGTTTTTTTTACATTCTTCCAAACATGGTACATCAGAAGAGTCCAGCACTTGCTAGACATTGGGCAGTGATCAGGGTGCGCAGTGGATCATGTGCCTGGCACGTTTTCAACCTGCTCGTGATTCTCCACGAGCACTTCTTTCTTCCTCCATGTGATCATCCTGTTTCCAGATAACCTTATGCCTTTGATGGACTGAAGCTGTCTTTGGCTTAATCTTGAGGTCTTCGTGAGCCGAAGCTTCCCTGGCTTTGTCTCCTGAGAAAAGCATGCTCAGTCAAAGCCAATGTCATAGTGGTGGCCAAGGAAACTCCAGCTGTGTCAGAAGATGGTCACAAGGCTTGGGGGCAGATTTGAAGCAGAATGTAGTGTCGGATTACCAAGTAGCTCCCAAAGAAGTGCAGCATTTGTTCAGAGCTATTTGTGAAAGACGGATGCTGAAAACCTAGTAATGGTGAGCCAGGGAGATAGATGCAGGGTAACATTGTCAGCTTTATACAGATGCCTTGGGATGATATAGCTCGTGATGGTGCAGGGCATGAGAAAATGTTTGAAGGCAGTATCTTGGGGCTGACTACAGAATGGTCTCCAGGGCAAAGTACAGGATAGCTAGAAAGATGCTTGGCAGGAGGGGTCATTATATTAAGACAGAACGCTCACTCCTACTTTCCTGTCTTGAAGGCACTATGTAGTGAGAGAATTCCTTTACAGACCTATATGCAAAATATGTTGGCTTCTATGAGTTATATTTGTTTTAAATTGAATTGCTTTATATTACTAGGTGGTAAGTGTTCAGGTAACCACTGGATTCAGCAAAATATGTATGATTATCATTTAATATTCTAAAACCCAGTCTGTTCTCAGTGTTCCTAGCTAGTAGGAACACCTTCTACCAGCAGCAAACGTTCCAAATCTGGAATGTTTATAACTCATCCAGACAACAGGAGAGAACGAGAGGGAGATTGTACTGAAAGTGCTGTGACATCAATGAGTTACACTAGATGATTCCCCCAAGTCCTTCTGTGCTGTATTTCCAAAGACAGGATCGTTCTACTTTGCTATGCAAAGTCGTTCCCTCTTCTTCATTTTTCATTCGATGACGAATTTGGGGAGAAACAGCCAGAAAACGTTATATGTTAACTTATAGGCTTTTCTATCTACCTTGCCCAAATCTCTTCGCATTCCTTCTCTATTTGTTACCCTCCCACCAACCAGCCTAAAGGTAGACATGAAGAGTCTGTCCTGTGATCACTTTCTATCGTGGAAAGCTATATATATATATTCTATGCAGTTTGTAAATGCCTGGAATACTGGCTGCATATGAAAAGTGCTCAAAATTTAATTAAGAAAGGAAAGAAGAAAAATGGGAAGGGACAAAGAAGGAAGGAAGGGAAGGAGGTGGAGAGGGGTTTTTTCTTAATGTGTAACTTATATTGACAAATTTAATTAGTAGTACATTTTGAGACACTGCCTGGTGTCTGCATATTCTATCAGCATCTCAATTTAAAATATTCTAAACTTCACAGGTCTATGACAGGTAGCTCACAGGTAAGCAACATGTGTCACAATTCAGTCACCCTATTTGAATGATGTCAATAGCAGAAATGACAGAGTATTTTTTCAGCTAAAATGTTAGTCAACACAGTAATAAATTAATCAACTTCAAGTGTATGATTTGAATTTTGGAAAATGAATACAACAGTGGAGCTTCTACCAAAATCAAAATAGGAGACACATTCTCACATGACCTTGTGTCCCTTAAACTTGATGTCTTCCTCCCTAGACAATGAGTCATCTGGTTCTTGTCATAGAATTACTAACTCCTTTCCTAGAGTATCAATATAAAAGGAGTCGTATTGTGTTTACACTTTTTGTTTTACTTCTTGTGCTCAGCATAATTATTTTGAGCCTTCCCAGTCGATGAATGTATTAATAGCCCATGCCTTTTTATTTGTGTAATGTGCCGTGCAATGGATATAGCATAGATTATTTATCCATCCACCTGATGATGGCTATTTGGATTATTTCCAATTGGGGACCTGTAGTTATAATGAAATGCAAATTGTAATGTAAGAGTAAAAAGAATTTATTTTCTTGGGTTGGAAAGCATACTAGGGTGATCTGTTTATACCCCTTATAGTACTTTGATTCTGACTAACCTTTTGTCAAGGGGAAATTGTTGAAAACTGAAAATAGTGGACTAGAAGTGTCCAGGAGTAGATGGTGATCCTGAGCAGTAGTGTACATAGGTAAATGTATTCAGTGAAAAGGAAGGAAAGAGGGGTAGAAAGAAAGGCTCATGGCTTCTCTAGAAAGGTAATTTAATTTTTTCTTATTTAAAATAAGTACCTAAGGTGGTGGCAGCACAATACCAGTACACAAGAGGGCCAGGGAGAAAGTCTATGAGTTCACAGCCAGCCTAGGCTTTACAAGACAATGTATAAAATAAAATAGGTTTTTACATTTAATAATTTTTTATCCAAAGGATATTAGAAAATATCTTTTATTGGTCAAAAATAGGCAGTGCTCTTCTGAGGACTTTAAATTTGTTGCTTCTCCTTAGGTGCTATCATGCGTTCTTTTCTCAGGCCCAGAGGAATTATAGCATCTCTATATCTAAACAAAAGGGCACAAAAGTCAGGATTTAAATCAACATTTTCTCACTTTACCGGTCTCTGAGATGTGGGAAACTCGGTATCATTAGCTGTTCAATAAAGAAAGTATTAATTGAGGCTATTACCGAGGCACCTGGAAGCATTATGAATAATTGCACCATTATTCCCTGCCTCGGAGTTAATGTGTCTCTAGAGAATCTAGGTGCTTAATATGATAAATGGAAATCCCTACCAAGAAGTTCTTGTGCATTCCCTGAAGACCAGATTTGGCAATACAGATTTTGAGTTCAAGCTCATAAATGGTGAATTTATGCCTGAAGAGCAGCAAAAAAAAAGATAATACGATAACAAACCATCAACCATGAATTATCCTGTTATGTTGGATTTACTGAATTGGGTTGTTAACTGTACTTGGAATGTTCAGAAAAGGAGGAAGTAAAGAGAGCTCAGGAAGAAGACATACTACACATGGCTTTTCTCAGCTTCTATATTTTGCTTCTCAGTCTGTATTCTGTTATAGTTAGCTGGTTTTCTACCATGACTTCTCTGAAATAAGAAAAATGATGTAATAGTTGTTCTGACATCTCTGAAATTAAATTGAAAATCTTCAGTAACTTACTGGATCTTGTCTTATGGCCATTCTCAAGGCAAATGCACATCAATAGCTCTGAAATCTAAAGTCATCAACACTTTCCAAAAACTCTCTTTGTTTTCCTATGACAACCAACAGTAGTCCATGATTTGAATTACAAATGTAATTCTCATTTATTCTTTCATCTCCGTAATGCTATCTCATTGACATGGTCTCCCAAGTTCAATCACATCCACCTCCTACAGACTGTTCCTATTTCCCCTTCTATGTTATGGTTTGTGTTTTCATTATCGCCTGATGGGATTACTTCAATCACCTTCCTTACTGGTCTCTTGATTCAAGTACCTCTCTCTTCTGGTCCAACCATCACATTTCCGCAACAGACAATACTATTGTCCTAAAGCCTAGCACAGGTCCTTTCCTTCTCCAGAAAAAGCTCTAGCAATTTTCAGTGCCTATTAGACTAAAGTCCAAACTCATTCCTGTAGTGGTTAATTATTTATCTTTTGTCTTCCCTTGCAAGTTTCCTGCAGCCAGGGACTAATCATTTCCACGTGTTTCTCTTCTCTGGCCTCCCACAATGTTCCACTTATGGTAACATTCTTTTATTAAATAAGCAGCAGAATACTACCCAGAGGAAAATACGAAGCATATTTATTGATTTATTTTTTAAAAATAATTTTTGTATTTACTGAATTTTTAAAATTTCTATTTTTTATAAAAAGAAAACAAGCTATCTTTTCTCATTTTACATACCAATTCCAGTTCCCACTCTCTCCCCTCCTCCAATCTCCACCTACCCCCTTACCCCACCCCCATCCACTCCTCAGAGAGGGTAAGGCACATTGCTTTGGGGAAGGTCCAAGGCGCTCCCTACTATAACTAGGCTGAGCAAGTTATCCATCCAAAGAGAATAGGTTTCCAAAAGGTCAGTACAAGCAGTAGGGGTAAATCCTGATGCCACTTCCAGTGGCCCTGCAGTCTGTCCCAGCCATACAACTGTCACCCACATTCAGATGGACTAGTTTAGACCAATGCTTGGACCTGTGTCGGTTCTTTACCTGTCTGGCTGGAGTTTGTGAGATCCAGTTAGCTCAGGCAGACTGTTTCAGTGGGTGTCCCCATCAGGATCTTGACCTTTTGCTCATATTCTCACTCCTTCCACTCTTCACCTGGACGTTGGGAGCTCAGCCCAGTGCTCTGCTGCGGGTCTCTGCCTCTGTTTCCATCAGTTCCTGGATGAAGATTCTATGGTGATATTTAAGATATTAATCAGTCTGACTACAGAGCAAGGCCAATTTGGGCACCATCTCCTCTATTGCTTAGGGTCTTATCTGGGGTATCCTTGTGAATTCCTGGGAATTTCTCTAGTGCCAGGGTTCTTGCTAGCCTCATAATAGCTCCCTTAATCAAAATATCTTTTTCCTTGCTCTCATCTCTGTCCTTCCCCCATGTCAACTATCCTGTTCCCTCAAGTTCTTCTCTACCCTCCCCTTCCTCTTCTGCCCTCCCTTCTCCCCCACCCCATATTCCCAATTTTGTCAGACGATCTTATCTATTTCCCATTTTCAGGTGGATCCATTTTTTTCCCTTAGGATTTACTTTGTTATTTAGCTTCTCTAGGATCATGAACTATAGGCTCAATATCCTTTACTTTATAGCTAGTGTCTGATTTTAAGAAACTATTTTTGATCTTTTGAGATGGGGGTCTCACTATGTGACCTTGCCTGGCCTAAAACTTGTTATATAGAGCTGGTCTTGGAGTGATCTCTTTGCCTCAGCATCCCAAAGGGCTAGGATTATAGGCATGAATCACCATACTTGAAGTTTAAATGTCCACTAAGTATTTTAAATAGGACTGGGCTGTGGTGGCCCACACCTTTAATACTAGTACTCAGGAGACAGAGGTGGGTGGATTGCTGTCCTCTACAGAGCGACTTCCAGAACAGCAGAGGCTACACATAGAGAAACCCTATCTTGGAAAAAAAAGTATTTTAATTAGGAAATCATGAGTGACAATCTCAAAAGTACTAAAGTTTGGATTATGCTATGAGAGAAAAGAAGAAGAGAGATAATTTGGGGGATATTGACAAACATCCTTTTATTTGAGACTTTGAGATGATGGTATATCTGGTTCTGATGCCTGTGTTGTGCATACTGTTTTCATACTGCAGTAAGTATCTTCTGATATTCTGGAGGGCAATCGGAGAGTACTGGAAGTTGTTCCTTCAAACGCTGTGCTAGGTTGCATTTGCAGAGCCATTGGCTTCATAGCTCTGGTCTTTTACAAGGAAGATTGATGCTGCGGGCTGTCCTGGCAGCCCTGTCGGAATTCACTAAGTGCCCCACATTTTCAGGCTCCATTCCTGAGGAGTTCACAGTGTCCATATCAATTAGCCAGCCAGTCTCTGTGTACCCAAACTGGTCTTTTATGCAATGAAAGTGGCAGTAAGCCAGCACTATTTCCCCCAGTGACAAACTGGACGTTCAAGCCCCCAGTGTCTGTAGACACCACACACTTTTCAGGAGGCTTGGCTCTAAAGTGTTAGCCTTCAGTTTCCCTTGGAACTCTGTTAGGTCAGGAATGGGCTCCAGGATTACACCAAGGGGTAGAATGGCTTAAAGTCATAATACCCACTTTTTCTTATTCTCTTTCTACTTCTGCTCTTCTCAATATTAAAAAAAAACATTGTTGAGTACATTTATTGTGCCTGATGGTATATGTTTTTACCTGAATACTTATCTTTTACATGAAGTAGAAGGAAATGTCATTTCTGTTGCCTTTTTGCATATGAGGAAGAATAAGCAAAAAATATGTAACTGACTTTTGGAGATCCGAAAGTTTGTTAGTGGCAGAGTATTTGCGGAAGTTTAGATGTGATCCTAGGCCTGTCTATAGTAAAAGCCTTGATATCAAGTACGTAGTGCTGGTTTCTCTCAGACAATCCAGTGAGATTGTGAACAAGTGAATTGCACTGAAGGAATATAGAATTTGGGGATGTTAAAATAGCTTGAATTTGCCAAATGATGAGAGCAACTGTATCTCTCCTTCTTGCCAATTCCAGTGAATGGTGTCAACTCTGCAAGTGAGCTCTAGGCTTTGGGACAGCAGTGGCTTTTGCAGAGGCCTCCCGAACTTCCCCAAGCTGGACGTTAACTTACTACCTATTGACTCCTCTGTTATTATATTGTACCCAACATGTACTCGTCATAATCTTAATGCCAAGAAAATATAGCTATCTAGCTTCCAGCAGATAATATACCTAAGATATGGGAGGAGTACGGTGAAGCAGGGCCAGTTCATCATTCTTCAGTCTATTGTCCCGATGTCCTGTTAATCTTTGTAATCCCATATGTCTTCCCTCAATCATAATACCCATCTCTTTACCTTAGTCCTCATCTCTAGTTCTCTGTCCTATGTCTCTCTTCCCCTCCCCATCTCTTCCTCTGCCATTCTCTCCTATGCACACATGTTTCTTCTCAATAATAGTCTATGAATTAATGGAATGAGACAATTTCAGGTGGAACCTGATGACCCCTTGCCCAGCTGTGGCTCTGGCAAGAGGACAGTTGCTTAGTTGGTAGAAGTTCATGCATTCCATGATAGAATAGTTCCGATGTAGATTAGATAAAGAACCAAATAGCACCGAATCAAAGGCCCCGTTTGTTAGTTCCTGTGCCCAAACTGTGTCTGTTGTTTCTTACCCCTATATGTAAATGCTACTCAACTGTCACAAATGCTCCCCAACAACCCCCCAATTTCTTCCAAAGTTTAACTTTTCCACTCTGTGACTGTTAGGAGAATAGTGGAAAGTGTGCTGATTCCTCTTGCTCTTTGGGGACCTAAAATGCTGAATGAGACGGCTGCTAGAAATTTGGGGGAAACGTGCTTATCCAGTTCCATATATCCAGTGTATACATATTTAACCAAACCCCCACTTCGGCAGCCATGTCCATGCCAGTGTCTGCTAGCGTGAAATCTTTCTTGCTGAAAGCTGCTTCCAGTAAGTCCCTCAGAAACCAACCGTTCCTATTGAGAGTCAGTTCAGTTTAAAGCCTTTCAGCAAAACGTCCACTGAGTTAGGATAGAGAATGACATCTATTCATTCTGAGGCCTGTTCATCATCATCACTGCCCATTTTCCTCCACAGAGACACAACGGTCATTAGCCACTTTCCTAACACCAGCTATGACACAGCCTTAGAGGCCCGCATCCAGAAGGAAGAGGAAGAAATCCTGATGGCCAATAAGCGTTGCATGGACATGGAAGGAAGGTAAAATCTGGATGTGGACCCAGATGGATTGAGAAGTTGAAGTTGAGACCAGCTAGATCAATAGAGAAGGACAAGAAAGTTTATTCATAAGTGATGAACTAGATTGTGTTGTCCCCTCCCCCTTTCACTCCTGCTAATCGATTACCTAAGGTTTGATGTGATGGCCATTATAATGAACATTCAATTATGCAATTCCAAGTAGGATTGCTTTCCCCTGGATTTTGTAATTGTTTTCATTTGCATTCTGCTAGATCTGATTTTTGACATTCCTACTCTGAGGTGTTCTTCATAACACTACAGCTCAATTCTATAATAGAGCCGATTTCTCAACAAAACATCTGTTCACACTGAGAGAAATTCAACATCCAGTGACTTTTTTAGTGTCATTTACATTTTACCTGAAGATCATGTATTATTAGTAGAATGCTCCATTTTCTCACTGAATGTACTGTTAGTATGGAAGAGCTCCTTCAGCAAAGAGCAACATCATAGATCTATAGCCTTTCTGTTTGCTGATATTTGACTTTGGTTTTCTGATGTGCAGCAGAAGTTCTTATATGTTCTCTTGCATCTCCTTAGCCATCCATGGAATGTGTTATTTTTGTCTTTAAAGCGCTAATGTCCTGACCCTTCCTTCCAACTCCGACAACACTTAGTAGAAAAGATGATAGGTATGCAAATCCACTTAGGCAGTGAGATCAGAGCACAGAGGTAGCAACCGTGTTTCTGTATGTACTTTCTCTCGCCTTTCAGGATTAAGACGCTCCATGCCCAGATTATTGAAAAGGATGCTATGATCAAAGTGCTGCAGCAGCGCTCCAGGAAAGAGCCAAGTAAGACAGAGCAGCTGTCGTCCATGAGGCCAGCAAAGTCTCTGATGTCCATCTCCAATGCTGGATCAGGCCTGCTTGCCCACTCCTCTACCCTGACTGGTACTCCCTTCATGGAGGAGAAGCGAGATGATAAAAACTGGAAGGGGAGCCTAGGTAATGAAAATGAAAGCAAACAGGGAAGTGCACAGTGATGTACTTAGAAAGTGCCTCGCCTGTGCTACACACAGCAAGGGGAAGAGACAATGGTTCAGGTTCTAGAGAGAAGAATTCAGGGTTACTTTTGCCCCTGATAGAACAAGCTACATGCCCAGGAACTCTGAAGTCTCTTGCCGAGAATATTAACTGAGGCCAAAGCCTGAAAAGAAAAATGAGGATCCTGAGTTCCTTGCAGATGGGAAGGAAGACAACTTGAATTTTATGTAAAAAAGAAAAAATTCAGATTTGGCTTTTGCCACATGGCAACTTTGTTCAAAACTGAAATGGCTTTCATCTCAGGCAAAATTCAAAATTACAGCATTGCTGTGTTCCTTCCTTTCTTACAGAAAGGGGACCCAAAGTTCTCTTTAAGCTAATGGGGTCAGGTGGCAGCTTTTGTTAACGGACTGTTCCAACATGAGAATAGAATGTGCTTTTATGTTCAATTCCTGTCTGTTTCATCCCCTCTAATTAAAGCCTCAGAGTCCCATAGATACTGAGACATTTTTTTTTGACCCCGAAGAAGCAAACAAATATATATCTCAAATCTTTTGTTGTTTTTATTGCCTTTTCTGGTTCTCTGACACTTGCAGTATCCTTTAGTTTGAGTAAGCATTCTGGGAGCCATTGTCATGGTTGGCACTGTAGGTTACACAATGAAAAGCACCCTCGTGGGTATCCGTACACATTCCCCATATTCCTGGGTTATTTTCAGCTCTCTGGTAATATGGGGCATTAATATTACTGGAAGAGAATGGAACTCTGATGAGTTGCTCTGCCACAATCACCAATGGGGAGAAAATTGATCAGCTACCAAGGACACACACAGGTTTAATATGTTGTGTTGAGACTTTGATGACGAAGACAAGAAGGGATCCTCTAAGTCCAAAACCAACCTTTAGTTATGGTGGGAAATGTAGCATCCCAGAGGTTCACAAGAAGTAAAAACAAATAGTTTTCAAAAAAAAATGTCATATATTTTCTTTTCCTGAACTCCGACAAGGGTGAATAGTTAATCCGTGTCTGGATAGGAATCACCTACTTTTCTCTGGTCCCTCGCTTCATCTGTAGGCATTCTTCTGGGTGGAGACTATCGTGCTGAGTCTGTCCCATCCACACCTTCACCTGTGCCTCCTTCGACTCCCCTGCTCTCGGCTCACTCGAAGACAGGCAGTCGCGACTGCAGCACCCAAACAGAACGTGGATCTGAACCAACCAAAACCGCAGCTGTTACTCCCATCTCTGTTCCGGTTGCTGTTCCAGTTGCTGCTGCTGCCGCCCCTGCTGCTGCCATCACTGCAAGTGCTGCCACCAACACTGCCACAGCTGCCACCAACACCACTATCATGGTAGCTGCTGCTCCAGTTGCTGTTGCTGCTGCTGCTGCTCCAGCTGCTGCTGTTGCCACTGCCCCATCTCCAGCAAATGCTGCTGCTCTTGCTGCTGCTGCCTCTCCAGATGCACCTGTTTCTCCAGCCGCTCCTGTCTCTCCGGCTGCTCCTGTCTCTCCAGCTGTTGCTGCTCAGATTCCAGCTGCTTCATCTCTTACTTCTGCTAATGTTTCTCCCGCTCCTTCTGCTGCTACTGTCGCTACTGCAGCTACTGCAGCAGCAGCTGTTGCTGCTGCTGCTGCTACTGCTGTTCAGGTTGCTCCAGCTGCTTCGGCTCCGGTTCCAGCTCCCGCTCCGATTCCGGCTCCAGCAACGCCTCAGGCTTCTGCTCCGACTCCGACTCAGGCATCAACTCCAGCTCCGACTGCAGTTCCTACTCCAGCTCCGACTCCAACTCCAGCTTTGGTTCAGGCTGAGGGTCCTGCAAGTCCAGGTACCAGCTGTGGACCACGCCGATTGTCCACACCAAATCTGATGTGCAACCCAGACAAGCCAGGTAATTCCAATTTATCTTCTGGTTTTGTTCTCAGATGTAGATCTATTAGTTGGTGCCTGCCATTTTGACAGAGTTGAATGTTTCATGATCTAATGGGGGTTGGTCAGAGAAGAGACAAAAAGAGCTTCTGGAAATGCTTTCTCTCATTCATTAAAATAAAAATGGTCACGAGTGGCCATTTTACCAGTAAAGTAAATGATGCCGGTGTACCTAGTGGCAAGTCACACTTAGAAATTTGTTTTGTGATGGTTCTTTGCGTTGTTCGGTGAAAGCTCTTCTTCTTTTTTTTTTTTCGTTGTCTCTAATTATTTTCTACCCTCTCATTTCCATTTAGATGGGCCTGTTTTCCACTCCAGCACTCTGGAAAGAAAAGCACCCATTCAGATCCTGAGTCAAGAACCTGATGCAGAGATGGTGGAATATCTCATCTAAACAGCATACTCAAGAGCTGAAGTTATCAGCAAGAGTTCTTTTAATCGTTTTTCCCTTTTGTTTGTTTAATCTGGGGTTATGATGGGGTTGGGAGGTGGGGATGATTTTTTAAAGGGACTTTTTATTGGACTCTTGTAGTACTTAATACCATGAGAATTCCATAGGGAGTACCTCAAGATGATAGGTTAAGCAGAATGTGCTCTAGAACTAATTGCTGGCATTGATCTAAATCATGGACTCTTAACTGGTAGCAATGTCCATTGATTTCAGATGCTTCAATTTGTTTTGACATTTCCCAATTTGAGGTCATTTTTCATAGAAGAATACAGCATGTGTGGAAGGCAGTTTGTAACACGTAGTTCAGAAGTGGAAATCTGGAGAGAATTTGAAGATTTGCTGCTTTGTCTAGTGACTACCTAGACAACAGCCAAAGAAAGGTCTTTCTTTAAGCTGAGAAAAGAAAGTGTTTTAGGAGCTTTGGAAGCTGGAGAAAAGGAAGAGAGTATTGGGGTTAAGAAGGGAACTGGACCAATTTTCTCTCCCAGTTGCCAGTCACCCTGCCCCTTCATACTGATGGTATTTATCTTCATTTCAATGGTGCTTTGGAAGTGGATTCTTTTGGTTCCCCCCTGGAGGTTCATCCATTCATATATATACTCTGGAATAATTTATGCATTTGGATAATTAATATATTGCTTTCAGATGGTAGGAGAGTAAATGAGCAGAGTGATGCATGACTTCCTCCCTCATGGGGGGTCTGATGTTAGCAGCTTCAAAGGAGGGCATCATGAGATGCTGCATGCAGACTTTTGTGGTCAAGATATAGTCATGAACATGGCTCCGTCACCTTAAATTTGACCAGTTGACTGACGTAGCCTTTATTTCTTCCACAAGGCAGATTCACTGACTGGTTCCCCAGTCTTTGTTTGCCAATACTTTACAAAATGAGGAAACATCTTTTTTGGAGAGGTTGAATGTGTTGAATTTCTGGCTAATACTTTGAACTATTTCAGTTTTGTTTTTCCAAATTAGCATGTGTCTTCAAAGGCACATGCAACTGTCACCTCCATGGAAATAATGTAAGAAGTCCAAAGTGCCGGGCTGCAGTCAGGAGAGAGGTTGATTGCAGCAATCTCCTCAACTACCTCTTCTTACTGCCTGTGACTCCATCTTGGAAACCCCTTGGGAAGCAGCTGGGAATGTATACATGGGCGGGACCAAACAGGGAGCCTTATCATAGGGCTGCCTCTAAGGACACAGAAGGTGTCAGTTGCCACAGGTCCTTGTCCTTAGTCTCTGCCCTTCATAAGGTGATATAACTTCAGATAGTATCATTAAGGTCTGTTTTCAGGGGTATAGGGAGGGTAAGGGGAGGGGGACTATTAAGTATAAGGGGTAGAGGTTTAGTGATATGTTAAGTTAGAAATCAGATTGATAGAAGGGTAGTCTATATATTATGCCATGGACTTTAGTGATGGGAAGGAACTTTATCTAGCAATGTAGCTCTACATTCTAACTTTAGTGATGAGGAATCTGAGACTTGGAGAAGTTCAGTGACTTTTTCAAGATCACACAGTATATCTGTCTGCTCTGCCAATTACATGCCTATTTTGGGAAATGATTATCTATTAAAAAAAGAGCCTGTTTTGAAGAAAAGGCATATTCCTAGTCTAGGGTATGCCTACTTTATGAAAATCTTCTTGGTTTGACTAGATTGTTTGGGGTGATTTCTCGTCTTGTCTCTGCTGGAGTGCCTTGTATGGAACTGTTCTTTTTCTCATCCCATTTCATCATTGAGCTACATGAAATGCATCCCTAAGACATCAACTCAACTGTTTTTCCTTATAAAATCATGTGTTTGGGGTCATTTTATGTATTGCTCTGTGAGTATAAGATTGCTCTATTTACCTGTATTCTTGTGTGGTTCCTAATTACCTTCCAAAGGATTTATTTGTGTGTGTGTGTGTGTGTGTGTGTGTGTGTGTGTGTGTGTATGTGTGAAGGAAATGCAACAACTATTAACTAGTTTTTCACATTATTAATAACGAAATGGTCATCCAGTCCATCAGTCCTCAGTTAAAGAGTGAAGGCCAAATAGAAACATGAAAGTGCAGCCCTGTGAATAATGCTCATTCACACCATTTTTCTGTTGCAAGGGGAAAAAACTTGAGACAGTAGAAGAATCAGGCAGCAAGCACGAGGAAAACGACTTTCTGCCCAAGCTAATGAATGAAAATAAAAAAACTTTTCATGTCCTCTCCTGATGACAACACATTGCTAGAATTTTGGCTGACTCTGGGAGCCATGATTCCAGTCATATTCTGTGAAGTGACAGATATGGTACCTTCTTCACTGTATGACAGCTATCTCTTTAAAATCATGTGTTTGGGGAAAGAAGGAAGTCCTTGCAGAAGTACTATTTGGAACTTTCCAGAACCTTTCTGGCCTACCACACTAGAGGCAGTCCTGCTCAGTATTCAGGCCCAGGCGATTTGCTAGAAGGACAGTGTACGACTAAGAAACAGAAGAAAACTGTGTTGGTATAGTCTGTTTATGGACCATACAGGCTCCACCTCTTGAGAAAATTTCTACTAGGTATCAGTTTAAAAATTCAGTTATATGGGAAAATCTCAAATTAGCCACCTCTTCCCATTTATGTGGATGTAGCATTTGGAGCCTCTTCTTCGACTTGCTCCTATTTACAGTAAAATGTATGTATTTTCCTGGCACCCTAGAAGAAGAGGGGGCATTTGTTGTCTTAACTTTTACTGTCTGGTGGTCTATGAGGATCTTATTATTCATTTGTTACCTGCAATGTCCCATGTCCAGCAGAATTTCATTTGATTGAACTATACTTGATACAAAACTGTTAACATTGTTGAGGAAGTAAACTCAGCTTGAACTTCCTTTGAAAGTCATGTATTGTGACTGTTGTCTTAATGTAGGTTTTCATTTCAGTGTTGCCTTTGAGCTGCAGGGTGACGGGGCGGTAGAAACTTGAAGCATCTGCCATGATCTGTGACAGGAAATATAGCAAGATACCTGTCCTGTTCTCTTCTTCCTTTTGCACTGTTCAGTGGCTCTGACAAACTGATTCCCAAGCTACTTTTTATGAAGAATCTAAACAATGTGGCATCTTAAAGTATACATGTATGTGCTAACTTTAATAAATGCTCATGTGTGTTAGCCGTACAATCTATTGTCTTAAATGCTCATTTATACATGGAATATGTTACAGAAAAATGTGTTTCTTTTTCCAAGGAAATACTTTCAAAGGGAGGTATTGGCTGTGAGTTCATTGTTACCAATTTTTGCCTGCCGCAATCTTTAGAAACTCTTCTTTCAAGTGCCACCATTGACAGTAGGAGAAAGGTTGGAAACATGGACATTTTCTTCTGGTAGCAAGGGCAGGTTACACGAAGCGTTCAAACCTCCTTCTGACCTACTTTGTTATCAATGGCATGTGTTTAATAAAATGGCTAGATGGGGTTGGCAGATGGTTTGATAAGAATTACTTTTGATTTAATATATGTGGTCTCATAGTGGTTGTGATTCTTTTCTGTAATCATGAGAGGTAGATCAAATAAAGTTAAGCAGGTTAAATCCACTTTGTGCCTATCTTTTCACTGACAATAAAGTTAGCTGTTTGAAAATGAAGCACTGTGTGGAAAATGCTTTGGTGTTTACTGGATATAGGCTTTATGTGCTTAATAATTACTTTCAATTCAGTACACAGTGAAATTGTCTTGCACCAGCAACAGAATTTGCATTTGTGCAATGAATAGGAAGTGATTAAAAAGTCTCCAGATAACATATCAGGCAGCGTGTGCTGGTCAGTCTTTTTATTTACAAATACAATATATAGTAAAAAAGTTTTGTACCTTTTTGTTTCCTGGTTCTGGGGGATAAAATGATGACAATCCAAAGCCAATAATTATTTGGAGGTTAGCATTTTGGAAACACCATATGCATACACTTTGCGATTCCTTTTGTAGCAATAGTAGTTGTGCCAATTCAACCATTTTGGTTGAGAAAGCTTGTTATAAAGGCAAATAACACCCATGCACATACTGTCGACACTGAGAGGAGTCAGTGGGTTTAAACAAGAGCATATTAAACAGGGAGGGAAAAGTGGTGGGGCAGTATGGGGCATATTGGAAAGGAGGGAGTGAAGGGGGATTTGATGAAAACACCTAGTCATATATGTGTTTAAATAGTAAAAACAAATCAATAAGGGCAAAAGCCACATCAGTTGGGTCATCACTAAAAATAATAAGCCGCCCTTATACAGTCTTCTGTGTTTCATGTTTAGTAGTGAGTTTGGAACCTAACTGCAGAAGAAAGGATCCACAAGTACTTTGAAGTGACCTGTTTTTGTTGATGTTACAAATGAGATTGATCAGGGACACAGAATTTATAAACCTCTAAATATTACTTGGCACTTGATTCCCCTCCATATTTATGATGAGTTAGTTGACAACTATGGATGGAAACAAGCCACTCTTTTTCAGCACAAAACAAAAAGATGGTAATAAAAGGATCTTATGAAGCTTTGGCAACCAGAGCTTTCAGAAATATCTCCTTACTGGTTTTTAAATGGTTGTCTATTCAAAAGCCCATTTAAAACATATGATATCACATATGTAGGAGCATTTCTAGGTAGTATTTGATGTATCAATTTGATGTCTACCTGTTTTTCACACCCTTTGGCATTACCTCCTGAGAACAGAAATCCCTTTCCCACCTCTCCTGCTGCCATCTTCCTCTGCAAGAAGTTTGGTTTATTTGCTCATACGTTTGTTCGCTTGCTTTGGAAAAAAATTAATGCAAATTCTTTGATCTTAGAACATTTTATTTTTTTTTCCATTTGTTTATTGAGAAAAGGAGAAAAAAACAAGTTTCCACCTCCTCCCAGCCTCCCATTTCCCTCCCCCTCCTCCCACCCTTCTCCCCCTCTCCCCACTCCTCTCCCCATCCCTCTCCAGTCCAAAGAGCAGTCAGGGTTCCCTGCCCTGTGGTAAGTCCTAGGTCCTCCCCTCTCCATCCATTTCTAGGAAGGTGAACATCCAAACTGGCTAGGCTCCCACAAAGCCAGCACATTACGTAGGTTCAAAACCCTGTGCCATTGTCCTTGGCTTCTCATCAGCCCTCATTGTTCGCCATGCTCAGAGAGTCCAGTTTTATCCCATGCTTTTTCAGTCACAGTCCAGCTGGCCTTGGTGAGCTCCCAATAGATCAGCTCCACTGTCTCAATGGGTGGGTGCACCCCTCGTGGTCCCGACTTCTTTGCTCATGTTCTCCCTCCATCTGCTCCTCATTGGGACCTTGGGAGCTCAGTCCAGTGCTCCATTGTGGGTCTCTGTCTCTATCTCCATCCATCACCAGATGAAGGTTCTATGATATGCAAAATATTCGTCAGTATTGCTATAGGATAGGGTCATTTCAGGTTCCCTATCCTCAGCTGCCCAAGGAACTAACTGGGGACCTTGGCTTGGGCATCTGGGAGTCACTCTAGGTTCAAGTCTCTTGCCAACTCTAAGGTGGCTCCCTTAACTAAGAATTGTGCTTCCGTGCTCCCCTATCCAACCTTCCTTTATCCCAATCCTCCTTTTTCCCCAAGTTCCCCCCATTCTCCCCTTCTCCCTTTACTCTCCCCATCTCCCCTTACCACCATCCCACCCCACCCCCAAGATCTCAATTTTCTCCCCGGCCATTTGTCTACTTCCCATAGCCAATAGGACAACTATATGTTTTTCCTTTGGTTCACCTTCTTACTTAGCTTCTTTGGGATCACCAATTGTAGACTCCGTGACCCTTGTTTATGGCTAGAAACCAATTATGAGTGAGTACATCGCATATTCATCTTTTTGGGTCTGGGTTACCTCACTCAGGATAGTGTTTTCTATTTCCATCCATTTGCATGCAAAATTTAAAAGTCATTGTTTTTTACCGCAGCCTAGTACTCTAGTGTGTATATATTCCATACTTTCTTCATCCATTCTTCCTTTGAAGGGCATCTAGGTTGTTTCCAGGTTCTGGCTATTACAAATAATACTGCTATGAACATAGTTGAACAAATGTTCTTGTCATATGATCGGGCATCTCTTGGGTATATTCCCAGGAGTGGTATTGCTGGGTCCAGGGGTAGGTTGATCCCGAATTTCCTGAGAAACCGAAACACCGATTTCCAAAGTGGTTGCACAAGATTGCATTCCCACCAGCAATGGATGAGGGTACCCCTTCCTCCACAGCCTCTCCAGCAAAGGCTATCATTGGAGTTTTTTATTTTAGCCATTCTGACAGGTGTAAGATGATATCTCAAAGTTGTTTTGATTTGCATTTCCCTGATCGCTAAGGAGGTTGAGCATGACCTTAAGTGTCTTTTGGCCATTTGAACTTCCTCTGCTGAGAATTCTCTGTTCAGTTCAGTGCCCCATTTTTTAATTGGGTTAATTAGCATTTTAAAGTCTAGTTTCCTGAGTTCTCTATATATTTTGGAGATCAGACCTTTGTCTGTTGTGGGGTTGGTGAAGATCTTCTCCCAGTCAGTAGGTTGCCTTTTTGTCTTGGTGACAGTGTCCTTTGCTTTACAGAAGCTTCTCAGTTTTAGTAGGTCCCATTTATTCAATGTTGCCCTTAAAGTCTGTGCTGTTGGGGTTACACATAGGAAGCGATCTCCTGTGCCCATCTCCTGTAGGGTACTTCCCACTTTCTCTTCTATCAGGTTCAGTGTGTTCGGGCTGATATTGAGGTCTTTAATCCATTTGGACTTGAGTTTTGTGCATGGTGATAGATATGGGTCTATTTTCATTCTTCTACAGGTTGACATCCAGTTATGCCAGTAATATTTGTTAAAGATGCTTTCTTTCTTCCATTGTATACTTTTGGCTCCTTTATCAAAAATGAGGTGTTCATAGGTTTGTGGGTTGAATTTCAGGTCTTCTATACGATTCCATTGGTTGACTTCTCTGTTTTTATGCCAGTACCACACTGTTTTCATCACTGTAGCTCTGTAATAGAGTTTGAAGACCTCAAACTCTATTATAGAACATTTTATGCATGGATTGGTAATCACCTGGTATTTGAGGGGAGCATCCTCAATGATAGGACCTACTCAGTACCTCCTCCAGAAAATGTTCCTTTCAACTTCAGCATTGCATATCACATTACCAAGTATGCACTCTTAGATACACCAAATGACCAAAAGCATCGATTGTGCTACCCATGTATTGCCATTTACCAGTTACTTCTAAATTAAGTACATGTAATTTCCTGAGTACATACTTTCGTGATGTTGGCATTTTTGAAAAAAAAAAACTAGAATAGACAATTTTAAGTCCATGATTCTAGGAAATTAAGGAAATGACACACACACACACACACACACACAAGCACACAGTTAAAATTCATTCATTGTGTCAAAATTCCTATTGTAAAGGAAGGGATGGTTATTGGGACAACTTGAGGGAAACTAGGCATTAACCAGACAGCAGGGAAGTCTAGAAAACATTCCAGGCGAGAGGATCAGTGTGAGCAAAAAGATGTCAGGTGGCTGTTTCTAAAGACAAAGGTCTTAGAAAATTGCTCTGACTATTGAACATCTGTGTGAAAAAACTTCAAATTCCAGTTAGGTGGTAGACAGTACTAGTGTGGAAGTCAAAAGAGCACTGTGCCAATAAACAGATATTTACCCATGGATATGCATTTTTTTGATAGGATAAGAAGAGCCTATCGGTAAAATGGGAATAAATAATTAGTTCCAATTAGTTCCTCTGTACCTTATGAGAAAATGGTATGAGAGCCACTCAAAGGGAGAAGTAATAGATGTGGGAAGTAGAGAGAGTCATGAGTGTGAGATCCTGTGTCAGTATGCATTTTTGGCATGGGTATGGCCATGTCAAGGACCCTAGCCTCGGACCCAGAGGGAAATGAAAGATCTTTCCCTTCTGGTCCATGTGCCGATATTGAGAGTGTGTGCAGAAAATGTCCACCATAGCCACCAGATGTAATTGTCCAATGACTGCTACCCTATGTAGGGGACTTACTTACTGAGATTAGGTAAGTCATCAAACTTCATCAAATTGTATAGCATAAACCCTGCTTTCTTTTTTTCTGTATGTAATAACCCTCCTTGATGTTTAGCCAGATGCAATAATTCTTCTCTGTTTGACTCTACTTAATTAGGGTTCTGTGCTTTCTCAAGCAGAGAGCCCAGCTGCTGACAGATTTCTGTCTGGTATGTCTGTGTGTTTGTCTTTTTCTCATTCCTTTTCCACCCCATTTGGGTCTGTCCCTGAAGCTGTACTAGATGTGGCAGTAAATATATGAAGAAGTGATTTCTTTGACTTTTATTTAAGAAAAATCCAGTGCAAAAATAGAATAGCCAGGGCACTCGTGGTGGGGGGAATGCATTACTGGGCACTAATGATTATAAACACAAGGCCAGTCTTAATTCACAAATGGCCCTTATTCACCTACTTTGCATTTATTACCTTTGAAACACATCCCACACACCATAGTACTTTTCCATAAATAAAACTCATAAATAAGAAATTTTAGCAATAAAAATAAAATTAATTAATAAACTCCCCACCTTCTACATGAAACAAAAATTTATAAACCACTGCATAAAATTGACAATATTCTTGCTTTGGCATATACAAAGCTCTCTCATTTAATTTCAACATCTTCCTTAACCTAAAACCTCTGTTCTCAAAAACAGTAGAGATTGCTGGAGAGATGCCTTGGTGTTTGAGAGTGCTTGTTATTCTTGTGAAGGGTCTGGGTTTGTTCCTCAGCATCTACATAATGGCACACAACTATCTGTAACTCCAGTTCTGGATCCAGTGACTTCTGAACTGTGGGGGCACCAGGCACACACATAATGCTTAGACATTTGTGCAGACCAAACATTCATACATATAAAATAAGTAAGTATATCTTTACATTTTTTAAAAAAAACATGGGTGTTCATTCTCTGATGACCCACATTTCAAAATACAGGATATTTTATTCAAAGGGTTTACAATATAGATACTAAGCTATCTTCCGCTCATAATGTTCCTGACATCCGGTTCAGCATTCCTTGTTTATAGCTATTGATTTGGTTAGTATCACAAGTGATCTCGGTCCCTGGGTGACAATTACATCTTCGCTCCGAAATGATTTAAGCAGCATCCTGTCATTTCCCTAGCATCTTCATCTCCACTAACTGCCATATCAGCTCCACTTTAGCATATTCTGCTTATGGCCAACCCAGAGCAGCCTATCACCACTGCTCCATACTGGACACCATATCTGCCAACACCTACCCTCTAGCCATCACACATTTTCTAGTTCAGAATTCTCCTATGTGTCCATTGACCTTGGAGAGTCCTTAAGGCCCCAGTTTCCTCCATTTATTTCCAGGTTCTCAGCCATTACCTACCTGATCTGTACTTCAGGTTCAATTGCCTGAACTGTCAATATATTTATTCATACCCCAAAATTTCAATATTCACCACATACCAAATATTCAATAATGCTTGACAAACTTCTCTCCCTTGTTGCTTGTCCAGTCTGTTCCTGATCCAATCAAAATAAAGCTAAAATTAAATCAATTTAGTTCCAATTCTTCTAAGAACCTTTTAGTTTGGACTACTGCAATAACCTATTTACTGATGTGCCATAGCCACACTTGTTCACTTTTCTAGTTACTGTTCATCAGCAAAGTTTATATAATACCATTCCATGCTTAAAACTCCTAAAGCTGCTTATTGTTATAATATAAATAAATATAAATAGGGCATCCCAAAGCAAAAACATTTACCCAAAGTTTGAAAAGAACAAGTATAAAAAAATTGGATTCTTATTCCACCAGAATTATTATCACATACTGTATATTATTTTTCTTGTGTTCAAAATTCATGAATTATTTGATATTTTATATTATCATTTTGTTTTTCTGATATTAATTTTCAGTGTTGCTTGTTTTGAGACAGGGTCTTGCCTTACAACCAGATTTTCTTTGTAGCCAAACTGACTTAGAGTCTATAATTTTTTGGCTTGAATTTTAACTAATACATAAACAGATAAAATTTATACAAATATGAAGACAGATGCTTAAAAGTAATCCCACACTAGCTCAGAACTGAGTACAATAGAGGATTATTTATTTAGGGGTACACTCACAGATTACAGTCCTCTCCTCAAACAGGGAACAGCAACTGAATCTAGAAGCCAGCAAAGAGGCCAGACACATGCTTCACAGTAGCATATATAGTAAAGAGGCCATGCTCAAGTGGACAGGTAGCTTAATGTAGGAATCCCTGCAGCACCTCCCCCTTTTGTTTAAATAAGAAAGTTTTAAGCTTGCTATAAAATTATATACAATAAGAGCAAATATCAGGTATAAAAATTAGAATTCCAACCAGCACAAACAATATCAAGCAAGAAACATGTGATAAATGTTTCAATAATTATTCTTACCTAAAGAGTTTAAGTCTTGTATTATAAATAACTTGGCCAAATCATGAGAGGAAAATAACTACAACTATCAAGACTTTAACCCTATCAAAGACCTGAGAAGGGAAATAATATTACTTGAGTAAGCAGGAAGTGCAATTTAGGCAACTTCCAAAATATGCCACAAATGACAGAGACACCTGGCTACTTGGGCAATCACCCAAAGCCTCATTTGCAGCGTTGGAGCAATCAACTTTGGCTAAGGCCTAGAGTAACTGACAGACCATTTTCAGAGGCAGGAAATTTCTCAAAACCATCGTACCCTGTCTTGGCAAGATTTGACAGTTTTTTTTTCTTGTATCATGCATGTCCTGTCTGGACATGGTGCATTTTGTCAGTGGTGGATTCATGGGCAGTTCCTTGCCCAGAGGCCAGTTTTGCCAAGAAGAAAACAAGCTCCAAGTGGGGGTGTCTTTGTTGCTCAGCATTCTCTTGGGAATAGATGCGTACTGCCAAGACCACTCGTGTCTCACTTTAACAAAACCCTAAGTTATATAAATTCCATACTCTACTACTCTACAGCTCTTTGAAGTGGTTGAAGACTATCTATCTATGTACAATACAATCTTTATGTATCTAAAGAACCTGATTAGTCTAACTATAAGTATGACAAACATGGATGACTATTGACCTATATATCTTAATACCTATATAACTTAAAGACTAAGACTTCATATGAGAATATTAAACAATCTTTAAACAACTGTGCAGCAAACAAGGACAATAACTTTAAAATATAAACAATGTATGAGTATCTTGATCTGAGGTAGAAATGTATATTGCAATAAGATAGATATATCTTAAAATTATGTCAATATACAAAATGTCTTAAGCAGAGGTAGAAGCATGCGTGCATACAATATGACAAAGTAACTTTGCCTAGGTATACAAATATTGTAGATGAAAATAGGAACATATTCAATATAATTTAAGTTTGAATCAGTACAAGAGAATCTATACCAATGTAAATAATAGCTCACAAGTATTCACTTCATTACTCATTATTATTATTAGTGTGAGTAAGCTCAAATTAATCTATTATCCATTTTAATTTCTTCCTTTTTTTCAAGAGATCCCTGAGCTTACAAAATTTCCCTCTCAACACCCAACACTATAACAATTATAATCAACACCCAAACAATGTCCCTAACCCTGAAGACAAACTTTGTTGGGAGAGGGGACATCATCTTCTAGAATTCTTCTAGCTGTTATGGGAGCAATGTTCTTTCTATGGGATCCTGTGAAAGTAAAATATTGGTTAAGTCCCAAACTTACTGTCTGGTATAATTGAAAATAGACTCTGAGTATTTGGTAGGATTTTTCTGAGGTTCCTATTCAGAGTTCTGACAAGAACATTGTAAAAAAAAAAAAAACACAAATACACCATTTCAGCTAACCAAGTTGGAACCATCTTGAGCAGCTGGTACCGAAAACAGGTCTTATTGTAGCACTATCAGCATATTGAGGTCACATGAACCAGGTGGATATATGTGTAGCCCCATCTTCTTCCTGGAAACTTCAATGATTACTGCAGGAAAATTCATTGTTAATTGTGGAAAGCTTAAACATTATTTATACAGGCATATATATTCAGTGACAGGTATGATAGACACAAAAATAGGTATGAAGAAAAGTCATTTTTTTTCTAAATTCTTTGCTATTTCCGTCCCTTACCATGGCTCCTGACATGAGACAGAAACTCCGGATTTTAACTTTAACAACATACTTGGATTTAGAGAAGGACAGAGCCACTGTCCAACTCAAAGGCCAACTTTTATTTTTAAGTGAGTAATGATTATTGTTTTATTTAGTATTCAGATAGTATTACCCTCAGATGACATGTCCTCACTAGTGATAATTCTCTTTGCTTGGATAATCTGGATAATTATCCTTTCCTCTTTAGGCATCTAGGCGTCCAGAGTCTCTTGACTTTCTGAAAATGAGTATTTTCCTGCAAAGACAAGAACATAACCATGCCCCAACCCTTATGAGGTTTCCTTACAACCTGATTGGTTGTCACCTCTGTGGATGAGCTGTCACTTCTCTTTCTCAAGATATTTCTCTTTTTCATACTGAATCTTTACTAATTTTGATGGTATCCAAGACTTTTCTTCTCCTGTTGAAAAAAGAGCAAAATTTCTTCCCCAACGTAGCACATCTTGTGGCTTCCATTGTGATGTCAACACATCCTTGAAATACGGTGGCTGATTTAATTCAGAAGACTTTTCTGTTATCCAATGTCTCTCTGCTGCTGTTGTCCCTTTCTCATTAGCATTAAGAAAATTCAAGCATTATGTAATCTATTTCTGAAGGTATTTCCCATCCTTTTGTGTTTGTTTAACATATCCTTTATAGTTTGATTTCATCTTTCTATAACTGCCTGACCTGCAAAATTGTGTGCTATACCTGTAATATGCTTTATATTATAATAAGAAAAAAAAGCTGTTCCATTTTCTTAGAGAAACATGCTGGACTATCATCTGTCTTATTTGTGCAGGTATACCCATGATGGCCATAACTTCTAATAAATGGGTGATTACTGAATCAGCTTTTTATGAGCTCAAAGCAGTTGTTCATTGAAAACCTGAATAAGTGTCAATGGTGTGGTGTACATATTTTTATTTTCCAAATTTGGCAAAGTGGAACCTATACATCTACCAGAATTCATTCCTTTGAGTACCCTTTGGGTTATTCCCTGCAGTTAGCAGTATTTGGTTATAGAAAGAGCAAGTATGACATATCTTTATAATCTCCTTAGCTTGTTGCCATGTAATAAAAAACACTTTCTTTAAAACTTTGCTATTGACATGAAGTTTCTTATGGAATTCTGAGTCCTTCAATTTAATTCCAATCAGTAATCAATCAACATCTGCATTACCTTGTGCTAGAGGACCTGGAAGACCTGTAAGGGATAGGATGTGTGTTATGTATATGGGATAAAGTTATTTCTTAGTATATTTTGAAGTTAATTCTGTATCATCTGGTATAAATTCAGTGGTTTCAATATGCAAAACAACTTTTCTGCATACTATGAATCAGTAATTATATTAAGAGGTTCTTTAAAACCCATTAGTACCATGAAAATAGCATATATTTTGCCTTTTGGACAGAATTATAAGGGCTTTGTTCCACCTTACTTAAATCTTGTGATTTGTAGCCTGGCTTTCCTGATTTGTTTGCATCAGTATAGAATGTATGGGTTCCAGTTATTGGTGTGTTCTGTACAATGCAGGGAAGGATCCAAGTAGTTCTCTTTATAAGGTTAATTCTATCACTTTGGAGATTACTGTTATTAATCTCTCCTTAAAAATGAGCACAAGCTCTTTGTCAAGGTTTATTGTCTTCCCACATTTTTTTTTTTAATTTCATCGGAAGTAAAAGGCACTATAATCTCTGCTGGGTCTATACCTGCTAGTTGATGAAGCCTCAATTTTCCTTTTCTAATTAATTCAGTGACTTTTTCCACATAAGGTTTTAATTTTTTACTTGGTTTATATGGTAAAAATCCATTCTAAGATAATATCTTTCCATTGCATTAAAATTCCTATGGGGGAAATTCTGGAAGTCAATATGACTAAAATGCCATCACGATTTGGATTCAATCTATCCACATCTGCCTCCTGTAATTTTTCTTTTAACCTATTTTATAACCTAGGTGATTGACAGAATCACCTCTCTATTTTTTCAGGAGCAATTTGTAAACACGATTTTGGCAAAACTTTATTTCTTCAAACATTCTTTCTAAAGTATCTGTGTTTGAATCAGATAGCAAAATGTCATCCATGTAATGGTAAATTATAGATTTATGAATTTTTTTACATATTGTTTCCAATGGCTGACTTACAAAGTATTGGCATAGGGTGGGGCTATTGAGCATTACCTGTGGAAGGATGGTCCACTGGCATCTCCTAGTAGGCTGATGATTATTATAAGTATGCACTGTGAAGGCAAAGTTTTCTCTGTCCTTTTCTTGTAAAGGTATAGTGAAGAAAAAATCTTTTCAATCAATAAGTATAAAAGGCCATTTTTTGGTAATAAAGACGGCAGAGGGATTCCAGATTGTAGAGGGTCCATAAGTTGAATTACCTTATTGACAGATCTTAGATCTGTCACATTCTCCATTTACCAGATTTCTTTTTAACAACAAATACAGGAGAGTTCCAAGGGTTGGTTGATTCTTCAATATGATGAGCATCTAGTTGCTTCTGTACCAGTTGTCCTAAAGCCAATAGTTTATATTCTATTATTAGCCACTGTTTAACCCATATTGGTTTCTCAGTTAACCATTTTAAAGGTAGTACTGTTGGTACCTCTAAAGGTTTGCTAGTTGCTTTGTGTTCTTGTACAGACCGAATGGCTGGTGACCTTTGTCTATAGTACCTTATAAAATCCTTCCTAAAATTATGAGTTTCTGGGACTGCAGGAATGCTAGTCTGGATATTCCATTGCTAAAGCAAGTCATGACCCCATATTAGTCACAGCCTCAGCCTTCTTCTCTGTCCTTCTGGCCCTATGCATTCAACCCATCTTGTGCGTTGTTTAACTTGAGATAGGGTTCCAATTCCTAGTAATTGAACACCTGGCTCTTGAAGAGGCCAATTTTGATGCCAAGATTCTAAAGTAATGATACTCACATTCACACCCATGTCTATGAAACCCATAATTACAATGTTATTTATATGCACTCTTAGCTTTAGTCTTTGATCATTTATAGAAGTCTGCCAGAACATATGTTTCCTATTTCCTATTGGAATTTTTGATTCATTCTCCATGCTTATTCCATCATCTAGAAAAGTATGGCTTTTTACAGAAGGTTCTGGATTTTTAAATTTTCCTTGTGAGATATATCCTTCAGAGTGACTAGGAATGACTGATCCCCTTTTGATTTGGGGACCTGAGAGAGCCCCCCCCCCCAAGGAGTTTCCCAATGGTATCAGGTAGCCTTGTCTATCTTTTGTTGATCTGCATTCAAAGGTCCAATGTCGGCCTTTGCCATACCTTCTACATATACCTGAAGGCCGAATCCTCCTATGCTTGCCATTCCCAGAGGAGATATTATTCCTAGGAATTCCTTATCTACAATCCATTCTCAGGTGTCCTATTCTGCCACAAATAAAATGTTTTGCATTTTGATATTTCTTCATTACTGTGGAAATTGCTTCTCCTACCCCAAATGCAGTATTATAGTCAAGTGTCTCAGTCTTCATTGTATGCAGGATCCATTCATCTATTTGTGCTGATCTAAACTTTAAAGGCCCAAGTATCTTTTTGTATTCTATGTTGGCATTTTCAAAAGCCAGAGATTCAATAAGTACTCGTCTAGCATCTGGATCTGTTACTATTATTTGTACAGCTTTAGTTAATCTTTGTAAAAAAAAAAAGGTCACTAAGGGATTCTCTCTGGCCCTGTTTAACCCTGGTATATGATTCAATTTATTTTCCTAGTTCTTGAATCCTGTCCCAAGCATTTAAGGCTGCTTTGTGGCATAGGGACAAGATCTCTTCATCATAAAGAGCTTGAGCATGTGGGTCAGCATAAGTGCCCTCACCAAGAATTTGATCTTGGGAAGTCTCAAGTCATTTTGCTTTTCCCTGCCGTTCTAAAATTTTAGCCTCTTCCCTGAAATAACATTTAAACATCAGTTTAGGCCCATCATCTAGGACAGTTAAAACTAACTAAAGCCAGTTGTGTGGCATCACTTTAATGCTAGAAGACCATGTCTTTATCATCTCCCTAACAAATGCAAAATGCAAACCATAAGTTACTACTACTTGCTTAATTTCTTTTAGATCATTCATTCCTATAGGTATCCATCCATCTTCTTTCAATCCTTTAGGGCCTTTAGAACTTGAGGCTTTGTCAAAGTAGATTAAAGGGTAGGAAGCTAAAGCCCTGGGTAAGTCATCTCTGACAGCTACTGGTGATGGCGAATCCTGTCCTTCTACCTTCTTTCCCTGCTCATCAGCTCCAATAATTTGCTGAATCATTTCCAATCTTTTTACTACTGTCTTTTGTAAAGCCTGAATCTCCTGGCCTATATATATCTCTAGTGATTTCATTGAGGCACTAGCCTCTGGTCCTCATCTTACACATGAGATTCCAAGGTCTGAAGTTTTTCCTTTAAAGATTATATCTCATCTTTGGACATTATTTGGATAACATACAGATTGCCTTCCTGGAGAGATAGTGTATCTGCTAACCTATCATAACTATTTATCAAATTTTGATTGTCAAATTCAACAGTATGAATTCCTTCAGATAATTTCTCAGTACCCTTTGACATGGATTCAATTTTGTCTGTCAAATTAATGTTACCCTTTTCAATAGAATTAATTTTTTCAAGTATCTTTGGATTTTTGATGGTATTAATCCTATCAGCTAGCTGTTTATTATTAGTCTGTAAAGATTGTATCATTTCTAAAAGTGTCTCACTCGGGACTATCTTATCAAACCCTTTTCTTAAGGATATAATATGAAGAGAAAACAGATCCCCAATAACCAATAAATGGATGTATCACAATAACCATATAAGCCTTGCAGAATACAATCTATAGTATTAGCAAAAACGTTACTAAAATTTCCATCGTATTGCTGTCTGCCATTATATAACTTTCAAGTTTATTGATTTATTAATTACTGTTATGAGGTCTGGTAAATTGTTTTAGGTGTAATAATCTTTATTGTCCAGCAGGTGTCATGGTTGAAAGTTGCAACTAGTGGCACAACCAAGTGCCATGAAAAGTCCTGAACTGCTTTTTTTTTTTTTGCCTTGATGCTGGTTAAATATTGAGAAATATGCTTTGCTTGACAAATTAAAAGCAATTAAATCAGTTCCATACATGGAGCAAGAAGCTCATAACTCATGGGCAGGGAGCACACACTGGAAGCTGTGCAAATCATCATGTGGCAGGAAATGCAGCAGTGGGGAAGTAGATGTACATGAGCTTGGGAAATTTCGGAGTCGCTGCACATAGTTAGCTCCACATTGGCGGGGGTTTAAAAAAATGGTTTAGGTAAAAGCAAACCAGGTGGGCTGGGGTAGGAGACTTTCTTGGCTGCAGTTAGTCCTTTAAGTGGGTCCACGTGTTAGTTGTGGAGTCAGAATCAACATGGGTGCCAGATAGAGTTGGATACTTAAAAAAATCCACATTAACTCAGAAGTGAGTATAATAGAGGATCATTTATTTAGGAGTAGACTCACAGATTATAGTCCTCTGCTTGAACGGGGAACAGCAGCTGAATTCCACAGACAGAAGAGAGGCAGGGCATGTGCTTTACAGTGGCATATATAGTATAAGAGGTCACGCCGAAGTGGGCAGGTAACATAAAGGCTACTGGCTTTAGGAATTCCTGCAGCACAAGTAAGTTGATAGGCATATATATAAATGTGTGTGTGTGTGTGTGTGTGTGTGTGTGTATTCTGTGGATATATGTGTATACATATATATGTACATTTCAGTAATGTACATATATACACACACATTACTGAAATGTTGAAGTTAGTGTTACATGAGTTCTAATTGGTCTTAAAAAATCTGGAGCTAGATATCAGGGTAAATTCTGAAATATCGGGGAGACAAAGGAACAATCCACAGCCCAATCTTACCTTGCTAACTCTTCAGTCTAAAAAAGGCTGAGCTCCTGTCTCCTCCCACCTTATATTACTCTCTACACCCAACCATATCACTTCCTGTCTGTCTGTACAGACCTATAGACCTCTATGGTTAACTAATGTCTCACTCAGCCCTCTGATCTTCAGGCAATAAGCATAAACAAAATATCACCACAAATTAAAGTAAACATGTCTATCCCCTCAATAATATATACGATAATTTTTCTTCTAGCTTTCTGGAATACATAGCACACCATTCTTGTCCATGGAGACCCTACAACATTTTTAGATTGCTAATACAACTGAGATCCAAAGCTGCATTTTTAAGCATCATCTCTGACACTTATTGAGTCTCCACTACCTGGCCTTTCACTTAAATGTGCTGATCTTATAGCTCTAAACCAAAACCTTACAATTTTCATTTTTATACAGCTCCCTGGAAGACAGTGATATAACTCCTGAGATCACATAGTTTTAAAAATATTTATTTTCAGGCATTTATTTTACTTCCCTTTTCTTAAGTTCTCCTACAATGCAATAGGCCCCGATCTCACATGATTAAATAGTAAATTCAATTTGAGTGTTAACTACAGTGCATTCTGCTATTTAAGGGGATATTTTGTTTTCTTCATTTAGCCTTGGAAATGTCTGCCCATACTTCTCAACAGCTATGACTCTAAGTAGTTGGATTTACTGCTACTATCAAACAGAGCATGTTGTTGGTTACTTTAGTTATTAGTTTACATGGATTAGAGTCCTTGAGGCAACTGCAACCACATTTGTGATTTTGCCCAGCTCATTCAGTGCCAGTGACCATTTTGTAATATGAAGTCACTGGATTATGATCTCTAATGTCCTTTCTGGCTCTTACCCTACATGATTCCATGAGACTAAATACTGCTTCTGAGGTCATACATTCTTTCACACAGATCCAAAGTTGCCTATGAGGCACACATCAAAATATTCTCAAAACTGAATATACTATAAGTGTTCTATATACCTGCAGATATACCCTTTAAACTTCATTTTTTTCTTTTAGTTCTGTCCACACAGCACTGTTTCTCCCATTTTGACTTCACCAACACCATTTTCGTTCCATGGGTATGACTTTTCCTAGAAAAGAGATTCACAAGAATCCCTTTTCTAGAAAATTTGAGAAATCAAAACAGAGAGAAAACAAGGTAGTTAATCTTTCGTTAAAGCCCTGAATGTATGATAGCTTACATTTAGTCAGTTTTAGGGGACCAGTGGAATAAATAAGGGAGAATAAAAAGAAAATATTCAAGTTTAGGTTGTGGAAGATGGACAAGAGAAGCATGGCATTTGCTGAAGCAACACGACACTTAAGGGGATAATAGAAGATGGGCAAATTAGGAAGGAAATTTGCTATTTTGTGACTTTCTGACTATTACAAGCTAGTGTAAGAGATGTATAACTGATGTGCTTTTGATGGTGGCTACACTTCTAGAGTAAGAAGACCCAGAAATAGCCAACTATAAGATCAAAAAAATAAAAAGAGGGAGTTGGGTGTCTTTCAATACTCTTCTCGCCCTCATAATCAGGGTCAGAGTCAAATTTTTGTAAATTATGAAGCTGGGACAATTTGGAATGTCCTCTCTAGGTCAAACATCCTTAAAAACTGTGCAAACAAGACTGGAGATTGCCCGGTGGTTAAAAGCACATACTCTGAAAGCTTTAGGACTTGAAATTGAACATCAGCACCCACATAAAAAGTTGAACATGGCTGCTTGTGCCTGTAATGCCCAAAGGGGGTAGAGACAGGTAGATTTAAAGAGCTCACTGAAATTGCAAGCATCCCATTAAATGAAAGAGCTTTCTCCAGGCAATAGGGTGGGGAGAGAGCAAGGAAGACAACTACCCTCCTGCTGTAGCCTCTGCACACATATGTACATATTCACACACTTATGCATACACCATATACATACACTACACACACATACACACACTACTATGTACACACATGCCATATGCTTGCCAAAATATAGGAAAGACAAATGTAGATATTCAAACATTTTTAAAATGAGAAATCACAACTAAGTACAATATTTAAATCTGACTGCCCCAAATGCCACAATGAAAATAATTAAATGCAATATTTTCATTAAGTAACTTCAAATACACACACACACACACACACACACACACACAGTACCTTTCTCTTGAGTTTTAGCTTGTTCTAGTTTGCTTTTTGTTTCTGTGATAAAACTCTGACAGAAAACTACTTGAGGGGCAAAGAATTTCAATTTACAAGTTACATTCTGTCACCAAAGAAAACAAATGCAGGAGCCTGAAAAAGAAACCATGAAGGGTGTACACTGCTTACTGGATTTCCTTTCCTTGCTTGCTAGGCTATGTTTTTTTTTTTGTTTGTTTTTTTTTTTTTGTATAGCCCAGGTCTACCTGCCCAGGATGACATGGTCCACAGTGTACTGGGCCATCTTACATCAATTATCAACTTAGAACATGTCCCATAGATACACCAACAGACCAATATGATGGAAGCAATTCTTCAACTGAGGCTCCTTCTTCCCGTGTGTGTCAAGTTGAAAACCAAGATTAGTCAGCATAGAGTTTAATGTTGGATTTTTGCTTCTACTTTATATTGCTGTGGTATGACAATACCAGGAAATCATTTTAAATTAAGAGAATCAACAATTTGTCTTTCTATTAGCAATGACTGATAAAAATACACTATTCCTATTGGTAGGTGAGACAAAAAAGAATGTTGTAAATTTGGGTAGATATGTGACCTACGCTTGTAAAAGTAATTTAGATTTGTGGTGTTAACAATGTAAGAAATTTGAAAACTTCTATTTTATGTAATTTCTATCCAAAATAACTATAAGAACAATTTATATTTGTATATATTGTGTTACTGAATATGTTTGTAACAAGAGAAATTCTCTGGGAACAATACATTAACAACACCGCTTCATTATAATTGTACACATCAGGTAACTTAAACAAGTTTCTACAAACTATCCTCTTTAATATTTTATTTTTATAGTGTGTGTGTGTGTGAGCATGATATGTGTAAATGAGCATGTATTCCAAAGCATGCATGTCTAGGTAAGAGGACAACTTTGAGAAGTTAGTTCTGTTCCTCCACTTTTATGTAAGTTTTGGGGATAGAACTCCCATGTGCAGGCTTGCTATGCAAGTACCGTTACCCCTAAGCCACCTCACCGATCCACAATCTAGTATCTTCATTGACATGATTCCACTTTTACTCCTCCAGTACCACATGTTTTCAATGCCCCATACCAAAAGACACATTCCTATAGTGATAAGAACGCTGGCTTTGCACCTTTATGTCATCATGCTGAATAAACAGGCAGAGTCAGCAACAGGTGTTTGAGGAATTAATTCCTTGATCTATACACATGCATTAGGCTGAAAGGGAACTACATAAATCACAAAGATAAAACTGATCAAATACCACTAACTTTGTCTCCCACCCAATTTCCCTTTACTGGGTAACACAAAAGAAAGAAAAAGGTATAGAATGAACTTCTTTAAAGAACTATTTCTCATGATTTGTGACTGATAAATCTAGTATCATTGTAGAGTAGACTAACTGTCATATGATCCAGAAATTTAGATGAGAATGGATGTCACAATTTTAGAGCTGAAATTTTTGTACCTTGGGAAAGCTAAGTCTTTGGTTTGAAGGTCTTGAAGTAACTGGATGGAGCCCACTTCCATTATGAAATATTTGTATAACCACACCAAGACTTATACTGGGAAAAAGAAATGATTTAATTCAGTTGTCACATAAAATCAATAATCACAACCATGTAAGCCAGTATACAAAGATGTGCTATTTTTTAAATTTTTTATAGAAATATGAAGCCATGTGAACTCATTCATATGGACCCATACAGGATGTTAGAGTGGACACACATACTTCATATTTGCATTATCAACAAATTTCATTCATTTCATCTCCAAATATATCTAGGAACAGTAAATTTCTCTTTAGTTGTGAATGCTGAAATCCACTCTTTTCTTTTGGACCACCAATTTTTTTCCTGGTGCTCTAATGTCTTGTGTTCTTGATTTAAGAATTAATTATTCTCATTTTGTTTCTAATTTTATGAAAGCATATTTGAACAGAATACTTCTTTATTCTGTGGCAAAATGCTTCGTACCATTGGAGTTTTTATTATACAGTTCCATGTATAAATAAATACACTTGTATCCAGTGTTGTGCCAGGTTCCATTTTAATTATCCATCTTTGGACAATTTGGAGTATCCTAACCTATATCTGTTTAAAAGCAGTACCAGTGAAAGTTCGTGACAAGAGTCTTTCTTACTTAACAATCTGTTTTAAAGTACTTTATACAAAATAAATTTGGCAGATTGAGGAAAGAATGAACACTTCCTAGATTGGGTATCCTTCAGAACCAGAAATTATTAAAGAACCCCATTGTGCAGTGTGGGTCGCAGGAATTGAGATAGAATAGAATGGATAGAATAGAATAGAAATACAGAATCAAAAGTGGATTGATTATGCCAAAAGTTGCTTTCTTTTTAAAAAGTCAAGCAGACTTTTCCTTCTCCCTTCTCTCTCCACCTCTCCTCTTCCCCCAACCTCAACCCCACCCCCACCACTACCCCTACCTCCATGCTCCCAACTTTTGCCCAGCGATCTTGTTTGCTTCCAATTTCCAGGAGGATCTATATATGTTTTTCTTTGGGTTCACCATGTTATATGGCTTCTCTAAGACAGAGAAGGGAGAAGGGAAAGACTGGGGAGAGATTGGGAGAGTGGGAGGGTGGAGATGGAGGAAGGGTGCATATAAAAGCAGGGAAGAAGTTATCTACATTAAAGGAACCATTTTAAGGTTGGCAAGAGACTTGACTCTAGATGGATCCCAAGTGTCCATGGGGATGTCCCCAGCTATGTCCTTGGGCAGCAGAGCAGAAGGTGCCTGAACTGGCCTTGCTCCACTATCACACTGTTTATTACCTTGAATATCACCATAGAATCTTCATCTGGCAATGAATGGAGATAGAGACAGAAACCCTCATCAGAGCAACGGACTGAGCTCCCAAGGTCCAGTTGAACAGCCAAAGGAGGGAAAAGATGAGCAAAGAAGTCTGGACTGTGAGGGGTTGGTCCACCCACTGAAGCAGTGTGCCTGTTCTAATGGGAGCTCATCAAATCCAGCTGGACCGGGACTGAATGAGCATGTGATCAAACTGGACTCTCTGAATGTGGCTGACAATGGGGGCTGACTGAGAAGCCTTTGATAAAGGACTTGTTTCCACTGCATGTACTGGTTTTTTGGGACCCTAGTCTATTTGGATGCAAAGCTTCCTAGGCCTGAATGTAGGGGGGGGGAGCTTGGACTTCCCACAGGGCAGGGTTCCCTGCCCTCTCTTAAGGAGGAAGGGAGAGGGAGGAGGGTGAGTGGGGGAGCAGGAGAGGAATGGGAGGATGGGAAGACATGTAAATTTTTGAATGGAAAAATCAAAAAAAGTAAAATTAAAAAGTCAAGCAGAGGTGACTTCTTATGTTGGCTAAACCTAGTCTGTTTAAGATAATTTAGTTGTTATATCTAATTAGTCAGAAGCTTACATGAGTGACTTACTTTTGGTTTCTTGCCATAAAACTTTAGCAATTCCACCTTGCTTTGGTCCAGTGGAAACCAGTGGAAAAGCTCAGTCCAAATCAATGGCCTTCTATAAATGTTACATAACATAATTAAAAGAAGTTCTGTGGCCACCTAATGAAAACTGTTATGGTTTGAATGTGTAATGTTGCCCATAGGTTCTTATGTTTGAATACTTGGGTCCCAGATGGTGGTACTGCTTGGGCATGTTCGGACGATGAAGTGTTGCTGGGCCACTTGCATGTGTATCTTGATGTTTTATAGCCCAGTTTCACTTCCTGAATACTTTTTGCCTCCTTACAGTAGATACAATATAATAATCTGTCCCTGATTCCGCCTCCATGTCTTCCCTGTCTGATAGGATGCATCACCTTGAACTTCAGGTAGAATTCATCCTCTCTTCAGTTGCATCTTATCATGGATTTTGTCACAACAACAAGGAAAGACACTGACAGAGACATTGACTTTTCCTGGCAAACATGTTTTCTTTGTGAGGCTTTTGTTTTCATCTTTCCTGTTGCACATATATAATTTCCAGGAGTTGAAAGGGAAAAGGTGAACTTATGCAACATTTCTCCTATGGAAATAGCTGCCAATTCTTGCTTGAATAATAGCTGATACAAAATAGTGCTCCATAAGGGGGGAGGGGGAGAGGAGTGGGGGGAGGGGAGATGTTTGCGAGGAGGGAAATGGGAAATGGGGAGGAGACAGAAATTTTTTTTAATTTCTTTTTGCAACAACTAAAAAAAAATAAACACACACAAAAAAGACTGTTTAGATAAAAGAATTAATGATTAATTCAGCAAAGTGAATTTTGTACTCCTAAAACTTAGATATTCTACTAAAATGTCTAGATTAGGGCCCTAGAGTCACTACATATACATAATCTCTAGTTTCACTTGGAAATATTTGGGTGGGGAAGTTCAAGAGAAGGATTTCTGTGTAGACTTGGCTATCCTGGAACTCACAGTGTAGACCAGGCTGACCTCAAACCACAGAGATACACTGCATGTGCCTCCTGAGTACAGGGATTAAAGGTGTGCACCACCATGCCTGACTCACTTAGAAAATGGTTTGTGCTGCCACTTTGATGAGCCAGTTTCCTATTTCCTAAGTAACAATAATTACATATCACATGACAATTTGATCAGATGTGGTCCACCTATATGATAGCAGTTCTATGTGATTATACCACTGATTTTGTAGCTATCTTAATGTATGTAAGCACATTCTGATATTTGGAAAATGATGAAATAATATAGCAACAAATTTCTCAGAGCTTTTGTAGCCCAATGTAAAATGATTCCTAATTATATTCCACCCACAGTCTTCTATTCACGCAATCTATGAATATCCACCTTGCATTGCTCGCAGATAGTCTTCAGATCCTGATCCAATATGAAAACAGTTTTCAGGTGGAAATCTCAGATATGTTAAGAACATACAAAATTACGTGGGCGTAAGTATAGTTATTAGCCACTCTGAATTCACTTTGGGTGTAAATCATTGCTTTTGACATGCTATTTTTAACTAGAGGAAAATCAACGTCACGGAATTCAACTTTCAGCCCCCTACGCAGGTGCATTCAACGCACTAAATTCCTGCTCAGATCTGCAGGGTGCAGGCAAGGCAGCCTTCTAAACAACATCAAATTCCACCTTTCCCATCCTTGCTCTACATCTCTTCTCTTCATCACCCAAGATACTTTGAAGTAATTACCCACAAGTCCCTTTACTCCTTTATATGGAACCTCTATTTCCCTCCTCCCTTTCCATCTCTTTGTCTGTTAAAGTGCTCAAGCTGAGATCTCCTTTCTTCCTTATGATAACTGTATTACAGCTTTTCAAAAATTTATTTATTTGTTGTTTAATTTTTGATTTTTCAAGTCAGGGTTTCTCTGTGTGGTCCTTGCTCTACTGGAGCTTTGTAGGTCAGGCTGTCCTTGAACTCAGATCTCCTGCCTCTGCCTTCTGTGTGCTGAGATAAAAGATGTGCACCACCACAATCCGGTCAGATTTCAGTTTCTTAACCAAGGCTTACGCTGTAACGCCAGAAAATCAGAGTAGAGGTCCAGGGAGAAAGCCCGTTGGGCACAGGTGGCAAAGATGCTATGATTCAGAAACTAAACAAACACGGATGGTATCTTATTCAAAGCACAAGCAATTTGGAACTGAAATGAAGAGTGGCTGAATTCAGCTGCTTATGCACTTTCTACCACAAACTTCAATTACTTTGGAAACTGGGGCAGGGAAGAATCCTTGGGGTACACTGGTCTGTTCCTCGTACTGGTCAAGCAGGGGTTGAAACAGAAAAGCTGAGGGTGGCTGATGATGGCAGTTGGATTGAAATACTTGAAATGTGTTTAGTGACAATCCTTGAGCGAGGCCTATAATGTAGGAGTAGAATGCAGAAGACAGATGTATCTGCAATGTGAGGAAAAATTTTCTATCAGAACCCTCAGAAAATGGAATGATTTAGCTAGAGTATCATTATAATTTTGTCACTGAAAAAGTTTAGCCCTGAAGCCAAATAATAATTTACTAGGCAATTCTTACAGCACATTTCTTATTTAGTCACAGGATTCCTTCCTTGAGTTAAGGGAAGCATGGGATTTATTTTTTACTCTGTAGGGAGAAAGGGAGTACTGAGTACATGAAGCTAACTGAATGTATATTGTTCACATGGGCAAAGCCATGACAAAGACCGAGGCCTCAGCTTCGTGGGAAATTGGCAAAGCTTTTCCCTATATGGGTCTGTCTTGCTCAATTTGTCAAAGGATTATTCCTCTAGTTGGAGTACAAGTATTTAAGATCAGTGTATGCAAAAACAGGCAACTGCGGCTTCCTCCTCCAAGATTATAGCCCTAGACCTCCTCCTGGGACTGACTAACCACTTCCCCTGTGCTATACATAAGAAAGATGCTCAAGTTTCCAGTGTCAGTGGTATAGGTATGGCTCCATCAGACTGCACAGCCCGACTGATCCCATCTTTTCTGTGTCTGTGTGTCTGTCATTTCTTCATTCCCTCATTGCCCCAGTTAAGTTTCGCGATCAAAGCTGAGTGAGTTGCAGCTTTACCCTCAACATGTTTTAGTGTCTGACTCAGTTCCTACTACATAGTAGGTATTCGAATAGTTTGTCATTAATAATGAGAAATAATGGTAATCTCTCTGGGTAAATTGGGAGTGGAGGTAAAGGGGGTAGGGAGACATGGTGAATTGGAACTTGAGAGGGAAGCTGGATGGGCTGGCTGGGTGTGTGGTATGCAGTTTGGGAGTAGAACGGAGGGGGAGAGTAAGGAAAGAGACAACTTGATGGGGGCGCATTTCAGGGTTAGGGAGAAATCTGGCGTCAGGGAATCTCCTTGCAATCTACAAGGATGATCCCAGCTAAGACCCCTAGCAATAGTACAGAGAGTGCTTGAACTGGCTAGCCATCTCCTGTAATCAGATTGGAGACTATCCTAATTGCCATCACAGAGCCGTTATGAGATCAACAGCCAAGCACTGGGCTGAGCTCTGTGAGTCCTCCTGAAGGAGAGGGATTGTATGCGCCAGGGGGTCAATGCCATGACAGGGAATCCATAGAGACAGCTCACCTGAGCACATGGGAGCACACAGATCTGGCCCAACAGTGAGGAAACCTGCACGGGACTGACCTAGGCCCTCTGTAAGTGTGCGACAGTTGTATAGCTTGGTCTGTTCGTAAGGCTTGTAAGCAGTGAGGTTAGGTCCTGTGCCTGGTGGTTTTCTGACTTTGGGGAACCTGTTCCCCATGCTGGATTACGTCTCTCAGGCTTTATGTAGGGGAGGAGCTTGGTCCTACGCGAACTTGATGTGCCATGCCTTGTTCAACCTTTCTGAATGGAGAAGCAGAAGGAGTAGGAGGATGAAGAGAAGACAGATGGGAGTTGGGTGGGGGAAACTTGAGGAGAAGAGGGAGAGGAAACTGTTATCGGTATAAAAATAATTGGAAAAATGATAGCTAAATAAAAATGGTAAACTCTCAATGAATAATTCATTAAACTAATACATTAAAATAAAAAATAAAATGGCATCCTGCGCACAAGAAGACAGAGAGCATCCTTTCCAGATGTACTGCTGCTGTGTTGTGACTGCTGTAAGATATCTAAAAGAATTTGCTCAACTGAAAAACACTATTATCAATACTAAGCATTTTCAGGGAATCCATGCTTTTTATCTCAAACTTACCATTAGCGTTATGTGAAAAACAGTAATATACATTCTTAGGTTTTTAATTCTGAGAAATTAATAACTCATGGGGACCAAATAAATTTATACAAAGAAATTGAAAGGAAAACAAGAACTATACTATGTGGACCCATGTACATACGAACACTTCTGTTTCCCAGGGAGCCAATCTGAATGTATTATTTGCTTGGTGAATTTGACTGCTGACACTTATTAAAGCATCAGCATTGATTTCAATAATAGCATGGTTTGTAACATTGGGTACTGTCATAGGTGGTTTCTATCTCTTTGATTATTTGTCAAATAGGAACAATAACTCCTATTATAATTCTATGATCAACTGAGATAATGTAAAACAGGTTCTTCAAATTGAGTTGAACAGATGGTTCATTTTCTGCTCTTTTGATATATAGATATTTATTCTTATTATGCCTTAGTTGACACCCAGCTTTATCTAGTTTGCATGTTTCCCTGGAGGGAAAATAATTGGGTCCCAGAGCATATAATTAAATTGGCTGGGGTGCCTGTTAAAATGTAGGTTAAAGAATGCATCCTTTGACAGAAAGGACACAACTTCCTGTTGAAAATGTCAGCTGGGTAGGTATGAAATGGAAGAAGAGGGTTACTGGGGAGAAGCCTGATTGTCACTTTGGTAGTTGTTTTGCTCTCTCACTGATATTTGTTTCTGGTTTTTCATGGACCTTCCTAGAAGCTGCTTGATGCTATAGGATTCTATTTTTGGTGATCCTACACTGCCTGTCTGTGGGAGTATTCAAAAAATAGCATTGAAATCATCCAGTCTTCTGCATTCTCTTGGTTGTTGTTCTCCATAATACCTATGGAATGTTCTGGAAATACAACATTCCGAGGTAAGGAGGGAGCTGCATAGAACTTTCTAGTCTCAGTTCTAGCTTCTCCTAGAAACAGTGTGCTTCTCACTACTTTCTCACGGTTCTGGAGACATATAACCCTGGAGACATAAAATCCAGGGCAGGTTGCTTTCAAGAGCTTCGCATCTGGTGTAAGTAGGAGCAGTCTGTCTTCATCTACCCCAAGAAGCTTTCTGGGCTAAGACTTAGAGCACCATCTTGACTTCTGCTGTCTCTTGCTGCCTTTCTGTAAATAATAATGCTGCTTCCTGTAACTTGCTATAGTGTGGGTACTCCATTTCCTCAGATAGACAAGTGGATATCCCATCCACAGTGAAATGGCTATGCACTTCCTGCTATCTGAAGTCCTTATATATGAGAAGGAATGGTTGACAACATGTGAGTGGCGCCTGCCACATCCACAACAAGGACAGCTGCAACTCAATGTTAACTCAGCCAGATCAGCAATGGTTGCATAGCACCGGACCATTTGTGCTTTGAAGTAAACCCACATTTCTGTACAAACGGCTAGCTTCCTGACTCCTTCTATAGTAAGGCTGGCCACATTGAAGCGTGAGAAGCTGAACTACTGCAGCAAGAACAGTATGTTTTTTCAGCGGTCAAGTTCTGTGGTGGCCTTCTGGAGCAGACTGGATTATGTCTGTGTCTTCTGTTTGTATATTTTCTCTTTTTGCTCTCTAGAACTAGAAGGAACATTTAAAAATAACATCCATTTAAAAGTTAAAGTATCTTTATTGTCTTCATTTTAAAAAGCTCCTTTTTTTTCTGTTTTTGATTCTGTGCGTCAATGAACACATTTATTTCCAATCACTGAGAGGAACAGGAGCTCCTTCAGCCTGTATCAGCTTACAAGTCAGTGTGCAAAGACAGGATGAAAAAAACCACAGGCTTATGGGATGCTTCCTGTAGGGGCCAAATTGCTTGTCACTCTTGCTTCACCAAGTTGTCTAGAAAAACATTTGGTTTCCAGGTGTTCCGTATGACAGGACCCTTGTTCTTTTCCAGGGTCCACATGACTTGGGTTATGTGAGATATCATAAGAATGTATTTACATAATGTTTTCAGATAAATATGTAAATGCTAGGACAAGAATATAAATGAGCCATGTAGGCTTGGAAGGATTCAATAATATCCATTAATTAACCTTGTGTAACTTTTTGAACTGTGTTGGTGTCATTTTGATAGATACTTTAAAAAAATGTAGACTCCTTGACTTCTCCATTCTGAACATGATCTTGACGTAATCTGGGTATCTGCATATTTAATAAACTCTCCAAATTGTTCTGATACACAGTCAGGATCAAAAATTTCTGCTTGTTCTATAGAGCTTTCATAATTGAGAGGTAGATATATCTGCAAAAATACACATCTCAGTCAGTCATCCTTACTTCAGTCCCAGATTCACAGGCTGCCATGTTTGGGGGAAAAAGTAGTTTCAAGATAATGACTGATATGAAAGTCAAAATGTGTTGAACTCAAATGAAGACCAATGGGGTAGGACAGTGAACTAAATAAAATGAAATATAGCCTTTGTCAGTTGACATTTAAGTGCCACTTATTAAATATTTGATGTCTTTTCAGAAGTAGACAAGAGTTTTCTCTTTTTTTCTTTTTTTAAATTTATTTATTTATTAAGGATTTCTGCCTCCTTCCTGCCACCGCCTCCCATTTCCCTCCCCCTCCCCCGACCAAGTCCCCCTCCCTCATCAGCTCGAAGAGCAATCAGGGTTCCCTGACCTGTAGGAAGTCCAAGGACCACCCACCTCCATCCAGGTCTAATAAGGTGAGCATCCAAACTGCCTAGGCTCCCCCAAAGCCAGTACGTGCAGTAGGATCAAAAACTTAGATGCCTTTCAATGGAAGAATGGATGAAGAAAGTATGGGATATATACATATTAGAGTATTACTCAGCAGTAAAAAACAAGGACTTCTTGAATTTTGCATACAAATGGATGGAAATAGAAAACACTATCCTGAGTGAGGTAAGCCAGACCCAAAAAGAGGAACATGGGATGTACTCACTCATATTTGGTTTCTAGCCATAAATAAAGGACATAGACAAGAGTTTTCTATTTTACTCTTTGGTCAATAAAATTGGCCCCAGTGGTAGATGTTGTACTAGCTATAGGACTTCCTCAATTTTGATCATTTTTATTGTATGTATATGATATATATGTTTCTGTATGTGTGCATGTGTACATGAGTGTACATGTGGGTTCCAGAGGGGAGGGAGAAATCAGCCACTCTTTACCTTATGTTTTGAGACAAGGTAAACATGGGGCCAGTAAACATGGAGCTCCAATTCAGGTAGCCTGTCTGGCCTCTCTTTCCTATTCCCGATGCTGAGGTTATAGTCTATCAAGTCCAGTTTTTTTGTTGATCTAGACTCAGGTTCTCATCATAATCATAAAGCAAGCACTTTGCCTACATCCCCAACCCTGAAAAATTTCATTCTTTTTGTTTGTTGGTATTTCACCTCAGACTCAATCATTTATCCATTACTGATAACTATATGCATGTGTCTAGCCATTCATCATACTGTGGTCTGGAGTTTGATGATTGTGGGTGTGTAGAACAAAGAAATCATGCCTGCCTTTAAGTATACTAGTAATTGAAAATAAGAGGCAGCAGGCTATCACAGGTGTTGTCAAAACAAAGTTATATTATAGTAAACTAGATATGTGGGCAGAAGAGTTTTGGATTAGGGAGCTTCTTGGTTTCAGCAGCTAGCTTAGACCTGAAATAATCACACAGAAACTGTATTGATTAAATCACTGCTTGGCCCATTAGCTTTATCTTCTTATTGGCTAACTCTTGAATATTAATTTAACCCATTTAAATTAATCTGTGTCTCACAATGTAGTTGTGGCTTACCAGCTTCTCCCTGACTCTGCCCTTCTTTTTCCCAGCATTCAGTCCAATCCACCCCACCTAGCTCTTCTCCACCCTGCCCTGCTCTGCTATAGGCTCAAAGCAGTTCTTTATTCATTAAAAGTAATCACAGCATGAATAGGGAAATCCTATATCAGAAGAGGCAAAGGCCTCAATGGAAATATATTTGCTATCATAAGGAAAATTTATGAAGCCCTTAGTGTCAGGCTCTGTTATGTGTTTTATATGAGAACCACAGCAATTAATTCCTTTATTATGAGGTAGGGTTAAGATTTGAAGTCCTTTTCTTAACTACCCTGTTATATTCTTTTCTCTTTGATGTCTGAAACCCCCAACATTAGAGTTATTGTTTTTAATAATTGTAACAACCAACAAATTTATGAAAAATTTAATGTGCACCAAGTAGTACACGATTATCCTTAACCTGTATTGCTTATCTCATTTAATCGGTACTCAGCAATCTCAATTTTCGAAATAGAAAGCTAGGAGTCATACATCTACAGAGCATCAATTTGAATATCTTCTTTCTGAGCTGTCCATACTATTACCCACTATATCACATTGCCTTACACAAACTACCTACATAATGAAAGCAGTGCAGTAGCAAGGGGGCAGTGATTAGGAGCTTAACTTTGAAGTTAGCTATCTGCTCATGAATTCACTTTATCACTAATGAAGAGTGGTCTCTGTGACTTTGTATTCTCATCTATTAAGAACAGATTGTAACAGTGTCTATCTTACAGAGCTATTGTGAAGACTAAATGGTTTACTAGAAGAAAACACTAGAATGCCTGAAACATAACATTCTATAAATATTTCTCAGCACTGGAATAATTTTTCATATGACAAAAATAAAACATCACATATGTTATAAATGTCTATTTTATATCAGACAGCTTGTCACCTGGTAAAACTCTGATAAGATGTATTACAGTAATTGTGTACATAGAGAATTGTGAAGAAGAACACTGAACCCAGGGGCATGAAAGTCATAAGTAATGTGTGTGTGTATGTGTGTTTGTGTGATGTAGAATATGGAGGTAGACAGTGAAGCATACTTGGGATTACAGGAACAGAACTGAAAAGGAAACTGTGGAAAGCAGAAGCGAGACATGTAGTTAAAAACCCTTTCATCCATGTCAGATACAGGGATTTCAACTTGAATCTGCAAAATGGTAATAGAGGGCTTTAAGGAAGACGATAGCATAGCTAGCTTTGTGCTACAGAGAAATCATTCTGGAAGATGCATGGAGGACAGGCAGAAAGAGATCACATTTGAAGTAGCTTGGTAAGATAGCTAGGAATTTTTTTCTGTTTTAACAAATAAAAAGGAGTGCTAAACCTGGATAAGTATTAGCAGTGGGAATGGAGGGATGCAGGATACATTTCAGAGCTAATTAGAAGACAACATTCATGAAACATGTTAAGTGGTTAACTGTGTTAGGGAAAGATAGAGGAATCCAATGTTACTTTCATGTTTCTGGATTAGATGATTTGAGAGTGGGAAAGGGTGCAATGCACTAAGACTACCCAGAATAAACCTGGGGAGGGACTAATAGAGCTCCTGAATTTAGTTTGGATTTTTTGTCTTTTAGGTCCCTTTGGGAACTTTAAGCTACTGTCAAAGAAGCAGAAGAATATATGAGTCCCAAAGCGATCTAGTATGGAAATAAAGATTTTGTGTTCATCAACTTGTATACTAACTTTAAGAATAAAGTACCATTGTTACTGCACAAGAAAAGTATTTAATGTATAAAAAGGAATAAGGACAAAGCAGAAAATTACTGTAGCATTTAAAGGGGAACATAAGGGGAGGTTTGTAATGGAGACTGAGGTGGAGCAGTCAGATAGAATCAAGAGTGCCTGTTCCATTTTCATCATTTGCCTAACATTTACCAAATAGAGTGGTTTGAGAGAATACTAACAACTAATGGATTTATTGGTATGTGCTACAGCAGCCCTCAACCTGTGGGTCATGACAACTTTTTGCATCAAACAACCCTTTCACATGGGTTGCTTATCAGATAGAATGTATATCAGATATTTACATTATGGTCCACAACAGTAGCAAAACTACAGTTATGAGGTAGCAATAGAAATAATTTTATGGTTGGAGTCACTACAACATGTAGAACTGTATTAAAAAGATCACAGGATTAGGAATGTTGACAACCACTATGCTACAAAGATCTTCATGTTTTTCTGTAAAAAGTGTTGTGGATCACAAAGTCTAGTCACAATTATTCACCTCTGTTATTAATGTGTTAAAACACTACAGACACTTTTTTATTGAAATGGGTGTGGGTGTATTTGAATAAAAAGTATTGTATATAAACTCCAAAATTTGTTTTGAATGTTATCTAATTTTGTGGTCATCAAAGACTTTCTTCTTATAATTAAAAAGTAATTACTACTGTATATGTATACGATATGTGTATTGTGTGTGTGTGTAAGAGAGAGAAAGTAAGTCAGTACACACTTTTCTCTGCATGAATGTGGAGGTCAGAAGACAAGTTTTGGGAATCAACTGTTTCCTTCAATTGTATTCTTGGGGTCAAAATTAAGGTTGTCAGACTTACATGCCAAGCACTTCTACCTATTGAGCCATCTTAGCACCTTGTTGTCATTTGTTTGAAAGCTCGTCTATGTTTTAATTTTGGAAAATGTCAAGCATGCTAAAATTATGCTGTGAATTCTTGCACATCCATAACCCTGATTCAATAATTGTCAAAGAAATATCATCATTATATTTTGTACAGATGTCCCTGAAAAACACTTGTTCTATCAAGCAGACATGAATGTGGGAAAGGGATTTGTAAGGTGGAGGGGGCATAATAAAGTGGAGAAAAAAATTAAGAGCGAGTAGGTAGAGTGTTACAGTAGTCAGAATGTGGTATAGACATGTGATTTGTAAAAAAAAAAAAAGGTTAAAGTTTCATAATGTTTTATGAACTCCCAGACAATATTAAAATAGATTACTGAACAGATCTGTATCATGAACTCTATCTTGTCAATATAGTCTGAGAGAAGCAGCGTGTTTAAAATGGTAGGAAGTGTGTAGCTAAGAAGCAGCCTGCCCCTCTTTAGCACTTGTCATTGTGTATAACATCTGGGAAAGTACAGAGCCTAGATTCAAGATGTCATTTCAAACAGTAAAGCTAGGATACCAGGAATTTCTTATTTACAAATACTATATTTGATAATTTCTAAAGGAGAGGGCTGGGGCACTAGAGTGATTAGGAAGCAAGGACTAAAAGGTATCAGTTTTATTTTGGAGATGATGAAAATTCCCTAATGTTTATTGTCATGATGACTGAATAACTTTGAATATAACATAACTCAAAGGCATTAAATTGTGAGGTTTAAATAAATGACTTTTGTGGAATGTGAACTATAGCAATAAACTTCTTATCAAAAAAACAGAAAATGGTAGTGTAGTGGTTTGAAAGAAAAAGAAGCTCAAAGGGAGTGGCACTATTAGGAGGCATTGCCTTGTTGAAGGAAGTGCGTCACTGTGAATGTGGGTTTTGAGGTCTCATATATGCTCAAGCCACATCCAATGAAGCAGTTCACTTCCTTTTGCCTGTGAGATGTAGAATTCACAGCTACTTCTCCAATGCCCTGTTTGCCTGTATGCTACCATGCTCCTGGCCATGATGATAATGGACTAAACCTATAAAACTGCAAGCTGCTACCTCAATTAAATGTTTTTCTCTATGAGAGTTACCATGGTTATGGTGTCTCTTCAGAACAATAGAAACCCTAAGACAGGTAGGAAGAATACAGGACCTACAAAAGGCGCCCATCTGAGACTATTAAGCCAAGAGAAAACTGACACCAGATAGTGAAACAAACTGAGCTGACTCTATAATGTAACCTCTTTGATTTTCTTCTGATAAAAAATGGTGTGACTCTTCCCTAGGATTCCAATGAACAATCACCTGAGTATTTGTGGGTACAATCCAATAAATAAACACAATGTTCAAATCATCAGGTAGCCAATCTCTAAAGATAAACTTACAAAATATCATCAAGAGATATGAAGAAGGAATTGGGTCATTGCAAGTTTGTAGCCAAAGAGAAAATTTAAAAAAAAAGAAATAAAAGGACAAAAGACAGAAACAAATACTCAATAATTATGAAAATGTCCACCATGCAGGGATCCATTAAATTCACACTGGTAGACACTTAATATTGGGATATTAAAAATAATACTGAAAAGAAAAAGTTAAATATGTATCTGTTGGGATGTTCCACTGAAAGCTCCACCTCAGACCCCAATACTCCCTCTCCAAACCCTGTCCCTCAGAAAGTCCACCAAGGGGTGGTTCCTGCCCTGGAGCTGCTCAAGACCACACCTGCAGGGTATTTAAATTCTGTTCCATAGACCTACCATGTGATTTCTTGTCTTCCCCTGAGATTACCCAGGAATGATTTGCTCAGATTAACCCTGGCCCTTTTCTTTTAATTCAGCTCAATTTGGCTTATTGCATTGGCAGAGAAACCTAATACCAGAGATACAAAACACTTATCAATATCAACTGACTAAAGAATAGCTCATATTATTTATTGGGAAAGAGACTCAAGTCCAAAATAGTGTATATAACATCCCATTTGCACACATGTATACATAAAAGTACATATGTATAGAGAAGAGTGGAAAAGTAAAAGAGAATATGGAAATAAAAGCAACAACTTTATATGCATTTATTTCATCTTGAGAGCTCTGAACATAGCATTTTTTATTAAAAATCTGGCACAAATTCATTTGGGGAAAAGCTAAATATGTGACTATTTGTAATCTTCAATTCCCTCACATAGTGTGAGCAAACACTTTACCACATAAATTTTAACGTGTTTGATGAATATGGAGCATGTATAATTTGTGTCATTGTTATCCTGAACCTCACTGGGAGAGTGACATACTAAATGCTGTAGGCAGTACATCATTATGTCAAAATCTTGAAAATGTTGAGCTGTAACATACTTCTGTAACATATGTGCAAGTGTGCGTGAGTGTGTTTATATTTTAGGATTTTTTGGAAAAGTTTTTAGTGTTAGTTATCCTTCCCCATATTGCGTCATTATACAAGACTTCCCATCCCTCATCTTATTTGTTATACATTCATTCATTTATAAGTTAGCTTCTTTTATTTATATTTAAATTTTATACAGTATATTTTGATCATGTTTTCTCAGCTTTTCCCTCATCTTCCACACCTCTCTACTAACCAACTTCTTTATGTTCTCTCTGTCTCTCTTTGTGTGTCAGAGTGTGTGTGTTTGTGAGAGAGATAACAAGAGAGAAATCACAAAACTAAAAAATCATAAAAAGAAACAACAAAAATCATTTCAGAGCTAGTGAGGCTCTAGAGCCTGAACTTTTAACTACTATTCTATGCCGCTCGAAAATTAGAAGAGAACACTCTGTTTTGGAGCAAGTAGGCCATTGAAAGAGTCATCATAATTTAAATGGAAGGCGCCTGGACTTAGAATAGCAATGGAGGGGCTGAAAAAACGGTTCAGTTGACACACAAGCATGAAGACCTGGGTTTGAATCTCTAGTACCCAAGGGAAAAAGCCTGGACACTGACACAGTGTGGAAAGGAGCAGAGACAGACAATTTCCAGGGGTGGCTGACTGGTCAGCTCAAGCAGTCAATGAGCTTCAGGTCTAGGCTGCAGCCTAGTGAGAGACTGGCTCACAAAAGCAAAGTGGGGAACAATTGAGGGAGACACAAGATGGTGTCTCTGGCTTTCACACCCACACACTGCACACACACGTTCGAACAGGCATAACAGTCACACAGAGACAAAAACTGGTTTCTGGAGTGGTGCACGTTCATGCTGAAATGCCTTGCCTGTCTGTGACTTCAGTAGCCTTCTGCTTTCCTTGCTGTTTGCCCCTGAGCACTTTCAGTTGCACTCAGGAAGCTCAGTCTGGCAGTTGGTAGCTGTCACAATGACTCACTTTGAGGAAGGCTGACCATAGATAAGGGAAAGGAGTGTTCCAAGGCTGGAGCACCTGAAGAGTTCCATCAGGTCTGGAGGTAGTGGAAGGGAAGGTAAAAGAGAGAAATCACCCAGCTGTTCCCTGGTCATGGAAGGTACGGGCATGTTCAGAAACTCAACTGCATAAATCAAGCTTTAGGGGCTTATCTCCAACTTCTTTCTTGGCTCCTTTTTGGCCACTATCCTGCTTTTTATCTAGAAGGAATTTCAACTGTTACACAAAGCTGAGAGGGAACATAAATAGTTGATTTCGATGAAACGGTGTTCAGCGAGGGAACGGCAAGCACCCCAGAGCCAGGCCTTGTTAGAGACTTTCAGGGAGAAGAAGATTTCAAATGATCCTGGATCTGGAGCTGCAGGAGATTGGGGCATGAAGCTGACCCTACCGGAAAATTCATAGTTCCGTTAGAAGTCATTCGCTCATTGACCTTTGGCTTGATGATATTGTCTAATCTCTGGTGACTGTACGAATGAATACTTGAGAGATGAAATACCACTGAAGAACGAAAGCAGACAGATCACCTTTTATGAACAGGAAACTAGCATGATCTTCAGTCATCAAGGTAACAAGACAGAGCTGTATTCCTAAAATACTGACTTGTCCACACCTGTCATCTTAGCATTGGCCCTGAATATCTTTGAATGTTGAGGAATCTTTTCTCAGTCTTTAACAATGCCTATCAAATAACTAAAAGAAACCTAGAAGGGTATCTGAAGCTCATTGGACCCACCCAGTTCATCTTAAGAAACACCTTTAGATGCAAGTAGTAGATTCCAAGCTGAACTGAGGATTATGGTAGGCTCTATGAATTCCTAGAAAGTGTACTCACACTATTATGGAATTCAGACATGAGCATTTTTAAATCCACTGACTATTCATCTGGTGAGGTTGTAGTGAATTGTGTTACCACCAGGGACCTACTAGGGCACAGTCGAAAGCATAGGCTGATATAAAATTCTGACTTCCAGCTCTTCCACTTAGCAGCAGAGTAGGTTTCTACATGGGATTGATGACTGCACATGCACTCTGTAAGATGGAGAAAAAAATGGCGTCAAACATTGAGGTGGTATGTGATATCCAGTGGGACTAAAACTGGGATGTGTCACGATCTGATCACCATAGTTCCATAATTACACCTTTTACTATGTAGAGAACTATTTAGAAGGAAGCAAAAATAAGAGTGAGAAAAAATCATATAAAATAATGACAGTGACCCAACTCCTGGACTAGCGTTTCTAATCTTGTTCCAGTGACGCAGTACTGGGGTTCACATAGCACTGTGAGATCTCCTGAATTATTCATCTGTAAACATACAATATCTACACACATAATTCTTTGCTAAATTTGATGCTGTTTTTGTATTCTAGTATAGTCATGTAGTAGCAGGGATGAGGGATTTCAGCAAAATTAATGGGCACACATACAATCCCATCACATACTGCTCATTTTCTTAAAATTTTTGGTGAAATGACCATTTAATTTTATTTCACGTTCACTGGATAGATACTTTGATATACTTGTTTGCATAAGAATATTATTCTCTAAGAAGAAGTCAGAAAAACATTCCTAAAGAGAAAGAAATCTATTAGACATCAAAATCAACTTGATGTAAAATCAGGGACCTTCCTGTGTCCTTTTCAGTCTCATCTGGGCTTCTTTACTGAGCCATCCAGCTGGTCATTAGAAATTATTACTGTGAAAATGCATGCAAGGTCCAAAGGCTGCACAGATAAGAAAACTGCCGATTTCCAGTAGAATATATCAAAAGGAGTTGGGGCCGGATTCCAAGGTGGGGCCTTTGATCCCAAGGTTTAAACATTTTTTAATCTACCTGAAAGTCTGATCAGATGAGACTCCTATAGCCTTCTCCCATACAGCTCTTTGAGCACAGGTCAATGGACCCACAGTCCTTGGGCCAAGGAAGACTGTCGCCAGCTATAAAGTTTCAGCCTTGGACCAGAACCGGGAGCCAAACTGAACCTCTTCTCTTTTAATTTACCCAGTCTATACATTACTGTAGCTATCAACAGAAAATAGGGGTGTGTAAACTGAGACTGCTCATTTGTTCTTGGCTGCCCAGACCTGAATAATCATACAGAAACTATATTAATTACAACACTGCTTGGTTGATGCCTGAGGCATTCTTGCTAGCTCTTACATCTTAAATTGACCCATTTATATTTTACCATGAGGCTTGTGGTTTGTAGCATCTTTGGCAGCTACATGGCATCTGCCTCCTTCGGCAGCTACATGGCATCTCCTTGACTCCACCTACTCTCTCTATATATCTCTTCCAGCCTGGCTATATTCTGCCCTTTCATAGTTCAAAGCAGGTTTATTCTTTAACCAATAAAAGCAACACATATACAGAAGGACATCCCACATCATGGTTGTAGTAGCTGGGAGAAGACTGAAGAGGTACTGTGCACTAATATGCACTTAAGGTTTATGGGAAGTTCTAGTAACTAAGAAACAAAGTAGTATCGTTATCCCCTTTGGACAAACCTACCTATATCCTAGTGGAGTAAGACCTGTATTCTGCCACATTTGTTTTAGCTAGCTGCTACATTGGTAGCTTCTTTGGTGATGATGGAAGAGAGGGATGGAGACATGAGAAAATAGGAGAGAGGGTAACAGACTGCTGGAGAGGGCACCAAAATGGATAAAAAAATATTTTCAGTATTGTGAGGATATATTTGAAAAAGTGTGGTGAACACAGAGTAGTCTGATTAAAGCAATTTTCTCTGGATGGAAAATATTATTTCTGTAAAATGTAGCCCAAAGGACAGTTTTCTTTTGTATCAAATTATTATTTTAATGTCAAACATTTATTGAATGCCTTTTATTTGCCAAAACTCATTTAATCCTCACAATGGCATGAAGAGATCGAGGCTACTATGTTTGTAGTTCCAGCTAGAAAAATGGGTTGTGGAGAAAGGAAATAAGTAATTCAAGGTCACATACCTGGTAAGTGGCTGACCCAGATTCAAGGCCCGATATTCCCTAGTACTGTACCAGCTTATGTCACCACTGCCCTCTGTGTGCGCTGCTGTGCTGTCAGCAAACTGCTCTGCAGAGTAGGAAGTCCTGATTCATCCAAATCACCTCTGCTCTAAATTCTTTGACCCTTCTTTTCCTCTATCCCATCTTTTCTGACTTCCAATATTGTGGATGCACACCCATGAGCACACATGCATGCACTCATGAGTATTAGGACTGTGTCACATGTTTGAATGTGGGCATTTGGGAGAGACATAAAACACATACAGGTCAGAAGACAACATCAGGTGTTGCTTTTCACCTTCAACCTTATTTGATACAGGGTTTCTGATTGTTTTCCACTGTACATGGCAGGCTGTCTGGCCCGAGAGTTTCTGGGGATAGTCCCATATCCGCTTCCCATCTTGTCATATGTGTGAGCTCTTGGTCTGAAGATACACACTACTCCATCCAGCTTTACATGACTTCTGGGGATCTGAACTCAAGACTTCATGCTTACATAGCAAATATTTTGCCCACAAAGTCATTTCCTTTGCCCTTTCAGTATGTTTTAAGAAGACGAAAGGTTAGGGAATGGGAACAATTTGTAATGAGACTACAGCTAATTCACAGCAGAAAAACATTGAATTCTATACTGAAGCACATATTAGTGACTAAAAAAATCATAAGCTATCTTCATGTTAGCCAAATTCTTATGTTGTCTTTTCTACAGAGGAAATGAAAACCCTATATGCCCCTTCCATGACTCCTCCAGGGTTACACATCTGCTGGATGTGTTAAAAGCCAAGACTCTAAGCCACATGTCTTCAACTCATTGTCCTTTACCCTGGCTTCCCCCCGATGGCTCAGCTCTGGAGCCAGGCTTCTCTGTTCCCTTATGTTTTTCACTTACACTTCTCTCACTTCCTTTTCAACGTTACTTGCCAAGCCGTCACCAGAAATGGGAGCTGTGTTTTAATTTTCTGGATGATTTCCTGACTGGTTACATTCTCCTTCAGTGATTACTTCTGATCATTGTCTCTTCTCAGCAGCAACCCAGCCATGTCAAACCTCTGAAGGACAAGGAGCTCGCTGCTGCTCTGTGCCTACAATGCCAAGAAACCCAATTCTTTCATGACAAAAATGAAATGCCAATTAAAACAACAATTCTCTTTTCTTTAAACACTTTCAGTTTATGACAATTGTTTTACTTTCACACTTGTTGATATTGTAAAATGTGATCAAGATGTAACCTATGGATAGATCTCATTCTCTCTTTCTCTTCTTTGTTTCTTCCCTTCCTCTTCCCCTCCTGTTTCCCTCCCCCTTTCCCTCTGATAGGCAAGTGACTTACTTGTAATCATGCTACTACAGAGCTAAGGCTGGGGATATGACCACAGGAGTCAGCAAGCCGAGGCATCCCCTCCTTAGCTCCAGAGTCCTTTCTAGTCCTCCCTGAAAGGACTCTGGTTTTTTGGAGGCTGTTGTTGAACAGAGATGGTGGATGGTACTGTTGAGGGACAACAGATGTCAATTAGAGGAATAAGGAAAAACTAAGGAACTGAAGACAATACCATATATGTAAAGTATTCATTTTCAGGAAGACATTCCTGGGTCCCACAGTTTTATGAATCCTTTCAGTGTTACTGGAGTAGGGTGCAGTAGCCTCTGAGGTTTCTTCCTAGCCAGCTTCGTCTGAATGGGTGTATTGGGAGAAAGAGTAAAGGACTATCACATCCATTTCTTTGTCTTTTAGCAGAAATACCCTTTAGGGTATTTTCAACCCACTCCTCTTTCTCAGTCACTTATTTTATAATTCTAATATGAATTTGCAGTTAGAAAGATATTTATGCATCTTAAAATTTTTCTTCCTTTAAAGAATTCTCTTTAATGAAGTAATGGAATCTACAGCCTTCCAAGGGAAGCATGTTTCCTCCCACCTGACATGACTGAGTCTAGAACATCCAATGGTGAGATATTGCTTGACTTCTAAATTTGGAATTCAGATAATGACTCTAAACTCTTTCTCTTTATTCCTACTTAACAGGAAGCAGTACAGAGGGTCCCTTGCTTATGTTGATATACATACATACATACATACATACATACATATATACATATACATACATATATATATATATATTCTTGATACCATACAGTGATTTGCATTCCTTAGAAATCAGATTTCCAATTTTAAATAGTAATCATTTCCTCAGCTTGCCAAAAAGGTATAGATGTCTTTCAAGATATCTATGTCAGTAACAGTCATTCAAAGTTCCAAGTCAGCCACAAGATTTCAAGACTAAAGAGGCAATACTTAGTGGTGTGCTGTGCCTCTGTGCAGAGGTGTTTGGTAGATTGAGTATATCAAGTATATTTTGAACCTGATATTTTCAACTTATACAAGGTTCATCAGAATATTACCCTTCCATCAATCAAGGAACATTTTTACCCTAATCTCTAAGGTATTACTACTCAATAGGTATACATTTGCTGGAGGAGGGTCATCTGTCTATGTGTTACTTTCATTGGTTAATAAAGAAACTGCCTTGGCCTTTGATAAGACAGCAGCTTAGCTAGGCAGAGTAGACAGAACAGAATGCTGGGAAGAAGGGAAGTAAGGCAGATGCCATAGCTCTCCTCTCCCAGATGCACGCAGGTTAAGAATCTTCCCAGTAAGCCACCACCTCCTGGTGCTACACACAATAATAGAAATGGGTTAATCAAGATGTGAGAGTTAGCTAATAAGAGGCTGGAACTAATGGGCCAGGCAGTGTTTAAAAAATACAGTTTCCGTGTAATTATTTCAGGTAAAGCTAGCCGGGTGGCAGGAAGCAGCCTGCAGGTCCTCACACATACATCCTACAAATAAAATATAAACACTATGAAGTCCACAGTGTAATAACTACTTAGATGGCCTTACCTTCTTGAATTCGAGTGTTAAAAGCTCTAGACTTAATCAGAGCTGGCTTTGGTCTTCCAGCTAGTAGCTATTTTTTTTTAACCTTAATGGACTAAACTTTTTACAATCCTGTTTTCCTGTTTGTTGAAGGAAGCAATAATGATTCTTAATCACCCCAAGTGTTAGGGGAATTAAATGTGTAGCAGGTAATGCACAATAAAGCTTTGTCAGGAACTGTTACCTGTACTGTTGTACCTTCTACCTTACACACCTATTATTTCATTTTAAATAGCACTTACTACCCATTCTGTAGAGCAGAGGCTGGCAGAGGTGGAAAAGGTTTTCTTGAGACTCAGTGTCCTAGACCACTCTTGTCCTAGAACCCATAACAGTGTACTTTTAGCTCCTTTAGTGACAGGAGTCTGAGCTCCTAGCTGCCTGAGCATACTATGGGACACCATTGAATACTTTCTCAACCGTCTCTCACACTTCCTTTTTCCTCTTTTCTTTCCTGTCCTTTCTGGAAGAGGAATGAAGTTCAATGTTACAAGACACAGCAGAAAAAAATGACATCTTGAATTTAGCAGGAAAATTGTTGGAACTAGAAAACGTTATTTTGAGTGAGGTAACCCAGACACAGAAAGACAGTTATCACATATCACTCATAGGTGGTTTTTAAACATAAAGCAAAGAAAACTAGCCTACAAACTACAATCCCAGAGATCTTAGACAACAATGAGGACACTGAGAGACATGCATAGATCTAATCTGCATGGGAAGTAGAAAAAGAAAAGATCTCCTGAGTAAATTTGGAGCATGGGGACTTTGGGGGAGGGTTGTAGGGGGGAGGAGAGAGGCAAGGAAGGGAGCAGAGAAAAATGTAGAGCTCAATAAAAATCAATTTTAAAAATTTCAAACAAGTTTTCTTTTATCTTAATTTTGTATGCTTTCTGTCTTTTTCTCATTTCTTCTTTTTCCATTCCCACTGCATTTTTTCATAAGGTAGTTGAAAGGTACTGGGGGCAAGGAGGTCTCCCCTAGGTTTCTAGGTAATTACTGAGATAGATTTTGTGTTCATGGAGAGTAACTTCCTTTTCGGTTGGGCTTGAAAATATCTCCCATTTTGAACTTCACACAGTCTCTGGTTCCTTTATTCAGAATGTCTGAGTTTCTGTTTAGAACGAGAAACAGGTTAAGCCCCCACTCCCTATCCCGGGCCCCTCTTCCACTTCTCCAGACACCCGTTTCCTTTATTGCAGCTGCAGCTGCTGTGTCAGCCTGGGAGCCTAAACCCCCTTCCTCACAACCCTTTTCCCCAGGTAAAAATAAATAAAATGTCAGTGAGCTGATTGCTTTTTGGATTGCACCTCACCTCTTTCTTCCTCTTTTGAGCTTTCAGGTTTCTTAGTGGAAACTACAAACCTTGCCTTGACTCCAGGGTGGGTGTGATTTCCTCCTTCCTGGCTCCTGTCCCATCCCCCTACCCCCACTCATTCCTTCCCCAGGTTGACTCTCTTATCTCTCTAATTGGACTTTCTCACTAGCTAAGGGGGTTCATCTCCCAAATTACTAAATGTCTGGAAAGGAAGACAGAACTTAATTTTCTATAACCCACCCAGCAATTTAAGGCAAAGAATGAAAACTCGTAATTTATGTTTTACCCAAGAATCTCTATGCATCCTTAAAGTCACTGTCACTGACAGTACATTTGGTTTTGGGAACCAAATTCATCAAGTTGCCTCAAATAAGTTTACAAAAATCATGCTTGCCTTATAAACACACCTCAGGAAATATTTCTTAATCTTCATGAGGCCCACCAATTTGCTTCATAGACATAGAAAATATAAACACAAATGGTAATGGATACATGGAGGGAAGGTTAGTGTGGTTTTCAATATTAAATGAAGTTCAAATCTACAGATTCAACCAATTTGGATTAGATTTCTTTTTTAATTCTAGAAAACGCCAAAAAGCAAAATGTATGGCAAGCACTGCACCAAACCCACGGGAAGGAAAGCCTTTTTTTTGTTTTGTTTTGTTTTTTTTTTTTTTTTGTTTTTCGAGAGAGGGTTTCTCTGTAGCTTTGGTGCCCGTCCCGGAACTAGCTCTTGTAGACCAGGCTGGCCTCGAACTCCCAGAGATCCGCCTGCCTCTGCCTCCCGAGTGCTGGGATTAAAGGCGTGCGCCACCACCGCCCGGCTAAGGAAAGCCTTTGAAAACACATCTTGCAATAGCCTCATGCCATTTCATACACATGCAGCATCTCTTTAGCATTCATTGTTTGTACCTTGACTACCTTGCATCTCTTTGTATTCTATGTAGGGAAGCTTAAATCACAGATGTTGCTTAAGACCATCGAAAACATAGGTATTTACACTACAATTTGTAACAGTAGAAAAATTATATTTATGAAGTAACAATAGAAATAATTTTATGGTTGAGGTTATCACAACATGAGAAATTGGGCTAAAGGGTCACACCATTAGGAAGGTTGAGAAACACTGGTCAGAATGCATCTATATAGATGATTATATTCCTTTTTCTCGTCATTATCCCAAAACTAATAGTCTAACAATCATTTATATAGTATTTGTATGGCATTAGGTATTATAAATAACTTAGAGATGGTTTAAGGTCTACAGTGAATGTGCATATGCAGTATATAAACAATATGTCATTTTATATTCGCAATTCAGGTTATATGTAAGCTCAATGATATTTTATATTGGATATTTGAGTATTTATACGTTTTGGTACCCATGGAGGGTCATCACCTTGTGAATATTGAGGGACTACTACAATATTGTAATTCTTTGTCGTTGACTTTATATATGCTACATTACTTTCTAAAATTGCAAAACAATACAGACATTTAATATTATTAGAATGGACCTTGATATTTGTACAATTTATGTTGTTTATGTGGGTTTCACATTATGCTATGAACATAAAAAGCCAAATAGTGGTCTGTGTGATGCAGTTGAAGTTCTAACTGTAATCATCATAAAACTATAAAAAAAAAACCCAACAAATGAAACTGTGAGTAAAATTGCTTTTCAGCATGGATCCAGTTACCTTCCTGTCTGAAGTGCATTCAGACTTTCCAGTAGGGTTCTAGGATGGATTAATGGCATGGAGGCAGTGAGGATGAACAGAGCATCTAGAAAGCACCAAGGAACAGCCCAAAGAGAGATAGCTATTGTAGATGTAGGTAGAAGCAGTCCATCTCTTATAGCAGTTTCCATTATGTACATGTGAAAAGAATTATACATGAACGAATAGTGTTGACAATATGGTTCTAGTATTAAGTCACCAAGATTCGACTATATGTCCCACTAACCACTTTTGTGACCCTGAACAAGTCATTTTTGTCTCCGACTCATTGTGCCTTTACCAGGAATACAGAGACAATATTTGTACCTAGTAGGTAAGGACAATGAAAAGAGTTCATACATGTAAAATCCCTAACACAGTTCATATCAACTGTTTATTCAGTGCAAACTATGGGCAAGACTGCTACACAGCTTTCCTCTGTTTTATCCCTCACATCTTACAAGTCCTCTATAGACTGAACACTCATGCTTCATTTTCCAAAAGAGGAAATGAAGGTTATGAGAATGAGATGGTTAGAGAGAAAGGGAGGAATACAGAGAATGGATGCTGTTTTAAGGTAGGAGATCATGAAAGGACCCCCACAGAAGAGTTTTGCAAACAAAGTGTTGCAACAATGTGGAAATTCCAATAGTGAGAATCACACAAAGAAATTCACAAGTCTGCAAAAGTACAGGATGTTGGAGAAGTTATAGGCATTTCCATATTGTTGAAGTAGAAAGCACACCAGTAATAGAAGGGTAGATGGGTGAAGCTAGAGAGAAAATAGGAAGTACATTCAGAAGACATGTATATGTCATACCAAGGAGACTGCACTAGTTCTAGTGTAGAGAAGGAAGCTATTGAAATAATTTCCATATGTATAGATGTGCCTAATATTAGACTGGTAGCAGAGTGGACAGTTTTATTGGAGAGGTTGACATCAGAAGAGAGAAGACAAGAAGTAGAAAGAGCTGCTAAAAAATGATTGCAACAATTCATTAATGATGGGGAGTGCCTAGATAAACACAGGACATGAGGCATATGAAGTGATTGGAGAACTGAAGTGGTAGAATTGAGTACCTGATAAGTAATTTGATATAGTGGCTGAAGGAAAAGGAATTGGTGAAGACTCCTAGGCTTGTGACTTTAACAATGAATGGTTTTTGTTTCACCAATTAAGATACAGCATGGAAAACAAATTCTAGGGAAAAAAACAGCAAATTAATTTTAGGGCATATTGAGTCCCAGATGCTTATGGATACCCAAGTGATACCCATCCTTTTTAGTATATGAGTCTTGAGCTCCAGAACGTGAGATTTCCTAGAAGGAATATATTTAGTGAGGTCAGGAGAGACATAGTATAAAATCTCAAAGAATTCCTAGCATTCAAGTAACAGAGAAGAGGATTCACAAAAGGTTGGTACTTGCCTTATACTACATCTTTGGTAACTGTGCGACTTTTGATTGTTTTGCTTTCCAAGACAGGGTTTCTCTCTGTGTAGTCCTGGCTATCCTGGAACTTACTCTATAGAACAAGCTGATCTTGAAATCAGAGATACCCCCCCGCCTCTGCTTCCAGAGTTCTCGGATTAAAGGCGTATACCACTATGCCAGGCCAGAACTGGAATTTAATGAGAAATCTCAAAATAGCAGCTCTGTCTAATATCTTGAAAGTTTCTGAAACTACTGCGTGTCTTACATTATAGAGGATAAATAGTGACTATATCTTTTCTGAAATACTTCTCAATGTGTTGTAAACCAGAAGTGGTTTAGAGTTTGGGTGCTGTGGAATATTTACCAAATACCTTCCTTCTATGGATTAAGGGCTCATTGTAAAAACTGTGGTGTGGCTGGGTACGTAGTCAGACCATTATATCTAGCAAGAGTGATCTTTCTTTCTTTTCTTCTATCCTCCCCACCACTCTCTTTCTTTTCTTTCTTTCTTTCTTTCTTTCTTTCTCTCTTTCTTTTTTTTCTATCTTTCTAACTTTCTTTTCTTTCAGTTTAACGTATATAAGTGACCAGGCACCATGTCCAGGTCGAAGCCTTTGTGTGTAGTAATATGGGGCGGCAGGGCTGCGTCCCCCACACCCGGCCGCCCACATGGCTATCTTATGCTCCGAAATAACAACACACAAACTGTATTCTTTTAAACACTGCTTGGCCCAATCTCTTCTAGGCTAATTCTCACATATTAATTTAGCCCATTTCTAATCATCTGTGTGTAGCACCCCAAGGTGCGCTTACCAGGGAGATTCTAGCCCATGTCCATCCTGGGTTGGAGCTTCATCCCGGGAGCGGGGCATGGCGTCTCTCTCAGGCGTCTGCTCCAGAGAGGAGAGCTGTCGCGACTCTGAGCTCACTTCCTCTTCCTCCCAGCGTTTTGTTCTGTTTACTCCTCCCACCTATCCTCTAACCAATAAAATGGGCCAGAGCAGTGCCTTTATTAGCCAATGACCTTCCTCCATCATTTCCCCTTTTTCGGTTTAAACAAAAAAAAAGGCTTTAACTTTAACATAGCAAAATTACATATAACAAAACAGTTATCAAGTAAGAGTTACAATAATCTTTATCATAACTAAGGAAAACTATAACTATAACTAACTATTCTTAACTCCATCAAAGACTCCAGAAAGATATATTACCTAAGTAAACAAGAACTAAGAAACTTCAAACTCTAGAAATGACAAAGACATCTCGCTGCCTGGACAGTCACCCAAAGTTCTTTTGTACCGTTGGGGCATCCATCTTCAAGCCTTCAGGCCCATGGTATCCAGCAGACATTTCCATAAAGCAGGAAAATTCAAAGTCAGTTCAGTCACTATCTGTTGTGTCCTGCTTAATGTCTCGCAGACTCTTTCATGAATCCGGAACCCCGAAAGATCATCTCACCTTAGGCAAGTTCAGTAGTCCTCTCTCTGCGGGATCTCTGTGTCCAGTTTATGCAATAGTCCAGGCAAGAGCAGTTTCTTGCCCAAATGGCTATCAAACTCCATAAGGATCCTCTTCGATGCCCATCTTCCTCTTGAAGTAGATTGGTGCTGCCAGGAGCAGAGTGTCTCATTGTCATGAAAAGTCCTCAGTTATTAAAACATTAAATGTCCTATTCTGTAATCTTTGAAAGACATGAAGAATGTCTATCTAAAATATATCTCTATATATCTAGAAAATCTAACTAACATGACTACAATTATTATCCATTAACAACCTATATTTCTTAATTATACAGTACATATTTAAATGAACTACACAATCACAATACCTTAATCAAAATCAGAAACACTTATATATATATAACAAAATTGACCTTAAATCTCTATCAATAAAGCAAAATCTATACTAATGCAAATTATTCATACCTATATCATATCCCCCTTTAAATGTAAAAGAATGTTTATAAACCATATTTGGGAACATGGGCGCAGTTTTTTCTCTCCAAACTACTTCCTGCTGAATGGGGGCGTCGTTAATTAGGTCTTTCATGGTATAACCTGTGTGCTAGTTTCATCTCAGTTGGCAGTTGAGCGAAGCAATTTTCTGAAGATGCTCACAGCAACCCTTCAGGAGGGCGTGGTCCATCATACCAAATCAGAATAGAAGAAATGAACAGCGTCTCTGTGAAAACAAAATAAGAAACTCTTTTCCAAAGTATCATATCCTTAGATACAAATTCAAAATATCTATGTTGGATTAGTTCAGCAGCATTTATAAACAAATATCTTTTAGCAGCTGTTGCTCCTTCCTCAGCATTCAAATAATTTAAAGAGAGCATAATAACATACAGTGTCAAAATTCTCTGTCTATTTTCCATCTTTGTACAGCTTTGTTTTAACCTCTATTTCGTTTATTTTTACTTTTAACTCTTTGCTTTTTGAGATAGGTTCTCTGTGTCTTTGACCTGAAGTAACTTTGTAGACCAGGCTGTCTTTGAACTCTCAGAGATCCGCCTGTCTCTGCCTCCCAGGCATTCAGGATTAAAAGTGTTTGCTACTACACCTTGAACTCACAGAGATCTGTTAGTCTCTGTCTTCTAGGCACTGGGATTAAAGGCGTGTGCTACCACACACAATAACTCTCTTTCTTTTTTTGTTTTTTACTTTAAGAACTTTAAATTTTAGTCTGCATATATTTTTAACACACTTCAAACCATTTAGAAATTTTCTTTGTCTTTGAATCTCTCTCTACTGTATATCTCTCTTTTTCTGACCACATGAATCTTTAATTTACCAAGCAATATCAGTAGGATTAAAGGCGTGGCTTTGCCAGCTGGATCCAGCCCATTCCTTAGCTTTCCAGCCTCATGGCTGAGGTACTGGCTGTAGCCAGCAAGCGAGCTTCAACAGCCTGTGCTTGCAAACCGCACAAACTGCCTGCGTAAAAGAGTCAGAGTTTGTCCTGGCAGGACAGCCCAGAAAGCCGGAATTTTTAAACGGCGCAGCATTTTTCCTGCTATGGCTGAAAACCGAAAAGCATGCGTTCAGCTTTTCGTCAACACCATTTAAGTGTTTCATGGCAGGAACTCTTAATGAGCTGCAGGCTTTGCAGCTAAAGCTGAGTCAGGAAGCCTCTCTTAGATGAGGCACTTGCTTGCCTCTAGCAAGCAGAGTAGACCCGAGAAATTCTCACTATCAAGAAAGCATGCTTTACTCTTTCCCAAGCTTTTTCAAGCTTTCTGTGGATTCAGTTGTCCACGTGGGCACCATCTGAAGTAATAAGGGCGGCAGGGCTGCGTTCTCAGCACCCCTGGCCGCCTGCCCGGCTAGCTTATGCCCAAAATAATTACACAGACACTGTATTCTTTTAAGCACTGCTAAATTAATATGTGAGAATTAGCCTAGAAGAGAATGGGCCAAGCAGTGCTTAAAAGAATACAGTGTCCGTGTAATTATTTTGGGGCATAAGCTAGACGAGCAGGCGGCCTGGGTGTTGGGAACGCAGCGCCGCCACCCTTAATACTACATTTGTGGGTGGCCAATACACTTCAAGTGGCATCATCTGACTTCATTGTTTGTATCTAAATATTCACATCCTAACCTGCAGTCAAAGACATATATACAAGTAAGTCAGAGCTTTCTTAAATAACAATTGCTCAATTTGTCTTGCCTTTCAGGGTTTTGTTTTAATGATTTGGTACCAAAGGGAAAATTACAAAAATGAAAAAAAAATACTGGCATGTGGATTCCAAGGGGCTGTTTCCCTTTAGATTATTACAGCATGTTAAAAACTGATCACAGTTGATATATAGCAGCTTGCCTGAGTCTGCAACATACCTCAAATACAGAAATCCCTGATGATGGACGACTGTGGGTAAAAACATACATGCATCAAATTTCTTCTTTGATAGCTTCCAGACCCAGTTTTAGTGGGTTTGGCTCTGGAGGCAAACTCCATCTGACAGCACAGGAGTAGCACTCAGTCATTTTCCCCACATTTTGCCTTCATTCAGCAGGCAAGCTTGACTGCTGCTTGCAACCCCTCCCTCCCAAGGGAGAAGGGAAGTTAGAGAACTCCCTGGTGAGTGCCGAATTGCAGTCCATGCATGGGATTTTATAGGGAAGAGCAAAGCACTCTGTTTTTCCTCAATTCCGTTGTAATAAATCTCTGAAGAGACTCTGTGGTGAGTGAGGAGAGGAAGGAGAAGGAGAGGGAAAAGGCTTAGAAGCTAAAGGGCCATATTGACTGGTAGGACGAGGATGGAAAGTGTACTGTCTCCGACATGCAATTATTTGGGGGTACGTTGTGTTTGCAATGATTAGTTCTCAGCTATGTTCTAATCTCCATGAAGCTATTTCCTTCTCAGTGACAAGTGGTGACATTCTGATCTAATTGAGACCTTTAATTCTTTGATAAGCAGAAGACAGGGTTCATGGCTTCCTACATACCTTTATTCTCCAGCACACCATTGTTAGAGTTAAAAACAGACACATGTAATAAAAGCCTCCCTCCATAAGACTGCTGCATTTTGTGGTAATATTGTTAGCCATTTGCTGGGCTTTAGGCCACCACACCCACCACACCAGGCTGCATCAGGATCAAGTTGATGGTACTGGCACTCTATGGAACTTTGTGTCTATGAGATGAAGGTAGGGGACATTGTTCTTTTATAGCCTTTGGAAAAATCAGAAGATAGTAAAAATGTAGAAAATCCAGAGAAATAATAAGCAAAGACAAAAGAAGACAGGAAGGCAGATGGGAAAGGAGAGGGACAGAGAGGGAATAAAGGGAATAAGAAAACTCCTGAACCCAATATCCTCAGGGTCCATGCCCCAATGCTGTTGCTGTCCTTATTTCTCTTCTCACAAAAGCATTAAATAAGTGATCTTTGCTTGAGCCGCAGATTTTGTATTCCCCTGCTGTGGCGTCAAGGAAAATATATGGCAATGAAAGAAGACAGGATTTGGAATTACATCATCCGCGATTCTCATTCCAGTATTAGTGAAATATCTGACCCCTAATGAAATAGAGGCTCCTTTACTTAAGAAATGTGTATTTGAGCTTGCTGTGGTGATAAGAATTCTTCTGAGATGTATATAGTACTCGATCATCAGGCCACATCAGTACTATCTCACAAGAAGTCGCTCTTCTCAAATGTCTACAGCTATGAGGAAAATGAATGCCAATGGTTGAAGAAAGTGTATTATCACTTAACACATATGCATAGCCTTTCAATGTGTATTTGCTAAAGAATCCAAATCTAATGAAAAATAAACAATAAAATGTCTCTAACATAATCACAAATACTCTTATTTTTTGGTTTTAAATGTAATTATTGAACTCCTATTAACCACTCCTGATTTGCCAGTTATACTTTGTCAAGGAGTGAAGGTTGGCCTGAGTTAACTCTGTTTTGCCCAGGTTACTTACTGTGACTTGGTTGTTGTTGGAGTCTTTTGCAAGGGTCATGTGATTAAAAGCTTGGTCCATGGAGTAGGGTTATTGAGATACTGAATACTTTTTAACAGCTGGAACTGTGTGTGTATGTGTATATGTGTATGTGTTTGTGTGTGTGTGTGTGTGTGTGTGTGTGTGTGTAAGGGTTATGTCACTGGAAACGTGTGGTAGTTCCATGATTCCTTGACATCTTTCTTAAAGAGATGGCTATAAAAGAGTCAGTTCTGGCCTCTCAAACTCTTTATGTTTCCTAGTATTGTATGTGGTAACTTGTTCTTGTGCATACACCTGCAGAAATGTTGTAATCTACCTCCAACACCAGAGCTTGAACCCTCTTCAATATGGAACCTCCCAAACTGTGAGATGACTGATCTTCTTTACTTATAAAGTTATTTTACTGCAGGTATGTTTTTAGAGTGGGAAAAAAATGCCTGTCTGCTGAAATACATTTAGGAAGCAAGGCATCAGGGCCTTGGGTGGGGATCATAGTATCAACAATAGGGAAGATGAAGGATTGGAGGATGTCAAATGCTTCATAGCCTCACTTATCTCATGGTGTGATGTTTAGACCCTGAAATATATTTATCTCATTAAAAACTCTGAAGGTCCTGTGCAAGATGATACACAGCCAAATTTAGTGCCAGAGATGACATGCGAGCTCCTAAATCTCTAACTTTCTATGATGTGGTTCTTTTGCAAATTCTCTACAGCCTCTACCAGCAGAATAATCTCCTTAGGATTTCCTCTTATGCCACCTCCTACTGTTAATTCTTTCTATGTCTGCAATGGGAGTCCACAGAATCGTCAAAAGGAGGTTTCTTTTCCTTTCAGTGAAGACATGATAGATAGCTATGGCCATACAGAAATAGTTCCCAAACTTGAGAGTAAATCTTAATCACTTTTGTTGATAATTAAACACATCAGTCATTTCCACCCATTACTGAATGTCAAGGAATTCTCTTTGTACCTCTGGGAAAGGTCTATAATATTCAATGGAACAACCTGCCTCACTTAGTAATTTTCTTCCTACAGAAACCATATATGGGTTTAAGAGGAAACAAATGTATTTTGTATTGTGATTTTTCTGATTTGTTACAGAATTGATAAGCATTTATTGGTACATATGGGAAGAACATCAGGAAAACAGGTCAGCAAAGACTGTTCTTGAAGTCCTTGCTAGTTGCCAAGCAAATTCTCATTCTGGACACAAGAGGGAGCTTTCACCCAAAAATGAAAAGTTTAATATAGGCTCTACTGTCTTTAAGTGTGTTCATTAATTTGTGTGTGTGTGTGTGTGTGTGTGTGTGTGTGTGTTCGAAATCATACTAGTTAACTTGTCAAGTAATTGTATAATGGAGAGAGCTGACCAGTTCTCTGGTAGCTACTACCTCTTGCTATTAGTTAATATGGTGACCAAAACAGTGTGGCAAACTTTTCTTCCTTCCTTTTTTTCCCCCCAGTTTTTTTTTTTTTTTGGCTCCCTAACTACGACATTCTTTGGATGGCCTCCCAATATTTTGATAATTTCTTTTTTTCTTATTTTTTATTATTGATACAGGGTTTCTCCATAGCTTTTGGTTCCTGTCCTGGAACTAGCTCTTCTAGACCAGGCTGGCCTCGAACTCACAGAGATCCACCTGCCTCTGCCTCCAGAGTGCTGAGATTAAAGGCGTGCGCCACCACCGCCCAGCTTTATTTTTCTTTTCTATCTCCTTCAATGTGGTTATTTTCCTGAGTCCCCTTGATCTCGTCTTCCCATTTTTATTCTTATCTCTATGCAATTTCCTTGACTAATCTAACCCCTGAGTTTTAATTTCATAAGTCATCATGCATATCTATTGATATTAAGCCTATCTTATGTTGTAAATATACATATTTTCTTGCACACTAGATATGACTAAGAATATGAAATCCATTTAGAGAATACTCAATGGCCTGAACTAAAACTACAAAATACATCTGTTAAAGATTCTTGCAGTTCTCAGGGTCCACAGAAAGTCATCCTAAATGTGCATTTTAACACTAACAGTGCTGAAACAGAAAAGAGACAGAAAACAAACAAATAAACAAACAAACAAAGGAAACAGTGATAAGAACTTCTTGTCCCTAAAAATATTGGTGTGAAAAATCCTTCTGCATATGTGTTGCTTTTATTGATTAATGAATAAAGAAGCTCATATGGTTTGTGATAAGTCAGAGTAGAGTTAGGTAGGAAAACTAAACTGAATGCTGGGAGAAAGAGGGTGGAGTCAGTGAGGAGCCATGTAGCTGTCACAGGAGACAGATGCCTTTCCTAGAGTCTGCCGAAACTTTGCCAGTAGGCCACAACCTCATGGTGATGCACAGATTAATGGAGATTGGTACGTTTAAGATATAATAGCTAGCTAGAAATACACTTAAGCTACTGACCACACAGGATTGCAAATAATATAGTTTCTGTGTTATTATTTTGAGTCTGGGTGTCTGGGAACCAATGAGCAGCCTCAGACAAGAGGCTAAGTTGTCCACTACAACAGAACGAGTTGTAAAAACTGTGTGTGTGTGTGTGTGCATGTGTGTGTACATGTGTGTGTGTGTGTGTGTGTGAGTGCATGTATGTTTTTGAACTTGTACCACACCAGGCATGTGGTGGCTGGCGGACAACTTTCAGAAATACATTCTCTTCTTACACCACATGGGCTCCAGGCATCTAACACACATTGTTAGACTTGGTAGTCAGTGAATTTATACCCTGATCAATCTTGTCAGTTCCAAGAGTGTCTTTTAAGCATCTGACACGTAGCTGGTTTGAATTGAGATATAGAAACACATATTCTATTTTAAAAAAGGGGATTTAATGTTTTTAAACCAATCACAGTACAGCTCCTTGATCATATGACATGCTCAATAAATGTTAATTGATACCATAAGTAGACATTCAGTTCTCATCTGTTTAAATTTCTTGATGTTGCCCAAACCTACCAGAAACTTTGATGCCTTTCTGTCTCTATCAATGCTATTTCTCCTTCCTGGAATTGAGTATTTCAAATGCAACATCTATTAAACTCCTATGTCACTTTCAAGACCTCTAGTTTAATCTTAAACTACATTTTGAAGCACCCACATTATCAGCAGCCATTTTCTCCTCTCTGGTAACTATGTGCATATATCTGCTAGGGCACAGATCTTACTAGGAAGTTACTATAGTCTGTATATCTGTTTCCTCCTCTGGACTCTAGCCCATAAATAGGAACTTGTAGATTTCCTCATCACATCTCCAGAGTCTAGCAAACATTTCTTACATAATACCCTCAATAAATGTTTCCTAAACCAAAAACTAAATTTTGAAATCTATCTACATTTAGAGCTTAAAAAATAAAGCCCATGGAAGTGATGGGATTCTTTTAGGCAAGATTTAACTTTTGATACTATAGGATCAACAAAGTCTTTTCTTTTCTCTCTGAAAAGAACAGACAAAAAGGAGGCACAAAGTATCTAAAAGTAAGAATCTGCATATTTAGCCCAGGGAAAGGTTCTGGCTTTAGACAAACACTGAACTTAATTCAGTGACATTTGATCCTAAAAGAGAGAGCTGTGAGGTCTAGCTAACATAATTAAATGCTTATCTCAAAGAGGACAGGATTTAAAAAGTTATTGCCGAAATTACATCTAGCCAAGTTGTTTATTCTGCTAGCTGTCTATTCTATATGATAAATGCTTATTTGAGAGGGAAGCAGGGAATGCACCCAAATTAATTGCAGTGAAGTTGAATTTGAGACAAATTAGCCAAGGATTTAATCCATATAACTAACCTTTTATTTGAAGAAGGAGGATATGGCCACTTCTAAAATTACATGTGTATTTGTAGACAAGCTGTTTGTATCATCTAATTCTAGGAAGTAAATGTTTATGTGAAGGAAGTATGGAACAAATCAAAGTTAATTCTAGTGATATAAGACCCTAGGCAAGTTTATCGTGGGTTTGATCAATGCAAATAATTGCTAGATTGAAGAAAGAGCAAACAAAATCATCTTATGCCAAAATAAGTACAGTAATATTTGTTTCCAGGCTGGTTACACTGGTTACAATTTTATATAATAGAGTGGTTACAATTCGATATAATAGTGTGGATACAATTTGATATAACAGAGTGTTTATATCAAGTTGGCCTGTGGGTGTGTCTGTGGGAAACTGTCTTTATTGTCATTATCAATGTGGGAAGACCTAGCCTAAAAGCGATCAGCACCTTTTGGTAGCTTCCCAGGTAAAAAGGACATAGAAGAATGAAATCCCAGTGTGTTCTTTTTGTTGTTCCTTGTCCTTTGCTCTTGTTGAGTTTGTTGCTGCTGCTGGTTATGATAAGATGATGATTTCTTCCATTATTTTTAAGGATTCCAAATGATGATAATTCATTCAATTATTTTTAAGGCTTCGAAAGCAGACAGAAGACTCTGCTAATTTCTTCACTGATGTTACAACCACCTTCTTCAGACTTCTGATGGACTGATGATCAGTACCTATCCAGGGACCTATCCAGGGTTCTTCCAGGTCTTCATGACCAGATTGAAACTTGTGAACTTGACAAAACTGGGTTTATGACTTATTGGGGTTATCTGGTATGATACAAATTTTCTTCTATGACTCTGACTATATATATATATATATATATATATATATATATATATATATATATATATAATATTTAATAGATTTAGTTATATATATAATTAAGTCTATTAAATTCTCTTTTAATATATGTTTTAGTTATGGTTTTATTGCTGTGAAGAGACACCATGATCATGGAAAGTCCTCTAAAGGAATTCATTTAATTGGAACTGGCTTACAATTTTCAGAGGTTTAGTATTATTTTTATGGTGGGAAGCATGGCCGCATGCAGGCAAACATGGCATTGGAGAAGTAGATGAGAGTTCTAAATCTGGATCTATAGACAGCAGGAAGACACACTGCTATGTGACACTGGGCCTAGCTTTCCTATGTAAAACCTCAAACCAACTCCCAGTAACATGCTTCCTTTAACAATACCAAACCTCCTAATAGTAACACTCCATAGGAACCTATGGTGATCATTTTCTTTCAAACCACTACAATAGACATTCATTATTGGTTCTGTTTCTCTAGAGAACCCCAAATAACACACCTAATGTGAGAAAAACACTGGAGAGCAGGCAGAGTAAGGGAGATACCACATAGCTGCCCAAGGAGACAGGAACCATACAGAAACTTGTGGGTAGGGTACAACCTCGTGACGATATACAGATTGATGGAAATTTAATTTAAGATGTAAGAGTTATTAATTAATTTAAGATGTAAGAATTATTTAATAATAAGCCGGAGCCAATAGACCAAACAGTGTTGTAATTAATATAATTTCTGTGTGATTCTTTGGGTCTGATCAGCCAAGAAACAAACAAGCAGCCTTCTACCCTGGAGCAAGTTGGAGACATGGGATGGTGAGTAAGAAATTTTCAAATAGTAGCAACAACCAGTTCTCTGGATCACAGTAGGGAAATATAAACAGCAAATGTATATAGAAAACCACAACAATAGTGGAGAATCGGTATTAAACCTTTCAGTGCTTTCTTACTGAAAAGGAGAATGGGCAACAGATAGACAGTTTAGGCTATGGTTGAGTACCTTAAGGAGAAAGCAAAATGACAGCCTAGGAGAGGGCAGCAGATTCTGCAAAGTCAGGAATAACAGATCAAATCTTCAAGTACATGAGGATATATGCATAAAGTAGTTAGCCAGTTACTAGGAAAGTTAGTCACTCAGAGGTAAAAATATTCAAGGTTGAACTTCTAGACTTGAAAAAGAAATGCTGGTGAATGCTGAAATCCTCTGCTTTTTGTTGAAAGCTGTAATAGGCATGGGAGTTGAATTTTCAACTAAAGGCTTTCTTTTTATGAACAAATTATCCAAAAATAAGATGAATTATTCCAGTAATTTCTAAATTTGCTTATTTACTTTATGTATATGAGCACTTGGCCTGCATATATGTATGTGTAGAGCATATATTCGTAGAGTCTGTGGAGGTTGGGAAACAGTAATTAGATTCCCTAGAGTTGGAGTTACAGATCATTGTGAACTGGCATATGAGTGCTGAGAATTAAACCTCGGTCTTCTAGAAGACCCGTGCACATAACTACCATTTCATCTCTCTAGCACTTAGTCCAATGATCTTAATGACTGACTAGGGGTAATTAGGAATTGTACTTTATTGTTTGTAGACGTATTTACTGAGGAGATGCAAGTTGAAATGCACTAAAGGAGAGGAGTCAGAGTGGGTCTAGAAATCATGCTGTGCTTTAGATTTTTCTCATGGTGGTAGAAGTGTGAGTTTGGACCGACAATATTTCCAACTGTGTGTTAGCAAGAATTTTTAGTCCAAAGGTTATTTAAATAGTACTAGGAATTTTTTTGAGAGATGATAATGCTAATTATGTTTTGAATATAAACATCATTTCTAGAGATGTGCCATAGTTAGCTTTACCAACCAATTTGACACAAACCTAGAGTCACTAGGGAGATAGACCCTTGTCTGAAGAATTGCCTGGATCAGACTTGCCTGTGGGTATGTCTTTGGGATATTATCTGAAATGCTAGTTGATGGAGGAAGGTCCAGCTCTCTATAGGCAATGCCATCTTTGGCTATATAAGAAAGGCACTTGAAGCATCAAGAAAGTAAGCATTTCTTCATTGGTTGCTGCTTCAAACTCTTGCCTTGAGCTGCTGCCCTGGCTTCTTTCAAGAATGATTATAACCTGCAAGGTAAAATAATCTTTTTTCCTCCAGAAGTTGGTTTTCATCGGTGTTTTATCACAACAGAAACAAAACGAGGATATATGTCTTGTTAAGATCATGTCCAAAATTTGTAAAAGATGGAATTCAGGTTGATGTAGGATTCCCATCTATATGCTGTGAATATGTTTTATTACCATTGGTTAATAAAGAAGATGCTTTGGCCTATGACAGGGCAGAATAAAGCTAGTCAGGAAATCTGAACAGATCTCGATATATATAGAGAGACAGTAGGTAGAATCAAAGAGACACCATATAGCTGCTGAAGGAGAAAGATGTCTGAATCTCTTCAGTAAGACACACCCTCTTGGCAATACACAGATTAATAAAAATGGGTTAATCTAATATATAAGTGCTAGGTAGGAATATGCCTAATACATTGGCTAAACAGTGTTGCAATTAATATAGTTTCTATGGGATTTTTTGGGTCTGGGCAGTTGGGAAACAAAACCACAGTTTCCATTTACCTAATGGTACCCAACATAAGGCATGGATCCACATAGGACCTAGAAAAGTTTCAGAAAAAAGAGAAGGTTTCTAGACCCACAAAAACAGGAGCCAAGAACGGCTTCTTGGTAGCCACAGCCATATTTTTTTAGGTAGGTTTTGTTTGCTGTTGGCAAGCAGAGGTGCAGCTCCTTTAAGCAAAGGCTTCCTGACTCAGCATTAGCAACAAAAATTGCTCAGATCCTTTAACTGACAGCTTCCTGGTTCATGCTTGTGGCCTGAATGGCTCAGGCTCTTTCAGGAGGTCCTGTTGTGGGGCACTTAAATGGGGTTTGTGGGCAGCATGTTTAATGACAACATAGACCCACTATATTCCTGGAGCTAGGGCAGTGATCATGGCTAGCAGAGCTGACAGTAAACATATTTCTCTGTTGTACTGGGTGGAGTGAACGGTCAAAGCCATACTGTTAGTCCTAGACATGCCTACTTAGCATTTTAAAAAGTGCTTCTGGTCAGAAAAGGATTACAGATACTCAATAAGTATAGATTCAGACAAAAAAAGAACTCTAAGTGGGTCACAGTATTGGATAAATGCACATGGGCTTAGGAGAAAGAGAAAGATTACTGACAGTAATAGATTAAAGGAGTAAAGATAATAAATATTAAAAAGAAATAGAGTAAAAATAAGCCACACAAAGATGGGATATACACAGAGTCTGGATTATGTCTATTATTGTGTTTTCTTTGAACTTATTGACTGCAGAGAAACATTTGACTTCTGGGGGCTGCTAAATTAAGCCAACATATATATTTTAAAGGTATCTGAACCTCAAAATTTGAGTCTAAGTATATGTTACTTTGAAAAAGAGAGTCTGCTCTTGTTTCTACAGAAGATGAGAGCCTGTGGATTTCTTCCAGGCTAATGTGGTTTGATGAAACAAGACCCTCTGAAAAGTCTCCACGAACACTAAAAATACTTAATCCAACAAACAGCAGGAAGTGGCTTGGAGAAAACTATGCCCAAATTCCTGAAATGATTTTTTATAAATATCTGCTTTCATTTAAAAGGGGTAGGGTATATATCTCTAATGGTCACAGTCAATCTCTTTTTTAAAAAAAGAATTACCTTAATTTTGTATCAATAAACCAAAGTCCATACCAATATAAAGTATTCACCTCTATATCATATCCTCCTCCTTTTTTTTAAAAAAGAGATTAACTGTGACCATTAGAGAAATATATGTATAACACCAGTAGCACAGACAATAAGAGCAACAATGGATAAATGAGACCTCCTGAAACTGAAAAGCTTCTGTAAAGCAAAGGACACAGCCATTAAGACAAAAAGGCAACCTACTGAATGGGAGAAGTTCTTCACCAACCCCACATTAGACAAAGGTCTGATCTACAAAATATATAAAGAACTCAGGAAAGTATACATCAAAATTCCAAATAACTCAATTAAAAAATAGGGTACTGAACTGAAAAGAGAATTCTCAACAGAAGAATTTCAAATGGCCAAAAGATACTTAAGGACATGTTCAACTTCCTTAGCTATCAGGTAAATGCTATGTAGCTATGTAGATCTAGCTTTTAATAACTTTGGCCTTCTATAGGCAATGGTGTTAAATGCTGTATTTATGTTTTATACACTGCTCTTTTAAAATTATTTAATTTGTCTGTTTGAAGGTGCACATATGGAGGTCAGAGAACAAATTGCGGGAGATTTTTCTGTTCCTCAACTAAGTGGAAGATTGAACTCAAATCATCCAACTTGGCAGCAGGTATATTTATCCACAGAGCTGTCTTAGTAGCCCCAAAGTTTTGAATATTGCTCCTCTTTGTTGGTTAAAACCATGGTCTTAAATTGCTCAGGCTTGTCTTGAACTTGACAGATAACTGAGGATAGTCTTTATCTTCCTGCTCTATTTCCAGAGTGTTTGAATTACAGGTATGCTGTAGTACACCCAGCATATACCATTTTTCTTAGACAGATTTTGGTTGTTGTTTAGCCTTGATAAAGGAATGGGGGGAAGTTTTACTTAAAATAGAAATAATGACAGTATGATACTTTCCTGAAAAAAAAAAAAGAAATGGAATCTGTTAATGGTTCTCTCTCTGTCTTTTTTATTTTTACTGTTTTTCTCCCTTGCCCTGTAGGCTTCTGAAAAATTCTTAACTATTCTTCCCGAAGTAACTAGTTATTCTATGCATGCCCATCTACGTCCATGCTTTAAAACTATCCATATTTGGGTTGCATTTGAGTGTATAACTACTGTACAAATAAAAAGATAACCAACATGAGCTAACATAAGAGTGCTATTTTATTCCTTTTCATTTTGAGAGACAAACTCTCTAACTTGGATTGACTCCAAACTACCTATGGACACAATGATGACCTTGAGCTCTTTTGGGAAGATGTATGGGTATATGTTGTGTGAGTTCAGTGTGCATTTGTGGGTGTCAGTCTAAGTATGTGTGAATGTACATGTGCCACAGCAAGTATGTGGATATCAGAGGACAACCTGAAGTCTCCCTGATCATTTTTCACCTTGTTTGATGCTATTTGGCATGGGATCTTCAAAGAATATTACTGTTTTCCCAACTCACATCACTGTAAAGAGATTACAGGTCCATTCTACTGCATCCAGATTTACATAGGTTCTTATGGTTCAAACTCTAGTACTCATAATCTCATGAAAAAAGCAGACATTTATAACAATCAATCTTTTTATATCCCCTCAAAAATAACTAATTACACACCAGCCATTGCAGTAATCACTATTTATTTTCTTGAATATCTCATCCTCAAAATATTTATTATTAAGCAGCAGTTTCATTGTACTTCATTGACCTCTAAAGGTCTTTTTATCTAGAGAATTTTATTATTTCCACTTATACTTTATGTGTTCAAGCAATGCTATCATTCGTCCTCTAAGACCTTCCCAGATTTGGCATCTTCTATTACCATTTGATGTGCTACTTTATCCTACACTTGCTATAAATTGGCACTTAGTTCTGTAAGATCAGATTTGTGTTAATTTTTTTTATTCTTTCTTTTAGCATCACAGGTTGTGAATTGTTCTATTTGGAGATATATAAAGACTGACTGCCTCTTTTTATCTATGACATTAGGTGTCATTATTAATCAGTATCAACAGTTGCATGTTAATGATGCCTTTCTAGATACTTTAGGTGTTAGATGTTCTTCCTTTAAAATAAGGGAGAAATTATCAAAATAATAGATCTCCTGTTTTCACACATTATTTAAATGTCTGTGATCTTTTTCTTTGAAAATCAGGCTGGTATGTGGAAAATAATTTATGTTTTTTACTTAGAGGTATTGACTATATTGTACCATTTTCTGTTAGCATAAATATTGTCAGGCAGACGATAGGCTGGTTTCATTTCTTTCATAAATCATTTTAACAATTTTATTGGGATTTTCTTTTGTTCAGTATATTTCTGCATTGTATAAAATGGAAAGCTAGTTTCCTCTTTTAATATGCAGTTTTAAAGTTTATTTCAGGGGATTTTTCATGAGTTATGCCTTTAAAAATATTCTTTGTCCTTCCCTTTATTTTTTCTTTTGGAAATTGAGAGCTTCTGAAAAACAAAACAACTTCAAATAGCTGGGGAGGTTTGCTGACATATGGATGAGTAAGAAATTACAAAACAATAGACGAGATGAAAATGAGATGAAAAGCTGAAACCGTTCTTAATATTTATCAGTGCAAATAATTAAAACATATATAGGTGTTTCTTAATTATTTCTAATTCTCACTGATTTTTGTCAAAGAACCAAAGTTTTGTTTCGTTTTTCTTTGTATTGTTTTCTTTGTTTCTATTGTATTGATTTCCATTTGATTATTTCTTGTCATCTGCTCCTCATGGGTGAGTTTTCTTCTTTTTGTTTTAGAGCTTTCAGTTGTTTTGTTAAGTCACTAGTGTGAGATTTCTCCAGCTTCTTTATGTAGGCATTAGTGCTATGAACTTTCCTCTTAGCACTGCTAAGGTTTGCTTTCTTACCAAGTATGAAGCCTGTTATAGAGATGGTTCCATAAGAAGCTGGGAAGAAGGTATAATTTTTGAGTTTGGGTGGAATGTCTATTAAGTCCATTTGAGTCATCTGTTAGTTCCTTTATTTCTCTGTTAAGTTTCTGTCTGGCAGTCCTGTCCAGTGGTAAAAGTAGAGTGTTGAATCTCTGAATAGTTTTATGTGGAGTTTGATGTGCTATTTAAGTTTAAGTCATGTTTCTTTTACAAATGTAGTTGCCTTTGTATTTGAGGCAAAGATTTCAGAACTGAGACTTTAATCTTGATGGATTTTTCCTGTGAAGGATATGAAATGTCCTGGCGGTTTCTCAGAAATTTGAGAATAAATTTACCTCAAGACCCAGCAATACCACTCATAGGCATATAAACAAAGAATGCACACTCATACCATAAGGACATTTGCTCAACTATGTTTAGAGAAGCATTATTTGGTTTTTTTTTATTGATTTTTATTGAGCTCTACATTTTTCTCTGCTCCCCTCATTGTCTCTACCCTGCCCTCTTCAATCCTCCTCCAAGGTCCCCCATGCTCCCAATTTACCTAGGAGATCTTGTCTTTTTCTACTTCCCATGTAGGTTAGATCTATGTAAGTATCTCTTAGGGTCCTCATTGTTGTCCAAGTTCTCTAGGATTGTGGTTTTTAGGCTGGTTTTCTTTGCTTTAGGTTTACAAACTACCTATGAGTGAATACATGTGATAATTGTCTTTCTGTGTCCTGGTTACCTCACTCAAAATGATGTTTTTTAGCTCCATCCATGTTTCTGTAAAATTCAAGATGTCATTATTTTTATCTGTGTCTAGTACTCTACTGTGTAAATGTACCACATTTTCCTTCTCCATTCTTTGGTGGAGGGGAGTTTAGGTTGTTTCCAGGTCCTGGCTATGACAAACAATGCTGCTATGAGCATAGTTGAGCACATGTCCTTGTGGCACAACTGAGCATCCTTTGGATATATACCTAAAAGTGGTATTACTGGGTCTTGAGGGAGGTTTTTGCCTAATTTTCTGAAAAAATTGCCACACTGACATCCAAAGGGGCTATAGCAGCTTGCATTCCCACCAGCAATGAAGAAGTGTTCCCTTTCTCCCACAACCTCTCCAGCCTAAGTTGTCATCAGTGTTTTTGATCTTGGCCTTTCTTACAGGTGTAAAAGTTGTTTTGATTTCCTTTTCTCTGATGACAAAGGATCTTGAACATTTCCTTAAGTGTCTTTCAGCCATTTTAGATTCCTCTGTTGGGAGTTTTCTGTTTAGGTCTGTAATCCATTTTTAAATTTGATTATGTGTTCTTTGGTGACCAATTTCTTGAGTTCTTTACATATTTTGGAGATCAGACCTCTGTCTGATGTGGGGTTAGTGAAGATATTTTCTGTAGGCTGTTGTTTTGTCTTGTTGACTGTGTCCTTTGCTTTACAGGAGATTTTCAGTTTCAGAAGGTACCATTTATTAACTGTTTCTCTCAGTGTCTGTGTTGCTGGGTCTATACTTAGGAAGTGGTCTCCAGTTCAATGCATTTAAGTGTATTTCCCACTTTCTCTTCTATAAGGTTCAGTGTGGCTGGCGTTATGTTGAGGTCTTTGATCCATTTGGACTTGAGTTTTGGGCATCGTGATAGATATGGGTCTATTTTCATTCTTCTACATGTTGATGTCCAGTTATGCCAGCAAATCTTATTAAATTTGTTTTCTTTTTTCCATTTGATACTTTTTGCTTCTTTGTCAAAAATCAGGTATTCGAAGTTATATGGATTAACATCTGGGGATTAACATAGTAAAAATGGCAATCTTACCAAAAGCAATCTACAGATTCAACACAATGCCCATCAAAATCCCAGCAAAATTCTTCACAGACTTCCAAAGAACAGTACTCAACTTCATATGGAAAAGCAAAAAAAACCCAGGATAACCAAAATAATCCTGCACAATAAAAGAACTTCTGGAGGCATCACAATCCCTGACTTCAAACTCTACTACAGAGATACAGTACTGAAAACAGCCTGGGATTGGCATAAGAACAGCATTGTTTGTAACAGCCAAAATCTGGAAACAACCTAGATACCCCTCAACTAAAGAACGGATAAAGAAGATGTGGTATATTTACACAATAAAGTATTACTCAGTAGAAAAAAAATGACATCATAAAATTTGAAGGTAAATGGATGGAACTTAAAATAATCCATCCTGAGTGAGGTAACCCAGACCCAGAAAGACAAGCATAGTATGTACTGATATGAGAGGTCCTTTTGTATATGTGTTGCTTTTATTGGTTAATGAATAAAGAAACTGTTTGGGTGACTGTGAAAGGACAGGGTAGAAATAGTAAGCTAAACTGAGTGTTGAGAGAAAGAAGGCAGAGTCAGAGAGAAGTCACGTAGCCCCACTGAAAACAGATGCCAGAACTTTACCTGGTAAGACATAGCCTCGTGGCAATACACCAATTAATGGAGATGGGTTAATTTATGATATGAGAAAGCCTGAAATATGCTTAAGCTATTAGCCAAACAGTATCACAAATGATATGGTTTCTGTGTTATTATTTGGGAGCTGAGCAACCAGGAAGAAACAAACAGCCTCCACTACAAATTGGCTCTAACATGGCCAACTAGAATCCATTTAAAATCTGAGAAAGCTTAGAAAGGAATTCTAGACACAGAACAACAAAGTTTAGCTGCATTTATTTTTCTGAAAGAGTTTTCTTGCTGGCGGCATGCTGCAACTCATTTAAGAAAGTTCTTACTGATTCAGTGGTAGCAGTGCAGTTTTGAAATGGTGGCTTCCTGGGCCATGCTCCCAGCACAAACTCTGACTCCATAGCTGGAGGTCCAGCTATGAAACATTTAAATGGGGTTTGTGAGCAGAGTGCTAAAACTTGCTTAATGCTAACACAGACCTGCTGCAACCTGACCCTTGATGTGGGGCAGAAAGAATGGCTCTCAGAGGCAATAAACAGACCACCTCCAACATGTTGGACTGGGAAAACCCAAAAGGCAAAGCAGCCTTAGTCATAGTAATGTCACTTAGCTTTTTATTATTATTATTATTTTTTTTTTATTAAAAATTTTGCCTCCTCCCTGCCTCTGCCTCCCATTTCGATCCCCCTCCCCCATTCCCTTCCCCCTCCCTCTCCAGCCCAAAGAGCAGTTAGGGTTCCCTGCCCTGTGGAAAGTCCAAGGTCCTCCCCTCTCCATCCAGGTCTAGGAAGGTGAGCATCCAAACAGCCTAGGCTCCCACAAAGCTGGTACATGCAGTAGGATCAAAACCTAGTGTCATTGTCCTTGGCTTCTCAGCAGCCCTCATTGTCCACCATGTTCAGAGAGTCCAGTTTTATCCCATGCTTTTTAGACGCAGTCCAGTTGGCCTTGGTGGGTTCCCAATAGTTCAGCCCCATTGTCTCAGTGTGTGGGTGCACCCCTCGCACTCCGGACTTCCTTGCTCATGTTCTTCCTCCTTCTGCTCCTCATTTGGACCTTGGAAGCTCAGTCCGGTGCTCCAATGTGGGTCTCTGTCTCTATCTCCTTCCATCACTAAATGAATGTTCTATGATGATGTGCAAGATATTCATCAGTATGACTATAGGATAGTACCATTTCAGGCTTCCTCTCCTCTACTGCCCAAGGAAATAGCTGGGGATATCTCCCTGGACACCTGGGAACCCCTCTAGGGTCAAGTCTCTTGCCAACTCTAAAATTGGCTCCCTTAATTAAGATAGATACTTCCCTGCTCCCATACCTACCCTTCCTTTATCCCAACCATTTCATTCCCCCAAGTTCTTCCCATCCTCCCCTTCTCACTTTTCTCTCCCCATCTCCCCTTTCCCCCATCCCACCCCACCCCCAGTTCGCAGTTTTTGCCCGGCAATTTTGTCTACTTACAATATCCAGGAGGATAACTATATGTTTTTCTTTGGGTTCACCTTCTCATTTAGCTTCTCTAGGATCATGAATTATAGGCTCAATGTCCTTTATTTATGGCTAGAAAACAAATATGAGTGACTACATCCATGTTCATCTTTTTGGCTTTGGCTTACCTCACTCAGGATAGTGTTTTCTATTTCCATCCATTTGCACACAAACTTCAAGATATCATTGAAAAAATTACCACTAAGTAGTACTCTAATATGTATATATTCCACACTTTCTTCATCCATTCTTCCATTGAAGGGCATCTAGGTTGTTTCCAGTTTCTGGCTATTACAAACAATGTTGCTATGAACATAGTTGAGCATATACTTTTGTACTATGATAGGGCATCTCTTAGGTATATTCCCAAGAGTGGTATTGCTGGGTCCTGGGGTAGACAGATCCCAAATTTCCTGAGAAACTGCCACACTGATTTCCAAAGTGGTTGCACAAGTTTGCATTCCTGAAGTAATAGGGGCGGCGGGGCTGCGTTCCCAGCACCCCGGCCGCCTGCTCGGCTAGCTTATGCCCCGAAATAATTACACGGACACTGTATTCTTTTAATCACTGCTTGGCCCATTCTCTTCTAGGATAATTCTCACATATTAATTTAGCCCATTTCTAATCATCTGTATGTAGCACCCCAAGGTGCGCTTACCGGGGAGATTCTAGCCTATGTCCATCCTGGGTCGGAGCTTCATTCCGGGAGCGGGACATGGTGTCTCTCTCAGGCGTCTGCTCCTGAGAGCAGAGCTGTCGCGACTCTGAGCTCATTCCTCTTCCTCCCAGTATCCTGTTCTGTTTTCTCCTCCCACCTATCTTCTAACCAATAAAATGGGCCAGGGCAGTGCCTTTATTAGCCAATGACCTTCCTCCATCACATTCCCACCAGCAATGGATGAGGGTACCCCTTCCTCCACAACCTCTCCAGCAAAGGCTATCATTGGTGTTTTTTATTTTAGCCATTCTGACAGGTGTAAGATGATATATCAAAGTTGTTTTGACTTGCATTTCCCTGATCTCTAAGGAAGTTGAGCATGACTTTAAGTGTCTTTTGTCCATTTGAAGTTCTTCTGTTGAGAATTCTCTGTTCATTTCAGTGCCCCATTTTTTAAATGGGTTAATTAGCATTTGAAAGTCTAGTTTCTTGAGTTCTTTATATATTTTGCAGATCAGAACTTTGTCTGTTGCAGGGTTGGTGAAGATCTTATCCAAGTCAGTGGGTTGCCTTTTTGTCTTAGTGACAGTGTCCTTTGCTTTACAGAAACTTCTCAGTTTCAGGAGGTCCCATTTATTCAATGTTGCCCTTAATGTCTGTGCTGCTGGGGTTATACATAGGAAGTGGTCTCCTGTGCCCATCTGTTGTAGAGTACTTCCCATTTTCTCTTCTATCAGGTTCAGTGTGTTCGGGCTGATATTGAGGTATTTAATCCATTTGGACTTGAGTTTTGTGCATGGTGATATATATGGATCTATTTTCATTCTTCTACAGATTGACATCAGTAATGCCAGCATCATTTGTTGAAAATGCTCTCTTTCTTCCATTGTATACTTTTAGTTCCTTTATCAAAAATCAGGTGCTCATAGGTTTGTGGGTTAAAATATGGGTCTTCTATTCAATTCCATTGGTCGACTTCTCTGTTTTTATGCTAATACCAAACTGTTTTCAATATTGTAGCTCTGTAATAGAGTTTGAAGTAAAGGATGGTAATGCCTCCAGACGTTTCTTTATTGTATAAGATTGTTTTGGCTATCCTGGGTTTTTTGTTTTTCCAGATGAAGTTGATTATTGTCCTCTCAAGGTCTGTGAAGAATTTTGATGGGATTTTGATGGGGATTGAATTGAATCTATAGATTGCTTTTGGTAGAATTGTCATTTTTACCAAATTGGATCCTCCCAATCCAAGAGCAAGGGAGATCCTTCCATTTTCTGGTGTCCTCTTCAGTTTCTTTCTTCAAAGACTTAAAGTTCTTGTCAAATAGATCTTTCTCTTCCTTGGTCAGAGTTACTCCAAGATATTTTATGCTATTTGTGGTTATCGTGAAAGGTGATCATTCTCTGATTTCCCTCTCTGCTTCCTTATCCTTAGTGTATAGGAAGGCAACTGATTTTTTGGAGTTGATCTTGTATCCTGCCACATTGATAAAGGAGTTTATCAGCTGTAAAAGTTCTTTGGTAAAGTTTTTGGGCTTGCTTATGTATACTATCTTATCATCTGCAAATAACGAAAGTTTAACTTCTTCTTTTCCAATATGAATCACCTTGATCCCCTTATGTTGTCTTATTGCTATTGTTAAAACTTCAAGCACTGTATTGAAGAGATATGGAGAGAGTTCCTGATTTTCGTGGCATGGTTTTGAGTTTCTTTCCATTTAATTTGATGTTAGCTGTCGGCTTGCTGTAAATAGCTTTTTTTATATTTAGGTATGACCCTTTTATCCCTAATCTCTCCAAGACCTTTATCATAAACGGGTGTTAAATTTTGTTGAATGTTTTTTCAGCATCTAATAAAATGATCATATGGGTTTTTTTTCAGTTTATTTATATGATGGATTACATTGATTGATTTTTGTATGTTGAACCAGCCCTGCATCTCTGGGATGAAGCCTACTTGATCATAATGGATGATTTTTCTAATGTGTTCCTGGATTTGGTTTGCCAGTATTTTATTGAAAATTTTTGTGTCGATGTTCATGAGTGAGATTGGCCTGTAATTTTCTTTCTTGTTTGAGTCTTTGTGAGGATTTGGTATCAGGGTAACTGTAGCTTCATAAAAAGAATTTGGCAATGCCTCTTTTGTTTCTATATTGTAAAACACATTAAAGAGTATAGGTATTACCTATTCTTGGAAGTTCTGGTAGAATTCTGCATTGAAACCATCTGGTCCTGGTCTTTTTTTTGGAAGGGAAGTTTTTGATAACAGCTTCTAATTCTTCATGACTAACAGGTCTATTTAAATTTTTCACCTGGTCTTGGTTTAACTTTGGTATATGGTACTTATCTAAAAAATTTCCATTTCTTTTTTATATTCCAGATTTGTGGCATACAGGCTTTTGTAGTAAGATCTAATGATTCTCTGAATTTCCTCTGTGTCTGTGGTTATATCCCCATTTTCATTTCTGATCTTATTTATTTGCGTGTACTCTATCTTTTGTTTGATGAGTTTGGATAGGGTTTGTTTATCGTGTTGATTTTCTCCAAGAACCAGCTTTTTATTTCTTTGATTCTTTGCTTTGTTTTCCATGTTTCTACTTTGTTGATTTCAGCCCTCACTTTGATTATTTCCAGTCTTCTACTCCTCCTGGGTGAGTTTACTTCTTTTTTTTTCTAGAGTTTTCAGGTGTGCTGTTAAGTCTCCAATGTGTGCTTTCTCCATTTTCTTTAAGTGGGCACTTAGTGCTATGAACTTTCCTCTTAGGACGGCTTTCATAGTGTCCCATAGGTTTGAGTATGTTGTCTCTTCATTTTCATTAAATTCAAGGAAGATTTTAATTTCTTTCTTAATTTCTTCCTTTACCCAGGTATGGTTCAGTAGTTGATTGTTCAGTTTCCATGAGTTTGTCGGCTTTCTGGGGGTAGCATTCTTGTTGCATTCTAACTTTAATCTGTGGTGATCTGATAAGACACAGGTGGTCACTAATATTTTTTTGAATCTGTGGAGGTTTCCTTTGTTACTGAGTATGGGGTCAATTTTCGAGAAGGTTCTATGAGCTGCAGAGAAGCTATATTCTTTCCTATTTGGGTGGTTTGTTCTATAGATGTCTTTTAAGTCCATTTGATTCATTACCTCCCTTAATCCTCTCATTTCTCTGTTACGTTTCTGTCTGATTGATGTGTCTGATGTGGGAGTGATTTCTTATTAATAAAGAAACTGCCTAGACCCATTTGATGTTCTAACCCTTAGGTAGGCGGAGTAAACAGAACAGAATGCTGGGAGAAAGAAGCTGAGTCAAGGAGTCACCATGATTCTCCCACTCCAGACAGATGCAAGTTAAGATCATTCCTGGTAAGCCAGCTCGTGGGCTACACAGATGAATAGAAATGGGTTTGATCAATATGTAAGAGCTAGCCAATAAGAAACTGAAACTAATGGGTCAGGCAGTGTTTAAAAGAATACAGTGTCCATGTAATTATTTCGGGGCATAATCTAGAGCTAGCCATGTGGGCGGCTGGGTGCCAGGGAAGCAACCCCACTGCTCCTTATTTCAACAAAGTGGCGCCCAGACATGATGGACTAAATCCACGTAAAAACCTGAGAAGGCTTAAAAATAAGGGAGAGAGTGTTTAACACAGATTTTTGCTGTTTACTAGTGGCTTGCCATAGAGACATTTCCTGATTCGGCATCAGCAACAGAAAAAAGGCTGCATCATTTTAAAGTGCGGCTTTCTGGGGCTGTGCTGCCAGCGTGAACTCTGGCTTTAAAGCATTTCAATGGATTTTATGGGACTGGATGTTTGTGTCCCTGCTTGGGATTGGAAGGAGAGTGCTCAGCGCTCCCCGCCTGCACCTGGGCAGACTGCAGAATCAGGCTTAGACAGGCAGAAGAGCATGGAGGATTCCTGCCGCCATACAGTGTTTTCAGACTGCGCAGTGCTATGCGTGTCAGATTTGGTTGTAACTTGGATGAAAACAATTTCTGTGCTGCATGCTCAGTCTCAGAATAAAGTGCTGAGTGCTGCTCCTACCTGGCGGCCCCAGAGCTACAACAAAATGTTATGTCCTCCATTTTGAAATTTTCCTGACTCAGCAGCAGGAAAAACTGGCTGTTTTAAAATGTCGGCTTTCTGGGCTGTGCTGCCATTGTGATCTCTGTCTGGCTCCTGTGGGAGACAGAGGTTTTGAATAGAGCATTTGGAGTAAAGTGCTATGATTTGTTTAATGGCAACTAGACTCGCTGTGTGCCCAAAAGGAAGTCATTGTATGCTGTGGCTCAGAGGCCCACCATGCTACTGGTACAATGGGCAAGGATTAGAGGCAGGAGTGGCTCCGCTGTGTTAGACTGGGCGGGGCAAGCAGGCAGTACCTGTTTTTGACCTAGGAATTGTCACAGCTTAGATTCTTAAGCGCTTAGTGATTTAAAGGCACAAAACAAAGTGCTCCTGGATAGTAAAAAAAAAAATTACAGATTTACAATAAAACAGATTCAGACACTGTTGGATGAATGTATGTAGGCTTGGGAGAGAGAAGAAAAAGAATATAAAAAATAAAGTTAATGTCTTAAAAAAGGGTAAAGTCTTTAAAGAGACAGAGTACAGATAGTTAAGAGATTAAAAGAAATAAAAAAAATAAGCCACATAAAAATGGAAAATTCACAGAGAGTCTGGATTATGTACATTGTGTTTTCTTTAAAATTTTTGACTGTGAAGGAGCTAAGTACAGAGACACATTTCATTGCATGGGCTGCCAAGCTAAACCAGAATGGATATAAGGGTATTACGATTTCAAAATTTGGGTCTAAGGATATGATGCTTTGGAGAGGGTCTTCTTTTGTTTTCACAGAGGATCAGACCCTGTGGATTGCATCTATCCCGATATGGTATGATAGACCACGAACTCCCAAAAAGTTTCTGTGAACACCCTCAAAAAATGACTTCACTCAACTGCCAACTGAGATAAACCTGGCACACAGGTTACACCCTGAATGATCTGATTAACAGCGTCCCCATTCAGCAGGAAGCAGTATGGAGAGAAAAAACTGCGTCCATGTTCCCAAAATATTGTTTATAAATGTTCTTTTACATTTAAAGGGGGATATGATATAGATATGAATAATTTGCATTAGTATAGATTTTGCTTTATTGATAGAGATTTAAGGTCAATTTTGTTATATGTATATGCTTATTTCTGCTATTGATTAAGATATTGTGATTGTGTAGTTCATTAAAAACTGTAATGTATAATTAAGAAATATAGGTTAATGGATAATCATCAGTAATAGTCAAGCTTGTAGTCATGTTAGTTAGATTTTCTAGATATATAGAGATACATTTCAGTTAGATAGACATTCTTCATATCATTCAAAGACTGCAGAATATGGCATTTAATGTTTTAATAACTTAGGACTTTTCATGACAATGAGACACTCTGCTCCTGGCAGCACCAATCTACTTCAAGAAGAAGATGGGCATCGAAGAGGATCCTTATGAAGTTTGATAGCCATTTTGGCAAGAAACTGTTCTTTCCTGGACTGTTGCATAAACTGGACAAAGAGAACCCGCAGAGAGAGGACTGCTGAACTTGCCTAAAGGTGAGATGGTCGTTCGGGGTTTCTAACTCAAGAAAGAGTCTGCGAGACATTCTGCAGGACACAGCAGAAAGTGACTGAACTGTCTTTGGAATTTCCTGCTTGATGAAAATGTCTGCTGGATACTATGGGCCTGAAGGCTGAAGATGAATGCCCCAAAGGTACAAAAGAACTTTTGGTGACTGTCCAAGCAGCAGGGTGTCTTTGTCATTTCTAGAGTTTGAAGTTTCTTAGTTCTTGTTTACTTAGGTAATATATCCTTCTGGAGTCTTTGATGGAGTTGAAGAATGGATAGGTAGTTATAGTTTTCCATTGTTATGAAAAAAGATAAAGTAGATATAAGTATTGTAACTATAATTCTTACTTGATAACTGTTTTGTTATATATAATTTTACTATGTTAAAGTTAAAGCCTTTCTTTTTTGTTTAAACAGAAAAAGGGGAAATGATGTGGGAGTGATTTCTTATTAATAAAGAAACTGCCTAGACCCATTTGATAGGCCAATCCTTAGGTAGGCAGAGTAAACAGAACAGAATGTTGGGAGAAAAAAGCTGAGTCAAGGAGTCACCATGATTCTCCCACTCCAGAAAGACGCAGGTTAAGATCATTCCTGGTAAGCCAGCTTGTGGGCTACACAGATTAATAGAAATGGGTTTGATCAATATGTAAGAGCTAGCCAATAAGAAACTGAAACTAATGGGTCAGGCAGTGTTTAAAAGAATACAGTGTCCGTGTAATTATTTTGGGTAAAGATAGCCGTGCGGGTGGCAGGATGCCGGGGACGCAGCCCGCCGCTCCTATTTCAACACTTGTCCATTGGTGAGAGAGGTGTGTTGAAGTCTCCTACTATTAGTGTGTGTGGTTTGATGTCTGCCTTCAGTTCTAGTAATATTTCTTTTACATAAGTGTGTGCTTTTATATTAGGGACATAGATATTCAGGATTGAGACTTCATCCTGATGAATTGTTCCTGTTATGAGTATAAAATGTCCATCTCAATCTCTTCTGATTGATTTTAGTGTGAAGTCAGTTTTGTTAGAAATTAGTATGGCCATACCTACTTGTTTCTTAGGTCCATTTGCTTGAAAAACCTTTTCCCAACCCTTTACTCTGAGTAGATGCCTATCTTTGTAATTAAGGTGTGTTTCTTGTAAACAGAAGAATGTTGGATCCTGTTTTTGTATCCAATCTCTTAGCCTGTGCCTTTTTATAGGAGAGTTGAGTCCATTGATATTAAGTGATATTAATAACCAGTGGTTGTTGACTCCGATTATTGTTATTGTTTTTGGTAGTAGAGTTTGTGTGTTTCCCTTCTTTGAGTTGTGCTGGTGAAGGGTCGCTAGATGTCTGAGTTATTGCGGGCAGTGTTGGCAATGTTGGATTCCTTGGGTTGTGATTTTCCTTCTATTACTTTTTGTAAGGCTGGATTTGTAGCTACGTATTTTTTAAATTTGTTCTTATCCTGGAAAATTTTGTTTTCTCCATTGATAGTGAATGATAGCTTGGCTGGGTATAGTAGTCTGGGCTTGCATCCATGATCTCTTAATTTTCGCAGTACGTCTATCCAGGACCTTCTGGATTTAATGGTTTACTTAGAGAAGTCAGGTGTAAGTCTAAGAGGTTTACCTTTATAAGTTACTAGACCTTTTTCCTTTGCAGCTCTTAATATTCTTTCTTTAATCTGTGTGTTTGTGTTTTGATTATTATACGGTGAGGGGATTTTTTTCGATCCAGTCTATTTGGTGTTCTGTATGCTTCTTGAATATTCATAGGAATATCTTTCTTTATGTTGGGAAAGTTTTTTTCCATAATTTTGTTAAATATATTTTCTAGGCCTTTGAGCTGCTTCTTCTTCTATCCTTATTATTCTTAGGTTTGGTCTTTTTATTGTGTCCCATATTTCCTGAATGTTTTGTGATGAGAATTTGTTGGATTTGCTGTTTTCTTTGATCAGTGCGATTATTTTCTCCATGGTGTTTTCAAAATCTGAGATTCTTTCTTCTATCTCTTGTATTCTATTGGTTATACTTGTAGTGTCTGCTCGTTGACCTAGATTTTCCATATCCAGCCGGCCCTCAGTTTGTGTATTCTTCCTTGCTTCCATTTCAGTTTTCAATTCTTGAACTGATTCCATTACCTGTTTGATCGTTTTTTCTTGGTTTCCCAGGCAATCATTTACATATTTACTCATTTCTTCAAACTTTTTGTTATACTTTTTATCCATTTCTATAAAGGCATTTTTTTACATGCTGTTTAAGGGACTCTATTGCTTTCATAAAGTCAATTTTTTTCCACTTCTTCTGGATTAGGGTGTTCAAGTCCTTCTGTTGTAAGATCATTGGGTTCTGGTGTTTTCATGTTGTTTTTCAGATTGATGGAAGAATTCTTGCCTTGGTGCCTGCACATCTCCTTCTACAAATGCTATCCAATGGGTTTTCTGAAACAGGATCAGGTTCCCTTTCTGGCCAGGGACCTTGCTGACAAAAGGCCTACCTTTCTGCAGGCAGGTTACCAAAAAAAAGGAACTCCCGCCACCCTTTGCCCCCAGCACCCAAATCGGCTGAGCTGGCTGATCCTGCAGCCCCGCAGAAAGGAGGAAGAAGGGAGGAGGTTCCTGGGTGCAAGCTGAGATGGGTTAGGGAGAGTGAGGTCCTAGCAGAGGGGAGCAGCTCCAGCAAGGGGAGCAGCCCCTGCAGAATGATCAGGGAGCCAAGAGTGTCACTTAGCTTTTTAAGAACCACTTCTGGTCAGAAAATAATTACAGATATGCAATAAAGAAAATTCAGATTAAAAAGACCTCTAAATGGGTCACAAAGTTGGATAAATGTATGTAGGCTTGGGAGAGAGAAGCAAAAGAGTATTCATAATTGGATATTAGACGTAAAGCAAAGGATAACAAGTTTACAGTCCACAAGCCCAGAAAAGCTATGTAGCAAAAAGGACCCTAATAGAGAGACATACATGAATCCTCCTGGGAAGGGGAAAAGATAAGATCTCTTGAATAAATTGGGATTGTGGGCAGGGAGGAAGAGAGGAGGGTAGAAATGGAGGGTGAAGAGAACATGTGTGAATGGAATGGTCAAGTTGGGGGTAGAACAGAGAGAGAGAATAAGGAAAGAGATACCTTGATAGAGGGAGCCATTATGGGCTTAGGGAGAAACTTTGCACTAGGGAAATTACCAGGAATCCGCAAGGATGACCCCAGCTAAGACTGTAAGCAATAGTGGAGAGGGTGCCTGAACTTGCCTTCCCCTGTAATCAGATTGATGATTACTTTAAATGTCATCATAGAACCTTCATCCAGTAACTGATGGAAGCAGATGCAGAGATTCACAGCTAAGCACTGGGCCAAACTCCTGGAATTCAGGCATAGAGAGGGAGGAGTGATATGAGCAAAAGGGCCAATCCATGATTACTGACTTGATCTAGTAGGGGCTCACTGACTCCAGACTGACTTCTGGGGTACCTGCATAGGACCAAACTAGGCCCTCTGAATGTTGGTGACAGATGTATTGCTTGGGCAGTTTGTGGGGCCACTTGCTGCATGAACTTGCTCTTTGGAGCCCATTTCCTATGGAGGGATACCTTGCACAGCCTGGATACAGTCCCTAGTCCTGCCTCAAATTGATGTGTCAGAGTTTGTTGAATCCCCATGGGAGGTCTTATCTTCTCTGAGGAGTGGATGTGTGTGTGTGTGTGTGTGTGTGTGTGTGTGTGTGTGGCGGGGCTAGATGAAGGTGGCAAGAGCAGGAGGAGAGGAAGGAGGAGGAACTGGTATTGATATGTAATATAAAAAGGTTGTTTAAAATTTTTAAAAAGAAAAATATGCATTAAAGTAGTTCCAATTCGCTTTCAAAATTACATATTTCTTATTATTGTGTATGTATATGTATATAAGAACAAAGCATAACTCTGTAGTATTGACTCTTTCCCTTTTCTTTATGTGTACTCAAGGGATGAAACTACAGTAGCCAGGCTTGTGAGGCAAGTGCCTTTTCCCATGATGACCCCTTATTTCCAAATTTTATAATTTTGTTTTCTGGAAAGAAAATGTGGATGTACAAGTAATTATAATTTAATTTTTATTCATGTGTAAGATTGCTCATATACATTAACAACAAGTAATTCTCTCTGTCTCTGTGTCTTCTGTCTCTGTCTTCCTCTCTCTCTCTCCGTATGTATTTTAAGAATGGTTCTCCCTATGCATCTCAGGCTCACCTTGAGCTCACAATATTACTGACTCAAAAAAAAATTAGTCTTGGCAGAGCAACCTATTGATCTGAATATCAGATATTTACATTATGATTCATAACAGTAGTAATTTTACAGTTATGAAGTAGCAATGAAAATAATATCATGGTTAAGTGTCACCACAACATGAGGAACTCTATTAGGGGTTATATGATTAAATTTAAATGTACTAAATCACAGCATTATAAAGGTTAAGAATAACTGCTCCAAACACCCCTACACACCCCTCCCCATTCTCCTTCAAATTCAAGGTCTTTTTCTTCATCAATTGTTATTGTATGCATATACTATTTGTATATACATGTATATTCTTAAATATAAGATGTTGATGCCATATAATCTGCTGATTCCATATAATGTTACTTGTATGTATGTTTTCAGGGCTGACTGTTTGGCACTGCACAACCAATTCTTTTGCTCTTCCCTGGAGAGAGCCATCTCTCCCACTCCCTGCTTTACTCAGTCACCTCAAGTTCTTTGTGTAGGGTAGACTTTTCCCCATGTAGTTTGGGGAGAAATGTGGAAGACTAAAATTTTGGACTAAAACGAAATGAATGCTATAAGTAGAGCTTAAACTGCCATTCTAGGTAGATCCTGGAATATGGTAGTTCTGAGATCAATGAAGACTGTAGAGGTATAACTTAAGAATTTTTAGGTATTACAATATTAGCAATGAGTCAAAAGTTTATTTGTGAGATATTTTGACCAAGAATCTGACTTCCTTATTCCCATATCTGAAGAACTTACATGAGTTTAAACTTACAAGTAATGGACTAATTTTCTCCCCAGGGGAAATTTCAAGACAATCAAGCATCAAACATGGTTATTAGCATTAACCATACTCATACTGTTAATGTCGCTCTACAAAGAAAAAGAGCAAGTGGGGCAGAAAGAAACAAAATGTGCAGTGTGGAGAGAAAAACAGCAACAGGAGGTTTACAGTCAATGAGAAACTTCTAGATAGATACCTGGAGAAAAATAGCAAGGATACCCTCAGGGCAAGACCCAACCAAGCTAAGCCTGCAAATTATGAAAGAGCCCAATAAGTTTTCAGCTTCTAGAAAGTAAATAGAAGCTGCTAGAAATATGATATTTAAAATGTCAGATGCCACCCGAAGCAGGTTGCTGAATTTGGCAGCTATCCACATGGGGCTGGCTTTAGAAGCATGAAAGATGCAAGAATGAAAGGGTTCATGGATTTTGCTGTAGTTTCAGTGAGGCACTAAGGCCAGACAATATGTGACAGCGGAGTTGGTGAGTGAAGGCCCCGAGAAGGCAGGAGGCCTTGAGAGGCTGTTTGTGAAGTTGTGAAAAATGAGGTTAAGGTTGCTGGAGATGCCAGATCCCCGAGACATCTGCAAGAGTGGCTGCATGCAGTAAGTTGGACTAGGCAAAGAGAATGATATATGTCACAGGCAGCTACACTTGTGGGGCTTTGTCATCTAAGTCATTGGGAACTGAATTTTCAGACATTGGTAATAGAGCTAAAGTGTTTGATATTTTCCCAGCTGGGTTTTGGTCTTGCTTTGATACAATATTTGCTCACTGTGTCCCTATACTTCCCTTTTAGAATGTTAATGTCCATGGTTAAGTGAACTATTGCTGTTCTTGTGGAGAACAGGGGTGTTTTTGTCATCATCCATGTAACTACTTACAAACACTCATAATTCCACATACCCTTTCCTGGACCAGTGATCACTGGGCATACATGTACTTAGCATATGCAAGAATAATACTCACGCATTTGACATGAAAATAAATAAATCTTTAAAAAGAAATGTCCTTGCATCTCAGAAGAGACTTTGGAGAGTGTTGAAAATGATAAAAATTGCATGAGAACATTTGCAGGTAAACTTAATGCATTTTGCATTATGATATGGCAATGAGCCTATGAGGTCAGGGAGAGAACTGTTTTGGCTTGAATGAGAAATGTCCCTCATATTCTTGTGTACTTAAACACTTGGTCTACAGTTTGGTGGTTGTGTTTTGGGTGGGGAAAACTTATAGGGAGTTGTGACCTTGCTGGAAGAAGTAGACAATAGTTGAAACCTCACTCCTATTCCTGTTTGGGCTTGAGAATGTGATCGCTCAGACTTGTACTCTTTCCCCAGTGTCTGCCACGTGCTTTCATGATGCTTGCCATAATAAATTCTTATCCTCTATGAAACCATAAGTCAAAATAAATTCTTTTTTTCCACAAGCTACTTTTGGTCATGGCAGTTGATCACAGCAAGAGAAAAGTAACTAATACAGACACTTTGAGAGGACTGACTAGTTCCATAGCCCTATGACAAAGAGGGAAAGTGCAACAGTAAGATAGCTCACCTGTAATAGCACTGTACCCTTGAGAACAGAAAGTGAGTAAGTTGGGTAAAACCACTGTGCCCTTGGGAACGATGTACAGTAAACCATTTCTAACAGAGGTTACTTTTGCTTATCTTACAGTATAAAAATGATTGCTGTGGCAACAGGGCGTTGGAGGTGGACCCACAGAGAGACTATGCTGCTTTAGCCAGAAATTTTTCAACTGGGAACCCTAGCATGACTTTCAGCACTCCTTCTCCAGTCATTTTTGCTATTCTATGCCCTGATTTCATGATGATAATCTATCGCCACTTGTTATTTGTTTTTATTCAGATGCCTCACCTGAGGATTAAAACATTCTTCATGGGACCCTCTTCAGTGTTCAGAGGTTTTCAGCTGTTATGATCATGAAGCTTTCCTAGTCGCTCCTGCTGTGTGATATAAATGCCTGATCTGATGTTCTGCTGTTTCGCTATTGCTTGCACTTCCATTCCTTGCTTGCTACGTACTTAATAAATGTATTCATTCAGATCAGAAAGCATGGCTGTCACAGGTTATTCTACATATGAAATCGGCATAAAACACAACTAGATATACTTCACAGTGTATTTTATGTATGTTTTCCCACATCTCAAAAATTGATCTATTTGCACTGAATCAAATTCACTTATCTTGATTCTTCTTAGGGAATTTTTTCCAAGAAGAATTCTTAGGTCCTGATATATTTCCTTCTCAAGCCCACCGGTCCTCTTGATAACTGAGCCTAGAGCCCCAGCTAGGGGCTTTCATTATTTTCTAACTAAAACGTTTTTATGTTTCTATTAAGTGTACCTCTGTCTGATCAGCAGTTTGAGTAATTTAATCTCCTTCATGTGAGGTCTTTCTCAACACCAAGGCATAGAAGAATAAAAAAGACAGGGCCTTCTGCATCTTTTTTATCTGATCCTGTATGTTTTCATTGTCTTGTTGCTTTTATTCTTAATGGTGGCTAATAGGACCAAACAAAGCATGCTGTATGGGACCTGCTTCCCACATAGTAGTATTTCTTTTGTTTCTATATTGCATTTAGGACATCTGTTTATTTTATGAGAATTTTGTGGTCACATACTAAACATACACTCCACAGCCATGTGCTTTCTAGGATCACTGGATGTCACAATCTGTATTACTAAGAGGGACGAGGAGACTTTGCTTCTGGTACTCATCTTACTAGTTTTCACCTCTGGTGGAGATCATTCAGTCTCTCCATCCGTCACTGTCTCACTGAATTAATTTATTTCAACATATTTATTAAATATGGTTCATGAAGGGAGGGGTGTGATAAGGTTCACAGGAAAAACTTAAGTAAATATGAGAAATATTTGGATTGGGGGGGTCCAGCAGTTGTATGATGCTTTGTTTAAAAACTCTGTATAGGAGTTGTTGATGTAGTATACATATTATAGTCTTCACTTTCACTCTTGAATATTAAGTAAAATTGTGACTAACTAATAAAGCCCTATTTAATTCTATTTTTAAAATTTAATATATATTTCAGAATTTCAGATATGCGTATTATATGTATACCATTTCCCCTGCCTTCACCTTATTCTAACCCCTCCTGTGCACTCATTCTCATTACTTCTCAAATTTTTGTCCTCTTATTTTTTATTATATTCACACATACACATACAGGGTAGAAATTACTCAGAGAGAGAAAAATAGAGTACAAATTACTGAGAGAGAGAGAGAGAGAGAGAGAGAGAGAGAGAGAGAGAGAAGAAATTACTCAGAGAGAGAGAGAAGAAGAAGAGGAGGAGGAGGAGGAGGAGGAGGAGGAGGAGAAAGAGGAGGAGGAGGAGGGATAGAGGGAGGGGGAGGGGTGGGGAGGGAGGGGGAGGAAGACTGTGATGAAATTACTCAGAGAGAGAAAGTGAAAGAGAGATAGAGTAGAAATCACTCAGACACACATACAAAGAGAAAGAGTAGAAATAACACATTTGGCTCTTGATCTTTGTTCTAACACCTTAACCATTATGAATTCGATATAATAAAGAGGCTATAGATGTTTCTTTGGCATACTGATATGTTTGTTGGCTATACTCAGTAATGGAATTGCTGGATCAGAAGTTGTTCTACATGTAATTTAATATGCTTCAAGACTGTTTTTCCACTAACAATATGCTTGGATTCTCTTTTCACCACATCATCGCTAACATTTTTTTTGTCTTTTTTAATAATAACTATACTTTTCTAATTTTGCTTTTATTGTCATTCAGCATATGTGTCTGTGCACATATACACAGATGATGACTATGTACTGATGTGGGCATGGACATGAGCATGCCATGGTGATTATGTGGAAGTAAGAAGACAACTTTGTAAGTCAGTTCTTTCTTTCTACCTTGGGTTTCAGGGATCTAACCTGGGTGGTCAGGCTTTTCTGGTAAGCACTTTTACCCCCTGAGCTATTTTGCTGATCCATACATAGTAGCCAGTGTTTTTTCAGGTGAAATGGCATTCATTGTGATTTTAATTTGTACTTCCCCAGTGGTTAGTGCTGACAGGCACTTTTCATATACTTGTTGCCAATTTTTATGTGTTCTTTTGAGAAAAGTCTATTGAGGTCCAATGATACCTCATCCTCTCAATATTTATATAGTATGCTGGGACTGGAGTAAAGAGCAAATGTATGCTAAGCAAGCTCTCTGACACAAAGATAGCATTTTTGTGTTCTCCAATTTCCCTGAATTATTTAATTTTAGAGATTATAATATAATTACATTAGTTTTCCCTTTCCTCTGTCCAAACCCTCACATATATCAATCCTTTCTTCCATGTTCATGGCCTTTTTTCATTAATTTTTGTGACATGTATATGTATGTATGTATGTATGTGTGAATATATATATATATATATATATATATATATATATATTCCTAAACATAACTTACTCAGTGTGTGAGTTATTTGTATATGTGCATTCAGGGCTGATCATTTGGCATAGATTACCCAAGTGATATGATTCTTCTTGAGGACAAATATTTCTCCGACCCTCAGCATTTTTTCCTCTTACTTTTGTTGATTCTTTGCAGATTTTCACAGTGTGCATCTGTTCCATCTTATTTCCCTTTCCCCTCACATCTGTCTTTATAAAACAAATCCAAATTTAAAAGAAAAACCAAAATCCAAACAAAACAAAGAAATAAAACAAGAAAAAGAAGAATATTCTCATGGAAGCTGTACTGTGACCTGTTGAGACACACAGTTTAGCCTTTAATCTGTTCATCTTTACTTTCAAGTGTTCATTACCAAGAGTCACACTGGTCAAGGCCTACCCACCTATAATGAGATCTTACTGGGGATTTCCTCTTGGATATCCTGTTGTGCTGTGTCAAGGAGATTCTGCTGATTTGGATCTGTAGGTTAGTCCCCTTTACATGTAAATGTTGGGAGAGGCCAACTCACTGCCTGATTCTGAGCCTTGGTGGTAGCTGGATCGGTTAGCCTACCATCTTTCTCTTGAGAAACTCTCCAGCACTGTCTACCAACTGTCTCCTACTCTACAGCCAGCCCTCCAGGTCCAGGTCTGCCTTACTGATATTCCCAGGGACTGCTCTACTGTTTTTCCCAGACCAGGTGCAGGGCCCTCTCTCATAATTGCTGTAGGATGCATAGTGGTTGGGGTGAGGTCTCCTGATCTCATGCCCTCTAGGCTGGCTTACCTACAACCCCAAAAACATTGTCAGGGAAAGATGCCCTCCCTGCTCCACCCATTTCGACCTGTGGCAGGTAAGAGAGCTGGCCCTGGAGGTCACAAGAGTGAGAGAACTAGCCCTGCCGTACACCAGCAACAGCACACAGGAGAGTGGACCCTGCATACCACCCGGACAGCACACTCAGCCTTTCCTAATTACCCAAGGTTCTTTGCATAGGCTTTAGTGTAACATGAATAATAAAAAACTAGAGACAGATATCAGAGTTCAAGTTGAAGACCAGAAAAGCAAATCAGACAACTAGAGAGACCTGGGAAATCAGATGCCTCCAGATCTTATGAGTTCAAGGCTACCCTGGGCTACAAAAGACTGTTCCAGAAACAGATCCAGGTGGTGGTGGTTCACACCTTTAATCCCAGTGTTTGGGAGTCACACACCTTTAATCCCAATTAGGGAGATGGAGATAGAAGCAATATATCTGGGCAGAAAGGAATATAAAGTGGAAAGGACAGGAACTCAGTGGAGTGTGGAGTCTGAGGATTCGTAGAGATAGGATTTTGTCCTTTCAGTCTGAAGATTTGATAGAGGTAAAAAGGTTTCTCTAGTTGTCTGATTTTTTTCTCTGATCTTCAACTTGAACTCCAATTTCTGTCTCTAGGTTTTTATTATTTGTGCAAAAGTTGAGGTCTTGTCTTCTTTCCCCTGACTACTTTAACTCTCTCTCTCTCTCTCTCTCTCTCTCTCTCTCTCTCTCTCTCGTGTGTGTATGTGTGTGTGTGTGTGTGTGTATTTGTCCTTGTTCTGCTCATGTCGGTGATACTTTATCCATGTATTTATCCAAGTAACTTCTGACATTGCTAGAAGAAACCATATCATAGAAAACTCCCCAATCCTCTGTTTCTTACCTTGTAAACTGTTACATCCACTATGAAAATCAGTGTGGACAATTTCTCAGAAAACAAAAAATAAATCTACCATATTACCCAGCTATCTCACTCTCTGGCACATGCTCAAAGGACTCAACGTCCTACTCCACAGATACTTGCTCATCCATGTTCATTGCTACCCTATTTACAATATGTATGAAATGGAAACAATCTAAATGTCATTCAACCAATGACTGGGTAATGAAAATGTGATAAATACACACTATGGAATACTACTCAGCTTTATAGAGAGATGAAATCATCAAAATTGCAGGTAAGTGGACCTAACTAAAAAGATCAAATTGAGTGAGGAAACATTAGAGTGAGAAGTGAAAATAATGCACGTTCTTTCATTAGAGGCTCCTAGCTCCAAATCTTCAGATGTGAGTACATATTCTAGAGTGACTTCAGAAACAAGGGTAGTAAAAAGGGGCCATTGCTGGAGTAGGGTGGTTGGGGTAGGGGTGATCTTATTGTAGAATTGAGGTAAAGGGTCTCTAGGGAGGGGAAAATACACAAGGATGGAGGAAGACAAAATAACAGTACTGAAAAAAATCATAAGGAATTATACATTAATTATTTACCTAAAAGACCTTGTATGTAATAATACATTTAAGCCTGTGTATAAATATACATATATAATTTAATGAAATATTCTCATCTGGGCTGACAATGTTTCTTCCCAGAGCATAAGACCCACCTAAAAAAATTCCCAAGACCAGGCATGAGAAGTTGTTTTGAGTTATTAGTCAGGGTTGTCCAAGTCATCCAGGCTATTGCTGTTTCCCTTGTTTCCTCCCAGATGAGGAAGGTAAGTCCCTATTGTTGAAAATACCATATACTTTAGATCTATGGACAAGAAGTCCCTGAGCTGGAACTGATCTAAAAGCCTCTTCCCTGAGAAGTAGCTTTTAAGGTGCCAAAAGTTGTCATGCAAGCTTCCAAAGGAGGAAAACAACCAATAGTCCTATCCCGTTATGATGTCTTTGGATCACAACAATGACCAGCATGTCCCCATGACCCTAAGGGCACAGTATGGGATTTCTCAAAAGCTGATGAAAATGCTTTAGATTCAAATGTTGCTGGTTATATAATGTTGTGAATTTACTAAAATCACAGTATATTTCAAATAAATTATGTTTTGGTATGTAAATTATATCTTTAAATATCTATAAAGCAAAAAAACAGCTCATAGAAAGGGGTCTATAGAGTTAATTGTGATTGGAATCATGTGGTTTTAGGTACAATTCAAAGACAGGAGAATGAAAATAATGCTGGTTTCTAATGAGAAAAATGCAAACAGCTTGAGAATACAGGATTGCTGTTTATTGGTTCATTGGCAAGAATCATTTTTAAGATTATGAGCAACGTAACCATAATTACAGAACAATATGTATTGATCAACTAGAAAAAAAATTCTAAAATACATAGACATGCCATGCTTATATTCCCAAATCACAATATACTCTGTTTTATCAGAAAATCCCAATCCCAGATATGTGAAGCGGTGTGCTACCACTTTGAGCTATTACAACCATTTCTACCTCCCTCACCTCCCTCCATACTGCTGACCTCATAGACACTTTACTGAGTAAATAATTTTATCTTCTCTGTTGGAAATGCCTCCTAAGTTAGAAGTATTATGAGTGACAAGGATGTCCAGAGGAGTTTCATTGCTCTGATCCCAGAAAAGATGCATGCATTGCTATTTAAAGAAAACAGAGCTGACTAAAGTTGGTGAGTGTACCTTTGAGCTTTCAGAACCCACAGAGTATCACCTTGGCAGACCACATGATTTAATGGGCTATTGACGAAATAGAAGAAGGAAGCAAAAATACATTCAAAAATCTATAGAAAGGTATTATTTATATACTATACAGCAGGGAGTTATTGATGAAGGTAATTTATTTTTTGGTCTCCAAGATCCACACAAGTTCAACCATTTAATCATATAATATAGAGACTATTATTTACATAAAAGAAAAAACATGTATAAATTATTTTGATAAAAATGTTAAAGACCAGTAAAACATTTTTTCTGCTGGACAATCATTTCTGAAGGCCACCACACTTATATGTAATTCTAGACCATAAAAGAAAAGACTTACAGCTCAAGTGACTTCTGGAACTCAGTAGTAGGCTTGGCAGAAGCATGGGATATTAGAACTATGGTCAGGAAGGCACTGAGGCAAAAGACTCATGGTTTTGTGACTAGCAATCTGAAATGCATGCAGCATTCTCTGGAGCTAAGCTTCTGATCAATCACTTTACTGTTTTAGTTCACAGTTCAGGAAAGCAGTACTTTCAGGCTAAAATATTTAAGTGTAAGCTACAAAGTCAGTGGTGAGAATGTCTCATCTAAAAATGGAGTTTCTGTCTTTTGTAGTTCATTGCAAAGTGACATTCTTTTCATTTTTACTTTAGTGATGCATATTCATTGCCCAGAATGCAGGCTTTCATAAAGACAGTTTCTGCAAGTTTATCATATATTTTCACCATGCTTACCGTCTTTCCTATTTTTCTTTTTTTCTCTGCCCTCTTCTTTTTTTTAAGTATCTTTCCCCCCTCAAGTCTTTCTCCTGTTTCTTGTCACATGTATGCATCTGTGTGGTGATATGTCATATGTCTAATACATAGGTTGTTTTATTTGTCTATAAAATGTTAGGATATACCTTTCTGAGTTTTGCTTATTTCACTTAATCTGATGATCACTAATCGTATCAGTCTCCAGGAAATGGCATCATTTCATTCTCTTTATGGCTGCTTAAAGCTCTATTGTGTATAGGCAGCACATTTTCTTTATCCGTATAGCTGCTGACAATCACCTTGAGTCATTCTGTAAGTTGGCTACTATGACCAGTGTTGCAATAAATATGGGTATGCAAGGATCTTCTGTGACATGCCACCTTAGAACCTTCTCAGAATAGGAACTTCTTTTATAAAATTTGTTTTAATTAGCATACAAAGTATTAGGTTTTATTGTGGCATTTTCAAACAATTTTTCATCAACTTCACGCGTTCCTCCTACCTCTCTGACCCCTCTTGTTCCCTTCTGCCTCTAGGAGGCTCCTTTATCCTTTCATGCCACATGGATTCTACTTCCTTCCTCACTGCTTCCGTTTTCTATCCCTGTTTCTCCTCCTACACTGTTTTACAGAGTCGGTTCTCTCGAGTGAACATATTCATCCTGTAGTGTGCCAGCATCTTGGAAGCTTGTCATTTCCCTAGCAAATAGATATCAGTTTTCTTGCCAGTCAGTGTGATTTTCGAAACCTTGGAGCCTCCCTCTCAGGATCATTTCACTCTGTGCTAAGGACAAGAAATCTGATCTTCTGCCTTTGACACAGGAGAGAAGAGTTTATTTTGAGATTTGGGGGGCTAAGGCACATACAGTGAGGGACAGTACAAATTTTTGCTAAATTTCTTTGTATTTGAAAGTGACTTTGGCCTCCAAAGTCTCACTGCAACCCAAGCTTCCAGGGAGGATACCCTTCATCTTTAGAAGGCCCATTGGCTAAACTTAAGGCTAGGGTTAAGAGGAAGCACAATATTCCAGGCAAAGTATTTAAGGCTCAAGGATATAAAGTAGTCCAAATGGAAGCAGCGGAAATACATACTGTACACCCATTCTAGGTAACTCCATAGTATTACTCTGGTTTCGAGGTATAGCATCTACTTCTCTACCAAAAAAATGAAAAAATAATGACTAGAAAGGGAGCCTAGAAAATTCAGATCTCTTGACTATTCACTCTTAAAATTACAAAGCTACCTCATCTACCCTGAAGAGCTGAACCAGGAAGTAGAGTGCACTGTTCCTTGAAGATTAAAGAGAAAGCAAACACCTGTGGGAAAACCTTTCAAGATCAAGTTTCTAGACACTACAGGGCTTCACCTTGCACAATTACACCATGTGTTGTTAGTGGAACAAAAGAGACTCCTTTAATCTAAAGGAAAACATTTGTGAAACAAAAAAGACACCATGGCAACCACAATTCATAACTATTGATTCTAGGTAGGAAACGTATGTGAAGGTCGTTAGTGTTTTTGTGCTATGCCAGAACATTTACCAAAAAAAGCTTATAGCTTCAGTGTTTCTCACAGTGAAATCTGGCGACTTGCTTGGGAGGACTATCTCCTGTTTGTGTGGTGGAAGGATCATGGGAAAAATACCAGTTGAAAAAGATGGTCGGAGTTAGGGGACAGATGGACACCCAGGATAGACAGATTCTTATTTAAAGCCCATTGTTGGTAATTCAGACCTTTTAAATGTTTTTATTTAATTTTTTGAGGATTTCATATTGAAAACTTTTTGCAGCCCAATAAACCTCCTCGCCAATGCAATAATCCAAATCAGACTAAAATAAACCGAATTAGAAAAAGCCCAGGTTTAAAGAATACTAAGTGTTCCTGGGTGGACTTCCAGGCCCTCATAGAGGAGATGGGGAAGGAAGACCAGAAAAACTACATGTTTGTTCTCTAGGGGGTAGTTTAAATACCCTGTGGGAGTAGTCTTGAGCATCTCTGGGGAGGGGTCATCATTTGGTGGGAAGTGGAGTCTGGACTGAGGCAACTCCCAGGGGAAGGGCCTGGGATTGAACTTTCCACCCAAATATTTCAAACTCTTTGGATATAGGGATGTCAGGGGCTGAGGTAGAGCCTTAATCCAAACACATATATTTCCATTACATTCTTTTCCTTCTCTCAACCACTCCCAGATATTTATTCCCTTCCCTACCTATTCAACTTAATGTTTTTTTCTCTCTCTAAAATAAAAAACAAAAGAAACAAAAAAGCCATCTTAACCCAAACCCAAAACAACAATACCAAACCAAGCAAAACAAAAAACCACATAAAGACACAGACGCACATACAGACACAGACACACACAAAGTGTGCACGTACCATGGAGTTTGGTTTGCATTGGCCAGCTATGTTTGGTCATGGAAACTGCCCTACATTGTGGTTGATATAACCAGGGCCACGCCACTGGAAGAAAAACTGATATTTACACTCACAGCAGCTATCAATTGCAGACAGCTTGTTAACTGAAGATGGAAATTTCTGCTCACTTCCTCTCCTCTGTGCTCAGACTGGGTCTGGTTTCAGCTTGTGAAGATCTTATGCATGCTGTCACAGTCTCTGCTAATTTATTCCTAAGAAGCCTGTGACCCCTCTCTACGTCCTTCTTTCAATGGTAGTGTTCGAATATGCATTAAAATTGAATCTGTGTAAGTTCAAACAATTTAATAGAAATCGTTTGGAATAAAAACAAATGCCTTTTGGTTACTAGACATTTGGGAATCCCACAAAGAAGGCAAAAATCAGTTTACATATATCAGGGATCCACTGACTTTCCAGAAAACATGAAGAAAATCTGATGCAAGTAGCTATTGAAGGCTTACTCCATTTGTGAGTTAATAATGTGATTGTATTCTCATTCTGAGCTAAATGGAAGCTCTGAAGAAACAGCGGCCGTTTTTGGTAACAATTCACATTTTGATGTTTCTAGCCAAGCTCTGTGTTCAGATTTGGCCTGCTTTCAGCTTGTACAGATCTCTGCATGTTGTCACAGTCTCTTCCCATGTGTTTAAGCTAAAGCAAGACAAAATCCCAGTGCATAGGCACTGAGAAGACGGTGGGCACGAAGTCTCACCACTAGCTGAGGAGCTACTGATGTTGCTGGCTGCTAGGAGAGGGAGAGTCAATTTGCTTTAAGGGTGTGGCTTCTCACAGTTGATAACACTTCAGGGACTGGCTCCACACCTCAGTAGTGGGACTGTAGAAATTGGCCTCCTTGATCTTTAAAAGAGGAAGATAAGCATTTAAGTGGGTAGCAAGGCAGAAGTAGATCTTGAAAGGTGTGAGGGTCTGAGTAGGGATCAACATACATTATATGAAAGTCTCTAGAAGTGAACAATATATTACTTAAAGAACTCGAGTCTTAATAAACCCCATCTTTGCATCATACAAAACAAAACTACCAGAATATCTAATAGTTAGCCCTAGGTCAGGGTCAGTAGCCAGCAAAAGTGAGGAAGCCTTTTGTCCTTTGTGACTGTCCTGAATGCCTGCTCAGGCAAAGTTGAAGTGCATATTTTCTATTAAAAGATTAAAAGCTTCCTCTCCCTAAAAAAGAAAGGAAAGTAACTGAACACAAACAACACCCCCCACCCATCATTCCCTATAAAGATAATACTAAAGAGGCTAGCACACTGCAATCTACCCAAGATGTTTTCATTTCTTGTTGTCTTTGTTATCTTATGGCAAGCTTAACAATAGTTTGTTTTGAAAAGGTGCCTTTTTTTACTAGGACCTTTCTTTTCTTCCATCACAGCCTTAGAATCCAAGGGAAGTAATTGGGATTCCCCACTCTTGGTTAAAGGAAACAAACAAACCGTGGCAAACTGAGGAGAGGTATGCAAGGAACTTAACCAACCGCTTTAGTCAGTCCTGTACTATGTTTAATCTGAGCTATTTATCACAACACCAGTTTTATAGAAATAATTTGGAATAAAAATGAATGCCTTTTGAATAGCAGACATTTGGGTATCCCACAAAGAAGGCGAAATCAGTTTACATATAATCAAGGATCCACCAACCTTCCAGAAAGCATGAAGAAAAGCAGAAGCAAGTGGTTGTTGAAGGCTTACTCCATTTGTGAGTCAATAATGTGATTGTCATCTTATTCTGAGCTAAGTCGGGGCTCTGAAGAAACAGCTGCTGCTTTGGGTAGCAATTCACATTTGATGTTTTCTAGCCAAGCCCAGGACAGATGACCTTCAACACAATTAGCTCTTTAATCTCCAGGATGCCTCATGATTATTTGATGTCCTCCTGCTCTCTATATTCACACAAAACTCTATTATTAGACTTTCTTTTCTCCAAGAGCACCAGGCACAAAGGAAAACCAACCTTAACAATTGCATTTATAGGGAGATACTGATTTATTCAGTGGGGAACTGGGTGAGACCTGCAGCTAACTAAGTGACACGGGAATCCAAATAGACATGTTTATCAGAGGAAGAGACTTAGCTTCCATAGCTTCCTGAAGTGCCACACCTCTGGTTTATCTCATCTCCTCACACAGAGGTGTTCTTTCTGTCATTCTGCAGGAGATAGTATAAAACTTGCCTTCTACACAGTTGACCTCTTTCTAGAAGTCTTTATCTGTTATTGCTCACTGTCTACAATGTAACTTGAGGCTAATATTTTGTTCCTTGACTGAGTTTCTCACGTAGCTCATGATAATGGAAAAGCTCTGTCGGTTTTCTCCCCTTCTTAGTATAAATGAATGAGTCTCACCTTTGAGGGAAGCTTTCTTCATTAAAACACATTAAATGGTTCTTTTTGTCTTTATTGTGTTTTTCTTTTGGGAGGATGATGCCTGGAAGGACAACTGGGTGACCACAGAAAGACATTGGTTTGGGGAAGGAAGGTAGAAGCGCTATTGGAACAAAGGCACGATGGGCTGGGGTATGGTTGGAAATGGCTTGTGCAAGGCAAGGAGGGGGGCATTGCAGGAAGAGTTAATGGAGAGTACAAGCGGACCCTGGTTGGCTTAGTTCGTCTTGACTTTGGGCTCAGGTTGATGAAAATCCCTTTGCTTTTTCTCCCTTGGGTGCTTGAATTCAGTTGTTGGTATCTGTACTAAGCACTTTGAGATGGTTTGTTTTGGCTGAACTGATACAAACTATTGTCCCTTGGAAAGAGGGAACATCAATTGAAAAAAAAATGCTCTTTTCAGATTGGCATGTGGGCCTGTGGGACATTTTCTTAACCATCAATTGCTGTAGGAGGACCAACCCTCTGTGGCCGGTGCCATACCTAGGCAGGGAGATCTGAACTACATAAGAAAAGTAATTGAGCAAACCAGAAGGAACACATTAGTAAGCAGTGTTCCTCCATGTTTCTGCTTCAGTTCTCTCCAGGTCCTTGTCTTCAGTGCCTTCCTTAGTTTCTCTTGATGATGGACTATAGATGAAATAAACCCTTTCTTCCCTATGTTGTTTTTTGGCCCTAGGGTTTATCAGAGCAACAGAAAGTAAACTAAGATGGTAGTAGTTTTGTGACCCACTTTCCTCTATGCTTTCCCAAATTTACCTCAGGCCTCCTGACCTCTCTAACTATACCCACCTTCAGGACAGTGAGTGGCTATAGTCTGTAGTTTGTCAGGAATCTGCTTCCCTGACGGTATAGTCTCAAACTGGGAAAGGCTTAGACACAAAAACATCATTCTTGGTCCACTGTAGGGAAAAGAAAGGCAAAGAGCTTCTCATTTCAAAAACAAACATTACTTTGAAATATGGCACTTGGTAACAGCCACAACTACAGGCCTGGAACCTATGCATTTAAATATAAGCAACAATGTGCCTTATGGAAAAAAATAGAAGAATGTTAGTTGAGAAGGAGCAACTTACAGAGAAGTTTCTTATAAATTTGATGAGAATACTTGTTTTATACTTTTCCTTTCTTTTTAGCTTCACAAGAAATAATTTAAAAAATCTCCACTGCTCTTGAGTAAAACTGATGTAGACTCTGAAGGTTAGAGGTGAATAGGGCCAAAGATGAGAAAAAGGCTGAAAGAATTAGAAATCCCCTAAACACAGCTCAGTTTTTAGTGGTAAGTAATATTGGAGACAGGCAATATAAAGAATCACAATGGGGAATAATAGAACACTATTAACATTTTGTAACTTCAAAGAAATGGATTACTTCTGAGAAGTGTGCAGTTCATCACAACAGAATCATAATGAAATAAGAAATCTGAACTGAGTATCAATAAGAATGGAAAATAGTTCAATAATGAAAATACTTTAAAAAAATATCTCCAATTAATTACTATACAAGAATCCTTAATGAGATATCAACAAATTGAATACAAAGAAACTTAAGGGAGTTATACCTCATGACCAAGTGAAATTTATTTTAGAGAAAGGAAGGATAATTAAATACATAAAAATTCAATTTATGTAATCCACCATATTAACAGAATCGAAGACAGAAACACAGAATCATCTTAAGTAATACAGACAAAGCGTTTGACAAGATTCAATACCCTTTTGTGATTAAGACACTCAAACTGGGAATAGATAGAAACTATTCAACACAATAAGGGTGACAAATGGAAAACTTATACTAACATTATACTCGCTAACATGAGGAACGTTTTCCTCAAGTATAAAGAACAGGAAAAAAGATAATTCTCATCATTATTATTCAACATGATTTTAGAAGTCTAGCAAGGACAGTTTTGAAATAGATGAAGAGTCATTGCAACCATTGTGCACTGTTACTGCAATAGTGAACAATCCAAGCCACTAAGGAAAATATTAAAGATGTTCTGGCATTTAGAGTGTAGAAGCAAAAGTACTGAAGATTCAAGGCTTACCTGAACTACATATTAAGACTGTTTCAAAATCTACTGTATGATTCAAGAACCCGACTTCTGGAAATATATCCTTAAGAAGTAAGATAAAGTAAGATGATTCAGTAACAAAAAAGGAAATTCGTCATGACTCCACTTACATATCTAACATGTTCAAAGTCTTAGAAAGTGACAGTAGAGTCATTGTGGGTATTACCTGAAGCAACGGGGGGAAGATGGGGGGCAGCAATTATTTATTGTGCATAGATTTTCAAATATGTGTAACGATGTGAATTACCTTTATAGTGAGAAAAACTCATTCACTATCTCCTTTTCATCCATCATTCTTTCCTTCCTTCCTTTGTTCCTTCATTCCTTCCTTCCTTCGTTCCTTCGTTCCTTCATTCCTTTCCTCCCTCCCTCCCTCTCTCTCTCCTTTTTTTGGGTAAGCTTGACATAAGCTAGCATCATCTGAAGTGGGGAAAATAACTTCATAAAACTGGCCTGTCATTAAAATACTTGATTTGTACTCGTTAGCTCTGAACACTAGGGACACACTTAGGAGGCAATCATAGAGTAATGATTTTTCCCACAGTGGAGGGAAGCAAAATATCTGGAACCGTGCTGAGAAACTGATTCTTACCCTGTCCTTTCTAGGACTTTATCTGGGCCAGAGAAGCGACCTAATCAGATTGTTCCAACAATATGTTTCTGATACTCTGCTTAGCTCCTCTAATGTTAAAACAAATTACCATTTATGCCACAGAATTTACCAGATAAAGACTACAAGACTTTCTGTGAAGACTTTAAACTCACAAAAGAATTTCAGTGCTCTCTTTCCTTTCCCTTTAGAGAGCACTCCTCTGGGTCAGAAGGGACAAGCTAGTATTCTGTGGCACTAAGAAGGATGAAATACATGGAACTTGGAAACTAGTTCTTCTTGTCTGTAGTCTTGGTCAAGATTTTAGAGCAATTTGGCATCAGTTTGTGCAGCTGTGGAACTGGATAGAAAAATGTATAAAAATTCTCACTGGAGTGATATGGCAATCAAGATAACTGATGCACGCTCACTTGGTATAATGCCTTGTTTACAATAAGCATTTATTACATGTAGGTGTTGACATTAGCCAAGGCAATGCTTGAATTACAGTCTGAGCACAGAGAATTTTTTTTTTGAGATAGGGTTTCTCTGTAGCTTTTGGTTCCTGTCCTGGAACTAGCTCTTGTAGACCAGGCTGACCTCAAACTCACAGAGATCTGCCTGCCTCTGCCTCCCGAGTGTTGGGATTAAAGGCATGTGCCACCACCGCCTGGCTGCACAGAGAGCTTTTAATGTGACACAGAGAGGCATCAAGCCTCCCATGCTATTTGGTGTAAAAGACATCTTCTCTCCACTGTATTCTGATTCCATTACTTTTTGGAGAACTATTGCATATCAGGAAAAGTTGCAGTTAGGAGTTTAGAAGACATTCTTATCTACATATAACTAGGGAGGGTAGTGGTCCTTACTACACGTGTTTATTTTTCATGAACATTTTTTGGAAAATCACATTTTTAAGACATTATGTTCTGATTACACACAGTCTCCCCTCCTCCAGCGCCCCTCAATTTCCCACCCACAAAACTCCACACCTTCTTATTCTATAGCAGTAAATATTCTCCTTACCACAGAGTTGCTGTGGGGTTCTAGTCTTTGATTTTAAAGTCAGTTTCTAAAGGGCAAACAAAGAGCTGTGCCTACCTCAAAAAAAAAAAAACAAGGAAGACATTCAGCTGTTCAGCCAAAGATTATCATTATATGATTCAGAACTTCGTGTGACCTTAGGAAGGATGACGTCCCTCCCTCCCTTTTTCTTCATTGCTGACCTGTCACATACTATTACTGAGGTGTGATACACAGAGGATATAATTCACTTGTCTAACACAGATTTAGCCCTCCTACAAAACAGCAGTCATTGCCATTGACTTCTTTTAGAATATTTTCTTTATCCCTGAAGAAGCTTTACCTATTACACAATCATGCTCATGAGAGAACAAATCTATATTACCCAAATGACTAAACTTTTGAACATTTTTGAGCATACTGTATTTAACAAAATATCTACTCAGATTTTTTTCCATTCCAATGTTTGGTTATAGATTTGTTGTTTATATCCTCCCATATCAGGCCTTTATCATATCCATTGATTTGCAGGAAATTTCCTCCTTTTGTGGTCTATTTCTTCTTTCCTCTTCTATTTTGTAATTTTTATTATTTTTTAACTTTTTATTGATTTTACTGAGCTATACGTTTTCCTCTGTTCCTCTCCCTTCCTCTCCCCTCCCCTTCAACCCTTTCAATTCTCTCCCATGGTCTCCATGCTCCCAATTTACTCAGATTATCTAGTCTTTTCTACTTCCTATGTAGATTAGATCCATGTATGTCTCTCTTAGGGTTCTAATTGTTGTCTAGGTTCTCTATGATTGTGATTTATAGGCTGGTTTCCTTGCCTTATGTTTAAAAACCACCTATGAGTGAGTACATAGTATAACTGTCTTTCTGGGTCTGAGTTACCTCACTCAATAAGATGTTTTCTGCCTACAAATTTCAAGATGTTATTTTTTTCTGCTGTGTAGTATTCCATTGTGTACCACATTTTCCTTATCCATTCTTCAGTTGAGGAGCATTTAGGTTGTTTCCAGGTTCTGGCTATGGCAAAGAATGCTGCTATGAACATAGTTGAGCACATGTCTTTGTGGTACGATTGAGCATCCTTTGGATATATACCCAAAAGTGGTATTACTGGGTTGTGAGGGAGGTTGTTTCCTAATTTTCTGAGAAATTACCATACTGATATCCAAAGGGGCTGTATCAGCTTGTGCTCCCATTAGCAATGCAGAAGTGATCCCTTTACCTCTCAACTTCTCCAGCATAAGTTTCATTAGTGTTTTTGATCTTTGCCATTATTACAGGTGTAAGATGGAATCTCAGCATTGTTTTGATTTGCATTTCTCTGATGACTAAGGATGTTGAGCATTTGTTTAAGTATCTTTCAGCCACTTTAGATTCTTCCGTTGAGAGTTATCTGTTTAGGTCTGTACTCCATTTTTTATTGAATTATTTGTTCTTTTGAAGATCAATTTCTTGAGTTCATTGTATATTATGTAGATCAGATCTCTATCTGATGTGGGGTTGGAGAAGACCTTTTCCCATTCTCTAGGTTGCCGTTTTGTCTTGTTAACTGTGTCCTTTGATTTACAGAAGTTTTTTGGGCTTTTTTTTGGTTTGGAGACTTTTGATGACTGTTTCTATTTTTTTTAGCAGTTATAGGTCTGTTTAATTCTTTTTGCTTTGTGTTTTGATTATTATATAGTGATGTGAAGTTGATGATATCTTTCTTTAGGTTGGGAAAGTTTTCTTCTGTAGAAAGGAATGGCGGGCTGCATTCCTGCCACCCAGCCACCTGGCTAGCTTATGCCCCGAAATAACAACACACAAATTGTATTCTTTTAAACAATGCTTGGCCCATTAGCTCTAGCCTCTTATTGGCTAACTCTCACATCTTGATTAACCCATTTCTATTAATGTGTGTAGCACCACGAGGTGGTGCCTTACTGGGAAGGATCTTAACCTGTGTCCATCTTGGAGAGGAGAGTTATAACATCTGCTTCACTGCCTTCTTCCTCCTGGCATTCTGTTCTGTCTACTCCACCCACCTATGTTCTGACCTATCAGGCCAAACAGTTTCTTTATTAATTAACCAATGAAAGCATCCCTCCTCTATCAGATGGCCCTCCTCCATCATTCTTCTATGGTTTTGTTAAATATATTGTCTGTGCCTTTGAGCTGGAGTTCTTCTCCTTCTTTTATCACTATTACTCTTAGGTTTGGTCTTATCATTGTGTCCTAGATTTCCTGGGTGTTTTGTGTTAAGAATTTGTCAGATTTAACATTTTCTTTGATGGATGAATCTATTTCTTCTCTACTATCTTCAACACCTGAGATTCTCTCTTCCATCTCTTGTATTTTGTTGGTTATGCTTGCATCTGTAGCGACCATTCATTTACTCAGATTTTCCCTTTCTAGAATTTCTTCTGTTTGTGTTTTCTTTACTGCCTCTATTTCTGTTTTCAAGTCTTGAACTGGTTGAACTGTTTGCTTCTCCTATTTGATAGTTTTTTTCCCCTTTGGCTTCTTTAAGAGGTTTATTTCATCCAATTTTTTGTTTGTTTGTTTTTTCCTTTTCTTTAATGGAATTTTTCATTTCCTCTTTAAAGGTCTTCATTATCCTTATGAAGTTATATTTAAAATTAATTTCTTCTGCTTCTTCTGGGTTAAGATGTACAAGTTTTCCTGTTGTATGATCACTGGGTTCTGGTATTCCCATGCTGCCTTTCATGGTGTTGAATGAATTCTTGCATTGGTGCCTTCCAATCTCTTCCTCCAACTGGTGCAGGCAGTGTCTTTGCCTCTAATTCCAACTCTTACAGTTGTCTGTGTCTTTCAGAACGGTTCTTGTTTTGCTCTGCACTGTCACTCTCTATGTCTCAGGAGACTGCTGAGGTCTCTTGTGGCCTGCTTTCTTTGTCCACTTTCTTGTTCTGTTCTTGTCCTCTCTGTGCAGTCATAGCCTGTGTTTCAGAGTTGCTCTGATGTCACAAAAGGGGAATAGCAGGGTTTGTGGGCAGATAGGACTTTAAGTTTATAAGATTCAATCATTAGGGTCCACTCTGATAATTGTCTACTATGTTGGCTCTTTATTTGCAGCTCTTTTCTATTTAGAATTTTTTTTCACCACCAGTCTCTGTACAGTAAACTCCTTCTGATATGTCTGGGTCTCACATCAAATTTTACCTCACAGTGTTTCTTAAATATTCCATCTAATATAAAGTTCCCCCTCCAGCATCCTTCTGGAAGATCAAATACTGTCTTTGTTAAAGAATGCACCACCTTGTTTCACTAATGGTCCATCTGTTTTATTGCATGTATTCACTATTAGACTGTAAGTTTGTCTTTTATTATCTTTTTTCAGTACCTGCTGCAGTTAGATGCTAAAGAAATCATTGTAGGACAAATTTAGTGTCCCCATAAGTATTAGTAATAGTAAAATGTGTTCTCTAAATTATTTTTTCAATTAAATGAATGACCTGTTTCCTCAGTGTAATAGAATGATTTAAATGTTTTAAATTTCTTTTTAATACATAGGAAAATTAAGTTCTGGGTAAAAATGACTGCTTAAAGTATAAAAAAGAGTCTTGGATTTAAAGTGATTCTAACAGCAGTAATTTAGCTTATGGTATCCCACAAAAGTCAAGGAGACAAATACTGAACTTTTTTTCTGGTTTTTATTTCATTCCTGAAAATTTTTCTAAGTCTGGGAGGGGAGAGAGATGACACACCAGGTGGTAAGAGAGTTAGAGCTAATGGATAGCAATCAAGAAAAGCAAGTTTTAACCAGCTACATTAAAACTCTTAAGGATGGAAAACGCTTTTACACAAGTTGGAAATATAGTGGCATTTATGAGTGAGACTGTTTTCTCAGCTCATCCTTGGTTATCTCCGGATAACACCTGGTCGATAAAGTGCTCAAAATGGAAGGATTTTTAAATGTTCTGTCTCCTTCAATCCTCTGCCCTCACCTTACCACATCCTTCCTGCCCAGCACTTGTCTTTAAGAGGCTGTGGTGTGTGAGAAATAGGATGGTAAGAAGGCTGAACAATATTTGTCTCCTCTACAAGTCCTTGTCTTTTACCAATCCCTCAATTGTGGGTTTTCCTTAAAATTGTTTCTGTCTTTGGTCCTCATAGTTTTTTTTTTTGTTTGCTTGTTGTGGAAAGAGAGAAGCTTGCACATATCTCAGGATATGTTCACTGACTATATAGCTGAGGATTCCCATGAACTTCTTTTTCATCAACTTGCTTACCCATTCCAAGTCCTGGGATTTCATGCATGTCTTATCTCAAACAGTTTATGTGGTCCTGGGCACTTCAGTCATAGTGGGCAAGCACTCTGTCACTGAGCTACACCCTTAGCCTATTGACTATTTTTATTTAATAGACACCTTGATCATATTGTCTGCTTTTAGGATTAGCATCTTGCATATGATATTTTATCTTAGAACCTTCATTTCATTTCTAATTTCATGTAACATTATATATGTTACACATCTCTTCTGAGAAATTTTAGAGACATTTTGAATCTAACATACATGTTGAACTCAATGCTTTGCTCATGGTCCTACTTTCTTATCAAGGAGATGGTATGGGGAAGCAAGGCCATTGTTGTATATGGTTTTATTCTATTTTATAGAAGGATTCCTTTAAGAAGTCATCTCCTAAAAGCAATGTAGGATTATATATATATATATATATATATATATATATATATATATATATATATACTTATATATATACACATACATACATACATACATACGTACATACTTTTCCCTTTTCTTCATATCCATTTTGACATTTCCCTTATGTTCTCACTCAAGAACTCTTTTCCGAAGTCCTTTTCTGAATCCACCATTTAGGATCCCCAAGAGGTCCATGGGATTTGGTAACCCTTTCCTTTTATTAATTTTATGCAATATATTTTGATCATATTTCACCTCTCCAAACTCCTCCTAGCTCCTCTTCACAAGCCCCTCCTGGATCCTCGCTACCTTTTTACCTACCCAATCTCACCTTCATTCTTTCTTACAAAAGCCAATAAAAAGTACAAATAAACGATGAACTTTCCTAAACCCTAGTTTCTTGTTCTAAAAGGGTGATTTTTCAAGGTTGTTTTGAAGATTAAATTAACTATTTAAATTTGAGAGGATTCCTCAGGTAAGCCCTGTTGATAAACATTAGATGACATTGGCTGAAAATTCCCAGCAAATATACTTGGGTACAGCCTCTTGGAAGGCCTTCCAGATACAGCATTTTTAGAACATCTTGTGAATCTATGATGTCTCCAGAAAGAAAAAAATACAACCAACAAAGAGACAAAATGATGTTTTTGACTATCTTTTTTTTTTAGCTTTACATTGCCAAGAAAAAATGAGCTATACTGTAAGTTACTAGACAAATTGCCCAAATGTTCCCTGGAATAGTCTTAATCTAGCACTAAAAAGTGTACCCAAAGTACAATGGTGAGGTTCTTTGGCCAGAGTTTTTCTTATTGTGTGGCCTGTTTCCAGCAGCTGTTGCTTTATGGTATTTTATGGCCAAATTATTGGCTGGTAGAGTTGTCTCTATTGGCTGGTCAGCTGAACTATCAGATTACTACCATGGTAATGGCTGTTTTATGCATATTGATATGGAAGAATTAGTCATCTGTTTCCCTCCCTCCTTTCCTTCCTTCCTCCTGTCTATTCATGTATCCCTCCATTCTTCTATTCCTCCTTCTCTTCTTTCTTCTGCACTTGTGTATTAACCTGTCAAGCTACACCATTCAACAAAAACAGAAATGTGTAGTGAAGGTGTTACAAACTGATTGGCTATCTAAAGATCTGTCTGAGTCATTCAGGTCACCCAATTCTCAAAGCTCTGTGGTTTGTCTTGGGAGACACAGGTAAAAATAATGATTAGTTGTTTCTGAAATGCTATCTCTCTTTTTCATAGAATTTTCTGAAATCAAATTACATTATTTTCTAGAAAATGAATTGGATTGAAAAGGAAGAATAATCTCCTACAGCATTTGTATCATGTATGGTACTGTTTGAAAGGCTTCAAAAGAAAGTATGATGAAAAATAATGATATATGTGTTTACAGATGCAATATAATGAAACAAAATACTTTGCATGCTAAATTTAAAATGATAAAGTAAGAAATAATAAAAAGCAATATGAAGATTATTTTTGGTGAGTGGCCAGGGGAGAGGAAGAATGCCAGGGAGAATGTTGTTGAGAAAGTTGAGAAGCTATTTTCTTTCAGCTATGAACTATGATTTAGGTGGCTGCTTTAGAAATAGAGTTCTAAAGAATCGTTCACTGACTGGAGCATAAGAGAAGGTTGACTTTTTGAAGACAAACCAAACTAATATCCAGTTCAGTATAGGCTACCATAAATGCAGAAATCAAAAAAAGATATGAAAGCTGAAGTTTAAGGCTTCTAAATGCAAGATGATCACTAAGAAAAAAAAGAAGTGTTGAAAAATAGAAAATGTAGTCTTGAACTGCCTATATTACAGCTTTCTATATTTCCTAAAAAGATAGCTTCCAAATATGTTAGAGAATAATTTAAGCCACTCAGTGTCTGCCCTTTAGTTTGAGCTATGCTATACCTGAAAGTCAGGCAGAACAAATACTGCCAAGGATAATGACTTTTATTATTAACTAAACACATTAATAGAAATTCCTAGAAATCCCCAAGATGAAAGGGCAAATGGATAGATATTTTCCTGTTGCTACTCCAGTTTCCACAAAGACATGCCAGAAGTCATGTGGTCAGCTTTGAGGGTTGGAGCAGGGTACAAATGTCATCAGCAGCTTAGGATTTATGGAGGGGAAGCCCAGCCAATCACCTTGTTTGTAGGGCAGGGTTCCCTGAGGATATTATTTACTTACAAATATTGCGGGTGTGCTCCCCGCTTTCCCTTCTTCTGTTTTCCTGTTCTCCGTGGGAACCTCGGTCTTGTAAGTCCTTTCTTTATTAAAGCTGAATATTTTATTATAATTTCTGTCTGCCGTTCATTTACGCCATAAAAGGTTTATCCTATTTAGACACAGCTATTTATTTGTAAAATTATTATTTTTGCAACAATGAGATTGCCCGCAGGCATTCAATAGAAAATAAGATTTTATCAGCCTCTGTTTTCTCTGTCATCTATCTTTCCACTCCCAGTGGCCATTTCACCATGATTGAGCCCCACTGATCTTATAATTTCTCAGCATGCCAATACCCTTCACTTCCTTGAGTCTTTGGATTTATAATTGTCTCTTGGTTTCTTTTAGCTCTTTACTGCTCCTAATCTGTCTTAGTTACTTTTTTTTTCTTAGTTACTTTTTTTATTATGATGGCATAAAAGTCCTGACCAAGAAAACAAAAACAAAATCAAAACCGAAAACCTTAAGGAACAAAGCATTAGTTCCCACTTCCAGGTTCAGAGGGATAAAGTCCACCAAAGTGAGAGAGACATGAAATCTAGTATAGTAGGGAAGGCATGGTGGCAAGAGGAGGTGGGGTCACATTGAATCCATTCTCAGGAAATTGAGAGAAAAGGGACCTCAGAGTAAGCACAGAAACAAAATTCTCAGCACAAAGGTGATTTATTTACATTGGAGGGGACTGTTCCTGCATCAGACAGAATGTGTCCCTGCAGAAGTGGTTTTTAAGGAAAAAATAGGGAATCTGTGCTAGGATGAGTTTATAAGTCCTGGTTGGACATGATAGCAAGTGTAGCCATGTAATGAATTTTGTTTAATGAACTTTGGTTATTTTGATAGTTGCACTTTGGTGATCAGCCTCAGGAATGAGTCAGGCATAAGAAAGTGGCCATATAAAGGAATGAATCTTCATGGCTAGCAATGTGAATGTGGAAGTGCCTAAATAGGGGAATCTAATGGTTTAGCAAGGGAGAGAAAGGTGTGAAGGGAAATGCCTGCTGCTGTAATTCCTGATATCCCAGCGGTGTCTCCAATTGTACCACCTGTGTCTGTGTTACCCTCTCGGTACAGTTCACGTGCCAGTGTACTGTACACAAGCTGGGCAAGGGCCTGGAGATTGAAAGAACACACAAGAGACCTGAGCCATTCAAAAGGAGATGGCCGAATGCCATTTATTCAACCTTGGGAAAATCCTTGTGTACCTAGCTGCTGCACAAGGAATTCCCCCCAGGCAGGTGGGAAATTGCCACACCCACAATTTCCTACAGCTAATCACCAGGTAGGACAGAGGGAGCACAGGAACAAATACAATATTTTAGCTGGCTGACCAGAAATTGTCCTCAAGATGAACCCCAGGAACAGGGGTAGACCCATGGGTCCTACTTGCTGCTACCTATGCTATGCTTAGGTCTCAAGAGCCCTTCAGCAGGCAACCTCTATGTGATAACAGTATATAAAGCATCAGTGATCACTCCAGTGGACCATCTACTCCAGGGAGAACTTCATCTCTTAAAGGATCTACAGTCTTCTTAACAATAGCATTACTAGTTTAGGACCAAGTATTCAAAAATTTTGAGCCTATATATGAAATTTCACATTCAAACTATACCATTCCACTTGGGATCCCCATGCACTCACTGCTATCTTTTGAAACAAAATATGTTCAGTTTTAACTTCCAAAATCTTCATAATAATTTGGGATTCCTGTCTGTATGCTGTAATTATTATTGATTAATAAAGAAACTGCTTTGGGCCTATAGCAGGACAGAATAGAGCTAGGCCTGGGCGGGTGGGGGAACTAAACTGAATGCTGGGAGAAAGAAGGCAGAGTCAGGAAAGTCAGGCAGCCAATGCCAGAGACAGATGTGCCAAAACATTCCTGGTAAACCATGAGCTTTATGGTAAAGTATAAAATAATAAAAATGGGTTAACTTATGATATGAGCTAGCTAAAAAGACGCTTAAGCTATTGACCAAACAGTATTGCAAATAATATAGTTTCTGTGTGTTTATTATGGGACCAGGCAGGATGGAAACCTCCACAACATTCATAGTCTTTAAATCATAGTCTTTAATAGTCCCAACATGGTTCAAAATTTCAAAGTCTCTTTTGAGACACAAGGGAATCTATTAGTGGTGAAGCTCTGTAAAATTGTATACAATGACATAAAGTATACTTTCTGTTATTCTTTTGGTCTCTGGTCCCTTTAAGGGACAAGCCATGCCCACTCCCAGCGACCTCTGACCTCTCATCACCATCTTGAATCTCTCTCTTACTGTTCTCTCTTGGAGCATGCGTGTCTCTCGGCTTCTCTCATCTCTCTGTTTGTCTTTCTCCTTTCTCTTCTCTTCTCCTTCCTCTCTCTCTCTCTCTCTCTCTCTCTCTCTCTCTCTCTCTCTCTCCTCTAAGTAATAAATGTCCAGTTCTGATTTAAATGATGTGTCTGTCATATGTCCCTACCCACGTGCCCACTTGCTGTTGGGAACCCGCCACCGCTCGGGTGGCAGACAGGGGACCTGCTGCGAGGGTCTCCGGAGTCCAGCACCTGCCCCGCTGGGGAGGGGCTTGCAGCTGCTCTGTGAACTCACTGCCCACTAGTCACTGCATGGAGCGACCAGCCCACCCCGCTGCCATTCGGGCTTGGGTGGCTTTTCCAAGACCCACCACGAGCTGTCTCTGCCTGCTGGCAGCCACCAGCTGCCGCCTGGGAAATTAAACTTTCTAATTCTAAATTAGCCAGGAAAAATTCAATCAAAGCAAGGCCTCATTCAGAAGATAGTGGACCCAGGTGCCACAACTTTCTTTGTTTGACAAAACCCATGGTTTTATTCTCTGCCGCATCTTAGGATGTCCACTACAACTTAAATATCACCTTCATAACTTCACACAGTGGTCTCTCAGGCACTTAGTGGTCTCCTTGCAGGGATTCTTACTCTACCACATGTTACTTGGCCTTATCAATCCTCTAAAACTAAGGTACCATTACTTCTTCAATCTTGGGTGTTTTATTCTTGAAAAATCTTTGCCATGTAGATCACATTGCCAAAGTCTGCTGCTACCTCAGGATAGAGGCTGGTTGTCATGGACCATAGTAGCTTGGTGGCAAGAGTCTTGACTCATTGAGAAATATTGCTGGTTCCCAGTTCTGATTTTTATGTAAAATACATATTTAATTTATAAGTTTCATAATAGAACTAAAAATTTTAAAGAAAACCTATATGTGTTTTGATAGGGTGTTCCAGGGGTGCATGTGTCTCCACATCCTCCATGATGGGATTCTAAACATACAACACAATAGAAGATTTTTTCCATGGCTTCTAGGTTTCCAACTCAGGTCCTCATCCTCGTGTCATTTTCCTAGACCCTAGAACTAAAAGTTTTCCATTGATATGAGAATCTTCCTATATTCAGTGTCCCTGGATGTTGGCACATGGAGCTTGTGTTTAAGTTTTAGAAACATTTACATGCAGAGTTCTAAAAATTCAAGATCAATGAGACTTTAAAATGTAAGCTTATGGGACTATTTAACATTCAAGCCATTTTATCCTCTGAGTTTGTATCTCTGTGACACATCAGAGAAACCTCGCCTAATGGTTCTAACCCACATTACATTATCAAATAGCTAATTTAAACTGCTCATAGAGCTTCTTACTATTTCTCTTGTTAATTATTTTCTTGTTTCTTCATCTACGTGGTTACAAAATAAATATTATGAGGTCAGGGTCCCCATCTATCTTCTTAACCCTGTGATTCCTAAAGTTCCTACAGCGTTGAATGTAAGTTGAGTATGAGCAAATCTCTTAATGGGTTTGTATTGATATAACAAAATTTCTCACCTCGTTATTTGTGATGGACAGAATATATTTTCTCATAGTTCTGTAGGATCAGATGTCTACAAAGCATTAGATGATTGAGTTTCTGGAGAAGGTTACTCTCTGCTGTGGAAATTGGCCCTTATTTCTGCATATATTTGAGTAGAAGAATGCAGTCTTCACTTGACAAAGATCGAAGGGCTAGAGGGCAGGATCATTGTGTCCTCACACTGCCAAAAGGAAAGGCCAGAGATCTTATCACTATTTAAACCACTTCTATAATCATAAATTTCTAAAGCTTCCAACATATCATACCAACTCATTGTTAACACATGAATTTGGAGCACAGACATTCAAATGAAGGCAGTAAGTAATGGCTCACTGGTTGCCTTTGGCAACAATTAACATGAGTGATAAATCCTTGCAGTACATATAAGAATTTTTAGAGAACATAACAGTCCAATGGAAATTTTCACTAAAATTACATTTCAGTATAAACACGCATTCATAGCAGTTAATATAATGCAGTTTATTTTGAGTTATTTTATATAATTGAATCAACAATCTTGTACATGGGTTAAGTTTTTAGAAAACGAATTCTGGTTTATTTTTATCTGTTATAAATATAATAAATATCTTCCTTCAAAAGCTGTTAAAACAAGCAGGAGGAAACACGAACAATTTTATTTTTGATTTACTTCCAAATAACACAGAAAGTGCATGCTAAAAATTGGTACCCAGTAAAACATCTTTCAAATGTTTTGATGGAGCAGAAACCATGTGTACCTGATGAAATGAGAGTGATAGCTATCCAATTTCAATAGTGTATGTAGCTTACAAATTGATATAGATCAAGACATGTGTGTGTGTGACAGTTTTTCAAACTCTCAGTTCCTGTGGTGTGTTGGAGCTAATTTATACTAGCTTGTTAAAGTTGACTGCTATGTCTTCTCAATATCATCCTCATTAGCATCAAGCTAGTAACTTGAAATTTGATGTGACTGGACTATACGAATCAGTGTTGTCAAAAGTCGGAGCTTTATTGCACCTTGTCTTCCGACTCTAAAGGAAATTATTAAACATCTACATATATTATGTATACAGTGTCTGCCTGCATGTGTTCCTATACACCAGAAGAGGGCACCAGTTTTCGTTACAGATGGTTGTGAGCCACCATGTGGTTGCTGAGAATTGAACTCAGGACCTCTGGAAGAGCAGGCAATGCTCTTAACCTCTGAAACATCTCTCCAGCGCTAGGTTATTGTTCATCTTTAACCTGGCTAGATGTATATAGTGATGTACTTGAATATGGTTGGTACCATTCCACGAGTGGTTAAAACCTTTCCTGTGCAAGCATGAAGACCAGAGTTTGGATACTCAGAACCCATGTGAAGGATGGATGGTTCCTCAGAATGTAGATGAAGGATCAGTGGAATAAGTTAACTAACAGACTAAATGTCTGTCAGCAAGCTCTTGGCTCACAGAGGCTCCCTGTCTCAGTATATAATGTAGAGAGTGATCAAAGAAGACTCTCTGCATCAACTTCATGCCTCCATATGCACATGCCCATACACAAGAACACATACTGCGCACACATACACATGGGAGAAAGAAAGAAATGGAGAAAATCAGATGAGCACTCTGCTTCTTGATACATGTAGGTATAAGCAAATTCCCATTGCCATATACTCCCTACCACATTTGATTGTATCAGTCATTCACTCCTTACCATAATCAATTGTATAAGCCAAATTCTAAACCAAAATAAATCTTTCATGCTTAGGTTGCTGATAAAGGCAATGTAAATACATGTTATTAAATTCATGATAAAATGTATCTAATTACAGCAATGAGACAGTAGCTGATTCAGCTTATGGCTAACACCATCCATTCACCTGCTGAATTGATAATGAAATTGAGTAAAGAAATTATTATTTCTGATTTTTAAAACATTTTTGCATTTATTATAAATGTAGGTATGTGTACACACATGTATGAACATATACTATATATGAACATACGCATATATGAACATATACAAGTGGAGGTCAGAGAACAACTTGCAGGGATTAATTATTTCCCTTCATCATATGGGTTCCAGGAATTGAACTCAAGTTGTCAGGGTTGGTGGCAAGAACATTTACTCATTGAGCAATCTCCATAGTCCCCATTTCTGATATTCATATACAATAAGACCATAAGTTTAATTTCTAGGTTTTTAGAACAGAGCTAAAACTTTGGGGGAAATATTCTATGGTGTGTGTGGCCAGCAAGCTCCAGGAATTCAAGCGTTTTCATAGCCTTAGCCCTGGGCTTCTAAGCACACACCACCCTACTAGGCTTTTTACCTGACTGCTAGCATTCACACAAGGTGTTGATGCTTGTGTGGCAAACACTTTATCAACCAACTCACTTTCTCAGCTCTAAGAACTGAAACTTTTCCACTGGCCTACATATTGATCCCCATGCATGACAGATCATGGAGTCTGTGTGTTTTTAAATTTTGAAAGCACTTACATGACAACTTCTCACAATTCAAGGACAATGGGACTTTACAAATAACCTGAAAATAAATGTGCTCTTCTTGGAACACATATAATCGCAATACATTTTACAAAACCCCAAACAAGAACATGGAAGAATAAGCTGCTCTAACTCAAAAGCAAAAGTTGAAATGTGAGAAATCTGGATAGAAATTCAAAGGATTAGTTAACAGAGAATGTTTCACAGCACCACTAGCTTTCTGGCTTATAGTGAACACTAGAGTATTGTTGACTCTTAGCTGGTAGAAATTAAAGAAATGGTATGGATTGGTTGGCAATATACCACAGCTGGAACCAAATGGCTTTTCTGCTTTTTGCACTTTCTCCTCTTCCATTTTTACCTCTTTCTCCTTACAATTAGCACTGTGTCTCTGCTATAATCTATAGGTCATGAGTCTATACCAGGAGTTAACACATTTTTTTTCAGTAAAAAGCCAGATAATAAATCTTCAGTCTCTGTGCACCATAAGATCTCTTTTATAACTGCTCAAATCTCCCATGGTAGCATGAAAGCGCCATAGATAATAAATACAGAAATGAATATGCTATGGCTGTGTGCCCATAAAGCTTTAGACAAAGAGACAGCCTACTAGATTTGGCATGCATGGGTTCTGGCTTGTTGACTCCTTGTCTAGACAACAAAATGTTGTGGGAGTATTACTCTTGCTTGGGAAATGCTAAAGTATGTATAAAGCAATGTATGAGAAACTAGGGATAGGGATGGCCATGTGAATTAGAATCACCCATCAGCCATGTGTTCTCTTTGTATATTTTAGATAGAAAATTTAGATGTTCCATGGTCAGTAGGAATTTTAACATTATTATAACCACTGTTCAACATCTTATTGTTTAAATATAAGAAGTGTATACTTCTCAATTTGTCTTAAATGTCTTATGGAAGCATGGCTGAAAGTCGTTTATTTTGTTTTCCTTTGTTTCGCCTTGTTTTTGAGGTAAATTCTTGCTATGCAGGCCAGATTGGTAAGAAACTTGGGATCTTCCTGTGTTAGGCTCCAGAGCTCTAGGATTATAGGTGTGAGTTTCATGTCAGCTAAATAGCATACTTAAATTAACAGAAATCCAGTCCCACAAGATCAAAAGTATTTCTTTCTGAGTCAGTTTTTCAACTGTTAGGTTAAAAATAAGAAAAATAAACATTATCATTATTCAGTATGTACGTAAGTATCTCTACTTTCCCATTCAAGAGAACTGGAGGCCCAATAGAAAAAGATTTAAAAAAGGGAAGTAAAAAAGGCAGCCTTCTCTGAGTTCCAAATAGTGACAATTTTCCAAATGATGGGTGTACTTATTAAATACAAAATAATATATACAGGGTTCAGAGTAGAACCAACTATTTTGCGCCTGCCAAAGTTTTCAGCCATATCTTTCACAGGTTCTATGTGTCTGCACATATTGACTTGTTTTAATGCAAGAAGGCATACACTTCTCTTTACACCAGAGGTTCTCAAGTGTGCTAATGCTCTGACCTTTTAATACAGTTCCTCATGCTGTGGTGACCTCCAACAATAAAATTGTGTGGCTGCTACTTGCTAACTTTAATTTTGCTACTGTTATGAATCGTTATATACATATCTAATATGAGACCCCTGTGAAAGGGTCGTTTGACCCCCAAAGGGGTCTCGACCTACAGGTTGAGAACCACTGCTCTACATGGTCCTATGTCTAAATCAGTGACTCCTAGGCAGGTAACAACTGGGAGATTGTTGAAAATTTCAGATGAGTTTACACTGCCAAAAGTCAGGCATTCTATGCGAGAAGTCAGCTGTACCTCCCTGCAGGAAGTGCCTCAGTAAGCTCTTATTAAAGATGGGACTGTGGGGTTGGTGCTGTTTGTGGCTATCGTGAATGGTGAAGCTTCTCAGAGAAAAGTTAGAAGGGAAGGAGGTCGGGCCTTGGGAAAGCAGGAGGATTGGGATAAAGGAAGGTTGGACAGGGGAGCACGGAACCACAATTCTTAGTTAAGAGAACCACTTTAGGGTTGGCAAGAGACCTGACCCTAGAGGGGCTCCCAGGTGCCCAAGCTGAGGTCCCCAGTTAGTTCCTTGGGCAGTTGAGAATAGGGAAACTGAAATGACCCTATCCTTGAGCAATACTGACGAATATCTTGCATATCATCATAGAACCTTCATCTGGTGATGGATGGAGATAGAGACAGAGACCCACACTGGAGCACTGGACTGAGCTCCCAAAGTCCCAATGAGGAGCAGAAGGAGGGAGAACATGAGCAAAGAAGTCGGGACCACGAGGGATGCACCCACCCACTGAGACAGTGGAGCTGATCTATTGAGAGCTCACCAAGACCAGCTGGACCGTGACTGAAAAAGCATGGGATAAAACTGGACTCTCTGAACATGGCGAACTATGAGGGCTGATGAGACGCAAAGGACAATGGCACGGGGGTTTGATCCTACGTAATGTGATGGCTTTGTGGGAGCCCAGCCAGTTTGGATGTTCACCTTCCTAGATATGGACGGAGGTGGGAGGTCCTAGGTCTTACCACAGGGCAGAAAACCCTGACTGCTCTTTGGACTGGAGAGGGAGGGGGAAAGGAGTGGGGGGAGGGGGAGAAGGGTGGGAGGAGGGGGCGTAGGGGGGGAGGAGGGGGAGGGAAATGGGAGGCTGGGAGGAGGTGGAAACTTGTTTTTTTTTCTCCTTTTCTCAATAAAGAAAATAAAAAAAAACTCAAAAAAAAAAGATGGGACTGTGGTTTATAGGGGGTTGAGGAAGAAAAAATATGGTTAAAAATTGCTGACAGGAAATAGCTTGATAAATGAATGTGTGCATGAATATAGATGATAAAAGACAGGGCAGGATTTATGCATGTATCCAGGCAGACAGTTCAGTAGGCTCATTAAATAATTATAGTACAATGAATATATCAAGCTACTAATTCATTTACCTTTGCCTTTTGTACTTTTGCTGTAAGATGCAGAAAAACAAGACTGACAGCTTTAAGAGCATCTTTTTGAAGGTAAATGAGTCATTGTAGAGGCACCTTTAGATCATTTAAGGGTACTTTGCTAAGCCTTCCTCCTTATAGCTCATTTTGAGCCAAATTTTTTGTTCACAAGGCGTCTAGATAGAAGGTGAAATAAGATCCATATGCACAAGAGTACAAGAGGGATGTTGACAAGTTTCCGAAAATAAATGCAGTGTGCCAGGGATGCTCAGAGATGAGAGAGATGGCGTCAGGCTGGAGCAGGGCTTCAGGGAAGTTAGTCATCTACACATCACTGGGTTTTTTTCCCAAAGAGAAAAGAGAACTTCCTTGTGTTCTTAGATACGTTAGACACTGATGTTTGGTGCTACTATTGTTTCAGAAGGTATTACAACTCTTTTAATGTATGGCTTAAGTAAGCCTTGGACTTGTGATCGCCCTGCCTCAGTTTCTGGCATACTGGGATTAGAGTTGTGTGCCAGCACATCTGGCTCCTCACGATTTCATCTTTTGACGTTTTAATTCTATACATTGCTATTACTGTTTGTGTGGGTGTTGTGGGGCTGTGATTGCATATATGTTTGTGCCACCTCATGCATGTGGAGTTCCGAACACGACTATCCAGAGTCTCTTCTCTCCTACAATAGATTCTGAGGATCAAACACAGATCTTCTGGTTTGGGCAGCAAGCATTTTTACACATGAGCTCATCTCTCTAGTCCGCAGTATTTTTCTTAGAAGTTATGTTGCATCATCACATAGTCCAAGATTTCTTTATTGGAGTATTATTTTCCCCAAAATAATTGACATCAGTTTAAAGGAAAATTCTGCTTAAGAGTGAGTATGTTCTCTCAGTTTTTCATTTTCCAACTATTTAATCCCTGTGGTAGAGATTATTCTGAGCTTTGGAGAAAAAGTTAGGGAGAACTTCGGTTCTCAGTAGGTGAGGAACTGAGACGTTGAAATGCAGTTTAAGAGTGAGTATAGACACACACACACACACACACACACACACACACACACACTCTCACACAAGGGGGAAGAGATGAGAGAAAAGAGAGAGAGAGAGAGAGAGAGAGAGAGAGAGAGAGATGACTTCAGCAGCTGGGAGGTAAGAGTGAGAGCTGAGAGCTTAGTGCCCGCTGAGCTGGTTTCTACTTCAAGTGTCTGCATGTCAGAGGCTGAGTTTGAAGCTGCCAGCATAGTTGGAGTTAAAGAGGCTGAGTTTGAAGCTGCCAGCATAGTTGGAGTTAATTCCCATTACACCGGACTCCGCCCCTCTCTCCCAAAGGTACAGCTAGGTTTTCAGGCGGCACTGCAAAGAGCAACTGGGATTCCCATCCCTGTCTGACAAGCTGTGAGAAGTTTTATTTTTTTTCTTTCTTCTCAAATCTGAATCAGAAGAAAGGGAACAAGTCAATCAGCCTTCATGGTTAGAAGGTAAATATGCATCTCAGCCAAATGCAACTGAAGCAGCTGGACAAAACCCCCTGCTTTGCTCCCTTTGCTCAGCTCTTCTTTGCCGCTTCCTTTCTTAGGCTTCCTGTCCTTTCATGTCAAAGCTCAGAGAAGCTGTCTTTCTTCCCAAGGGCAGCCTGGTGGATTTTTCTTTCCTCATAGTTGGTTGTTTGCACAGTATAAGCGGGATCAGTGCTGGATTCCTATTTCATATAGACAAGGTTTGAAGGCCTAAGGGTTAAGAGCTAGCTGCTTTCCCCCAAGGGAGTTGGTAACTTGAGGAGAGGAGAGGCTCTGGGAGTAGAGGGAGGGATTTTGTTCTGACTTGTCCATCCAAGTAAAAATGGATCTGATTTCCCGATGTGGTAGGGCAATGTCTTAGATTTGCCTCAATTGAAATTACAGGACTGAAACAATGATCAGGTTAAACTGAAACACAGATGTTGAGAGCAGTAGGGCCGGCGTTAAATCACGGCATTCATTCGGAAGATGTTTATGAGTTCCTACTATGTGCCAAGCAGGATGATTTCCAAGGAAGCTGAAAGAAGTTAACTGCTAAGCCATACTAACAAAGAACACGCAGCCAAGTAATTTTGCTTTATAGTGGGAAAGGAGAAATTAAACAGCCCAGGAGCAACGACTGTTAGAGAGGTTTCAAGGAGAGAGGGTGGAGGGCAGGACAGAGGGTAGGGGGAGGGCAGAGGGTGGGAGGAGGATAGTGTGTGGGGGGAGAATAAAAGAGATTTCGTTCTTCTGAGTAATATCAAGTTATCTCTGGTATGAGACAATGTTGTATTCTCTGGCAGCACAAAGAATGAATGACAGCTACTCTGGTGCCAGGTAAACTGTGCTTCACTTGAACTTTGTGCATTATTTCCAGAAGAGATGAAACAGAAACTCAGAAGTTTGAAGTGATTTCTCCCATAGTCATGTCACCTTTAAGGGGAAAACCTCAGGTGTTTGCATCAAATTTGATTCCCAAATCTCACTCGTTTCCACCAAAAGAGTATTCCTCAGTCCCGAGTTCCATCAGAATGGCAGAATAGACTGAGGTTTTTAAAAATTGCAAATTGCAGATTCTCATTAAATAGAATTCAGTGGCTCTTAGAGAGAGAGAGAGAGAGAGAGAGAGAGAGAGAGAGAGAGAGATCTTTGAAAGAGCATCTAGAGTGATCCGGATGCAGGAGAGTTAGAGCTCCCTAATATTAGAGACTTGTCAGTATACCATGCTGCATCCCAACTATTCTGAACTAAACAGAAAACCAATTAGCCTGCCTTCTGTTCAGATGTGGTGGCATTTTATTCTGTCTGAGGACATGTAAAAATTTTTATTGTACAGCAATAGAAGGCTGCCATTATGAACCGAAAGGTGAAGGAGAGAATGCATGCTTTGCTAGCCATTCCCTTGATAGGGTTTATCCTTATTTTTAAAGAGCAACTGAGGGGCAGTTTTGAATGAGCCAAATGTCTACCATTTGATCATTGAAGATGGGGTACTGGCCTTCTGCCTAGATATTATTCTTGCTGGTTGACAAAGCATTAGAGAGATGGGTGTTCAGGAAGTAGACGTCAGAGTCAGGAGACACTCACATGAAATTTGGGAAGTCATTCTAGTACCCACATTTTCAACCTCAAACTCTTGAGAAGGAGAACGGCTTAGTATATGTGGAGTTTTTCTGTGTTTTTCCCCCTAACAATGTATGGTTAACTCTATTATTTAGAGTTGACCTTCTAGGTATTTTATTAAGCTAATTGATTGTACTGCAAAGGTTCAGAGAGCATGGCTGTATCAGAACAACAACCTCAATTTTCTAGATATTTGGTTGCTCAGGTGGTTCTCTGTATCCACTTACTGTCTTGCTTCCTGGATTTATTCTCAAGTTTTAGTCTCAGAGATCTGTACGTAAGGATGTTTATGTACAGGCAAATAAACAAACTAACCCAACACAGCTGCTTTTGCAACTCTTTCCATGCCAGATAAAAAGAGCGGGGATGGCTGGGGCAGGCAGCCTGAAAGAAGTTCCAGCAATCTTGAAAACTGAAGTAAAACAATATTAAGATGTTCTTAAGAGTCACAAAGGTACCAGTAGAAAATAAAACCCATTGAGTGACATTTTCTTGAGAGGGAGTCAAGCACAGAAGGCCTTGGAAGTCTTGTTATTATAGAGGAGACACTTCTGAGAGTGTAGGAGGCAGAAAAAGGTAGTCAGAAAATGATTGAGACATGGTAGACTTTATTGAGGTACTGTTTAAATGAGAAGGGTCTAGAATGGGTAGACTGACTATATAGTTAGCCCGATACAAGAGAACTTCACCTATTAGACATACATGTCTGCACGTCTTGCTCATTTCCCGTAACGTGTCAATACTGAAGAAGATATACATGTAGCAGGATTGGCAGGTAGCCAGTACACACTGCCCAGGGGTTGAGGAGAAAGATTTGTCCATATCTTTTACTCACACTAATGCCAATAAACCTACTTGTCATATAAGCATGCTTGCAGTCATTTTTGCCTTAGTACCTGCAGCTCACAGTCTCTTTTGTGTGAATCCTGTTGCCCTCGGGAACTGTTTTATTTATTTTTAACTCAGAATTTATACAATGCACTCCAGTGGGAATGAAAAGATTTGTGACTACCAGGACTGGGGAAGAGGTGAGAGAGGTGTAAATGTCCCCTTACCTATTCCCTTATGCAAAACATAAGCACAAATGTCTCTAATTTAATTGATATTAAGTGATCACATCAGAGTAGATACATGTGATAGCAAAACCGAAGAAAAACCTATGACAATACTTGCTATAGAGAGAAGGGGAGTATTCCTTTTGAGGGATGGAAAAATATACTAATAAAGGAACACATCATACCAAAGTGAAATCTCTACCAACCAATGCTTGGCTAATAGAAACACAGTGGTGATGTCTAGATTTCTAAAATGCAGTGTATCTGCATAGCTAGACATTGCAGGACAGGGAAACAGAGGTAGTGTAATACGAAATGTATGGGACATTAGGGTACAATGAAGGACAGCATTGTTTGTGATATTTATTGAAGTGAGAATAAAATGACTGAACCAGTTTCTGGGAATGAACTCGGATTGCTTTAGAAGGCTGCCATCAAGGGGTTTACTCCGTTCCAGGTGATGTAACTAAAAGCAGTTGCTAAACTGTGCTTCACTACCCAACAACTGGGAACAGGCAGCAATGTGGGTGCATAGACTCCACGTATACTTCTTTTTCTCTGTCCAGCTATGGAAAGGTAGGCTCACTCTCACTATGTGCTCCAGGAATAATAAGCAACCAAACCCCCACAACCTAAGCATTAATCTTATAAGGCCAAGGGTCCATGATTGAGAGAGGCATGAGGCAAAATGTATACATTTCATCTTTTCAATGTTGGCTTTCTTGGCCAGTTTTAACTTCATATCTTTTGAGTCATGGAGAGAGCTCGTTAGAGAGGTATCGATGGCAGTGATTCTCAACCTGCTGCCCACTGATGATGCTGGCTAAAGACATCTCCAATTCTACATATGGTGACCGTCTCACCCCAAGTGGCTTTGGTCTTTTCTGAATTTGTCACAGACAAGCCCACATTACTTACAGAAAATCCTTCAGTTCCAGGCAGCTTTTGTTGTTTACTAAAATCTCAATGAAAATAAGGAAATTCATTTTTTACCAAAGTTTAAATTATTTAAGTTCTAAAACAATGAGTTTTCTTTAGTTAGATATATTCATACTAAAATTTAAGTTCTAATTTCCTACATCCTGGTTTCACAATTCCATATTTGTAATCATGGTGGCAATGTTTGGTAGTATTATACTTCAAGTAACAGCATTTGTTTTCACTGATTAGATCAATGTTCCATTAGAATCTCCCCTAGTTGCACATATCTGAGAAAGTGCCAGGCTGTGTAGCCCAGGATGGCCTTAAGCTCTCAATCCCCCTGCCTTTCCCTCTCCAGCACTTGTGAGTTTAGGTTCGGACTCTACAATGCTGGGTTTCCCTTCCACCACAGTCTATTACTCACTGATGCTACTGTCTTCCTCTGCCCTATATTTTCTGCCATTCTTCCTAGTCATCATGCTGGATGAGCTCAAGGTGATGACGTCCGGCTACAAGTGTTGGGCTTGAAGCGGTCAACACTCTTGTTATATGTCTTGAAAAATGGACATTCCTCTCAACTTCTCTGTCTTGGCTTGTAATTTTTGACCCATTCTGAAGTACTTTTGTGGATATGACACCATGAAGACTTTTAAGTGTAATATTACAGGGTGATACTATAATTCTATTGGGGTAACACTGTGCAAGAAGAGAAGGTTGTAGGTAGGAGAGAGAGAAATGATAACTTTGTTATTGAGTCATCATGTATCATTGTGAAAATCATTTTACTGTCTGACCCCCAGTTTGCTTATTTGGAATTGGAGAGCTAATAACTTACAAACCCAAGAAGATTTCTGAGCACAGCACATGAAATGATAGGTTGAGAAAAGGTATTAATAATGTGAAAACAAAATGAGAAAAGGTATTAATGATGATGCCAGTAGCTGTTTACTAGCTTTCTCTTTCTCCCCATCTGGTCTCTGTAAGAAGTTTCATATTCTTACAAACGCCAACATAACATGCAGAAGCATTACCTCATTGTGGCAAAGGATAGCTGCCTTCTAAAAGCAATTACTCAAACCAGTTCCACTCCTTCCCCTGTTGGCCTCCAATCCCTCACCACATCTTTCTTTCATTTTCCTAACTCTCAGGCAGAAAGCTTCATCCTCAGGGGACCAGATCATGGTACTTTCTTTGCAAACCTTAACATTCCAAAGCAAGCACCTGCAATTTATGGTCTCGGCTCCCTTCCTGCACAAAACACATATGTTTCAAGAAGGAATTGTGATGGAGTGGAAAGAGAGTATAATACTGGGGAACAAACCATTGGACCCTAGTTTGTTCTGTGTACCCCTCTAGCTTTTCCCTCTTGGGTAAAGAACTTCCTCCACAGATTCACATCTGTAAAACGATAGGCAAGGGCAGGTTAGCACTGTGTGGTGGTCTCCAAACTCTGGACTAGTAAACTACAGTTCAAGTTTCTGGTTCCGTTGTGTCTGGTTACTAACTGTGACTGAAAAAAAAATCACTTCCTGCTTTGCTGAGCCAAACTCACCCATATGTAAAGCAAGAAGGCTGAAGTAGGTGATTCATTAAAGTCTCAGCCAGTCTGGGAATTGGATGATCTTTTTTAAAAGTTCATTAAGCAAATATGAATTGTACTGCATGCCTTGTCCAAGCAGTATCTGATGATGCTTACAAATCGCATACAGCTAGATCCTGACACCCTAGATACAGGTAGGGTTTGTTCCTGTTGATCTCCCAAAGTGACATTATGGTGGCTTCATACAGCTAGTCCCTATACTCCTTGTGTTTTGCCCTCGCCTTTTCCAATATCACTACAACTTAAAATTCTAAAAAGTGGTGGTGAATCGGAGAGAAGTTTCAGAAACATTCTACCATCTGCCTGCTAGAGACATTTACAGAGCTTTCATCAAGCTACAGTGTGGTCTCTAGCTGAGTTAGTGGAGAAACTAGCCAGAAAGCAATGGCAGGTTAATGGATTGGAAAGGAAGTCGTTGATTTTTGACAGAGGAGAGTCTGGAAAGCAATTTCTGAGCTCTGCTGAGGCTACTAGCACTGGAAAGCCAGTATCCTGAAACTGAGCTTACTTGTTCCAAAGGGAATCTTGAAAGTCCCATGCAGCTGTACATATATGTTCTTTCCCTGGAGAAATCCTGATCTTGATATGTTTCTGGGAGATGAGAAGCTTTATTAACTTTATTAAAAGCATAGGATGTGGATGATTTTCTTGGTAGTCTAGGCGTAAGCGCTGCTGGCTGGCAGGTTGCTGCTCAGTTCTTTTGTGGGACGTGACCCAGTAATAGTTATACAATACAAAACAAGGCAACATTTATTTTATCTTATCAGTTTAGCTTTGATATTTGTGTGAAAAGCATACACATTGTTGGACACTCTAAGTCAAAATGGAACATCTTACAATGCCCTCTTACCTCTAAAATAGGGGCAGACGCGTGACTTTTGTTCCTCTTTATTTTCTGAAAAACCGTGACAAAAACTCATCTAACTAAAATCCCCAGGGAGTCTTGCGACAGCCTTACTTTCATATTCTCTTCTCATGATTGGTTCCATATTGTGTGACAAGAGTAATACGCTGACTAATCAGGCTCCATTCGCATTACCATAGCAGTCACTAATTCAGTTCTGTGACTCTTCCACTGCAGCCTAGCGACCATAGAACTCTGAAGTAGGCAGAAGAAAAGGATGATGGAAAGCAACATCCCACAAAGACCCAAATGACACTTGAGAGAATGATCTCCTCCAGAGGCAAGAGCCACATGGCACACCTGTGAGTCCCAGGACCTGCCAACCTGATGAAAACAGGCCAGTGGAGCCTACATCGTGACTTGTTGATTTTGCTGCTGTGAACCATCTCATCTTCCCATCCTTTCAGAGAAACCTGAGACCATGAGGAGCAGCCTCACCCTGGTAGGCACCTTCTGGGTCTTTCTATCCCTAGTTACTGCTGTGGCGAGTTCTACCAGTTACTTCCTTCCTTATTGGCTGTTTGGATCACAGCTAGGGAAGCCAGTCTCTTTCAGCACATTCAGGAGATGCAACTATCCTCTGAGGGGAGACGGGCACAATCTGATCATGGTGGAAGAATGTGGGCGCTATGCCAGCTTCACTGCCATACCAAGCCTGGCATGGCAGATGTGTACAGTGGTGACAGGTGCCGGCTGTGCGCTGCTACTCCTGGTGGCACTGGCTGCTGTCTTAGGATGCTGCATGGAGGAACTCATCTCTAGAATGATGGGGCGTTGCATGGGAGCTGCACAGTTTGTAGGAGGTAAGACTATCTCAGGGATTGAGTTGGTTATGGAGATTTGGGGTGATGGAAGTGAGGAAAATGGGAGTATGGGAAAATACACTCTCACCTCTTCTACTCTTAATCTGAAGCTATGAATGAGATTTCCTTGAAATTCATTAAGAATTCACAGAAAATTGAGGTAGTAGACAGGGTTGCTATCAATAGCTTTGTCTCCTTTTTCTCACTTACAGGGTGTCCACTTAAAAATATTGTCTAAAATAGACATCAAAGTATAACAGAAAAGAACAGTGATCAATAGAGGTAGAGCAGTTGAGATTGAATAATGGGTACCAAAATACAGTTGCATAGGAAGAATTCATTCTGTTTCTATAGGTAAGTATGGAGACAGTAGTCAACAGTTCTTTATTATATATGTTCTAAATCTATAAACTGGAATGAGAAGAGCCTTAGTGCTTCTAGCATGTGCCAATTAAAAATAAATAGTACACAGTTAAAGTCTATACCATAGAACACTTCTAAATGTAATAAAATTTTTAAGACTTTTATCCATTCTGACTTTCAATAACAGCATAATAGTCCAGTATAATATCAGTGCTCCTTAATAAAGGTGATCTCTATGAGCCTTTTTGGTAGTTACTTTAGAGGACAATGATCAGATAGACATTTACACACTTGCTAAATATCAATTATCCCCACCAAAAAAATACCTCTATTCGTAGTAAATGTTATTTATTTTCTAGACAGTCATAAATACTTTTTGGTCTATATCCAAAGTTAACACCATTTGGTAGCCATTAAATAAATTTACCCATATTTCTTGTGGCCTCGACATACCCTATTTTGTTCTTTGCCTTATTCAAGCTTCCCTTAATTTTAGTGCAGTCATCCTAGGTTGCAGGTAGCTGGATAGTGGTCTAAAAAAGAAGAAAAAATGCAAAGCTTGAAGATTGCAAGAAGATGGTGAGACTAGCTTAATTTGAACCAAGAATAAAAACTCAATTTAGACAGGCAAATGTATGTAATATTTGTACTATTTTGTATGTTTCCATGGGGCACTGGAAAAACTACTGCTGACTACACTGCTGACGTTTGTTGGTACAAGTTTTGGAGTTTTCATACACTGCATTAACACCATTTTTTCTACTAGTATCATAGCGTGGTAAGAAAAGTCAGGATGCTCGGATTCCAGTTGTGTATGACATTGACCTGTGCCTACCTATGCAAATGATATATTTTTTTTGGTATTTCACTTCCATTGAATATGTTCCCTGGAAATATGATACATATATGCATTTTATTTTTCTCTCCAATGACAGACTACATTTAGGTGGTCTTGGAGTAAGATGGTCGTGAACTTAGGCAAATATTCTCAATGGAATAGTGATGGGTGAGACTTGGTTCTGTATCTTCTTTTCCACAGAGGGTATTTAGCTTTGTCTGGAGAAATTTTGGTTATTAAAACTCAGAAAAAAAATGTGCCTCTGAGAAGCTCTTGGCTTTCTAGTTCCTTCTTTATTCAGATTCACTGTAAATCTTTCACATATGTATTATCATTCTATTTTCTCATATGCCTTAATTTTTCTACTTTTTTGCAGCTAAAAGGTTTTCTAGAAAAATCAAAAGTAGAATTCGATTCCTCCTGAATGCCATGATAGCAAACATGTTGCTAATATTGCTAGAAACCAGCTACTTGATTTCTCTTGGAGAGTTCCATGAGTATCACAAATCAGCCTTTGGCTAGCTTTTCACCTACATTTGTGGACATGTTAAAGTTAACCCAACATTTCCTTCAATATATTTCCTCAGCAAGTGAAAGTTGACTGATAAGAGAGGGCTATTGCTGTCTTCTGGGATAATGTGAACATGTGAGACTTGGGTTAGTTTCCATCTGTTCATTCTTTTATAGACATTTTGCTTGTTTGTTTTGTTTTTCAAGACAGGGTTTCTCTGTGTAACAGCCCTGGCTGTCCTGAAACTCACTCTGTAGACCAGGCTGGCCTTCAGCTCACAGAGACACACCTGCCTCTGTCTCTCGAGTGCTGAGATAACAGGCAAAAACCACCATCGCCTGGCTATTTTCTAGACTTTTATTTATGCCTTTTATGCCCAGAATAGCCATCTCTTCTTACAGGAGAGTGATAGTTTAGCTCCATTTGCATCTCTGAGAGCACCAAGCTGAAAGTTAGGAGGCTGCAAGTGGCAGAAACAAGAAGGACTGTAGCAATAGCCTCTACAAAAGGGCATTATTAGCTCCTTGTCCTCTACGCTTGCTTCCTCTTTGGAGCCCAACTGAGACTTTTACAACATTCAGGCTTCTCTATATAATGCCCATCCATTGATCTCATCTACAAGATCTAGAAACTTGAAGAAAACTTTTGCGGTGAAATATGGAATGATAATGGGGACTTTGACATTTCCCAAGATGTCTGGAATAAAACTTTGGCTTGGTGACAGTTATCATTTGGCACTCAGATGACTCTGTCACCTTATATTCCCTAGGGTCCTTGTTCATCGGAATATACTTGCAGTGTTTGTATCTAGTTGAGTATCTTTAAAATCACAAAGTGGCATCTACAACAGCCTTAGGATAGATAAGATTTTTTAAATTTTTCTGCACAGCTAAAAAATCCTGTCATTGGAGTGATTAGAAATCTTATAGAATGGGAGAAAATTCTTTGCCAGTTATTCTTCAGACAAGGAGTTAATATCTAGACTATATGAAGAATTAAAAAAGCAACACATACCTGCTCACCAATAAACTGTCAACCAATAAATAGCCTAATGAAATGACCAGGCAGTTCTCAAAAGAAGAAATACAACTGGTCAATGAATATTTTAAAGTGGTCGACATCCTTAGCCATTAGAAAATGCAAGTTAAATTGATTTGTGAGCCCATCTCACCCCAGTGATAAAGGCTATCATCAAGGAAACACATAATAATAAATGTTGATGAAGATGTGGAGAAAGATGTCTTATTCTCGGCTCATAGGAATTCAGACCACTGAGACCACTCTGGAAATAAGCTTAGAATTTTCTCAAAAATTAATAATAAAAAATACCATATGATCTAGCTATACTATTATTGAGTATACATGTACAGGACTGTATTTCTACCACAGAGACATATATACATCCTTGCTTGTTCCTGGTCTTCATGATATCAAGAAAACAAAATCAACGTAGAATCAACATATGAAGTCTTAATGAAAATATGGGTGTATAAACACAAAAATTTATTTCACTGTGAAGAAAAATGAAACAATGAAAATTCCCCAAAATAGACAGATCTTGAATTTATATTAAGCAAGAAAGCCCAAATTCAGAAAACAAATGCCGTATAAACTCTCATATGCAGATCCTAAATTTTAATGCATATCTATACACATATGTGCGTGCACACACATCAAACACACATGTATGAGTTTGAGTGTGGATGCAGACAATGAAATGTGCAAGAAGATGACAAGAAGGAAAGGAGTAGAAAAGAGGTGCAAAAGGCAACTGAATGAGTGTGACAGGTAAGTAAACAGAATATTGAAGGTGGAAGGATACAAGGCTAGGAGTCGGTGGTGAAAAATAGTCTACAAAGATCAACACCAATTGCATATGGTGACGACAGAATGAAATGGAATATGTTGTATGCTAGTTTATGGAAAAAGAAGCAAGGATGTGTTATCAGGATTATCCCCCGACAGTGGAATGATATTGCAATAGACTGCTAGATTTCTGCTGTTTCCCTGTCTGTAACCAGCCAGATAACAGACAGCCAGGCCTCCTTTGCTGACTCTTGTGACTGTTAAGTTGTATTCCATATGAAGGGCTAGGGAAGAGTGTTTTGGATCACCAGAGTTTCGAGGAGTCACTTGGCATTTGACCACTCCTATGTCTCTTCACAGGTCAGACACTAAGAGAGAGGCTTCCTCAGTGGCAGGAAGCCAACCATGAGCAGCAATTAGAACTCCATGGCTAGCAGACAGATAAAAAAATAAGTAAATAAACAAATAAATAAATAAATAAGAAAAAAGATATGTGGGCGTTTGATCTGTGCTTCTCATGCAGCTAGGAGAAATTGATTTTGTTTCCCTGAGATCGCCTTGCTTCTCGGCAGCTATTGCATTAACCGAAATCCATCAGGGGAGGAGCCAATTTGGTTCAGGTCTGGATTATCTCTGCCAGACCCCAAACCACTGAAGAGATGGAGGATCCATTAAGAAATCCCTCCTCTCCCTCCCTGACTCTTGTTCCCTGCTCTGGCAGCTGCCCACAGAGATGAGTGGTGGGAAGTGGGGGAGACAGGAAGAAATAAAGAGCTGCTGGCCTGACTCATACTCAGCAAGGTGACCTGATGGGGCCCTTGGGTCCCATTTGCTCCACCTGCAGCTGATCCAGCTGGCCAAGCTAGGGTCCAGAGAGTCTTCCACTGGGACCTCTGTGCCCTGTTCCAAACCATGAAGGAAACATGTGGTCAGGAGATTATTTCAACACTGGGGGATGCTGAGGTTTCCAACTAGCTTGCCCTCGGTCCCCAAGAAAACTATCATTATTCACATTCCCTGGTGTATACATATGTAAGATGTTTATGAATTATCCTTTCTCTTTCAGTGAGAACTAAACAAAGAAAGAATAGGTGAGAAGTAAACATAAGGAACTTCTTGGCAGGAAAAAAAGTGTAAGATGTTGGATCATGTTACTCGAAGTAAGCCAAAAATCTTTCTAGAACAGAAAATGTATTGGAATCACCTGGAATGCTTAAAAAAACATGAACTCTCCAACTCTCCAGTTTATTTTTCCATTCTGATATACACAGAAACAGGTGGAAAGCTCTGTGTTTTTTTTTAAAAAAAAAATCCTCAGCGTCTCTGATATGGAGCCTTTCCCAAACCCAAAAGCAACCCATTGCCTTGAAAATATACTTTTTGTTAAGGGGAGCCTTTTATACATCTGACAGTCACCAGTGCACTTTTGTGTGTAAACCCACAGTATTAGATGATTCCAGCTGGATAAATGTTGGCACTGAAGAGAGATAACAGAGAACTTGATTTCAGGAATGATACTGTCTTTCCGAAAACTGTTATCTTCAATATGTGTGCACATTGTGTAATAACCAAATCAGAGCAATGAGCATTTCCACCATCTCAATCCTTTTATCAGTTACTGGGGTTGAAGACATTTTTACTTATTTTGAAACATAAAGTATAGTTATTACATGTATTGTTAGCTTGTTGCAACACTACCATAAATAGTCAGAATCTAGGCTAACTGCAATGCCATGAATTAATTCCATAGAAGTGAAAAGAAAATTATTAACCTTTCTTAAAATTATGAATTTCTTCTGATGTTTACCAGACTTCATGCCATTTATTCTTCCTATGTGAGAAAGGATTTTAAAAGTTGACATGAGTTTGTAAGATAATAAAGGAGGTTTACCTACCAGCCAAGAGTCAAGTAGCAAAGGGAGTTAGATTTTTCTAACTTCCAGTTTGGGATCTTAAAGAACATTTCACACTCTATTATTGTGTTTATCTGTTTCTCTCTGCCTTTCTCTCTCTCTCTCTTTCTCTCTCTCTCTCTCTCTCTCTCTCTCTCTCTCTCTCTCTCTCTCTCTCTCTCTGTGTGTGTGTGTGTGTGTACAGCTTAAAGAATTCAGTTCCCTTGGTTCCCTCCTTCCACCACGTGAGTCCTGGGCATTGAACTGAGGTCGATAGGCCTGGCATCATATACCTTTTCCTCTTGCACCATCTCAGAATTTTGCAGATGTTTTTAATTTTTCCTTGCTTCCCTTTCAGAAATCAATGCTAGGATATTGATTTGTGAAGTGGACCATGAGCGCATACAAAGTACCTGTGGTGTTTGTTAATTCAGATTCTGGTTGTCACAGCGCTGACCAGGGCCCTGGCTATCTGGTTTTCACACAGCCTCACAGGCTGGTTTACTTTTAACATACTATAAAATGTTTTATACATATTCACATGCCAGAACCACAATAGTACAGTGTAGTTGAAGCATTTTACATACTCTAATTGCATTCCCAGGTCTCTCCTGCAAAGATTCTGAGAAAGATTTCAGAATACACTAAAAGTGTTGAAGGAAACCGTCTCACTTCTGTTCATGAAATTGCATCTTTCTGCAATTATCTCTGCCTGTAAATATTTACTCATTGCTCAAATGCCAGTTCCAATTCAATGTCTGTATGTAAAGTTTCCATTGGCATTTTACCATCACTAGGAGATATAAGCTATACTATGGCTCTGAAAGAGGATGTCAGGTCTAATGAATGGAAGTGAACTAGAAGGAAAACATATACCCAGAATGCAGACTTGTCAATTTTCCAGTTACATTTTACTTGAGATTTTTGTAAGAGAAAGAACTGAGCAAGTTAAAAATCTTTAACACCTACTATGCTTCTGTCCAGGAAAGTACATTCGAGCCTACCTTACCGATCTTGATTAGAAAGGTAGGGACTTGGTGGTAGTGGTGTGGAATTAACAAAATTGCTGCTCACTTATGGATGGAGAGGAAGGATGTTACAGGCTGTAATACCCAGTAAGAGGGCTAGTACTTCCCATAAATAAAAATCAGGCATAAACCTATTGGGGATATGTGTTGGAGGGAGAATAATACAGCTGCTGGTGGACTATGGGAAATAATTGTTCTGGGTGACTGAGGGCCTGGGGCAGCAGTAAGTTAATTAAAGGGAGGGTTTCATGTTGTTTTAGATTTTTTACCTCCCGAGAGGGTTGTTTTGATATGGAGGTTGCTGCAATGTCTGAAGCTCATCACCCCAGGCCTCTGTGAGGTCAGCACAGGGAATTCAAACTACAGTAATACATTTGCCTTTGTGTTAGCCACTACACTAGAAGGGGATGAGGTGAAGGGATACGAGATTGTGTGGTGGTGGCCCATTGGACATCTGCTTTGCCCAGAAGAAGAGAGGAAGTATAGCAATACCCTCCAGAAGGTGTTCATTGCCTTCTTACTGGCAAGTGAAACTAAGTTGGATAGACAACTTCTTCTTTCCCCTTCTTCATCTGTCTTTTTCCTTCTTCCTCCTCCTTCTTCTTCTTATCTTTCTTCTTCTTGATATGTTACCAGTGCATAGTACTTACTGTCCTGGCACTTGCTACGTAGAACAGGAAGGCCTTGAATTCATAGAGAACTTTCAGCCTCTGGTTCTGCCTCTGCCTACTGAGTGCTGGGATTAAACATGATCACCACCATACCCAGTAGGTTCAGATGTCTTGTGGTTAAAAAGCCAGTAAAAGTAGGTGTTAGCAAGAACACACCGTGGTAATACAAACCAGAGCTACAACTCATATGTGGCAGGGCTAGGATTTTAAACTAGTTTTCCCCCAATAGCAGATCACCTGCTTTTGTGAATATGATTGTGTTTTTATTTAGTGTTGCTACAAGAAGCAGATACATCTACACACAGGGAGTTTTAACAATGCATATTCCTGGTATGCATCTAAATACCTGGTGATAAAACCCAAGAATCTATGTTTTTACTGCTAGTAACTTTAAAGTTACTTTATATAAAACAGAATGGAAAATAATGGGTTTTGCTATGATTTTCACTCATTTCCCTACCTTGTTTCTCTGATATTTAGATCCTTTCATTCACTGACATAGATGCCCACCTGCATTTTGTTCTACATATACGCTTAAAAAAATAGGTACTTTATATGAAGAAAAAGAAATGTATCTGTCTTTCTGAGTCAAGTTTATTTGGTTTATCCTAATGATCTCCACTTCCATTTTCGTTCAAGTCTCATGATTTTGTTTCTCTTTATGAGTGAATAAAATTCCATTGTGTGTACATGTGTTATGTTTCTGATCCATTCATCTATTGATAAACATATATCTGCTTTCATATATTAGCTATTGTAAATAGTGCTGAAACTAACCATGGGTTTGTAGATGTCTCTGTGGTATGCTGATTTAGAGTCCTTTATGTATAGATACAAATGCACATTTTTACTTATTTTATTTTCTTTAATTTAAATTATTATTTTAAAAATTTATACACAATATATTTTGACCATATTTTCCCCTTTCCCAGTTCTTTCTAGATCTTTCCCAACTCCCTACCCACTCAACTTCAGGTTGCTAGTAACAATTCCAAATAGAGAAGGAGAACTGGTGGGGACATATCTAACTGAGGAAGAATTACCCTGTGATTTCATTTTTTCTTTTTAATGTGTCTTCCTAGGACAAAATTTTACAGCTATGATAAAATGTATTGAGACTGTTAGTCACAAGGGAAATATGTGCATGAAGTGTGTTTACACTCTAGTGTACTTACCATCTACAAGACAGTAGGGGAGACGGGCATTTGGGGAGAGTTGGAATAGAGCATGATTGTATGTGTGTTAGACAGGACCTATGCCTCAAAGGGAGCCCCTGCCTGTCACTAGGTACCCCTGAAAAATCGCAAAATAATGACTTCAATTTGGCAGCTTTTGAATGAAGTGCTGTTCAACTTTTGGCTTTTCAGCTGTTTGTTGTGAAGGCAAAGTGAGGAAACAATTAACAGAGGAATATGGTTAGAAATTGGGAGTCAAGCCATGGGGAAAAGCAGTTGTTTAATAACAACAAATCTTAGTTGAGTACTTTAAGTATCTGTCACTTGATATTTATTAATCTTGTTGGCTATTGAAATGTCTGTAGGCGGAGACTGCTCGTTTGTTTCCCGGCTGCCTAGACTCGAAATAACCACACAGAAACTGCATTAATTAAAACACTGCTCAGCCTATTAACATATGCATATTTCTAGCTACCTCTTACATCTCAAATTAACCCATTTCTATTAATCTGTGCATCACAATGAGGCTCATGGTTTATCACTTCTGGCATTCATCTCCTCTGGCAGGTACATAGTGTCTCTGACTCTGCATACTCTCTCTCTCTCTATATATATATATATATCTTCCAGACTGGCTATATTCTGTTAAGTCATAAGTCATTGGCTGAAAGTAGCTTCTTTATTAATCAGCAGTAGTTACAGAATACAGAGGGGGCTCCCACATCAAATGTCTGCATAGGATATGGTATTGTTATTATTTCCATTTTAAAATGAAGGGAATTAAGACAGAGAGAGACATCAAGTAGCTTGTCTGAGGTCAGGTGAACTTTCAACTGAGGTCTAGGAATATTCTAGAGCTTGTTCTCTTAAAGTGTCATGTTTTGTGGTTTGTCCAGATTTCATGCTTGTGAAATACCTAAGGCCTGATAGAACTTGTCTTCCCCGAAAGTAGTCACTCTTGAAAAGTGAACTCTAGAACAAAAGAGACTCTAATGGTTGATCAGTTTTAGATTACAAGTGTCCTGTCAATGACCAGCTGCACAATCTTATGAATACAGGCAAAATATCTAAAGGTCTTTTCCTATTCTTATTCTATGATAGGAACAGTTGGAGGGAGGAAATTGAGGTGGGAAATTATGTCAATATAGTACCCATTTATGAAATTGTCAAGCTAAAAATACTGAAAAAATTTAAAAATAAACATAATGTCTTAGAATAGAAAAGATGCTATTGACTATACAAGATATCCAGAATTATCTCCCAATCTAGCTGAGGAAATTCCTTCAGAAGGCTACCCTTAGAGAAAATGGGAAAACTCTGTTTTTCTTTTCTCTGTTTGCCTGTCTACCTGTTTTCCTTCCTTTCCTTTCCCCCTTTATCCATTTTTCCATCCTTCCTTCTTTCCTTTCTTGTTCTTTCTTCCTCATGTTTGTTTTCCTTGAGATAGGACCTTACACTGTAGCTATCCCTGGCCTGGAACTTCTTATGTGGCCTAAGCTATGTCATCATGATGATCTTCCTGTCTCAGCCTCCAAAGTGCTAGGGTTATGAAAAGCTACCACACCCAATGTCTCAGTTTTTAGTCACTATTTCTATCACAACAAGAAAGGGTTCAATTTTCCTTTCTACTTTTGTCTCTACCCATTGTGGGTACTCTGAACTGTCTCATATTACAGAATTTTAGTTTGGCTAGAATAAAAGTGTATTGTTCCATTGTCACTGGAGAAATTCCAAAGTCTAGAAAGGTCTCTGAGTGACAAGTTTCATTTCCTGGAAGACAACAAGACAGATAAGGATACTCTCTAATTTTTAGCTGTCTATTGAAGAAGGATTCAAGACTTAATTCGATCTCTCTTTATGTTACAAACTTCTCACTGCCAGTCAGGAACATTCTTCCTCTTTCCACATTTAAACTATTTTTTCTATATGTTAAGATCCTTCCTTTCTCCCATAGCTTCACTGGGGATGGGGAAAAGCCAATAGCCATATGCCAGACAAACTCACTTGCTCAATTTAAGACCTTCTTTATGCAAAGTGGGCTTCTTGAACGCCTTCGGGAACCTATGAGTGAAGAATGAAAAGTGAAAATCAGCCTTACTTTCCCTGTCTGACTGACACCAGGACTGTGGGACTTGCAAGCTTGCCAATTAGTCACCACAGTTCACTCATCTGCTCCTTTGTTCTACATGTCCGCTGCTTCCTTTCAGTGCATTCTTTACAGGTGTGTCCTTTCCTTGTCTCTTAGATGTGGCATACAGAGTCTTGAAATCAAGACATTTTGGTTTAAAATACACAGATTCACTTGAGTCTTCTCAGGGAAAAAGGAAAATACATCTATATTAGGAAATCAGGACCAGACACTTAACAAAAAGAAGCAGCTTCTGCTTTCTATGTTTTAAATGCCATCAGCAGAAAGGGATTTATCTCATGATGTGTCTGATTCATGTCACTATTCTACCTTGTTACTTGCTCCACCAATTGCTTTGCCTACTTTCTCAGATTTCAATTCTAAACTGTAGCTTTAGCGTTATAGAGACTTGGATCTACCTCCTCAACTTTTTTTTTCAATGCTGGTGCTCTCTGTGAATTATGCCAGCAGTTCCATGCTTTGTTTTGTTTTGTTGCCTGTTTGTCCTTTCTTTTCATGTCAGTACAGGCTCTACATAATCTTGACTAATCCTTTGCACATGCCAAGCAACCCAGCCTGTAGCATAATTCTCCTACCTTAGGTTCTGAAAGTACCTAGATTACCATTACATGCCACTATACATTATTTAAAAGTTTCATAAGTCAAAATCTAGTGCTGTTGATTTCCTGAGGTCTGGCTATGATGGCACTCATTACTAGATAGTCAATGAATTTGGTTTCGTTTAGTGTCAGGTACCAATGTTTGTTCTAAATTACTGTATCTAAAGGCCTGGTAGGGTCGCGGGTTGTAAAAATGAGTCAGGAACTCCTAGGACACTATGGTGGCAAGTAAACCCAGACAAATAGCTGTGGTTTGAAGAGTAAGGTTTTTATTAAAGTGCCACAGTGTTCCCCGATCATGACCAAGAGGCCTAAGCCAATGGAGATAAGTGAATGGGGCTTTACTAGTTCCATTTGGTGTTTCTGGGAAGAAATACCTTATGAAACTTTAAGGAAGTTCACTTGGCTTTCAATTAGACGTTGTGGCACCGAAAGGTTCCCTAGAAGTGGCGGCTAGAGCATGAGGTCACGTGGTATCTGCAGTCAGGAAGCAGAGGGAGATGAATGCTGCTGCACATACTTTCTTGTCTTTTTTTCAGACTAGAACACTAAGGCACGGAATTAATGGTATGACCTACATCCAGACTAGTTCTTTCCATCCCAGTCAAACCTCCCTAGAAAAAGGGTCACACAGACAGACATGCCCAGGGGTGTGTCTCTTAGGTTAATATCAATCCCACCATGGTGACAGTCAAAGTTAATCATGACAGGTCAAAGAAATTGTTAGAAGTCAATGAAGACTCGGAATTTGGTTGAAATAATATTTTGAAGAAGAAGGAGTATAATATCCTGTTTACCATGCAAAGTATCCTCAACATGTATGAAGTCTGTAGTTCAGTAGTTTCACAGAGAGTTTGATGTCAGAATAGGCCTCATAGTGAGACTGTCTGTGACCAAGAAAGAAAAAGTGGCTGTAAGTATGTTATTGACCTATCTTAACTTCATTCTGTCTTTATGAGTTGTCTACTTATCTATCTATCTATCTATCTATCTATCTATCTATCTATCTATCTTTCTATCTATCTATGACACTGTAATTGAATTTACAATATAATAGAAATATTGTATTTTAGAGATAAGTGTCAGGCTTGAATAGAGGAGGCAGAATTTAATGTGAAGCAGTCCAGGAAAGTTGCTAGGATGATCAAAAACTGCTCTATTTTATTACTTGTGTGTGTGCTTTTCTTTCCAGGGCTGCTGATAAGCTCAGGCTGTGCATTATATCCTTTAGGATGGAACAGTCCGGAGGTAATGCAAACATGTGGGAATGTCTCCAATCAATTTCAGTTAGGTTAGGTAGTATGGCCAGAATGGTAGTGATGGTTTATGGGAAAAGTAGCTTCAAACGTTAATGTCTTGGAGAGTCCTCTGTGACTAAATTACCCTTGCCTATATCTGTCATCTTGTAAACTTGTAGGAGGCAATAGGTTTGTCTGGGTTCCTTTATCCTTTTAAATTTATAAGCTTTGGATTTAAAATTCTGTTTCTTTAGTTCTCTCTATATGTGATTGATGCATTTCATCAGGGTCTTTTGGCCAGTGTAGAGAAACTAACTATAAAGAAATTTAAATTATTTGGCATGCAGATTAATTTTTGATATGTGTTATTTTTTTATCATTTACCTGAGGAGGAATTTAAAAGAATGAGACAGACAATGAGACAATGATTCCCAGGGTTTAAACTCTTTTCTAGTTTACCTTTGTGTGGGTAGAGGAGAATAAAAGCAATGTTGATAACGATTGAGATGCTTTTGAGAATTTATTTTATTTTGTGCATTATATTATAACCTAGGAAGACAATGGAGAGGAAATAGGTAAAAGGTGGTTTTAACTTGCCCATGGGCATATAACTTTTAGCTAACAGAATCATGATTTAATTGAAGTTCATATATGTTTGTTGCTGTACTATTCGTAAAAGAGAAAAAATAGAATCAGCCTAATTTTCTTCACCATAAGAATAAACAATGAAGATTATGTACAAAATGAATATGTAGATCAAAATGATTTTTAAAAAAAACAAGAAAATGTGGCATGGAAACACAACGGAGCTTTTCAGCCATGAAAATAGAACAAAATTTTGACATTTTCAGGAAAATGGCTGGAACTGGAAATAATTATACTAAGTGAATTAAGTCAAACTTACAAAGACACATATCATATATTTCTCCCTTATGCAGAGCTTAGATTTAAATTTAGGTGTTGCTACGTCTGTTTGAATAGAACAGAAAACAAAAAAAGAGAGGATTTTGAGAGGAGAAGAGGAGGTCTATAAGGGATGAGAAAAGTGAAAGAAAAGATAATGGACTGTAACATGAAACCAGGAACAGAATGACTGGCAGGGAGACGGAGTACTCACAGAGCCGATAGGGGTCAGAGGAAGACAGTGGATAAGAAGATTAAGTACAAAGTATATTGACATTAGAAAGGGTCACAGTGAAAACTATTAGATTAAATATTAAATAAATAATAATAAAAGGAAAGGACACTTAAACAGTTGTTTTACATATTCTGTCCTAATTATATCTCCCAATGCCTTTTCTTTTTTTTGACAGTTAACTTAATTTTTTTAAAATTTATTTATTAAAGATTTCTGCCTCCTCCCTGCCATCGCCTCCCATTTCCCTCCCCCTCCCCCGATCAAGTCCCCCTCCCTCATCAGCCCAAATATTTTAATGAAAAAAAACCACAGTTGTCCATTGCAACCTTGGGTTAGCCTTTATATTTTTTGATTCAACCAACTATGGAAAATTAAATTTGATACACATTGTACTTGTACTACAAATGCACATTTTTGGTCACTTGTCTGTAAATAATGCAGTATAGCAAACTGTTTACAAAAACTCACATTCTATTAAATAAATACCATAGAAATTACTGAAATATACAATGAATTTATAATTCTTATGCAACTACAATGCCATTTTATATCAGGGACTTGCATTTTTTTCAAATTTTGTGTGGGTTGCTAGACCCAATCTCCAGTAAATAGTGAGGGACAGATGTGTATTTTAAAATGCTCAATGGATTGTAGAAGGTATTATGTTTGATGAGGGTAAGAGAAGACAAGAAGTAGGAAGACAAGAGGAGAAACAGCTGTGCTTGAAATGGGAGGAGGAAAACAGGAAACACAGTTCAGTTGTTTGTGAGATGAGATGTCTCTGTGTAGCTTAAATGCTAATGTCAAGCATGTGGTCTGAGTCTCACTGAGGAATCCAGTCTCAAGTCTAGAAACTGGGAGTTCTTAGCATATATATGATATAGTTATTAGGATAAATGATTGTGTTAATAATGACTATCACGTTGTGAAGGTGAGATTTACAAACAGTTGAAGTTACTTTTACAAGATCTGTTTAGCTATGGAAATGAGTAAAAAGAAAGGTTAAGTTGAAGTCTTGGAAATTCTCAACACATAAAATTAGCAAATACAAACTCCTGTGTGGCATTCACTATGCACATAACCAACCTTTATATCAATCTGCTAGGAAAGGATTATCAGCCTGTGTCTTAGACTATCTTGTGTTATTATAGCAATCTCTCATTACTGGACAATGTATAAAGACAAAATATTCAACTTTGAAAAATATTAGTGTCTGAATGTGTCAAGACATTGTAGAGAAACAGAAAAATGTTGTAAAGAGCTGCAGGCTGCGTTCCTGTCTCCCGGCTCCCAGTCACGGGCTAGCTTTACCTGAAATAACAACACACAAACTGTATTCATATAAACACTGCTTGGCCCATTTCTATTAATGTGTGTAGCACCACGAGGTGGTGACTTACGTTGCCTAGCCCATATTTAGTAATCTGTATAGCACCAGTCTTACCGGGAAAGATTCAGCATGTCTGACCTGGAAGGATTTATTTATTAAAATACATATAATATATCACTACATAAAGTTATTCGGGAATGTAAAGGCAGAAGACTGACTAGAGTTTATTTGCTAATGCACTGTCCTATCCACACTATGATGGCCATTTTTCCTGTACACTGCTGAAGACATATATTGAAACACTTGAGAATTTATTGTTTTTATCAATAGTTATGTAAAATATGGAAAGTACCCAGTTCTGCCTCATGTCTCTCCAAACCTACTTTCAAACTCAGTCTCATGTCAATCTTTTAGTATAACCAAAGAAAAATAAACAACCAAAGGTTGTTGGAAGAGAGTACCAGTGGAATGGATATTTACTGGAAACTTTCAAACACCCAGTGGATGGGATTCCTGCCCAAATTATACTGATAAATTTCATAAAAAAGACACATATAAATTTTTATGTTCCACACATTTTTTTTTTTTTGGTTTTTCGATATAGGGTTTTTGTATTGCCTTGGAGCCTGTCCAGGAATTAGCTCTTGTCAACCAGGCATACCTCGAACTCGCAGAAATCCACCTGCCTCTGTCTCCCAAGTACTGGGATTAAAGGCATGCACCACCACTGCCCAACTGTTCTGCTCTATCTAATTTTATACAAACACAGTCTTTCTGGAACTTACTCTGATCTTTTGGAATATCTACTTATGCCTTCCTTGTCTCAGTCTTCTTTCCTAAAAAAAAAAGTGATAAAGTGGATGAATGTAAGGGTGGCTCTGATAAATGATTAGAGAAGTGTTGTACAAGGACAGCCCCCAAAGACGAAAGTGTGCTATTGCTAGCTAGGTATAGTGGTATGTACATACATTTCCAGTACTTAGGTAGAAGGAACAGGAAGACTGAATTTCAGGTAATCCTGAGTTACAGAGGTAGACATGTCTCAAAAATCAATCAAACTAAACAAAATACAAAAGTGTCACACAATGCAAAGGGAGTGTCAAACCTCGTCATTTACATTTGAGTTCTGCCTACTGCTTTTCCTGCTTCTAAGATTTTATCTTGGAATGTTTCCTATTCTACCAATACCCTTGATGTTCCAATAGTCTACAGTGTCTGCACTAAACCCACTCTACTGACTCTTTCTCATCAATGTCTTTGATCAAACGGTTTAGGAAACTATCTCTTTCTTCTTTTCTTCATTAAAAAGGAAAAAAATCAAATATTTAAAGCACAAAATCAACAAACAATAGCTGAATTTGCACTGAAGCACAAGGTGGAATCCACCTTCCAGATCAATTGTTGCAGCTATTGAGTCATAGTAAAAGCAGATGAGGTTTTAAGTGACTAACGACTTGAAACTAGCTCCCTGATTGTTCCCTGTCATCCTGTTCAATGGTGATCCAGTATCTGGAAGTTGAGGAAATTATTCATTCATTAATAAGAGGGAAGGCAAGTAAAAGCTCCAAACAACAACTTTGTCAAGTACAATTTCTTTCTCTATCATTATTTTATCAATTAAATGAAAACCAAGGAAAGTGGTTTGCTGCTAATTGTACTCTTACCATTAAATGGAGCTTATGGAATTGATCTCACAAAGAAGAATGTCTAAAACTCTAATGCTAAAATAATCTATTTATCTGCCCTCTCCAGTTATTCTTCATCTTGGCTTGAATTGACACCAAAAGCAGTAGGAAGCAAGGAACAGACCAGAACTATGAGGAAGATGGATGAATATTGATTGGTTAAAGTTAACAATGTTAATTTTGGAGGCTGGAAGTGGCTAGACTAATGGCCCCACGGTGAAGAGTATTGACTGCTCTTCCACAGTATAGTGAGAGCTGCGGGCTGCGTTGCCGCCCAGATCCCAGCTAGCTTACCCCCCAAATAATAACACACAAATTGTATTCTTTTAAATACTGCCTGGCCCATTATATTTACCCTCTTCTTGGGTAACTCTCACATCTTGACTAACCCATTTCTAATAATCTGTGTAGCACCACGAGATTGCGGCTTACCAGGAAAGATTCTAGCCTACGTCCATCTCTGGTAGGAGAATCATGGCGACTGATTCACTTCCCTTTTTCCCAGCATTCTGTTAGGTCTACTCTGCCTATCTAAGCTGCTCTCCTATCAAAAAGCCAAGGCAGTTTCTTTATTAACCAATGAAAGTAACACATAGACAGATGTCCTCCTCCATCACCATAGGACCCAGGTTCAATTCCTAGTACCTGCATGGTTGCTCACAACAATCCATGACTCCAGTTTCAGAGGATCCAAATGCCTTCTTTTGGCCTTCATGGGTACCAGGCACACATATGGTAAATAGGCATGCATGGAGTCAAAACAACCAAACACATAAAAAAGAAATATATTTTTTAAGTGACTGTTTTTGTTTCTGTTTTCCACAATAAAAATGGACAAATATGTGACATGGGGCAAATTTTTCAATAATCATAAGCTCATTATTATATAGGTTTTGTGAAGGTTATATAAAGTCAATTATGAAATACACTCAGTACAGTGTTTGGCATGTAGTAATCTGTCAATATTTGCTGTGTGATGTCATCATTATCATTACACTGATGCCAATTTTAAAATGAAAGTATTCTCATGTGTGGTAGTTAACACTTATTACCAACTTGACGGAATTTAGAATCACCTAGGAGACACATCTGTGCACATCTGTGGGGTGTTTCAGAGAAGTTAAACTGAGGGAGGAAAACTCACTCTGAATGTAGTAGAACAGTGCCACAGACTGGGATCCTGGCCAGAATTAGAAGAAAAAGAAGAAAAGAGTAAGCTAGCATTAGTAAATAATACCAGCATTCTTTTTTCTGTGTCCTAGCTGTGAGCAAGTTGCCTGCTGCCATGCCTTCCCTGCCCCGAGCGACTATGCTCACTAAACCATGAGCCCAAAAACTTCTTTCTTCTTCTGTAGTACTTTCTTTCAGGTATTTGTCCACAGTAATGACAAAATACCCTAATATATCATGCTTTAGTTTTCAGAAAAAACAATTATATATAGGACTTCTTAAATTTTTTACTTATGAACCATTTCACTGAAGAAACTTTCATACAACCCCAAGTATTCAGATATAAAAGTAGATATATAAGTCAAATTACTGATGATAAATAATAAATAAATTTATTTTAAAACAACCTTGATATATGATTTTTACCATTTATTACAGATGAAACAAATTTGCACACTAATGAAAGGATGTGTTTGCTTTTACATAAAAAATAAGTTTTAGTTGAATATTAAATATGAAAGGACTTATAGCATCTTCCACAGTTTTCATTTGATTGGTATTTTAGTTTCATAATTATAAATGCTTGGAGTACAACTCCACATAAATATGTAGCACAAAATAGCAAAGTGTGTTCAGGGCCATGTTAAAAGCTGTTGGGAATTCTGTTCTAACACCAAGTCAAATACACTGCCTTTTTCTGAAATTCAATTAAGCAACTCAAGTAGTAGCTTATATCTTTATTTTCTTGCTATATCAAATTTTTACTTAAAACATATTTTTCAAAATTTTTATTTAAATTTTTTTTTTCAAACAGTATATTCTGAACATGGTGTTTCCTTCCTTATCTCATCCAAGACTATTCTTGTCATCATCCCACCCTGTTCTGTTTAGGTCAGAAAACATTTATTTGAAAAAAAAAATTTTTTTTTCAAACAGTATATTCTGAACATGGTGTTTCCTTCCTTATCTCATCCAAGACTATTCTTGTCATCATCCCATCCCATTCTGTTTAGGTCAGAAAACATTAAAAGATTCTGTTTTGCTTAATTAAACCACAGTTTTTGCATCATCAGGAAACATTGCTTATATAATAAACTCCCTGCAGTTTATAACAAGCTACAGTACTAAATCCGAGCCCATGTTTCAGGCTGTGCTTAGTGCCATCACATGGTGTGAGGTGAGGTCATGGACAGGCTAAATGTACCATGTTTTAAATTCAGAACCATGACTGCAGTGAAGTTGCACAATGCAGCTTGGGCTTCGACATCTGTAGATCCCAATGTTTTCTTTCTCTCTCTCTTCAGATAGCAAACAGACAAATACAAAAGGACTAAGCAAACCATAAAGAAAACAAAGCAAACAAGCAGGGAAAAAGTTAGAGTAGCACATACACATATAGAGACACATATGCACTCACACAGATTCCTTAAGAAGGCAAAATTGCAAACTATAATAGATAAACAAAAGATGGCTATGCTTAAAAAAATGCCCAAACAAAACATTATGAGACAAAACGTCTCTAAAGATACATACCACTGAGTTTCTTTTGTGTTGGCTGGGCAGGCAACCTGGCCTTAAGTGTGGTTTGTATACCCTCTGTGATGCCATTGGAGAAAACTTTTTTTCCATTGTGAGAAACTGTCAATTAAATAGCTTCTTGATTAGGGATGGGGCCTCATTTCCAGTTCTGTTCTCAGTGCTGGGACCTCATTTGGCTTCGACATCTGTAGATCCCAAGCACAAAGCAGCAGTTTTTAAAATCAAACTTTACTAACACAATATAATCCATAGATATACTACTTTGATGGTTACATGCTAAAGAACATATTAAATAGGTCAGAAAACATTAAAAGATTCTGTTTTGCTTAATTAAACCACAGTTTTTGCATCATCAGGAAACATTGCTTATATAATAAACTCCCTGCAGTTTATAACAAGCTACAGTACTAAATCCGAGCCCATGTTTCAGGCTGTGCTTAGTGCCATCACATGGTGTGAGGTGAGGTCATGGACAGGCTAAATGTACCATGTTTTAAATTCAGAACCATGACTGCAGTGAAGTTGCACAATGCAGCTTGGGCAAAGTGATGCCAGAAACATCTTGGATTCATTGAATGTTTGATTTTGAATTAATTTGTGTGCATTGTGAATTCAAAAACAAGTTGCTGTTATTAAGTTTTCATTTCCCTCCTATAATTTGTTATATGACCCCATAGGATGATGACCAACAGTTTTAGAATCTGTGACCTATATAGCATGAAGAATAAATGCACAGGTTAAGAGTACAAGACTGGTGTTCCAATGTGAGTCCTGCAACTTACTAGATGCAGATCTGGCCACACTCCTTAATCTCTCAGTATCTCCCTTAATGGAGGTTGGTAGTAGTATATCCTCGTGAGATTATCGAGATGATAGGAGAAAGTAATAGTTACATACAAAGCACAGTGTTGCATTAGTATAACATTAGTGGACAGTTGATCCAGTTGTCACAGAGTCCCTTTGGATGGGATGGCCCAGACTTGGTTTTCGGAAAGGAGGAAAGCAAGGAAGGACCTATCCAACTTGGCAAAAGCTTGTCATAGAGGCTAACCAAAGGCCACATATGTGTTTCTTACATTCCTTGAATTTCCTTTTCTGGGATTCATTTCCTTTGCTCTCTCAAAATTTCCGTTCATTCTTGTCAGTTCAAAGCCTTTTATGGAGATTTTTTTTGTGAGTTCAGTTTCCAGGTATTTCCTGCTAACCTTTCCTTTCTGTCAGTTTCCTTTTGTGTGGACAGTTTTTGTCTTGTGCTCACCAGAGCACAATCAGGCAACTTAGCAACCATCTTCATGTCCACAGTGGGGCAGCAGAGTGTGGGAGAAATCAGCCTCACCAGCCTACCTGCTTATGCTGCTTGCAATTTTCCTAAGCTTGATAGGGTACATCCCTGTCTGAGACCTGATTTCCCTGTTTTTATACAGAGAGCCCTGAACTAGAAGGGTAGATAACTATGCTACCAGCTCCAGTAACAAAGCCTGGCTGTGGGTCTGAACGTTTCTCTGCCTTCAGAAAATCAAAGGCGTTATATGCCTATTCAGCTCCCTCTTGGGATTTGCTTTCCATTAATCACAATTAATTCCATGATTGTCTTTTTTGTTCTCCAAGAGAAAAATAGATTTTCAAGTGATTTTAGCATACATAAAACTATATATAGCGGGAGATGAATGTGTTCATTTGTTTGACAAGTAATTATTTTATTACAGAAAGATCAAAATCTCATGTCATATACATCAAACCATACAGCAAAAATATGTATTTAGGATAATCCTCTTATAAGCACGGATACTTCAAGGACACTGCCGGTAGTTGCCTGTGAGAGAGATGGATTTAGCCAAGGGCATTGCCTGGAGCCATTATCCTTTGGGGTAGCATTAGCTGGAAGTTGACAGTCCTTGAAAATATGAGGCTCAGACATTGCTGAAAATCGCATTGCTGTCTGCACTAACGACCACAGGGATGTGTCTCCATTGGGGAGAAACTGGGCTATGCTGGAGGAGGCAGGGGAAATCAATGGGTGAGGGAACAACTTCATTTAACTGCTTATCTCTGGTGCCTAACAAACTTTTACATAGTGCAATGGCTGTACCCTCATCTTATTCTCTGTGCCATGGATGACCCATTTCTTTTCTTTAAGCCTATTTTCCTATAGACAATGAGAGATATCAATTACCTTCAGAAATGGTTCTGCATCAGAAAATTGGGCAGAGAAGTTTTGAAACACTATGTTTGTGAGTGAGGGGTGAGAATTAGAAAGCTGATCTGTTAGATCTCACTGATCATCTTCTAGATTCAACATAATGAGACATTTAAAGCAACGACACCCTACGCATCCCAGGGAACATGAGGCTATTTTTGTTCTGACTAGGAAAAGTAACAAAGGTGCTTATAAGCAGTTTTCTCCTTCCTGAAATAGTCTGCCTGAGAAACGGTGTTCAGCCCTGAATTAACTGCTTGTTCCAGTTCCAGTTCTGCAACTCCAGAGGAAGAGAAGGCACTCACAAATGCCTGAAGGGCAGATCCTCTGCTTGTTCTTATTTCCTGTTGTCTTTTCTGAGGGCCTCCTAGGCACAGGTCTATGAAATGGTTGTTATACATCATACAACCACACGATGGCAGTAAAGCAAGGCAAATTCACTTTGTTTAGCACAACAGCGCTTCACTTTGCAGATTGTGACTCACAATTTCTTTGCTTCCATTTCCTGCCCTGGAGTTGCTTCTGTAAGCTTCAATGCCAATTTCCCCTTCCTCTTTCACCTTTATTGTGTCCTAGTCTTTTCCATTCTACTGTAGGATGAAACTCTATCTTCAGCCTTTGTTTAAAAGCAGAACCTCAGACTCTATTTTTAAGAGTAGATGTTAACACGGCAGCACCCAGTCATAGGACGCTGACAGGAGGATGGAGTGAGATAATGTACAAATGAAGTTCAGTGCAGAGCCCACTCCTTGCAAAGGAAAATGGGCACAGGGAGGACTAAGATTATTTTTGTTATAGGTCAGACTAACCCACAAGGTTGATTATCAAAGTGAAACGGCTTGCAAAGAAGAAAAGCAAACACTACCACACTCCTCGGAGCAATTCCCTGATGAGGTGACAGTTACAGGGGCAAAAGGATATGTTAGGGTTATGTCATGTAGTTTCCTGTGCAACTGTCATGAAACCTCATCTAAGTGAATTGTAAGAATTGGTGAGAAAGATAAAAATTTATCTCTCAAGTGAAAGCCCCTAGCACAGCACCAAAATAGGGTAAATTCTAAATAAAATGGATTCCTTTTAACGTTTTCTTTCATGGGCTAATGATACACCCTACATCAGGCCCAGTGAGCTGGACCTAAGAATCCTCGGATTCTTCCCCAATGATACAGGTTCAAGGAATCTGTAAAGGAGCCTGGACGTCTGCATCTTTGTAGTCGGCATAATAACCAGGCTAGCTTAATATGAAACAGCAAATTTTAATGAAGGAATAGCTTACAACACCAGGGAAACAGCAATGAGCAGGAGATAAAAAAAAGAGAGCAGCTGAGCTCATGCCGCCAGAATTATATGTAAACATTAGCCTGAGGCGAACACGCCCCCATTGGGCAGAGTTTCCCCTACATCTCCCCTTTTTGTCTAAATAAGACAGAACTAAACCAAATACAACTATATACAATAGTAACAAATAATAAATATAACAATCAATATTGAGCAAGAAACATATAACAAAAGTTTTGCTAAACATTCTATCTCAAGGAGTCTAAATAATGTAGAGAGTAACTACAATTATATAATCTTCAACTCCATCAAAGATCTGAAAAGGGAATTAATATTATTTAACAAACGAGAGATATCCACTCTTATGCCCTGAAATAATTACACGGAAACTGTATTCTTTTAAACACTGCCTGGCCCATTAGTTCCAGCCTCTTTTTGGCTAGCTCTTGCATATTGATCTAACCCATTTCTAATAATCTGTGTATCCCATACAGGCTTACCAGGAAAGATCTTAACCTGCGGCTGTGTCGGGTGGGAGAATCATGGTGACTCACTGACTCAGCTTCTTTCTCCCAGCATTCTGTTCTGTCTACTCCGCCTACCTAATTTTCTGTCCTATCAGAGGCCAAGCAGTTTCTTTATTACTTAACCAATGAAACAACAGATAGAAAGATGACCCTCCTCCATCACATCTTGATGTTGTCTCAAGTATTTGGAGGGACTGTGACTGAGAGAGAGGAGCTGCAAACTACTCATGCTAGGCTCTGCACTAAATGTTATTTTTGTTTTAGAGTTTTTTTTTTTAATGTGCCATCATAGTTATCCCCTCAGTTGTGCTGTAAAGCAAATAATGCCACTTCTGTTTTCCCCATGAGAAAGAGAAGCTCGGAAAGGCTAGATGACTTGCCCGTGGCCATCCAGTTTGGAAGGGGCAGGGCATGCTTTCAAATGCAGTTCCCTATAACTGCCATGCTGGTGGTTCTCCTTGAACCACACTGACTCTCCAGTTCCAAAACTGCATAATCTCAGTCGCTATACCTCCTGACTAAGTCGGGGACTTTGAGAGCCACTTCATCTCTCTGTTAATTCCTTCTTGGGGAATAATATTCCTGCCAATAGCTATGACTTAGTGAATGGATAAAACTCAGGAAACAAGATTGACTGGAATAGTGGGAGGAAAAGATACATTGTCAATTAGGAAGCACTGTACTCACATTGGATGGTATAAGTTGAGGAATGTGTTATGACTGAGGGGTTTGGGACTGATAGGCACCAGATCCTGTAGTGTCATGGTTAATGCTCTAAACTCTCAATCCAGTGTTCGTATCTCAGTGGAACCTGTTCTTTGAGGAAGATACCTGGTCAGTCATTCTCATCAACTCAGACCATGAAACCCAATATAAACAGACTGCCCATGCGTGCTTCAGCATTGCAGGGGGCATAGTTTACTTCTTCACTTCTTTGGGGGCTGATTGACACATTTCTGTTAGGTGATAAAGACTGGATAAAAACAGCCAGTGCTGTCAGGCAGTGGTGGTGCATGCCTTTAATCCCAGCACTCGGGAGGCAGATCTCTGTGAGTTCAAGGCCAGCCAGCCTGGTTGATAGAGTGAGCTCCAGGACAGGCTCCAAAGCTACACAGAGAAACGCTGTCTCCACAAACATATATGTATGTGTATATATATATATATATATATATATATATATATATATATTGCTTAAAGCTGGCTTTTCCAGGATAAGTCCCAGGAAATTGCTTGAATAAGCATTCACTCATTCCTGATTCCTGTGATAGTTCTAATTTCTGGCTCTGGCCCTTTAGCATTCTTAGTATTTAAAGATGTGTCAAAATAGAGGTAATACTTCCTTATATCTTGCATGTTCACTATATATATAAAATATTGAATAAATCACTATAAAATGCAGAGACCAAAGAGCTTGTAATTTGTTTGGGGAGACAAACCATGCAGGCATAGAACTAATAACGGATGATGATGTTAATCCAAATGTATGACATTAGCAGCAACAAATGTGGCCATGCTAAAAGCACACAAAGGGAACTCTAGAATCGTGTCTTCCTTGTCTTAATATCTACTCTCACTTGGCTTACTGGAGACCTCTCTTTCTTTCCCCCCTCCTCTTTCTTCATCTTCCTCTTTTTCTTCCATGCCTTTAGATTCCTAAATATCCTGCAAACAATTTCCTTGATTTCTCTCACTCTTTGGGTCAAGTGATATTTATGAGATGCAAATCTAATGTCACGCTTCTTCTTTACTGATTGTGTCTTCCACATTACTTTCAGGATGGAGTCTAGACTCCACAACAAGTCCTGCATGGACCACACTCAGGATTTCCACTCTTGCCTAGCTAGCCTAAAAACACCGGGTCCTTCCCACTGTTATAATTTTGCAGTTCTCACTTTGTTCCCTAAGAATGTCACTTTTCCCTTTCTGATATGACTAAATTCTTAATTCACTTGAAAGTCTTTTCCCCTTTGAACTGGATACGCTTGCCTGTCTGCATCCTTGTATGACTGCATCATAGCACTTGCCAAATTACTAGACCATTTCCTCATGCCACTTCCTGGTTTTGACCTTACCTATGAGAGAGCAACTTGTTCAAAGAACTTACTACAGTGCCTGGCATGTGGAAGTATTTGACAGATATTAACAACTTCTGTTTCAGTTACTGGCTTATGCTAAGAAAGTTCAAGAGGTTGCAAGCAGAGGGCTATTGAGCAGATATGAGAGGAGAGGGACCAATAGAAGCCAAGTGTCCTAGAGAGCTCATGCTGAATGAATGCAGTCCAATATTTGCTTAGCTAGTTTTTGACTTCTCTCCTTAGGGAGGATGTCCAAAGCTATTGTAAGAAGCTGCTCTAGGTATAATTAATGGGATGTACAAAGGGCAACATGATGATATGGGCAATTTTGAAGGGATGGGGGGGTCAGTCTGAAGAAAGACAGAGAAACACAGTGATAATTGATCTGAGGCAGGCTTCTCCCCTCTGAAGAAAAAGATAAGCAAAGACTGCTAAGAATGATAACTATATAGGAAATCAAATAAAAGGAAATGCAGGTTGGCAAGGGAGATTTCATTAGGAATCAATTTGCTGGGCTGAAATGTGTGTCTGAGAGAGAAAAATCAGACAAACAAGGACATTTCTTTCTTCATGAAGATTTGACATTTTTGCAAATGTCACAGGTCTGGTCTTTTCTCCCATTCAGAGCACTGGGTTGGATCAAGATGAGTTTGTGAGCCTAGAATGCCTTCATCTTTAGCCGATCTGATTGGGTTAAAGTTAGTACTATCAGCAATAATGTGCTCACCTAAACAACTGAAATTTTCTGCATTTTCCCCCCTCTGCCAAGAGAGCTTGGCAGAATTCTGGAATATTCACTGGGTTCTGGGCCTCCAATCTGGGCTGTTGGTGACATAAATAGCCAGCTTGGAGTGTGAGTAAAGAGATGTTTTCATAGGCTTGGCTGTCTTTTTACTGGGGGCTGTGGTGGAGAGGTAATATGTTTGGCAATTGTTCTTGAATTCATTGACTTTGCTTTCTCTTTGAAGATCTGTCTCTGCTCAAACCTAGTACAGAAAGTTCTCTGTTCATTTACCTTTTGTTCCATTGACAAATCTCCTTATGTTGCTTCCTATAGAAGCCCTGAAAGTCTAAAATCTATAGCCATCATAAGACAAATGAGACCACTGTCTTCTTCCAAAACCCCACAGCTTCTGTTGCCTTAAGAGTTAGGTGATCTTGTCTGTTTCCAATTTCTAGGTGGATTTAGATATGTTTTTGTTTGGGTTCACCTCATTACTTAGCTTCTCTAAAATCATGAACTATAGACTCAGTGTCCTTTGTTTATATCTAGTATTCACTTATGAATGAGTACATACCATATATATATATCTTTTTGGGTCTGGGTTACCTCACTCAGGATAGTGTTTTTTAATTCCATTCATTTGCATGCAAAATTCAAGATGTCATTGTTTTTTACCACTGAGTAGTACTCTAATGTGTAAATGTGCCACATTTTCTATATCTATTCTTCAGTTGAGGAGCATCTATTTTGTTCCCAGGTTCTGGCTATTACAAATAATGCTGCTAAGAACATAGTTGAACAAATGCTTTTGTAGTATGATTAAGCATCTTTTGGGTATATGCCTAAAAGTGCTATTTCTGGATTCTGAGGTAGGTTGATTCCCAATTTTCTGTGAAACCACAATACTGATTTCCAAAGTGGTTCTACAGGTTTGCATTTCCATCAGCAATGGATGAGTGTTCTCCTTACTCCCCATCCTCTCCATCATAAGCTTTAAATTGGTGATTTTAATCTAATAAATAAATTAATTAAAAAGGAGTCAGACAATTGTGGCAAAAGTATAGCAAACTAGAAAATGGTAAGTCTTTGTCTTTCTCATTCTCATGTTATGCACCAATAGCAGCTTGGAAGAGAGGTTGTGACCAAGCGTCATAAATTTAGGTGAGCCACAGTGATGGGAAGAGCAGTTAGCTTTCCTTAACTGAACTGGCTTTGGAGAAATAATGTAGTCATTAGGAAGAGGTCTGGTGTAGAGCTCAGTTCTCCCTTCTTTGTACCATGTCATGGATGGTGTTCTAACACTCTTCTGCTTGCCTCAACTGCCCTCTTTAGTCTCTTCCTAGGCTTTGATCCCTTTCAAGTTCTTCTCCTCACCTTCTACTTCATTGATTCCCATGGGATGTATAGGTATCTTTTTGTAGGGAGCATCTTCTTGGGATCAATATCAACAACCCAGTTTGACATGGGGGACACTGTAAAGCTACCTGAGTTGGCTGACAAACAAAATTCTATTTATCTGTCTCTCTTCTTTATAGTGGAAATGAGGGTAAAGCAGATATGTAATTTGTTTTTACTCTATACTTTCTTCCTCTTTCTTGTTCATCTCAAGCTAAAACACAGCCTCTTCCATTTCCAGTCTTTTGCACATACTAAATGGGAAAAAGACGTCAATTTTGTTCTCAGCATTCTACCTGAACCATTTCCTCATTCTTCTAATGTCAAGAATCCTTACAGTTTGGATTTCGTCTTTTTTGTTTTGTTTTATTTCATTTCTATTTTTGAGAGAATGTCTTACTCTGTAACATTGGCTATCCCGGAACTCTCAATGTAGACCAGGTTGGCCTCCAACTCAGAGAGATCTGTCTACTTCTGTTACCCTACTCCTAGGATTAAAGGTATGCGCCACCACACCAAGATAGATTTCCTCTGTAGAGAAACAGATTGCTCTGTACATTCCTAAATTATTCACATTCTTCCCACAGCTTTATGCCTTCTTGTCCTATTCTGGAGCTCCAATCTCCATTACAATCTTATCCTTCTGCCCACTGATACCTGGGATACCTTACCTCTAATGTTTGGGCACCATCATGGTTTTTCCTATAGTAGTCATGCTCAGAGCTTGACTCTTAGTAACACTTAAATCTAGTCAAACTTTTATCCAGCTGAAAGTTTTGTATACCTCGTAGCCCTAGTAGTTTGTACAATTTAGTTAATATGTACCTGCAACATTCCTGCTTCTGCAGCTATTCCTCCAGACTTCCAGAGACTTGAAATAGCATCAGATAATTTTCTTCAAGAGAAGACACAGAGAACTCAAAAGACAGACTTACCTTGATCAATTTGTATGTCTGTAACCATCATCATACTTCCTTTCTCCCTCTAAAGACATTTTTCTTTGAGCAAGTTCTAGAGAATTATTTTTCATACTAAATTGACATTCTGAATTTGGCCCTTTAAAGGTGTAGACTTTTTCTCAGACTCTGCCTTGTTCTTATTACAAAGTCTGATGCCCACACCACTAATCCACAATACCCACTTCTACTCCACAGTACTCACTGCTAATCTACAGTACCCACTGCTAATCCACAGCACCCACTACTAGTCCGCAGTACCCACTGGTAATCTATAGTACCTACAGTTAATCCAAAGTACCTTGCTAATCTACAGTTCCCACTGCTAATTCACAGTACCTAATGCTAATCCACAGTACCCACCACTAACCCACAATATCCACTGCTAATCCATAATACAAGCATTAGATTGGGGCTAACTTCTCTGAGGGGCTCATCACAATTCTGTGGCTACTGTCAGGCATCATTCTCCTAAAGAGCATAGGACTTGTGCTTTACAGAGGATGACCAGTTTAAGTGGCACTCACTGCCTCCCTCCCATCCATTCACAGTAGACAGAAACAACTTAATGCTGAATCAAAGGAAACAGTCACAAACTCCAATTCAAATTGATTTGCGACTTGGAATAAAAGCAACATGTCTTGATTTAAATGTCAGGCCCATTGCTGAGTGATGATTTAATAACTTTTATGAGGGATTCTGTCACAGCAAATTCAAGACTGGAATAGAATGACTCAGAAAGGGTGTTAGAACTGATGCAGGAGCACACAGAAAGGAACAGACTTAGTGCTCATCCAGAAATTTTGCATAAAGCTAATTTGCAATAAGAGTCGATTCTCTTCCCCTATCCTGTCACCCAAGCTTCCTCTTCACAGACACCCATGTACGGATGTGCGGGAAATCTCTAGGTGTGATGCCGACTCACTAGAGTTGCTTCTGAGGATAGAGGCCCTGGAACAAGTTTAGAACAGAGGTTCAGAAGCAGCACATTTGATTTAAGGACAAGGAATTTTAAATGTTCTTACTGGAACTTACAAGGAACAGTACTGCTTCTCAAGAGATTTTAAGAACAGATCTGGTTCCGGAGTTCCACCTTTGGGGAGCTTCTTAATTTCATTTCCCCGTCTTAATGGAGAGTTTACACCTGTGAATTTAAGAGGTATTTTCCTAACTCTACAGTCTCCAAGCTCCAAGGAAATTGGTATTTTTCCCTAAATACCTTTAGAAATTTCTTTACTTGAGGTTTCCCAGGCTTCCTTTTTGCGCAGTTACTTCCTAAGTCAAGAAGGAGTGACGCATAGCCATTCAGAACTGAGAACATATCTTGTTGGGCTAACTCCTGAGATATCAAGATACATTTTGAAGAAAACTTAAATAGTAAACATCTGCTATTTGCCTAGGTAAAGGTTCTTCAGACTTGATAACAATATTTTGGTTAGACCATTTTTTGTCATAGAAAATGGATTTGTGTATTGTTAGATATGTGTGTACAGCATGCTTGACTGTGTAGGTTAGTAGTTATTCTCTTCTGAAGTCACCAGACACTTAAATCCTTTCCATAGAAGTTTAAGGTTCCCAAACTATGCTTTTAACATAATGGATCTCAATGGAAAGCAACACTCTTCTCCCCTACTTATAACTGTAAATATATGTGTGTATACAAATGTATATTTACAGATATATATGTAAATATATTTCTGTACATGTATGTACAAATATATGTAAATCTATACAGATATATTTGATTTTGAAACTGGAGTAGGGTAAGTCAAAAGTTATTCTGTACAACTAATAGACAGAAGCCAGAGAGGTACAATTATTAGAATATCCACTCTCTAAACATTCCCACTCTAAACAAAAAAATTGTTCACCCTGAAATATAAATATAAAATATCATTGACAAATCTTGTTCTTTCAAATCATCCCTTGGTTGCTGTTGGAAGGCTGCTTGTTCATTTCCTGGTCACCCAGACTCCCGATATAATCACACAAAAACTATATCATTTAAATCACTGCTAGGCCTATTAGCTCTAGTGTCTTATTGGTTAAAGCATTTCTATTATTTTATATTTTACCACAAGGATGTGGCCTACCAGCAAGGCTCCAGCTGACACCTCACGTCTTTCCCTCTGGCAGCTCCATGGCATCTCCCTGACTCTGCCTTCTTTCTCCCAGCATTCAGTTTAGTTTTCAGCATTCGGTTTATTTTTCCCTGCCTATCATTATTCTGCTAAGCCGTTGGCCAAAACAGCTTCTTTATTCATTAACCAATGAAAACAATACATATACAGAAGGACTTCCCACACCACTTGGTTAAAAAAAACCCACCACCACCACCACCACTGACAACAAAATAGTCCATTGTTTCACACTATTTGTGAGAAAGGATAAGAGCTATCTTCTCTTCTAATGTAGATTTACCTTATCATACTAGTTACTTTGCCTTGATGTAACCAAGATACAAGACAGAAACAAGTTAAGGGAATAGATGTCTATTTTGGCTCACAGATTTGGTCCCTCATGTTGGGAAAGTACAGTTGCTATGCCTATGCCAACTATTAAACTGTCCAAGACTAGAAATCAGGCAGAACAAGCAGGAACTAGGTGTGAGAGCCTTCAAAATCCTGCCATTAATGGTAATTTGGCCAGGCAGACCTCTGAAAGATATCACATTCTTCAAAATAGCACCATAACATGGGGACCACAAACACCCAGTCCTGTTTAATCTATAACTGAATATTATTTGAAATTTTACCTTATGTCTGAGTGGTAAAAATACTTCTAAACACATATTGTTTTGACTCATGTAACTTTGCTTTCTGTGCCTAAAGTGCTTACTTCCCACTAGATGGAGCAGATAGAAACAGAAGGATCTCTAGATCTTTCCAAACTGATGAATTCCAGGTTCCATGGCAAATGATTGAGGAAGACATCTATGTTGACTTCTGGCATCAACTCTCACTTTTGTGTTTGCACACGCACGCACGCACGCGCGCACACACACACACACACACACACACACACAGAGAGAGAGAGAGAGAGAGAGAGAGAGAGAGAGAGAGAGAGAGAGAGAGAGAAACAGACAGACACACACCACAACACAAGGGGTGTGGTACTGGGGCCCCAAAACGTGACATGATTGATTGTTCCTTCCTAAAAATTTAGATAATAGTAATTTGTATTGCCTAACTTTTTTTCTCTTGATATAAATGGAAGGCATCTGTGGAATTTTAAATCAGCTCTGGCCTTAACACCATGCCTCTGAAGGTTTTATATTGGTCAAGTCATTTGCCTTCCTGAAACTCACTTGAACAAAGATAAATATGATAGCTGTGAGAATCAAGTGAAATTGCAGTACTCCAAATATTGGGTTCTATCTAGGGCTGATAGTGTATTCCTATGAGAATTGCAAGTTAGAGGCAAGCCTGGTCTACATAAAGGGTTTGGATCCAGTATGGGCAACGAAGAGAGATCATGTCTTTAAAAAGTTGATGCATAGTTGCTATTAGGTAAATATTTGTGAACAGACTCTGAGTACCAACAGTCATTACATCTGATGTTGAGGAGTTGATGACAGTCTGGTGGACTTCCTTAGAAGTAGTTAGAAGTGAAGAGTGGCATCACATTGCTATTGCTCCCTGTTTCTTCATCTTTCCATGTCAGACTCTTCTATCATTGTCCAAGCACTAGCTGGAGTGATTGGTAGTGATTATTAAAGTGGAATAATATTTCTATATATATATATATATATATATTGCTTGTTTTCTTTTGGTAATACCAGATTTACAGCTCCTCTGTTCCCTCAAGTAGAAACCATGCAGGGCTGTGAGTAGGGTATGGGATGAAAGCTCTACGTCTTTTGTTTCTCTTTAGCTTACATCAGAATCCTGGGACTTAGTGTCTTAAGGAGGGTGTTTGCGAGAGGAAATTCAGAATGCACTTGGGATGGCTTCAGGGGCACATTGGCTTCTCACACAGTGGTAACTGCTTCTTCCCTTTGAAAGGCTTACTTAGGTCTTTATTGACATCCCTTTACCTGGTGGAGCTGTTCACACTGGCTGTTTGCTTCCTGATTAGGGCTTCGGGGTAAGGTCATGCTATGCATATATTCTTTTCATCTAAAGCAACAAATCTTTTTCTGGTCCCAGAGTGCATTTACCTAATAAATTATTCCTGCTGCTCTAATGAGGGGATGACCTGGTAGAAGAAAGAAGAAATGGAAGTGTGATGCCCTTTCTATGCTAGATAAGGCAAAGCTGAGGGGCACGAAGTTGCTTAGCAAAGGGTATACCTCAGGATGGCTCCATCTCAGCAATGGCTCGTGCCTATTCTGCAATGTTAGCATGTTTTAATTGGTGAAGCAAGAAGAGAGGTTCACTAGGAGTATTTTGCAAGTTGATTCCAGGGTTTCCTCTTTAGAACTGATCAAGTCATAAGAGGTAACATATGAGACTGGGGGTTAGAGATTTAGTTTAAATTCCTGCCTCTGCCTTAGGAATCTAGGACAATTCCTAAGCGTTTTGTTTATTTCTAAGCCGTATATTCCAGTCTGTAAAATGGTTAGAATAATTTATGTAATATAATGATTGCTGAATAAGGTTTCCAACTCCATTTTTAATGTAATTTCTCAAGCATTTGTTTAGAATGTATAGACGAATTGGGAAAAGCTACCCTCTCATAACTATGGAAAACTAAGGTAAGAAATAATATAGAAATATTTGTGAATTACTTCAAAATAGACTGCCATATACTCTACCCACACTATACCATTTTTTTTATCATGTTGAAACCACTTTGGAATTAGATGCATTCTTTTATCTAAGGAGTCATCTCTATTAAAACTATGTCCTATCAAGACAGGGAGCATTGGGGAAGGTAATGGGGTATGTGTACAAATTGGAACAAAGCATAATGATATGTATGTATGAAAATATAATAAAAACAATTATTTTGCATGTAAATATTTGCATCCCAATCATTCCCAAACAGTTCTACCACCTATAGACAAAGCATTAAAATATATGAGCATATGGTGGCCATGACATTCAAACCACCATAATGCATTCTGAATTTCCTCTCGCAAACACCCTCCTTAAGACACTAAGTCCCAGGATTCTGATGTAAGCTAAAGAGAAACAAAAGATAATTTAAAATAGCAATTTAAAAAGTGTTTAAAAATTCTCTCTCTTCTCTCTGATAGCATTGGTAACCTAATTTTCATTATTATTTTGCCTTGGTCCACAGGAGTTTAGGAAAAGTTCCATTGCTAACAGATAATCTTTCTGTACATGGTGAATAAGTATTCCTCTCATTGATTAATAATAAAAGCTCTTTGATCAATAGCCAGACAGGATAAGGTTAGGCGAACAATCAAACTGAGAACTCAGATGAGGGGGAGCAGAGTCGAGAGAGATACTGACTAGCCAGTCACCAAACAAGCCGGGAGTGTAGAAGATGAGGTAACAAGCCACGAGACACATGGCAAAAATATAAATATTGATATAAATATTGGTTAATTTAAGTGTAGGTGGTAGCTGGTAATATGCCTGAGCTTTTGGTCAAGCATTAATAGTATTAGCCCCCAAGTGATTATTTAGAAACAGCTATAAGACTGAGTGGGACAGAGAAACTTCTGTTTACTTTCCGTTGCCTATGTCTATTGGCAAAATAGTACTCCTTGGAATGACTGACATTCGGGCACAAGTCAGGATAGGAGATAAGGAAGTGGTTATTCAAGGACAAAAGAAAGGAATGGTGGTAGTTTGACATCCTCTTGTGAGAGAATTTGACTTAGGTAGTTCAGGAAGAAAATCCTAGAAGTAATTAATGAGATCATATGAATCATAGAACACTGATATACAGGGATTGTGATGGGAAGTGTATGTATACATACAGATTCACAAGAAGGAAGCATTTTAGGCAGAGGAACCATAATATGCATATGTTTTATAGTAAAAGGGCCATGGGGACATTCAAGACACCAATAGATTATTACTTTGGGTTTTCAAACTCGGTTGAAAATTTAGATGAGAGTGTTTTGCGTTGATGTGTGAAAGTGAAAGTACACCAAGATTCAAAATACTGCCAGAGTAAATCTGACATAGTGAAATTATATCCACTATGTTCAAAAACACTGAAATCATCAACAAAAATGTATCAAAGTCCCCTTACTGTGAAGGGAGGAACTGTCAGATTACAAACTATGTGGAACGTAAAGTTTCTTCCCAATATTTTCTCCAACAGCTGTAGCCATATATGAGATGCTCAGATGGATTCCTGGATCTTTATTGGTTGGGATGACTTGTTTCCAGTAGGTACCAAGTTCTGAACAGTATTCTGTGTAAGATATGAATCAGTGAACAAGAGGATAGAAGGTACTATTTTTCTCAGGAGAGATAACGTGAGTGCTCTCTTAGTTAGGGTTTCTTTTGTGGTAATGGAACACCGTGACCAAAAAGCAATTTGGGGAAGAAAGGGTTTATTAGGCTTATATTTCTATACCTCTGTTCATCATAGAAGGAATTCAGGACAGAAACTCAAACAGGGCTGGAACATGGAGCAGGAGTTGATGCAGAAGCCATGGAGAAGTGAAGCTTACTGGATTGCTCTCCATGGCTTGCTCAGCCTGCTTTCTTATAGAACCCAGGACCAGCAGCCCAGAGGTAGCACCATACACCATAGGCTGGGTCATCTGCCATTGATCGACAATTGAGAAAAAGCATTATAACGGAATCTCATGGAGGCATTTCTTCAGTTGAGTCTTCTTCCTCTATGATGAGTCTAGTTTGTGTAAAGTTGGCACAAAACTAGCCAGTACAAGCAATGACTTAGTATTGTATAGACTACTGAGGTGGGACATTTGGTATAAACTAAAAGGCAAAAAATGGAAAAGCAAAGCATCATAACTTGAACCCATCTGAATCTTTCCATGACACATCAGCAATTTTGATGTGAAATTTAAGATTTACTGAGTACCATGTGAAAAAAACTAATTGGTATTTGTTCAAATGTAGGAGATTTGAAAATAAAAGTTTTTTATAAACATTACTACTGGTATCTTTGATGACAATTAGCCTTCTGCAAGACTGTCGTATAGAGAAAGATCACTGCCTATTTCTCTTGTCAGGACCAAATTTGTATAGTTAGGCACCTATCACCATTTCCAGAATTCTACCAGCTCAAACACTTCATTTTAGCAGTTCGTCATTCTAATAACTCATTAAATAATAGCTCTTTCTCTGGGAGTTAATATTTCCTGAAGGATTTTTACTAAAAGCATAGATCTGTCAAAAAAAGTTGACCTACTTTTATAAAATGGAAGGAGGTGTTTAAGCACATGGCACTTTTTTCTTACCTTTCAAATGGAAGCTACTCCATTTAAAACTTAACTTTGATTACAATGTATACTTTCTAATAAGTACTGAGAGGTCAGGTTAAAATAGAGACATATAGTATATTAAGAAGTAAGGGACTTGATTTCAGCAGTCTCAGCTCCTGTTGATTCAGGACAAGGATCTTTTGGAGAAGCAGATGTACAGTAATATATCTCTTTGGTTAAAAATGAAGTGCTTGTGAAACATCTTTAAGCATGGTCTGTAGTCCAACTCTACCGCTTTCTAGCTGTATAAGTGTTCATAGCATGTACCATGTCTGTCACATCATTTATAAGATAACAAGAGTATCTGGGTCAGGAGGTTGCTGTGATGATCAATGAGGTCTATGTGTAAAGAACTTAGTATACTGTTGGATATTTTACTAGCTTTCTCCTGTCATCATTGCAATTATTATTGCTGCAGTGTCACCACCTGCACCATTCCCCGGTTCCTACTCTAATAGAAAATATGGTTTTATAAGGTCTTGCTAAAACATGGACCAGCAAACAAAAAGGAGGGAAGGAGGAAAGAGAAAACTTAGCTTTCATATCTTTTTTCTTTCCTTACTTTAACCATCACATCTCAAAGAAGATGTGTCAAGAATATACTTTTATAAGGAGAAAAACTCATGGGGCCCCACTCGTAGATAAAGACCTACAGAGAACTAAGGGGTGTTGAGGGTAGAGGAGAAATAGTCTTCTCCCATGGAGGAATCCCCTAGTTTGTTATTCAATTTCAAGTGGTCAGCCCTGAAATCATGTACACAGACACACATACATGCACGTGCATGTGCACGCACGTACATGTGCACGTACACACACACACACACACACATGTACACACACATGGGTAGAAGCTAGGGAAGACAGAAGTAGAGCTTGGGAGATAGGAAAGGTAATAGGTAATGGAGGAAAATTATATAATTATGTTGTAGGAGGCCACTTGCTTTATTCCCAGCTGCTTGGCAGCTCATACCTAAAATAACCACATAGAAAACTATATTACTTAAATCACTGCTCGGTCTATTAGCTCTAGCTTCTTACTGGATAACTCTTACATATTAATTTAACCCATTTCTATAAATCTGTGTATCGCCACGTGGCTGTGCTCCAGCAGGGCTACATGGCTTCTGTCAGACTCTGCCCTTCTTTCTCCCAACATTCAGTTTAGTTTTCCCTGTCTAGCTAAGTTCTGCCCTGCTATAGGTCCAAAGCAGTTTATTTATTCATTAATGGTAATCACAGCATACAGGGGGAAATCCCACAGCACCTCTTTTTTCTGTTTAAAAAGAAAAGGAAAGTTGTAACTTTAACATAGTAAAATTACATAAAACAGTTATCAAACAAGAATTACAGTTATATATAGTTTATCTTTTATTATAACTAAAGAAAACTATAACTATAAATTCTTCAACTCCATCAAAGACTCCAGAAGGATATAATATTACTTAAGTAAATAGAAAGTGCATTGTAAGCAACTTCCAAATCTCTTAAATTGACAGAGACATCTTATTGCCTGGACAGCGACCCTAAGTTCTTCTCTAACATTGGGGGCATCTATCTTCAGCCTACAGGGCCATAGTATCCAGCAGACTTTTCCATGAAGCAGGAAATTATAAAGACAGTTCCACCTATATTGGCAGTTTTTAATAATTTTTTTCTGTGTCCTGCAGAATGTCTAGCAGACTCTTTCATGAAGCAGGAATCCCAAAGGACCATATCATTTTTAGGCAAGTTAAGCAGTCATTTTTCTGTGGGTCCTGCATATCCTGTCATCAAGCAGTCCAGGCATGCACAGTTTCATGCCCAAATGACTAACGATCCCCATAAGGAGCCGTTTCGATGCCCATCTTCCTCTTGAAGTAGATTGGTGCAGCCAGGAACAGATGTGTCTCATTGTCATTAAAAGTCATAAATTCTTAAACATTTTAAATGCTGTATTCTGTAGTCTTTGAAAAGTCTGAAGAATGCCTATCCATCTGAAATATATCTCTGTACATGTAGAAAATCTAACTAACATGACTACAAGCCTGACTATTATAGACGATTATCTACTAACCTATAGTTTCTAATTATATATTACATTTATAAATGAGCTGGACAAATACAATACCTTAATCAAGATCAGAAATACATAGCATAACAAAATTGACCTTAAATTTGTATCAATAAACCAAAATCCGTACCAATGCAAATCTCTTTAGCATAATTATATTTTAATTTAAATATACTTTTAAAGGTTATGTTTACAGTTTATTGCAAAAAGGATATAGAAAAAGACAAATCAACATTTATACCTCTATCCCTCTTTCCACAGGAACCTGTAGACTTGGCTGGGCCTATTACTGTGCTGGGGGTGGAGCTGCTGCAGCCATGTTGATCTGTACCTGGCTCTCTTGTTTTGCTGGAAGAAATCCCAAGCCAGTCATGTTGGTGGAGAGTATCATGAGGAATACCAATTCTTACACCATGGAGCTTGATCACTGCCTCAAACCTTAAGCCTTGACGAAGATCATCTGAAGAGGGTGGGAATGGGAGGGAAACAAGCCTTGAAAAGAGGTACTATGCTAAGGCAGCCACCTACTGGTAGTGTAGCCTAGTGCTTGCATGCTTTGTAACCACTTCTCATTCATTTTCACATCCCCATAAAGCTCTAAGTCCTTACCTATTTATACATTTCATCAGGCACAATGATGCTCTCAAATACTCACTGAACAGAGTTTCCACTGACCACCCAAGTCCCATTGAGACCTTTATACAAAATACGATTCTCACTTGGAGGTTAACTATATAAGTGAGAAACCCCTCAGAGTTCTGTAACACTTCCCATTAACTTTAAACCTCAGAGAGATTTCAGGAGCAGTTTTACTCAGAGATACTAGAAGATGGACTAAGCTGATTTCCATACATTCATTTCCATGGCTTTCCCTCTAATATTTATTATTGCCACAAACATATTTTGAGTATCAATAGGTAAATAATTTGTGACTTTCTTAGGGCTATGCTTGGTCCCATTTTTCTCTCTCAAGCATGGGGAAATTTGGTGAAACGGTAACTTCCAGTGGGGGAAAACATTAATCATGTTTGTTTGCATATAATCTGGGGCACTTTCCACATTATGCTTTAGAATATTCATAAGACTTAATTTTCTACTCTTTCTGGGCATTTGGTATCAAAATATTGTAATTGCTCCCCAACCCCTTCTAGATAAAGAAATATTGCCCATTGAATATTTTGAGTAAAGTCTAACATTTGTGAGGTGTTCAATAAATATATAATCACAGTGATGAAGGCAAGGATGTTCTTTGTTCTATTCTCCTTGAAAATTTTATCTGAGTTTATTATGTGACTAGGAAGTCTGCAATAACATTTGTCTTAGTAATCATCTGTAGTGTGATATAAGTTTCCTTGTCTGCTATAAAGACTGCTCTTCAAATCTTCTCACTTCCATCTGGGGTGAGTTAGATCTGAAAGCATACAGCCATGATGTCACCTAGGGCTGAAGTATTTTTAGGCCTGACTTCTATCCCATCTGTGATCAAGGAGGATGGATGGTGTAGAATTTGGTTTCTCCCTAGGGGAAATTAGCCTCACCCCTTCCCTCAGCTAATTAAGTCCAGTGCTATTATTCCATAACTCTAGTTTTAGGGACTAGAGAAGGACTGTGATGCAGCAAGCCAGCTCATCTGTTTCTATTCCTAAACCTTCTATCATGGATTTTGTCCATCTAGAAGGGGAAAACCTAACAAAGCTGGCTTGATTAATTGTAGACCACCCCATAGTCAGAGTTCTTATACTTGCCTCATGTATGCAACTGAATTCATATATTCCATTCATAATCACTCATAATTAACTTGTTTAGTCCTTCATTTAGGAAACATTTCTAAAACATTCATCATTCTGTTCCCAGCACTAGCCTTAAATGATGAAAACAGTTTCTCAGCCTAAAATGAATAGTGAGGAGTTATCAACAGGCATGCCAATAAATAATTGCCAATGTGCTAAGTGCTAGGAAATTGAAGGTGGGTGAAGAGGGCCTAAAGGATCACAGAACACTCACAAAACTCAATTGGTGACTTAAGGAATCGCAGGAAAGTTTGTTTTTTTTTTTAAAAAAAGCGATGACTAAGATGGGTTTGAGATATGAAGAGCTGGAGCTAATCATCAAAGGTAAGAAGTGCACAGGAACAAAAGTACGGGGACAGAGTGAGGATGGAAGCCAAGCTTGAAAACAAATGGACGAAGACAACACTGTTAGAAAACAGTAGTCAGATTCTCTGCAGCCCAAAGTAATGAGTTTGAATTTTAAGCTAAAGGATGGATGGCCAATGAAGAGTACATGACATGAGTGCATTTGTGTTCTTCAAAGTCTACAGCAAAGAGTTAAAGAGGATGGGGAGAGGATAGAAAAGGTTACATAATCTAGGTACAAAGTGAATACACTGGGAATAAGAATGGAAAGGGGGGTGAATACTAGAAAGATATAGATTGATACTTTCTACTTCAAAATGCTTCCAAATCTAAAGTAATTTAAAATTGTTGTCCTCAAAAAGATGTTCCAGAGCATTTCCATTTAATTTTTTTTTATTTTGGCTTAATAACAAGCAACTTATATAATCTATGCCAACATTACAAACCCAAACAACTTTGACAAATCAAAGCCAGACCCAGTTGTGTAGTGAGTTCAAGACCAGCGTGAGATACATGAGCATTTGCCTCATAAAAGCAAAATAACAAACATTACTCTACCAAACAAAATAGGATACCTTAAACAGGTATGTTTATTTTATTGTTTATTATTGTGGGCATAGGCAATTTGGCTCTCACTGAAGTATACTAGTAACATCTTAAAACATAGGTACAGTAATTTGATTTCATATTTCAACATTTTATATGGTTGTGTGGTTTTTTTATGATTTACCATGTCACTAAAACATGTGACTAAGTTTTTGTTCCCAAAGTCAAAATTTCCAAAGGGATCTTAATAGTGCTAGTCTTTTAAATACACTTTTAGTTGGATTTAAGTTGTTTAATATATAACTTTTTCAATTGAAAGGAGGAACACTTACAATGCCAAGCATTTTGAATAAGAGATGCTCAATTCTGTGCCTAGAAAGTCAGTTCTTTGTCAACATATGTAGGTAAGTCCAGGTAACAGTTTAGAATAATCACTGTAGTACATGGGTAATATCAAAATGGGTATTATGGACCATAAACAACTCATGTTCAAATTCATGTTAAATATGGATTATTCCTAGGACACAGATTGATTAAATGTATAAGGTAAAGTATCTTGACAGAACTTTCTGGAAAGCAGTGTATCTTGAGTTCATAGTATCCACTTAGCCAAGTAAGTTGACTCAGTATAGCTAAAACAAATCTGTAACCAACTCATTCCTCATGTTTATTTTATAAACATTGCAATGCACTCTCAATTTAAGAGAAGGTAGTCCATGGAGAACATGTTAAATGGTCAGGAAAAGGCAGATCACTCTCTTAGGAAAGGTAACTCAACTAGGTAATCTCATATTTCAAGCTATGGAACTTTCTGGAGTTGTATAGGACAGAATTTGTGCAGGTGAATGTGTACACTAGTATCCTGGGGGCAAACACCAGCAATACACAAGGAGTTTAAGTGGGACAAGTGCAATGAAAGAATCATTTATGATGGTATGTGTAGGGTAAAGGGCACCTACCAGCAATAAAGTTGACAGGCATAAAACCTCTAGGGTTTTATAGAAGGGTAGCCACACCCATTTTTAAGATGGAAGGGGCAAAGGGAAGAAATGTCATTATTGGAATCCAGCAGTAACTGTATTGGAAGAAAAGGAAGGTGCCATCTGATAGGAGTTGTGGCTTGAGATAGCACCATGCAGTTGCCGCCTAAATGAAGGACAAAGGGAAGGAGATAGGGTATGAATACATGTCTCACTCTCTTCCTGCTCTCTGATATTCATCCAGTGCTCACCATTAGCCTGATTCAACCAGATGCTAGCTGGTAAGGAAATCTTTGCTCTTGTCTACTGAAGTTAACTTCCTTTGGTACAGATCGTGGCAGGTAAGGTCAAAGTATGGTGCTTGGTGATATGTGGGTAAAAGGAAAATAACAGCTCTATGAGTGGTTTCTACTTCCCCAACTGACATTTCCTATTGCACTGCTTCCAGAGATGGTCTGTTTTGCTGCCCTTTCAGCCCAGATAGCCAAACACAGTAAAATAGTTGCACTGACTAAGGTAATGATTAGGGGAGGGGCTAAGAAGGAGGATATTAATTTGAAAGAACATCAAGGAGGGGGGACTATAAGGAGTGGAAGAACAGGAAACTGCAGTTGAGTTGTATTGAAGACAAAATAAAAAAAAGAGACATTTTAAAAATGATTTGTAGGTAGAAGACTACCTTTGTTTTCAGGAAAATGAGACCATGTGAGAAGAGAATTTTCCTCTTCTGAAGCTGTCAATCCTGAACAACCACATTTTCAGTATGAATTTAAAATTTCCCTCCATATTTCTGGCTCCATCCCACCAAGCCTTGTTTTGTCATAAGTGTTGGACTAGCCTAGATTCTCCCTACCTCTTACCCCTGCCCTATGGTCAGATTACACTCTTGGATACTAAATTTGTGTCTTCTGGCTACAATGGTGTAGAAAGGAAAAAAAATACATAGGTTTTGTGAGATTCTAAATGAGCAAAAAGGGGATCTCAGAGACCCCATAGTTTGAGCAAGGCTTCTGCCAATCAGTCATTTCACAAAGGAGGCCAACGGAGCCTCACTATAGAGGACACTTGTTCCAGGGATAGAGTAGTAGCCAACATTTTGTCTCTATGGTAAGATGTCTAAGCCTGACTTTTAGTTAAGGAAAGATATTTAGCTCACAGTTGCCAAAGTTCAAGGTCATGATGCTTGCATTGGCTCAGCTCTAGCCAAGGCTCTATGGGCGGTATCATATGAAGATGGATGGCAACAATTAAACTTGGTGTATACATTGTTACAGGATCTAGAGACTCAAAGTTTGAACTCAGGTTTTTATAATACTTTACTCTCATGAGACCTGCAAGGAAACTATTTTAATTCTTTCCAAGATTATATATATATCACAACACCCAAGAATATCCTGATAGGTCCAACCCATTAAAAGACCCCTCCTCCCTAAACTAAGTTCATGGGCCTTTAGTTGAGAGAAAAACCACATCTTAACCATGGCAAATGTTTTCTTTAGAGTCTAGGATTCACTCTTCATAGAAATACAAATGTATATCAGTTTCCAGATTGATTTTATGCCACGACAGCTTAGTGGTGAGGAAAAAAAAAGAAGTTTCAAAAACAATAATCCTGGGTGCATTTTACAAGTGGTGAAAGATATACTACTTGGTGGCCTGGGGTGGGGGGGAAAGATATGCTATTTCTAGAACTCACAATCAATCTCCAACCAGGCCAAGTAAGCAGGATCCTTCCAAAGAGTCATCTCCACTCTATTTTTCAGAACTGGAGGGGGTAGAGCTAAAGGATAATTTATCCCTGGCCTGTCCCTCAGATATAGGGAGAAGCATTTTCCGCTTCAATTTTCTTTTTGTCTACTTATGAGATTAGACTCTCCCAGGGTTGATCTCTTTTCTAAACGCATCAAACCCCCACTGAGTCCTCAAAGCTAACAGCAAATAAACAGTTGCTATGTGTGCACACAAATGATTTAGACTTTCATTATACAGAGCTGCTGATATGTAAGGAGGCAGAAGTAGGAGGAGACAAAATGTTTCTCTGGTTTTGACTGCAGCAGTATATGCTTTGCCTTCTCCTTCTCCAAAAGGAAGCCCTAGAGGACAGTACTTGGAATGGGAAACGTTGATACCTGGCTGCATGCATATGGGAAGCACCCTGGTCCTGGCCCGCTTTTATATAGAGTCCCTCTACTCTTAAGAGGTGCTGAACAGTTGTAGATAGGAAGCAGAAAAAGCTCAGGAAGAATAAAATAGGGTAAATGAAGAACTAAACATCTTCCTTTCATAAAAATGCAGTGCTGCCTCCAACTCTTTTCTCCTAGAATGACATTTGGGCAGTTTTCTTAATAAGGTATCTCTTGGTACTGTGTGCATTAAAGGACTGTCCTCTATCCCACAGAGACAGCTGACCAGAGCTTGTGGTAGCTCATGAACTCTAGACAGACATCTGGGGAGACTGCCTGGAACCAAACTAGGCCTTCTGCATGTGGGTGACAGTAGTGTGGCTTGGTCTGTTTGTGAGAGCCCTGACAGTGGGACCAGGATCTGTCCCTGGTACATGAGCTGACTATTTGGAGCATATTCCCAATGAAGGATATCTTACTCAGCCTTGATGCAGAGGCCGAGGGGCTTGGACTTGCCTCAACATGATATGACAGACTTTTTTGACTCCCCATGGGGAGGCATTATCCTTTCTGGGTAGTGGATAGAGGTAGGAAGGGGTGAGGAGAGTAGGAGGAGGGGAGGGAGGGGGAACTGTGGCTGGTATGTCAAATGAATAAAAAATTTAAAATTAAAAAATACTTTCTTCTTAGGCAACAGGGCAAAGTGAACATAGCTCAGGTTTTAGTCAGACAGAAATAGTTTTAATCTGAAATATTTCTTAGTTCTGTGTGTATTTAGCTTAAATATTCTGATTACAGTCCATCACTGAGGCAAGCCTATGCAAAAACTCAAGTAGGGCAATAACCTAGAGGCACAAACTGCAGTACAGACCATAAAGTAATGCTGCTTATTGGTTTGTTCTCCTTAACTTGCTTAGCTTGCTTTATTATATAGTCCAGGAACACATGCCCAGGAGAGGCATTGCTCACAGTGTGCTGGGCCCTTCTTCATCAGTCATTAATCAAGAAAATATGCCTATAGATTTCCTTATAGACAAATCTGATAGAGGTGTAGTCTCAGTTGAAGTTCTCTCTTTATAGATGACTCTAGGTTGCATGAAGTGGACAAAAACTTAACCAACAAAGGTCCCATAGCAAACCACTCCAATATTACAGGATACTGCCATTGTTCTTGGTTGTCCTCAGAGACATGATAGAAAGAGTCTGCTGCTGAAGATAGCAAACACTTGAGTAACAGAACATGGAGAAATTAAGCTTGTACCTACCAGGAAGCTTCATCACTACTGGATAGATTTGAGAGTTCTGGAAAATGCTGTGTGCACTACTGGGGAGAAATGTCATAAGTCATATCCAGCTATAAGCTACAATAATGACTAAGTTGGCAAGATATCTTCATCGGCTCCATAGTGGCATGAGTGTTGTAGGTGTAACCAACCACTTTCTGATTCTGTACCACAGGACAGAACTCATGTCTGATAGTATTAACTGGGTACAAAAGCTATGACTGAATAGATAGGTTGTAGGCCTTAAGAGAAAACCTCATACCATTGTTCTATTAAATGGACCCATCATTTAAGTATCCCCAAAGCCATTATCAACATACACTTCGATTAGGGCATTTCTCCTGCCTTATCAAACATTTTACAGTAGCTGGAGACTAATACAGAGATCCATGACTGGTCAGTGTGCAAAGAGGAGGAGACCTTGGAGTGTAAAGCTCTAAATTGGATAACTAAATTAACACCCACCCCTACGAAACCTGAGGATCAGTCATGATCAAAGAACAGGGCACAGAGGGAGTGGACAACTGTAGGAAAACATTATTTGCTGGGCAAGACAGGGCCTTTGTATACATAAAGTCACAGAAATGAGACAAAAAGCACAAGATCAAAACACACAAAATCCCAGCATGAATAAAGGGAAGGTTTTAGGAGTCCCATCCCTTTTCAAGAAGCTTTTAGCAATTAATGGCTGTGGTGGGAGAGAAGGTATGACTGGCCTGACCATGGAAAGAGTTTGGAACTTTGGAGCTAGAAAAGCCATTGAGTGTTGAGAGCTCAGTGGAATGTTCTGAGGGATCCTGGAAGATAAGAATGTTGAGAGCAGTGTAGAGGATGGGAGACTGGCTTGAGAAGATTCAGAGGAAACTTTAAAGACTCTATCATAGCCATTTGCAATTTTGCTTTAAGATTCTGTCAAGTATATCAAGATACCAGAACTACGAAAGTGAATCATTTGCTTTGCTGAGCTACTCCATGCTGTACAGCTGGAGCTGAGAATTTAGCTGTGATTAAGAAGAGACCAGCGTTGTGAAGATGAAATTTCCTGAGCAGTGTTTCCTGAGAGTCAGCACACAGATACTGTGCTCCAGAGGCAGCTTTACTTGTTAGTATAAATGCCAGCCCAGTGGTACTGGTTTTGAAGACATGAAAGGGGTCATGGAGAGCATGTGAGACTTGGCATTGTGAAAGGCCAGGGGAAGACATTGGGGAAGGTAAAGCCAAAGTAGCAGTGAGAGCCTCAGGATTGAAGGGGTCATGGATAAAAGTTGAGGCTTTGTACCATGAAGATTGTCAAGGAGAGGCGATTGGTAAAAGTACAGTCTACTTCCAATAGAAGACACTAACATTTTGGAGATGCCAGTACTGTGGGGTGACCACCATAGACAGCAACAGCAATGGAGTGAAGCCAGCCAGAGCCTAAAAGACAGGTTGTGTGTGTTACAGAGCGTGGAGCCACACTCTTTGGAGGAGCCTAGAAAGATCATGAGGGAATGCCCAACATTGGATGTTGAGTTCTTTATACTGCTGGGGTTTTGTTTTACTTTGTTGAGATTGTAATTGTGCCTGATTTTCCGTCTTGAAATAAGAAGCAATTTAATTTAATTTTAATTTTTCACAGGAGTCTACAGCTGAAAGACAAGAGATTTTAGATTTGGAGAGATAGGACATTTTAAAGAGACTGAAATTTTAATGTACTTGAATCTGTAAAACCTATGAGACATTTTATTAAACTTATTTATGTTTTTGATGTGAGAACATTGTGATGAATAAGAAAGGAAAGGTAGTAGCTTAATAGTGGTATGTTTGTGTGTCAAGTTGACAAGGGGTCAGTTGTGCTGGCTAGTTTTATGTTAACTTGATACAGAAACTAGAGTGGTCTGAAAGGGGAGAACCTCAATTGAGAAAATGCCTCCATAAGATCCAGCTGTATGGCATTTTCTTAATTAGTGATTGATGGGGGAAAGAATAAACCCACTGTGGATGGTGCCACTCCTGGACTGTTGGTCCTGGGTTCTATAAGACAGACTGTGCAAGCCATGAAGAGCAAGCCAGTAAATGGCTCTCCTTCATGACCTCTGCATCAGCTCCTTCCTCCAGGTTTCTGCCCTGTTTGGGTTCCTGTCCTGACTTCCTTCAGTGATATATACAGAAATATAAGCCTTATAAACCCTTTCTTCTCCACCTTGCCTTCAGTCCAAGTGTTCATTGCAGGAGTAGAAATTTTAAGACAGGAGGTAAGTATTCAATGATTGTGATCTTCATGCTCTGGCAGATTGCCCTACATCCATGTACATACAAGAGTCCCTAAATTGATTCAGTTGGTTGTTTTTTAAAGAAAGAAATCAAATGAAGCAAGGAGGGGAAAGTAGTGAGACAGAAGAATTATAGTGGAGGCAATGGGGTGAATTTCATTAAAACACATTATATGTATCTATAAAATTCTCAATTTAAAAATGCTGGGAGGAATTTATGATCCTCCATTTCCTAGGCTCCTACCTCCTATCCACAAGAAAGCCTATCAATTTTTCTTTCAAGATATATTTCTTATCTGCCTATTTCTCTAATCTGTACTACTACCAGTCTAAGACATGAGTGATAAAAAGAGGTCTTAGCAGAGCTCAGACTCAAATGGAGTATTCTATCCTGATAAAACATATCTTTCGAGCTTCAGGAAATATCAGACTAAAAAATACAATTTTAGAAATATTTTAATTTGAATAAGAGACAAGGCAAGAAAAAAAATTCCATTTACAATAGCTACCAGAATCCTAAGACCCTGAAGGGTAAATTTTACACAAAAATGCAGCAAAACTTAGAAAATATTAAAGATAAAGAGGAGGCTTTAAAATGGAAAGGTTTGACAGCATATTAGTTATTTTCAAAGGAATTTGTTACTTAAATTTTGTTTCAATAAACTCCCATTTTTTGTTCTGTGTATTTACATTATAATCTCTGTATTTGTCTTCAGATATCAAGACTACATAAAGGGTTAATGATTCGCAAGTGTAATATTGACCCAGGGATGAACAAATAGATGAAGAGATTAGGGGATCAGGAAACAGACTCACAATTAAAGAAAAAATAGATCTATAAGAAAAATAGTTTAAGTTAGTGAAAGAAGGGTAGACAAATCAACAAATTATACTGGAATGTTATTCATTTGGAAAATAAAATAATATATATAAATAAATTATATATAATTTATATATATAATAAATATATATGAGAGAACATATTAGAAATGTGTCGTTTTGAGTCTGTTTTATTTTGTTTGACATGATGGTCACCAGTTCTAACGATTTAACAACTCAAATGAAAATAATCCTCAATTTACAGAGAAAATATATGCAAATGGGTTTATAAGGTTCTGGGAAGACAGTTCAGCAGACAGTTTCCCAACTGGACTGTTTTCCCAGACCCTCAGCACTGGATGGCAGATGCCCACCACCATGCCCAAATTTTACAGGCATGATGAGGGTCTGAATTTGGGCACAGGGGTGTGCACCTGCAACCCCAGTCCTGGGCAGTTGGAAAGAGGAGGGCAGCTGATCAGCCAGTTTAACTGAATGACTAAATTACAAGTTCAGTAGGAAATCAATCTCAAAACTAAGATGAAGAACAATTAAAGGAGACACTCCATGTCCAGAATTCTGACCTATATACACAAGTGCACAGGAAAACACACAAAGACAAGTACATACACAAACAGATCACTAAATAGAAAAGAAAATATTTTTATAATGGTTAGTAGAAAATAATTTCCGAAAAAGACACAAAAGGCAAAAGCTGTGTATCTAAGGACCAATATACCTATTCTTTTAAATAAATAATAAAAGTCTCTTCAGTGAAAACATCTGATTGATTTTTTTCCTGGTCTCTGTTGTGAGGCAGAAAACGTGATTAGTTCTGGCCAGTGTGCTGTGAGGAATTGTGACATATGCCACTTCCAAAGTTAAGTGTTTGCATTTTTTTGCCAGTATGAGTCCTTGCAAAGCTTTCTTCCCATTCTCCCACGTTGCTAAGCAGCATTCTGCTTAAGGCAGCCTGAGGCAATGAGGATGAGATAGAGGAGTGCTTCTGGCCGACCAGTACTGCATATTCATAAACAAAAAGAAAGGGCCAACCCAAGACTGGAAAGAAGATATTTGTAAAGATCTTTACCACAAAGGTTTACCAACCTACAGTATTTAAAGAATTCCATACCGACAAGGAAAGATGAACAATTCAATTAAAAGTGCAAGCGAAAGATATGATCAAGTTCTTTAGCGTTGAGAAAACCTCATAAGTTGCTTAACTGGCTAAAACTCAGGAAATCCAAATCAATGTAAAAGTAATTCAGTGAGCAGTGTAAATGATTTAAATGCAAGGAAACATTATTTTATAATCATTCATTTGTTATATTGGTGAAAATATAGTGATATTAGTAATAATATAGTGATATTATTACTTTAAGAATTATCCAAGTTAGTTGGAATATAAATTGGTTTTCTCTTTTCTCTTCTCTTCTGTGGTAAAATACTGCAACCAGAAGCAAGTTAGGGAAGAGAGGTTTTATTCGCCTTATTTGTTCAGGTAAAGTCATTCAGTGAGGGAAGTCAAAGCAGAAACTTGGAGTAGTACTGTTTCCTGACTTACAGACTCATGCTTAGTTATCCTTATGCAGCCTAAGACCTACAATGCGCTGGGCACGTCCACATTAGTGGACAATCAAACTCCCTCATGAATATGTTTCAGGCCAGACTGATTTGCGAAAGCAGGTGACTCTAGACTGTGTCAAGTTAATTGCAAAAACTAACAATTGCCATGGACCTTCCACAGGAAAAAGGTCAGTACTGTAAGTTGAAAATGTAGGTATAAATATACCTAAATCTGGAAGTTTTATGTTCATAAACATGCTGTAGAATAATTAGTAGCAGAGGTCAAAACCATATGAAATAGTTATTGGCAATGTTATTAATTTTTAAGATGGAGCTATCAAATATATAGTTAAAGAAATGAGAAAGTAAATTGGATATAATATTTGAGGAAAGTTAGAAACAAATTACTTGAAGTCACATGTTGGGGTAGCAATAAACATTTTCGCCAAGGTAACTTGCAGAATGGCTTCTGTGTAAGTTTTACACGAAGTTTGGAAATATATAAAAATATTTTTTTGTTAGTCATATATTTTATTTTTTCAGAATAGTTGTGTATCATCTCACCACTTTTATTGGAATAATAAAATATAATTTTATTATATTATATAATTTTATTATGTTATAACAAAATAATATTATAAAACTTAAGAGACAAGATTATTTGGTGATGTTATTGATACTGGTTCAATAGAGAAAGCTAACATTAAAAAGAAAAGAAGCCACAGACGTGTACGTAAGAGGAAACACACCAACAAACATATACATGAAAATAAAAAAAGAATATTTGAAGATCGTTTTAGTAAGGGAAGCTCTAGTCATGCTTTCTGTAGTAATTGGGGTCTTCAGTGTTCCAAGTTCTGAGGGCTATGTTTAACTCTTCTAGACACAATCATCTCATCCAATCTTGTTAGACCTGTCATTAGATATCAAACTCAAAGACTATACAGGTATTATTAGCATCATGTGTTCTTAGGCTAGGGAATGCTATAATATATTTCTCATGATTATAAGGCTGCATATTTTCCTGAGAATAATTCTGACTGATTCGTAAACATCACAGAAGTACATAAGAATGCTCATGCATGATTGACTAAAAAAAAAAACTAAAACCACATATGAACTTACAAAGATTGTGCCAGCAATAACAAGACTGCACAGGTTCAAATCAGACAAAATCCCAGCACCGAGAGGAGGAAGTGAACATAACGTCCTACCCCTAACCCAGAATCGATTTGTAATTGATATTTGTTGGAAAAAGGAAAGCCATTTTCTACAATGAAGTGTCACTGGATATATCAACCACATTCCAAGGCAGGTTCCATGCCTAAGAATAGTTAGCCAACTGCAAAAGGACCCCAATTATTTTTTTTTGTGTGTGGGGGGGTTGTTTTTGTATTTTTTTAATTTTTATTTTCATTTTTGTGGTATTTTTTAAGAGAGAGAATATAGAGTATCAAGTAAAAGTTTCGAGAAGGAAAAGAATATGATCAAAATATATTGCATGATAAATTTTAAATTTAAATAAAAGAAAAAATATGTACTTTAATTCTGATTTTTAAACTTTTTTGAGGTTGTAATCTAATTACAATATTTCTCCCCTCCCTTACCTCCCTCCAAAATCACCCATATGTCCTTCTCCACTCTCCTTCAAATTCTTTGCCTTTTTTCATTGCTATTGCATACCTATATATATATGCATATATTCCTATATAGCATGTTTATTTAATATACTGTTAGTTGGGTGTACGTTTCCAGGGTTGATTGATTGACACTGGACAAGCAGTTGGTGTGCTCTTGTCTCGTGAAGAACATATCTCCCTTCTCTGCTCTCCTAAGTTGCCTATAACAGCTTGTGTTGAGTTGAGGCTTCGTGGGCTTTTCCCCATCCGGAGAGATTTTTATAGGTGTGGCTTCCTTTGTTAGTAGACTCTCACAGCAAACTCCTCCATCCTCTGTCTCTTTAGAGCCTTTCTGACCCCTCTTTTCTTTTTTTTTTTTTGGTTTTCGACCCCTCTTTTGCTGTCTTCCTGGAGCCTTAGGTGCAGAAGTGTTTTAGGTACATGCATCTATTGGAACTGTCCTCCACAACTCTGCCTTCTGATTGGTTGTGGTTTTCTGTAACTCTGAAATTCCCTTGTTTTAGCTGATGTTTTCAAGCAGGCAACCTCTGCAGTGACATTTAAGTTCAGACTTTCTCCCTTCAAACAAATTTCTGTTTTATCAAGGCTTTAATTTATATCCTCTACTCTTCAAGGTATCATTTCCACTGTCCCAATGAAAAGGGTGAATTTTCTTTTGAACAATTTCCATAAAATGACTCTTTATAATAGAATGCTTTACCTACAGAGTGGTGTCTGGCTCAGCCACCACCAGAGGAGCTTCTTCTGACATTAGACGAGAATTCAAAAAGAGTCCCACACAACTGAACACCACATAGAGAGTAAGACACAGTGGAGTGCTCAGATACTTTTCTTCCGCACTCTTCTTGTCCCAGATTTAAAAGTTTCTCACATAACTTTCCTCATTAGGCATCACATTTTCATTTTATTTTTTCTTTCGTACCAGAGATATGATTCTGAGCTGTTGCTCTGTCACAGCCTAAATGCTCAAGAAAATAGTCCATTAATGTTTCATTTACCCTCACATGACTTCTAAGGATGCTAGCAGATTGCAACAGGGATCTTTGATGGAGTGTAGCAAGAATGGCCTTGACCTCAGTCACCAGTAGAGTCTCCATTGCCTTCTTTTTTTTAAAATTTTTTATTGAGAAAAAAAAAGTTTCTGCCTCCTCCCAGCCTCCCATTTCCCTCCCCCTCCCCCCACTCCTCTCATCCTCCCTCTCCACTCCAAAGAGCAGTCAGGGTTCCCTGCCCTGTGGAAAGTCCAAGGTCCTCCCCCCTCCATTCAGGTCTAGGAAGGTGAACATCCAAACTGGCTAGGCTCCCACAAAGCCAGAACATGCAGTAGGATCAAAACCCAGTGCCATTGTCCTTGGCTTCTCATCAGCCCTCATTGTTCGCCATGTTCAGAGAGTCTGGTTTTATCCCATGGATTTTTAGTCACAGTCCAGCTGGCCTTGGTGAGCTCCCAATAGATCAGCCCCACAGTCTCAGGGGATGGGTGCACCCCTCGTGGTCCTGACTTCCTTGCTCATGTTCTCCCTCCTTCTGCTCCTCATTTGAACCTTGGGAGATAAGTCTGCTGCTCCAATGTGGGTCTCTGTCTCTATCTCCATCCATCGCCAGATGAAGGTTCTATGGTGATATGAAAGATATTCATCAGTATTGCTATAGGATAGGGACATTTCAGGTTCCCTATCCTCAGCTGCTCAAGGAACTAACTGGGGACATCGCCTTGGGCACCCGGGAGACACTCTAGGTTCAAGTCTCTTACCAACCCTGAGGTAGCTCCCTTAACTAAGATATGTGCTTCCTTGCTCCCCTATCCAACCTCCCTATATCCCAATCATCCTGTTTCCCCAAGTTCCCCCCATCCTCCCCTTTTCACATGTCTCTCACCATCTCCCCTTACCCCCATCCCAACCCACCCCCAAGATCCCAATTTTTTGCCCCGCAATTTTGTCTACTTCCCATAGGCAAGAGGATAACTATATGTTTTTCTTTGGGTTCACCTTCTTTTTTAGCTTCTTTAGGATCACAAATTATAGACTCAGTGACCTTTATTTATGGCTAGAAATCAATTATGAGTGAGTACATCCCATGTTCATCTTTTTGGGTCTGGGTTACCTCACTCAGGATAGTGTTTTCTATTTCCATCCATTTGCATGCAAAACCAAGAAAGAGAATTACAGGCCAATCTCACTCATGAACATCGACGCAAAAATCCTCAACAAAATACTGGCAAACCGAATCCAAGAAGACATTAGAAAAATTATCCATTATGATCAAGTAGGCTTCATCCCAGAGATGCAGGGCTGGTTCAACATATGAAAATCTATCTATGTAATCCATCATATAAACAAACTGAAAGAAAAAAAAAACATATGATCGTTTCATTAGATGCTGAAAAAGCTTTTGACAAAATTCAACATCCCTTTATGATAAAAGTATTGGAGCGATTAGGGATACAAGGGCCATACCTAAATATAATAAAAGCTATATACAGCAAGCCGACAGCTAACATCAAATGAAATGGAGAGAAACTCAAAGCCATCCCACTAAAATCAGGAACACGACAAGGCTGTCCACTCTCTCCATACCTCTTCCATATAGTGCTTGAAGTTCTAGCAATAGCAATAAGACAACATAAGGGGATCAAGGGGATTGGAATTGGAAAGGAAGAAGTTAAACTTTCCTAATTTGCAGATGATATGATAGTGTACATAAGCGACCGCCAAAACTCCACCAAAGAACTCCTAAAGCTGATAAACAGCTTTAGTAATGAGGCAGGATACAAAATCAACTACAAAAAAATCAGTCGCCCTCTTACACACAAAGGATATGGAAGCAGAGAGGGAAATCAGAGAAGCATCACCTTTCACGATAGCCACAAACAGCATAAAATATCTTGGGGTAACTCTAACCAAGGAAGTGAAAGATCTATTTGACAAGAACTTTAAGGCATTGAAGAAAGAAATTGAAGAGGATTCCATTACCTTCTATAACTTCATGAGGCAGGCCTTTATTGTTTCAGCATTCGGACCTTCCAATCTTCTACCAGAATGGCCTATTAAGGTTTGCTGCCATATTCAAGAGCATTTTAGCTTGATGGTTCAAACTTTTACACATTCCTCCCATAAACAAGGTCCAAAAGCCTAAGAATCACATGTCTATGTTTATCACAATAGAGGCACCACTTTCTGTACCCATTTTCTGTATTAGATACTTCATATACTGAGGAGACAAAATGCCTGGCAAAAGTAACTTAAGGGAATGGTGCACTTCCCTCTCATAATTCAGACTTAATCCTTCCCAGGAAGAAAGACAAGGGGTGAAAGCTTGGGGCAGGTGGCCACCTTGCATCCACAGTCAAAAAACAGAGTGAGGGATGCTGGTGCTCAGTTAGTCTTCTCAGTTTTATTCCAGTCCTAGAATCCAGCCAGAGGATTGCTGCCACCCTCATTTATGGTAGGTATAATTTCTACCTTAATTAACTCAGTGTAGACAATACTCATATATGACCAGAGTTTTGTTTCCATGATGAATCTAGAGCAAATTAACAATCAATATTAACCATCCATCAAAACTACCAAACTCAATAAATCCAATGACTTGGATCACTAATTTATCCACTACATGTAGTATGTCTGACAAACTTAATGGAGGAGTCTCTTTCCTTCTCCTTTAATGTTCTTATCAATGTTTTACAATAAGGTATACTCAAAATACATTGCTTTAGGGAAGTTCCATGTATCTTGAGTATATTTTATTGTAAAGTATTGATGAAAAGTGGATGGGGGTGGAGTGGGGTAGGTGAAAGGAATGGGAGGAAGGGAGAGAGTTCGAACTGGAATTGGTATGTAAAATGATAAAAGATTGTTCTCTTTTTAAAAAATTGAAGAAATGAAATTATAAAAACAAAACAAATATATACCCAAGATAGTGGGTCTACAAATGTAAATGCCTTTCCAGAATGGCAGTGAACTACTCTGGTTCTCATTGATTAGATATGGCTTTGGTTATACTTCTCAATCAATCTGTGTCTTTGCTTTATTTCTTTTTTTTTTTTTCTGAACTCCTATTTTATGTTTCTACATTTCCCTTTGGGATGTGACATTTTATTAATTCTTTGAGGATTTCAGATATGCATACAATAAATTTTTATCATTCCAGAATATTTTTCTAGTTTTTTTTTTTAATTTATTTATTTATTAAGGATTTCTGCCTCGTCCCCACAACCGCTTCCCATTTCCCTCCCCCTCCCCCGCTCAATTCCCCCTCCCCCGCTCAATTCCCCCTCCCTCATCTGCTCGAAGAGCAATCAGGGTTCCCTGACCTGTGGGAAGCCCAAGGACTGCCCACCTCTATCCAGGTCTCGTAAGGTGAGCATCCAAACTGCCTAGGCTCCCACAAAGCCAGTACGTGCAGTAGGATCAAAAACCCACTGCAATTGTTCTTGAATTCTCAGTATTCCTCATTGTCCGCTATGTTCAGCTAGTCCGGATTTATCCCATGCTTTTTCAGACCTAGGCCAGCTGGCCTTGGTGAGATCCCAATAGAACATCCCCATTGTCTTAGTGTGTGGGTGCACCCCTCGTGGTCCTGAGTTCCTTGCTCGTGCTCCGTCTCCTTCTGCTCCTGATTTGGACCTTGAGATTTCTGTCCGGTGCTCCCGTGTGGGTCTCTGTCTCTGTCTCCTTTCATCGCCTGATGAAGGTTAATATTCCTGAGGATGCCTATGTGTTTGTCTTTGGATTCACCTTCTTATTTAGCTTCTCTAGGAACATGAATTATAAGCTCAATGTCCTTTATTTATGGCTAGAAACCAAATATGCGTGAGTACATCCCATGTTCCTCTTTTTGGGTCTGGCTTACCTCACTCAGGATAGTGTTTTCTATTTCCATCCATTTGTATGCAAAATTCAAGAAGTCCTTGTTTTTTACTGCTGAGTAATACTCTAATATGTATATATTCCATACTTTCTTCATCCATTCTTCCGTTGAAGGGCATCTAGGTTGTTTCCAGGTTCTGGCTATTACAAACAATGCTGCCATGAACATAGTTGAGCATATACTTTTGTTGTATGATAGGGCCTCTCTTGGGTATATTCCCAAGAGTGGTATTGCTGGATCCAGGGGTAGGTTGATCCCGAATTTCCTGAGAAACCGAAACACTGCTTTCCAGAGTGGTTGCACAAGTTTGCATTCCCACCAGCAATGGGTGAGTGTACCCCTTTCTCCACAACCTCTCCAGCAAAGGCTATCATTGGTGTTTTTTATTTTCGCCATTCTGACAGGTGTAAGGTGGTATCTTAAAGTTGTCTTGATTTGCATTTCCCTGATCGCTAAGGAAGTTGAGCATGACCTTAAGTGTCTTTTGGCCATTTGAAGTTCTTCTGTTGAGAATTCTCTGTTCAGATCAGTGCCCCACTTTATAATTGGGTTGATTAGCCTTTTACGGTCTAGTTTCTTGAGTTCTTTATATATTTTGGAGATCAAACCTTTGTCAGTAGCAGGGTTGGTGAAGATCTTCTCCCAGTCAGTGGGTTGTCTTTTTGTCTTAGTGACAGTGTCCTTTGCTTTACAGAAGCTTCTCAGCCTCAGGGAGTCCCATTTATTCAATGATGCCCTTAGTGTCTGTGCTGCTGGGGTTATACATAGGAAGTGGTCTCCTGTGCCCATGTGCTGTAGAGTACTTCCCACTTTCTCTTCTATCAGGTTCAGTGTGTTCGGACTGATATTGAGGTCTTTAATCCATTTGGATTTGAGTTTTGTGCATGGTGATAGATATGGATCTATTTTCATTCTTCTACAGATTGACATCCAGTTTTGCCAGCACCATTTGTTGAAGATGCTCTCTTTTTTCCATTGTATACTTTTAGCTCCTTTATCGAAGATCAGGTGTTCATAGGTTTGTGGGTTAATGTCAGGGTCTTCTATTCGATTCCATTGGTCGACTTCTCTGTTTTTATGCCAATACCAAGCTGTTTTCAATACTGTAGCTCTGTAATAGAGTTTGAAGTCAGGGATGGTAATGCCTCCAGACAATCCTTTATTGTATAAGAATGTTTTGGCTATCCTGGGTTTTTTGTTTTTCCATATAAAGTTGATTATTGTCTTCTCCAGATCTGTGAAGAATTTTGATGGGATTTTGATGGGGATTGCATTGAATCTATAGATTGCTTTTGGTAGAATTGCCCTTTTTACTATGTTGATCCTCCCAATCCAAGAGCAAGGGAGGTCTTTCCATTTTCTGGTGTCTTCTTCAATTTCTTTCTTCAAAGACTTATAGTTCTTGTCAAGTAGATCTTTCACTTCCTTGGTCAGGGTTACCCCAAGGTATTTTATGTTATTTGTGGCTATCGTGAAAGGTGATGCTTCACTGATTTCCCTCTCTGCTTCCTTATCCTTAGTGTATAGGAAAGCAACTGATTTTTTGGAGTTGATCTTGTATCCTGCCACATTACTAAAGCTGTTTATCAGCTGTAGGGGTTCTTTGGTAGAATTTTTGGGGTCGCTTATGTACACTATCATATCATCTGCAAATAACGAAAGCTTAACTTCTTCCTTTCCAATACGAATCCCCTTGATCTCCTTATGTTGTCTTATTGCTATTGCTAGAATTTCAAGCACTATATTGAAGAGGTATGGAGAGAGTGGACATCCTTGTCGTGTTCCTGATTTAAGTGGGATGGCTTTGAGTTTTTCTCCGTTTAATTTAATGTTAGCTGTTGGCTTGCTGTAAATAGCTTTTATTATATTTAGGTAGGACCCTTGTATCCCTATTCTCTCCAAGACCTTTATCATAAAGGGGTGTTGAATTTTGTCGAATGCTTTTTCAGCATCTAGTGAAATGATCATATGGTTTTTTTCTTTCAGTTTATTTATATGGTAGATTACATTGATAGATTTGCGTATGTTGAACCAGCCCTGCATCTCTGGGATGAAGCCTACTTGATCATAATGGATAATTTTTCTTATGTGTTCTTGGATTCGGTTTGCCAGTATTTTATTGAAAATTTTTGCGTCGATGTTCATGAGTGAAATCGGTCTGTAATTTTCTTTCTTGGTTGGGTCTTTTTGTGGTTTTGGTATCAGGGTAACTGTAGCTTCATAAAAGGAATTTGGCAATGACTCTTCTGATTCTATATTGTGAAATACATTAAGGAGTATAGGTATTAGTTCTTCTTGGAAGTTCTGGTAGAATTCTGCATTGAAACCATCTGGTCCTGGGCTTTTTTTCGAAGGGAGATTTTTGATAACCATTTCTAATTCTTCGCGAGAAACCGGTCTATTTAGATCATTCACCTGGTCTTGGTTTAGCTTTGGTATGTGGTACTTATTTAAAAAATTGTCCATTTCTTTTGTATTTTCCAGTTTTGTGGCATACAGGCTTTTGTAGTAAGATCTAATGATTCTCTGAATTTCCTCTGTGTCTGTGGTTATGTCCCCCTTTTCATTTCTGATCTTATTTATTTGCGTGTTCTCTCTCTGTCGTTTAATTAGTTTGGATAGGGGTTTGTCGATCTTGTTGATTTTCTCCAAGAACCAGCTTTTTGTTTCACTGATTCTTTGGACTGTTTTCTGTGTTTCTATTTTGTTGATTTCAGCCCTCAGTTTTATTATTTCCAGTCTTCTACTTCTCCTGGGCGCGTCTGCTTCTTTTTTTTCTAGAGCTTTCAGGTGTGTTGTTAAGTCCCCAATGTATGCATTCTCCGTTTTCTTTAAGTGGGCACTTAGTGCGATGAACTTTCCTCTTAGCACTGCTTTCATTGTGTCCCATAGGTTTGAGTATGTTGTCCCTTTATTTTCATTAAATTCAAGGAAGACTTTAATTTCTTTCTTGATTTCTTCCTTGACCCAGGTGTGGTTCAGTAGTTGACTGTTCAGTTTCCATGAGTTTGTCGGTTTTTTGGGGGCAGCGTGGTTGTTGCCTTCTAATTTTAATCCGTGATGATCTGATAAGACACAGGTGGACACTGATATTTTTTTGTATCTGTGGAGGTTTCCTTTGTTTCCGAGTATGTGGTCAATTTTTGAGAAGGTTCCATGAGCTGCAGAGAAGAAGGTATATTCTTTCCTATTTGGGTGGAATGTTCTATAGATGTCTGTTAAGTCCATTTGCTTCATTACCTCCAATAATTCTCTTAATTCTCTATTAGGTTTCTGTCTGATTGACCTGTCCCTTGGAGAGAGAGGTGTGTTGAAGTCTCCTACTACTAGTGTGTGTGGTTTGATGTCTGCCTTGAGTTCTAGTAATATTTCTTTTACATAAGTAGGTGCTTTTATATTGGGGGCATATATATTCAGGATTGAGACCTCCTCCTGATGAATTGTTCCTGTTATGAGTATAAAGTGACCGTCTCGGTCTCTTCTGATTGATTTTAGTTTGAAGTCAGTTTTGTTAGAAATTAGTATGGCCACACCTGCTTTTTTCTTAGGACCATTTGCTTGAAACACCTTTTCCCAACCCTTTACTCTGAGTAGGTGCCTGTCTTTGTGGTTGAGATGTGTTTCTTGCAAACAGCAGAATGTTGGATCCTGTTTTCGTATCCAATCTTTTAGCCTGTGCCTTTTTATAGGTGAATTGAGCCCATTAATATTAAGTGATATTAATGACCAGTGGTTGTTTACTCCGGTTATTCTTATTGCTTTTGGTAGTAGAGATTGTCTCCCTTCTTTGAGATGTGCTCGTGAAGGGTCATTAGATGCCTGGGTTATTGTAGGCAGTGTTGGCAGTGTTGGATTCCTTGGGTTGCGATTTTCCTTCTATTACTTTCTGTAGGGCTGGATTTGTGGCTACGTATTGTTTAAATTTGTTCTTATCCTGGAATGTTTTGTTTTCTCCATTGATAATGAATTATAGCTTGGCTGGGTATAGTAGTTTGGGTTTGCATCCATGGTCTCTTAGCTTCTGCAGAACCTCTATCCAGGACCTTCTGGCTTTCATAGTTTCCATCGAGAAGTCAGTTGTAAGTCTGATCGGTTTACCTTTATAAGTTACTTGCCCTTTTTCTTTTGCAGCTCTTAATATTTTTTCTTTAACCTGTATATTTTGTGTTTTGATTATTATATGGCGAGGAGATGTTTTTCTTTGATCCAGTCTGTTTGGTGTTCTGTATGCTTCTTGAATATTTAAGTGAATATCTTTCTTTAAGTTGGGAAAGTTTTCTTCCATAATTTTGTTGAAAATATTTTCTGGGCCTTTGAGCTGTGACTCTTCTCCTTCTTCTATTCCTATTATTCTTAGGTTTGGTTTTTTTATTGTGTCCCATAGTTCCTGAATGTTTTGTGTTGAGAATTTGTTGGCTTTGCTGTTTTCTTTGATCTGTTCGTTTATTTTCTCTATGGTGTCCTCAGCATCTGAGAGTCTTTCTTCTAGCTCTTGTATTCTATTGATTATGCTTGTTTCTGTAGACTCTGCTCGTTGGCCTAGATTTTCCATATCCAGCTGGTCCTCAGTTTGTATTTTCTTCTTTGCCTTCATTTCAGTTTTCAATTCTTGAACTGTTTCCATTACCTGTTTGATGGTTTTTTCTTGGTTTCCCAGGGTATCATGTACGTATTTACTCATTTCTTCAAACTTTTTGTTATACTTCTCATCCATTTCTATAAGGGCATTTTTTACATGTTGTTTAAGGGACTCTATTATCTTCATAAAGTCGATTTTTTCCATTTCTTCTGTGTTAGGTTGTTCAAATACTTCTGTTGTAAGATCATTGGGTTCTGATGTTTTCATGTTGTTTTTCGGATTATTGGGAGAATTCTTGCCTTGGCGCCTGCCCATCTCCTCCTATTGATCCTATCCAATGGGTCCTTTAAAAACCGGATCAGGTTTCCCTGCTGGCCAAGGGCTCCGCTTACAAAATGCCCTCACTCTCTTTCGTGGTTCCTGCTGCAGGCCAAGAACCCTCTCACCCCTCTGAAGGATCTTCAGGACAGGACCAGGCTCCCCTTGTGCCAGTGACCTGGCCAACCAAAGGCCTACCTCTTTGATTCGATTGTAGTAGGGCGATCTGCTCTCCTTATTGCACGCCTGTTCCCGCTGCTTGGGTCTGCCTCTGCGCCAGGTCCCGGAAAGCCTCTTCCTGTATGCGGTGTTGCTCCGCCGCATCTGGCCGCCGCCGCTCCGCCGCGTCTGGCCGCCGCCGCTCCGCCGCGTCTGGTCGCCGCCGCTCCGCCGCGTCTGGCCGCCGCCGCTCCGCCGCGTCTGGCCGCTGCCGCTCCGCCTCTGTGCGTCTGGCCGCCTCTGCTCAGCCTCTGTCTGCTTTATTTCTTGAAAAGAAAACCAACGCTATCTGCCTTTGAAAATGAGTGACTAGCCGGCCTCCCCTGAACTGCTTCAAAGCCTCTCTTCTAAAGTAGTGCTTATTTTCTATGTTCCTGAATTTTCTGCCTCTTGGAAAACCATGCTCCTGAGGGGCTCAGCTCTTCTTTCAGTTTCAATGGTGCTTCTGTTAAAGAATGTTTGTGGGAGTTCCAACTCATAGGTCTATAGCACCTCCTAGAAATCAGTATTTTAGTAATCTTCCCAAAGGATTTTGGGCTATGGGAGATATATATATATATATATATATATATATATATATATATATATATATACAACTGGCAGATTATTACAGCGCACACCTATTTCACTTCCTTTTTCTCTCCCTCTTCTCCCTTCCTCCCTCCCTCAATCCCTCTCTTCTTCTCTTGCTACCTTCTTTCCTTCTCTCTCTTTCTCCCTTCCTTCATTTCCTTCTTTTTCTTTTTCTTTGAGGCAGTCTAAACTAGAACTAGTAATTCTCCTATTTCAGTCCTCCAAATTCTGGGATTAAAGAAGTGTGTCACCATTCAAGATTCAAATTGTACTTCTTTTCTCAATAAGAATGTCCAAGGTAAATGTCATTAATTAAATTAAAGGTACTTGATTAGTAGTTTACCTTCAGCCTACTGTAGTTTGAGATATGCTAATGTCCTAACAGTTTTCCTTTCTTCTTGAAGTTTCCTTGTGTGCCCTCCCCACGTGTTACAACTCTTGTCTCATTGACACTGTTCCCGTGAAGGCAAAGTCCTTTTTGTCTGAACTTTGTGTAATTCACTTTTCATTTCTAGGTCAGACATGCTCTCATTATTTGTACAGAATTCTGACTCAGTAGCATTCCAGGATCCTGAAGCAAGCTCTGAGCCTTTGGCACACAACCTTGGCAAAGGGCCCTTTCTCATGGTTATGGAAGCTTTCCTCTTCTCTGACACTCGGCTTCCCTTCAGGTCTCTGAGCTCTTTCGTACTTCTGTATCCCAAGCCAGAGCTAGCACATGGTCCTCTAGTGCTATCTTTTTACGTCTGAGTCAGCGGCTGTGTAGATCATTAACTCATTAACAGTGCAATTATCTTTCTTTACTTTAAACTCTTGCCAAACTAGGTTGTTTTCAATTAGCAAATTTGGAAAGAGATTGTTTTAAATTTGCATTATCGTTCTTTTTATAAGCTAGAGGAGAAGCTCCAAGGAGTCCATAAAATGTACACATCCTCCATTACCGTTTGTTCCACTTCTTCTTCCTCACCTTTCATCTTCTTCCTCCCCTTCCTTATTTTCCTCTTCCTCATCAGCCCACTCCCCATCTTTTTTTGAGGAAGACTGGACTAAACTCACAATCTTCCTCTCTAACATTGTGCTATGTGTATAATGCACAATGCAAATAGAGGGTGGACGTCTAGCAGAGGTCAGATTCTATGATTCATTCCTTTCCTTTTGGAAAGGAAATGGCAAGGATTCTCATTAATCCAATTTTCATATGACTGCACAAGCATCGTCATATTTATTTTGCATCTTAGGTTTGGAAGAATAAGCCATACCTTTTATTCTCCTGTAACTCGTCATCAGAGTGCATAAATTTTAGTCCCTACAGACTTTCATTTTCAGTCATGTCACTACCTCTACCCTATCTTAATTGGTATCTTCAGCCATGAATACTGTCATCATCTCCTTACATTGATATTTTAGACTATCAAGTGAGACCATACTCAGGATTTAATTTATTCCTAAATTACTGGAAAATAATGACCATGTTGATAAATTGAAATGTGGGCAACTGAAAAAGATTTGGGATTACAGACAGTTTACCATGCATAAATGAATAACATACTAGCAGTATGTATGGTTGAACAATTTCACAAAAACCAAACAAAAATGTTTTTTAAAATTATTTGAACAACTAAGGGGGATGTGTTCTTAAAATAGTGTTCTGCCTCAGTTGTAATGCAGTTATTCTTGTGTTTTAAATTAAGGGCAAACCTGGTTTCTGAAATGATGGGAACAGTAAGACTTATGGCTTACTGTTATTATGATTTCCAGAATCATTACCAAAAAATGAGATATTGGGGATAATTCTCACTTGGAAAGGCTAAAGACTGTGCAAGCTTACATACATGCATTTATGCAAGTTTATTTTATTACTTGTGGTAGAAATATAAAAATGCACCTTCATACTCCTGGACAAATGGTGCCCCATAATATTCTAAACTATTACTTCAATAGTTATAGAGCACCGTTGATTTTGAACTAGGAATACTATTCCAGGTGGTCTAATCTAATCACACAAACCCTGAAAACACTTTCTGGTGGCAGAAAAGGGAAGCAGATGCAGTAAATCAACTTTACAAAATGGGAAGGACATAAAGTGCTGTTACCAGTTTGAATATGGAGGAGTTTATATGAGAAAAAATGTTGCTGGCCTCTGAAATCTGAGAGTGGCCGATTGGCCGACAGCCAGCAAAGAAATGCTGCACGTGGAAGAAACTGAATTCCCTCACGCCTAATCTTCGGAGCCGTAAAGAACGCCAGGCCTTCCAATGAAAACGCAGCTCTGCTGATAATTCGATTCTGCCCTTCCAGTATACTCAGCAGAGCTGCACATTTTACTGTGATAATTTTTATGTACTTCATTTTTAAAATATATTTATTTATTTATTTATTTATTTATTTTGTATCCCAGCCCTGGTTTCTCCTCCCTCCTCTTCTACCAGTCCTCCCTCATCTCTCTGTTCCCACATCCAATCCACTTCTTCTCCATTTCTGTTCAGAAAATGGCAGGTCTCCCATGAATATCAACACAAAAAAACCATGGCATATCAAGTTGCAGTAAGGCTAGGCACATCCCCTTGTATTAAGGCTGGGCAAAGGGACCCAGTATGATGGGTTGGTTCCCAAAAGCCTGTAAAAGCATCAGAGGCAGTTCCTGTTCCTGCTGTTAGAAGTCCCACAAGAAGGCCAAGCTAAGCAACTGTAATATATATGTAGAGTGCCGAGGTCAATCCTATGGAAGTTCTCTGGTTGTTGGTTCAGCTTCTGTGAGCCCTTATGAGTCCAGGTTTTTTCCATCTTTTTTCTCTGAAAATTTCTGCTTTCCTTACCTTCATTTCTACTGTTGTTTTTCAATTTTTATCCTGTACTTTTGGACTGAGAACTATGAGCTAATACATGGGTACCATTTTGAGCTACATTTGTTGTGATTGGTTAAAAAGCAATAAAATATATTCTTGATTCGCCTTGTCCTAAGATCATGGAGATTTTGGAATGATAGCTTAGTTCTCTATGGCGTAGGTCTACAGCACCCCCATGCAAAGTCTTGGTGTCTGGCTAGTATTCCACAACTGCTAAATGATGAATGAGAAGCAATTGCTCAATGTGGAAGAAGGCCATGGAGATGCCGTATTCAGCTTTGCTTCTCTCTCTCCCTACAATGGGTAGAAAAGGTCCCTCAGACACACACGAGTTTAACAGCCACATCTAGTGGTCTTAAATAAGCCATGCTGGGCTCCCTCTGGGATCAGGAAGATGATATCAGAAATAAAAATAAACCACTAGGCACTTGCTGACCTCATTCTTGGGCTGATTGGGAGCCAGATGATGAAATTATACTTTTAATACAACTGTGAGAGTAGAAAAGATGAGCATCTTCTTTCAGTTTCCATTAGGGTCTTTGTCCAGAGAAAAGCTATCTTTATGTATGCTCTACAAAATACAGCCAGATTCTTTCCCATTCTCAGAAAAGAGGCCACCAGTAGCCACTGTAATCTTTGGCCATGCTTACCTTCCACCTCCATTCTTCCTCCTTCTGCTCTTCTGCTCTTTATCCCTAATTTCATGGCTTCCTTTATATACCTTTTCAGAGCTGTTTAGTTTGGAGAGTGAGAGTTCCAAAGCAGCACTGAAAATAAAAGACCAGCCTCTCAAAGTGAGATAAATGCCCTTTATTCTTATTTGAGTTTCTCACTGCTTAGAGTGTAAGGGTAGAAAATAGAACAGTCTAACAGAAACAGAGAGCAAGACCTTTTCCATGGTGTTTGAAAAAGACTGTGAATGGGGGACAGAGAGGAGAATGAAGTGACCCTGTTTCTGTCCCTTGACAGTGCTCAGTCAACAGTTCTGGGCTACCATGACATTTACTGTCATTTCATGCCATTAAACAGCATAAAGGTACTTCAATATAGGGGGTCATTGTATCTAAATCTATTTTGCCTGTTTGGGGGGAAGATTTTGTCTTTGAATGAGTAAAGAGGTTGTTGGAGAACATTAGATTCACATATGAAAAAGGCATGAAGACGACAGGAGTAACCACAGGATTATTGGAAAAACCTACAGAGATTCGGTGTAATAGGGTTGGAGGAAAATAGAGAAGACAAATGACTTAGTGGGAGTTCATCAGAGATATGGAAGGAAATTATTTATGCCTTGATTTTGGGAAGGAAGAATGAAATGTTTTATGGATGCAGACTGTGTTGTGTGTTCATTATTGATGTTTATAATAATTTTCATTTTGATATGCACTAAACTGCAGCCTTTACCCAAATTCATATGTTGAAATCCTGACTCCTGGAACCTCAAGGTGTGAGTTCGTTTTGGATACAGGGCTTTTACCAAGGTCAGTAACCTCAGTGATGGGGGTGTAGGTCAGTCAAGGAACCCTTGCTTGGATGCTATTTTCAAACCACACAAAAATTACCTAATGTTAAAAATGGCATAAATGTGAGGATCTAATTAAGTATGATTGATATTCTTAAAAGAAGTTAAAGAGATAGAGACAGCTCCACAGGAGAAAGGCCAAATGAGGACGCAGTTAGAAGGGAGCACTCTAAAGGCCAAGAAGAAAAGCCACAGGAGAAATACAATGTGTCAACTGCTTGTTCTTGGACTTCCAGCTGCCAAGGCTGTGACACATAGATGCTGTTAATCCCCTAGACTGCAGTACTGTGCTGCAGCAGCCTGATCAGACCAACACACACAGAGAAGCCTCTGCCTTATGCTGGATTGCTTTAAATCACTGTCGCTCTTGCTCAAACCTTTAAGTAGGCTAAGTAATGGGTGTGTCAGCGCTTGAAGAGCCTGGCAGATTCTGGCATGACTCTCAGCTGGGTGACCTTTAGTAGGTCATGTTACTTATCTGGGCCATTGTTGCCTCTTCAGTGAATTAGGAAATTAATAAGAATGACTTGCTAATTTAAGAATATCAGGTTCAAGGTGGGGATAATTATAACTTTGGTAATTTTTCTATACTCTTCTGCTTTGCTCCATGCTGCTGTTGAGAATCTTTGGTATTTTTACTTTGTGGTTTTATTATGGTAGGGGAAAAGAGGATGAGATTCAAACAAATTTTAATCTCAGTAAAATATAACTGACTCAGGGATTTTATTTATGTGGGGTAGCAAAAATAATCAAACTCACATAATAAACTAGAGGGATTATAATCAGGAGTGAGAGGGAAATGGAAAGCTATTTATCAAGAGCTGAAAATGTCAGTTGTTAAGAATAACAAGCTCTAGAAAATCTGGCTTTTCTCCTGCAGGCCATTTAAAATCTATTATTCTGAAAGTCTGCTAATCTTATATACCTATGTATCCTATGTCCTGTTATCAGTAATTCTTCAAGTAATGAGAGAAAAACAGTACCCCATATCTTTCCCATAAGTAGACACAATTTAATTCATCTTGTGTTTCTAGAATCAGTTGCTAAGTAAGAGGTAAATTCTTCTTCTGAGATGAAAGTTGAGAAGAACCTAGGTAGTTCTCAGTGGGGACCTTCAGTTCTATTTGAGATTGTTTATCAGAAAAGAGTTGATTAGTGAGCGCCAATGTTTTCACCTGCTTCTCTGTAGTCACTTAAAGGCCTGTCCCTATCTCTGAAGGAGGTAGAATAGAGTTGTACTTTTTATGATCAGAGACAAACCTGATCCTCCGTGCTTTTTGTTTCCCCTTAGGCTTGCATGTCTTGGCTATTGTACATTCAGAGAGTTTAAATGTTTAGGAATGTATAAGGACCAGGGACCTATATCAAAACAAAGTTCCCAGTTTGTGAGCACAATTCTCCTTGCCATGCCCCTGTTACTAAATCCAGCTATCTTTTCTGGCATTTCCCCATTGCTATTATTCAAACGAATGTGTTATCCCCCCGATGCTTGGCTGGTAATACCAGAGCATTGAAGTACAACTAAGTAACAGAGTGAAAAGCATCTAATTCTTCTGCTTTGATGAACCCTAACCCATCAAAGAGATTTATTTCTATTGTCAATGTTATTTCAGGGCTCAGAGACCAGTTGTGTACCTGCCTCTTCAACCAATTATAGACAGAGGTAAATAGGGAGTTGACAGGCAGTAAGGTCCACTAGGGATATTTTGAGCTTATGTTATTCTTAGCCAGTATCCTAGGGTATGGTATCTGCACAGAATTCAGTATTCCCCAGTAGCCATCAACTGCCCATAAACTCCTCAGGTAGGGGTAGGGCGTAGTGAGTTTCTCTACCATGCTGGATTTTTTGTTTACCACGTAGGTCTTGTTTACGTAGTCAAAGCTGCTGTGAGTTCATACATGCAATGGCCATGACTTCCCAGAAGACATTAAGCAACACTTGTTCTCACCCTCTGGCTCCTACATTCTGTGTGATCTTTCGTGGTATCCCCTGTACCATGGAAAAGTGTGTGATTTTGATGCAAAGTTTAGGACTGAGTAATCAACAGTCACTTATTCTCAGTACTTTGGCCAGTTATGAGCTTCTGCATTAATTGTTGCCAACTTCAGCAGATGCTCCTCTGTGCAAGGTTCAGATTTGCACAGATTCAGACAACACTTTGACAATGTGTGGTGTGAGAGAATTGTCTGTATTCTATCAATTATGTTTTAAATTAACACTGATTTGCCAGGTAGGAAGTATAGATGGGTCAACCAGACAGGAAGTAGAGGCAGGGAGATGAGAACAGGAGAATGCTGGAAAGGAGGAAGCCCATTCCTCCCATTCCAGCCCAGGCCACCAAAGAGGCAACATGTGACCTGCCTGGCTGTGAAAGGTACTGAGCCACATGGCTAACATAGATCAGAATAATGGGTTAATATAAGCTACAAGAGCTAATAAGTAGCCTGACCTAATGGGCCAATTAGCTTTATAACCTATCGAGATCTCTGTGTGATTTTCTTTGGGGCTTGCTGGGTGTGGGGTACTGGATGGGACCCAACAACCAGGTCTTCATGTTACAAATGTGATGTCTTTTAGCAAAGCAATAGTGGATTTATCCCTAGGGCCTATGACACCCACCCCTCCTCCTAGTAATGGACTTTCAATCAAGTTTATAGCACCAGGTATGAATTTCATCCTGTAAATCAGGCCTTAAATTTCATCAGAAAATGATTGGTTATGCCCATTATAGTTATGCCAATATTGCATCAGTGGTCACAATTTGTGTGGTAGTTTGTTATTTCAGGGAGTATTAATCACAATAAAAAGTATATCAAAGCGGACAATGAGGAATACTGAGAATTCAAGAACAATTGCAGTGGATTTTTGATCCTACTGCACGTACTGGCTTTGTGGGAGCCTAGGCAGTTTGAATGCTCACCTTACGAGACCTGGATATTGGTGGGCAGTCCTTGGGCTTCCCACAGGTCAGGGAACCCTGATTGCTCTTCGAGCAGATGAGGGGGGGGACTTGATCGGGGGAGGGGGAGGGAAATGGGAAGCAGTTGTGGGGACGAGGCAGAAATCCTTAATAAATAAATAAATGAAAAAAAAGTATATCAAATAGCCATTTAGAAACTTACTTTCTCGAAATACAATTGAAAACTATAACTTTTTTCTGGAGCTAAGAGATGGCCCAATGGTTAAGAGAACATGCTGAAAAGTGCTATTTGTATTGCATGACTGTATGGCAGACTGTCCTGTGTAAATTCAACCAAATGTTAAAGAAAGCAGTTGCCTTTCTCTACAAGAACTCCAGCCATGTGACGAGTCCAGGGTGATAAGTATATTTCTGGTATAGAGAAAGTTCAATAAATGTATCTTCTCACCAGGTTGTGACTCAATTTTGCCTTAAGTCAACACAGGTTCAATTTAAGACATCAACTTAGTGTGGCCTTCATGCTGGGGGCTCCAGAACTGTGTATACATTGAGTACTTGTTCTAAATTATGTGAACATAATTATACATTACAATTGGGCTGGAAGGTTTGTGAGTCTATTTCTCAGAATTCAAAGCCCTTGAAAATGGCTTTAAATGTCATAGTTTGTACATAAGCAATGAGTTACATTTACTTCAAGGAATGTGATCAAATTTGCTATCCCTGTATACCTTATAATTTGTCTTTTTGTTGCTATATGTTACCTTTGGAAGTTTTCAGCCTGGCCATGGTTCAGATATCCCCATGTAGAGTTTTTGCTGTCATGTCTACTTTACAGTATTAGGACAAGGAGTAAAGTTGGTTCCAAGCAGAAGGTTTAAAAGGCATAGCCTTCCCCTCCCAAATGTAAAAGTACAGAGAAGGTGTGTATTCGGTGAATCAGATGTGACTGGCTAAGAAGATTCATGGGCTCCTGAAACTATGAAAGAATTATTTTGAATGACTATGCCTCTTTTTCAGATCAATAAGAAAGTGTAAAGGGTATAGGGCTAAGTGCCTAAACAATATAGCATAAAAACTCTTTGCATAGCCTATGTTTTGTTTTGTATGAGCAATCTAGAGATGATTTGAAGTATAGAGGAGAATGTGCACAGTTTGTATATAAATAATCCACTATTTTATATAAGGGTTTGAGTATCTGTAGACTTTGATATGGGGGATTCTCCCAACAATAGTAAGAGACATATGTGTTAATGAGAAATTTACAAGATCCTACTGTACATGTTAAATGAAGAGACACCAGAGAATTGATGGTTAACACAACATCTTGTAATAATGAAACATTCATTCTAGGCATGAGCCAACAGAGAGGCTTGGAACAAGAAATATAGGGGCTGGAGAAATGTCTAAGCAGTTAAGACTATCTACTGCTTTTGCAGAAGATTAGAGGTTGGTTACCTGAACTTGTGTCAGGTGGCTTACAATTGCTTACAACTTCAGTTTGAACAGACAACTTTCTTCTCATCTCCAAGGCCAAGGGTACTTACACTCACTTTAATACACACACACACACACACACACACACACACTTTAATTTTAAAACTTAAAAAGTTATAAAAAAAGAATTATCTCATTTAGCTTTATGGTTTTGTTCCTCATTCATGTTCTGATTCATAAATTTATAGATACCAACTCCAAGTCTCCCCAGGATTCACTCACTCATTTTTTTTATCCACTTGTAACAAGTTTTATTGTGACCAGAACATTTCTCTTTTCATTCATTTTATATGATATTTGAAAATTTTGTGCAAGGTGTTTTGTTCACATTCATCTCCCAAACTCTTCCAATATCTACCCCCATTTCCCAATTTACCCAAACTCTATGTCCCACTTTTCAAACCTATCAAAACCAATTTATGCTGTCCTTATATTCTTGGATATATAATCTACCAGCAGACTGGTTGAGTTATCAAGTACCACACTCTTTAGATTAAACCATCCCTTCTTTTCCCAGTAGCTCCATGGCTAGATGTTAGATTTCATGCCCATTTCCCATCTCCATGACGAAATTTGGTATGGATCAGATTTGCAAAGGTCCTATGTATGATATCACAAATGCTGTGAGTTCATAGGTACAGCTGTTTGTTATGCCCTAAAAAGATTGTTTGCTTATAGTCATCCAACATCTTTACCCCTTGTCCTGTTGCATTCTCTTTTCCACAATGACCCCATAGCCTTGGAAAGAGCAGGTATAGTATATATGTTCTGATTAGGACTGAGAATTCCCTAGTCCCTTATTTCCTGTGCCTTGTTCAGTTGTGAGTCTCTGTTACTCAGTGTCTACTACAAATAGAAACTTCTTTGATGAGGATTAAGAGGCACATTAATCTACAAGTCGTTAGGAATTGGTTGATTTAAGAAAATAATAGTAATATGTTCTCTTCTAGGGCTATGACCTATGTTGCCACAGGTTCTTGGCCTGATAATGGTACCAGGTATGTGTTTTGTCTTGTGGATCAGGACTTGAATTCAATCAGAAATTGATAGGTTATTCCCATGAGGTCCATGTCATTATCATACCAGGGGGGGATGTCTTACTAGGCTTGCCATTATTTTAGTTCACAGAGTACACAGCTGGCTAAAATTGATGGTTATATTGATGATTACTTTTCTTCTTTGTTAGCATTCTTAACACCTTCTAGTACTACAAAAGCTCACCAACAGTGATGACACTTTCAGATAATTATCTGCTTGATTTCTCAGTGTTATATGACCCAAGTACTTGATATCTTCATCAGTAGGGTTTAATTCTGAATTCTGAAGAGCACCTAACAGCACTAACAATAGCCTGTAATGTTTGAGGGGGCTGTGTGTGAGGCCTCAGTAACTGACAACTCTAAATGAAGTAGCCCATGCATTAGTCAGTGGTGCTAGTGGAGAAACTGTAGCCCTATTATAGAGTAACTCAACTTTAACTCTTTTGATATATGTATTATACAGACAGACACACAGACACAGACACACAACACACACATATATTAGGAAGCTTCTAAGTAAGTTTTAGGTAGATTTCCAAATTGCTTTTTCAAAGGAATTTTAGTGTTATTTATATCTCCTCATATTCCCTCCTTTATCCTGGTCTTCATCCTTCCTCTACCCAAATTTAATCAATTCTTTTCCACTTACTCCCTCTTAAGCAGTACATTCTATCTCTCTTCCCTTGAAGGCTGCCCCTCATGGCCGTCTAGTAATTTCCTGATCTCTGTGAGTCCTTCAAAAGAAACACACTTATCTGAAGACTCAAAGCCAATATCCACAAATAAGAGAAAACAAGTGATGTTCGTCTTTTTGGGTCTGAGTTAGCTCACAGAGAAATCCTTTTTCCAGCCCCATCAATTTACATGAAAATTATATAAATAATTAAATAATTTTACATTGTGTAACTATACCTGATGGAGGAAGGTCATTGGTTAAATAAAAAGAAACTGCTTGGCCCTCATTGGTTAGAAGATAGGTGGGAGGAGTAAACAGAACAGAACGCTGGGAGGAAGAGGAAGTGAGCTCAGACTCCACAGCTCTCCTCTCAGGAGCAGACGCCTCAGAGAGATGCCATGCTCTGCTCTCCCAGGCAGACGCACGTGATGAAGCAAGCCGCCAGGTTAGACATGCTGAATCTTTCCCGGTAAGACCGGTGCTCACAGATTATTACAGATGGGTTGATCAGGATGTGAGAATTAGCCTGTAAGGGCTAAAACTAAAGGGCCAAGCAGTATTTAAATGAATACAGTTTGTGTGTTGTTATTTCGGAGCATAAGCTAGCCGAGCAGGCAGCCGGGGTTCTGGGAATGCAGCCCCGTTGCCCCTAATTACTACATATACCATATTTTTATCATCTATTAATTAACTGGTGGATATCTAAACTTTTTTTATCTCTTGGTTATTGTGAATTTTTCAGCAATGAACATAGAAAAACAGTTATTTCTATATTAGGATATATAGTCCTTTGGATAGATGCTCAAGTAGGATAGCTAGGTCATGTGATAGATTCATTTGAAGATTTTTGAGGAACCTCCATTCATGGCTATATCAGTTTGTGCTCCCACCAGGAGTGAATAAATGTACCCCCTTCCTCACATCCATGCCAGCCTTTGCTGTCTTTGTTTCTAAATTTTCACTACTCTAACCGGGGTAAGATAAAATGGTAAAGTAGAGAGCTCTATCTTGTTTTATTCCCTGCCTCATTTATTTTGCTAAGTGCAGCCAAATCCTTTTGTTGCTCAGGTCAAGGCCTAGAAATCATCACTGATTATTCTCTTTCCTGTCTTCATTTTCAGTAAATCTTATCAGTTCCACCATCATAACACATATTGTTTCTCAGCATTCTTCCCCATCCCTTTCCTGTCTCTGCTCCTCCCCATAATTCCAGTTTATCAACTCTTAATTGAAAACTGCGAGACACTCCTAACTTTACTTTTTTCTTTGTGGAAATCAGTTTTCCACTAGCAGCCAGAATAACTTTACACGATGTGCCTCAGCTCACAATTTTTCTTACTTAAAATGTAGGCCAATTCCATGATTACGTGATTTATGAATGTGAAGGCAAATTTTTAAGAACAAACACAAAATTTCCAGCATTTTCCCCTAAATCACTCTCTTGCTCCCTATGTTCAAGGTACTGGCCTTACTATTGGTTAAACCAAACCAAGCTCAATACAACCCCCTCTCTTTGGCATTTTTACTACCTCTAATTGGATTATTGATTCTCTGGCTTTACACAGAGCTAGTTTCTACCTATCTTCCTATTGTAAATAATCTCAGAATATTTTTGTTTGGGCTCACAGTTGTTTTTTTTTATTGAGACAAGGAAAAAAAGTATCCACCCCCTCCCAGCCTCCCATTTTCCTCCCCCTCCTCCCAAACTTCTCCCCTTCCCCCAAACTCCTCTCCTGCTCCCTCTCCAGTCCAAAGAGCAGTCAGGGTTCCCTGCCCTGTGGAAAGTCCATGGTCCGCCCCCTCCGTCCATGTCTAGGAAGGTGAACATCCAAACTGGCTAGGCTCCCACAAAGCCAGAACATGAAGTAGGGTCAAAACCCAGTGCCATTGTCCTTGGCTTCGCATCAGTCCTCATTGTTCGCCATGTTCAGAGAGTTCAGTTTTATCCCATGCTTTTTCGGTCACAGTCCAGCTGCCCTTGGTGAGCTCCCAATAGATCAGCCCCATTGTCTCAGTGGGTGGGTGCACCCCTCGTGGTCCAGACTTCCTTGCTCATGTTCTCCCTCCTTCTGCTCCTCATTGGGACCTTGGGAGCTAAGTCTGGTGCTCCAGTGTGGGTCTCTGTCTCTATCTCCATCCATCACCAGATGAAGGTTCTACGGTGATATGCACGATATTCATCAATATTGCTATAGGATAGGATCATTTCAGGTTCCCTATCCTCAGCTGCCCAAGGGACTAACTGGGGACATCACCATGAGCTCCTGGGAGCCACTCTAGGGTCAAGTCTCTTGCCAACCCTAAGGTGGATCCCTTAACTAAGAATTGTGCTTCCGTGATCCCCTATCCAACCTTCCTTTGTCCCAATCCTCCTGTTTCCCCAAGTTCCCACCTCCTTCCCTTCTCACATTTCTCTCCCCATCTCACCTTACCCCCATCCCACCCCACCCCCAAATCCCAGTTTTCTCCCCGGCAATTTTGTCTACTTCCCATAGCCAAGAGGATAACTATATGTTTTTCCTTGGGTTCACCTTCTTATTTAGCTTCTTTAGGTTCACCAATTGTAGTCTCCGTGACCCTTATTTATGGCTAGAAACCAATTGTGAGTGAGTACATCCCATGTTCATCTTTTTGGGTCTGGGATACCTCACTCAGGATAGTGTTTTCTATTTCCATCCATTTGCATGCAAAATTAGAGAAGTCATTGTGTTTTACTGCAGTGTAGTACTCTAATGTGTATATATTCCGTACTTTCTTCATCCATTCTTCCATTGAAGGACATCTAGGTTGTTTCCAGGTTCTGGCTATTACAAATAATACTGCTATGAACATAATTGAACAAATGCTTTAGTCATATGATAGGGCATCTCTTGGGTATATTCCCAAGAGTGGTATTGCTGGGTCCAGGGGTAGGTTGATCCCGAATTTCCTGAGAAACCGAAACACTGATTTCCACAGAGGTTGCACAAGATTGCATTCCCACCAGCAATTGATGAGGGTACCCCTTCCTCCACAGCCTCTCCAGCAAAGGCTTTCCTTGGTATTTTTGACATTAGCCATTCTAACTGGTGTAAGATGATATCTCAAAATTGTTTTGATTTGCATTTCCCTGATCACTAAGGAGGTTGAGCATGACCTTAAGTGTCTTTTGGCCATTTGAACTTCTTCTGTTGAGAATTCTCTGTTCAGTTCAGTGCCCCATTTTTTAATTGGGTTAATTAGCATTTTAAAGTCTAGTTTCTTGAGTTCTCTCTATATTTTGGAGATCAGACCTTTGTCTGTTGCGGGGTTGGTGAAGATCTTCTCCCAGTCATTAGGTTGCCTTTTTATCTTAGTGACAGTGTCCTTTGCTTTACAGAACCTTCTCAGTTTTAGTAGGTCCCATTTATTCAATGTTGCCCTTTATGTCTGTGCTGCTGGGGATATACATAGGAAGTGATCTCCTGTGCCCATCTGTTGTAGGGTACTTCCCAATTTCTCTTCTATCAGGTTCAGTGTGTTCAGGCTGATATTGAGGTCTTTAATCCATTGGACTTGAGTTTTGTGCATGGTGATAGTATGGGTCTATTTTCATTCTTCTACAGGTTGACATCCAGTTGTGCCAGCACCATTTGTTAAAGATGCTTTCTTTCTTCCATTGTATACTTTTAGCTCCTTTATCAAAATTGAGGTGTTCATAGGTTTTTGGGTTAAAATCCGGGTCTTCTATACGATTCCATTGGTCGACTTCTCTGTTTTTATGCCAGTACCACACTGTTTTCATTACTGTAGCTCTGTAATACAGTTTAAAGTCAGGGATGGTAATGCCTCCAGAAGATCCTTTATTGTATAGGATTGTTTTGGATATCCTGGATTTTTTTCCATATAAATTTGATTATTGTCCTCTCCAGATCTGTGAAGAATTTTGATGGGATCTTGATGGGGGTTGCAATGAATCTATAAATTGCCTTTGGTAGAATTGCCATTTTTACAATGTTGATCCTCCCAATCCAAGAGCAAGGGAGTTCCTTCCATTTTGTGGTATCCTCTTCAATTTCTTTCTTCAATGCCTTATAGTTCTTGTCACTTCCTTGGTTAGAGTTACCCCAAGATATTTTATGCTGTTTGTGGCTATCGTGAAAGGTGAAGCTTCTCTGATTTTTCTCTCTGCTTCCATATCCTTTGTGTGTAAGAGGGCAACTGATTTTTTGGAGTTGATCTTGTATCCTGCCACATTACTAAACCTGTTTATCAGCTGTAAAAGTTCTTTGGTGGAGTTTTGGCGGTCGCTTATGTACACTATCATATCATCTGCAAATTAGGAAAGTTTAACTTCTTCCTTTCCAATTCGAATCCCCTTGATCCCATTATGTTGTCTTATTGCTATTGCTAGAACTTCAAGCACTATATTGAAGAGGTATGGCGAGAGTGGACAGCCTTGTCGTGTTCCTGAGTTTAGCGGGATGGCTTTGTGTTTCTCTCCATTTCATTTGATGTTAGCTGTCGGCTTGCTGTATATAGCTTTTATTATATTTAGGTATGACCCTTGTATCCCTAATCTCTCCAAGACTTTTAACATAAATGGATGTTGAATTTTGTCGAATGCTTTTTCAGCATCTAATGAAATGATCATATGGTTTTTTTCTTTCAGTTTATTTATATGCTGGATTACATTGATAGATTTTCGCATGTTGAACCAGCCCTGCATCTCAGGAATGAAGCCTACTTGATCATAATGGATAATTTTTTGGATGTCTTCTTGGATTCGGTTTGCCAGTATGTTGTTGAGGATTTTTGCGTCGATGTTCATGAGTGAGATTGGCCTGTAATTCTCTTTCCTGGTTGAGTCTTTGTGTGGTTTTGGTATCAGAGTAACTGTAGCTTCATAGAAGAAATTTGGTAATGACCCTTCTGTTTCTATATTGTGGAATACATTAAGGAGTATAGGTATTAGCTCTTCTTGGAAGTTCTGGTAGAATTCTGCATTGAAACCATCTGGTCCTGGGATTTTTTTGGTAGGGAGATTTTTGATAACAGCTTCTAATTCTTAGCGACTGACAGTTCTGTTTAGATTGTTCACCTGGTCCTGATTTAACTTTGGTATATGGAATTTATTTTAAAAAGTATCCATTTCTTTTACACTTTCCAGTTTTGTGGTATAGAGGCTTTTGTAGGAAGATCTAATGATTCTCTGATTTTCCTCTGTATCTGTGGTTATGCCCCCTTTTCATTTCTGATCTTATTAATTTGTGTGTTCTCTCTCTGCTGTTTGATTAGTTTGTATAGGGGTTTATCAATCTTGTTGATTTTCTCTCTTTTTGTTTCATTGATTCTTTGGATTGTTTTTTTGTGTTACTATTTTGTTGATTTCAGCCCTCATTTTGATTATTTCCAGTCTTCTACTTCTCCTAGGTGAGTCTGCTTCTTTTTTTTCAAGAGCTTTCAGGTGGGCTGTTAAGTCTCCAATATGTGCTTTCTCTGTTTTCTTTAAGTGGGCACTTAGTGCTATGAACTTTCCTCTTAGGACTGCTTTCATAGTGTCCCATAAGTTCGAGTATGTTGTTTCTTTATTTTCATTGAATTCAAGGAAGACTTTAATTTCTTTCTTTATTTCTTCCTTAATCCAAGTATGATTCAGTAGTTGACTGTTCAGTTTCCATGAGTATGAATGCTTTCTGGAGGTAGCATTGTTGTTGAATTCTAAATTTAATCCATGGTGATCTGATAAGACACATGTGGTTACTAATATTTTTTGTAACTGTGTAAGTTCGCTTTGTTACCGAGTATGTGGTCATTTTTCGAGAAGGTTCCATGAGCAGCAGAGAAGAAGGTATATTCTTTCCTCTTTGGGTGGAATAATCTATAGATGTCTGTTAAGTCCATTTGATTCATTACCTCCATTAATTCTCTAATTTCTCTGTTAGGTTTCCGTCTGATTGACCTGTCCATTGGTGAGAGAGGAGTGTTGAAGTCTCCTACTATTAGTGTGTGCGGTTTGATGGCTGCCTTGAGTTTTATTAATGTTTCTTTTACGTACATGGGTGCTTTTATATTAGGGTCATACATATTCAGGATTGAGACTTCATCCTGATGAATTGTTCCTATTATGAGTACAAAATATCCCTCTCCATCTCTTCTGATTGATTTAAGTTTGAAGTCAACTTTGTTAGAAATTAGTATGTCCATACCTGCTTGTTTCTTAGGTCCATTTGCTTGATAAGCCTTTTCCCAGCCCTTTACTCTGAGTAGGTGCCTGTCTTTGTGGTTGAGGTGTGTTTCTTGTAAACAGCAGAATGTTGGATCCTGTTTTCGTATCCAGTCTCTTAGCCTGTGCCTTTTTATAGGTGAGTTGAGTCCATTGACATTAAGTGATATTAATGACCAGTGGTTGTTAACTCCGGTCAATTTTTTAGTAGTAGGGTTTTTGTGATTCCCTTCTTTGAGTTGCGCTGGTGAAGGGTCTCTAGATGTCTGAGTTATTGTGGTCGTTGTTGGACTCCTTGGTTAGTGATTTTCCTTCTATTATTTTCTGCAAGGCTGGATTTGTGGCTACATATTGTTTAAATTTGTTTTTATCTTGGAAAATTTTGTTTTCTCCATTTATAGTGAACGAAAGCTTGGCTGGGTATAGTAGTCTGGGCTTGCATCCATGGTCTCTTAGTTTTTGTAGTACATCTATCCAGGACCTTCTGGCTTTCATGGTTTCCGTAGAGAAGTCAGGTGTAAGTCTGATAGGTTTACCTTTATAAGTAACTTGGCCTTCTTTTTTTTTCGGCTCTTAATATTCTTTCTTTATTCTGTATGCTTTGTGTTTTGATTATTATATAGCGAGGGGATTTTTTTTTTGATCCAGCCTATTCAGTGTTCTATATGCTTCTTGAATCTTCATAGGTACATCTTTCTTCAGGTTGGGAAAGTTTTCTTCTATAATTTTATTAAGAATATTTTCTGGACTGTTGATCTGCACTTCTTCTCCTTCTTCTACTCCAATTATTCTTAGGTTTGGTCTTTTTATTGTGTCCCATATTTCCTGAATGTTTTGTGATGAGAGTTTGTTGGACTTGCTGCTTTCCTTGATCAGTGAGTTTATTTTCTCTATGTTATCCTCAGTATCTGCGATTTTTTTCTTCTATTTCTTGTATTCTGCTGGTTATGCTTGTTTCTGTAGTCTCTATTCGTTTACCTAGATTTTCTATGTCCAGCTGGCCCTCTGTTTGTGTTTTCTTCTTTGCCTCCATTTCAGTTTTCAAGTCTTGAACTGTTTCCATTATCTGCTTGATTGTTTTTCCTTGGTTTCCTAGGGTATCATTCACTGATTTACTCAATTCCTCAAACTTTCTGTTATACCTCTCATCCATTTCTATAAGGGCATTTTTTATATGCTGTTTAAGGGTGTCAATCACGTTCATGAAGTCAGTTTTTTCTACTTCTTCTTGATTAAGGTGTTCATGTCCTCCTGTTGTGAGGTCGCTGGGTTCTGGTGGTTTCATGTTGTTTTTCAGATTGTTGGGTGAATTCTTGCATTGGTGCCTGCCCATCTCTTCGAAGCTCCGAATACTCCCCTATGGATCTTCTTTTACAGGATCAGGTCTTCTTGCCCACTGATGTACCTTCCCAGTGATGTCACTCTCCAGAAATGGTTCTCTTGGTGTCCAGATCGGATCTCCAAGCTGCTTGGGTAGCTCGCAAACCAAGGGCCCACCCTGCCTGCTGCATGCAGGCTATGTAGACAAAGGAACTATCACCCTTCCTTTTGCCCTCCAGATTTGGGTTCGGTCCCAGCGCCTGAGCAGGCTGAGCTGGGAGGTGTTATGCCGCCAAAGAGTGGAGGGATGGAGGGAGACATGGGGTTGGGGGTTCTGGATGTAAGCTGGGTTGGATAGAAAGAGATAGGAGTTATCGGGCAGTATAGCCCCTGCAGGATGACCAGGAAGTGGAGGAGGGATGAGGAACGTCTGAGTTCCCTGATCCCCACTGCCGCTGCACTCACTCACCCCAGTGATGGCTCTCCTGGTGCCCAGATCAAAACCTGGGCTCACAGTTTTATAAGTTTCAGAGAATGGTTTTTTTTTCTTTGCCTTTGGTCTGCGGCAAGGCAGCAGACTCTTGAAGTACTCTGTCACAGAATCATTCACCTCATGACTAAGAAGAATATGAGAGAGTGAGCAAGGACCTGTGGTCCAAATGTCCCCTTTAATGCCAACCTCACAAAGACCAAGGGTGTCCTTGGTCTCCAGCTCCTGACAATTCTACAGCTTCCTAAAGAAGTGGCCATAAAGTCTACAATACATAGGCCTTTTTGGTTAGACACTTATTCAAATTATAGAAGGGATATTGACTCACTGTCTAAATGACTATATTTTTTGCCACATGAAACCCTATGAATTTCATTTTCCATACTTATCAAAATTAAAACAATTTCACTCATTTGTGTACAAAATGGCAGTGTACATGTGTATGATTCAGTTTGTATTTTTGTGTCTTCCATTAGAATACATGTTATAAGTTACATAAATGTTTGAGAAACATCTTTAATTATTTGCTGAACTCCCAGAGTCCAGTTGAAGAGGGGTAGGAGTAAGAATATGAGCAATGAGGTCAAGACCGTGATGGGCACACCCACTGAAAGAGTTTACCTGAGCTAATGGGAGCTCAAAACCTCTGGCCAGACAGGGAAGGAACCAACATAGGTCCAAACTACTCCCTCTGAATGTGGTTGACAGTTGCATGGTTGGGGCAGATTTTGAAGCCACTGAAAGAGGCACCAGGATTTAATTATCCCTGCTGTTTGTTTTGGCATTTTAGGAACCTATTCTCTTTGGATGGATACTTTTCTCAGTCTAGATGTAGTGGGGAGGGCCTTGGACCTTCCACAAAGCAATGTGCCTTACCCTCTCTGAGGAGTGGATGGGGAGGAGGATTGGGAGTAGGTGGAGGGGATGGGACGAGGGGAGGGGGTGGGAACTGGGATTGGTATGTAAAATGAAAAAAAAGATAGTTTGTTTTCTTTTATTAAAAAAAGAAAGAAAATAGAAAGCAGGCTGAGCAAGCCTTTGAGAGAAAGCCAGTAAGCAGCACTCCTCCAAGGTCTCTAAATCTGTTTCTGCCTTAACTTCCCTCAATGACAGACTGTGACATGCCATAGTGAGCTGAAATAAATCTTTTCTCCCCCAACAAGAAATAATTTGTTACTGAATTTCTAGTTTCTGGCATATTGCATCAGAAAAAAAATGGTTTAATAGATGAATAAGCAGAGAAGGATTCTTGATGTGTCTATAAAACACTTTAAACTATGAAGTTTCTGAACTCTAGACTGCGATGTCAAGGGCTATTGAATTAGACATGTTTCCAGGATGGAGTCGAAACCTGGTACTGTGTCCAAGGACCATAGTGAGAACCAGAATGGTGCTGTGTATGGACCAAATCAATAAGAAAACTGTTAATAACAAATTAGAATCCTAAATACAAAAAAAAAACCACAGTTTTCTTCATCAGAATCAGAATACTACCAGAATGTGTGGTTTGAATATAGCTCAAACACTCAGAATCTCGCATGCTAGTCAGGTTTTTTGTTGTTGTTTTTTTTGTTGTTGTTGTTGTTTCTTTTTTTTGTCAACCTGACACAGGCTTGAATTATTTGTGAAGAGGAACCTTAATTGAGAAAATGTGTCCATCAAAATACTTATAGGGAAGTCTGTAGGACATTTTCGTGAGTAATGATTGATGTTGGCGGAACCAGCCTAGGGAGGGTGCCAGCCCTGGCCAACTTGTCCTAAGTTGTATAAGACTGGAGGCTGGATAAGCTGTGAGTAACAATCTGGTTAACATCATTCCTCCATAGACACTGCTTAGGTTTCTGCACTCAGGTTCTTGCCTTCAGTCTGTGCCCCGACTTCCCCCAGTGATGAAATATGACCCGAATCTAAGCAGACATAAAGTCATTACTCCACAAGTTGCATTTGGTCATGGTGTTTTATCATAGCAAAAGAAACACTAAGACACTGGACGAGTTTGAATAATTTATTTTATCTACCCGACTATGAGGGTTCTCATTAGTAAAGTGTATGACAATATTGCACATTGAGGAGAACTTATCACACAATTTGCACATGTGATGAATAAAAGGGAGACGACAAGGGAGAGGGAGAAAGAAAAGGAAAAGATGTGAGCTGTCAACTGTTTATGCAGCCTTGGGATTGTCTGTCTTTCTCTTTGTGTGATTACCTTGACCTGCTGTGTAGGACAAAACAGTTTTTCTTCTCTCCTCACACTCTGAAAACACAGATTATTTTCGTGTCCTCAAGAGATATGAGGATTTTTTTTTCCTGCCAGCAGGTAAGCAATCAGTTCTGCAGTAGATGCCAGCTGAGTTTTCTAACACAGTCCAGCTCTGTCTGCCTGATTAAAGCATTAGAGCCCATAAATTGAGGTCTCCAAGACTTTCTGTCACCCACATTTTACACACCAATCACAAACCCTAAGCTGTATACCTGTGCTTTTCATTAGCTGATTGTAAATCAGTTTTTATATCCCTTCCCTTGGTTTGATTAATGGGTTGCAATGGTTCCTAGGACTCAGGGAATTATGTTTACTGCTTTATTATAAAGGATATTACAAAGGATATACTTTGAGATATGCGAAGGCTGATATATGAGGACAAAACACAGAATTTCTTTGTCCTCTCCTGGTGATTCACCTTTTATGAACCTCCACGTTTTCAGCTTTCTGGACGTCTCTGAACCCCAATATATTGGGTTTTATATTAGTAACTTTTCTTATTTCTGAGACAGAATCCCTGACAATGAGACATTTAAGGTAGGGGGCTTATTCTCTTTGAATCTTCTGCTTGCTCTTGAGATCACTTTCCTTCTACCAAGTGGCCTCATCCAGGCTTGATACAAGGGTTTGTGCCCAGTCTTACTGTAACGTGTTATGTCAAGTTTAGTTAATAGTCTTCAGAGGCCTGCTCTTTTCTGAAGTGAAACAAAGGAACAGTGGATCTGGGGGAGAAGCGAGGTGAGGTGAAGGACTGGGAGGAGAGGAGGGAGGGAAACCCATGGTCGGAGTGCAACAAGTGAGAGAACAAAACATAGAAAACAAAACACAAAAAAGCAAAAAAATAAAATAAAAATAAGACAAAGACTAACATAATTAATAATATCACACCTGATTTCTTCGATGAATGTGATGATCTGGGGTTTCATTCCTAATATTGTGTCCATTGTTCAGCTGGTAAATCAAAATCTTGTCTATTCATTGGGAGAAAACAAATCATTCCAGGAAATTACTTTCCCCCGGGCCTAGATCATGAACAAGTAGCAGCCTACCAGTTCGGCATTTTTATACTATCTATATTCACAAACGTCACTTGAGAAAAAAAGCTCCTCTTATGTGGAATGGGTGTATTAACAGAGCATGGTGTCTCACAGGGCTCTGGATACAATGGAGGTTTAACATGAGTTTTTTCAAAGAACACTAGAAATGCAGGATCCTGATGGGTGGGGGCAAAGTATTCTGCAAGGGAATCAGACCAGTACTTTGTCTTGGTGCATAAAATAAACAGAAACAGCTTTGAATTACCAATTTTAAAATTAGAAAATAATATTTTCTACGAATATTTTTAGTTCATTGTTGGCTTTTGAGGCTCATTATACATGAACTAAAATATGGAATTTTATCATTACGCTGTGTAATTATGCATACATGAGGAGTGCCAAACTCTTTAAAGTTGCGGGAGATGTGCATGAGGAATGAGAGATAAAATTGGTCCTCCATTTATTTTTCAACTTTGCACGATGTAGAATTCAATGTTTCAAAATGATGAAAGTCTCATTTTGCTTTCAAATGGAAGCAAAACCTCAGCAGCAGTCCTGTATTTACACAGCTGCATTCTTCTGGGCTATCAAAACATTTTGAAGGTATTCAATTATTTTCAATTTTCATAATAGAGGGGATAAATGGTATTGAACCCTACATTTTCCATACAAAGAAAGTAGGGGGGGGGCTTCATATTAGCTATTAAAACAGTATAACAATTATTTGTACAGTTGTTTTCCCCCAAATATGACTCCAACTGGACTGGGAATGAATGAGCATGGGATCAAACTCGTCCCTCTGACTGTGGTTGACAGTTGGGGCAGACTGAGGGGCCAATGACAATGGCACTGGGATTTGTCTCTACTGAATGTACTGGCTTTTGGGGATCCTATTCTCTTTGGATGGATACCTTGCTCAACCTAGATGTAGTTGGGAGGGCCTTGGACTTCCCACAGGTCAGGGTGTTTTGCCCTCTCTTAGGATTGGAGGAGGTTTGGGTGTGTGGAGGGAGTGGGAGGAGTGGAGGGAGTAGGAATTTGGATTGGTATTTTTTAAAGTAATAAAACAAAATAAAAGAAAAAAAATAATATTTCCATGTTTCACAGTGCTGCTATGAGGGCATACATACAACAGTTCTTTAGTCACTTCAAATCATAGAACTTACATCATTGTCTAGCAAATAATGCCCAAATTACTTCTTTTCATACACCCACCCATTTTGCCAACAGTGCTTTACCCCTAACTCAGTGTATCTATCTCTTGATCCTGTGATTTCAGCAATACCATCAAACTTGCTGTCTTTCAGCCTACCCTTCATCAATGGAAGCCAGACCTGAGGCATAAATGCCTCCATTCTCCTCCGGGCTGACAGTTTTGAGACATGCTCCTTTAGGTTCATCACTGTCTCAGTCAACCATAGAGATTCTCAAAATAATAATTTCTTGGATGCATTTAATTTTCCTCTTTTCCCATGGTATTTTGCTAAGCCATTCTCCTGTTTCCTGGAATTACTTCTGCAATACAATATGTGCCTTTCCAGGCATTGTTTTCAGTATAAATAAGGCCAAGCTAGAATGATAAGAAGTCGCATATATAAGAGAATTTGATAACCACAAAGTGCTATGCAATGTAAGCATTATGATGACTAACATAATCTTAGTAATACTCATACAATTATAAAATCACAATTACTGTCTATAATGAAGCTACTACAAAATGCAAAGAATTGACAGAACATTCTCAGATCTTGAATCCACCATAGACCAACAGCATTCTTCTCCAAAAAGGAGTGCATGATCTCCTCAGCAAAATTCAAGAATAGTGAGCAACTAAGAGACTCAATTGCTAACACTGTTTTCATTTCTGCCTGTATCAATTCTTAAAAATTCTCTCCCCATGTACATAGATGAAGCAAAGGTGGCCTCTACAAGTTTCCCTATTCGGTTATCTCCTTCACAGCACCATTACCAGATATACTACAGAAAGCAACACATGGATTGCGAACTTTACAATGTTGTTGTCTTTCATTTTACTAATATGAAAAAGTAATCACAGTGTTGCTGAGGAAGTATCCTATGAGAGTAAAAGAGAGAGAGCACTGGTAAAGTTTTGCCATCCTCTCACCTGCCGATGGCTCTGCAGTTTCTCTTCCTGAGTTGTTAGTTTCCCCAAAGAGAAAATAAATGCCGTCATAAAAGCAGAACATGCATTTATGTAAAAGTGTAGGACAAAAGGTTTCTAAATTACTACTGAGAATGTTGCTGCCCAGAACTCTAGAAAACCAGTTTAATTGATGAGTGGGAAAGTTTCCCACTCAAGTGATTCTCTGCACTAATTATGACAAATGTGTAATTATGTGGAATGGGACTAAACAATAAAAGATAATTACTAATATATTTGTGCATAATAATTGTCAGGTATCTTTACCTTTGTCTAGGATGAAATTTAAAGGCAATTCTACAAGATATCCCATGTGTATATGTCTCTGTATTTATATATCTATATTCACAGAAGAATTTCAAATGCATCATTTCCAGTTCTTTAGTTTGCTTTAAATCACTATCTTTGTTTGTTTTCTTTGTTTTATAGGTATTTTAGAGACAGGGTTTTTCTGTGCAGCCCTGGTTGTCACGGAACTTGCTCGCTAGACCAGGCTAGTCTCAAACACAGAGATCCGGCTGCTTCTACCTTCCAAGTGCTGAGAGAAAAGGCATCTAACATTTTATTAGCATGTCAACTGTATAAAGTGATGTGTTTTACTATAACATTTTATATGTATAAAATGTAGCTAGCTTGTATTCATTACCAATAACCTTTTGAAATTAATACATATTGTATTCATCATAGTTCTCTAATAGGTTATAAACAGGCATTTAGAAAGATTTTTTCTCCATTTATATAAGGGACTAACTCATGTGATTACATAAGCAAAGAAGTCCTATAGACTGTTGTCAGTAAGCTGTGAGAAAAGCTGTACATAGTTTCAGTCTAGCTCCAAATGCATGAGTACCAAATAGTACCAAATGTGTTATATTTTCAGATCTCAGTAGGAATCTGGTATCTTGGAGAACAAACACTTATTTTAGAAAGCAAAAGATATATGCACTATTGTAATGTAAATACTACAGTGAGAAACTGGGTGAGTTATACATAGAAACTATATCAAATTTGCAAAATTTTTGGTTGTCTAAAACTATTTCAAAATATAAAGTTGATGGAAAACACAAGACTTACCACATTTCCTTGCCTAAAATGTGTTATATAGGCATAGTGTGATAGCACACATCTTTAAATCCTGTACTTGGGAGGCAGAGACACATGAATCTCTGTGAGTTTTGAAGGGCAACCTGGTGCACAGGCTGTTACAGGACAGTCAAGGCTGTTACAAAAAGAAACCCTGTCTTGAAAAACCACGCACAAAACGTATTATATGGTGATATTTTAGATAGTATATATAGTTGGAAACAATTATAAAAAAGAATTTATTAAATTGAAAATTTCACATATTTCAAAAATCTGATAGAATTATTACATTATAATGTGAATTTGCTATTTTTCATTATTTACTACTTTCTAGAAAGTTAATTTTTTACTATCAAAGTTATAATGTTTCAGTTTTTTATTCCAATTCATATTCTTTTCCCTCTCCAAAGACCTCCCACATCCCTTTACCTCCTTTTCCACCAAACTTCACACTCTTTCTCTCCCTCTCTCTGTTGCTGTCTAAAACAAATAATAAAGCAACCAAAAACCCAACAAAACAAAGTCAAAATACAAAGAAATTACTAAATTCATGTGTTTTATTTTGTTTCTCAAAATTTTCTAGCTTTGATTGTTGGGGTCTCTAATAATTGAGAGAGAATTTCATTTGCAAATCCAACGGTTTAAAATATTTGCTTTTTCTAAACTGAGGATATACTTTAGTTATAGCACTTCACCGATTATTCCAAAGAATGTCTATAATATAGACATATGATGTAGGTGGGCCTTCTACTTTCATTGATTAATAAAGAAACTGCCTGGCCCTTTGATAGGACAGAAAATTAGGTAGGCGGAGTAGACAGAACAGAATGCTGGGAAGAAGGAAAGTGAGACAGAGCCGCCATGGTGCCAGCCGCCAGGTCAGACATGCTGAATCTTTCCCGGTAAGCCACCACCTCGTGGTGCTACACAGATTATTAGAAATGGGTTAGTCAAGATGTGAGAATTAGCCAGTAAGAGGCTAGATATAATGGGCCAGGCACTGTTTGGTCATGTTCTGGCTTTGTGGGAGCCTAGCCAGTCTGGATGCTTACCTTCCTAGACCTGGATGGAGGGGGGAGGACCTTGGACTTTCCACAGGGCAGGGAACCCTGACTGCTCTTCAGACTGGAGAGTGAGAGGGAGAGGAGTGGGGGGAGGGGGAAAGAGTGGGAGGAGGGGGAGGGAAATGGGAGGCTGGGAGGAGGCAGAAATTTTTTTTCAATAAAAAAAAAAGAAAAGAAAAAGAATACAATTTCCATGTTGGTATTTCCAGGACTAAGCTACCCATGTGGGAGCCAGGCAGGATGAAAAGCAGGGCTGCCAGAAGCTCCTTCTACAGACATATATATGATTCTTACATATAACATATATATTAAAATAATTACACAAAATTGTATAATGAAGACTTCAATTTCTGTAATCTTGGCTAACAAAAGAGTTCTCAGATTCTCTCTCTGTTTTTTTTTTTTTTAATGTTTTTGTTTTCTGGGGATTGGATCCAGGACTGTGTGTATGTTATGAAATTGTTCTGTCATTGATTTGCAGTTCCAGTCCTTGAAGTTGTATCTATATTTATGCCGTTTAAAATTATTTTCACATTGATGCATTTTTATTTGGTGTGCTTGAATGTTTAGCCTGCACATGTGTATTCAAACCATGCATGTGCCCTGTGTCTCTGGAGCTTGGAAGACAGCATTAGATCCTGTGGAACTGGAGCTACAGACAGTTTTGTGTTGCCATGTGTTTGCTGGGACCTGAATTAGGTGTTCTGAGAGAGCAATAACTGCTTTACTAAACTGCTGATTGTTCCCTTCAACCCAATAGAAGTTATTTTTAGTGCTAACATGGTTTACAATCCTTCTACTGCTGACATATTAATGCATGTCAGTTTCTCTAACAAAAGAATGATATTTAGGAAAATATGGGAGTACATATTTATAACCCTAAAAGTAGGGAGGGCAAGATAGGATGCGAGTTGAGTTTAAGGCCAGCATAGGCAACATAATGAGTTTGAGGTCATCTTTTGCTATACATCCCAATCCCCCATATAAAAAATTAATTTGAGGAATTAGTCTTGACCTGTATTTATTTCTTCTTTGAGATTTGCATACTGTGTATTTTGATCATATTCTTTCTTCTCACCCAAGTCTTTCCTGACCTTCCTCCACCTATCCACCCAGCCAACTTACCCTCTCTTAAAAATATTCACAAAACCCATTAAACTTTTCATGTGTTCACCTACTGCTTCTGAGTAAGTGGCTTGCTCTGGAGTATGCTTGATCTGCCTAGTGTCACTGAATTGATGAAAATTGATTTTACCTCTCCCAGCATCTATCAATTGCAATAACCTCTTGGTTAGGGGTGGAACCCTGTGTCCACTTCCTCCTTTCACTACTTAGCCCTGTTTGGCTTGAACCTGTGCGGGTTGTATATTGCCACAGTCTTTGACTTCAAATGTATGTCAGTCCTGCTGCTTCTGGAAGACATTGTTTCCTTGGAGTCATTCATTACCTCTGGCTTGCACAATTTTCTCATTTCCTCTTGTAAATTGGTCCTGAGCGTTGGGAGAGGTGCTTGATGGAGACATCCAATTTAGGACTGAGTACTTCAAGGTCTCTCACTCTTTCCATATTGTCTAGTTGCGGGTATCATTAGGACCAAAGTGGGTCACACCAAAATGGCAGTGCTGTTGACAATGTACCCACTAACCTTCTAAGCTCAGCTCAGACTGTATTATAACCAGTGAAACAGAAGAATTGCTAACAAATAAACAAAAGCCTAAGCGCTATGTTCCTCAGAAACACTGTGAAGTGGGTTTCTGTTATTCAGAAAAAGCCATTACTTCCCTCACCCACCGTCTATAGCCAATGGGGCTTCTGCTTCCTTATTAACTCAAACAAGCGTGCAAGAAATCAAAGTCTTTATGCTAGTTCCAGGGTGGCTAACATGCCACCCACCACCCCATTTGCAGCAACATACCTACTCTTACAACTGACAAGAAGTTACCTGTTTTTTGTGCCCCCTCCACCAGCCCATCCTAAACACAGCCCTGGATATTTGAATTTCCCAATAAATCTTTCTTTCTATCAAGAGAGTGGTCTAGTTTAGTGGTTTCACTGGTCACTCCCTTCCAGGTATCAGTGTTAATTTATATCTACAGGAAGAATCTTCTCTGATGAGAGTTCACTAATAATGCATGGACCTATGGGTATAGCAACAGGTCATTTGGAGTCATTTTATTGCTACATTCCTTTAGAATAATAATAATATTAGGCTTTCTTGTAGGGATCATGGATTATCTACTCTCAGGTTCTTGTTGGCTTCATTAACAGAGTCAGGAAGAGGCTACCACATCATGGTGCAGGCCTTAAATCCAATGAAAAGGCTGTTGGCTACTCCCATAATAATTGTCACACTATTGCAGCATTGAGCATATCTTGCAGGCATGCCATTAATGTAGCTGCAACAATTATAGTTGAGCAAGACTGATAATTGCTGTTTCTGGTAGTGTATGTAGCACTTTCCAGTCCAATGAATGCCAGTAGGTGCAAAACATCCCCTTGAGTACTAGCTAGACATTTTTGTGTTCCAAATGTGTAATGTTAATGTCTTCAAAAACAGGATCTTACTGTTGTAGATGGTAGCCAATAACATTAGCAATAGCCCAAAATATTTGGGGGAGTCTACGGGATCCCCTTTGGCCAATGACTCAGAAAGACATACCTATTCCTGGTACTGGTGGTTTTATGTGGCAGCATATGATGTTTTGGGGGTATAGCTACTCCCTCCCCCTTTATATGGCAACTCTATTTAAACTGCTTTTATATGTGTATTATTTTACGAAGCTTCTGTAGTAGTATGTTTTCATATGGCTTTTCAAATGGCCTTTACGGTTTGCTATCCGTCCCCCCCATATTCCCTCCTCTATTCTGCCAGTTTAGGAGTTTTCAGTAACATTTGCTTGCAAAAAGGTATTTAGAATGCTATATGCTTATGTTTTATTTTTTGAAGGAGGTTTCTCTGTGTAACAGTCCTAGCTGTCCTGGAACTTGTTCTTTAGGTGAGGCTAACCTCAAACTTACAGAGATCCGCCTACCTCTGCATCCTGAGTGTCAATATTAAAAGTGTGTGCTGCCACTTCCCATCATGTTTATATTATTTTACAAGTTATATACTACTCCTATTTGTAATAGTAAATTACTTAAAACGAATAAAAGTAGGTATTGACTAAAGAGGTACAAGATATAATAAAAATCATATATGTGATGAGGTAAACAGCAAAACACTTTTGAGTTAACATATGATGATAGAACAGATATTCAAGCTCAAGAGTAGTTGTTCATATATTAGTTTTATATTGAAATAATTTAATGTTAATTTTTAATCATAGCAAGTGATTTATTCTAGATAATGTTTTGTGTACTCATCAAAGAAATGTGTATATTATTCTTATTTAAAGAATGCTTTCTCTATTTTGTTTGGACTATTCTATATAAAGTATTATGCATATTTATTTCTTATTAATGTTTGACTAGATAATCTGTTATTGAAATTAGGGTATAGAATTCTCTGTCACTATTGTATCACTGTTTCCCATTTAATTGTGTCACTGTGTGTTTTATATAGTTCACTGTACATATATTTATAATTGTTACACATTTTGATCAGTTGACACGTTATAATTTTGTTAACATCTTGTCTCTTGCCATGTTTTTACTTTAATTAGACTTTGTATAATGTAAATATAGTTACCCAGCCCTCTCTTGCATAATAGATGAACAGAATATTTCTACTATCCTTTTACCTTTATGTATGTCTTTATATTTAAGGTGAAATTTGTTGTAAATAATATATATTTTCACTCTTCATCCCATTCAGTTACTTTTTCAATGGGAAATATAACCAATTTATACTGAACATAATTATCTTTTGGTGAAGACTTGCTTTTTTATTTTGTTAATTTTAAGTCTGTTTTATAACACTTTAAACTGTCCATATAATCTTTCTTTGTGGTTTGTTTATTGATACTCTATTTTTTGCTAATCCTTTGTGTGTCTACTACAAGTCTTCTCTTGTGAATTTGTTTACCGTTACATAACTTCAATTACATTTAAAAATGCTTTGTCTCTCTAGCCACAACACAGTTTATGTTGCTTATATTTATTTATTATTATACTGTACTTTAATTAATTTTCTGTGATTATCATTACACATAATAAGTTGACCTATGTGCCATCATGATAGTATTTTGATATTTTAGGTTTTCCTATGGATTTTCCTTCAGTGGTGATACTTTTACTCCTAGTACTTCTCACACATTTTGTTGTTCTTTTTCTTAGTTATCTTAGGTGGGTGTCCACCCCAGTACCTCTAGTATTCCTTGTGAGGTGAGACAGAAGTAGGATTCATGAACAATGTGTACCAAAAATGCCAGAGAGGTTACATGCATACCTTATTCTCTGTTTCCCCCATCGCAGAAAGTGCAGGCCAACTTTATTGTGTTTAAAACTGTATTGTGCCAGTTTGTGGGAATGGCAAGGGGAATCTTTCTCTTTCTTTCTTTCTTTCTTTCTTTCTTTCTTTCTTTCTTTTTCGTTTGTTTTTCGAGACCGGGTTTCTCTGTAGCTTTGGAGCCTGTCCTGGAACTAGCTCTTGTAAAGCAGGCTGGCCTCGAACTCACAGAGATCTGCCTGCCTCTGTCACCCGAGTGCTGGGATTAAAGGCGTGCACTACCACTGCCCAGCTCTCTTCCCTTTCTTAATGTGCACTTTCTCAGTTTTGTACACTACTTTGATATTTTAACAAAGGCCTTCTCCTTCACAGATAATTGTTTCTGAGGGGAAGGAGAGCTATGATCCTTGAATTACATCACTTCCTGATCTTTCACATACTTGTGATTGAAGGAAGACAACAAACTTCTTTGAGATATTCCATTGATCCCATTGATGGGTGTAAAATACTGGCATTACATGAAATGCAGTATTTTAAGTATGTTCTCAAAGATATCCTTTCTAGACAAATTTATCTTACAAATTGGATGCTGGTCTAAACGTGAACCAAACTGTGCATTTTAAAATATATATTTGGATATTTCATGAAAATAAGAATATCTGCTATAACAATTAAAATTTTACTATGCCTTGAAATTACTCATTTCCTCCCCATCACTAGACTCACTAATTATTTCTATCATACTGTTTTCTCATAGACATAGTTATAAACAGAGCATAGAATGAAGGAGCCAGGTAGCTACTGTGGTTGGTTTGTGACATGGTATCTGGACTGCTTTGCTTTCTTGTGACAATGTCTAGGAATCAATGTCTTTTACCAAATCTTGAGAAAATATTGTGATATTGGCTCTGGATGGCTTTCCCAGTTGTAACTTTGTTCATTAGACACTTGTGATCTTATTCCCTTCTATAACTACACAGATCCAAAAGCTGATCCTGTAAAGGAAGCCACATTTCTCTTGGCCACTGCATAAAAGTGTAAGGAGCTCTAGTAGCTCCTGTAAGATCAATACCTGTCTTTGCTTCCATAGAAGAATGGGTTGGCTTTAGCAGGAACATGTGCATAAAGCAATAGTGAGTAGAGAATTCCAAGGATCATATCCTAGCAAGACCTGACTTCTCAATCTTTCACCTAGTTTTATCTCTACACTTTGATGTTATATCTATGGTATTTGCAGTCAGATTTCTTCCTGTCCTGATATTAAAATATGCATTAACACCCCTTCCCATTTTTACAAGACTAAGAGGAGTTTTTCCAGATAAAGACTTGAGAAAGCCCTCCCTTCTTTGGGGCATAGCGCCTCCCTGCTCAGCCTGCTAGGGCGCTGGGACCGAACCCGAACCGGGAGGACAAAGGGGTGGCAGGTAGCTCCTTTGTTCCCATAGCCTGCCCGCAGCGAGCAGGGTGGGCCCTTTGTTCACGAGCTAACCAAGCAGCGCGGAGTTTCGATCTGGGCACTGAGTGAAACATCATTGTGGTGAGTGAGTGCTGCGGCAGCTGGGAACATACCTCAGCCCGCACACACTTCCTGGCCATCATACAGGGGTTATACTGCCCATACCTCCTCTCTCTTCCTATCCCATTCAGCTTACATCCAGATACCCCCACCCCCTGTCTCCTTCCTTCCCTCCCTTCTTTGGGGCATAGCGCCTCCCTACTCAGCCTGCTAGGGCGCTGGGACCGAACCCGAACCGGGAGGACAAAGGGGTGGCAGGTAGCTCCTTTGTTCCCATAGCCTGCCCGCAGCGAGCAGGGTGGGCCCTTTGTTCGCTAGCTAACCAAGCAGCGAGGAGTTTCGATCTGGGCCCCAAGTGAAACATCACTGTGGAGAAACATCTCTGGGGAGTGACATCACTGGGAAGGTACATCAGTGGGCAAGAAGACCTGATCCTGTAAAAGAAGATCCAAAGGGGAGTATTGGGAGGAAGAGATGGGCAGACGCCAATGCAGGAATTCTTCCAACAATCTGAAAAACAACACGAAGCCACCAGAAGCCAGTGACTTCACAACAGGAGGACATGAACACCTTAATCAAGAAGAAGTAGAAAAAACAGAATTCATGAAAGTGATTGACACCCTTTAACAGCATATAAAAAACGCCCTTATAGAAATGGATGAGAAGTATAACAGAAAGTTTGAGGAATTGAGTAAATCAGTGAATGATACCCTAGGAAACTAAGGAAAAACAATCAAGCAGATAATGGAAACAGTTCATGACTTGAAAACTGAAATGGAGACAAAGAAGAAAACATGAACAGAGGGCCGGCTGGACATGGAAAATTTAAGTAAACAAACAGAGTCTACAGAAACAAGCATAACCAACAGAATACAAGAGTTAGAAGAAAGAATCTCAGATTCTGAAGATACCATAGAAAAAATAAACACACTGATCAAAGAAAACAGCAAGTCCAACAAACTCTCATCACAAAACATTCAGGAAATATGGGACACAATAAAAAAACCACACCTAAAAATAATTGGAGTAGAAGAAGGAGAAGTGCAGCTCAATGGTCAAGAAAATATATTTAATAAAATTGTAGAAGAAAACTTTCCCAACCTGAAGAAAGATATACCTATGAAGGTTCAAGAAGCATACAGAACACCGAATAGGCTGGATCAAAAAAAAAAACCATTCCCTCGCCATATAATAATCAAAACACAAAATATACAGAATAAAGAAAGAATATTAAGAGCCGCAAAGGAAAAAGGCCAAGTTACTTATAAAGGTAAACCTATCAGACTTACACCTGACTTCTCTATGGAAACCATGAAAGCCAGAAGGTCCTGGATAGATGTACTGCAGAAACTGAGAGACCATGGGTGCAAGCCCAGATTACTATACCCAGCCAAGCTTTCATTCACTATAAATGGAGAAAATAAAATTTTCCAGGATAAAAACAAATTTAAATAATACGTAGCCACAAATCCAGCCTTACAGAAAGTAATAGAAGGAAAATCACTAACCAATGAGTCCAACAATGACCACAATATCTCAGACATCTAGAGACATCTAGAGACCCTTCACCAACACAAATCAAAGAAGGGAAACACACAAACTCTACTACTAAAAAAATGACCGGAGTTAACGACCACTGGTCATTAATATCACTTAATGTCAATGGACTCAACTCACCTATAAAAAGGCACAGGCTAAGAGATTAGATACGAAAACAGGATCCAACATTCTGCTGTTTACAAGAAACACACCTCAACCACAAAGACAGGCACCTACTCAGAGTAAAGGGCTGGGAAAAGGCTTATCAAGCAAATGGACCTAAGAAACAAGCAGGTGTGGCCATACTAATTTCTAACAAAGTTGACTTCAAACTTAAATCAATCAGAAGAGATGGAGAGGGACATTTTATACTCATAACAGGAACAAATCATCAGGATGAAGTCTCAATCCTGAATATGTATGCCCCTAATATAAAAGCACCCACGTACATAAAAGAAACTTTACTAAAACTCAAGGCAGCCATCAAACCGCACACACTAATAGTAGGAGACTTCAACACTCCTCTCTCACCAATGGACAGGTCAATCAGACAGAAACCTAACAGAGAAATTAGAGAATTAATGGAGGTAATGAATCAAATGGACTTAACAGACATCTATAGATTATTCCACCCAAAGAGGAAAGAATATAACTTCTTCTCTGCTGCTCATGGAACCTTCTTGAAAATTAACCACATACTCGGTAACAAAGCTAACTTACACAGTTACAAAAAAATATTAGTAACCACCTGTGTCTTATCAGATCACCATGGATTAAAGTTAGAATTCAACAACAATGCTACCCGCAGAAACCTACAAACTCATGGAAACTGAACAGTCAACTACTGAAACATACCTGGATTAAGGAAGAAATAAAGAAAGAAATTAAAGTCTTCCTTGAATTCAATGAAAATAAAGAAACAACATACTCGAACTTATGGGACACTATGAAAGCAGTCCTAAGAGGAAAGTTCATAGCACTAAGTGCCCACCTAAAGAAAACAGAGGAAGCACATATTGGAGACTTAACAGCCCACTTGAAAGCTCTAGAAAAAAAAACAAGCAGACTCATCTAGGAGGAGTAGAAGACTGGAAATAATCAAACTGAGGGCTGAAATCAACAAAATCGAAACACAGAAAACAATCCAAAGAATTAATGAAACAAAAAGCTGGTTCCTGGAGAAAATCAACAAGATTGATAAACCCCTATCCAAACTAATGAAACGACAGAGAGAGAACACGCAAATTAATAAGATCAGAAATGAAAAGGGGGACATAACTACAGACACAGAGGAAATTCAGAGAGTCATTAGATCTTACTACAAAAGCCTGTATGCCACAAAACTGGAAAATGTAAAGGAAATGGACGCTTTTTTAGATAAATACCATTTACAAAACTAAACCAGGACCAGGTGAACAATCTAAACATACCTGTCAGTCGCGAAGAATTAGAAGCTGTTATCAAAAACCTCCCTGCCAAAAAAATCCCAGGACCAGATGGTTTCAATGCAGAATTCTACCAGAACTTCCAAGAAGACCTAATACCTATACTCCTTAATGTATTCCACAATATAGAAACAGAAGGGTCATTACCAAATTCCTTTTATGAAGCCACAATTACTCTGATACCAAATCCACAAAAAGACTCAACCAAGAAAGAGAATTACAGGACAATCTCACTCATGAATATCGACGCAAAAATCCTCAACAAAATACTGGCAAATCGAATCCAAGAACACATCCAAAAAATTATCCATTATGATCAAGTAGGCTTCATTCCTGAGATGCAGGGCTGGTTCAACATGCGAAAATCTATCAATGTAATCCAGCATATAAATAAACTGAAAGAAAAAAACCATATGATCATTTCATTAGATGCTGAAAAAGCATTTGACAAAATTCAACATCCATTTATGTTAAAAGTCTTGGAGAGATTTGGGATACAAGGGTCATACCTAAATATAATAAAAGCTATATACAGCAAGCCGACAGCTAACATCAAATTAAACGGAGAGAAACTCAAAGCCATCCCACTTAACTCAGGAACACGACAAGGCTGTCCACTCTCGCCATACCTCTTCAATATAGTGCTTGAAGTTCTAGCAATAGCAATAAGACAACATAATGGGATCAAGGGGATTCGAATTGGAAAGGAAGAAGTTAAACTTATGTTATTTGCAGATGATATGATAGTGTACATAAGCGACCCCCAAAACTCCACCAAAGAACTTAAACAGCTGATAAACAGCTTTAGTAATGTGGCAGGATACAAGATCAACTCCAAAAAATCAGTCGCCCTCTTATACACAAAGGATATGGAAGCAGAGATGGTAATCAGATAAGCTTCACCATTCACGATAGCCACAAACAGCATAAAATATCTTGGGGTAAATCTAACCAAGGAAGTGAAAGATCTATTTGACAAGAACTTTAAGGCATTGAAGAAAGAAATTGAAGAGGATACCAAAAAATGGATGGATCTACCTTGCTCTTGGATTGGGAGGATCAACATAGTAAAAATAGCAATTCTACCAAATGCAATTTATAGATTCAATGCAATCCCCATCAAGATTCCATCAAAATTCTTCACAGATCTGGAGAGGACAATAATCAACTTTATATGGAAAAACAAAAAACCCAGGATAGCCAATACAATCCTATACAATAAAGGATCTTCTGGAGGCATTACCATCCCTGACTTCAAACTCTATTACAGAGCCACAGTAATGAAAACAGTGTGGTACTGGCATAAAAACAGAGAAGTCAACCAATGGAATTGTATAGAAGACCCGGATTTTATTTTTTTTTTATTTTTTTTTTAATTTATTTATTTATTAAGGATTTCTGCCTCGTCCCCACAACCGCTTCCCATTTCCCTCCCCCTCCCCCGATCAATTCCCGCTCCCTCATCTGCTCGAAGAGCAATCAGGGTTCCCTGACCTGTGGGAAGCCCAAGGACTGCCCACCTCTATCCAGGTCTCGTAAGGTGAGCATCCAAACTGCCTAGGCTCCCACAAAGCCAGTACGTGCAGTAGGATCAAAAACCCACTGCAATTGTTCTTGAATTCTCAGTATTCCTCATTGTCCGCTATGTTCAGCTAGTCCGGATTTATCCCATGCTTTTTCAGACCTAGGCCAGCTGGCCTTGGTGAGATCCCAATAGAACATCCCCATTGTCTTAGTGTGTGGGTGCACCCCTCGTGGTCCTGAGTTCCTTGCTCGTGCTCCGTCTCCTTCTGCTCCTGATTTGGACCTTGAGATTTCTGTCCGGTGCTCCCGTGTGGGTCTCTGTCTCTGTCTCCTTTCATCGCCTGATGAAGGTTAATATTCCTGAGGATGCCTATGTGTTTGTCTTTGGATTCACCTTCTTATTTAGCTTCTCTAGGAACATGAATTATAAGCTCAATGTCCTTTATTTATGGCTAGAAACCAAATATGCGTGAGTACATCCCATGTTCCTCTTTTTGGGTCTGGCTTACCTCACTCAGGATAGTGTTTTCTATTTCCATCCATTTGTATGCAAAATTCAAGAAGTCCTTGTTTTTTACTGCTGAGTAATACTCTAATATGTATGTATTCCATACTTTCTTCATCCATTCTTCCGTTGAAGGGCATCTAGGTTGTTTCCAGGTTCTGGCTATTACAAACAATGCTGCCATGAACATAGTTGAGCATATACTTTTGTTGTATGATAGGGCCTCTCTTGGGTATATTCCCAAGAGTGGTATTGCTGGATCCAGGGGTAGGTTGATCCCGAATTTCCTGAGAAACCGAAACACTGCTTTCCAGAGTGGTTGCACAAGTTTGCATTCCCACCAGCAATGGGTGAGTGTACCCCTTTCTCCACAACCTCTCCAGCAAAGGCTATCATTGGTGTTTTTTATTTTCGCCATTCTGACAGGTGTAAGGTGGTATCTTAAAGTTGTCTTGATTTGCATTTCCCTGATCGCTAAGGAAGTTGAGCATGACCTTAAGTGTCTTTTGGCCATTTGAAGTTCTTCTGTTGAGAATTCTCTGTTCAGATCAGTGCCCCACTTTATAATTGGGTTGATTAGCCTTTTACGGTCTAGTTTCTTGAGTTCTTTATATATTTTGGAGATCAAACCTTTGTCAGTAGCAGGGTTGGTGAAGATCTTCTCCCAGTCAGTGGGTTGTCTTTTTGTCTTAGTGACAGTGTCCTTTGCTTTACAGAAGCTTCTCAGCCTCAGGGAGTCCCATTTATTCAATGATGCCCTTAGTGTCTGTGCTGCTGGGGTTATACATAGGAAGTGGTCTCCTGTGCCCATGTGCTGTAGAGTACTTCCCACTTTCTCTTCTATCAGGTTCAGTGTGTTCGGACTGATATTGAGGTCTTTAATCCATTTGGATTTGAGTTTTGTGCATGGTGATAGATATGGATCTATTTTCATTCTTCTACAGATTGACCTCCAGTTTTGCCAGCACCATTTGTTGAAGATGCTCTCGAATAGAAGACCCTGACATTAACCCACAAACCTATGAACACCTGATCTTCGATAAAGGAGCTAAAAGAAGACCCGGATTTTAACCCACAAACCTATGAACACCTCATTTTTGATAAAGGAGCTAAAAGTATACAAGGGAAGAAAGAAAGCATCTTCAACCAATGGTGCTGGCACAACTGGATGTCAACCTGTAGAAGAATCAAATTAAACCCATATCTATCACTGTGCACAAAACTCAAGTCCAAATGGATTAAAGATCTCAATATCAGCCCGAACACACTGAACCTGAAAGAAGAGAAGGTGGGAAATACCCTACAACAGATGGGCACAGGAGATTGCTCCCTATGTATAACCCCAGCAGCACAGACATTAAGGGCAACATTGAATAAATGGGACCTACTTAAACTGAGAAGCTTCTGTAAAGCAAAGGACATTGTCACTAAGACACAAAGGCAACCAACTGACTGGGAGATCTTCACCAACCCCGCAACAGACAAAGGTCTGATCTCCAAAATATATAGAGAACTCAAGAAACTAGACTTTAAAATGCTAATTAACCCAATTAAAAAATGGGGCACTGAACTGAACAGAGAATTCTCAACAGAAGAACTTCAAATGGCCAAAAGACACTTAAGGTCGTGCTCAACTTCCTTAGCAATCAGGGAAATGCACATCAAAACAACTTTGAGATATCATCTTACACCTGTCAGAATGGCTAAAGTCAAAAACACCAAGGATAACCTTTGCTGGAGAGGCTGTGGAGGAAGGGGTACCCTCATCCATTGCTGGTGCGAATGCGATCTTGTGCAACCACTGTGGAAGTCAGTGTTTCGGTTTCTCAGGACCCAGCAATACCACTCTTGGGAATATACCGAAGAGATGCTCTATCATATGACAAAAGCATTTGTTCAACTTTGTTCATAGCAGTATTATTTGTAATAGCCAGAACCTGGAAACAACCTAGATGCCCTTCAATGGAAGAATGGATGAAGAAAGTACGGAATATATACACATTAGAGTACTACGCTGCAGTAAAAAACAATGACTTCTCGAATTTTGCATGCAAATGGATGGAAATAGAAAACACTATCCTGAGTGAGGTGTCCCAGACCCAAAAATATGAATATGGGATGTACTCACTCATAATTGGTTTCTAACCATAAATAAGGGCCACGGAGTCTACAATAGGTGAACCTAAAGAAGCTAAGTAAGAAGGTGAACCCAAGGAAAAACATATAGTTTTCCTCTTGGCTAAGAATCTTCATCTGTTGATGTATAGAGATAGAGACAGAGACCCACACAGGAGCACTGGACTGAGCTCCCAAGGTCCCAATGAGGAGCAGAAGGAGGGAGAACATGAGCAATGAAGTCGGGACCACGAGGCGTGCATCCACCCACTGAGACAGTGGAGCTGATCTACGGGGAGCTCACCAAGGCCAGCTGGACTGTGACCGAAAAAGCTTGGGATAAAACAGGACTCTCTGAACACGGCGGACAATGAGGGCTGATGAGACACCAAGGAAAATGGCACGGGGTTTTGATCCTACTTAATGTGCTGGCTTGGTGGGAGCCTAGCCAGTTTGGATGTTCACCTTCCTAGATATGGACAGAGGGGGGAGGACCTAGGACTTACCACAGGGCAGGGAACCCGGACTGCTCTGTGGACTGGAGAGGGAGGGGGAGAGGAGTGGGGGGAGGGGGAGAAGGGTGGGAGGAGGGGGAGAAGGGTGGGAGGAGCCGGAGGGAAATGGGAGGCTGGGAGGAGGTGGAAACTTGTTTTTTATTTGTTTTTTTCTTCTTTTCTCAATAAAAAAAAATTAAAAAAAAGACTTGAGAAAAATGTACAGGTGCCTCAAATAACAAATGTTTTTTCTTTGAAATGCATAAACTATTGTATAATTTAATTGCTGCTACAAATGTTTCAGCACCTTCTATATGCAAAAAACTTTTAAGTACTTTTGATAGTCATTTCAGAGAAAAATAGGTCAAAATTCCTGTGTTCTCTGTTCTTGAAATTTACATTTTAATTAATAATCATTATTAGCACATTATTTAACAAGCAAATACTACATCACATGCCAGGTCTCATTTTAAAGGTTTTGTGTAAATCAACTCTTATACTTACCAATATTTACCACAGTCCTGAAGATTATAAACCATTTTATAGATGATAAAAAACTGAAGTCTACCAAATTGCAATAACTTATCCAAGACAGTTGAATAATACATAATAATACAGTTTTATTATTATCAATATCATGCCTTACTTGTTTGACTCAGTCTATTTATCCTAGAAAGACTTCAGAATACAAACTACTTTTAAAAATGTGGCTACATGGTCTCTATTTAATTTTATGTGTCCACTTGACTGGACTGTAGAGTACCCAGACATTTGGTCAGATAATATGGTAGGTGTTTCTAGGAATGTTCCTTCGATGAATATTTGCATTGGTCCATGTTGTAGAAAAGATTTCTTTCTCTAATGTCGGGGGTATACATCAATGAGCTGAAGGTCTATATAGAACAAAAAGGCTGAGTGACCCTTGAGTAAGACAATCTTTTTTCTGACTAGCTTTCTACTGAGATATATGCTTTTATCATCCCCCAGCTCAAACTGAACTATTAACTTGCCCTTGATCTTGAGTCTGCAGTAACACTTCAATGTAGTTGAAGTTCCATGTGATTGGTATGACTTCATTTTAATTTTTATTTGGGGGAAATTTATATTTAACTTTAGTGGTTTTAATTAAAAATATTTTGTGCTTATTGTAACTAATCTAAACATGGTAAACAAAACAGTTAACATTTTTCTATGATCCCAACAATAGTTTTAATTTAAATTTATTATAATATAGTTTTCTATTTCCTTTGACATTTCCTGAGTACTTTTACTGTTGACATTTACTTTTAAAGCAGGGCTTTTTTATATGTCCCGTACATAACCTTTTATACTACGTGTATTGAACATTTTTTCTTAGCTGATATTTTCTATATTCTCTTACTCTTGAGATATATTTTAAAAACCATAATATTCTAAAATAAGTTTTGACAAAAATGTACACTCTTAGAAGCACCACTTCAATCAAGACAGAGGATACGGATAGCACCCCAAAAGTTTCCCTTGAGCTAACCATGACTTTTATTTCTCTAACAACAAACTGAATTTAGCATGGTCTTGAACTTTATACAAATGAAATCATTCAGTTTATACTCTGCTATATTGTTTTTTGCTTCATGTAATGTTTTTAGGTTATCCCACAGTTTGAAGTTTATTAGTTACTTAAAAATTCAGCATTCTACTATGTATGGATATATATGTATGTATTGTACATACATAAATACTACACATATATACTATATACATACACATATATGTATATATACATGCTATATATACACATATACATACTAAATATATTCATATATATTTATATATATATTCATGCATTGTTCTCCATAGTATGGCTAGATTTTTGAATTTTGATTTTTTCTATTTTATAAATATTATAGTTTATTTTTCCTCTGATTTTTTATTACTTTTTAAATAATAGGAATGCAAATTTCCACTTCCACTCATGCCTTCCCTCTGCCTCCAGTCCTAAGAGAGGGCAGGGTACCCTGACCTGTGGGAAATCCAAGGCCCTCACTCTCCAACCAAGCTTAGGAAGGTATGCATCCAAGTAGAATAGGATCCCCAAAAGCCAGTACGTGCAGTAGATTCAAATCCCAGTGCCATTATCATTGGCTTCTCAGCCTGCCCCAAATGTCAGCTACATTCAGAGGGTCCAGTTTGATCCCATGCTCGTTTAGTCCCAGTCCAGCTGGCTTTGATGAGCTACCATTAGATTAGGCACACTGTCTCAGTGGGTGGATCAACCACTGAGTGGAATGGTTAAGATGGGGAAAGGACAGATATTAATTAAAGGAGGCATTCTGGGTTGGCAAAAGGCTTGACTCTAAAGGGGGTCCCAGATGTCCACAGGGATGACCCCAGCTAGGACCCTGGGCAGTGGAGGAGAGGGTGCTTGAACTGGCCTTATTCTATAGCCACACTGATGAATATCTTGAATATCAGCATAAAAACTTCATCCAGCGACAGATGGAGATAGAGAGACCCACATGGGAGTGCTGGACTGAGCTCCCAAGGTCCAGTTGAAGAGCAGAAAGAGGGAGAGTATGACCAAGGAAGTGAGTTTTGATTTTTTATAAATAGAATGGAATTACAATTCACTACAATTCTTGATATATGTGTTCATTTCTCTTAAGTAAATATCTAGCATCAAAATGGCTGGGCCTTACAATAGGCAAATTTGTACTTTACCAGAGAATATCAAACTGCTTCCAGAGCAACTTAAGTAATTTACAATTCCAAAAGCAGAATACGGAAATTCCAGTTATTCTGCATCCTGCCCATGACTGATTGTGTCTGTCCTTTTGAGTTTTAGTTATCTGTTAGGTATATAACGTTGTTTCATTGCATTTTAGTTTATCCCTATTATCTTTTGACATACAGTTTGTATATTTGCTTGTAAAATTACCTAATTTTGTAACTAGTGGCATTTTCCCTGTGTAAGAAAAACCAGAGTGTGAACAGTTATGCAAAAACTAGGCTGAGATGAAGAAGTTCAGGAAGAAGCAATCTACCTGATGGAGGAAGGTCATTGGCTAATAAAGGAACTGCCTTGGTCCATTTTATTGGTTAGGACATAGGTAGGTGGAGTAAACAGTACAGAATGCCGGGAGGAAGAGGAAGTGAGGTCAGTCTCGACTGCTCTCCTCTCTGGAGCAGACGCCTGAGAGAGATGCCATGCCCTGCTCCCGGGATGAAGTTCCGACCCAGGATGAACATAGGCTAGAATCTTCCCGGTAAGCGCACCTTGGGGTGCTACACACAGATGATTAGAAATGGGCTAAATTAATATGTGAGAATTAGCCTAGAAGAGAATGGGCCAAGCAGTGTTTAAATGAATACAGTTTGTGTGTTGTTATTTCGGGCATAAGCTAGCCGAGCAGGCAGCAGGGTGCCGCCGCCCCTATTACTACATCTACCTACTCTTATTTCTCATTGACTTATGAGTACTTCACAACCAGACATGAAGGGAGGAAATCACAGTGTTTGATTCTACACAAAGCAGCCCCGTTTTCTAAATCCAAGCCTCTTACTGTCATTTTTGCCAATAGAGTGCTGGGGTGTAAATACAGGGACCCTTGCATTCTAAACAAATGCTCAGCCACTAAGCTACATCATCAGCTATTACAGGTCTTTTAATAGGTAGCTTTTACATGCAGATTGCACAACATAATTGAAGATTGTTTGGAAAGTAAGGTATATACATGGGTTTGACTGAAGACAGCCAATGTTTTATAGTAGAAGCTGTGTGACTCAGTGTAAAGCAGAAACCCAAACTAGATGACTCCTATGCTGAAATATTTACCGTGGCTTTCATTATATAGTAGATTTAAATAAGACAAACAATTGTAAAAACAAACAAACAATAATGAAGTATCAACATCTCCATATAGTCCATTGGACCTGAGCATCAGCCAACCGTACTACAGATTTTTTTGTTTTCATGAAGGCTTGGTTTCATGTTTTCTATTACAAAATTCACAATATTCGTTTGTCTTGTCCTTGTAATAATTAAACTTGTGTCCTGATATATAATGTTATGTATCAAATATGTAGTCTTGATACTTTTTCGAGTATTATTTGCTAATCATTTACCCAAATGAGAGTGAGGAGGTGAAGAAAAGGGTGAGGGAGCCTGGGGATGTGTCCTAAGATGTGTGTTTGTGTGCAAGTAAGTGTTGTGAGTGGTTATGGGGGACAAGAGTGAGAAAATCCTTGGCTTGCTTTTCTTAATAGGCAAAACCGTACAGTTACTGATATCCTTAGTATAATTTTACATGGAACAACTATGCAGAACAAGTATTAACTGATGGACCGCTTTCCCTTCTGAATAAAAGGACCGACAGTGAATTGTGAAAATGAATTTTGGAAGGTGTTAGAATATAGAGGAGCTGTGGTAGTGGGTGGTTATATGACAAGTGAGTGTAGCAGTCTTTTATTTTTTTTTTTTTTAAAAATAAAGGTAGACCTTTTGAAAACATCCCATTCTTGGAATTCTTGATGGGTTTGATGTCTTTCTTGTTTGATTTGAAGGTCACTCATTTCCCCAGGTAACATCTGTGTGAGGCAATAGTATTGGCTGAGCTCACTCACTGTTCAAATCTAAGAGCAGGGGCTCAGTAGTTCCATGTTCAGAAGCCCACAGAAGACATGCTAATATCAACATCTCTAGGCACCATCCTCTGAGATGCCATTTAGAGAATTTCAAATAAAGGTCCCAAATTGACATTTCTAGAAGTTCCAAGATAACTTACCAATGTAACTGGTACATTTGTACACTTTGAGAACCAACAGTGAAATTCTTAAATGCTGATGAAGGTGTGAGTTACTGGATTTAATGTTTTGTGCTTAGGAAGGTTAGACATAAAAAATAATCCAATGAACTTAATTGCCTATTCTTAGCATACGCTTCCTGTTGCTAATTGCCCTGAATTTTTCTATAAACAACTCAGAGACTGAAAGTTTTTTTAATTCTGAAACTTTTTTTGAGACATCAAAGCAATCAGTAGAGAATTAGCTCAACTGAATCTGAGATCTAAGTCCTTTATTTCTCCTCTGGTATTCACTACAGCAGCCAGTTTGAATTTCTTCATTCTGAGATTTTGTGGACCAAAGTCCGAGGTAGAACAGGAAGTGCAGTGCTTGTAAGCCATTGCCTGCCACAGGTATATACCATGACCAAAGTCATGTCTAAGAGTAGACAGTGGAAGTTGATAAAACAGCCAAGATATTCATTTCACTCCTTGGCAAGTTCAAAGGTAGGACTTTGATGTGCCAGAGACCTGGTAAAGAATCTGTTCCTAAGGATCTCTATTTTCTGTCTTTGTCCTACATATTTGCTTACGGTCATAAAGTAAGCAATGCTTAATCTTTTGTCTGTATAGGTTTACAAAATATTCATGTTATTTAGCTCACTATTCTTCCTTTTCCCTTCACTCGCATAATCATACAATTCTTCTGCTCTGCCAGATATGTTATTCAGTGAGAACTGGAATTTTTGCAGGAGGCTAAGGTGACACAACTTTAAGAATTTCAAAACCAAGAACTTTTGGGGTAGTGGGTCTGACTCAGGACCTAGGAATCTGAATTTTAAAAAATGTTTACTTAAGTATAATTAAAATATTAATTCTGCCCATTTAAATAAACCATTCGATAATTTTTTGAGTCTCAACTTCCTTGTCTTTTTTTATTATTGATTTTTATTGAGCTCTACATTTTTCTCTGTTCCCCTCCCTGCCTCTCCCCTCCCTGATTCAACCCTCCCCCAAGGTCCCCATGGTCCCAATTTACTCAGGAGATCTTGTCTTTTTCTACTTTCCATGTAGATTACATCTATGTATGTCTCTCTTAGTGTCTTCATTGTTGTCTAAGTTCTCTGGGATTGTGGTTTGTAGGCTGGTTTCGTCTCTTTATGTTTAAAAACCACCTATGAGTGAGTACATGTGATCATTGTCTTTCTGTGTCTGGGTTACCTCACTCAAAATGATGTTTTCTAGCTCTATCCATTTTCCTGCAAAATTTAAGATGCCGTAATTTTTCTGTGTGTAGTACGCCATTGTGTAAATGTACCACATTTTCCTTATCTGTTCTTCAGTCGAGGGGCATTTAGGTTATTTTCAGGTTTTGGCTATCACAAACAAAGCTGCTATGAACATAGTTGAGCACATGTCCTTGTGGCACAATTAAGCATCCTTTGGATATATACCCCAAAGTGGTATTACTAGGTCTTGAGGAAGATTGTTTCCTAATTTTCTGAGAAATTGCCACACTGACATCCAAAGGGGTTGTACCAGCTTGCATTCCCACCAGCAATGCAGAACTGTTCCCTTTTCTCCACAACCTCTCCAGCATAAGTTGTCATCAGTGTTTTTTATCTTGACCTTTCTTACAAATGTAAGATGGAGTCTCAGAGTTGTTTTGATTTGCATTTTTCTGATGACTGAGGATGTTGAACATTTCCTTAAGTGTCTTTCAGCCATTTTAGATTCCTCTGTTGAGAGTATTCTGTTTAGGTCTGTACTCCATTTTTTTATTGGATTATTTATTCTTTTGATGACCAATTTCTTGATTTCTTTGTATATTTTGGAGATCAGACCTCTGTCTGATGTGGGGTTAGTGAAGATATTTTCCCATTCTGTAGGTTGTTGTTTTGTCTTGTTGACCCTGTCCTTTGCTTTACAGAGCTTTTCAGTTTCAAGAGGTCTCTTTATTAATTTTTTCTCTCAGTGTCTATGATACTGGGGTTATATTTAGGAAGTGGTATCCAGTGCCAATGAGTTCAAGTGTATTTTCCACTTTCTCTTCTATAAGGTTCAGTGTGGCTGGCTTTATGTTGAGGTCTTTGATCCACTTGGACTTGAGTTTTGTGCATGGTGATAGATATGAATCTATTTTACATTCTTCTACATATTGATATCCAGTTATGCCAGCACCATTTGATAAATATGTTTTCTTGTTTCCATTAGATATTTTTTGCTTCTTCGTCAAGAATCAGGTGTTTATAGTTTTGTGAATTAATATCCAGGTCCCCGATTTGCTTCCATTGGTCCCCCTGTCTGTATTTATGCCAATGCCAGGCTGTATTCAGTACTGTAGTAGAGTTTGAAGTCGGGGATTGTGATGTCTCCAGAAATTCTTTTATTTTACAGGATTGTTTTGGCTATTCTGGGTTTTTTGCTTTTCCATTTGAAGTTGACTACCATTCTTTTGAGGTCTCTGAAGAATTTTGCTGAGGTTTTGATGGGCATTGCATTGAATCTGTAGATTGCTTTTGGTAAGATTGCCATTTTTACTAACCAAAACCATGGGAGATCTTTCCACTTTCCGGTGTCTTCTTCAATTTCTTTCTACCACAATTTAAAGTTCTTGTCATACAAGTCATCCACTTTTTGGTTCGAGTTACTCCGAGATATTTTATGGCAATTTGTGGCTATTGTGAAGGGTGATGTTTCACTAATTTCTTTTCCAGCCCTTTCATCATCTATGTACAGGATGGCTACTAATTTTTTTTGAGTTAATCTTGTATCCTGCTACATTCCTGAAAGTGTTCTTTGGTAGAATTTTTGGGGTCTCTTATGTAAACTATCATATCATCAGCAAATAGTGAGAGCTTGACTTCTTTTCTGATTTGTATCCCCTGCAACTCTGTTTGATGTCTTATTGCTCTAGCTAGGAACTCAAGAACTATATTGAATAGATATGGAGAGTGTGGACAACCTTGTCTTGCTTCTGATTTCAGTGGAATCGCTGGGAGTTTCTCTCCATTTAGTTTGATGTTAGCTGTTGGCTTGCTGTATATTGTCTTATGTTTAGGTATGTTTCTTGTATCCCTGCTCTCTCTAAGACCTTTATCATGAAGGAATGTTGTATTTTGTCAAAAGCTTCTTTGGCATCTAATGAGATGGTCATGTGGTTTTAATTTTTTTTTTATATGGTGAGTTACATTGACAGATTTTAGTATGTTGAATCATCACTGTATCTCTGGGATGAAGCTGACTTTATCATGGTTGATGATGGTTCTGATATGTTCTTGTACTCAAATTATCAGTATTTTTTTGTATATTTGCATCAATGTTCCTGAGTAAGAATGGTTTGTAATTCTCTTTCTTTGTAATGTCTTTCTGTGGTTTAGAAATCAGGGTAATTGTAGCCTCATAAAAAGACTTTGGCAATGTTCCTTCAGTTTCTATTACATGGAATAATTTAAGGAGTATTGGTACTAGTTCTTAAAGACTGGTTAATGATAACAATGCATCGTAAAACTTTCAGAAGGAAAGGAGAATGTTTTGTGGACCATTTTTTTGTGTGTGGCAGTTTTAAGTTATTAGTTTTCAAAATCAGTACTTTTTAATGGAAACAACTTGACCAAAAATCTGTCACAGAATTTTGAGACCCCAAAAAAATCTTATAGAATTCTGAGTTAAAACCATCTGTCCCTGGGCTTTTTTTGTTGTTGTTTTGTTTTGTTTTTGTTTTTTGATGACTGTTTCCATTTCTTCAGCAGTTATAGGTTTGTTTAATATGCTTATCTGGTCTTGATTTAATTTTGGTAAGTGATATTTATCCAGAAAGTTGTCCATTTCCTCTAAGTTTTCCAATTTTGTGGAGTATAGATTTTTGAAGTATGGCTTGATGATTGAATTTGTTCCATGTCTGTTTTTATGTCCCCCTTTTCATTTCTCATTTTGTTAATTTGGTTATTCTCTCTCTGCCTTTTGGTTAGTTTGGATAAAGCTTTTTCCATTTTGTTGATTTTCTCAATTAATCAACTCTTTGTCTCATTGATTCTTTGCATTGCTTCCTCTCTTTCTATTTTGTTGATTTCAGGTCTCAATTTGATTATTTCCTGCCATCTAGTTCTCTTGGATGAGTTTGCTTCTTTTTGTTATAAAGTTTTCTAATGTTCTGTTAATTCACTAGTTTCTGATTTTTCCAGCTTATTTATGTAGGCATTTAGTGTTATGAACTTTCCTCTTCACACTGCTTTTATGGTGTCATAAATTTGGTTATGTTGTGTGGTCATTTTCATTGAATTTTAGGAAGTCTTTAATTTCTTTCTTTATTTCTTCCTTGATCCACTGATGATTCAGGTGAGCATTGTTTAATTTTCATGTGTTTGTGGGATTTCTGTAATTAGTAATGCTGTTGAATTTTAGTTTTAAACCATGGTGATATGATAAGATACATGGGGTGATTCCCATTATTTTCTATTTGTTAATGTTTGTTTTGTTACCGAGTATGTGGTCAATTTTTGAAAAGTTTCCATGAGGTGCTGACAAGAAGATATATTCTTTTATGTATGAATGGAATGTTCTATAGGTGTCTGATAAGTCCATTTGAGTCATAACATTTGTTAGTTTCCTTATTTCTATGTTCATTTTTTTTTTGTCTGACTGACCTGTTCAGTAGTGATAGGGGGGTGTTGAAGATTCCCACTATTAGCATATAGGGTTTAATGTATTATTTAAGCTTTAGAAGTGTTTCTTTTACATATGAGGGTGCCCTTGATTTGGGGCATAGATGTTCAGTATTGAAATTTCCTCTTGGTGGATTTTTCTGTGACTAATATGAAATGTCCTTCTTTGTCTCTTTTGATTGATTTTAGTTTGACGTCTATTTTGTTGGATATTAGGAAAGCTACACCCAGTTGTTTCTTGGGTACATTTAATTGGAATATTTTTCCCAACCCTTTACTCCGAGGTGATGTCTGTCTTTGATTTTGAGGTGTGTTTGTTTTATGCAAAAGAAGGATGGCTTCTGTTTTCATATCCAATCTGTTAGCTTGTGACTTTTTATAGGTGAGTTGAGTCCTTTTATATGAAGGGGTATTAATGACCAGTGATTGCTATCTCCTGTTAATTAAGTTTTTATAGTTAGTAATGTTCATTTCTCTCTTCTTTCGGATTTGCTGCTATGAGACAATCAATAGTCTATGTTTTTGTTGATGTAGCCAACTTCCTTGGGTTGGAGTTTTCCTTTTAGTATTTTGTGTAGGGCTGGGTTTGTGTCTATGTATTTGTTAAATCTGGTTTTGTCATGGAATATCTTGTTTTGTCCTTCTATGGTGATTGAAAGTTTTGTCGTGTATAGTAGTCTGGCCTGGCATCCATGATCTCTTAATGTCTGCATGATGCTTAATGTCTGGCTTTCATTGTGAAAAGTCGGGTATAATTCTGATAGTTCTGCCTTTATATGTTACCTGGCCTTTTTTCTTTTCAGCTCTTAATATTCTTTCTTTACTTTGTAAATTTAGTGTTTTGATTATAATGAGGCAAGGGAAGTTTTTTTTTTTTGATCCGTACTATTTGTTTTTTTTTTCCTTTTTTAATTTTTTTAATTTTTTTTTAATTTTTTAATTTATTTATTTATTAAAGATTTCTCTCTCTTCCCCATCACCACCTCCCATTTCCCTCCCCCTCCCCCAATTAAGTCCCCCCCCTCAGCCCGAAAAGCAATCAGGGGTCCCTGTCCTGTGGGATGTCCAATGATCCCCCACCTCCATCCAGGTCTAGTAAGTTGAGCATCCAAACTGCCTAGGCTCCCACAAAGCCAGTGCATGCAGTAGGATCAGAAACCCATTGTCATTGTTCTTGAGTTCTCAGTAGTCCTCATTGTCCGCTATGTTCAGAGAGTCCGGTTTTATCCCAGGCTTTTCCAGACCCAGGCCAGGGTTTTTTGTAAGCTTCTTGTATCTTCATAGGCATATCTTTCTTTAGGTTGGGAAAGTTTTCTTCTATGATTCTGTTAAATATATTTTCTGTGCTTTTGAGTTAAACTGATCCTTTTTCTATACCTATTATTCTCAGCTAATTGATTGGCCAATTAGCTCACGCTTCTTATTAGCTCTTGTAGCTTATATTAACCCATTATTCTTATCTATGTTAGCCACATGGCTTGGTACCTTTCTCAGCAGAGCAGGTCACATCCTGCTTCTTTGGTGGTCTGGGCAGGACTGGGAAGAATGGGCTTCCTTCTTCCCAGAATTCTCATGTTCTCATCACCCTGCCTCTACTTCCTGTCTGGTTGACCCACCTATACTTCCTGCCTGGCCAATCAGCATTTATTTAAAATATAATTGACAGAATACACACAATTATCCTGCACCAGATCTTGCTTTCTCAAGCCAAGGTGGCTGTTTCAGTCCCACTCCTATGGGATTTGTTCAAATTTAAGTATTTTAAAAGTTTATTTTATACTACATAAATGGAAATCATATAAAGGTCATATGAGCTTTATGTTGCAACGAAATATGCCAGAACACCTAGAGGCACTGTTCTCACTCCACTGAGGAAGAAATTATTTTTATGTGAGGTCAATAAGACCAAGACCCCAAAACTCCTCAAAATTGAAGTTTCCAATAAGGAGGCCAACTATGTTTTATTATCAGTTTTCATTTGACTGCACAGAGGCAATAACAGTAGAATAAAAAATTTGACACTTGTGACTTCTTCACATGTGTGGTGTTGTGAAAAAGAATGGCACCTACTGGCTCATATATTTGAATGCTTGGTCATCATGAAGTGCTATTCCTTGAGAAGACCTGGGTGTGGCCTTTTCGAATAGGTGTAGCCTTATTGGAGGAACTGTGTTACTGGGGTAGGCTTTGGGCTTTAAAAATCTCAAGGTAGTCTCAATAGTCTCAGTGTCTCTCCATGCTGTCGGTGGATCTGGATAGAGAACTCTCAGCTATTCCTCCAGTAGTATGGATGTCCACGTGTTGCCATGCTTCTTGCCATAGTGACAATGGACTAAACCTCTAAAATTATAAGCAATTTCCAATTAAATGCTAGCCTGTATGAGAGTTGTCATGGTCATGATGTCCCTTCACAGTCATAGAACTCCGACTAAGGCAATATGCAAAATAACATCTGTTCAAACATGAGCAAGGTATTTCAAGTTCTGTATGAAATCTATCTCAGGAACAAAATCAAAACCCCAGGGCTCCTGGATTGGGACTAAATCTCTGTATGAATATCACTCACTGATATATCACACCCTGGGTATACATGAAAATTATTTAGAATATTGTATCTGAGTAAATCTATTTCTCAAGTACATTACTATACATGCACACTTATTTCCAAGTCATTGATTCCTATATGTCATTAAATTCATTAATTAGGACACAAAGAAAAATATAGATAATTGGACCTCAGCCAAGGAATTCTGATTCAGGAGGTATGAAATAAGGTTGCAGGTATTTCTGGGAAAGAGATTAGGCCTAGAAATGCAGTTTTAGATTAGGTGGTCTTAATATTTTATTTACATGTTATCAAAATTATACTTCAGAAATGACAAACGCTATTTATACTGAATACTAAGCTTAACTTTGGACAACAGTTAATAATCAATGACATTTAAAATTCCTTTTCTCAAGGCCCCTTATGAAATACCTATGGATTCAGTTACTAGAAGTAGTTTTTATATGTGTGGAATTCACTATAAGAAGAGTCCCTTTATTTTCCTACTGGCTATGTTATTAGCTCACTAGTATATGTTATAAAGCTTCAGTATAAAACTGAGAGTACCTGTTTGTTTTTCCCTCAAAAAGTTGAAAAGGGCTCTTTATGTTAGCCAGAATTCTAATTACTCTTAGCATAGGGGTCATGGGTACAAGAAATATAGCTGGTCTGTATAGTACATGAGAGACTCTCCATCACAATTGACAAGTGAGCAACGGAATCAAACAACCAAAAGGAAGCAGCAGCAGTGCAAGTGAATTCTGGATCAACCATAGAAGCTTAAAAGAGGATCCTGTGGTGGCTGAAATAAGAATATCCCACATAAGCTCAGCTGACATATTGAAATGTGCGCTCATTAGAGAGTGGCACTATTTGTGAAGAACTGAGATGTTTGGCTTTGTTGGAGTAGTATGGTCTTGTTTGAGGTAGTGTGCCACTGGGGGTGAGCTTTGATGCTTCAAAAGCCCAAGTCAAACCCAGTGTCTACCTTTCCTTCAGCCTGTGGATCATGAGGTAGCTCTCAGCTCCTGCTCCAGCACCATACATGCTGCCATGATCTCCACCATGATAATGGAATAAACCTTTGAAACTGTAAGCAAGCTCACAGTTAAGTGGCTTCATTTATAAGAGTAGTTGTGGTCATGATAGCTCTTCACAAAAATAGAACAAGAGATTAATACATGTTCAATGTTGACTGAAAAGTGGATTAATCACACTACTATTCTGTGCTGGTTATTTGATGTTGATGGGTCTCCTATCTATATGTTGCTTTCATTGGTTAATAAATAAAGAAAACTGCTTGGCCTGATAGGTCAGAACATAGGTAGGTGGGGAAAACAGAACAGAATGCTGGGAAGAAGGCAATGAAGCAGACGCCTCAGGCAGACGCCATGAGCTCCCGCCCAAGATGGAAGTAGGATAGACTCTTCCTGGTAAGCTACTACCTCGTGGTGCTACACACATTAATAGAAATAGGTTAACCAAGATGTGAGAGTTAGCCAGTAAGAGGCTTGAGCTAATGGGCCAAGCAGTGTTTAAAAGAATACAATTTGTGTGTTGTTAATTTGGGTGTAAAGCTAGCAGTGAGAGAGCCGGGGGGGGGCAAAAAGCAGGCCTGCCCACAGCTCCTCACTACAAATGGCGCCCAGACATAGATAACTGAATCCACAGAAAGCCTAAGAAAGCTTGGGAACAAATAGAGGAAAGCATGTTTTCTTGGTAAAAGCAATTTCTTGGGTCTGCTCTGCTTGCTAGAGGCAACCAAGTGCTCTCATCTAAGAGAGGCTTCCTGAATCAGCTTTAGCTGCAAAACCCTGCAGCTCTTTTAAGAGGTCCTGCCATGAAACACTTAAACGGTGTTGATGAAAAGCTGAACACGTGCTTTCCATTTTTCAGCCATAGCAGGAAAAATCTGTGCTGTTTTAAAATGCTGGCTTTCTGGTCTGTCCTTCCAGAGCAAACTCTGACACTTTCAGGCAGGCAGTCTGACTGAGTGTGGTCTGTGAGCAGAATGCTGCAGCTTGTTTGCTGGCAAGGACCTTGAAACACCATAGAGTTGTGGCAATAAAAATGGACTGCCAGTACCTCTGCCATGAGGCTGAAAAGCTAAGGAATGGGCTGGATCCAGTCATCAAAGCCACTGCTTTAACCCTCTCCTTAAAGACTCATGTAATCAGAAAAAGAGAGATATACAGTAAAGAGAGATTCAAAGAAAAAAAACCTCTAAATGGTTTACATTGTGTTTAAAAATATACGCAGGCTTGAAAAAAAGTTAAAGTTCTTAAAGTAAAAGAAGAAAGAGAGTAGTTAGGTGTGGTGGTACACACTTCTAATCCCAACACTTGGGAGGTAGAGGTAGATTGACCTCTGTGACTTCAAGGTGTGATAGCATGCACCTTTAATCCCAATGCCTGGGAGGCAGAGACAGACAGATCTCTGTGAGTTCAAGGTGTTGTAGAACACACCTTTAATACCAGCACTTGGGAGGCAGAGGCAAGTGGATCTCTGTGAATTCAAGGACAGCCTAGTCTACAGAGTTATTCCAGGACAAAGATATACAAAGAACCTATCTCAAAAAGTAAAAATAAATGAAATAGAGGTTAAAATAAAGCTGCACAAAGATAGAAAATACACAGAGAATCTTGATACTGTATGCTATGATGATCTCTTTGAATTGTTTGAATGCTGAGGAAGGAGCAACAGCTGCTAAAAGATATTTGTTTATAAATGCTGCTGAACTAATCCAAGATAGATATTTTGAAAATACCTTGACTTCAAAATTTGGATTGAAGGGGCATTAACGACTGGCAATTGGAATTAACCAGACTAGGTTAATAGAAAATATTCAGCTTTAATAAATGGAAGAAGGAGAGCTGACAAAACCAGGGTTCCAGTGGAGCGGAGGAAAATAAAGGGAAGGAAACAAACACACATGGATGTTTTTATATGTTTCTTTTGGCCCAAAGGGCACATGCCCAAAACTGAATGTGATTGGTGGAGGTTCCCCATCATTGGATCTAAGGTTATGATGCTTTGGAAACGTTCTTTTGTTTTCACAGAGGATGAGACCCTGTGGATTGCTTCTATCCCAATATGGTATGATAGACCATGCCCTCCTGAAAGGTTGCTGTGAACACCTTCAGAAAATTACTTCACTCAACTGCCAACTGAGATGAACCTAACACACAGGTTACACCATGAAAGATCTGATTAACAGCACCCCCATTCAGCATGAAGCAGTTTGGAGAGAAATAACTGTGTCCATATCCCCAAATATTGTTTATAAATGTTCTTACATTTAAAGGGGATATGATATATATATGAATAATTTGCATTGATATGGATTTTGTTTTAGTGATTTAAATTTAAGGTCAATTTTATTATATGTATATGTATTTCTGCTCTTGATTAAGGTATTATGATGTGTAGTTCATTTAAAAATGTAATGTATAATTAGGAAATATAGGTTGTTAATAGATAATCACCAATAATAGTCAAGCTTGTAGTCATTTTAGTTAGATTTTCTAGATATATAGAGATATATTTCAGTTAGATAGGCATTCTTCATATCTTTCAAAGACTACAGCATATGGCATTTTAAATGTTTTAATAACTTAGGGCTTTTCATGACAATGAGACATGTCTGCACCTGGCAGCACCAATCTACTTCAAGAGGAAGATGGGCATCGAAGAGGCTCCTTGTGGAATTGGTTAGCCATTTGGGCAAGAAAATGCTCTTTCCAGGACTTTGGATAAACTGGACAGAAAGAACACACAAAGACAGGACTACTGAACTTGCCTAAAGGTGAGATGGTCTTTTGTGGTTCCTGATTCATGAAAGAGTCTGTGAGATATTCTGCAGGATATAGCAGAAAGTGACTGAACTGTCTTTGAATTTTCCTGCTTCATGGAAGTGCCTGCTGGATACTATGGGCCTGTAGGCTGAAGATGGATGCCCTAAGGGTACAAAAGAAATTTGGGTGACTGTCCAGGCAGTGAGATGTCTCTGTCATTTCTAGAGTTTTAAAAGTTGCTTATTTCTTGTTTGCTTAGGTAATATTATATCCTTCTGGAGTCTTTGATGGAGTTAAAGAATAGATAGATAGTTATCATTTTCCATTGTTATGATAAAAGATAAAATAGATATAGATATTGCAACTGTAATTCTTACTTTATTACTGTTTTGTTATATGTAATTTTAATACGTTAAAGTTAAAGTCTTTCTTTTTTAAACAGAAAAAGGGGAAATGATGGAGGACGGTCATCTGTTTATGTGTTAATTTCTTTGGTTAATAAAGAAACTGCCTTGGCCCTTTGATAGGATAGAAAATTAGGTAGGTGGAGTAGACAGAACAGAAAGCTGGGAAGAAGGGAAGTTAGGCAGATGCCATGACTCTCCTCTTCAGGTCAGATGCCATGAAGCCAGCTGCCAGGTCAGACATGCTGAATCTTTCTCAGTAAGCCACCACCTCGTGGTGCTACACAGATTATAAGAAATGGGTTAATCAAGATGTGAGAATTAGCCAATAAGAGGCTAGAACTAACAGGCCAGGCAGTGTTTAAAAGAATACAATTTGTGTGTTCTTATTTCCGGGGCTAAACTAGCCATGCAGGAGCTGTGATGAAAAGCAGGCTTGCTCACAGCTCCTTCTACAAAGAAGGAGAAAAATTATAGCTCAAAGGACCAGAAAATATATTCAACAAAGTTATAAAAGAAAACTTTCCCAACCTAAAGAAGGATGTTCCTATGAAGGTACAAGAAGCATACAGAACACCAAATAGACTGGATCAAAAAAAAAAGGATCTGCTTGCTATATAATAATCAAAACACAAAACATGCAGAATAATGAAAGAATATTAAGAACTGCAAAGGAAAAAGGTCAAGTAAGATATAATGGGAAACCTGTCAGAATTACACCTGACTTCTCAATGGAAACCAAGAAAGCCAGGAGGTCTTGGAAAGATGTGCTGCAGACACTCAGAGACCATGGATGCAAGCCCAGACTATTATACCCAGCGAAGCTTGCATTCACTATCAATGGAGAAAACAAGATATTCCAGGACAAAAACAGATTTAAACAATATCTAGCTACAAACCAATCCTTACAGAACATACTAGAAGGAAAATCACAAACCAATGAAGCCAACAACACCCATAATAACACAGGCATGTGACAACCCTCCACCAGCTCAATTCAAAGAAGAGAAACACACAAACACTACCACCAGAAAAAATAACCGGAGTTAACAACCACTGGTCATGAATATCACTTAATATCAATGGACTCAATTCACCTATAAAAAGGCACAGGTTAAGATAATGGATATGAAAACAGGATCCAACATTCTGTTGTTTACAAGAAACACATCCCAAACTCAAAGACAGACACTACGTCAGAGAAAAGGGTTGGGAAAAGGTTTTCCAATTAAATGGACAAAAGAAACAAGTTGGTATGGCTATACTAATACGTAACAAAATTGATTTCAAACTAAAATCAATCAGAAGAGATGGAAATGGACACTTTATACTGGTAACAGGAACAATTTCTCAGGAGGAAGTCTCGATCCTGAATATTTATGCCACTAATATAAAGGCACACATGTATGTAAAAAAACATTACTAGAACTTAAAACATACATCAAACCACACACTCTAATAGTGGGAGATTTCAACAGTCCTCTCCCACCAATGGACAGGTCATCAAGACAGAAACTTAACAGAGAAATAAGAGAACTAACAGATGTAATGAAACAAATGTACTTAACAGACATCTATAGAATATTTCTCCCAAACAGAAAAGAATATACCTTCTTATCAGCATATCATAGAACCTTCTCAAAAATTGATCACATAATTGGTAACAAAGCAAACATCCATAGATACAAGGAAATTGTAGTAACCACCTCTGTACTATCAGATTATCATGGAAAAAAGTTAGAATTCAACAACAATTCTAACCCCAGAAAGCCTATAAACTCATGGAAAATGAACAGTCAACTACTGAACCACCTCTGGATCAAAGAAGAAATAAAAAAAGAAATTAAAGTCTTCCTTGAATTCAATAAAAACAAAGACACAACATACCCAAACCTATGAGACACTAGGAAAGCAGTGCTAAGAGGAAAGTTCATAGCACTAAGGGCCCACTTAAAGAAAACGGAGAAAGCACACACTAGAGACTTAACAACACACCTGAAAGCTCTAGAAAAACAAGAGGCAGATTCACCAGGGAGGAGTAAATGACTGGAAATAATCAAACTGAGGGCTGAAATCAACAAAATAGAAACAGAAAACAATCCAAAGAATCAATGAAACAAAGAGCTGGTTCCTAGAGAAAATCAACAAGATTGACAAACCCCTATCCAAACTAATCAAACGGCAGAGAGAGAACATGCAAATTAACAAGATCAGAAATGAAAAGGAGGATATAATCACAAACACAGAGAAAATTCAGAGAATCTTTAGATCTTACTACAAAAGCCTGTATGCCAAAAAAAATAGAGAATGTGAAAGAAATGGACATTTTTTAGATATGTACCATATACCAAAATTAAATCAAGACCAGGTGAACAATTTAAATAGCTCTAAGTTGCAAGGAATTAGAAGCTGTCATCAGAAACCTCTCCCCACCAAAAAAAGCCCTGGACCAGATAGTTTCAATGCAAAATTCTACCAGAACATCCAAGAAGAGCTAATACCTATACTCTTTAATGTGTTTCACAAAATAGAAACAGAAGAGTCATTGACAAACTCCTTTTATGAAGCTACAGTCATCCTGATACCAAAACCACACAAAGACTTAACCATGAAATAGAATTACAGACCAATAAATCTCATGAACATCAATGCACAAATTCTCAATAAAGTACTGGCAAACCGAATCCAAGAACACATCTAAGAAATTATACATTATGATCAAGTAGGCTTCATCCCAGAGAGGCAGGGCTTGTTAAACATACAAAAATCTATCAATGTAATCCATTACATAAATAAACTGAAGGAAAAAAACCATATGATCATTTCATTAGATGCTGCAAAAGCATTTAAAAAAATTCAACACCCCTTTATGATAAAGGTCTTGGAGAGATTTGGAATACAAGGTTCATTCCTAAATATAATAAAAGCAATATACAGCAAGCCAACAGTTAACATTATATTAAATGGAGAGAAACTCAAAGCCATTTCATTAAAATCAGGAACAAGACAAGGTTGTCCACTCTCTCCATACCTCTTCAATGTAGTGCTTGAAATTCTAGCAATAGCAATAAGACAACATAAGGATATTAAGAGGATTCAAATTGGAAAGGAAGAAGTCAAACTTTCTTTATTTGCAGATGATATGATAGTGTACATCAACAATCACAAAACCTCTACCAAGAACTCCTACAGCTGATAAACACCTTTAGTAATCTGGCAGGATACAATATAAACTCCAAAAAATCAGTTGCCCTCCTATACACAAAGAAAAAAGAAGCAGAGAGGGAAATCAGAGAAGCATCACCTTTCACAATAGCCACAAACAGCATAAAATATTTTGGGGTAACTCTAACCAAGGAAGTGAAAGATCTCTTTGACAAAGATCTTTAATTCTTTGAAGAAAGAAATTGAAGAGGATACCAGAAAATGGAAGGACCTCCCATGCTCTTGGATTGGGAGGATCAACATAGTAAAAATGGCAATTCTAACAAAAGCAATCTATACATTCAATGCAATCCCCATAAAAATCCCAACAAAATTCTTCACAGACCTTGAGAGAATAATAGTAAACATTATATGGAAAAACAAAAAATCCAGGATAGCCAAAACAATCCTATACAATACAAGTACTTACAGAGGCATTACCATCCCTGACTTGAAACTCTATTACAGAACTACAGTAATGAAAACACCTCGGTATTGGCATAAAAACAGACATGTTGACCAATGGAATCGAATAGAAGACCCAGAATTTAATCCACAAACCTATGAACACCTGATTTTCGACACAGGAGCTAAAAGCATACAATGGAAGAAAGAAAGCATCTTTAACAAATGGGGCTGGCATAATTGAATGTCAACCTGTAGAACAATGAAAATAGATCCATATCTATCGTGATGCCCAAAACTCAAGCCTAAATGGATTAAAGACCTCAATATTAATCTGACCACACTGAACCTGATAGAAGAGAAAGTGTGATGTAGTCTACAACACTTGGGCACAGGACACCACTTCCTATGTATAAACCCAATAGCACAGACAATAAGAGCAACAATGAACAAATGGAACCTCCTGAAACTGAGAAGCTTCTGTAATGCGAAGGACACCGTCATTAAGACAAAATGGCAACCTACTGAATGGGAGAAGATCTTCGCCAACCTTGCATCAGACAAATGTCTGATCTCCAAAATATATAAAGAACTCAAGAAACTAGACATTAAAATTCAAATTAACCCAATTAAAAAATGGGGTACTAAACTGAACAGAGAATTCTCAACAGAAGAAGTTCAAATGGCCAAAAGACACTTAAGGTCATGCTCAACCTCCTTAGTGATCAGGGAAATGCAAATCAAAACAACTTTGAGATACCATCTTACACCTTTCAGAATGGCTAAAATCAAAAACACCAATGATAGCCTATGCAGGAGAGGATGTGGAGTAAGGGGAACACTCATCCATTGCTGGTGGGAATGCAATCTTGTGCAACCACTTTGGAAATCAGTGTGGTGGTTTCTCAGGAAATTGGGAGTCAACCTACCTCAAGCCCAGCAATTCCACTCTTGGGAATATACCCAAGAGATGCCCAATAGTACTATAAAAGCATTTGTTCATCTATGTTCATAGTAGCACTATTTGTAATAGCCAGTACCTGGAAACAACCTAGGTGCCCCCCAATAGAAGAATGGATAAAGAAGGTGTGGCACATATACACTTTAGAATTTTATTCAGAGGTAAAAATAGATGGCATCTTGAATTTTGCATGCAAATGGATGGAAATGGAAAACACTTTACTGAGTGAGATAACCCAGATTCCAAAAGATGAATATGGTATGTACTCACTCATAAGTGAATTCTAGCCATAAATAAAGGCCGTTGAGCCTATAATTTGTGATCATAGAAAAGCTAAATAAGAAGGTGAACCAAAAGAAAAACATATAGTTATCCTTCTGGATATTGGAAGTAGACAAGATTTCCAGGCAAAAGTTGGGAGCTCAGGGGTGGGGGTGGGTTGAGGGGAAGGGGAGATGGGGAGAGAGATGGGAGAAGGGGAGGATTGGGGAGAGCTTGGGGGAACGAGATGGTTGAGATGGAGGAAGAGTGGGTATGGGATCAGGGAAGTAGATATCTTAATTAAGGGAGCCATTTTAGGGTTGGCAAGAGACTTGGCTCTAGAGGGGTTCCCAGGTGTCCAAGGAGATGTCCCAGGTAGGTTAGGCAGCAGAGGAGAGGGTGCCTGAACTGGCCTTCTCCCATTGCCACACTGATGAATATCTTGCTTATCACCATAGAACATTCATTCAGCAATGGATGGGGATAGAGCCAGAGACCCACATTCTAGCACTGGACTGAACACCCCAGGTTCAGATGAAGAGCAGAAAGAGGGAGAATGTGAGCAAGAAAGTCAGGACCGCGAGGTGTGTGTCCACCCACTGAGATGGTGTGATTGATCTAATGGGAGCTCACCAAGGCCAGCTGGACTGGGTCTGAATAAGCATGTGATCACATCGGACTCTCTGAATGTGGCTGAAAATGAGGGCTGAGAAGATAATGATAAAGGCACTGGGTTTTCATTCTACTGCATGTACTAGCTTTTTGGGCACCTAGTCTGTTTGGATGCACATATTACTAGACCTGGGGGGAGGGGGGAGTGCCTTGGACTTCCTACTAGGCAGGACTCCCTGATTTCTCTTAGGACTGGAGAGGGAGGGAGAAGGGAAGTAGGAGGAGTAAGAAGGGAAGGAAGGGAGGAGGTAGAAATTTTTAATAAAGAAAGAAAGAAAAAAGGACAGAAAGAAAGAAAGAAAAGAAAAAAGAAGGAAAGAAAGAAAGAAAGAAAGAAAGAAAGAAAGAAAGCTTAATCCCAGCACTCGGGAGGCAGAGGCAGGCGGATCTCTGTGAGTTTGAGACCAGCCTTGTCTACAAGAGCTAGTTCCAGGACAGGCTCCAAAACCACAGAGAAACCCTGTCTCGAAAAACCAAAAAAAAAAAAGAAAGAAAGAAAGAAAGAAAGAAAGAAAGAATTCTTGGAACCATTTATGCGGACACCTTCCTGGAAAGAGAAATGTCAGGGTCGGAAGGAGGCAGCAGCTGTAATGACTTTTTCTCAGGAATACTCTCAGCTTACTTGTTCCTTCGAATATGCAGAGAGAACATTGAGAGAAACATTTTACAGGGTCTTAAAGTGGAAAACAGAAAAATGATTGAAGCAATACAACAATGTCTTATTAATCTTCCTGAGTAACTAGAAAGTTTTGTCTGAAAAGAGGAACAATATTTTTCCATGATGTATCCACGAGCCAGAAACAGCTTGGCCTCCTGGAATTCTTAATATAAATTCTGGTTTTTCTCAACACTGCTATACAGGCATTGCTGGAAATATCTTATTTAGCTTCAGTCACTGAAACCAATGATCTTACCTTTGACAATGGATCTAAGCATCGAGGTAAGTTTTCTGTTTTTCTTTGAGGTCACAGCTGTTTTTATTTGCTTAAAGTGTGACTGGGAAATACTCTTTCCTCAGACCTTGCCAAGTGAAGCATGATACAACAATGTACATTTAAATACAGTTTTCTGAAAAGAACCATTTACTAGGTAACTCAATTACAACACTGTTATTGATCATAAACATAGTGAACTGTACTGAAGGGGAAAAGCAGACACCCTCACATGTGCGCTCTCTGCCTGTTACAAAGGTTGAGAGAGTATACTTTGGAAACCTGACACCTATACGAACAACCTTATCTTTAATGTCTGCAACACTAGTAATATATAATAGTCATGGACTTGGTCAAATAAAAAAGCAACTCCCACTAAAAATACTTGTATTCATCCTACAGAACCCAAGAGATAGGAGTGCTATTTAAAAGTGTCCACATGCACGTCGAGTCTGAAATATTCTTTCTATTCTGAAGGAGAAACTAGAGAAAAGACACAATTCCCTCAGAAAGCAATGACTCGATGCAGGTTGTGACTTTATATTAAAGCTCCGCGCAAAAACATGGAGATAAAGGAAGCGATTTCCATTTGCCGGTCACTATTCCAGCAACACAGCTTCGAGAGTTCTGTTCTCATTAAACAACCCTATGTCTGTTCCAGGAAGAAAAGACGACCCTGCGACAAATGGGACAGGTGTTATTCTCCAATAACCAGCGGTCGATGCAGTGGACGTGGTACTCATGGGAGCAAGGTAACACACAAAGTTTGTCGCCTTCTGTATATTCAGTAATGCAAATAGTACATGTCTTCAATGCATCGTTTTCACCAAACCTTCTCGTTGCCAAGTTATTAATCTGTACATTGGTGGGTCCTCTAGTTAGGTGGTTGTCATTAAAGGGGTAAAGTCGGGTTGCTTCAATACCTCCTTCAAACATCTGTGAAATACTCTCTGAATATTCATCAATGGAACTGGAGCCAGGGTTGTAGCTGGGGACGGAAGCAGAGTTGTTACCAGCAGAGCTCCCTCTTCCACTCCAGGGAAACTCACCAAAAGCTGTTGTTCTCTGCCTTAACCTGGTTTGAATCCGAAGAGATGTAGTTTCCCTTGATCCACTATTGAAGATTGTAAGAGTGGAAAACCTGGGAGTACTCACAGAGGTTCTCCCAGCTGCACATTAGAAAGTGTAAAGGTGCCTATAAAACCTCCAGGCCAGCCTGGTCTACAAGAGCTAGTTCCAGGACAGGAACCAAAAGCTACGGAGAAACCCTGTCTCGAAAAATCAAAAAAAAAAAAAAAAAAAACCTCCAGGTTCACTTTCATAAGTGACCGTGTTGTTTGGGATCTGAGACCTTGACCGAGTTCTGCTAGCTATGCCATCCCTCTGCCGGCCTTCTGCCAGCAGAACTCTTCTGACTTGAAGGGCTCTGGTTGGAGGTCTTTGACCAGATCCTGCCGCTTCACCATTGGTATCTGTGTCTGAAGAGCTTGTCCCTTGAGCGGCAGAATTTCTTGACCCAGAAGCCACAAAACGACCTCTACCTAGCAACTCAGATCCAGTTATCTGGTGTCTCAAAGTCCCATGGTGAGGGGCTCTAGAACTTCCCTCGATCTCGTTTACCAAAGGCTGCTCAAAAGTCTGAGATGAGATGCTATAATGAGATCTTCGTGGAATTTCATTTGCTGGGTGCAGAGAAGACCTACTTCTTTCAGCTCTGGCTCTGGTTCTTCGCTGGTGTTCTGGTTTGGGGCTTCTTGCCCTCCTCCGACCTCTGGTGGATGGCACATCTGTTAATGCTTCAGCAGAACTGTGTTCTGACCTAGGTGTTCTGGCAGATGATGTCTCAGATGCTGAATTTTCCACTTGCCTTTGGAGGCTGCGATCCATGTTTTCTACACTAAGATGTGTAGCAGATGGTTCATTTTCATTCTCTGAGGTTTGGCTTCCATTATTACAGTTAACATTTGTCTCTAAACTGAATCTGAAATCACCACTGTTTGGATTAGTGTGGCTCAATGCCCTCCCGGACTCATTTCCTCTCTGACCACTTCTTGTTGTATTGCCAGTCTGTCTGACAGAGCTAAGCCAATCTATTACGGAGTCAACATTGGACTCGCCATCTGAAGAGTCTCCATTTTCTTCTGAGCCCTGCAGCAGTGGCAGCGGTGGCCCCTCTTTAATTTGCTATAGTCTTCTGAACAGCTCCTCCCCAGTACTTTGACCTGGGGTGCCTAGCAAATTGTTGTCTCTCAGAAGTCGATAGTCTTCTCCGCTCACATTATTTACAAATCGATGGAAAGCTTCTTCCCGATCCAAGCGATCCACTTGCCTTCTGTGCTGTGCTGCAGATTGGTCATTTCCTTGATCGCTAGAATCTGAGTTTCCCATCTTGCTGAACAAGTGGACGATTATCTGTCTGTTATGACATAGTACTGAAATCCAATCAACTGGACCTTCAGTTTTCTTCACTAGGCTTCGGTGGTCCGGCCAGGAAGGGACTGACTGGGCTCTGCCGCCTCCGCTGCCATCGAGGCCTCCTAAACTCTGCCGCGTGGCTGCCTCCTGCTCTCTAGCCAGCCTCAGAATACCTGGGAGAGACCCGCCTCTAGCCCAGCGCCTGCCCATTCTGAGACGTAGCTCCAGCAACCATTATCTTCCCCATTGTTACCTAGCAGTGACAGAAATCCACTCAAGATAACTTTTCTTAAAGTCACCCCACATTACCTACTGAATGTATTTCAGGTACCCTTTCTCAGCTACTCCACAGGACTCAAGAAGTCCTATTTAGAAAGCAGATGATTCAGCCAAAGCATACCAGGTGGGCCTGGGGAAGAGTGACTGGTAGTCCTACTCGTAGGACAAACCCACTCTTCTTGCAATGCTGGCATCACGCTGGGGAATTTAGTGAGATAGTGAATGCTTCATGATAGGTGGGCATCGCACAGGATGTTCATTGTGCCCTTCCCCAATCACAGTGGCTAGGTGCCTTCATGAGAAGGAACCAAGGGGTTGACCTTCGCTACTCTGGTGTCATGAGAACAAGGATTACGTCAGGGAGCCTGAGGACACCCTGCTACAGTCCTCCAGTGGGAGATAGCTGTAGGCACTATAACAGAACGGGAAGCAGATATGGACATGCTGATCCTTTCAAGTTGGCATCTGATGAGGGTGCTAAGGGGAATGGTGGTTTCTAGCCCAGCCCTCCATGTAAGTGTAAGGAACTATTACTGTCACCTGAGGTCGGCAGGAAGTTTGACTTCTAGAGGTACCTTTCAGCCATGCATTTCACAACCGGCTGGATGGAAAACAGAAATTCAGACCCATTGGAAGGTTTGATTTCCACAGCCTCCTTCCTCCCACAGAACGTTCACTGATGAGTGACTTATGAAAACACAGAGCCTGAGCCTCCTGCTCAGATCTCAGTCCTCTCTTTGCTCCCCTTCCCCACTCTTCAAAGTGTTCAGGGGCCTCTCATCAACTTGGTAAGTAGGCAGAGCCTGAAACTCTGGAGAAGGTGGGACATGGGAGCACCTGCATAGTGCTAAGGCTTGGAAAGCAGAGTGTGTGTAGTAGATGCTGTTGCTATACAAAGAAGAGATGCTCCCAAAGAAGATGGACATGTTGAATGCCTGACCCTTGGCTAGTCCAGGATCAGCAGTTTCATAAATGGTAGACAAGGCAAGAGAACTCTATTTAAACACACCACTCTTTGCTCCTAGCAGACTCCAATGTTGGGAGACCCAGAAAGAAATCACACACAAATGTGATTTAAAAATTACTTAATCAGAGGAATTAGTATGATGTGTTGAGATTTCCTATGCCAGACTTAGTACTTCACTTCTGATTTCAGCTCCCTGCAGTTCCTCAGGGTATAGACAGAATGCAGCCAGATTCTCTGAGTGGATGTAAGACAAATGGCATCTAACCTAGTTCCCAGTAGAGTCCTTGTTCCCCCTTGGAACCTCATGAGCACAGACTTCACTGTCTACGTTTCTATTGGCATTTTGGTCTTCCCATGTCCCACCCATTAAGCTTTACATACAGTGTTCGAGGACTTCTCTAGCAACAACTCGGAACTCTTCTACATTCCTCCCGTGACCTTATTCCTAAGGCCTGTGGACTGCAAGGTCAAATTTATAACAATAATGATTCCTACCCTGGTACCAAGGTTCTGGATTTATTTCTTTTCTCGTTGTCCTCACAAAATACCAGACCAACGTACCTTCAGAAGCCAAGGGTATATTTTGTATCAGGCTTTGGAGCAAATACAGCCCATCATATTGGGATAGCATGGTAGTGACAGTGCCTCCAGCTCTTGTGTGCAGGCTGTTGAGACAGCTCTTTACACTGTGCCAGTGGCGACGAGGCAGAGAATGATGATGCTCTGCTCAGTTTGCTTTTTTCTTTTGTCCTCTTTGCTCACTCTGGGAGCCCAGCCCATTGACCAGTGCCTCCGACATTCCCTGGGGGGTATTCCCTGAGAGTTGTCTCTCTAGAAATGTCCTATGCTAATGGCCCAAATTCAGTTATGGTGACAATAAAGATCAACCACAGAAACATAATGAAGACCATGTACGTCAACCTTGTCACCAGGATTGTACTAAATGGGAGGAAACGGAAAGCATTTCATTTCGAATAAGAAGGTGAATAATCCACTTTCTTCACTCTTATTCAATGCAGTGCTAAAATCTTAGTCAGAGCAATAAGACAAGAGACAGAAGCCAAAAGAAAACAGAAGTAGTCAAATTACCTCTCAGATACTGTACTTGAAAGATCCAAAAGAGTCTTAGATCTCATAAGCATTTTCGGCACAGTAGCAGAATACCAAATAAACCTACAGAATAGATTTTTCTCCATATAAATACTGAGCTTAATGAGAGAGAAATAAAACAATTGCTTTAGCAATTGCAAAAATAAAAACATCTAGGGGATTGGACTAGAGAGACGGCCTAGTGATAAGAGACCATGCTACTCTCCTAGAGAACTAGAGTTTGGGCAGCTCACAAACTCCTGCAACTCCAGCTCCCTGAGATCCAGTGCTATCTTCTGGCCATTGAGGGCACTCGCATACACATAGCTATACACAAAAAATACATAATTACACATAATTAGACAAATTATTCAAAAATTAACTGCCAAGGAATAAACCTAACTTTTAAGCTAAAAGTTTGTTAAAGGCACCTGCAATTATAATAAAGCTGGGTGGTGGTGGCACGTACCTTTAATCCCAGCACTGGAGAGGGAGAAACAGGCAGATTTCTGTGAGTTCGAGGACAGCCTGGTCTACAGAGCGAGTTCCAGGATAGACTCCAAAGCTACACAGAGAAACCCTGTCTTGAAAAACCAAAGGTAAGACACATACAATCAAAACTTTATTATATTTTCCACTTCTTTCCTTGTGTGTGTGTGTACACATTGACTTCTTTCTTTGTGTGTGTATACACATTCACTTGCCACTGTGGGTGTGTGGAGGTCCAAGGACAACTTACACAAAGTAGCTTCCAGGAACTGAATGGAGCTTTTCAGACATAGTGGCATATGCCATTACCTGCTAAGCCATCTCTCTAGCCCTACAAGTAAAAATGTAAAACATCTGGCCTGGAGAGATAGCTTGGCAGTTAAGAGCTACTCTTCCAGAGGGTCTGGCTTCAATTCTCAGCACCCACATGACAGCTCACAACTGTCCAGTTCCAGAGGATCTGACACCTTCACACCAAAGCATATAAAATAAATTTCCATAAATAATAAAAGATTTTAAACACCAAAGAAACAATTTGAAGAATGACTTTCTGACATGAATTAGAAAAATTAATAATGTGAAAATGGTGATCTTAGCAAAAGCAATTGACAAAGTAGCATCCAATTGCTTAAAAGTACCAGTCCTTAAAAGGATCTCTATTTTGATTGCTTCTACAGACTAAACCTCTGTCTCTGTGTGTCTATGCCTGCCTGTCTCTCTCTGTATGTTGGAAGGTGAAAAGAAAGCCCTTCCGTCTGTCTTTTGTTTGTTCGTTTGCTTTTGTTCAGACAAAGGTTCTCTGTAGCTTTAGATCCTGTCCTGGAACTAGCTCTTGTAGACCAGGCTGGCCTTGAACTCAGAGATATAAGCCTGCCTCTGCCTACTAGTGCTGGGATTAAAGGTGGATACCACCACAGCCCTGCAGCTCTTCTTCTGTCTTATTTGACTCTTATCACTGCAGATGTGACAGTGAGAAGCACAGCCTACATTCTGAGTGAACTTTGCTCACATTTACCAATAGTGTTTTCTGTCAAGCCAGATAATTCCTCCAAGTAGTCCCTTAATTAAAAAAAATAAATAGTGTTGTAGTTTCATATTTTTATCTAGGTTCTTAGGTCTTTGAGCTTGATTTTGTTTTATCCCAGCCCAATTACGTTTTCAACCTGGCCTAGAATACTCTTCCAACACACTTGTATAGCTGTAAGTTCTATGTTATTTATAACATGAAGGACTGTAGAAATATGATTTGCACAATATTTAAGAGATACCAAAAAGGTATAACTTTCTGTAAGAGAATTCTTCTCTGGGTGTGACATCCACAGATCAGAGTTGTGGAAATGCAGCATCATCTTCACTACATTGGCTAAGCACTTCACTATATTACCAAGTATGGTGGCACATGTCTATAGCACTAGCCCTAGGGAAATAGCAGCAGGAGGATGGGAAGTTTGAGGCCAGCGTGAGCTAGATAGTGAAAATCTGTGTCAGATAAACAGAAAGGACCTAAAGATGGAAAAGGCTGCGTGGGGCATCACACTGTTGTGATGTAACACTGGCACTTGATAAGTAGAGGTGGGAGAGCCAAGATTTCAAGGTCACCCTTGACTATTTAAAGTAGTTAGGTTGAAACCAGCCTGGGGTCTCTCTCTCTCTCTCTCTCTCTCTCTCTTTCTCTCTCTCTCTCACACACACACACACACACACACACACACACACACACACACCATGGAACTGAAAAATATGCCTCCAAGGCAAGGGGAAAGCATTGGCAGAAACTTGAGACTGTGTCTCACTTACACTATCTAGGCTGGCCTCAAACTTGTGACCTAGGGCTTATCCTTCCCAGAACGCTAGGATAGCAGGCTAGCAATAGTGATGCTTTCTGAGACTTTTACATCTATTGCTTTCTTGTACTACTTCATGTGCTAATGAATGCTCTAGTTTTCCTTGTATGTAAAATCAGACTTTCTGTGGTTTAATCTAAACCTACCTAATAACACTCAAAGCAATTCTTTTTTCTTTCTTTTACCATTCATTGTTCACTGGCCTAAAGAGGCTCTTCATGGTTGCAAAGCTTTCTAAGGTTCTTTCGCCCTGCCTTTCTGATTGAAGAGCCACTAATCACTATAATCACGCTTTCTTTATGCCCCAGGAGAGCCCCCCCTCCAGTGCCCCAAATCTCTTTTTATAACCCTTTCTAGTTGTGTTTCTCTACCCCTCCTTGACCTGTTAGGCAAATTTCTGAAAGGGCAGTGACCCAAACCTTCCTTGGTGGATAGCTAACAGGGTCATTGCTTGACCCCTTGTGCTCTGGGCGTTCCCACTCAGCCAGCAGAGATCTGAGACCGGGTGGTTGGTGGGTTGGATGAATGGAGAGACCCAGAAGGACAAAGAACATAGAGGCTTTGGCAGTTTAAGTTAAAAAGAGATCAATGTGCATTTAAATTAAGGCTGGCTGCTTGGATACAGCAAATTCCTCTCCCTTTAACTCTTTGCTATTCTGCTTCATGGTATTCCTTCATGAGATTCCCTCACCTTTAGCTCATGAGATTCTTTTCTGTGTTTAGTTGCCATGTTCAACTTGAATCGACATTTTGTGCAGGGATCGTGAGGGGAGAAAGATGGAAATCCCATGGTTTTCTGGGGGTGGTATGCTGATGAAGATATGTCCTGACATAGATGCTTGGATAAAGAGAAGGGACAGGTTCCTGGCATCTGTTGTATAGGGAAAATAATGGTCCTTTAACCACATTTGTGTCAAATAGCTCCGTAGGGCACTGCTTATGTGCCTTTTGGGATGGGTGATATTATCTGCTCAAGACCTATTCTGAAAAAAAAATATGAGCCGAGCTAGCAAAATGTCCTAATTCCACCATGCTTCTGGGGATAATTTCCTAACTGGTGCAAACCACAGACTGTGTTAAGGATAGCCTAAATGATAACTTTGCAACGTGATTCATGGTATGATTCACTAAAACTTGTCTGGATTAGGCTGAGAGGTGAGTGAGGGTGTATCTGAGAGTTGATAATGTAAGGGAGAACCTGAAGCTCTTTCACACATGCACATGAAGCAAAACTTCAAGGACACGTCTGACTCCCTCATCCTTACAACAAGCACACACATGTGAACATACACACATATATATATATATAGAGAGAGAGAGACAGACAGACAGACAGAGACAGAGAGAGTCAGAGAGATGAAGAGAGAGAAAGCAAGAGAGAGAGAGAGAGAAAGAGAGAGAGAGAGAGAGAGAGAGAGAGAGAGAGAAAGGTGTGAGGGTGTTCCGGATGCCAGCAGCAGCATCTCATCAACAGGTCTTATGACTCATGATTTTCCCTGAACCCAAAGTCTGAGTTTACATTTAAGTGGATTTCTCAGGAGTAAAGGCATCTTCCCTTCCTAGAACTTGTGCTTTGTAAAGCAAATACAACTCCTCCACATTACACACATCCTGGCCCTATGACATTTATCCAACAGTCACCTCTTTTTAATTGTGGGATTGTACAATATGCTTACGAAAGCAAAGGGCATGTCCCAAGAACGAACTCCTGACAGAACTTTCTGCAGATGTCATTGAACTTTCCCAAAATGGTTCAGGTCCTGACAACAAATAGTATAACATGGTACTATAAGGTGCCACTCATGACAGTAATATATGTTTTACCCAGAATTCATGACGCCTGCTTTCAAGAAGTTCTGACAACTGAGTAAATGTGAATTCAAATATTCAGTTTATACATCCTAATGAAATGTTTCCAGGGACTTTGGTAAGTACACATGAATGGCGGACTTATGTTTAAAATGACTGCATGCACTTAGTATTTAAAATGCAATTACACAAGGAATAGTTCACTATTCCGGCATTTGATAAGTAAAAGACCCAGGGTTATTAAAGCCATAAATTAAAACACTCTCCTATGTCTGCAGTGGAAAGCCTGGGCTTTTCCTTCTAAAAATAGTTCTTTTACTGACTGTGCCACTTTTCCACAAAGACGTCTGTGAACCAGACATAAGACTACATCTTTTATCAGGTCAGGATATGTGTTACTGAATGTTTTCTGAGTCACATGCTAAGGAGAAAGTTCAGATGGATTTTCTACATAGACACTAGAAACTATCCTGTTTATTCTGACCAACCCATAAGAAAAAAACACAGAAGTAAAACAACCAAAATAAAAAAAAGTAGAGAAACAGAGACTGTTGTAGGAGGTTTCTGTCCCTCCCAGTACTGTAATAATCACACAGAAACCATATTATGTGCAATACTGTCTGGCCAATAGCTTAAGTGTATTTATGGCTAACTCATATCTTTAATTAACCCATCTCCATTAGTCTGTTTATAGCTACGAGGCTGTGGCTTACCAGGCAAAGTTCCAGCATCTGTCTTCAGCAGGGCTACATGGCTTCTCACTGACTCGGCCTTCTTTCTCCCAACATTCAGTTTAGTTTTTCCTGCTTAGCTAAGTTCTGCCTTGCTATAGGCCAAAGCACGAGAGACTAGGAAAATATGTGAGAGTAAAGGCTTGTAGTAGAGGCCTAGCATGTTGTGAATGGGGTCCAGGGTTTCAAACCCAGTACTGCAGGGAATAGAAATGAAAATAGAAAAATAAAATAAAATCTATAAATAAAAGATGAAAACAAATATTCTTGCAGCAATCAACCACTGAATCCAGTACTCCAATGATGCCAAAGAAATTTGCAGAATGCTGAAGGTATCATATCCAAGTACCGTGTCCCAAATTCACCTATAGAAAATATAACTCAAAAGCAATAGATCCTGAAAGACTGGTTATCTTTCCTCTGTCAAAGCTGATAGGATTGCATTCCAGTTTTCTATGCAGTTCCTTAAGCACTTGATTTTGAAAGCCAGAGCCTGGCCAAATGGCAATCTCCTATGGACAAATATGGTAATAGCCATGAGAGCTGGGGTCGAGGAAACTGAAGTTGTTACCATCAGAGAAACAAAACTGTTCACTGTATCTAGAATGCAAACATCTGGTAGGTACCTGGAAATCAATGTTTCTGGCTTTCCCAAGGTTGGATTGTTTGCTCAGGTTCCCAAGGGTGAATGTGGTGCTCATTCTAAGAAAGCTTAGAGCAAAATCATATGGTACAGTAAGCAGGACCTCCTTATCAGTATAGAAATAGGACTGTGTCTACAAAATGTTCCAAAGGTATCAGTGATCTGTTAGACTCAGGAGACACAGATTGTTTTTAGATAGGCTCCCTCTAGGCAGGCCAGGGTGGCCTGGAATTCACTGTGGAGTCCAAACTGCTCTTGAAGCTCAGTTAGTATTATATCCTTCTGGTGTCTTTGATGGAGTTGAAGAATATATAGATAGTTATTGTTTTCCTTAGTTATGATAAAAGATAAAGTAGGTGTAAATATTGTAACTGTAATTCTTTCTTGATGACTGTTTTGTTATATGTAATTTTACTATGTTAAAGTGAAAGCCTTTCTTTTTATGTTTAAACAGAAAAAGGGGAAGTGATGTAGGTAGGTCTTCTATCTATCTGTTGCTTTCATTCATTAATTAATAAAGAAAACTGCTTGGCCTGATAGGTCAGAACATAGGTAGGTGGGGAAGACAGAATAGAATGCTGGGAAGAAGGCAATGAAGCAGACGCCTCAGGCAGACGCCATGAGCTCCCACCCAAGATGGTCGTAGGACAGAATCTTCCTGGTAAGCCACCACCTCGTGGTGCAACACACATTAATAGAAACGGATTAATGAAGATGTGAGAGTTAGCCAGTAAGAGGCTAGAACTAATGGCCAAGCAGTTTTTAACAGAATACAATTTGTGTGTTGTTATTTTGGATATAAAGCTAGCCATGCGAGAGCCGGGCAGGACAAAAAGCAGGCTTGCCCGCAGCTCCTCACTACAGTTATTTACTTGCTTGTTTTTCCCTTGAAACTTTGAGCTCATCACAGTCTCATAAACATGTTTTGTTCATATCTTTATCATTGGCATCTTTGAATGATTGAGTGTACACAAACTGACATAAAATCTACAGACTATGTATAGTAGATTGAGAAATAGAACTGGCACTCACTCTTTGTACTTCTTGAAGAAACCATAAGATAACTTTTATGAAGCTTAAGCTTTTTACAAAATTATTTTATTATTTTATATGTATGAATGTTTTGCCCGCATGTATGTCTGTGTATACCTGATGCCTAGAAGAGTAGTTGGTATATTTCCTGGAACTAGAGCTATAGATGATTATGAGCTGCACTTCAGGTGCTGGGAACTGAACGCATTTCATCTGAAAGAATATCCAGGGTTCTTAACCACCCATTTTCCCAGCTCTGTAGAATGCTTAATCTTGATTGAATTGATAAGTAATTAAGAGACACCCATCTTGGTGTGTTTGTGATGGTATTTCCAAGAAAGACTACCAGAAGGGAGAAGACCCTTCCTCAGTGGTAATCAGCTTCTCTCAGTGGCCTAGAGGTTCAAGGGAAAAGCAATACTGTTTGCTTACTCTTCTTAGATTCTTGCTGGGCATTGCAAGTATCATTGCTGTTGCTGTTGTTACTACTATTCCTACTGCTGCTGGTGGTGCTACTGCTGCATCATCTCTTCAGTAACCTCAGAAAGCAACCTCTACAGGTTACAGTGAACTTAATATCAGAGACTATCTATGAATTTTTCAGGCTTTCAATGCCAGATTGGGACTACTAAAGCATCAAGAATCATGGACTGAGAAGCTACAAGGTTCTCAGCCTCTTCAGCGTACAAATGACCATTGCTACAACTCATCTCCTATATTTTTGAACCCTAAGTAATAGCCTCTAAAACAAAGATGCTTTCAGGTCTTGGGGGGCTGATCAGAGTATGAGCTACAGCTCTTACCTTTAGATAATCTGTGACCTCATCCTTCCTGTTCTGTGCCTTTTGTGGGATTAGATAATAAGGCATACAGAATAATTTGTTGGGCTTTTGTTTCTTAAGTAGCAAATGGTTACATGAAATATTTGTAGTTGGAACCCCCAAAGGAAACTAAAAAGGCTCCAGGACCTTCTCTTTAAACACAAATATTACTGGGTATGTGAAGTCTCAACTTGCCATTTTTCATTCACAGTTTTGGTGGTTTGAATAACAATGGCCTCTATAGGCTCATATACTTCATCATTTAGTCCATCTATGAGTGGCACAGCTTGACAGGGATTCAAAACAGAAGGTGTGGCCTTGTTGGAGGATGTGTGCCTCTGGTGTGAACTTGGGGGGCTTTAAAAAGCTCATGCCAGTCGATTGACTCTCTCCCTGACACCTGTATATTTGGATGTAGAATTCTAGATCACTTCTCCAGCATCATGTGTGTCTGCATGCCACTATGTTTCCAGCCATGATGAGAATCTTTTAAATCTAGGAAACTCTAAGCAAGCTCCAATTAAGTTTCCTTGTAAGAGTTTCTGTAGCCATGATGTCTATTTACAGCAACAGGACACTAAGACAACAGTGAATAACTTGAGTCGGAAAACAAGTCCCTTTTATTTGTTGCCTTACTTTATTTAATTTATCTTATTTATCTTTATTTATTTATCTTAATTTCATTGAAACATCAGTATTTAATGAGAGGAATCATAGGTTTTGCTTTCATTGTTGTTTGTTTATTTGGAGAGTTATGTTGGGCTTATGGGGTAAAATAAGCAACATGACGAAAATAAGGATCCAAAGACCATGGGAGCTTAGAAGGGCATTTTCACAGAAGTTGCCATTCTTGATGGCAACTTTACTGTTCACATTTTATGGAACATCTACTTCTACTCAGTGAAGCAGCTGGCATGTCGGGTCAAATATTGAGCATGAACTTTGTCATTCAGCCTTGGCTAGACACTGATTAGACCTGTCATGGGCATAGTAGACACAGGCCTGTAGTAGACTTACACATTTTCATTATTTTACAACACAGAAGATCTGATTTTCACTATTCATAGGTATTTATAAACCATGTTTCTTGTTAAAGGTTAGAAATCAAAGAGATAAATAATGTATTTTCTCAACTATAGTAACCTTATATTGATTGTTCAAGATATTAAAGTTGAAAATATTTTGAGAGCTAATAGAATAAAGAAAAGGAAGGAATTGTATAAAGCACATGGCTTTTTTCAATTTTTTTTTCAGGGAGCTCAGTGTTACTGTTTATTTACCTAGGGGAAGCAATTAATTTTGACTTATCTGTCAAAAAGTCACAACAGTACCTGCTATGCTTATCCTATATAATTGTTGATAAGAGTAAATATAAATGATAAAAAGCCTGAAAATTATGATGATTTTTAAGAAATACAAGCTATAGAAGCTGGAGAGATGGCTTGGCAAGCAAGAATACTTGCTACTCTTTCAGATGATGGGTTTCAGCTCCTAGTACCTTGTTGGGAGTTCTATAGCAGCCTCAAACTCCAGCCCCAGAATACCCGATCATCTCTTCTGGCCTATACAGATCCCCTCCCCACACCCACACAATCACACACAGACACATATGTATACATACCATCACCACCACCCATAATAATAAAAACAGTGGGAAACATAAAGTTTATATCTTAAAATGCTGGGCTTATGTTGTTATACAAGGTTATATGTTGGTGTGTGTACATAAAATATACGAATTATATAATTTCTTTCAAACATAAGTTTAATAATGGAGTATATATAAAACTGTTGACATCATTACTTCATCTGCTAACAACATAAAATGAGTGTTCTAAGGAAGTTCACATTATGATCATCCCTGAATTGACTTTTACTGTGTTCTATTTAACACTACTTGGCTCCTCTCGCTCTTCTTTTCTATGCTTTATCTTTTAGCCTAAGCATCTTGTCTATGAAGAGCAAGAGAATATATGAGCATGTTTGTGTATGCATTCTTTAAAAACATCAGAAAAAAAATGGGCCACAAAGAATCGTGTCACTATTGAAACCCAAACAAAGTTTTGATCTGGGATCGATTCCTGGAATGGGTTTCAGATTTCCTCTGAATTCTTTTTGTTCCCTCTTTTGGTCCATGGCAGTACCACCAGGAACAATATGGACAGTGTTCTCTACTGAACATCCAGAGACAGAAGTTTGAGGTAAGTCTAAGATAGGCAACAGCAAAAGAGAAGTGAGTAGATTCTTTGTTTAAACTCATGTGTATGGGGTAATCTTGATTTTTCTAGACGTGGTTTTTGCCAAAATTATGCACCTAGAACAGAAGAAGGAGCTTATATACATTTTGGAAAATAATAAGTCTATATTCAATTGTAAGTGTCTGAGGAATAATAAAACCAAGCACCAATTGGTTGTCAAATTTTCACTTTCCCTTTCTCTTTATAAAAAATACTAAATCTGGAAGACCAAGTAATCATATGTGCAAAAAATGAATTGGCCAAAGCAATTTATAAATTTCTAGAAAAATTAGTCTGAGACATCTCTAATAATATATGAATTAAAGCCACTTAAAGAAGTGAACATACTTTAGTTGCTCATAGACAGTTATGCAATTTTTTTAACTTTTTTTTATTGAGAAAAGGAGAAAAAAAAAGTTTCCTCCTCCTCCCAGCCTCCCATTTCCCTCCCCCTCCTCCCACCCTTCTCCCCCTACTCCCATCCTTCTCCCCCTTCCCCCACTCCTCTCCCCCTCCCTCTCCAGTCCAAAGAGCAGTCAGGGTTCCCTGCCCTGTGGAAAGTCCTAGGTCCTCCCCCCTCCATCCATTTCTAGGAAGGTGAACATCCAAACTGGCTAGGCTCCCACAAAGCCAGCACATTACGTAGGTTCAAAACCCCGTGCCATTGTCCTTGGTTTCTCATCAGCCCTCATTGTTTGCCATGCTCAGAGAGTCCAGTTTTATCCCATGCTTTTTCAGTCACAGTCCAGCTGGCCTTGGTGAGCTCCCAATAGATCAGCTCCACTGTCTCAGTGGGTGGATGCTCCCCTCGTGGTCCCAACTTCTTTGCTCATGTTCTCCCTCCTTCTGCTCCTCATTGGGACCTTGGGAGCTCAGTCCAGTGCTCCAGTTATGCAATTTTTTTGAGACTCTGTTTTCTTATTTTTTATCTTCAAAATTTTTCATTAGTTCTATGAAAATTTCATGTACTGCATTTTGATTTTGTTATTCACCACCTCAACTCCTTCCAGAGTTGCCTATCTACACAACTTTGAGTCCTCCTTTTTAAAAATATCCATCAAGTCTAATTTGTGCTGCCCATACATTCTTGGATGTATGGTTTTCCACTGAAGCAGTAGCTATATTCTTTAAGAAATCTGATTCTCAATGTAGCAGCTATCAATTACCAATAACTCCTTGGTGATACATGGAAGTTCATCTCCAAGTCTTCTCTCCATGTTTATATTTAGTCTGGCTTGGGTTGCAGAGGTCTTGTGTATGTTGTCACAGCCACTCTGTGTGCATATATGCAGCTTCTCTACTCTACTCACAAAATGCCGTGTTCTTATAGTTATCCACCACCTCTGGCACTTACACTCTTTTCCATCTTCTCAAAATGTCCCTGAACCCTAGGGGGTACCTTTATTAAGATGTTTCATTTGGAGTTAAACATTACATAGTCCTTTATTCTCTTCATCTTAACCAGTTTTAGGTCTCTGTTAATCAGTATCTACTAAAATTAGAATCTTCTTTGATGAAACCTGACATTACCTATGGATCTAACAATAATACATTTATAGTCAGTTCAATACTATATCCATTTAGTATCAATACTATATCCATTTAGTAGCATAATAATAGGTTCTCTTCTAAGACTAATGACCTATCTAGTCACAGATTCTTTCTTTGGCAATTGTATTGCTTACGGATATTTATCACAGTAGGACTTAATTCTAATCAGAAAATTGTTTGTAACTCCACTGACATTCATGCCACTATTGAATTATTGGGCATGTCTTTCCAGGCACGTTACAAATGTAGCTTCCAGGTTTCACTGTTGGATTAAGATTGATGGTTAGTTTTCTCCTCTAATATCATGTTCTTGTTCTCTCTCTCTCTCTCTCTCTCTCTCTCTCTCTCTCTCTCTTTGTCTCTCTCTCTCTCCCTCCCTCCCTCTTTTCCTCTTCTTAGTTTCCCCAAGACATTGTTTTTAACATAATCATTGTAAAAATTATTGGAAAAACAGGTCCTGAAAGACAAAGTGCTTATAACACTGACCCACAATATTTATTCTATACTACATATTATGGTGGTCATTTGTGTGAGTGCCTTATCATTTAATGCACTATTTTTTTCCATTCAGGACACATTTTTAAGTATTTACTGCTTGTCATCATAATGCAGTTGGGGGCTCAGTGAAGAGACCTGACTGCCTACCTTCATAATAGCTAAAATGTAATACTAACAGAAAACAAACAAAAAAGAATAGGTAAGTAGAAAAGTGCTAGTGATTGTTCTTTAAGAGAATACATACAGATTCCATGAAAACCATAGTGTACTTTAGGTGGAATACCTGAAGAATCTCTGAGCTTCATTTTATTTCATTTAGAGAAAGATTAGATATTCCAAAGAGTTAAATAGAAAACACACCTATAGTAAGGAATGTAGGCTTAGTGTGCTCAATGAGCTGAATGAGGATAGATACCCTAGTGAAAAGTGGTCTAGAATGAGGTGAAAGAAGCAAGTCAGAGAGTATAAAACTAGTTGTCATAGGAAATCTACTTGTCTGAAAAACCATTGGAAGTTAAGATGATACTTTTTTCTGTAACTCCCAGCCTATATTTTGTGAATGTGTGTATCTGTGTATGGTTTGAAATAGGATTGCATGTTTCCTATTTTAACATCCACAGGCAAGAAAAGCTTATGGTGATGTATCTTGGTTGGTGCCTAGATGGAATTTTCCAGTCTAATTTTCCATCATGATCTCCTTTCTCTTGAGTCTTGAAACACCTCACAAACCAGTACATTTTGTTTCTTGCCAATTGTATTTTCCTCTTGGGCTGCAGTTAACATCTTTAGAGATCAAAGTCTTTTAAAAGATAAAATACTGCTAATCTTTTTATATTAAGAGATGAATACTTATACATACAAGCATGTAGTAGTTGAAAAATTCTAAGGAAAGCATTTACTTTTGAGTTAAATGACCTTGGGAAACCAAGCTTGAATAAGTTTTGACTCTCTTGAGAATCCTGGTGTCAGACACTCCTTGCTACCCTTCCTTTACAAAAGTGCATTAAGTAGAGAAAAGATTCAAGAACACATTCAGATGATTTGTCTTAATTACAGGGAAGTTCAACTCTGCTTAGAAATCATGGAAATAAGCAGGTCAGTTGTTGCCTACATGGAATTAAAGGGTGGGGAAGGTTTCCACAATTTCTCAGGCATAGGTTCACCTATTTATATAATTGCAGCATTAAGTTTCGTTATCTCTGGGTGGGTTTTTATTAAGCCATGTTTGGTGGAAAATAGTGAAATTTCTTTAGATCAAGGAATTGCATGCTGACACACTCTATGTTTCCATTTCCACAAAGGTAGTTCTGAAAAGAAGGCCCAGCTTTAAAATTCAGGAGTCTCTCCAACTTACAAAGGCCGTCACTTGAATTGCAATCTGTTAGCTGAGCTCCCAAAATAAGCATTCAAAAATATGTTTGTGGTTTGCAGAGTTGGAGGTATCAGAGGGAGGAAGAAAGAAAAGAGTTAAAAGGGAGTATGTGGGAAGAAGAGCTTCTATTTTAGCCCCAATCTATCATCAAAGAGTCCCAAGAAAGTTCTGAAGGACAAATGATGAGGTAGGGGATGGAGGTGTCTTCTGAACATTCTCTGCAAACATCACACATTCATTGAGTGTCTGCCCTGGGATCTTCATTGGAAAAGAGAAAAGCTTAATGATGTTGGCAGAGGAAACATTCACCTATCCAGAAAAGGAAATGGTAATGTTAAATGGTTAATGTCACTAGATAAAAAGTGACAACTGCTTGACTCTACTTCAGATGTCCTTCCTTGGGATGTACTCTTGATAAAGAAGACTTTGAACAATTAGACTGGAGTTACTGTTACATTTGTTATATATTTATCCAGGTACATATGAGAAATATAGGCATTAAGAAGATATACATGGGCCTCTATACAGCACCGCACTCTACCTCAGGAGTGTTAATTGGGTGACATCAGATTGTAATGTTCCTTGCCAGGCTCTGGAGATAAAAGCTTCGAGAGCTGCCTGCTTCTGTGTGGAGATGAGGTTTGTAATTGCAGAAGAAATGACTCAACAACAGGAGGCATGCAGCTGAGCTTCTTACCTCATTTATACATGTAACATGCTTGTGGGTACCTATTATATAAGAGACACCGGAATAGACTCTGTAAATATAGATATGAACATGATAGACCGGATAATACTACTAGCCCTTACCACTGTCTAACTTACAGATACAGCTGGTTAGAGACTCACTCCATCTTTTACTGTTGTGACAAACATCTGAGGCAAATAAGTTAATGAAGGAAAGATTCACAGGAGTTTCAGTTCATGGATGATTGGCTTTTCTGCATCTGGCCCTGCGATGAGATAGGCCACAATGGCAGAGAGGACTAGGTGAACAGAGCTATTCACCATATGGCAGCTGTTCCTATTGTAGGAAGAACAAGAAGACAGGTGGGAGACAGGACAAGATACTGTCTTCAATGACATGCCCACAGTGACCTACTCCATGTACGTAGGTTCTACCTTACATAGTTCTCATTTTGAATCTATTGACAGGTTAATTTATGTATAAAGGAACAACCTTATAATCTAATCATGTCCCCAAAGTCCCATTTCTCAGCTTGCTTACATCAAGAATAAACCTTAAATACATGAGCTTTTGGGAGGCGACACTCTATATTCAAATGTGAGCAATCACTTAAACATATTGTTGTCATGCACAGGTCAAAACCCCAAATACAAGAGATCTTAGGAAGATTAAGTCGCTGATATAGTGAATATTTGGCTCTATAAAGAAATAAGTGAGTTAACTTTCATTTCAATATTTAATGTACCTTGAGTATCTTTCAGGAATGAAATTGAAAAGGACTATTGCAATAATTTCCCTGTAATGCATTTATTTATTTGATTGGTTTATTCTATGCCAGACCAAATGCAAGGTCTTAGTGATAAGACTCAAACAAGATATGTATGATCTCTTTCCCTAAGGGGCTCATTGTAAAATGAGAAATGATATGAGTCATTAAAGATATAGGTATGTGAATCATTGAAGCATCATCATGGATGATGGGCTGAAGGGCTAAGTCTATAGGTGATAACAACAGATGAAAGATACTAATTACCTAAACTCTAATGGTAAGAATGAGCATAGGGCAAAGAGAAACAGGCATTTAAAATAAAATAGATAAAATGCACCAGATTATTTGAATGGTAATGTGAGATGGGGAGGAGTGAAAGTTTAGGTCTAATGATTGCTCATCTTGCACCACTAGAGAACAGCTGCTGTCAGGAAAATAGAAAGAAATAATTGAAATAGATAATGACATTTAAGAATAAAGTTAAGAGGGAATAACAAAAGCTCAATTACAGAATTGTGGAGCTTGTTTCAAAAAAGGTATTTGTGCAAATGTCCAATAAGCTTTAGTTTACTTGTAATACTTTATTTGTAATAGGCATGGCTCTATGAGTTGCTGGGATAGCCCAAGATTATGTAGCAGCAGAAGAAAACTGGAGGGAACAGCAATATGTAAAGACAGAGCGAAACAAAGTGAGGCTAAGTAGCGGACACTTAGAGAATATCCACATTCACTTTAGAAGATGTATTATCATTCTACAGAATGATGGGCTAGTAGCTATGAGCTGTCAGTAACTTTCTACAGCTTGGCATTTAGTCTGCTGGTGTGACTCTACATGATTTGATCTACACCTTAATATGGTACTCCTACAGCATATATGATGAATTGACATGAATCTAATTCCCACTAACAATATTGTGGAAGACTGCGTGAACTCAAGGATGCATCCTGAGCAATTTTCCGATAAACAGATGATTTTTTTCTGGTATAAAAATTGTTTTCACTAGGACAAGTAATCTCAAAAGTAGATAATAAGAATCTAAACCATATTCATTAGTATGACTATAGGATAGGGCCATTTCAGGTTCCCTATCCTCAGCTGCCCAAGGAACTAACTGGGGACATCGCCCTGGGCACCTGGGAGCCCCTCTAGGTTCAAGTCTCTTGCCAACCCTAAGATGGCTCCCTTAATTAAGATATATATTTCCCTGCTCCCATATCCACCCTTCCTTTATCCCAACCATCCCATTTCCCCAAGTTCCCCCCATCCTCCCTTTCTCACTTTTCTCTCCCCATCTCCCCTTATCATCATCCCACCCCACCCCCAAGATCCCAATTTTTTGCCCAGCAATCTTGTTAACTATAGAACCCTCATCTGGCGATAGATGGAGATAGAGACAGCGACCCACATTGGAGCACCAGAATGAGCTCCCAAGGTCCCAATGAGGAGCAGAAGGAGGGAGAATATGAGCAAGGAAGTCAGGACCCACTGAGACAGTGGGGCTGATCTATTGGAAACTCACCAAGGCCAGCTGGACTGTGACTGAAAAAGCATGGGATAAAACCAGACTCTCTGAACATGGCGAACAATGAGGGCTGATGAGAAGCCCAGGGCAATGGCACTGGGTTTTGATCTTACTGCATGTACTGGCTTTGTGGGAGCCTAGCCAGTTTGAATGCTCACCTTCCTAGACCTGGATGGAGTGGGGAGGACCTTGGACTTTCCACAGGGCAGGGAACCCTGACTGCTCTTTGGACTGGAGAGGGAGGGAGAGAGGAGTGGGGGAGGGGGAGTGAAGTGGGAGAAGGAGGAGGGAAATGGGAGGCTGGGAGGAGGCGGAAATTTTTTTTTCAATAAAAAAAATAATCTAAACCATAATTGTGACAGAAAAGATTACAGATGGGTGGGTAGTTATAAACACATTTGACTTGGAATGCAGATCAAATGCCCTTAGGATCTCAAAAGCTGCAACTTTTTCTCATTTTAATTTAGATGAAAGCAGTGTGTGTGTGTGTGTGTGTGTGTGTGTGTGTGTGTGTGTTGGAGTACATTTGCAAAGCCTATTCCACTTCCCTTTAATACTGGTTAAAGATTTTTCCCATTATTTGTACACATTTCGATAGTCAGACAGCCATCTGGATGTCTGCAAAATTACACTTGAATCACTCAAGGGTTATTACACAGCTTTTAGTTGCAAAACCTCCAGTGAAGATCTAAAAAAACAAACATAATAGAAATGCTTCGTGCATTGCCACTGACTTTTGAATAATTGATACCTCTTTAGCAAACTTGAGCCTTAACCAAGTTAAATTTTTCTACTGTAATTTTAGTAGAACATTATGATCACATTCTATTTCTCCCAGAATAGCTCTATTGGTTAAAACAAATTGTCCTAATGCATTGTTTCAATTTGTTATAATTAACTGATACACAATCAAACGAATGGCCCTTAAATATTCACTTCTATGAAATAAACCTTGTGTGCACCCTAAGTAAGATTAAATATATTATTTTCTCAATTTTTCACTGAGTGTCCTTTCACAGATCTCCCGGGATAATTTTTCACATGATAACAGTCTTCTAGTGATTCAAAGCTTTGACTTATCTATAAAAAATAAACGTACCTCAGGGTGTGTCTCTTGTTTAACATACCTTCTTCTCTTGATCAAGCTCTCTCATTTACCTAAACTTCATAGGCTTATTGTTTCTGCATTTTTATTCTGCCCACATCATATAGAATGATTCTTAGGAAAATATACATGTATATTACATTTCTGTTATACAGCATGATTTTTATATAGTATAAAATTCTGCTATGTTCTTCATAGCACAATGATTTTTTCTTAATATGTAAGGACATCTATATTTTCCCATTTATCTTTGTATCTATACTTACTACAAAGAAATTTATAAGTAATTATTTGTTGATTGAAGGCATCCATTTTTTTCTAATTTCTTTGACAAGTTTTTCAGCTGATGTTGGCTGTTGCCTTCTTCTAATACATTCATATGTTTAGTCAGAATGTTCTTTGAAAAATGTAGTTGATCTTGACATTCTTCCTGCTAAAAGTCCTTCCGAGGCTTTATATTTAAATTAAATTCAAATTTCTTCCTTTTTTAAGAAATATATTTTTATGTATATTGGGGTTTTGATTGATTGCATGTCTGTGTGAGTATACCAGATCCCCTGGAGCCTGTGAACTACCATGTGGGTGCTGGGAATTGAGCTCAGGTCTTTTGGAAAAGCAATCAGTGCTTGTAACTGCTGAACCATCATTCATGTTCCTCAAATTTCTTTGTGAGTTATTTTCTTCAGATGAAGTTTGTTGTACTGTGCTAACAAATTAACCACACTTGATTTTTGACAAAGGAGTCAAAATTATACTATGGGAAAAAGAAACCATCTTCAACAAATGGTGCAGGCCTAACTGGATTTTGACATGTAGAAGAAGGTAAATAGATCCATACCTATTATCTTGCACAAAACTCAAGTCCAAGTGGATCAAAGACCTCAACACAAATCCAGATAGACTCAACATGATAGAAGAGAAAATAGGGAGTAGCCTTGAACACATGGGCAAGGAAAAAACTTCATGAATAGAATACCAGTAGCACAGACCCTGAGATCACCAGTAAGTGGTACCTCATGAAAGTGAAAAGCTTCTATATGCCAAAGGATACTGTCAATAGGATGAAACGGTAACCTGCAGAATGGGAAAATATTTTCACCAACCCCACCTCCGTCAGAGGGCTGATCTCCAAAATATATACATATTTTTTTTTTAATTTATTTATTTATTAAGGATTTCTGCCTCGTCCCCACAACCGCTTCCCATTTCCCTCCCCCTCCCCCGATCAAGTCCCCCCCCCCTCATCTGCTCGAAGAGCAATCAGGGTTCCCTGACCTGTGGAAAGCCCAAGGACTGCCCACCTCTATCCAGGTCTCTTAAGGTGAGCATTCAAACTGCCTAGGCTCCCACAAAGCCTACTGCACGTACTGGCTCTGTGGGAGCAACTTTTTTTTTTTTAATTTATTTATTTATTAAGGATTTCTGCCTCGTCCCCACAACCGCTTCCCATTTCCCTCCCCCTCTCCCGATCAAGTCCCCCTCCCTCATCTGCTCGAAGAGCAATCAGGGTTCCCTGACCTGTGGGAAGCCCAAGGACTGCCCACCTCTATCCAGGTCTCCTAAGGTGAGCATCCAAACTGCCTAGGCTCCCACAAAGCCAGTACGTGCAGTAGGATCAAAAACCCACTGCAATTGTTTTTGAATTCTCAGTATTCCTCATTGTCCGCTATGTTCAGCTAGTCCGGATTTATCCCATGCTTTTTCAGACCTAGGCCAGCTGGCCTTGGTGAGATCCCAATAGAACATCCAAAATATATTAAGAACTTAAGAAACTAGGCATCAAAATACCAAATAATTTTAAAAAATGGGTACAGACATAAACAGATTATTCTCAACAGAAGAATTTCAAATGACGGAGTAACACTTATAGAAAATTTTAACATTCTTACACTCTCAGGAAAATGCAAATCAAAATGACTCTGAGATTTCATCTTACATCTGTCAGAATGGGAAAGAACAAAAACACTAATGATAGCTTATGCTGGAAAGGATATGTAGCCAAGGGGTACAATTCTCCATTGCTGGTAGAAATGCAAATTTTTATAACCCCTTTGGAAATCAGTATGGTGGTTTCTCAGAAAATTAGGACTCAATCTACTTCAGGACCTAGCTATCCCATTCTTAGGCATATACCCAAAAAAATGCTCAATCATATCACAAGGTTACTTGCTCAACTATATTCATAGTAGCTTTATTTGCAATAGCCAGGACCTATAAACAACCTAAATGCCCCTTAACCAAAGAATAGATAAAGAAAATGTGGTACATTTATATAATGGAGTATTACTCAGTGGTTAAAAACAATTTCATCAGGAAATTTGAAAGCAAATGCATGAAATAGAAAAAAAAAATCATCCTGAGTGAGGTAACAGAAACCCAGAAAGACAAACATTTCATATATTTACTCATTAGTGGATATTAGCTGTATAATAAAGGATACCCAATGAGGCTATGTAGCAAGGAGTGCCCAAACAGGACTTCCCTGGGAAAGTGAAATAGAAGAGATCTCCTGGGTGTACTAGGGGCAGATGGGAATGGGAACTTGAGGGATGGGGTTGGGGGTGGATAGAGATGACTGGAAGGGGGCACATTATGGGATCAGGAAGAAACCTCATGCAAGGGAAATGCGCAAGAATTTATAAGAATGGCCCAAGCTAAGAGTGGACACGTAGCCTGAACTGGCCATCTCCATCAGCATCATCAGACTGGGGACTACTCCAATGGTCGTCAGAGAGCCTTTATCCAGTAACTGATGGAAACAGATGCAGAGACCCACAAGCAAACATTCGTCCGAGTTCGGGGAATCCTGCTGAAGAATGGGAGGAAGAATTATTGGAGCCAGAGGGGTCATGAAACATCTAATATGACTCATAGGTACTCACAGAGTCTGAGCCAACAACGAAGGAGGCTGAATGGACCAACCTAGGACCTCTACGTATATGTGACAGTTGTGTAGCTTGGTCTATCTGTGGGACTACTAACAGTAGCTGCATGGGCAGTCCCTAAAGCTTTGGCTGGCTATTGGGAACCTATTCCTCATAAAGGATTGCCTTGCCCAGCCGTAATACAAGGGGAGGTGCTTAGTCTTACTGCAACTTGATATGCCATGTTGTGTTGATACCCTTGGGAGGCCTGTCTTTTTCTGAATGGAAACAAAGGAGGAGTTGATTGAGGTAGGATAGAGGGGATGTTGGTAGAGGGAATGGGAGGAGAGGAGAGAGGGGAAACTGCAGTTGTCATGCAAAATAAATAAATAAATAATAAAAATTAAAAGATTAACAAAAATTAATCTCCAATCTCAGTAGTGACTTTCTTTGTTTAACACTATGTATCTCTGATATAACTGCTGGAAATACAGACCTGCTTTACATAGTCACTGACATGTGTGTATATATACATATGTTTTTAATGTATTCAAGTTGAGATAGACACAGATAAACTGTCTGGTAGACTTTTGAAAATACTGTTTTAGAGATAAGCCAGTTGTAGCTTTGTGTAGGAACTTTCTTCAAATTTAAACATTATATTCTGTGGAGAGGCTCCCTAAAATACAGGAAGTAAGCAAAACTTATAAGGCTAAGGATGTGAACAACCAGAAGTGTCAAGAAGGTCCTCAAAATGACAAGCCTCCCAAGGTTCTTTCCCAAGGTTGTATAACCAGTAAGAACTACTAGAGGAGGGCAACTCTCCAACATGTCAAACTCGTTTTAACTTGTACAAGGCGTTCCAGGGACATAGTTTTCAAGAGTTCTCACCCATGCTGGGGTGATTGAAGCTGAGAGGATAAAATCATCAAAAAGCAATGTATCAAACTCTCAAATTTAAAGAAAAATTAAAATAAAAAGAAACAAAGCAACACTTGACTTTTAGAATATTGCCTAACACAATCACTCTCAATTCTATAAACAGGAAAGCAATTATGCTCTTTCAGGAACATAGAATTGCTGTCCTAGTTTGCTTCCTATTGTGGTTAAAAACCATGACCGAAAGCAAATTAGGGAATAAAGAGTTTATTTTATCTTATAGCTTACAATCTATCATGAAGGGAAGTCAGGGCACAACTCAAAGCAGGAATCAGGAGGTAACATTATTTACTGGCTTGTTTCCTATTGTATGCTCGTGCTGATTTCTTATGCAACCCAGCACCACTTGCCCAGAAATAACACCATGTAGAGAGGATTAGTCCCTCCTACACCATCATTAACAAAACAAATGTCCCACAGTTAAGGTTTCTTCATTCCAAATGACTCTAGCTCGTGTCAAGGTAAAATAAACATACTTCACAACTGTGTTTCCCTTTTTAAAAATACAGGAATCTCTAAAAGGTCTAGGAGGGGTCCTCTGATTCATTAAGTTGACTAGTTTCAAAACCTGGGTAAACATTTGAATCACTAGAAGAATTTAAGATCTGGAAAGGAGATAACATGAATGTATACTTTAAACAATTACCTCAGCTATTTTTTACATAACCATTTAATCCTGATGTTGGCTCAAAGGCAATCATCTGAGTATCATCATTCTAGTCTATGCATTTTCATTTTCATATTTGGCAGAAGTTATTAGCTCTTAGAGGAAGGAAGATTCAGTGTCCAAGCTTGTCTCCTGAAAAGTACACATTCTTACCCTTAAGTTTTAAAAGCAATCACTCCCGTGGCTTAAATTGAGACATAACAAAGTTGTATGTTTTCTGCTGACTCTCTGAGTTGTAATATTCTTGGAAATCATATTTATAAGTTGAAGTTGTATACTCGAGTGATTGAAAGAGTGTGGGACAATTGCTATAAGGAATTGTAACACCTCTTCAAAAAGGATGGGACTGAAACCAATAGCACAGCTGGCTGCATTGGAAAACACTGGGTAATTTCATTTGTATCCAAATTCAAATAAACCCAGAGTCCTAGGAAATTGATGGAGACTTTTCAGAAGTCAACAAACAAAGCATATTCTTTTCTTTTTTATTGAGAAAAGGAGAAAAAAAAGTTTCCACCTCCTCCCATATTCTTGAATCCCCCATATGTACATAATTTCTGTATTTTCTCAGCCTTTCCAATCAAAGATGTAATTGGTCCTGTATGTACAGCTTTGAAGACTCTAGCACTATAAAAGTCTTCTTCCGTCCCTTGGCTCACTTATGCCTTTCTGCCATGCCCAGGTATAAGTGGCCTATGAATTTTTACTGTAGGAGTCTTACAATAGTACCATGTTATAGAAAATACATCCACTGTTATTCCTACTTAAGGGATGAAGAGATTGAGAGTTAAGGAATTTAATTAAGTAATATAAAGGTTACACACCAGTCATGTATGTGTATGTATGTGCCTGTCTCTTTCTCTCCTTCCCTCCCTTCCTATTACCAAAATATACCAAGTTCATAAACTTTAACTAGAGTCTTGAAATCCTAGAGTTACTGAGAAAATAATAGGTCACAATTTAGCATTAATGTCTATGGGATACACAGAGGACTCAGATACCATTCTCTGGTAGATATGACATTTCAGTAGAGAAATAAAGTATTTATGTCACATTCCCAAACTCTACTGTTCCACTAGTAACTAGAAAGGATTTTCCTTATGACTGGAAATTATAAATAAGCATCACCAAAATAGTTTCAAAATATATTTTCTCCTGCTCTCAGCAATCCATAAAGTCTAATAGGTTTGCCAAATAATAGAGTCATTTTTTCAATATAATTTCTTGAACTGAAGACATACATATAAGTAGTAACATATTTATTATATGTGTGGTTTATGGACTGGAGGGGAATGCAATAGATGAATGGGAACGTGAATAAAGTAATTCCAGATTATCTCTGAATAGGGTATAATAAGGGTTCTTTATTTAAGGGGACTCACATAGCACAACAGGGAACAGAAATTAAATCCAGCATCCAGATATGAGAATGGAGAGTGAGAGTGAGCGCACAGGTGGGCCCAAACATTTTTGCTACCCAAGGCCATGTTCAACCTGGTCTAGCCTCTCAAAGGCCATTGGCTAAAGGAGATTCCCCATCACCTCCCCTTTTTGTTTAAAAAAAAAGAGTTCCAAACCCAATACAAAAGTATACACAATAAGAACAAATGTCAAGTATTAAAAATTAGAATTGTAACTAGCATAAACAGTATTAAGCAAGAAAAATATGCTAAATGGTTCAATAATTATTGTATCCTAAGAAGTCTAAGTCTTGTGTTAGATATTGGCTAAGTCATAAGAGGAAAGTAACTATGAATATCTAGTCTTCAACTTTGCTGAAGACCTGAGAAGGGAGATAATATTACTTGAGTAGGCAAGAAATGAAATCAAGCAGACTCCAAAATGTACAGTAAATGACAAAAACAGCTGGCTACCTGGACAATCACCTAAAGTCTCCTTTAGGAGCAATGTTAGAGCAACCAACTTGCCTAGAGTAATTGACAGACCATTTTTAGAGATGGGAAAATTTTCAAAACCATCTTACCCTGTCTTGGCAAGATTTGACAGTCTTTTTTCCTGTATCCTGCTTGTCCAGTCTGGACACCATGTATTTTGTCAGTGGTCAAGGCATGGGCAGTTCCTTGCCCAAAGGCCAGTTTTCCCAAGAAGAAAACAAACTCCAAGTAGAGTGTCTTTGGTGCTCGACATTCTCTCTGGAACAGGTCAGTGCTGCCAGGAACAATTGTGTCTCATGTCAACAGAACCCTAAGTTATTTAAATATCATATTCTACAGTTCTTTGAAGTGGTTGAAGATCATCTATCTATACGGAATACAATCTCTATGTAAAGAATCTAATTAGTCTACGACAAACACAGATGATTATTTACCAATAACATTTAATGCCTGTCTAACTTAAAGACTAAGGATTAACATTAGAATATTAAACAATTTGTAAACAACTGTGCAGCAAATGAGAACAATGACTTCAAAATGTAAACAATGTCTAACTATCTTTATCAGGGGTATAAATGTATAATGCAATATGATAAATATATCCTAAAATTGTATTAATAAATAAAATGTCTTAAACAGAGATAGAAACATGCATGCATACAATATGACAAAATAACTTTGCATAGGTATAAAATATTGTAAACAGAAATAGAAGCATATTCAATATAACAAACATAATTTGAAATTGTATCAATATACAAGAATCTATACCTAAAGACAATTAACAACGTAAATTGTCCATAAATAATAGCTCAAAAGTATTCACTCACACTAATCTACCTATTGTCCCATTAAATTTCCTTTTTTTAGTGAGATCTTTGAGTCTACAAAATTTCTACCCCAACTTCCAACTCTATACCAGTTATAATCAGCCCCTAATTGATTTTCCTAACCCTGAGGACAAACATTGTTGGGAAAAGGGCTGTTGTCTGTCACAGTAAATGTGGGCTCATTCCCACATTGGGCATCTAGATGAAGGGGAATGCATTAGATTAATGGGAATGTGAATGAAATATTCCCACAGTAACTTCAAATAAAGTATAATAAGGGTTCTTTATTTAATGGGGGACTAACAGATCACAACAGGGAACAGAAACTGAATCTAACATCCAGGTGTGAGAGCAGAGTGTGCCAGTGGGCCTGCTTCTTTTTGGTTACCAAGACGATGCCCAACCTGGTCCAGCCTCTCAAAGGCCTTTGGCTGAAGGAGATTCCCCATCAATGAACCAAGATTTTGTGATTTATGAACAATGTTCTGATGTATATTAGAACCATAAAACACTTTTAGACAAATGGACTCGATTGTAAAATGTATTTCCTAGACCTGCATATTTTAAAATCCATTGTAGGCTTATTATATTGTACACAATCTTGTTAAAGGATTTGGAAAGTCCTGTATTTTCATTGTTCACCTATCTTTGTTAGCCAATCATATGCAAACAGTTTGAGCATGATACTTTTCCTTACAGGAACATCTTTTGTTATCTTGCGTATCATATAATATACTTCATGTTACCACTCCCAATGCTTGTTCAGAACACAATGAAAAAGTTCATCAAACTTTACAGCCATTCTGCCTTCTGCTTATCACACTGTTCAGTTTAATATTCCATATATATTCCATATATGTATATGAGGCCATTTGTAATCTTTACTATATAGGTCAGAAAGAAAAATATACCTTTCATTTTTGAAAGAGTTCATATATCTATGCAGTAATGACCAATGACATTTCTAACACTTTCTTCTCAAAGTAGTCCTAAAATACCACAGAATGAATTTTCTCAAGGCTATTGCATTCAAAGAGGCAGTTTTTTTCAAGAGCTCTGCCATTGACTAGATTGTAACATTTATATTACTTGATTAAATTCCTTAACTCTCCATCTCTTCATCCATAAAGCACGAATAACAATGGCTGCATTATCTATATTATGGTACTATTGTAAGACTCCTACAATAAAAATCCATAAGGCACAAGTGACACTGTGACAGGATTAGTTACTATTCTACTTAGTCAAATGAGAGCCAATGGAAGGGAGAAGACTGTTATAGTGCTAGAGTCTTCAAAGATGTACATACAGGACCATTATATTTTTAATCTGTAATGGTTGAGGAAATACATAAGTAAGAGCTCAACATTCATAAATGTCTCCCCATACCCATTTTGACAGAAAAAGCTCAAAGCTGAGGCCAACTAGAGCAGTTAAGAGGAGTGCATTTCCGATATATCAACCCTCATCACTTCATGCTACTTCATGTTACCACTCCCAATTCTTGTCCAGAACACAACGAAAAAGTTCATCAAACTTTACAGCCATTCTGCCTCTGCTTATCACACTGCTCAGTTTAATATTCCATAGTAAATTACTTGAACATTCTGTTTATCATTTACCCAGCATGAATGCAGCAGGGACATTCCATTTTACCCTTCCCATCCATGTTGTTATCATTCAAGTGAAGGCTTTGAAAGGAGGTCATAAAGGAGATTTATGTCCCCATAGGTCTCTGGTAAAGAGAGATGTCTTAGCTTATTAATCTAAGAGATTCTCCAAGGCTGCCAGTTGAGTTTCTAACCTCTGGCCCTTGGTAGAAAATCTGTTCTCTGTTCTTGATACTATTTAATTTTGTATCCTTGGTAACAATAGGACAAAAGACCTTTCTAAGACCTTGTTTTGAAAACAGGTTTCCCCTTTTCTGCTGGCATGTAATGGTCATCATTATAATCTAATACTTGCTGTCACTTGTATTCTCAAAATGGTATGCATTACACATTACTGTTACCCTTGTGAAACCTCAGTGATCCCAGAGGTTACATATTTTATTATATCAATTGTATATCATGCATAACAAGGAACCCCAAGTGTCAGTGGCACACAACAACCTACCACTATTTGCACAGTGCAATTGGATAAGCTATCTGTGAATGCCATTGTTTGGCTCTCTGGCTCATAATATCTCATAAATCTACAAACAAGGTAACATCAGAGAACATAGCCACTTCCAGAATCCATTGGGACAGGATTTGGCTATTGACAGAATTAAGCATCTTAGGTTCATTGAACAGAAAGGCTCAGCTCCGGTTCAGGCTGTTGGAGGAAAGACAATGCTGTAATTAACTTCCATTTTAGTTTGACACACAAAGGAAGAGAGAGCCTCAGTTGATGTATTGCTTCCATCAGACTGGCCTGTGGACAAGTCTGTGGGGGAATTATTATTTACTAATTGACATGGGAGGGCTCAATCCACTTTGAGAGGTATCACCCCTGGCCAGGTAATCTTGGGTTGTATAAAAAGACAGGCTGAGAGAGCAACAAGAAGTAGGCCACTCAGCAGTATTGCCCCGAGGTCTCTGGCTCAGCTCCTGTTTCTCAGTTCCTGCCTTTAGTTCCTGTTTTGTCTTTCTCTGACGCTGGACTGAAATCTGGAAGCCAAATTAATTCTTTCCTCTTCAAGTTGGCTTTTGATGAAGTTTAACACAGCAACAGAAAACAAACTAGAGCAGCAGAACAGATGTCTCTGCTTCGTTGACCACTCCATAGAATATGGAGGATAGTTTCATGAGTGGGAAAAAGAGAGAAGTGTCCAAGATTACAATTTTTAATAACTAAAGTTTAGAAATGATATACCTTTTTCTGCAGTTCCTTAATTTTTAGTTAATAGTGTGTTATGTTGTAAATCTGGCTAAGAACCTGTGGTTAGGGAGCTCTCAGGACAGAGAGGTGACCTTACTATTATTGTTTTGGTAAATGGACACAATATAAAAGTATCCTTTAACATGTGTAGATTAATGTAGCTCTCAGACTTCAACAGAGAAGTTTCTTTGTGTAGTATAAGATGGTAAATATAAAAAGCACAAAGAATAAGTGTCTGTGGAATACTCTCACAAACAGGTCATCTCCCCATACTGCCACCCCATACCCATGGGTACACAGGCAACTCAAACTGGAGTCAATGAATTATTAAATAATAAGAGGACATGAAGTTGGGGAGGTGGGAGTTGTCTGTGAGGAATGTGGGAATTGATATGATCAATATATATTGTGTGAGATTCAAATGAATAAAATGTCACATCAAGATTGCTTTATTTTTAAATTTAGTTTAAAAAGTAAAAGATTTCCCAAGGAATTTTCATACCGATTGAATTATGGTTTAATCTCGTGGTCTTCATTTTTCCTCCTTATCTATGTGCCTTCCCTTTCTTCACTGAACATTTAGACCCCTAAATCCTCTCTTCTACTTTTTCTATTGTCTTCCTTAGCCCATCTCTAAAAGCCCTTCGTCCAGTTTTGCAGGCCACTTTATAGTTTCTTCGCCTTTTTCTATATTCACTTACAACAGGATATACATATTTAACAGAAGATAGAATCTTTAAATGAGACAAAAATGTGGTATTTGTTTTGGGGATCTAGATATAATATTTTTAAAATAATTTTTCCAGGGCCACTTATTTTCTATAAATGTTATTATTTAATTTTTCCTGACAGCTAAATATTATATAGAAATTATACACATTATGTTTTAATTGTTATATTTATGAAATATTTATATAATATTATACATATAACAAGCATTCATTATTCATTTATCTGTTTAGGGACATCTAGGCTGATTTCATTTTCTTGATTTTGTGAAAGCACTTGAATGTGTAAGGATCTTTATATTGTGATATACAATCCTTTGGATTGAGTTGGGTCATATGCAATTCTATTTCAAGTTTTCTGAGAAGCTTCTACACTGATTTTTATAGTGGCTAGACTAGTTTGTATTTCCCCCAACATCCTTGCCAGTATTAGTTGGACTAGGTAGTACTACTGCCAAGATTTTAACATTCTCTTCCAAATTTGTTGTCCTTTGTTTTCATTATGGTTTCCACTTTGACTGGAGTGAGAAGGAATTTTAAAGCAGCCTTAATTTGCATTAATTTGCATCCTGGTGGCTAGAAATGTTGACCATTTTCAACTATTTATTGGCTCTTTATATTTCTTCTTTTGAAATTGCTCTATTCAAATCACTGGTCTCTGCAATGATTGGTGATCCACTCTTCTCACTTGTGGCCTGGATTTACTGAATTAGTCAGAGCACACAAGGACAAAAACAGAGAAAGATAGGAATCATAACAACAACTGGAAAATCTTAGAAATTCTGAAATTTGGAATTTCTTCTTGAAGAAAATAAACCTACATTCCAGGAGAATTTTTTCCTACTACCTCTTAGAATTTTTTTTTTTCAAATAGCAACTTCCTTTAAGGTCAATAATACACTCCCATTTACCTCATCCACAGAAGTCCTAGGTTTAAAAAAATTGTAACTGTTAATATTTTTCTACAATTTTTTGGTCCTCTAAGTTCTACTTCCTTTGCAATATTCTTCATCCCCACTGTTGATTAGTTGCTTTCTGAGCATGTTCTAATATCTTGTTTCTTTCCATGCCCTAGTAATTTATCATTGTGTATGGCCTTTTACAACTTTTGAAATATTCCAGATTCCTGATTCTGTTTCTTAACAATCAAGGAATAGGGAATTTCTAGTTTTTCCTATAGAATGTGATTCTTGTTTTAAAAACAGTCAGCTCACACTTGATTTAAAAACAATCACTCATTCCAAATTTTTACTTCAGAAGTTGATGTATGTTCTATTGTTTAATCATAAAATGTTTACTTTTTCACCAGGAAGTGAAATACTATCGGGAAAGGATAATTTTCCTATCTGACAAAGGCCAGATCTATTTAAACTCTTTCCTCAAGAAATGGATCATTTCCAGCATTCTGTGGTGTTAGTTTTTTTTTATTTTAAATTTATTTATTTATTAAGGATTTCTGCCTCCTCCCCGCCACCGCCTCCCATTTCCCTCCCCCTCCCCCGATCAAGTCCCCCTCCCTCATCAGCTCGAAGAGCAATCAGGGTTCTCTGACCTGTGGGAAGTCCAAAGACCGCCCACCTCCATCCAGGTCTAGTAAGGTGAGCATCCAAACTGCCTAGGATCCCCCAAAGCCAGTACCTGTAGTAGGATCAAAAACCCATTGCCATTGTTCTTGAGTTCTCAGTAGTCCTCATTGTCTGCTATGTTCAGCAAGTCCGGTTTTATCCCATTCTTTTTCAGACCCAGGTCAGCTGGCCTTGGTGAGTTCCCGATAGAACATCCCCATTGTCTTAGTGTGTGGGTGCACCCCTCGCGGTCCTGAGTTCCTTGCTCATGCTCCCTCTCCTTCTGCTCCTGATTTGGACCCTGAGATTTCTGTCCGGTGCTCCAACGTGGGTCTCTGTCTCTGTCTCCTTTCATCGCCTGATGAAGGTTAATATTCAGGAGGATGCCTATATGTTTGTCTTTGGATTCACCTTCTCTAGGATCGCGAATAATAAGCTCAATGTCCTTTATTTATGGCTAGAAACCAAATATGAGTGAGTACATCCCATGTTCCTCTTTTTGGGTCTGGCTTACCTCACTCAGGATAGTGTTTTCTATATCCATCCATTTGTATGCAAAATTCAAAAGTCCTAGTTTTTTACTGCTGAGTAATACTCTAATATGTATATATTCCATACTTTCTTCATCCATTCTTCCATTGAAGGGCATCTAGGTTGTTTCCAGGTTCTGGCTATTAGAAACAATGCTGCCATGAACATAGTTGAGCATATACTTTTGTTGTATGATAGGGCCTCTCTTGGGTATATTCCCAAGAGTGGTATTGCTGGGTCCAGGGGTAGGTTGATCCCGAATTTCCTGAGAAACCGCCACACTGCTTTCCAGAGTGGTTGCACAAGTTTGCATTCCCACCAGCAATGGATGAGTGTACACCTTTCTCCACAACCTCTCCGGCAAAGGCTATCATTGGTGTTTTTTATTTTAGCCATTATGACAGGTGTAATATGGTATCTTAAAGTTGTCTTGATTTGCATTTCCCTGATCGCTAAGAAAGTTGAGCAAGACCTTAAGTGTCTTTTGGCCATTTGAAGTTCTTCTGTTGAGAATTCTCTGTTCAGCTCAGTGCCCCATTTTATAATTGGGTTGATTAGCCTTTTACGGTCTAGTTTCTTGAGTTCTTTATATATTTTGGAGATCAGACCTTTGTCAGTTGTGGGGATGGTGAAGATCTTCTCCCAGTCAGTGGGTTGCCTTTTTGTCTTAGTGACAGTGTCCTTTGCTTTACAGAAGCTTCTCAGTCTCAGGTGGTCCCATTTATTCAATGAGGCCCTTAAAGTATGTGCTGCTGGGGTTATACTTAGGAAGTGGTCTCCTGCGCCCATGTGTTGTAGAGTACTTCCCACTTTCTCTTCTATCAGGTTCAGTGTGTTCGGACTAATATTGAGGTCTTTAATCCATTTGGACTTGAGTTTTGTGCATGGTGATAGATATGGATCTATTTTCTTTCTTCTACAGATTGACATCCAGTTTTGCCAGCACAATTTGTTGAAGATGCTTTCTTTCTTCCATTGTATACTTTTAGCTCCTTTATCGAAAATCAGGTGTTCATAGGTTTGTGGGTTAAAGTCAGGGTCTTCTATTCAATTCCATTGGTCAACTTCTCTGTTTTTATGCCAATACCAAGCTGTTTTCAATACTGTAGCTCTATAATAGAGTTTGAAGTCAGGGATGGTAATACCTCCAGGCAATCCTTTATTGTATAAGATTGTTTTGGCTATCCTGGGTTTTTTGTTTTTCCATATAAAGTTGATTATTGTCTTCTCCAGATCTGTGAAGAATTTTGATGGGATTTTGATGGGGATTGCATTGAATCTATAGATTGCTTTTGGTAGAATTGCCATTTTTACTATGTTGGTCCTCCTAATCCAAGAGCAAGGGAGGTCCTTCCATTTTCTGGTATCCTCTTCAATTTCTTTCTTCAAAGACTTAAAGTTCTTGTCAAATAGATCTTTCACTTCCTTGGTCAGAGTTACCCCAAGATATTTTATGCTATTTGTGGCTATCGTGAAAGGTGATGCTTCTCTGATTTCCCTCTCTGCATCGTAAATAAGAAAATTAGCTAATACTATAATGTGAGTCAAACATTATTCTAGGTATTTGGAGAAACAAGAAATGGGATTGCTATCAGAGCCCTGGAGATAAGGCTTACTTTAATGGATTCGATCAGACATATGATATAACTTTCCAGCAGATCATGGATACTTGAGGAATTTTCCCTTAAATTCTGTGGACATGATTTCATAAGCAGAATTAGAAAGAGGAGAAAATATCCTAAACGCAGATATAGAACCAAACTATAAGGCTAATAATATTTTTCCTTTTCACTTGAGTTTTACTAATGTCTTTTTATTTAAAACTAATCTCATTGACAAGGTAACAGAAAAGGCTCGAATTTTTCTATGATTATTACTGGTATAAAAAGTCCACTTTCTGCTCAAACACTGACCACATCTGTATTATACACATTTTATATTCTTTTGTTGTTATTAGTATAGTGCATATGTATTTTGAATTAACTGTGTTACTTAGTCTAGATTTAAAACTTGCCCTGTACTTTCTGTGCTGTTGCTCATCTCCCTATATTCTGCCAATACCTTTATAAGCACATGTAAAATTATTTTTTAAAAAAGCCTATGTTGACTTCTGTAAGGTAGAAACTGAGATGAGTAAAATATGGATCATACCTTCAATGAGTTCATAGTTCACAAAGGTATGAGGAAAAAGAGGAGGACACCAATAACTCATATGTGTCCAAGTATTCAATATGTTAGAGAATGCTAAAACACTTTTGTGTGAAGAATATTTGTTATTTGTGTATACGTTTTCCACCTGTGAATTTTGTAGGTGTCTATTCTGCCACACATTCTGAAATTTCAAAATGTGCTTGCTTGTATTTCTTTTATGCAATGCTTTCATCCTGCTTAGTGAATTCATTATTTCCATTATTTAGTACTAGTAGCCAGTTAATCTCTAGAATGCTTGGGTTGCCATTTCATTGTAAGCCAATGATGTAGACTCTGTTCCATTCTCCAAAGGGTTTTGGTAGTGATGGAGGATGGAATTGGAAAAGTCACTAAGACAAAAATTTCTTTATTGACCAGGAAATGTCTGACTCCATGCCTGGGATTTATGTGCAATATAATTGGTTGAAAATAGCAATTAAACAAACCCTTTGGCACCAGTGTTCTGCCAAGCCTTCCAATAAAAGACATTCCTTTTATCCTTGTAAGACTGAGAATTGAAGTCTCATCAGAATAAGTAGCTTCTTAATCCATCAGAAAATAGACTCTTCTGTGCTGACATTTGGTTCATAATGAAAATGTGATAAGTCACTAGCCAGGAAGCAGAGCCAGGCTGCACTGTGTTGATAACAGTGCAGTACAATTGATGGTGTGTGGTTCTGGAAAACAAGACCTGGAAATAGAGCTCACCCTTGGCATTATGACAAAAAGAAAATTTTAAAATATATTCTTATCAGTCAAATGGATTCAGCTCTCCAGCCTTCTCAGGCGAGTAACCATTTTTCGTAACTCCCCAGGTTGGGGACACTAGTGCCTAATGGGGCCCAGGCAATAGTCCTGGTGAACAAGAATGGTCACAGGACAACAAGGATTGTAGGGTTGCTTGCCATTTGTACAAATGCAGGGAAAAGCATCTTGGATAGGAGTGGAAAGGGGCTAGCTACCTTGGAGTAAAGAAACATACCATCTGCCATCAGGGGAGAGGCAACCAATGCCTTTTTATAATGACCTTTTTATGATAGCTCTAATAATGGGTAGAGAGATTGGAACTGGATAAAGATGAGATGCTTTTTAAAAAGAATAACTTGCTCCTGAATTATTCTTTTATGATTTGTCCCTGCTCTGGGGTGACCCGGGAGAGCCAACTTTATTTAGAGCATCAGACAGTTTATAGTCTGAGGGTTAAGAGGAGTACGTGAGTGAAGTGTACAATAACCGGGGCAAGCTGTGCATGATAAAAAAAGCCACATGTGGCAAAACATGCTTAAAAAAGCATGTTTTATATATTTTATATAGTGACAAAATAGATAGTTGTAAGGAATGATATGAACTAAACTCACTCCTATCTGCTATCTGTGGGGCACTAAAACATATCCCAAGAACAATTTCATGTTTTGGAAGAAACTGAGTTTATAAAACTCTTTTGTTTTCTTGGAGTTTTCTTACAAGCGCGAAGAATTTTCAAGTAAGTCCATTCTTGGATGATGCTTCAACAATGGTTCAATTGTTGAGGCCCTGTAACATATATTTTTTAAAAGTTACCTTTAACAGGTACAATGAGAACAATTTCTCAGGGCAAATTTACAGATCATTGAGCTAGCTTAAATATCCCTAGTTTAAGCAGTCCTATTTATCATGTTAAGATGGATGGTGAAGTTTCATAAGGCCTCGCTGCTGCATGAAGAAATTAAAGGCAGTCAATGGGATCTAAGTGAAGAATCAGTTTTCTACAGGCACAAGCCTCTGATATATTAGTAAATTACAAGTGGTCATCCCCTAAGCATGTGTATATGTGAGCAACACGAAATGGACTCAGGAGGTTTTCTACACGTGAGTGTGTGTGTAAGGGTGTGGGTGTATGTGTCTGTGTGTCTCTGTGTGTAAAACAATATAAATTTTAGAAGCACAGGTCATGTTTTTGAGATAGCTTGGCAGGGGATATAGCAGTTTGACAAGGGACAGGGAATGGAAAAGATACAATCAATGCAGCACTCATGGTTGAAATTCTCCAAATAATAAAAAAAATAAGGAAAATGAGATTCCAGCTCAGTTGACTTTCAGTTATCGCGCTCTGCCTTGTGGTCTCCCCTGATTGTATTTCACTTGCCATAAAGTAGGCACTTTGATCTTTGTCTGACCAGGGAGTGGCATCACACTCTAGTTCCAATAACTATACTCGCTTTCCAGATTCCCCAACATAAATTCTTGTAAGGGCAGCTTTCCCAGAAGCTGAGTCTCTCTAATTGGGTGGTTCTCTAACCTCAGAGGATATTAGATTTGGGTATACTCTGCCAAATACAATGCGGGGCAAACAGTGTTGAATTAGAGTTAAACAACAAATGGTATGAGAATAGCATGCCACTCACGATAATAAAAATACTCATTTGAACATCAAATTTATTGCACATCTTGTACTGTTGTTTTCTAAATCTGACAATCCAACGTGGGTACTTTTTGAAAATTCATATTCTTGAGCCCTATCCCTGTTAATTCTAATTTGCCATGTCTAGAAGGGAGAACTTTTAATAGCTTGCTGCACAACACTGTCATCCAAGCCAAACCACAGCCATCTTAGGACAAGTTGTGTCTGCTTGCAAAGTATCATCAGAGCAGTGCTTGTTGCTGCTGACATTTCTGCCTAGAAGGAGGGGTAAGGACGCTCATTGGACCCCAAACTGAGTGTTAAACTACTCCACCCCGTCATTTAGATGTAATTTTGCCCAAATATTATATGGTCTTGAGGGTCTTGAAGTTGGGGGCTAGAATATATAGACTGTAGAAGACTAAAGGAGGAGGCACCATCTCTGCAGTTATGGAGAAGCCATCATTCATGTTGGGTTAAGGCTTCATCATGGTTACTTTGAAGCCATGCTTAGAACCTTCACCTGGGTTCTGTAACGAAATATGGTTAACTCATTCTTTCTCCAGATTGAATAGAATCAAACTTTTTTTTGACCTTATGATTTTAATAGGAAAGGGGAAACATCCATATCTCTCTCTGGAAAGGAATTTTAGGAACACAGGTATACTGAAATTTAAACAGACAACAAAAATTTTTTTTCGTGATACCTACATATCATAGTATAGACTTGTTTGTGGCTCCTGCTTTCTGGTACACATACAGCCTAGAATTCTTCAGTAGAATTGAAGCCCTGAACTGAGACTCTTTCCAAAGTGTAGATGACCCAAATTCCAAGCACTTTTTCTATGTGTAAAGAACTGGGCTGCCAGGTGGTGGTGTAACATGCCTTTAATCCCAGCACTCGGGAGGCAGAGGCAGATAGATCTCTGTGAGTTCGAGACCAGCCTGGTCTACAAGAGCAAGTTCCAGGACAGGATCCAAAGCTACCTAGAAACCCTGTCTTGAATTAACCTTAAAAAAAGAACTGGTCTGTAGCACTAGGATGGAGAGAGACATGACATGAATGGTTTAAACTATTCTTAAGTGAAAATATATAATGGTATCTATGACTTATTTAGCACATCCTCTATACCAGGTTCTATTGTAGGAACTTTGACATATGTCAATCCTTTTTGATCTCACAATATAAAATAAGATATATACTTTATTTTCATTTCAGGATGAGCAAACTGAAATACAAAGATTTGAAGTGACTTGCCCAAGATCACATAGTAAGCAAGTGCTAGAGTCAGAGAATTTCATTCATTTAATCATTTAAAATGAAATATGTAAATGGAAATGTCTGGTAATGCACGTGAATAAAACTGAGAAATAGAATATTTATTTTCCTTATCCCTTACTTTCCAACTGATCACCCATTTCTGTTGCCTAATTGGTTTTCTATATTGTCTTATAACATTCTTACATTCAATAACTAAATCAGTAACCTTGTTTTCTCAATATTATTAAAATCCCCAGTGACTGTCAGTAACAAGAACCTACTTGTTCTCAAAATTATAGCAATAGTAGCTACCATTCTGAGGAAAAGATTTGTAGGCAAGGCATGGGTGTGTGTGTGTGTGTGTATGTGTGTGTGCATGTGTGTGCTTAACTAGGTGTATGCATGTGTTTTGAGGCAACTGTTTGCAATAAAACATAAAATATCCTAGGTAAACATAGGTAAGTTCAAGAACATTAGATAGCCTGTTATTTATTACTGTTAGCACGAATTATATTTGAGAGTTCTTTTATGTGGGTTAATCAAAACGCATCCCCCCAATACAACACACACACACACACACACACACACGAGTTAGAGCTAAACTCATTTACTGACTATATGATTGAACTTGAGTTCATTAAATGGAATTCTGTGTATGTCATCTCTGCTCCCTGGAAATAGGGCCTGACTCAGAGGAAATGTACTTTAATTGCAGAGTTTGAATGAGGTGCTTCCTGTCTATATTCCAACTGATACTTCAGTTCAACTAAGTGTAATTGGCACAGCAATGTTCAGTGTTTGAGGGCTACTGCACACTAACAATTCAACTGAAGCTACAGAAACTGTCAGAATCAAGCTAAAAGTCTAAGAAATAAAGCTATTCTTGAAAGGTTGATGTTAATTTTGGAAAAAGACAGAACATTATGTGAAGAAAATTCATGAAGCTAATCAGGTTTTAATTGTTTTGTTTTTGTCATACTGTTCTTCTATACAGAGAAGGTGTTGTACTGGAAGACTCATTTTTTAATTTACTTATTCATCAACCATCATTTCATTGAATTAATACTTAATGCATGTCTACTATGTGTCAACTATTATTTAAGGAGCAGCAACAAATATGAACAAAAACTTTCTGGCTTTTATGGAACTTATATTTATTGAAGTATTATCTGATGCATAATCTTGTGACTTGGAGTCACTGCCATAGGAATACCCATGGAATTCACCATACACAAGGAATCTGGAGTCACTAATGGCCTAAAGTTATCAACCAAGATCCAAATTAGGAGAGTGACGTAAACATCTCCATTTTCATGTCTCTTCCTTCATAGCTTCCAGGTCAAAACTGACTTGTTTCTCAAAGTCTGCCTTCTTCTGTTGGACTCTCTCCACAATTCTGTCTTCATGGCATCTTCTCAACATCTCCCCCTATCTTCTAAACACACAGTTCTGTATTTTTTATGCAGTCTCATTTTATAGTATTTTTTCTATATCTAACATCTTTTCATACTTGTTGAAAATTAGGCGAATAAGGGGGCATAACTAATAGGATAAAGACAGAAATAAGCATGATTTTTATCCTAAATCTAGAAGAATAGGCAGGAAAGTAAGCAAATGCAGGGTGTCTTCAAATTTGAGCAGATTAAAGACAAAATAAGTCATTAAAATATATTATCTGACATTCTTTAGAAGTTCCTATAATTTCTGAAACAGTCAGAGAACCAAAATTGGAGATATAAAAATAAAAAAAATAACATTCAAGGGATGGAGAGAATGTTCAGTGGGGAAGAATACTTGTTCTGCTCTACAAGCCTGAGAATTTTAGTTTGAAACCCCATCAACCAACAGAAAAAAAAATGAGCATGGCTTTGAGTGCCTATGACCTGAACACTGGACAGAGACCCAGGAGTTGCTAGTCATCTATTCTAGCAAAAATGATCTACTTCAGTCCCAGTGGGAGAGCCTGTCTAAAGAGAATAAGGAGGCACAGCTAAACTAGGGGAAGATACCCAAAGTCCTCCTCTGGCCAACACACATTAATATACAAAAATGCACACTGATATACTCCATGCACTAAATGCAGCACACACACACACACACACACACACACCTTATGCAGTCACATAGAAAATAATAACATTCAAGATTGCAAGGCAGAAATGGAGGTATTACTCACTGCTATAAAGCATTTAGATTGTAGTCTGAACTGTGAGAAGGAAAGGCAGACTGATTTGAGCGACCTGGCCTGTTATTAACACACTGATCTTGTTGGTGCAATGCTATAGTCTGGGATGCATATCAAGGCCATAAGGTTCTGTCTTTACATGAATAATCTCTTAGGCCATCAATATCAAACATAAGCGCACGGTGAATGTGATAGATCAACTTAAAACATACATGTTTTTCCAAACCATAGAATGACCTGATGCCCCTCTGCCATGGATAATCCATGTCATTGCTATTTTTTTTTCTGAGTACAGACTTAGTCTTGGGCTAGTATTCTTGAATCATGGATAGGCTTTATTAAGATATCCAGTTACATTTGCTTTCTGATACCATACAATGCCAAATTCTTTCAGTACTCCACCAAATTACCTAAAATATCCACAAGTTCTTGCAGTAATGAGGGCTAAATCCAATTTCCTCTGCTTACCCAGATGTGCCTCTGACCATTGGAGCTTGATGATACTGACAACTTCCCCTATCGCTTTCATTTTCATGAGAGACTACCACTAGAACCTTTGCAGCTGCTGCTTTGCAACTCAGTTGGGGCTGTATTTGCCAGAACAGAGTCCATATACTGTCTGCTATTCTGCACCAGGAATTTCCAATTCAGGCTTGGGAAAGTTGTATTTAATTGAAGAGACATAAGCAAAATGCATATTCTCGAACTGTAGAGTTTCAGAAAGCAATTGTCTACTTTTTGTGATGGCTTTGGAACTTCTTCTGGGAATAATTTTTAAAATTAGGTATATATTTAAAATTTCTGAGAAGGTCTAGGAGACACTAAGTTTCTACATAGCTCTTTGAAGATCTTTTTTAATGGTTTGGAATGCTTCCCTTGTTCAGCTTCTGTGAATACTGGTGTTAAAGGCCCACATCTATAATTTCTCCATAGATCTGTCCCTGGGTCAGTAAAGCTGCCTTATTGAAGGTATCTAATTCCTAAAGTAGTCTATACCCAATGACTGATTCAGGAAGAAGTAAAATATCCATTTATATCAAGGAAGGACAGATACTTTAGAAAAATTTACATACCAAGAGTTTTATATAAAATCAGTTTAAGACTAAACTTTAACCCTAAACCACAGGCTTGCTTAGATACCTTCTCTTGCTTTCCTCATTTCCTCACAGACTGACCTCACACAGAAAATTTTACTAAGAAACCACTCATATAAAATTTTCTTCAGAACAAAATGTGCACATTGGAAACTACAAAATGTTGAGGTAAGAAATTTAAAAAGATACAAGCCAAGTGAAAAATTATTTCATGTTCATTAATTAGGAGAACCAATATTGGTAAAATGTCTATAATATCTGTAATGGTTAATTTTGTCTGCCAACTAGATGGGATTTAGAAAAATATTCATGTTGAATCTCTGCACATATCTGTGGGTTATTTTCTAGATTAGGTTAATAGACGAAATCCCCCTCTCAATTCATAAAAAAGAGAATGAGCTGAGCACTAGCTTTTGCCAATTAAAAAGTAAGTTAGGGTTGGAGATATAGTTATTCACTGTGACAAGCTACCTCACATTCCTGTCACCATTCCTCCACAAGCACGATGGACCATACCTTGAAACACTAAGCCAAAATAAGCTCTCATACCTTATGTTACTTCTGTTTGGTGTTCTGTCACAGCAATACGATGACAAGTAAATAATGAATTACTCAAATCCATCTACATCACCAATGGAATTACTCCAAAAATTCCAATGTCATTTTCAAACTAATAGGAATGCAATTCTAATATCATAAGAAACTATCAAGCCACAAAATAGCCCAAACAATCTTAAGCAAAAGAATCAGAGAGAGAGGCATGACAGTCCTTGATGATAAGATATGATAAGCCTGTAGTAACCAAAACACTGTTATTCAAGCCACAAAGCAAACATACAGACAAATAGGAAAAAAAATATAGCTCAGAAATAAATCTATACATCTCAGGCGAACTGTTTTGACCAAGACCAAGAAAATACACTAAAAAGAGTCTTTTCCTTCAGTAGTCCTGGAAAAATTTGGATAGTCTCATGTTCATGAAATGGACTTTGTTATATCACACCATATACAAAGATTTAAAAAGCAAACCCTTTGCTCTACAATGGTGGCATGCCTACCTGTTATGCTGGTGCAATATGACACAAGAATTGTGAGAGTTGTGAGGATTCAGGCATTATGTTGGCCTGCCCTGTCATCTGGCAGGATGCACTCAGGCAATACCCTGGCCAATCCAGGGCCCTATGGCTGCTAAGTCACTAGTCTCTATGCAGGTATGAAGGTTCCTTTAAGAGACAAGCTCTGCCCATTGCTTTTCGCTTTCCCATTGTTCCTCTGAAGGGCCAGTCAGAATCTTCTTCTTCTTCTTCTTCTTCTTCTTCTTCTTCTTCTTCTTCTTCTTCTTCTTCTTCTTCTTCCTCTTGTTCTTCTTGTTCTTGTTCTTCTTCTGCTTCTCCTCCTCCTTATTATTCCTCTCTCTCTCTCTTTCTCTGTCTCCCTTCTCTTCTCTTCCCCTCTCTCCCTTCTTTTTCTCCACTCTCTTTCCTTCCCCCAATAAAACTTCACACCTACTGTCTATCTGTATAACCCTGTTTGTCCCTCACTTGCCATGGGCTTTCACCTGCCTCGTGGTCCCTTGGCCTGCCAAGGTCCACCTTGCATCATTTTACGACAGAAGTAATCAACAACTATCTGACCGGATAAAAGACCCACTCCTCAAGATTGATCCCATCTCTGATGCTGCTCTTGTGACTAGAAACCTGAGACTAGATAGGCCATGAGTTTAGGGAAATAGCAACTACCACCATTCTGTATAGTGGTATATTATTTATGTTTTAGTAAATAAAGCTTGCCTCAAGATCAGAGAGCAAAGCAGCCATAGTAGTCAGCTATACAGACCAGGGAGTGGTGGCACACAATTTTAATCCCAGAGCTCAGGAGACAGAGGAAAATGGATCTCTGTGAGTTCAAGACCACTCTGGGCTACACAAGATTGAATCTTTCTAAAAGAGAAGCAGAGCTCACATAAAGGTGATCACAGCACTTGGGATCCCATGCCTTTAATCTCAGCTCTAGGGAGGCAGAGATGGGAGCAATACGGCTGGACAGAGTGAGGAATATAAAGGGGAAGAGACTTGAACTCAGTAGTGTGTGGAATCTTCAGGATTTATGGAGACAGGATCTCACCCATTTTGATCTGAGGTAGAGGTAATAGCCATTGACTGACTGCTTTGCTTTTCTGATCTTCAGATTGAACCCTAATATCTGCCTCTGGGCTTTTGTTATTTGTTCTATAGTTCTGCTAATGGAACAGTAATAAATTGACTTCTAACAATGTTCTGCTATACCCATAGAGTAGTGAGTGTCTTGATCATCCATAATCAGAGAAGCTTCCTCCTTCAGTAGATGCACAACTGTGCAGAGAGTGAGAGATCTTGGAATATTCGATCCTAAATGGAACGCTTTCTTCAAACCATTTCACCTCAGGGCTAAGAAACAATGCAGAAAAGGAGGTAAAAAGATTGAGAAATAAAGATGAAAGCATTCATGAAAAAAAAGATTGTAATGCTAATCATGTGGGCGGCCAGGTGCCTGGGATGCAGCCCCGCTGCTCCTAACACAACAGAGTGGCGCCCAGACGTAATGGGCTAAATCCACTTAAAAACCTGAGAGAGCTTAATTTTAAACAGAGAAAAAAAAGAGTTTAACGCAGAGTTTTGGTCTTTGTTTGTGGCGAGCTGTAGAGAGATTTCCTGATTCAGCAACAGCAGCAGAAAAAAAGCTGAGTCATTTTAAAGCATGGCTTCCTGGGGCTGTGCTGCCAGCATGAACTCTGGCTTTAAAGCATTTCAAAGGCTTTTAGGGGACTGGATGTTTGTGTTCCCACTTGGGATCGGAAGGAGAGTGCTCAGAGACCATGCTGGTGGCTCAGTGCTCCCCACCTGCACCTGGGCAGATGGCCTAATCAGGCTTAGGCAGGCGGAAGAGCATGGTGGATTCCTGCCGCCATACAGAGACATGTTTTCAGACTGCGCAGTGCTCTGCCTGTCAGATTTGGCTGTAACTTGGGTGAAAAGAATTTCTGTGCTGCACGCTCAGTCTCAGAATTAAAGTGCTGAGTGCCGCTCCTACCTGGCAGCCCCAGAGCTAGCACAAAATGGTACATCCTCCATTTTGAAATTTTCCTGACTCAGCAGCAGGAAAAATCTCGCTGTTTTAAAATGCCGGCTTTCTGGGCTGTGCCGCCATTGCAATTTCTGTCTGGCTCCTGCGGGAGACAGAGCTTTTGAATGGAGCATTTGGAGTAATATGCTATGGCTTGCTTGATGACAATGTGGACTGCTGTGTGCCTGGAACTGTGTGTGGCTCAGGGGCACCAAATGGCTCTGAGGCAGAAGCAGCTTGGCTCAGTTCTGCCATGCTGAACTGTGCTGGTCTCAGGCAGGAACTACCATAATTACCATAAAAACAGCGCAGTTAAGGTTTCAACTGGGCAGGACACAGGCAGTACCGTATTACTTGTACATGATGCAACTTAAGTTTTTAAGAACTGCTTAACATTTTAAGAAATGCTCCTGGATAGTAAAAAAAAAATTACAGATTCACAATGGAACAGATTCAGACACTGTTGGATGAATGTACTTAGGCTTGGGAGAGAGAAGAAAAAGAATATTAAGAATAAAGTTAATGTCTAAAAAAGGATAAAGTTTTTAAAGAGACAGAGTACAGATAGTTAAGAGATTAAAAGAAATAAAGAAAAAATAACTCACGTAAAAATGGAAAATTTACAGAGAGTCTGGATTATGTACATTGTGTTTTCTTTAAAATTTTTGACTGTGAAGGAGCTAAGTACAGAGACCCATTTCATTACATGGGCTGCCAAGCTAAACCAGAATGGATATAAGGGTATTACGATTTCCAAAATTTGGGTCTAAGGATATGATGCTTTGGAGAGGGGCTTCTTTTGTTTTCACAGAGGACCAGACCCTGTGGATTGATTCTATTCTGATATGGTATGATAGACCACGCCCTCCTGAAAAATTGCTGTGAACACCCTCAAAAAATTGCTTCACTCAACTGCCATCTGAGATAAACCTGGCACACAGGTTACACCCTAAATGATCTGATTAACAGCGCCCCCATTCAGTAGAAAGCAGTTTGGAGAGAAAAAACTGTGCCCATGTTCCCAAAATATTGTTTATAAATGTTCTTTTACATTTAAAGGGGGAAATGATATAGGAATGAATAATTTACATTGGTATGGATTTTAAGGTCAATTTTGTTATATGTATATGTATTTCTGATATTGATTAAGGTATTGTGATTGTGTAGTTCATTTTTAAAATGTAATGTATAATTAGGAAATATAGGTTGTTGATGGATAATCATAAATAATAGTCAAGTTTGTAGTCATGTTACTTAGATTTTCTAGATATATAGAGATATATTTCAGATAGGCATTCTTCATATCTCTCAAAGGCTGCCAAATATGGCATTTAAGATATTTTAATAACTTAGGATTTTTCATGACAATGAGACATGTTTGCTCCTGGCGGCACCAATCTACTTCGAGAGGAAGATGGGCATCAAAGAGGATCCTTATGGAGTTTGATAGCCATTTGGGCAAGAAACTGCTCTTGCCTGGACTGCTGCATAAAATGGACACAGAGAACCCGCAGAGAGAGGACTGCTGAACTTGCCTAAAGGTGAGACAGTCTTTTGGGGTTCATGACTCATGAAAGAGTCTGCGAGATATTCTGCAGGACACAGCAGATAGTGACTGAACTGTCTTTGAAATTTCCTGCTTCATGGAAATGTCTGCTAGATACTATGGGCCTGAAGGCTGAAGATGGATGCCCCAATGGTACAGAGAAACTTTGGGTGACTGTCCAGGCAGCGAGATGTCTCTGTCATTTCTAGAGCTTTGGATTTCTTGTTTGCTTAGGTAATATTATATCCTTCTGGAGTCTTTGATGGAGTTGAAGAATGGTTAGTTATAGTCATAGTTTTCCTTAGTTATGATAAAAGATAAAGTAGATATAAATATTGTAACTGTAATTCTTGCTTGATATCTGTTTTGTTATATGTAATCTTACTATGTTAAAGTGAAAGCCTTTCTTTTTTGTTTAAACAGAAAAAGGTGAAATGATTGGGGAGAGTCTTCTGTTTTGTGTTAACTTCACTGGTTAAATAAAGAGACTGCCTTGGCCCTTTAATAGGACATAAAATTAGGTAGGCGGAGTAAACAGAACAGAATGCTGAAAGAAGCTGAGTCAAGGAGTCGCCATGATTCTCACTCCCGACACAGCCGCAGGTTAAGATCTTTCCTGGTAAGCCACCTCGTGGGCTACACAGATTATTAGAAATGGGTTAGGTCAATATGTAAGAGCTATCCAATAAGAGGCTGGAACTAATGGGCCAGGCAGTGTTTAAAAGAATACAGTTTCCGTGTAATTATTTTCGGGGTAAAGCTAGCCGGGTGGCGGGATGCATTCCAGCCTGCCAATCTTATTACAACATTGTAAGAGCCAAAGGTGGTAGATAACTCCATGGAAACAGTTTCTTTCAGACACAATTGGACTAATACACATATGATCTCATAGCCACTGTGGCAGCATTATAAGACCCTTCTTGGGTATAAGTCCCCAGTTCTGAGAGAGAGAAGTAGACACAATTTACAATGTTTAGCCAAGAAGCTATTTCCAGCTGATATCCACTTGTAAATAAAATATTAGTTTTCCCCAATGGAGTATCACTGAGTGTATCAGCCATACTACCATCTCCAACAGTAGATGGTCAACACAAAACAAACTCAGTGGGAATTTTGTTGATTGTTTTGTCACATATTTCATTGCTTAGAAATATCATGTCTTACCAATCCTTTGTTTGTATATTTTGGTTTCTGATTTTGCGTTTTCACATGCATGTGTGTATTATATCTCTATATGTGTTTCTTGTGCTTTTGTCTTTTTCATTTGTCTGGTAATTTTTCTAAAGAGAAAGAAGGCATACTGTTGAGTGGGTGAGAAGGTATGGAGGATCTGGAAGGACATGGGAGGAAACCATAACAAAATATACTGTGTAAAAATTTTATTTTTAATAAAATAACTAACAAATGTAAAATGGATTAAAGACTCAAATATAATGCCTAAAATTGTAAAACTGCTGGTAAAAATATACATGACATTAGTCTGGGTAATGAAATTTTTATTTGAATTCAAAAGCACAGCCGGCAAAACTAATATCAGACAAAGTAGAGAAGAACAAATTAAAAAGGTATTACACTGAAAGAAAATGACAATAAAAAGAGACAAGAAAAGTTTGGCAGAAAATATTAATAGATCATGTATCAGAAATGGGACAAATACTTTAATTCTCCAAGAAATGAAAAAATTCTTTGCAAATAATGTATTTTTTATGGGTGAATGACTTATTTATTTTATCTTGGAAGGTGCAAACAGCCAGAAGATATAAAAAATGCTTTATATAACCAGTCATAAAATAAATGTGATGAATCAAAAACTCAGAAATTTTCTTATACATTTTAACATAATTATAAAAAGGATAAATTTCAGTGAAGATACTGGGAAAAAAGAACACTTCCATATTGCTTGAAGGAATGTAAATTATTGCAACTGTTCAGCAGAAACAGTATGCATGATCCCTGAAAACTCAAAAACATAACCACAACACTATCTAGCAATTCCATTGTTGGAGCATTATCCCTAGAGATGAACTCAGCATGCCAAAGGGATGTCAGCATTCTCTTGTTCATAGTGATATTAATTACAGAAGCCAAGATATAAAATAATCCCAGGTACCTATCAGTAAGGTGAACCTATGATGAAAATGTATAAATACATAATTATATATACACAAGATATAACTATTTGGCCTTTAAGTAAAAGGGATTTCTTGCATTTCCAAAAACACAGACAAACTAGCAGTACCTTTATGCTATGTGAAGGAAGACAGGCAAAGAAGACAAATATTGCCTGACAAGACTTATACTTAAAATCTAAAATAGATTACCTTGTATAAGCCAGGAATAGGATATGGTAGTTAATAGGGATTAATGGGTGGGATGAGGCTAAAGAGTTGGGTCTAAGGATGCAGACTTCAGTTGGATAGCAGAAATAAGTTAAAGGGATCTGTTGTATAACATAGTGAGTAAAATTAAGTAACTATATGTGGTGATACTTTGTGATACAACAAAGAAAGCTTGCCTGAGGATCAGAATGTAAAGCAAGCCACTCGTTAGCCAGAGAGGCCAGGCAGTGGCGGCACACACCTTTAATCCCAGCAATGGGAGGCAAAGGCAGAGGGATCTCTGTGAGTTCAAGGCCACCCTGGGCTACACACTCTGCCCTGACAAAGGCCAAAGTGTAAAAGAGAAACAGAGCCAGATGGTGGTGGCTCACACCTTTCATTCCAGTACTTGGGAGTTACATGCCTTTAATCCCAATAGTATGGAGGTGGGGGCAGGAAGGAATATGGTTGGGTGGAGAGTGGAATATAGGGTAGGAGGAGACAGGAGGAGGCATTCAGTCTGAGGATTAGTGGAGACAGGATAGCCCAATTGGTCTGAGACTCCCAAACATGGGCTTTTGATCAGATTTCCGGTACCAGTCATGCATTTCCTCAATGGAAGTGGGTTTTTATCGAAGTGGAAAGAATTGTTTATCACCATAGCACTATTGTCACTATTGTATCCATGGGGACATCTTGTCTGGATTGTCATTGTTTTAATCCACAGGATTCACAGATTAGCAATTACTGCTGAAGACTTCTCCTCTAGCAGTCTCCACAGCACATTTGGGTACAATAAAATATAGCCAACAAGGAGGAAGCAATAGGGTCTGTGCTGTGGAGTTTTATGTCAAATTGACACAAATATAGTCATGTAAAAGGAAGAGACCCCGTTTGAGAAAATACCTTCACAAGAATGGGTTGCAAGGAAGACTGTAGGTCATTTTCTTAATTAGTGATTGATGTGGGAGAGTCTACTCCATAGGGCCACCACTGGGCAGGTAGTATTAGGGTCCATAAGAAAGCAGGTTAAGCAAGCCATGAATGATCAAGCCAGTAAGCAGCAGGTTCCTGCCCTTCATGAGTTTCTCTCTTGACTAAGACAAGTTCTTACTATGTAAATGGATGCTGCTTTTCATTTCCCACTCACCCAGACCCAAATAATCACACAGAAACTCTATTAATTACAACACTGTTTGACCAGTAGCTTAGACAAATTTCTAGCTTGTTCTTATATCTTAAATTAACCCATTTATATTATTCTGTATATTGCCATGATGTTGTGGCCTACTGGTAATGTTTTCTGATGTCTTTCTTCTTGGGCTGCTACATGGTGTCTCCTTGACACCAGCCTGTCTATATTCTGCCCTGACAAAGGCCAGAGAAATTTTAGTTTGTTAACCAAGGAAAGCAACACTTTTACAGAAGGACATCCCACATCATCTTACCATCACGTTCCAGTGGGCAACACAACTAAGGTAAATGGTAACAACTTGTAGTTTTGGAGAATCTCTTGGATCTCATCTTATAGGGTAAAATGATGTTGAGTGTCATAAAAGAGATATAATTTTCTTGAGTACTACAACCTTTAAACAGACTCATACGAGTGTGTGTGTGTGTGTGTGTGTGTGTGTGTGTGTGTGTGTGTTTATGAAAAGAGTCACTTTTCCACCTTTGTTCTTAGGATATTCTTTATGACAGGAACAGTAACGTCTTTTGGTCATTGATTCAGATCATATGCCATTTTCTATATAGATAACCAATTAAATTTTCAGGTATTCATACATAGAGACTGGTGTTTTTGATTTGTTTCGGTTTGTTTTTTTCTTTGTTTGGGTTTTAGTTTATATAGACTATTGCACTGTTATATTAAAATATTTACACATGGTTTGTGAATTCAGGGGTAAGATTAGTGAATATCTATGTGAAATGGTCTATTATTTTCCTTCTCTGTAAAATGATTTTTTATAATGATTATAAGAGTCATGAAAATAATATTCATAAAGTATACATGAGGGCAGAGAGATATTATGAACATAATAAAAAATAGACTTCCCCTTGCCAGGGCTGTTTATTCTACTGTTCTTGTTGTCCAAACTAACAATAGTGGAAGTCCCCACTAAATTACCAGCTGGGCCCTGCTATCCAGAGGAACTATACAGGCACAGAGGCAGATGTTCTTTACTAGAGAGGGGGCAACATCCTTTGTGTTAATTGTAAATTATATTTTCCCTGATATGGATTCTTTTCTGTCCTGTAAGTATTTCTACCAGCAAGACTGGTTATCATTAGTGATTTCTCTTCCCACACTGCTGTGTGCCTTGTTCTTTGAGTCTGTTCCTACATGTTCTGGGCTAGCAGCTCCTTTGATCAACATCTCTGATAAAAATCACGGGAGCAGGTAACCAGGAATCCAGAGAGTTTTATTTGTATTGGAGGCAAATAAACCCTATTCTGTAGGTATGTGGTTATAAACCTAGCTAACCCCAACCCCATTACTCAACATATGTCTTGAAAGTGATATGGGTACATGATTCATCTGGTTCTATGAACTCATAAAGGGAATCAGTTTAAATGACCCGAAAAATTCTACTTTAGGACTATGAATATGTGGATAATCAAGTAATCTATCCCCATACCTCCGAAAAATTCTTTACTACATTGATATACCTTTATAATACAACATTAATCGATTACTGAAACACTAGGGATTCCAAAGAAAAGTATAAATTAATCATTGTGGACAAGAGATGTTTGATCTCAGTCTTTAAAGGATGTATTCTATGAGTGATGATAAGGAGTAAAAGTATCTCTGGGTGAAAATGCTGGTTTGTCAATCATGTTAGTGCCTATAAAAATAAAAGTAAAAATATAAAAATAACTACAATGTTTATTTCTACAGTTACATGCTGTGAAGAGTAATCACTTGTTCTGTCATTTTAAGCGTTTGTGACACATATTTCTCAATGTGATTTCAGAGAATGATGGACCAATCAATAGTGCTCCAAAGTCACTCTAAAGTCCCTGATTCGGCATCAAATTTGTGGTATTTTTTTTTTCAAAACAAATGCCATATAACTATCTATGGGCAGAGCCAGTATTCATCCTTAGGCTGCCATAGATCCAGAATTTAGATGGTGACACAATTTAGATCAGAGCCTGAATTTAGATGGTGACACAAGCTCTCTTTTATAACCCAGTGTGGATTAACACTTCCTTCATTTTTCAAGTCTCTACCCAGGCTTAGTTTATGCCCTGCAGGATATTTTTCTGAAGAGACTACCCTCTATTACCTGCCTACCACTGACCCCATTCCCCTCTGCCTCTTCTACTGGAGGTACTCATATCATTTTTTAGGTCTTTCTTGAAATTAAAATTCTGAGAAGCAGCATCAACTATATTCAGTGATATATAGAGCAACTTTGCAGGTTTTCTGTGTGGAAAATAGAATTCGCAATTGCATTCACTCTGCTTTTATGCTCTGTAGCCCAGGCAATCATGAATCTCATGAAGCAAGCCACAGAGCCCCAAGGGCTATGGCCATTAGTTGTCAAGGCTGCAAGCTTTAATGTGGTTCCACAGCACAGTGGGAGATGATGAGAATGCCATACATTATTCTAAAAGACACAGAAAAGCCTTTCTGATTGTCCTTTGCACTAAGCTTAAACTACAGTTGCTTTAGCCATGAATTTGTACTGCAAGCATCTTGAATACAGCAATAAAAATAAATGCAAGTTCTCACTATAAGAAGGTTTGAAGAACAACATATGTTTGTGAGACCACAGTCTATAAGGCATTTAAAAACAGTACAGTCACATTGGTCATATGAATTGATTTCTTTACCTACTAGAGAGCTTCCTCTTTTTTTATTATTTGAAGAGTTGGAATCCTATAGATACAGTATGATATACTAAAAGTAGGTAGAAAAACCTGGATTTGGTCCCACATTGATCATTTATTAGCTGTGTGACTGTGGCTTATTTTCTGAACGCTTGGGTTAAATACATAATCAGGTTGATTTTCCTTCAGTTTTCAATGAAAAAATATTTATTATTCAACTCCCTTGAAGTAAAAATTACATAATTTGTTTATATATTCATGTTATAACATATGATGAAGTTTTACAATTTATTATTATGATTAGCATATTATTAACATATTGTTATTATGTTTTGAGAAAGGGCTTCATTATTCATAAAAGCGGTCTTAAATTCGTGGTCTTCTTACTTGCCTCCAAGTGTTAGAATAACAGGTTTGCATTAACATGCTTATTCCTGAAATACAAAATGATTATATTAGTAAAAGTTATTCTTTTATGTGGTAATAATGCTTGAGATTTACCATTTTGATTGGAATAGGGGTGTCTGGAGGGGGAGAGTATTAAAATTGATGACTGGAAAGGGAGACATTTGGAAGTCAGGTAGAAACCTGATGATAAGGAAACTCCCAGGAATCTATAAGAATGACCCCAGCTAAGACTCCTAGTAGTAGTGAATACATAGTTTGAACTGGTCATCTCCTGTGATGAGATTGGTGACCACACAATTGCCATCATAGAGTCTGATCCAACAACTAGGGAGTCTGTATGGAACTAGCCTAGGCCCCCTACATACTTGTGATGTGGGAGATCCTTCTGTCTATTTGTTGCTTTTATTGGTTAATGAATAAAGAAACTGCCTTGGCCTGCTGATAGGGCAGAACTTAGGTAGGCAGGAAAAAACAAACTGAATGCTGGGAGGAAGCAGGGGAGAGTCAGAGGGAGACATCATGGAGCTGCCAACAGAGTCAAACATGCCGAAACTTTGCCTGTAAGCCACTGTCATGTGGTGATATACAGATTAATAGAAATGTGTTAAATTAATATGAGTTAGCCAATAAGAAGCGAGAGCTAATGGACCAAGCAGTAATTTAATTAATACAGTTTCTGTGTGGTTATTTCCAGGCTAAGCTAGTCAGGTGGTCAGAAACCATGCAGCCCCTTCCACCAACATATTTGTGACAGTTAAATAGCTTGTTCTACTTGTGGGACTCCTAAAAATGGGAGAAGGGGCTGACTCTTGGGAACCTATTCCTTATACTGGAGTGTCTTGTACTGCCTTAATACAAGGAGAGGTGGTTGTTGATATCTATGGGAGGCCTGCCCCTTTCGAAACAGAAGCAGAGGAAGAAATGATTGAGTAGGATGGAGGTGAGGTGAGTGGAAATAGTGGAAGGACAGGAGGAAGGAGAAACTGTGGTACAGATGTAAAATAAATAGATAGATAGATAGATAGATAGATAGATAGATAGATAGAACAAATAAGGTATTTACCCTCTTAGCCAATGTGAAATAACACGATGTTATTAACTATATTCACAGTGCTTCACATTAAGTTTTTAGAATGTATTCCTTTTATAATTAAAAATTTTTAACATACTGATCAACATCATCTCATGTCCAATAACACTGAATCTATACTCTCCCTTATAACTCTTTTTCTCTAAGTTTTACATTTTCTTTAAATTCCACATATAGTCTTTCAGTGCCTAACTGGATATACTTTATTATATACTTTCTAAGTGTCATAAGCTTTCCATTGACCAACTCATTTAATGTTCATTATAAACCCATGTACTAGAAAGTGTTGTGTCCAAATTATAAATAAAACAACCTGACATCCAATTATATGGCATAAACATTCTAATATTGGTTGCAATCATTTTACTTTTATATTCAACATGCTTCTCCTTACTCTGTGAAAATATCAACAAAAACAATTTAAGGGAGGAAAGATTTCAGAGGGTCACAGTCCATCATGGCCTGGAAGGCAATTAGAAATACATCATCTGACAGCAGTAGGAATATGGGGCAGCAAGTCTTCATGATAATGCTGATTAGGAAGCCTAGACCGTGACTGGAAGCAGGAGTGGGTATCATTTTAAAGGGTCACCCCAAGGGACTTAGTTCTGCTTGTCGGGGTTTCTTCCCTATACATTTCATGAACTTTTAACTAGTGTTCCAGGCTGGAGACAAAGAAATTAAAACAGGATTCTACATGGGGGACTAATGCAACATGTTTTCAGTCCTACTTCAGAAGTTCTAAAAATGTTAATAGAGCCAACACTACAAATGAACCTCAAGACTATCACTTAACTAGGAGGCCTGGGAAAAACCAAAAGAATGCCACATATTTCTAATACACAGCACGAAAAAACAAACATTATCATTCCAAGTGAGAGGAATGAATCCTAGCAGAAAAAGATTGAATGGAAGTAAGAGGATAAATATTAAATACTATAGCAAATCATGATTAGTATCTGAAGAAAATGGTGGCTCATTCCTACTCTTATGGCCTTGATATTTTTAGACATGTGATCTTTCTCTTAAGATGGTTCCACTTGGTGCATGAATGTTTTCTAGGGTCTGCATTAAAGATTATACTTCACCTTAATAAAATTATGCAGAAATACTGACCTTGATACACAATGCCTGATGTAAATTTTTTGAACCTAGTGCAAGCACCATGAGCCTGTAACTCTTATCGTCTTTATGCCAGCAAAACCAGCCCCACATGAATGATGTCAAGTTCCCCTGTCAACTTAATAAACTGCTGTGTCTACTGGAAGATGATTATAGCCTCTGAGTGCCTGAGTGTCTGAACTTGGAAAAACTTCCATATGTTGTCAGTTTTATCAAGTTATCCCTATGGCTTTTTTCCAGGTGCTCTCTTTTAAATCATTTTTTAATTAAATTAAAATATAGTTACCCAAGTAAACTTGTGTAATATTATATCTTTCTGGAGTCTTTGATGGAGTTGAAGAATGGATAGTTATAGTTTTCCTTAGTTATGATAAAAGATAAAATAGATATAAATATTGTAACTGTAATTCTTGCTTTATAACTGTTTTGCTATATGTAATTTTACTATGTTAGAATTAAAGCCTTTCTTTTTTGTTTAAACAGAAAAAGGGGAAATGTATAGGAGGGTCTTCTGTCTATGTGTTATTATCATTGGTTAAATAAAGAGACTGCCTTGGCCTTTTAAAAAAATATATATAGTTACATTTTTTTCCTGTGCTTAACCCCTCCTGTTTTTACCCTATTCTTTCTTTCAAATTCCTGGCCACCATATACAAATCTTGTCAGTATAAATTTACTTGTATGGCTCTTACTTCTCTTGATATTGGATTTGGGGGAAACAGTTGCAGGATTCTTCCCTGGGGAAAGTTATTGTCCCTGCTCCATACATCCTTTTCTGTCTGTAGTTTCATCTAGAGTTTGGTTCTATGAGAGTATCCACTTCCACATTAGCATGTAGGTTAGTGCTTTCCTTGTTTAGCTCTTGTTTTGGCAGCCATATTGTCAAGACTTTATGTCTACAGTTTCCCTGACATTTTCAGATGTAATCACAACAGACATCTTGTTCCTCTGATTTTTACAGTCAGCCTTCCCCTCTTCCATGAAATGACCTGAGCCTTAGTCATTGGAGTTTAGTGTAGGTGCAGCAGTGAGGGCTTGGTATCATACTATCATTTGTTCTCTACATAATATTTGGTTTTCTGTAATCACCCCCATCTGTTGCAAACAGAAGTTTATTTGTTGAGGGGTAAGAGCTACAATTACCTGTAGGTATGTAATGATACATATTTACAACACAGTTAGGGATTATGCTGGTTTAGTAAGGCAGTGGTTTTAGCTCTCCTTCAAGATTCATGACCTCACTAGTCTTAGGTATTTTCTTAGGTTTCAGGTACCAGACATTGTTTGCCTCTTGCTGAGCAAGCCTTCTTTGTGTCAAATTAGAGAGCTGTCGGTTACCACAAAGATATGAGGGCTAATATTGCATATTCAGGCTTATTGTGTCGTGGTGATCACTTTTATATCCCACACACATCATAGCTCAGCAGGAGTATTGGTTGCATCCCTCATTTAGAAGCTTGCATGGCATGTTCTGGTACCATGAAAGCTAGTCCTTATGGAAGAGACTTTTGGTCAGATTTTGTTCTGATCATCCAGGTACTGTGACCAAATTAAATGTTGTCTTCAGTAATAGGGATTTACCATAAACCTGTAGGAGACAAACAAGGGTAACAGCAACAGCTTATAATGTTTCAATAGCCCTTTTGACTCCTCTGACAATAAATCATAAAGTGGCTTCTTGTGCCTGATGTTTGAGTTTTTGTTAGAAGGGATGTGACCCTTAGGGGCAACCATTGCTAATGCAGGTGAGAAATTTTGATTTCTTTCTATGTGCATGTATACACATATATGTATTATGTGTAAATTTGTGATAATAGACATTATCTTTTATGAGTTTTCAGACATCCTTACTGTTATTTTATCCTCTTTCCCCCTCTCCTTCTTTGCTACCCTTCTCCCCCCCCCAATTAAGCACAATCCATTTTTGCATTTCTTCATTCAGATTACTTTTACCCTGCTCTTCCCCGCTCTTTTGCTCACTCCTCACAATGGTTCCTTTTTACTTTCCTAATATTTGCACTTACTTCAGGTTATATGCCCCCACCTGAAGAGTTGGAGTTGGGAACCTCAGATGAGAGAGAACATGGGATGTTCTTCTTTCTGGGTTGGGGTTGCCTTACTCATTATGATCATTTCCAGTTCCATACACTTGTAAATTTTGTGGACTCACATTTGTTTATAGCTAAATAGCATTCCATAGTGTATATGCACCTCATTTTCATTAACCATTTGTCAGCTGAAGGAAATTTATGTGGTTGTTATTTCCTATTTATTGTGAATAGAACAACAATGAACACGGCTAAGTAAATACCTGTGGAGTAGGATGCCTTAGGCATATTCCAAGAACTGGGACACATGGCTCACATGATAGACTTAGGTTTACCCTTTTGAGAGTTCTCCATATTGAATCCCAGAGCATCTGGGTCAGTTTGCAATCCCAGCAGCAGTAATGGGGTCTGCTTTTTCCATATCCTCTCTGGAATTTTTGATCCTTGTTAACCAACATAAGATGAAATCTCAAAGTTGTATTGATTTGCATTTCCCTCCTTGCTAGGGACAATGGATGAACACTTTAAGATATTTCTTAGCCATTTTTATTTATTCTTTTGAGAACTTTGTTCAGTTCAATTACCCATTTTTAACGGATTTTTTTCTCTTTTAGGAACTCTGTTTTCTAGTAAAATATTCCCGTATAAGTTCATTTTCACACCCTGGAATCGTCAATTGGAGGAGTTATGCCCTCAAGAAACTGCCCTATTGTCACAGCAGGAATTGTATGACATCTTTTAAGAGGATCCAATCTCTTTAACAAGTGCCACTGCTTGTGCAAAAGTTGCTTTGAAACTTTGAATGATTATGCCTCCCTTTCTTTGATATACTGCTTATTTTAATCATCCATTAAGTTCTATTTTCAGTCCTTGTTTTCACTATAAATGTAGCTAAAAGGAGTCAGTTATGACTGTGTTACATCTTGAATATTACTCTTTATTAAAATGGCTTTGACAAATAAATTAGTCCATTTCTTTTGCCTTTAGCATTGCTTAGAACTTCAGGATATAGTGTAATAATGTTGACGGATTCCTTGCCATAATGTGTTTTGAACGACTTCTAATTCAGTTCCCAATGGAGCTGTTGCTCACATCTGAAACCTCATGTGCACAGTAGTCATTGTGTAAATTCCCATCATTACTCAGGTCACCCATACTCACCCAATAATATTTTTTACAGCAGTTCAAAGGATTCTGGTCAGAATGTCTAAATACTTTCTCGTTCGTTCATAAACCTACTAACCACAAAGCACTGTACAACCCTGGTATTGATATTCATTCTAGATGGTTCTTGTCTCCATGGCAGCATACCAGTAACAGATTAAGGAAATAATTATTTGTTTTAATTCATGAACTTGAACAGATTTTGGTCCATATGCAAGGAAGGCAAAATGGAGCAGCTCAGCCCATGGTGGTGTGAACATACAGTGGCTGATCCTTCTCATTTCATGGCTGACCAGAAATCATAAATTAGAACCAAGAGTGGTAAAGCATTCAAAGGCACACTCCTAGTGACGTGCTTCCACCAGTGAGCCCCCACCTAAGAAAAATTCCAAGCCCTTCAAAAGTAGTGCCAGAAGCTACAGAACAAATACTCAAAACAAAAGTTGGTGGGGAATATTTCCCATTCAAACTGTAACAAGTACTATGTGCAATTCCTGTTCAGCCAGAAGTCTAGACTCGGCTAGGAATTCCTCAGTAATTACCTTGAATTTTCTAAATGCAACTTCATCATTCTGAAGATCAGCAAGGCTCGCTTCAAACGCATGGCCCTTGAGGCCATTGGATGTAATTTTGCTTCTAGAGTCCTTGTGACTAGTGTTTTTCCAGTGTGTCTAATACTGAAGATATTCAGAGCTTTCATATTATTCCAATCCAACTTAGAAGATGGATCAACCACTTTCTTCTTGACTCCCTTCTCACCACCTTCTATCAAGCGCTTGTTCTTTTCAATCGCTATGATGCTACAAAGAGAGCCACAGGAGCCTAGGATTTTATCCTGAATAGTCAGGGTTAAAAATAAAAATTCCATAATAATGAAGATTATTTTATGTATGCATATTTATACAAAGCAATGGTTTTCCCAAGACAATTTTATACATAATTAGCATATTTTTGAAGATCTGGACCCCTCGTTGCCCTCTTTTGTTCTTTATTTCCTCCCCCTTGTTCCCTTTCTCTTTTCTAATATTACCTCTTTCACTCATTTTAATTTAATGTAGTGTTGTTTAATTCACATATGATGATAAAGGCAATAATTATGTTTCTGTATTTGGATTACTTTTTAACATAATAATCTTCCATCTTTCCATTTTCCTGCAAATATTATGAGTCAACATCAAGCTTCTTTTCTTACTTCTTTTCTTCAGAATAGTTTTAAATCAGGTATTAAGCTACATCCAACATTGATTTTAGAATTGATTTTCTAGTTCTGTGACAAATGGTGTTGTTATTGGAAAGATTTTTATCTGGCTCTGACTACTTTACCATTTTATTGCATTTTTCACACAATATGAAATAAGATAATGAAAGAACATAAAGATATTCATTTAGCACAGATTATTTTATGTCATTAATTGCAAATTAACAATAATAAGCCAAAAATATTGGAAAGAATAAGGGAAAGAAAAGTCTAGCCCTGCTAGACATTGCAAGAGATATGAGTAACAGTTAACACCTGATAGTATTTCTAAGCATAAGTAAATAAATAAGAAAAATAGCATTCCAATATATTCTTACAATAAACTAAGTTGGTACGTATTGTAGGCATTCAACAACTATCTACTGATGGGCTGAATAAAAAATGAAGAGGCATCCATCAGCAAGTAGTGGGAAATGAAATGATAGAGAAGCTTTGAGCTCTGTGATGTATAATCTTAAATATATTTTTCTCATAAACTTTGTAATAACTTGTAGGGATAAGTCCCGCCCCTTGGAGGGGCGTGTTTGCCTTGGGCTAATGTCTGCCTATAATTTTGGTGAGTGTGCTCCCAGCCATCACTTCTGCTTTCCTGGTCCCTGCGGGAACGGTGGTTCTGTAAGTCTATTTCTACATTAAAGCTATAGATATATATTTTTTTACAATCTGTCTGCATTTGTTTACGCCATTACATTTTGGCACCCAACGTGGGGCTATTTTGCCCCTGACTCAAGCGGGTAGCCCGCTAGCTAACACAGCACCCTCCTGGGTGCTGTTTTTTAGTTCGTGACTTGGGCCCCAGTCCTGAGTCCGAGACACACTCACACACTCGGCCACACAGGCCCATTCTGCCCCACCTGCTCGACAGAGCAATTAACCCCTCCCTGCCTGCCTTGGCTAAGTTTGGAGTGGAACCCCACTGCCTGAATTAGCAGACACTCAAGTACCTGCGGTTTTGCAACAAAAGCCGCCATGGTGGCAGATTTGGTCTGATACAAAGTGACTTGCCCTGGTGGTGGTAGCACACGCCTTTAATCCCAGCACTTGGGAGGCAGAGGCAGGCAGATCTCTGTGAGTTCGAGACCAGCCAGGCGGTAGTGGTGCATGCCTTTAATCCCAGCACTCGGGAGGCAGAGACAGGCGGATCTCTGTGAGTTTGAGGCCAGCCTGGTCTACAAGAGCTAGTTCTAGGACAGGCTCCAAAAACAAAGAGACCACCACTGGCAGGAACCGATCATTGCAGTTAAAATTTTTTCTTTTATAAATAAAATGTCTGAACACGTTAGTATTCAAGAATTTAACAGTTTTTTTTTAATTGTACCATGTGGGAGATTATATAAGACTTGTCTATCACCCCACATCTATGGATCCTTCTGGGATTCGTAGTTTTCATTGGCACTAAATGGTTTGATAATAGAAATTTGATAAAGTCCTTACGAGACGAATCCAGGATTCTTAAGGCAGAGATTGAATGCTTAAAAACAATTGAGAATCAGTTTGAAGATCTCCAGGCTGATGTTAAGGAGAAATTCATTACTATGGAAGAGGGAACAGCTGATCTGGATCGTAAGCTTCAGTCCCTTTCTGTAGGAACTGAAACATTAGTGACTGATATTAAGGAGAAATTCATTACTATGGAAGAGGGAAAAACTGATCTGGATCATAAGCTTCAGTCCCTTTCTGTAGGAACTGAAACATTAGTGGCTGATATTAAGGAGAAATTCATTACTATGGAAGAGGGAACAGCTGATCTGGATCATAAGCTTCAGTCCCTTTCTGTAGGAACTGAAACATTAGTGGCTGATATTAAGGAGAAATTCATTACTATGGAAGAGGGAACAGCTGATCTGGATCGTAAGCTTCAGTCCCTTTCTGTAGGAACTGAAACATTAGTGGCTGATATTAAGGAGAAATTCATTACTATGGAAGAGGGAACAGCTGATTTGGATAATAAGATTCAGTGCCATTCTGTAGGACATGAAACATTAACTGAGAGAATCAAAACTGCTGAATGTGACAATCGGATTTTGTCTAAAGCTTATGACAGATTGGCAGAAAGATTGTCAATACAAGAAGGCACGGTTTATGCCATAAAAATTATGTCCAAAGATGAGATGTTATCTCTAATGGACAAACTTCATACTTTAGAATCCTCAATGAAGGCTTTGGAACATAATTCTGGACAGGAGATTCAGACATTGCAAAAGGCAATGGTGAATAGAATTGAAAAGATTGAGGAATTTCTAAATTCTGATGAAGAAGAGCAAAGGGTAGAAAGGCAAATTTTAACTACATCTATGGGTAAATCTCTCTGGGACAATTTCCACAAAGCTCTACCTACAGCTCTACCTGCCTTTCCAGTCATAACAACAGAGAAGGTGATTGGTTCCAGAAACCCTAGGGTCATCAAGGAGGATACATGGGAGCCTGTCCGTATGAATGATCTCAAGGAAATAAAACAGGCTGTCATGACTTTTGGGATGCAAGCCTCTTTTGTTAAAGAGATGCTAAGATCTTGGGCCACGACAAGCAGAGCAACCCCCTCAGACTGGCTACAGCTGAGCTCTGCGGTACTTGAGAGTGGACCGCAATTGAAATGGAAATGCTTATTCAGGCAAGAGGCTAGACTTTTAGAACAGCAGGAAACAGCAAAGGGAATTGACATTTCCCTAGATAAAATTCTAGGTGAAGGGCTCTTTTCCGACCCTCAGGAACAAGCTAATTTGGATGAAAACACACTCTCCATGTGTACTACAGCAGCCTGAAGGGCTTGGGACAGGGTACAAGACCCAGGACAGAGAATGGAATCATTTGTCAGAGTTAAACAGGGTCAGAGAGAACCCTTTAGTGACTTTTTACAAAGATTAACTAAGGCTGTACAAATAGGGATATCTGACCCAGAAGCAAGATGTATAATGATTGAGTATTTGGCTTATGAAAATGCAAATGTGGAATGCAAAAGGATTTTGGGGCCTTTAAAGCTCAGATCAGCACCCTTGGAAGAATGGGTTTTGCATACACTCAATATTGTTACATTTGATTATGGCACTGAAGCATGGGTAGAAGAAGCAATTTCCAATGGTAAAAGGAGACACCAGAATACCAAATGTTTTAATTGTGGCAAAATGGGTCATATGAAAAGGAATTGTAGACAACGGATTTTCAGAAATAATAATAATAATAATAATAATAATAATAAATAATGCATCTTTCAGAAATAATAATAATAATGCATCTTCCAGAAATAACAGAAATAGGAGGACTCAGCCTTCAGGTTTATGTAGAAGATGTTGAAAAGGCAGACATTGGACGAATGAATGCAGGTCTACAAGAGATAGACAAGGCAACCCGATACAGTCGGGAAACATGAGGGGGGGCCTCACAGGCCCCCATGGCAAACATGGTTCAGTCATTTCCAGTTTCTGCAGAGAACGTGCCTCATCAGGACAATTAGGAAGCCCCATGCCTACTGTTACAAGCAATAATGATCAGAAAGATGAGTTACATGTGTTTTGGCAAACTTCTATAAATGATCAAAGACCTAAACTGAGAGTGTGTGTGAATGGATATTTTATTACTGGCCTGCTGGACACAGGTGCTGATGTAAGTATCATTACCCCAGAATCTTGGCATCTGTATTAGCCTCTTCAGAATATAAATGCTCAGCTCCTGGGAATTGGCACCCTATCTCGAGTAAGGCAGAGCACGATATGGGTTGAATGTATAGGGCCAGATGGACGAATAGGAAAATTAAGGCCATATGTAGCCAATATCGCAATGAATTTATGGGGTCGTGACCTATTACAACAATGGAATACCGAAATTAACATTCCTGCTACTTCTAGAGCCTATATTTCTAAGAATAATATTAAAAGATATTAAAAACGGAGAAAACCGGCCATTCGGGCTGTACAAGAACAAGCAATCGATGTCCCTTCAGAGATACCAACAGCCTTGCCTCTAAAATGGTTGACTGAGAAACCAATATGGACAAAGCAATAGCCTTTAGCTGAGGAAAAGTTACAGGCTTTAGAATAGCTGGTACAAGAACAATTAGATGCTGGACATATAGAAGAATCTACCAGCCCTTGGAATTCTCCTGTATTTGTGGTTAAGAAAAAAATCAGGTAAATGGAGAATGGTGATAGATCTCAGGGCTATCAACAAGGTTATTCAACCTATGGGCCCTCTGCAATCTGGAATTCCTTTGCCCTCTTTATTACCAAAAGGATGGCCTCTCATAGTTATTGATTTAAAGATTGTTTTTTCACTATACCTTTGCAAAAAGAAGATAGAGAAAAATTTGCTTTCACAGTGCCTACTTATAACAATTCTCAACCTTCGAGGAGTTACCACTGGACCGTCCTCCCCCAGGGTATGTTAAATAGCCCCGCCCTGTGCCAATATTTTGTGAACCAACCATTGCAAATAATACACAAGAAATTTCCCAAATCTATAGTATACCATTACATGGACGACATCTTGTTATCTGATTCAAACATGGATACCTTGAACAGACTGTTTGAAGAAATAAACATACTTTTACATAAATGAGGATTGCAACTTGCTCCTGAAAAGATTCAGAAGGGCGATTCTGTTAATTATTTAGGTTATAAAATAGGTTTGCAAAAAATTAAGACACAAAAAGCACAAATTAGGAGAAATCGCCTACGGACTCTTTATGACTTTCAAAGACTGTTAGGAGACATTTCCAGTCTACGACCAGCTATTGGAATAACACCTGATCTATTAATTCATTTGAACAAAACCTTGGATGGTGATAAAGATTTAAACAGTCCCAGAGAATTAACAGGTGAAGCAGAAAAGGAACTGACAATGATTGAGAAAAAATTACAACAGGCACATGTGGACAGGGTGAATCCAGAGCTCGATTGTATTCTCGTCATACTACCATCAAAAATTTCTCCTACAGGAATTTTAATGCAGAGAGATGATATTATTTTGGAATGGATCTTTTTACCACATAAACCAAGTAAGAAACTGAAAACTTATGTGGAGAAAGTCTCTGAGTTAATTATAAAAGGCAAGCTGAGACTTCGTCAACTAGCAGGCATAGACCCAGCAGAAATTATAATGCCTTTCACTGCTGATGAACTAAAGAAATTATGGGAAGATAATGAACCATGCCAAAGAGCTTGTGCTAATTTTTTGGGAGACATTAATAACAACTACCCAAAAAGCAAGAGGCTTAACTTCATAAAGAGAACTTCCTGGATTCTTCCTCGAATCGTCCGTGATGCTTCAATAACTGGAGCCCATACATTCTATACTGATGCCAATAAATCAGGGAAGGCAGGTTACAAATCAGAAGACTTGGGTAAGGTGGAACAAAGTCCATATAATTCTGTACAGAAGGCAGAATTATATGCCATTCTTATGGTGCTAAGGGATTTTAAAGAACCTATTAATATAGTCACTGATTCACAATACGCAGAAAGAGTTATTTTACATATTGAAACTGCTGAATTTATACCTGATGATACAGAACTAACCTCATTGTTTCTCCAGGTTCAAGATTTGATCAGGAACAGGCTTTGCCCTATGTATATAACACACATCTGATCCCATACGGGTCTGCCAGGTCCTCTAGCACAAGGTAATGCAGAAATTGATCAATTATTGATTGGCAGTGTGCTATAAGCCTCTGAATTTCATAAAAAACATCATGTTAATAGCAAAGGTTTGAAGAAAGAATTTTCAATTACATGGCAACAAGCTAAGGAGATTGTAAAGAAATGCCCTACTTGCTCTTTCTATAACCAAATGCCACTGCCTGCAGGGGCTAATCCAAAGGGCACCCAAAGGAATGAAATCTGGCAGATGGATGTGTTCCTCTTTGCAGAATTTGGCAAATTAAAATATGTTCATCACACCATTGACACTTATTCAGGCTTTCAGTGGGCAACTGCTTTAAGTTCAGAAAAAGCTGATTCAATAATCACTCATTTATTAGAAGTCATGGCTATCATGTGTACACCTACACAAATAAAGATGGATAATGGTCCTGCTTATGTTTCTAGGAAAATGAAACGGTTTTTTGATTATTACAATATCAAGCATGTTACAGGTATACCATACAATCCTACAGGTCAAGCAGTCATAGAAAGATCAAATCGAACTATAAAGGATATGTTGAACAAACAGAAATGGGTGGAAAACACCCACAGAAATAGGTTACATAATACTTTGTTAACCTTGAATTTTCTCAACGCTAATGAGAAGGGAACAATGGCTGCAGAAAAACATTGGATAATGGAAAAGTCTACTGAACTAAATCAACCAGTTTATTTCAAGGATGTGCTGACCTCACAATGGAAGCCAGGAGATGTGCTACGTTGGGGAAGGGGTTTTGCTCTTATCTCCACAGGTGAGGAAAAATTGTGGATACCATCAAAATTAATAAAGGTTCGGTTTGAAGAAGAGAAGCCACTTGGAAAAGATAAATAACAATTCTTTCATAAGGATGGCGAACATACTGATTGTAAGAAATACAGATAGGTTGGAGGCAGGGTTCTTTTCCCCACAGGAAAATACTCATCTTCAAAGAAATTGAGATACTCTGAATATTTAATTACTGATGGATGGACACATTTTGTAAGTATTAATTTACACACACACACACACACACACACATATATATATATATATATATATATATATATGTCTTATTAAACATTTCCTTATAAATATGTAGAACTGGTTTTGAAGTTAGACTCTGGCTCAGTCCCTCTCCAATTGCAAGCCTGTTAGAAAGAGAAAAACCCAGAGTTTCTGGAGTTTCTGTCTCATGTCAAGAGCCATGATATGGGACAGAAAGAAATATGAGTTTAGAAAACATCTTTGCTTTTCTTCATATCTATCATACTTTTCATTGAATATATCTATCATGCCTTCATTGAATATATATATATATATATATATATATGATTAATGTTTAAGTTTTTCACAATGAACAATGAGTTTTTCCTGAAGTGACATTTGAAGTTTCCAGGAAGAAGATGGGGCCACACAACAACAACTCTACCTGGTTGATATGACGTCATGATACTGATATCTCTACTACAGGACCTGTTTTGGATACCAGCTGCACAAGACGATCCCAACTTGGTTAGCTGAAATGGTGCACATCTTGTACAACATTCTGGCCAGACCTCCACAAAATACTCAGAGACTATTTGCAATTTTAAAAGACATTGATCTTGAAATTTAACCATCATTTTACTTTCACAGGATCCCCCAGAAAGAACGTGGCCCCCATGACAGCTGGAAGTAATTCTAGAGGACAACGTCCCCTCTCCCAGTAAAGTTTACCCCTGGGTTTAGGGACATCATTTAGGGGTTGGGAGGTTGGGGGAGGAACTTTATAAGCTCAGGGATCATTTTGAAAAAAAAAAGAGGGAATGATGGGATAATAGATTTATAATTGTGAGTTACTGCTTTTAGACAAATATATTGGTATCGATTCTTGTATATTGATACAAAGTTAAATTATATTGACTATTGTATGCAAGCATGTTTCTATGTCTGTTTAAAACATTTTTATGTATTGACATATATTGTATATATATACGATATATATACTATATATATACTATATATATAGTATATATTTACCATATTGCAGTATACATTTCTACCTCTGATTATGATACTTATATAATGTTTGTGTATTGATATATATTTGCCATATTGCAATGTATATTTGTACAGTGTTTATATTTGGAGGTCATTATCCTCATTTGTTACACAGTTGTTTATTGTCTTAGTCTTTAAGTTAGATAGATATTGAGAATTATATAGATAAATAGTCATCTAAGTTTGTCATTTATAATTAGACTAATCAGGTTCTCTAGATATATAGAGATTATACTCAGTATAGATAGATAATCTTCGACCTCTTCAAAGAGCTATAGAAAATGGCCTTTAATCTAACTCAGAGTTTCGTGATAGTGAGACACAATTGCTCCTGGCAACACCGCTCTATTCCTGAGAGAATGTTGAGCACCAAAGACACTCCACCTGGAGCCTTTCTATTTGGCAGAACTGGCCTTTGGGCAAAGAAATGCCCATACCTCAACCACTGACAGAGATACAGAGCGTGCATCAATGGATAAAACAGGACTGTCATATCCTGCCAAGACAGAATATGATAGTTTTGAAAAGTTCCTTGCCTTTAATAATGGTATGCCAGTTATGTTAGACCTTAGACAAAATTGGTTGACTCAACATTGCAAACGAGACTTTGGGTGATTGCCCAGGTAGTCAGTTGTCTCTGTCAATTGTTGCACATTTTGGATATATCTCGTTTGTTGAGTAGTGTTTATTCCCTTCTCAGATCTTTGACGGAGTTGAAGATTATATAATTGTAGTTACTCTCTACATTATTTGGACTCCTTGAGATAGAATGTTTAGCAAAGATTTTGTTCTCAATATTGTTTGTTTTATTTATTATTTGTTGTTATTGTATATAGTTGTATTTGGTTTGGTTCTGTCTTATTTAGACAAAAAGGGGAGATGTAGGGATAAGTCCCGCCCCTTGGGGGGCGTGTTCGCCTCAGGCTAATGTCTGCCTATAAATTTGGCGAGCATGCTCCCAGCCATCGCTTCTGCTTTCCTGGTCTCTGCAGGAACGGTGGTTCTGTAAGTCTATTTCTACATTAAAGCTATATATATATATATATATATATATATATATATATATATATTTACAATCTGTCTACATTTGTTTACGCCATTACAATAACTTTATAGAAGAGGTTTTATTTATCTTGATTTTCTAAATGAAGAAACAAAAATCTAAGAGATTTTAATAATCTCTTAATTTTACTTGGTTGAGTTGGCTCAACCAAGTAACTGGTATTAAATCCAGGACTGGAGCCCTGGCTTTTCTGGTCCTCTAACCTATTTTCCCTTGTCTACATTATACTGTTACATTATGATTAGGAAGTGCAAAAAAGACCCATCATAGCCAAATCAAGCTGCAAAACAGTAGGAGGAAGACCCTGCTATGGCTCTCAATCTTTGATATTTTGCATGTTAATGTCTATAAATTAAACACATTGCTTTAAAAATAACAGTGAGCGGGAGGCAGAGAAAGGAATCTTGACACAAGTACAACACACAGACACAGAGAGAGAGAGAGGGCAAGGGAGGGAAAGAGGGAGTGAGGCAGAAAGGGAGGGAGAAAGGAAGAGAGGGAGAGAAACACAGAATAAACAAAGGCGATAGAGAGATATTTCCATCTAAAAGGACATGCTTTCTGTTTTATTTTGTTTGTCTGTTTATTGATTTTGAGTCAGGGTTTCTCTGTAGCTTTGGAGCCTGTACTGGAACTAGCTCTTGTAGACCAGGCTGGCCTCGAACACACAGAGATCTGCCTGTCTCTGCCTCCTGAGCACTGGGTAAAAGGACAATGCTTAAGAAATAGAAAGTCACTATTTTCCAATTTTGGTGGACATCTTTATTGATAGATCATCAACTACTCTTAACCTACAGCTTGAATTTCATCTTATTTCCATGCCGAGTGGCAAAACTAACCATAGACTATTCAAAGCGAACAAAGCTTTTAAGCTCACTTTCTCTTATAGGCAGAATATAAATAGATGCACTCTAGAATGAACAAAGGTTTTAGTCACTAAGGATCTTGAAGAATGTAGACAAACCCCAGTGCAGTAAAGAGGAGATGAGATGCTGTGCCACGGTTTAGGGTTCCTGGTTCTGCATCCCAGCCACTAGCTGAATCTTGCACTAACACCAACTGTAGGTGCCGAAAACACACTAAACTGACTTAGGGGCTGTGCAGAAGAACCCAAAGGCAGGAAAATACTAAAAATTGCTGAGAGCATCCATCCCAGGGAAAACTTTACCTTCCAGGAGCTCTAGACTGGCACCACCCCCAGTGAAGGCTACTTATTAAGTCATTATATTTAACTTTATTTTTAGAATTGTATCCTTTCCTGAAACAGTAACAGATCTTTCTTAATGCTCAGATATTTTTTTTTCCAGAAATAAATCCAAAGAGGCAAAGCAAGTTTCCTGAACTTAATTGCCAAGGCAATTTGAGTACTGCCTCTAGCCAGAAGAGAGAAGCCAAGGAACTATTAAAGGTTTCAAAGACCCAAATCTTAACCCAGCTGGAAGCAAAGACCATTTGAGTGATAGTGAGTCTGTCTTTTTATTTCTAGCCACCCTATCATACAACAATTCTAACAATGTCTTTCAGCTACAATTCCTCAGAGGGGATCCTGGGAGAAAGCTTATCTTACTCTCCCCCTTCACTCTGTCTGTCTGTCTCTCAATCAATCCAAAATTCAAAATTCATATGTGTTTCTATCTAAGTGAAATGATTTAGTTAATTTTAAAGTATAAATGGTTATTCTTTTCTGAAGAAAACCTTCTTCAACTGATACACAAATATTATCGTCATCATTGTCATCATCGTAAGAAATAGAAATCGTTTTGAGTACATAGCATTTACCAGGATCTACAATACTAGGTTTACCAATAACTTGGTTAAGTACTAATAACTAGTTAAGTAAGTACTATTTTATCATTCTCATTGTGTTAGGGAGTGAGTTGAAAGACTAAAAATCTTACTTGATGTCCCATAACTACTTAGTGGAGAAATATATTCTCCCACCCTGACTAATGATAGACATTGGTATCTAGTGCATTGGCCTTAAACCGGGGAGGATGACAATGATTTTGGGGAGTCTCCATCTCTGTCATCTGCTCAGATCATGTAACAGTGACTTTGTCAGCAAATAATGGCAGCCTTTAAGATCAAGGTTATTTAACATCAGCATTCACTTCTTGTCTGAAATACACATTGACTGGCTCACAGAGAAGTTTCTAAAGATGATTGACTTTGTATATCATCGTCTGGTTTATCTTTTGAAAGGATGAATGATCAGACCTGAAGCTTTCCCTTGAGGTACCTACCATTTAGACAAATGACGGACAGTGACATATGTGGACAGTATAACTTCACCAATAAGTTATGGGGAAGGCAGACAGATATGAACTCAAATATACTAAAGCAAAGAAAGAACATTTCGTATCATTTATACACTTGGGCAAAATGAGGGTGTTTTAAGCTGAGGATATCTTCTGTTTGGAAAGGTGATGCCCAGACATATTCTGTACTGACCTTTAATTACATAGACGTGGTCAACTGCAGGACCACTTTACAAACGTGAAATTAGGAATGGAACTGAACAAGCAAAATGTGTAAGAAATCTTGATGCTGGTCATGTTGAGAGAACACAACCTGAATACGCACACACACATTGAAATTCCCTGGTAAAGATCTTGTGTTTATTAAACAAAGAAGATAAGAATAAAATGAGAAACAATTAGAAACTTCTCTTATCCTAGGTAAATGTGAATGCTGAATGTTCTAGTATACAAAAAATTTAATGTAGCACTTTGGTTTGAATTGGTCAATTGTATTATAGCTTCTGAATTGATGTTTTGCAGCAAAAGGTAGCTTCTTACATTGAAAATATATAGTATTTACTGTATAGTTTGTATGTGCCAGAATCTATCTAGGCACTTTATGTTTATTATTTCATGTCATTCTCAAAATGATTCCACAGAGTGTAATCCCTACCAGAAAATTTGGAGCCTATGATGATAGACAGGTCTGTTGGGCTTTGGGCATGAAATTTGCTCAACCGAATAGTGTGTTGAAGGTTTTTCCTTGGTTCGAACACTATTTTTGGAGATGATGGAGATGTTTTTCATCGGGGTCTAACTAGAGGAAGTAGGGTATATTTTTGAAGGTGTTTATCTGACCCCTGTTTCCCTCCCCTCTCTCCTTTCAGTAACTGTGACATTCAGAATCTTCACTGTTGACAATGGACTAATATGTAACCCCTACAATATGAGAACAATCCTAAGCAGTTTCTCCTCATTTTTATTATTCTTGCCCCTGGCAATCTCCAAGAGCTGTCTATAGATTTACTTGAGTAGGATATTTTATATAATTTCTGGTTTCTTTTAGTTATCATAATGTTTCAATGCTTATACATGTTATAGAATGGATAAGAATTTAATTTGAGGCAAAATTATTATCTTTTATTATTTTTTCATTTATTTTACATACCAATAAGTTTCCCATCCCTCCTCTCCTCCCATTTCCTCTCTCTGCCCCCCATCTACCCCTCCTTATTAACTCCTCCATCTCCATTCAGAGAGGGACAAGGCCTCCCTTGTGTGTGAACAAAGCCTGGCACATCAAGTTGAGGCAGGACCAAGCTCCTCTCCCTGAATCAGAGCTGGGTGAGATAATCCAGCATGGGTAACAGGTTCCCCAAAGCCTGGCATGATTATGCCAGGTCATGATCTCTCCGCTAGGAGCCTCGCAGACAGACCAAGTTACAAAACTCAAACACATTGCACCTAGGTCAATTCCATGGAGGCTCCTTAACTGTTGGTCCAGAGTCCATGAGCTCCCACGAGCTTTGGTCACCTGGCTCTGTGGTTTTCCCCATTTTGGCCTTGACCCCCTAGCTCATACAATACCTCCTATTTTCTTCAGCAGAACTCCAAGAGCTCAGCCTAATGCTTGGCTGTAGATCTCTGAATCTGCTTCCATTAGTTGCTGGGTAAAGGCTTCCTGATGACAATTGGGGTAGTCACCAATCTGATTACAGCAGATGGCCAGTTCAGGCACCCTCTCCACTACTGCTAGGAGTCATAGATGGGCTCATCCGTATGGATTTCTGGGAGTTTCCCTGGCACCTGTTTTCTCCCTAATCTCAAAATTCCTTTTCCCATCTTTCATTACACTCCCCTTCTGTCTTGCCCTCAATCTGCCTCCTGTCCACAGCCTTCCCATCATGCCCCATCCCAAAACCCTGCCTCCCACACTCCCAGTTTACCCATGAGATCTCTTCTATTCCTTTTTCTCAGGGAAATCCTCTTTGGTCCTTCCTTGGCTCTCTGGGGTTGTAGATTGTAGGTTGGTTATCCTATACTTTACTCCTAATATCCACTTATGAGTGAATACATACTGTGTTTGTTTTGTCTTTCTGGTTCTGGGTGTCCCCACTCAGAATGTTTTTTCTAGTTCCATCCATTGAAGCAAAATTATTTGACATTGTTTATAAGTATTATAATATGCTTATTTATTACTTTGTGACAATTTAGTTTTTAAATACTCTTTGAATTTTATGAAGAATGTCATTACAAGCGTTTGTGTACATATGTTTGTTAAAATATCAGCTTTAAATAGATCATATGCCTAGGCCGGGCGATGGTGGCGCATGCCTTTAATCCCAGCACTCGGGAGGCAGAGGCAGAAGCAGGAGGATCTCTGTGAGTTCGAGACCAGCCTGGTCTACAGAGCTAGTTCCAGGACAGGCTCCAAAGCCACAGAGAAACCCTGTCTCGAAAAACCAAAAAAAAAAAAAAATAGACCATATGCCTAAAGAATATATTGTATTAAAGAACATTTTATTATATGCCTTTCCAGAAAATAGACATTTCTTCATCCTTCCATCAAGTTGCAACTAAACAGACTACTCATTATATCACATACATTAGTTAATTCTATAAACTATAACTCAACACAATATTAAACACTTTGAATATTAACACCAGTGTCTTCTAAATTCTTTGCTTCTCTTCCCAATTCCTGGAAACTTCCTCATAATGTTTAACATACACTAGATATTCTTATAGTGTATCTCATATTTTACATAAATATATCATACATTGATGACCAACAGCAATTTCTACTTGAATCATGTTATTTTAGGGCCAGAGCTGTGTGTTCATAGAGATAGAAATATGCTAGTGTCTTACATAAAATATCTGATAAGAGCATGAACTGCAAATCTTCCTGATTTTATTACTTAGGACCTGTAAAACTGCAGACAAACTTTTCATTTTTCTTGTTTTCCTCATGCCCAAACTTGGTTTAATTGTGATATTTAATTCATTAAAATGAGAAGAATACATATTCAAAACGCTTAGCATAATGCCTATTATAATACATTATTACTTATGATTTTATCTAGTATCTATTATTAGATGTGTTGCTTAATATAGAAAATTGTACCTGGTGTTAGAAAATGGAAGCTGTAATTAGTGCCAGTAATTTATGGACCATTTAGAATCAGACTCAAAATCCATATTTGAGAGATACAAATAAACGGATATAACTATTTCCATTGATTGAAGGACTCACTATTTCTGAATTCTGTATACCACTCAAAGTAATACATAGATTTACATAATCCCTGCTAAAGTCCCAGTGGCATTCTTCACCCAAATATAAAAATTATCTCCAAATTGATAGAGAAACATGCAAAAATCCATATAGCCTCAACAGTTCTGACAAGAAAAACAGGGGGATGCATATGTGGTTGACTTGTATACAAGACACAGTCCATAATTGTCTTAACATAAATATTTATGTTATGCCTTTGAAAGTTTGTATGTTTTCAGAGAAAATGGCTCAGACACCAATGAAAATGGGTGGCCCAGGTGATCCAGCCTTCCAGAGTGCCTCTGTTGCATTTACCTCGGAGTTCTGCATTTAGAAAAACTTCAAGGCTAATATTTATGATGATAGAACCTCACAGACTATTCTTGTCAGAACTTCAGATAAGGCTTTCATTTTCCCATGACACAGAGACAGAACAACAAATATTATATCTAATTTTCTAAGGACTTAATTATTATCTAAATTTTCTCAGAGTCCCTTTATAATATGAGGGCCTGTTCGTTGGTGTTTCTGTCCTGCCCAGTTCCCACAGCTGGTTAGCCCCAAAGAAAATCACACAGAGGTCTCCATAAGATTATACATTGATTGGACCATTAGCTCAGGCTTCTTATTAACTCTTGTAACTTATATTAACCCATTATTCTTATCTATGTCAGCCACATGTCTCGGTACCTTTTTCAGCAAGGTAGGTCACATCTTCCTTCTTCTGCGGTCTGGGCAGGTATGTGTAAGAGGTGGCAGAAACATTGTAAGAGCTAGAGGATCAGGAAGATTGCTGTGAGACTGTTTCTCCTAGTGATTTCAGAAACAACACCTATAAAGTCTCACTAGCATGACTGGCTATAAATGAACTGGAAAAGAATGACACTAATCAACACACTAACTTGAATGGATGAAGGCTGATGAAGTCTCAATCATACACAAAGAACTATACGCAATTAGAGAGTGCTGAGAATGGGAGAAAGAATCTTCCCCAGGGAAGAGCATATAAATGGCCAGTCCTGAAAACATACATATGTGTTTTTCAGACCAAGCCAGTTATATTTGGGAATATATATGTACATATGTTATGATTAAAATGTTTAATATTTAGTTTGATAATTTCATACATGAATATTGTATTTCCATCCCACTTCTTCCTCTCCAGCTCCTCACACATACTACCCCAATACTTCTCAAATTCATGACTATATATATATATATATAGTCTATATATATATATATATATATATAGAGAGAGAGAGAGAGAGAGAGAGAGATTTATACATACATACATACACATACACAAAAGTCAGATTGAGTCCACATAGTGTTGCCCATATGAATAGATTTCTTTAGGGCTAACTACTTGACAATGTGTAGATCAGAGAATTGCTCCTGAAGAAGATTGGTTATCCCTCTTTGAACAGACTGTGTCTCCAGATCTTATTTAGAGGTGGGGACTTCTGAGATTCCCCCAACACATGTTGGGATGTGAACTGAAAACTAATTAAGTTTTTTATCTCTATCTGTAACCTGCATGTTTGTCTTTTGTATAACTGTTAGACTGCATTTTGGTTAGGTAGTATCATATAACTAACTGCATTCTGGTAACTTCAATATAGATAGAAATCTGTTTAGTTTTCAGATCTTTCCTGTAAAATGTCTCCTTTGGTTCCTCCTTCTATTCCCATTTAAGCACCTTATTCTTATATTCAGAAGATAGGAACTCCTAGAGGCAGAATAACATTTAGTCTAAGGGTCTTCATATGAGAAGTTGCCTATCACTTAGTGGGACTATATTGCAACTAAGAAATTAACTTTTTTTTTACCATATTAAGTCTCAAATAAGTTGAGGTTGTTTTTGGAAAGCAATTAACCTTTAAGAGTGCTATAATTATTTAATTTGTGTCATCAGTGCTTAGTCAGTAAAAACAGAGGGGAAATCAGCTGAAAAGCAAGTATAAAGTGTATTTTTAAAGCTAGGGCTTTCTCTCCAGTTTTTTTTGTTTGTTTGTTTTTTGTTTTTCAAGACAGGTTTTCTCTGGGTATCTTTGGTGCCTGGTGTCTGCTCTGAAACTAGCTCTTGTAGACCAGACTGGCTTGGAACTCACCGAGATCTGCCTGCCTCTGCCTCTGCCTCTGCTTCTGCCTCCTGAGTGCTTGGATTAAAGGGGTGTGCCACCACCATCTGGCATTCTCTCTAGTTTTGTACAAACTGGCAAACCCAAATGACTAGGATAAAGTCAGTGAGGCTTCAGCTTTGTGACACAGTCACTCTTAGCCTTGTACTAGAGCTGGGCTGCCCCCAAGAATGAAGTCTCCATGAACTTAGTTCCCTGTATTTTTCATTTCATTCATGCATGCTGGGACCTTGATGGTAATGTCACCCTCTTCTCTGCCTTATTTGATAGTAATACTAAACTAGGCAATTTGGGGGTGGGGAGAATGTGTGTGTCTGTGTATGTGTGTGCATGTGATGTGTGCTTTTATGCTCATGTGCTTGTGTGTATACATGCAAATACACAGAGAGACCAGAGAGGTTAGCATTGTCTTCCTCAATTGATCTTTACCTTATTTTAGTGTATGAGGTCTTTCGCCATACCTACAGCCACTCATTTATCTAGGTCTGACTGACCAGAAAACCCCAGCAATCCTCCTGTCTCCATCTCCCAGGGGTGGGATGAGAGGTGACCTCTGAGGTGGATGGGTGCTGGGGAATCTGAACTCGGGTCCTCATCTTTTTGCAGCAAACGCTTTACCAACTGAACAATCTCCTTAGCCTCAGATGACTTCTGCTAATTTGTTTAGCTACTAACTTTACGTTGCCAGAAGCAAGTTGATTGACTTCCTCGAGCCTCAATTTCCTTTTCTAAAGAGAAGCATATCTGTGTCTTCAACCTCAGTGAGCAGTGGTTCTTAATATTAAGATATTCAGTTTATTCTCAGAACTGCTGAGGTGGATGAGTGCTTCTGTTACTTATACCTTCCACATCCCTTGAGCACAAAACCACCTCCCTTCTGCTTTCTTGGCTATCTAGAGGCATCTATGTGAGAGATATGTGTCTATGGGTTTCTACATCTGAGCTGGTTTTACGCCTGGCACTCACTTTATCTGCAGAGAAACAGAGGCCACCTGTGTTCTCTTTGCCAATTGGTTTCTCTGGCTAAGCTAGCTGACCAGCCCTAACCCTGCCACAAAGACAATTTTCTCTGCCATGATTTTCTAGGGGGAATTAATTTACCCTTTGCTTTGGCTCGCTGGAAGGCTCTATCACAGCGACATCTGTTTAATGGCCATGTTTGTCCAAAAAGAGACTTGAGAGTCATAATTTTGGGGCCTGGTGATAGGACAGGCATAGGAAACTGAAGAAAGCCAGTATTCTCCATATACAATGTGACAGTAACACACAGAATACACATGTGCTCTGTACCTCTTGCAAAATTACACCCTTTGGAATTTCAGTAGAGGTAAATTCTAGGCTGATTGCTTTAAATCCCCCAGTTCTACGGGGTTGGGTTTCTATGAACACTATTTTGAATAAAAGAAGTTTGATGTTAGGAAACGAAAGTAAATACTGAGTATGGAAGAGGGGGAGAGGGAGGGAGGGAGGGAGGGAGGAAGGGAGAGAGAGAGAGAGAAAGATTTTTTCTAAATCACAGGAGATGAAAAGGAAAAGGGACAAAAATCAGCTTTACAAACACTCAGAAAAAGAAAAACAACTAACATTATAAGTAAAAATCCACTTTTCGACTGTCATGTACTGGTGGGTAAATAGGAAGCTAACAATCCAGGAGTCAAGGATGTGTGTCTGGATGGCAGAGCTTGTGATTCAAACAACTTAGACGACTGGCATGTAAGCGCAGTAGCCAAGTCTGCTGAGACAGGCATTGCCGCGAACCCTGTAAGTTGTGAGCCCTGGCTGAGACTGGGAGAGGCGTCCTCTCAGTTGTGAGCCCTGGCTGAGACTGGGAGAGGCGTCCTCTCAGTTGCCCCAACTCTGTTTTAGGAGTACTTCCAGACAATAGAAAGGCAACTTTTTTCCCTTTATGTTTGTTATGGGTATTAAATCAAACGAAGAAATAAGAAATATAGCTATTCACTTTGGATGTGGCCTCATTTTGTATATTGCGGTAGTTTGGAATTCCAGTCTGCTATATTTCACTAAATAATCCTATTTGAGGTCATTTTGCAATTTCAATTTCATGTCTCCCAATATATTCTTGATTTTACCCCTCTAGACTGTTTTTTTTATTTTAAATTCTATGTTATTACCCTTTCTAATTTTACTAAACAACTGGTTTCACTGTAATATTTTGTATATGTCTATAATATATTTTGATCACCCTCAATCTTTGATTACATATGGTATCCCCCACACCATTACCTTTCCTCTACCTCCAAGACTTCGTAATACTTCCACGTATTATCTCTATCATATTCAATCTTATCGACAGCCCTCTCTTGCCAATAGCTCCTAAGCTAGAAATGGGACTCTGTGAGGCCTTCCTTCTATCTATGCTGGAATTTGGACCAGCTTAAACCTGAGATGCTCTTGTGCATGGAGTCACAGTCATTTGGTTTCTTGTGTGCAACAGCCCTGCCACATTCAGAGAACAACTGGTTCACAGTTGTTGTTGGCAATTGATGTCTGCCAGGAAGAAGAGTGTCAGTTTCTTCATATATGGTCCCTGATAGGCTATGCATGTTCCTTTACATACGTGAACACAACAGCAGCACTAAATTTAGAAAGAAATCATAAAGTTGGGAGGAAAAAGTGGGGTCTGGGGTATGGAAGGAATTGGAGGGAAAAAAACTTGGGATGGATTTGATCAAAACACATTATATTCATGCATGAAATTCATCTCAATAAAATGCTCTAAGTGAGATAAAAACAACCAAAAGATGCAATGTAGCTATGAATAACTACAGTTTCTTTAAAGTTTTTGTTTCAGGGCCCTAGATTTTAGCTCTGTCACCAGGAGAAAGAAGAAATAATGAAAAGAAACAGAGATCTATTAGCAGGTAGGGTAGGAGGTTGTGTTCATTTGTCACAACCCACCACAGTGTATCTTTGTCTCCCAATGAGTCAGATTCCTCTAATCATTGATAGCAAATCCACATGTAGAAAGCCAGCAATCGGATATCTGGTGGCACCACGCAGCTATCCACATTTCCTGGACCTGCTCTAGATGATGCTAGTGGGAATTAGGAAGTACATGTCAGTAAATCAGAGCAATCCCTCACCCACCGATGTTCCTCTTTCTGTTCCCATGGTTACAGCTGCCTAGTTAATGCCAATTCTTCAAGGCACAAAGATCCTCCCAGGAACATGAAACCTAAGTAGGTCCCATACTACTATTGTTCAGTTGATTGTGTAGGACAAGTAAGCTTGATATAGAATCATTGGGGCCCAGCATTGGAAGTTAAATCACTACCCCTAAACTTGTCAAGTTCTGTATCCCTTGATCTGTATTCCTCATCTTTCTCCTTTTTTTTTCTTTTCACATGTACTGCTACAAAAAGTTGGATTATTTGTACTCATTCTATACAATCATGATTGACTCACAATCACATTTGAACGTATATAAACCAAATAAGACAAATAACTATGAAACTATCACCTAGTAAGGAAAATTACATTACCAAAACTTAAATCTACCCAGCTACTTATGCTCTGTGATATCTCCTCGCCCTCTTTCTGTTACCAGAAGAGTAACAACTGTCTGATATTATGTATTTGTTGTTGCTATGATTTACTTATTTCTCTCTCTCTCTCTCTCTCTCTCTCTCTCTCTCTCTCTCTCTCTCTGTACACTAACACTTTGGCACATTATCAAAACCTCAGTGGCTGCAGCTTTCCGGAGAGCAGGCCCTGCACCTTGCCTGGGCATCACAGTAGTACTGACCCTGCTGGCAGGAGCACAGGTGAGCCTGCCCTGAGTGTCTGAGAGTGGGAGAGTTGGCCCCCACCCCTTGTAAGCCATGTGGTGGTGAGGGCAAGGGAAAAACACATTCCTCCCATGCCCCTTGCCACCGGTGCTGGGCAAGAGAAATGATCCTGCCCCTCACCAGCTGCAGAACATGGAAGAGCAGGCCTTGCAGCTCCCCTGTTCAGCACAGTAGAGCTGGCCTTGGTGGTATAGGTGTAGGCAAGCCAGTCCCAAGGGTGTGGGAGCAGGGGAACCAACCCTGCTCTTGCTGCTTGCTACTTAGGTGCAGCTAGCCTGGATTGTTTTGGAAAGCTCATCTTGGTGTTGAGAATGAGGCAAAGCTGACCTGATGACCAACTCTACAACCGCTCAGGCCCAGAACAATACCTATGAGTTGACCCGCCCCAACCTTCACCCCATCTGTGATCTGCTGGAGCTCATAACACAGGTCAAAAACGGGATATCCAAGAGGAGTCCCAGTGAGGTCCAGCCTCAATAGTGTAGCAGAAACCAGAGACCTTAAACCAGACCAACGACTTTTTTTTTTTGCAATGGACACTTGCAAGTAAAGATGTATTAACCATAGGGTATATTATATGATTCACTATGTCAAACTACAGCTCCCACAATGATATTTTTCATTTCTTTTAAATTTTTCTTTAATGTTGGGAGGGGTAGGTTGCAAGGTCAGAGGATAGAGGCAAAGGGATGGAGAAATGAATGCAACTGAGATTCATGATGTGAAATCCACAAAGAATCAATAAAAAAGTTAAATAAAAAAATTCTTAATGCCTCTGACCTTACCTATGCCTTCTATTAAATAACAGCAATGATCCTAGCCCCAGAGCATTTTTTCAGGCTCATGTGCTTGGCTGTATACATAGGGTCTAAAGAAACAATTTGAATATGAAAGTAGTTTTAGCAGCAGAGGCAGCAGCAGCAGCAGTGGTGTTAATGCTGTTGTGCTCCCTCGGCCCTCTTTTTCTTTCTTTCTGAAATCATGATCATCTCCTATAGGACACTATATTTAGTCAGTTGGCTTTTGCCAATTCTTAATTTTCACTACATTCCCACAACACCTATCCATATCTGCATTCTAGCCTGTTTTGTGCTAAAAATAGGTTTGTTTGCCTTTAAAGTAGTGGTTCTTAATATTATGAACACAGCTGGGAACCTTAAAAGTTCCAATCTAAGCTTTTTGCTATTGCAATTAAATGAAACCTTTAATAGTAAGATGTGGGCCTCAGCATTTTTAGGTTCTCCTGGTGACTTTAATGTACAGCCCATGTTAGACCTTAGTGCAGACGTCGGGAAACTGTGACTGAAAAGGTAAAATTCAATTCTTTGTTTTTATTAATAAAGTGTTCTTGGTCAAATTGACTTAATTTATATTTATTTATGGTTAATTTTATATTATAATACCAGAGTTAACTAGACAGTGGCAGAAAAAGTGGAGTCATTTGTCTTTGTACGTGCCGCACACAAACTAATTGTATCACTGGAACTCAACATCATTTGCTATCTGAATAATTGTAGACAGAAATGTATTGGCCCCTATCTCAGACAATAACCTAGGTACACGATTATGTCATATACATCTCTCAATTCGCTGCACTCGCCATGTATCATATTTTATTTACAGTTGTGAAGAAATTGCTCAAAGAATAGTCAGAAATAAAAATGAAAATGTTTGAAGTTTGTTTCTTTCAGTTCCTCTGCCATTAAATATTTTTTTTATAGAATCTTGGTCTCCTAACTTGTTAGGAGAGGATGAATAGAGAACACTGGAAATATGAAGACAGGGATGCTAGCTAGCTTTGTTCCCTGTGTTGACTGTCAGAACCCTGTGCCAGCTTTCTTACCACAGCCATCTGGAACGCTGCAGTTTTAGGATCTTTAATTGGCTTTCCTAGTATTCGAGTCCATTTAGTTTGAAAAATGAACTGGGTGATTTTTGGAGATCTCTTACATATTTTACATTCATGTTGTATCCTGCCTACCCGTACTTAGCTGTTTCATGATTCAATTACTTCTGTCAGAATAAAAACTACCTGAGAGAAATATTTCAGATGGAAGATTGATTGATTCAGCTCAAGGTTTCAGTGGTTATTGGTGATCAACTCACTTCATTTTTTGGAGATGCTTTAAGGCAGAAGATTTTTAGCAGAGTGTAGTCAAGCAAAGCTATCCAGCACAAGAAAGCTGGAAATGGCAGGGAGAAAGAAGGGGATAGAGCGTGTATAGTAGGAAGACACACACACACACACACATGTAGAAAAATGAAGCAACATATTTTCTCTTAATTTTCATTACTTGTCAATAAGTTAATCAAATTGTGAATCTGCCAATTAATGTATTCACTGCTAGGGCCAGAGTCCTTGTGACTCAATTATTTCCTAAAATTCCCACCTCTGAACACCACTGAATTGGAAACAAAGCCTTTATTTAACAAATGTGCCTTTTGGGGGATACTTTATACCAAATTTATAGTACAGTGGTTTAAAGCTAAAATTTATTTTACTTTTTAAATTTTCAAAACAATAGTTTTCATACGTTCTGACCACACTTTCCCTTCTTCTTCTTCTTCTTCTAGATCATCCCTCCCCCCATCTATCCAACCCAATGCTTCCTTTTTATACTCTAGAAAACAGGCCAAAACACTAACAAAGAAAAGTAATGAGAAATGCGCATGCGCACACACACACACACACACACACACACACACACACACCATAAAAACAAAAATCAGAACCCATAATATATAATAAAATTACCAATAAGGTAAAAAAAAATACCCAAACATTGCAATAAGGGACAAAAATTCTTCAAAAATATCACTTAGTTTGTTTTATGTTGATCATCTCTGGTTGGACCTGGGGGCCTACACTTAAGTATTACAGCTCAAATTTTTGAGTCAAGGACATCTTGTGTGAATTTTAGCCGTGAAACCATAATATTTACCCTTTGATTCTGAAACTGCCAAATGGTCACAGTAGTACATAGCATATAAGGTCTTTAAGCAGATTAAATGAGACAATTCCTGAAAAAGACTAAGCAACAGTGCTGGGAAAATAGTAAACACTGAGTTAAAGGGAACTATTGTTATTCTCATCATTATCATCAGATAACTTGTATTCCCAGTCATATTATAAAGCCTTTACAAAGCAGTGGTTATCTCTTACCCATTTTTCATCTACTCTTTGCCTGCCCTATACAAAGCAACTCTCAAGACATTAATTGCTTGAATTGCATCACCTTAAATGGAGCTGATGATATTGATGTCAAGCTCCACCTTACCTTACACTCTCCATTGCCCATATCCCACAGCATCTGACTGTTAATCAAGGCCATATAAGAAAAATAGACACGGGAGCGCCAGCGCCGCCGCCACCGCTGAGGGGTGCTGTGCATCGGCAGAGCAGGCGACCATGCGGAGCCTCCGCAGCCTGCGCTTGGCGGCTGGACATTGCTTTAGGTTATATGAAAGAAATGCTTCTTCTTCTCTAAGGTCTACCAGAAACACTGACTTGAAGAGGATCAATGGATTTTGCACCAAGCCACAAGAAAGTTCCAAAGCTCCAACCCAATCTTACAGACACAGAGTGCCCCTGCACAAACCCACGAACTTCGAGAGGAAGATACTGTTGTGGTCAGGACGCTTCAAGAAGGAGGAAGAAATCCCGGAGACAATCTCATTTGAGATGCTTGATGCTGCAAAGAACAGGCTCCGGGTGAAGGTCAGCTATTTAATGATTGCCCTGACAGTGGCAGGATGCATCTATATGGTTATTGAGGGTAAGAAGGCGGTGAAAAGACATGAGTCTTTAACAAGCTTGAACCTGGAAAGGAAAGCCCGCCTGAAAGAGGAGGAAGCTATGAAGGCCAAAACAGATTAGAAGGATTTGTGCTGGATTTGGAAAACCTGGGAGTGAGGTTGTAGTAACAAGCGTGCACTGGAAAGAATGTGGTACGACACACGCTTTGCACGGATTTATTCCACTTCTCCACTTCTGCTGTAGAGGAACAAATACATTTTCTTAAAGAATGAAAAAAAAGAAAAGGAAAATAGACACTGACATACGTAACTTGTGTACCAGACTTGGGGATATCTAAAATTAATTCATGTACCTTGTGGAAATAATCAGTAACTATCAAAATCTTCACCTGTATGGATACATAATGCATCTGTTTTTATGTGGATAAAGGAATTGTCAACTAGAGTGGTACTTACAAAGTGTTTGAAATTTCCAAAATAGTCCTAAAATTCACATCCACAGAATATGCAACAGTACAGACTTTCCATCTTTCACCAGAAAAAAAAAAGAACAAGAAAGACATTCTACAGCTGGAAACCATTCTACTGATTCAACATTGGATTGGACTGAGGGACTGCTATGTAGCCTGGGACTAATTCACTGTGGTTTGGAAATGTAATTGTTTATACTTATCAAACACCACTGTACAGGGACTTTCAGATTGTCTGGACATGACTGCTTTCACTGATTTATTTAACACTGTCCTCGGGAGGATAAATGTAATAGGCACTTCTACCAGTGAGATATGACTGTGGGGCAGGATAAAACCCTTGTCAGTTCAAGAGCAATCAGTATAAAATCTGAGATCCTGATTAAAGGGTAGGTTCCTGAGCACTCAAGGCAAATAGCAAAACCTAAGAAAATTTACTTCCCTCAGATCCTGCCTGCCTTTTGCCTGGCCACTGCCCCAATTCCACAATAGGGAATGCATTTCCTTTTCAACATGCCTTTACTTTAAATGTGTATTTGATTAACATTTGTTTAATATAAAAATGAACACTTCATAATGTTATTGGGATGGAAAATTAACACAAAGAAAGAGTGCTTGCCTAACATGCATATGGTCCCGAGTTTAACTGTCAGTGTTTTATAGCAAAAAGAAAAACCAAAATCTAGCTTTATTGAGATATACCTCACATCCATAGCTAACTGCATAGCAATGCAATTTGCATATGCATAGGCCTATTGAAGAGATCACCATAACTGTGGTAATCGACACTTGCAAAATTAAAGTATCTTTGTGTGACAACTGCCCTCTTAGGAAACTTTGTCATGCACATAGCAGTCACATGGGCTTAATGAGTGACAAAGTTTAATATGGGCAATTATCTGAAAGATTTGTATTAAATTCTGACTAAAGGATATTTTTAGGCTAGGGGGGCAACAAGAAAAGTATTCTATGACATGATTCTTCCTTGACTGTTATTTTACTTTCTCTTGTTAAAAACAGTGATATTCTATGAGTGATCAGTGATTTTTAAGGCAAAGCAATTAAATAAAACTAAACTTTCAGAAGCATCAAAGAAAGCACTTGTCCCAAGCTGATATGTCTGGGGCTCCTGTTCCATTTTATAATGCTGAGACACAAAAGGGACTATGAATAAAAATGGCCTTACAGAAGTTAGGTGAAGAAACATCATTGATTGAGACTGTGAAGAGTTCTGCACAGATACCCGCTGGATGTAGGGTCAGTAAGGCTGGTACTGTGGCATGCAATCAGTGCAGTCTCAAAGAATTCTATGAAGGGGTTCATATTTCACACTTAATAATGAATGGTTGTCTTACAATTCTTCATTTCTGATCTTGGGTTTCCTAAATGAATCTGATGAGATGGTCAAGCTAGAGTGGACTCTATGCTTTGACTTATGTGGGTTTTGATTCCTTTGATCTTCCTGTCTTCCTAGAAATGATTTCTCTGCTCCCTGATACTCTGTATTCTACCTGGCCTCCAGTTCCATATCCCTACTCAGCAACAACTACCTCTCTTGATTCTTATTGGGGGACTTCTGGCAGAGGCATAAAGGACACTCAGGAACATATTTGTTGTTTATTTTTCTTTAAACAGCATGCCACCCTCAGGAGGCATCTTTGCAGAACTCTTGACAGGTGATTTTGTGGAGGTAAACCTCAAAATCAAAATCTTCCTCAATTAGAAGCCAAACTCTTTCCCCTGTGAAAATGATGCTGCCTTTCAAAGGCATTACTGTTTGGTGTGGGTTGAGATGGCAGTCCTGTGAATAGAGTTTGATTTTGTTGTCCTTCGATGGGGCATTGCATGTGCCAGTAGGAGGAATAATCTCAGAGGTGAATCCTAAGAACTGCTGAAAGCTTACATCCACTTGATGTTTATGCTCATATCCAAGAATATATATCACCAAATAGGAACGAATACCACCAAAAAGAACTTCAGTGGTAGGTAAAGGCAGAGGACAAACATTGTCCCTATTCCCCTCCGTCTGCCAACAAGAGGGAAGCAGGTAGGCTAACTGCAGATCTTCACTTCTCTCCCTGCCTCCAAGTCCAATCTGCTGGTCTCACCCCAATACTGTAGCAGAACACCTAATGTGACTCTCATCTCTCCAGTCTCCATTTCCAGTGCATCATGCAGATCTTCTCCTATGACCTTCCTTCCCAACTCACCCCATTGTCTCTGCCCGCAGCTGCAGCAGGCAGACCCCAGGAACCCACCCACAAAGCCTGCCTGAGAAGCAGGAAGGCCAGTGAATCAGGTAGGTGAGTTTCAGACCTTCTCCCCCTCTCCTCTCCAAGTCCAATCCCTGAGGCTCATCCACAACTCTGTAGAAGACTGTCTGTAGTGGCCTCTCTGCACTCCCTACTCCTTTATGAGGGAAGGAAGCAACTCCTGGTAGAACACCCGCTATCCTCCTTTTGTGGATCCCCTAAACTACCTTATGTCTTCTAGCCCATTCCTACTCTTAACAGTCAGCTCCCAATACCTAGAAAAATATTCTACCTGAAATCCCAAGTAGAGACACCTGTGAAAATCCCAGAAAAACATCCTACCAGTCAAACTACAGTGACCACACTCTCGTAAAAGCCAGAGAGGGCAACAATAAAAAGAACGAAATACTTACCCAACAAAGATCAGAGCAGTTATCAGCATCTAGAATTATGATCACCCCAAACCCAGATGCCTAGACACCAGTGTAAAAATAAAATCAGTAACAGTCATGACAATGTCTCCACTAGAGCCCAACAACCTCACCATAGTAATTCCTGAGTGATAGGCAGAAATTATGTGATCATCTCAGAAGACACAGAAAGGGCCTTCAACAAAAATCCAGAATAATTTCATGATAAAATACTTGAAACACGTAGGAACAGAGGAAATGTATCTGAACATATTAAGTTTTCTGTATAACAAAGTGATAGTCAAAGAAAACCCAGAAATATTTCCATGAAGATCAGAAAAGAGACATTCCTGTCTACTTCCTCTGTGCCAACTCAATATAGTGCTTACCATTTTAAGTAAAATATTAACACAAGATAAAAACAAAATAATACAATTAGCAAAGGAAAAAGTGAAAATATTCTTATTTTGGGATGATAAAAATCCTTATTTTTAGATATGATTCTATAGATAATATTCTAAAGCAATGGTTCTCAACCTGTGAGTCATGACCCCTTTGTGGGTCATATATCAGATATCCTGCATATTAGATATTAACATTATAATTCATAACTGTAACAAAATTACAGTTATGAAGTAGCAATGAAATAATTTTATGGTTGAATGTTGTAATATTTCATTTGTTGTATTTTAATAAATAAAGCTTGCCTGAAGATCAGAGAGTGAAACAGCCCCACTAGTCATTCATACACACCAGGAAGTGGTGTCACACACCTTTAATCCTAGTAGACACAATAGTTAGCAATAGAAGCCAGGCAGTAATGGTACATGCCTTTAATCCCAGCTCTAGGGAGGAATATAAGACACAAGGAGACAGGTATCAGGCTCAGTCTAATTCTGAGATTCCTGGATGCAGGATCACTTTTTCAGTCTGTGGTAGGTGTAACAATCAGTGGATGGCTGTTTTGCTTTTCTGATCTTCAGGTTGAACCCCTGTTCTCTGTCTCTGGGATTTTATTATTCGCACTACAGTTGGGAGCCACCTCAACATGAGGAACTGTATTAAAAGGCTATAGCATTAGGAAGATTGAGAACCACTGACACCGACTCCTAAAGAAAACTCTTTCAGCAAAGTGGCAGGATACAAAATTAACATACAAGGCTGGAGAGATGGCTGATCAATTAGGATCACTGGCTATTCTTCCAAAGACCCATGTTCTATTCCCAGCATCCACATGCTGGGTCACAACCATCTGCAATTCCAGTCCCAAAGGATGTGATGTGCACTTTTGGTGTGTGTGTGTGTGTGTGTGTGTGTGTGTGTGTGTGTGTGTGCATGCACTCCCCCACAATGTATAGTTATACACACAGAAAAACACCTATACAAAATTCAAAGAATTAAAAGCCAATAAAACAAAGTTAACATGCAAAATTCTGTAGCCTTTCTATATACCAGTGAAACACATACTCAGAAAGAAATCAGAGAAACAATTGCATTCATAAATGTCTCAAAAATCTTTGAATAAATCTAATTTCTACAGCAAAATCATCAAAACACTAAAGAAATAAATTGAGGAAGACACTAGCTATTTAATTCTCATGGATTGGAAGAATTACTATTGTAAAAATATCCATCTTATCAAATATAATCTCAGATTCAATCCAATTCCAATAAAAAGAAATACCATTCTTCATACAAACAGAAAGTCAGGCTAAAATTCATATGGAAACATCAATAGCCCTGGATAGCCATAGAAATCCTATGCAAAAATAATAAATCTGGAGATATTACTGTATTTGGCTTACTGTTATATTTTGTAGCCACAGCGACAAATGCAGTGTGCTACTACTATAAGAAAAACAGAAGCATAATTCAATGAATAGAAACAAAGATGCAGATATAAACTTGTGCAGCTAAAGCCAACTGATTTTAAGCAGAGATTCCAAAACTACATGTTGGAGGAAAAAAAACAGCCTCTTTGAGAAATAGTTCTAGGAATCACTTTGCTATGCCTCACTCCTCTGTACAAGATGATGATGATGGTGATGATGATGATTCCAACTGAACCACAGATCTCAATGTAGGATCTGAAACTCTGAAACTATTAGGAGGAAAGTAAAGAAAAAATGTTCCAAGGTATAGAATATGAAAGGGTTGTCTGGCTAGGACTCCAGTTTCTCAGTATATAAAGCCAAAGTTTCAAGAATATGACCCCCTGAAATGACAAAGAAAAAGCTAATGGAGTGAAGAATGAGCCTTCAGAATGTCACAAATCATTGCCAGCTATACAGCTAACAGATGATTAATATCTAGAATAGAAAAATAGTTTTTTAAAAACAAAACAGCAAGAGATCAAAAAACCCTCAATAGTTAGATTTCTAAAATGAGACAGTTTTCAAAAAAAGAAACCACACACCCCATTGTCTTGGTTAGGGTTACTGTTACTGTGATGAAACTCCATGATGAAAAGCAATTTAAGAAGGAAAGGGTTTATTTCACTCAAAGATCTGCATAACAGTTCAGCAAAAGCAGTGAAGGTGGGAACTCAGGCATGGCTTTCTGACTTACTTCATCTGCTTTCTTATAGAACCCAGTACCACCAGCCTAGGAATGGCCTCACCCACAGTGGACTGGACCCTGCTACATCAACCACTAACTTAGAAAATGCTTTACAGGCTTTCTTACAGCTCCATTTTATGGAGATATTTTCTCAATTGTGATTCCCTCTTCTCCGATGACTGTAGCCTGTGTCAAGTTGACATAAAGTTAGAGAGCAAAATTTATCCCTTGTCAACTTGACACACAACACTTTTTAAGATTTAACTATTCATTTTGGTACATTCTGCAAAGATCTTAGATTAATAAATATAAAAGAAGCATAAAACATTACAAACATCAAAGTCAGTCTTTTCCAATTTAAACACTTTAAATTTTAATCTCTGTAAAAAAAAAATCCAAAAAGTCTCTTTTAAAATCCAAATTCTCTTTGAAAAATTCAAAGTCTTTCAATTGTAGACTCCTTAAAATTACAAAATAAACTAAATACTTTCTTACTGAAAGAGAGAAGAACCAATATATAATCACAATTTTAACAAATAAAAGCTGAACGCCCACAGGGTAAATGATTAAATGTCCAATATCTGGAGTTCACTCACCATCTTTTAGGCTCCTCTAAAGGGCTTGGATCACTTCTCCAGCTCTGTACTCTGCAGTACACCCAGCTTGTCTTCTAGACTCTGGCAGGCTCCACTCCACAGCTGCTGCTGTCCTTGATGGTCATCCCATTGTACTGGAATCTCCGAAATGCTGGTGTGTTCTACTGCAACTGAGCTGTGCTTTCACCAATAGCCTCTTCTCGGCTCTCTTCATGGTACAAAGTTTTAACTTTTCTCCTTGACCCCTTCGGTCCTGGGGCTTCCACTGCGACTGAAGCTGCACCGTCAAGCAATGGCCTCTCACAGTGCCAAGCCTCAGCTGCTCTCCATGACCTGTTCATGCCTTCAAAAACAGTACCACCTGGATGACTTTTAAACCACCAAGTTTGGCTGCCATTTCAACGTTCAACCTTGGCCTGCCTCTGGAATACAGCTTCTTTCTGCTTTCAGGAAGAGCATTCCAGATGATTTCGCCTCAACAATTCTGGTCTTGTCTTAATCATCTCTAGTTTCTCAGCTCCTGCTCACCAGCATCGAGTATCCTAGCAAAACAAAGGTTTCGCTTTAGTAGTTCTGGTATCTTGTTAATTATATCCCATTCCGCAGCTATAGTTAACATGACCCCATGGATTCTTCACACAAATGGCCTGATAAAGTCTGTGCTTCCCTCTGAAACTTCAAACACCAGGCTTGAATCATCTGCATTGCTTCAAAAATCTTATCTTCTAAGTTCCTACAGAACAGCCCACTGAGATCTCAATACTCAATGGCTTTTCTACTTAATGTTCCAAAGTTCTTCCATAGTCTTCCCACAAAACAACATAGTCAAATCTGTCACCAAATTATCCCACTACTGCTGTACAAATTTGTTTTAGCTAGCGTTACTATTGCAATTATGAGACATCATGACCAAAACAACCTAAGGAGGAAAGGGTCTATTCCACTCACAGTTCTACATAACAGTTCAATATCAATAGAAGTAAGGGAAGAAACTCCCAGGCAGGGCAGGAACCTGGAGAAGAAGTGCTGCTTACTGGCTTGCTCCCCTGTGACTTGTCCTCCCACATTAAACACTAATTTAGAAAATGCTTTAGAGGCTTGCTTACAGACCAATCTTTTTTATTACTTTAGAAATAATACCAATCAAAATTTCTACTTCCTCACCTCCTCTCACTTCCCTCCCACTCTCCCCACTCCCTCCAGGCCTTAGGGATGGCAAGGTACCCTGCCCATTGAGAAGTCCAATGCCCTCCCCCCTATATCCAGGTTTAGGAAGGTATGCATCCAAATAGAATAGGATCTCAAAAAGCCAGTACATGCAGTAGAGACAAATCCCAGTGTCATTATCATTGGCCCCTCAGTCAGTCCTAATTGTCAGCCATATTCAGAGAGTCCAGTTTGATCCCATGCTAATTCAGTCCCAGTACAGCTGAAGTTGGTGAGCTCCCATTAGCTCAGGTACACTGTCTCATTGGGTGGACCAACCCCTCATGGTCCTGACTTCCTTGCTCATATTCTCCCTCCTTCAGCTTTTCAACTGGACCTTGGGAGCTCAGTCCCATGCTCTGATGTAGACAAAAAGGCAACCTAATGAATGGGAGAAGATCTTCAACAACCCCACATCAGACAAAGGACTGATCTCCAAAATATATAAAGAACTCAAGAAACTAGACATTAAAATTCAAACAACCCAATTTAAAAATTGGGTACTGAACTGAACAGAGAATTCTCCACAGAAGAATCTCAAATGGCCAAAAGATACTTAAGGACATGTTCAACTTCCTTAGCTATCAGGGAAATGTAAATAAAAACAGCTTTGAGATACCATCTTACACCTGTCAGAATGGCTAAAATCAAAAACACCAATGATAGCTTATGCTGGAGGGAATGCGGAGTAAGGGGTACACTCATCCATTGCTGGTGGGAATGCAAACTTGTGCAACCATTTTGGAAATCAGTATGTTGGTGTCTCAGAAAATTGGGAATCAGCTTACCTCAGGATTCAGCAATGCCACTCTTTGGAATATACCCAAAAGATGCTCAAACATACTACAAAAGCATTTGTTCAAATATGCTCATAGCAACATTATTTGCAATAGCCAGAACCTGGAAACAACCTAGATGACCCTCAACTGAATAATGGGTAAAGAAAATGTGGCACATTTACACATTAGAGTTCTACTCAGTGGTAAAAAAAATGACATCTTGAATTTTGCATGAAAATAGATGGAATTAGAAAACACTATTCTGAGTGAGGTAACCCAGGCCCAAAAAGATGAATATGGTATGTACTCACTCATAAGTGGATACTAGCTATAAACAAAGGACATTGAGCCTGTAGTTCATTATCTTATAGAAGCTAAGTCATAAGGTGAAGCGGAGAAAAATCTAAATAGACCACCTGGAAATTGGAAATAGACAGGATTGACTGGCAAGATTGAGAGCATGGAGGTGGTGGAGAGGGAAGGGTAGGAGGAGAGGAGGAGGTGAGAAGGGAAGGGTACAGGAGAACTTGAGGGAATGGGATTGTCGAGATGGAGTAAGGACAGAGGTGAGAGCAAGGAGATAGATATCTTGATTGAGGGAGCCATTATATGGTTAGCAGAAACCTGACTCTAGAGATATTCCCAGGAATCCAAAAGGAAGACCCCACCTAGGACCCTGGGTAATAGAGGAGAGAGGGCCTGATCTTGACTTACCCTGTAGTCAGATTGGTGTTTATCTTTAATATCACCATAGAGCCTTCATCCAGAAACTGATGGAGGCAGAGGCAGAGACTCACATCCGAGCATTGGACTGAGCCCCCAAAGTCCAGTTGAAAAGTGAAAGGAATGAGAATATGAGCAAGGAGATCAAGACCATGAAGGGTTCACCCACTGAAACAGTTGCCTGAGCTAATGGGAGCTCACCAACTCCAGCTGAACTGGGAAGTAACAAACATAGGAACAAAATAGTTCCTCTGAATGTAGTTAACTGTTGCATCACTGGGGCATACTGAAGGGCCACTGGCAATGGCACCAGAATTTATCCCTACCATATGTACTGACGTTTTGGGATCCTATTCTCTTTGGATGGTTACCTTGCTCAGTCTAGATATAGTAGGGAGGGCCTTGGACCTTCCACAAGGCAATGTGCCCTAGCTACCATTTGTCTTTCCGGTAAGGTAGGAGCTTGAGGTTTAAGCTCTTTGAAAGGTGTTTGGTCTGTACAGGGCCAGCCTATATCCAAACACTGTCAAAGAAAAACTCATGGATACAGAATAATATATAAAGATTTTTCCTGGCTGAGAATTCAAAAACTTCTTTAGTTGAGTTAAATGTGGAATAAGATGCTTAAGAGTGATAGCCCTTTCCCAATAGCATCCCTACAATAAGGAGACTTCCTTACTGTTACCAGGCAACTAACAACTATTTGCTGTCACTTCTTAAGTTGGAGAAAGTAGTTGGTCTAAAAATAGTACAGTTTCAATTGAGAAAAATCATTGTATTGAGAGCTTTAGGGTTGTAATGGAGAGAAAGAACTGCATAATATGCCTTCCTTAAAGGATCATATTCGCTTATATGGTTAACAGTGTTTCGGCAGGTCCTGACTTAGTAATTCATTAAGACATTACCAAGATTTGTTTTCTTCTTTTTTACTTCTCAAGTCTGTTTCTGCACCAAACCTTAAGCAATAGATTTTCTTCTTTTGATCATTAATCACAAGGTGACTGATAGTAGCAGTCAGGCAGAACCTTCTGCATCTTATTGTAGTTGGAAGCAGGGAGGAGAGCACCCTTAAGCATTCTCAGGAATAGTCATAAAATTCATATGTACATAAGTTCAGGATACAAGCCTGCCTCCTGGGAAAGGCACAGAGGCTCAGTCAAAGATGTTGGATGATAGATGGAAGCCTTGTTTTCAGGGTTGGAGGTGGAACGCTACCCAAGTAGACTGAAAATAGCAGGAATTTATATCTCCACACAAAAATTAGGCTTCACAGTCAAAATCAGAATGGTTGCCTGAAGGGCAAACAGCAAATATATGATATAACCATACCTGTTCAATCTCTGATTTTTTGATGAATAAAATATGCTTATGTATATAGATGTCGAAAAATTTAAAAGCACCAACCTTAGATGAAGACCTACAGGCAATTAATACCCATGGAGAGAGAGAAAAATCAGTCTTCTCCAGGGATAAGCCTCCTGATAGATTATCCAATACAAAGTGATTAACCCCAAGCACATTCATATATGAAACAACATTAAATGGAATATACACACACACCAACACACACTTAAACAAGAGGTCACAAATTCTAGAAAAAAATGGAGGGATATGAGAGCAGTTGACAGGGGAGAAGAAGGGATGGAAATGATGTACACAGGCCACACAAATATCAAATTTTCAAAGCAACTTTTAATTTTTAAAGGAGAAATATTACATCCAAACTAATTAAAATCGGGAGACTTTTATTTCCTGAAGACAAATCTTGCAAAAGAAAAGAAAAATTCCATGATAAATAAATGTCATGGAAACTAAACTAATGTTTAGCCTACCAAAATGTTTTAGACAAGCTGATATACTAAGACTCCTTGACATCACTTTGTCATATATGTTAAACATAGAGAGGTCCAGAGGGAAAAAAATGTAGGAAAGCAACCATTTATAAAGAGAAATCTAAACAGTGGTAGGCATCGATAATTGGTGTTCTTTTATAATTTAAATAATGATAGATATATATGGTGACTAATTAATGCATTGCACTCTATTTTTGAAAATTTCTAAGAAAATAGACATTTAAAGTGTTCTTACCGTATATAAATGACATGGGTCTGAGTTAATGCTCATGTAAACCAACTTAGTTTAGCCATCTTGCAATATATACATATTTCAAAACATCATGTTATCCTTGATAGAAATATGCACCTTTTATGATGGGGGTGGAGAAACTCTTCTTCAGTAATATAGCTACTGATAAGTTGCCCATCATCCTAGAAATAATCCTTCATTCATGCTCCTATAAGCAACCTTGTTTAAACTCACTGATTCACAACAACAAAACACATGAAAAGAGAAAGAGGACTACTTGGAAAGAAAGATGTAGTAGGGATGGGAAAAGAGACAATAATATAAAAGAATGTGATTGAAATAAATTATATACCTGGATGCAGCTGTCATAATGAAAGTCATCATTATATGTGAGAAACATGACAATACAGTGCTAATAATAGGAAAAATAAAACAAACTATCATAGGTTAGGGTGATTCTTTGAATACTTACCTGATAGGCTCAAGTTACTTGCACAGTTGAACCTCAATTGGTGACACTGGCTAAGGGGTTTATTTAGAGTTGCAGCCTTGCTACAGGAAATGTGCCACTATGGGTAGCCATTGAGTGTGCAAAGCTTGATTCCACTACCAGTTCACTCTCAGCTTTGTGTTGCCATTTGAAAAGCTGTCTCTCAGTTTCCTGCTCCGGCTACCTGTTGCCACGTTGTCCCTACCAATGTGTTCTCTACCATTTTGGAACTGTAAGCCAAAATAACCTATTCCATCTACAAGTTGCCTTGGTCCATATTTTTTTATCACTGCAATAAAAAAGTAACTAAGACAGAAAGAAGTAGGCTATTGCTGTAAAGAAACTGACCATGTGAGTTTTTGAGGAATGTGGAAGACCTTAGGACTTTGAACTAGAAAAGCACTTGAAAGCTATAGTGCAACTTTATGGGCCAATGTAGTAGGACCTTGGGAGATAGCAGCAGTGAGAGCTATGTTGATTGTGAAGACCCAGCTCAAGAAGTTTCTGAGTGGAACAATATTTACCCCTGGGCAGGACCATTACTGTGATATTTTGGTAAAAGTATCTGGATTACTTCTCTTTTGTCCTAAGAACTTGCCTGAGGCAAAATTGAAAAGGAATGGGCTAATTTATTTGGCAGAGGAAATATCAAGAATATCCTATGTTGTTATTATTATTATTAATGTTTATGTGGGTTTAAAATCAAAACCAGCAAGCAATACAGAAAGAAAGCAAATCTATACTGTTTGGAGGAAAAGAAAGTACTATGAAGCTCAATGTTGCAGTCAAGGCAGGCATGTTGTAGAAGGGAGCTTTAGGCTGTGTTCCCAGGGCCCGGCCGCATAACACCCGAAATAACCACATGAATATTTTATTAAATAAATTGCTGCCTGGCCCATTATCTCCAGCCCTTTATTGGCTAACTCTCAGATATTAATTTAACCCATCTCCATTAATGTGTATCGCCACTTGACTGTGGCTTACTGGGATGAATCTAACCAGTGTCCAAGTCGGAGAGGAGAACCATGGCATCTGCCACACCAACTTCTTCCTCCCAGCATTCTGTTCTGTCTACTCTGCTCACCTAATTTTCTGCCCAATTAAAAGGCCAAGGCAGTCTCTTTATTTAGCCAATGAAAGTAATACATAGACAGAAGACCCTCCTATACCACAGGCACTAAGAGGGGGCATAACTATTAAGGAGACTAGCACAGTTAAGGAGAGGACCTTTTCTCTTCACTAAAACAAGAAAATTTCACAAAGGCAAGACTTCAACCACCTCATTCTGGTGAAAAGCAGAAATCCTAAGAAATGTTTTTGACTCCAGAAAACAACTGAATGAAAACACCTTCTGCTAATTTGCTTTGACGGGAAGCATGGTCCATCCAAAGCTGGCAGTCAAACTTGGTTGTTGTCCAAGTTGATGGAAGTATCAAAAATGAAAGAGTAAGGGGTTTGTTGATCTTCCTCAGTGGTTTCATATGGTTTCTGAACCCAAGCAGTATGTGGCAGGGGAGTCCCTGAGAAGGCAAGAGCCTAACAAAGGCCATGGTGTGAGTCTGTGAAAGGGAAGCCTGGGTTTGTGGTGGAGAACCCAAAATGTTGCAGATTCCAGCACTGTGACACAGACATCTGCAAAAGAGAGCTGCAAACAGGGAGTAGAAACAACCCACGGGAAATTAGAGGGAGATATGTTTCCTGCAGTAGATCTGAGGTCTGAGCCATCTAATCTTTTAAACTAACTTACCGGACATTGGACATGTAGCTACAGGGTTTGGCTCTTGCCCCACTGAGATTTGACTTATGTCGGAGCAGTATTCCCTCACTATGCCCCCATTGTCCCCTTTAGGAAGAAAATGCACACCCAGTTCCATTGTATGTTAGAAATCTGTAATTTTGCTTTTTTACTGTAGAAGAAGCTATATGAAGAGATCGTCTTGCATCCTAAAAGAGACTTTGGACTTTTTGAGCAGTATCGAGACTGTGAAAGACAATAGAGACTTTTGAAGTCAGACAAAGTGCATTATGCATTGTGATAAGGCTAAGAGTCTATGGGCGCTAAAGAGTGGAATGTGTTAGGTGGAAAGAGAAATATACTACACAGCCTCAGGGACTTGAACACTTGATCCTCCATTGGTGGAACTGTTTGGGTAAAATTGTGGGAATTTGCAGCCATTCTAGAGGAAGAATGCCAATGTGAACAGGCTTTGAGAATTCATTCTCTGTTGTGTCTTTGTGGTTGAGGAGAAGGTCTCTCAGATTTCTATTCTGGCTGCCTGGTGTCATGCTGCCTCCATTATTATGTACTCTCTTCACCCAGAACTGTAAGCCAAAATGAACTTTCTTCTACAAGTTACTTTGCTCATGATATGTTATCACAGTAACAGAAAATCAATGGGGTCAGGGGGCTTTTATAAAAAAGATCAGTTAATAAATATTTTTGGTTTTTTTTATTTTTGGTTCATTGGGCTGTGCATAAAATAACAGGAGAGCAGTCAAAGATACTGCATAAAATATGAATATGGTTGAGTGCCAGTAAAATTTTATTTACAATCCAAATTGTAGGTTGGACTTGCCTCATAGGTGATAGTTTTTTTGGATAGTACTATAGATGGAAAATAATATACAGTGTAGAGTATGTAAATGTAAGTATATTTGAGACATGTTGATGTTACTATCATCTTGATGCCTATGTTCCATATACTTAACCATTATAAACCTCAGTTTTTGCATCTGCATAGTAATGATAACAATTATGGATATCTGAAAGGGTTGTTGTGGGAATTAAAGAAAAATGTGGCGTAGCTAAAAAGGCACATATAGAAAATTGTCAATAAAATGTGGCTGCTATTATTATAATCACTAACTTTAAGCAAAGTAATGGGAGTTCTGATGGATAATGCTGTTTGTGAAGTTGACAGGATCTAGAATCACCTAGAAGACAAATGTCAAGGTATGTCTCTGAGGGATTATTGATTTTAGGTTAACTTCTTGGCAGGCCCATGAATGATTATCTAGATTAGATTAATTGGAACATCTGTCTTCGTTGGATTCAGCAGAATCTCAAGCCATGAGGTACTGGACTGAATGAAAACAAGCAAACATTGCTAGTAGCAGCATTTTTTGCCCTCTGCTTACTAACTGGACATGTCCTATGACCAGTTGCCTCCAGCTCCTGCTGCCGTGACTCCCGATTATGATGGACTGTGACTTTGAACTAAGAGCCACTTTTCTTCACTGATTTGCCATTATCATGTAATTTTGTATCAGCATCGCAGAAAGTAACTAACTCCCAAAATACATGCCATGAAATGGTACTACTGTCATAAAATAAACCTGCCCATCTGTGCTTAGGGCATAAGATTTGATTTGCTGGCAGAATATGGAAATGCTTGAAACTTTGACCCCCAAAAAGTCCCTGAATGCTATAAGCAGAGATAGATGGGCCATTCTGATGAGATCTTGGAAGAGCAGAATGCCGAGAGACTGATGGAAAATGGAGGTAAGGCTAATGAGATTTCAGAGGAGAGCAAATACTCTATCAGGAACTGAGTGCATATGGTGTTGTGGCCCCTTTTCCAAACAGCAGCAATCAATACCAACACAGATTCTCTCACATTCTGAAATGATTGAGTTGAGAGAGTACTGTTTTTAAATTATATATAAGCTGAATTTAACCCACATAAAGGAAAGTTGATTTAAATGGCAGGGTGTAACCCTAAGGTCTCCATTATATCACTAAACATTAATTACAAATTGAAAGCAAGTGGATTTAATAATGAATTCATGGATGAAAGACATCATTAATAACTATGGGAAACATACTTGATAACTGTTGTCAAACATAGCGTTAATATGTAAAAAGAACAAGTTTGTCTTCCCATGAATACCCCTAAGAGTCAATTTGTTGGATTGGATATTCCCTGAGGCTGATGCATTAAAGCACTTCTGAAGTGTAAATAGCTAATAACTGGTAACTGAATTAATAAAAATGTATATTAACCTTGAGTTTTATGTGATGGTGACCTGTAGCAAGCATCCAAAGACAATAAACTTGTAGTCATCTCCTGACATTATTCAATACCTGGAAACAATGTTGTTTAAAAAAAGACTCAATAGCCTTAAATGAAGTAATAGAAGTATGGAGGCCTTTTGTTAGTTAGAAACTGTTAGAATCCTGACTCAACAAACAAGAGCCTACCCAGTTAGATAATGTAGACACAGTGTATTTTTAGATGTGTCAAGTAATTTCCCCCCAACTCATTAGAAACACAAATGAAATTTCAAAATTCTAGAAAGAACTGATTTGTTCTGTCTTTCGTTTATAGATTGCTGTCCAGAAAATGAGTTTCAACCAGTTGCTGTGTGAATACCAGTTATTAGAGTGGCTGCTTTGTATCGAGCCTGTGGGAGGTGTAATTAAGTTAGATAAGCTAATCAGGATGGATGTGAGTTCAGCATATTCCCCTTCTGTCTCCCATAGCACAAAGCTGTAGCAATAGAAAGATATGCTTTGGGATCGTGGTGTGGCTCAGTGGTAGAGTGCTTGCCTGAAATGTGTGAGACCCTTGGCTACATCCCAGCAGTTAAAAAAAAAATACTAGCATGAAAAGAGAAAGGACGAGATGTGCTCTCATTTTTATCTCAGTTACAAACTACATGACTGGGGTAGATAAGTCAGCTGTTCCAAATCTTTATTCATCATCTTTAAATTGAATTTATAACACCTACCTCATCAATATGCAGTGAGCATGAAATGTTATAAATGGATATTCCATCTTTTAGTAATATGAGACTTAACTGAGAACCATTGACAAATCAAAGTTCTCATTACAGTGTCTGGCATAAAGTAGGTGTCAACCAACAATTAACTTCCCATTTCCTAAACAGATACAGAGCCAGATTTTATAGCCAAGTGGATGAAAGACTACTCTATGTGAATCATAGTCTACATAGTCCTCCACTATGTTACTATGAAATGGATGGTATTAGTGACTACAATCAAAACCAACTTCTCATTGAGCTGGATAGATAGAATAGTCATAGTCATTTAATCTACAGGTTAGAAATCAATAAAAGGAGAAAGAAGTTCAAGTATACCTAATAATGGAAATTACTATTAGGCAGTAATATTAGCAATTTAGTGTGTGGATGCCCAAATTGTAGTTGTGTTCAAAGACTAGACAGCATGGGATGCCCACTGAGAAACACTTACCAAAATTGTCCTATTGACCCTACTAATTGATCTAACTCACCTATGAAACTTTTATTTTTAATCATGAATTTTGAGCCATGAGGAAAATAAAGATCTTTAAAGACAAGATTTTGTGGGAAGCATTTTTTATTCTTCTGATAGTAGCTTCTGAACCTTAATAAAGAGACAGTTATAGAGGCCACCAATGCAGAGGATTTTTCAGATGTAACACAAGCTCCCACATCCATCCTAAGTGTGAGTGCTACTTGATTTTGACAACATTCTGGTAGAAATTCCATATACCCCAAATGTTCTGTTTTTGGAGATCATATGAGAGAAGGTGCATTCAGGGAGGTATGGCCATAGACTATTTTTCTTCAGAGGTCACGGCTGTAGTCATAAAATCAAGGTTCTTCATGGTGACATCCCAGAATTAAAGCAAGGGTGAGTAATTAGATCATCATGAGTAAAAAAGCAAGAGATGTGATTCTCCTCTAGTATTTTGTAATTGGCACAAAATGGAGGTGGGGTAAGTAAGATCAATCATATACTTCTCCCTCACTGGGGTGTTTTTCAGTGGCTAAAGTCTAGTTACATCTTCATCCATGGGAATATACTCAGATAGACTTTGAATTCAATAGAAATGGAAAAATCAACTACACCCTGTTCTGATATGCATGGAGATAGATTAGGAATGATAGGAATTTTATTTAGTCTCTGGACACATGCTAGAAATAAAGGGAGAAGCCAGCTACTGTTGAGGAAAGGCATCTAGGGAGACTGACAATCAGTATACCCACTGTGATTCACACTGTGTTACTGACTTTATGTAGGGACTTTTCTTAGAGTACTCAGAGGCATTTGGGATAATACAAAGGATTACTGCTAGTAATCCACTCAGGAAACTCCTGTATAAGGCAATCACCATTTCTTTACTCACAGTGAAAAGTAACTGGCAAACAGGCTGGAAGACTTGTGTCAGGTGACCAGGAAATATGTCTAAAACAAAATTGAAATAAGAAAGTAACTATAGTCAGAGTACTAGGAGACCACTCAGTAAGAAGAAAGTGGTGTGAGTATCACAAGAGCTGATGATACAAATTGGGATGGCTTCATAACACAATTCCTGTCAAATGGCATGCAGGCCAGTATCCCATCTCTGAGATTAAGGATATCAGTGTTCTATTTTTAGTTATTCTTTCTATGTATAGGCATTATACAAATCATTCTGTTGTTAATGTCTTCTTCGCACTTAGGATTGGGGCCTACCTCACTGGATGAACTCAATCAACAAAATAATCTCCTTAATGCTGTATCCTTGGCTGGGGGGTGGGGTTCTAAAGCTTATACAGTAACAGCTTATACCTTTGAGTGTGTGGTACATCTTTTGTGTGTGTGTGTGTGTGTATTCTAATTAGTCTCATTAAGTCCAATTAATTCTAATTTCTTTTATAACTCTGTTATGCTAACTTATCTGTCATTCCAGTTGAATTTGACAGTATATAGTGCATGATAACTCTATAATCATTTTAAATGATAAAATGTTTGACAGTCAGAAGTACAGAATTTTAACAAATCTCCATTGCTTTGCGCTACAAACTACTTGAATGAGGGCATGTAAAAGATGTCATTTACTGAGAATAATTCATAAAGAGACCCCCAGAAGTGAAAAATGAGTTGAAGCTCTTAGCCCTAAATTGAGTACCTTCTCTTGGACACTGTGAAGTTCAAAGATTTCTTGCAATAAATGTTATGAAACTTGAAAAGATGGTCTATGGTGATAAATAGGTGGCCTTAAGGTAAAGAAGCATAGCTAATCAACTTACATGTTGAATATTCCTATTGACATCAAAAGCGCATAGTATGTTCAGTAAGAAACTGACTAAAGGGCCATTTGCGTGGGTTTCTATTTAGAAATTATGCCTATCTCGACAATTTTCACAAAACTATCCTTGAATCTTCTAATCTATAATCATAAATTTCCTCTCTGTATGTGGAAGTATTCTTGAACTACTTCTAACAATGCTTTGTATTTTTCATTATAAAAGTCTTTAGTTCTTTTTATTAAATTGTACTCATGGATCTGGATGTTTCATTTACATAAATTAATTTACCCACTTTTCATTGTTTAATGTTTGTTGTACATTTGCAATAATACGATTAAGTTTTCTATATTGACATTGTATCATGTGACCTTACAATTTTTTTCTAGTAATTTTGCATTGGGTATATATTTGAATGTTCTTTAAGAATTTCTTTTGCATGTTCTTTAAGAATTTCTACATTTCACATTATGTTACCTACCAATAAAAATGGGTTTATTTTTTCCTTCTTCTACTACCTCTCCCAAGAAAATAAATAAAAGAAGAAAAAGAACATGACTATAGGTCATTTGGAATATCCTTTATTATAGAATTAGAAGAGATAGATGAGGATTATCTATGGAAACCTCAGACTCAATCAACATTTATACAACTATTCTTGTTAAAATTTCTCATATAATCCCAGTACTGAGAAGGGGATTTCATAGCACAATACGAGTATGTGTATTCAGATCATCTTACTACGACAGTTTATAGAATAATGTAGATAGAGAGCAAGCTACTGACAAAAGAACTAAGTGCTTGTGAATGCAAGTAGGGATTGGCACAGTGGTTAGTGAGGCACTGATGGATGAAGAGATATTTCTTGGTGCAACAAGATGAGGGCAATAAGGCCCTATATGGCACTAAAAAAAAAGCACAATCCTTTAGGACAAAGACCAAAGTACAATGGCACTTCATGTTGTCAGAGACCTTGGTGGCTACAATCAATGAGTGATCTTCAGAAGATCCATTACAGAGAAATACATCACCACCAAGAAGCAAGGAACAAAGAATTGATAATTACCAGCAAATACTGAGCAACATTAGATGTTAAGATTTCTAAGAAGCTGTGCCTTTCTAGCACATCATTCCATTTTTTTGCAGAAACATCTATATCATCTATTTATACACAGAGCTGATGTGTGCCAAGAGTACAAGACAAGCAAAAGAAGACCCCAGTTCTTGAGTTTTGTGCACAGATGGTGTTAATGTATATATGCAGAGGGCTTTTCAGATGAGTTGGTTGCAAAAGTTCCATGCCATCTCATTCCTCTCTGATGTCCTCAATTAGATGACAACACCCAAAGGTGGTCCATGAGAGTATAGCTTGGTAGCAATTGGCAGTGTTTTAAACAGTGAGGCCTAGAAAATCACAACTACTGCAGGCTGGAAAATGAGCTCTTGGTGGAGATTTGTGTCTATTCAGGTAGCAAGAATGTGTTGCTGTTAAGTAACTACAATATTACACATTAAGCAAAAGTTTTTAAATAACTTAGTTGTTTCTTATCCTAAACCATTAGACATAGCCATCTATAGGTTCAGATCTCAAATAGGAACATTAGCGTAGATATGACTAAGCTTGGGTTGACAGATTTAAAGTATGTTAATTGCCAGAAAGGCTATTTCTCAAAGAAAGATGCCAGCAATTAAGCGGTACTCAGTTCAAATGAGGAAAAAAATCTGATTTGCCAATATTCAAGAAGTTCAACAGGTTGGATAAGCAAGTGTCTTTAAATGGCAATAAAATATATAGTTTCATGAAAAGGTGGTAGATATTCACGTCCGGTAAGATTGGCTTGTATGAACACTAGATTCTAATTAATATGCAGAACAGAATTCAGGTTCTAGTCTCTCGATGACAAGAATATTGGTAGGATATGATGATGCCACTATGATCGCAAACAAAGAACCTGAACAAGTAAGTAACTAAGACACAGATGAGTAAAGAAGAAGATAAAAGCTTTGGATTCTGTCCTAGGCACACAAGCTATAGGGCTTGGGCCATCAGAGTCAACGAAGATTTCCCTTCATTGGTAGGGAAGTGAAACTGAATACATCATCATCAGTGTTATATTTTTACGTGTGTGACTCAGACTGAAGATGCATTTATCTGCAAATTTTCAGAATTCTTGCAAAAATTGGCCATAACTAGAAAGTTTCTGTTCATTGTCTTCATCATTGTTGCTGTGTCAAGTTTGGTCAGGGGCCATCTTCCAACCAACAATTTCCAGTTGTTTAAATTCCTGGCAGCATAAATGTTCCTACTTGTTTTTAAGGTGATGTCACAGCAACTTATTTGTATTTTGGAATTTTTGAAAGTTAATAAATCACTAAGGCCAATGGTGAAAGGGCTGTACGTTTACAACATGATTTCCTATATTCCTTTTACTCTTAAGCTACATTTTTCTCCTTGCTGGAGTGCGAGAACGTTTAGCAAGGCATTCTCTCGTGAAATGACCAGCCTGGCTACAGTAAAGACATAACTGAGTTTCTTGCTGGCGGGCTCTCTTGGCTGGGGTGACTGGCAGTTGGGCTCCCTGAATTTTCTTGGACTCATCCTTGGCTTGTAAACCTATGGGGCTGAGGAAGGATAGGTGGTGATTGCTTGTGGAAGAAAACATTGGAACCTGACTTTCTGACTGTAGGAGTTCTGGCCTGTCTTTGTATTTTTTGTCCAGCTGAATGCACTGAGTGACCAAATCTGGTAGATTGCTTATTATGTCTGTGATTTCCTCATCCTGGGTGGGCTCAACTTGTCTCTTTTGGAAGTTGATGCCCTGACTGCTCTCACTATAACTCAGATTTTGAGGAAGAACTTGGAAGGCAGTAGCATCCTGCTGATTGTTGTCTCTACTGTCAACCTTAACATTCATAGGCAGGGTAATTTCTTGTTTCATGGGTTCACCAAATGACTGCTGTAACTCAAGAAGCAAGTTTTCATATTGTTTCAGTAGATTACTCTGGTTGGACTCAGAAACGATGTCACAACTTTGCATCTGCTGGGATAGGCAGTCAAAAAAGTGCTTGACTCGGGCATCATCTGCAGGATTGGAAATCTTGAGAGCCGTCAAATAGGTAGTCACCTGAGCAAGAAACCCTGTGGCACTGGTTGGCTTACCATGAAATTGAGGGAGATGGTTGCCTGAGTCGGGTACAGACATCACTGGGGTATTCGGGACAGGCACAACTTGCTCTCTTAAAGTGGGATTATCATCAGTTGGGTGCTCTGTTTGTGATGGCACAATCAGATTATCTCCTTTCAACAAGGAAGTCTCTGCCTTTAAGGTAGGTGGTGATTCTGTGCACTTTTCCATTCTCCTCTGGAATTATATAGAACTGGATAGAAATTCAGTATCAGTATATAAGACCAAAGGACAGGCAGTGGTTTTGTTTGGCATCAGAAAAGACACTGTCATGTACAAGCAGAAAACAGCTATTCAATGTCACTAGAGAATGCTGAGAGCTGAGCTGAAGGTATACCACAAAAATGTTATCTTCTACTCATCATTGCTTCTTCACAGAGAATGCCATCATTCAACACACTCAGAAAATATGCATCACCCTGGAACACACAGAAAGAGAGGATTTGAATTAAGGAAATATCATAGATACAGTAATATTTCTGCCCTTTGTTTCTTTGTAAGTATAGACATTAAACTTCATACTAACCCTTTATTCTAAAATGTCTTTTATAATCACTGTCAAAGGTTTTAGATTAGAGTTCAAAATAGCATTGGCTATCATCCCTACCAACAAAATTTATGATTTCACAGATTAAAAACAAAGACTCAGAGAAGCAAAAATGTTCGCTCAAGGTCACCCAGCTAGTTAATATCAGATTTGGTATGCTCATCAGGGCAGCAATCCAAAACAGCACTTCCTCCAGCAATTCATATTCTGCTTGAGTGTTATGACACATCATGCTACTGATCATTCAAAACCTGATATGGGGACAAGAACATTGGATCTTAACAGAGGGGTTTTTTAGGAATACAGAAATCCAAGTCCCATCACAGATCCACTGAATAACTTTTCACATTTTGTCAAAATTTCCAGTGTAATTAGAATGTATATTGTGGTTTGAGAATTACTTTGTTTAAAATGAAATAATTACTGACTGTATTTCACACTCACACCTTTAAGTCTATTTTGCTGACAGATATCTGGATGCGGTGTTGTTAGTTAATCTGTTTTTTCTCCCTACCATGTCCTTGTCTGAGGTCACATTTTTGTTGTCATGGAAATAATTAGGACATCACAAGTAAGATGAGCACTTACGGTTGAGAACCTCACAAATAAGAACAGGATGTTCTTAAAGGTATAAAGATCAAAATATTGAACACTCTTCCAAGAACTGATACAAAGATTAAAGTAATGAGTAAAAATCAAAAATATTCCTCTAACATATAAGATGTCAGTTAGTTTGAACTATGCTTTACTTTAGTCCCTTTCATTGCCCTTCCTTTCAGAGCACGCAATCTATATGCACTTACCTTAAAGGTGATGTGGGAGTGATTTCTTATTAATAAAGAAACTGCCTAGACCCATTTGATAGGCCAACCCTTAGGTAGGTGGAGTAAACAGAACGGAATGCTGGGAGAAAGAAGCTGAGTCAGGGAGTCGCCATGATTCTCCCACTCCAGACAGACGCAGGTTAAGATCATCCCTGGTAAGCCAGCTCGTGGGCTACACAGATTAATAGAAATGGGTTAGATCAATATGTAAAAGCTAGCTAATAAGAAACTGAAACTAATGGGTCAGGCAGTGTTTAAAAGAATACAGTTTCCGTGTAATTATTTCGGGTAAAGCTAGCTGGGTGGCGGGACACAGCCCGCAGCTCCGTATTTCAACATAAAGGACTTTTAAAAATGTACTTATATGTGCTACCAGGAGGCAAAACAGTATATCACTGAATCTTTCAGACTATCAGTCTCTCAATGGATAGACCATGGACCTAGAAAATAACAAATATTATTGTTATGTTATGGAGATGTAGCAACAAATAAACTCCTAGTGGCATTCTGCTCTACCCATGGATCAGTGTCTTGATCATCTATCATGACAGAAGCTTCTTTGTGCAGTAGATGAGAACTAATACAGACCCATAACTAGACAATTTATAGCTACTGAGAGCCCTTGAGATGTGCCAGTGTAAATGTTATGTCTTCATCACTTTCTCTTCCTCCAGCCTTCAGGAAGCTATGTAGAAAAGAAGGCAGAAAGACTGGAAGAGCCAGGAGGGATGGTGGGCACTAAAGAAACTCTGTCATCCAGATACAAGAGGACTGATTGAATATTTGAATTCAGAGACTGTGGCAGCATCCACATGGCCTGCAGAAGTTCAAGTCAGGCAGGGTTACAGGGCTGGGAGGGGGAAGTGGATACCAGCTTCCATACCAAACCAAAAAGCTATGCCCAATTGACATCCACTTGCAAAGAATCATTATTTTTCTCCAATGGAGTCTCACTGGGTATATTAACCACATTTAAGGGTGAGCCCATGCCTAGCAGTAGATGGTCTAAGGATGGACCAATGCCCAACAGTAGATGGCCAGAACAAAATAACACCCAGTGATATTTTTGTAGATTGTTTTATCTCATATTGCTTTGTTTAGGTATTTTTGTCTTACAGGCATTTTGGTTATATATTATGATGTCTGGTTTTATGTTTTTTGTGCATGTGTGTTTATTGTGGATTTTTCTTCATTTTTTTCGTCTGGTTTGTTTTTATTTGTTTGTTTGATTTCTAATGTGAGAAATAAAAAAGGATTAAAGTTAGCAAGGATTGGGGAAAAGTTGAGGGAGGGGAAAATGTGATCAGGATATATTATATGAGTATATATAAATGATGCATATCTGAGTAGTAACTGCAATCACTGCTCTTGGACTTGAGAGTCCAATGCAGGAGAGATTAAGAGTTTGGAGCAAGATAAAGGCTAGCCAGAGCTACAAAGTGAGATGTTATCAGTAAGAAACAAATAAGACTTGTTTTCATAGGTTTCATTGAACAGTCCTATGCTCTTGACTAATGGAATGTATTGTAAGACTGAAACAGCATAAAACTGTTGTCTAGAACTCTGTGACAAACACTAGTGGGGATTAATTTTGACCACAAATAAGTCATTTATGTGTAAGTTTCCATATACCTATTGTATCTATGACAGAGAATGGTTGTGTCACTGTGCTATAAGAACAATAATCTAGCCGGGCAGTGGTGGCACACGCCTTTAATCCCAGCACTCAGGAGGCAGAGGCAGGTGGATCTCTGTGAGTTCAAGGCCAGCCTGGTCTACAAGAGCTAGTTCCCGAACCGGCACCAAACCAAAGCTAAAGAGAAACCCTGTCTCAATCCCCCCCCCCAAAAAAAAAGTACAATAATCTAGGTGGCAAAAAATGGCAGGATTTCTTCTAAAATTAATTCAGTACAGTTGGGCAATGGGTGCTTCCTCATGAAGCCTATGCATATTACGTGCCGACAAAGGAGAAAGAGCCATTTCTTGTTTCCTTTTCATATCTTAGTATTCTGGAGCCCTGTTATACCTTCTAAATATCTCATTTCTAGGTTACCTTCTGTGACTACATCTCTGTCATTCTTGATAGGTTTCCACCAGTACTAAGATAATAAAACATTAACAAGAGCTAATCATCAGTATATCTCAGGATATTACTTTTTACTCAATATGCGTAACAATCAACTTGGTTCCAGTATCTAGAAAGCCCAATTCAGGGATTCTGGGGTGAATTCCAGGAATCAGCACATTTCCAACTTGGGCTGCTCTTGATTTGTGATGTAGATGGTTCCTGTGCAAAGTATGGTGCCTCAAGGAATAAAGATGAAGTAGTAGTATCACAGAGAAGTAAGGATTGGAAGAAGGTATATTTCAAAATAAGAAATAAAAAATTTGAGAGATATGGTAGAGTTGACGCCCTATTTTACTTTTACATAAAACCCATAAAGAGCAGATACCATCTTTCAGATAGCAGCAGAATGCAATAAACAAGAGGCTCTGCAAAAAAAATGACTTGGGCCCAAATCTTGACTCAACCAAAAGTTGTATGGTCTGGGCAATTTATGTAATCCTCTGAGAATCACTGTCCAAACTTTAATATATTCCTCATAAAATATAAGCCCAGCGTTTCTCTTTCTCTCTGCATATAATATATATGTATATGTATATAAAATGCATGTGTACATGTGTTCAACTATATGTATATGTTCAAATGTTTATGCATGGATCACAGCTTTTCTCTGATGGCATTATTCATATTGAGTGCATTCTATTAGTCAGCAATGTAGAGCCTCTGGCCTAAGTCAAGAATGAATTTCCAATTACATTTCGTCTTTAGTCTTAACAGTTCTAAATGTAGTTATCAAGGTACAATGTTTCTCAAACTCACCATGAACATTTTCACAGTACAATAAATAAATCTACTCATAAAAAGAAATGCTTCTAACACCTACCTCCTAGTGTTTTTGATGGCTAACTGAAATGAACAGACATCTGCACAGCTCCATGCAGATGGCAAAGACCCCATAAATGTTAGCTATCATTTTTCTAGGTCCATAGGTTTGTCATCTGTGTTTTATAAGTCAAATTTCACCTTTTCAGATTTCTGAAAGGTGACACAGAGCATTACTGTTTATTATATAACATTTCCTGCAGTATCTGGGGAAACATCCCATAATTAAGCCATTAAAATTTCAGCAGGAAAAATGTCTGAATATTCATACTGAATTCAATATAGACAAAATTCATGTCAAATCAGGTCAAGTTTTGCTGCCAACTGGGTTTTATCAACAAAATAATGAAAAATTGACTTCCATCTCATAGGCCTCTTTGATTTCAGAATCAAAAGCAGAAGCATTTGTAGACCTCCAGTAAACTCCTTTATTTAATTGGCAAGGTATGGTTATAAATTTCCATTTATGCCTTTGCCTTTTGCCCTTTCCTTTTATTTTCAGCAATTTCATATCTCTGTGAGGGATCTTGATTCTATACAGAATTATGTATTCAAGGTGGCTTAGCATTTAATATTTCTAATTATGTAGTGGGGTGAAACACTTGGTAAGATTAAAAGCATTAGCCTACATGCAAATTATACAATGCCACTGTTGTCAATGGCAAATACCCATTCCCTCGGAGAAAATATACCTGGTCATTTCGGTTGGAAAATTCCTTTTTCCAGAAATCATTGATCTTCTATTGGATTCCCCATAGAAGATACTATTGCAAAGACAGCCAGTCTGAAGGATTGGGCCTTAAAGAGCCAAAGCAGAAACAAAGCAGCAACCTGAAATGCATACGTTTTGGAGCATCAGACTAGTATAACTGGACCAGATCTGATACAAAACTGCATAGATTTTCTTAATGTGGACTTGTTTCAGCAATGACAACCAGAACTACAAATACTTTTAGTAAACTGTTGTGAACCATTTTCTTTATATTCACTTGGCTCAAAACCACAGTTAATATTTTCTCTGGACACAAAATTTCCATCTAAAACCTTTTGAGACCACTTTGAAAGAAATACCTTGCTGTAGATCAGATCTATAATGTGTTACAAAAAAGGGGTTTGTTTTTTATCTTGGATCAACTAGAAGTTGGTAAGACCCTTAATATGTAGGGCATGACAAAAGGCCCAGGTAACCAATGCAAGTTTTCAAGGGGTTCATGGTCCAGTCTTTATTACTCTATTTTCATGTTCTGGACTGTATTAATATGTGCTTCCTCCTGCCAAAAGGCTAAGAGCAGCAGGGCTGACTACAGATCAAAACCTACAGACTAGTGAGTCAAAATTAATCTTTTGCTCCCTTAATCTGATTGGTTCTCGTAACAGAAAGCTGACTGTCTCAGGCCATCAATGCTCTAGTGTCTATAAGAGAACTGCAGTTCTGCTGTTCTCCAAGTGTGTAATTACTTCTTCTACCATTCAGAAAAATAACCTTGAATAAGACATGTTTTTCTATTGAAAGACCTGGATAAATCTAGACCCCTCTAGCAGAAAAAATAGAGCCAAAAATCTAATCAGGAAGAGAAGAGCCAAAATTCTACATTAGTCAGTTCAGTGCCTCTGTTTTAGAAACTAGCTGAAGATAAAGTTAGATTATAATCTTAAGAATAATCTTGAGAAACAGGGAGTTACCCCCTTGTGATTATCACTGGTATTTTCAGAATTTTTCTATGATCAATGGTATTTTCGGAATTTTCCAATGACTGACCTCCCTACCCCCTTTGGATTACTGGGTTGTGGATTTTTCCCTTAAATACCCCTTCTCCCAGCAACTCGGGGTCGAAATCTCTACCCCTGTATGGGAAATGAGTTTTGGCCCCAGTGCACGGGTTCCTGTCAATAAACCTCATGTGACTGCAGCAAGGATGGTCTCTTGTAAGTTCCTGGGGGTCTTTTATTATCTCTGGACCTAAGTATCTTTATATGCATACTGAAGAATATTGGGCTTATTATTAAACTTTAGTGTACTCTAGGAATTATAACTGAAATGGTTAGCAGAAGAGCACAGGAGTGCTTCTTTAGGCATTCCTAACAATACTGATTTAAGTGACCCTCAGCTTTATCTTGGGAATATTAGAGACTGACCACACACACATATCATCTCTCTCTCTCTCTCTCTCTCTCTCTCTCTCTCTCTCTCTCTCTCTCACACACACACACACACACACACACACACACACACACACAGAATTACAGTGTTCTCAGAAACTTCTAGAATTTTACCATATAGAATTTTTGATTTCATATATAATAAGCCTGGGACACTGACTCTGGGATGAAACCTGGTAATATGACTATTAAACAGCCTCTGCAAGTGAGGCTGCAGCAGAAATTGCAGTTAATGCTTTTGAGAAACTTTAGGTTTAGTGCTTGCGAAGGGCATGTTTTAGCATTTTCTACATTTTTGAATGAAGGATGGAGTCAGAACTTCACTTTTTAGCTTAGGTTGGACTGAAATTGCTATGCAGCCAGGGTTGGCCTCAAACTCACATTTTTTTCCTAATTCATCAGCCTAAGTGCCAAGATTCTGGGTATGTTCCTCAATACTTAGATTGTCGTTTTCAGAAGTAAACAAATTTGTGTCTCCCAAAGCCCCTAAAATCCTAAAATATGGTATGTGGATTGTTATTTTTTTCTAAGCCTTCAGTACTTCCTTAAGCAATGTTTCAGTGAAGGTCAGGTCTGGGGACGTGACATTCGGCTAACATGGAGATAAAAGACCATAGGTAACAACTGAGTTTACCGTGTTCTTGGGACTTTGAGGCTCCCTTCCAAAGAACACAACATTCTATTCTTCTTTATCTATGAATAACAGAACAGTTGCCCACAAACCCCCTATTATAACCACAGCAGCACAGCTGCTATGACTTACATCCTTTTGGCCATTGAAATGAATCAGAGCTCTCAGACTTTCTTTTAATTTTCTATCTCCTTTTATCCTCAGCTGGAGCCATAGTTTGGCTTTTTATGAAGTTACAAGTAACATGAAAATTCCATCCTTCTTCCTCAGTTTTACTTTATAATGTTTCTTAAGTCATCAAGGAGCTACACTTGCTGCATGGAGATTTCTGTATCTACATACACTAAGATTTATATCACTCAATAACCACTTTCACGTTCATTATTTCATTTCTTGGCTACAGTTTTGCTGTTTTTCAAGTCATAAAACAAGCTACTCTAATGTTAAGTCTGAGTCAGGGAGCAAGGGAGGAGTTTGAGACATGATAAGTATTCTTCAAATGACTCTCATGCAGACTGCTTTATTCTCTGAGATGAGGAAAGGACTAGTTAAAGCTAGAATTGGGAAAATGGGACTAGAGATGGGATGACTATCTCTATAAATTCTGAGTTCTACATCATTGGAGAATAAGCAGAACTAGAATTCCTCCATGGTGAGACATTAGAATACAGACTCCAAGCGTCAGAAAACAGCGAGGCATCATAAACGTGATGTTATTTTTTCAAACCCATGGAATCTATAACGTGTCTGAACGTGGAGATAAACTATGAGGAAATGGCTGTGAAGTGATTCTCACCTGCAGGTCTTACCACTCAAACCAAACTTTACCCACTGTAAACCCCTACTACAGTCCCTATTCCTGGGGGAGATTTAATGCCTAAGATACACAGGTCTTGTTTACCAATTTGAAGGCTTAGTTTGGTTTCTTTGTCTGCTCCCTATGCTTACATCATTTCAAAAAGCGCATGCTGTTTCAAGTAAACAATTAGGGAAAGAATGGAAAAATTCTGATCTACAGATTGCAAATAGTCATAAAATGAGCCCTTTAAATTTGAAATGAAAGGTCTTCTCCTGCATTCGTGCTCCCTGCTGACTCTTTCATCTTTAATTCATTAAGTGCAATTCACTTAGTGCTGAATACCACTTGCAACTGATGAGCTGCCAGAGCCTAGCCCACTTAGATTCAAACTTCTTTTGCATGTGCAGGTCCCTGTGGTGTTGGGCAACCTGCTGCTCTGCTCAAGGTAGAGAAAGCTAAATATACACAACTTAGTATATATGGCGTTTCCTGGTTGCAGTAAATCTTGTAAAAAGCACACAGTAGTAGTCCTTCTCAACCTTGTGGGACCAAATGACTCTTTCACGAGGGTCTCCTATCAGATATCCTGCCTATCAGAGATTTACCTAATGATTCCTAACATCACAGTTACGAAGTAGCAACAAAAATAACTTTGTGATTGGGGGTCAGCACAACACGAGGAACTGTATTGCAGGGCTGCAGCATTAGAGGGTTTGAGAACCACTTGATTAGAGAGATCTTACAAATGAAGAATTGAGACTCAAGAAACAGAAATTGGTTTGAGTCATGTTTATGGGCCACTGTACTATGGTCTATTTCCAGGTCCTTACTAGTTAATCTTTTTGTCCTCACAAAGCTTTGATTGGGAGAGAGTAAGCTATACAGAGATTATATGTTCCATGACAATCAAGAATGGCATTCTGTTATTTCATCGCTGGTAACATCTCACATACATGTAGAGTATTTTGTGTATTCTAATTATCTTACTACTTTTTCACTCTTTGATAAGCTATGAAGTTGGTAAGGCATGGCAGCCTCGTTCAATCCAACTCAATAAAATAAGGAGAACAAAAAGTCTGTAGGAAAGTGACGGGAATATTTTGATGCGAGTTGGGTGTTGGGAGGAAGGGGTGGGTATGGGTATTATTAACATACAGTATATACATGTATGACATTTTCAAAGAAAAAAGGAAAAAAAAGTGTTTAAAGGACTACAATTATTTGATGTTAGATTTGGAATTAGAATCCTCAGCATGTGTATTTAACACAACTGTGCCCTTGGAATTAGTTTACAATGGTGTTTTTTTTTTAATCTGGAAGTTTGAAATGAGATACTTTGAATCAAAATCCCAATCTCACTTAACCCAGACTATGAGACCTTTAACAATTTACCTCTGTGAGCCTTAGTTTTCACATTTGTAACATCTGTGTTGCTAAGAGATTAAATATATGTATCTCACATATAGCTGAGTCAATATCATATGTACAATTACTGGCATTTAGTAGACATCAACATTTGCAACATTTACAGCATTGTATTTTCTGTAGACAATGGGAATTTGCTGTCCAAAAATCCTTGTCACCAGCATCTGTTTCTATCTGGAGATCTATATTGTTGTGGAAAGGTAATTGTGCCCATCTCCAGATGTGCAGCAAGAAAGGCTTAATATAAGTCATTTAACATATTACCTGCCCACATATTTCTCCATTGCAATATTTGAATCACTTGTAATGTATTATTAAACATCTATATCCCTTATTAAACTATAAGATAAAAGAGAGAAAAATCCAACTTCATCATTATATCCCCAGAACACAACATCCTTCTTTGTATAAACAGAGACACTCAGTAATTCTCCTTTGAATTTATAACATTTGTCCATAGTAGCCATAGACACAACTAGATATTGCAGAGCTGGTTCTACTGCTCCTATCCACTATGTAGATCATCTTTTATTCTTTGCTAAAATGAGCAGAAAATCCATCCATGTACCAGTGCATCTAAAATGTGTTCGTACCACAGATGTGTGAATTAACCATATAGAAGTAATGTAGGTAACGAACTGTTGCATTTGGGTTAAAGTTCAGGAGATAAGTTTCCCAACCTTATACTTACTCAGTCACCTTTGGAGAGCAATGAGAAGAAATGTTTTGTTTGGAATGTGTATGTAGTTTAGCTTGTACCTATTCCTCTGTTAGAAAAGTTTTCCACTATCCCAGGCCCTACATCAAGACTGTGTAGAGACTTGGAAAGAAAAGAAATGCAAATGAATGAAGGCAAGAGTTATTTAAAGATATGGCATTTAAAGTTGAGCTTTAGTGAAGATGGGAAAATCACTTACCTCTCATTTATAATTGGGCCGCAAAGTTGAGCAATGGGGAGATTCTGGAGAAAATGAAAACAAAAGGTAGAAATAGGTTGGATTTTCTCGGCGTTTGACCACCAACAGTAGCAAACCCATTTTTATATCCTTATTATTAGAGCTATCCCCTTTTATATGTTGGCTTTCCTTAGCTCCTTGACATTGAGACAGATAGTGGTTTATGTGTATCTCTGAACCATAGCAGTTGCTTAGATGCTGGCATTCTTCTTAGGCATGTTAATGTCCTTAAGCTTCATTTTCATTACTCATAATTGGAGCCTCTATTATCCACTACAGATGGTTGATCATTGTATTTAATAAATTTTTAGTGAATACTTGTTCTGTGCCAGACACTACGTTGGACACTAGGAAACAATAATGAGCCCTCATGAAACATAAGCACTGTAGAACACTGGAATTCATGCATATAAACTTCTTAACTTAGCACTGCTTTATAACATCCAATTAATAAGAGATACCTACTGTTGTAATACTTAAGATATGAGGATATACTAATTAGCACAGGATCCAGAATTAGATTTGGATTTCAATTCTATTTTAATGATATCAACGTCATGTAAAACTCTGAGAATTTAGATATGTTTTAGACTTCATCTATGCCTAAATTTCTTCACCAATAAACTAATAATGGACATAAATTTTTGTAAGATTTGGGATTTAAAACTTACTCTTTCTAAAGGCCAATAACTCTGGTCTGAAAACGTTATAAGCTAATCAAGGATAAAATGCATCCCAAACTTATTGAACTTTGCTAATGCAAAAAGGAAAATAAAAGAAAGAATATTGTTAGAAAGACCACAGTCTATGTGCAGATATCGCAGAGATGGACAGTTCATAGGTAGTAAGAATATTGGTAGAAAGACCACTAACAGGTCACAGTCTATGTGCAGATACTGCAGAGATTGGTAGTCCATATGTAGTAAGAATATTGTTAGAGAGACCACTAACAGGTCACAGTCTATGTGCAGATACTGCAGAGATTGCAGTTCATAGATAGTATGTAAACATTTCCCTGCTTAGTATCCACCACAGGTGAGAAAATACTGTTATTATACTCACGACCTGTTCTTACAACAGACGAAAGATGCAAACTTTGAACTTCTGACTCAAGGAAGGCCATGGGTTACTTCTTTCTTTCTAATAAGTCATATTCCAAAAATATCTAAATTTCTATGCATAAGGCTGGCTTAAAATATGTTTTATTGGCTATATGGTTTGCCAAACTAAAATGAATTTATTTGAAAAGCTTAGTTAATCTTTTTGTTTCTGTTTTTTGGAGACAAGGTCTCTCTCTCTCTGTCTCTCTCTCTCTCTCTCTCTCTGTCTCTGTCTCTCTCTGTCTCTCTCTCTCTCTCTCTCTCTCTCTCTCTCTCTCTCTCTCTCTCTCACACACACACACACACACACACACACACACACACTATGTAGCCCCAACTTGCATGGAATTCACTATGTAGATCTGGCTGGCCTCAAGCCTACAGAGAGCCACCTGCCTTTCCTTCCAGAGTGCTTGGATTAAAGGTCTGCACCACACCTAGCCTCAGTGAATGAGTTTTGGCAAACATATGCATCTGTTTAACACCATAAGACCACCACATCTGAGGATGATAGATTTCTATTACCTCCAGATTCAGTCATGCTACTTTCAACTAGTTTACCCATCATTAGTTCCAAGCCGCCATGGATTTACTTTTGGTTTCTTTTCTTTTCTCAGCACTTAATATAAGTTATATCATACAGCATGTGGCCTTTTGTGTCTGGTTTCTTTAATGTATAATGTTTTCAAGGGTTCACCCACATTGTGGCACATCTCAATATTCCATTCCCCTTAATTGCCAAAACTATTCAAGTGAATGCATATAATACATTTTATTTCATATTATTGGTAGAGTTTTTGTCATTTTTTTTTTAGTTTCAGGGAAATTTTGCATAGAGTTCCGGGAGCATACATACATTTTCTTGTTTTCAAATTCATTAAAGTACATTTGACAAGTAAGAATGCTGCGTATTTAAAGTATAACATGATATTTTGATATATGTATGCACAGTGAAATGCTTATTGAAATCATTTCTTTTGATTAAATATATAAAAGATGTTCATGAGATAAGTCAAATGTTTAACTTAAGAAACTACAAGCTGTGTTCTACAGTGGCTGTACCATTTTTCATTCTCAACAGCAGTTTATGATTATTACTATAATGTACCTTATCAATATTTGTCTTTGAACAAATGCTCAGCCTTTATATTTTTTCTGTATTTGTTGTCACAGGTACTTTTGGATGGCATGAGTTGTTTGTTCTTTCTCCTATTGTTTTCTACTATAATATTTATCATTAATCTATTTTGCTTTTTATAACTAAAACTTTATGTAAAGAACTTTTCAAATAGAATATATAATGCAGTGAGATTAGCCAGATACAAAGTCTATACATGATCTTTTATACAATTAGAAAGCTTTGGAGCTTCACGTTGTCTTTTAAACCTTTACTATGACTTATATTTTATGAATTTATCCACAACAAAAAAAATGAATTACATAGCTAAAACTCGATAATCAATTAGCTTCACACCCTCTTTCATGAATTGTGTCTTCACTATCTAGATTTAAATCCTTCCTCATTACCTAATGTTTGCTGGGATCCACAAGGGTACACAGTAGATGATAATTGATATTTACAAGGACCACCCACTGGACAAGACATTTTCTGATGGAGGAAAAACTCGTAAACAATGTTTATGGATGCATTGCATATGAGTTCAGATTGGTTCTGCCTGTAATTCTTTTATGTGAAACCATGACTTCTCCCTTAAAACAGCCATGAGATTTATCCCACAACCTTGGCAGTGTGTTTCTCACTTTTTGGGCACCATTATTCCTGTGTACTGATGGAAGGATGACTTCACCCCACACTGTAATTCTCTTGAATAAAGCAATCCCTCATAGTTCAGCCTTTGTTCCACAAAATGCTGAGAAACTGAGAAGCCTGTTCTCTATAATTAGCTAAGCTGACAGGGCAAATCAGCTATACTGAGAGCCTCGGTGTACGGATCACAAGCTAGACTGTTCACAGATTATACGTAAGGACAAAATTGCAGGTGTCTGCTTTGTTAAATCAAGGTTTTTTAGACACAGAGAGAGCTGCATCACTTGCCAGCTTCTCTAGCCAGGCCCAATTGATAATGGAGACCAGCGGCAACTCCCTAATAAATCCCTTAGCAATTAACACTCTGCACAAACTTCTAACTTCAGTTTATGGTACAAAATTCAAGGCTCAGCTAACGAGCTGCTTATGCTTAAGTCCTAAAATGTATATGGGTAGCAAGAATTACAATTAACCAATCAACCGAGTGAAGAAGAAAAAGTTTTAGGCAAGAAAATTTTCACAGATAGCCCTGAACGCAAGATGGGCTGGCCTCCCAGTCTTGAATAAAAAGGTTTCATGCTTCCCTCCTTGTACTATGGGGCTACATACAGGATAAGAAAATGTATCCTTAGGCTTGTTTAGAATTTTATGACTGTCACTGCTCCCATTAGATACAGCGTGTTGTTTATGAACTAGTCAAACTAGGTACTCATGAAAGACTGGAGGAATGTCAAAGATAAAGAAATCAAAGCTTCTAAATATGTATTTCAAAGCAGGGCAACAGATGAGAACTTCCAAACTCTTTCTCAGCTTGGTTTTCACATTCACAAAGACCTATCAAAAATTGTCCATCTGCCAATGCTTTTTCTCTCCAACACCCTCTAGCCTTGATATGGTACTGTATGTTTTTAGAATACCGCTTACATCAACTGACAGCTTTTTTTAATAGAACCATCAGCAGTAATATAACTTTAATTCATCTTCACACTTTAAGACTGTCAAGTCATTCTAACTTCGGTGAGAAAGTGACACTGTAAAGGAAACTGGTTGTAGTGTGCAACCAGACCTTAGGAACTCAGTCTTTGGGGAGTCTTGAAAGTTATGCCAGAGTGACTGCTTCCAAGACACATGATCTCTTATTTTCATTGAAAAAAATTAATTCAAGAAAAAAAACAAAATGAAAATATATAAAGATGTCCATTTGGTTCTACAGATAACTCTGCATTATTAAAGAAACAAAACACAGAATCAATATCTTTAGGAATGATTACCATATCAGCCATCAAATGAATTTAAGTTAAAGTAGAGGCAATGTGTCCTTATGTGCATTTGTCATTGATAATGGCAAGACATACAGGACATTTGTATTCTTATATCTTCCACTCTTTCGTTTGCCCAAGTGACTCATTTCATTTTTAAAGTTATCATATAAAGTAATGGGTTTCATACAATCATTTTCATCTTCAAATGTACTTTCTTTGACAACTGACATTAAAATGTGACAAAAGAAAAAATTATCTATCTTATATATCACCTCAAAACCTAAAAACAAGAAGTCCACTTGTTTTATGTAATTCCAGGAAGATAACGGCCATATATACTGAGTAAGCTTTACTAATTTTAAAGAAAATACACATTATCACTAATTTTTGACATAGACAATTATAAGTCCTAGAGATTCCATATTCAACAGTGATGGAAGTCGTGATTTTTAGTGACTTATTTGGGTATGACCATCACTGAAGAGGACAAGAGAATACTGGAAACCAACCATGACTCCCACAATTAATACAGAATGTTCTTGCAAAAAAAATGTGTTTCATTTTCCATACAGCATACCCCTGAGTAGTGACAAAGATGTGAGGTTAGTCAGCTAAAATCCATTAAGATCTTATTTGTAACAGTTCAAAAACAAGCATCCTGGGCTGGAACTTAACTGAGTGGTAGATCATGAGCTTATCTGGCATAATGCCTAGAGTTCAATGCCCATCACTAATACATAAATAGTGAACTGTTAGAACTAGGTGTGTAGCTCAGTGGCAAAATGTCCGGTGTGAATAAAGCCCTCTGTTCATCTTACCTAAGAAAGAGCATGCATGAGTCAAGGCTTATTGATGAGGACCTAAAGGAGGTAGACAGGAAGCCAATGGGTTTCCTTTCATGTCTCCGAGTTCCATACAGTCATAGATTTATCCATAGTTAATTATGTTAAAGTTCATTAGCAACAGCTTTCAACATTCCTTGAGTGCTTTGCTTTTTGCTATGGTTTGCCTCACAGATATCCATACATTGAGGGTTGGTTCTCAATATAGTGATGTTAAGGGTGTAGCGCCTTTAAGAGGTGGAGTTAGAGTACAAAGAGATTAGGATTTAGGGGTAATCCTTCAAAAAGGATTAAGAAGATTTTGTGAGACAACAGTACTGTCACTCAAGAGTTGGTTGCTATTTTAAAAAAAGTAATGCTGTCTTCACTCTTTGTTTCTCTACCTTGCTGAGTACTATATACTACTACATTCTTTACCACCATGATTCCATATGCTATGATCCTATTGAATCCATCACCACTCTGATTCTATATTCTGTCTTGTGATTTAGGAAAGTAGACACTCACCTGAGGGCAAACAGTGATGTACTATGTAGTTAACATTACAACCACTTAATGATAACTTGAACTAAGTCTATTTGTTGATATCTGGGGAAATCTTTCAACTCCAGGATCATAGTGTAATATTAACTTAGAGTCAAGATGAGCAGCAAAAATATAAAGGCAGAAATGATCCAAATAATGATCAAATAGCTATCAAATTACTGAAGAGCTATGGCTTTATCTACAAATTTTTAAAATGGGCTTTTAGCCCACTTAAACAATAATGCTAGAGGAGACCTAAAACATGCTCAGTATGGATGCCAATGAAAGATAACCCATAACAACTTCTACTACTACCATCACTTACAAAGTATTTATTTTGAGTCTGACTAACACATTCCATTTACATGTATAATTTCATATAGTTATGAAAACAACCTAGTAAAGTCACATTTACTTTACAAGGAACAAAATGATTTTGAAAGGCTAATGGATTTCCTAAAACCTTATATTAAATAAATCGCAAAGTTCAAAGTCAAACCCATGTAATTCTGATTGAGAAGTTTCACAGATTAACAAATTATATTGGACTGCTTAGCCAGATAATATCTGGTAATAACTACACTGGAATTGATTGAAATAATTTATTAATTTGTGGAATTCCCCAAGTTCTCAACTTTTTTTTTCTATGATTTGAATATTACTTGGTGGACAAAAGTTCATGTGCTGGAACCTTGCTTCCTTGTGTGGTATGGACGAGATGGAGAAACCATGAAGAAATGAAACTAGTGAAAGAGAACTAGGTGATGGGGTTTCTACCTCATAAGTGCATTGAATCTGGTCTCACAAATTATGTTGAACCTCAAAAGGATTCAGTTTTGTTTTATAAGTTTCAGTTTTCAAAATACAGGGACCCACGTATGTTGTCTGTTAGGTACAGGACCATTACATTTACTGTTTTTCTGCCGTGTTGTGACATATCCAATGAGGCATTCATCCGAGCACTGGTAACATATTTGGATTTCACCAGCCACTAGAATCATGATTGAAGTAAGCTCCATTATTGAACAAAGTTACTCAAGCTCATGTATTTCATCAAAGGAACAAAAAACATTTTAGGGGATCTAACTGCATCCTTCAGCCCATTGTATAACATTCTATTACTTCTTAGACTTTTCTACAAAACAAAGTTGTAGTAAGTTGAGTTAGCTTGGGTAGGACAGTAGGAAGAAGCTAATGACCAACAAGAAACAAGTTAAGTGTGATGGTTTGAATGAGAACATCTCCCATAGGCGCATGTGTTTGGTCCCTAATTAGTGGAACTGTTTGTGAATGATCAGAGGCATTGCCTTGATGCAAGAGGTGTGCTACTGGGGTTGGGTTTTGAGGTTTTAAGAGTCCAGGCCGGGCCCAGGGTTTCTCTTTCTGCCTGCTGCCTTCAGATCAGGATATAAAGTTCAAAACTCCTGCTCCAGCGTCAGACCCATTTACTTTCCACTAGGATGATGGTAGACTAACCATCTAAAACTCTAAATAATCCCCCAACTAAAGGTTTTCTTTTGCCAGAATTTCCTTAGGCTTGGTATCTCTTCACAGCAATTGAATAGTAAAGTAACTAAGGAAGTAGGATATATAATTGGATTTAATAAATTTGGAAGCTTTTCCATGAAAGTTGTTTATCATCTCCATATACTACAATTAATATGTGAACAACACAAATTATCCATGTTTTACAGATGATGAAGGCAAAAGAATCCCTCATGGAGGTCAAATGTCCTAAATGCCAACCTTGTATTTGATAGCTAATAAGGACCCTGTGTCTGCCTGTGTGTAGTAATATGGGCGGCGGGGCTGCATTCCCAGCACCCCGGCCGCCTGCTCGGTTAGCTTATGCCCCGAAATAATTACACGGACACTGTATTCTTTTAATCACTGATTGGCCCATTTCTATTTAGCCTCTTCTAGGCTAATTCTCACATATTAATTTAGCCCATTTCTAATCATCTGTGTTGCACCCCTAGGTGCGCTTACCGGGAAGATTCTAGCCTATGTCCATCCTGGGTCGGAGCTTCATCGCGTGCGTCTGCCTGGGAGCTGGGAGAATGGCGTCTCTCGGAGGTGTCAGCTCCCTAGAGGAGAGCTGTGGAGTCTGACCTCACTTCCTCTTCCTCCCAGCGTTCTGTTCTGTTTACTGCTCCCACCTATCTTCTAACCAATGAGGGCCAAGCAGTTTCTTTTTATTTAACCAATGACCTTCCTCCATCACCTGTGAGCATCATTGTTTTGCTGCTTTTATCTGAGACATGAGGAAACAGCTAATGTTGGGTCAAGCTGAACAGGGTAGAAGGCTGAAAATTACACAACACAGCAGACCTGAGTCTATATGTCATGTTTGGAGTGCTAGAGAAATATTAGAAACTTACATCGGAAATCCCACAATTTAAGTGGAATATTGTCACCTCTTAAAACTGGAAAAAGAGTTTGGCATCAGGGGTTGCCAAGGGATTTTCTGGTTACTTCAGATAGCCTATTGATTTATACAAATACACATGTAGAATGGAATAACAAACCATATTTCTTTCAGAAACACTATTTTGTATTCCTGAGAAGACTGGTAATTTTATGAGACCCATTGATTTTTATAAAAGTAACAGAATTTATTCTTGAGCTCCCATGTCTGTGGCAAGAGGAAGGGCTGGCACCTTCAAATACTGAGATCTTTTTGATAGTGAGGAGTAGGCTGAGAAATTTATACCCTCAAATATCTATGCCTCTTCCAACTCATCTATTCCATTTTTGTGTTTTATTATTAAGCATCTCTAGTTTGCATAGAGAGGTATTGAATAACATTCATTAAAAAGGAGAAGAAACCTCTGGTATAATGCTTATAACAAAATAATATGCAAAGAATCAAATATTTGAACATGGTCATCTGATAAATGGACAAAAGGAAGAAACAGAGGATATGTGTTTAGCTTTAATAACCTAATGAATTATCCTTAGGGGGAAATGCTTAAAAAAATAACTTTAGATCTTTGTTTATGCCTTGCCAGTGATTCTCAAGGTATGTTCATTTGACTAATTTGTGCTCATTTTTTCTGGCTTCCTCCTTCCATTATGCTTTCCTTCAGTTTCCTGGCTGTCACCCTCTGAACTTGCCACTTCGCTGCAACCTCCCTGTCTCACACCAAGAATGAGCTCAACTGCAAAGGAAGCCAATTACCAGTGATGTGTCATGAAGGCATGGGCGTTGTTAGTAATCACTATCCACCTCCTTCATGCTATTTTGAAATTACATTTTCCTACGATGAAGACAGTAATGCTATTTCCTGAAACCCTTGGGAAGAATAGTGACTATACAAAAGTTGTAACAATCACAGATGCTTCATAAAATGCTGTTTTCTTCTTTGGAAAATGACTGGGTGCAGAGCTGACATTCAATTTGAATAATTTCTGAAGATCATAAAAATGTGCAAAGGACTGTGAGTTCAGAGGGATGCTAGGTGGTGGTGTGTCGATGATGTGATGGCTAAAGGTTATTGTAGCTGGTGCAGAAAGGAACCATGGTGCTGGACATGGTGCTATTGCCAACACTCCTAGCACCCAATAATCCTAGCAATGTTTTACTTAAAAGTCATAAAGTAGAATATTAGAGACCATCCTGAGGTACATCTGTTTCCCAGCTAAAAAATAAGGTGACTCATGGTAATAAGTGCCCAGAAGACAAGAAATAAGTTCCTAAAATTCTAAGCTTTACTTCTGGTTTCTAATCTTCATGCAACAAGCTTAAAAGTAACTGCTCAGTCCTCAAAGCAAGTACACATTTGAACAAAATGGAAAAACCAGAGCTGTTCTCAAAATAGAACAGAACATTATGGTCCAGTGTGAACGAACAACTGAGTCTCCAGTTTAAGTGTCAAAGAGACAGACAGAGACTAGCTTACCTACTAGCTCACCAAAGTAGAAATTCATGAGCTTTCACAAGAGACAATTTAGAGAAAGGAAAACCTGAGTTACAAGTTCCTAAGTTACCCGTGGGTCCAAGTGGACAAGAATGAGTTAAGAACTTTTGGGACGTTCAGTATTAGGGCATTCACAGTCTTTTGTGTGGTTCACTCCAGCAATGCCTCAAGGTTCTCACAGAGAAGATCAGAGAAAAAATATTCTGCTGTTATCAGCATGTGGAGAGGGAAAGTAACCATTATGAAATCCAGCAGAGCGTTCTGCTTTTCTTAACAAGAAATGCCGCAAGGAGAAAATATTTAATCAAAACCTAATTCAGTGTATTTTTTTTATCAGCACTTAACTTTCCTAGGCTACTGGCCATACAGAAACCCAGGTCTCTCCAGACCTCTATGTATGTAAAGGTAAATATCCTATTGTAGTCCTCCCTGACATTTGATGTAAAGGAAGAGAGACATCCAACTCTAGCCCCCCAGTTGTTATTTCTCATATAAAGGGTAAACAAAAACTTGAGAAGCATTTGTCATATTCACTTGCCATAGGTAGAGGCTTGCCAAAAATTGGGTACTGCTTCCTAAACTATGGAATGTTTCACCTCCCCATACCATACCAGTACTTGCAAAAGGGCTTTTAATTTCAGTTGATTTTGTTTTCTTTTCACAATACATGTGCAAAGCAGAATAAAAAGCAAGAAAAGCAATGTGAAGACCTCAAACACATCAGAACCAGTAAGATGTGCCCAAACCTAAATTGAATAAAATTTCTGCTCCTGTCTGTGCCTGTGACATGACTAGTTGTGTCCAGTTCCTTCTTTATTATCCCTGTTTAAAGGACCTGGAATTGGGAGTTACAGTAAGTCATTTATATCTTAGGTTGATTTTTGTTAGAGTATTTTATCATAGCAACAAAGATGAATATAGAATAATATTTTATAATTATATCTATTATTTATAGAAAACTATAAAAACAATCATTGATAAAAGATCTTTGAAAATCGAAAAGCAAAACAAACTATGATTCATATACCAAGGATTTTATTGGAAAAGGAGACATATAAAAACAAGAACATATGGGTAATGTAAACAGGAATAGAAACTCGAAAGTGTGTAAAATAGAAATGTGCTGGGCGGTGGTGGTGCACACTTTTAATCCCAGCACTCAGGAGGCAGAGGCAGGCGGATCTCTGTGAGTTTGAGGACAGCCTGGTCTACAGAGCGAGTTCCACAGCAGCCAGTGCTGTTACACAGAGAAACATTGCCCCCCCCCCCCCCGATAAAAATGAAAATAGAAATGTTACAGATGTATAACAATGTTCAGAATCATGTCAATGTGTAAACTAAATAAGTTGATCTTATCCAGCGAGAGAATAAAACAGTGGCTATGAGAAGGTGAGAAGACTTTTCAGATGGTAGGGTGGAGGTAAGATGGCTAACAGATACTGCAGTGCAGTCGAATAGAACACATAATTGCTAAAAGAAGGAAGAGGAAGAGGAGGGGGAGGAAAAGGAGGAGGAGGAGACATAACTGCCAATGCTTGGTAGCACAATGAGGTAATTATGGTTGATTACTAATTTAATATATGAAAATAGCTAGTAGGCAAATGCTCCAATGTCCCAACACAAGGATATGGAAAATATTTAAGCTGATACCAAAGTACCTTACCCTAGTTTTTATATGTTATGTAGACACATTCAAATACCATATTTTACACCACTACATATATAGTATATATAAGAAGGAATAAGTGAAGACACACACACACATATATATTTGCTTGTATATATATAAATATATATATATATATATATACTATTTTATCAGAAATAAAATTAATTTAAAAATACACTGCATCCCTAATGAAGAATCTCTTTGTTAGGCTAATTAAATTAATGCACTAGGCAAGGTTGTGGAAGAAGTCTATAAATTTGTTTGTATGTTTATAAAGCAAAGAGGAAAGGGAATCAGCAGATTCCCTTTGCTCCAGAGGGTGGTCCCATACATATGTTCACTAATTGGACTTACTGGGTTATCAAAAATAATAGTAAAATAAGGATATGTGGTATAGGAGAATTGTCTGTATTCTGTCAATCATGTTTTAAATAAACACTGATTTGCCAGGCAGATAATATAGGCGGGAAAACCAGACAGGAAATAGAAATGATGTAATGAGAACAGGAGAATTCTGGGAAGGAGGAAGTTGATTCCTCCCACTCCTGCCCAGATCTCCAAAGCAGCAGGAAGTGATCTGACCCACTGAAAAAGGTACTGAGCCACATGGCTAACAGATCAGAATAATGGGTTAATATAAACTACAAGAACTAATAAGTAGCCTGACCTAATGGGCCAATCAGCTTTCTAACTTATGGAGATCTCTGTGTGATTTTCTTTGGAGCTAAAAAGTTGTGGGGAACTAGGCAGGGCAGAAACACAAACAAGCAGGACCCTTCATGTTACAGATATGAAGTTGGAAAGGGGTTCATGTTAGAGAAGACTTGACGGGAACTAAACAGGGGAAAATGAGGGTGGATATGTTCATGTTTCCTTGTGTCCTAGCATGGAATTACCAAAAATAAAAAAAAAATAATGCAAGAAATCAGAACAGATAATACAAGGACTACATATAAAATGGGAAAATAAGCAAGAAGGAAGATGAATAATAAGAATTGGTAATTCCCCCCCAAAAAAAAATTAATGTCAGGCATTAAATAAAGATCTAGTAAGCATAAAGATCAATAATTAGGAAAATTACTTCCTCCAAAATTAAAACAATTTTCTGATATGAGGATGTATTATTTTTTAATGTCATATAAATATTTTTTAACGAGGGGGCAATTTGTATTTATACAGTGGCAAAGGTAAGAGTCATAAAAGAATTTTCACAAAATATGTAATCAAATATATAGTGCTAAGAGAAAAAAATCTACTAATCTAGAATGTAGTCCCTGTGAAAGCATCCTTTTAAACTGAAGGAAAACATCACAAAATATATTATCAGTAGACATACTTGGCCAGAAAGTGTTAGAGAAAAGGAGAATGCTATTAGTCAGAAGGAATAAGTGATGATTACATAAAGTCAATTTTTACTTTATTGCTCAGGTCCATGTATTTGCTTATGTGCATTTGCATAGGAACTATGATAGAAAGAGTGGGAAAAAGCAATTGGGATAGTTACAATACTTTCTTATTATAAAGTACTAAAGTTATACTTTGATGCAATTTGAAATGGACTTTGATTCAAAAATACAAGCTGCAAGTTAAAACAAACACAAATCATTTAAAAAGAAATATTCACATAAAATACAATAAAATAAAAAGGAGAAAGGAATTGTATATATAATTGCTTAGAGAATTGCAAATTAAAACAACATTGAGCTATTCCTGAATGTCTGTTTTAAAGAGCTGAACAAAATGACTGGAAATGGTGAATGCTGACCATGATATGGAGCAATAGCAACTTAATTATTCATTGTGAATGACAACGCACAACAGAACCTCATTTGAAGACCATTTGGTAGTTTTTATTTTAAATAAACCTCAACATCCTTTTACTTTATGAGCTAAGAATGGTCTTCTTTGGTATTTCCCTAGGGAAATTAAAGGTTTTTCTATACAAAAAAAAATGCTAACCCATATTTTTGGCAGTTCTATTCATATTTTAGCAGACAGTGAATTACATTAACTGGCGGATATATTCAGATATTGTAACACAATTCAGGACTCCAATGAAATTACCTATTAAGCCATTAAGAGGCATGAGGGAAACTCACATGTAGTGAAAGAAGCTAACTTGAAAAAAAAAATCTACACATTGTACGCTTCTAAATAGAATCAGTCTAGAAAAGAGAAATCTGAAGCAACAATAAAAATATTGATGATTGTCAGGGAATGGGACAAGGGAGAGGAATTGAAAAGATGGATTGCAGAGGATTTTTAAGACAATGAGCTAGTCTATGATAAATTAAATATTACAATGATGCATACACATGACATTACAAATTCATCAGAACCCATTGAGTGTTCAATACCAAGTGAGAAGTTTAATAAAAATTTGGAGAAATGGGTGATAATGATGATGTAAGTCTATTGATCATAACAAATATGCTCCTGCAGTAAGGGATGCTGACAGTGGCGGATATACGCAGACAGGATGTATATAGGACATCCCTGTACTTCTTGTTAAGTTCTATTATAAACCTCAAACTATTTTGGAAACTAAAGTACATTAGTGATCATTAGGTAAACCCATTTTTAAAAAAACATTATAAGATGTCATCTTGCACAGTTAGGATGATTACTGCTAAAAATGCAAAAATTAACAAAGGCTAGTAATGGAAAGAAAGGATTTTGTATAGTTAAGCCAAAATGAAAAGTGGCACCATGGTTGTACAGAAAGGACAAAATATCAGACTAAAGAAGATATAGAAGTATAGCTCAGTAGAGAGTGTTTATCTAGCTTTGCAGCCCCAGTTTTTATCTTGGACACTTTATCTTCAGAAACAAAAATAGAATTACTACTTTACCAACTGTCCTATTTCTGAGTATATAGCTAAACGAATAAAATAAGCATGTTATTCATTGCAGCACTAATTATAATTCCATCATAACTGAATCAATAGACTTGTATATTGGTGAAAGGAGGAAAGAGCCATGAAAGATGAAGGAAATCTTGTCATTTTGGCAAAAAAGTACAGAACTAGAGGATCTATGGGATACAAAACTGAGTGGGCACAAGGACACAAATATGGCATGTTTTCATTCTCAGGGAAGCTGAAAAGGTTCATCCTGTGGGTGAGAATATAGTGATTATCAGCAGCTAGGAGAGGAAGCAGGTGGGCGAACAGAAGAAGGAAGTTGATTAATGGGTGATAAAATTCAGTTGGAAAGAACAAGAATTCTAAGGTAACTATATTTTACAGCAATTTGTTTTCAATTTTACATAGCTAGAGGACAGAAATTTGGAGATTACTAACAAAAATGATAAGAAGTACAAGTTATCATAATTTGATGATTCTAAATTGCATGTCTATATTAAATAATCACAGTGTATTTATCTACATGTACAATTATATGTCTCAACAAAAATTAAACATCCATCTTACATAAAATATATTATTTTAATAAAACAGTAAACAAATATATTTTAATGTACTTTTTTATTTTTTTATTTTTGCCTAACTGCTTAATATGATAGGAGAAAACAAAACCAAAACAGTTGAAAGCCTTTTTCTAGGTGAGCATATGACATTAGTGCTTTTAAGTTTCTTTTCACATGGTGACATTTTATTACATTGTTGCCCAGCCTGTTTCAGACTGGTTGCAATCTTAGTAAAACTGTGGACATGGAAAGATCCCCATCCTGGGCAAGGATCCAAAAAGTTCATTAGCCACAACCTCACAATGGGACAGCTGCCAAAATATTTCTTTGCAACCCCCTCACAAAATGAGAATCAACCTTTATGTTTTTAATGAGGATTTTGCAATGGCTATGAACTTCTCTGTATCTTGAAGTCAAAAGGATAAATCAGATTGTGTGCAGACAGATCAAGGAGAATGCCTAAATAGAAATAATTATGTTAAAGTCACAGATCCTCACAGATATTAACAGAGATCATGTTATTTGTTACCTTGTCAACTTGTGTCTATTAACAATACTGAATCAACACACTCCATAATGTGCCTTTGGTGCAGGAGGTCCTTCTTTCTGTGTGTTGCTTGTATTGGTTAAGGAATAAAGACTGGACTGATAGGGCAGAATTTAGGTAGGTGGAGAAGACAGAACTAAATTCTGGGAGGAAGAAAGCAGAGTCAGGAGATGCTATGGACCTGCCGGCAGAGATAGACAGGCTGAGACTTTACTGGTAGGCCAAGACCTCGTGGTGATATACAGATTAATAGAAATGAATTAAATTAAGATGTAAGAATTAGCCAATAAGAATCTAGACCTAATGGGCCAAGCAGTGATTTAATTAATACAGTTTCTGTGTGGTGATTTTGGGGCTAATTTAGCTGGGCGGCCCGGGCAAACAAGAGGCCTGGCCTTCCTTGCAACATGTCTTAGCATTATTATGACTGGACTTGAGACAATTTATATTTTTACTTTATAGGAAATCTATAAATAGGGAGTCCCAGTTAGATACATAATTCCTTTTGTATTTTCATGACAGATAATCATTAATCCATGAGGGAAGTGTGTAAAATTAGCTGCGACACTGGAAAAATAAACTATGAGCTGGTTATTGCAATAGGTACTAACCACTGAGATTTAGAAGAAGGACCTGGGCAGAGATGTATAAGAAAATTGAACTGATATAACTCAAGGTCATGATGCAAAATTGGGGATTTTACAAAAGAGAGATAATAAATAAGCAATGTCCCAGAACTTGGGCAGGAAGTCAATTAATCCCTGTACTGGTTTAAATCAAAGAGCAATGTGAACCTAGAAAACGTATGTGGTTTACTGTCTTTTTTCAAATATTGCTTCATCCATCCATCCATCCATTCATTCAAGATCATTTTTTTAAAAAAATTAAGGAATCCTAGCCAGGTGGCGGTGGTGTAGAGTTTTAATACCAGTACTCAAGGAGGCAGAGACAGGTAGGTGAATCTCTGTGAGTTTGAGAGTTTGAGAACAGCCTGGTCTACGTAGCAAGTTCTAGGACAGCAAGGCTATTATATAGAGAAACCTCGTCTTGAAAAACCAAACAAACAAACAAAAGCAAAGGAAAGAATATGGAATCCCTTGATAATGTATGTGGAACTCTATGAAAATGAAGACTATAGTTTGAAAATCACTTGGCACAGAGCTTAACCAGTAAATTTTACGACAATCTGCTTCAATGAGTTAAGGATTAAAGACATGGGGATATTCGGCAAATCGCTATACTTTCTTGCATGTAAGACTAAAGTCTATTAATCAAAACCAGCCAGCTAGTCTATGATTGAACTACTTGGTACGCGATGAAGAATGAATCAATCCATTATTTGGTAATTTGTAAGGTTTCCAGGGTAAAAATCAGATACCCTCTCTGATAGCAAAATAAAGCAACAGAAAAGCTTGCCTATAATCACCTATTCTAAACAACATTTTTGTCAAATGTAATTCTACTTGGCAGTCTATTATTTATTATTATTATTAAATAACAGCAACAAAGGATGAATCAAACAATTCACTGGTAGCTAATATAGGCATTACTATATGATACACATAGGAAGATGAAATTCTGAGAACATTAATAGAAAAAAGGGTTGCAGACAGAAAAAGCCCAGTTCTCCTTAACCACAATACAATATTGTACTAGTTCATTCAGTTCACCCTTCCACAGAAGAGGACTAAAAAGAAATGAGTCTTTGGAGCAGTCTCCACCAGTAGGCAAGCGGGTGAGAGAACTGCCTTCAGGCTGTGTCCCAACCCTTACCACCCATGGGACTCCATCCCTCCAAGACCCACTGCCACCCAGTCACATGTACCTGAACATCCTCCTCATAGCCAGCTCTCCCCCTCAACCCAGAATAGTAGATAGGCACAAGTGCCAACCACAGCAGTTAGATAAACAGGTAAGTGATTGCCTCTCTACTGGATTGCCCCAAAGTCCAGACCCTAACTAAATCCCACGGAAAACCCTGTGTCCCTTCCCCTCCTAACTCAGCACCAGCAAGGCAACGGGGCCCTGGCCCCTGCTCTAGTGTCGTCTCCACTAGCCTGCAAGCAGGCACCTGAACACCCTCTCTGTGGCCACTCCTCCCCTGCAGCTCCTACAAATGACAGGCACAGATGTAAAGCACACCACTTTGAAGAACAGGCACTGGTACAAGACACACTAGTTGGAAGAACAGAAGAGTAAACACCTGTGTAAAAATTCATTCAACAACCAAAAGACCAATATGGTACTACCACAACTCACTGATCCTCCAATAGCGAGACCTGAACATTCCAATGCAGCTGAAACACAAGAAAATGAACTTAAAAGTAACTTTTTGTAGATAATAGAAGCTTTTTTTAAATAATTTTTTTATTAAGAAAAGAAGAAAAAAAACGTAAACAAAAAACAAGTTTCCACCTCCTCCCAGCCTCCCATTTCCCTCCCCCTCCTCCCACCCTTCTCCCCCTCCTCCCACCCTTCTCACCCTCCCCCCACTCCTCTCCCCCTCCCTCTCCAGTCCACAGAGCAGTCCGGGTTCCCTGCCCTGTGGTAAGTCCTAGGTCCTCCCCCCTCCGTCCATATCTAGGAAGGTGAACATCCAAACTGGCTAGGCTTCCACAAAGCCAGCACATTAAGTAGGATCAAAACCCCGTGCCATTGTCCTTGGCGTCTCATCAGCCCTCATTGTTCGCCATGTTCAGAGAGTCCGGTTTTATCCAATGCTTTTTCGGTCACAGTCCAGCTGGCCTTGGTGAGCTCCCAGTAGATCAGCTCCACTGTCTCAGTGGGTGGGTGCTCCCCTCGTGGTCCCGACTTCTTTGCTCATGTTCTCCCTCCTTCTGCTCCTCATTGGGACCTTGGGAGTTCAGTCCAGTGCTCATGTGTCGGTCTCTGTCTCTATCTCTATCCATCACCAGATGAAGGTTCTATGATGATATGCAAGATATTCGTCAGTATTGCTCTAGGATAGGGTCATTTCAGGTTCCCAATCCTCAGCTGCCCAAGGAACTAACTGGGAACCTCATGTTGAGCACTTGGGAGCCCCTCTAGGGTCAAATCTCTTGCTCACCCTAAAGTGGTTCCCTTAACAAAGAATTGTGGTTCCGTGCTCCCCTATCCACCTTTCCTTTATCCCAATTCTCCTGATTCCCCAAGTCCCCCCTCCTTCCCTTCTACCTTTTCTCTCCCCATCTCCCCTTACCCCCATCCCACCCCACCCCCAAGATCCTAATTTTCTCCCCGGCAATTTGGTCTACTTCCCTTAGCCAAGAGGATAACTATATGTTTTTCCTTGGGTTCACTTTCTTACTTAGCTTCTTTAGGTTCACCTATACCACTCCTGGGAATATACCCAAGAGATGCTCTATCATATGACAAAAGCATTTGTTCAACTATGTTCATAGCAGTATTATTTGTAATAGCCAGAACCTGGAAACAACCTAGATGCCCTTCAATGGAAGAATGGATGAAGAAAGTATGGAATATATACACGCTAGAGTACTACGCTGCGGTAAAAAACAATGACTTCTCGAATTTTGCATGCAAATGGATGGAAATAGAAAACACTATCCTGAGTGAGGTGTCCCAGACCCAAAAAGATGAACATGGGATGTACTCGCTCATAATTGGTTTCTAGCCATAAATTAGGGCCACGGAGTCTACAATAGAAGCTTTTAAAGAGGAAATAAAAAATTCTCTTAAAGAATTTGAGGAAGAGACAAACAAAAAATTGAAAGAAATCGAAAAAATCCTTTAAAGAAAGCCAAGAAAAAACATCAAACAAGTGAAGGAAATGGTTCAAGACTTGAAAATTGAAATAGAAACAATAAAGAAAACATAAGCCAAGAGAATTCTGGTAATGAAAAATCTGGGGAAGCAATTGGGGACTACAAATATAAGCATGACCAACAGAATGCAGGAGGATGTGGAGAGAGAATCTCAGTTGTCGAAGATAAAATAGAAGAAATAGATTGATCAGTCAAAGAAAATATTATATTCAATAAAATCTTAACAAAAACATAGAGGAAATCTGGACACAATGAAAATACAAATCCAAGAATAATAAGGATATTCAACAAAATTATAGAGGAAAACGCTCCCAACCTAAGAAAAAACATGCCTATAAGTTACAAGAAGCTTACAGAACACCAAATAGACTGAATAAAAAAAAGTTCCCTCACCATATAATAATCAAATCACTAAACATACAGAATAAAGAAAGAATTTTAAGAGCTGCAAAGGAAAACGTCCAAGTAACATATAAAGGCAGACCTATCAGAATTAGACCCAACTTCTCAATGGAAACTCTTTTAAAAGTTAGAAGATCCACTAGGGGACCATGAATGCCAGGCCAGACTAGTATATGAAACAAAACTTTCAATCACCATAGATGGAGAAAAGAAAATAATTCTTGACAAAATAAGATTTAAACAATATCTAGTCACAATTTCAGCACAACAGAAAGTACTAGAAGCAAAACTCCAATCCAAGGAACTCAGCTACATACACGAAAAAAAAATGGGTAATAGATAATCTTACAACATTAAAAACCCAAAGAAGGGAAACACAAACACTACCACCACCACTAAAACCAAAGAGGAATTAACAATCACTGGTCAATAACATCTCAAAATTAATGGACTCAATTCTCCAATAAAAAAGGCACAGGCTAAAAGAATGGATAGAAAATCAGGATTCATCCTTTTGCTGCATACAAGAAAGACACCTCTATTTCAAAGATAGAAATTACCTCAGAGTAAAGAGTTGGGAAAAGATTTTTCCAATTAAATGTATTTAAGAACCAAACTGGTGTGGCTATCTAAATATTGAACAAAATAGATTTTAAACTAAAGTTAATTAAAAGATATGGAGAAAGACATTTCATATTTACCAAAGGAAAAAACCTATCAAGTCTCAATTCTGAATATCTAGACCCCCAAATACAAGGACACCCATATTTGTAAATGAAACATTACTAAATTTTAAGTCACGCATCAAACCCCATACGCTAATATTAGGAGATTTCAACACCTCGCTATCACCACTAGACAGGTCTGCCAGACAGAAACTTAACAAAGATATAAACGAACTAACAGGCATTGTGATTCAAATGGGCTTAACAGACATCTATAGAACATTTCACCCAAACACAAAATAATATACCTTCTTCTTAGAACTTCATAGAACCTACTCTAAAGCTGACCACAAACTCAGTCATAAAGCCTTTCCTAACAGATACAAAAAACTGGAATAACTCCTTGTATCTTATTAGACAGGTTAAAGTTAGAGTTCAACAACAATGCAAGAAAGCTATAGAAAAATCTACAAACTCATGGAAACTGAACACCTCTCAACTGAATCACCACTTGGTCAAGGATGATGTAAGGAAATAAATTAAAGACTTCCTAGAATTTAATGAAAATGAATTGACAACATACCCAAATTTATGAGACACTATAAAAGCAGTGCTAAGAGGAAAGGTCATAACACTAAGTGCCTATATAAAGAATTCACACAAGCGACTTAAAAGAAGCAAACTCCCCCAGGAGAAGTAGATGACTGGAAATAATCAAACTCAGGGCTGAAACCAATAAAATTGAAACAAAGAGACAAAAACAAAGTATCAACGAAACAAAGAGTTGGTTCTTTGAGAAAATAAAAAAGATAGACAAATCCTTATCCAAACTAACCAAAAGGCACAGAGACAATATTCAAATTAACAAAATCAAAAATGAAAAGGGGGACATGACAAGAGACTCCAGATGAAATTCAGAGATTCGTGATGTCATACTTCAGAAACCTTTACTCCACAAAATTGGAATATCTAGAGGAACTGGACAATTCTCTGTAGCTGAATGGTATTAGATTATTACATGTGTATTTGCTACAGGAGCTTGTGGTCTCTGATGTTCACCATACCTCAATTTACAAATACATCTGTAGTGCTATGTGAGTTAACTCCAAAATTGATCCCAAATCTCAAAGAGGGCCCTGGAATCAATTGGTAATGTCTTACATGGAATCATGAATAAGGAGGGCAGCAGGTAGGCTAATTATCTGCAGGAAGTCAATGCAAAATCATCAGATAAAAAAGCAGCTTTACAGAAAAGTCAGCTGGGTTGAGCTGCCATGAATAATGGATTGGTACATTTTATTGATAAATTCTGATTATACTGTGTGAGGAAAGAATCTATGTTTAATATGAGCAAATTTTTTGTCAAAGAAATAAGATCAAGGTCATCCTTGACTATATAATAAGTCTGACCAGTCTGGGGTGCCTGAAATCCCATATTTTGAAAAATAAGCAACAAACAGAGAAATTTTGAACTTTCATTATAACATCCCATTGACATTCTATGTGAGGCTCATGTTTCACTGAACCCACAAACTTAAACTCTAGAAATGTCCTACTGATCACTGAACTCTCCATTCTGTGCTGGCTTGTCCTCTTGGTTTAGCTTATTTTTCTTAGCTCATTAGGGATTTTTCCATTCTCCTCTTCAGTTCCACAGAAAGATCCATTTTCTGTGATGTTGCTCATGAAGGAAAAGAAAACAGCAAGCCAAATAAATACACCACACCAAACAAAAACACCAAATGAAATAAATACATCACGCCAAACAAATATACCAAACCTAAGAAAGAAAATAAACTCCATTATAGAGTTGCTGCTTTGGACTCAGTATGTCACTTAATTTTTTGATTGGATTTTTTGAGTCAAAAGGTCATTAATTTGGACATTCAACGGTTAGTGTATATTGTTTTTATGTTCTTGAATAGTTTCCTAAAAATGAGGATGTAAAGAATGTTGGTTACAAGTGTGGAATCTCCTTTCAGGCTCGTTGACTCAGTATACGGTTGGCTTCCTTTAGAGGAATATTAGATATTGTTGTATTACTTTGGGCAAACAACTTTATCTTTCAAAGCCTAAGTAATTTCATCTGTAAAATGTGAGCTACATTTTTCACATTCAATAATTAAAAAGTTAAATGGTATGTGGAGAGAATAATTCTTTATATAAACTTTACAGTAGTAATTCTAGATTACTAATCTGTTGCATTCATTTAAAAAAAGCACCATTCATATTTTAGTGTTTTGTATAAGTTATATTTTTTGGCCTCATGGCATCATATTGTGAAATTAAATGACAGTTGATAAACCCGTTGGCAAGCTGTGTTCTAGTCCACACACTTTAATGAATACCTACTATGTGTCTATTCTTGTGTTGGTGATATAAAAATTGGTACAATTCATACAAAGTCATGATTTTACTAATATGTACAATTGTTGATAATGCTGGTTTGACACCTATCAAATGATAATAATAAAACAATGGGATACAAAGGAGGGAAATTTTAAGTCCATTTATTTATCAAGTAATGTGCTATATGCTCTTTCTCATTTTGTTATTGATTTTTATTGAGCTCTACATTTTTTCTGCTCCCCTCCCTGCCTCTTACCTCCCCCTTCAACCCTCCCCCAAAGTCCCCATGCTTCCAATTTACTGATTTCGTTCTCATTTTTTTTTATCATGAAGACTATACACATTTTTGTTTTATTTTGTTTTCATCCCACTTGAAATTTGGCTTAAAATACTTCTGGCAGAGCCAGAATGTAAATCAGGTCTGTTTGATTCCATAGGTCGTGATCTTAAGCATTCTACTTCTACTGCCTAAGAGATGACCTTCTTAGTGAAAGGACGTCTTTTCCTGTTTGGTCTCATAAACACTTTCACATTCACATTATTCCATCTTTGTCCACTTCTTTTTTTAATCACTACAGTTTAAAATGTCCCTTGTCAGAACAAAATGAGTCAGGAGAAATCTATGGCAACTGTTTCCTTAGTCTCCATATAGAGTTTCTAGAGTTATCCAGTTGAAATGGAAAACAATATTGGCAAGCACTGGGAATCCACTTGCACTCAAGCTTCAGGACTTACAGGCTCAACTTGAGCTGAATAAATGTGTCCCCAGTTCAAATATTTGATCCATTCTATATTCATTTTCTATTGCTATAAAAAAATATCTGGATTTTTTTAATGGAAAGGGGCTTATTTATCTCATAGTTTCAGAGAATGAAAAACCTAGTTTGGAGTATCCTTCTGTTTGGCCTTTGGTAAGGACCCTTTTGAGTGCATTACAATATAGCAGATAGTGCCAAGGCAGAACATCTTGAAATGCTCTTGGGACTAACTTCTGGATAGATGATCTTGTGAACAATTTCTGGATGAGAGAGTGAGAGACTAACTTCCAGATAAGATGAGCTTTCCATGTGACATGGTAAAGGATAAGAGTCAGAATAAGACAAAATATACTATATTTACAAGAAGAAATGCTTCTTAATTTCATGGAGATCATGATGAGATATGTAGAAAGTAAGAAGGAAAAGAAGGGAATTTGGAAAGGATGGATACAGTTCCTCCACTTTTATAGGTTCCCACACCATGGTTATGCTGTGAGCATGGTATAACTCTCAGTTCTGTGGTTAATTATGACATTCCCAACACACTCAGGAGTCATAACCCAGGTAGAATGTTAGCCATGCTAGGGAATATGGTCTGGGGGCTATCAGAAGGGTAAGAAGAACTGCTGACATAAAAATTGTAAAGTTAAGTGTGGTTAACAGAGGTAGTTAGTATGATAAGAAGGGAAGTTACTAAAATGAAGACAACTCTGGAGAAAATTGAACAAAAATCCAATTCAATATCAGAATAAACCATAGGAAAAGCAAGAGTTCACCTGTTCAACAAACACTCCCTACTACATATAACCAGCAATACCAATTGACACGGACCCAGGAAGAAGCTACTTCATCACTTGGGCTTTTTGTTTTCTAACTTTTATGTTTTAATTACACTTCTAGAGAAACTTTTTCTTTTTTTGCTTATAAAATATATTTTATTTTAATTCATATATTCATAAATTTTCCTCATACTTTTCATTATTAGGCAATTTTCTTTTCTTCCTTTTTAATTCATTTTATTATTATACTGTTTTTACCCTGTATGTGTTACTTTATAAATTCTGTTCTGCTTTCAGTAGTATATCTCTTTGTTTTAAAGTGCTTATGTTTTTATTTTAATACATTTCTTCCATTTAACTAATGTTTCAAACCTTCTCAATGGGAAATATTTTGTGTTGTTTTGGGTTCTTTTGAATATCTTGTTCTCTTCTCTACAATTCCATTTGCATTTCTTTTATTTACCTTTCTTCTCCTGTTTTTCTCTGCATCCTTGCTTCATCTTGTTCTCTTCCTATGTTAATAATAAATAGTTTTTACTCTCATAGCGCATTCTGCATTTGTTTTGGCACTTTCTGTTTGCTATATTTAGCAACTCTATAACTTATATTTAACAGAGAAAATGGACACATCAAAATAAGTCAGTATTCACTCAGGTCAAGAACACTAATCCAGTACTATAGAAAATTCTGAAGGGAATACAGTATACACAAAAGAAGATAAAAGAAAGTCATAAGGTCAGGACCACAGGAAAGAATAAATTTCATAAGAGGGTTATGTCAACAGAGGAGAGCTGGAAAAGAGTTCATCATGTTCAACTCAGTAACCAGTAAGCTCTTAATACTAGTGAGAAGAAAGAAAAGAACAAACAATAATCCAATCAACCAGAAAAATATAACACAATTATAGAAATCAGTAACTATCTCGCAGTAAAAATCTTAAGGGTAAATGGCCTCAAATAGTCAATAAAGAGAAGCAGACAGACTCAGTGAGTAGATTGAGAAGCTATCTCTTGCTTCAAGAAATATATCTCACTGATGAACACACACTGAGACTGAGCCAAAAGATAGATTTATCAAGTAACAAAATTCATAAACAAGGGGGTGTAACTATTCCAATATTGGTATAGGAGATCCTTCTATATTTGTGTTGCTTTCATTGGTTATTAAAGAAATTGTCTTGGCCTAGTTGATAGGCCGGATCTCAGGTAGCCAGGGAAGACAGAATAGAATTCTGGGAATAAGGGCAGAGTGGCAGACGCCATGAATCTCTGGTCTGAGATGGACGTAGGTTAGAATATTGATGGTCAGCCACAGTCATGTGGTGATACACAGATTTAATGGAAATGGGTTAATCAAAATGTGAGAGTTAGCCAATAAGAGGATAGAGCTAATGGGCCAGGCAGTGTTTTAATTAATACAATTTCTGTGTGGTTATTTTGGGGGTTAAGCTAGCTGGGTGGTGGGACGCAGCCTGCTGCTCCTTACTACACAGTATCTGGTAAAATGAACTTCACATAAAACTAGTCTATTGAAATAAAGCAAGGCACCACATATTATTATCAATGGATAAAATAAGCTCATTATATGGAAGCAGTACTAACCTGATATTAAAATCAGGTAAGGATACTAAAAGAAAAAAGAAACTATAGAGCCTTGATGAACACAGGAACAAAAATCCTTGATAAAATTGTTACAATCCAAACCATAGAATTAGTTGGGCACACAGGGGCTCACAGAGACAGAAGTGATAAAAGAGGGAACTGATATGGGTCTGAGTTAGGTCCTCTGTATATACCTTATGGCTGAGTAGCTTGGTGGGACTCTTAACAGTGGGAGTGGGGTACTGTCTCTGACTCATTTTGCCTGCTTTTGGGACTCCTTTCCTCCTACTGAGATGCCTTGTCCAATCATGATATGACAGTTTGTCCCTAGACTTATTGTTATATGTTATGCCCTATTTGTTTTTTATGTCCAGAAGGCCTGCACTTTTCTGAAGGAAACTGGGAGAGGAGTTGATCTGAGGGAAATGGGAGGTGGAGTTGAACAGAGAGGAGTGAAGGGAGGGGAAACTGCACTCAGGATATAATGTTTTAAGGAAAAGGAACGAGTGAAAGAAAAAAAGAAAGAAAGGAAGGAAGGAAGGAAGGGATAATTATGATAATCATACATTACGATCGAGTTGGTTTCATTATATTGATGGAAATCTGGTTCAACATATACCAATCAAAGCGTGTAATACAACACATAAACTACTTTAAGGACAGAAATCACATGATGCTACTAATAGGTATAGAAAAGGCTTTCAACAAAAGTTTAATATCAGTTTATTATAATGAAAAATCTAGGAATCAAATATACATAAACATAATAAATAGCACTTGTGATAAATCAATACCCAACTCTATACTAAATATGGAAAATCTGAAAGTATTTCCTCCTAAATCAGGAGCAATTTTTATTCAATATAAATGTGTAATTTAACTTGAGGAAAAGAACAAAAGTCAGAAATGCAATGGATACAGATAACACAGGAAGAAGTGAAATTATGCCTATTTCCAAGCAATAAGATCACATTCTTAAAATACATTTAAGTATTGATACCACCAGAAAACTATTGAATCAAGTAAACATTTTCAGCAATGTATCAGAATATAAAATAATATACAAAAATCAGTAGTTTCTATATGTATCAGTAATTAATTTGCTAAAAAATAAATGAAATACCCAAAATATCTAAAAATAATATCTGTAAATAAAACTAATCACTGTAGCAAAAATATTCCTAGAATTAAACTGTATGAAATTTGTAGAGAATTAACAAAAATATTCTTTAAAAACCTAGTCATTGGTATATCATAAAGATGATTAACATCTAGAACACATAAAGAACTACATTTACTGAACCTCAAAAAGCCAATCAACAAATAAGATAATAACTGAATAGACAGTTCTCAAAAGAAGAAATATAAATATCCAATGAACACTTGAAAAAAATTCACATATTTAGTCATGAAAACTGCTTTGTGATTCCATCTCATACTACTTGGAATAGTGATTATCAAGAAACAAAGGACAACAAATGTTAGCAAAGGTCTGGGAAAGCCTGGTAAATTTCTAGTGAAGCTACAAATTGCTGTAGGTGGTATGGAAACCAGCATGGAAGTTTCTCAGAAAACAACCACACCACTCAACTCTAACTTATTTTGTTCCTACATGTGAAGGACTGTGAGCTATCATGCCTCAGAGATATTTGCACATCCATATTGATTGTTGCTATTTAATTTACAATAGCTAGAAAATTATCATAATCTAGGAAGAATGGATAAAGTAAATGTTATACATATATAAAATTGAGCTATATTTATCTGTAAAGAAAAAATATAACATTTGTAGAAAATTTAGTAACTGGAAAATACTATGTTAAGATAAACCAGACACAAATAAATATTACATATTTTGTTCCATGGAGTATATACATTCACATTTGTGTATATGTTTATGAACACAGATATGAGGTGATACATGGATCTTGAATTTGGAAAGTGGTATATGAGAGAGAAGGAAGGTATCCCAAGTGAGTGAAAGGGAAAGGGATATAATATAATTTGCAGTAGAGTTCATGTGACAGGAAATCAAAAAGTAGTGGTATTCTTCAGGAAGCAGATGACCTGGGTGGTGAGTGGAAATGGACAGAGATAAATAGAACAAAGTAAAATTGTATGTATATCTACAAAGATCATCAGGAAACTCATCATTTTGTAAGACAAATTAAAGGTACTAAAATAAACTTGAAAAATATCGGAAAAATATCCCGATTCCAGTAAGGTGGTAGTTTTAGACTTTTCATAACAGTCAGCCCTTACAGTGTCCCACAATGACTAAACTAGTCCATTCCTAGGGCAGTGGTCCAAGGACCTAACCATATTTCACTGGGCACTGACTCCTTTGGGTTTTAATACCTACTGAAAGTACCACACTGGCTAATCTCTAGGTCATGAATCTTCAAGTACAACAGCCAATTCATAGCATTTGTCAACTATGTCACAGCCATAATGACCTAATTATTTCATACTCTCCAGTCACTTATAAAAAATTTCTCTAGACCACTCTAAGGTAAAGTGAGATATAACCTGGTTAATCCATTTCTAATCCTTCCTTAGAATTTTAGTAGAGTCATCAAGAACTTTGGAAGAAGAAAAAAAAACTCATAGCCACCTACTCAGTCTTAGTGTTAAGTGCTAGTTTAGCTCTTCACAGAGAAAAAATAAATTTCCATTTCTAGCTGTTAATGTAATTTTGTCTGCTTCAGAGCCCTACCCAGTAATCTAAGGAAACTGACATTTTTCATCCTGTAGCAGGGTTAGGACATTAGTTTGATGATATTTTTTGCCATAAGGAATTTTTATTTCAGGAACTATGGTATCCAGTGTCACATCTCTTCCAATTACCAAAGATTTGATTTTTCTCTGAGGAGTCTTCATTAGGTCAAAGGATCTACAACAACAACCATTCCCTCTCTTGTTACAAAAGTATCCAAGGCCCCTCTGCATTTCTGATGGGGGCACAGGTTATACCTGGTTTCTGCTGTAGATCTGTCAATAAACATATTGAACCTTTTTATGAATGTTTGTTTCATTCCATGAGGTCTTCGTGCTATAGTTTTATTTAGTCTGTAATGTAGCCAAGATAAACTTCATTATTTTTCCTTCATATATGACAAAACTAAAACAAAAGGCAATGTCCTAAAACAAAAGCAGTGGTTTATACCCACCATAGTTGGCACTTGGTAGATGGAGGAAGCATTATTTGTAGTTCAAGGTCATCTTCAGATACATCGTAAATTCAATATCAATTTGGGTTATAAGAACTGTCTCAAAAATCCTCTAAACTGGAAGGAAATTTAAAAACCAGATCTCCTCTTGTTCTTGTTTGTTCTTGTAGATAATCTATACATCTGCAGTTTAAATAAGATCTAGATGTTGCTCCTGTTGTAAACTGACACAAGGGAGACCTTTGCGGTGGGTACCATGGGGGGTGAGTCCAAACAGTGGCGGCTGATAGAATATGTCATGCAGACAGAATTAGAGTGTGGAGTTTATTGAGATAAAGGGAATGGGGAGGGAAGAGAGAATGGGAGAGATAGAGAGTCAGAGAGATGAAGATACAGAGAGAAGGAGAGACAGACAGACAGAAATCTGTCTCTGTCAGAAAAGAAGAGAGAAGGGAGTGGGCAGAGCTTGTCCAATAAAGGGACTTTGTACCAGCATGCAGACTAGGACCCTAAGCTGGGCAGGGTACAGCTTGGGCACATCCTGCCCAATGACAGGGCAGGCAAGCATAATGCCTGAATCCTAAGGGCTCCTACATCACTAGGTATTCTAGTAGTCATATAATATAATATCTTTCTTCTTAATTGCTTCAGAGCCTCTGATATTCTAGAACCTTGTCTGAGCATAGACAGAGATTTATACCTTATTGGATATTTAGATAAGCCCTGAAAGGAACTTCTTGAAGGTTTAGAGTGCTAAACCTAGTTGTATAATCTCAGTGTATTTAGGCTAAAAATTAATTATTTTTGTACCCAATAATAAATAATATCTAATAGTTACCAACTGCTTTCCCCAAGACACGAAGTATACTGTATGCTTTGCATAAATCATTCCATTTTCTCTTTTAACTAATCTGTGAAAGTATGAACTGTTTTATTCTTTATTGTTTTGTGTTTTTAACCATATAAATATGCTGTCCATCTCCCTAATAGTACAATATTAGAGGATTTCTAAGATACAAAGAAATAAATTCAAAAAAGTTGAGCATATGCATTTGATTCCCTAATGCAATTCCATGTGTGAATTATGAACAGATTTTTGAAATATGAAACACTGTATATTTTAGCTATTCAAACCACAACTCAATGATTTCTGCTTTATTCATATCAGGTAGGTATCATCATAGTCAATTTTAGAATATATCATTTCAGTTCCACATAACTAACCTCTTTGGTGTTTTATAGTAGAGACTGGTCTGGTGTGTATCTAACTCTCTGTTGAAAGTTCATCGAAGATCAAACACTTTAATGCCACAAATATCATCCAAAGGTGATGAAAAGCAACTCTGGGAAGAATTGTGGAAGATAAGAAAGACCCTGTATTTTAAAGAGTAGCTGAAATTGATTTGTGCTGTAATATGTACCTAATTAATTTTTAAAGTCATCAAAAAACATGGACTTTCATTTAAAAATTATTTGGTTTTATTATATAGCATAAATTTAATTGTGTGTATAAGAAAAGAATATCTGTGGGCTGGATTCAAATTCCTCACCAGTAGTGTGTGACTTCTCTACCCAAGAGGTATGGTTACTAAGATTCAGTTTGGTTGGGCTATCTTTTTCTATCTACATATTTTGAATTGGAGTTATCTGGTTTGTGACTTTGAGTTGCCTATGCTTTTGACTGCTGTTGTTTGAGGCCGTTTGTTTGTTTCCAGTTGCTCAGACCTGAAATAATCACACAGAAACCATATTATTTGCAATGCTGTTTCACCAATAGCTTAAGCATATTTCTGGCTAATTTATAGTTTAAATTAAACAATTTCAATTAATCTCTGTATTGCCATGAAGCCGAGGCTTACTGGGTAGAGTTCCATCCAGCATCTTTGTCTTGCGGGGCTATGTGGCTTCTCACTGACTTCATCTTCTTTCTCACAGCACTCAGCTTAGTTTCTCCCACCTAGCTATGTTCTGCCTCACTATAGGCCAAAGAGGTTTCTTTATTCATTAACCAATAAAAGCAACACATAGACAGAAGGAACTCCCACATCAGACTTCAGTAAGGATGTTGCTTTTCAGTTAACTTTTTGAGGAACTTCATCTCATATTAGCTCATATCTAAGCTGTGCTCACTCTCTGAAAAGAGATTTGAATGGTACACCCTGTATCATTTTCAAAAGATACTACTTGTAGCAAGTTTGTCTCACTGAGAAGCTTTGTGTTCCAACTGCCTGATCTCAAATACCTGGCAGCCACTTCTCAAATTATTATACAAGCTTATATTAAATTATAAATGCTCAGATAATAATATAGGCTTAATATTAATTAGCTCTTACATTTTAAGTTAACCCATATTCCTTATTTATGCTCTGTCATGTGGTGGCACATTTATTAGCATGGTGCATTCGTCTCTTGCTCCCTCTGCCTCTGGCTGGCAGCTCCTAACTCTCCCCTTCTTCCTCCCAGCATTCCCCTAGTCTGGCTTTCTTGCATAACTTTATCCTGTTCAGTTATTGGACAGTCAGCTTGTTTATTAAGCCAATCACAGTGACAAATCTTCACAGTGTACAAAGAGATTTTTTTCCACAGCATAATGGTAAACCCTTTACCATTTTCAAAAGATACTACTTGTAGCAAGTCTATCTTACTGAGAAGTCAAATCTCATACCCAGACTCTAGTTTATCATTAAAATTCAAAGTATAAAGTAAAGGTCTATTTACTTTCTCAGCCTCCAAGTGTATTCTCAACATCAAGACAGGCTGATGTACTATGGAACATCTGTCACTGACATGCTCCCTTTTCTGTCAGATCACTCTGCCCACTAAGTGCTTTTACCAACCGTTCATCAATGGGGCTAATTCAAAGGCTATATTTGTATGGTTGCTTACCTTAAAAGTTGTGTTAAGGATTAGATGATGTGGACCAGATTTCTACGATAGTGTATGGACCTTGGCAGATAGTCATTAAAAACAAAAGTACTGTTTACCATTTTGCTTGGATTTGTGACAGCATACATTCTTGGAAATAGGATATATAGCAGAATATGACTGGCCTATACTTTGCCAATAATATAAATTCAGTATTTCTGAAATAATGTGGCCCATCTGAAGAAATAAGAAAATAGTCACAATCTCCCTCAATCTGGGCCTTGCTTGACACCTTCATCATAGTGAATACAAGAATGCAAGACTCCAGTCACACTGTCTTAGTGTGTGATAGGTGTTGGTTTTGCTAATTCTACAAGGTAGATGGAATATTAGCCTGGCAATAAACTCAGCATTGTCATGGCATTTCACTGGCAAGTCATGTAAAAAGGCCCTTGTTGACTCTCACAGGCATCAGCACTAAAAAACTGAAACTTCATTTTAGACAACGTAGTGTCCTTTAGTTACTATGATGAGATAGTAACTAAGATAGGAAGTTATTATGGGCTAAATTGTGTTTCCCTGCCCTCAAACCTACACTGAATTCCTAGCCCATAACATCTTTGAATGTAATCAATTTTAAGAAATAGTGTCATAGTCTATCTTATTTATTTTACCTCTATGACAAATCTACAGCTTAGGCAGTTAGCAAAGAAAATAAATTTCTTTCTCACAGTTGTTGAGGGTGGAAAGTCAAAGATTTAATGACTGCCTCTGAGGAGAGGTTTCTTGCTTCATCAAATCATGGCAAAGGATATCATATGGTAAATGAACATGTAAGAGAAGGGGTAGAAGCAATTGAACGCTCAAGAAGGAAGCACATTTTAGTAGAAATTACCCTACAATGGTGATCTAAGCCCCATGCCCAATGATAAAAGCATCAATCCATCCACAAGCATGTAACCTTGAGGGACTTAATAACTCTTAAAGTTCTCATCTCCCAATACTGCAATGATGGGGATTAAGTGTTAGCATGAATTTGGAAGTAGCATTCAAATAATAACAAACTCTTTGCCAAAGTAACCAAGTCGAGATGAGATCATAGTGGATTATGACAGACCCACAATATAATGTATTAAGTATCCTTATGGAAGGAAGAGACACAATAGACAAGACAGACAAACACAGAGGAAAGACCATTATGTGAAGACATAGATGCACAAAGGGAAGACACCCATGGGAAGATGGAAACAGAGCTTAGAATGATGTAGCTATACACAGAACATCAAAGATTATCACTAAGAGCTAGAAGCTAGGGGAGAAGAAAGTTTGATCCTGCTGATACATTTTTTTTTCAGATTTCTAGCCAGTATGTCCATAGGGCAATACATTTTTCATGTTTCAAGTTCTTCTGTTTGCTGTATTTTGCTATCACAGCTCTAGGCAAACAATCCATGAGGCAGAATAGAAGGAGAGTACTATTGAAAGTCAGGAAACTCCTGGCTTTTTTTATTTTTAAACTCTTGGCTTGGATGATGATTTAATATCTCTGAATCTTTATTTATAAATAGTCTCATAAATGTTGTAAGGAGGTAGCTAATTAGTTACTAGCTGCTTAGCCCCAAACTTACCACACAGAAACTATTAATTTAATCACTGCTTGACTTCTTATTGGCTAACTCTTACACATTAATTTAACTCATTTCTATTAATCTGTGTATCACCACGTGGCTGTGGCTTACTGGCTAAAGTTCTGGCATCTGCCTCTGGAAGGGCTACATGGCTTCTCCATTGACTCCACCTCTTTTCTCCCAGCATTCAGTTTAGTGTTCCCCACCTAGCTCTGTTTTACCCTATCAGGCCAAGCCAGTTTCTTTATTAACCAATGGTATTCACAGCATAAAAAGAAAAATCCCACATCACATAAATAAAATAATAACATCAATTTTGAGCCCATAGGATTATTATAAAGATTAATTTTGAAGAGTCTATCACATAATAACAATGACTTTTCCACAGTCATAAACATGTATTTTTAGAACCCAGTTTAGTTTAAAGACTTAAGTGCACACACTTTTAATCCCAGCACTCGGGAGGCAGAGGCAGGCGGATCTCTGTGAGTTCAAGACCAGCCTGGTCTACAAGAGCTAGTTCCAGGACAGGCTCCAAAACCACAGAGAAACCCTGTCTTGAAAAACCAAAAGAAAAAAAAAAATAAATAAATAAATAAAGACTTAAGTGCCTCATGCCTGTATAACCTTGAACCCAGAAACTTCTATGGTACATATACAATAGTAATTCCTAAGGTATACACTTCCTCTTAGGTATATACTCAACAGAAATGCATGTGCAAGAGTGTTCATAGAAGCAACACAAAGAATACTTCAAAACACCGTTAGGTTGTTAACATTAAAATGAATAACTGTGGTATATTCATACAATGTAGCGCTACATAGCAATTAGTAGGAGCTGCTCATAAATGACAAACAGATCTCTAATGCAATTATGAATAAAAAGATAAGAAAAACAATAATATAGACTCTAAACAATCATAAAATTTAAAACTCAGGCAAAAATAATATGTGGTTTTTTTGTTTTTTTGTTTTTTTTTTTGGTTTTTCGAGACAGGGTTTCTCTGTGGTTTTGGAGCCTCTCCTGGAACTAGCTCTTGTAGACCAGGCTGGTCTCGAACTCACAGAGATCCGCCTGCCTCTGCCTCCCGAGTGCTGGGGTTAAAGGCGTGCGCCACCACCGCCCGGCGAAAAATAATATGTGTTATAAGCCCTAATGCTGAATGAGCTTGAGAGAAAGCAATGGTTGAAATGAGCATTAGGAAAGTCTCTGGGCTGGTGGTAAGAATGTTTTCAGATAGGAAGATTGGTTACTTGGGCATCTTCACTTCAAAAAAGTCTCAAGCTGTATATATGATATTTTAATGAAAACTTTAAAAATGTCTGCCAATTGACTTAACAATTCCATATGTAAAACTTCTACTTAAGGGAAAATAAAATGATTTATCTGAGAAGTGTCAGCATAGCTATATTATAATTCAGAAAAAATAAACTATATGATATGCCCACACAATGTGAGCAGCATTAGATCGAAAATTATTTCATATACATTCTTCAATAAAAAGTTGTTTTATCAACTTCAATTGACTGTTCATTAATGATACCTTTAGAGATAGCTGAACTTTAAACTTTTCTGACTCTGTGTTTTTATTCACGAGAAAGACTAATTTGCCTGAGTAATGTGCCTGCCCAAGTCACCTTCTGTTCATGTCAAAAGCAGAATAAATACGAGCATGAGATGAGCTGGGACTGGGCCATGCAGTATTTGAGGCTGAAGAACAATAGAACATCAGTCAACTGGTGGAGAGCAAAGGTTACAACTTGTATGAGAGAAATAGTAAATTAATAGCACTAGAGCATCTGGAAAGATATTTGTAATGAAAAGAAATGTAGAGTTCTATTTTTACTTCTTACATCACAAAATCTAGATATCGCAAAGTGAATAGACTTAAAGAAAACAACAGAAAAATAAACTTAAATATATTTTGACATACAGAAGGTCTTTTGAATAATGACTCAAATTCTTGAAGCCCTAAAGGCAAGACCATACACATTTAGAAGTTCTTCGTGGAAAAAAAAATGAATGCTATGAAAAGAATTAAATACAACTTCGGATTGCCATATCAGATGGCAGATGCATCAGATGCAGAAATACGCCTCTCCTTACACAGGTTTATTATGTATTCCAGAATAGCCTTGAACTTGGTATCCTCTTGCCTAAGATGCCCAGTACTGAGATGATAGGAATGAATCACCATGCTAGGCTTAACAATTTTCTTAACAAAGGGTCTTTACAAATCCAAAATCTGGATCATACTCAATAAAAGCTGGGGAAAGAAAATAAAAAAAGCAGTTCACAGGAAAATACAAAAGTTATGCAAAAATAAACACAATTACATAGTCCTTAACCTAGAGCAAGGTACTGTTTTGAGTGATTTGCACACAATCCTATCCCACAACAACACTATAAAGTTGGGGATGGTATGACTCATATTAAAGATAATGAAACTAAGAAACAGCAAAGTTAAGTGACTTGCCCAAGGCAACACTGTGCTAAATAATCATCCTGAGCTTTGAACTTATGTTTAATTGTTCACATGCTGTTTGAACATTTTAGCATGCACACATGAATTATTTTTCAATTACTAACAATGCCAGTGGCAAACAAATTACAGAGACTATGAAATTATTTAAATTGGCTCAATGAATGTCCATATTCAAATTATCTGACATTTATAAAGGCATAATACACACCAGGTTTTATTCTAAGCACTATCATATCTTTCAGTGTTTTATGCAACATGTCTTGACAATATTTACTCTGTCCTCAAAACTCTTTATGAAGCAAACCCCATCCCCTGCCCACCCAACACTCTTTCATCTTTTTTTATCCCTGATGATCATTTTGTCAGGCCTAAATTTTTATGGTTATGTGGTCCTTCCTCTTGAGTGTGGTAGACTTACCAGAGGATACAATCTTTGAGAAAACTTAACAATTGACAATAGCTCCACAGCTAGGGGGTTAGGATTGTGTATTGAACCTCCATATCCACTCCTTGTGCTGGGATTTGGTCTGGCTTGGGCTTGCACAGGTTTTCTGCATGCTGCCAGAACTCCTACACCCTCCCACACACACACGAAGAGTGTGTTCCCTTGTAGTTATCTACCACACCCCGATCTATCT